>NC_134536.1:63925757-66425757 GCF_050624435.1 Tenrec ecaudatus | reverse complement strand
TCTTATCCGCTGCCCCCTCCTTAGCTTTGTTTCCATCCTATCATCTTGACGCTAACATGGTGTTTCATGAGACCACCTTCCTGAACGGGGGCAGTGAGTGCTCTGTCTGGACTTACAGGTTTTAAGTTCAAGGCTTCATTGTGTTGGGAGTTTTAGAACCAAGGGGGCATTGGAGCCACGAAGAGGAGAAAATAGGAGACTGGGTCAAACATCATTTGCCAAGTAAAAGTGGCAGAAAGTTAGGAGTGACGTTTCTCTTTATTTTCCTCTGATTAGGGTGGCTCTCTTTCTCTCTCCCCCCCCCCCCCCCCCCCCCCGTTTAGTTTGGGCTCTGTAGCTCCTAATCAGGTTTTGTTCTAAGCCTTCGTAAATTCCTTCCTGTGGCTGTGAGATGCCTAGCCTATCAGTTTTCCAACTTCGTTGTCTCTCTCTTCCTTTGCCGTTTTAGCTTTAAAAAACAAAAGTGACAATTTGAACTTCCTGCCTGCTGGCCTCCCTGAAAGGCTGATACCGGCCTGATAAGGCGATATTTATTTTGGTTCCGTGGCTTCAGAAACCCCTCTCCCTCAGCCATCTCTTCATCGACACCCCCCACCCCCACCCCACCCCGTCGGCATCTTCTCAGATAGTGCCCGTCTCCCGTGTTTATTCTGAGGCTGCTGGCTGGCCGAGGAGTAACTGATAACAGCTGAAAGGCGATAACATTCTCCGAGGAGCTATCAGACTGGAATCGAATCCCTGCAGCCTGTCAGCCAGAGACTGGATTTGAAGGGTTCAGAACTGGAGTTGCAGGTAGTTAATGTCCAGCCCTATCACATAGCAAGCCTGGAGTTCTTTCTCTGTTAAATCTCGCTGGGGATGCTTTCAGACACCCAGTGACACTTGACAAAAGCTGGAGAGCACTTCTGCCTGGAGCCAGCCCTCCTTGTGTGCTGCGGGGCCAGCTGTTGGCACACCAGCTTTCTGATTGACTGATGGCCCGCCAGGAACCAGACCTCGATGTCCACGCGATCTGTGTCTCACTTTTGACTTCAGGGAATGCTGAGCAGGGCGTTGTCGGGCTGCTGCAGCCTGGGGAGCTGGGGTTTTCCTGGAGACAGCTTCATTCACAGAGGACATGTTTGGGTCCGAGCAGTAGGTTTGGGGCGGGTGAGGGGGCAGAGCTGTTCCTCTCAGGGCTGCTCTTACTAAATGACATATTTACCCAGTAATCATACACCTTCGTTTGGAGCAAATGCGTTCATCTGGCGGCTGCTGTTTCTGCTGGTGCTCCAAGTAATTGAACTGGCTCGGGAAGTGCCTGCAGTGGCTTGGCAGAGGTGACTGTGTCACGCCTGCGATTCCCGGGGACAGCCTTGCTCCGAGCCTGCTTCTTTCAGAGCTGTTCTTGGGTTGTCCGGAGTGTGGAGGGTGCGGGGTGGCCCCCACATCCCCTGTCTGTCTACTGGGGCGTGGGCAGTTCGGGCAGGCTTCTATCAAATTCTTATTAACCCAGAATGGAGGTCAAAAGTGATGACTGCTTCGTTACTTGAAATGAGTCTCGTAATCTTTCACATCTCGCTCACAGGGTGTGCTGATTTCCTCTAGGTAAACTGTGAACAGCAGAATGACTTGACAGTCACCTCTGACACCCCCTGCCCCCGCCCTGGTAGTTTTCCACCCCGTTTTAAATGGAAGTGGGCCTGTTCGAGTAGAACAGCACTTCTGTGTCGGTGGGGGTTTTCACTCGTGAGAACACAGGGGTCCCGATGGCTGCAAGCTGTTGCTGAGCTGTTTCCCGGAGGGACGGGAGCAGCAGTGCTTAGAGGCCCACGGGTGCTGGAACGCACTGGCGCAGGGGGTGTCGAGGCGCGCAGTGTCTTGATCTGTGTCGCCAGCGGTGCTCTGGCTTTCTCGAGAGAGAGCCCCCCACCCCCTCCAACTAACTGCCTTCTCCTTCATTTCAGTGCCCACCCAGAACCACCCTAAGCAGCTTAACCCCGAGAGGAGCGAGCTTTGCCCCAAGAGCACCGCCCCCAAGAGAGAGCACAGCGTGAAAGAGATCCTCAGGCTGGACTCGAACCCCTCCAAAGGGAGGGACTCGCACCGGGCTAACATTTCACCCATCACTGCAGACAAGGACGTGGAGGACTTTCGGAAAGACGGGAGCCCCGAAATGCCCTTCTATCCTCGGGTGGTCTACCCGCTCCGGGCCCCGTTACCCGAAGACTTTTTGAAAGCTTACGGGATGGAGAGACCCACTTACATGACCCACTCCCCTCTTCCGTCCTCCACCACCCCAAGCCCCTCGGCCAGAAGCAGCCCCGACCGAAGCCTCCAGAGTGCCAGCCCTCACAGCAGCCCCGGGGCAGCAGGGTCGCCTTTGGCCCCGGTCTCCCAAGAACAGAGGGGGGACCCCTATGCGTACTTGAATGCGCCCTATGGCCCCGAAGGCTTGGGTTCTTACCCGGGATATGCACCTCCGCCCCACCTGCCCCCCGCCTTCATCCCCTCTTACAACGCCCACTACCCCAAGTTCCTGTTACCCCCGTATAGCATGAACTGTAACGGGCTGAGTAACATCAACAACTTTGGTCTCTTCCCGAGGCTGTACCCCGTCTACAGCAACCTCCTGAGTGGGGGCAGCCTGCCTCACCCCATGCTCAGCCCGGCTGCCCTCCCCAGCTCCCTGCCCGCCGATGGGGCCCGGAGGCTGCTGCAGCCTGAGCACCCCAGAGACGTGCTGGTTCCGGCGCCCCACAGTGCCTTCTCCCTCACCGGGGCCGCCGCCAGCTTGAAGGACAAGGTGTGCAGCCCCACAAGCGGGTCTCCGACCGCGGGCACCGCCGCCACGGCGGAGCACGTGGTACAACCCAAAGCTACCTCAGCAGCCCTGGCGCCCCCCAGCAGCGATGAAGCCATGAACCTCATCAAGAACAAACGAAACATGACTGGCTACAAGACCCTGCCCTACCCGCTCAAGAAGCAGAATGGCAAGATCAAGTATGAGTGCAATGTCTGCTCCAAGACGTTTGGCCAGCTCTCCAATCTGAAGGTGAGGAGAGAGAGAGCTCATCTGCGGGGGGTGGGGGTGGGGGGTCGAGTGTACCCACTACTGTATTTAGCTTACTATCTACGAGTCATAAATGACATTTTCAGCAGTAGGAAACTTGGTGAATGCAGGTCCTACCATTGCCTCTTTTGTGGGTGGCATTGGACACCTTGCCGCCTCTCTCCACATTTTTAAAGGAACTGTGTGGGTTTGGGCCAGAAGATCAGGGTAGACCCTGCTAGACCAGGTCTTCCCGAGTCAGAAGCGACTCGATGGCAACTGACTTTGTCGCCTGTTGAGTTTGGTCCCAACACAGCGCGCTGAGCCTCTCGGGGGTTGTTTGCACCGGCTGAGACATGGTCTTGGTGCCGCTCTTAAGCCAGTGGCCTCGGGAGTGCCTGCGGGAACGAGCATCTGAGGCCGACAGTGGGTCTCGGTGCTGTCGGAGATCTAACGCCTGCGCCTTCTTCCCAGGTCCACCTCCGCGTGCACAGTGGAGAACGGCCTTTCAAATGCCAGACCTGCAACAAGGGCTTTACTCAGCTGGCCCATCTGCAGAAACACTACCTGGTACACACGGGAGAGAAGCCACACGAATGCCAGGTGGGCAGCACTGCTTGGGTGAAACCTGGGGACCAGGTCTTTGGTGTTGATCACCCCCGAGTCATGCAGCCTGTAGTTTCCCCACACCCACAAGTCTGCCGGCCCTGGGCTGAGCCCATTACTAAGGCCGAGCACCCTGGCCCTCCCAGGGCTCTGTCCTCGCCGGCAGGCTGAGATGATGACACAGCCTGCTGCCAGTGGGTGGGAAATCAACACCACCTCATGTGCAGTGTGTCGCATCGCCCTGTTTGCTTAATGCCACACCGTAGGTGCCACGGCAGGGAGGCTTCTCGCTGCCCAGGTTTGGCTGGGTGTTTGTTTTGTTAAGCTCGCCCCTCCCGTTGGCAGCTGCTAATCTTCTGGTCTTCCTGTCTCCCTTCTCTGCCCTCATCCTCACCCTCGCAGGTTTGCCATAAACGATTCAGCAGCACCAGCAATCTCAAAACCCACCTGCGCCTCCACTCGGGGGAGAAACCTTACCAGTGCAAGGTGTGCCCTGCCAAGTTCACCCAGTTTGTGCACCTGAAACTCCACAAGCGCCTGCACACGCGGGAGCGGCCCCACAAGTGTGCCCAGTGCCACAAGAGCTACATCCACCTGTGCAGCCTGCAGGTCCACCTGAAGGGAAACTGCCCCCTGGCCCCCGGCGCCGGGCTGCCGCCGGAGGAGCTCACATGCATCAACGAAGAGATCGAGAAGTTTGACATCAGTGACAATGCTGACCGGCTCGAGGACATGGAGGACAGCATCAACGTGGCCTCTGTGGTGGAGAAGGAAATCCTGGCCATGGTCAGAAAAGAGAAGGAAGATGCGGGCCTCAAAGTTTCTTTGCAGAGAAACCTGGAAGGTGGACTCCTCTCCTCAGGGTGTAACTTCTACGAACCCTCCGACCCGGCCCTCAGGAAGCTGCCTCACCGCCAGCCACTACCTCTGGAACCTGTAAGGGTGAAGCAAGAGACGGTTGAGACAATGGATCCTTAAGATTTTCAGAAAAATGAAAAGTGTTGTTTGCTTTTGCTTTTTTTTGTTTCTGTTTTTAACTTATGACTTGGTGAGCCAGGGTGCCTGGAGCAAATGTGCTTGTCCATTATCCCAGTCTGGCAAAGCTCTCCTGACAGCAGGTGTGGGGGGAGACCTCCTCCCCTCTCTGGAATTAAAAGAAGGAACTCCAAAGTCACCGAAATCTCAGGGCATAAACGAGGCAAAGACAATATATATATATATGTATGTATGTATGTATGTATGCGTATTATATCTACTTATTTACACCCACCTCTATCTATTTGAACCTGTATATTTTGAGTACTTGTGTGGATATGTTTGCAGAGCGTCCCCATTACTAAGACTATTGCCTAGTAGCTATAATTATTTTTTCAATGATGATACTTCATAATTTATTATGCAATTTACCATTCAGAAAGCAATAATTAAAAACGTTTACAATGACTGGAAAAATTCCTTGTAATTTGAGTATAAATGTTAGGATTTTGTCCTGTGGCCATTCTTTCTGCACATCTACTTAAGTACCGTACCTAAGACTTAGCAAATCTTATCATTTCCCTCAGTCACCTTCCCTCCAAGATATTTGAGAGTGAGGTTTTGGTATTGCCAAAGTTAAAACAGTTGATGTGTTCATCGGTAGGATCAGAAAGAGTTTTAATGGATGTGTGCAGACTTACCCAGTCATAGCTTGATTAGCAAGAACAAGAAAGAGAATCGTGTATGTTTCTGTACCATTCTGATTTATTCTCCCCATTTATCCATAATGTTACCCAGAAAAGAGGCAGGAAGGTTTGGCCAACCTGTATCTCTCCTTAAGAAGTGCACCCTCCCCTCAAGTCATGAATGTGGCCTGTGGGGGGGCCAACATGCCTTCTGCACCACAGTGTATTATCTGAAAATGTGAAGAAGACAAAATGCCGTGTTTGAAGCCACTGCCGGGCTCCTCCCAAAGCGCTGGCGGGGGGTATGTGTGAGGCTGGGGGCTTGAGTCTGGGTGGGGTGTCGTCGTTGGTTACTTTGTGTCAAAACTGCACCATATCGTGGTGCTTTGTCTGGAAGGAGTTCGAAGTAGATGGGCTCAGGCCACACTCTGCAAAACAGAAAAACGGGTATCGTCGTCGTCTTGGGTAAAAGCGGGTAACTGAACATTCCTATCTCCAACACATCGATTTTATGTTTTTCTGTCAAACTGTCCTCAGTATTTGTGTTTTTACGTGTTATGCTTAATTTAATCGAAGATGAGAGCGTTGCGAAGTTGTTCAACAACAATTACCTCATTGAGTGTGTCCAGCCATGCAGGAAATAGTGTCTTATTCTCTAATGGTTTGCTACCCGAGAGAAGAACCCCAGTGTGCGCCACAAGGACAGAGTGTGTGTCATTGTATCCTTGTACTGCTGAAGCCAAAGACTGCGTGTCAGCATTCAAGGTGTAGCAAAGAATGATGTATATTTATAAATCTATTTATACCACTATACCATGTATATGTATCTATATATATTTATAACCACTTGTGAGCCAAGCCATGTAAAAGAACCTACTTTGACCTAAGGCCCTTTGTATCCACCCACCCACACAATCCTTTCCTGAAACTGCTTAGCACTCACGGTGGTGTGTGTGGACCATGACCTAAACGTGGGTGCCGAGGGTGGAGCCAGAGCAACACGGTTTTTGCTTTCCGACTAGAAGGACCATGTAAGATGGCTTGATTCTTGTTCTGCCACATTGTAATGATGTGGTCACACCAAAGTCAGAATGAGAAATCCTGCCGTCCATCGGCTGCCGGCCACCTTGCTCCTGCTCTCTTCCTCTCCTCGGTAGTGACCCATCTCTTGGCAGTCCATTTGGCAGAGGACCTTTTGTTCATGACCGTGTCAACCTCTGCAGAATCGAACATATCTCGGATAAGCTGGGGACACCTAAGAGCCTTACTGATTGGTTCCCTTCAGTAGCCAGACTAACAGGATTGTGCATGCCAGTGTGATGGGGCGTAGCTTGAATCTAGAAAAACCAAAGCATCACTCCCCGGACACTGACACCAGAGAGGCCAGACCTTCTCTTCTCAGCCACCATTAGTTATCTTTCCCTCTGTGCCTGCTTCTCGCTGGTGCTTGGCACAAAGATGTGCAGCGGCTTGAGACCGGCCTGCTTCCTTCGTGTCTGACTTTCCCTCTTAGGCCTCTTACATGTGAAGGTTGAGCCCACAGTCAACGGTGGTTTTCTTTTTTTCCTCAAAGTTAAAACTGACCAAAGTTATTGGCTTTTTACTTTGCTAGAACAAACTATCTTATGTTTACGTACTGGTTTACATTTGTTATTTATGTGCAGATTGTCAAAATGTAAATTAAATACAAATGTTCATGCTTTACCAATGCTTGTCCAGTGTCTTGAGTTATGGAGTGAGCAGTGAGTGGCATCTTCCCTGCATGGTGAAGGGGGCCCAAGACCACATTTTGGACGCCACCCAACATTGTCTCCACGATGCTTCCCTTTCTCTTCCAAGCAACAGCGATGCTTTCAGCACCCTCTCCCCACCCCACACACACACCAGTGACCACTTGTGAGTGACATGCTAACATGGATCCGTCATCTCCCTCAGAATGGCTGACAATCATGAGCTCTACACGTATTCTTCAAGAACGAGTCTTCAAGCCTGTAACTGGGAAGGTGTGTCCGCTTGTGTTGGATATGTCTTGTGTGTTTTACTTTGTTGACCGGACTGGTAGAGAGGGCAAGAAGACGTGGGTTTACTCTAGACCATCTTGGAGCCTCATGGGTTAGGGTCTGGGGAAGCCCTGGGCAGCTGGGTCTGGGAACTTCCATGGAGTGTAAGCTGTATCAGATGCATTCCCCAGGGAATATATGCATCTGCATAACCACCTTGCCCTGTTTCTCAGGATATTTTCCCATCACATCTAAACTTTTCACTAGAAGATTTCTCTTTTTCCAGAATCTGGGCGTGCACTGTTGGCATCCAACTCAGGGATCGTGTGGGAATAAGTCCACTGGTCTGTCCACTAGAAGCTAACCTGTCTCCCAGAAACACAAGTAAATCTGAGGCTCACTAGATAGACCTGAATGGAAGTTACTTCCAGAAACTGGATGGTGTCTTCAGTGAGAAAAGATCTAAACATTTTTGGCAAATTATGTTCATGCTACCTTCATGCTAAGTAAAGTTTTTTCCTGCCTTCTACACTCAAAGATGCCCGGTTTAGTTTTCTTTAAGGCTTCGGCTTTAACTGCACCTGAACATCTGTAACAAGAATTCAAAGTGCTGCCAACATGTCCTTGGAGTTAAGAAACCCAGAACCCTATTGTCTTAAACGTGCCAAATGGTGCTGGTTGAACTCCTAATTTCTACAGGACCATTGTAATCAGGTTACCACACAGAGCCCAATAAGATACAGAAAGTAATAGCAAACTGCCATAAATCATCATTTGCTTACTTGGCAAAGAACTTGAGAATTCTAAATGTATGCACTTGTAGACTGTTTAATGAAGCATTACACGAGATACTATTTACCGATCACTTTGGTCTACCAGGCCGAACTCCACTCCACGTTGGACTGAGGTTTTGTGCTTATCAGATAAGGAAAGATAAAGAAGTCACCTTTTCCTGAGCCTTTCTTCAACAAAATAAAAAGGTTGTGCAGAAGTTATGTATTCTATTTATCCTAGAACATATGTACCAGAACATACACTTAATGGGTGTTTATAGACATGGTTGTAGATTTCCCCCTCGCCTCTTAGGGAAACGAAAACAATTTAGAACCCATAAATTGGTATAAGTGAACTTACTCATCTCTCTCTCTCTTTCTGATTCTATCCAAATTGTCTTTAACAAAGAGACGATGAGGGAGAGCCAGAACGGGAATGAACAAAATTAGAGACACGTGGTCGAGGGATTCTGATGTAAAACCAGGCCTCTAGGAGTCTAGAATAAGGTGCTCTAGAAGAAAAGGCAGGTCACAGAGGGGGCAGCTAAAAGAATTATAACCGGAGGAGAAGTCCATGTGTCTATGGAGCCAACCCAGAAGACTCCCCTACTCCTTTAAGAAATCATACTTCTCAGCTCCTGCCACATCTATTCCACTAACAACTTCAAATCATAAGAAATAAAAACAAACGAATCAGATGGTTCTGAGCACTGGCTGCCTCCTTTGGATCCATTTTTGGGTGTATAGCAGCCGGAAGACAAGCTTCAGCATTTGTGGGTAAGCCTCCCTTCCCTCTCTTTGAGTTCAAGCCCTCAGCTCACGAGTCTGTTCAAGGTGCTGCCGACAGCTGCTCTCTGAATAAGTACGTCATTTTAATATCAATTAAGTCTTGATCATGTAATTTAAACAAAAATCCAGCAAGACTCTTAAGAAATCATTTTTTACCCGACTTACGCCAATATTCATTGTCCGAAGCACGGAATGCTGGAAACCCACCAAGCCTCTCCTACTTTGTCTTTCTTTATAGGTTTGGGAAGGGCTGAAGCCGAGTTGGTCAGGGGCAAATTTCTTTCTGAATTTAGGGTAGATTTTATTTAACATAAATGCTTAGTCACCTTTTACTTGCCTTCTAACTCCCTCTTGAGAAAAGAAGGCCCTGGGAGAGAGGGAAAAGTAACTTGGATGAGAACAATTACAGCATGTTAAAAAGGGTTCATGAAATCCAGGCCATGCCCATCCTCTTAGGTCTCTGAAGGGGCCGCCTGTAGGGCAGCGGTTCTCAAGCTTCTAGTGTTTTGGTGACCCCCCCCAACCATCAAATTATTTTCGTTGCTAATTCCTCACTGTAATTTTACTGCTGTGATGAATCAGGCGACCCCTGTGAAAGGGTCGTTCAACCTCCAAATGGGTTGCGACGCACAGGTTGAGAACCACTGGCCTAAGAGCCGTTCCTACCATTGGAGTTTCTACCACAGTGGATTCCTTTTCATGGGAAGAAGTAAGAGTCTCCTTCTGAGGACAGTTTAGCAAGGACTCAGCTTGTTTGAAAGCACAAGATGAAAAGATGCTCTGGTCAATCATTCGGATTTTGCACATCTGAGAACACGATAAATGTAAGACTTGGGTAGCAAATGTTCTGGGGTAATGCCGATGGTTAATGTGATCACTTGCTAACTGAAAGGCTGGTGGTTCTAATCAAGTAAACAAACAACAACAACAAGTCAATGTCAATTCATAGCAACCTGATAGGACAAAGTGGGACTGTCCCTTTGGGTTTCCAAAGCTGTGATCTTTACAGACCCCCCAAAAACCCAACTCCCAAACTCATTACTATCAAGTTGGTGCCCACTCACAGCCATCCTAGAGGACAGGGTCGAACTGCCCCTGTGGGTTTCCAAGAGTAGAAAACCCCACCTTTCTCCCAAGGAGCACTCACACAGAGCTCACTGTGTAGCCACTGCCACCAGGGCGCCTGTGGAATGGCCTTTGGGTTCCAATCGCTGATCTTTTAGGTTAGCTGTCGAGTGCTTTCACCACCATGACAACAGGGCTTCACTCATCTCCCCAGAGATGTCGCAAAAGAAAAGGGTGACCACCTGCTTCTACACAAGCCATTCCCCAGAGACCGTGTAGAATAGAGCTCTTCCCTGACTCGCGGGAAGTTGCCATGAGTTGGAATTGACTCGACAGCGACTGGTTAGGTCATCTTCCTGAGGCCCCCTAGGGAAGGCTAGAGAGTCTCCAGTGCAGATAAGAAAGATCTATGTGGACAAGCTCATTCTGAGCATCTGTCCCTGATAGCATGACATGAACTGGGTGAAATGTTTGAAAAGCAATCACACAGTGGAGTTCCCAGGAATTCTGAAAACCCCAAAACTCACTGCCATCCAGTTGAAGCCATAGTGACCCTATAGGACAGTGCAGAACTGCCTCTGTGAGTTTCTGAGACTAACTTTACACTAGTAGAAAGCCTCCATGCTCTTCTTCAGAGCTGCTGGTGGTTTCAAACTACTGACGTTGCAATTAAAAGGCCAAGACGTAACTGCTATGCCTCCAGGACTCCTAAGAATTCTGACAGAGAATGGAGAGCGATTCATGGCACCTCTCTCAAAGATCATTGGCCCTGACACTCTGTCAAGCAGCTCCAGGGTCGGCCAGCACGGTGGTTACTCGGAACGTGCCTCCCACCACAACTTCTCTCCAGTCATTCTTCCCGTCTACACAGGCAAAGGAAGTGAGACACGCCCTTTTCCCCCTCCCATGTCACCCTCCCTTGTTGGATCCCTGGTTTCAGTCTAAGTAACCCACAGACATTTGTTTTGAGACTCATCAACTGAGGAGCCTACGTGGAGCCGTTTGATGGCTCCCAGTGCTAAGGGGTGGCACGTGTCCTGGGTGCCACACATTCCAGCGCGCACCCCAGTTGCCTTCCGCCATGGCGGTTTCCAGTGCCGTCTGTGAGAGTTCCTCCTGCGATGGAACATGAACTGCCGTAGGGTTTGTTGCCCATCGAGAGGCCTCTAGGCGGAAACTGCACTCACGGAAAGAGTCGTGAACAGGTAAATCTGGATGCTTGGTTCTATCCTCCGTAACTAGGTACTCCTGAGAAAATTCCAGAACTCCCCTGGGTCAGTGTTTCCAGAAAAGTCAAGAAGCCATCCGTGGCTTGTCTTCCAGGTTTTTTTTGTTTTGTTCAGAAGCCTTTGGGAAGGAGCATTGGGGGCAGAGTGGGTCACATGTTGGATTGCTAACTGCAAGATCAGAGGTTCGAAATCACCAACTGCTCCGAGGGAGAGAGATGAGGCTCAGAAGAAACCCACAGGCAACAGGTCTCCCTCTGAGTTGGACCCCATGTCCGTGAACTTGGGAAGTCTTGCAGCTCTTAACACCAGCTATTGCTGATGCTGGGTGCCTGTGAAGTCGGTCAATTCCAACCCATAAGGACCGCACGTCTACCAGAAGGCAACACTGCCCGGCCCGGGGCCCTCCTTCCAACTCACCACTCCCTCTCGGCCCATTGTCACAGTCTCGGCGTCAGCCCATCTCGCCGAGGGTCTTCCTCCTCTTTGCCCCGAGTCCTCTTACTAGGCTAAGATTCCACATTCCTCTGACTTCCTTTTGGTTTATTTTCCTTGGAACTCTGACTGTTGCTATAGGCAGATCTTTGTGATTTAGAAAGCAGATGTCAGAGCAGATGGAAATGAGGGGCCGGCCTGGATGGAAACAACAATTGTGGCTTCTTTTGGCTAAAGGGAGTGGGCTTGCCACGATTCCGCTAATTTGTGAGAGCCATGGATGTCCCTATGAATTAATATGCTCATCTGAAAGGAATCAGAAGTCTTTTAATGGAAATAATGGGTTTTGCTTGCATTGAGCTTCTGCTGGAATAAAATACCATGAATTCGGGGACGTTTAGTTTAGTGGGTTCATTTTCTCTTCTTCGTTTTTTTTTTTTCTAATCAAAGGCATACTTGTGAGATGCACGGGAAACATGTAAGTCTGTTACCCCCAAAGGAACAGGGGTCAGGGGAGGGGCTGGGCAGAGCAGCGGCAGCTAAAGAAGAAAATGAGTCAGTAACGAAGAACCGAAGCAGACGTTGAGAGAAGGATTTCAGTTAGCAAAACACTCGGGCTTAATGGTTTACAAAAGGGAGAACAGAGAAATTCAACAGCAAGAGGGTGGAGGAGAGAGGGAAAGGTTAAAGGCAAGACAGGAACTGTGAACGAGAGATATGAAAGGGGTTGAAAATAAGTGAAAAGTGAAAAATTGCTTTATGAATAAACCGTTAAAAAATAGTGAGTGAAAAAGCCATTGTGCTTCCAGTTATTACTGAATCACGAGCTTGTGGAAGCCAGAGCCTGACCCAGGGGCAGCTCGGCGCCTAGCCTTCACGGCAGCAGTTGGGGCCGGCTGCTCCTGTGGGCGGGCGGCCTCCGCTCTCTACTTGACTAGTTAGTTTCACTGTGATTCTCCTCTATCACAGACGCATGTAGGCCACCTCACCGCCTCGAGCCCCACCCCACCTCCTCCCAAAATAAAATAAAATTAAATTAAAAACATGACTTGCGATGGGCTCCGGAGGACGGCAAAGACACACCCGGGAGCCGAGCGTTAGCAAGAGGAGCTGGGAAGCTCGCGGCCCTGCACTCCTGCGGCCTCGGGCTGCCTGCCGCTGCCTTGTTCTGAAAGCGAAAACGACCTGCTTCAAGATGGTCGCCCAGCCTAGCGTGTGGGAGCTGCTCAGAGTGTGCACGTCGGGCTCCCTGTCCTTCCCTAGGGGCTCTCTGGCAGGCCGAGAGCTGACGCCGTAGCCTTCGCAGGTCACAGCCGGGCGCAAGCCTGGCAAACCCAACGCCAGGCAGAGCAGCCTCCCTGCACTGCTTCCCATGCTTGAGGAAGCACCGGGAGCGTAAGGAAGTGGCCCAGTTCTGCGAGTAGGCCCCGCCCTGGCAGCATCAGGAAGAGGGAATGGAAGCGCTCGGGGCCCACGAAGATTGGCAAAATCACCGTGAAGACATGCTTGGTCGTTTCCCAGGCCTGGAGCTGATGCTCGCTGTCTTATTCCCAATAAAGACTTAGTTGCCCCCTTGACCCCCAACTCACCGCCACGTCGTGGGTGTCAGAGTAGAACTGCACCCCAGAAGGTTTGCAATGGCTGAGTTGGGGAGAAGCAGATCACCAGGCCTCTCAGCTGAGGTGCCTCTGATGAAGTCAACTGTCCAGTCTACAGTTCACAGCTGAAGGTGTTAACTGGACCACCAGGAATGCCAAGTGTGGAGCACCACGTCTGTATCTGAAGGACTCTGCTACTTTTGTTTGTTTGGTTCAATGGAAAGGAGGTAGGAATTGATGGTCACCATTTCTACAGGGATTTGCTCAGAGGGCTTGCTGTGCGCTATTGCTAAGCATTCGCCCTCTCCGAGTCCACCCGCATCTCTGTTGCAGCCTGCCTTCTGGGCTGGGGAAGCCAGCTCAGAGCTATACGTGACCCAGGGAACAAATAATGCCTCCACACAGTTGGCTGTACAAACAAGGAGGCTGAATTTTAATGAGCCCTCCTATTTCATTTTTACTAAGCAGGGTGAGCTTGTAGTTCACATAGCTGGTTAATGGGGCTGAAGTCTTCCCTCAGTGCCCCTCAACAGGTCTTGCAATGGGCTCTTGCTGTTGCTGCTAGAAGTTCCTGACCTTGAACTGGTGGGAAGGTCTAAGACAACCCGCTCTCTTCGAGGTAGACAGCCTTTGAGCATCTCCATCCTAGAAATGGGCAAAATGAAGCCATGAGAGATCGAGGGAGATGCCCAAGCCACCTAACAAGTTCATGCTGGAACTGGAAACCGAATTCCACCTTCCTGACTCTGCTTCCTACGTTAGCAGATTAGACAATGCTCCTATTGCCGACCTGGGCAGGGCCCAGAGGAGCCACTGATGTTGTTTGTACTTAGGGCAGGCTTGCCAAAGCAGCAGAGTTTTATAGCATTAAATTACTGACTTTTGCCTTGTCAGGAGCTTGACTCTTAACTAGTTCTGCAGCCATTTCAGAAAAGGAAGAAAGTGATGGAGTGCCTCACAGAACCATGACCTTCTGTGGCCCCTTGTGACTCTGAACCCGTCCCGCTCCTAACTCTTCACACCATCTGTGTTTCTGAAGCTGAGCTCATTCCACCTGCCTCCTGACAGAGGGGTTCTCACCACCCTGGGGGTGGCCAGTCCCTGGTGAAGTGCCATGTTGAGGTGGCATTTCCGTGTGCTTTAGCAGAAAGTCAGGTGTCAGGCTTCAGCGGTTCTGTGGTAGCCACAGGTCAATCGATGGTGCACCAAAGGGGAAATTGAGGCACGGAGCTCTACCCTCCCACCTCCTCAAGGAAGTCCTCAGAGCCCTGGAACGCAGCGAAAGAGCACTGTGGTCCTCAGAGGAAAACACTGGGTGATTAGAAAACTTCAGGTGCCATTTTGGACAAATGGCTTCATTCCGCTTGAAAGCACAAAGAGCGTGTTTTCTACAAAGGAAAGGAAATGTATAAGGGGACCTATTCTCTGATTCAAGTGCACATGGAAAAAGGTGCTGCTTCTGAGTTTAAGGAGGTCTGCTCTTGGTTCTAAATATTGCCCTTATATAGTTAACCAATGTACCTGGAAGCCGAGATGAGAGTTGAGAATGAGCCATCTGTTCTTCCCCACCCCCATCATCCCAGGCAATGTCAGTCCAACAGACACGATTCTGCTCAAAATATCTGAAGACTTTCAGTATGCCCACCTGCTACACAGCTTCTCCACCAACGGGAACCCTAGACAATTGATAGTTGGATTGCTTCAATTGGGTAGCTTTTGTCTTCTCGTGTCTTGACCTACACGTGAATTCCAGACTGAAAATCACATTACCCAGAGCAAGCCATTCAGCCCGTCTCAGATAGGTTACAGCTGTTTCAGCCCTCCCTCCAAGTTTAATGTGAAAACATAATATATTATTGCTCATCTATAGCCTGAAGGATTATTACATGCTCTTAAGAGGATTGGCTGAAAAAGAAAAAAGGAAGAATGCCAAGGAAGGAAGCTTCTGAGACTGGCGATATAACTTAGAAATGAGAGCGGCATCGCTTACATCCAGGTCTCAATCTTGTTCCAAACAGAGCAACGAGAGTTTGAAAGTGACAGAGTGGAATTGAACGTTTGCTCTCAAGCCGATCTCTGCGGAGGCCTATTGGGTAGCTGGGCTTCTCCAAATGAAAAGGCATATTTTTCTGAAGGATTGAAAGAGAGAGGGAGGGAAGGGGAGGGAGGGAGGGAGAGAGAGAGAGAGAGAAAGAGAACAAAGCCGCTGTGCTCAGGGTGCAGACTTCCTTCCGTACTTGGGTTTGCTCCCTTCTAAGGGCTGTTTGAAAGTCTTTCCTGTGCTTCTAACTGAGCAGAAACCACATCACGCCTTTTGTCACTGCTGTGCTCACCACTGGAGACCCTGGTGGTTAGAGAGGGAAAGTCCCTTTTGATGGTGCAAATGGGGGTAGAAGGTGTTGGGGGCCGGGGTGGAGGGGGTGCTGGGGAGGGGGAGATAGAAGAGCTCCTTAAGCTTGTGTCTCTGGCCAAAATCGGTATATCCCCCCTGCTGAGCTTCCTCAGCTTCTGGGCAGCAGCAGCAGCAGCAGCAGCGTACGTTTATTTGGAGCCCACTCTGCTAGGCCTCCTGATCACTGGATGCAGGGGCGGGGGGGGGGGGGGGACAGATTGTTCAAGGAAAGAACATTCGCTTCGAGAAGCTCTGCAGTTCAGGGAGACCCCAATCATGGCCACAATGACCTGGGTGACTCCTGAGAAGGGCTGAGTCCCTACACCAGATGGTGGACGGAAAGGAAAGGCATGGGGCCCGCTACCGCTCTGCTTTGAACTGGTGGGCCGGCTCTGCTGACCCTTCCCACTCCTGCTGCCCGTCATGAGCGCTCTTCTTCGGTTCAGTCTACCATAAACTTGATGTCCACCCGGAGACCTGGGCTGAGTTCACACAGCACCAGCCTCGTCAGGGAGCAGGCTCGCATTCGCAAATGCATGTCCTCAGCATTTTGACTGGACTTCAGCACTTCATGGAGTATTGTTTGCACCACCAAACCAGTCAGGAATGAAAACAACAATCAACTCTTTAAATGTTTACAAGCCTCCTGGGCGAGCGCACATGTAATTTAGAGCTGCCATCTTGTCTCCCTCCCTCCCTCAGTGGAATGGAATGTCCTCTTCAGCGAGTTAGTCGGTGGCATGTGGGGAGGAAAAGGCCTCTAGTCTTGTCCCACCTTCCACAGCTGAGCCTTCGGTGAAGTCCTTGTGGGTAGCCAGTTGTTTGGATTCCTGAGGCCCTGCGAGACTTCCTCGTACAAATCAATCACTCCTCAACAAATCCTCCCTGAGGATTGTCCCAGGAACCAGAGCAGGAGGCAGGTAGGTACTCTCACCCAATCAGCGCAATCAATTTGTCATTCCCTGAAATAGAGTCGTCCCTCCGGTCGGTCCAGTTCCCGCCCCCAGCGGCTGGTCGATGGGGACTGTGAGGAAGGCCCAATCGCCTCTCAGCCATGCCACATTCCAGGGCGAGTGGTTCTTCCACATTCACCTCGCCGCACGGGGCGTGTCAGGCCTCGTGCCTGCAGCCACCCTTGAAGTGTTGTTGTTACAAAACAGTCATGAACTCTGGAATGTCTCTGGTCATCTACAGCGTGACTGCGCCACTCCATAAATGAGACTGTCAAGCTTCAAGGCCCAGAATGAGGTTGGCTTGTTTTTCCACCGGCCCGGAACAAAGCTTCCAGGCTTTTGCGATGTACTCGTTGGGTTGGGCCTCCTAGGAGGATAGAAGTGGAAGGGAAAACGAAATGCAGGGACAGATTACAAATCACACTCCAAGGGCCCTCAGAACCCTTTCAAACCTGACCAACTGGGCCTCCATGTGCAGACGACAAGCTTTCTAGAAATGTTAGCCACCTGGGAGAGTCACTCTTTTGGCTTCTTTCATCCTTGCCTTGTCTGTTTTTTTGTTGTTTTTTTTTTTTTCTTTTCCTTCTTTGGTTCATTTCCTTCAGGAGATAAAATGAAGTGGGCAGCAGATTAAAGTTCCAAAGACCATATGACTCATGAGTCACGTCTGTTTTTCTCTATCGTATTCATTTGGAATGGCACGGTTCCAACAGAAGAAACAGAAAGTAAACATGAACCTGAAATCCTGATTTTGGTCCTACATAACACTTTAATAATTATGAAAATAATACCTCCCATTTGTTTTATACTCTATAAGTTACTAGGCTCTGTCCCAGTAATTATCGCATTTTATCCTCTCAAACGCGCTTTGAGGTAAGTTTTACTACCCTCATTTTACATACATGGAAACAGAGGAAAAACTTAGCCCAGTGAGACCTATAAATAACTCTCTCAAACTAACAATAGCTTTTCTTCAATAACTGGTTTATTGTCACACCATCATTAGCTCTGTCTAGGACCTTGCCCTACCTACACCATGGCCACGACCCTCCCACCTCGGCCCAACAGCCTTCAGCCACAGAAAACTCACACATCTTTAACAAGAGATCAGCTGGGGTTGGGGGGGGGGTTTGTTTCTTTAGTGTTTAAGAGGTTTTTTAAAAAAACATTTTATTGTGAACCAGGTGAAGGTTTACAGAACAAGGTCATCAGTCTTACAGGCACCCACTCGGGCACATTTTGTTTCAACTCCAGCAGCGCCATCCCCTCAGCCTCCCTCCCTCATCCTGCCTGCTCCCTGTGCTTCCTGTCTCCGTCCCCCCTTCTTGCCTAACGTGCCAAACGTTACCCTTGAGTCAATGCTGCCCTTTTGATATTAGTTGACCTGAAGGGTGACCAAGAACCCCAGCCTTGGAGCTCTCGCGGCCTCCGTCTGACCAGTAAGCCTGCTCTCGCAGATGATTTTGCGTTGTTCCCCCCATTTTTCTCTCACTGCAAAACAGATCCATTGTAAACGTATCCTGGAGCCTCCGTTGGCCGTGTGTGAGCTTGGCTGTGTGGTAGAGAGCTTGTGAGGATTCGCTCACGGCCACGGTCACTGTCGCGTGCTCTGTGGGCCCATTTCCCGCAAGGAAAGAGCGTGGGCGTGATCCTCCTTCCGCTGCAGCTTAGCTCGGCTCACAGGCTGATCCGCAACGAGAATCCTAAGAGCCCTTTATTCTTTTTAGTTTTTGTCTCAAATCATTCCTTTCTTTGTGCTGATAATGAAAGAAAAATTCAGCCAGTGTACTTATTCACTTAGGTTCAACGCGCTTTTATTGCCTCTGTTACGTTTCCAATACGTCTATCAGGGCGGCCTGAGGGTGAGGCTCAAGTATGCCGAGACCAGACCCTGCTCGCAAGAGGGACTTGCCTCTGGGGAAGATGGCTGTATACAATTTGATTAATAGTGTTGGACTCTTTTAAATAGGTTATTTCTATTATCTGCTAAAAGGGATCAAACTGAATTAGAAATGCTACTGTCCAGCTTTCATTTTGTAGCATTTCATTTTACAGGCATTTTGAATACCACTCACATCGACTTCACTTCAGCTCCAAAGGAACGCTTCAGTAAGAGCGGCGCATTCCGACCGTATCTAGGTTTTGCTGTCTGCTAGCAAACCTCACGCTCTGCTCACCATTCTAGGGTAACACTAGAGCAGAATTATCAAAGGCAGAGCACTGTTAGGGTGTACCCTCAGCCCCGGGAGAGAGCCCTTAACTGATTCCGAGGGAGGAGGTGCTCACTGGGTGCCTTGAAACAGAACTGCAGTGTGATGCCCACGAGACCTTCCTAAATATGAGTTTCTAGGGAAGGCCCAACACAAAAGAAACTCTAAGAGTGCCCTTCCTTTCCTTAACATCATGTCAAAGGCTCCACACTGAGATATCCGGGACTTTTCTCCAGCCTCCCCAGGAATCCAGTCCTGTCAGGTCATTGTTTGCTTCTAAAAGAATGTACCCCAATAACGCCACGAAGAAGAAGAGGTATTGGTGTCTCAAGATGGACATAATATTATACCGGTGACAGACAATTGGGGGACAGATCATCAAGAGACCTGGGTTTATTCCTGGTTTGACCAGCTGGGTGACTTTAGCAAGACACGCAACCTCTCTAGGCCTGTTTCCACATCTGAAAACCACAGCAGCTAAATCCCGGGCAGCTCTCCATTCAGGTCTACAAGTCAGCGAATGGACGAGCTTGGCGCTCAGTTTCCTGAGGCTGCGGTGCATGAAGAGGTCTTGTTGAAACATCAGCTGGCGGTGCCTGCTTTATATCCGTCTGCCCAGCACGGCGTGATGGTCAAGGTGGCCAGGGAGAACAGGGTGGGGCTGCCCTGCAGCTCTTGGCTCCACGCGTGGGGAGGGACTGATGACTCAGCACATGGCGCCCTGCCCTCTGGGTCAAGGCAGCAGGTGCCCAGGTGGGCCTGGTGATGAGCGAGCTGCCAGCACATTGCGGTGAGACAGGAACTTGAAAACGGGGCTATTTATCACCCTTCAGATTCCCGGAGGCTTTACTCAGGCTCACGAGTGTCCACCGAGTTCCAACTCCTTAGATCGTTACATGCTCCGCCCAGGACTCTGGGGGATTCGGGTTTCCTGGTCCACGGTGCTGTGTGGTTTGCTCGTTGTTTTCCAACCTATACATCCGACAAAAAGACTACTGTTGGTCGAGGGGTGGAAACCAGGGTGAAGCGGGGTGTTCTTCTTCTTCGGCCCAGTGAGGAATGGCACACAAATGAGCATGTCGGACTGCTGCCGCCAGAAGACGGCCGTCCACACCGGAGCGTTCTAGGCAGAGGGGAAGCACCGGAGAATGTTCAGAGAGATGAATACAACACGGGCCTGTCTGGAAAATGATTTCTGTTTTTTAAGGGGGACTATGTTGCGAAACTACAAAGCTATATGATCTGAAAGATGTTGACATAATTGTTTTGAGATCAGCCAATCAGACCATGCGTGTCATGCTACCAGGTGATAATGAGTGTTCATTAAACAGCATGATAACAACACCCGCCTTGTTTGTTAACAAAGGGACATTCTCTGCGTGTATTACCTGTGATAGTTGATGGAGGGACAATGAAAGCCATCTACTCATTTCCTCTTTTTTTTTCTTCTTCTGATTTGGTCCAAAGCTGACACACCACACAGTGTTTTTCCTCTGCGTGTTCCCTTCTCTGTCTTTCTTTCTTCATCTTTCTCTGGGCTGAACTAGATAGATTCTCCACTGGGAGGAAATGTTGCCTCCCTCCCTGCCTGGTCAGGCACTTTGGGTGATGCCTAACTTTTCCAGGTCACTGGGACACCGTTTTGTGAACTGGAGTCAACACCAGATGGAATTCCAATGACTGGAGTCGCCTGCCCGCCTCCCGACATGCAGGTTTTCTGGAGGACCTATTTACTCATTTGCAGGCTGACCAATGGAAGGATCTCGTCCAAGGGTGCTGGTAAATGTTGAAAAACCCGGTTGCTTTTGGGAGAGATTCTCAATCGCTGTTTTCACTTCTGTTTTCTCCGCGTTTCCTGGCGACAGGCTGGTACTCTGATGTTGGCCAGTCACGTGACCTCTGAATCGGCATTTGTTAGTTTTTAAGGGATCAATGGCACACTTGAGAGCTTTTTTTTTTTTTAATCATTTTATTAGGGGCTCATACAACTCTTATCACAATCCATACATACATCAATTGTGTAAAGCACATTTGTACATTCATTGCCCTCATCATTCTCAAAACATTGGCTCTCCACTTAAGCCCCTGGCATCAGCTCCTCATTTTTCCCCTCCCTCCCAGCTCCCCTCTCCCTCAAGAACCCTTGATAATTTATACATTATTATTTTGTCATATCTTATACTGTCCAACGTCTCCCTTCACCCACTTTTCTGTTGTCAATCCCCCAGGGAGGAGGTCACAAGTAGATCTTTGTAATCGGTTCCCCCTCTCTACCCAACCCTCCCGCCACCCTCCCGGTATCGCCACTCTCAGCACACACTTGAGAACTTTAATCCAGCCCATCTTGGAGCTCATCCTGCTCTCCAGGTGCTCACAATCTAACTGGAAACCAGACTGCTACACAGGAATATAGAAGGAGCAACACAAGACAACGGATGACACTGCCAGGCAGGCAATGCTGCCTGCAGAATCTTCACTGTCGCACTGCTTACGCTACAACAGGATTTAGAGCACATCTAAATGTCTATTAATAGGAAACAGATGAAACAAACTATGATCATCAATAAAATGGAATAACGTGCAGCGATTACAAATAATGAGGCTCGTCTGTGTGTACTAAAGTGGAAGTGCTCTGAGATGCTGCTTCAATAACTATAATGTTGTGTATTGTGCTGCCATCTGTGAAAGATAAAAAAGTATATGTATGATAATTCCTATAGGTGCATGGCACAGCATTGAACAGCTATGCTTCCAGAGATTCTGAGAAACTGGATATTTCTAGGGAAGAGAGAGAAAGTTAGGAGACAAAAGCGGGAGATTTTCTTTTACTCAAATACCTTTGCTGGTATCATGAGTTTTGTGGTGAGTACTTATTAGGGTAAGTGAAAAAGTATTGCTACAAATTCATAGACACCTTTACTAAACAAAATGTCAACATGTCCGGCTGCATTTCCCCAACAGATCCTCTGTCTAGGTCTACACGTTCCTTACAGGCGCACTGTCATCTCTTTCACTCTTTCCTGGCAGGAGCCTCATGGTCCAGTAGTTACACACTGGGCTGCTAACTGCGAGGTCAGCAGCTCAAAACCACCAGTTACTCCGAGGGAGGGAGGCTGGGCTGTCTACTTCCCTAAAGAGAAGCTCCCGGGGGCACCTCTCCCTTGGCAGACAGGGTTGCTATGTGTCAGCATCGGCTCGACAGAATTCTACATTCCTCAATGTAGGCATCGTGTCCAGACAGCAGTTTTCATCTCTCAAGGGTCTCAACAACTATTCTTTGAGTTTGTTAAGAACAAGAAGCCGGAAGGGGCAAGGTTGGGGCCACACAGCGGGCAAAGTAAGCTTTCTCGACGATGTTCTTGTAGGACAGGCTCTCCTTTCCTAGAATAAGCAGGACCGTGGCTGGGAATGGGGGGGGGGGGGCAGGGGGAGAAGTTCCTCAGCGCATCTCGCTTGGCTTTTTTCTCACCAATGCAGTTTTCAGTTTTCTTAAAACTTCTTCCCAATAAGCCTTTGTGATTGTCGTGTAGCCTCCAAGAAACTACATCAAAGTGATCCCTAAAGAGTCTCCATAACCAGCCATCAGCGCTGTCTCAGCTAACCTCTCAGATCTGAGCTTAACCTGCCCAGCAGATCCCCTCTAAAGGGCCTGCTTTGTGGGATCTTTCTTTGGAAGACACCCTAAAGAGATGACAAGAATATTGCTAGCAGAACTGTCCACCGCCTTTCACCGACCCTGCAGACGTGTTTGAACATGTTTTATTCGGAATAAATCCGAGTCCATATGAACTGCAAAGCCTCAGCGGTGATGCTTTTTGACTTGCCCTCATAGATTATACTTTTTTTTTAATTAAAAAGATTTTGTTTAACCTGCTCTCAACAGTGACTACTAACTATTAAGTTAAAGGAAATGGAGAGCTTGTTTTTGTAGAGGTCTAAAAACTGGGGTTGATGCTCCTCTGCAAGACGATTTGAATCCGTTCTATTGAATTCTCCCTTGTTCTCTCCCAGTCACCCCCAATCTGAGGCTTCTTACACATCAAAAGTCCACCCCACCCCCCATCGAAGAGCCATGGGACAATTAGCGGGGGGGGGGGGGGGGGGGACACAGGGAGGGAGGGGAAGAGTGCTCTTACGGTGTAGGGATCGCAAGCAGTGTCATGAAAGAAAATGTATGCAACTGGTTGAATGGAAGACCCATTTGTTCCGTAAACTTTCACATGAATCACACGCAAAAAATCCCCCCTTGCCTTTTTTTTAACAAGCTAAATAAAACCCACTACCATGAAGTTGCTTCCGACTCACAGCGACTGTGTAGGACAGAGTAGCCGAGCTTCCTAGGGTTTCCCGGCTGTCCATCTTTATGGGAGAAGATTGCCACACCTTCCTCTTAGCGAGAACTGGTGGGTTTCAAGCACTGGTCTTTGGGGCAGCAGGAGGGCAGAAGAAGGGGTTTCCAGAGTATGAGGTTACCTCACTTGGAGTTTTGGGTTATTGTTCCACCAGTTATTCAGAAGGATGTGAGTGAGAGGGTGTGGGGAACACAGGCGGGCAAGAGGAAGAGCTGCTAGCGGAGGGAGAAGAATCTTCCTTCCCCAAGAACCTCTGCTGCGTGTATGACATAATTATGTGACGCTCACGAGAGTTCTCTGTTACCTGGAAGTGGAGGGCCCAAAAGGGGGCTGAGGAGACCTGGTTCCCATCAAGGAGAGAGGGTCACCTCGTCTGGGTTCGGAGTTCTTCCTGGAAAACTCCCAGGAAGAACTGCATAGCTTCTCAGACTCTTGTTCCCACTGGTAAGAGCCGGTGGGAGCTCAGGGGGGAGGAGGGGGGAGGCTCAAAAATCATCCTCACTCCCCCTCATGGCAGGGTCAGGCCCACTGCATGCTTCTGGCCAGGGGCCCGGGCCATCCAGCTCAGAGCTGGGAGTCCGCCCTCGGTCTCGGTCTCTGAGTCTGGAGCCTCGTAGTCACAGGCCCTTTGGTTGTCAGTAGAGGTGCTGCCCAGAGCAGGACGGTTGCTCCGACAGAAGTGGACACTGTCTCTGAGTCTGGTGCCTCGTAGTCACAGGCCCTTTGGTTGTCAGTAGAGGTGCTGCCCAGAGCAGGACGGTTGCTCCGACAGAAGCGGACACTGTGAAGGTAAGCGTGACGAGTCAGCTCTGGGACTTCCCTGAGGTCGGGCTGTGGAGACAGTTGTGTGGGCAGAGAAACTGGAGGTTTCCTTCTCGTGAGCTAGAGAAAGGTGAGTGCTCACACCAAACCCCCAGACAACGGTCAGCCAAGTGCCCTTCTGGGGCCCGAACTCCCTCCTCCTTGGAGCAAGTCCGACCCAGAAGCTGCCACATCAAATATCTCTCCCCCGATGTGCTATCCATGGTGGGATACATACAATCTCCTACCATACCGGGTCTGGAAAGCACAAGCAGTAAGACACACTGGCAACCTCGGCCCTCTTTTCTCTAAAGAAAGATGAATGAATACGGCATCAGGCGTCAGCTCAGTAAAGGGACATATCAAAGGCCAAAAGGCCACCTCGGCTTGGCGCTCTAGCTGCATTTGCTCTTCCCTTGAGCCTGCCTTGTCTTTGTGATCAAGCGAAGCCTCGGGGCACCAGAGCTCACAGATAGGGTGAGCAAACCTCTCATCACGTCTGGGCAAGGGCCTCTAGCAGCTCAGAGTCTCACCTGAAATGTTTTACTTTCTATTTATTACAAGTGAACTTCCTCTTTTGTATAATGACTTCAGAAATGAACTCTGGACCACTGAGAGTGGATGATGACAAGAACCGACTTATCTCAATCCCAGCCATGAATCAGGGCCCCTCCCACCTCTTTCCACAGACACCTGAGTTAATTTAGTCTCATCCATTCCTCATGATGTTTTCAGTGGGACTTCCACCACTGAGGCAACATGAGTCAACCTGGATGCTCCTCCTCATGCAAGGGCTTAGTGAATCGAGGTATTTGTTTGGCACTGAGTTTTCACCAAAAAAAAACAACAAAAAATCAACAACCCCAAAACCAACTATCTAGTTTTACCATGTTTTGACAACCCTGGACCTCGGCAGCAGGGACAAGGTTTCTTCTTCCTAATGAACAAAAAGGATCTTCTTAGACTTGACCTCTCTTTGCTGACTTGGATCAACTGCTTTGAAAGTCTGCCCTATGTCCAGTGTTCCAGGTCACAATTTTTAAAAATGTTTAAAAAGTGTCAGCACCTAAGTTAATCCCCGTTCTCCATTTCTAGCCACTGTTCAGGGTTTCGAAGTCTGTCTTTGGAAATGACTCATCTGACAGATGGGAGGGGTAAGGGGAACTGTGCCATGAAATTCATTATGCTACGTCCTCAGTTTTGTCTTTTCACTTACTGAATTGGTCTTCAGTTGACAACTCAAGACTCATTTCCTTGCCGGTGAATTGGTGTTTCCTGAGATCATCAAACTAAAGAAAAAGCCCTTCCGGCACACTGCTTGCACCAGGAGGCCTGCTCCTGTGGACCATCACTTCTTTCTTCTCTGCAGGGCTTGCCTTAGGCGCTAGGAAAGGAGTCCATAAAGGACACTGGCCGTGGAAACCATGGTTGAAGCCCTTTCCGTGTTGAGTTCTCCCCCATGACTCCTTCAATTCAGCTCACTCGTCTTTTCTCTTTTCTGCACGTGTTTGTGGCTTGTTGGCTGATGGTGGACTTGCCACCAGCATTTCAGTGGAAGAGATCACCAGTCCCAGGTGGGTGAGGTTAGTTTGACAAACAGATACAGGGAGAGATAATGTCCCCCCTACGGCTTTTTCACCCTTCTCCATTGCCGCCACCTTCTCTTCTCCTTTCCCTAGAGCAGGAGGCGGGGGAGCAGGGAATGTACTCTAGCTCAGATCCAGAGTCAGCCTCGAGCCCTGGCTCATTCTAATTCCTGCCTCAAAATACGAGCCAACATTCACTGAATGTTGAGAGATTCTAATTGATTCAGTTCCCAAAACCCACATCCTTGTCCCCATTTTACTCAGGGGGGAATCTGGCTCCAGAATCTATTTCCTTTACCCTTTCCTTCCCTGATTTCCATCACCTTTATGCTGGCTAGTCATCAGTTGACCAATCAGACAACAATAGAATCTTAATATTTAAAAATTCATCTTTTGTAATCTGGAGCCACAGAGAGTAACCCATTTTATTTGTCTAATGTTTTTGGGTCTGGAGTTGATGGCTGTGTTGACAAACCTCTATGGTTGAGAAATGGAGAAGGCAGCATGGAGCACTAAAGGTAACACAGAAATGACATGCGTGCCAAAATCATGTAATTTTTTATGGTAAGACCTTACCCCCCCCCCCAAAAAAAAAGACCTTAACCAATTCAGAACACTAGCTTCTGGTCCCCCAAGAAAGGGCTTCAAACAGACCTGGCTATTAAAACCAAGCACTTCGCCTGTTAGTTATCATTCAGAGTCATTCACACTTCACTCTTTGTACACAATTCTTAAAAAATCCCTCCGGTGGCCCATTTTCCAGTCCACAACAAACCAGAAACAAGAAATCGAGAGGGGTGCCCAGCAGGAAAGATGCCGAGAATCAGCCCACGTCCTTTGAGTGTGGACTGACGATGAGTGCTTTACAAAGGCACCAATGCCTGACCGAGCAGGGCAGAGCAGTCCCGTCCACAGCTTTCATCGGGCTGGAAACAGAGTGACTGTGTATTTCACCAGGTCATCCGAAGTCACCAAAGCAACTGTCACATTAAAAAGAAATCTTTACACATAATGGTTAAAGTTTTATTGATACAGGAAATCCCAAGATAGCCCAAAGGATTCCATTCCCCAAGATTTCTGCATGGCCAAGTTTTACATGCTGTGCTTGTATGTGAGTCAGCCCGGAGGTAGAGCCATACTGTCACCAACGAAAACAGGTCCTGACGAATTTAATTTTTTTGCCATCAAGTGACCTGCTCTTAGATTGTGAAAATAATAATTAACCGTAACTTCATGAGTCTTAAAAACATCTTCCTGAGGGCCTTTTGGGAGCCCCTGCACAGACACTAGTGCAGCTTTCACGCATCAGCACAAGCCAAGTCAGCCCAGGACAGCGACTGTTTGATATACACAGACAGTCTGCTCAGTCTGTGGAGGGCCTGGCCTGTGACCAGGGTCCCGCCCTTTTTGTAGAATGGCATCTTACTTCCTGGATTGCAAAACGATGATTGTACTAGAGGGAAGGAGTCTGCGTTCATATCACACTTGTGTGCAGTGATTTGATTCCCAGGGTTCAAAGTGAACCTGTCACTCAAGAGCTGACCAGATGGAACAATGTATCCCAAAATCAACGGAACCTCTTAGGATCGCGCTTCCAAGTTACACACATTCAACATTCCAAAATAACCACACCTCCCCCAAGTGTTGGCTAAAGAGCCTTTTCAAACTTCATAGAATGGAAATGTTCAAGCGCCCTTGTACTATCAGTCAGCTCTGAGTATTATCAACGACTCTCATCAGCCTTAAGCAGCACACCTTGGCCTGTCTACATGAAGGACCTTCCATCATCATGTTCCAGCCAGCTGGAGACACTGGGAGCTAGTCTCCAGCAGAGCAACCAGTCATCTGCTCCTGAGATGTGATGGGAAAGTTTTCAAATGAACAGTGACTCATTCTTGGGGCTAAACAATCCTCTCCCTGTCTCTGTCTCACTCTCTCTCCCAAGTTCGCTTTTAAAATCAAAATGCTTCTGGCGAGGCCATTACTAAAATTCCAACAACTTGGATGAGTTGTTTTTATCAGATGGTATCATTACAGAACAGAAGATTTGGGATAGCCGAGCATCCCCTCGTGAGTGGTTACACGCTGGGCTGGTCACTGCGAGGTCAGCAGCCGGAAACCCCCAGGCACTCCGTGGGGAAGATGGGGCTTTCTGCTCCCAGAAAGAGGTTCCGTCTCCGACACTCACACGGCAGCTCTGCCTTGTCCTGTCGGGTCTGAGTCGACAGGGACTCGACGGCAGCGAGAACACTCATGTCGGCCATTCATTTGTCCGTTTGTCATACTGCAGTGGCTTGTGACGCTGGAATCTATGCACCAGTAATTGGAAAACCAGCCACGTCATCCCTGGTGAACAGGCTTCAGGGGACCGTGAGACCACGACAGACCAGGAAGAAGGGCCGGGAGCTATAATTCTCTACGGGAAAGCATGCCTAGCAGCAGCACACTGTCTGTAGTGTCAGCTGATGGCCTTCGGATGGAAGGCACTCAGTGTGACGGGGCAGAGCGGCCTCCTTAAAGCGCAGTCGGACTTGAGGACATGGACGCGGCCGTTTTCAGAACCTTTATCTTCTGATGGGCACAATCAAAATGAAATTAAATAAAACCACCCCACGCACAGCTGCAAACATCCAGTAATCAGCAGACCATGGAATATACAAAGTATGAGACTAGCAAAATTGGAAGTTGTCAAAAATGAAATGGATTGCATAAAGATCAAGCCATCAGGCATTAGCGAACTGAAGCAGACTGGCATTGGTCCTTCTGAATCAGACACGTGTGGTTGGCTCTGCCGGGAAGAGGAATGATGTTGAGTTTGTCATCAAAATGAGCCTCGAAAGACCTGCCCTAAAGTACAGCACTAAGATCCACGTGCCGACAAGAAAAATCAGTTAATGCAGTTACTATTCAAATTTACACAGCAGTCACCACTGCCAGAGTTGAAGAAATTGGAGATCTTTTCACCAACGTCTGCAACCTGACGTTGAGTAAGCATGCACTCACAAAGCATAGATGATGACTGGGGGCTGCAACAAGGCAAAGAAGCGGGGGGAGGGGGGAAGAAGATGGGTGGTAGTTGGAAAGTAAGGCCTTGATTTTGCTGGAGATTGCATGACAGAATTCTGCAAGATCAACGGCTTCGCTGAAAAATCCCCTTTGTTGAAAAATCCCCTCTTCAACAACATAAGTGGCACTTATACACGTGGACCTTTCCAGATGGAATCAAATTGACTACATCTGTGAAAGGAGATGAGGGAGCCCCAAAATATCAACCAAATCCAGGCCTGGTGTCTACTGTGGAACAGACCATCAATTGTTCCCGTGTAAATTCAAATTGAAGCTGAAAAAAAGCTCAGAACAAGTCTATGGCAGCCAAATGATGACTTGACACATATCCTGCCTGAAGTTAGAGAACCTCTCAAGAACGTCTTTGCTGCTTTGTACACTGACGACCAGAGGTCAGACAAGTGTGGGAGGACATCGAGAACATCGTGTGTGAAGAGAGCGAAAGTTCTTTTAAAAGACAGGAAAGAAAGAAAAGCCCAAAATTAATATCAAGAGGCTTTGAAGCTTGCTCTTAAATGTAGAGTGCGACGATACTGTCAAAGAGCTGAACAGAAGATTTCAAAGGGCAGCTCAAGAACACAAAGCAAAATATTACAATGAAATGCACAAAGTCCTGGAGTCAGATAACCAAAAGGACAGAATGTGCTAGACATTTCTTAAGCTGAAGGAACTTGAGAGCGAAAACAATAGGCCCCGAGTTACAACACTGAAGGGTTCTATGGACAACATATCACATGATGCAAGAAGCAGCAAAACAGATGGATTACAGAGTCACTGTACCAAAAAGAATGGATCGATATTCAACCATCTTAAGAGACAGCATATGACCAGTAGCTTATCATATTGAAGGAGGAAGTCTATCCTGCATCGGTGAAAAACAAGTCTCCGGCATTCCTGAAATCGCCATTGGGATGTTTCGACAAATGGACGCAGTGCCGGAAGTGTTCGCATGTCTATGCCAAGACACTTGGAAGACAGCTACCTGGCCAATCAACTGGGAAAGATTCAGATCTGAACCCATTCCAAACAAAAGGTACCCAACAGGATGCAAAGAAATATGCAATTATAAAATTAATATCTTGTGCAAGTAAAATTTTGCTGAAGATTATTTAAAAGCAGCGGTAGCAGTACACACATAAGGAACGTCCAGAAACCTAAGGTGCATTCAGAAGAAGACACGGAATATGGGCTATCATTGCTTGTGTCAGATGGACCTTGGCTGAAAGCAGCGAATACAAGGAAGAAGTTTACCTGCGTCTCGTGGACTATGCACAGGCGTTTGTCTATGCACAGCACAACAGATGGCAGATCCCATCGCAGGGAGCCGAGTCCAGAGCGCCTCGTTTCCTTCCACTCACACTGCACTGAGTGCTCCCTACCACCAACCACTGTCACTTCTCTGTCAGTTGGTCAGACTGTGGGGGCTTGTGTGTCACTGTGATACTGGAAGCAATCCCCAGCTTTATTTCCATCACCAAGGCCACAGTTTCCCCCTACGCTTCCTCCTTCGTTGTTTCCAATCTTTTGCCTTCCAATCGCCGATAATTTGCATTGTATCTCGATTGCATGTTGGATCAACTTCAGACTGAAGAATATTGAAAATACCATCGAGTGCTCTTGTCAAAAGAAGAAACAAATCTGTCTTGGAAGAAGTACAGCCAGGATGCTCCTTCGAGGCAAGGATGGCGAGACTTCATCTCACGTGCTTTGGACATGCTGCCTGTCCAGAGACACCAGTGCCTAGAGAAGAACATCATGCGAAAAGGGGGATGGACAAAGACGGATGGACAGGCTGGCGCAGGAGCACAGGACTGCAATGAGTCAGAGTCGACTAGGTGGCACCACACGACCACCACCGCCACCGAGCACCCCTCACAGCACTACGAAATTCAGGCTGACAACAGGGTGAGCTATTTTGATAGCAGACAAGAAGCTTTGGCGAGCAGAGAAGGGCAAATCACAAGGCTAGGAAGTAAAACTGATAGTGGAGAAAGAGAAGAGTTAGGGAGTGGGCACTCCAGTTCTCAAAGGCTAGTGAGTTTGCACCAGGGTGTGCTGGGTCTCATCCCAGAGACCCTGGAGTGTACGATTTGGGGTGAGCTACATGAATCTCCTGGGGGCCTTTCTTAGAAAACTGCTGCCCCAAAGTCTCAGAGCAGAAACTACCCGGTGTGGACAACAGCCTACATGAGCTATGGCCTCGTCTCCCGGGAGACAGAGCACTCGATGGTGCCCGGCTACCCTTACCAAACGTCCCGATCAGGGCTACAGCAGAGAGTCCCCGTGAGAGTGGGAGAAACCCACAAAACAGAACTCAAATTCTTAAGAAGTCCCAACTCCCCATACCAGTTGAGACTCGACGACTCTGCCACAGTTGCCCTGAGATTTCGAGCCTCTATGCTAAAACTACCCCCTGAAGTTGATTTTAAGTGAAACGACACTTTGGCACACAAACTAAAGGATATTACCCATGAACATGGTGCTCCATTGAAAAACTCTGTAGGAGATCAGAAGGGCCACGGGTACTCACAGGGCACAGGGAAACCAGAACACCAGAAACAGCCAGAAAGCAACTCTAGAGAATGCTGACAGATTGTGAAAATTTTAAGTGATGTCACTGAGCAACTTGTACAGAAATGATCACATTAGAACCTAGTTTGTTGCATAAACTTGCACTGAACACAGAGTAAAATATTACTTTTTAAAAATAAAGACTACAACTGCCTGACCCAGTGAGTCCAGCATGCAGAAGAAAATGCAAGTGGTGATTTCATAAGATCCGTGAGCACGTCACTCATCAAACGCCTCATAGTAGCTACCAAGAAACTCCATTGTTCTGCTTCCGCAGAAACTCCTTGTGGACTTGGATGAAGTAACGCTTGTGTCTCAATGGTGGATGTTGTCACCTGGGTTCCTGCTTCAGTGCTCCTTGGTTGACAACCTGAGGGTGGGACACTGTGACTGACGGTTATCATCTCCACACGCCCCCTTCCTGGGGGTGTCTCAGCAACCAAAGGGAGGAGGAGCCAAGCCTTTGGGGAAGAGACTTATCCAAAGAGCTGAGTCATTTTGAAAGAAGAAAGGGTATCCTACTCTTCAATCCAAGTACGCTGCTGAATGTAAAAGAAAACAACCCCCCCCCTTATTGTGATTAGAAAAAAATTGTGTGGAAATCATGTGAGCCAAGAGTTTGGTCCATTATCTAGATCATGGTTCCCAAACTTATTTAGCCTATTGCTCCCTTTTCAGGGAAAAAAAAAATAACTTAGTGTCCCCCGGGCAACCAAAATCTTTTGAACTTTATGGGCTATAATCCAGGGCAAAGTGTAGGGATCTGCTCTTGCAGCGCCGCCGGGATTGGTCCAGGGGAAACAAAGTTCACAGGAGCGGTCTCCAAGGAAAGGGCTTGTTCAGAGTGTGGCAGGTCTGCGCACGGTGGCAGCCCCTAAGTAACGCTCTCGTGCCACCCTGCCTCGCAGGGACGTGGGGCTCCTGGGCGGAGGCTGACCACCACAGACTCTGAATCTTGGGAGAGTTCTGATGTTTTAGACCAATTAGCTAAGCCCAGTGCTCTCTTCCATCGCGGCCTAGGCACCTAGCCGCTCCGTGGGTCCTCCTGAGGAGGTAAGGCGTGACCCTTCTTCAGGGAGAGAAGAAAAGCTTAACAAAATAAAACAAAAACCATTGCCACCAAGCCGAATGCTGACAAAGCAACCTGAGATGGAGACAGAGTCGGACTCTCCCCGGGGGTTTCCCAGCCTGTAACCGCCATGGAAGCAGAGACTGCTAGAACTTTCTCCTGCGGAGCTGGTGGTGGTTTCCAACAACCAATCGGCAACCTTTCCCTCTACAGCCAAGCACTTCACCACTGTGCCACCAGGCAGGCCCCTTAGCCGAGGCTTAGGGATGCATGAGTAATTCCTTCCCAGGCCTCGGAGCTTCGTCTCCAGAGTTACTATGGAAACAGTTATTCCTCCCCTGGCAGCAGATCTCAACAGGACCTGGCGTTATCTTCAAGGCTTGGTAAAATGGGCAACCACACTTGTGGGCTTTGCAGAGCTTCTTGTGGGGTGAATGAACCAGTCAGGTATGCACGGGCGGGCAATGAAGTGAGGGCAGGACCCAGGGGCGCAGCACTGAGGGCCAGCCATTCTGGGGGAGTTTAGAATAGCCTTTAGCTAACAGAGACTCACTCCAAGTTTCTGAGCTGCGGAGTCCCAAGAACCCTTGTATGTTTTCAGGAAAATGAACGTGGCAGGTAGGTGGACAAATGAGGGGGTGAAGGACCAGTAGGAGGCTGCCCCGCAGCCCACGCAGGGATGTGATGCTCCTACCAGACCCCTCGAGGGACCAGGTGCCACAAAAGCACGAGTGGAGCCAATGGGTTTTCAGCTACTTCTGTACTAGCAAGTGGATCTGCTGGTTCAGTGGGGTCAGCAGTGGGTTGTTGTCTGGAAGGTTAATGGTTCGAACCGAAGAGCCACTTCATGGGGACAAAGACGAGGCTCTCTGCTCCAGTCAAGATTCACAGTCTTCGGACTCCAGGGGCAGTTCTCCTTGGTCCTATCCAGGGACTGGGACTCGGAGTCAACTCAGGGGCAGTGGGTTCTGCTGGAGAAGGCAATGCCGCCGGAGAGGGCCTGGGTCTTGGAGACACACGGACGGTGCCTTTGCAGTGCGTGCAGGAGTGCCCCCAGCACCTCCACCTGGAATTCAGGGCAACAGCACCGGGCAGCACTTTCCTGCCCAGGACTCAGAGGTATCATTTAATTCCCAGACGAGCCCATTTCCCAGCACGCGATCCGGTGCCCCGAGTTAATGGGCACGCAACTCACACTCGTGGAACAGTTTACTCACCTGCACTGAAAAGATGACGACGATGAATATCAGTCCTAGTAATAGCAAGAGTCATAGGGCTCCTTCTGGGGTGACCACACGGAAAGGCACCAATGCCGCGAGGAACAGTGTCCCCAGAACAACGACGAGCCAGGTAGTAGGGAAGGATTGTTTTAGAAAACATTTTTCCTTAATCTCATCTTCACTGTGGGAGTGGAAATCACCATAGGGGATCAGCGGTAAGGCTGTGTTCTGGAAGGGTGTGGAAAAGGCTGAGCGGGGTTGGGAGGTGGGGGGCGGCCTCAGCTCTCTCACATAGTGATCGGTGTCTCTCCCTCCCTCAACGAGGCTGGCCCAGGGAAATAGAGTGGAATTTTTTAAATGTCTAGTAGCCACATTTTTAAAAAGTAAGAAAAAGAAATGTGTTGTCATAATGTGTTTGATTTCATCCAACAAATCCCAACTAATATGATTCAACATGTAATCAATTAGACATGAGACATTCAAAAATTGGTTTTTGTTCCACATCTTCAAAATCCTCAGGGTATGTTTCCGTTCAGACCAGCTGCAGGTAAGGCACTCAGAGGGTGCCTGTGGCTAGTGTTCCCCGCTCCCCAGGGGACAGCGTGGGTAGAGCCCCTCAGGGGAGGTGTTGGTGTGTGGCTTAGCCTGGAAGACGCACAGGTCAGTCCCTTGAGGAGACCCTCTCCAGCCTGCAGCACCAACTGCAGGGATTTAGGACTGGGCAGCAAAGCCACGGGACAAGTCTCGTCCCTGTGCCCCTGGTGTTCCACGCTCTAGGCAGGCTCTTCCTCCCAAGAAACAGGGGTCTTGGGGTGGGGGTGGGGGAGCGAGTGAACGCCTTTCATCGGGTACACGGTGGGCCAAGCAGATTTTCCGTGAACAGGCCATGCTGTTCAGCTGTGGCGGGCAAGGAAGAGCCAGGGCAGGCTCGGGCAAACCCGGGGCTGGAAGAGGAAATGAGGCAGGCAGTGGGGGATTTTCTAAACCCAAAGCTGGGGTTGAGGGATTACCGACTCCGGGGCTTCCTCGAGATGATCCTGTCTCCATTCAGCTCCCGAAGATTGCCAAGGAAGGAAGGAGACACCAACCGCCTTGAATGACGACAGGAATGTCACTGAGCCACGCAAAGGAAAGCAGATATGGAGGCCGGGTTCATGGGAAGCAAGTCTCCTGGGGCCGAAGCTGCTAGGAGAGTCTCTCTACCCAGGAACCTCAGTTGGGGCCTGGTGTGCTCGTCAGTTTTCACCAATAAAACCTGAGACGCCCCGTACGCACTGCAGCATCGACCATCATTCTGAGCCACACGCTTCAGTCACAAAAGGATGCCCGTGGTCCCATCTCACTTAGGCTTGCCTTGGAAAAAGGCCAATGCAGCGACCAATGCAGGAGAGGGGAGAAAAGGGAGTCTTACCTTCGGGGACCCCAGGCTCCCGTGAATGGTGGTAGACTCATTTAGATATGGATAGTGGGGATGGTGACATAACATCATGGCCCAAACCCAGCGTGCTGAATTGAGCACGTAAAAACGGTTGAATCAGCAAATCCTTTCAGATTGGCGCGCGCATTTACCACCACCACCACCAAATCGAATAACAAGTTCCAAAATAAAAATCCACATGACGTAACTGGTTCCCAGTGATTCAATGTGACAGAGAGGTGTGTAAGAGAGGGGTGGCTGTCCGACTCCCCAAGCCGCTGCTGCATCACTGACGTGAATCAGCTCCGAGAGTGTGAGTAAGACAGGGCAGGGTCTCTCCACCCAGGCTGCTGCTCCCCAAAGGCAGCTGGGATCCTTCCCCGATGCCACAGCTTCAAAGGGATCCTGACACAGGTAAAAGTACTCGGGCACACCCAGCAACCGCAAGATTTGCCTTCTGCTGCTTCAGGGGATTCTCCGGGCAAAGGCCACTCCGGGGAAGACTCGCACCTCCTAAACGGAAAGGTCACGGGCCTGGTCCACGAGCACAGAGACTGCAGGTCAAATGTCAGCCCATAAACTGTCGTGATGACACACGCGTGTGCCTGGCAGGACATGACCCGTGCATGCCCACCCCCCCACCCCCCCACGCTGGTTAGGGCCAGTAGCACGTTCAGAATGCCGGCGTGTTGTAGGTCGCTGTCTGTTTTCAGGCTGGTTTCCAATCTCTAGACTCTGGGGTTGGAGAATTAATTGACCACATGACCAACTTCTTGAGAGCCGGAGGAAGCTCTGTGTCTTGCGGTGCTAGGGGTCCCACCCAGAGGCCCACCCGGGTGTTGTGAGCATCTGACCTGTTCCAGGCCAGACGGCTTGAAAGCCACCCATGTGGTTAACCGACAGGAGGGACAGGGGTTCACCCCAGGCCTGCCCCACACTCTTCTCCCGCCGAGGGAACGGCCCACGCCTGGAATTCAAAGCTTCCTCACTGCTCCGGAGCTGGACACAGGTAGGCTTCACAGGACCTCTTGGCCCTGAGTTGGAGAGCTTGCTCACTGGGGACAGGTCACTTGCCCATAAGACTGCAGCTGGCAGGAAAGAAGCAGGGCAGAGGCTTGCTCCAGGGAGCTGGGCAGAGCCAACAATTATTTTTTTTTATGACATGGCATACATTATGTTGATGGTTTCATTTCTGCTTATTACCATCTATTAAAGACCATCTTGAGTAAGGTGATTATGGAAGCATCTAATTCCCCCCTCAGGAATGGACTCTCAAATTTCCAGTGAATTGTTGTTGTTTTTTCCTGGACACATTATTACAATTTTTGCTATCATTATGATTAGGTAAGCTGCTGGCTATCCAATGGCTCTTTTTCTTAGTGATTGCTCACCGCTCTGTTGCTTTGAGGTAAAGAGAGATGGGGTGATGCCCATAGGAGGCACCAAGAGGTCAGGAACCTCCATCAGCAAGGAAGGGCTCACCCACCTGGATGAGGCCTCTAGCATCTACCAGTGGGCACAAATAGCAGAAGCATTGCCCCCCTTCCCCAACTACCTTGTCAGGACCGGCCTAGGAAACTGGCAGCAAGCGAAGAAGAAGAAGATGCCCAGAGTGGTGCCAGCTCCACCGACCGCCGTGTCCAGGCCTGGACCCAGATGCTAAGCTCAAGCTAGAAATTTTGACATGGATCCCTGGTGTTTTGGGCTTACAGAACCTGACTAGTGACTGGGACAGTCAGGGGGTGGACACAATGGCCTGGATGGTCACACCCCAAATGAAGACTCAGGCTTGGAGCCCCAGCTGTGCCTGGATCCTGAATTTGAACTCACGTCCACTCACCAGATCCCAAAGCCAACGGATTCTCGCTACTCTGCACGCAAACCCTGGCTTCTCTCAGAAAACAAACTCCTCTCCTTAGTTTATAAACGAAATCATTCCATTGTTTTCATGGTAAGAATTCACATTGTTCTCACTGTCTGGTGCCGGTGCGTTGGTCCTGAATCACAGCACGCCCCTGTACAACAAAAGGAAACACTTCCTAGCCCCGCACCCTCCTCAGAATGGGCACCGCGGGTTGCCATTCTTGTGACAACTGCGTCCAGCTCTCTTGTTGAAGATCTTTTCAATTGATTCTCTACCAAGCCCGACGTCCTGCTCCAGAGACCGATCCCTTTAGACTGGTAACGTGTCCTAAGTATGTTAGGCTCAGTCTTGCCAGTCTCAATTCTCAGGAGTCTTTGACTGTACTTCATCCAAGCACATTGGTTCATCCTTCAGGGGGGGTCCACCGCATGCACAGCCCTATCTGCCAGCGCCGGCATGCAAAGGCACCCATTCCTCTGCAGCCTTCCCTCTCCATGATGCGGCGCTCCCGTGCAGGGGGAGACTGAAAACAGCGCAGCTTCGGCCAGGTCCAGCTCAGTGGTTTTTTTCACACTTTTAAATAAGTCTTGGGCAGCATTTCATGCAATCAACCATTTGATTCCATAGCCACCCCCACGGGGGAGAACTGTGGATCCAAGCAAAAGGAAATCCTCAGGGATTGGTTCAGATGTGAGGATGTTTGTGCCCTGTCTGTGGAAGACTGTAGTCTCATCAACCCTGGAGCTTTCAGGATTCTCAATCAGAAAGCCAAAACAAACAAAAGGGCTCTATTTCTTTTTTAATTAAAAGATCATCTTATGGGTGCTCTTACAGTTCTTAGAACATCCCATACATCAATTTTATCAAGCATATTTGTATATATGTTGCCATCATTATTTTCTAAACATTTACTTTCTATTGGAGACCTTGGTATCAGCTCCTTTCCCCCACCTCTCTCCCTCCTTCCCCTTTCGACCCCTTGATAAATATTATTATTTTCATATCTTACACTGACTGCTGTCTCTATTCCCTCATCGTTTCTGTTGTTCATCCACTAGGCCGGGGTGGGGTGGTGGTGGTTCTGTGATGATCATTGCCATCAGTTCCCCCTTCCCACCTTCCCGCTACCCTCCTGGCTTCACTACTCCCATTCTGGATTCCGTCTGTTGTGAGCTCTTCTTATCTCTTATCTGTACCTGTGTACATGCTCCGGTCTAGCCCACAGTGAGAGGCAGGACTGGGGTCATGATAGTGTGGGGTGAGGAAGCCTCAACGAACCAGAGGAATATTGTGTGCTTCATCGGTGCTTTAATGCACCCTGGTTGACTCAATCCTGGTTGACTCATCCTTAAGGGCCCTATTGCAGGGCATACATACATAGATTATCACGTGTAATGAAGGAGACACACACTGCAGAAGACAAGACACATGACTGGGACATGCTGAAATTATATCACTTATGCCCATCAAAAGACTTCATCAGGAGAGTAAAATGATAGCCCACGAATTGGGAATTTTTTTTAACCAATGACACATCGGACAAAGGTCTAATTACCAAAATATACAGAACTCTACAACAGCTCAATAATGAAAATAACAAACGACCTAAATAAGAAATGGGAAAGAAAACATGAACAGACAGTTCATCAAAAATAAAGTACTAATAGCTAACAAACACATGAAAAAAATGCTCGTGCTCACTAGCCATCAGGGAGAAGCAAATTAAAATCACAATGAGATACTATTTACACCCCCAATGCTAGCCCAAATTCAAAACAAAATAGAAAACAGCAAATGGTGGAGAGGCTGTGGAGAGACTGGAACTCGTATACATGGCTGGTGGCTATTGGCTCCCAACAGACTTGTAAATACAAAAAAAACAAACAAAAAAAAAAACCCACTGTGGAAAATGATATAGCAATACCTAAAGCACCCGGGACTTGAAATCCCATACGATCCAGCAATACCACTATTAAGCATAGACCACAAAGAAATAGGAGACACTACATGGGTAGATGTATGCTCTTCATGTTTACAGTAACACAGTTCACAATGGCAAGAAACTGGAAGCAGCCCAAATGCCCAACAAGTGGGACAATGGCTGAAGACTCTACGGCAATACACACAGAGGCACACTGTGCTCTCCTACAAAGCATGAAGCACTACATGACCTGCAAGGACGTGGGACCATTATGCTGAGCTAAGTCAGTCAGTCACAAAAGTACAAATATTTTATGAGCCCACTACTTTAAGGAGAAATACCCATTAAACAAATCTTATAAACCAGTCCCCAAATAAAGGGGTAGAAAGTCTGACTATCGGCCATGAACCAGACATCACCCCCCTTATGTACACTTCACAAGAACCACCTCGAAAGAGGAGACCTCGCATTGTCTGGGGTCGCCCCTTCAAGAAGAGGGAAAGGGGAGACCATCCACTTGTTGCTGTACCACACTGAGAACACTCAGGCCCTCCACAGGAATGAGAGGAGAGCCCACCTGGAAAACCAAGAGACGACCAGGGGAGGGAGCATGTGTTTTTCAGAGGATGCACTGATATGGCTGTTGGTGAGCATGGTGGGTCAATGGGGAGGAGCAGCCTCACACGGGGAAGGGATGTGAAACAGTAATTGCAGGGAACCCAAGGGGAAAATAAACCCAGTTCTCTGTTTCCGGGTAGGCACTAAGAACTCTCAGTGAACCATGCCATGGGCTAAGCACCATGATGACCGTCGACACTGGCCTTACAGGGAACATGGCATCTCGGCCCTCCCTCGTACCACCCCCAACTCCCCGGGCCACACCAGAAGGACTCAACCAAGAGGCCTGACTAAACAAACTGGGCCCTACCTCAAAACTGCCTGTACCCTTAGACTCGGGACTGCAATACCCTGATGGGACAGGAAGCAAAGGCTGGCCACCCCGAGACTGTGGGAATGGCGGTCATTGGGCCTGGGTGGCACCCCTGGTTTAGTGGGTGGCCAATGAAAATAGACCCAGAACCACCATATATTTAGTACCTCGATGCTCCCCTTGCATTAATCTGATAGACAAGGATCTGCCCTTGTAAGATATGAGACAGGAAAATTTCCCCTAATTCCAACCCCCATGCTAGATGTAAACAGCCCAATCAATTAAGAAATCAATCTGTACAAAGCAGCAACTCGTGAATTGCAGCTCACAATTGGACTATGCTCACATGAAGTCCTCATATTAGCAATATCTTAAATTCTGTGTCATTGAACAAATTATTGATGTTATCAGTACAATCGCCTTATACACCAGGTGGATGATTGACATTGCTCTTCCTTGTTTGCTTGTTTGTTTTGTTGGTGTTGGTGGTTTTACTTTTGTCACAGTATGACCACCAAAGTAAGTCAGTCATTCATAATCCATGGGCAAGCAGATGGATTCTGGGCTCCCACATAATTCTAACTCCAATCCAAGAGCAATTAGTTCTTATACCATGATCCTGCTTGATACTCACCTTCATGAAGAGATCACTGTAGATAACGGTGCTACAGCAAAATGTGAAGAAAGCAGATGGTGCCCAGCTATCAATTGGAACAGTGTCTAGGGACTTAAAGATTTGTATTCAAACAAGCAGCCATCTAAGCGAGGTGCCAACCAAGTCAAAATCAAAGAAGACACCAGTCTGTGAGACCCAAAGGTGACAACAGCAAAAACCAAACATGATGAAGGGAAAAGTATCAGAGCTTAAATTGTGAACACCCAATTTGTAGAAGGCGATGGGGGACAGTGGGAGCCCAAAATCCATCTGCAGAGTGTCTAGTCAGATTGAGCTTCTGGCACATCCCCTCTAGCCACAGGCAAGGGACTCAACAGTTTTACTATCAGACAGAGATTACTGTGAACTTGATTATGGTAGATTGAACTGTGGTATAGTATGATACGTGGTCAGTTGACGTCCCTCATGACTCAACCTGAATTTGCTCTAGGCGCAAATACTTCTCTTGTTCCATGACAGAAATTTCTTGTCTGGCTTTTTATTGTTGGTAGGGTTTTTTTTCCTTTCATACTCTTTATTTTAATTTTTATCTTTATAGTATTATTTTCTTCTTTCTGCTTTGTTTCATTTTTGTTTTTTACTGTTTCTGTTGAGTTTCCCAGTGTGTGGAGCACAGAGGAATCGATGCATAGAGACAATAACTGATACAATTGTTTATTGGGGACATAGTGAAGGTGGGGTGAGGAGGGTGGGGGGATTTGAGGAGCAAACACTGAATGTCGGAGGAAGTAGTAGAACTGATGGTGATGATGTATATGCAACTCTGTTCAAAAGTGATTTAACTATGGAAGTGTATGTTATGTGAAAACTGAGAAAGAAAAGACAAAAACCCTACACTTGACCAATGGTTACCATGGGCGAAGGAGAAAGAGTTTTTGCTTAAGGACCATGGAGTTGATGTTAATGGTAGTGGACCAATTTAGAAAAGGATATCAATAATGCTTGCACAACACAAAGTATAATCAGTGGTACTGAATTGTACATGTAGAAGTTGCTGAATTAGAGAATGTTTTGTTGTGTATATTTTTGCCATAATTAAAAAATAATAATTACATTACACAAATAACAAGGCATACAGGAAGAAGAAAATATTTTAAAATTGATAGTGGTAATGATTATAACTCTTCTTGATATGACTGAATTATTGACTTGTAGGACATGTGGATGAATGGCAATAAAACTGCTCAAAAATTTTAAACCTAATCTGTTGCCCCCCCAAAAAGATAAAGTCTTCAGCCTTTATCCGAACTACTCCTTCTACTCCTGGTTTTCAGTAATCAAGGTTATGTCTTCCTCCAGGTCTGAGGCCACATTCTTCTTCATGCAATCCAGCTTCTTAGATTGTTTGCTCGGCATCAATATTGAAGAATCCTGGTCAAAGTCCACGAGTCTGACATAGTCTCTTCCCTGCTCTGCCTCACGGGTTCAGGGCAGCTCTTCTGCTTTGTCTGGTCGCCTCCGCGTGGCCTGGCGTCTGGGCCCTCTGGTGCCTCCACCACAATCGGCTGCACCTCACATGTGCTCTGCTGCTGACTCCTCTCTCTTGGCAATTTCAGGATGCCCCTCTTTCTGTTTCTGAGATCCAGTGTTTCTCCTGTATCCAGTGGAATGACAAAACTGAGTAATCTCCTTTATTAGTGCGTCACACACCCTATTTGCCTGGTCCCATGCAATCACTTTGTTGCAGTTATAAAGACATGGAGAGAAGAGCCGAAAGTAAGTGATTTCACTCCATCGTTCCTACCACCCAGTGACTGTAACACCTGATCTGTCATCAACTCCCACTAATTTTTCCTTTATGTTTCTCAACCTTTCCATCCCTACTTCACATTGCTATTATCTTACATTTGAAATATTAGTGTTTGTTAGGGAAATGAGCCAGGGCTTTGACATCAAATGACTTAAATTCAAATACCGGTTTTTCCCCTCGGACAAATGGTCTACCTTCTTGAGCCTTAGTTTCCTTATCTGCTCAGATATCCACCCTGAACAGTTAATGAAAATGAATAACGCTGTAAAATGCTGGCGCATAGTAGGTGCTTAATAACTGTCAACAATTATTTCCTGTCTTCTATGTGGGCTCTGGGCACCCATTTCATTCCCCTTTAAGTTACCTTGTATGGCCAGATTCGTCTTTCTCCAAACATTGCTTTTGTTTTAAATCTCTGGCTTTAAACCTTGGAAAGGCTTTTGCTTCTTTATGGAATGTATAATAAGTTGTCCGCCACCCACACATCAGCTCTGGGTGACTGGTAGTGCCAGCTGGAGGGGCTGCCGCGGAGCTGGAGGGAGAGAGGGCAGGTTGGATTGGCAGCAATGGCCTTCACGAGAGCAGAGGGCGGGCGCAGCAGAATGGCTGATTTGCAGAAGGCAGGCCAGCGTGGCTTCAGCCCCTCTCCCCCCCTGCCGGTTGCTTGTCTCTGTGCGAAGCGGCTGTGCTCGCGGGCTGCCTGCCCCGGGACAATGCATCTGGCGCCCCTGGCTCTTTTCTATGGCACGTGCTTCCTTGACGGCTGACTCGGGTCCAGGTGCGGGGCGGACTGAGTGTTCCTGGTCCCTGCCATCGATGACCGGCCTGGAGCAAGAAGCATGCTCACTCAATAAACCCCGGCCGCTGGGGCCACGGCTCGCAGAAGGGATCTAGCCAAGGCACAGTCTCCACGAATTGCTCTTGCTTCCTCTTTCGTCGTCGACTAGAGACCAGCGCGGACCCGCTGCATCCGGGCCGCTTTGCACTCTTTCTGGCAGTTTCTCTCGGGACTTTATCCTTGGTAATTTCCATAAAATCACATGTCGCAGAGTTGTCTATTTCCAGAGATACTCTGGTGACATTGATTTACATCCTGACACGGTTTTCTACTTTCTACCACAGCAGCTCCCGGAATGAGCAGACTAAAGGCTGAGAATGCTATCAACTCCTTCCTTCGAAGGGATTGCCGGCCCGCAGAGAATCCCGAAATAGCGGCTAAGGTGGCATGCTCCACCTGTTTTTGCCAGTGAAGAAGACCTGCTAAGGGAGAAATGATGACAGGCTGACTGTCCTGTGTTTACATATGTCCTCATTGGTCCCTATGCTACTCCTAGACAAATTGTTCTGACTGAAGTGTTTCTTCAGTTTGTGTATGATATTAAAATCAATGCTCACATACTTGGGCCGTTTTGCCTGGAGACTCTAGTCCCCGAGAAAAGACGTCATGCTTGGGAAAGTAGAAGGAAGTTGGAAAGGAGGAGGGCTCTCACTGAAATGAATCGGCACTGGAGCTGCAACAACGGAATGGAATACGCAATCGTGGGGACGGCGCAGGGCCAGGCAGTGCGTTGTTCTGTTGGGCACAGGGTCTCTGTGAGTTGGAACTGCCTCAATAGAACCTAACACAGCAGCAATATGCCATCAACACTGAGGAGTTTGTTATGAAGAAATGAAATATTTCATATTCTACCACCCCAACAACTTTTCATTTTTTGTTTCTTTCTAATCTTTCTGCATACATATATTTTTTCACATAGTTATAATTAGACTTGTTTTTTTAAAAAAAAGCTAAGCAGTAATATGGCCAGTAATAATGTGTATTTAAAAGCACCCTATACTCTTATAATAATAAATTCATTTTTCCAATTGCCTAAATTTTCTATTGCTGGGCTCTGAGCAAAATCCATGAACATAAGATATCAATGAAGTAGAGAATGGAAGTGTCTGGTAAAGGATATTGCTAACTTTACAGAAGCATTTATTTGTCCCCATTTTCAATGAGCCATGGCATAGTGGGTTAACACTTTGGGCTGATAACCACAAGGTCAGTAGTTTGAAACCACCAGCTGCTCCATGGGAGAAAGATGAGTCTATCTACTCCCATAGAGCGTGACAGTCTCAGAAACCCACAGGAGCAGTTCTCCCCTGTCTTATAGGACCGCTATGAGTCGGAATTGACGTGATGGCAAATGAGTATTCATAGCTGCGGGATCTCTGGTGTCCAGTGGATTATGCATTGAGCTGCTAAGTGAAAAGCCAGCAGTTCAAACTGTCCAGTCACTCCGAGGGAGAAAGAAGAGGCTGGCTGCTCTTATAAAGAGTTAAAGTCTCAGAAACATGTGCTATAGGGTCACTATAAGTCAGAATCAACTTGATGGCGGCAGGTTCAAGGCCTTTTTTCATGGTTCCACTTCACTCTGCCCAAATACCCTTAGGCTCGACACCCCTGGACTTCGAATGTCCTTCATTGATATGTAAACGTTGTGTGTATGTGTGCTTTAAGGAAGAAATGAGACTATAATATTGATCAAATTTTCAGGAAGCTACTTTAAAAATGTTCAATAAAGGCTGGTTGTTGTCTTAAAAGCTGTGGGAGTGGCCTCCATGGCTACAAGGATCTGCCTAGAAACTACATTGGCTGCCATTTGGATCCATGCTATCCCAAGGGAGCTGCAGAATAAAGGTTTTTGAGGCCCAGTAAAATCAGTCATGTTTCATAGACTTGGGTTTGGAGAACACTTTAAATCAGCTTAGAGAATCTTAGCGTTCCTTGAACCCTACGGAATCCAAGTAAGGGACATTTATCCAGTTTTCGTTTTGTTTTAAATAAAGGTAAACCAATCTGGTAAACTTAAGAATACAATAAACATTCACTGAATGACTGTTCATTGAATACTTAGTAGGAACTAGTAATGTCCCTCCAACTCTTCCAACAACCCATGAACATGGACGTGACTAATTAGCAAATGAGGGAACTGAGTCTCAAAGAGGTCAGGCCACTTGGTCAAGCAGGACAGCCAGCGTGGGGGTGGGGCCGGGCTGAACTCCGGCCCACGTGACTTCAAAGCCTACACTCCTAACCACTGGGCTAAACTTTAAGCTCTCAGGTGGGGTGATGAGGATGCTTTGCCTTGATTCTCCACCCAAGTCCTTCACCCATCAGGAGCCTCGGTGTGCTCAAGGTGTGAGTCACTCCGCTAGCATCTCTTCTCGCCACTCTTTCTTGGAAGCCCTGCAGCTGAGGTAGAGGGGCGTGTGGTGCTGTACTCCATGGTGGGAAACAGATTAATTGGCTCTTTTCATATCGTGGCCAAGTGACAAATTCTAGGAGTCTCTAGAAATAGTATTGAAACTTATGCTTTGCTAGAGAAGGGGTTGTTCTGACATTTAGTGTACAGGGTCCCACCTCCAGAGGGTGATAATTTCACTGTTTTGCATGACATTTGGTTTCCCTCACTTGTGGCTGGCAGGATTATACTTACAGGAAGTCAGAGAAAACCTCTAACCTCCTCCTGGGCTATTTATTGCCTTCTCTTTCTATTCTACTCCTCGCCCTCCCTTTGACTTCTTGAGTCTTTGAGACTCTTCTTGAACCCCTCCCTGCTAAGGGGCATATTTAGTGTGTCCTGGGGAAGGTGCATAATGGGGAGGGAAAGGGTGTCAAGGTAACAAGAGCTTGGCTTCTACCTGCGGAGCCTGGCATCACTCTCTTTTGCTGTTTCTCCACTTCATAGGTTGAATTGCCTCCATGCCCTATTCTATAAAAATGGGCTAATCACACTTAACTACCAAGCAGAGGTGTTGTGAGGATTAATTACTGTCCATAAGGTGCATTGACATCATCAGATGAAAGGCTTTCTATAGGTAAGTATTATTATGAGCATGATTCTTCCCTTCAGCTCTTAGCTTCCCTGTTAGTGACACTCCACTAAAGTCACTTCAGGGGAGAGGAACGCTGCCATGTTGATGAGGTAAATAGGAAATGGGATCAGTATCCAGTGTAGAGTCAAACCGTCTTAACACCAGTGATTAAGAGCCCAATTTTCTGCTGGTGGAATCTATATGGTATACGAGGGGCTTTCCAAAAGTTCATGGATTCTTAAAATAAGTGCCTTTTAAGTAAGATGCACCCTAAAACCACAAAAAAGAAGCACACTAGGTGTGTGATCCAAGGATCATAAACAATAAAATCCAAGACTGGAGGAGGAAACTGTATGAGAGCCTAAATGTGAGCACCTGGTTTGCAGAAGATTATGGATAACAGTGAAAGCCTGACGTCCATTTGCAGCGTCCCCATGCAATTGAACCCTCAGGAGGCCCTCTCTGACCCTTGACCAGGAATGCGAATCGCCTTGTTCTCAGACCGCGTGCACTGGAAAGTGGGTTAATGCAGATGCAGTTAGGTTACATTTTCATATTTTATCATCTGCTCTTCCTTCTGACCTATTTTTAATCTGTTCTGGTTTTTATTATTTTATGGATTCTTTTAGATTGAGATTTTTCTGAGTTTTATTTTGCTATTGTTGTTGGGTTTTTTTGCGTGGGGGGTATGTTTTTCATCATATGAAATTCAAGATAGGCAAATCTATAGACGCAGCAACTAGATTAAGATGTCCCCTAAAACCATGGTTTCTTCAGGGTATGGTAGAGGTGGTTGAGGGGAGGTGGGCAACGAGTAATAACGAGTGTAAGAATAAACATGTTCTAACATGCATTGTGGTGATGGTGCCACACCTCTTTTAAAAATATATTTAAATCATCGTATGTGAATTATATGTCAAAAAACTTTACATCTTAAAGCTTAAAATTTAATTTTAAAAACCTTCCAATTCCATTTTTCCACAAACATTTTTGAAGCCCCTCATGTGTGTTGTTGAGTGGGAGTTCGGTGAAACTAAGCAAAGACACAATAGAACCTCTATGAGCCCTCTTAAAATAGGTGGTCAATGTTTTAGAAAGATCTTCTACAAAGTTTGTCTTTACGCTTGTCAAGTTAGGCTAATTGAAGTTGCATAAGTACATGGATTTTGATGGAGAAACTAAGACAATTCATCTCAGCCTGCTGAAGAGACCTGCAGTCTCTGACCGGAGTGTGGAAGTTATGCACAGACACACACCTAGATCCTTCTTTTCCTAGATGCCAATCTGCGTGCTTTCTGGTAGCCCCAGGGGCACTGTCCCTGGCCAGAAACCCCCAAGAGACTCAACAGGAGAAAGAAAACCAGAAACACAAGAGCACAGCACCCCTACCTTTCGGGGTCATAAAAGCTCAGAGACTATTTCCCACTTCTCTGGGAGAAGACTTGCCTTGCTACTCCCCTAAAGGGTTACACCCCTGGAAACCCACAGGGCCATTCTACTCTGTGCTACTGAGTCACTACGAGTCAGAATTGACTCAATGGCGGTGAGTTTGGTTTGGGGGCGGGGGAGGTTGGTTTCACCATCAGATTGAGAGGACTGAGGTGACTTGAGCGAATCTGCTAGGCTTATGGTCTCTAAAAACCCAAGAAATGACAAGTCTGGGCTTTGGAGCCAAGAAGGACCACATTCAAACCCCAGCTTTATTGCCAACTAGCTGTGTGTCCTTGGGCAAACCTCTCATCCTCTCTGGGCCTTAGCTTGCTCGTTTGTAAAACGGAGCTCTGAGGCGGATCTGAGGATACCTGAAAGTATACCTAATAGTGCACAGCATCCTGCAGGTGCTCAAGCCAGGCTAGTGATTCTGAGGAAGGAAGAGAGGGATCTCTCGGATACATGATGGACTCAGTTCAGGGATATGGGCTTTCATTTAAAATCATCGGGCTGTGTGAATTATGCGGCGCCTGTGCCAGAAAACCCCGCAAAGTGTTTGCATTACTCTGGAATACTGCTAGCTTCCTTTCCACTTGACTCCCAGGACCCGCCGGCAAGCTGGTGTCCCTTGCTGAGCCGGCCTAGGCCCTGGCGTTTGACTTCTCCCTTCAGGAGAAAGCTGTGGCTCAAAAGTAAAAGAAAAGACTCAGCCCTGTCGGCTGTGTCTATCTGCCCCTCCACTGGGGGCAGGGCTGTGCCCCTCTGCCACATGCCCTCGAAAGGGGCAGGGAGGCCCGGGAGAAGACAGAGCCCAAGCGTTGCCCAGGGAGGTTCTGCCCTTCACTCAGAGATCAGTGCCAGCCAAGGGAAGGACTGTGAATACACGCTTGAACAGCGATGTATTTTGAAGATGCAAGTGAAAAGAGCAACATCGCCATGTTCTAAATTCACTGCTTAGAAAAAGAAATCCCATAGCAGCCTGGGCACTAGGCAGCAATTCATTTCGTGGGTGGATGTTGACAGAGGGGAAGTTGCAGCTTACAGTCAGCTGAAAGGGTGGCTCTGCTGTGTGGAGAACTTCTTCCCTGCCTTAGGCTCAGGAATAAATCATCCTTTCCACTTCCTGATCCAACTTTTGGGGATGCAGACCTAGAACACACTGAGGCCTGGTAGTACCCGTGCTAAGCATTCGACTGACTGAGAAATTGGCAGTTGGAATCCAGCTATCTACTTGCCTGGTGACTTGTTCCCATAAATACTTCAGAGCAGCAGAAACGATGGGGCAGGGCCATGTGTCGCACCAACTTGAAGGCACCTAACAACAACAACGTCAGGCTTAAAAGCAACCTTCACTGTGGTGGGTGCATGGAGATGCCTCTTCTTTCAGTACACAGAGGCGCCTCAGCGGAAAGGCTCTCCAGCAAAGGAAGGGCGCTGCTTCTGGGACAGAGGATCCACACTGAACATGTCCTCTTAGACAGACTTACTGGACAAGGACATGTTTTCAGGCTATGTCTATTGCTTATATCAGAAGACATTTTGGCAAACAGCCTATGAAGAAATCTTGGGAAATGCTCAAGGAAAGGCTGTGTCAGCCTCGGACACCTCACCACACAGCCACCGAGAACCGGATGCCTAGTTCTGGATGGCGGCTGAGGAGCAGGGAAAGCAGGCATCAAGCTCCTGTGTTAGCCAGCGCCGTCACCTCTGATGCCTCTCTGGTTCTCAGTTAGCTGTGAGGGGAGAGGAGGGGAGGAGGAAGGAGGAGAAGAACTTGTAATATGTAGACGGTCAGCTTTTAAGATTCCAGTAGGGCATGGAGGACTTCCAAATGCTTGGCAGGGGCTGGGGCTTCTGGTCAGAGGGCTGTGCAGAGATCGGGGTGTCCTGAAAGTTCTTGATTTGTTTGAACGTATCACAAAGCCTCAAACACTTCCTTGCACATCCTGCCAGGTGTCTGGAGTCTGCTACTGTGACCTCATGGGTCTGAGGGCACTGCTCGCCTGGGGCTCTGAAGAGCTGGGGTGTACACTGGCACTCATCATCAGCGCCTACAAGCCCTGGGCTTGTACACGTTTCCTCACTTCCCTGAGCCTTCCTATGTGTCAAACGGAGGGAACTGCACCTGCCTTGCCTAGCCCACACAAGGAGCCTACCCAGTGAGCCAATGTTCATAGAACTACTTAGAACATTCGAACATTCCTGTCCTAAAACCAACCACCCGTGATAAAATAATTATTGTCTGTACAAGCGAGTCCGTGCATTGAATGGAAGGTGGTGGGTGTCACGGGAGGCTCTGTCCTGTCCTCAGATAGGGGCCGCCTAACCACCACTGTCCAGAACTCACGTAAACACCAGTGAGCCGACCACACAGGTGAGTGGGAAATGGTGCGCACTTTCCGAGGCCCCGGCTTGCTTTCGGGAAATGTTCGTGTTACAGCTGCAAAGCAGGCTTAGCGAGCAGGTGGGAGCCGAGGAGAGGAGGCTTCCTGGCCCCTGCCCTCCACCTTGTCACTGACTCAGTGTGAAACAGCGCCTGCAAAGAGAGAGTTCTCCACTTCACTCGCAGAGCAGCCTGGGGCCACAGAGGTGGCAGCGAGCTGAGTTCAGGGCGAAGGATGACTAAACAGCCTCCTCCTCATAATTAATAACAATAATGCTCGGCGTTTATCTTGTTCTTTATATTTTCAAAGTGCTTTACAATCATTAATTAGTTAACTAGCACCCACCGCCACCCCGACGTCTGCTGCTGTGCTGAGCAGACAGAGAGCCAGGCAGCCTGCCTGCTCGCCCAGGGTTTGCCAGGGGGGTGGGGGAGACGCGAGGTGAAGCAGAGAGGCAAGAGGGACGAGCATCAGGGACGGGGTTTCGAAGGAGAGAGTCGGGAACCAGTGCACCCAGGATGCAAGTGAAGAGGCAGGACTACGGTCTGCCCTTGGACAACGGCTGCGCTCCTGCGGCGGGGTCAGTGGTGCCTCCAGGGGGACTCAGAATTTCCTTAAGAGAGACTCTATTTCCCACAGGAAGTAGAGTGCCTGGCACAGCTACCCAGTTGCCATGGAGTTGGCTCTAACTCATGGCGACCCCGTGTTTGAGAACAGAACTCCCTCTAGACTGGAGGGTTTTCCTGGCCAGGACCGATCTGACACTGAATCACTGGGCTTTTCTTCCTGGGTGCTCTGCCTGGGTTCGAACCTCCCACCTTTCTGTTCCTAGTCTGATGCTTGACCATTGCTACCACCTAGAGACCCCTGTTCCCTGGACTTAGGGGGAAAAAATCCAAACCCACTGCCATCGAGTTGATTTTGGGTCACCACGGCTGCTAGGACAGTAGGACTGTCCCCGTAGGTTCCTAAGACAGTCCATCTTTGTAGGAGCAGACAGACTCATCTCTCTCCCACAGAGCCGCTGGTGGGTTTGAACTGCTGACACGGTGGCTAGCAGCTCAGTGCAGTGCCCACTGGACTACCAGGGCTCCTTGTTACACCAGATAGTTGTTGTCGAGTCTTTTATGAGATCCTGAGTTCCTCTGATTAGTTGGGGGGAGGGGAGGGGCTCGTGTATTGTTTTCTTTGTTTGTTTGTTGCTCCCACCTCTTGGGTTTGCACACAGGCAAGATCCCAACCTGCTGGCACGGTGCATCCGACTGGCGCTGGAGATGTGGAGATTCGCCTCCCCACAGAGGGTTAAACGCGCGGTCTCTCCAGGACACTTCGCTATGATGCTGATGCTGATGGAGATGGCGACTGGTGAGGTGATCTGAGCTTTCTCTCCTTCACCTGCTGCCTGAACGTTAAATTACAGTGGGGAGGAACGCCGTGGAGCAGTTTGGACGAGGTGAAGCGGCAGAACCCACAAGTATATTAAGAGAAACTGGCAGTATCAATTGCGGACCTTCTGGTTACAAGGAAATCTGATAACTGTCGTACTCTGAGGGTAGAAACCAAAGTCAGAAGCCAAATCAGTGACCAGAAGAAAGCGACTAGTCATCTTTCCTCATGAGTGATCACAATACTTCTGAAGTTTCTCCACCTGTAACTTACAATTTAGGGCCTTGTCTAATAACAGGGTGAGCATCTTTGTATTGATCTCCAGACTTCTTAGTAAATTAAGTGGCAGGTACACAGAGAGGCAAGGGGCAGGAGTGTGGCAGCACCTTCAGAACTCTTGCTCTGTTAGAATGACTTTCCTGCAAAGCCTGTGGGTCCCTGAGGTCCCCTGGCCCCAGGTGGAAGGTCCGAGGCTGCCAACACTGCCTGGGCCCTTTGCCTTACTGGTGAGCCAGGCCCAATCTGCTGATTAGCCTTTGAGTTATGGCCCGACTCACAGCCTGGGGCTGTGTCTTGTCAGATTTCAGGAACTGAAGTGAGGCAAGGGCTGGCTTACACTTGACTGGAAGACCCAGGAATGATAATAATAATTAACACAGGTCCACTTCCACTTGTGCTATAAACAATAATTAATGCACACAGGAGCCCTGCGAGGCATCCACGTTGGGATTATGAGCCTTGTTTTGCAGACAGGGAAACCGAGGCCAGGAGGTTAAATGGCCTTTTCAAGGCCACACAGGGACTTGGTATCATACCCGAAATTAAAATTTGGACTTCCCTGTTGCTTAGTCTGAGGCTTGGAACACACCTGTCTGCCTCCAAAATGTTAGGAAGAATAACATGTACACATTGGAGCATGCACATGAGAGCTTGAGAACACCACACACTGACATGTACACACGGACACACATATGCATACACAGAAACACATGTGCACGCACACACGTGCATACACAGACACACACGTGCATGTGCACACATACATAGACACACATGTGCATGCACACACATGCACAGGCACATACACACGGACACACACACAGGTGTTTCTCAAGGATGTCAGGGGGAATGTGGTGGGTGTCGTGTGGCATTGGCCTTCCAGCTCAGACTGTCCCATGGACAACTTTCAAGGCAGATAAAATGGGAAGTTCTGGGTCATTCCTGTAAGGAAAGACAAGACACGGTTCCTAAGAATTGCGACTTAACTGTGCATGTGGTCAGCTTGTTTTACTTCCTCTCCTCCCTCCCTCAGGTTTGCATTTTGATCCAGGAGTCGATAGCGTTGCTTCCTTGCCTGGACTTGGTACAGACCGGAGACCTCACGGCCCGCGAGGGCCTCGGGATGGCTTTCGCCTCGTTTGTTGCCGCTGTTACTGCCTTGAGTGGGGTCTGACTCCCAGCGGCCCCTGTGACACACTACAACGCCACACAGGGTTTTCCTGAGGCTCGTCTTCAGTCACCTCACCACCAGGTCTCTTTTCAGAAGCTGCTGGATGGTTTCGAAGCACCGATTTTGGGTGCTTCACCGAGTGCTTCACCTTTGTGCCACCAGGGCTCCCGACAGAGCCAGCGTCGCCTTTGCATACAGGTGGCCTGAGATACATGTAGAGACCCATGAAATGTCTGTGGTTTTCTTTTCCCTCACAACAGGAAAGATCCACAATTTTTGTGGCCCTCAGAAATCAGTTACATTTTGCCTAAAAGAGAGGTGGGGGTTGGGTGGGGAGGGACCAGTTAACGTGTTTGAAAACAAACTCACTCAAGGTTTGATTCAGACTCAAAGAGACCCTATATGATACAGTAGAACTGCTCCGTGGGTTTCTGGGATGGTAACTTTATGGGAGTAGAAAGTCTCATCTTTTTCCTGAGTAGCTGCTGGTGGTTTTGAACTGCCGACCTTGTGGGGCACAGCCTAACTCATAACCCATTATGCCACCAGGAGCCCTGACCATATTTAAAGGTCTGGTGTAATTATGGTGTTGAAGGGAACAGTGCCCAGGGCCCTCAAATATCATAATATGGCCCTGGCACCGATGGCCTATGGTCTACCCGCTCACACCTTGTCTTCTACAATAGGCCCCTTTATGACTTCGGGCCATCTGCAATCTGCAATGTGTTCCTTTTAAGCAAAGACATTAGGCTTTCCTCCTTCTGTGGATCCCAGGAATCCTTGCCTGTCTACACTAAGGTAGAACAGTCTCCTCTAGGGAAGAGACAACCACTTGGTCTCAACAAATTAAAAGAAGGCAGAAATGGTCTTGACCAGATTTTTTCCTTCTTCTCTATTTGGAAAAAAACTCTGAAAGGCAAAGAGTCCCCCAAACCAGCACTCCCTAGCTGGCCGTTCCAGGTGTCCATCACACCCCTGAAATGGGCTCCCCAGACCCAGCACCTTCCAAGTCACCTAAGACCCCCGCCCACGCCCCCTTCCCCATCCCTGGCCTGGAGTCTGGAACTGTTAGCCTTAACTATTTCCCTGAACTGGATTCCACCACAGACAAGCTCCCACAAAATCAAACCACTGTCATCGGCTCAGAGCGACCCTCTAGGACAGGGTAGAACCGCCCCTGTGAGTTTTCAAGACAGTAATTCTTTATGGGAGTAGAAAGCCCGTCTTTCCCACTACAGACAAGATCTCACAAAATCAAACGCCATGAGGTTCACAGATGTGCTCATTTGGTTGCATTGAAAGCATTGTTAGAGAGGATGTCCCCAGGCTGCAGGGCTGGATTGGAAACAACCAGATACTCATTCACTCTGGAAAGAAGGAGAAGGAACCATGGAGGAAGGAACAGGGCAGCCTCGCACTGTCTGAGCGCTGTGTGCTTGGGTGACGTGTTTCAAACGGTTATTTTATTTGACTTTTGGTGAAACTACACACGGACAAAACCTGTTTACATCCTACAGTTTCTAGACATCGTGTTCAGTGACATTGGTTACATGCTTCATCGGGCCAATGTTCTCGTTAGTTCTCTTCTAGTTGTTTCACTAAGGAGCCTGAGTGGCGTCGTGGGTGACGTCCATGGACGGCTAAGCACAAGGTCAGCCGTTCAAACCCGCCAGCCATTCCTCAGGAAAAAGATGAGGCTCTGTACTCCTGTAAACATTTACAGCCTCAGAACCCCTCAGGGAGAGTTCTACCCTGTCCTCCCCCAGGGTCGCTATGAGTCAGCATCGACATGACATGACGGTGAGTTGTTTCACTCTCATTAATTGAAACTCCCAGCCGCCCAACTTTCTCGCCTAGGTGTTCACGCCACTCAGTTTGGATGGAAACACGCAGCAGTGAGTTCGCTTTTGGGGTGGGAATGACTGGAATGTTTGAGATAGCGGTCCAAAGAGTAGGGGCTGCAGCTTGACCCAGGCCAGGGGCCAGAGAAAAGTATTGTTGATACCTCGGGCCCTCTCAGGACCCTGTGCTTACAGATCACCCTGAACGCGGTCCTTGTCAGGATGGTTGTCATAGGGACAGCAACCAGAGAAGGATGCCCACGATCCCCCAGCCCCTCCCCCAACCTGGGGACTAAACCATCACTCAAGACAGGGAAATGGTTTCAGTATTCGAAACCCTAGCTTAATGACATCCATTGAGTGCTTTTAAAATGACAAAACACAGCACCTAAGCAAAAAAGTTCCTATGTATCGATTCCATGAAAACAAATATGTCATGGAATGGACCACCTAGTTAAGAATATTACTAACACGCTTGAAGCTTTCTGCTTATCCCTCCATAATCCCAGCTTCCCTGACCATGGAGCTAATCCTGAATTTTGTCTATCATCCTCTTGCTTTTCTTGATAGTTTTATGCTGTGCATAAACAATATACCGGTCAGTTTCATGTGTTTCTGCCCCTTCTGCCGGTACCGTCATCCGGGAGGCGGGTTTTTGATGGGCTTTCAGCTCACATCACTAGGCCTTTGAGACCCACGCACCCTGGCCCTGGAGCTGCAGTTCATTGGTGCTCACTGCTCTTCCGTGGGTTCTAACTCATGACCTCCAAACAGTGTTCATCCGTTTTCCTCAAGAGGAACCCTTTGGGGACATTCCTAAGACTGTTTCTTCAACCCAGGGTCTTATCTTCAGAGTCCTTGGCACTGAGCGATGGTACATATCGGTCTTCCTAAGCATCTACTTTTTTTTTTTTTTTTACCAGTTGTCAAGCAAGGGGGACATGCACCATGTCTCTTTCCATGTGTGCGATAGTTTATTGTGCCAGCCTGGCCGATAAACACAAGTAGGATTAATTGAAGGGCGGAGGGATAAATGGCTCGGTGAGCCTCGTCTTGCTTGTTCTGTGCCTCAGTGTAAAGGGGTACACTACCTGTGGGGTGCCTAGCCTGTGGACTGTGTCGCTGTATATTGAGGTCCCTTTAAGCCCACACGATTGGAATGTTCATCTCTGGAGCTGGGGACCGACAGTTGGTGACAGTTGGTGACTTCCCTTGCTGTTTGCTGCCTGGATATATATAGCCCAGCTCTCTCTACAGAAGGGGACTGGCAACTGGCGGCTCTCAAGCCTTAAAGGACTGCTAGTGTCTCACTGCTTTATAATTTAACTGTTAATTTCTTGTATCATCTATCTGTATATAATTTAACGGTTCATTTCTTATATTATATATCTATCTTTATAAATATATTTATATATAACTACTAGCAATCTGGTTTGTCTCTCTAAGAACCCTGTCCAACACAATGTGTCAGCTGAATGACCGTCAGAGTGGCCCTGCCGCATCATCTGCACACTTTCTGAGAATGACCTCTCTCTGACGCACAGCTACGGCTAGACCCATGACTCCATCCTCCGCTAGAACGGATTGGAACTTTAAGAATGATCAAAAGAGAGTGATGTCTGCTTCGCTGTGGGAATTGGGGAGCGTGAGTCACATGTGTTTGGAAGAGGAAGGAGAAGGTGAGGGAGCATGCAGAAGAGCATAAGTTATGAGCAAAGAAGGTCTGAGCGGGTGGAAGGTAAAGGAACAAGGGAGAAGAATTAGAGGGTAGAAGAGAGGAGGAACTGGTAGAAGAGGTGAGCCGGAGTACTGAAGGTTCTTATCTAAAGGACCAAGACCCCATAACCATAAAATTTATTTTGACACACGGGGACCCTACAGGACAGAGCAGAACTGCCCCATGTGGTTTCCAAGGCTGTAAACTTTATGGAAGCCGACTGTCGCACCTTTCTCTCATGGAGAGGTGGGTGGGTTCAGACCACTGATTTTTTTGTTCGGTTGCAAGTACTTTAACCACTGCACCACCAGGGCTCCCTCCTGTGATCAAAGACCACAATGTATCTATTCACTTTGTTTTCTTCCCACCCAATCAGAAGAGCTGGGGAGCTTCCCAGACTATTAAACTGAGAAAAAGTTAGAAGATTTCCCTCAGCTAACTGAAGATCCCACGCCTCCACTTCCAGAGACGGCTGGTTGCAGCCAGTGAGACAATGGGGTGGACATTTAGCTGCTAGACTAGTTTCATGTCACCAAGATAGAAAGCCACTTCACTAGTTTTTATCGCATCAAGAACTTAGAAATGCCTGGAGAATTTTGCTCTTAGCTTCCTGAAAGGAAAAAAAAAAAGAAACAATAATAAAGATAACCCCCTATTATCATCAGGTGATAGGGAGGGTAACCACACTCAATGAATTTTAAAGATAATCCCCAAATCTTATCTGAACTCTTATCTTGGCCCATAGCTTCCTCTTCTTTCGCCAGAGCTGTTGACAAGAAGCAAATGGACCGTGACAAGCGGAGTTTTAGCTCCTCTTCTGGCTGTTACACACCTCCAGTGGAGATGCTAATGACAATGATGGGAGACCAGGGAAAGAAAGACAGGGGCTGGAGAGCCCCAGAGGAAACAAAGACTTGGATGGTCTGGGTGCTGGCAAACCAGCTCCCAGGAGATCACTTGGAGAAGCTGGAAGGGGGGCAACGCGTGTTCCTGAAAGATGGGCCCCCAAAGTTTGGACCCCGAATTTACAGGGCAACCTGCTCATTCCAGACACGCGAGATTATAAGGACATGACCTTCACTACGTGTAAGCCCTGAGTCCCGTTTCCCTGAACATCTTTTTCAGAACGTGCAGCCCGCCAAGGCGGCGGGTTTTGTCTCCCAATCTCTGCCCGTGGTAAAGCGGCCGGAGCCCCACTGCACATCAGTCCCCTTCCCAGGGCGGCCCTAGGGCTTTGCTGTGTCATTTGGGGTGAGCGATCTTCTCTGGCCCCTTTCCTTTTTTCATTGCCAATCACTGCCTAGCCACAAAGATGAACTTCCCAAGGGGGGATGGCAGCCTCACGGAGAAAGGGGTGTGGGAGGAAGGAGGCAGTAGCTTCCGTCTCAGCCAGCAGCAGCAGGGCAGGCTTGGTTTGCTGCTTCCGATGTAACTTGCAATGTAACCTCTCTGGAGCCCCGAGGTCTTCACAGTGAGAGCCCCGGGAAGGCGGCTGGCGGCTCGGCCAGAACATAAACCGCTTCATTCTCCATGGAAACGCACTGCGTGGGGGGGGGGGGGGGTGGTGGTGCCGCGGCTTGTGCTTCTGATGCACAGCGAATGTGCCCCGGACTCATTTTCTTTTTCTTTTTTGGGTTGCGAAACCCTGACACAGCATTTCTGGTTTCAAAGGCAGCTATATATATATATATATATATATATATATATATATATACACACACACACACACACACACATATATATATTTATATATATATAAAGGGCCAACAGAAACCCCCGCAAAAGGAGGCCACCTTAGCACCAAGTTTCCTGGCTGAATGGGATTAAGCAGGGGCTGTGTCTTACAAAGACCGAACCAGAGAGAAAAGAAAAAACCCCAACATCCAGCCTCTGCTGCATGGTGCCCACTTCTATCTAAACAGCCCTGAAGTCCAGATGCGGCTGTCACTGGAGCATCTCTGGAGAGAGCGTGGGAAGTTAAAAGTCAGTGTTTTTGATTAATTAATAATCATCCTCAGCTGTGTTGGCACATGATAAAAACAAATTGTCTGCCTTTAAAGTGCGGGTGGAAGATGTGTGCTTACCCAGAACCAAGCAAGAAGGAAGAACAGCCTCTCTGGCCTGGCCTGGCCTGGGTGCTGGTTAACAAAGACCAAGTTGTGCGTCTCTTCCCCTGGAAAATTAGGATGAAGATGTAGCAGCCCGTAGCTCAGGCAGTCAGCTCAGCCCGTAGCTCAGGGAGGGCGGCATAGGAAGCCAGGGTCGAAGGAATGGCCCAAAGGAACAGTTCGTGGCAACCAAGCTGTCTTCAAAAGACCCTGGTGGTGAAGTGGTTGGATGCTGGGCAGCGATCCCTAAGTTCACCAGTTCGAAACCACTGGCTGCTCTGCATAGAAAGACGTTTTCTGCTCCCGTAAACAGTTAGTCGTGGAGAGTGACGAGTGCCCGTCCAACCAGTCCTATAGGGTCAACAGGAGTGCAAATCGACATGGAGGTAGTGAGTGGTTCTTAGGTTGTTGTCTTTTGAGCTGTCTTCAACAACCAAACTGAGCACTTGCAGGAGTCCCTGTGTCTTCTTGTTTGTCATTCGGAAAGTTACACCAACTGGAGCCAGTGTGTGTGTGTACAGGAACGAGGTGACGTTTTACTGGTAGTTTAGAGGAGAAATTAAGAGGATGAAAAGGCCCCCTTTTAAAAAATAAAGACCCTCTCTGTGCCTGCAGCTGGCGGCCCTTTATCCGTCTCCTGACCTGGAGCTCTACCGCCCTCCCCCAGAGGACTTAACCGATGGGGGCACGCTCATTCATCTCCATTAATGCAGCAATGTTTGCATTCTTGGAAGCAAACCCCCAAAAGACTCACTGCCACCCAGTCAGTGCGCCCTGCAGGTAACTGCTTACAGGAGTCTTTCTCCTGAGGAGCTGCTGGTGGTCTTGAACTGCTGACCATGTGGATTGCAGCCCAAGCATAACCATAATCAGGGCTCCTGATGAGAGTATGCGGCTGAGTAAAATCACTTGCCTGTTAATCGCAGAAATTTTTAGTAATGTTAGAGAATATGCAAAATATTTATCTTTGCCCCTCCAGAATTGATCTCTACTTTTAGCTGAAAGCTGACCGACTGGGGCCAGCCAATGGAAAGCACCAGCAAAAATCAGAGAGCAGGAGGAGATAGGGCATTTCATTTCCTCCTCTGGATTAGCGTAGTCTGGCCACTTCTCTCAGTGAAGGTCAAGCACACTGACAGGCCCCTTTCGCACGCAGCGTTTCTTCTCTCAGGCTCCATCATCCTCTTCCCTCATTGCTGGCTCATCACAGTCGCTCAAAGGACCACCAGCTGAGACATAGGTCGGAAAACAGACAAAGGTAAAATACTAGTACTGAATACTAGATACAGGCAACACATCTTAGCACTGACGCTTGGCTGGCCGGAGGAAGGGCGGACCTGGCCCTGTCTTATGTGCTCTGTTCTATCCATTACTGAGTCAGTGTCCGGTAACTGTGCCTTTTAACATACCATATATACTCGAGTATCAGCCGAGGCGCCTGATTTTACCACAAAATCTGCATTAAAAATGTGCTGGAAAAACTCGGCTTAGACATGAGTATATAAGGTAATCTATTCATGTGAGCACAAGTCGCCAAAAGGGCATGTCTCATCGCCTATCTTGACTGCCAGGGCCACGAGAGAGGCACTGATGAATTGGTGTCCATTGTATTCTCATGGTCTTAAAATAGTCCCACCTCCTGTATGCCTACACAACCAGGCTACCTCACTCCGATCTCTCCCCCAAACCAAAAAACCAAACTCACTGCCCTCAAGTCAATTCCAACTCATTGCGACCGTAGAGGATAGAGTCAAACAGCCCCTGCGGGTTCTACGGCAGTGGATCCCGATGGTGGGAACAAAGTCGCATCTTTCTCCTGCAGAGTGCCTGCTGAACCCCCTTACCAAGCAGGATGCCCTTCTCCAGGGAGTGGTCCCTCCGAACAAACACGCACAAGTCCAGCACAATTAGATAGCCACTTGAACTCGTTTCCTGTGGGTGCATAACAAATGATGGGCAGCGCCGTGCTGTGAGATGACCCCACCCTGGCTCACGGTTCTTCAGGTCACAGGCCCAGGATGCCGGCTGAGTTCTCCATTCAAGGTGTCGTAAGGCTGAATTCAAGGGGTAGGCCTGGTAATTTTCAGAGGGTCTAGGCAAACAGCTACTGTCAAGCTCATTCTTGTTGCTGGCTGAACGCAGGTCCCCGCTGTGGCGGGCATGAGGTCCCAGCTGCAGCTAAGTCTTGGTCAGGGACCACTCAGCTACCGGAGGCGAGTCCCGCCATTGCAGTTCACAACGTAGAGATTGGCTTTCTCTCAGGCCTGGCAATATGTGCTTCTTTGCCTTTCTTTTGTTCCACCGGCCAGAGAACATGGTCTGCTTTTAATGGTTGGCTAATTCAAGCCATCCAGCTAATCTCCCTTTCATAAAGTCAACCGTGTCATGTAACATAATTAAATCATAAAAGTGCAATTCATCATAGTCACAGGGCATGCCCACAGGAGAGAGAAAACCGGAAGGGCTGCCTTAGGCTTCGGCCTATCACCTTAAATGTAAATGTGAGGCGTTGGTGAGAGAGTTGGGAACAAATCCCTTTTGTGGACAAATGGTAACTGGAGAGGCCATTTCCATGAACAGAGGAGGAAAGAGCCGTCCTCGAAAGATCAGGAGGGGATGCGAAGGCTGCAGGAGTTTTGAATGTGGAAAGGGTCTCACAGGCCGAAGATGAAGATGCGGAAGAGGGCACAGACTGGGTGAGAGAGCTGAGGAACCCGAAGGAACCCGAGAGACCAGTGTGAGCAGCAGGAGCGGTAAGGAAGGCAAAGCGCCTCATGGCTCCAAGTCAGGGCTGCGTTTCTGAGCTATCCAGGACAGGGAATGTTTGTGGGCCTGGCCAAGGCCAAAGGCAAAGGGGACCCCTAGGTAAACATGCAGGCCAAGTGGGGAGTCCAGCTGGTGGGAGCTTAAAGGGGCAGTGGGAAGGGAAACTGAGGAAGGCAGGGGCTTTGGCCGTTGAGACCAGCAGGGAAGAGCTAGTGTTAGGGCAAGATCAATGCAACAAGTGGCACAAAACTTTCTTTCTGTGGATGAAGTGGGCAACGTGGGCCCCTCAGTTCCCGTGTCCACAGCGGGCAACGTGGGCCTCTCAGTTCCCGTGTCCACAGCGGGCAACGTGGGCCCCTCAGTTCCCTGTGTCCACAGCAGAATCCAGTGCTAGCCCCACGAGGCACACTGTTGGCATCTTGGGCCCAGTTTCTCCTGTTGACTCCCTCTATGGCTGCTGGCACCTTATTTGACCATTCAGTGCTTCCGTCTCCTGATCTATGAAATGGAGATGAACAATACCTCTGCTGGCATGTCCCTGGCACCGGCCGCCACTGCAAAGAGTTACACTGGGTTTGCAAGAGGAAAATGGTGCTGTCTGATTGCTTGACATTGTGGTTTGCAAGAGTACTGCCTCCCCCTGGGTTGGGTTCATGCAGAGATCCAACCTGCCCCCGACTCCTCTAAAAGCTGGGCTCTGGTCTTGAGGAGGTTCACATCCAGATCAAATGGAAATCAGATAGCAGTTCTCTCTTGGGATACACCCTTTAAGATAGGTAACTTCCTGGGAGAAAAACATTTTTTTGAGGCACTTTCCTTTGTTTTTTTCCTAGTGAAATCTCTGTAAGTCCGCTGAAGGCCAGACGCCCCTGTGGAAAGCGGTGTCACACTTTGAGTGGTAGTGGTGGGCCGGGGTTTATAGGCAAGCACATGTCCATCTTGTCCACTGGCCCTGTATCAAGTCTTAAAAGGCAAGGCAATATTGGCATTCATTGACCTGTGCTAGAATGTTCTAACCACTTTCTCCGACAGAGTTCATAGGACGGCTGGGCGGCTTTCTCAAGGACTGCGAAGAGTGGATAGTGATTTGAAGTGAGGAGTAATCCAAAATGAAAGTCAAGGCTGTCCTTCCTAGCTTGCTTCTGTACAGCCCTGTGGTCTATCTCTGTCTTTCCCCAGTCTCCTCCCTGCCTTGCCGACCCCCACCCCCTCAAAACCTGGACTAGAGGGAGGGAGAGGTGTTGGGGTGATATGGAGCTAGGACAGCCAGTTGGGCCACCACCTAATAAGCCTGTTTTGACCACCTATTTCTGAGTAATAGTCCACCCCAAACCTGAATGGCTTATGAAAACAATGATTTCTTTTGCTCTCAAATCTGCAGTTTGGGCTTCCCGGGGACAGCTTCCTCTACCCGATGCGACATCAGCTGGAGCCGATGAACCGGAGCTGGAGGACACTCACGTCCAAAACGGCCCAGTCACTCAGCGGGCAAGTTGGTACTGCCTGCGGACAGGAGCGCAGCCGCAGCTGTGGACAAGCGTCTCCATCCCTCCCACGGGCTGGCTGGGTTTCTTCACAATGTGGCAACCCCGCTCCATGATCAGCGTCCTTTATTCTATTGTTTAGATCCCAATTTCCAACTCACTAACATCTTCCTTTTTCTGGAAGATCCCCTTTAACATTCTCATGTGCCAGTCTGCTGGGATGCAATTCTTTAGATATTGTATGTCTGAAAAAGTCTATTTTGCCTCTTGATTTGTAAAAGATTATTTTGCAGTGTCTAAAATTCTAGTCGACAGGAACTTAAAAACACAGGAATTTTCTATCATTGAAAATTCAGGAGCACTGGTGGCATAGTGGGTACCAGTTGGGCTGCTAACCTCAAGGTCAGCAGTTCAAAACCATCAGCCACTCCTGTCAGGAAGACCAGTCTTGGAAACTCACCGGGCAGTTCCACCTGTTCTCTAGGGTCACCCTGGTCTCTAGGGTTGGCAAGGACTCGCTGGCAGTGAGAGAGGTGAGTGAGTTCAAAGACGTGTCTCCACTGTCTTCTTGCTCGCGTTGCTTGCCATGAAAACTTTGCTGTCCCCATGCTCTTTGTTCCTCTGTGTGCTGGGCCTTGCCCCCACCCCACCTCTACCCCCGATGAAGGGAGGATCATTTCCTTCATTTCCGGCTTGGAGCAATGATGTTGTTTTCTGGGTTGTTTGTTGTTGCTGTTCAGTATTGCTTAGCTTCTTGGATCTGTGCTTTTCTAGTTTTCCTCAAATTTGGAGGATTTTCAGCCATTATTTCTTCAATCATTTCTTCCTTTACTTCTCCTTTGAAGATTGCAGTGACTACATACTAGGGGGCTTGCAGCTCCTCGTAGCACACTGACAGTCTTGATAGATTCCCCACCCCCCTTGTTGTATTTCCTTTTTCATAACTCCTATCTTTCCACCCCCCCCCCATATTTTGCTCTATTAGTCTCCTCCATTGTTTTGATCTCAGACATGCTTTTTCACCTCGAGGAGTTGGTTCCGTCTGGCTGTTTTGTTTCTCCTGTTATCATCTTGAGCAGCCCTGGTGGCAGAGGGGGTTAACCATTGTGTTGCTAACCAAATAGCAGGCAGTTCAATACCCCCACCTGCCCCGTGAAGAAAGACGAGGCTTTTTGCACACATGAAGACTGACAGCCTCCGAAATGCACGGGGCGATCCTACGCTCCCTTCTACTATTGCGCTCATCAGCATGGACTCAATGGCAGTTGTTTTGGGGGACACCCCGCTACCTCCTTAATTTGTAAACATAGCTATAATAACTATTCAAATTTTTTGTCTGCCAATTATATCAATGCCAGTTCTTGGTTGATTTCAGTGAATACTGTTTTCCTCCCAGTATGAGTTGTAATCTCCTGCTTGTATGCCATGAGATCGTTCATTGGCTGCCAGTGACTGTTAATTTTACCTACAGGATTCTGGACATTTCTGTATTCTTATCAATTCCTATCAATATTGTTGAAACCTGCTAAATTACTTGAAAACAGTTCACTGTTGTAGGTTCCTGATTGTAAGATTTGTTGGAATGCCCTTGATGGCAATGTGTTTTGAGTTTATCCAAAGCAGTGTTTACTACAGGACTAATGATTCCACGTTTCTAATGAAAGATTTTTTTGAGTACTGGTTCCATACCCTGTGAATTATGAGGTTTTCCACGTGGCTGGGAGGAGCAGGTACTATTTTGGTCTTTGTATGATACCCAGCATCTGCTTCCTCTAATGATTTCTTTCCTCCAAAATTGGGTAGTTCCCTCGCGTGCATTTGCCGGCTAGCACTGGGCTGAATACTCAAAGAGAATCTGCAAAGGGTGGCCCAGGCGCCCTCTCTGTAGGACCTTTCTCCCCAGTACTCTCTTCCATGAAGCATAGCTCTCTTGACTTCACAAGACGCTCAGCTCTGTGTCTTCCCTCAGGATGGACACTGGGCTCACCCACCCCCCAGGAAGTGGTCCCTGCATGTGGGAAGATTGGCGTCCCTCTCAAGGACACTTATAAGTCTTGCTTCACTTGTTCTAAATCTCAGTGACCTTTTGTCTTCATTGCCTGATGGCCAGTTCTCTAAAAACACCAACCCATATTTGATCTATTTTGACTTAGTTCTTGAGGGGGGTTTCAAGCAGGAGAGTAAATTTTATCTGTTTCTCCATATTGGCCAGAGCAGATGTCCTGTCAGACATTTAAAGTCATATGATCCACTCCCAGAAGATTTGCGCCTGCATCCTGCTCACATTTATAGCTAGTTGTGGATTTGAAGGAGCCCGGTAGCATAGTGGTTATGTGTCGGGCTGCCACCCTCAAAGGCAGCAGTTTGCAGCCACGAGCAGGTCCAAGGGAGGAGACGGGGCTCTCTACTCTGGTCAAGAGCTGCAGTCTCAGGAAGCCACAGGGAAGTTCTACCCTGACCCATACGGGTTGCTTTGAGTTGGAGTGGACTCACGGACAGTGAGCTTGGGTGGTTTTGTTGTTGTTGTTGATGCTGTTATACTTGTCAATATGTCTGGTAAACATTAGGGAGATTTATTACTGTGACCAGTAACAACAGTAAAGCTTCAGATCTTTCTTCTTTTTTCAGCAGATAGAAATAGTTCCTTCCTGCATGTCGATGAGTTAGCTCGTGGACCCCATAGGTCCAGGGTTTGAGGACTCGGGGTCTGCTGGCTCTCTGAACTTGCAGAATCTGTGAAAAAGGCATACATCTGGTATGAGCTGTATTACACAGGGAGTGCTTCAAGAGGACAGTCAGAAAGGTAAGATGCTGACTAAAAGTTTTATACAAATAGTTTTTGCTAAGCATTTCATTCTTTTAGCCTATTGGGAAACATTCCTATTGGTTTTTACACTTTACTGAGGTCGATTCTTTTTTAAAATCATTTTATTGGGAGCTCATACAACTCTTATCACAATCCATACATACATCCATTGTGTCAAGCACATGTGTACATTTGTTGCCATCATCATTCTCAAAACATTTGCTTTCTACTTGAGCCCTTGATATCAGCTCATTTCTCCCCTCCCTCCCCCTTCCCCCATCCCTCATGATCCCTTGATAATTTATAAATTATTATTTTGTCATACCTTACACTGTCTGATGGCTCCCTTCACCCACTTTTCTGTTGTCCATCCCCCAGGGAGGAGGTTATATGTGGATCCTTGTCATCGGTTCCCCCTTTCTACCCCACCTTCCCTTCACCCTCCAGGTATCGCCACTCTCGGCACTGGTCCTGAAGGGGTCATCTATCCTGGATTTCCTGTATTTCCAGTTCCTATGTGTACCAGATTTGTAAGGTAGAATTGGGATCATAATAGTGGGGGGCGGGAGGGAGGAAGCATTTAAGAACTAGAGGAAAGTTGTATGTTTCAGTGGTGCTATACTGCACCCTGACTGGTTCGTCTCCTCCCCACGACACTTCTGTAAGGGGTTGTCCAGTTGCCTATAGATGGGCTTTGGATCTCCACTCTGCATTCACCCTCATTTATAATGATATGATTTTTTGTTCTTACATGCCTGATACCTGATCCTTTGACACCTCATAGTCACACAGGCTGGTGTGCTTCTTCCATGTGGGCTTTGTTGCTTCTGAGCTAGACAGCCGCTTGTTTATCTTCAAGCCTTTAAGATCCCAGACACTTTATGTTTGGATAGCCAGGCACCATCAGCTTTCTTCACCACATTTGCTTATGCACACATTTGTCTTCAGTGATCATATCGGGAAGGTGGGCACACACTGATATGATATTTTTTGTTCTTTGATTCCTGATACCTGCTCCCTTTGACACCACTGAGGGCAATCCTTATTGAACAGTTGCAGGAGTGCATACATGTTGTGTACATTTTCTGTATTATACTGGACAACAACGGAAGGATGCAAAAGACCTTTGACTACAAATGTTCACCTTGAGTTCTGCGGTTCTGACTTCTTTTGCCTGGTCCATGGGTGAGATGAGCCTGGCGGGGGAGGCGTGGGACGGGGAGGCTTTAGTTACTTGGCACCTGAAGAGGAAGGTACTGAAAGGAGGCCTGCCATTCCCTTCTGGGGCTTGAAAAGAAGCAAGAGGCCTAGCTTGCTTCTTTCCTCAACCAGCCAGCAAAGAGACTATGGCTCAATCCACCTGGCTCTTGGTTGGGTGACAAAGCAGTTGCTGGGGAAATCATGCTGGAGAAAAATGCCAGCAGAGTGGAGAGTCTGGCTGGAGGGCTGGGCGTGTGAGTCACTTTCCCTCTGCTGCTCTGGCTGCGGTGCAGAAAACCAGAAGGAAACACACTGGTCAGCAGAGAGCTACCAAAGAAAGCGCTCCTTTCTTTCTAAGTGCACAGCATCAAAAGGGAAGAAGGTTTAGCCAAATCTGGCTTGCATGATGGGCATAGGAACTGTGCTTGCTCTCTGAAACCCCGGTCCTAAAAAGCCCATGCCCCAGCAGCCTGGACGGCTGTCTTGAGTGCCTGAGGGGCCACAGCTGTGGTGGCTGATGGTGGACCCTGCAGGACAGGTGTGGCCAACAAACCCGGGACCCATCCTCCACTGGGACAATTTTGCAATCCTTTGCATAAGAACAGATTGCACAAACCTGCATGTGTGTGGGGGGGAGGGGGGGAGAAAAGGGAAGAGTGTTTTCTGCTTCTGACTGGGAGCTGTTATTCATTGGATCAGAGTGCTTCCCCTGAGTTTTGTGGAATAGGAAGCAAGTCATGCCGGCATTAGGAGTCCTCCTTGGGCTCAGTCTGATGTGCTGACCCACCCCTTCCTTCCCGTAGCCCCTGTCCCTTCTTGGAGAGAGTCCTGTCTGTGTCGATCTCACAGAGCAAAGCGGTCCTGAACAGCATCGTGGGTCGCACGCCAGCTCACACTGTCCAACAGATTCTGACCAGCGCTCTTGGGTCATTTCCTGTGGCTTTCCTCTTCAGTCCTGCCCTTGCTGGCTGAGGGGGGATGGGGGGAGGGGAGGGGAGCAGGACTCACAATGAGAGCTGGGCTCTGGCGTCTGGTCTGGCCGTGGGGGAGCTTCCGTTCCTGTTGGAGTGGTTCAGGGAAGGAATGTTGGCTGTATGAAATCCAGGGCCGGCTTGGTCGTGTGGGAGACAGTGAGTACCCTGTTCCCACACTGTAAGTCATGATGGCACTGTGAACCAGGACTGGTGGGCGGGGGAAAGTGAAAGAAAAAGAATAAGGGGGAACAGAAACCAATGTGAGACGTATGGAAGGATCAAGCAAGAGTAACGGCCAAGGCATGAAGCAAGGCCCCCACCCCCGGCCAGGCGGGCGGTGGAAGCGACGCAGGGGAAGGCAGACAAGTGAGTCTGTGGGCAGGAGGAGAGATCGGAAAACACAATCGCCATGAAGGCAAGGCTTACCACACGTTGGAGGAAAGCGCAGAGTCTGTCCACACCTACGCCAACAGACCAGGTCCCAGAATCCTCTGGGCGCAGCATGCTCAGGGCCTCCTGACACAGGACAGATACACCAGTAACCTGTAAACTCTGGGTCTCCGCTCGCTGACGGCCTCCTCCAGGCAGGCAGAAGGAAAGTGCGGAAGGGTGGGTGTCTTAGGAGGAAAGTGGAGGACTTAAGTAGAGGAAAAAGTCCTGTCTCTGCAGTCAGTCCTTCCATCCGTTATTCCAAGAAGGGTGCACCCATGGCGCTGTGGTCACACAGAGAAACCGGAGGTTTGGGGCCTGGGGAATTCCCAACCTCGGAGAGAAGGCAGGCTCTACATTCATGAAGCACAAAGTTGCAACAATATTATTGGGAACAGAGGAAGAGACGATCAGTGAAAACCAAGAATGAGTTCATAAATAAGAGTCAAAGAAATAAAATGAAGAAAGGCCTTCCGAACAACGTCACGCTGAAGAAATTTTAAATAAACAATTATGCAGGAGTTCAGTTAAACTGTGGACCAAAAATGAGTGATTTAAAAAGGAAATTGGTTTGACTATGTCACAGCACAGATTCCAAATCAAAGAACAGGAGGCACAGAGTGTGCCCACACAGACATGACTCTCAACCTCCTCGTTCAACAGGTGCCCCCACGAGCAGAAGGGAAGACTATCCTTCGCATGGCCCTTGGAGCCTAGTGGAGCACAGTGTGTGATGGATGCACTGGGCTGCTGACCTCCAGGACAGCAGTTCAACTCCACCAGTGGCTCCATGGGAGGAAGCTAAGGCTTTCTGCTCCTGCAACGTCTTCCAGCCTTGGAAGCCCACAGGGACAGTCCCTGCCCTGTCCTCCAGGGTGACTGTGAGTCGGAATCGACTTTATGGCTTGAGTGGATAACCCCAGCACGCCAGCATGGAAGCAGAGCTGGCCTTTGTCTGCTGATTTGGGGAGAGGCAGCTTGGGCCCTAAGAGTCCGTGCATGGCTGAGGTTGGAGAGAGCCCAGGAAAGTGAGGGGTGGAGATTGCATGCGGGTGTCCTAGACGCAGAGGAATGGACAGTGAAGTAAGGAGGGGAGCAAACATTTCTCGAGTACAAACAGTGGCCCCAGCGCGGTTCTAAGCATGTTAGCTTAGTTATCCCTCACCGCCAACCTATGGGGCTTCTACTGTTAGTGCTTGCATTTCCATACACGAGCAAACCCAGCCAGCCACAGAAAGAGCAAGCAATGGCACAGTAGACGTTAAGTCTTACCAACAACCCCCCCTTTTTAGACATGTCCTCAAAACGTCTGCTTCTTCATCTGCAAACACTTGTTATTGCACCTGCGTGTAGAGACGCGGCAGACGAGGGAACCTTGTGAAGACACTGACAGTGTGGTTACTGTGAGTAAGTACATTAACCTTATGATTGCGGCCATGTGCTTTCTGGAAACACTAAATGTATGTCTGCATTCTCATGCAATGCCACAAGACCTGTAAGCCACGCATGGAGGCTCGTCGGATGACTTCCTTTACACTCCCAAAAGCCAGTAACGCCAAGGTACCTTCTCTCAAGAGAAAAAGGAAGGTTCCCACCAGGCCCAGCCAGCCAAGACGTGCTTTACTTCGGTCATTTCAGAAAGCAGGTTTTGAGTCTGGGAAGCAGCAGATAGATAGATAGCAAATACATCTGTTTGCACAAGAGCCTGTTGTTCTCTGTACTAGCTGCTCTAAAAATGACTCGAAACCAGCCACACATTAGTTTTGGTTCTCGTGACTAAATCAAGGAATAGCACGATGGTGCTGTGTCATTGGAAATGAAACCAGTTCTTAAACAAGAGAAGAAGGCTGACATTTTAATCACCTGAACAATTTCATAGAAAAATCAAAGCTGAAACTTCACCACCCGGCCCTGAACACCTGCTGCTTCTGGTCGGTTCTGAACAGTGAAAATGAGTATGTGGGATGGACTCCGACTTGCCCAGCAGACACCAGGTAGCCTAGGAGCCCCTCTGTCCCTCTGCTGTCTTGCTGGGTAGAAACGTGGGGTCAATCCAGGCTAGACAGGTCTATATTCAGCACTTTAAGAAAAAACAGAAACGCCTACAGTTTGTTATATATATATATATATGTATATATATATATATATATACACACACACACACACATACATACACACATATACATAAATATTCCCTGGAGCATTATTAGTCACTTTTTTTAACAGATGAAGAAATTGAGATTTGAAGAGGTAAACAGCCGTAGCTGGAAGCAGACAAAACTGAGATGCTAACCAATGATCTTCTTGGTCATGTCTGCGTTGCTTCCACCTTAGTCTCTTTCAAAGTCCTAGTGATGCTGAGGCCGAGGCTGGGCGCAGCTAGAGGCGATCTCGCTGACATCTTTGCCTCTTTCTCTGCCACTACATCCAGACTTTGCTGTGACAGCCATCTCCCCCCAACTCTATGCCCTTCCTCTAGCAGGTGGATCTATCTCGCTGCCAGGAAGGGTCCCCTATGTGCCTAAGCCAGTTCCAGTCCCCTTCATCTGTCAGGATGAGAGTTTAGTCCAATGAGAGCTGAGGAATCGTGTGCTGGGGCTTCTGGAAAAGTCTTCCTCTGCTCTCTGCTCTTGACAATGTCTACCAGAGAGGACAGTCCCTCTTTCATGTGGGACTGGATGATGTGCTAGGAAGACTTTACACTGTTCACACCTTCCTCAGGCGCGTGTGTCCTCAGAAGTGCAAGCCCGAGGGTGGAGCCAGCACCTAGAAGAGGCAGCATGCCAGGGGAAGCCAGCCCCTAACATATCATTACGGGTCCAGTAGGCGCAATTGTACAGTGATAATAAGTAAAGATCACAGTAAAGTTATACAGAGCATGAGAGATAGAAGATAAATATTGCAATAAATGGAGTCAGACACAATTCATGGTAGCATGCTTACCTCAGCCCTGCTTGGTGGTGCACATGTAGAGAGAGAGAGAGAGAGAATCTTTTATGCTAACCAAGCCTTTTATGTTCTCTGGGGACATGCAAGCCCCCTAATTACAGGTGAAGAAATATGTCACAGGAAGGGGCTGTGCTATAGGTAATACAGTAATAGAAGGGGTTGGTCTATGGACATACACGCAATAGGAAGAGGAGGGATTGGGGATATACATGTGGCAAGATGGGCGGATCCTAGATTTAGGATAGCAGCTTAACTTTGACCTGTTCTCTGGATCTCCATAGGAACCATTATCAGTAGGGTGTAAACTCCACCTACAGAAACCAAACTAATGGTTGCAAGCTTCAGGGAGAAGTAATCCATTGTTTCCAGCAGCAGGGAGCAGGCTCACCCCTGTGGTGTGGGGAGACAGCAGTCTGACAGCGACTGCCTTCAGGGAAGATGTCTTAAGCATCTGACCTCCCCTCACAGCGGTGTTGCCAGGCAATCGAGGAGGAGCTGGTGACCCGACCCTTGCAGTGTCAATTCTGCATCAAGTGCTGGGGTTTTTGCTATATGAGGCCACAAGATCCCTGGGTTGGCTTCGGCCAGTTTGAGTCTGCTTTTCTGTCACTGGATAATTCTTGCCCAATACAAGCACCCCTGGCATTCGGAACCACCGGGTGAGCTTCTGGCGCGCCCATCCTCGAAGTCTGCCTTTTCAGAGGAGACTCTGTTCCTGGGGTCTGCCTTTTCCAAGTTCATTGCTCCGTCTGGTCTCAGTCAAGGGTGGTTTTCTACCAAGTCACACCACAAGCACAACAGCTGGCTGCACTCTGCTGGGAAAAGCAGCCGGGCTGGGCATCCACCAACAGAACTGGCCATGGACAAGGGTTCTTGGGTGCACAGCTTGTCATCTAGATGGCTCTCTCTGTAGTGCCCGCAGGGGTCACTTCCACGGAGCTCCCCACCAGGACTGCAGACGTTAGCACCCAAGCTGCAGAGAGCTGACATCAAGGCAGAGCAGACCCTATAGGTCTGAAAATCTGTGACAAGGACGGGCTTTCGTGATTGCAATCAATCTCAGGCTCTCTCAAAAATTCTGAGACTTCCACTTCAGACCAAGGTGACTAAGCACGGGGGTTGAGACACAGTCCAAACCAGTGGCTCTCCACCTTCCTTATGCCGGGATCCTTTCATACAGTTCCTCATGTGATGGTGACCCCCCAGCCATAACATTATTTTCATTGCTACTTCATCACTATCATTTCGCTACTGTTAGGAATCGGGCGACCCCTGTGAAAGGGTCAGTGCCCCCCCCCAAAGGGGTCATGACCCCCAGGTTGAGAACCGCTGGTAAACAGTGAAAAGAACCCCGTTAACAACCCTCTGTGGGGTTAGCCGTGAATGCCAGGGCCCCTCCCTCCTCATCTCCCCCGACACCGGACCTAGCTGCAAATGTGTCCTTTTTGCAGATAGGCCTTAACTCATCCCGTGCTCTGTAGTCTTGATTCCAGCCAGGTAGCTGGTGCCCGCGGTCTTTGATTTGTGGAAGGGCTGCCGTGTTCCAGGCTTGTTCTCGTGTCTGGGAGACTAAGACTCACCAGGGCATGCGAGCCACGCACTCTAGTGAAGTCTCTTTGACCTGCACACGGTCCATGTCTGCTGATTTGACTTCTAGAACCCTAGCTCCTCTTTGGGTTTCTTCCTCCCTTTTCAGGAGGTAGCCGAAGATATCTTAGCAAGATCAATACTTCCTTCCTGAAAACCTTTTGGAGGCGTTGCCCCACTCAGCCAGCTCAGCCACTGCACGACGGTGGCCACCCAGCCTGTGGTCGGCCTCGTGTCTTTGCCCTCTCTTCACATCACGTGCTCCTTTATTCCAGGCACACGGGACTCTCCAGATTCTTAAGCGCACCAACGCTTTCTTGGTCAAGGCCTTCAGTCTTGTATTGTTGTGACTGTCAGGTCCTCCTACTTGACCCCGTCTTAGGGAGATCCTCGATGTGCAACAGAACCCAGCTACACCCAGTCCTGGGCCACCCTCACATCGCAGCTGCACTGAAGACCCCTGTCGTGGCCGCTGCATGGATCCAGCTCCCCATGGCCTCTCTTTCTCACGGACTCTCTCCTTTCACATGGAGATGTTTTTCTCTAGCAATTGGTCTCTCCTGATGACTAGTCCAAAGCAAGCTAGAAGAAGTCTTGCCACCTTCACTCTCGAAGAACATTCTGACTCCGTTCCTCCGAATCAGATTTGTCCATTCCTCCGACAGCCCACCCCGCATTCCATCTTCTTGAGTAACACCACCATTCCAATTCCTCAGGGTGCCTTTTTGTCACAGTTTGGCTTCCAGAAGCCTATGAGGCAAGTGACAGTGCCATGGCTTGGGTCAGGTGCACCTTAGTCACAAAGTGACATCTTTGGTTTTTAATATTTTAAAGAGTTTAATTATTTATTTGATTTTGGTGGGGTTTTTTTCCTTTTTCTTTCTTTCCCCTAGCATATTTGCTTAATGCAATAAATTGTTGACTGCTGCTTCCATGGTCATTGATTATTGATCCAAGAGGAATGTAACACGTGACAATGTCAGCTTCCTCACCATTTATCATGATAGTTCTCATTGGTCTTGTGGTAAGGATTCTCAGGTTTGCCTATCAGTTTGTGCTTCACGACATCTTCATGTTTCACAAGGCAAGGCTCTGTCATCAGTATATCTCAGGTTGTTTGTGAGTCTGCCTTCAATCCTGATGCCACATTCTTCTTCTTAAAGCTCAGCATCTTGGATTATTTACTCCATATGTACATGGGATATGGTGAAAGAGTACCGCTCTGCCACACAACTTCAACAAAAAATTACAAAGCAATGGCCTCTTGCTCTATTCAATCAACTGCCTCTCAATGCAGGCACAGGTCCTACGTAAACACAGCGAAGTGTTCGGAAAGTCCCATTCTTTGCCATGATAGCCATCAGGTGTCGTGGCCCACACAGTCACATGCCTTCATGTGGTCAAGAAAACACAGGTGAACATATCGCTAGGATTCTCTACTCTGGTGACACTCGACCTGACATCAGCTGACAGCTCCAATCTTAGTCCTCTTCTGAAGCCAGCGTGACCTTCTGGTCATTCCTTGTTAACATGCAACCATTTTTGGATTATCTTCAGCAAAATTTTGCTAACATGTAACATTGATGATATTAATTTTGACTGTTCTTTGCAGTAAGACAAGCATTTCATAACATGAACCAGCCAATACATACACATATCCCTATACATAAAGGGAACACAGTTTTATAAAACAATGCTTCTGATATCTTCTTTTTTTAAAGCTAGTCACAATCCACTAATTTTTATTCTGAAAACGTATCTTTGCTTTAAATGGTTGACTCTCAAACTTCAGCTTTCTACTTTCATCTTAGCCTCTCACAGAGGCCTCCTATGACCACCTGATCTAAATCAGACTTGATGACCGGGGACACCCCCTTGCCTCTTCCTTTCATAGCAGGCAGCAGAGTTATAATTATATGTTTCTCTGCGAGGCTTGCTCATTGGCTGCCTCCAGCATCACGTTGCGAGCTGTGTTAGTTTGGGTAGACTACAGAAACAAATTCATGGACACACATATGTGTATAAGAAAGAGTTTTATATACAGGGTAACTGTACATTAAGAAAGCATCCCAACCCAGTGCTGTGCAAGGCCCAAAGTCTGATATTAGCCCATATGCCTGATGCCAATTTATAAAATCCTCTTCAGACTCACGAAACTCATGCAATGATGCCGAATGCAGGATGATCACAGGCCAGTGGGTAGAAAGTCTTTGGATCCAGTGGCATTGTAAGCATCTCAGCGCTGGCAGGGGTCTTCATGTGGCTCCTCCAGCTCCCAGGGCTGCATCAGGGTAGGTTCGTGTGACTTCTCCTTAGGGATGTCTCGCAGGGAGGGAGCAGAGTGAGAGATGGTGTCTCCTGCCTCCAAGAAGGAATACAGGAGTCCCAGAATTCTAAGGAGGAGGTCATGCCCACTCAGAGGCCTCATTGGCTGTGACCTGATTGACAGACGCGGCTCCATCCCTTCACTCTGAATCCTCTCAAGTCCCAAATTGACACCTGATTATGTAACTACCACATGAGCTTTTCAGGACTGGCATCTTCTCTGCTTTGTTCCCCATTGTGCATGGAGCATCGAGGTCAATGATTAACATCAGAGTAGAATATAAATCTTCACTGAGTTCCTGAAGCCATGAGTGAGTGAGCCAGTGGGTGAGTAAGTAATGTTGATGCCTGTTCTGAAATAGAAAAGGTATGAAAGGAACCTGCACATCTCGGAGAAATGACCAGGAGGGGGGAAAGCACTGGTGGCACAATAGCTGATCACTTAAATGTTGTTAACAAAAGATCTCTGGTTCAAATCCAGCTCTAGCTCCTCAGGGGAAAACAGACCTGGCCACCTGCTCTTGGAAAGGTTACAGTCGAGCAACCCAGGCGAGCGATTCCACTCTGTCCTATGGGGTCACGATGAGTTGGAATCCACTGGCTAGCACAACCACAACATAATAGAGCGGAAGCAGGCAACACACAAGATGAGCATGGGACATCTTGTAATACCAGAAAGTAAGGACATGCTCAGCCACAAGAGGATGAGAGCATGTCACAGGGTCTCAGGAGTCAACTGGAAAGAGTGCCCAATGGGCACATGAGCAACAAAATAAACAGTCGACTGCTGCAACATCATCTGAAACTTTCAAACATATCCGTGCACACTGACAATGACATAAAGATGGACGAAATAAACCAGTGGGGGAGAAGAGAAGAATCTCACCTATAGACAATTTCAAATGATGTATGTAGACACTGTGCCCCAAGGAGAGGGCGCTCCCCTCTGTCGCGCCCCCCTGGGGAAGAGGTGCTGCACTTAATGACTGGTTTCCTGAGACTGGAGTAGAGCACAGGGGCACCCGGGGTGTTAACTTTAGAGTAGGAAACACCTTCTCGCCTTTTGAGCCCTGTGCACGCATTACCTATGTGAAAGGAGCACTCGTGGTAATGGGTAAACACTCAGCGATGACCCCAAAGGGCAGCAGTTCGAACCCACCGGCCGTTTCGTGGGAGAAGGATGCGGCAGTCAACTTCTGCAGAGGTTTAGTATTTTCACCTTAAGCATTGGGAACCCCGGGGGGAAGTCCTACTTTGTCCTATGGGTCCACATTGAGTTGGAATTGACTAGACAGCAATGGGTTTTGTTTATCTCATTGTTCCCACCCAGCTTATCATCTATTTGAAACTATAAACCAAATCAGAACAGGATAATTGTCGTAGAAGCAGACCATTTTCGATTCTGGCACAGAGTTCATTTCTGGATTACAGTCGATCTTTTCACCTGTGTCTGAGACCTGTCACATGACTGTGTGATTGACGGGTGACCCGCCCAACCTGTCAAGCCCTCACCTTGAACTTCACTGGCAATTAGAGAAATACACTGATGGGATCGAAGCAGGGAGACATCAATCACAGTTTTATATAGACTAAACTAGGAACTGATTTTTCAAATAAATCCTATGGTTGTTTTGTCTTTAGCCCACTTGTATTATATTGTGGTTTTAGGTTAAAAACCATTACCTAGTTCAATGTATAAACAGTTTAAAGCAACCCCAAACCATTAATGAATCACACTATTATCATACAAAACATTTTAGGCAAAGATTTCTCAAGTCCCTTTGACTCAACAAGCAACAGATCCCTCAAATAAGCAACTGATCAGTCATTACCACAGGTTGCTATTTCATCATCTCCTGTTTTAATAAGCAGTTTTCAATTTTCTCACATTTCAAAGCAATATGGTTTCATACTGCCTTGCTTAGTTCTAAAAGAATATGCTGTTTGAATGCACATAAACATTCTGAGCGATCGTCAAGTAGAATACGTCTTTGAGAAGATTCATTTCAATCACATGTTAGCTAGCATATGAAAAAAACTGTGCAAATTTCCCCCCATAAATTCCACTACAAGGTTCAGTCAGATGCAAAATATTTACAGTAAGCTGCCAAAACAAAAAGAAAGAGAAAACTTCACGGACACAGGACTTGCTGCGAAGACCCAAAGGCTGCTGGAAACGCGGACTCCAAGCACAACCCCAGGTGGTGATTACTATGAGATTATCACACGTCTAAGAGCTAAGAAACCTCAACTGTGTTTACATCCATGTTGTTCTTTTTATGGTTACGTGAAACATAATCTTCAGTAATGAGGATGATAGGACTTGGGATAATAAAAAATAAAGATGACCAGCCAGAGTCACTCTTACCAGAAATGACCATCATAGTTGTTCCTCCCCCTCCCCCCCCTCCTCCTATTTCTGAGACATCCCCACTTGTAATCCATCCCCTCTCGCTTCTCCTCAGCTCTTCTACTACCCCCACTTAGCCCTGTGACCACCCTCTTGTTCTACTGTAAGCTTCTTCTTCTTATTATCATCAAGGAATGTACTGTGGTCTCCCTGAGGTAAAAAATGTATCTTCACACACATTTTCTCTCCACTTCACTACCCTCTCAGGTGTGTTCTTATCTGTCTCTTTCTCTCCATCTACACTGCCAGCCCCACTTCCTCAGCGCCTGCTCACTTCATGACCCGTGCAGTGAGACAGCCCTCAGACCCACTCTGCCCCGACCGACCTGGTGAAGGTCCCAAGAGCTGAATGGCCACATTTAAAGCCATGGTTTGTGATATCATTTCCCTTGCTACCCCTGTAGCTTGTGAATTCTTTCTTTCTTCTTTTTCTTTTTTAATGCTTTCTCCTGTTAAAAATGCTACTCTGATTTTGATTGGCATGTCGCGCTGTCTCGGTGCCTGGCATCAAAGACAACAACCAAGGAAAAGACTAAAAATCTCTCTTGGCCTCTGCCTTCCCCTGCCTCGCGGTGCCCCCCACGCATGGCCATTCTGCCCAGCTGGGTGGAGGTCGCCTCCTCTCTCTCTGCTCTACACTTGTTCTGCGTGTTCTCGCTCTCCCCTTACTCGGCGATTCAAGAGCCCTGGGCTCGCTTCAGAATGAATGCCAGCAGTGTCCTGTCATTTTCATTCATGGACCACATATGTCTGGGGTCCACAATGCGCTGCTGCCCTGTGAGAGGCAGGAGGAATAAAGCATTCCCAAATTCCTGCCCTTGTAGAACCTACCCCCTACCAGGAAGTATAGGCATGGAGGCATTAATATAAGTGGGATAAAGACTGACAAAAAGTGGGGGATACGCTGAGAGTGGGGCACGGGGCTTCCAGATAAAAGAGAAGATGGCCATGGAAAGTTGAATTTAGACCAGGTGGCCAGGGCAAGCCTGTGCAAAAGATAGTGCTGAAGCAGAGAAATGGGTGGAGTGAAGCAGTAACCCAAGTGCCAGGGGGAGAGGGTATCAGGTGCAGAGTTCCTGGACAGAGAGTGATGATGGGTAGGCAAGCTGACAAGGTGTCCAGTGTAGCCCAGGCAGTGAGAGATGACGGCAGAATCTGGTAAGGACATCAGCTCTCTCTTGGGTGGAATATATTCAGGGTATATTTTGAAGGTAGAGATTAGTTTTTAGGAAGTGCTAATGGATTAGAGATGGATTAGGAAGGGAAGGGAGAAATTAAAGATGATTCCCAGATTTGGGGATGGGGTAAAATTTATTCAAGTGGGAAAGAGTGGGAGAGGTAAGAGTTAGTTTGCGGGAAAAGTCAAGATCTTCTTTTATCAAGTAAAATTTGAACTGTCTGCTAGCTCTCTGAGCCAGGCTGTCAAATAGGCAGTAGGTTCTAAGCGGGGAACTCGGGGCAGAGGTCTCGTTGCAGATAACATATGAACTGTGTTGAAATCTCACAGTGAGTGTAGGTAGAGAAAAGGGCAGAAGTCTGAGCCCTGGGACATTTCAATATTTAGGAGTCAAGAGGAGAAGAAAATAATCACAGGAAACCAAGAAATGGGCTGAGGTGGGAGGAAAACCAGGCGGGTGTGGTAACAAGTGAAGAAAGTGTTTCCAGAATGAAGGTGTGATCAACTGTAAAATGCTGTTGGGAGGTCAAGCCAGATAACATCAGGTGCTCTCAGAGTCAATCCTCCCCTCAGCACTACTTTCTCATCGTGTTTTTTCTGGACCTTGCTCATGGCAATTTCCAGGTATTATGTTATACAGGCAGCTTTTGGATGTTTTCTCTCCCCTTATAAACAGGTTCCCGAAGGTGAGACAACATGTCTTATTCTTTCAAGACCATCTGATATCCTTTTTGCTAAAAAAAAAAAAAGTTTAAATAAATGAATCATGTGAATTTCTATAAAACCTGCAATGATACTCTTAACGGAGAATTAGCCAAATTGATTTTACTGAGTTGTCTGAAGTTCTTCTTGAGAACGAATGTGTGGACTGTGTTCTACCTAGAATGAAAGATGCCCACCATGTATTTGAGTTGGACCACTGCCCAGAACAAGCGATCTGGATAGTATATTACTTTAACTGCAGTGTATCATGCATAGTGTAGCCCCCAAGTAGCTTAGTTGAGTGCCGTCTGTAATTTAATCAGTTTCCCTGACATGACTACCTGGTTCCAGGACCTGTCAATGCTTTCAGAGGTATTGGTAATGTTCTCTGTCACACTGTAATATCAGCTTCCTCATTACTACATTACTTACATTACATTATACTTATTACTCTATCACATCACATACATTACATATTCTTTTCCCCTCTTCCCCTACATAATTCTTAAACAATGATTAAAGGGGCTACAGAAATACAGGAACTAGGAAATGACCTACCTCTTAAAAGGGAGCTGTTGAGATGGCAAGTTCCTTGACACCCAGAAAAGAACTAATACATGAAAATTTTCCCTAGATCTGCTCAAAAATCCCTGCTTGCTGCAAATGGTTAAATACTTGACTAGTAACTGAAAGGTTGACAGTTCAAACCCATCCAAAGGTATAGGCCTGGTGGTCTTCTTCCACTAGGTGAGAGCCTTGGACACCCCATGAAGAAGTGTTGCTCTGGGCTCAGGGGTGAGGTCTCCGAGTCAGAAACGTGATGGTAACGAGCAGCAGAAAATCTTATTGTCATCCACTTGGTTCTGGCTCACAGCCACAATAGAACAAAACACTGCCTGGCCAGCCTGTGCGACGTCTGCGCCATGGTTGCGGTCACTGGGTCAATCCAGCTCAGAGAAGGCCTTCTTCTTTTTGCTGACTCTCTACTTCACTAGGCATGATGTTCTCCAGGGACAGCATGTCCAAAGTGCATGAGGTGAGCCCTTGCCATACTTAAGGGTCAGATAAAGTTTATGAGTCAGTGGTCACTGTCTCTGGAAATGAAGCTCCTGACAGCTGTAATCGTCCTTCTGTTCATCATGATGCTGTCTGTTGGTCCAGTTGTGAAGATTTCCGTTTTCTTTACATTGGGTTTTAATCCATACCGAAGGCTGAAGTCTACAAACATCATCACCAAATGCTTCAAGTCATCTTGGTTTTCAGCAAGTAAGGTTGTGTTACCTGCAGGTTGTTAATGAGCTTTCCTCCAATTCTGATGCTGTTTTTCATGTAGTCCAGCTTCTCAGATGACTTGCTCAGCACACAGACTGAGTAAGTATGGTGGAAGGACATCACCCTGACACACACACACCTAAAACCATGCAGAGTCATGGTTTTATGCCCACACCTACCTCTTGGCCTGTGTGCGGGTTCACTGTGAGCACGGTGAAGTGTTCTGGAATTCCTATTCTTTGCAACGTTAACCATAATTCGTTATGATCCAAACTAGTAAACATCTTTCCGACAATCTCTGCTTTCAGGCAAGATCTATTTCACATCAGCAATGATACCCTTTGTTCCACATCCACTTCTGAATCTGGCTTAAATTTCTTACAATTCTCTGCTGGTTTTGGAATTATCTTCAGCAACATTTTACTTGCTTCTATTTGACATGAATGCTATGTTTGGGCTGGTGGTGGTGGTGCTGTAATTTCTGCATTCTGTTGGCTCACCTTTCTTTGGAATGGGCAAAAATGTGTATCAGACAAATTTCTTGGCATCTTAGACTATTGTGTGATTCCAGCATAACATTAGTTTGTTGAGGAATTTCATCCACTCTTGGAGCCTCATTGTTGGTTAATGCCTTCAGTGTGGTGTGGATGTCTTCCTTTAAATATCATTGGTTTTTGTCATATGCTACCTCTTAAAATGGTTGAGTATTGGCCAGCTATTTTCATGACAGTGACTATGTGTATTACTTCCATTTCTTTTGATGCTTCCTCTATCATTTAATATTTTGTCCATAAAATCCTTCAACATCACAAATCAGTTTGATATTACCCCCACCCCTGTGCTGAGTATGCACTTCCCTTGTGACTTTCTAACTCCAGGTCTTTACATATTCCCGTATAATTCTCAAGTTTCCCTTTTAAATTTTCAGTTCAGCTTACTCAACATTTCTTCCAATTGCTTTAGCTACTCTATGCTTTAAAACAAGTTTCAGACTGTTCTGACATCCACTTGGGTCTTTTCTTCATGTGTTATCTTAATGCCATCCCACAACCGGTCTCATCTTTGGTTGATGATGTTCAACATGTTAAATTTATTTTTGAAATGGTCTCTAAAATCCAGGTGGGAGGTATCGAGGCTTTTATCTTGGTTCTTGTGGACCTATTTTAATTTTCTTTTGCTTCAGTTTGAGCTTGCATATAAGCAATTGGTGGTCTGTTCACAGACAAATCCTGGTCATCTTTTGGCTGATCATTGTGAGCTTCTCCATCATCCTTTCCCACAGATGTACTCAATTTGACGTCTGTGTATTCCATCTGGCAAAGTCCATGTGTATAGTCACAGTATATGTTGTTGAAAAGAGGTATTGACACGATCACTGAAGACAAAGTGGGTGCATAAAAATATGTGGTGAAGAATGCTGATGCTGCCCGGCTATCAAAAGATATAGCATCTGGGGTCTTAAAGGCTTGAAGATAAACAAGCAGCCATCTAGCTGAGAAGCAACAAAGCCCACATGGAAGAAGCACACCAGCATGTGTGATCATGAGATTTGATGGGATCAGGTATCAAAGATCTAGAACAAAAAATCATGTCAATGTGAAGGGAGGGGTGTGTGTGGAGGGGGAGGGAGGGAGTGCAGAGTGGAAACCCAAAGCCAATCTGTAGGCAATTGGACATCCCCTTACAGAAGGGTCTCAGGGGAGGAGACGGGCTAGTCAGGATGCAGTATAGCACCAATGAAACATACAGCTTTCCTCTGGTTTTTTAATGCTTCCTCCTCCCCACTATCATGACCTAATTATATCTTACAAATCTGACCAGAGCATGTACATGGGTACAGATAAGAGCTGGAAACACAGAGAATACAGGACAGATAAACTCCTCTCAGGATCAAAATTGAGTAGCCATACCAGGAGGGTAAGGGGAAGGTAGGGGGAACCGATCACAATGACCTATCCATAACCCCCTCCCAGGGCGATGGACAAGAGATAAGGGGATAAAGGGAGACATTGGTCAGCGCAAGATATGAAAAAATATATATAAATTATCAAGGGTTCATGAGGGAGAGAGGGGAAAAAATCAAGAGCTGGTAACAAGGGCTTAACTAGAAAGAAAATGTTTTGAAAATGGTGATGGCAACAAATGTGCTTGACACAATGGATGTATGTATGGATTGTGGTAGGAGTTGTACAAGCCCCCAATAAAATGATTTCTTATAAAAAAAGAAAAGATATTTATTGGTTTGGCAAAATTCTACCATGCAACTTCATGAATTCCTAAGATATTACTCTTTTTATGTTTCATTTCATTTTTCAAACTTCCTATTTTCATACTTTATATTCACATTGTTAATGGATGTTTGCAACTATTTATCACATTTTGAGTAGTGCCTTATCAGCAGGTAAAGGTCCCCAAAGCGTTTCGCCTTCTACATTACGATTGATGGTACTTTTTGAGACATGATGTTCCCTCCCTAGATGATAGCAATGAAGATATAGTTTGGGGAGTGGGACTGGTCTGATCAGCTTACATGGGGCCAAACCAAGAGGGGAGAGCAACAGACCAGCAAGGGGAGCAAAGCCACAAAGTCCCTGACAAATCCCGATTGTAGATTTCTGACTCAGGGGCCACTGCTTGGCATCTCATCTGAACTGGTTGGGGGATATTCACAAGGGGGCCACACTGAAAGTCTAATGGGGTGGGGAGGGCACTAGACCGCTCCATCCTTGACTGCAGGAAGGGCCTTGTAGAAGGCGCGCCCCTCAGCCACAAAAGCTGAGGACTGAAAGGGTATAAATGCGGTCAGGCAAGTGGGTCCTGGGACATGGATCCCTGAAAGAAAAGGTGGATTGGACTGATGGATTATAACAGGGCCTGGTCACTATTTACTAGATACTCATCTACTCTGGGTCAGGACAACAGTTAGACTGAGAACTATTTGTATGGTCTCTCTCTCGTTTTCTCTTGGTGTCTATCTATATGAGATAGGCAAGGTATACATAAATACAACAAGGAAGCAGATGGATTGGGGCCTCTACTTAGATCTTACCTCAGTACAAGAACAGTTTGTTCTAATAATGTGGCACTGTATGATATGAACCTTCCCAACAGGATCACTGAAGACAAAGTGGGTGCATAAGCAAATGTAGTGAAGAAAGCTGCCGGTGCTTGGCTATTAAAAGATATAGTGTCTGGGGTCTTAAATGCTTGAAGTTAAACAAGCAGCCATCTAGAAGGGAAAGCAACAAAACCCACATGAAAGAAGCCTGTGTGATCATGAGGTGTCGATGGGAATAGGTATCAGAAGTTCAAAATCAAGCAAATTGATGTGGAGCATACACAAATTAGAGACCCCAAACCTACCTGTAAGATAATTGGGAAGTCCCCACTGATGAAACACATAACTATCGTCTAGTTCTCTAATATTTCCTTCCCTTACTAGTTTTATTTCATTACTCTTGTTAGGCCTGTGCATACTCATTTGTATAATAAAGATCATTCGATGCATGAAATCCAAGATAGATAAACCCTTCAGAAACAGTAATGGGAGTAGTGATTCCCTGAGTCTGGGAAAAGAGGAAAGGGTGAGGGGGGACTGATAGCAGTGCTGACTGTATAACCCCACTCAAGGGGAATGAATAAAAGAATTGTAGGTGAAAGGATACAGTGGACGGTGTAAGCTATTGCTCTCTCTCTATATATATATGTAATAATAAGAGTTCCTGGGGGGTCGTATGGGGGCGGGAAGGGGATAAAGGGGAGCTGATATCAAAGAGTTCAAGAAGAAAGAAAATGTCTTGAAACTGATAGTGGCAGCAATCGCACAATTATGCTTGGTCCAACTGAACTATGGGTTGTAATAATATCTGTAAGAGTTCCCAATAACATGATTAGCAAAAACCAAAAAAAGGTTGATGGTACTTTGCAGAGCCTTGGTGACATAGGGGTTGTACATTTGACCACTAGCCTCGAGTTTAGCAGTTCAAACGGACTGCCAGCTGCTGTGAAAAGATGAGGCGCTCTATTCTCAGAAACCCATAGCAACAGTTCTACCCTGTCCTATTGAGTCGCTGAGTTGGAACTGACTCAATGTCATACTTTTTGCTTTTGAACTTTGAAGAGCCAGTTCTTTCCCAGCCGTATTTTGAGTGATTTCCAAACTGAGGGGATCATCTTCTAGCAGGATGTCAGAAAATGTTCTGCTTCCATTCCTGAGAGTTTGCCAGTGTGGAATTCCTCAGAAGTGCATCACCCATGCCTTCTTCCTAATCTGCCCTTAGTTTGAAAACTTTACTGAAGCTGGATCACCATGGGTGACTCACCGGGGATTTAAAATACTCATGGCATAGCTTCCGGCATGACAGCAACACATGAGCCACAGTACAACAGTGACAGAGAGTAGTGGGGCTCGAGGGCAGAGCCATGTTAACCTGAGTATAGGGTAAGACAACAGTCGGAGGAGACTGGGAGGAGTGGAGTTAAAGGCAGTAGTGGTAAATACTGTTACATACACCATCCTGTCATAATGGGATCTACTCGTAGATCCATGGCTATCTATGCAGGCTGTCAGTGTGGGAGGGAGAGCGGGCCATATCCACAGATAGGTGTAGATTTAACAGGGATCATGGTACATACCTATCTACCTTTGCTGCAAGTATATCCAAAAATGTGGAGGAACATACAGGGAGCCACGTTATGAATTCTCTGTAGACATAAGCAAACACCATGAGTAGCTAGGCCTGAATAGCGACTGGGGTGTTAAAAGTTGCGTGGTCAGCTAAGGTGCAACAATTGGTCTTCCCTGGCCTGGAGGAGAGGAGAGAGAAGAAAATGCAATGTACATGGCAACAATTGGTCTCATGGGCCATGTGCACACCAGCTTTAATGGTCTGGAGACCAAAACTGGCTGGTGTCCGGCTAGTACTCCAACTGCTTTAAGAGCTCCCGATAAAAAGGTCCTACATGCAGTGGAAACATTTTAAAATTCAAAACTGCTAAAAAGGACTACGCTACTAGGTCAACTGGTAGAAGTCCTCAGCCTCTGGCCTTTAGCCACCCATCAGCTCTGGAAATAAGTTCACCCCGTGGCTCATTCTCACCCTCACTCTTGAAATCCATTCACCACATGTTTGTAATTCTTACAAACTGCCACCAAGGAGATTCTGATTCCCAGAAACATGACGCTTTCTATTCCCAGTTAGTCTTGGAAACAAACCCACAAGGGCAGTTCTCCTCTTGTCTTCGAGGGTCACTGTGGGTCAAATAACATCTTAACAGGAAAAGAGAACATTGATTTTTTTTTGCAGTTGATTGGTTGTTTTTAATCATTTTATTGTTTTCTTACCATATAACTTATCACAAACCATACATCCATCCATTGTGTCAAGCACATTTGTTCAGTTGTTGCCAACATTTTCTTATTGAGCCCTTGAGATCAGCTCAGTTTTGCCCCTCCTTTCCTCATGAACCCTTGATAATTTATAAATCATTATTTTTCCATGTCTTACACTGTCTGATGTCTCCCTTTACCCCCGTCTGTTGTCCATCCCTGCAGAAGGGGGTTATAAGGTAGGTCCTTGTGATCAGTTCCCTTTCTTCCCATTCCCCTCCTAGTATTGCTACTCTCATTATTGGTCCCGAGGGGTTTATCCATCCTGGATTCCCTGTGTTTCAGCTCTTATCTGTACCCGTGTACATGCTCTAGTCTAGCCAGATTTGTAGAATTAGGCTAGATAGTGGGGGTGAAGAATTAGGATCACAATAGTGGGAGTGAAGAAGCATTAAAGAACCAGAGGAAAAGTGTAGAACACTGATTTTTAAGTGCCATTGAATAATCTGCAGTTGATTAAAAAATAAAATTCACCAAGCACCCACCAAGGAGCCCTGGTGGTGCTGTGGGCTCAGCTCTGAGCCCTGGTGGTGCTGTGGGCTCAGCTCTGGGCTGCAAATCAGATGGTAAAACCCACCAGCTGCTCTGATGGAGGGGAAGGCATCTGCCCCTAAACAAATTGTCTTGGAAACCCTATCCAAGGTTGCTTCGAGTTGGAATTGATGGCAGGCAGTTAGCACAAACCATGTACTAGACACCCCACTATCAACTAGGAGAGATGGAAATGCCTGCTGTTAGGTACCATCGAGTCAGAAGGAAGCACTTCTCGGTCCTGAGCTATCCTCACTGTTGTTCCTATGCCTGAGCCTGTCGAAGCAGCCAGTGTCAGTCCATCTCCTTGAGGGCCCCCTCCACTTTACCAAACCTGATGCCCTTCTCCAGGGAATGGTCTCTCCTGATGGCTGGCCATCCCTGCCGGCAAGGAGCCCTCTGGCCTAACTTCTTCCAAGAGTGGTTTGTCCTTTCAGCAGTCCACGGTACTTTGAATACTCTTTTTCCAGTACCGCAATTCAAATGCATCGATTATCTAGTCTTCCTTATTTGATGTCCGAGTTGCTAGAGAATGCCTAGGTGTGCTTTAGTTAGGAAGCCCTGGTGAGTTGCTAACCATAGTCTGTAGTTTGAAACCAGCAGCAGCTCCATGGAGAGGAGGCTACCTACTTCCAGTTAGTCTCGGGAACCAACAGGGTCAACTTTACCGTCCCGCAGGGTGGCTGCGCTGGAAGTGATTCGATGGCAGTGTTTTTGGTGGTGCAGGGCGCTGGGCTGCTAACCTCAAGTCAATTGGTCAAAATTACCTGCCACTCCAAGGGAGAAACAGGTGGCTTTCTACTCCTGTAGTTAGAAACTCAAAAAACCCACCAAGGGCAGCTCTCCCCCATCCAGTCTACAGTCATAGCTGACTAGACAGAAGTGAGTCTGGATTGGTGCTTTTTCGTTGAAATGTGGTGGTGTAGAAGCTAGTCCTTAGTCCCTTTCAGAAGAAATTAAATGACATGTTGATGCAGGCTGGCATTCATAAATCTTCAGATTTATCTTTCTGTTCACTATTCTAATACACTTTCTGTAGACAAATATAGTTCAGTATTTAAAAACTTTACTTACTGACCCAAATGATGAACATTTTCTCTCTACGGTTACTTTATATAGCTACTAGATTCCACAGCATTTACATTCAGTCAATAAGTGTCGAGAACCACAAATTTGTAACTCAAACTTGAATTCAAAGCATCTTATAAAGGATCAATCTCAAATTATCTTGGGGCTGGGGAGAGGGGTGTCACCCCCCTTCCTTGCACCTGCAATAATTTTTAATACTATAGGCAGAGAGAGAACTATAGTTAAGAAACACCTAATGGGATGACAGAAAACAGCAGTAGGGAGTTGGACTGATTCAATCCCTACGACTGACTTGGAGGGGTTCATACTACCTCGTTACCTCGACAGAGTGGTCCCTGACACCGCAACGCTCTCCACAGCTAGCCTCGCCCTAAATACGAGCACGATGATCCATGCAGCGAGACTCTTGCTCCTCGCCATTAGCCACATGCACCAAATGTTTAAAAACTGAAAGGAAGTTCCCTCACCGTAGCATTTTTTTAAATATCCTAGAAAGTTTACTATTAAAGTTTGTCACTAGATGACAACTCTTTAGTTTTCGTGGAAAATCAATTCCTTCCAATCTAGTTTTCAGTTTCTTGGGAACTGGGTGAACATGACAGGATTAGCCCACTCACGAATTCACGTCAGACTCAGACTGCAAGGTGGCCAACATCCTCATCCTATGAAGATGGGCAGATCAACCTTAATAAATTGAACAGGCTCCTTCAGGTATCCAGATACATCCAGGAGTCAAACTCTATTCAGTTAGAACTTAGGTCCATCCAAATGGAAAAACTCCATCATGAAGAATAAGTCTTTTATTTAGTCTACACTTATTCCTTCCTGGTTAAGTGTGTTAAGATTTTAAAACATTTCCATTTTCCTAGGTCACCAGGGAGCGGCTTCATAGTTTGTGGAAAATGAAACTCAAAGACAACGGCATTTTCTCACACACTTTTTGACCCCCCCCCCCCCATTACATGCACCGATGGGCTCCACCAGTACTGAGCTTTGTGGTCCTCTCTCATTTTATGTATTTTCTTTTATCAATCATCTTACATTTTTTTTCTTTTCAAAGCTTTTATGACAGGTATCAGACTAAGGACATTTTCATGATTTCCTTAATTGGTAAACTTGATTTATAGCTTATTTCCATCTTTGAAAAATAAAGACAGACACAGAGTTTACTTAATTTTTTAATAAACCATAAACTTTTTCAAATCAAAAGAAACAAAAATAGATATTTAAGCGAAACACTGAATTGTGTGTAAATTTTTCCTCTAGGTGTGGGTTGACTTACCTGGGCCCAGAAGACAAGAGTAATAAAGTTAGAGCGCTTGTGTAATAATGAACAAGCCCTACAAAGTGGCAATGGCTTAATAAACGCTCTTGCACACCTGGACGCCAGTACCAGCAGCTTACCCAAGTGCACTGGCCGGCGGCCTCCTCTGTGCAAAGAGACGTGGCCTGCCATGCTCACCACACCTTCTCATCACGACTTAGCAACCAGACCTGGCATTCGGATGCTCCTGCTCTCTGACACGCACTTCAGTCTGTCAAAACATCGGGGGGAAAATCCCCACCCTGAACAGAATAAGCACTTCTATCGTTAACAATCATAGTCAAACCAACCTCTTGGCAAAACGACAAGTCAGTGGGTTTTTGATCCTCAAGAAACTCTGATATTACTAATTTCTTTCTGTCTTTATGAAAATTCTGCCTTTTCATTTATTTACATTGGCCAGTTATTTTCTATACGCTTCTATTCTTCTCAGATCATTCTGGAACCATATGGCGAAAATTTCTTTTTTATTGAGCCTTATAATAATTTCCATTTGATCAAGTACAACCCTCTCTCTCTGTGAATAAAGTTGCTATTTGCCAATGAAAACTGAAAAGGCTGAGCAAAGGAATGAGCATTAGCAGGATCTCACTTCCACATTCATGTAATTTTTTTTAAATATGAAAAAGACATTCATTTTCACTATGAAATCTAAGACCATTTTTGTCTGACACTGTTCAGTTTTTAGCATCCTGAAACGGGCCAACCTTCAGGATGGACGGCAGACGAGTGCACATGGAACACACTGTAACACATCATGCGTTGGGCTGGTAGAACCCCAGCAGCTTGGTAACGAGGTGCAGCAAAGATCCCCTGCACTGAAGGAGAACTCCAGTAACATCTGAATCCTTTTGGTCAAGTTACAGAAAATCGACCGCAGCCGGGGGATAAGTAGTCATTTTACTTTATGAGGCCCGGCTGGCCAGGGATCACATGAGCTATTAGTTGTGAAGACAATACAAAATATGAGCTTGGAAAGGAACAATCTCCCCCCCAAAATTCCCTTACAGACACTTAATCATACTATGATTTGACAGGCTTATAGAGGTAAACAAAAAAATGAAGAAAAATTAACATCAAGCCTGTAGCATGTAACAAACACAGATTCAAGAATCGGCAACAAGAAACTACGATAACACTGAGACAGGGTAGGTATTCTGTGCCCTAAGCCAGCCGGTGCCGGGACAGACCAGTCGGATCAGCAACACACAGTGGGAAAAGAGTGAGCTCCTTACTGTATGCGAGTCAGAAAGTGACAAAACAGTGTGTTGTTAAATGACAAAACATATTCAGAGGCTTTATTTAAAAATCTCTCACTGTGCATTATCAAAGTTACAAGATTGTTTGCATACCAATAGACAGACTGTAAACATAGGAAATTTTCATTAAGGAAAGATGGGCTTACTGTAATTTAATCTTTTACAAAAAAATTACTGCAAGTCATTGATAACAGAATTTCTCTTTTGTTTTCTTACTAATTCTTTTGAAAATTCAACCAATGTTTCCACTCCCTTGAGCTAAAAGTTGAACCATGGTCACCTTAGGAAACACCCCTGTTTGTTAATCAGAAATACAAATGGACTGGCACATATTTCCGTTTTCTTCCTAGGCCAAAGGTTTCAGCTTCATAGTATCTTACAAGCAGAGAGAAGGCTCGCAGTGATCCTGTGAGGCCTCCCCATGCCGCAGCTGAGGTTTAATGACGGCAGTGGAGGGAAGCAGTGGTGATGTGAAGTCAGACCAGCCCCATCGCCCTGCCCTTATCTGCCATGGAATCTTTTTCCTGTTGGGCTTGCAGCGGCAGAGTGTTTCTTGTCTGCGTGCCTCCACCCAACTTGAGTGAAGCAGAGAGGTGACATGCTCTGATCAATCCTGATCCCGGGTGAATCCCTGCAGGCAAACGGCGGACCCTTCAATCTGTTGGCTGTGGGATGACACTGATATGAAGGAAATTGTCTGGGTAGCTCAGGTGTTCACTCAGCCACTGCAGAGGGGTTTCCAGCATCGGCTCAATTCCATGAATCATGACCTGGTTCTTCTTTCCCCCATCTAATCCAAGAAAGAAATCCAACAACGATCAGTCAGAGTGCAAAGAACTGAGGAGAAAACCCAACTGAACCAAGCCTGCTGTGCTTTGACTTGTAGGTGGATTGAAGGCTTGCCCAGAGCCCTAAGGGGGAGGGCAAGCCCGTCTATCTCCTGCCCTGGTGTCGTGGTCACGGAGAATGTTCCGATGCTGCACTGTGTACCACCCAAACAGAAACCTGAAGATTACAACGAATTCTAGTAGAAGCTCTGTTGCTGTATGTGAAAACCTTCATTCTTTCTTAATTACTATACTCACCTAAGACTGACGTTAATGAAACTTCGGTGGAGCAAACAGCCCATGGCACTGAAGTTTTTTTAGCTGCACATTAAGAACTGTAGTAAGTGGGTCAACACACATTTGAAAAACAGAAAAGAGAAAGGTGACTAGGAATAATAATAAAATCGATCAGTGTTTGGAGAGATGTTAAAGAAAAGAGAGTAGAGCTGTAGGGTTGGTGCAGTAGTAGATAAAGTGTGTAAGAAAATGGCTTAGAGTCACTGTGAGGAGAGGCAACAGAGTTCACAGCAGGACTCAGCGTCTGACTCAGGGATTCCTGTTTTAGGTTATGAAACCTCATTGATTTTTGACACCTATTCTCTTATGAAGAGTGCTGCAAGTCATGCTTCTCTTTTAAATTCAAATTTTATTCCAAATTAGCTCTGTGTTTTTCATGGCTTGGGGACCATACACTAAAACCCTTTAAAGTAACCAGAAACACTACTGATTATTGCAAGGGGGGGGGAGGGGGGGAGAGAAGGCAAAACCAAACTCATCTACCAGGAAAGAACAAGGTATGTGGAGGCCTCAAAAAATCCGTGGAAAAAAATTCCATTATCTTCCCATTCCATCTATCCCTGGGCTTTTTGAAGCCCTCTTACAGGACCACTAAGAATCTTTTGGTTGCTCTTTTGAGTTAATAGCTTGTCTCTTTTACAATTTATTCAAAATACAATGCTCAAACATTGCAGCTTCCTGGGGACAAAAACAAAACAACCTCCCAAAGATGCAGGACAGGGCAAGATATGACAAAATAATAATTTATAAATTATCAAGGGCCCATGAGGGAGGGGGGAGCCGGGAGGGAGGGGGGAAAAGAGGACTTGATGCAAAGGGCTTAAGTGGAGAGCAAATGCTTTGAAAATGATGAGGGCAAAGAATGCACAGAAGTGCTTTATACAATTGATGTATGTATTGACTGTGATGAGGGTTATATGAGTCCCTAATAAAATGTTAAACAAACAAACAAACAAACCCAACCTCCCAAAACCAAAACATAAGAACTCACTGCCATTGGACCAAAGGATGAAAAGAAAATGTAATTTGCGAATGAGCACAGCATTCTTCTTTCTGCCCAGGGCTTTCATGTGGATGCAAATGGGCACTGACATACGGTGATACAGCTTAGCTGGCACCTTAAAATCTAAACCAAGAGACCCTTTAAAAATACTCCAATTTTCCAGTAGTGGCAGTAGGGTCTTCGGAAGACAATCCACTGAGAGTAAATGGACTGTGGGTAAGCAAAAAGCCTAAAACCAGTTTTGCAAAGTTGATAAATTAAGTTTTTTTTTTCATTAAAGAAAACTAAAATTTTGTAAAAATCAAGAAAACATACCTAACCCAACCAAATCCTAAATTTAACCAAATAAAGATTCCCAAACAAATCCCTGAACCAATGTGTCATCGTTTTAAAAATACTGAGTCTCAGAAGTACATGTTTCCCAGCGCATACAAAAGTCATGTTTACATTATCAATGTGGTGCCATGGTTCTGAGCTGGGTTGCTAAGCATAAGGTCAACAGTTCGAAACCACCAGCCGCTCTGTGGAAAAACGATGAGGCTCTCTACTTCTGTAGAGTGACAGTCTCAGAAACTTGCATGGGCAGTTCTACTCTGACCCACAGGGTTGCTATGAGTCGGAAACAACTCAATGGCAGTGACAGGGTTGGGGTTTTTATCATCTAAGAAGGCTCATGGAACAGTGGGTGAGAGGTGAAGCTGGTCTTGTATAGATTTAGTTTGGGGACCCTATGGAGCAGTTCTAGTCACTGCGCAGAAATTGGGAACGGCAATGGCTATTATTTTTATCTTTTGGTTTGTTGGCTTTCTGAATGCGTAGTAACATTATGGAAACATATGAAATACTGTGAGGCTTATCAAAATGTGACTCGGTGTTAATGGACCTGATCACACAGTGCTGCCTGAAATCTTCAATTTGTTGAAACAACAACCCCCCCCCCACGTTATCTGCAATGTGCAGTAAAGCAAAGCATATGATGCAGCACGTGGCTATATAAGTAAAATATTAAGGTGTGCACAGAATACTGTAGAAAGCATAGCATTAGTACTTTGAGAAGAGTTTAAAATGTTCAAATTAATAAATTTCAGCTATCCAGAATGATTAATTCTCTGTAAGTGCCAGATTGCCAAGATTTTGCCGTCTTGACCTTTCTTAGAATAGTTGAAAACATTTCCGGTGCAGTTCTCTTCATATTCTCATTGCAGTTCTTTGAAATATTTTAACATTCTCAGAATCTACTCCCACTTAGCACTGAGTCAAAAAATGAAAGAGCGGTGGTAAAGAGTAAAAGTTCCTGATCTGATAAAGTTTTCCTTCAGTTGGAGCTGCCTTTGGATTATGCTGTAACAGACTAGAAGGGCCAGCTCACCAATCCATACACAGGATTCTGTGCCGACAGCCATATTTGCATGTGGAGGCAAAACAACATGACACTGATGCACAGGGTCGTCGAAAGGAGAGTTTGGGTTTCCAAGAGAGTTGGAGAACATAGGCACCATCTGAACACTTTCTGCAAGACACCCATAAATCACAGGGTCGGAGGCCAGAGTAGGAATCAAGGACTCTGGTTTAGTAGGTACGTCTCGGCATGAAAGAGGAGAATCTAGAAGCAGTCGTGGGGAGGGGGCTCATCATGACCAGCTAGCATGAGAAGCATCCCAGTCCCACACAGCAGTGAGCTTATTAAATGTGTGATCAGCCTGAGAACGGTGTCCTACATCACCAAGTGTCCCTGGGCAGAAAAAGAGATATCCCTCCAATAGTCTAGAACAGTGGTTCTCAATCTTCCTCATGCCTACGTAACCCTTTCATACAGTTCCTCATGTGGTGGTGACCCCCAACCATCAAATGATTTTCATTGCTACTTTGTAACTGTAATTTTGCTACTGCTATGAATCAGGTGTCCCTGTGAAAGGGTCGTTCAGCCCCCAAAGGGGTTGCAACCCACAGGTTGAGAACCACTGGTCTAGAAGGGCTGTCACAGAACAGGTGTGTTGTCTAGAACTTTGCCAGCGCTTACATTAGTAGTTTCCTGACTTCACCCAACAGCGCGGCAGGAATCGGACAGATTCCTGGAATGGAGCAGCAGCTCCTTGGGAATGGACCATTCATGAAGGCTTCTCTCTTATTTGCCACATGGGCCTATAATGCTGCTTGACACGTAACAATACATCAGTAAATGTTCTCTTACTGATCCAACATCCTGTCAAGATTAATGTCTTAGCATGGCTACATAAAAGGCTCTTGCTATACAGTTATTAACTTTAAAACAGACAAACAAACAATGGCTCCAGAGAAGCCAAAAAGTTACAAGCTATCACCTTAATTCAAGCTGCCATAAATAACAACAAAGTATGACCGGACATTTCAGTCATGTCAGAACTAACAAAAGGGAACAGTGAAACATTAGTAGACTGTTTTTTCTAACAGTAAAAAGGAAATATTGATGATATTGCTAAAGTAAACCATGTTTTTGGTAAACTTGTCTCAAAAAGGAAATCTAGAATTTAATATTTGGGAACGAGAAATATGTCATTACACAGAAAATGACTCAGGAGAAATATGCTACCCCACAATTCACCCACTCAGATTTTCTTAAATGTTAACTCTAATGCTTTAAAGTAGGCACACATTTGAGGCAGTAACCGAGTGAGCTAGTTCTATGTGAATTTCCTTTATATAGGGCATTGCTTTGGGCCAATTGGGACTTTGCTATCGTTGTCCTCTGCTCTCCTACACTTGCCCCCTTCAGCACTGTGGGTGTTTTCTCAATCCTGCGTAAAGCTGCAGTCTCTTTACCCCTGAAATACTTCACGGCCTATTTTCCCACATAACCACAGTGCTGTTAAAACAAACAAACAACAAAAGAAAAATCCAGAAATTTAATTTTATAATACTGTTAGGTAATCCATAATCAAAATGTGATCCACTGGCTCTGGAACACTTATTTCTCAAGTCTAGAAGCTAGTGCCAGTTCACACACGACACCCAATTTTGGCCTCCCTACTCTTTCTAGTCTAGCACAGTATCGAAGGCTTTCTTTTTATTTCTTAATCTCAGCAATTTTGAAGAGCACGTATAATTATTTTGTAGAATGTCCACACTGTAGGTTTTTATGTCAAAATTAATACAGAAATTTATCTTATAACTCGAAGGATAGCCATTCACAACAATCCAAGTTGATGAGTGACATGAAGGACCAGAAGTAAATGTGAGAGCCCTATGCTTTCTTTGGGTAAAGAATTTAATTCACTCTGAATTAAATGTTAAATCTTCAAGGGAGCATATTTCAATAGAGATCATCACAATAAAACAATTTCTTACATTTATCTTTCTTATAAATTCAAGTATTAGGAAGCAAGATAAATAATTTTGGAGTTGTGGTTCATTTCAATAAACATATATTCATAAAAATTTTGGTTGTATGATCAGAGTGACAAATTACTGAGAGACAAAAACAAAACACAAAAGAAATGTCAATCAAGTCCACATGCACAAACTTCAATGGGAGAACGATGGCAACTTGTGCATACATAAATATGAGGGGGCTTCAAAAAAGTCTGTGGAAAATTTCCATTATCTTCTCATTTAATTTTTTCCCATGGATTTTCTTAAGTGCCCTTGCATATACTTGACATAAACATGATGTCTAAATACACACATACAGTTGATATAACTATACTCAGTACTAAGAGAAAGGGTCCACTCTGCCTCGATCATTTACAAGACCAAACTGAGCCTACTGTTATTAAGTCAATTCTGGCTCATTCCAATCCTATGTAGGGCTTCGAGACAGTAAACTTGTTTAAGATTGTAAGTATTTATTTTCTTAATGTATAAGAAAGAACTTTATATTAAGAAGTAATACCAGACCAACTGAGACCATACATCTTTAAAGGAGCAGAAAGTCACATATTTCTCCCAGGGAGCAGATAGTGGTGGGTTGAATCACTGACGCTGAGGTTGGTAATCCAACGCCTAACCCATAGTGCCATCAAGGCAACCTGACAGTTTATAAAGCGCTCCCGAAAGAGGAATTAGGAATCAAGTAACTGGAATTTGAATTCAGGCCTGGGTGACTCGGGGCAGGTCTGCCTCTTGGCTCGGAGGCCTTTCTTTTACATTACGTCCCAGTGGTACTTACTTACTACATCTGTGAAAAGATGACAGAGCAGCTCATGGCAGCAGCTTAAACCAGGCCAGAAGCTGTGGAACAGACCACCCCAACTGCTCACATGCGAGTCCAGGCTGACGCTGAAGAAAATTAAAACAAGTCCACCAGAGCAAAAAAAAAAAGGACCTTGAATCTATCCCACCTGAATTTTGAGAACATCTCAAGAACAGACTTTCTACACTGATCACTAATGATGGAAGACCTGACGAGCTGTGGGAGGACATCAAGAACATCATTTATGAAGAAAGCTAAAGGTCATTAAAAAGACAACCAAGAAAGAAAAGATCAAAGTGGCTGTCAGAAGAGACTCTGAAATGTGCTCTTAATCATAGAGCAGCAAGGCAAGTGGAAGAAACGATGAAGTCAAAGAGCTAAACAGAAAATTTCAAAGAGCAGCATGAGAAGACAGAATAAAAAGAAATGTGTCAAGAACTAGTTAGAAAATCAAAAAGAAAAGCAAACACACAACAGATCTTAAACGGAATGAACGAAGAAAAAATTCAAGCATGGGCAAAATATTGAATGATGTAGGATGCATCAAAAGATGGAAAAACTACGCAAAGTCACCGTACACCAAAAAGAATTAGCTGATATTCCACCATGTGAGGAGAGAGTATATGAGCAAGAAACAATGGTGCTGAAGGAAGGAATCTGAGCTGCACTCACCGAAAGCTTTAGTCAAAAACAAGTCACCAGGAATTTTGGAATACCAACTGAAATCATTCAAAAAGATGATGAAGCACTGGGACCACTTACTAGTCTAGGCCAGGGAATTTGGAAGGTAATTAAGTTGGCCAAATGACTGGAATAGGTTCACATCTGTACCCATTTCAGAGAGGTGACCCAACAAAATGCTCAAAAATAGTACTGATATCAAACGAAAGTAAAATTTTGTGGAGATTCTCAAACAGTGTTTGCAGCAGTACATTGACAGGGAGCTGCTGGAAGGTCAGGCCAGATTCAGAAGAGGACGTGGAACAAGGGACGTCATTGCAGATGCCAGATGGATTTGTACTTGTGTTTCATTGTGCAAAAAAAATATTCAAACCGTGAGGCTCAAAACAAATTATGGACCGCCCTGAGCAGAACGGGAATTCGAAACCACTTCACTGTGCAGAAACTGTAAATGAATCAAGAGGCAAGCTGTGTGTCAGGGTTCTATCCTCTCACTGTATTTATGCAATCTGTACGCGGAGCAAATTATCAAAGAAGCTGAACTACATGAAAAAATGCAGCAACAACATTGGAGAAAGGCGTAATTAATAACTTTTGATCTGCAGATGACACAACCTTGCTTGTCGCAAGAGAGCAGGACCTGAAGTACTTGCTCAAGGTCAAGGATTAAAGCCTTCAGTAGGGATTACAACTCAATGTAAAGCCCCTTATCTTCACAACTGTACCAATGAGTAACATCATGAAATATGTAGAAAAAGACTGAGATTGTCAAGGAGATCATCTTGCATGGATCCACAATCAATGCTCGTGAAAGCAGTAGTCAAGAGACCAAGCAATGCAATGTTCTGGGTAAATCTACTGCTTTAAAGTGCTGAAAAGAAAGGTGGGGACTTTGAGGATTCAGTGTGCCTGGTCTAAGCATGGTATTTTTAATGGCCTCAGACACGTGTGAAAACTGGACACTGTAAACAGATACCTAAGAAGAATTGATGCATCTGAATTACGGTACTGGCCCAGAATATTAGAAGTATCATGGACTGCCAAAAGAACACATAAACCTGTCTTGAACGAAGGGCAGCCAGAATGCTCGTTAGTGGCAAAGATAGCTAGACTTTATCTCATGTCCTTTGAATATGTTGTGGGGACAGAAGAGTCCTTGGAGGAGGATATCATGCTAAATAAAGAAGAGGGGAGCAAAAAAACCAACAAGCTGTGGCCTAGACGGACTGACACAGTGACTGCACAAGGGTTCAGCTATAAGAACAATGGTGAGGCTAGTACAGGCCTGGACTCCATTGCTGGACTGCTATGAGTCAGAATCGACAGACCCACCTACCGCTTCCCAAGAGAACGGAGTGGGAGGCTGCTTCTGGGAATGCCGCAGCCATGGAAACAGTATGGGACATTTCTCCTGTGTCCTAGTGGGTTGCTATAAGTCAGCTAGCTAATTTTATTTGGTTTTCTTACTTTTATAAATCTGTGGCTTACAAATATAGCTGACCATCAGAAATAAAATAACAAATCACAAATTTGTCCCCTTCTTGACCATTCTGAATGATCCAAGAAAGTTTCTTTTTAAAATATCTCCTCAAATAAGTCTTATAGTTATATGGATTCAAAACAGATTTTATACAGAAACCCAAAATGGAAGCCAGGTGAAGGTGGGGTAGACACGGACTTGCTGACTGGGGAGCACGCAGTTTTGGAGATAACTCTAATAAAACTACAGACCGTAAACCAATGATCTAAATAAAGATACGCAGATGACTTCTAGTTCTAATCCATGAGGTGCTTTATGACTGAATTGCAAAATATTTCTAATCATAGTCCAAATGACCATAGGTGCCTAGTTCACCCATCGCTAAGTTTTCTGACAGGTGAAGAGAGAATTCCAGTCACCAGGGTAACACAGACGACCTGATGGGACAGCCAAAGCACCCGGTACAGAGCCCAGCAGAAGCCTCACCCACAGCAGGCATTAAAAACAAAAAACAAAGTGGCTCTTTTTTCTCCAAGTCCTACTCACTCTCTAAAAACTAAGCAAGCCAAAAGCCTCTAATAACCTAAGATCAGGACAGAAAACTGGCTTAAAAAGAACCATGGAGTTAAGTAATAAAAAATACAGCCTTTTGAAAATTCTCTTCCTGCATACATAGTCATGGGACTAAATAATTTTCTTGGTTCAAGATATCCCAAAAAGATATAGGAAAAGCATGGATTCAATTATGTGATTTGTATGCAAAGGGCTGAGAGGAGTTCGGCTTTGTGTCGTATGTTCCCCAAACTGCTCAGCTCTGTATCTCCATGCAGCCGGCGGCACACAACTTTTATGTACGCGTCAAAGACAAAACTCAATGATTAAAAGCTAAATGAATGTTTTATACTGGGAGAAAAAAATTTTAAAGCGCCACAAACCCATTTAAAGTGCTACAAACCATCTCCTCTGTTCTCCCCCCTCTCCTCTGCTCCCCTCCCCCTCCCCCTCCTCTGCTCCCCTCTCCCTTCACCCCCTCTCCTCTGCTCTCCCCCCTCCTCTGCTGTCCCCCCTCTCCTCTGCTGTCCCCCTCTCTTCTGCTCTCCTCCCTCTCCTCTGCACGCTGTTCTTAGTCCGGGTGGGAATGTCTCAGGGAAAGTTTTAAGGCAGATCCCAGAAGAGGAAAAAAAAAAACCAACCCAATTAGGATGGTGTCCTAATTTAAAGATTTGGTGTTAACACATACTGTATTATGCTTAAATTATTTAATAGACTTAGGGAAAGTTCTTAGTTAAAAAACAAAGAAAACATCTATGAAAGAAGCCATGAAAAGCTTTTGAATGACAAATAAAACCCTCCCAAATCTTTTGTGCCACAGATTTTAAAATATGACACAGTTTGAGGACAATTCTGCAGCTGGTGGTGACTATGTCAAAGAGTTCTGTTCCCAATGGCTCTTCACCATCTACATTTCAGCCCTCCTCATTCCTTAGTCAGTTTTCCAGAAGGACAAGAACCTAAATGCCTTTAAAAACAGGTTACCTGAGATCTAGGAAGATGATGTCTGAGTTTTCCCAATTACTATTACTAAGTAAATACAAGGAACCTGTTTTAACTTTGAAAGAGGCTAAAGAAATGGATGGTGTATATTTAAGGAAAATTCACAAAATATCAGCTTAATGAAGTTTTAAAAATGGACACTTATGAATATGGAATAAATTTAAGGTCAATAATTGCAGCCCATGTATTTAGCTGCATGGCTTCACATGTACATTGTACAATTCGGTAGAAAACATGATTCACAACCTTGGAATATGTGATGCTGGAGCTAATACTTCTAATATTTCTGGTGAAGTTTTAAAGAGCGAGAGATGAGATTTTGATTACCACAAGTCTGAACAATTTTGTTTGGCTGACAAATTCTTTAACCTCTGATATGTTCATTAACAAAATACCAACTAATTGAATCCATTGACATGAAAAACCACAGGCTGAAATCTGAAGTGCATCCATCAGGCTGAGGGAGTCTGACTCAGCCGCAGCAGTAATAGTCAGTGGGGTCAGGTCAAAGAGGGTTAAACCAAGTCAGGATATAGCTAAAGGAATACTTCAAACGCTGATTTAAAAGGGCAATTAATCTTAGACAGAAAAGCTTCCTGGGGAATGAGATCTCAATCTTAAGAGCACACTACACGATGTAGCAGTAAAACTGTACGTATACAAGCTTCCAGAGCTTTCATCCTGTGATCACAAACAGAAGGAAAGTGCTGTTTGTCAGACAGATACGAACCCATTTAAGAATACTTACATTAACTTCTTCCGGATCTACACTACTTAGCAGTCCAGGTCTTAATGAATATATAATATCACAGCTAATATAGACCATGTAGCTCTTTTCATTCACCATTCCCCTCCCCCCCAATCTTATATATTTTATTATTTCTGCCAGCAACAATTCTACAGCCTTGGCTCTTTTAACAGTTTTAACAAGGTTTTCAAAATACATCCGTGTTAATGCTGGTCACTTCTTATTGAGTGCATCAGCCAAGCTTTAATGAAAAACTCCCAATATTTTAATCTGCTATAATTATAAAAATGCCACTTTAATAAATGGTTCCAGGCCTCCTGGCGGTAAGATAAAAATATGTGATAACAATTACAAATTAGCCATAGTCTCAATGGAGGAAAGAAGATTAATGCTGAAATAAACATTTAAAACACAGATGCTCATTTGTTTTCCATCTGCTCTCATACAATGACCAGTTAGTCTAATGGATGGAATAGGGTTTGTTAATATTTGTCCAATCTGAATTATAGAATTCAGCATTGTTTTACTTTATACAGTGTACATATTGCCAGATTGAGGTCCCATAGGACTTGTTTTAGTGAAGAGATAGCTTGCTTTAAATTGCCTGTATGTATGATAACTTTACGGGAATTCTGGTTTTCAGTGTTAACGGTGAACTAACATAATCAAGCTAATTAATTTACCTTACTGAGATTAAAATAAAGAACAAAAGCCAAGGAGGGGAAATCACAAATATATTCTGATGGTCCAATGTTTCATCATCTTTACTTATGGAGAACAATTAAAATAATAAATGTATTACTTTTTTAGGAAAGATAAATGTCTATAGATAGGTATTAAGAGGTCCAATAGCTCCGAGATGAGTGAATGCTGCCCATGTTAGGGGACACAACAAAGAAGTCGAGGTGAGTCAACTGATTAAGGTAAATACATTGAGCCACGAAATTTGGATTTTTAGAGCACAATGATAAACATTAGAAAAAGAATATATTTACTCACTTAAAACAGAACCTAACAGAATGTGTTTCTGTCCAAACATGATCATAGGACATTTATGCCCTGCTTTCATATAGGAAACACCTGAAGGTCTTTTGGGAATTCCCACTGTCAGTGAAGCTGTATCGCTTCTTCCTAAGACTCACAGGCAACAAGAACGGGGAACAATGCAGAGCACAGGGGGTTGGGGAGAGACTGAAAAGGAGAAGCTCCCACAATAGCCAAGTGACCCAGGTCCCCATCTATCAGGCTCAAAGTATCTCAGCAAAGTGACACGTGCACCTGCCAGGGTTAACTTATGAACAGCATAAATATGTGATTAAAAAAATGTGATCTTTTGTTCAGTCTCTCTCAAGGAGAAACTTCCCCTAGCAGGACTACCTGCTGCAGCTTATGTTTGGACCTCTTTGGGGCTTTTGGCTCAAAACAGCTTTTACTATTAATATATTCTAATAAGTAGTAGATGATGATAACTAGCCTCAGGGGAACAGTGATTATTCCTTCTTTCCTAAAAGGAATGCTCTTGGCCTTTCCAAAGTTACTCTCTGGAGAACACCAACACCAGAGGTATGGGACTCTAACCACATTCTCATGTATTCTCAGGTACAATATCGGTTTACAAGGAGACGTCATCAGACATTTATTTCTTCTGTGCATAACTTGAACCAAAAACAGGACAACAAAACTATTTCTTTATAATTTTACATTCTGAATTTCTTCTATGTGCACTTATAATCCACTAACAAAACAAATATGTCACTTATAAAATCACAAGAAAATTATAAAAGCACATTTCAAAGAAAACCTTAGTTTTTCTTCCCAACTTCCACTAAAAAAAAAAAAGACGCAGGAAGGCCCACACAGTAAGGCCTCTCCAGGAATAAGCGTGCACATCAGAGAAGGTTATGCAAATTTCAGAGAACAGATATTCTTCAACCCAGTAAGAAGCCGCTCTCACACCAGGGCCAGGTTAATCCCCTATGTACTGTGATATGGGTGCGAAACTGTAAGAGGACGAAGATGCACCAAGTCAGTCAGTCACAGGGCGTCATTTCAGAGTGTGCAGGGTGCTTTTCATTTCCAAGCTTGATGGTCACACACAGTCACTGCTTCACCAAATCCAACAAAAGCAATAACCAGAATTACATACAAGTAGAACACCAAAACCACAAAACAAACAGAATAAAAACCGTATAGGCCAGGGCCTCTAGATTCATTACCAGAAAATACTGTAAAAGAACATGAAATCACAGAACACAGGAAGCACTTGAAAATGCTCCCTCAAACTGAATTAAAAGGCTAATGTAGAAGATGAAAACAAATGGTAGCCACAATTACGTGGAAAAACCAAGGAGCCAGGAGATGCAGACCTGAACTGTAAACCTAGTCCTGCAGTAGGCCACCACAGAAGACCCTTAACAAAAGAGCTAAAAAAAAGAAGAGACTGAACTAAATTAATTCCAAAGTTTATGAAATCTATGAAGATGTCAAATACAAAATCAATACATAACTAACTGTCCATTGTGGCTTGCATGTGATACTCAACAGGTTTTAGTGGAGCTTACAGACTATGATGAACTAGCGATAAATGACAAGCAATCCACTTCTGAGTACCAGCCAACAACAGTCCTATCCACAACCGCTCCTGGGATGAGCAATAGTTCATTGCACTAGGGATAGGATCACCATTCGTTGGGGGTTGATTTGACAGTAGCTAACAACAAATTGATAAAAATATTATCAGTGTTTTTAAAATACGACCAACTATTCAAAAAGACAGAGAGAGAAGCTGTCCCCTGGATCAAACAGTATTCTGAGTTTAAAACCACTGGTATACTTTCTATTCAGAAACACAACCCACTAAAATATCTAACAGGGCTCGTTCTGAAAACCTAACAAAACGAAATTGATAAATAACACTTCATTAAAATGAAAAAAAAGTTAATGCTTCAAAGAATTTGTAGATCATGTCTGAGAGTTAAACCCTAGAGCTTGAGATTGATTCATGGATTTAGAAGGCGAAGGTGTGATTGTTTGCCGGACTGGCATTTCGAAACGAGAGACTAATGGCACCAGAGCTGTAATTGATTAGACAACCAGCTTCAAATGGTGTATTTTGCCAAAGGGACCCAACTCTGAATTTTGTCAGCATGTTAATCACGTATAAAATATAACTTCAATAGTAAATATTTTGCTTAAGAAGATTTTTCCATTTTAATCTTTCTGAAGTAACTTGGCAGTATGTTAGGATGCTTTCATGCACTGGGCAACAAAGGATTTAAGCTAAACAGAGAAAGGCTTCATGTTGGTGATTACCTTCAGGAGCAACTGCAGAAGGGCAAACTTCTCGGAGCAGATCTCCCAGTGTATGCAGCTGTCCGTCCGCAGCCACAGGACGAAACAGCTTCTGAAGGAAAGGTCGTTCAGTAGTTGTCTAGGAAACAAACGAAGCAATCAAGTCTATGCTGCTGCTGCTCATTGCAAATTAATAGACTAGAAATGTTAAACCGGTGTTAGGTGTCTCCTGAAGTAAAAACACCACCACAGATGTGGTTTATTGTTCAAAAATATGCCTAACAATAAATTCATGCAAAGAGTTCATGAGGACACGGTAAGGAAAATTCCGCCTGTTGTGGGACATACATCCCCTAAACAACTAGCCTAGGTGTCTCAAAGACGGCACAAGCATGAAAAAAATCTAGCAATAAAGATTCTGGAAAGGACTGCAGCAGGGGAGGCACTGTCATCACACACCATGCCACCCCGTTACAGCCAAGACCCCAAACCACATGGAACAGAAACAGATGACGATCCTGTACCCTGAGCGTCAGACCAATAGATGGAGAATGAGCTCACGCACCAATTCAAAAAAGAAATGGACTCAAAGTAATGAAAAGAGATTTGGAGGGAAGGTGAAGTGACAGGTCAGCCAAACTAATTAAACTGTAAACAATGACAACTTCCAAACAGAGAGGGAATAAAAATTGTGGTCAAACTTCCATATAGAGGAGAATTAAAGGCCATTTCAAAATATAACAGACTGCTTTGATATTAAGAGGTTTAATGTACACTTTAGGGTAAACCCCCCCCTACACACAAAATAAGTAATCTACTCACCAACACAAGGAAAAACTCAACAGACACAGAAGCGACAACTGATAAGAAAATCTATATGCGAAGAGAACTCAGCACCAAAAATAATGAAAAGCAAATGGTTAACACCATATAAATCATATAAAAATGAAAGCAACGATTCCAAACCGATTGATAATCACACTGTATGTAAATGGACTCAATGTACTCACCAACACAGAGTGGCAGAATGTATAAAAACCATGACCCATCAATATGTTGCCTAGCCTACAGGAGACACATCTTAGACATGTAGCCATAATGAAATTAAAAAACCAAGGATGAGAAAAAAAGAAAACAGCGTGTCAAACAGTATCCAAAATAGAGGAGTAATAATATTAATTTTGGATAAAACAGGTTTTAAGTAGAAGAGACAATGGGCATTATATATGATTAAAGTGTACTTCTACCAAGATGATGCAGAATTATCTAAACAGCCATGACAGAGTTAAATTTTAACAAATGAAAGACTAATCAAACAGTTCTACAATAAAAGCAGACTTAACAGAGCTTTCATCAATGGACTGGACTATGAAAAAACTCAATTAAAAACCTACCCAACAAAATCAACCGCGGTGACCTCAGACTTAAGTAGAGAGCTCCATCTGTGGTGAAGTGACATTACCTGGAATGGTTTTTCTATACATGCTCGGTAGACCCCAAGTGATTTGGTGTGACCGGGAAACCGATCAGTTTTGCCAATCCACTGGGAATATAAGTGAGCCATCTCAGAAGAAAGAACCCAGTGATTATCCAGAAAGAGTCACCAGAGCACAAGTCACTGGACCAAGGGATTGCATGGCCAAGAAGCCAAGCATCAGAAACATGCCCACGGAGAGGTGTTGCACACCAAACATTCTGCATCCCTAAATGTTTTGCAACCTGTTAGTAGCCCTGATAAACCCCATAATCATGATGCTTGTCTATGGGTGCTCTGTGGCCACTGCAAAGAATCAGCACACCCAGAAGAGAAGTGGACTCCTGTGGGAGGGAAGGTAAATGTCACAACAGAGTAAAGGCTGGAGAGTGGATGCTTGCCCAATCTCTGCGTTCATTCTGGCAGTCGGCCAGAGGCTGGTATGCAGTGGGGTCTCCTCCTTTGTGTAGCCAGAGGAAGTCAAACTTGTTACTCATGCCACTGCCTCACCAAGAAAGGGCAGCATACAAGAAAGGGCACCTACATTTGTAAGAAAGTAAAATATGTGTGGATCATTTTCCCAAATAGATAATATTCTGGGCCACAAAACAAGCTTCAATAAATGCAAAAACAGTGACAATACAAATTGTCTTTGCTAAGAAGCTATAAAATTAGAATGGGGATAATTAAATGGAAATGGAATAGCATCTTACTTAAAAATTACTGGGTTGTGGAAAATAAATAACAAGACTTTAAAATCTTAAGAGTAAAATGAAAAAGAAAAAAAATATGCCCCGACCTCTGGGACACAGCAGTGTGTACAGTCCTCGTAACGTGACAGCACTTTTCATGCTCCCTTCTGGTGCTTCCAGTTTCCACTGTCCCTTCCGGTCTGCTGGGCATTGTCCCCAGGCAAATGCTGCCCTTTTGATCTATGTGATGACTGTTCTGAGGAGGACGTGCCTCCCAGGAGTTACTACTGTTCACCTTATGTTGTTCCAGCTCAGAGCAACCCTGTTCAAAGTACGGCAACATGCCCAGTCCTGGGCCACCCTCAGAATCGGTATTAGGTTTAAGCCCACTGTTGCCGAAGGCCTTCCTCTTGGTCGCTGGCCCTCTGCTTGAGCAAGCACGATGCCCTTTTCCAGTTCACCGGAAGGCCTAGCTACTATTTAAGGTGGAAGTTGAGCCACAGGAGTGAGCTGAATTCCAGGCTTGAAGAGTGGCTGGAAGCCAGTCTCCAGGATCTCACCAGTTCCTGTAAGACCAGTAAGTCTGACTTTAAATTTAAAAATGACTTCGTGATGAACCTGGTGTGCACTCTCCTTTCAGGGAGGCTCAGGGAAGTAGAGGTCCATCAGTTGGAGTAAGCCATCTTTGATTTTCTTCACTCTTCTTTGTTTCAGATGTGAAAAGATCAATAGTTATGCCTGAGCTGACCACTCACAAGTTTTTAAGACCGCAGTTGCTATTCACCAAAATAAGATGTACTGTCTTTGTGGTCTATGTTATACCAACTCACCTTCACATCCTCCCAAATAACTCATTCCTTCTACATTTTGTTCTGGCTAAGAAACTTTCCGAACGTTGCCCCCAGGTATATATTACATACTTGGATATTTGCATCCTGTAAAATACATATGGAGGAATATCCATTTATAGGTGTGATCCATTTGCCTCCGCACACCCGTTTGGCTGTAGATCTGTGCATCCACTCATCTAGAGCATTATTATTGTTACTGAATGGGCGTGTGTGCCACAGTATTTACTTTTATTGCCTTTAACTCTTGTGAAATGTTAAATTTTTGCAGTGTACGATTAAAGGACAATCTTTATTTTTAAAGAAATTCACACTCAAGTGTGAATGAAGTCTGATTCTAATTTTGACATGGTTAAAAACCGTTTGCTTGTGTGTGTGTGTGTAGGGGGAAATTATTAGTGAATCTAGATGAAAGGAATGATACTTCAAATTTGAAACTTTTCAAAGGAGTGATTCCCGCAGCATCTTCTCTACCAGCATTCCCAGCACAATGTTATGATTTCTTGCCTAAAATGCCATCAGTTCATGTGCTTTTAAATGAAGGTTTCTTTTCCTAAACTACCAACAGAGGACCACCCCAAAGAAGAGGGGGCTTGACCCACAGCACGTTAAAGGGCACAGGTTCACCCACAGCTGGATCTGAAGACGGTGCTCTCATTTAATAGCACGATGATCTTCCACTATGGAGCATTCCGTCCCCCTTCTATGTGCCGTGGGAATCAAGGAAAAGCTGCACCAACCACAGGACAGGTGTTACAAAATGCTAACGGAAAGGACAACCGTCTTCCTTCTCTGTCTCTCTTGACTGCTATTGCAAGTTAAGATGCTAAGTTTTTATTGTTTAGGATTCCTGGAGTGAAAGCCGATAAAAAAACTTGCAAGAACCAAATAATGCTTTCTATTTCTCGGGAGTGTGATTTCAACTATATAGTCACTAAAGGTAATTTCTAAAAATTAAGGTACATAACATTTTGGTAAGCATATTCCAATTAGATAGTTGAGCATCTAAGACAAGTGTGAAAAAAAACTGGAGGAGATTATTACCTGGGAAACCAGAAAAACTGACTGACTCGAGGATAAGCCGAGGGTGGGAAATGCAGAATGTGAATGAACACAGAGACCAGAGGGGAGAGACGGAGCGCAGCCACAGACACATCCTTACCAGTTCAGCTGCCGGCCTAAGTGAATCACTACGGGTGCTTCTGCAAATTGGAACCATTCACATCATAGGACGGCTCTGATTGGTTAGATGTGAGTAAACAGACATTCAAAGCCCTGCAGTGTCAGCGGGGCTTTGAATGAATATCGGAGGACCGGCAATCACCCGCGAGATGTTACACCTCGCTGGGGTACCACTGACCCGTGTATAAGCTGAATCCCAAATTTTCAGCACACTTGTTGTGCTGAAAAACTCGGCTTATACACGAGTATATTCAGTAATTCAATTCACTACAAAAGCTGGACTCCCCAAAAGTATGATCCCCTCAATTTTAGAAGCACATGCCCTACTTTATCTTAGACGGCTGGAGAACAGTTTATCACCAACTCTTTGCAGACAAGTGAGGGGGGTTCAGGAAGGAAATAAAGACAGGGGAGGTGGTCACAGTGCCACCACCCACTTAGGACTTTCTATCTTCTAGGCAATGAAGAGGCTTTTAAGACTTTTTAGCAAAGGAAGTGACGTGATGAAAGAGGCTTTTTCTGAGGCTAATGGAAAGCAGCACCGTGGACAACGACTTCGATGAGAGGTGAGCTCTGGATGATTGGTGGGGGGCTGTCTGAGTAATGCATGACAACTGGGCCTGGGCCAGTGGACAAGGAGGGGCAGGCAGGACTGTACCCCAACTTAGAGAAAAATATACTCACATGTCAAGCCCAGGGCTGTCAAGTCAATTCCAACTCAGCGCCCCACTGGGCAGAGCAGAACTGTTCCATGGGGTTTCGAAGGTTGTAAGTTTTACAGAAACCAACAGCCTGACAAATGGGTGGTGCGTCCAACTTCTGGCCTTTTGGTTAACAGCTGAGTGCTTAACAATGGGGCCTCCAGGGCTCCTTTTGCCTCCCCTAGTTCCACCTAAGAACAGCTAAGAATTTCAGCAGGATCAAAGAACTCTCTTCCAAGAAGTGGGTTGTCTCGTACTTTTTAAAACATGCTCTCCATCCTTTCTAATAGGACTTTGAGGCAACTGAAACTACCTGAAAACAATATGCTAAATAGGAAAGGCCAAATAGTTACGTATTCAGAGAGTCGCCTCTACCCCGACTTACTCCTAAAAAACAGGCTATACTTTTCAGTAACTGTTGTTTGCCTGCCAGTACTTATCAAGTTCTGACTTTAGCAGCTTTTAATAACAACTCAGGAAGAGAATAGCCCAAGCATGCATTATTATTCTCAGAGTGCCTAAACACTAGAATAATAACCCAGAAAACACTCATCAACACAAGTACTGCTTCTTAATATAATAAACACTGCATTCGGGGACGGGGGAGCCCATCACAAGGTTGGATATATAGCCCCCCTCCCAAGGGGACGAATAACAGAAATGGGGGTGAAAGGAGACAACAGACAGTGTAAGATATGAAATAATAACAATATATAAATGATAAAGGATTCAATTGGGTGAGAGGTGGGGGTGGAATGAGGAGCTTACACCCGGGCTCAAGTAGAAAATGTTTTAGAAATGATGGCAACAGATGTACAAATACACTTGATACAATTGATGTATGGAATATTATAAGAGCTGTGAGAGCCCTCGATAAAATGATTAAAAAAAAACAAACTTAAGACAGGATGACATTTATGTCCCAATAAAAAAACCCTGATGAACAATTTCTGTTTAGTATCTGCTACAGAGTACCTGTAAGAACTTAATATTCTTGTTTTGAAATTTAGTATGTTACTAAAATAGCAAGTAAGTGCCCCAGTTACAACACAGACGGGGAAACTGTCCATTTTGGAATGACTTTTTCTTTAAGACAGAAGTGCTCTACACAGACTTGATCTGCTGCGGTGACACTCGTGGGGTGGGGGTGGGGGCAGAGACACTCTGATTTTCCAAAGTGAGTCAAGAAATCTCATTAGGCTTATGCTGGCGCTCAGCTGAGAAGACCGAGTTATGCCAGGAAGTACTTAACAGCACCTTCCTATTGAATATTACTAGAATTTTTTTTGAATATTACTAGAATTTAAAAGAAAGTTCCATGAGTGTACGTTCTGTAAACTTGAATTCAGTACACAGGAAACAATGCTCCCGACCTCAGTGGTAATCTGCAAGTCCGTAGCTACTTTATCAGGAACAGCATAACCTTTACTAGATTTAGCCACATGTGCGGTATAGCTGTGGGTGATGGGCTGGCTGCTCGCTCCTTGGCCTTCATTCATGCACCTTCACAACTGAACCAGCAACTTGTTCTTACAGTGGAAAACTTTGCCTGCTGACTGACTCCAGAGATACAATGGCAAAAGTGGAATCATCAATTCTGTAAAAACATCAAGCTGAGTCTCAAATTTCCAGTGAAGTCCAGTGTTAAAACTGAAATTCTTCTAAAGTCTTACAGCCGTCATGTAGCATGGCAATTAATACATTTAATCTAGGAAATAAGAGTCTATTCCATTATAGTGAAATAAATGACTAACAACAATGTTGATAAAATCAAACTGCTGATTCAATAGAACAATCATTATCAAACCCACCTCCTTCGACTCGAAGCTGACTGACTCATAGTGACTTACAGGACAGGGTAGAACTGCCCCGGCCCCTGTAAGTTTCTGAGACTGCCTTGCCTTTACCCGTTTTCCTTCCACAGTAATCACTATCACAATCACTAATTCACTACAGTTGATAGAAATCAGACGGCAGGTGAACTCCAATTTATTCTGTGACCATGAGCACAATCACCTTAACTTCCCTGAGCCCCCATTTCCTTGAAGACAAGCATGCTGTCACACCTGTATCTAACCAGGGCTCCCTCAACTCACTGTGGCCATGGAGTCCACGTCCCGACTCAGCAACACACCAGGACAGGCGGAACTGCCCTGAGGTTCTGCGACTGAAGCTCTCTACAGGGGCAGGGAGCCCTCTCTCGCCTGTGGAGCAGCTGGTGACTGTGAAGTGTTGGCCTTATAGTGAGTAGCCCAACTTGTAACCACTCCACCCCCGGGCTCCTCCACAGTCCCACAGGAAAATAGCTAAGGACTTCAGCAACAAAAACCTAAAAAACGAAACAAAATAAAACCCTTTTCAAGAAGTTGGTTGTTATCTCATGCACTCCTTACTTACTAAGAGGTCTGCGAGGTGGCTAAAACTACCCCAAAATATATGCTAAATGGGAAATGTCAAAATGAGACAATATCCAGAAATAAAATTATTTATATAAGTGGGGATGACTACACTACAGAATTCCAAAGATAATAAAACACAACCCTAGCACAGAGTAAAATACATGCTACTTCCAACACCATCCTTTGATTTCAGAACAGTGTAATTAATGGTCAAACTACGAGGGGAGCACAAAAGGGTTGCCACCAGGGCTCCAGCACAGACCACACGGTGTGTTTAAAGGCGCTCCGGCGAGCAGTGGACAAAGTTCTCTCGGCAATACTTTGTTCCAGGCTGGTTAGGGTCCCTGCACAAACACGAGATCATGGCAGTGGGATGATTTTGAGGCCACAGTTAGTATCCTATTTTTGACAGAACTAAAGTGGACATCTTTCCTAATAATTGAAGCTTTGCAACAAATGTATGGGACCTGTTGTCACATATAAAACAAGATTTCTTAAATGGCTCACATGTTTTAAGGAAGATCAGGAAGACTTCAAAGATGAGCCATGAAAGCAAAGACTGCTCATCTTGATGGAAGAAATGGCTGAAATAAAGACAGTACATCAGTACCATGTCATACTGTGCAGCAAAACAGACTACTGATATATGTGATGACTGAGTGGCTCTTAAGGGATTAGGTTGATTGGAAAAGAAAATCTCAAATGGCTGTATATGGCATGATTCCATTTCTCTAACATTACCGAGATGATAACAAGATAGAAATGAAGAGCAAATGAACGAGCAGGGAACAGTAAGAGAGCAGGTTGTGGCTACAAATAGTAAGTAGTCCACGGATCTTTGTACTGGTGCTGTTCTGTATCTTGCCAACACTGGTGATCAAATCCATACATCATAAAAAAGGTATAAAGTAGGTTAAGAGCATATGAGATTTATCTACAATTATCTCAAAAGAACAGATTAAAAAACAAACAAAAAACCCCAACTGGTCTAGAGGACTGTTCAGTCAGATGTGCACAGTGTTCCAGAAGTCCCTTCGGTACCCTGGGAGCCTGTTAGAGGGGCAAACTGTAAGGCCTTCCTCTAGCTAGCCAGCTCATGAATCAGAGCCTGCATTCTACCAAAATGCCCCCGTGATTGCAACTCATGTTGACATATGAGAAGCACTGATCCAGAGGAGCGATCTTCAAAGTTTTTTCCTACTATGAAGCACATCTGAAGAACATAAAAAATTCCATCAAAAACACGGGCTCAGTTTGCCGGTGATTCTTACAAGAGGGTGATTGAGAGAAGGTGAGGACTTAAGATTCCTATGGAACCCCCTGAGGTATTTCTGATTAAAAGCTACTCCAACCCAGGCTGGAAAACAGCACACAGTCAATTAAGACCTACAACAAAATGAATGTTTACAGTATCTGAGATCTTTTAAAATACAGACAATGCATACTGTAACAAAGCAAAAGTGATTATTACTATTTAAATCTTATAAAAAGAAGAGCATCAGAATCTCAAACGACAACCCGTCATTCAAGTCCTTTACGCTGCCTGAAAATAAAACACAGAACAGTGGTTACAGTGGGGACAACGCTACAACCTTCCACTCTTGACATCGCACAGCCACAAATGGATGCTTCAGAAATGAACGTTTTGAATATTTCTCTTAAAGCACAATGATGACTGAGAGCACAGAGAGTAATGTCCTAGATTTGGGACTTGGTTAGCCTGGTTTAAATACTGTTCCATCTGTGAGGCTCCAGGGCACACCACCTGGTGAGATGAACGTATTCATAGCCTATGCCTCATTGTGCTCCTGTGAAGACAAACATGGTAATTCATGTAAAGTACTTACAACAATGCCCAGCACACAGGAAATGCTCAGTCAAGTGCTGTTACGGTTATTAAGTGTGACTTGCCATTCAATAAAATGCTACTGAGTACCAACACTGTATTTTGTGTTGAGTTTTCATACACAATAAAAAATGATGATTATTGTGCAAAATACTACTCTTTGGGTCCATGATACTTTCAATATTCTTTGCCTTAACCATAATTCAAATGCATCAACTCTTCTTCATTCTTTATTCAACATCCAACTCTCACACGCATATGAGGCAATTGAAAATACCATGGTTGGGTCAGGCGCACCTTAATCCTCAAATTTATCAACACTTTAAAAAGAGGTCTTGTGCAGATTTACCCAGTGCAACGCATCGTTTAATCTCAACTACTGCTGCAACGAGCATAATCTTTTCTACACTTATCATGATGTTATCTATTTTTTACGGCCAACAGAACACACAAATCTGTCTTAGAGGAAGTACAGCCAGGATGCTCCTTAGAGGCAAGGCCTCACTGATTTTGGACATGTTGTCAGGAGAGCCTGGTCCTGGATGAGGGCACTGTGCTGGGTATAGCAGGCGGGCAAAGGTGCGGTGGGAGAAGCGTCAGGCTGCTAACAACAAGGTCAGAGGTCCAAAGCTACTAGCCACTCCCCGGGGAAAGATGAGGCTGTCGCTCCTATAAAGACTTTGAATTTGAAATTTACAGTCTTAGAAACCTTTTTCTGATCTCTATAGAAAAACCCTAGCTGGATAGGGTTGGCATGGATTTGATGGTTAGGGGTGGGTTTAGTGAGAAGTAGAGGGGAGAAAAGCAGGCTGAAGGCCACACATAGAAAATAGGGCTTGTGATGGGACCATCAAGTGTAGTGGTATTAACAAAAGCTTGGTTGGAATCCCAATTCTACAATGTACTGGGTACCTAGGGCAGCCTTTAGGAGTTTGCTTCTGATCTAAAAAAGAAAACAAAAACAGATAATAATTACATTTGCATGATTCCTGTGAAAATTTAAATAAGATGGCATCTCTAAAACACCCAAGGCAACAGGTCCTTAATGGCACTAAGTTCTTTTCAGTCTTTCCGTTCAAAAAGAAAGCTGACAGTATTTAGTCTTTACAGAACAAATTAGTGTGTGGCAGTTAAGATTTATGTCACCTTGCTGTGTGTAAGTGTAGAACCTATCAATCAGGTCACAGTCTGATGATGCCCCCTTGGAAGTTTGCCCTAGATTGGAGAGAGACAGTGGGAAAATTGTCTCACTCTCCCCTTGGCCCCGCCTCTCAGCTGGCTGGGTCTCAGTGTCTGCCTCCAGGGGCTGGGGCCACCGAATCTGGAATCTGTTGGCATCTTGCCATGTTTCCACCAACCTTGGATGGGTGGACTCTGCACTCCCAGGGCTGTAAGCTCCCTGCATCCTACTGACCTGTCTGCATCATCGGCCTTCGGCTCGCATCAGATCCACGGGTGTAGGGTGGACTGGGCTGGGCTGCCTTCTGGATATAAAATTGTTTCTTGATATAAAGCTCTTTCTTATACAAATATGAGTGTCACTGATTTAATTTCTCTAGATAACCCAGCCAAACACAGAGGGAATGAAAAATTACTGTTATTAACCACCAGTTTCCTCTGAAGCACCATAGCATCAGAATAACTGTGAGGCACAAAGGAGTTTACACAGGATATGAGACCAGACTTTACCAACAGTGACACATGCTGTGCTTCTGTCGCATGCCTAATATATTCACACATGTCTAATGTTCCATCACATGCTTTCCAAAAGAAGTCTCACAGTACAACTAGCTTCAGAACACACACAATCACAATATTTATTAAAAAAAAAGAGCAGGCCCTTTTCAAATGATTATTTTTAGCCATTTGCAGTAAACAGTCCTTTGTGGGGTAGGAGAAGGGGAAGAGGAGTCTATATGACTAAATCAGGTGACTCTTATCTTTATGTAGAGAAATAAGAAACTTGAAAATGAGTACTTTCTACAGTTAGGCTGCGAAAAACTAAAGCCCACTTTTAATATTGCTGACACTACCACTAATAATTAATATTTGAAAAGCTGTCATTATTATAGTCAGGGGGCACTTAATCCTCAGAGAAGCAGTCTTAATAGAGACTATGATTAAATGAAAGCACTCATCAGAATTATACACCCACATCTGGTTTGAAGTTTATCTTTTGTCTTATTTAAATCATTGTATTATAATTCTGTCTAGACAATACCAAATATATTTTGTCACATAACAGCTAAGAAAATTTTTCTTCAAATATAGGCAACAGTAGTCTTACTCATATCCTTTTATGGGATAATATGCATTGTATGGAAGTACAATTTCTGTCATATAACATTGGGAAAATGTGCCTGAGTCAATTTGTGAGGAGCCCTGGTGGTATGGTGGTTAAGCACTGGGCTGTGATCCTCATGGTCAGCAGGTATAAACCACCAGCATCTCCACGGGAGAAAGACTGGGCTTTCTACTCCCATACAGTTACAGTCTTGGAAAAGCCCACAGGGGGTCGCTTTGAGTCAACACTGACTCAAATGGCAGTGAGTGTGGGAGTCAGTCTGTAAAACATGTAAGTGTTATTTTTATGCAAGTTAACAGTCACACTAGTTTTGTTAGTAACTGATTTACGCAAGTTATTGTGCACACACGCAAAGCTCACACAGTATGCTTAGGAAAGTATTGTTAGGTAGCTTAGCTTAGGGAATTGGGGAGTCCATTTACGCATGCCCAGGAGAGCCAGCAAAGGAAAAAGCTAGATTTTCCCGCCGGTGGGCCCAGATGGGCGTTACACCTGGAGCAGCCCACCTGGGCCGGGTGATTGCAATTCAGCCAATTGGATCAACCTGGGGTCGTTCACCACGCCTCCCCCGGGAACTCTTGAAAAGGCAGGGACCGGAAGGGAGAGGGGTCTTGTTAGGTGGTCTGGTCGTCTTCGTGGGAGGAAATTTGGGAGAGAGATCCTTGCGTGACCCTGAACAGCCTCTGCCAGGCCGCATGGTCAAAGGAATCCTAGGGGTGCCGCGTAAAACCTGATGCTTCTTTGAACTCTTATTAAATTCACTTGGATCACGAGCCCGGCTTCAGCGTGAAATCTTTCTCGCACGGAGCCAAGGACCGAGGCTGAAATCTAGGCCGGAGAGAGAGACCTTACAGTATCTCCTGGGGTGATGGGAAAAAAATGTTAACTGCATAAAAACACAGTTGGTGCTTGATATCTTCAGGTTCCGTATCAGAAGATTCAACCAACTATGGGATGAAACTACTGGGGGCTGCACGTAAATGGTCAAAGAAAACCCTCAAAGGCTAGATGTTTTTATAAATGTTGTTCTTAGTTTTTCTAAGACTGCTCCAGAAAGATTTCAAAACTATACCAAAGGACTCATGGCTATACGGTGAAGTAAAATTACTTGATGTGGCTCTTTGAGGTAGTTAATTGTGCCAACCTGGCTGATAAACACATATGGGGTTAATTGAAGGGCGGAGGGATAAATGGCTCAGTGAGCCTCTCATGTCTAGTTCTCGGGTATCTTGCTTTCTGATGATTGGACCAGGGTGCAGCTGCCTTCGCCAGTTCCCTGCTTTAGCTGGCAAGTCTGACTTCCGGCAAAACATCCCCGAGGAGAAGCCACATGGACCTACCCTGATGCAGACCTGGGTGCTGAAGCACCCATGTGGAGACCCCTGCCAACGCTGAGATGCTTACACATTCACTGACTCGGCTTTCCTCCTGTAGTCGGCATCATCGTGTGTTTTGTGAGATGGAGGAGGACTTTGTGGATTGGTGTCGGACATATGGGTTAACGGTGGCCTTGCGGGCTCGGGCAGCACTGAGTTGGAATGTTTTCTTGATGTGTACGTAACCTTTATATAAAGCTCTCTCGTATACATTATTTCCTGTGGATTTGTTTCTCCCAGACTAGCACATTCTTCTATCCAGAATTCCTACCAAATGACTATGGGAGCATGAAAATAGGGTGCATGGAACTAATAGAGGACATTGGTCACTTTTGCCATTCTCTTGGGCATAAAGGAGCAGGGACAGGAGACCCTCATAACTATCAAGAAAAAGAGACACCCGAGAAGCAATATGAGATCCTTGCAGAGAGAGGCAGCAGCAGCAGCTTTCTTAGACATTTCAGAAAACTGGGTGTCTTCAGGCAAGAAACTGATTGCCAAAGCAGAGTATCCTTTGGGCATTTTAAATGGTGAAGGAGCCTTGTGCCTTTTGCCTGAGTGGGGGGCAGAGAAGCCAAATACTCGAGAAGGGTGCCTATTGGTTCAGCTGTATCCTTAATATTTTTGATCCTGACTTGTAATCTGCTAACTTCTCTAGTAAACTTGAAAATTATACGTATTGTGAGTTGTGGCCACTGCAATGAGTACTGCACCTAGCAGAGAAGCAGAGTGCCCAAGGAGGGAGGGTTGTTGTCAGAATAGGGTATAGATTAATGGAGGTAGGGGCATATCGGACCTCTGCCTCACAGGACGTATCGTAGGGCAGGTGTGGAGTTGTAGTCTCCACAGTGAAGGAGCCCAGTGGGGTAGTGGTTTACATACTGGGCCATTATGCACAAGGTCAGCAGTTCAAACTTCCCAGCAGTTCTGGGAGGAAAAAAAAGAGGCTTTCTCCTCTCATCAAGAGTTACAGTCTCAGAAATCCACAGGGGTAGTTCTTATTTATACAAGTGAAAAATGTATGCCCACAACAAAAACAAACAGAACTTGTGTTCACAGTAGCATGATCCACTAACAGTTAAAAAGTGGAAACAAACACAGAAACTATAGTATACCCTTAGAGTGGAGTATTATTCAGCTATAAAGAAATGTTGCTCTGATACATGACACCAAAGGGAAGACCCCGGAAAGCACATGGCAAGTGAAAGAAGCAGACACAAGAGTGCTTCGTGTAGGATTGCATTCCGATGAGATGTTCAGGAGTGACAGTTGTCAAGGGCAGAGAGGACTGAAGGTACCTTACTGAGCACAGGTGATGCAAGGCTCAGATAGGGCTGCACAACGCTGGAGAGTCTAAAAACCACTGACTAGTACACCTGCACAGGGTGCACTACATGCCACGGAACGCTGGTTCGACGAGTTACTGAAAACAAAACCACCCATACCAATGCCAGGCCCTCATCTAGGTAGGGCTTGGGGGAGCTGTGCACAGATGACCCAGCATTGTCAGAGTTCTAATAATTCAACATATCTGATGCTTAAGTGGGAATTAAAAAAAAAAAAGAAGTCAAAGTTTTTGTATGGGGGGGGGTAAAGGAGGTAGAGTTCTAGAACAAGGATCATAAGAATATTCCTTATCCATTCAGATTTTAAAAGGAAAATGACAAATTTCTCAAACAGTGTGAACCATCACAGCAACTGTGTATTATCTGTGGTGTCTAAGTAACTGTCTCGACTGTTTTCTAACACACACGACTTATTTTTATTCTCATACTTAAAAGCAAAAGCCTTAAAATGATAAAATGCTACATATAAAAAGAAAGGTTTACCAAAACAAGTAAGTAGTTTCATCATACCGTTAATATGAAGCAGTGGTAATCTATGAGAGGCTCTTGCTGCACAGACTGCCTACAACAAAGACAGGAGAAACCAACCAACCAGATGGGGATGATGACCCTGGGGCCCCGACCTTCAGAGGAAGGATAGAGAAGTGGATTGAATACGGACTAGGTGCAGTTAAACAAAAGTGGCATGAGAGGAGATAGCCAGGTGGACTGTCACCTTGAACTTTGGCAAGCAGTATGCAACTGAGACAGTGGACTGACAATATAAACACTTTGGTGACAGGTGATGAGAAAGGTGCAATCCTCCTCTCTGATTCCCTACACCCTTTGTTGATCCCCCTGCACAGCCCCTGCTTCCCAGTCTGGAGGTACGTGAATTCTACCTCCCATCAGCAGAATGTGATGAATGTATTCCAACCCAGCGGTCAACGTGACTCTCAAAAGAGAAACTGAAAGCATTCTCCTTGTGAATGAAAACCAAGTAAGAATTGCCTTTATCATCACTCCTGGTCAATAGTACACTGAAAGTCTTAGGCAGAGCTATAAGGCAGGAAAGGTATCCAAATTGGCAAAGAAGTAGTAAAATTATTTGTAGATATGATCTCATGCATAGAAAAATCTCCAAAACTACTGAAACTAATTGGCATATTCAGCAAAGTGGCAGGGTAGAAGATCAATAAAAAGGTGTCAGACTCCTTTACACTCATAATGAGAGCTCAGGAAATCAGGAAAGAAATCCAAGAGATGAAGCACTGCGGAATTAATACAACCAGAGAAATCAAAGAAGAAAACAACCACCACAGCAGGAATCCAAAATAGCACTACATAAATGTGAAAAAAAGAAATAATTTGCTTGTGGATACATTTCAGAAACTTCAGTATTCAGGTAAAATATGATCCCAACCCAGATTTCAAAACCATTGTTTAAAAAGATGCAAAAGCAAACCACCAATTTAAATGGAAATGAAAGAGACTGAGGGTAAGCAAAGCCCCACCAAAGAAAATCAACAAAGCAGGAAGCCTCCCACTTTCCCAACCCAAAACCCACTACAAGCCACGGTGATCCAAAGAGCACTGGTTCAAGGAGACACTTACACCAAAGGAAGAGACTTGAGAACCTGAAGTAAATCTACTCATCTACAGGCTGATCTCTGACAAAGCACCAAAACACCCGAGTCACTTTAGCAAATAGTACTGGCAAACACAGGTATTTATTATTTGCAGAAGAATGAAACAGGACTCATATCTCATACAAGGTACAAAAACAAATTCAAGATGGATGAAAGACCTAACTGTGAAAATGAGAACAAAAAAGATGATCAATGAAAAAATAGGGACAAACTTAGGGGACCTATTACAATACACAGCACAAATACAATCTCAAACAGAACTGAATAACACACAAAAAGCAGAAGACAAACTGGATGACCGGGCCCTCCTAAAAATTAGATACCATATACACTCAAGGATAAGCTGACCCGAATATCAGCCGAAGCACCTTATTTTACCACAAAAACAGCATAAAAATGTGCTGGAAAAACTCGGCTTATACACGAGTATATATGGTACATACATACACTGAAAGATTTTACCAAGAGTAAAAAGAGAAACCACAGACTCGGAAAAAAGAATGAGACGAGTTATCAGACAAGGGACTGACTCATCTCTGAAGTTCATTAAAAAAAATTCCAACACTGCAATAAAAAGACTAATAATTCAATGAAAAAATGCACCAGAGGCCAACAAACATATAAAGAAATGCTCACGATCACTATTCACTAGATACAAAACAAAGTAACCATGAGAAATCTTCTCACCCAGAATTGACAATAAAGTTAAAAAACAAAACAGAAAACAACAAATGCTGCTGAGGGAGTGGAGACAGGAACCTTCACACACTGCTGGAAGGAGTGCAAAAGAACGGTGTCGTCACTGAGGAAAGTGGTCTGGTGCATCCTCCAAAGGTTTAGGATAGAAATACCACCTCACTGAGCAATCCCACTACTCGATCCACATCTTACAGAAATACGCACCATGACAGACACAGACACACACAGGCTCATCGCCGCACTGTTCACAACAGCAAATAGATGGAAACCACCTAGGGCCTTAAAAGGATCATATACATATAAGATTAATGTAAACCTTGGGTAGTTTAAGTGACCGCTTATCCATCTGAGAAACTGAAGGGACTATAGGGAGGCTTTAAACAATATTCAGCTGCAAAGAACTCACCAGCAAGAGGAGAAATTGTGGCTAAAAGCTATAATCATTGTATGTATTTAAAGTCCACTTAGAAACCAGGTCTCAAAAGGTGATAAACTTGGCCTCACGAATAGTTATGGGCAAACTACAGAAAAAATAAAATGTGGTATTCTGACACAAAATGATGCTTTACTCTGAATTCCATTCACTGTTCTAAAAGTAGCAGCACTGGTCCCTAGAATGAATTACAATTAAAAGAAAAATGCCTTATTTTAAAGAACATTTAGAATATCTAAAATGAATATTAATGGTTAAAGCATTCCAGAGCAATAAATGCATTCAATTATATATGGTACGGCCTAGAAAGGCAAGGCAGTCTCAATTATTAAAAACCTGAAGATTAGGAGGAAGAGCAAATTTGTTGGTTTACTTCATTAATCATTCCTCAAGCAAAGTAGAAAACCAACCAGAGTTCAAGTTACACTTTGATGTGTAGCTCCTTTTGAAAGCTCCTCTACCCTGTTTTATATGAAGCATCTGTAGCTAAAATGAACACCTAGTCAAGAGTACGGATGCTGCCTTACACAGCAGACGTCAGAACTGTCCCAAGCTGGTTCCAAGTTACTTTAAACATCTAGACAGAGTCAGAAATTAGTTCTGGCTTACTTCTTAGAAGTAACAGATAATTACCCTCATCATGATGAAAAGGATTTTAAATGTAAGCTAATAGAGGTACTTTTCCTTTAGCGAGGCTCTGCTTTTAAAAGTAAACTTCAAAACTTTAATTAAAATAGGAAATACTTTATTTAGTATGTAGTAAAAACACTTTTCAGATTTAGTGATGCAGAGAAAAGGAGAGACCCAATGGGGGAGGGGCACTGGGATATATACAAAGACAAGAAAAATGAGGAAGAAAAGTTCCAAAGGACGAAGCACCTACTGCAATAGACTACATTGTAAAAAGCTGTTATATAGAATAAATTCTTGCCTTTGATTACATGAAATAACTATGTCCCTCCTACCTATGCTTTGAGAACATGCAACCAAATATAGGAGATATAGGATTTCTAGATCTTAAGCTTTAAAAACATGTTAATTCCAAACCTACGTAAAATTTCTAAATTTCAAACGTTATTATTTTCACTTACAATAATGTTGTCAAGACACGTTTAATAGTGTTAGTTCTGAAGCATGGTAAGAAGTAACCTTATTAAGTGGAGAGCAAATGCCTTGAGAATGATTGGGGCAGGGAATGTATGGATGTGCTTTATACAATTGATGTATGTATATGTATGAACTGTGAAAAGAATTGTATCAGCCCCAATAAATTGTTAAAATAAAATTAAAAAAAAAAGAAGTAACCTTATTACTTTGACTTCTTAAAAGTTTCATGCAAATCAACTCAGCTCCTTCTCTAGCACACAATTGTGTCTAACTAAACTTACTCATCAGTGAACTCAAGATCACGTGAAATGCTTGGCTTAACAATTCATATAATTTCACAATTTTAATTAATTTGTGCTGTGCATATAACTGTGTCACAATGTCTGATTGCAGGTAAGTGACTTAAATGAAGAGACCATGGCCAGATACACACATGCCACTCTTATTGTTAGGTGCCACTGAGTTGATTCCGACTCATAATGACAAAACTCACAGCAACAGAAGGAAACACAGCCCTGTCCTGTACTATCCTCACAATTGTCACGTTTGCGGTCATTGTAGACATATAACCCAAAACCCATCCTAACTGCCATTGAGTTGATTCCGACTCACAGTGACCCTATAGGACAAGGTGGCATAGTGGGTACGAGTTGCTCTGCCAACTGCAAGATCAGCAGTTCAAATCCATAAGCCGCTCTACAGGATCAAAATGAAGCTTTCTACTCTCCTAAAAAGTTAGTCTCAGAAAACCACAGGGGTAGTTCTACCTGGTCCGATAGGGTCACTCTGAGATGGAGACATAGCCCACATACCTTGCTTGTAATTACAATCATCATTTCATTGAAAAATACCACTCCCCCACACCCTACACTTTGTAGGCAGTGAACACAAATAGCAGCCCTTTAGCTTGCACTGAACTTTTCTTCATACAGCAGTTTTACAATGCTCTCAAAGTATTCAATTCAGAGAATACAACTGAATGTGTACATTAGACTGAATTTCTTACCAAAGAATTAGCATTGTAATGGACCACAAACAATACACAAATGCAGCAGCAGCTGTATGTACAAGGAAAAATGGAATGAAAAAAATAATGGAAATTTCCCACAAGCTTTTTGAGTTCCCTGTATATACCAATATCTGCACCTAATATAATATCACTAACATCAATGAATATATCAATATGCCTATAATCATATTAAGTAGTCCTCAAGAAGCAGTTTAAAGTACTCAACTGTGAAGCAAAAGGTGAAAAGTTCACACCAACCAGTTGTTCTATGATAAAGATGCAGCAGCCTGCTTCTGTAAAGACAGACAGCCTGGAGAGCAAATGTTTTGAGAATGATGAGGACAACGAATACACAGATGTGCTTTACCCAATTGATGTATGTATGGATTGTGATAAGAGTTGTATGAGCCCCCCATAACATGATTTAAAAAAAAAGACTTTGACAGCCATGGAAACCAAACTAAGGGACTATTCAGATTTGTCCTATAGCATCACTGAGTCTAAAACAACCTGACAATGAGTTTTACCTATACATTTGTATCTATATAATTTCCTTAGGACTTGTCTTATAATAAAGGCACCCTGGTGTGGTGTGGTTACACACTGGCTGCGATCTGCAAGGTCGGTAGTTCAAAACCACCAGCCCCTCCTTAGGAGCAAGACAGGGCTTTTTACAAAATCCCACAGTCATTCTTGGAAATCCATAGGGGCAGTTCTACCCTCGATGTCAGGTAATCTTATTATCAACTGCCAACATGGATCATATAGCACACAAAAAATGGGGACCTGGGCACTCACTTCAAGAAGAGGTAAGACATACCCTGCTATGAACCGTCAACCAAAACTGAAATAAAGACTAGGATATTAGCTTTTGTAATTATAAAATTGATCTTTATTTATATAATATTCCTCGTCCTCTTTCTATATATTTACCTGGCCAGGATTATTAGCAAGCAGTTTTTTTAAAATCATGAGTGACTAGGACAAAAGTAATTCTCATGTTTAACCAAAAGAAGGAACCACTCACTACTAAGACTCAAAGCCTAGTAATTCTGTTCTTCACAGACAGGTGCTGTGTGTTCTGGCATGTTATATGAAAATCATTTATGAGAAGAACAGGGCAAGAAAATAAACTAGAAGGTAGTTTTCACTACTGGAATAGGTAAGTGAGTAAGCACATTTTCTTAGAACATGAAGTAGACAAAATGATCAACACAATGGGAGATCATTTCTGGCTATTGGCATTCTCTGTGATTGGAATGCATGTGGTAGGGCAAAAAATGAACAAATTTGGGTTTTGAAGATCTTTCAGAAGAGTAAGGTTGAAGCAATGAATATTTTTAAAACAGGAACTAAGCTTAGGTTGGCAATTTCCACGATCTAATTACTTGGAAATGTGGAGCTCGAGTGAGATGTGCTAAAAATGAAGCTCTGTAAATCAATCATCGAAGCAGCAGCAAGACTCCAGCTGATGTTCTAATATAGAGGACATACAAGGGACTTTAAAAAAATCCATGGGAGGAATGGAATTAGAAGACAATTTTCCCCATGAATTAAAAAAAAACACCCTTGTATTACACCAAGGTGGATAATACCTCAGAGGAACTCACACACTAACTGTAGTCACAGACATCTGCATAAGCAATTTTTAAAACTGAGGCAAACAAGTTTAAACTTATTTTAATAAATTATACACTAAGCATATTTTGTGATGTAAACACTACTCAATAATTTAGTTATGGAACAGCTACACTTTCATTTTAGACAATAGTTACTTATTTTTAAGTTGCTCTATAATTAATCCACACTTCATTAAAATTTCCAAGCTGACCAATTAGTCTCACTGATTTAGATGGATGGATTGCTGTATCTTTTCACATTCTCAAAGAGGTACTAAGGAAAAGTGAATTTATCAAAGAATGAGAAAGAAATAATACCAAAAATACCAATTAACTGATAGCAAGGTTCTTTTCATCTATATGAGAATACCTTAATGAAATTGTTCCTGTACCATACATAAATCAGGAATTCATTTGTGGACAGGGCAAAAATATTTATTTTTTTGTTATAATAATTAAAGCCCATCTTATCAAAATATGCCTCTCTAAAAAGCCAAGTGCTCATGCAAAAAAAGGATGGGATGTGAAGTTTCTTTCTATTCCTAAATTTGAGAAATTCAAGTTTTAATGTCACAGTAAAAATACTGAAATACTCAATGGACAAAGAACATTCTTCAAGAAAAGAAAACCTCTCCTTTTCAGCTGTCTTCAGACTACAGGGAGGGTACTTTCTCTCCCTTTGTTTTCTCTGTTAGCAGAAAAATGGCACCGGAAGCAACAGAGATAGGAAGAGTTAAGAAGCTGTGTGTAAAACCTGAAAAACAATCTTTATGAAAGAGGTGAATTTAACAACAAATCCCAAGGAACAGTGATTAAAGCATGCAGGCTCTGGAACTAGATGGCCTAGGTTCAGAAGCGCAGTTGTTTCCACTCATCAGAGTGGCGATACGCAAGTTTCATAACCAATCTTACAGAAGTAGTAATACAAGAGAGTTTCACTTTATCTTTGAATCCCATTTTCCCACAACTGGTTGAAGGCCCTTAGGACATACCCTGGGGAATATAGTGAAGAATTAAATGAATACATGTAAAATGTTTAAAAGAGTAGCTGATATTCAGTAATAAATACTGGAGATTATTAAAAATGTTACTGTCATCTATAGTTTGTTTTAACTATATTATATATATATATATATAATCTTGAAAATATTAAATAAAATGCCTTGGCTGGGGACAACAAATTGGTAATAAGAAAATGTTGGGCTCATTTAATAATAGCTCCAGTGGTTTGGGATTAACATCATTAACTTGGGGATAGTCTTGTTTCCTCAGCTATAAATGAAAGATAAGATTTGCCATGAGATTATCTGGAAATTTGTTAATAAAACAAATTAAACAAAAGTTCCAGTAAATATGATTTCTTCTTAATCATTGCTTTAAAAAAAGAATAAATTATCTGACAAGTGGCCCCATTCTTATACATGACATTGTCTAAAATTACCTGCTATGTAACTTTATAATAAATAACTGCTTTCATTTTCAAAATCTACATAGGAATCAATGTAATATGAAATGTCTAAGCCAACAGTATATCTATTTAGCAACCTGTTGTATTGGGCTGCCCCCTACAGGCCTCCATCTACCTAATTTCTCTTTTAAGATGTGTAAGTGGGAGAATTTTATATTATGAATATAAAGACTGAAACAAATTAATTTCCCTTCATTCACTCATGAATTCTAGCATTCATTATGGCAGGAAAGTCTCTGAACATCATCTGTAAAGACATTGGGAGAAATGAAATGATCCTTGTCCCCAGGAATTTATAAGTTACTGGTTTACAGGGAAACTAAGAATTCAACAGACACAAGCGAAATGTTACCCAAAAAGCTTAATAAAATACCAGTATCATATTTATAATGGTTAATATTGAAAAAAGTAGGCTTGTGATCTAGCACCTACATTCTTAGTTATGCTGTCAAATATCGTATATACTTAAGTATAAGCCAACCCGAGCATCAGACGAGGCACCTAATTTTACCACAAAAACGGCCTTTAAAAACGTGCTGAAAAACTCAGCTTATACACGAGTACACACAGTATTCTGTTGAACCCTGGGCAGCAGGTCAAACGGTCTCATTTCTAAAATAGAGGTCGGAACTAGACGATTGCTAAGGCTTTCTCCAGCTCTCACCCTCACTGCCGTGGGCCAGTGCTGACTCAAAGCGACCCCCTGTGGGTTTCTGAGACTGTAACTGTTGATGGGCGGAAAGCCCAGTCTTTCTCCCGCAGAGCTGCTGGCGGTTTCAAACTGCTGACCATGCGAACCACAGCCCAGTGCATAACCACTACATTTGCTGTAACATAAGAGATGAAAATATTTTAAAATAGTTAAAGTGAAAGCAAAAATAACTCTTAGATAGTATGAAGGACAGATGATATTGTGATTGGTTTACACACATTGCAAGAAGTTATCCCTGTTAAGGCCTGAAACAGCGAGAAAATAAAGCAAGGATACTGTAGGGAATAGCTCGTGATGTTACCTGTTTAGAACCTAGCTATGTTTTCGATTAAGAACAAATTGGCATCTGACTGGGGGGAGAGAAAGGATCCTGAAAGACCTATCATCATAACCACCAGGGTCTTAGCGAGAAGACGGGCAGGGAGTAAAGTAAGGCCAGTGCCAAGGACAAGGGGATAAGGGAAAATGGTTCTAGTAAGGAGAGTGTGCAATGCTAAGAAACTAATCAAGAACGGTGCCGTGGAGTCAGTTCTAACTCACAGTGACCACATGCACAATGGAGCCAAGCACTGTCGGCTCTGGGTCCTCTCATGACTAGGTGTTTGAGCCCCTGGTCGCAGCCACAGTGTCAGTCTATCTTACTGAAGGTTCTTCCTCTACTTTACCAGGCAGGGCAGCCTCCAGCCATCACGGTCTTTTGCGATAACATGTCCACAGAATGTGAGTCAGCCTTGCTTCACAAACATTCCCTTCCAAGGCATATTTGTTCACTTGTTCAAAATGATTACCAGGTATCAAGTGTGAGAACTTGATGTTAAGTGGTAAAAAGAGGGAACTTGAAGAGTAGGCTGAGCAGTCTCACAGGACAGACTATTTTATTCTAAGGCCAGAATTATGTTGAGAAATGGAGTGAGTTATTATCAAATATGCTTCACTAGTGGGGGAAAAAGAATTTAGAAGGCAAAAAAGTCATCATTGATGCTGGTAAAACAATTCATGATATTTTTGGTAGTGATTTAAACCTTAAAATAATCCTAATAATAGCATGTGTAACTAGCACATTACTTATAATTTATACCCAGTATTAATACTATTAAAATATTGATTTAATTTTCAATCCAGACTTATGAAATATTATCCCTCTTTGACAAAATAAAAAATTGAGGCCCAGAAACACGAGGCAGAGGAACCCACCAACAAACCACAGAGAAGGGTAAGATATAAAATTAAAGTAGCCTAACTGAAAGAGACCTCTATCTTAATCATTTGTCATCTTAAACCATGTCAGAGAATTTTCTTTCTTTTTTTAATCATGAATCAATATGAGGGAAAAATGGCAAAATAATTAAGAATATGCCCCTTTCACAGAGTATAATTCTACTGTTTATAGCAATACACATGTTCATAATATACTGAAAACATTTTTAGCTTTTGAAATAATTAAAACATATATAAATGGCCCAGTTTTTATTTTTGCTCAAATTTCTATGAAATTTAGCTAAGATGAAACGGTAAGATTATTATATGTAGTGACATCAGCAGTAATGGTGAATAATGACATGTTTCCTCTTCTCCAAAGACGGTAAAAAATTGCTAAGATAAAATTTTTCTGAAATCCGAATTTCTGAAAATCATAAAGGGTTTGCAGCAACTTGAAGAGTCTTTAAATAAATTCCTGCCAATGAGTTAAAGAAGAAGAAGAAATTTAAAGATATTTTGAGATGAAACATACCAAAATTTATGGAATGTAGCTATGGCATGTTTATAAGAAATTTTATAGCTATTAGCACCTACACTGAAGAAAAAGAATTCAAATTTTTAACCTAACCTTGTTCCTTAATGTTAAGAAAGGCAAACTAAACCAACTGACAGCAAATATAAGAAAATAAAGATGCAAGAGAAAATACAGTCTTAAAAATATGGAGATAATAAACGAATTCAGCAAGGTTCAGTATATAGGATCATTATTTATCAAAAAATGAAGTAAACACAAACCTATCTCCAAAAATACCCCAAAGAGCAAAATACATAAGAATTTAATCACCAAACATAACCCAAGAGTTAAGACACTGAAAACTACAAAATACTGGTGAAAGAAAGTAAAGAGGACCTAAATAGATGAAAGACACCAGGGCCAAGGATTGTGTAAGAGTTACTATTAGTAAGAAGTCAACACTACCCAAGTGAATCTATCTATTTAACACAATTCAGACCACACTCTAAGTTGCCTTTTGGTGCAGGAATGGACAAAAAAAATACTAAAAGTCATGTGAAAGTAGAAGGGATGTAGAACAGCCAAAATAATTTTGAAAGAGTCAACAAAAACAGAGTCTCCTTGATTTCAAAATATCTTGATTCGGACTCATAGCAACTGTCTCTGTGGGTTTCCCAGGCTGTAAATTGTTATGGGCTCAGAAAGTTTTATCCTTCTTCTACTTTCAAAACATATTACCCATTGAAACACACTGCCTATTGCTGTCTAGTTCATTCCACTTCACACAGACCCTCTCCCACAAGACAAAATTGCCCTGCAGGGTTTTCCATGGTACAATCAGACTTTCTCCCAGGGAGTGGTGGGTGGTTTCAAACCACTGTGCTTCCAGTTAGCAGCCAAGTGTTCAACCACACCTATGCGTCACCACTGGAGTTCCTTAAAAAAGTCTTTATGGTAATCAAGACAGTGTGGTACCACCATAAGAGTAGACATATTAATGGGCAGAACTGAGAGTTTGGAAACAAACCTATACATTTATGGGCACTTGATTTTTCAGCATGGTGTCAAGGCAATTCAATGAGGGAAAGAATATCCACACGCAAAGGAACGAAATTTGAGCCCTGTCTCACAATATAAAAAAAAAAATTCTTCAAAATGGATTAAAGACACTAATAGTAAAAAAGTACAAAACTTAAAAAACGCATGAGAGTAAATCTCCATGACCTTGGATTAGGCAATAGTTTCTTAGACATGACAACCCTAAAGCACAAGCAACCAAAGGGGCAAAAAACAACCAGATGGCTTGGATTTCATAAACATTAAAACTTTGGTGCTTAAAATCTACTGCCCTGAAGTTGCATACATAGCAACATTATAGGACAGAGAACTGTTCCTTAAGGTTTCTGAAGGTGTAAATCTTTAGAGAAACAAACTACCTCATTTTTCTTTCACAAAACAGCTTGTGGGTTTGAACTTCCAACCTTTAAGTTAGTTAGCAGCTCAATGCCTAATTTAACCCACTGCGCCACATTTGTGTCTCAACGGTCCCATAAATAAAAATGAAAATGAAAAGAAAACCAAATGGTAACCACAGAATAGAAAAAAAATATTTACAAAGTAAATACCTTATAAAGGTCTACGGAATATAAATAACCTTCAATACAAATAAATTTTAAAATGAGCAAAGGGTTTAAATACACATTTCTCCTGAGATATACAAATGGTCAGTAGGTACATACAAAGATACTCAACGTCATTAGTCATTGGAAAAATGCCTATCAAAACCACAATGAGATATTACTTTATAACGAGTACAACGGCCACAATAAAAAAACAGACAGGACAGGAGAGGGGAGGGGAGGTAGCACTAGAACAAATTGTGATAGCATGAATCATCTTAAAGACGCAGAATGTTCTAAAATTAATGTGGAGGTGATTGTACAATCCTCTGTGATATGACTGAATGATTGAACTATAGAATCATATGATATATAAATTACTTAAGAACAAAACTGCTGGAAAAAAGAAAATAAAGTTACACTTGGGGGAAAAGACAGTACCGAGTGTTAACCAGGATGTGAAGAAATCTCAATCCACAGACAATGCTGGTGGGAATGTGAAATGGTGCCGTCGCCCTGGAAAACAGCCTAGCAGTTCCTCAAACGGTTATTACTTGACTGGACTTACATCCAGTCGCTGTACCTCCCATCAATGGACTGGGTGGGAGCATGCAAACAGGACATGTGAAACACCAATGCAGATTGGTCAGTTTTGTGATTCCCCTGGTATAGACGCAGAAACAGAGAATCTTAGGACCAATAAGAAGGCTCTAAAAGAGCAGAGCACACCTGAGACCCCTGGAGAAGAGGTGGAAGCAACAGAGGCACCAGAGGTCACAGCACCAAGATCATGTGATAGTCCTGCTTCCTTTTCTGCATTGTCAACCTGTAGCTAAGTGAGTCTACAGAAGGCTTTGCCTAGCAAGGACCTATGGACTTTAGGTGGACTGGGCTGGGGCATCTTCTGGGTGTTTCTTACATATGTCACTAGTCTCTAGACAACCCAACCTAACAACACACCATCTCACCAAGATTACTGCACTAGAATCTGTGCAGTTCTAAGCTTATTCCCCTAATTTTCAACACGGTAGTCAAAATTACTCCTTAAAAACTAAGTCTGATTATGTTCACCTCTGCTCGAAACTCTTCAATGTACCTCTTCTTAATCAAAACTCATTAACGATCTGCAATGTGCAGATAACACAATCTTGCTAGCTGAAAGGGTAGAGGATTTGAATCATTTATAGATGAAGCCGTTACAATCTTTGTCGTTGTCAGGTGCCTTCAGGTTAGCTCCGACTCATAGTGACGCTATGCACAATGGAGCAAAACACTGCCCGGTCTTGGGCCATCCTCACAATTGTTCCTATGACTGAGTCCATTCATGCAGCCACTGTGTCAACCCATCACGTTGAGGGCCTTTCTCTTTTTCATCACCCCTTCATTTAACCAAACATGATGCCTTTCTCCGGGGACTGGTCTTTCCTGACAACGCATTCAAAGTATGTAAGATGAAGTCTTGCCATCCTTGCCCCTCAGGAGCACTCTGTCTTACATCTTCCAGTACCCACCGGTTTGTTCTTTTAGCAGTCCATGGCACTTTCAATATCCTTCTCCATTTCCACAATTCAAATGCATCGATTCGCTTACGGTCTCATGACTTGGGTTAAGTGCACCTTAGTTCTCCACGTAACATCCTTGGTTCTTTAACACTCCAAAGAGGTTTGTGCAGATTTACATAATGCAATGTGTTGATTGATCTCGACTGCTGCTCCCACGAGCACTGATTGTGGAAACAAGCAATATAAAATCCTTGACTTCAGCCTTTTCTCCATTTATCATGATGTTTTCTATTGGTCCAGGTGCGAGGGTTTGGGGCTTCTTTGCATTGAGTTGTAATCCATACTGAAGGCTGCAATCCTTGATCTTCATCAGCAGGTGCTGCAAGCAAGGTGTGTCACCTGCATATCACAGGTTGCTAACAAGCCTTCCTCCAATCTGGCTGTTGCACTCTTCTTGATATAATCCAACTTCTCTGATGATTTAGTCAGCTTACAGATTGAACAAGTATGGTGACATACAACCCTGACACACACATTTCCTGACTTTACACCTCGCGGTATTCCCTGGTTCTGTACACACAATGGCCTCTTGATTCGTGTACAATTCCGAATGAGCACGATGAAGTGTTCTGGAATCCCCACTCCTCTCACGGCTATTCAGTTTATTATGGTCTACACAGTTGAATACTTGGCGTAGTCAATGAAATACAAGCAAACCTCTTTCTGATATTCTCTGCTTTGAGCAAGATATACAATGTTCTATGTCCTCTTGTGAATTTAGCCAGAACCTCTGGCAGTTCCCTGTCAATGTATTGCTACAACTGTTACTGGATGATCTTAAACACAATTTTAGTTGTGTGCACTATCGATGATAGCATTCTATAGTTTGAGCATTCTGTTGGGTCACCTTTCTTTGGGATGGGCACAAATATGGATCTCGTCCAGTCAGTTGGCCAGGTAGCTGTCTTCCAAATTTCCTGGTATAGAAAGTGAGTGCTTCCAGGGCTTCCTCGGCTTTCTGAAAGATTTCTGGCTAACATATTCAGTGCAGTATGAACTTCTTGTGTCAGCGCCATTGATTCTTCTTCTTCTGCTGCTTCTTGAAATGGTGGGCTATCAATCACTTCTTTTTGGTACAGGGGTTCTGTGTATTTTTGTCCACCTTCTCTTGATGCTTCCTGTATCATTTGATATTTTGCCTGTAGAATCTTTCAGTGTTTAATATGGTTTATACCTCATAGCTGGGCCAATTTAAGTACCATTACAATCAATGGAGAAAAGAATGAAGATGTGAAGGATTTCATTTTACTGGGATCCATAAACAATGCCCATAGAAACAAAAGCCAGGCAATCAAATGACGCACTGTAAAATATCTCCTGGATGTGGTAAACAGCAAAGACATCACTTTGAAGACTAAGGTGCACTCGACCTAAACCACAGTACTCTCAATCACCTCACATGCAAGCAGAAACTGTACCAAAGTTGTTGGCGGAGAATATTGAATGTGTTGTGCACTGTTAAGAAGAATGAACAAATCTGAGTTGGAAAAAGTATAGTCAGAATGCTTCTTGGAAGGAAAGATGGTGAGACTTGGTATCATACTTTGGATATGTTATCACAAGGGAGCAGTCCCTGGAGAAGAATGTCGCTCATGCTTGGTACAAACGAGGGTCAACATAACAGAGTATGACCCTGGACTGCTACAGTGGCTTCAACCATGACCTGATACAAGAATGACTGTGAGGATGGCACAGGAGTGGGCAATGTTTGGCCTGTTGTACATAGAGGAGCTACAAGTTGAAGCTGACTCCATGGCACTTAATAAAGGCACTACTGCATTTTGATTAAGTTGTATTGCCTTGAGAAGGTTACTTCACCTGTCTAAACCCATTTTCCTCATCAGTAAAAAAGAAAAAAATTTCAGAGTTAAGATAAGACAAGATATGTAAAATACTTAGTATGATGGTGCTTAAACTTTACCAAAAGAAATCAAACTTTAGCAAAAGAAAAAACAAACTTTACCAAAAGAAAAAACATCTCTGTTTTAAGCCAGACAAATCAATTACTTATGCCCTTGCTATCTAAAATGTACCCCCCAGTTACCACAAATATCCAAATTCTCGCCATTCTTCCAACTCGAACCACCTCATCTGTTCTTCGACTACACATCGAAAGACAGAGGTAATTCTTCCTCATCATGAATCCTGAGGGCACCAGTCACTTTCACATACTCATGTAGTGTATGCATATATAAGGAAGATCCTTTTTGACACTAAAGGTCCTATCTTACTATTAGAGCTCCACAGTTCCTTAGTCAAAGCAATACCTTCACAAACATGTAAATCAATTTTAAGGGTTAAAATAAATCCCACTTACCACAATAACCTTTTAATTTTATTAATTTTTACCATGAGCAAAGAAATACTTTTCAATAATTAAGTTGTAGACTACATCACATATTGTTTCACTTTACATCACATTTCATGGCCATAAACGACACTACACTGTTAAAAATTAACATATTGTGCTGAGTACCATATATTTATATTCTGTTCTGCTAAAGACATTTTAAATATCTCTGCATAGTTCAAAACACATTATAATTACCAAGGGTTTCTTTTTGAAATGAGTACAAAACTAAGTCAAAAGCATTAATAATCAGCTTAATGACTAAAAAGTTCCTCTTTTTGGTCTCTGGTTTTTTAATTTTAGATGTTAATGCAAGATGTAGACTCTAATGGAAAACAATAAAATTGAAATATGAATGGAACTTTAGTGATATACATCAATACTTTTACACTGAAACAATAAACAGGAAAGGAAGCAGATGGGGCTAATGAAAGTTTTAACCTAAGTATATTAAAATTCTAACTTACCTACTACATAACTGACAACTCTTAAAGAAAAGTCAGGGCTATTTTTACTAGGTAAGCTTTAATTTTGGTTTTAAATTATAAATAGTTTTATTAAATTTTCTTAAGAAAAATACACAGAAAACTGTAGATGATTAAATCTTTGATGAAAAATAACTCTATTGAGATTATACATAAGAATAATTGTGGGGCTGGTCAGAATTAGGTGGTGTTTCCTCGTTTTTTAACAAGAAGAACTGAGTGAAAACCAACTGGAATGGTACCTAATAAGGACACTGAGATTGTTAAAAATCCCTTAAAACTCCTCATTCTTTTTAGGACAAGGAGAGTAATCCTTAATATGATCTGACCCCCTACCTCTGCAGCCTTCTTTCCCTCCAACTCTTTGTCCTCGGACAAACAGGCTGTCCTCAGCCTCACAATGGCCCTTCCACCCCTGGCTATTTTCATCACTCTTTGTCATCAATTTGTCAAGAAACTGGGGGGCGCAATACTTCCTCAAGGAAACCTCTGGGAACAGACTTCCAGTGTACTATTTACTCTCTCCTACAGCACCAACGATTGTTGCAATTTTACACTTGTTTGTATAATTTCTACCTTTAGACAATAAGCTCTGTAAAGGGTGATGTATGATTTTAATAGCCACGTGTACTCTCTGTACACAGCAGGCAAATATTGTGAGTAAATCGAGGAATGAACAATACAGACTTGTCTTATCTAAAGTATAGAGACAGAAAAATATTTGATTCTACTGCCTTTGGGCAAGCAGAAATGATGTGCCTTAACTTTCACTCTACAATCTAAAGACCAAAGACTTCCCAGTCATTTTACAAATCTCTGTGATAAATACCCTCATTAATCACCATCTGTTTACATGTACCATTCTAAAAAGCATTTTGGTTACATTTCTGAAACACTTCCTGCCATTAACCTCATCTCTAGAATTCTCGTTAATATTAAACACCTGGATTTCAGGAACACAAGAAGCCTGAAACTCTCACACCAACCTAAACTGTTATGTAAATGACAGAAATGACACATTTTGGTCTGTAACAGTTTTAGATTGGTTTTGAACGTATTTAACTTTTACCACTAAAATCCTATCACTTGGTTATAGTCATTCTGAACCCATGATAAGCATATCACACATGAAAAAAAAGAACTAGAGTTTTCTACAAACCAAAGAAAAGTCAGTCTATTAAGAAGAGTCATAGCTTATTTTTTTCTGAAGTGGGGGGAGAGAGCAGTTATAGCAACTTAATTAGTCCAGGTGGATTTTCACTTATCTGGTAGTTATGTCATAAAAATTCCATGTTTCAACACAGCTTTTATAAATAAAATCACACTTGACTCATGAGTCAGGCTGATGTCTGAATTCTAGTTTGTCCACTAGAATGACCCTGTGCAAATGACTTGATATTCTTCAGCCTCCAGTCTTCGAGGATTCAGATTTTAGTTACTGACTTTAAAGTTTCAAGTAACATTACGGAGGCAGCAGTCCTTCCAAGGCACAAAGGACTACACACTGCCTGTTAGCTAGTAGGTCGGTGGCTCACTCCCACCCAGTGCTGGATTGAAAGATCACAACCCTGAAACCTTTTTGGAATCCAATTCTACTCTGCACATCTGGGCTCGTCAGGAGCCAGAAGCAACCCAAGAGTCACCACCAACCAGCACAGCAACAGTGTCCGAGACATGGGAGGGACTGACTAATCAAAGTACTGCATGAGTAGAAGTGGCATTTAATCAATGGACTGTCCATCACAACCAAACATCAGATGTACAGGAGTCAAGAAACAGAAATCTGATGATCCCTTAAGATCACCTAATTGGAAAAGGGGAGAGCAGAGCCCATCCTCCTTTCATCAAGAGGTGAATAAAGATGCAAAACGAGCCTGAGAAACCTAGGACACCCAGGAACCAACAATAACAGGGCTCCAAGTTGTTCCTATGTCATACACAGCGCACTCATAAGATTTCATCAAACCGAAAAAACCGAACCAAATGGAAAAGGAGTCATTCCAAAAAGAATGTTATGAAGGTGGAATCCCAGGAAAACAAACAATCCAACTGAGAACCAAAAAGTCCTCAGAGCCTTGGTGTCTTTCTGGGGAAACTACCAACGGCCCCGACACAGGGAAGACCAGGCAGCACTGAAGAGGCCACACCTGGCAGCCAGATTTTCTCAAGCAAATTTAGAGAATTCTCCAGCTTCCCACATGCGAATTATATAATTTATAAAACCATTCTCTCTCATATACCCATTCTCTTTCCTTTTCTCCCTTTATCCTCCCTCAGAATCCGTCTGTGTTATAATAGCAATAATCTGGATAAATCTGAGTTTTGCCCCCAACAGAAAGTTGCACAGGAAAAGATTCCTCTTCTGTACACAGGCACAAGCATTAGACAATAAAAAACCCTTCCATAAAGTAATAGCATCATTCCTTTGCTCTTAAGGAGCTGACAGTGTTTAAGCATTTACAACATTGAGGGGTTGGTTGTCTTTGAGAGACACGGGCCCAACATTTCAGTGCAGTCCCTCACTCGGCTGTCAGCAAACACACATCTCTGGAAAGCTCTCACATACATTGTTCGGCAACTATGAAAGATGAGCAGTTTTGAGCTAGAGTGACTCAAGAAAGATTGCTGAGCTTTCACAAACACACATTTTAATAAATTTACATACCTGATATATTCTAAAAGGTATATAACGAAATCCATTTTCTTCTGCAGGATATTCCATGAGTTTCCGATTGATGGCCCAAAACTGGTCAAATCTGTCTATAATGATAATAATTTACCAGAATTGAGTAAGATTATAGTAACTCACATGAAAACATGACCCTAAGGCTTTCTATTATTTTTTTAAAATATAATTTATCTGGTAATTCATAAACATAAAGCTAGATGATTCTACATTATTGTGTACTTCTTAGATACCTACAGTCATTTTTTTTTCCCCCATAAGAAAACCGCTACACCAGACATAAGGCTACTCATGTTATAAAAGCAAAAAGTATCATATTAGGATAGTGTCTTGATTCCCTTGGTGCTTCTGTCTAAAAATGTTAAAGGCTTAGCTTCAAGAGATCAAAATTAATTCCACCCAGAATTTGTTTAAAGAAACAAAGTAAAAATACAAACACTATAAAAATTAAACAGAAAAGAGGATTCTCTTATATTTGTTTTTGTTGTTTTGTTGTCTGGTTGTATACTGTTGCTTTGTTTTCCTCTGTCTTGTTTTCGTGCATGTTAGTGACTCCACAGGTCTGTCTGAATAGGACAGGCTGGATGAACTATCTGGAGGAAAAACAACAGACCGACAGTTCCGGGGGGACTTGGGGTTGGGGGGTAGGGGGGGTAAGGAAGTGGTGTTAACAAACCCAGGGACAAGGGAAAAACATGGGACCCCAAATGGTAGAGAAGGGGGAGTGGCAGGCATGGTGGGAAATGATCAAGGGTAAGGTTGCTTAGAGAAGAGGTATACTCTAGCTCAGGTGGCAATGAAGCATGGTAGTAGGGCAGGAGGAAAGTCAAGGGAGATGGAGGAAAGAGCTAGGAGTCAAAGGGCATTCATGGAGGTCTAGACAAAGACATGTACATGCAAATATATATAGGAAGATGGGGAAATAGATCTGTGTGTCTATATTTATAGGTCAAGTATTAAGGTGGCGGAAGGACCTTGGGCCTCTACTCAAACACTCCTTCACTGCATGAATACCTTCTTTTATTAAATTGGAACTCTATGATGCTCACTCTCCCGACACAACGGCTGGAGCCAAAGTGGGTGAACAAGTAAATGTGGTGAAGAAAGCTGATGGTGCCCGGCTATCAAAAGAGATAGTGACTGGGGTCTTAAAGGCTTGAAGATAAACAAGTGGCCATCTAGCTCAGAAGCAACAAAGTCTACATGGAAGAACACACCAGCCTGTGTGATCGAGCGGTCCCAAAGGAATCAGTTACCAGGCATCAAAGAACAAAAAATCATATCATTGACTGCACACCTCCATGATAGGATCGCTGAAGACAAATGGGTGCATAAGCAAATGTGGTGAAGAAAGCTGATGGTGCCCGGCTATCAAAAGAGATAGTGTCTGGGGTCTTAAAGGCTTGAAGGTGAACAAGCGGCCATCTAGCTCAGAAGCAAAAAAGCCCACATGGAAGAAGCACACCGGCCAGTGCGATCACGAGGTGCCAAGGGACCAGGTATAAGGCATCATGCAAAAAAAACGATATAAGTATGTGTGTATATATGTGTATATGTATATATATACCATATTAAATGAAGGGGGAAGTGCAGAGTGGAGACCCAAGGCCCAAGTGTCGGCCAATGGAGATCCCCTCATAGAGGGGTTTAGGAGAGGAGATGGGTTAATTAGGGTGCGAGGTAGTACCGATGAAGAACACAGCTTTCCCCCAGATCCTGGATGCTTCCTCCCCTCAACTACCATGATCCGAATTCTACCTTGCAGGACTGGATAGGGCAGAGGCTGTACGCTGGTACATATGAGGGCTGGAGGTACAGGGAATCCAGGGTGAATGATACCTTCAGGACCAGGGGTGTGAGGGGCGATGCTGGGAGAGTGGAGGGTGAGTGGGTTGGAAAGGAGGAACTGATTACAAGGATCCACATGTGACCTCCTCCCTGGGAGATGGACGGCAGAGAAGGGGGGGAAGGGAGACTCCGGATAGGGCAAGATATGACAAAATAACGAGGTATAAATTACCAAGGGCACATGAGGGAGGGGGGAAAGGGGAGGGAGGGGAAAAAAAAAAGAGGACCTGATACAAGGGGCTTAAGTGGAGAGCAAATGCTTTGAGAATGATTGGGGCAGGGAATGTATGGATGTGCTTTATACAATTGATGTATGTATATGTATGGATGGTGATAATAGTTGCATGGGTCCCTAATAAAATGTAAAAAAAGAAAAGAGAAAAAAATGATTAGGGCAGGGACTGTACAGATGTGCTTTATACAATTGATGTATGTATATGTATGAACTGTGATAAGAATTGTATGAGCCCCTAATAAATTGTTAAAATTAAAAAAAAATAAAATAAAATAAATTAAAAGAATTACGGAAAAAAAAAAAGAAACGTTTTGGAGAAACACCGCTGATTGTAGTTTCATCTCAAACATTAAACAGCACTTTTTTTAAACTTTCAGGATCGTTAAAATAAACAAACAGTTTTACGGAGATAAAAGTAACACACCATAAAATTTACCTGTTTAAAGGACAAAACTATGTAGTTGTTTTATATATACATCCACAGAATTGAGCAATCACCACAGAATTCTAGAATACTTTCATCATCCTGAAAGAATCCTCTTACCCATCAAGTCACTTCCTAGTCTCCCCATGCTTCGCCTCCAGCAATCATTAATGCCTGTCTCTATGGATTCACCAACTCTCGGCACTTCAGATATATGGACTTTTTCATATGTGAACTTTTGGATCTGACTTTTTTCAATTAACATTACAGCTGGCCAAGGACATGTTGCAGCATGTACGAGTACTTCATTAGTATGGGCTAATAATATTCAACTGTATGAATATATTCTCATGTAAATATGTTTTAAACTTTCTTGGTTAAGTAACTAGGAGTGAAATTAAGAGGTTACACGGCAATTCTTATTTTTAACCTTTTGAGAAACTGCAATATTGTTTTCCAAAGCCGCTATGCCATGTCCTGTTGCCACCAACAATGCTGGATGGTCGCAACTGGCACAGACCCTTCGGTTTTGTTTGGTGATGGCCATCTTAATGGGGGAGTTATGTCACTATGGCTTGAATTGTACTTCCCTAATGTTGAATTAATGTTGAGAATGTTTTAATGTGCTTATTGGCCACATGTATAGCTTCTCTGAAGAAATGCCTGCTTGTATTATTCACCTACTCTTAAATTGGGCTGTTTGTTTTTTTGTTGAGCTGTAGAAATTCTTTGTGCATTCTGGATATGAAAACCTGATCAGATACATGGCCAGATATGATAGGATTTCTTTTACTAAATCATTTTATTGGGGCACATACAACTCTCATCACAATCCACACACACATCAACTGTGTAAAGCACACTCACACATTCGTTGCCCTCATCACTCTCCAAACTCGCCCTCTGCTTGGGTTCCTGTAATCAGCTCATTTTCCTTTTTCACTTCCCCCTCCCTCCCCCCTCCCTAATGAACCCTTGATAATTTATAAATTATTATTTTATCTTATCTTACACTGCCCGGCGTCTCCCTTCATCCACTTTTCTGTTGACCACCCCCCAGGGAGGAGGTTATATATAGATCCTTGTGATTGGTTCCCCCTTTCTACCTCCCCTTCCCTCCTGGTATCACCACTCTCAACACTGGTCCTGAGGAGTTCATCTGTCCTGGATTCCCTGTGTTTCCAGTTCCCATATGTACCTCTGTGCATCCTCTGGTCTAACCAGATTTGCAAGGTAGAACTGGGATCATGACAGTGGGAGGAGGAAGCGTTTAAGAACTAGAGGAAGGTTGTGAGTTTCATTGTTGCTACACTGAACCCTGAGTGACTCATCTCCTCCCCACTCCCCTGAGACGATTTCTTCATGGAGAAGGGGGAATTAAAGGATCATGGAACACCTGACTTCTGTCTATTCTCATTCTATATGCTGTATTTTCATTTCCTTAATGTCTTGAGGTAAAAAATTAAACTGTGTCTAATTTATTCATTTTGTTATTGTTCATACTTCTGATGGCATATCAAGAGTGCACAGCCAAATACAACTTACTGCCATCAAGTCGATTCTAGCTCATACTGTCTAGGCTTGTGTTCTAATTGCACCCTCCCCACATGAACTATTTTCACAAGCACACGGTACACTTAGGTATAGAAAATATTGGCATGATGATGTTTATGAAAATTATTTGTGAGGAGAGGCCATGGTTGGAAAATATAGAACCAAAAATACAAAACATAAAAACTTATTGTCATCAAGCCGATTCTGATTCAGTGTCTCTGCAGGGCAAGGAGAACTGCCGAATCCCTGAGACTGTAAGCCTTTTTTTAATCTTGGGGGTGGGGTGGAGAAAATAACTTTATTTTCATTAATTCAAATAATTATATCACAGCAGCTAGATTAAGGGGGCCACACAAACCCCGCCCCAGACTTCTGACATCATCTCAATACAAAAGAATGCCTTCCATGGCAATTCTGAAAGCAGGGAAGTGATTAACTTGCATATGTTACATGGCTACTATCAGTTCTCGATTCATGCTAAATTAATTTGGTCATGAGAGACGAATTCCCCAGTTCCTTTAACTGAATGTGATTAGGCCAATCTGTTTGCAAATCAGCACTGCTTCAGCACCTCAATGAAACCCTTACAGAGCTTGAGGTTGCCCTGATTCTGGGCACACTCCAATAACTGCTTTATCTTATAGTGGCAAGGGCCAAACTGCTGCTGCTATGCCATCTGGGCTCCCTGGGGCTTCTGGTAAGTGATGTCAGCCTGGTGGGCTCAGCACTGCTTCCCCCACTGAAGTCTCCAGCAATGGCATGCCAGCGTGTGATCTACAGCAGAGCCCACAGCCACAGGGGGTGCTGTGGTTGACATCTTGGCCATCAGACCAGGTTGTGGTGCAGCAGCGGGTGAGCAGCTGGGGCTGGCCTGGGGGCAGCTCTCATCTGGGGGGCTCGGCTGGCCAGAATGGCCACGTGGGAGATATGGCTCTGGCTTCCATGCGAAGCAGCTTCTTGATGCGGGAAACACAGAGGACAGAATCAATGAGACTAACTCCTACCTGAGCAGAAGGCCTCACCTTTCTCTATAATGCCACTCTGCTAGTTTCAAACTGCTAGCCTTGAGGTTTTGTGTTATTCGCTTGAAAATACAAGAATTTTTAAAATGTGGTGTGAGGTAGGGGGTCTACGTTCATTTATCTGCTGTGAGTCTAGTTACTTCAGCATGATCTGTTCAACTCTTGTTTTCTCTCAATAAATGGATGTAGCACACTTGTCAAAAACAATTGGTCATGGGTATATGGGTCTCTCAATTCTGTTTCATTGGTCTGTACATGTCTGTCTTTATGCCAGTACCACACAGTCTTGGCTTTTATTCTCAAATCCTTTCTTTTTAAAGACTATCTTGCTATTTGGAAACACTTGAAGTTTCCTATGAATTTAAAGATCATCTTTTTATATTAAAAAATAAAGGGATGTTTGAATTTTTATAAGAGTTGAATCTGTAGATTACTTTGGAAAATGATACCTTGATAAAATCAAGTTTTCCCATAAGATATATTTCCATTTCTATTGGTCATTTTTCCCATTTATTTTACTGCCTTTATTTATTCCCATTTGTTTTCCACATCCTTAAATTTCCCCTGTATATCTTATTCTTTTAGTTGCTGTTGTAAGGGAAACTTCAGAACTGCTAAAAGTAATGTAACTTTTTACTTTCCTTTTTGGACATCTCATTACAGGTGAATTAAATACACAGTGATTTCTGTGTGTTGATCTTGTATCCTGCAACTTTGCGGAATTCTTGGATTAGCTCTAGTTGTTTTTTGGGTGGATCCATCATTTTTATAGAAAGGATCTTAGACAAGTGTGGTGATGGCGTCAGCCCAGGCAATGTTTCATTCTGCTGTACATGGGGTCGTTCTTAGCCAGAGCTGCTGCCTCCACAGCACAGCAAGGCTCATGTCACCTAACAATAGAGATAGTTTTACTTCTTTCCTTCCTTTACGGATGCTATTTCTTTTTCTTGCCTAATTGCTCTGCCTAGAACTTCCAGTACAGCATTGAATAGAGGTGGTGAAAACAGACATAGGGGTGGGAACTTTCAGTCTTTCATCATTGGGTATTATGTTACCTGTGGGTTGTTTTGGTTTTTTTTTTATAAATGCCCTTTTATCACGTTAAGGAAATTCCCTGACAGAGATCTAAGTTGGTTCTAACAGAGAAAAACAAGGGTTCAGAACAGTGACTATCAACTAGAGAGGACTTTACTTCCTAAGACGGTTTGGGAATGCGCGCCGACATTTGTGGCTGTCACAGGCTTTGTATGTGTGTGATAAGCCTCTAGAGAACAAAGGCCAGGAATGCTGCTAAATACACTACAGTGTCCACAGGATGGTCCCCACAACAAAGACCTGCTGGCCCCAAATACTGACAGTGCCAAGGCTAAGAAATTATGGACTGAAAAAAAAGCAATACAGGCAATAACAAGAGCTGAAAGGCAATTAGTAACATTTTAAGTTACTACATAACTATATAAACAAAAACAAACCTGAGGGGTCGGGGGAGAGAAGTGCATTATTGTGCTGGTTATTAATTGATGACATCTAAGCTCCAAATTCATCCTTTGACTTATGCACTGCCATAATGGCTGGAATCTTTTACGCATCTCTCCATGAGAATAATGTTAAAGTTTCTCAGCAGAAGACTAAAGGGGCGATGTAGAAGGAAGAGGCCCTTTGCAGCATCTGGCTGTTGCATGACGGGTCGGTAAGTGGTATAGGGATGAGGGCAGCAGGTAGGGCTCTTCCACAGGCACACTCCCAGACACATGGCTTTTCAGAAACTTTGCACCTTGAGCTGGAGGTAACCTGCCCCCTCAACCAAAGCCCCATGCCCTTACTGACAACCCAATTTCCATGTGGGCAGCTAGCTCGTGACACCAGCTGCTGGTGTCCTGCACTCCACCTGCACTCCTGCCTGCCCAACTGCAGACAGGCTCTGCCCAGGGCTGAAGGAGATCTTCCAACAAGAAGAACTGACCCGGAGAGGGAAGCTTTCAAGTGTGTTCTTCCCTGAGTAGTAGTTTCCTGAGTTCTTATAGCCATTCTTTTTGATCAGAGCTAAATAATCCTTAATATAAATCTTACCCTGATTATATCACAGTGTGGTTTCCAGTTCTAGTATACTCAGACTAATAAAATTGTATGCAAAAAGAATTAATCTTATGTAAAATAGCCATTTGCTCTGCAATACTAAAACTACAAAGATAACCTGGTTTTACTTTGTCAAAGTTATTAAGTTAAAAAATACAAAAAGATGTAAAAGAAAATGAGTCTAAATATTATGCATATAACCTAATTATTTTTCACAATGAATTGACTATTACTTTGGACTAACAGCATTTCTTCTACCCTCTGGTCTATAATGAAAGTAAATTAAACCAGAACGAGGATGTTTTACCAATTTCCCAAATACTGTAAAATCCACCAGAAATATTTTGAATATTAGAACTATATCATTAGTTATTATAATTGAATCCAAGAGTTAGTTGTTTCACCAGCTACTGGGAACAGTACTTGCCACTTACAACAGAAACACAGTAGTCGTTGTGTGTTCATCTTTTTAAGCTGTAGCTATAGGTAAATTATTATCAATTTTAATAACCTTTCAAACACAATTCTAATTCTCCAAGGCAAAGCAAATGAAGTAGGAAAATATTGAACTAGCAGTCATTCAACTTAATCACATAACAGTAAGGAAGACAAACTATCCATTGTGTTGACTGAGCTACTAGTAATGAACAACAAATTGGCTTTCTTTAAAAAAATATAAATTCATTTAGGAAGGCATGCAATAAATAAGTGATCACAGAATTTTTGATGGGACTGTAAGAACATATCATCTTTTCATTAAAAATAAAGGTATTAAAAATAGAATTCTTCAAAATCTTACTGGCCATCTAGTTTTTCTCACTGTGCAACATTAAACTTTTATGGTTTCAGCATTCAGACAGCTACTGTATATACTCAAGTATAAGCCGACCCGAATATCAGACAAGGTACCTAATTTTACCACAAAAAAGTGATCCAAATTGGTGGTGAGGTGGGTGTGGGAGGCCTGGTAGGGCATGATCAAGGGTAATGTAATCAAGAGGAATGGCTGAAACCCAGGTGAGACTAAGCATGATTGTGGGACAGGAGGAAAGTCAAGGGAAATAGAGGAAAGAGCTGGGAGGCAAGGGGCATTTATAGAGGTCTAAATAAAGATATGTACATATGCAAATATAGTTATATATGAGGACGAAGAAATAGATCTATGTGCCTATATTTATAGGTTTAGTAATTATGGTAGCAGAAGGACATTGGGCCTCCACTCAAGTACTCTCTCAATGCAAGAATACTTTCTTCTATTCAATTGGCATTCTACGATGCTCACCTTCCCGACACAACCGCTGAAGACAAAGCAGGTGAATAAGCAAATGTGGTGAAGAAAGCTGATGGTGCCAGGCTATCAGACGATATAGTATCTGGGGTCTTAAAGGCTTGAGGATAAACAAGCGGCCATCTAGCTCAGAAGCAACAAAGCCTACATGGAAGAACACAACAGCGTGTGTGATCACGCGGTGCCGAAGGGATCAGTATCAGGCATCAAAGAACAAAACAATCATATCACTGAGTGCACACCTCCATGATACGATCACCAAAGGCAAATGGGTTCATAAGCAAATATGGCGAAGAAAGCTGATGGTGCTTGGCTCTCAAAAGGTATAGCGTCTGGGGTCTTAGAGGCTTGAAGGTAAATAAGCGGCCATCTAGCTCAGAAGCAACAAAGCCCACATGTAAGAAGCACACCAGCCTGTGAGATCACAAGGTATCGAAGGGATTATGTATAAGGCATCATCAGAACAAAAAAATCTTACTATAGTGAATGAAGGGGGGAGTGCAGAGTGGAGACGAGCCAGTCACGGTGTGATTTAGCAATGATGAAAAATACAACTTTCCTCTAGTTCCTAAATGCTTCCTCCCCCCCACCATCATGATCCGAATTCTACCTTGCAAGTCTGGCTAGACCAGAGGATGTACTCTGGTACAGATAGAAACTGGAAACACAGGTAATCCAGGGCAGATGATTCCTTCAGGACCAGTGGTGTGAGGGGCGATACTGGGAGGGTAGAGGGAGGGTGGGTTGGAAAGAGGGAACCGATTACAAGGATCTACATGTTACCTCCTCCCTGGGGGGACAGACAACAGAAAAGTGGGTGACGGGATGTTGGACAGGGAAAGATATGACAAAATAATTATTTATAAATTATCAAGGGTTCATGAGGGAGTGGGGAGTAGGGAGGGAGGAGAAAAATGAGGACCTGATGCCAGGGGCTTAAGTGGAGAGCAAATGTTTTGAGAATGAAGAGGGCAATGAATGTGCAAATGTGCCTTACACAATGGATGTATGTATGGATTGTGATAAGAGTTGTATGAGTCCCTAATAAAACGATTTAAAAAATGTGCTGAACAACTCAGCTTATCCACGAGTATGAGTGGTTGGTGAGCTGAAGCCACCAGCCGCTCCTCGGAAGAAGGGATGAGGAATCTGCCTCCACAAAGTCTTAGGACCTTGGAAAGCCTAAGTCCTGCAGGGACACCAGGGGTCGGAAATCAACTCAACCACCATGGGTTTGACTTTGATCTTCAAGTCTTCCTCAAGAAATACAAAATATACTTAAGAGGCTGCAGAAATTGACGGCAGTTCAGCAACATGGTATTGTTGGCTGGGGCACTCACACTACAGGAAGAGGGTGAAATGGTCCCCATATGCGCACATTCTATCTGGGTCATTAACATGCCATGATGCTAAGGAGAAGAGCTGCAAAACCATAAATAAACATCACATATGGAGTACAAACTCTAAACTTCTCTTTGAAAAAGAAGAAAGCAAATAGTTGAAAATCATTCACTACAGGGAACCCACAAGAAAAATTTGCAATAGTATTCAAATCAGTACTACGGTGGCCCTGTAATATATGTAGTGTTTTGTTTTGTTTGTTTATTTTGTAGTGTTTTAACCAAAGGGACTTCAAGATAGGTAACAGAAAATTATACAAGTGTAGACTTTTATGAGTTCACTTCTTCATATATAACATCTTTGCAAAACCACAATTAATAGTAGGGGGAAAATGCAATCTGGTAGGCTGGCAAAGACCAAACCAAACTCACTGCAGCCCCATAGGACCGACTAGTTCAGCGGTTCTCATTCTGTGGGTCCCGACCCACATACAGAGATGGCTTTCACAGGGGTCACCTAAGACCATTGGAAAACACATTATTTCCAATGGTGTTAGGAACCAACACCGATCCTCTAGCCGGTTCCAGGTGGGTCCACCCACATGCAAATACGCCCACATAAGAATACTCAGCATGAAGACTGTTACCCATGTCACACCATGCTTTGAGACAAAATTTCATTTATTTGTAATTAAAAATTTCACAATATATAATTACATATTGTTTTTGTGATGTGTTGCTATGCTTTACTGATGTTCAATTTTTAACAATGAAAATACATCTTGCATATCAGATATTTACATGATGATTCATAAGAGTAGCAAAATTACACTTATGAAGTAGCAACAAAAATAATTTTATGGTTGGGGAATCACCACATGAGGAACTGTATTAAAGGGTTTGGAAGGTTGAGAACCACTGGACTAGAACTATAGAACTGCCCCTTGTGGGTTTCCGAGCCTGTAAGTGTTTACGGGAGTAGAAAGCCTCATCTTTCTCCCCCAAAGTGGCTGGTGGTTTTGAGCTGCTGACCTTATAGTTTTGCAGCCCAGGTGTGAAATATGTAACATCATTGGTCACTTCAGACTCATTTGTCTTCTGGGTCAAATCAAATTCAGAGAATCATCGTAAATCATTCAGGCTAACTGGGACTGGGAACATTCCCTCTCCCCTAAGCACATTCATTGATGATTGGGTGTTACTCAACAGAACCGCACCATCCACTCTCATAGAAACCAGACAGGCCTCGTGGGATTTAGAATCCTCTTCATATTTAGAATTACTAAAATAAACTGGTAGACAGAACCTAACAAAAGCATGGTGGCTGAGGTCTTAAAACAGCCCTGACGGTAGCTAATCTTTAACCTTACACTCAGACATCTAGCAGGATTCTACCTGGGGAAGTTCTTATTTGAATTAAAAAAAACCAATAAAGCTTGGTTCTCTGGGCAATTTTGAGCTGGACTACCACTAGCTAAAAATAAACTAAAAAGACAGCTATTCCTGTACCCTGCAAAAGGAGTGGTACAACCTGGGAAAACCGATCAAGGACACAAATCAGTGGATATTTAGGGCTCAATCTTTGCACATTAACTGCTACATCCTGCATTGAAACAGTATCAACAATCTGAACAGTCTAATTGGGTCTCTGTTCTTCCACATGTATCCCCTCTTTTAAGTATAAATCCAATGACAGGAATAATGAAAGAAAAAAGGGAGAGAATGTGGTAGTTACATAATCTGGTGTCAACTTGTGGAGGGGTAGAGTCTAGCCTGTTAATCGGTCACAGCTTGATGAGCTCATTAGAAGGCCATGGAGATAAAGAGCTCCCTGGAGGCGGGACACAGATACACTCCCTTGCAGCCACTACTGAGGATGAGCCTGATGGAGCTACACTGATGCAGCCAGAGCCCTGGAGCTGAAGGAGCCATATGGAGACCCCTGCCAGCACTGAAATGCTTCCCCTGTGCCACTGGATCCATAAGACTTTCCACCCAGTGGCCTGTGATCTTCTTGTATTCAGTGTCATTGCATGTATTCAGTGAGTCTGAAGAGGAATTTATATATTGGTATTGGACATATGGGCTAATATCAGACTTATAGACTGATCTGGACTGGGATGTTTTCTCAATTGTTCTTGTATACAAAATTCTTTCTTATACACATAAGAATGTCTATGAATTTGTTTCTCTAGTCAACCCAGACCAACACAGAGATCACTGTCATAAAGAATAACCACCTTTTCACTTTATGTTTTACCACTATTGATGATCTGAAATTAAGTTAAATAATCATTATTTTAAAGGGAACACCCCAGTGTACTTCTTATTGACCCCTGCAACTGAAGCAGAAAGCCCTTGTCCAAAAGCTGAGCACAAACAACCATAGGTAGTCTGTTATAAAATACTTCTCCCCACGAGCAGACACCCAGCAGAGACCCGGCCCTTTGGCACACCCCTGGCACCTAGTCCCCTGAAATCGCACTGCCCTCAAATAAGCTCCGCGGCAGATAGTTTTCTCCTTGCCACTAACTAGAAAATGACAAGCGCATTCCCATTCTGCCCTTCTAGCAGCCAGGGGCCCGCTTTTCCTTCTCTTCACGCAAGTCTGGGGGTGACTGTTCTGTGAATCTCCATAGGAGTACTTGAGGGTTTCTCTCATCAACCTGCAGAACTCCCACTCACCAATCATTCCCTACCCCAAACACCCTCCACACCCACTGCCATTCTACCAACTCAGCCTCGCAGCCACCCTGCTGAGGGTTTCTGAGCCGCTCCACCTTCATGGGAGCTGACAGCCTCACTTTTCTCCCTCGCAGCAGCTGGTACTTTTGAACCACTGAGCTTTCACTAGTAGCACCAAGCTCCATTTTCCTCTAAGCATGTATCATAATATAGAAGTTACCTGATTAACACACATAATTATCATTTCTCACCCAACTAAGTTATAAACTCAATGAGGGCAAAGCTTTTGTCTTCTGTATCCCTAGCCTGAAAATACTTCCAGCCACACAGAAGATACTTGACATGGACTACAGAGCGCCCTGGCCATTAGCCTCAAACGGCTCCCACGTGATTCACTGAAATTTCCCCAGCCAGGCTAGCACTGTTAGCCTAAAGCCCACTGGCACCAAACTCAACTTCACACGTACTCAATGCTTGAAATAGAAATCCATTCATTTAGAGCCTATCTCCTTGACAAACCACACAGAATTGTGTTCAATCTCTGCTAACCACAGTGGGTGCTGCCTTTCAGAGCACTCACTACTGGGCATCATCGCCAGGATGTGCGCCCCTCTCCCAGGCCCTCCTCTCTTTTGCTCTATTCCAGCAGCCCCACCCCCCAGGTGGTAGCCTCACATCAAAGGTCTCTAGCAGGAAGGGACAATTCCTGCAATGCTATCTAAGAGCCATCCGATAGAGAAAAAGCTTGCATATTGCTGTTTCTCACTGTCCTAGTTCTTCTGTGATCAACTCTGCACTTCCCCACACTTAATGAACGTTTGTTAAATGGCTAAATGATCCAGTGATTTACTGCAGTTCAGTGGAGAGGGAGGAAAAATGGCATCTCAAATGCTGCACAACACAGTGGAAAAAGCACACTGGAAAAAGGAAGTCTAGAGTCAGACTGCCTGCTTTGCTTCCTAATAACTATGCCATCTAACAGCTGATGAGTTGAAGCAAGAGACGCTGGAGGGGGGAACCACTATTCCAAATGTACTGCTATCCCTCTTTAATTCACTAAGTAAAGCATCCTGGTGGCACAGTCCGCTGCTAACACCAAGGTCAACAGTTCAAGCCCACTAGCCTTCCCCACTGTTGCAAAGATTCACAGCCTTGGAAAGGCACAGGGGCCGTTCCACTCAGCTCTATCAGGTTACTTAACAGCTGGAGCTGACTTGGTGGTAGAGTTTGACTTGTTTTACGCAAGGTGAGGACATCTTTGATTTCTACTCATTTTCCTTTTCTCCCCTGCTCCTTCTTTACAGTCCCGGTGGACAAAACCCAACACATTTTATCATTCAAAATCAAAACAGTAAAAGAAGTTTGCATAAAAGCTCTACATAAAAACATTTAAACTTTAAAATAAATGCCAGTTAACACACTTCTGGTGTGTGTGTGTGTGGGGGGGGGAGCTTAGTAATATAAGAATTAACAAAACAAGAAGCTAGCTTAAGAAGGATTACTTGCAAAATCGTGACATTTTGAGTGTGACTTAAAGCCCTTCAAGGTAAAGTAGAATCTTTCTCGTTCGATATTTTATGGAAATTCCTAATGAGAAAACGATGAGAATATTTTACTGGCATTCTTCTTGTAATAGGAAAAATACAAAAACCTAAACGTCAAAGCTCCTCACGAACTCAGGGACCGGCTGACTCCTGAAGAGACCCTATGGGAAGAAATGCTTCCTCAGGAGACAGGCAATCATCAGGACTGCGCCGAACAAGCTGCATCTTTAGCTCAGCAAACGTGTTTATTTTGGATTAATTTTTTAAGGGCTGTTTATCTTTTCCAGCTTTCTAGTGTTTGGGGGCTGGGGATCTTATAACCAATTAAGTTCCGCATGAACACTTTTTAATGTGACAATAAATGTGACTTTCACATGACATACTTTCTACAGTTTCTAAAGTACTGAAAGAAAGGACGCAAGAAACCACATGACGCTTGCGGAACTGCAAAAATTCACTGACGTGTTCAGTTCAGGGTACTACGTCCTTAATACAGAGTCCTGACAATTCATCACCACAGCCGCACCTCTGGTTTGCTGTGTGCATTGGGAGACATGTCACAAGGAATAGAGGGGGGCCTGAAATTCTGGAGTTCTCAATACCTTTCTAGGTCTTGGTTTAAAAGCACAGGAGGCCTGAAAAAAGGTGATGCATTAAGGTAATTACTGAGGGTTAAGCCAAGCAAGATGTGGCATCCAGGCTACCAGAGCCTAGAAGGATAACGAAGGGATCAAACATTAGCTAAGTGAAGAGAACTGGAAAAATCGTGCAGATATGCAGCACTATGAGAGCTTCAAAGGTTCGTGAAAAAAATTCCATGATCTTTCCATTCATTTTTCCAATGACTTTTTGAAGTCCCTCCATATATCAAATGCCACACAGCTGGACAGAGAAATACCAAAAACGCATTGCCACTGAGTGGATTTTGACTCAAAGCAAACCCTATAGAAGGTTTTTCATATTGTCACTCTACAGAAGCAGAAAGCCCAATATAGCTGGTGGGCTTGAACAGCAGACCTTGTGGTGAGCAGTCTAATGCCTACCCAACAGCATCACTGAGGCTCCTTGGAGAGTATGACCTTAAACAAAAGAAAGGGAAAATATGTAAAGCATGTGTTACTTTTAAAAAAATCATTTTATTAGGGGCTCATACAACTCATTACAATCCACACATACATCAATTGTGTAAAGCACATTTGTACATTCATTGCCCGCATCATTCTCAAAACATCTGTTCTCTACCCAAGCCTCTGGCATCAGCTCATTTTTCCCCCTCCATCCCTGCTCCCCACTCCCTCACAAACCCTTGATAATTTACTAATTATTATTTTGTCCTCTCTTTCCCTGTGCATGTGTTACTTTTTATGAAAGGACTCGTTTGCCAGTTGATGGTTACCCGAGTGAAAAGAATCACCATTATTTTCCAGTGTAACCAGAAACAATGACGGTTGTTTACTATGGTTAAGTTTGCAATAAGAAGTTTACATTGAGAGGTAACGGCTTAAAATAATTTTCATTTAATATGCCAACTTAGTTTTGTTTTAAAAACAAACCACAGCTGAACACAGTAGTTCCCCAGGGCTGAGTGAATCGAACACGTGAGGAACTTGATGCTTTGGATTTCTGCCGTCAGCACAGCTGCTATAATGGGTGACGATGCAGCTAAGGTGTTCAGTAGAGAACGTGGCCCAAGCTAAGCGTTTTCAAGACGACTCTAAGTGAGAAGCTGTTTTACCCATTCAGCCTACATCGACTATCCTAGTGCATGCTGTTGTGAGCTGCAGCTGAGTTGGCCACCAAGGCAAAGTGATCCCCTGCCTGCACAACAGAATGAAGTGCTGTCCAGTCTTGCACCATTCCCACCATAGTTTGCCATCTGAATTGCTATGATCCATATGGTTTTCGTTGGCTGATTTTTGGAAACAGTTCATTAGCATCATACCAATACATAAGGCTTCCACGACTGGGTGGTGGCGGCATATGAGGTACACTGCCAGAAATCGATTCTAGCATGGAAGGAGAGACTTCTCCCACTGACTGAACCACCCATGCCCCCATCATTCTAGTGGCCAGAGGCCAGGAATGCTGCTAAATGCCCTACTATGCACAACACAGCAGCCCCATATAGCAAAGCCTATTCAGTTGAAAATGTTAGTGCTACTCCCTCAATTCAACAGCACCTTGCACAACTAAACGGTCATTCCATGATACCCACCTTCCATACTTGATCACTGAAGACAGATGTGTGCATAAGCAAACGTGGTGAAGAAAGCTGATGGTGCCCAGCTATCAAAAAGATATAGCATCTGGGGTCTTAAAGGCTTGAAGGCTAACAAGCAGCCATCTAGCTCGGAAGCAACAAAGCCCACAGAGAAGAAGCACACAAGCCTAAGTGAATACAAGGTGTTGAAGGGACCAGGTAGCAGACATCAAAGAACAAGAACAATCATTGTGTGATCACCTTCCCCACATAAACACTGAAGACGAACGTGTGCATAAGTCAAGTGTGGTGAAGAAGGCTGATGGTACCCGGCTATTGAGATATAGCATCTGGGGACTTAAAGGCTTGAAAGTAAACAAGCGACCATCTAGCCCAGAAGCAACAAAGCCCACATGGAAGCAGCACACCAACATGTGTGATCATGAAGGACCGAGGGGACTAGGTTTCAAGCAACAAAGATGGGGGTAGAAAATCATAGCATCGTGAATGAGGGGAATGCATGGTGGGAAACCAATGCCCATATGTAGACATCCCTTGCAGAGGGGTCGTGGGGAGGAGATGAGTCACTCAGGGTTCAGTGTAGCAACAATGAAACTCAAAACCTTCCTCTAGTTCTTGAACGCTTCCTCCAATTATCATGATACCAATCCTACCTTGCGGACCTGGTTAGACCAGAGGATGCACAGTGGTGCAGAAGGGATCTGGAAACACAGGGAATCTAGGATGGATGAACCCCTCAGGACCAGCGGTGAGTGGTGACACCGGGAGGAAAGGGGATGTAGAAAGGGGGAATCGATCTTGGGGATCTACATGTAACCTCCTCTTTGGGGGATGGGCAACAGTAAAGTGGGTGAGGGGAGACGCCAGGCAGTGTAAGATAGGATAGAGTAATAATTTATAAGTTATTAAGGGTTTGTGAGGGAGTTGGGAGGGGGAAGGGGGGAGCAGGGAGGGAGGGGGATGGAGAAAAGGAAAATGAGCTGGTTCCAGGAACCCAAGTGGAAGGTGAATTTTGAGAATGATGAGGGCGACAAATGTATAAGGGTGCTTTACTCAATTGATGTATGTATGGATTGTGATAAGAGTTGTATGAGCCCCAATAAAATGATTTCTTAATAATTAAAAAGACAGAAAAAAATGTTAGTGCTGTGGGGAAAACAATCTGATCTAAAGCTCAGAAAACCAGTCTCACGGTCATCGAGTGGATGCTGACTCATAGTGATCCTGTGGGACAGGAGAAAACTGCCCCTGTGGGTTTCTGAGACTAACTCTTCACAGGAGTAAAAACCCCGTCTTTTTCCCAAGGAGTAGCTGATGGTTTCGAATTGCCGGAATTCTTCCCAACAAGCCTGGTGCTTTCATCAGCAGTGTACTGTGAAGTAACTGCCTGAATGCTTTCACAAGTTTTACTATCCACGTTATGCACAGCCACGTCTACTTTAGACCTGCATTGTAAGAGGCTTTATTCCAAATTAGCACAATATTTACTCATTCATTTAAACCATGCTGCTTCAAAAGCAACTGTCTCCAGCAGGCTAGCAAATTATCTCTATGGCTCTTTATATTGAAAAGCCAAATGCACACTTTTAGTTTGTCACCATCATTTTTCATTACAGAAAGTAAAACACCGAGAGACTGATTTGAAACATGCAGTGTACAAAGTAAGATGCTTGTTTGTCCCACAGTCAACTGTAATTGAATACTCAAACAGGTTATAAGTTTCTCTGAATCAGCATTTGCAATTGTCGGTCCTTGAAAGCCACACATACTGCTTCACAATGCACTTACCTTCTTTCAAAAGTGTTGCAGGCAAAATAATAATGGAAAAGGCTAACTCAGCTATATGTAGAAAGAAGAGTATTTAGCAAATGCAGAGAATTGCCTAACGTCTGGTATTAGTGGGACTGCCCCATATTTCACTTCCTTGAATCAGTGGCACCTATCAACTGTCATATCCTTGAGATGCCAGCCTTGAGATATCCTGTATCTTGTGACACCTGTATTGTTGTATTATTAAGGTTAATTGTAACGTGAATGAGGAATTGCAGCGTTAGACTAAAATCTAATAGGACATCTCACCTATTTCTATCCAGTATTTAACTGTAGCAACATCTGACCCAGTGTATCTCTACTCGAGTGTCTCGTAAGTCTCTAACTTTCAACCTCGGAATTTGGGTTGCTCTCCATCCCTAACCTACTCTTTATCTAGCATTTTGTATGTCGGTATAAGGTACCCTCACCTAAGCTATAATGCTAGGAAGAATTCTTACCTTTCTTTCACCCAACCTCTTCAAAATAATGAAACATGAGTTGCCATAGTCATCTGATGACTGCACGTGTCAGCATAGAACTGTCCTCCAAAGGGGTTTCAGTGGCTCACTTTTCTTAAGTGCATTGCCAGATTTTTCTTCTGAGGCACTTCTGCGCGGACGAATCTCGAAAGTAAACCCGCATCGTCACCACCACCATCCTACATTTGGACTAGAAACATAGCTTCTCCCCTTCCATTCTGTCCCTTCTATTTCATCCTCCACCCCTCTCTCTATCAGAGCGCATTATATTCTGCATCTCAGGACTCCTCTGTTATTAATTCTCCAATGTTTCCTCCCTGAGCTTAAAATCCTTTTCTCCGTCTTGAAAGGTCATAATCCAGCTTTTCCCAGTTTCTCCAACCTCCTCTCACATCACCTTCCCCACTGAGTCACCAAATCAAGGACACACTACATCAGTCCCTCAAAGCAGGACAAATAAAATAGTATCATGTCCTTAGATGCCTTCATAAGATTGAATCCCTCTGAGCCTTAGGTTTCAGCTTAACTATCACCGTGTCAAGAATCCTTTTCCAATTGCATTAATTCACACAGGTCTGATTCCTACTGCCCTCAATTTCCAACACTTTGTTTTTTTCTTTCAAAATAATATGAAAGCAACAGCCAAAGGATGCTGTGTGTCTCATATGGCTTATGAAAACACGAGAGAGAGAAAGGTGCCAAGGTACTAAACGCGGCAAAAACCACCATTCAAATCTTCAAAGAGAAAGAGAATCCTAGGGGAAGTAAGTGGCCCTCCACTAACCTAAGTAATGCAGTAGATAATGCCAATTAACACACAGTCAGACAAAGGAGTCCGACTAACTCCCGTGTGAGGCTTTCCTCTCTGTCACTGGGTCATCCCATCTCACGTACAAGAGGCACTGAGCCAGCAACCAGGTTACGCTCAGAGAAGCGGGCGTTCCCTTCTACAAATGCCCACCTCACTGCCACCGAGTGAATTCCAACTCACGACGACCCTATACGAAGGGCAGAACTGCCCCAAGACTCCAGCTCTTTGTGGGAGAAAAAGCCTCATCTTTCTCCTGCAGTGGCTGCTGGTTTTCAACTGATATCCTGGTGGCTGGTGGCCTAACCCGTACATGATTAGGCCACCAGGACTCCTATGTTTGAACACTGTAAATAAGATTGCTATTTGAAAATTTAAATGAGGTGGCTTGAAAGTGACTTAAAATAGTATTTGCAATTAGGATTTTTAATTTCCACCATGTTTCTGACATGAGCCCTGGTGGCAATGTGGGTTTGGCATTGGGCTACTAACAGCAAGGCTAGAGGTTCAAGTTCATTAGCTGTTCCACAGGAGAAAGATGAGGCTGTCTGCGCCTGTACAGATTCACGGTCTTGAAAGTTCGATATAGCACCACTGTGAGACAGAACAGGCTGAGTGCAGTAGAGTTTTGAGGGACATGAGGTCCTGAAGGAGAAAGGTCAGGATGCTGTCTTAAGCGTTGGCTCATTTCTCCAGGTTCTGAGAAAGTGCTGAGAAAGTTCCTAAACAGAACAAGAAGGCACTAAAGAAAACAGAGATGGAAGAAAGAGGTCTCAGAAACACGTAGTGGCCAAGAAAGCTAGAGACGACTGTTTCCCAACCCTGCTCCTTAGTCTCTATGAGCAGCTGGTAGCAGAGAAAAGCACAAAATGCTCTTAGGTTAGCTTTGTCTCTGCCCTATTACAATGATAGCTATTTCATTTAAGGAATCCTTTGCTATGGAATAGGTTTTAGGTTTCAAAGAACTGACAAAATAGTAGGGGCTAGAGCTTAGGCTGGAAAACTCAAACAGTATTATCCTTTTCTAGAAAACATCTTTTGAGACCTTTTTCATTCCATAATTTTGATATTTGCTATTATACCAAACATAACTAGAATTGTGAAGAGATGATGAGTAAAAATGAGTCCACATTCACAGAGCCCTGCTATATGTACTTAAAAATATTTAGAACATGGAAATATCACAATGTTTTAACTGAACTAGTGAGAACAATGGTTCAATAATCTTCCCTTAAAAAAGCCAAAATTCCATTAATTCCAAGTACCTCTCTCTAAACAGGAAACTTAGAAAAACTAAACTCACTGCTATCCAGTCAGTGCTGACTCAGTAAGCCCTGAGAGGTCTGAGACCACCACCGTTTGTGGGAGTTGAAAACCCAGTCTTCCTCCAAGGGAGCTCGCTGATGTTTGGAACTGCGCGCCATGAGGTTCGCAGCCCCAACTGTAACCACTACACCACCAGGGCTCTTAAATCCTGTGTTATTTATTATACAAATTATAATATTCCACCAATCTCGATGAACAAGTCCACTATATTTTGCCTAGCTAAATTTTCTTAATTTCAACTCTAATAATCACATTTGCTTTCTACTGTTGAATTTGAACAAAAACTACTGTAATGTGGCAGAATATATTTTACCAGAAAAAAAAGAAAAACACAAAAGGATTAATGTTTGAAGTTCAAAACTTTTACTATTTTCGTAGTTTAAATAAATTTCCTAAAAGGAAGTGACATCTAAATCTCATTGTATAATACACCTTACTTTCAAAAAGAAAGATTAAGTTTGAAAATAAATTTGGGTCTTTGTAGGTCTACCTAAGTAAGATAGGCTGGATGAACAATCTGGAGGAGAAAACAACTGACAGTTCCGTGGGGACATGGGAGAGGGAGAGGTGGGGGAAAGGAAGTGGTGTTAACAAACCCAGGGACAAGGGAACAAGTGATCCAAATCGGTGGTGAGGAGGGTGTAGGAGGCCTGGTAGGGCACGATCAAGGGTAATGTAACTAAGATGAATTGCTGAAATCCTGGTGGGGACTCAGCATGATAGTGGTGGGCAGGAAAGTCAAGGAAAATAGAGGGAAGAGCTGGGAGGCAATGGACATTTACAGAGGTCTAGATAAAGACATGTACATATGCAAATATAGTTATATATGAGGATGGAGAAATAGATCTATGTGCATATATTTATAGGTTTAGTATTAAGGTAGCAGAAGGACACTGGGCCTCCACTCAGTACTCCCTCAATGCAAGAACACTTTCTTCTATTAAACTGGCATTCTATGATGCTCACCTTCCCAACACAACCACTGAAGACAAAGCGGGTGAATAAGCAAATGTGGTGAAGAAATCTGATAGTGCCTGGCTATCAAAAGATATAGCGTCTGGGGTCGTAAAGGCTTCAAGGTAAACAAGCGGCCATCTAGCTCAGAAGCAACAAAGCCCACATGGAAGAAGTACACCTGCCCGTGTGATGATGAGGTGTTGAAGGGGTCAGGTATCAGGCATCATCGGAACCAAAAATCTTACCATATGAATGAGGTGGGGAGTGCAGAGTGGGGAGACTCAAAGCCCATTTGTAGACCACTGGATATCCCCACAGAAGGGTCTTGGAGAGGAGAACAGTCAGTCAGAGTATGATGTAGCAACGATGAAAAATACAACTTTTCTCTAGTTCCTAAATGCTTCCTGTCCCTCCCCCACTGGCCCCACACTATCATGATCCCAATTCTACCTTGCATGTCTGGCTAGACCAGAGGATGTACACTGGTACAGATAGGAACTGGAAACATAGGGAATCCAGGGTTGATGATCCCTTTAGAACCAGTGGTGTGAGTGGCAATAGCAGGAGGGTAGAGAGAGGGTGCAATGGAAAGGGGGAACCAATTACAAGGATCTACATGTGATCTCCTCCCTGGGGAACGGACAACAGAAAAGTGGGTTCAGGGAGATGCTGGACAGGACAAGATATGACAAAATAATAATTTATAAATTATCAAGGGTTCATGAGGGAGGGAGAGCCGAGAGGGAGGGGGAAAAATGAGAACTTGATGCCAGGGGCTTAAGTGAAGAGCAAATGTTTTGAGAATGAGGGCAATGACTGTACAAATGTGGTTTACACAACTGATGTATGTATGGATTGTGATAAGAGTTGTACGAGTCCCTAATAAAATGATAAAAAAAGAAATTTGGGTCATCATGAGGAGAGCCAGCTCAAATATGAACAATGAATGCATTTTTTAAAATGTACTCTGCTATAGGTAAGTATATTAGCCATAAAGCACATGGTTCCCACTCCAGTGTCACTCTATAGGACATTCAAAAGTATGGGTGATGCTATGAGGTAGTACTAACCTATGGCAGGCAGACAGACTCCTGATTTAACTAAGTATGACCTTGATTCTGTCACTTCTTCTAAAACTTAGAAGACTACTCAACATTCCTCAGATTAAAAAAATGGAATAATCAAAGTTAAAAGAAGTGTAGAGGAGAATATTGGATAAACCCACTAGATAAAAAGTAAAACACCATGTAAATGCTAGATAGAAAGCCAATAGATATCCTAAAAAGATATTAAATACTAAAAAATTCTAAATTTTAACATTTGACACCAGTAATTACTGTACCAACGACATGGGATAGTTTCCTTATAGAAACCAGTTTTAAGCACTACCACAGAACAGTTTCTCTCAATAAGGAAAGAAACATTGACCCAAAGATTAACCACACTTCCAAAATAAGTGGCGAGGATGGTGTAAGAGGCTTGGTAAGGCTTGATCAAGGGCAATTTAATTGAGAGAAATTATTGAAACCTAAATGAAGGCTGGCATGTTACTGGGACAAGAGGAAAGTAAATTTAAGGAAACAGAGGAAAGAACTAGGAGGCAAAGGGTATTTATAGAGGTTTAAATACAGGCACGTACATATGTAAATATATTTATATATGATGATGGGGAAATAGATCTATGTGCATACACTTGTAGATTTTAGATGGAAATTGGGGTCTTCCACTCAAGTACTCCCGCATTGCAAGAACACTTTGTTCTACTAAACTAACATTCCATGATACTCACCTTCCCAACATGATCGCTGAAGACAAAGCGGAAGCATAAGCAAATGTGGTGAAGAAAGCTGATGGTGCCCAGCTATCAAAAGATGCAGTATTTGGGGTCTTAAAGGTTTGAAGGTAAACAAGAGGCCATCCAGCTGAGAAACAACAAAGCCCACATGGAAGTACACCAGCCTGCGTGACCATGAGGTGTCTGTGGGATCAGGTATCAAAGAACAAAAAAATCCTATCATTGTGAACAATGAGGAGTATGGAGTGGGGACCCAAAGTCCATCTGTAGGCAAGTGGACATCCCCTTACAGAAGGGTCGCCGGGAGGAAAGGAGCCAGTCAGGGTACAGTGTAGCAATGCTGAAACATATAACATTCCTCTAGTTCCTTAATGCTTCTTCCTTTCTACTATCGTGATCCCAATTCTACCTTACAAATTCAGCTAGACCAGAGGATGTACACAGGACAGATGAACCCTCAGGACTAGTGGTGAGAGTGACTATACCGGGAGAGTGGAGGGAACCGATTACAAGGCTATGCATATAACCCTGGGGAACAGACAAAAGAAAAGTGGGTAAAGGGAGAGGTCGGACAGTGTAAGAAATTCCAAAATAATAATTTACAAATTATTAAGAGTCATGAGGGATGGAAGGGGGTGGAGGGAATGAAGAGCTGATACCAAGGGCTTAAGTAGAAAGAAAATGTTTTGAAAATGATGATGGCAACTGATGTACAAATGTGCCTAACACGATGGATGCATGTATGGATTGTGATGAGTTGTACGAGCCCCTAATAAAATGTTTTTAAAAAAATAAAAGGTTAACCACACTTTAGGAACAAAATAAAATTTTAGCCCATTTGGATGGGAAATCTTGTCTTTATTTGAAGTTTTATCAAAATTAATAGATATAATCTTAGAATTTAATAAGTTTTTTGAAAAAAAGAAAATTAAGTCATGTTAAAAACATTTTAGCTGCATTTCAAATTTCTAATCTGACAAATAAAATAGCTCAATGTTTAATAGAAAAGTCTGCACTGTAGTGACGACAGTCTCAAAAACAATAAAAATGTGACTTTTCTTTTTCTAGTCATCAACTTTGTTTCACCAGGAGAAAGCCCATTTAAAATAAACAACTCTGAAAGGCACGGTATGTCTTAAATGAGTTTTCTTGGTTTCATAATCTTTTCCTTATTTCTGTTTCACAGAGATATGGAAAATTAAAATTAGCATTCGAAAGTATTCAAAGTTGTTTAAATTGTTGTAGTTGGTTACTGTGTTCTACAGGTGCAGTTCTGAGTGAAATGAAGTTACCACCTGCTATGTCTCAATTTTGACAAATTTACAATTATGCTAACTAAAAGCAAAATATCCTTGACTACTTCATACATTCATCAGTTCTGTGGGGAAAAACACTCTTACACCTTAACACCATTTCCCTAAGTACATTCATGCCCAGTACTTTTTTATACGAGCATTAAACTATGTATGAAAAGATGTCATATTTCCTCGCAACATTAGAAAAGAGTAAAATAAAAGAATGCTTTCATAAATATGTATTTTGTCTAGTTCACTAAGCCTAAGAGCAGGCTAGGTGCTGAAGATACAGCAGATAGGTTGTAATCTGAGCAGGAAAGGTGAAACCCATGAACATTGCACCGCAGTGTGATAAATCATGAGAATAAAGTGTATATGAAGGAGGGGCAAGGAGCCATGACAGTTGGAAATTGTCAATAGTTCCACCTCCATGAGGCTATCAGCTCCTTGAAGTCAGGGGCCCACATGTTTCATCGCTGTCAAGATAACACTGGCACATGTCAGGGGTTCAATCAAATCAGGAACTGTTGACGACATAAATGAAGAGGGAAGGCAACACATAGAAGTTGACAACAGAAACGAGCATTAAAACATGACTAAGAGATAATCAGACCGTGTGCCCTTCCTTTGCCTTTGAGTGGTGTCAGTTCAATCATGAGCACTGCAAACAAAACTTCCCAGCTAAAAAATACTAATTTAGTAAAAAATACAGCAATGGGTAGATGAACCAAAGATTAACAATCATGCACCTAAGAAAGATTATCAGCTAAAAAGCAAAAAAAGAGGGAAAATAAAAAGGACTCTACACCCCTCACAAATAACCCCATGAGACAATTAGCAGGTAAGTTTGAGCAATAAATTAAACCAGTTCTGAATGTAAGACATTCTGAAGAATGCTTTGAGCCAATGGACCGCTTATGGTCTGGCCAGTCGTCTAGAGGCTGGAGAGCTTTTCACGAAGAGCCAGTGGTAGGTATTGTAGGCCTGTGGTCTTTGCCACCACTTCTTCGCATCCACAGACAACCAGATATAAAGGAATGGGCATAACTGAGTGCAGTCTTCACAAAAACAGGGCACCAGTTTGACAAGCCCTACTCTGGAGGGTCATGTTGATTTCTCACTCATTCTTTTCATAAAGACGGCTCTATTTCCGCTCACACTTTCACATGAACAGGGTTTGTGTTTCCCTCAAGCCTCTGGAAGACACCTGCATAGCAACAAAGCCAACACTGTTGTTTTACAGACTTTAAAAGAGAAACTCAAAAGGGTCAAAAGACTTGCTCTAGAAGCCACGAATGGACCCACGACTAAAAGCTACCACCCAAATAAACCATTTGTTCAATCACTGACGAATTTTAAGAACATCTACTTATATGTACAGCTAAGTTACAGTAATAAATTCTGAAGTCCAATTTGTTTTCACATCCCTTTCTTTATATGAACTGTTTTCTTCCTTTTATCTTCCTATTCAGAAGTTTCCGATTATTTCACTTCATCTTCAAATAGCCAAAAAGAACAAGAGAAAAAGTAAGCCTTAACAGATTATGAATTCCTATATTCATTTAATGAGAATTTGCGTACTCAGGTAGATAAAAGAGGTCAAACGGTTGGTGTCTGTCTTCGCAAAGCTTAGAGTTTAGTTGAGGAATATTAGATGTATAAATGTGAAAAAAAAAATAGCATTCTCACACAACCCAAGTCAAATCTCAAAAACTTAAAATGAGAAAAAAGAATTTAATTTTTAGTACACACTGTCTGAAAATATGCTCCATTTTGCTACTAAAGACACAAATCACACCTGTTTTGTACAATGGAAGTTTAATAATAAACACTAATTAACCACAGATGTCTTTGGCAAATGGACCATTTCTTAAAATCCTGCTTTCCTAAGAGTTTTCCTGTATTTTATTCTATTAGCTGCCATGAAAGAGTAGTTTATACTGGACTAACTTACCTCCTTGACCAAAACAACTGACAAGCATGGATAAAATACAGTGTTTGCTATGCAGGGTAGTGTACAACTTGGAAAATGAGCGTGCAAGCTGAACTGTACAATGTGATCAGAGTAAGTAATGGTAAAAACAAGAATTTTTCCTTAACCTTCACAAAAATGTTGCTAAAAAATGACAAACTTTTACTGTTGCCTATAAATGCATAGGACAAACATTAAGGGTAAAACTAATATTTAGTGCACTGTAATTTAAAACTTTAGAAAAGGTGTTTCCTTTGTAAAAACAAAACAAAAACAAACTTCTCACGTGTCGCTTGAACACTGCTTCTGAGCAAGCATCTTTTCCATACCTTGGCAAACTGTCAAACTCCTTTCCACGGTTGGGTCAACTTTCAACATTTTACCCTGGGCACTTTCAGTGCAGTCTAAGAATTCCTCCGATAGGAAGCTTACTGCTCCCCCGAGACAGCTGCATTCTTTCCAGCACATCCACCTTCCTTCCTCATGCTGTTCCTCTGACTGAATGAAGTCTCTGAAACAAGGGCCCTTCCAGGCACCATTTCTTTATTATTATCTTGTTACATTCCATTCAACTTTCACTTCTAGCACGATCACCATTTGTTTCTTTCCTTTAACTCTCTCTCTCAATGGTCCACTTGTATAAAATGCCACACTGGTTCATGGCTGGGAGACAAGGAGGTAACAAAACTACATGTTTTTCTGTCTATGGGTGAACTAAAAATAAACAAACACAAACCCCAAAATAGATACGCAACAATAATCACTAATGACTTTGAGAGTGACATAACTGGTCACTGGATTGAAGAGCTGGTAATGAAGTTTGTACTTTATGCAATACTCCACAATGAATTGGTAACTTTGCATTATGGTAAGGGCGAAGGATACATTTTCAGCAGGAGAATAAACAAACCAACCTTACTCCAAACTCACTGCCATCAAGTGGATTCTGACTGGGTCAAGGGAGAACTGCCCCTGTGGGAGTAACTCTAGTCTAGTGCAGCAGGTGGTTTCAAACGGCTAACCTTGGGGTTACCAGGCGCATGCGTAACCACTACATCACCAGGGCTCCATCAGGAGACACCAGTCTCTGGGAAAGCATAGTAAAACAGAAGGTCAGCAAAAAACGAGGCTGCCCCTCAACAAGACTGACTGACACAAGAAGTTCAACAATGGAGGAAGGTGCAGGACTGACTGGCAGGGTTTCATCCTGTTGTACAGTGAGTGGGTCGCTGAGTCGGAACCAACTCAACGGCAGTGAGTTTGGGCGCTGTGGTATCCAAAGGAGGATTTGGGGGCGGGGGGAGCTGTTAGAGGTGAATTCCAGCTCCCCTTGTTTTATCCTTGCGTCTATTTCCTGAATCCTACCACAGGGAGATAGATTACAAGCATGAAGCAACACTCTCCCTGTGCTGAGAAAGCAAGCAGTGTTTGCCGTGCAGCCGTGGGAGTTCTGCCAAAGCACAATGGCCTCAGTCCTCACCCAGGGTTCAGATGTGGTCCTAGAGGGCCAGACCCGAGGAACACAGACCTAGGAGTAGCAGGCAGCCTCGTGGTGTGGTGGGTTATACTTTGGACTGCTAAATGCAAGGACAGCGGTTCAAAACCACCAGGTGTTCTGAAGTAGAAAGAGGCCTGCTCCTAAAAAGCTTTAGTCTCAGAAATCCAGAGAGGTAGTTCTACTATGTCCTACAGGGTCGCTACCAGTCAGAACTGACTCATTACCAGTGAGCTTGACCTAAAAGGGCTTTAACTTCTCAGAAGTTACACACAGAAGTTTTTTAACTGTTAAGTTATAGGTCTCATGCTACAGTATCTATAGATGTTAGAAAGGCACAAGAGCTTTGGGTGGTTTCAAATTGCCAACCATAAGGATCACAGCTCAACACATAGCCACCAAACCACCAGGGCGCCTGCTACTCCCAGGTCTATATTCCTCAGGCCTGGCCCTCTAGGACCGTATCTGAAAACCCTGGGTGAGAACTAAGGCAATTTTGTTGTGGCAGAACCCCAGCTGCAGTACAACAGGATGTTACATGGGTATAAAACCCAAAAACCTCACTGCCATCGACTCAATTCTGACTCATAATCAGTCTATATAGTTTCTGAGACCGCCCAGCTTTATGGCAGCCTCATCTTTCTCCTGAGCAGCAGCTGGTGGCTTTGAACTGAACTTATGGTTAACAGCCCAGTGCCTAACCCACCATGCTACCAGGATGCCTTTGATGGATGACAATACTCAAAAACCAAACTCACAGCCACCAAATCGGTTCCAATCCATGGAGACCCCACAGGCCAGGGCAGAACGGCCCCTTTGGGTGTCTGAGTCTTTTTGAGAGTAGAGAGCTTAATTTTTCTTCTCCGGAGCAGGCTTGTGAGTTTGAAACGCTGACTTATGGTTAACAGGTGGGCGTGTAGCCCACTACTATGCTACCACAATTCCTTAAAGCAGCGGTTCTCAACCTGGGGCTCAAACGACCCTTTCACAGGCGTCGCCCGATTCATAACAGTAGCGAAATTACAGTGATGAAGTAGCAACGAAAATAATTTTATGTTTGGGGGGGTCACCACACCTGAGGAACTGTGTTAAAGGGTTGTAGCATTAGGAAGGTTGACAACCACTGCTTTATAAGCAGGGCATGACCATTCAGTGTGAGAAATAAATCCAAAATTGGTCCATCTTCAGCAATTTAGGAAGCAAAAGGCCACAAAGTTACTAAGTTGCCAGAGCCCAAGTTAACAGTTAAGGTGACAATCACTAGAACCCAGGTACACAGGGAATGGTACTGTGAGAATCGGATGAATCACATGGAGAGGGGGAGGTATTGGCTCTGGAGGTAGAAACTTTCAATTAAGAAATCAGGCAATGCCCAGACCAGACTGTTCTCTCCACAGTCCTCAGCCAATGAGGAACCGGGAGAGGGTCTCTTGCAGTTGGGCACATAATGCTTGTGAAAAGGCTGCTGCAGATGCCAGTCAGTTTAGCCTTCTGAGGCTTGGGGTTCCAATTTTCCAAAATCAACAAATAAAGTCTTGTGCTCACTAACGTGGGTACAAACTGGATTACTTCTTCTTCTTTGGTCAGTTGAAGTTCTTCCTTGAGACTGGTGAATGTGCAGGATGAGTGACCAGATCCCCAGCTGCCTGGGCTGGACTAGTTCTCCCTGTGCCACACGGAGAGCTCCAACACACAGGTAGAAGCAGAACCAAACACCGTGGCCTAACGAGGAATAACACATCCGCTTCCAGCCCAAACTGGATTTCTTAGGTGTTCACCAGGAAACACTGGTGATAGCCCACTGGGACCTCCTATGGGATAAGGCAGCCCATACCAGTGCCTCCCCCTCCCAAAGGGTATGGGGTTCTGTCCTGGTCAGCCTAGGGACTGAGAAGGTCTCTAGGGTGTCTAAAACGCTTCTCACAAGAGTTTCTTTGCAAAATATTGGGCTTCGAGGCTCATTTTTACACTTGACTAAAGTCAAGTCTGAATCTTGGCAGCCCCGTTACCCAGGGGAGAACCGTTCATTACGGTTTTCTTGGCTATCATCAAAATGGAAGCAGATTGCCAGATCTTTTCTTCCACGGCACCAAGAAGTGGGTTCCTACCTTCAGCCTTGGGTTAGCAATCAGACACACCTAGGGCCCTGGAGACCCCGGTCCTAAGCTGTACCAATTATTCACAGGGCTATCATGTTATAGTGGCTACAGAAGAATTTAAAAACGTAACATTACTAGATTTACCATTTTGAAATCCCATCCAGAGTTGCTTGTGATCTTTTTTCTGCATTTCATTGATAACTTGACTTTTATGCTTTAAAGCATCAGCTTCTTTCATACAAGACATAAAGTGAGCTTCGATTGCATCTTTAGAGGGGCAGTGCAGAAGGTCCTTTTCAGGAAAACTCTGCCAAAACAAAGAAAAACCACACATATGAAACAGGCAAACACACTAGCAAATTAGTTTCTTAAAAGGAAAACTGTTTCCCCTCAATTGGCTAATGGCTTTTTAACAAACATTCTCGTACTTTTCCCAGAAAGATTTGAGCATAACTCCAAACATTATAAAGAGAAACTTACAAATCTTTAATTCATTTTATACATTATCTGAGCCATCTTTAATATCATATATGTTTAAACAACAGGGGAAATGGACATTAAAGGGTACTAAATTAAAAAAAAATTTTTTTGACTGAACATACCAAGTGTTGACAAGGATGTGGAATGGAATATTCGGGTGCTGCTGGTGTAAGTGTGAAATGTTACAAAGAAAAGGCAGCTGGATAATTTCATGAGCATGTTAAACTATGTTTGACGCCACCATTTCACACTAGGCATTTACCTAATAGGCAAAATGAAAGACTTGTACACAATTTTCACAACAGCTTTAACTGTAATACCAAGTCTCCCCTCCCCCAAGCAATGACAAAATTCCCTAGGTGGATGAACACATAGTGTGTAAGATTATGAACATGCCATCCAGCTCATAGCCACCCCATACACAGCATGACGCCCAACTCCTGCTGGTCACTTTGACCTTGGTGGAACTGTTAAAAAGGTAGTTTTCTGGTTCTAATAGCAGCTACTCTTTCCCTGACAAACACCCTAATCCAATTCCTGGCCAAATCATCTCATGCTGTTCCCTATCAGTGAAGGCTGGCATGTTCTTATGCTAAGCAGGCTTCAGAGGACCTTCAGACCGAAGAGACCAGGGAAGAAAGGCCAGGATCTCTATCAGTCAGTGAAAACCGTACGGGCCACACCAGTTCAACTCACGACCACCAGGACATCAAACCAGGCAGCACTGTGTCCCACTGAGTCTGCACGGGTCATCAGGAGCCGATGGCTGACTCAATGGCACATAACAGCAGCAGCAACAAGGTCAGAGTTAAATTCAAACCCTAAATGTTCAATGTTTCTTTTAGACAGGTAAGTTAATAATCACTGAGCAAATAAGGAGTTATGTAAATGAAATAATTCACTTTTGGTAATAGTTAAAACTTACCCAATACCTTAATATGTGACAACCCGAAACCCACTGCCATCAAATAAACTCTCATAGCTGCCCTGCAGTACAGAATACAACTACCCCATACATTTCCAAGATGCCCACAAACGAACTGCCACATCTTTCTTCCTCCCACAGAGCAGCTGGACGAAACCACTGCGCCACCAGAGCACCTTAGTAGGTGACAGACATTGTTGAAGAGTTTTTATGTGTATTAGAGCCTTTACTTCTCACAGAAGCCCTTGAGGCAAATTCTATTATTATCCCCATTGGGCAGGCGAACAAAACTAAGGCTCACAGAGTGGGCAGAGAGCTAAGACTGAAGCCAGTCTGCCTGACTCTGAACCACTCAGCATCTGCTCTTCGTAAGAACTAAGTATTTATGACCACACATCACACACATACTCAAACATGACTTTACAAACCCAAAACTGGTTATCCTCTTAAGACCTTTATAAGAACTGAGTTAGATAATAATGACAGCCTACTCAGGCTACTGTCACAGACAACCTTCAGGATCATGGGGCTTTGAGAGAAAGAACAGGAGAGGGGAAAGGGGACAATGCTTCAGCAAGACTAGGAAACTTACAGGGGATGCCCTCTTATCTGGGCACCACCAGATCACCCATGGAACTACTGCAGGTTTAAAAATGCAAACAAGCAGAATTAACCCTGAGGGTTAGCTAACATTCACTAAGTCCCATGTCTGCTGCCCTGGTCTCACCTTGTTTTGTTTTTCTGAAGACTAAGCTCCAGTCTGCATAGTAAACCATGAGCCTCTATACAAACAAGTGCCAGTACAGCAGCCTGGAGCAGACGCCAAGGACCACATCAGGGTTGGACCCAAATTAATATGGAATCCATTCACTTCTCAATACCTCTACTATCACTTTTCTAATACAAACTAACATCTACTCTGACAATCTCCAGAAAATCTTCTAACTGGGTCCACACCTACACACTTGCCTTTATAATTGGCTTCTCACATGTGGAGCCACGGCACTCTGCTTACAACGGCCATCTGATCTTCTTCAAGGAACTCTGGCGGCACAGTGGCTGATGAGTTGGGCTAATGGCAAGGTCGGCAGTTTGAAACCACCAGCCACACGCTACAAGAAAAAGATAAGGCTTTCTGCCCCCATGAAGATTTACAGCCCAGAATACCCAAAGGGCTAGAGTTATGCCACACTCTCTAGGGTCTCTAACTCAAAACTGACTGGATAGCAGTAAGGTCCCCCGTCCAAAAGATTTCAATAATCTGGGTTTAGATCTGTGTTAAATTTCTCCAGCATAATCTCTCACTGCAACAAAACTCTCTCTCTCTCCATAACCTTGACTACCTGTCATCTTCTCAAACACTTTCAGTTCTCTCAGCCACTCTCATCTCTGTATGTTTTCAGTTTTCTCTGCCCCCTTGCAAATCACTCAATTACTCGTACACAAGAGGACTTGTACACAAGTTGGTCGAACAATAGAATGAAAAAGACAATGAAATATTTCCGTGACATTTTCCAAGGTCCCTTATACTTGACCAAAAAAATCCTCCCAGTTTTCAGGTTCAGCTTCTCTGGGAAATTTGCTCCTACTTGTTCATTCCTCATTCTTGACTTTAAATCCACATAAGACAGTATTATTACAGCACCCCACTCACTGCCATCGAGTCAATGCTGACTCATAGTGACTCCCTGTCACTAGTAACTGTTTATGGGAGTAGAAAGTCTTGTCTATTTCCCAGGAGGTATTGGTGGTTTTGAACTGCCGATCATGCGGGTCGCAGCACAACCTGTAACCACACCCCCACCAGGGCTCCGCCTATTATTATGCTTCACTATACAGAAGGAGCCCTAGTGGTGCAGTGTTTACACACTGGCTGCTAACTGCAAAGTCAAAAATTTGAAACCATCAGCCACTCCGGAAGAGAACGACGGGGCTTTCTAAGCCCCTTAAGAGGTATCGCCTGGGAAACTCACAGGGGCTTTCTTCCCTTTCCTACAGCGCCACTATGAGTTGGCATTGACTCGATGACAGTGCGTTTGTTTTTGAGGGTTTTTTCAGTATGGAAGCTACAGAAGGCATTAGCCAAAATTGTTCTTCCCAACTCTCTATAACATCTCTCAACAAATGAATTTTTAATCAATCAACTTTATTGAGAAATTATTCATGTACAATAAATGCAGAACTGTTAAGGGTACAATTTGATGAGCTTTGACACGGTATACCTGTCAGGCCACCCAATATATCATCATTGTCAGTGTTCCTTTGTTACAACTTCCTTCAATCTCACCCCAACATATTTTGTCTGTAATAGAATCACTTTATCTGAGATTACTGCACTGGGACAACTGGGGGTGGGGGACTACAAAAGCTGATGCCTACATTTTGGACATAGCTAAGTACAAATGTTTTTAGATGCCAAGGGGGTGTTGGGTAATTTGGGTGCCTATGATCTAGCATTTCCCCTTGTGCATGCTTTTGAGATTCACGCTTGTAATACACCTACATCAATAGCTTGCTCCTTTGCATTGGTGAGCAGTATTCCACTGAAAGCATATACCACAGCTTATTTCCAGATGTGGGCTATTATAAATAAACCATCTATTAACATGAAAGTCTTTCTCTAAATTAAAATTTTCCCTATATTTATATCTGCAAATAAAAATGTAGGGTCAAAGAGTAAGTATCGATCTAACTTTATTTAAAAGCTGTTTTCCAAAGTAACAGTATGATCTTACATTCCTAACAGCAATGTCGGAGAGGTCGGACTGCTCCATGCCCGTCCTTGGTACTCTGTCCTTTTGAGTCACTCCAGTGAGTGTGACTCAACAGCTTACTGTAGTTTCCGTGTACTCCTCCATGACGACAAAAACTGCCATGCATCTCACCAACTCACTCCCTCACGACAAAAACTGCCAAGCATCTCACAAGTGGGCTTAGTGGCCATTCAGATGCTCTTATCTATGAAGTGTTCACTATTTTTTGTTGCCCGTTTTAAACTCTCACTGGACTATCATTACGTTGTAAAAGTATTTGGGGGTTTGATGTTACCATAAAGGAGATTAGTAAGAAAGGCAATCTATTTTCATGGAAAAAACCCACCCTACTCTGCCACCCAAGGTTTGAAGTATGTACATGAGTACGTCTTGTGTATACTTAAGTGGCTGCGTGAGTTGGCGTCTACTTTCTTTGTTTAACCTAGTTCTCAAAGTTTTTTGAAGTGCATTTCAAAAGCACTCAATAGTCCTATTGGGCAATATGGCACCTCTGCGCTCAGCATGTGTGGAGTAGTTTAATGTCCACACATTCTAAACGTAAATTACGGTGTAATCCTCACTTTGCACAACAGAAACTAGTGAACACTGGAACCACGTCCCTATTCTTGGCGGTCGTAGAACAACTCCGTGGTAACATGGTACCACGCAAAACATGTTAGTGAAAACGCATAGGGAAATGAGCTCCAAAGTGTCACTGAGTAAAAGAAAAGGAAATTGGTAACATTGTTATCAGTACTTTACAACCACTACCTCCTTTTTTAAACACAAGCTAAGTACTATACACTAAGATTTAAAACTTAAATCTAAATATTGAACTCAATTCCCAGAGCACCAAGACTCAAAACATAAATCACTTGTGTAATAAAAGAAAATATTTACTATTCCACACATTAGAAAGTCTTTTCCTCATAACCTTTATCCAGTTAACTACTTTACTCTTTAAGATAAATTTCCCATAGGCTACTTGTTTAGTGAGCCTGCAATAATTGACTGACCCTACACTTAAATGTCTACTGCCCCCATTAAGAAGTCCTGATGGAGCAATGGGTTAAGCACCAAACCATTACCCTGAGAGTTAGGGCAGTTTGAGCCCTTTTAAGCCTATTTTATTCACTTATATATACTCAACAGTTAACACAATAGTTTTGCATAGAGTGAGAGCTCAATAAAGATGGTAATGAGAGAGCTCCTTACAAAAAAAAGGGGGGGAAGTGGTGGTGGTGTAGGGAGATGGGATGTATATGTCAATATCTAACTATACAGCTGTGTAAATAAAATAATAACTTACAGGTCTAAAGGGAATAATTAGGTTAGGCTACCTTTACTGTTCACAGGGGACACAGATAAGAGATTCTGCTACCAAAATCAAATAAACAGAAAGATACACAGCTACTTTTTCCTGGAAACTGGTTTTACTTTCTTCTAATTAAAAAGCCAGCCCCCTTATCCTAAGGAAAGCTAACTATCTGTAGTCGGTCAAATTATAAAAGGAATTATAGTTTTGCTTTTTATTAATCCATCTTCAAATCCCTGTAGCAAACATATCAACTGTATGTTAGCATTCTTATTGATTTGATTGCTGACTTCTCGAGATATGGACTTAATAAAAACTAAATTCTTCCGAAGGCCATGAAAGTCCCACTGGTGACCTAAATGCAGACCTGAAAGCTACCTTATGACTTTCTTAAGGGAGCATATCTGCATCTAAGTTTCAATACTAGTGCAAACTGCAGGCCCTCCATGCATCTGAAGCTCATCTGTATCAAACAGCATCGCTGAAGAGGAAAATTGTCCAACCACTACAAAGTGACACTCATAAATTTTTGTCAGGGTGACTCCAGCTGTCAAGGACCTACTCCATATGGAAATTTGAAATGTGTATTTTTTAGTTTCCTCAGCTAAGCTCCTTTACTGGCTAACGCCTGGCAAAAACTCCTAAGTTTCAGGCAGCCTCAGTGACCCACAAACACAATTTCCAAATAGGCAGGGAAACATCATAGACAGAATGGTGCGCAGACTCTGGGGCAAAGCCCCAAGACAGAAATGGCTTTTTCACTGACCCGGGCTTACACACTACAGAAACTAATCCTTTTCAAGAGAGTCACACTCTCTTACCATTTTCTCCATTGAGTCAAAACAGCCTTAAAATTAACTGTTACTGTTCCTCTCTGCCCTCCCCCCGACAAACTATCTTGATGCTATACCCGAGTTTCCTGTTATATTTGAAGGCGGTTGTTTTTTGAATATAAATGTTTCAGCTCATACAAAAAGACGTTTACATTTTGTAAGTGTCTAAATGATTCTGCCAAAATTTGGGAAGAAACTAAAAGGGAACTTAAGGGCAAACTAACGGTGGATTAGCAACTAAAGAGGTCTGTCTGTGGGACTAGCAACGAAGTCCGCTTTCCAACATCCCCCTCTGAGTCTGCTCATTAATTATCATCACAAGTAGGTGAGAAGGGAAATGCTGTTTAAACTATACCTTAAAATGTACAGTGACGTTCCAAGGAAGAGCTGAGCTTGATGCAAGAAGATCAAAGAGCAAACCAATTGGGTAATGCCTAAAAATGAAAGAGTATATTTTAAGAAAGAATAAATATTAAAGTTAAAACTACAACTCCAATATAAATTTCCAGCACACTTTAACACAAACACTAGGGCCTACAACTGCAAACCACAGGAAGAAAGTGTTTTATACCACTGTGAGCCAAGTCTAACCTGGGATGCTTTGCAGGCAACAGGTGGGTTTCTTCCTAGCCGCTTCTCACATAGCTTCAAGATACATGATGGTATGTGCTAAAGTCTAAAACGTACACTTTAAGATTAAAATAGAAGTATCTAAATATCATGCCGGAATACATATTGGCTAGTAACATTTTTAAAGTTTATTTAACTGTATTTTTTCATCTTAAAAATAACAATATTTAATGAAAATTTTAAGATCCAAGAGGGGTACCTAAAAAGTATCCCAATCACCTGTGTTGTGGTTGTTACAGTTAATACTATGCATATAAATTTCTAGTCTCTTATCTATATATCCCTCTCTGAGTATAGATTTTCTACTATAAATTGTACTACAATGTTTTCCAATGTTAATATTTTTAAAGGTCACTGAATATCCTTCTGTAGCCTAATTGTAAAGATTTTATGTAACCATTACTCACACTGAAGCACTTACTTAGCAATAAATGTTAGTATGACAAACCTTTAAATAGACACACTTTAATTTTTTTTAAACCTAATTTTAGTGCGGCAGCTTAATTAGTAAACAGAATTAAGTAATACTCTCAACAGAAACAAAAAGAAGACTTGACCAATCACAGAACATGACTCCTCAATGAGGCACGAAAGTTTTAAATATTCTCTAATTTCCTCAAAATGAGTGCCCTAACAACTCACTTAAACAAAAGTAAATTACTGGTTAGTACTATTTATATCTCTATTTTCCTATATTACGTAACTGTGGGGAAATCCGCTTAATAAGATAAAAGAGTGGGTAGCTTTAGTCTTAATACGAGGAAGCTTCAAGAAGTTTGTGGAGAAATTCCGCTCTTTCAATTCCATTCCCCCCAAAGCTTCTTGAAGACCCTCATATGTGCTCTATTTAATAACTCTTAGCCTTCCTCCTTTTCAAAGCCAGCAACTAGCAATTATCCTCCACAACTAAAAGAATACGAAAGAAAATGTCCAGGAAAGTCGTGACCTCAGAAAAAACAGAAGCAAAACTAATTTTTTTAAAAAGTACTATAGAAATCTATCAACTCGTATTCTAGTTCTTCTCTCAGAATTATTAAAACTATGCAAGGCCTATACTTTTCAAAATAGACCAACTGTTTTGTGGTTGTTAGTTTCTTTTTTTCAACACTCATTTTAGGTATCAGCAAACAGATGAAGAATGAATGTGGATCCTTAGTAAATAAGGTTTGACAGAGCACGCTGCTTTACAAAGTCTGTGTAGCATTAAATTAGGAAATTACGTTGTTTTAAGCAGTTTGACAGATTCAGAGATTCCATTCAAAGAAATAGCTACCCAGTGCTGCACAAAGTCTCAGTCAATCACAAATAGAACTATAAGGACATCAAATTTCAAACACTACAGCAATCTAGAACATGACACTAAATTGTACACTGCGGATTTGCCTCCCAACCACTGCCACAAAGCGATTATCGAAATTATGCATGTCACACAAATGTTTTGGTTTCTAAGTGCACATACAAGTTGTTTACACTACAGTGTACCACAGGGGAAGTTCTCCTCTGTCCTACAGGGTCCCTACGGGACAGAATCAACAATATGACAGGGAGTCTGGTTTGGCTTTGGGGGGTAGTATATTAAGTGTGCTGTGGCATTATCAAAAAAGTATGAAGCATTGCGAGAATAACTATAGGGCGACACAAACACAGTGAACAAACTACATAGAAAAATGCTGATGTTTGGGGTTGTCACAACTTTCCATTTGTTAGAAAACGAAGTATCTGAAGTACAGTTAAGCCATGATAAAACAAGGTATATCTACACAATTTTAAAAATAAATCGATACTTGAATAAGAATATAAGTGACCCTTCCCCCCTCAAAAAATAAACCAAACTCACTGCCATGGAGTTGATACCAGCTCACAGTAGACTACCCTTGTAGGCTCCCGAGGCTAACTCTTTACAGGAGTAGAAAGCCTCATCTTTTCCCCGTGGAGTGGCTGGTGGTCTTGAGTGGCTGACCTTTCCGATTGCCAGCCCAGTGCATAACCACTATGCCACCATGGTAGAACACTCATAATTGTCCATTATTTTTTAACCTCCGTATTGAAATTACGCATGCCCAAATTGCTACGGAATAAATCAATAAAAATTCAAAGAACTTTAAACAGTTTACCCTCCCTGTACTATCATCAGGATCCAAAGGCTCCAAGTTCAGGGGGTTAGGAAAGGAGGAAAAACGGAAACAAGAAACATGGGAAGGAAGTGGGATAAACAATGGTACACTGAAGGGATTACAAATGGGAGGCAATAAAATGTGTCCGAAATGTTGAATACAAAACTGATCATCTGCTCTGTAAACCTCCACCAGATTCACAATTATGTGTACGGGGGAAAAATAATCTAATGAACCCAACATTAGGTTTTTACTCTCCTTTTTAAGCAGTTCTGCTATTTTAAGACTTAAAACTCCATGGCTTTTATTCTTTAAAAAGGGCTTCCAAAAAACAAAGGATAATTTTCTTTAACATAAATTAAATAAAAAAAAACCCACTCTCTCTTGCAATGGCCATATGGGTCCACTTTATCAATCAAATATGGATTATGTGATCTTGATGGTCTTATTTTTTCCTGTATCTTGAAACATTTTGCTACTTCATCATCTTAAGAATTCATCATATTCAATTATTTTCAACTCTGCTAAAACAACTGAAATATTTTAAAGTGGAAAAATAAAATGCCTAGAAAGACGATATAATAGTATAGCAAATCATCACAAGTGCATCTTTTTCCATCTTCAAACCAAATCCCCTAAAGTAACGCATCACCTTTTATGAATGTGTAAAATAAGAATAAGGACTTTCATTTTTGGAGTCTGGCTGTAGCTATTAACCTAGAATTTTTCATTTTCCAACCAAAACAGCAAAATGAAGAAACCTGAAAATGTTTGACTATCACGAAAGAAATCAGATGTATGCAAAGAGACAGAGAGCAGCCTTCGAGCCTTTATGATGATGGTGAAATGGAGGTGAAATCTCAAGGAGTTTCAAATGATGGTATCCTACATGAGCTGATGAGTTAACAACAGACATCGAACAACCAAGGAAAAAAGGTGCATTTTACTTACCCAATTAGTCAACCCACAAACAAAGAACTTCATCGTACAAGCGTACAAGAGAGCTCCGAAAACTTGGTGGAAAAATCCCATTACCTTTCAAGTCTACTTCCCCATAAATTTTTGAAGCCTCCCCACCCCCGCCCCCCCCCGTACATTTTGAACCTCGGCAATTCCATTTTGTGAAAAACATGTACGACAGCTTTTCATTTCTTACGTTTGTGCACTATAACTTACTTGATAAACTTGTTCACAAAGATGTTTAAAAGGGATTAAATGGTATAAAGAGAAATCATTGTATTGATCATTTTAATTGGTGTTTACTAGCGTAAAAATGAAACATTTTTACAATAAAAGCATGAGCTGACAAATTTTAAAGACTCAAATGATTGCTGCTAAATATGAGTCAAAAGAAATAAGTTTAAATCTCTTACAGCTAGATTTGAAATCTAGAATTAATATTTAGAGATAGATGACTTATATTCTAGGTTAATGTATAACAATAAATTTGGTACATTTAAATGCTTATTAAAAATTCTAAAATTGTTAAATACTATTCCTTTATACTTACTTCATTAAATGACTCAGAAAACATATTAGAAACTCACTGCCATTAAGTTGATTCCAACTCACAGCACTGATATATAGGGTTTCCAAGATGTAAATTCTTATGTGAAGAAACAACCTCAACTTTCTCCTGGGGAGCATCTAGTAGGTTTGAACCACTAACCTTGTGGTTAGTAGCCCAACACCTAGTCCATATATATATATATATATATATATATATATATATATATATATTTATTTATTTAAAGTGATTGAGCTCATGTGGTACATCATGATTTTTTCTATGGGTATACAGATTAAACAATTTAAACATTATATACAATTTAAACATTATAATTTCTAAAAATTGTAATATATACAGCTTTAACATAAAGACATTCTGAATAATAGTACATAATTACTCTAGAACAATTAAAAAAAATAAAATGTAATTGGGAAAATTTAGAGTAAAATAACCCTGTGCTTTTTCTGCTGTCAAGGTTTACAGCTGACATGCGCTTCAGAAGCCGATGCTAGTATCACATCATTTTGATGTGAGGACACTAACTCCTGACACATGCATACCTAAATTAATTTGTACCCAGATTATTTACTGCAGATAATACTACTAATATTGAAGAAAATCCACAAAAGAAAAATTGCTAAAAATGAAAGGCAAGACATTTCTGATACATTACAGACTGGTGTGTGTTAAGGACTTCAGAAGTCTAAACCTGCACAAGTTCTCTATATATTCTATCTAGTAGTTACCTTTGTCGCCAGGCTATTAAACCCAAAACTTGGAAAGCACATTAGCCTTACAGTAAGTACAGCATACTACAGACACTTGGTTGTTGCATTGCTACCATGACCATCTAGCCTAAATTTAACTGAAAACAAAGATGGGATCACTTGAACTTGGAATATCCCAGAAAAAGACTTGATTAAAAGGTTTAATCTACTTTCCTATAGAGACTGCGTCTGATAAGATCATGGGGAAATTCAATTATCTCTTAATTCCATCTTCCGTGAACGTTCAGAAAGCTCCTTCATGTAGCATTTATGAGTTAAGATGTTAGTTATTTTAAGTTTAAAGAAAAACTTTGCAAATTTTCAATAAAGCTTTTTGCTACAGATTACTTTTAAATCACATGAGTATGATATTAAATTCTAGGGCATTCTGACATCTATGTTAAAGATCACTATCAGAACATATATTTATAATTCAAAAGGTTTCTTCAGCTTATTTTCAACAACCAGTCCTGAAAACAAGACAGTTTATGCGGAGTCATAATCTCTCATTAGAGGTGCTGGTTTTATAGTTGACCAAAATAAGCTTTTTCTAAATTCTTTATCAGAAAGACTAGTAATTACTGAGGAGATATTCTTTTAAAGCACCAAAAACTATTCTCTTAAATAACTGTAGCATAAAAATAACCGTATATAAATATATACATGTATGTATGTCTTGAAAAACATCGTCCCTCAAAATGTTATGCTAGAGCACCCTCTACTGACTACTCAACTCATATCAGTCTAAAAAATGATTCTTACATTTTTGGGTAGAATCAGTACTATCAATTCCTTTCAGTTTATAAAGTTAAAATTAAAGAAGCATTGTACCACACACATTTGACAAAATCAAATGGTGTTTTCCTGGAGGCTCTCCCCCAATCCACAAGGATACGTGCATGAAGTAGACACATCAGGAGGGACCAGTCCCTGGAGAAGGGCCTCATACTCAGCAGAGGTCAGTGAAATGGAGGACGGCCCTCAATGCGATGGCTGGCGCAGCACAGGGCTGTGAGGACGGCACAGACCCGGGTGTTCTGTTCTGCTGAGGGCATTTAGAGAGCTCTGGTGGCACTTTTGTTGAGACGTGACTTAACCCACCACCAGCGGTTCAAAACCATGCAGCAACCTGGTGGGAAAAAGATCTAGTGACCGAATCCCAATAAATATTTCAAGCTACAACTCTCGGAGGCAATTCTACTCTGCCAGATGGGATTACTGTGAGTTGAAAATCAACTCAGGGGCACCTAGCAGCAACAGCGAGCATTTAGGCACTGTTTTAAGCACTTTGCATGTCTGAACTCATTCAATATTTGAAATGAAAATTTCCCCATTTTGCAGGTAAGAAACTGAGACATGGAAACGTTTAAAGTTTTGCCCAACACTATCTAATAAGTGATGGCAGTGGAATTTAAGCCCGGACATCCTGATTTTAGATTCAGAATTCTTAGCTATTATGTTCTAACACACAGGGGTAAAAATATAAGGAGCAAATAAGAAGAGGCTCCAGAAAGTTCACATTACAATGGAATGAAAATATAATACATTTTTGCCACAAACTTTTTGAAGCCTTCTTGTAAATGGTACATAGGAAGTATGTATGCAATGTAGAGATGGCACAGCGGTGGAAATGATCGCTTTTGGCTAGGGGAATCATAAAAAGGCTATCACTTTATAAATAACAGTTCAGAGGAATCAATGAACGAGACAAAAAAGGAAGCTGGAGAAGGCAACAGAGCCAGGGAAAAACACGTGGAAAGTTAGAAGCATGACACACCATCCACTGTTCCTGACAGAGCAGGTTAGTCAAGCTGGAAAGCAGTGGGCTATGAAGGACCTCGTGCACGCACCATGCTATTACTCGGGCTTTGCCGTGTGTAGGACTCGAAATAAGCTCGTGCAGAAGGGGGGTAACAATATCCGATATGTGTTTAGAAAACTCACTTATGGAACTGAGGAAGACTGAAGCTGGACAGCATTGGCAAGGAGACAAGATCCTACTAAGTAAACTGAGGGAGAAATTGGATGGGCTGACTCCAGGTAGAACTAGTAGGAAATTCAAGATCTATCTAATCTAGCAGGTAAAAATCATACCTAACAATTGGGTGCGAAAGGAATCAAAAATGTGTTCTCTAACCATGTGCAATAAAAGCAGGAATCAGAGCACATGGAAATTAAACAAGTAGAAAACATTTTTAAATAAAAGCGATGTCTTTAACAAAGCTGATAATAGACAACCTTGCACCCATAAATTGGTATCGACTCGATGACAGTGAATGAGCCATTCTGCATGAGAAAGAAAAAAAAAGATTAATAACCTTATGTTCGTCAATCAGTAATGGCGGAATCCATTAAAAAAAAAAGCCACAAATCAACAAAGGTCAATCACAATCCAATAGATAGGTCATCTAAGAAAGCCTGGTGCCAGAGCCTACTTAAGAATGAAAGAGCAAATGTGCTGCCTCTCTCTCAAACAAGAACAGTGACTCCCACTTACTGCAAGTTCTGGTATAGCGCAAGGAACAGAAATCGAACACAAGGCTTACAGATTCAACCTGAAGAATTAAAATGATCTAATTACCAGGTAACATAACTGTCTATACAAAAGTTATTGAAGAATCTTAAAAACAACCAAACAAAATTCCTAGAATTAATTAACGAGTGAATTTAGCAGGGTCACAGCCAACAGTATGAACAGACAAACTTAATTGCATTTCTACATGCCAACAATGAACACACAAATCAAAATTAAAGCTGCCCCTTTTAAAATATAGTTTTGCATGTCAACACAAAGACCTGTATTGTACATCAATGTCACCAACTCCTATACTACTAAGACACTAGTACAGAACAAAAAGTGCAAACCCTACATATTTACATGGTTGCTGGTTTCCTCTGGTTACCATATCCTGTTAAAGACCTTTGCTTAAATGCCAGAGATTTTCATAGTGACAGCCTATTTTAGGAAAAAAATTTTTAATATAGGAGACAATGCAACTCTTATGAGCAAAAAAGAAATGACTAAAACTTAGTACACAGACCCTAAATTACATTCAGGGTTAAGTTAGCTATTAACTTCTTAAATATATAAAGTACCTAAAAAAATACTAAATGGAAAAATGCCTCAAAAGTCCTTAAATGTATGAGTAAATATCAGAACACAATTATGAAAGTGTTATCATGCATTAAAAAATACCTCAAAACTAAAATCAAGATACTTGAATTATAAACTTTCATGTAAACTCTTCCAAGGGAAATTTCATTTCATTTCCATGGAGTTTCACTGAGTAATAATTGACTACAGCAGGTTTTCAGTAAGACTTTCAGAAAGGATAAATAATGAAAGAATGGGAACTCGATCCATGTCAGTCAACATCAATGTTCTGCCATTAGGAGAGAAAGGCTTTCAGACAAGATTTATCTACAGTACAACTTGTGGGTACAAATCTCCATAATATAAACATGGGTATGATGCAGGACAGAGTGAGTGGCGGCCGAGAGATGACTAGGTAGTCATTTACTATAGTGCTATACTGATGTCCCCCACCTCCCAGCAGTTCTGAACTGGGGGGGAGGGGTGCCCTGCAGGGGACAGATGGCAATGTACCTCAACAATTTTTGTTATCCACTGGCAGGAGTACTACTGGCACCGTGCCAGCATTACTACCAAACATCTGATAATACAGGCTATCCTTGTCCCAACAAAGAGGGATCTAATTCATGTCAATAGTGCCCCGTTGAGAATCTATATATTGATAAAATTGATAAGATCTGCTAATTTCACAAATTATGATTATCTCTAATGCATGCTGAGCGATAGAAATTGAAATATACCTTTAATGTAGATATTGTTGCTGTTAGGTGCTATAAGGTCGGTCTGACTTAGTTGACTGTGTTCAGCAGAAGGAAACACTGCCTGGTCCTCCTCCAACAAGAGAGAACTGACAAGCGTGTAACAAATGGCTGCTGAGTCAATCAATTCCGACTCCTGGGGACCCCGTATGTGTGTCCCGTAAGGTTTTCAATGGGTGTGTGTTAGAAGTAGATTTTTCTTCCGCAGCACCTTCTGGGTAGACTTAAACAGCCAACATTTCGGTTCGGAGCCAACTACATTAACTAACTGCATTGACGACGCACAGCTGTAGCTATCTTGCGAGTTCACTTTTTGTAAGCTACCCATCCATACCTTTCCCTTCCTTCCCTCCTTTCTCTCTCTTCCTGACTCTAGCTCCTCTTATACTTAAGCCACCTTCTCAATCCAAAGCCCTCCAAATCTTTTAAGGAAAGCATCAGAAAGCATTTGTGTGCTCCATGCTGCCTGAACTCTAAAAACCCAAACAGAAAACATTAAATAAGAACCATGTCATTCCTTCCCAAGACCACCTCAAAAAAGTGAGACGTAACCCATAATTCAATACAAAATATCATCTCAAATGTTTCTGGATCCCTATGGAAAATCTACTCCTTTGGGGTCTATCCTAGTACAAGGTGAGAGTTCAAAAAGTTCACTCTCCTTGTTTATAATATTCCTTGAAGTCAATTCAGTGGCACTAGTTCAATACCTATGGCTTCTCTTATTTGTCTTATATTTCTTGGTTTTAATAGTCGTAGATCCAGAGAGCACGTCTAACTTTAATCTATTTGTATTCCTCACAATTTCATTTAAATATTGTCTCAGTCTGTACTTTTTTCATTCAACCATATTCATATGGAAGAATTTCAATACCTTGCTTTATTTTAAGAAATATTCTCTCTGTAATTCATCCAGGTTTATTAAATATTTTGGTAGTACAAGGAATTGAATCCTCTGCAATAAACTGAAAGAAATATCATCTGTATGTAGATAAGCCCAGATTTAAGACTTACTCGTATTCTCAATAAAAAATATAAATTATTTTTCAAAAAGGGGATCCAAATATTTAATGGACCAAACATATACAAGGTGTGCCTGCGGCAGGAAGTTTGAAAGATGTCATTGTAGGTTCTGATCTGTTTATAAAGATCCAGTTGTACACCAATATGATTGTGTCTTATAAAAGAAACCACTGTTGAACTCACATGAATCTGTTTCGTTACCCACACATCCAAACAGAAGGCAAAATGTTTTTCAAGTTAATATTCTGACGATAGCAGCGAAACCAAGCATCTTTTGCTTTGCAGACACTTGTTCTTACAATTGATTCTGGGCACTATCTTTTAAACCCTAGCATGCACTCCATGCTCAATAGTGCAGAAAAACTCACTCACCATTTCAGTGGTGTGCCTTCATATTCAAACCACATCTCACTAATGTCTTCTTGTCTCATCACCTTCTGAAAGTGCTTTTTCACTTTGTCTGTTACCAGCGTCAAATAACTTACTCTTGGCAGAAGCAACTGAAATGAAAATTTGTAAGACCATAATTACTTATTTATTTTTTCAACACACACACACACACACACGCACGAAGAAGGTTTGGGGATTTAAAAGAAAATAGTCATTTTGCAGTATTTTCAGTATTCAACACAAAAGCAATTGTTTTTGAGAGAAAATTAAAGAGCTATTTTAAATTTTCTATGGGGACATTAATTTAAGTACAGTTTACAGAATAAATGCCTAGAATTAACAAAATAAACGTATCTATAGTCTTCCTGTAAAACTTACAATGTAATCAGTTGACACACTACATAAGACAGTTACAACTTCAAATAACTTTAACTTAAAATAATCCCACTGAGCTAATACAGCTATCTTAGGGAGCAATTTAGTCCTGATATTTGCCTTGACAAATCAGGCCTTCTCGGGACCCTCTCTCATGTATTTATTTAGTTGTAATGGAGAAGAACACCAAGACACGACATACTTCTGTATGAGGGTAAAATAAAATGGAGGTGGAAAAATATTTATAAAAAGTGCTTATCAAAACACTTGGTGGCAGCAATAGAATGGCCCTCAAGAGTCAAGCAAATTTTCATTAGATGTAAAATAAAGGCCCACGAAGAAACGGAACAGAAGGATGGTGTGACGGGAAAACAACATGCAGGTGGCAGTTCCACAGCTGTGCCCAGAAAGACTAACAGAAGCAAAGAGGCGGAAGAGGCCTGGAAACATGGACGACCTAGAAATGGAGGAGAAGGGTAATTATGAACGAAGAAAACGAGAGGAGGAGGAGGAGGCTGAACCACACAATGAATGCAACTAACGTCGCTAAACTCAACTTGAAAGAAATGTTGAAATGGGGTGGGGATAAAAGGGAGTTAAAGTAGAGATGAACACCTTTTGAGCTACACATTTAAATCTCCAAACTGTCATAGAAGTACAAGCTTAGGGTATGACGCTGGTGATTCACATGAGCAGCCAGAGCAGACCAAGCAGACACACATTCCCGCGTCTGTGCCCTTTCCAGTAGGCGTTGCAATCATCTCCTATTTCCCTAAGCCTTCCCCTTTGCTGGCATCAACTGTTTAGTTCTTCTCTCAGCACCTTTGTTAATCTAAACCCACATCAATCTCAATGCTGCTTATTCGGGGTGATGTCTTTTGACGAGCAAATCAAATAGAATTTCGGAGCTGGCAAATATACACAGAGAAATATTCTGGTTGAAACAACTGGGAATTAAACACTGAAAACCAAGAAACAGGCACTAGGGCGAAGGGTCACAGAAGTGTGGGCAGAGTAGTAGTCGGCATGCTCTGGTATATGCAGAAAGATACTGGTGCTGTGAGCAAGCTCTTGGTAGTAGTGTGCTTTCAACAGAACACATGTTCCTCCTTTTAAGAAAGCAATGATTATGAAAGAAAAAGGAAATCAATACAATCGACACATAGGAAAAAACACCACTGGATGTTTTTACAGGCAGTATCACCTCTATTTTGCAGGCAGCTTAAATAAGTAACTGGCCAAAATTAAATGCTATTCAATTAAAGGCAAAGGAAAAAATGTGTGAAAGTCAGAAATGTCAGAATCAAAATTAATGTGACAGACATCTTTAAGACAGAATGGTGAATTAGCTGTTTTTTAAATGATTATATTGGGGCTTGTACAGCTCTTATCATAATCCATACAGACACCCGGTGTGTCAAGCACATTTGCACTTCTGTTGCCATCATCATTCAAAACATTTTCTTTCTACGTGAGCCCTTGGTATCAGCTCATTTCCCCCTCCCTCATGAACCCTTGATAATTTATAAATTATTATTTTTTCATGTCTTATACCAACTGCTGTCGCCCTTCAATCACTTTTCTGTTGTCCATCCCCCTGAGAGGGGGATCTGTTTCCCCTTTCCCTCCTGATATCGCTGGTATTATTGGTCCTAAGGGGCTTATCTGTCCTGGATTCCCCGGGTTTCCAGTTCTTATCTGTACCAGTGTACATGTTCTGGTCTAGCCAGATTTGTAGGGTAGAATTGTCATGATAATGGGGGGGGGGGGAAACATTAAAGAACTAAAGGAAACGTGTATGTTCTATCAGTGCTATACTGCACCCTGACTAATTCTTCTTGGCTATTTCTTTAAGTAGTAAAAATTATTGGTCTTTCATATTATCAAATCCAGAATGTTGACTTAAAAGGACTTTTGGGCATTAAATAATCTATTCTGGGGCCAGTCCCAATCCCAACTATGTAGACAGTCGCCCATCCCCACAGAAGAATTTACTTCAGAGGACAGCACTGAAGCTACAGCTCAGGGAGAGGGACATGTCTGATCAGAGCACACAGAAGCAAATGAAGGAGGAGGAAGAGAGAGTGGAGCATATCCTGGCCCACCAAGCCCTGAGGACGATATTCATTGTTCAGAGCAGCCCATGCACAGAGAGCACCATAGGGCTGTTCCCACTACATGGCACAATGTCCCTGGCCGACCCATAGTGCTAAGGGAGACAACACTGGAGAGACACGGTGTGGGAGCTGACCCCACCACACTGACCAAAACAATAAGGGCATGCAACAGAACAGCAAGAGGAACAGAGAAAGGAAGTCTCCAGGGAATACCAAAAATTAACTTTCAGGCCAGGGTGTGGCACCGCCTCAGACACCAGAAAACACTCCTAAAGGTCAACAAACAGACCTTGAACCATTAACAGGCATTTCTTTGTCAATGGTTTTGTTATTGTTTTGATGTCTGTTTTTTGTTCCTATTGTTATCTTTGCAGGTCTACCTAGATAAGATATGTAGGTCTATCTACATAAGATAAACAATCTGGAAGAGAAAACAACGGACAGATGGTTCTGGAGGACATGGGAGAGGGAGAGCGCAGGGTGTTAACAAACCCAGGGATAAGGAAACAAATGATCCAAAATTGATGGTGAGGAGGGTGTAGGCCTGGTAGGGCTTGATCAAGGACAATGTAACTGAGAGGAATTACTGAAACCCAAATGAAGCTGAACATGATAGTGACACAAGAGGTACGTAAAAGGAAATAGGAAAGAACTAAGAGGGAAAGGGCATTTATAGAGGTCTAAATACAGACATCTACATATGTAAATATATTTATATATGACGTGGGGACATAGATCTATGTACATATATTTGTAGGTTTAGTATTAAGGTAGCAGATGAACACTGGGCCTCTACTCAAGTACTCCCTCAATGCAAGAACACGTTGTTCTATTAACCTGGCATTCCATGATGCTCACCTTCCCAACACGATCACTGAAGACAAAGCAGGTGCATAAGCAAATGTGGTAAAAAAAAGTTGATGGTGCCAAGCTACCAAAAGATATAGTGTCTGGGATCTTAGAGGCTTGAAAATAAAAACATGGTCATCTAGCTGAGAAACAACAAAGCCCACATGGAAGAAGTACACCAGCCTGTGTGATCACGAGGTGTCCATGGGATCAGGTTACCAGGCAGCAAAGAACAAAAAATCATATCATTGTGAATGAGGGGAAATGGGGAGCGGGGACCCAAAGCCCATCTGTAGGCAACTGGAAATCCCTTTACAGAAGGGTTGCAGGGAGGAGACAAGCCAGTCAGGGTACAGTATAGCACCAATGAATGCTTTAATGCTTTCTCCCCCCCCCAACTATCATGATCCCAATTCTACCTTACAAATCTGGCTAGACCAGAGGATGTACACTGGTACAGATAAGAGCTGGAAACAGAGAATCCAGGACAGATAAACCCCTCAGGACCAATAATGAGAGTAGTGATACCAGGAGGGTAAGGGAAAAAGTTAAGGGAAGAACGGAGGACCTGATCACAATGATCTACATATAACCCCCACCCTGGGGGATGGACAATAGAAAAATGGGTAAAGGGAGACACTAGACAGTGAAAAAATAATAATAACGTATAAATTATCAAGGGTTCATGAAGAAGAGAGAGTGGGGAAGGGAGGAGGAAAATGAAGAGCTGATGCCAAGGGCTCAAGAAAAAAGAAATTATTTTGAGGATGATGATGGCAACAAATGTACAAATGTGCTTGACATAATGGATGGATGGATGGTGATAAGAGCTGTACGAGCCCCCAATAAAATGATTTATTTTTAAAAAATCTATTCTGTAAAAATGGTATTTAAATGAGGTGGAGAGGCTTATAAGGAAGCTACATCTCCACTAGAGTATTAAAGTCAGTTCTTAACTTTAGAGATTACTGTCACATGCAAGTTAAATCAAAATTGTTGAGGAACTCAGTGATTTTTTGGAAACAAAACCTTAGTTAAAATAAGAACATAAGACTGTAAGGTCCATTTAGACAGAGCGTTTTGCTAATTTTGTGTAGTGCGACAGCCCCAATGCCTAATAGCATCTGTTTTATGTAGCAACCCCAGTGCTACGGATTTGATTCTGAATCACAGCTTCCCTATACGTGGAGACACATTGCTCCCTAAGGTTTCTGAGACGGTAAGTCTTTTCTAGACAGAGCAGGCAACCTTTCCTCTCTCAGAGCTGCTGGTGGGTTCAAAGTGCCGACCTTGTGGTTAGCAGCCCAATTCTTCGTCCACTGCACCCCCAGGGCTGCTCTGTACATCACAGACACACAGTAGACGTGCCGAAGGTAAAGAGGGTCAAGAACTCAAAACACGGATTTTATACTGAAATGCAGTTAGCTGCTTCTGGTCGAAATTAGCCTGTGGTAGTAACCTCACTCACTCAAAATGCACTGCCTTCAAGTCAATGCTGACTCACTGCAAACCCCTGTGGGTTCCTGAGACTGTAACTGTTTATGGGAGTAGAAAGCCCAGTCTTTCTCCTGAGGAGCTGCTGGTGGTTTTGAATTGCCAACCATGTGGATCACAGCCCAACATACAACCACCGTACGCCACCAGGATTCCATGTAGTAACCTATAGTGCTATAAATATACAGGAGCACAATGTATCTAGTAATCATTTAAATGGAGCCGTGAAAAGATACCATCCTGTTGTCAATAGCCTCTGGCTCCTCATCTAACACTGGTATAAAGTAGCAGTGACTCTTTTCCCTATACACCATTTGGAAGGAATATTGTACACAGTTGTATAGAATGTGTATGTTTCTTTAAAAGTAACTTGTAGCATTATTTCTTCATACTAAATCCCTTTTGTGTCCAACAATTTTAAATGATAAAATTAGAGATTTACTAATTTAGGACAAAAATCTAAATGAAATGTATTAGAATTCCTCTTTGTCCCAATGTGTGAGGTATCATATTAGCAATAGGAATAAAACACTGAATAAGGCAGACAGTAAAAAAAAACAAAACCCTCAACATCAAGTTAATGCCAACTCATAACGACCTTACAGGACAGTACATAGCTGCTCCTGTTAACTCTTTACAGGAGTAGAAAGCCCAGGCTTTCTCCTGAGGGGCTGCTGATTTCAAACTCTCGATTTTGCGGATAATACTCCAACCCGTAACCACTATGCTAACAGGGCTCCTTAAAAATGTCAAATAATGCTAAGAAACAAACGACAATTCAAAAAGAGGTGACAGGCGTGACTTCTGTAGACCTAGTTTGAAAATGCAGCTACAGTGAATAAACAAATCAACTCAGGACCATTGCACTGATGTCAACTCAAAGTACTACCGCAGGCAGGGTAGAGCTGCCTGTGTGAGTTTCTGAGTGTTCACGGAGTAGCTCTTTCTGTGGGGGAAATAGGGAGGAGGAGGCAGTGCGCACAGGCAACTTTTCCAAAAACCCGGGCTGGAAATAAAACTTGGTGGGGATAGATCAGGGGTCAACAGAGGATAGGCTTATTCTAAATAAAAATGTGCTTAAATATGTCTGCAGTTCTTTCAGTAATACTGTCAGTTGGATGCGATCTTTTAAAAAAAGCCCAACCAAAACACCGCCCATCCTGCACCATCCTCCAAAGCGCTCTCACGTTTGAGCCCGTTACCACTGGCACTGGGTCAATTTATCTTGTCAAGGTTCGTCCTCATTTTTGCTGTGCCTCCATTTCACCAACCATGTTCTTCTCCAGGGACTGATCTCTCCTGAAGGGAGTCTAACCATCCTTGCTTTTAAGCACTCTGGCTGTACTTCTTCCAAGACAGATTTCTGTTCTTTGGGCAGTCTATGGTACTTTCAATATTCCTTACCACACCATATTTCAAATGCATCCATTTTCTTCAGTCTTCCTTCAACATCCAACTTTCATATGCATGAGGAGAAAGAAAATACCATGGCTTAAGTCAAAATGACATCCTTGCTATTCAACACTTTAAAGAGGTCTGGTGCAGCAAATCTGCCAATGTGATACATCCTTTAATCTCCTGGCTGCTGCATCTACGAGCAGTGATTGTGGATCCAATCAAGATACGATTCCTAACACCCTTCTATCTTTTCTCCATTTATCATGATGCTACCTACTGGTCCAGTTGTGAGGATGTGGGTACTTTTTACATTGAGTTGTAATCCATACTCAAAACTGCAATCTTTGATCTTCATCAGCAAGTACTACAAAGTGCTCCTCGCTTTCAGCAAGCAGAGTTGTGTCACATGCACATTAACATGCCTTCCTCCAATCCTGATGCTGTGTCCTTCATAAAATCAAGCATCTCTAATGATCTGCTCAGCACACAGATTGACTACGCATGGTGAGAGGATACAACCCTGACACACGCCTTTCTTGAATTTAAACCACGCAGTGCTCCTTTGTGTTGTTTGCACAGCTCCCTCTGGATGCATACACAGGCAGGTTCCCGTGAGCACAGTGCAGTGTTCTGCAATTCTCATTCTTCTCAAGACTATCCATGCTTTGTTATGCTCCAGAGTCAAATGCCTTGGCATAGTCAATAAACACAAGTAAACACCTTTCGGGGATCCTCTGCTTCAGCCAAGAGGCATCTGGCATCAGCAGAGCTCTGCTGTTCCCCACCCGCTGAATCTGTCCTGAACCTCTGCAGCACCCTGTCAATGCACGGCTGCAACCCTTATTGGATGTTCAGCAACATTTTATTTGCATGTGCTCTCAATGACATTGTTCTGTATCTGTGCCTTCTTTTGGTTCACCTATCTTCGGAATGGTTACAAATATGGACTTCTTCCAGTCAGTTGGCCAACTAATTGTACTCCAAATTTCTTGGTACAGACTAATGAGTGCTTTCAGTATTCTTGAGTTTGTTGAAACATTTCAACTGGTATTCCATCAATTCCTGAAGCCTTGTTTTTGGCTAATGCTTTTAGTGCAGCCTGGACTTCCTCCCTTAATATCATTCTTGCCCATATGTTGGGTTGAATATCAACTATTTATTTTTGGTACAGCGACTCAGTGCTCTTTCCACCTTCTTTGGATGCTTCTTGCACCATTCACGATTTTGCCCATAGAATCTTTCAGTATGGCAATTTGAGACTTACATTTTTTTAGTTCTTTCAGTTTAAGATATGCTGTGTGCTTCCTTTTTAGATTTCTAACTCATGTCTTTGCACATGTTATAATATCTCACGCTGTCTTCTCGAGCTCCCCTTGGGAATTTTCTGGTCACTTTTTTCTTTTAAACTTCATCTTTAGCTACTTCATGATTAAGAGGGAGTTTCAGAGTCTTTTCTGGCATCCACTTTGATCTTTTCTTTTTTTCTGTCATTTTAGTGACCTTTTGCTTTCTTAATTTATGTTCTTGATGTCATTCCACAGCTCATCAGGTCTTCTGTCCACAGTGTTCAAAGCATCAAATCTGTTTTTGACATGTTCTCGAAACTCAGTGGGAAAGACTCAGGGTCATCATTTTTCTCCCGTGGACTTGTTTGAATTTTCTACAACTTCAACCTGAACTTACTCAAGAGTAATTGATGGTTTGTTTCAGTCACCTCATGGCCTGATTTTAGCAGCTAATATTCTGCATCATCTCTTCACACAGATATATCAATTTGATCCGTGTATTTCATCTAGAGAAGTTCACATGTATAATCAGTCCTTTTGTGTTGCTGAGAAAAGGTTTTTTTTGCTAGGAATAAGTCATTGGTCTTGCAAAATTCTATCATGCGGTCTCCAACTTTGTTTCTATAATCAAGACCAAACTTCCTCCTTTATTCCCACCTTTGCATTCTAATCACTAATATCAATCCATCTTGGTTACATGCTTGATACACTTCCAACTGAATACATAATTTGTCAATTTATTCATCACTAGCTTTAGTGGTTGGTGTATAAATTTGAATGACAGTTGAATTGATTTACTTGTATTGGGATAGACACTGTCCTATCAGAGCACATTATACTTCAAAATAGATCTTGAAATGTCCTTTTTGATGATGAATGAAACGCTATTTCTCTTGTCATTCATTCTCAGCATAGTTAACAGTATGATTTCTTAATTCGAAATGGTCAATACCAGCACATATCAGCTAATGCCTAGAATATCTGTACATGTTCCATCTAATTTTTAGAAACTTCCAATATTCCTGAATTCATACTTCGTGCATTCTAAATTCCAATTATTAATTGATGCTTGCAGCTGTTTCTTCTCATTTTGAGTTTTGCCCCATCAGCAAATGAAGGTTTTACTCCTTCAGGTTTCAGTTCATGCCCATCACTATGGTTGACTCTCCTTTGAGAATGCAGCTGCTCCTCAGTCATTTTTTTAATGTCTCTGACTCGAAGAACTCATCTTCCAGTACTATCCCTGACAATGTTGTGTTTCTATTCATTAGGCTTTCCATAAATGACAATGTTTTGCTGCTAGCTATAGGGTTTTAGTTGGGTAATTTCTCTGAAGTGGACAGCCTATTCCTTCTTCATGATCTGTTCTTAGTCAGGAAGCTCTGAAGAAATATCCCATCACCACCAATCCATTTCTAGTTTGCCATGTCCTCCCTGGATAAACAATACCATATGGACCTGAGACACAAAAGAAGTTGAATAAATGTAACTAAAAATGGTTTGTCTCTTTGCCAAGAAATAGGAAAGATACTATCTATCATCTCTGACTAACTGGTACATAAGCTTGGATTATATGCAACAGGACTTTAAAAGTTCATGGAAAATTCCACTGTCTTTGAATTCCATTTTTTCCATGAACTTTTTGAAGCCCCCTATAATATACACTTGTGGGGGGGGGGGAAGTACACTGAACTCAGAAGACATTTGAAACTCTTTTGGAATAGTGAATCCATTAACTCAAACTAACAAGTTATACAGACAAGGATCCCTGGTGGTGCTATGGGTTAAGCACTGAACTGCTAACAGCACCACAGTTCAACCAGTCACTCACTGTTGCCTGGGAGAAAGATGAGGCTGTCTGCTCCTGGAAAGATTAACTGCCTCAGAGAACCTAACGCAGCATTTAAAATTTACCAGGGCGCTTCAAGAGTGTGTGGAAAAACAGAATTGAAAGAAAATGGAATTTTGCCAAAACTTTTTGAAGACTTTTACATATTCTAAACATATATGTATGAGGGGGTATGCAAAAGAAAACTGAAATTCTCTTTTCAAAGATATGTATTGAAATTTGTTTTACAAACCAACCATAGTGCCTTCAAAGTACTCTCCAGTACACTTAATATATTTGCCAAACCTGCGATTCCAATCTTGGAAAATTTTTCAAACTCATCTGTTTGGATGGCTGACAGCAACTCCGTTTTTTTCTTCACCTCTTCAAAGTCGTCAAATTAATGTCCTTTCAAGTCCCTCTTCATTTGCAGAAACAAAGGAAGTAGCAGGGAGCAAGGTCAGGTGAGTAAGGTGTGTGGGGCAAGAGAGGCATGCTGTTTTTTTGCCAAAAACTGGCACACTGAGATGGCTCCTTGAGCAAATACGTTGTCATGGTGGCAAAATCAGTCTCCCATCTGCCACAAATCAGGCCCTTTTTTGTTGCACACTGTTACGCAATCTTTTAAGAACCCCTAAATAGAAAGCTTGATGAACAGTCTGACCTGGTGGAAGGAACGCCAAGTCACACCACTACCAAATTGATATTATCATCCATTCAGGTTCAAGAAGTTGATGGACGTCCAGAACGAGGTTTGTCATCAATTGACATTTCACCTTTTATGAAATGAGAAAACCACTCATGCACTGAGTTTTTCCCACAGCGTTGTCCTTGTGGACGCTGTGTTCAACACCACAACAGTTTCTGTAGCATATTTCCACAAGCACAAAACATATTTCACAGCTGCATGCTGTTCTCTTAAATAGGCCATCACAAAAAACAAGGCTCGAGTGATGGTGCTTTCATGAAAAAATTCACTGTGACCAGAGAGAATCTTCCCTAGCGATGCCACTGGGTGCACTAACTCAAGAGTGAGTTGCTCAGTGCTGGCCTAGTGGGGAAAATGTGTGAAACTTCCGTGGTACCACCCATTTCATGGTATCACGAAAGTTCCACCCAGCAGTTTTCCCCTTTTTGGAAGGGCAGGGGGGAGTACCCCCTCATATGTTCACTACATAATACCTCAATGAACATATGAATGAATACACACACATTCAAATGTTCACTGAATTATCCAAAGTTGCTTGGAATTACCTATAAACAACAGAATTATATCTAGGTACAATCCATTATTTTCAAAATTGCTTCCCGTTACAAAACATTATAAAGTTTGACTCCAGCATGATTTGTTACTTATGCGTAAGAAAAAGGAAGTCATGAAAATGCCACATCCATATGTCAACCATGAGCTTTTCCTCAGGATGACAGGATAATAGATGGTTTTTCTTTTGGGTTTATCATGGTTTCCTAATTTTTCCCATAATGGGACTATGTTTTAATCATATATAAAAATACAGCTTCTATTTTTACAAATGGTCCAAGTTAAACATCCCCTTTACTATTATCCACATACTTACATAATACGGTTCTGCTTCCCTTTCAGTTATCTCATCCTGATAGAGTGTGAAGCAAGTTGGAATCCGCCCAAACCACACATCTCGAAGCACATCTTTGTCATCTGTCATTCTTCCAGTGGTTAAAGCAGTACATACAAGCTAAATTCTATTTTCAACCAAAGCCAAACTGGAAAGAAAATAATAAAGAGCATTAATAGGATCCTTGCAAGATAAGCTTGCTTGTGAAGCCAAGAAAGATTACAGGAAAGAAAAATTATGTCACCAGGATAAATCACTTCCCAAATCTGATTTATCCGGTAGAATAAATAAAGACACAGTATCAGAAATTCTAAATGCAGAGCAATGACTTGTGTAAAGGACCACAGAAGTGAACCAACTCAAAATTACCTGTGTATGCAAGTACTGGACTTCTGCCAAAGTGATCCTTTATCAATATCCTTCTCAAGTTCCAGAATGAGTCTACTTCTTCACTAAAATGAACACTTCCCTGACTCTCTACTGAGCCACAGAGCCAGCTCCAAAGGATCTGACTTCTTCAAACAGCCCTGCTCCAGATAGGTATCTATCTGTAAGAATACTGTATTTATTATTCATTCATTAATTTATCTATTAGTTCATCCTGTCCACAATTTGATCTTACCAATATAAGTACAGCCAGAAGTTTCCTTACACAATTTGGACATGCAATCAGGAGAGAGCATCCCCGAAGGAGGACCTACTAGGTGGGTTGACAGAGGCGGCTGCAGCAGCAGATGGACGACAGTCCTGCAACAGCCGGCTCAAACACAGCACCAACTGCGAGGACGGTGCAGGACTGAGCAGTGTTTTGTCAGGTGTATGTGGGGTCACTAGGAGTCGGAATCGACTCAGTGGCACCTAAAAACAAGTTCTAGGCTTATTTTCAGTATCACTGACCCTCCAAACTCCTGGCTCTGTGTCCTCCTGCCCCTCTTTGCTCTGCTCTTCCCCACCTATTCAGTCCACAATTCTCTGCTCCAAAGAAGTGCTTTTCTTCAGACTTTTTAAAAGCTTTATTTCCTATGCCATCAATATAGCTTTAAATCTGCAAACAGACTATAGTAGAAAAACATGTTTTTGACTTCTGTAATATCCAAGTGTCTTCTGGTATCAACAATCTACAACTAACACCATAGTATACTAATAAATGTGGAAATCGCATAGTTGATAAAAATTGCTTGAGTTAAGGAATCTGAATACCGAGAAGCAGTATCTTCATTCTTGCCCAAATAATATTTCCTACCTTTCAAAGGGCTAATTCTTAATTTATCAGCATGTGTGGGAGTTCCAAAAAGTTTGTGGAAAAATGTAATTAAATCTTTCCACAAACTTTTAGAATCCTCCTTGTTATATTTGAAACACTTTAAATAATAGTTTAGCCAAAATCAATTATTAATCTTTTCTTTTTTTCCCTTCCATTCACCAATACCAATAAATGACTGCCTCGTGGCGCTGTGGTTACATGCTGGGCTGCTAACCACAAGGTCAGCTGTTCAAAACCACTACCCCCTATGTGGGAGAAAGATGAGGCTTTACTTCCATAAAGAGTTGCAGTCACAGACACTGACAGAAGAATTTCTACCCTGTCCTATAGTGTTTCTATGAGTCAGAATTGACTCGATGGCATTAAGATAATTGAGATACAAGAGAAAAATTCAGGTAGAGTTTTAAACTTTGAGTTAAAGGGGCTTCAGAAAATTGATGTATTTTAACACTTTAGAAGTCAACTGGATACATTATTATCTACAGATAATTAAAACTGCGATAAATTTTAAAGTGTCCAAACTCACAAAACGCAGGATAAGAATCCTGGTTCCTTACATATGAGGGCTGGAGGTACAGGGAATCCAGGGTGGATGATACCTTCAGGACCAAGGGTGTGAGGGATGATGCTGGGAGAGTGGAGGGTGAGTGGGTTGGAAAGGGGGAACTGATTACAAGGATCCACTTGTGACCTCTTCCCTGGGAGAGGGACAGCAGAGAAGGGGGGAAGGGAGACACCGGATAGGGCAAGATATGACAAAATAACGATGTATAAATTACCAAGGGCACATGAGGGAGGGGGGAAAGGGGAGGGAGGGGAAAGAAAAAAAAAGAGGACCTGATGCAAGGGGCTTAAGTGGAGAGCAAATGCCTTGAGAATGATTGGGGCAGGGAATGTATGGATGTGCTTTATACAATTGATGTATGTATATGTATGGATTGTGATAAGAGTTGTATGAGTCCCTAATAAAATGTAAAAAAAGAAAAGAGGAGAAAAAAATGATGAGGGCAGACTGTATACATGTGCTTTATACAATTGATGTATGTATATGTATGAACTGTGATAAGAATTGTATGAGCCCCAATAAATTGTTAAAAAAAAAAAAAAGAATCCTGGTCCTTTGACCAAAACCACGATCTTTACTCATAAATGTCACTATTTCAAGCAAAAGACAAAAATGCAGTCAAACGAACAGACCTTCAAATTCAAGCAACATACTCAGTTTCTGCACTCTGAAAATTACAAATCATACAAAATCAACTCACTGCACACAGGCAAGATTTCTTAATACAGCAGTGACTTACTCTTTTTGAATAAATTTATTAGTGGCGGGGAATAATGAAAATGGGAATATTAGATGTGAGAATTAAGTGAATACTTAAAACAGTACATACCATTGTGGCTATCATAATTTACCAAAAGCAAAAAAAAGAAAATATAGTCTTGAGAACTATATTAAAATAATAAAGATTTCCAGAATTTAAGAATAAACACAAGTATTTCATATTATAATTTTTAAAATGTATTTTGTTGTGCACACAACGAAAGTGCATTAAAAGCTGTGGGACCCACCACCATCTTTGGGAAGGTGCCACCTTTAAAGTGCCCCATTTTAATGTTATGTAAATCACCCTCACTTTGTAATGATTGAACCCTTCAAACCAAAACCAAACTCACAGCCACCTAGTGGATGCAGACTCATTGTGGCCTACAGGACCAGGCAGAACTGCCCCTGTGAGTTTTCAAGACTGCAAAACTCTATGGGGACGGAAAGCCTCGTCTTTCTCCTGAGGACTGGCTGGGGGTTTCAAAATACTGAACCTGTAGAGCCCAACACATAAGCACAGTGCCAGCCAGGGCTCCAGACTCAGACAAAAACAAACTCGCTGCCACTGGATAGACGCAGACTCACAGTGGTCCTATTACTGCTTCCAAGACTAAATCTTCACGAGTAAAAAGCAACACTATTCTCCCATATTGAAACCCTATTCACAATAAATTCATCACAATCACCTAACTTGCCGTACACACAGCTTATGAGGGATACCCCACCCCCAAACCAGATTTGATTGCCCCCAAAGCTATGCATTTTAATTTCTTTACAAAACAACTTTATTATCATAAGTAATATCCGTTACACTTAATATATTTGTCAAATCTGCTATTTCATTCTTGGAAACATTTTTCAAACTCATCTGTTTGTATGACTGACAGCACCTCCCTCGGGTTTTATTTTTTTCTCTTCACCTTTTCTACATTGTCAAATTGCTGTCCTCTCATGTCCCTCTTCATTCACGGAAACAAAAAGAAGTCGCATGGAGCGAGGCTGGGTGATTAAGGTGCGTGGGGCAAGAAAGGCATGCTGGTTTTCCCCCCAAAACTGGTGAACTGAGATGTCTGCGTGAGCAGGTGCATTGTCATGGTGGCAAAGCCAGTCTGCTACAAATGAGGCCTTTTTTGGTCACACACAATTACTCAATCTTTTCAGAACCTCTAAATAGAAAGCTTGATTAACAGTCTGACTTGGTGGAATGAACTTCAAATGCATTTTCATCCGTTTGGGTTCAGGAAGTTGACAGATACCCAGAACGAAGTTTGTTATCAATATTTCACCCTTTTTGAAACAAGAAAACCACTCGTACACTTGAGTTTTCTTCATAGTGCTGTCCGTGTAAGCTGTGTTCAACATCATAATAGTTCCTGCGATATTTCCCACCCCCACCCCTACCCCCCCCCCCCCGCCCGAACAGGAAACAGAATTTCATAGCCTCATGCCATTTTCTTAAATTGGTGATAACAAAAAACAAAGGTCAAGCAATTCACTGTGACCAGAGAGAACCTTCCCAGGCAACGCCCCTAAGTACACTAAATCAGGACAAGTTGCTCAATGCTCACCTAGCAGGGAAAAGGTGTGCTATGAAAGCTCTGCTGGGCCTTGCAGTGTTGTGGGGGGCTTTAGGGTACCACCTGGTATAACACTGAAAAGACTCTAATCTTTTCTTGCACTAAAGGTAAATGAGAACTGCATGTCCCTATTCCACACTGATCTCCTTCCTAATACACCGTCTGCCTGTACCCATCCTATCATGTCCTTTCCATGGCTGTTTATGCAGGGGTGCCTTCCCATCCTGTCTTCCAACTTGGTCATCCTTCAGGACTTCACTCAAAATAGTCTCTCTTCTAGGTATGGCTGGGGCAGAATCAATAGCTTCTGCAGCGTTTCCTCATTGTGCCCTATCTTTCCTCTAGCACCGCATTTAGAAGCTTATTGGAAAGACAGTTATTTGCCAGAGCCTGGAATGCATTCCTTTGAGCTAAATGATCATGTTTCACTTTATCTCCAGCTCCTGGCAGAGGCTGGAGCATATGAAGAACCAAGCAAAATCCCACAAAATAAGGTCACAGCAGGTCAAGTTGGGTAGCATTAATTATATAATAAAGGATTATATTGTACTTTAAATATCAATAAAAACATTTAAAATCACCTCATGGAGTAGCAATACCGGGAGGGTGGAGGGAAGGTGGGGTAGAATGGGGGAGCCAATTACAAGGATCTACAAATAACCCCCTCCCTGGGGGTTGAACAGAAAAAGTGGGTGAAGGGAGACATCGGACAGTGTAAGATGACAAAATAATAACTTATAAATTATCAAGTGTTTATGAGGGAGGAGTCAGGGAGGGAGGGGGGAAAATGAGCTGATGCAAGGGCTCAAGTAGAATGCAAATGTTTTGAGAATGATGACGGCAACAAATGTACAAATGTGCTTGACACAATGGATATATGTATGGATTATGAGAAGAGTTGTATTAGCCAATAGAATTATTTTAAAAATCACTTCATGAATTGCATACAGAAAATACAATACATATATTGCATTTACATATATATTGTAATATTTATATTTATGGGGGGGGGTGAGGGGAGATGAGCTGCTACCAAGGGCTCAAGTAGAAAGAAAATGTTTTGAAAATGATGACGGCAACATTATGAACAAATATACCCGGGGACACAATGGATGTGTGTGTGGATTGTGATAAGAGCTGTAAGCACCCCTAATGATTTTTAAAAAGAAGATATGAAATAATAATATATAATTGATCAAGGATTCACGAGGGCGGGAGAGTAGGGGAGGGAAAGGATAAAAAGAGGAGCTTATACTAAGGGCTCAAGTAGAAAGTTTTGGAAATGATGACAACATATGTACAAATATGCTTGATACAACTGATGTATGGAATGTTATACAAGCTGTAAGAGCCCCCAACAAAATGATTTAAAAAATAAAAATCTCTATGCAAAAAGAAAAGAAATGCAATAAATGTAATACATATATTGCTATACAACAATATACAGAAAACCTATGTATGTTATAAGTGAATTTGGGATGGAGAGGCTAGACTTATTTTCTAAAATCTTCTAATAAACAGCAGAGCCAAGCTGGAGGCCACATCCTTCCCTAGGTTTCCAACCTCGTACTCTTCCCATCATACTCTATCCATCAAAGTCCCTTCCGGCTCCCCAATGACTAAAGGAAATAAAAACCCTCACTGCTATCCAATCCATGCTAACTCAGAGACACCCCAACCCCGGTGGGTTTTCGAGGTTGTAATAGTTTTATGAGGACAAAGTCCAGTCTTTCTCCCTCAGAGCTGCTGGCAGTTTGGAACTGCCAACCATGTAGATTGTAGCCCAACACGCAACCACTACACCAGCAGGTTAAAATTAAATGCTACTTTGCACGAATTTCTGTAAGTGAAAAAGGAAACGAAATGTTAATACAGCCTACGGTGCTCAGAAGAATTTTTACAAATACAGGTCCTGAGGAATGAGTAAAATATGGACCAAGAGAGGATGACAAACAGTCCAAGGAAGGAAACACAGCACCAGCAAAGGCAAGTGGTAGGCAGAGTAACGTGCATGCCAGCTGGAGGGAAAATCTGGGATGGGTACAGTAGCACATTTCCCCCAATCATGAATGACAAAATTATGCACAAAAGACCTGGCCCAAAATATGCATGCATACACATCTTATGACTTTTCCCAAAGTGAATTTCAGACTCATTCACCCTCGTTCAATAGCCCCCAAAAGTTATTTTTGATCCTACTTGTCTAATAAAGGTAAAAGCCATGGTATAAAAGTCATGGAACAAGTGTGACATTACCCTGGCTATCAGAGAATAAATCACTCAAACGACAGTTGTTCTGGGGCAGCTCACAGCTGGGACGAAGAGCAGAATTCCTTGTTGCCTGTTAGGCCTCATGGCCAGGCCAGGAACAGAGCAGAGCCCAGTGAGCAGGCTGGTTCCATGGTACGTGGGGGGATCCTTGCCCATGCCTGCCCAGGTCCTCTGGTTTGGGCCCCACATGTAGGGCAGCACAACGCCCCTGCTCCTCTGAGTCCCAGGGGGCAGGCGCCAGCACAAACTATCTTGTCAGAGCAAGGGATATGTGACCACTCTGCCCTGACAGTCTCACATTTGCCCTGTTGTCTCCACACAGAAGCCAGCCAAAGAGCGAGGCACAGCACTGTATACCAGCCTGTCCTGTCCACCAAGGTGCTCATTCGTCCCACCCCCTGGGCTGGGGCCAGCAGCCTCTGCCCAGGAGTGTTTTCAAGGAGGAACAAGTGATTTCTCCCAGCAGAGTAGGAATGAAATCCTGCCAGGAGGTCAACGGGCGCCAAGCTGAAGGTGTAACATTTAATATACTGGGCATGGAGGGGCGCGGGGGGAATGATGCCATCAACACATGCAAAAGCAAGGGTATATCGCATTTATGGAAATAGCAAGCCAGGGGGCAGCAGTATGCACAAACATGGCATATGCATAACTCCTCTCTAATGTGTTCTACTATGACAGGAGACTCTAGGCAAGTCACTTTATGTCCTATGGCTCAATTTTCCTGTGAAATGGTAAACTCGATGCATCAGGCTGTTCTAGGGAGGAAATAGAATATATTAAATAAGACACCGTGCCAAACATAGGCCATTAGTCCATTGATGCCAAATCTGTAGGAACAGAACAAACGGAGTCTGTGGAGGTCTCAACTTCTACCAACCTGAAGAACCCACAAGGCTTCCTAATGGGGAAACAGAAACAACGAACTGGAAGCAGCAGCCAGAATGAGCACCTGGTTGGAGAGGCTAGCCACGAAGCAATTTTAGCAACTTTGGTATAAGGTCATGAGTGGCTGACCTAGAGTATAACTAATGGATTAGTACAAAAAGATGAGCCTTTTTATAAAGAGTACCTAAATCTTGGGGGAAATTACTAAGGGATAAAGAACAAAGCTATAGAAGCTGATACAGGCAATGGAGTAAGGGGCACTGGAATCGGAATTACATGGATTCTAACTCGCCATTACTGCTTACAAGCTGTGTGTCCTTGGAAAACAATCCTGGCCTCCCTGAACCTCGCATCTGTAAAGAATTCTAATTTCATGGGTCAATTCCAATTCAGGGCAGTCTCCCATGTGTCACATGAATTGAACTTCATAGGTTTTTCAGTGGCCTTTTTCAAGGGACCTCTGAGCCTTTGCTTAGCAGATGAGTGCATTCATTTCCTGGTAGCACTGTTGAGTAAGAGTTGGTCAGCTTACCTGCAATGTCAACATGCAAACCCACCAGCTGCTCCACAGGAGTAAAGATGAGGCCACCAAAGAGTGAGGCACTGCACATCGTACAGACGTCCAGTCTCAGAAGCCCCAGAAGGGGCACTGAAAGTCCAATTTCAGAGGGCTGATTACTACACTGGTATCTGTTATTAATACATGGTTTCAAATGTTTCCCTGGCCCCTCTGTCTGAATACTACACACCAATTATCCCTCTGATCAACTCTTATCTAACAGTTTAGTATCAGCTCTTTGGAAAACTTGTCCCTAGCCAGCATCCAGTCTAATTACTTCTATAACAGCACTTAACCCAAAGTACTGCAGTTCTCAGTTTATTTTATCTAGCCCTTGTTCCCTCCTACACTGAACTCTTACTGACAGCAGCCACTGAGTCGAACTCACCTTTGTATTGCTAATATTTACATATTAGTACAGAACAGTCTCTAAAACTTTTCATTAATGACTGAAAAAAGTAACTCGAAAAACCATACTAACTCACTGTCAAGCCAATCCCATTTCATAGAGACACAACACAGTAGAAATTACCCCATAGTTTTCAAGCCTTTAAATCTCTATGGAAGCCGACTGCCACATCTTCCTGCCCTGGAGCAGCTAGTGAGCACAAACCTAGGCCTTTTGGTTCACAGCAGAGCTCTTTCCGCTCTTCGCCCAGGGCTCCTTTTGAAAATTATACTCATGGCAATGGAGTCAATGCTGTCTCAAAGTGACCCCCTGTGGGTTCAGAGGTGTAGAAAGCCCAGTCTCTCTCCACAGGAGCTGCCAGTGGTTTGAACTGCTGACCATTTGGAGTCACAGCGCAACATAGAACCAATATAATACTGAAAGAACATTGCTACCTAAACTCGTTTCCTAATGAATATAATCGTGTTTTAAATTTAAAGGTCGTTATTTTAGAAATTTCGTTCTCTCTCCAATGTTACACTACATCATCACAACCATCCATCCAATTTAAAGATGATGTTTTATAAACATAGAACTCCAACTTGTAACACAATCTTATAAAAAAGCAAACTTCTTGAGAGATGGGGCTGTGTCTTCTTGACTGCTGTATTTCTGCACCTACTTTAGTGCCTGAAATAGAGTGGGTGTCCAAAACACTTGAACAAATCAAGTCACTTTTTAAAAAAGGCACAAAACATACATACTATTTAAAATAAATACATAATACTCCCTATAACAAAGCTAACCTTATAAGGCATTTTTTGTTTGTTTCTTTGCTGACAAAAAATCCCCAACTACTTAGAAATTCATGTATTAAGTACCAACTATAAGTAAAATTGTAAATATCTAGAAACTATCTATGTTGGCTGGTTTCCCTTTAAATTTATGACACTGACCTCCATAGTCCATTTATTCTGCACTACCTTAAATCCAGGCACTGGTGGTGTGGTGAGCTCCACATGGGGGTACTAAGGTCAGTGGTAGGAAACCACTAGGAGCCCCCAAGGAGCAAAATGAGGCAGTTTTGGAAACTTACAGGTGCAATTCTACTCTGTGCTATAGGGTCACTGAGTGGACAGTGAGTTTAGTATTTTTGGTTCATACTTCCTCCTCCATTTTACATCCCCTTCTTTTTCCTCTCTCAGCTAATGGTCTTGCTTCCTACCATGCTACAATGGATCAGTTTAAAAATTTACTGAAAGGTCTCCAACAGTGGGTGGGGAGTGTGGCATTAAAGATTGCAGTACTCAGAACCCACTCACTCCCTCAAGCATCTCTCTTATGGCTTTACATTTCATTTACCTATTAACAATTACTACACTCACATCGTCAACCCAGACTTCCCTAATATACTTGTGTATATTGCTACATCCATTTGGAAATCTAATAGCACCTTAAATTTAACATGCTCAAAACTGAACATAGTTTCAGATCTTCTCTGCCCCATTCCCAGTGTATTCTTCTCCACCTTACTACGTGCTAACTCCATTCTTGAACTACAACCCACTGTCAGTAAAACTATGGTCTACAGCAGGGGTCCTCAAACTGCGGCCCACGGGCCACATGCAGCCCACTGAGGACATTTACCCGGCCCGTCGGGTGTTTTTGCCCCGTTTTGTTTTTTACTTCAAAATAAGATGTGTGCAGTGTACATAGGAATTTGTTCATAGTTTGTTTTTTTAACTATAGTCCGACCTTCCAACGGGTCTGAGGGACAGTGAACTGGCCCCCTGCTTTAAAAGTTTGAGGACCCTGGTCTACAGTTTCCAATGGTTGTTTTGGGGGTACTTTATTGCCGGGCCTTTCTTCGTCTCTGGGTGGGCTTGAACTGCAAACCATTTCGTTACTAGAGTAGCTGTTAAATCTTTTTCTTCAGGCCACAGAGTTTATAATCATCTACACCTAAGTTAGACGTGTAGCTTAGAAGCAAATCTAGAGCCAGAACATTTCTCATCACCTCCACTATTATCGCCCACATCTGCTCCTGTAAAGATTTATAACACCTGGGTAATGAATTCATGTAAGTGGGTTTGGCTGGGTTGGAGTTCGTACTATCCTCAGGCACACTTCTTGACCTACACATTGAAAATTCCACTAGCAACTAACTTCATCTATGGAAATCAAAACTGGTTCAGTTCACAGCCAAACGCAATCCGTCCTGAGGAAGTAAGTTAAGTTCTGGAAGTTCAACTGCCTTTCAGCAGCTCTGAGCTCTGATTTTTGCTGGATACGCAGTGCCTCCCCATGCCTTAGAAAAATCTAGAACCCATCCACATTTCCGAGGTTCCTCAAATTCCGAGACGATGAAAATAACCTAAAGTGTAAATAAAGTATGTGAAAGCGCCTGGCCAAGAGAAAAATGGCTTTAACGTTAAATATTAAGTAATGATCGCCGTTGACAATACAAATAGCGTCTGAGAGAAATACCCACCGAATTCGGTTAGAATCGGACTATGCACTGGAGCCGATTAGTTTAAATAACTGCTCCACCTCATAAATACAAGTCCGAAACTAAACTCCAGCGCCGGCGATAAAATCCTGGGTTTCCTACCTCCGTCGGGGACAGACATATTCCCGGGAGAGCGCACAGGCCACACCCTCGGCGGCGGCTTCTGGCCAGCCCCACCTCTGCTCCGGGAGCCACCTTCCCCCGCCATCACAGCCCCGGGCAGCGCTCTCCCCGCCGGCCATTCTCGCTCCTTCCTACCACTACTGCCCGGCCCTTGCGTCTCCCTTCAGGTAGTTCCTCAAGCTGAGGGGAACCGGGACACCCTACCCGAAGCGCCGCCTCCGTCTCCGGCTCTCCGCAGCAGTCGAGGCGCCTGCGTCCCGGCGCGCGCGGGGAGGCAGTGCTGGCGGCCGGACACACTGCCTGCAGAGGCGCGCTAGTCCGGAGTCCGAGCCTGCGCAGCCGCAGAAGGCACCGGCGCGGAGCTCGCTGCCGCGCCCGCTGCACTTCCGCCCTCCGGGAACCAGCGGACACAACCGGCAGCGACGCCGAACGCAGGCACCTCAAGGCAAGTCCAGTCACCCTCGGCGCCCGGAGATGACGTCACGAGACCTCACGCGGCCCGCCCTCCGCCCTTCTAGTTCAGCTCAACCCGGCGAGAGCGAAGCCACGCTCGAGCATGCGCAGGTAGAGCCAGGCGCTCAAGGGGGCGGGGCGGGGCGCTCAAGGGGGCGGGGCGGAGGGGCGGGGTCAATCCCTTGACCATCTCAAAGCGTGCGCTTTCCGGAGTGTTTACCCCTTGGTGTTTGAAGAAATTGATGTATGGTTCTATTAGAGCAGTGAGTCTTTAAAATACTGAGACACTGCCTTACTTGGATTGAAACAGCTTTCTCCCCCGCATCACATAATATTGATAAAATGTTGGGTTGTTTTTTTTTAACGTTGGTTTTCAAAGCGTTTTCACATTCACGGTCTCATTGATTGCCTGTCGCGGCAAGCGTGAGCAGCGGCGTTTAACAGAAGAATGTATCTACAAACCAAAACCAAACCCGTGCCACCCAGTCCAACTTCCTGTGTATTGCTTAGGAAGAGCACTCAGTCTAGAAACGAAAACTCATGACACCGCGAAGGGCTAGGCAAAATAAATCTTGTCCTGATTAAACTGTTGTCTTTCAAGACAACCCCTAAAATTTTCCCAACGCACCCTTCACATAGTTACGAACAATTCTAAGGGGGAGGGGAGAAGTGATTTTACCCACCTTGTTCTGCTTCGTTCAAATTTGTGGTTAGATAAGGTCTGAGTTAAAAAGAAATTATCTAGGTGTTAGACATAGTGTTAACCATGTGACTTTAGTGGTTAAACTATACCTTTTATAACCTTTCCCTTTTGCCCCCTCCCTTTTTTTTCAATACTCTGTACTTAGGACTATGTTTTTAAACATTCCAGGAAATTCTTAGGCACCTGTAGCCCCATCTTCCTGCCACTGTCAATTTTGTGAATGTGAGCCAATCAGGCTGTGCCCCCTTACCTGTAACGCTCCTCCTTATCAACCTCTGATCCTGTGACTTCTCGGAGCACTCAGTCAAGATCTCCCCCGCTTCTCAAAACACCCTTTGTCTTTAAGGAAACTCCTTGTTTCGTTTTCCTGTCTGAAAATTAATCAGTTTGCTTCTCAAGAGTGTTTGCGTTAGACGTCCTAGAACCAGTTAACTTAGTTTCCCTCTTCATTGCATGTGCCGCGCAACATAATGTGCCTAATACGGAAGTTCTGTACTGAAGACACAAAACCGATTCTTAATTATTGGTAAGAGTTGGAACATCCTAATAGGAGACAGCAGAATTCTTTATTAAAATGTATCTTCGTGGGGCTTGTCTAGTACAATGTTTGTACAAATAGTACCAACGGTGAATCCCAATCCATTGGTGGGTCATCCAATCAATTTAGTAGATCAGCAGAAATCATTTCTTTTACAAAATCCAATACAAATGGTCCCAAGGAAGTAGTGATTAAAGATGTCCCATATGTCCAACTTTTTCAAAAGGCCCTTCCACTCCATTATCCCTAATATCTACGACCACGTCTCCCTTCAGTATCTTCCTTCACGTCCAGGGCTCTGCAAGTCCCTGTAACATCTCACAGAACTCACAAAGCATGACGCACATAGTTGTGGGGGCCAGTAAGTCCTAAATCCAAAGTTCTGACGTCCATCTGGAGCATCTCCAGCTTCCACCAAGCAGGGGAGGTGGTGAAATCAAGCCAGGTTATAGGCCACAACTCTAGCCCCAAGAGGCAGTTCTGTGCCAGAAACAAAAATGACAGCAGGTTTGCCGTGCTCCGTCAGGAAGGGGAGGTCACAAACACAATGGCTTTGGTGGAGGTGCAGTTTGTGCCTGCTGCAGACCATGCCCCCAAGAAAACAAAGGGCAATGACTTGATTCACTGCTTCTAGTCAGGTGGAGACTTAGAATAGCTCCCACCTGAGGCCTGTTTATTAGCAGAACAGAGTACTCGCTCCAAACTTACAACCACGGACACAAAAACAAACCATATTATTTACTGAATTTTAATTTTAGCATTAGTGGATGTATACTAGGTGTGAGTGTGAGACATATTTCTCAGAATGAATAAAAACTCACTGCCATCAATCAATTCTGGCTTATAGTGACCCTATCGGACAGAGTAGAATTGCCCTCCTGTTGGGAACCGGACATAATCAGCCTGACAAACCGACTCCATACTGTCTGCCCGGCAGGGCTAAAGCCACTTCACCTCAACCGTATCTTATCCTGACAAACACCAGATGGCCCACCTTTGTTTACTCCAGCACCGGACATTACAACCATAGATTTGTGTCTGCCTACCCTGTGTGCTCTACACCCCTTCCCTTCCCTTTTTTACCTTCCCTTGGAATTCCTTTGTTTGCCTCACCCTTTAAAAAGAGGCTTGTGTAGCAATAAACAGACCTTGACAAGAATCTGCTTGGTCTCGCTCCTCTCTCTCGCCCCGTTTCTCTTTCAGGCTGGGTCCCCCTCGGAAACCCCCCGAATAACTGAGTCCCGCTGGTCCGGGGCACCCTCGTGCGTTTCTAAGACTGTAAATCTTTATGGGAACAGACAGATTCCTCTTTCTCCCTCTGAGTGGCTGATAGGTTTGAACAGCCAACGTGGCAGTTAACTATCCAACACATAGCTCACTATCCTACCAGGGCTCTTTTGGAATGAGTAGCATTAAAAAAAATTGGAAAATGTTCTGTATGTTTCTGTGATGCTCTCAAATAGCCTAAGGGTTAAGTCTTGAATGTTGTTGTTGTTCGGTGTCGGCGAGTCCGTTCTGACCCTGTGCACAACAGAAGGAAATACTCCCCAGTCCTGTGTCGTCCTCACACTTACTCCTGGACTTGCGCCCATTGTTGCAGTCCTGTGTCCACCCATGACATTGATAACCTCCCTCTCTTTCGTGCCCCTCTACTATACCAAACATGATGTCCTTCTCCAGGGACTGGTCTCTCCTGACAACATGTCCTAAGTACATCAGATGAAGGCTCACCATCCTTGAGTCTAAGGATCACTCTGACTGTACTTCTTTCAAATTAGACGTATTTGTGCTTTTGACAATCCGTGGTACTTTCAATGTTCGTTGCCAGCACCATAATTCAAATGCATCAATTCCTCTTTGATCTTCCTTATTCAATATCCATTATCCAACCTTCACATGCATGTGAGGCAATTGACATGGCTGTGTCAGGCATACCTTAATCCTCAAAGTAACATCCTTGCTTTTCAATACTCTAATGAGATTTTGTGGAACAAATTTACCCAATGCGATGTGCCATTTGCTCTCGTGACTGCTGCTTCCATGAGCATCAATTGTGGATCTGAGCAAGAGGAAATCCTTGACAACTTCATTCATTCTCCATTTATCATGGATGTTACCTGTGTGGTCCGGGTGTCAGCATTCTTGGTCTTCTTTACATTGAGTTGCAATCCAGACTGAAGGCTTCAGCCCTTGATCTTCCTCAGCAAGTGACTCAAGACCTTCTCACTTTCAACAAGCAAGGTTGTATCATTTGCACATCACAGCTTGTCCATATACCTTCCTCCAATTCCGAAGTCACTTTCTTCTTCACAGAATCCAACTCCTCTGATGATTTGCCCAGCATATAAATTGAATAAGCATGGTGAGAGGATCCAACCCTGACATACACCTTTCCTGATTTGAAATTATGCAACATTCCCTTGTTCTATTCACACCACAGCTGCCTCTTGATCCATGTACAGGTTCCCCATGAGCTCAGTGAGGTGTTCTGGAATTCCCACTCTTCTCAAGGCTGTCCATAGTTTGTTATGATCCACACAGGCGAATGCCTTGGCAGAGTCAATAAAACACAAGTAAGCCTCCTTCTGGCATTCTCTGCTTTGAAGCAAGATCTAGCCGCATCAGCAGTAGTAGCCCTTATACCATGTCTCTTCCGAATCCAGCCTGAACTTCTGGTAGTTCCCTGTCAAAGTAATGCTGCAACCCTTGTTGACTGATCTTCGGCTGAATTTTCATTGCATTCATGTCAATGGTATTGTTCTATAATTCAAGCATGCTGCTGGGTCACCTTTCTTTGGAATGAGTATAAATATGGATCGCTTCCACTCAGTGGGCCAGCTAGCTGTCTTCCAACCTTCCTGGCTTACATGAGTAAGTGCTTGCAGTGCTTCATCAGCCTGAAATACTTCACAGGGCAGTCCATCAATTCCTGGAGCCTTCTTTGTGGCTCGTGCTATCAGCGCAGCTTGGACTTCTTCCATGAGCACCATGGGTTCGTGGTCACATGCTACCTCTTGAAAGGGTTCAATGTCAACTAGTTCTTTGAGGTACAGTGACTGTGTATCCTCCCCATCTTCGTTGGATGCTTCCTGCATCATTTAATATTTTACCCATAGAATCTTTCAACATTACAACTCAAGGCTTGAATTTTCTCTTGAGTTTTTTTCAGTTTAAGATATACCAAGCATCGTCCTTTTGGGTTTCCTAACTCTAGGTCTTTGTGCATTTCGTTACAATCTTGTACAGTCAGAATGCTCCTTGAAAACAATGATGGTGAGATGCCAGCTTGCATATTTTTGACATGTCAAGAGAGGTCAGTCCTTCGAGAAGGACATCACGGTTGGTAGAGTGGAGGGGCAGTGAAAAAGAGGAAGACTCTCGACAAGATGCATCGACGCAGTGGCTACAACAGTGACCTCAAACAAAAATTGTAAGGATGGTGCAAGACGCGGCCATCTTTTATTCTGTTGCACAGTCTCTTGTTGGAACCGACTGAATGGCACCTAACCACAAAAACACCTGAAGGTCTGTCAACTCTCCGGTACTATGTCATAATTTATTCCACAGACCTTTGATGATCTTTCTGTTTCGCTAGGCATCACACAGGTGCATTCTGGTGATGATATGCTGATTTGGGCCTAGGGAGGAGGAATTTGCAATAAACAGTAAGAGAAAGGCTCCTTGGCCTCGCCCCTCTCACAGTTCAGGAACCCTGGTGGCTTGGGGGTTATGGGCTCGGTCGCTCACTGCACGGTCAGCAGGTGGAAACCCCTAGCAGCTCCTGGAGAAAACGGAGAGTTCCTCCTCCTGTGAAAAGTGACGTATTTGGAAACCCACGGGGGCAGGTGGACCCTGCCTGGTACGGCTGCTCGGAGTCGGGATGGACTTAATGGCAGAGTTAGGGTTGGGTTTTCTCTCAGGAAGTGAGGGTGCGTTTCGGTTTTTGACATGAGATGTTCAACTTGGCCTTCAGACAGTAAGGGATATCATGGCTTTTCCCCAAGGTTATAGATTTGCCAAGTGTCACTTTTTCCCTTCAAGGTGAGAGATGAGGGAGGCTGTTTAGACCTGTGTCTCAGTACAGCTTACAAAAATGAATGATTATGGCTTCTTTTGTCACAGCAGGTTAAGGCAAAATCAACGTCAAGTTGTTTACCACTTTCTTCACGAACTTCACATGCTTCTAATGATTTAGAGGTTTCTAGTGATTTATTGTTCATGCCAGGAAGCCTGACCAAGCTAGACATGTTTGTATTTCTAAGTTCATATTACGAGTGGTTAAACATATGTATTTTAAAACTGTATTCATGACTGTCAATGAACAGCAATGGAGGTGAATTTCACTGATCTGCTCTGAGTTCCCTAATTCCATGAGACAAGAGTCAGGCATGTCTCCAAGCTCCATCCTTCATGGTCTAGTCTAAAGCCAACCTTCCTCCCATGCTACTCTGCAGCATTGCTGGGTTCTGTCACTGATCGCAGTGGCCACACAGTGGGTTCTGAGTGGTGCTATTCATTTCAAAGGCAGCAGTTTGGAACCACCAGCAGCTCTGGGAGAAAGATGAGGCTTTCTATTCCCATAAAGAGGTACAGTCTTGGAAACCCACAAAGACAGTTCTTTGTTGTCTTATAGGGTCTCTGTGAGTAGGAATTGGCTCAATGACAGTCAGTGATTAGGGAGATCAATAGGTTACCCAAAGTTAGGATCAGAAAACACCTAGTGTCTCTGATTCTCAGCTCTCAACTATGTGGTAATCAAGTCTCCCTCTGGCCCTCAGACTTTCAACCACAGGGTCCCATAGTCTCAGCCCAGATGAGGAGCAGGTACCCCATAGACTTGCCGACTGCTTCTCTGAATGTCCAGGCCACAGGCTCTGATGCACCTGTTCTTGGTGGCCTCCACTGCTCCAGATGGACCTCTGGAATCTTCTCTGGGCTTCCTCTCTCTCTGTTGCTTCAAAAATGGCTCATTCTTTTTTTTTTCTTTGTAAAATTGTTTTATTGGGGGCTTGAACAACTCTTATCACAAACCATCCATCCATCCATCCATCCATGTGTCAAGCACATTTGTACATTGTTGCCATCATCATTCTTAAAACATTTGCTTTCTACTTGAGCCCTTGGTATCAGCTCCTCATTCCCTCCGCCTTCCTGCCCACCTCACTCATGAACCCTTAATAATTTATAAATTATGATTTTCTCATGTCGTACACTGCCCAATGTCTCACTTCAATCATTTTTCTGTTTCCATCCCTCAGGGAGGGGGTTATATGTAGATCCTTGTGATCAGTTCCCCCTTTCTACCCCCCACCTTTCCCTTACACTCCTGGTATCGCTACTCTATTTGTTGGTCCTGAGGGGTTCATCTGTCCTGGATTCCCATGTTTCCAGTTCCTATCTGTACCAGTGTACATCCTTTGGTCTAGCTGGATTTGTAAGGTAGAATTGGGATCATGATAGTGGGGTGGGAAGGAAGCATTAAGAAACTAGAGGAAAGTTGTATGTTTCATCGTTGCTACACCGCCCCCTGACTGGCTCATCTCCTCCCTGCAACCTTTCTGTAAGGGGATGTCCAGTGGCCTACAGATGGGCTTTGGGTCTCCACTCCACACACCCCCTCATTGACAATGATATGAATTTTTTTGTTCTTTGATGCCTGATACCTGATCCCATCAACACCTCTTAATCACACAGGTTGGTGTGTTTCCTCCATGTGGGCTTTGCTGCTTCTCAGCTAGATGACTGCATGTTGATCTTCAAGCCTTTAAAACCTCAGGCACTATCTCTTTTGCTAGCTGGGCACAAAAAAAAAAAGGCTCATTCTTATGGCTGGGGTTTGGTACCGGAATTGACCGATCCCCCTGTTTGTGTTACACATGCCCTGTTAGCACAGTCCTACCCAATCATTTGGTGGGAGTTGCCGAGCCACGGGCAGAAGAGCCGTATTAAGACGTTTCACCGTCATCACAAAAATATCAATGACTGGAGACTTACTGGTTAGACATATGTGTGTTAGAGAGCGGGAAATTAGCCTAACAAAAATTCAGCCTTCCTCCTCAGTGAAATTTCTAGGGGCCCGGTGGCGTGGGGCATGTTGAGAAATCCCTACTCAAGTTCAGGTTAATTTGGTGCATCTGGCCCCTCCCGCAACTTCAAAGGAGACCTATGCCTGTTAAGTCTCTTTGGATTTTGGAGGCAGCGGATCTTTCCTTTGGGTGTGCTGCTCTGGCCGAAGTATCAAGTGCTCAAGAGTTGCTAGTTTTAAGGGCCCAGAACAAGAGAAGGTTGCCATGCGAGCCACGCTGCCACTTGGACCATGGGACCTTGCGGATCCAGTGGGGCTTGAGGTGTGAGTGGCAGATAGAAATGGAGTGTGGAGTTTTTGGCAGTCCCCTACTGGTGAATCACAGAGCAGAGCCTCAGGATTTGGGAGGAAAGTCTTGTCATCCTCCACACCTAACTACTCTCCTTTTGAGAAACAGCTTCTGCTTTGTTACTGGGCCTTATTAAAGACCGATAGCCTAACTGTGGGCCACCAAGTCACTGTGGGGTTTGAGCTGCCCAGGAAAAACGTGTTGCTTTCAGACTCACAGAGGCCCCCAGTGGGAGATGCACAGCGACACTAAATGGAAGCAGTATAGAGGAGGTTGGGCTCGAGCAAGACTTGAAAACACAACTCAGTTGCCTGAGGAAGTGGCCCCAATGCCCCTCTTTTCTTGTTTCCTCTCCTTTTCCGTCTCCAGGGCAGTTCCTTGTGATCAGCTGCCCGAGGGAGAGGAAGCGGATGATTGCTTACCAATGGCTCTTCACAGCCCACAGGCACCACTGGGCAGGGCACAGCAGCAGCGCTCCACCCCTTTTCTGGGCCTCCCTGAAGGACAGTGGTGAAGGGAAGTCCGCCCAAGAGACACAGCTTTTACAAGTACAACTCCTTGTTCATTTTGCTTGGAAGGAAAATGGCCAGACATGCAAATATGTATTGTGGCCAACGGTTTGGCTGGCTGATCAGGGACTTGGAAGGAACATGATAGGAAAATTGCTAACAAGGAGGTATGGGGAAGAGGTCTGAAGGTAGATTTCTCTGAATGGACTAAAAAAGTGTCTCAGAGAATATTCACTAAAGAATTACTTCCACAGAGAAGGATTTTGACAATCAAGTGGCTCGAATGGTATGTTCTTTCCCCAGTCATCCTCTTTTCCCCGGCCGCTCCTGTCATTGCTCAACAGGCATATGAGCAAAGTGACCATGGTGGCAGGGATGGAGGGTATGCATGAGCTCAGCAGCATGTGGTCTTCCACGCAGCACAGCCACCTGGCTAAATCAGCTGAGTGCCCAATCTGTCAGCAGCAGAAACCAACACCGAATCCACCATATGCATCATTCTTAGGGAAATCCCCCTCCAACCCAGTGGCAGGTTGATTACATAGGACCACGTCCATCATGGAAAGGGCAGTAGTTTGTTCTTACTGGAATAGACACTTACTTTGTATATGAATTTGCCTTGCATGCGATGCTTCTGCTAAAACTGCTATCCATGGACTTACAGTATCCTGTTTCTACTGCCTTGGTATTCCATAAACCATTGTCTCCGGTCAAGAAACTCATTGCACAGCAAATGAAGTGTAGCAATGGGCCTGTGCTCATGGAATTCATTGATCTGGTCATGTTCCCCATCCCTCTGAAGCAGCTGGCTTCTTGGAGTGATGGAATGACTTCCGAGGACATAATTCATTGCCAGCTAGGTGGCAACGCTTTGCAGGGTTGAGGCAATGTTCTCCCTGGGGCCATCCATTCTCCAAATCAGTGCCTTCCTCTTTCTCCCATAGCCAGGATTCACTGATCCAGGAACCAAGGGAGTGAAAATGGGAGTGGTGTGACTCACTATTAATCATACGAACCCACTCACAAAATTTGGGCTTGAAAGCAACTTAACCACATGGGGCAATGAATGGAAAGATTGGGCTGGAGGGCCAGCCCCAATCAGAGCCAAACTGACCCCCTCCTTAAGAAGTATGTGCTACAGAGAACAGCACTAAGCTTACAGGTTGGGAAGAGGGACTGGTATGCCACGTCCACATGGAAGCAAAAGAAAAAGTGCCCGAGGCCTTCTGCTCTTCTAGTGCTGACGGCCTCGGTGACAAAGGGAGGGACCATTCCATCTGGAGAATCCTTCCAACGTTGATTCTATTGAACGGGAAGTCAAGAAGGCTGCCCAGCCTCTTTGGACTGCTCATGTCTCTGGTTCCACAGGAAAAGAAGGGCATGACTAGATTGGGCTTTCTGGTTGATCCTGATTACCACGGGGAAATCATATTAATATTACATATTGGAAGTAAAGAAAAATATGCCTGGAATCCAGGAGAATCCTTAGGGTGTCTCTTAACACGACAATGGTCTGTGAAGAAAGTCGATGAATGGTAAACGACAGCAACCCACTTGTGAGAAGACCATTCAGGAATGGAGGTTTGGGATCACCCTCCTCTCCCACCACCCCCAGCCCCTGCCCCAGACAAAGAACCATGAAAAGCAGAGTCACTTGCTGAGGGCACATGGAACATGAACTGGGCGGTAGAAGATGGTGGTTCCAAGCACTGGCTACAGCCATGTGATAAGTAGGTGAAATGAGGACTGTAATTTTGGGAGTATTTCTTCCTTGTAGGTTTGCATTATATATTTTTTTGTCTTGTTCCCTTATACAACGTAAGGTGTAACTGTGTTTAATGGGATTTCAGTTGTATCATAGGTTCAAAAATACTTTAAAATTGTTTTTTATTTAAAAATGAGATAGGTACAGCTGCCAAGTGGACAAGAGGTAGACTGTGATAGCTACGGTTCTGTGGCAACTTGTCTGGACCAGGTTTGTCAGTTAAGATATAACAATCCCCAGGATGAGATCTAAATTAATATCATCAGCTCCATAATCAGATGTGCTGTGAGCAGCCAATCAAATTAAAGAAAGGGTTTTTTTGTTTGTTTGTTTTTTAGGATATGGCCTGCTACCAATATAAGCCGATGTTATGGGTAAACTTTCTTGTTTTTTGCTCCATCTGGATCCTGCAGCTGGCTCATCATCTGACCTCCAGATCTTTGGTCTTAAACCAGAGACTACTGTGTTGCCTGCTGATCCTGGGCACAGCAGCAGCCTGCCATCTGTCGTAGCCATTCTCTTCTGCAGCCAGAAGCTGGCCGGCTGACTTGATGATCTTGGGTTCATCGGTCTCTGTAGCTACTTAAGTCAGGAGATGCTGCCAGCCTGACATCTCATCTCTGAACTTGGAACTTGCCTGCCTTGAGAACTGTGTGAATCATTTCCTTAATATAAACCGCTTTGCCTGTGAGGGGGTACCTAAAAGAAGCCAATATTCTTTTTTGATGTGAGAGGGATAGTGCATTTGGAGTTCATTCCACCAGGTCAGACTGTTAATCAAGCTTTCTATTTAGAGGTTCTGAAAAGATTTCATAACTGTGTGACAAAAAAGACCTGATTTGTGGCAGACAGGGGACTGGTTTTGCCACCATGACAATGCACCTGCTCAAGCAACCATCTCAGTGTGCCAGCTTTTGCCAATAAACAGCATGCCTCTCTTGCCCCATGCACCTTACTCACCTGGCCTCGCTCCATGTGACTTCTTTTTGTTTCCACAAATGAAAGGGGACATGAAAGGACAGCGATTTGAAGACATAAGAGGGGAAGAAAAAAACGAGGGAGGTGCTGTCAGTCATCCAATCAGATGAGCTTGAAAATTGCTTCCAGAATGGAATCGCAGATTTGACAACTATATTAAGTGTAAAGGAGATCGCTTTGAAGGTGATAGGTTGTTTAAAAAAAAAAAAAGCAACTAAATAAATACCTTTGAGGGAAAATAATTCCATTGTTTAAGATACTCCCTCTACAGTAGAGAAACAAATACATAGACACTCATGTATAAGAGTAAGTATAAGGGTAAGTGCTTATTAAGAAAACATCTCAACCCAGTGCTGTCCAAGCCCACAAGTTCAACATGAACCCATTAACCCATATGTTCAACACCAATCCACAAAGTCCTCCTCCATCTCACGAAACATACACTATGACGCCAACTGCAGGAGGAAAGCCAAATCGGTGAGAGTGTAAGCATCTCAGCACTGGCAGGGGTCTCTACGTGGCTGCTCCAGCACCCAGGGCTGCATCGGGATAGGTCCATGTGGCTTCTCCTCAGGGATGCCTTGCAGAAAGTGAGCCTTGTCAGCTGAAGTAGGAACTGACTAAGGCAGCTGCACCTTGGTCCAACCATCAGAAAGTAAGAGACCCGAGAACTCGAAAGGCGAGGTTCATAAGCCATTTATCCCTCCACCCTTCATTTAACCCCACATGTGTTTATTGGCCAGTTTGGTACAATAAACTAACTACCTCAATTGGTGCATTGGTGGGTCAGTGGTAGAATTCTCGCCTTCTGTGTGGGAGGCCCGGGTTCGATTCCCAGCCAATGCACCAATTGAGGTAGTTAGTTTATTGTGCCAACCTGGATGATAAACACATGTGAGGTTAATTAAAAGACAAAGGGATAAATGGCTCAGTGAGCCTCGTCTTTCAAGTTCTTGGGTCTCATGCTTTCTGATGGTCACACTAGGGTGCAGCTGCCTTCACCAGTTCCCTGCTTTAGCTGGCAAGGCTCACTTCCTGCAAGACATCCTGAGGAGAAGTCACATGGACCTACCCTGATGCAGCCTTGGGTGCTGGAGCAGCCGTGTGGAGACCCCTGCCAGTGCCGAGATGCTTGCACATTCACTGACTCAGCTTTCCTCCTGCAATAGGCATCATTGCGTGTGTTTAGTGAGATGGAAGAGGACTTTGTGGACTGGTGTTGGACATATGGGTTAATGGGTCAATGTTGGACTTGTGGGCTTGAGCAGCACTGGGTTGGGATGTTTTCTTGATGTGCACTTACCCTTTATGTAAAACTCTCTCTTATACATGAGTTTCTGTGGATATGTTTTTCTAATATACCCAGACTAATACACCCTCATATACAAGCTTCACTGGCTTTGCTTCTTTAGAGAACTCAGCCCAAGCTAGCAGCTAACAATAACAACATGCAGCACAATACCTAGCGTTCAATACATATTTGTTGAAGTAGACGAAACTGAACATGTACTGTCTTCCACAATGTCCATTGCTTTAATCTTTCAAACTAAATTCTTCCTTATACATCAGAAGGCAGTAGTTCTCTTTAATACCACTTCCGTTTCTGTGAAATAAAATTATCAGAAGGGAAAGTTGGAAGAAACGGAGATGCACTGTCTTCAGCAGAGTAGAGTTCTGGCAGACTCTGGGCAGTGCAGACCTCCACAACAGAGGCGTCCAAACTCAGAGTCAATATTTTCTTCTGTGGGGAGAAGGTATGGCTGGGTCTTCCACTTGGACCCTTGCTCTCTAGTCCCTTCCCAGAACACAACCCTTTTATCTGTCTTTTTGGCCTTCTTAAACCAAGCCTCTTCCCTGCTAGGACTTCTAGCCACTTCTAGAAAGCAAAGACTAATTTCTAATACCCACCTCTTAGCTTGTTGAATTGTGTTGGTTTATGAGTCACTGTGTTAGTCTGAGTAGACTAGAGAAAGAAATTCATTGACACTCACATATATGTAAGAGAGAACTTTATATCAAAGTACAATTTTATATTAAAGAACATCCCAGTCCAGATTAATTTCATAAGTCTGATATTATCCCATATGTCTGATACTAGTCTATAAATTCCTCTTTAGACTCATGCAACCATGCAATAATGCCTAATGCAGGAAGATCACAGGCCAGTGGGTGGAAAGTTTTGTGGATCCAGTGGTGGTGGAAGCATCTTAGTGCTGGTGTGGGTCTCCATGTGGCTCCTCCAGGTCCAGGGCTCTGGCTCCATCAGTGTGTCTCCATGTGGCTTGTCAACAGGAATACAAAGCAGAGAGAGAGAGAGTCTCCAGGGAGGAAGGCAGGAATTCCTAGAATCTTCAGGAGAAGGCCATGCCCACAAAGAGGCATTATTTGCTATGAACTGATTGACAGCTAGACTCCACCCCTTTGCTCAAGTTGACAGGAGATTATGTCACTGCTACAGTCACTGTGATGGTGTTTCAAATACCAGTAGGGTCCCCCGTGGTGGACAGGTTTCAGGAGACTTCCAGATCAAGACAGGCAAGCAACAAAGGCTAGGTGGGCAGTGAAGATTACCACCACCCCCTCAAGCCCACAAACACCATCCGGAGTAGTTCTACTCTGTGATGCATGTGCCACCATGAGCTGGAATAACAGCAACGGGGTTAGTTTTGATATTTAAAAATATTATGCATATTAAGAATGAGGCCTTGGCTCAATTTTCAACTGACCCACAGAAATGGCTATGGCAGAAACAAACACCAAGGAGGCATGCTCTCCTCGAAACAACCTGCCTGTGGAGATGAAGAGGAGAGCCTCTTTTCCAAAATGAGGGCCGACGGAGGGGCGAGGGCTGGAGGAGGAAGGCGGGTTAGTGAACTTACATGTCGGGGTAGACATCAGCGACACGAAGCACCACGTGTTTGAATTGTTGGATGGAAAACTCGTTTGTTCTGTAAACTTTCATGCAATCACAATTAAAAGTTTAAAATAAAAATTAAAACTTGATGAATCGTTCATGAAATTTATGGTACTTCAGATGTGAAACTGACTGAAATTTTCAGAGATTTCCCTAACTGTGGTGTTGGGTCATGAGATTTCCTTACCTGTGATGTTTATGTTTCAACTTGATCAGTTGGGATTCTCGGTGGATTGGGATACATTGGACTCATTGCCTTTCCGTCATGTAATACTCATATAACGTGATTACTTCCATGATGGGTCTGATGTGATCAGCCAGTCAGTTGTAAGAGGAGCTTCCTCTGGGGTGCGTTCTGCAGCCAATGCATATGGAGTGTTTTGCAAAGTTCACTTCATTGCTTGTCATCCTGCATGCAACTCACCATCATCTGATCTTTAGCTCTCGGGTCACGAGCCAGCAGCTGCCACCTGTCCTGCCTGTATGGGTTCATCAGCCTCTGCAGCCTTGTAAGTCAGGAGAAGCCTCCAGCCTGATGCCTGACCCATGCATGTGCAGCGTGACAGCCTTGGCAAGTGTGTGGCGTTTCCTTGGGATAAAGCTCATTCAGTGTACGTGTGGATGCGCACACACACACATACACACGAGCTCAGTGAAAAGCATTGCCACTGGGTTCTGAAATTGATGGTGGTGATGATTGCACAACTCCTCACAAGATGACCGAGTGACTAAATTGTGTGAGGTGTGAAAGCATTGCGATTAAAACCATGTGTCAAATGTATTTCTACTAGCGTTCCAGTTCGTGCATGCAGAGGTTTATTCCTAACAAAGACGTTTAAACATGTTTCTGAGATGAGCGAATGGTTGCAAACACAGTCATTCAGGAACACACTTGTCTTGCGCCCATTAGGGTGCCTTCAAAGATGAACTCCAACCAAAGGAGTGGCTCCCGGATCTTCCTGCACTAACAGTTTTATTCTCAGACAGAGACGGTTGTCAACGTGATGATGGCGGATCGGACCATGGTATAATATGATGCTTGGTCAGTTGACTGCCCTCTTGACCCAGCCTGAGTTTGTTCTAGGCTTAAATATTTCTCACTTGTTCCACGACAGAAATTTCTTCTCTGGCTTTAAATGCATTGCTCGTGGTCTTTTCTGTCTTTACTCTTTATTTTTGTATTATGATGATGTTTATTTCCTGTTGTTTTTGTTTTTTATCGTTTCCACTAGGTTTCCTAGTTTATGAAGCACAGAGGAGGGATTGCAGAGAGATAAGAACTGATGCAATGGTTTATCGGAATGAGGGTGGGAGCGGCAGGGAGCACTAGAACCGATTGTGATGATACACACACAACTCTTTTTAAATGCAACTTAAGTATGAAAGTGTATGATATGTGCATTTTATATCAAGAAAACAAGAATATGAAATCTACTAAAACAAGAAACCAAAGCTGGTCAATGGTTACAACAGATGCCCGAGGAAGAGGTTTTGCGTAGTAAGGGGCATTGAGCTTAAGTTAATGGTGGAATAATTTGGAAACAGATATCAATAATGGTTGTGTGACATGAAGAGTATAATCAATGGCACTGAATTATCCATATAGAAATGGTTGAATTTGAGATTATTTTGTTATGTATACTTTTTGTGACAAATGAAAATAATAATTACACTAATCTCAATAAGTACAAGGAAGAAGAAGATGTTATAAAATTGATTGTGGTAATGATTGTTCAGCTCTTGAATGGCATGATATGTAGATGAAGTGCCAATAAAACTGTTTTGTACACTAAGAGGTGCAACAGAACAGCAGCACTAAGGGGGTGCAACAGAACAGCAACACTAAGGGGGTGCAACAGAACAGCAAGGGAACAGAGCATCAAGGTCCCCAGGGAATGCTGAAGGTGGATTTGGGGGTGAGGGCATGGTGCCCCAACAGACTGGACTGGAAAACACTCCTAAAGGCCAACAAATGATCCTTTAACTAACTAAAAGCTTTTCTTTCTGGTTTTTGCTTTTTTTTGGTCATTGATTTGTTGTTATTTTGTTGTATATTGTTCTTTGGTTTTGCTCTGTCTTGTTTTTGTGCATGTTGTTATCTCCACAGGTCTGTCTAAGTAAGATAGATTGTATGAACTATCTGGAGGAGAAAACAATGGGACCAACAGTTCCAGGGGACATGGGAGAGAGGGAGGTGTGGAGAAAGGTAGCGGTGTTAACAAACCCAGGGACAAGGGAACAAGTGATCCAAATCAGTGGTGAGGAGGGTGTGGGTGGCCTGGTAGGGCATGATCAAGGTAATGTAACCAAGAGGAATTACTGAAACCCAACTGAAGACTGAGCATGATAGTGGGACAAGAGGAAAGTCAAAGGAAATAGAGGAAAGAGCTAGGAGGCAAAGGGTATTTGTAGAGATCTAAATAAAAGCATGTACATATGCAAATACATCTATATGAGGATGGGGAAATAGGCCTATGTGCATATATTTATAGGTTTAGTATTAAGGTAGCAGAAGGACATTGAGGCCCCACTCAAGTATTCCCTCAATGCAAGAATACTTTCTTCTATTAAATTGGCATTCTATGATGCTCACCTTCCCGACACAACAGCTGCAGACAAAGCGGGTAAATATGCAAATGTGGTGAAGAAAGCTGATGTTGTCCAGCTCTCAAAAGATACAGCGTCTGGGGTCTTAAAGGCTTGGAGGTAAACAAGCGGCCATCTAACTCAGAAGCAACAAAGCCCACATGGAAGAAACACACCAGCCTGTGTGATCACAAGGTGCCGAAGGGATCAGTTATCAGGCATTAAAGAACAAAAAATCATATCACTGTGTGCTTACCTCCCTGATACGATCACTGAAGACAAATGGGTGCATAAGCAAACGTGGTGAAGAAAGCTGATGGTGCCCAGCTATCAAAAGATATAATGTCTGGGGTCTTAAAGACTTGAAGGTGAACAAGCAGCCATCTAGCTCAGAAGCAGCAAAGCCCACATGGAAGAAGCACACCAGCCTGTGCGATCACGAGGTGCCGAAGGGATCAGGCATGAGGCATCATCAGAACAAAAAAATCATATCATAGTGAATGAAGAAGGAGTGTGGACTGGAGACCCAAGGCCCATTTGTAGGACACTGGACAGAAGGGCCTCGGGGAGGAGATGAGCCATAGGATGCTATGTAGCAACGATGAAACATACAATTTTCCTCAAGTTCTTAAATGATTCCTCCTCCTCCAGTATCATGATCCCAATACCTTACAAATCTGGCTAGACCAGAGGATGTACACTGGTACAGATAGGAACTGGAAACACAAGGAATTCAGGACAGATAAACCCCTCAGTACCAGTAGTGAGAGTGGCGAAACCTGGAGGGTGGAGGGAGGGTGGGTTGGAAAGGGGGAACAGATAACAAGGATCTACATGTGACCTACTCCCTGGGGGATGGACAACAGAAAAGTGGGTGAAGGGAGACATCAGACAGGGCAAGATATGACAAAATAATAATTTATAAATGATCAAGGGTTCATGAGGGAAGGGGGAGCGGGGACACAGGGGGGGAAATAAGGAGCTGATGCCAGGGGTTTAGGTGGAGAGAAAATATTTTGAGAATGATGAGGGCAATGAATGCACAAATGTGCTTTACACAAATGATATATGTATGAATTGTGATAAGAGTTGTATGAGCCCCTAATAAAACGATTAAAAATGGTTTTGTTTTTAAAAAGAAGGCATTCCTTGCTAGTTAAGTTTGAGAGAGAGTATGTTTAGTGAGATCCCCGAGGATAATCTTGATGGATTTTTTTCAAAGGCTGCAGCATAATCTCAGGGGCTAATTATGAAAATTAAAAAATGGAAATGAAGTTTGGTGAGAAAAGACCAGGAATGTAGTGCCAAGGACATCTTTCCTTCATGACAACTACCTCCTTGTTCTTTTGGCTGCCAAGGCCAGTCCTGTGAGAAGTTCACTGGGAAACCTTACTCATCCACCCTGCAAACCTGCCCTCGCTCCTTCAGAGGTCTTTCCGTTGCCCAAACTCAGAGAACATTGAGAGGAAACATAATTCGAGTCCTCGCGGAAGCCCAGGCCGCCATTTTGTGTGGAGGATGCCCTAGAGCACAGAAGTCTTTCAGGAACACCGAACGGTTACCGAGGGGAAGCGCCCCTTCAGAAGTGGATCGAACTCGGTGGGGGACATGTGGAGACACATCGCTCACATCATGATATCTTGTTTAATGAAAGTTTCTTTATCTCATAGTAACATTGAAGTAATTTATCAGTGGTATGTGTTTGTGTGTAGACATGAGGGGGACTTCAAAAGGTTCATAGAAAAAATGGAATGAAAATATAATGGAATTATGATATCTAAATAGATATGTGGATATGTATCTTAAAATCATTTGGAATCATTTCCCTGTGGCTAGCATGAGGACTATGTATCGGTGTTGTTGTTGGGTACTGTTAAGCCGGTCCTGACCCAAAGCCCCCCTGTATACAACAGATCAAACATTACACGGTCCCATGCAGACTATAAAATACTATGTGTAATTTTCCATTGCTACAAACAAAGCCTAGGTTTCTATTGAAAAGATTGTCATAAGCCTTATCTGTATGAGTTCAGTTTTTTGGTATTCACTACTTTTCAATATAGATGGATTGTAAGGTGTGAATTAAAGAAATTTGCCAAATATTGTATTATATTAATAACTATCATGAATTTGCATCCTAATTTTCCATTCCATAAATTCATATTCTTTAAAGAACAAAAATTTCGAATCGTTATTTCAAATTATTTGAATCGTTATTTCATATTCAATGTTACCATGGGAATATTTTTCTGTGAGAAGCTCTTATTGAAAACTAGGTAGACATGATCCGAATTCTACCTTGCAGGGCTGGATAAGACAGAGGCTGTACACTGGTGCATATGAGGGTTGGAGGTACAGGGAATCCAGGGTGGATGATACCTTCAGGACCAAGGGTGTGAGGGACGATGCTGGGAGAGTGGAGGGTGAGTGGGTTGGAAAGGGGGAACTGATTACAAGGATCCACATGTGACCTCTTCCCTGGGAGAGGGACAGCAGAGAAGGGGGGAAGGGAGACTCCGGATAGGGCAAGATATGACAAAACAACGATGTATAAATTACCAAGGGCATATGAGGGAGGGGGGAATGGGGAGGGAGGAGGGGAAAAAAAAGAGGACCTGATGCAAGGGGCTTAAGTGGAGAGCAAATGCCTTGAGAATGATTGGGGCAGGGAATGTATGGATGTGCTTTATACAGTTGATGTATGTATATGTATGGATTGTGGTAAGAGTTGTATGAGTCCCTAATAAAATGTAAAAGAAGAAAAAAAAAAGAAAACTAGGTAGATTGAAAACTAATTAGCTAGGTAGATTCTAAAACTATTTTTCAGTGAATATAGATGGAGAGTATCTCCATCTCTCCATCCTGATTCTTAAAGCAGCCTGATTCTTAAAACAGCAAAAGAAATATTTGCAATAACACATTATTGCCACGAGGTGTCACTGTACACTTGGTGTAAAGCTCAGAGCACCCAGCTAAAATGCTGGATCAACCGCACATTCAACAATTATTTTATAGGCAGTGTTTCCCAGTTCAAATGTATATAGTCTTCCTTGGGATTCCTTACCCAATGTCCAACTTTCACATGCATATAAAGCAATTGAACATACGGCTTGAGTCAGGAGTATCTCACTTAGTCCTCAGAGTAACCTTGCCTTTCAATACACTGAAGAAGTCTTCAAATGTTACAGGAAAATTTTCTAACACCAGCGCCCAGGCTCAGCGTAAACAGAGCTCAACCAATTAAGAAATCAATCTGTACAAAGCAACAGCTCAGGGAGTGCAGCTCACAGCTGGACCCTACTTGCATGAACCTCACTTATTCACGGAACCTTAAATTCTATGCCATTGGATAAATTATTGATGTTATTAATGAAACCAACCTGTACTCCAGGGGGATAAGTGACCATTTTTCTTTTTTGTTAATTTTTTGTTGTTATTGATTATTAGTGCAATCGCCCTATACCCCAGGGGGATGATTGACAATGTTTTTTTTTCTCTGCCTTTTGTTCTTGTTGGGTTTTATTTTTATCATAATATGGCCACCAAAGTAAACCAGAGTCATTTAGAACCCGTGAACAAGCAAATGGATTCTGGGCTCCCACTTAACCCTAGCCCCAATCCAAGAACAGGTCATTCTTTACACATGGCCCTGCTCAGTACTCACCTTTATGAAGGCATCGCTGAAGATGAGGGTGCTACAGCAAAGTGTGGTGAAGAAAGCAGATGGTGCCCGGCTATCAATGGGAATAGTGGCTGGGATCTTCAAGGCTTGTATTCAAACAAACAGCCATCTAAGTGAGGCATCAACAAAGTCCATACGGAAGAAGCACACCAGCCTGTGTGATTCAAAGGTGACAACAAAATCCAAAAATAGTGAAGTGAAACGTATCAGAGCTTAAATTTTGAGAACATCCAATTTATAGAAGGCTAAGTAGGCCAGTGGGAGGCCAAAGTCCATTTTCAGATTCAGATGAAGCCTCTGGCAGATCCCCTCAGCCCCAGAGGAGGGGCACAAACAGCTCTACTATCAGACAGAGATGGTTGTCCACTTGATGACGGTGGATCAACCGTGGTACAAAAGGATACTTGGTCAGTTGACCTTTCTCTTGTCTCAACCTGGGTTTGCTCTAGGCTCAAATATTTCTATCTTTTTCCATAGGAGAAATTTCTTTTCTGGATTTTAAAATATTCATGATGTTCTCTTTTTTCTTACTGCTTATTTTTAACTTTTATCTTTATATTATTAATATTATTTTCTTCTTGCTGTTAAAAAAAAATTTCCATGGGGTTTCCCAGTTTGTGAATCACAGAAGAAGCAGATGCACAGAGACAATAATGGGTGCAATAGTTTATCGGGGATATGGGGGTGGGTGGGGAGGATGAGAGGATTTGGGGTGTAAACAATGAATGTGGGAGGGGAAGGGAGCATTAGAATTTACTATTGATAATCTGGAAAATACAGAAAAATATATAGAGATATCAGTATGCTGCATTTTGCAGTGCCTCATATAAGAAAATTCTGTGTGTGGTTTATTCATTGGGATTTAATACATATATCACTCCATACTTCCATCACGCCAAGTAAAATTGTACAGTTGCTACCACAATCAGTTTCCAAACATTCTTTTTCTATATGGACTCCTTGACATCATCTCCCTTTTACCCAACCACCACCATTGTACCCCTCTCCCCTGAACCCCTTATTCTACGTGCTGTCCGTATAGGTTCACCAATCCTGTGTTTCATATACTGAGAAACGGAAAAGCATATAACACAGCTTCAAGAGGGTGACCTCCATTGACATAACACCTCTGAGACACACTCTACAAAAAACGAAAAATCTCTACAACAACCAAAAGCCAAACAAAACAATGCAAACCAGAAATACAGAAATGTTTGGAAACCCAATCAGGTCTAGCTTTCATCACTGCTGACACAGTGCTAACTGTTAGGTCAGATTGATGCCTTTGACCTTCTGTACTCCTCTCTCCCAAGCTCTATGCTTTCCTCCCATCCCTCGATTTTAGACCAGGGGAGTTCTCCGGAGCCTTATCTCCTATGTATTTCTACAAATGGATCTGGGACTCCCACTGTCATTCACGCCTTCTGTGCCCCAGAGTCTCACAATGTAGGTTCTGATTGTCGGAGCCAGCCGACGAGTTGAACAGTCCTGAAAGGGGGAGTGAGGATTAAGGAAAAGAACAGAGACAGAAAGTATTGGGAGAGCAACAGTCTGATGGACTGAAGCACCCGAGTTTATTCTACACACTCCTTATATCCATGCAGAAACAACCCGGGGTGAATTATCTCATTGTTAAGCAAGCACATTGGATACACATAGCAATTCTATTTCTGCCAAGCCAGACATCCTTGAGAAAATTAAACCCCAGACCTTGCATACTTTCTTGTCCTTGACAGTCTGTTCAAAATGTAGTCACAGAAGAATTCAGCAAATACTGACTCATAGGTCACGAGACTTCTCAGCCGTTTCAAGGCTGAGTCTTTTTTTTTTTTTAACATTTTATTAGGGGCTCATACAACTGTTATCACAATCCATACATATACATACATCAATTGTATAAAGCACATCTGTACATTCTTTGCCCTCATCATTTTCAAAGCATTTGCTCTCCACTTCAGCCCTTTGCATCAGGTCCTCTTTTTCCCCCTCCCTCCCCACTCCCCTCTCCCTCATGAGCCCTTGATAATTTATAGATTGTTATTTTGTCATACCTTGCCCTATCCGGAGTCTCCCTTCCCCCCCTTCTCTGCCATCCATCTCCCAGGGAGGAGGTCACATGTGAATCCTTGTAATCAGTTCCCCCTTTCCAACCCACTCACCCTCCACTCTCCCAGCATTGTCCCTCACACCCCTGGTCCTGAAGGTATCATCCACCCTGGATTCCCTGTGCCTCCAGCTCCCATATGTACCAGTGTACAACCTCTTCCCTATCCAGTCCTGCAAGGTAGAATTCGGATCATGGTAGTTGGCGGGAGGAAGCATCCAGGATCTGGGGGAAAGCTGTGGTCTTCATTGGTACTACATTGCACCCTGACTGACCCATCTCCTCTCCTAAACAACCCCTCCATGAGGGGATCTCCAGTGGCCGACAATTGGGCCTTGGGTCTCAAGACTCATGACTCATATTTTGCATGATGCCTTATACCTGGTTCCTTTTGCACCTCATGATCGCACAGGCTGGTGTGCTTCTTCCATGTGGGCTTTATTGCTTCTGAGCTAGATGGCTGCTTGTTCACCTTCAAGCCTTTAAGACCCCAGACACTATCTCTTTCAATAGCCAGGCACCATCAGCTTTCTTCGCCACATTTGCTTATGCACCCGTTTGTCTTTGGCAATCGTATCATGGAGGTGTGCAGCCAATGATATGATTTTTTTGTACTTTGATGCCTGATAACTGATCCCTTCAGGACCATGCAATCACACAGGCTGGTGTGTTCTTCCATGTGGGCTTTGTTGCTTCTTAGCTAGCTGACCGCTTGTTTATCTTCAAGCCTTTAAGACCCCAGACACTATCTCTTTTGATAGCCGGGCACCATCAACTTTCTTCACCACATTTACTTGTTCACCTGCTTTCACTTCAGCAGTTGTGTCGGGAGGGTGAGCATCGTAGAGTGCCAATTTAATAAAAGAAAGTATTCATGCATTGAGGGAGTGCTTGAGTAGAGGCCCAAGGTCCTTCCACCACCTTATTACTAAACCTATAAATATAGACATATAGATCTATTTCCCCATCCTCATATATATATTTGCATGTACATATCTTTGTCTAGGCCTCCATAAATGTCAAGGCTGAGTCTTAATGGCCTTCAACATCTCCCCCTTTTTTATTTACTGAAGACGTTTTTACTCAAAACATCGGCAGATGACTGTGTCTGTCTTAGGTTGTTGAGTCCTGAAATCGCTCTTACCCATCATCAGTCACAGTCCTCCAGGCGACTATAGCCTGTCTTAGGTTGGGAGACTCAGACTCGATCTTACCCATCTCTGACTAACCAGCCTCCGCCTTACACCCATGTTTGGGGAGGGGGGAAAGTGTGTAAGTGCACTTCATGAAGCTTTGTTCTTAAGGCCAATAATTCAACCATAACCTTGTGCAGTATTATAGGGAGTATCCATAAGATCAACAATACACACACTCCCGCTGTGACCATGGACGTAAGCATGTGAGGTAGGCCTCCGAGATTTCCTAACTAAGGGAAACCATCTCGAAAATGCTGGAGCCGATCCTCAGCCACCTTAGTGGCATCAACATCAAGAGACTTAGCATCTTGTATGGCTGATATTTCTTGATAGAGTTGTAATAAATCTAAAGACTCATTAGCATTATGCCAAATACCTTGAAGATGATTCTTCACTTTAATCCAGCTCTGCTGACTACTGTTGTACTGTTTAGGTGTAACACAGATCCAGTGTAAATACAGCATGGCACTGTAGACTAGACCTGGCCTTAAGCCCCTGCACCTCATCTCCTAGATACATGGCCATGTCATAACGAGCATTTACTTTTTGTTCTAACTTCCTGTCTACATCTTCTTGAGTACCAAACACATTAGTCACATTTTTGGATAATTCATTTACAAAGTGGGCAGTTTGTATGTTTTGTGAAAGTACAATTGCTGCAGTAGTAGCAGTAGCAACTAAACGAAATATAGCTAAAATACTTGCTATGAGCAAACCTACAAAATGCTTTGGCCTGGTTAATGCTTTTCAATCTCTTCTAATACCTGGAACCCTCTTTCTGAATACCAAGGCCCAGTACTATTCTCTGGCAGCATAACAAAAGAAGGTTGATACAGAATGGTGATGACAATACCTCCAGGGGTCCAGGCAATACAACTAGACAACTTACAATTATTACAAGACATGCTAAACTTAGAATCATCATGATCTATAGTTATATTCCCGGTCAAAAGTACATGAAGCGATGGTACGCAGGCAGTAACGTTTCCCTGAGGTCTGGAGGAAGGGCCCATAAGCTTCACGTCCCCCAAAGAAGCCCCTATTTTCCATTTGGCAGTTTTTTTTTTGAGTATTGTGTCTCTCTTGTGATGTTATACTGGATGGGCTTGTCCGTGAGACACCATCTCCACAGTATGCTTTTATTATTCTTTCGAGTCTCTCGTCCACAAGGAGAAAAAGACTGCGGAGTGCATGGGATTACATTTTCTTCACCTTGAACAGGGAATCACACCGTGATTTCTAGACCTTCCCAGAGAGCATGGTGTAGGAGGGGTGGATCAGGAACGTAAGCCCAGTACTGCTCACTGCACGATGTCCCCTGAAGCACTCCGAGGCAAATTCCCATCTGCATGGTTTGCAAACTGCACCAACCCTTCCAGCAGCCACCACGCTCCATCAGCATCCTGCGTAAAAACACAAACAAGCCCTCTTCCCCAAATTAATACCAGGTCAGGGCCATGTCACGAGGCAAAACAAGCCAATGATGCCTCTTCATAGGCTGTTTGAAGTTGGTGGAGGGAACACTAAAGGCGATCATTTGGATCCAACGGGATGGTTTAAAAACAGTCTTTTAAGTCTAAGATGATCTTATATGCATTGGCTGGAGTAGCAGAGGGGGAAGGGAGCCCAGGCTGCAGGGCTCCCATACGTTCTGTAGTATCGTTAACCCTCCTTTACTGTTTTTCCTCGCAAAGCAGCTGCTATAGCAAGCCCCTGAGTAAAGGAAGGGCCAATGTCCGAGCATAGTCTGACATAATCAGACAGGTTGCCCTTTTTTTCTAAAAGGTCTCAGCGCTGCCTGGCAGGCAGTATTTGCATTTTCAAAAGTCAATTGTTTCCATTCTGCGGGGCAAGCACTGCAATGGAGCGATTGGGCCATATTGGGCACAAGCAACATTGAGTTATTTTAGCTGTTTGAAAGGCATTGGAGTACGATCTCTGACCAGATTACCCTGAGCATCCTGTCGCTCAATCACAGGGAGCAGCACACTGAACTCCCCTGTATCCTCCCCTCGTTCTGCTGCAGCAGGTACGGCAGCACTAAGCATAGATCCTTTCCCTGGAGCCCTAGCCATAACTGGAGCTACAACTGGCTAGTCTTCTAGAAAAGGATTCTTTTCGCTGAGTGCACTCTGAGGCCTCTGAAATACCTCGGCCCCAGTAAGTTTTGGCACCCATTCCTGGGGCTCTATCAGACAGTGCTTTTCTATTAACTTGAGTTGCCTCTCCCTCACTTTTGCTGCTAATGATGCATAAGCTTCCTCCCAGCCTACCACCTTTGTTTCATCCTGGCAGGACTCCTGAGTCTCTTGTACTGGGTTATGACTCTCAGGTTGAAGTGCCTCAGAGGCGGCAAAAATTCCTAAGTCCTCATCATGACAATGTGCCAACTCGTCCTCTAAATGCTCCACATCTCCAGGGTCAAGAAGTTCCTCGTCTTCGCTTTCAAAGCCCTCAAGGTTACTTCTCAGCAGCTTCAGCAGCGGAGGGGGAGGAGGCGGAGGAGCAAAAGGAACTTTACTTTTAATTTTGTTTGAGCATGCAAATGGGTTATTCTCACTCTGGAGTCCCTCATGCCTAGGGTCCAGGCTATCCCTAACTAAATTCCACAGACTAAATGAGTCTATGGGAACCTTACTAGGTCCATTAGCAATATAGTGATCTTTTAACCGTTGCCCTACTTTTTGCCAAGTTTCAATATTTACAGTCCTGTCCTCAGGAAACCAAGGACATACTTTAACCACAAAATCTAAAAACTTCTCTAATCTTTGATAACTTACTTTTGCTCCTCTAGCTTTAACATATTTGAAGCATATTTACAAAAATCTGCTTGCTATTTCCTTGCCCCATTTTTTCTCCCAATAGTTACTCACCGCACACCAATCTCTTCGTGTATACCTTTGTAATCTGTGGTGTCCTTCACTTTGTCCCCCATTTTCAGAGTCCCTGTTTGGGCTCCACCTTGTTGGAGCCAGCCGACTAGTCAAACAGTCCTGAAAGGGGGAGTGAGGATTAAGGGAAAAAAGAGAAACAGAAAGAATTGGGATGGACTGAAGCACCTGAGTTTATTCTACACGCTCCTTATATCCATGCAGAAACAACCCGGGGTTAATTATCTCATTGTTAATTTGATACACATAACAACTCTATCTTCTGCCAAACCAGAAATCCTTGAGAAAATTAAACCACCTGTTTTTCTGAGACCTTGCATACTTTCTTGTCCTTGTTCTTAACAGTCTGTTCAAAACGTAAAGTCACAGAAGAATTCAGCAAACACTGACACATAGGTCATGAGACTTCTCAGCCGTTTCAAGGCTGAGTCTTTTTTTTTTTTAATTTTAACAATTTATTGGGGCTCATACAATTCTTTTCACAGTTCATATATATACATACATCAATTGTATAAAGCACATCTGTACAGTCTTTGCCCTAATCATTTTTTTCTCTTTTCTTCTTTTACATTTTATTAGGGACTCATACAACTCTTACCACAATCCATACATATACATACATCAATTGTATAAAGCACATCCATACATTCCCTGCCCCAATCATTCTCAAGGCATTTGCTCTCCACTTAAGCCCCTTGCATCAGGTCCTCTTTTTTTTCCCCTCCTCCCTCCCCATTCCCCCCTCCCTCATATGCCCTTGGTAATTTATACATCGTTGTTTTGTCATATCTTGCCCTATCCGTCAAGGCTGAGTCTTAATGGCCTTCAACATCTGGTACTAATCCTTCCTTCAACTTCAGATTATATGGACTGTGTAATTCTGTTTGACGTGACTGAACTATGGAATGATATATATATGTATTGACTCCCAAATTACAACAAATTAAAAGAGAGAGAAAAAAAGCATACATCCAGGAATGGATTTTGGACTCAAACTAAATCCTAGCTCCACCTTAAAAACAATCCTTATATCATGGTCCTGCTCGATACTCGCCCTCAGGAAAGGAACACAGAAGATACAGATGTTATAGCAAAATGCAGTGAAGAAATAAGATGGTGCTCGGCTATCAGATAAAATAGCATTTAGGGTCGTAAAGGCATGTCTCCAAACAAGCGGCCATCTAAGTGAGATGTCAACAAAGTCCACATGCAAGAAGCACACCAGCATCAGTCACCGAAGGCTTGTAATCCATACAACTCTTTAAAAAAGTGATTTAACTATGGGTAGGTATTACATGTGAATACTACATCAAGCAAACTACTAAAAAAAATACTCAACCAATGATTATCATGGGTGAAGGAGGAAGAGTTTTTGCTTAAGAGACATTGAGTCTGTGCTAAAGGGGGTGGAATGTTTTGGAAAAGGATATCAATAATGGTTTCACAACATGAAGAATATAATCAATGGCCCTGAATTATATATGTAGAAGTTGTTGAATTGAAGAATGTTTTCTTGATCATGTTTTTGCCACAATTAAAGATGATTACCGGTAACAATGAGTACTAGGAAGAAGAAAATGTTCTAGAATTGAGTGTAGTGATGTTGTGGTACCACTCTTCTTGATATGATTGAATTATTGAATTGTATGACATGTGGATGAAGTACCAATACAAACTTCAACAACAACAAAAAACCAAGAGGTTGCGTGCGGCAGGTTGACCTAACGCAGACCAATGTTTGCTCTTTGCTGCTTCCATGGGCACTGATGGTGAATCCAAGCCAGACAAAATCCTCAACAAGGTCAACCTCTTCCCATTTATCATGATGTTGCTTAGTGGTGTGGGAGATCATGTAAAATCCCTTAAAAGGAATCTCGTAGGAGTATTTTAAGGAACATTGCAATGAAGTATCAGTCCTAGCTGACAGTAAAACCTGTGAGTACTAACTCATATTCTCTTTCAAATCCGTTCCTTCTGCCCGGTCTCACTGGTTTTTCCTTGGGTCATCAGCTAGCGGGGCATAGCCGAGTGGTTGAGGGCATGGGCTCTGGCAACCCTTTCTCGTGTGGCCACCTGAAAATGATTTAAACGGGCTTGCCTGCACTCTCTGCGGGGTCTGGTGTAAAGTGGCGTGATCGCAGAGCATACAAGAAACTGTCCCTTTCTGAACTTTTCTGAGAGTGACCTCTCTGCTTTCCTTCATGGTGGAACAAAGAGGATGGTAGCCGCTGCCTCGCCGACTTGCTGTGAAAATGAAGAGGGTTGACGCACATAGGACAGGTTTGGCAGTTCTCGGCACACGGTGAGCTCTCTATCTATGGTGACGGTGTCCCGGAGTCACTTCCAAGTCATGGAGACCACATATAGAAAACAGTGAACAGCCCTCGTTCTCAGGAGAGGGCATGCTTAAGTCCACTGTTGCCTTTCAGCCTGGGGGCCTGCTCTTCGGCCCTCTGTCAGACAGTATTATTCTATTGTGCAGCCTCAGGCTGCCACTGAGTGATGGTTAGAAGTAGTTTCTCAGGCTCTTCTTACTCTCTCTTCACCTGGAAGTTTCACTGAAAGCTACCCACCATCAGTGACTCTGTTGGAATTGAAAATATTGCTGTCATGACTTCCAACAGCATAGCCACCCCAGTGGGGCAAACTTTCCCTGTGGCCTAGGAAGCATCTCTGAGGGGCCTTGCGATGCCTGGGATGAGATCGGAGAACTCCGGGCTTAAAAGAGCGAGGGTAGCATTCCACGTCCTCCAGGGGCCCTCAGGACCTTCCCATCTTCATCTGGGACCCACTTTCACTCCTCAGAAAAGTCCCATGCTCCATCGCTTCTGGAACTACAAGCAAGCGATTTCTTCTGCTTGGGACTCTACCTCCCACCATCCCTTTATCCTGATGAACTACTTATCTGTTGGATATCCGCTCAGAGGTCTCTTCCTCCAAGGCACTACAGTCCGCTGCGTTCTGGACAGCTAGCCCCAAGGTGGGACGGTCACACCGGCCGGCCAGGGACGCTGCAGGAGAGCGAGGAGAGTGCTTGTGGGAGAGGGACGGCCTTGGAAATCCTCCATGGCGTTGTCCACACGGACTCCATGGCAGCTGGCTGTTTGTGTTTGCTTTTAGTAGGTCTCCTGGGAAAAGGAGCCCTGGTGGTGCAGCGGATTAAGTGCGGGGATGTTCAGTGGAAGGTCATCGGTTCTAAGCCGGCGGCGGACCCCTGGGACCCCTGTGAGGGGCACTCTGCTTAGGTAAAGAGTTGTCGCACAGGAGCCTCACGGCCACTTCCCCCCGGTCCCGCAGGCTTGTCCTGAGGCCGAATGGGGTCCGTGGCACTGAGTGTCTCTGGGAAGGCCTCCCTCCAGCCGCCACGATACGGATTTCCACGAGGACCTGAGTGGAACTGTGCCACGGAGGGGCTCGGCGGCTGGTTTTCCGGAGGAAGAGCCAGAGGCCTTTCTTCCGAGGTGCATCTCAGTGGACCTGAGCCCCCAACTGTCGGTGACCCCTCGGGCATGTTCATCATTGGCGTCGCTCAGGACTTCTGAGCACAAGGTGGCTTCGAAAGTTCACTGGAACATCGCACCATCGATGAAGTCCATTTTCCCACACACTTTCTGAAGCCTCTGTCCGGTACAGCAGGTTTAAATATTTCCCCCCTCAAAATACACTTCAGAGACTAGAACATCAGCATACAGACCTGCCAGTGAACCCCAAGTAGCAAGGTTGAATTTCATTCCCAGTTATTCTTATCTTGGATAAGTATTGTGTGTGTCTGAGTTGTGTTAGAGAATGGGTTTCTTCCTGTGGGTCATGCCAAAGTGGGTCTAAAGCCACTGGGGAGCCTGATTAAGGAAGGATATGATCTGGGGGTACAGGGGTTCCGGGTGAGGCTGCTAACCACAAGGCTGGAAGTTTGAAACCACCTGTCATGCTGAGGGGAAAAGATGAGGTTTCCCAGTCCCATAAAGAGTTATAGTCTTGGAAACGGACGGGGCAGTGCTACCTGGCCCTACAGGGTCGCAATGAGTTGGAATCAACTTGTTGGCAGTGCATTGGGTGTATCTGACTACAATCAGAGACGTGGTTTTGAAGGGGATGGTACAGAGGTGTCTCCAGAGGCAATGGGAATGCCTGAAAAACTACTATAGTTGACCTGACAAACAATGGTTTAACAGCAGTGGCAGAGAGGGGGTCTTGGCTTTGTATAAGGCTTCCAGATTGTACGGCCTCATTTTTCTCCAGCGAAGCAGCTGCTGGGTTTGAATCTCCGACCTTGTGGTTAGCAACCCCAGGGCTAACTCACAGGGTTCTTGTTGGGAGCGACCGAGGCTCCTAACTCACGGGCGGCGGCTGCGCAGTCAAGTCAGACGTGTGGACCAGAGTAGAGCAACACTTTGCTCCTGGGGTTTTCAAGGCTCGGACCTTTCAGAAGCAGATTGCTTCCATGAAGGCAATCTCTCCCCCCAGGGACATCTACCTACATCTCATCGACTCCAGTTATGGCAGGTGATCACCTTAGCTGGAAACTGCCCCCGCCCACCCCACTCCCCCACCCTCCCACCTCAAAAACCACAAGCCACAGTGCCACTGAATTGATTCAGAGTCCGAGTGCTCTCACGCGTTACAGATGTAGAACTGCTCAATATATGTTTCTCGGGTGTCATCCTTTTAAACCTTGTCCTCCTTATTTGGTTGTGGTTGAGAACACAGCAAGACTTACACTGACTCAACAATGCCCTCCGTACAATGCAGTGACCTTGATTCCTGAGTGTCCGCACCCCTTCTCACGCTCACACGTTCACTGGCCCATGACTTACTGAAGGAGTCCTGGTGCCGCTGTCAGGAAACCCTCGGACTGCCCACGGCGAGGGCAACAGTTGAAAACCTTGGCCACTCAGCAGGAGAAAGAGCGAGGCTCTGTGCTCTCATAGCGACTGACACCCTCTGGACCCCAGAGGGTCCCTCCTGTGGAGTTGTGAGTTGCAGTTCACATGACCAGACAGAGATGTGTGTTTGTTTCGTTTTGTTTTGTAAGGTACTTATTTAATCTTTCAAGTTGCTATCGTCAGTGAGATCTCATCTAAGAACTCCGAGCCACAGACTCCATGCCAACTCAGGGCGACCCTACAGACCAGTGGTTCTCAATTTCCCTCAGGCCGCGACCCTTTCATACAGTTCATGTGGTGGTGACCCCTCAACATAAGGTTATTTTCATTGCGACTTCATCACTGTCACTTTGCGACTGTGATGAATTGGGCGACCCCTGTGAAAGGGTCGTTCGACTGCCAAAGGAGTTGCAACCCACAGGTTGAGAACCACTTCTATAGATGGTTCTTGGAAGAGCATAATGCTCGTAGTGGCCTTTAAAAACAACAACAACAACTAGTCCAGTTAAACTATGGTTTGTTTATAAGAAGCCTTCAGTGAAAACTTGGGGTTCAAGGTTTAAAGATGATCTTCGGGCACTGCTTGCAGGCGTTCCCCCAAACTTTATGACTGCAAGACCTGTGGAAGCTGGAGACATTTCACATTTCTGTTCTGAATACACCCATTTTGATCAAGATTCGTCTGCAGAGTCTTTGATAGAATGTTCCCTGATGGAAGCCAGGCCCGTCTGGCCTCACAGCACAGGGGACACTCACATTTCTGCTGTTCATGGAGGCCATAAGCACCAATCCCAGGCCCTCATCCTGCCGCTCCCTCTGCCTCTGTTCCGGCTGTAGTCTTTACGGAAGCATATCACAGGCCTTTCTCCCCGAGTGCCTCTGGGTGGGTTAGAACTGCCAACCTTTTGGTGAGCCATCAAGAGGAACCCATTGACCCCATCCAGGGGCCTGGTTTGGCTGGAAGAGAAACTAGAAAAAGAGACGAGGAGATTACATATTTCAGTTGACTATATTTCTCACTTCAAATATAAACAGGGTCATATGTTAAAGAAGAGGAAATGGATATTGGGATGGAATAGAGTTGGTAGCGATGGCCAGCAAATAAGTAGTATTTGAGGCTAGCGGCTGAAACCTTGTAAGATTACTTTTATTGTAGGATGACTATGGCATTCTGTGGCTGTTACTAGGGAAAGCAACCCACACAACCTATTGCTTATGTAGGTATTACTGATCTATAACTCATGTGATTTTTTTCAGAACAAAGTAAATAAAAATAAATAACTCAGTAGAATATAACTCATACAACTCCATAAGCATCACACCTGAGAAGAAAGATTATTATCCTTATTTCTTCATACAATAATTATATCTTCTCGTGAAAATTCCTCACTCATAGGATGTTCGCAGTTCACAGTGGAGAGGCCAGTGTTTAACTGGTGTGGTATGTAAATGATCATGTCGTAGTTTCAGAACAAGGCTTCATCCAAGCAATTTGAATGGTTTAGTAAATCAGGTATGGGTGTTGTCCTGATTAGCTATTTAGGCCATGCTAGGAAGAGAGGAGGAGCAATAATGAACTAAGGAGAGGCCCAGGAAAGAGACAAATATAAAATTTGGTGGTAGAAAGCTAATGGTTGAGCCCTGGTGACGTCGTGGTTTTACATTGGCCTTTGACTGCTAGGTCCACAGTTTAAAACCACCAGCTGCTCTGTGGAAAAGGACAGGGCTCTCTACTGTCATCCAGAGGGATGGTCTCGGAAACTGGCCTGGGCAGTTCTGTCCTGTCCTTCAGAGTTTCTATGAGTGGGTATTGACTCAATGGCAGTGAGTGTTGAAGCGAACGATACAAGTTTACATGGAAGGAGTGACTTATTTAGTCCTGCAGCCATTTGATATTTATTCTTCTTATGTGTCCAACTAGATTCTGAAGTCCTACAGGATGTTCTGGGTCCCACCAGCACTTAGTGGTGCTTTGAGCCATGTTTACCGACAGACTGTTGGAAATAGTTATTAGATATTCCAGTGTTAGCTCCCCATTATCAGTAAATTATTTTTACAGTTAAACTGTGTTCTCTGTGTTGAGGTAATTAGCTTTCTGGTACCATTATAACAGTGGATGACTTTTTAATTTGTAAGAAACCTAATGGAATATAGCATAAATATATTGTTCTTCCAAGCTGAATCTTCAGAAGACTGCATACTTCTTGAACAATAATGTAATTACAAAATCGTCAGCAAAACTCTAGTAATTGCCTTTAAAGCCTGTTAAATAAACACCCAAGAAAAACAATTCTAACACATAGCTTCATAAATACAGCTAATTTTTATATGCCCTCTCTTGGAAAAAAAAACACATATGGTGGTTCATCTACATTATTCATTGTACCTGGCTGTGCCCAAACTGGAAATGACCCTTGTCGGATACATTTATAACCATTACATGTACTGAAATGAACTTGACATGGGCACGTCCTAATACATTTAATGCTCTCAAATGAAATGTCCTAAACTCTGTACACAGGTCTAATTTATATAGTGAATGCTGTCCATAATTACCCCTGAATTACTCTCTGTAGGTATTCTTTTATCTCATCATTAAAAAAATAATTCTGTTGTTTCTGAGAATATAAGCAGCAAAACACACTTCAATTCATCAGTTTCTACATGTGTCTCCAGGCATTCTTAAGTTGATACAAGCACTAATATTAAAGACACATCCATAAAGGGGAGCATTTTTAGCATCTTTCTTGTTTTATATATATGTATGTATGTATATGTATGTGTGTGTGTGTGTGTGTGTGTGTGTGTATGTAGGTGACTGACCTCTTAGGGGTTGTGTTAGTCCAGGTTGACTAGAGAAATAAATTCATAGACGCTCATATGTGTGTAAGGGAGAACTTTATATCAAAGAGCAATTGTACATTAAGACAACATCCCAGCCCAGGTCGAGTGCATAACTCCGATATTAGCCCACATGTCTGTTACCAGTCTATAAATTCTTCTTCAGACTCACATAGGCATGCAATGATGCCAAGGACAGGAAGATCACAGGCCAGTGGATGGAAAGTCTTGTGGCTCCAGTGGCGGTGGAAACATCTCAACATTGGCAGGGGGCTCCACATGTCTCTTCCAGGTCCAGGACTCAGGCATAGCTCCAAGTGTCTTGTCATCAGGAAAGACAAAGCAGAGAGAGTCTATCTGTATCTGCCCTCCTGAGAGCTATGTATCTCTGTGGCGCCCCCAAATGAAGTCATCAAGCTGCAACCTGATTGGCAGGCTAGACTCCACCCCTCCACAGGTTGCCCCCAGATTATGCAACTACCACAGGGGTAGAAGAATTTGCCTTCTTAAATAAAAACAAAAACTTATGAGAGGAAAAAGTCCTTGGTCTCCATTCATCCCGACTTTCTTTCTGAGACATACTAACTTGTGCCTAAGAAGCCACATTCTTCATGTGACTCTCTGTAAAATATATTTACTTAAAAAAATAAGTCAAAATTCAAGGATTTTGACATTTCTTGGTTGTGTGCTGTCCGACTGATCCCAGCTGGACAGGGGATTTAGGACAGAGCGGGCCCATCCCACAGGGTTTCCAGGTTGTAATCTTTGGGGGAACAGATCACCAGACCTTTACTCTGGAAGGCAGGTGATGGGTTCCAATCGCCTCTTTGGTTAGCACTCGAGCCCCAGTCATGGTGCAACTCAGGCTCTTCAGCTTCTGCGGGTTTATCAAAGCTATAAAAAATGGATTCTTCTCTTGGACAGCAATCATTCTTTCCAAAGTGACCCAATTTCTACAGTTTGGTGCGGTGATGGAATCCGGCATTCCCTTATTGCTCTTGAAACGTCTGAGGAAAGTATGAACGGCACAGTCGGAGCGTACAGCTAGCTTCGGCGCTGACTAGCCCTCACTGGCCTATGCTACGGGTGTTGAGAAATACAAAGGAGGAAGAGGCATTGCTCCGTGGGGTCTTATTTACTGTCATTCCATGAATACGAATTGGATCCCGCGGGACTATGTGCCAAGCGCAGATTGGCTCTGGAAATACTTCCAGGTCTGACAGGAACAAGCACTGCTCTTGTGAAACAATCTTTTAGAGGAAATGAATGTGAATCCAACACTCTTAAATACAGATGAAAAATAATAAATATAAGTGCAACTGGAGATCGGCGTGGAACTATTCACACAAATGAGTGGCCGGCCTGAAATGTTGCGTGGCGCTAGTCATGTCCCAGAGTTGGGCAAGAGCTGTAGGGATAAAATGGTGAAAGACATAATCCTGAGGACAGAGGCTGTTTGTCTGTTTTTTGTTTCCTGAGGGGGAGTCTCAATTTTTAGTTCAATACATACAATTGGCCTACGTACAATTGAGGATATTTGCATCTGCTCTTTATAACAGACAATGATGTTGTATCAAGACTAAATCTTCTGAAGTGATTGTTTTGTACTTAGGAGATCCGTGCTACTGAATATTTGTGGGTAAAATGCCTCAGTGTCAACCTATTACTTCCAAATCACTTAGCAAAAGTAAGACCAAATTATAGATAGGTAGATAGATGATGAGATCACAAGCCAAACTCACTGCCCTCAAGTTGATTCTGACTCATAACGACCTGAAAGAGCACAGTAGAATCGCTCCTTGGATTTTCCATGCCTGTAAATCTTTATGAGAGTAGACAGCCTCCACATTCTCTCACTTAGTACCTGATGGGTTTCAGACTCCAACCTTGGGGTTGGCAGCCCAGTGCTTAACCCCCTGTGTCACCAGGATTCCTTCCAAAACCCAAACCAAACTCACTGGCATCGAGCCCATGCTGACTCATAGGGCCCCCTGTGGGTTTCTGAGACAGTCGCTGTTCACTGGCGTCTTTCTCCCGCAGAGCTGCTGGTGGTTTTGAACTCCTGACCATGCAGCTCACAGCCCAACGTGTAACCACTCCACCACCCAGGGTTCCTCCAGGATTCCCTAGATGGCTGATAAAATTAAAAAACCAAACTCATGGCCACCAAGTTGATTCCAACTCAAAGTAACCCTATAGGACAGCTTATAACCAAGTTTCAGAAATAGGCATACTCATTCGTGAATCAGAAGCAAAACACCAAACTCACTGCCACCTGGTCAATGGCAACTCATAGAGACCCTACAGGACAGGGTAGAACTTCCCCTGTCTGTTTCCAAAACTGTAACTGTTTCCAGGAGTTGATAGGCATCTTTCCCCCCTGCAAGAAGCAGCTGGTGGATTTGAACTTCTGGCCTTATGGTTAGCAGCTTTTAAACAATTGATGGTCTAAGTGAAGGGTATATGGGTTGTTTGTTGTATTATTCTTTATTTACAGATATATTTGACTTTTTAGCAACACAAGTTTGAACTGTGAAGGTCCACTGAGACATAACATTTTAAAAACAATGTTGTGTAGCTCTAGCCATCTCCAAGTGAGTAGTTCATCTTTCCCATAGACTGTGTTTTGCAGTAAAAAAGGGATATCTTGGGGCTCTCATGTATTTTCCATCGTGTTTCATGCAACGCCTTAGACCATGAGACCCATACAAAGTGCCACTAGTATGCTGGAAGTCATCATGCGAAACAGAAAAGTTAAGACATTACAAGAAAAAGTTGAATTGCTTCATAAGTACGCTCTCCTTGTCTGCCTTCATCTTCTTGTTGACCAGCCAGGCAGAGACTTGCTGAGACCTGGGGGAGACTTCCTCTGCTTTACCTTCCTGTTGAAGAGCCACACTCAGGTAGCTGGAGGAGCCACGTGGAGCCCTGCACCAGAGCTGAGATGCTTCCACCAGCCTTGGAGCCTCAAGACTTTGCACCTACTGGCTTGTGATCTTCCTGCATTTTGCCTCATTGCATGTACTGCATGAGTTTGAAGAGGAATTTATGGACTAGTATCCGATTCATGGGCTAATATCAGACTTATGGATTTGATCTGGACTGGGCTGTTTTCTTAATATAGATTGCTCTTTGATAGAAAGCTCTTTCTTATACATATATGCGTGCCCATGGACTTGTTTCTCTAGTCCACCCAGCCTAACACAGCAGTCCGTGGTACTGTCAATGTTCTTCACCAGCACCACAATTCAAATGCACTGAGTCTTCTTCTGTCTTTCCTGTTCAACGTCTGACTTTCTTTTAAAAATGTATTACAAGATCATTTTATTGGGGGCTCTCACAGCTTTTATAACAATCCATATGTAAATTGCATCAAGCATATTTATACAGAGGTTGCCATCATTTTCTAAACATTTACTTTCTATTTGAGCCCTTGGTATCAGCTCTTCTTTTTCCCTCCTTCCAGCCTTGTGACTCCTTGATAAATTAGAAATTATTATTACTTTCATATCTTAGACTGACCGATTACTCCCTTCCCCCATGGTTTCTGTTGTTCATCCCCATGTGTGTGTGTGTTTCTGTGTGTGCGCATGCGTGCATGTGTTTATGTATCGATGATTGTGTTCTGTTCCCCCTTCCTCCCCTCCTCTCTCCACATTCCCCCTACCCTCCTGGTATTGCTACTCTGATTTCTGTTCCTGGATTCCGTGTGTTATGGGCCCTTATCTCTTAGCTGTACCTGTGTACATATTCCATCTGTACCAGTGTACATGCTCCAGTCTAGCAGAAGTGGAAGGCAGGACTGGGGTTATGGTAGTAGGGAGTGAGGAAGCCTAAAGGAACCAGAGGAATATTGTGTGTTTCATCCGTACTATACTATGCCCTGTTTGACTCATCCCTACCTTGTGACCCTTCTCTGGGGGAATGTTCCATTGTCTACAGATGGGTGTTGGGTTTATGCTCCAACATTCCTTGTTCTCAAAAACATGGATTTTTTTTTGTGTTCTTTTATTTGTTTGATTTGGGTCTTCTAATGCCTGATTGACAGGCTAAACTATGCCCACGTGTTCCTACAGAAGCCAAGTTAGCACAGAAAACCTATCACAGTATGTAAGTAATTTGACCATTTTAAACTCTTTTAACACCCTGACAGATCACTTGGCATGGCCACAACCAGTAACTACAGTTCCTCCTTTCTCTCTCTCTCTTCCATTCTTTTGTCTAGAAGCTGTCTTCAGATTCATTGATTATTTCTTCTGCAGTGAATAATAACCTGCTGAAAATCCCAACAAGCGGTTTCTTTTTCATTGAAAGTATTGCTTTTCATCTCTAAAAGCTTCATTTGCATTGTTTTCCAATTACTATACTTTCCTTTAAACCCTTGAGCATATTGATAACTCTTCGAAGTCCTTCTTTGTTAGTTGCATCGCCTCTCTTATTTCGGGGTGAGTTTTTACTGATTGATGTTTCTCCTGCTTGTGGGTTACATTCTCACCCTCACTGTTTATCTAGTAGTTTCTATTGGATGCTGCACACTATACATTTTACCTCGTTAAGCTATGAGTGTTGTTGCCTTCCTTTGAAGCGTTTGAAGGGATTTATTGGGGAGCCAGTTAAGTGACTTGTGGATGAGTTTTCCTTCACAGAGTGCTTGGCTTTGTTCTGCTAAATTACTTGTGGATCAGTTTGATGCTCTTGAGGCTTACTTGTGAGTTTTATTTAGTTATTTTAGTGAATTTACAGTAAACTTTGCTATGTGTTGGTTTAGCACTTCTACTGAGGTACTATGTCCTTGTATAAACTCTCTTAAATGTTCTAGTGCTCAGTGAAGACTCCTCACTCTGGCTTGTCACAATTTCAACATCTTTTGTAAGGTCTGTGAATTACTTAGTGGGTTCCTTTTGGGCCCTTCTTTGTGAGTGTCATCTTCTACACATTGATATTCAACAGCGACCCTGCACGCATACACATATTTATCCATTTTTAAGGTGCAGGTATTGCTACAAGTATCTTCCCACAAAATCTTGCCATTCAGTTTCCTAAAAGTCTAACTTCTGCACTTCATTAGGATTGATACTTATTACCAGAAAAGATGAAAAGATCCAGAGCTGGTGAGGATGTGAAGGCATTTGAACCCTCATCCATCGCTGGGGAGAATGCAAGGTGGTGCCGTCACTGTGGAAAACAGTTTGGTGGTTTCCCTGATGGTTAAAACCAAACCAAACTCGCTGTCATTCAATTGATTCGAACTCATATCGAGTCTATAGGGCAGAGTCGAACTGCCCTCATGGGTTTCGCACACGATAACTCTTTCCTGGAGTCGATAGCTTTGTCTTTATCCTGCAGTTAGCAGGCCAACACATAACCATTTGACCCAGAAATTATACTGCTAGGTACATGTCCCCCAAATTGAAATTAGGGATTCATAGAGATACACCAGTGATTTATCTTCAAGGCCTAGTAGTGTTGCATTGTATGAGTATATTACCTTTTGTTTATCAATATGCTGATGGGCACTTGGGTTATTTCTACCCTCGGATTGTTGTGAATAAAGCTGCAATGAACACTGGCAGTCTACACCTAGAAAGGTTACATTCAAGTCTCAGAGACCCGAAGGGGCAGTTCTACTCTGTCCTATGAGTGGCAATAGACGCGAGGGAAATGAGTTGGACTTCTTCTGTGGATTTGGACCCTGGTGTCAACTCTAACTCAGATAGCAAGTTCGGGAAAGATTTTAAAATTCTGTGTGGGTTGGAAGGAAGAAAGGAGATTTGAGCTAGACCTCAGATGAAGAGATGAAGGGAGAACAGTGTAAAGGGCCCAGTCTGATTAAATGCTTGAGGAGAAAAACCACTTGACCTTGACCACGGACCTTTACACTCAGCCCGAGTCCCGTTAACTGCTCCAGTTGGCCTCTGGTACACCCATACTGATGTTACCAGGGTTTTGCTCTTTCTCCTCTTTTATTTGTATTCTACGCACCTTTCTGGGGCGGTCTCATCTGCGTTCATGCCATCAAGTCCCACCTCTTCACTGACGATGCCTCTGAGCTCCAGAAGCATAGTTCTCAGTGGCTCGTTCACAATTTCATCTAGCAGACGCTAAGCGATTCAGCCTCAATATGTTCAAAACCCAATTTATTTTATTTCCTGGAAGCCTTATTCTTTCTGCTATATTATTGATTTTAGTTAGTGGTTGACCTAATCTCAGGGTCATCTGTGGTTGGTTCCTTTTCACTGATTCCAAGTCCAAGAGATCCCACCTTCCTCCCCTCCTCTCCTCCCTACTCTGCTCCCTCTGGGTAAGTTCTCGTCTCCCTTCGCCTGACCTCAGGCAGCAACCTCATCACTGGTGTCCCTCAATAGCACCCCCTTACTCATTTCTCCCTGCTTTTCTCTCTTTAGGGTGTTCTTCATAAAACCCAAATTTCCTCACGTCACTCTACTTAAAAATCTATGAGGCGTGCCTATGGGGCTGCATCTAAATTCCTTAAAACCGCGGTTTACCAAAGGGTGAGCAATCTGACTCCGCTGGATTCTACCAATGTCATGTCCTGCTATGCTGCCCCACCCGGTCCTCTTCCCTAAGCTCCGGCACCGAGCTCCCTCCTGACTGTCTTCCAACAACAATAACAACGTGGGCCTTTCCCAATCCGGGCCTTCCACCCAGGTAGTTCACTCTTCTGGGCTTGCCCGCCCTCTTTTCGCCATCTAGTGCATTCCTATTCCTAAGCTACAAGCTCATGAACCTGTCACCTCCCTGCTGACAACTTCCCTGAGCCATCCAGGCAGGGTTAGTCACTTTAAGGTTTCATTAAAGTCTCTGAAACCCAAAGCAGCAGTTCTGGGCTTCTCTTGTTGTTTTGGACCATGAGGTCAACTTAAATGCAGTGTTCTTGTAGCCTTTCGCCCTTTCCGCAGCCAGTGTCCGTCTTCCACCCGTTGAGCTGTTAGTGCCTTTTGAACACCCTCGCTACGTTGGCATATCTGGTCCCACGAATTCCATCTCTCTGAAGTAGAACCCAGAAAGCTTCCCTTGTGGCTAGGAAGCATTTCTGTGCCCTACACCCTCCTATTAGACATATCTGCATGAGACATTTTTCCAGAAGTGAACAGGATGTGTGTCAGAGCTTGGGGCGGATCTCCAGGACAAGCAGTTGGCATGGGCCTTTGGTCTTCGGGGTGCCAGTGGCAGAGCCATTGCTGTGTAGCTCCTGGTGCTGAGAGATGCTGGAAGTGGAGTGTGGCCACACAAGCTCTGTGGGCTGGTCAGTCGTGCTTGGGGCTGCAGAATCGAGCTCTCTCTTCTTCCAGAGATCCTGCCAGCTGCCTCGTTCGCTGGATAAACTTATATACTCCATCTTTTGAAACAAGTCTGAATGGACCTGTTTTTGAAAAACAAAAAGACTGGTTATAAAAGAGTCACCTTGGGCAGAGCACGTCACACATTTTAATGGACGTTTTGCTTAGGAGTCTATTCCCCTTACTAGAATAGTCGCCGGTACTGTGTATGATCTTTCTGTGCACAATTCTAGTTTTCTATGGGATTCATCTACCACTGGGGCTACCAAAGTGAAAAAGGCTCAGGTGACCTGTACTCCTGTGATGTGTCCAATCTAAAAGGTCGATGCCTTAAACATGTCAGTGTCCCCTTAGTAACAGGAGCCCTGGCGGGTAATGGGTTACTTGTTGAGCTGCTAACAGCAAGGTCAGCAGTTCAAAACCAGCAGGCACTGCTCAGGATAAGCGATGAGGCTTTCTGCTCCCTTTCTGGGGCAGTTTTACTCTGCCCCGTGGAGTTGCTTATGAGTTGGAATTGACTTGACAGCGTGGACTTGGTTTTCTGGCTTTCAGAATCGAGTTAGTACATCTATTCATCAAATCAAGTGCATTGGTTAGTGGATATTTGTGTTCTGAAAATATAAAGATACATAAGAAACGCCTTTAATTTTATCTCGGGCTAGTTGGGAAATACAGATATAAAAACAAGTTATTTCAATGCAGTGTGAAACGTGTAACAGAAATATGCTCTGAATTGATTAGCATACGTTGGAGGGTAGGCTACAGAAAACCACTGGGGGAGTCGGACACGGATGGCTCAATCATTGAATGTAAATATTTGAGTAGGAATGCATATTATTTCTCTTTTTCCGTGCTGTTTATTTTTCCCTCTAAGGTCTTCCCCAAGTTCTCCATTTGTAATAAACCTTTACTGACCACTTACCCTGTTCCCTCCTAATCTATCAGGCTAAGTTATTGACCATTCTCCCAAATCCCACAGTACCTTTTACATACTCTACTGATTCTGCCATGACAAATGGCCCAACTGAGAGCGAGCGCTACTATCCAGTGTAGACCAACACGTGGGGAAATGGGGACTTTGAAGCGCTGCTGGAAGGAGTATAGATCAGGGAAACCATTCTGGAATATCATCCAACAGTATTTCTTAGAGCTGGACATAGGCTTACTCCATTAAGGGATCCTACTCTCAAAAGGCTCACTCCAGCTTCACGAGTCATCGCCCCAAGCTGATAACAACTTACATAACCACGTACAATCTCATTTCATTCATTCATTCCCACTGCCGCCCAGCTGAACCTGACTCACATTTGTCCTACAGAATGTACTAGAACTGCTCCTGTGGATTTCTAAGGCGGTAACTCTTTACAGGAGCAGAAAGTCTTATCTTTCTCTGGCAAAGCAGCTGGTGGTTTTGAACTGTGGACCTTGTAGCTCATAGCCCCATATGTAACCTGGTATACTATCAGGGCTCTTCCAGGCACAGTAAAATGGATACATTTAAAAAATATATGATGCAGCATTCCATTAGATGGATTTATCACAACTGATCCAGGCACTGTAGAATGGATAAGTTGTGGCATAGGCACTTCATAGGATACTATATCATAATTTTTAAATGAATAACAGCTACATGTAAACATATGAATAATTCAGAAATTAAAACAAATAAAGCACGGGGACCAGACAAATGGAGCACATAGTGTGATTCCATCTTAATTAAGTTCCAGAATGGGCACAATTAAAATCTCCTGTGAGAGATGTCACAAAAATGGTTAACTTTTCAAGTTAGGCATCTGAGGTTTGAGAAATACTTGACATTAAAGGTATCCAAACCTATTTGGCTCATTTCAGAAAAAGAAAACATTACTGGATGCCTCCCTGGCAATGAGAAACGTTTGTACTGTAGCCCATAATCCGGGATAACGTGCAGGTATCTGCTTTAGCAGCTACTCTCAGGGGGTGGCATCTCCGACTTTGGAAAACACCGCTTCACTTGTTGATAATCCTGTACTCAAGAGCCACAGACCCAAGGATTTTCTAGACATTACTAACTGCCCATTAAAAATTAATTACCACCTCAATGACATAAAATAAGTAAAATTCGAATCACCTGTTGTTTGTGCAGTTTTACTCTATGGAGGCTATAGTTAATTAAAAAGTAAATAAAAACAATAGGCTAAAGGTATGCATTGAATGAATGAAGGGAAGAATTAAAGAACTGGATCTTCAACAAGGGAAAGAAATAAGGAAAGAGATACTTCTTGGGTAAGTAGTAGTGTACAAGGGTTCTGCACTGATGTTTTTAAACAGAACATGTTTCTGCAGTTTTTTACCTTCCAACCGTGCCCCAAATAATGACCTGTGCACTTCCTTTACTTAAATATCAGTGGCCTTTGCTGCTTAGTTATGATTGAGAGTGAGAAAAAGAAAGTGATTCTCAGATCGAATAAACCTTTGGGACCTGGAGAATATGGCCAATTCCCTTCAGGTTTTCATTCGTTGTGCTTTGTGAGATCCGAGTAAAAATGAATGAACTTTCCGGTGGGAGGAGAGGAGAGGAGAGGGGAGGGGAGGGGAGGAGAGCAGGCAAACAGGAACAGAAGTCACCGGAGCATGACATTGCCCAAGCCACCCTAAGGCTCCTGTGGAATAATCCTAATTGCTGGGCGGCCCAGCCACGGGATGCGCCTCTCCCATGCTTCCTCAGGAGGAGTTCATGGCTAAGCCACCACCTTCCCAGCCTTGTCACCGGCCAGGAGAGGTCAACGAGTCCGCAGGAGGCGGATGCCACCAGCTCCGCTGGAGCCCCTGTCCAAACCCCACCAGGAGAAGTCTTCCAGGCCGGCGCCCCATGCGTTCTCCGGAGACGCGGCTCGTGGTGCGTCCAGCAGGTGGCGCTGCCCCGCACGCCCCGCGTCCGACCTACCCGCGCACTCCGGGAGCGAGCGCGCCCCCTGGACGTGCGCTCCGCGCCGCCAGCACCGCCTCTGCCGCGCGGGGGCGCTGTGGCGCTGCCCTGGGGCTGCTGGGCGGCGCGCGCTGGGCTCGGTCCGCCTCCCCGAATCCCCCGCGGTGCGGCGCGCGGGCGGCGAGGGGGCGGGGTCCGACGGCGCGCGTGCAAAGGCGGGCGAGCTGGGGCCCGGGATGTTCTTCCACAAGGGCCGGGCCGCCGAGAGGGCAGCACCTGCGCGGCCTGAGGAGGAGGAGGAGAAGGAGAAGATGCCGCAGTCGTCGTCGCCGCCGCCGGGGGGCTCGGGGGAGGGCAGCCCGTCCAGGGCCCTCAAGAAGCACAGCTCCTTCCACATCTGGCGCTCCAAGAAGAAGCAGCCCCCGCCGCCGGCGCCGTCTGAGTGCGGGGTGTTCGTGCCGCACCCGCCGCTCGGCGAGGCCAGGTAAGCGTGCCACCTCCTCTGCGCGTCCGCGCTTCCCGCCTGCTACCTCACGGGGTCTGTGCCCGCGGACGGGCGCCCTGCAAGCGCGGGGCGGGCGAGACCGGCAGTCGCCAGGCTCTGCAGGTGACCCACTTTCTCGTGGCCCCTGGCTGTCGTGGGAGAGAAATGTGCGCTCCTCCTGGAGACCTTTATTTCCACTTATTGTAATGGACGTATCTGCGCTAACGATCTGTTCGCTAATGAGCGCTGGAGGTCATTGCCAGAATGACGGACGATGAAAACGCTCTACCGTGGGCTTCCTTCTGTCAGCCCGTGGGTCATGGGGCTTCGGTTGTGACAGTCTCCAGCCACACGCACTGGTGGTGGACTTCCACTCTCCGCCCGGGGTGGCTGCCCCGATGAGGCGTGGAGAAACTGCGGAGGGCGAAGACTGGCTTATCCTAGCGTAGTGAGGGGCAAAACTAGGCAGCACTTCGTTTTTCAAAGTGTAGCTGCCGTGGCGATTCCCCGCCCCTCTATTTCGTGGGGGTCTGAGTCGCCGTGTGCGTTTATTTTTACTGCTGACTTCATGTATTCCTTGAACGATAATCAATAGGAAATAACAGCAAATGTGTATGGTTAGCATAGTGTGGGATGTTTTTGATAAAAGCCGAAGGAAAATATCTAATAAATTCTTCTGTATGCGTTTTCGAGGCCAGCTAAGCGCGCTACCTTCTCGAGGCTGACCGGAATACAATTGTGTTGGGGCAAGATCTGCATTTTCAACCCGCTTCCCTTTTATTTCTTAAAAGAGAAAGAACCTTTGCAATCTTTTCACTCATGCAATAGAAGAATTATTGAGTGCCGTGCCCTTAGCTGAGTGAGTGCTGAGTGTTAGAATAACAAAACAAAATGGGTGGAATCTCGGCCCTCGAAACTCAGTAGATTCTTGTCCAGATCCAAAGCAAACAGTGGGGCCAGTGCCACTTAGCGGTGGAGGCAGCGCAGGTGAGAGGGGGGGAGGGCTTCCCGAGGAGGAGGAGGGGGTCCAGAGTGGCTGAGTCACAGAAAAGAGAGGCAGAGCAGTTGCAGGCAGGGCTTGCACCCTGAACACCACCAACACTGAGAACAGCAGTGTGGAACTCTCTGGAAAGCCAACGGGCACAGGGTAGTCTGAGTATGTATGAAGAGGTGAAAGAGGGCATTTTTCTTGATCTTGTACTAATATAGTGGTAATCAATCATAACAAAAATATTTTTATATATCCAAAGACTTCTATGTATAGTTATGGATTAAAATTTCACAACAAATATGTTAGATTTATAACAAAACATTACTGAATAAGGTTCACTGTTTTCCTGTTACCTCCATAAATCCATGAAATGTTTCCATAGTAATTTTTTAAATTGGACTTAGTTCCATCATTTGCTATCTATCAAAATGCAAAGTGATTCAGCTACGATCTCTTCCAATGAAAATACTGGTTAGACTAAAATTTAGACAAACTATTGCTTCTGGGCTGGACGCTTTGATATTTTACATCAGTCTTCAAGCACCCATTCTTTCTTTCAGAACCAAGGTGAACGCTGTCCTAGCAAATGTTCTGGAAACTAAACACACCAATTTGGATTTGAGATAGTTTTCTAGTTAGATCACCTTTGTGATCATTCATTTACTTCCGAGACGGTGTACCTAGAACTACAGCATGGTTAGGTTTCAGGTTGGTCTTTGCCGGCATGGCTCTTTAGAGCCATCTGATCATGTTTGCTCATTTCTGTCCAGAACTTGGAGGTTGTGACACTCAGCCGGACATGCATGCAACTCTCTGCGACCCTCTGCAAGGGAGGGGCAGTCAGGCAAACACACCTCTTTATTGAGTTCATATGGTTAATATTATGGCCTTTGAATTTATGACCTGGCTATGTGACCTTGGACACACTACTTCATCTCTCGAAGATCAGTTTTCTCATTTATGAAATCAAGACAATCGTATTTCTATGTCTTGGTGTGAATCTTAAATGAGACTTCATATTCCCAAACCTCCAAACTGCCAGAGTGATACCGACTCATAGTGACCCTCCAGGACAGGGTGGAACTGCCTTCGTGAGTTTCTGAGACTGACTGTTCATGAGAGTAGAAAACTCGGTCTTCCTCTCTCGGAGCGGCAGATGGTTTCAAACTGCGAACCTGCGGACTGCAGCCCAGCACATACTCACGGGGCCGCCAGGGCTCCTAGAGTTTGTAGTATTAGATGTGAAATCCCTTCCACATTTTGGGGCACAAAGTAGGCACTATGTAAGAACAAAACAATGTGTGTCATCTGGATTATAAAAGCAAAAGAGGTCTACCGGAAGAGATGGAGTGACAGTGTCTGATGGGAAGAAAATGCTTCCGTCCTGAGACTGTAGCTCACCATTTCAAATACTTGCAACGGTAAGCTTGACCCTTGCTGATGTAAAGCGTCTGCTCTATGTTTTTAGTGTTTTCCTGTCACCCCTTTTGGTCTTTACATGACGTAGTTTGAGCATGGCTTCCCCTCTCCCTAAAATTCATCATTCAGCTTGGTTTGGGTAAACGCATCAACGTGATGGTATTTTTTCATAGAAACAGCAGTTGCTCTTCTGGGTCAGCCATCTCTCTTGCCACCAGTCTATAGAGAAGGTCTGAATGGCCAGCTGTGAGCACACTTTCCTAAGCAGCCAGTAAGGGCATACGGGTTTTTGTTGTTGTTTTCTTTTTAACTCACACTCCATTTTGTTTATTCAGAGAGTGGATTCTCTACTTAGGTTCAAATGCCTGTTCTTCTACTTGCTGTGGTGCTCAGCTTTGTCATGCTGGGCGCATTTTTAACCTATTTATGCTTCAGTGGCATACTGGTTACTCGCTGGGCTACCATGTGCAAGGTTGACAGTTCAAAGCCACCAGCAGCTCCAACGGAGACAGATGGGGCTTTCTACTCTCGTAAACAGTTACAATCTTGGACGCTCCCAGGGGCAGGTCTCCCCTGTCCTATGGGGTCAGGATGAGACGACCTCATGGCAGTGAGTTTGGTTTGGGTTTGGGTTATATGGAAGCAATGGTACTTCCTTTTTATCTTCCCAATTCAAAGCACCTATTTTGATTTGACATGAGCTATTAGCTGAAAGAAAGTGCAGTGAATTAAAAAGGATCATCTTCAAACAGAATTGAACCCCACACGTTGAAGCAAGCACTAATGTTCTTTGCTGTGTGGGAAGGACTCATGTGCCTCTTAATCCTTTGAAGAACAGCAGACCTAGTTTCAGTCCCAGCAAAGTGCGGCCATGCCAAAGGGCAGCGCATCTTCAATGGGTAGGTGGAGTCTGGGTACCGGTTCAGGTTTCAGAACTGTAAACTTTTCATTTTTGGGATCTTTAATGTTTCTTTCCTATCTGTAAAAGAAAAACAACTCCTTCCCTGACTCTATCATTAGAATGTTGTGAGGATACAAAAACAAACCCAAACAGATTGTTTTAGAGTTGATTTGATCGCACGGGGAGCCCACGTGTTCTGAAGTGGAACTGCTCCCTGGAGCTTTCTTGGCTGTCACCTTAGACTAAGCAGATCGCCAGATCCTTCCTCTGTGGTGCCTCATGGGTGAGTTCAAACCAGGCTGGACGCTGAATGCAAACTGCGCCACTCCTCTCTCTCCAGCCAGTGTTTGCAACCACAGGGAGGCCTGGGGACTTAGTGGGTTATGATTTGGGCTGATTACCAGGTCAGCAGTTGGAAACCACCAGCTGCTCCCAGAGAGAAAGATGAGGCTAACTATTCAGGAAAGATTTACAGTCAAGGAAGCCCACAGGGGTAGTTTGACCTTGTCCTGTACAGTCACCATGAGTCGGCATCAACTTGAGCGCTGTGAATTTTGAGTTTGATTGCAACTATATAGTGAAGATAAACTGTTATTTTTTTAAAATTTTTATTGGGGTGGAAAGCAAATGCTTTGAGAATGATTGGGGCAGGGAATGTATGGATGTGCTTTATACAATTGATGTATGTATATGTATGGATTGTGATAAGAGTTGTATGAGTCCCTAATAAAATGTAAAAAAAGAAAAGAGGAGAAAAAATGATTAGGGCAAAGACTGTACAGATGTGCTTTATACAATTGATGTATGTATATGTATGAACTGTGATAAGAATTGTATGAGCCCCAATAAATTGTTAAAAAAATAAAAAAAAATTTTATTGGGGGTTCGTACAACTCTTATCACAATCCATACATACATCAATTGTGTCAAGCACATTTGTACATTTGTTGCCTTCATCCTTCTCAAAACATTTGCTCTCCACTTAAGCCCTTGGCATCAGCTCATTTCCCCTTCTCCCTCCCTATTCCCCCATCCCTCATTAACCTTGATAATTTATAAATTATTATTTTGTCATGTCTTACAATGTCCGACGTCTTCCTTCACCCACTTTTCTGTTGTCTGTCCCCCAGGGAGGAGGTTATATGTAGATCCCTGTAATCGGTTCCCCCTTTCCACCCCACCCTCCCTCTACCCTCCTAGTATCGCCACTCTCACCACTGGTCTTGAAGGGATCATCTGTTCTGGATTCCTTGTATTTTCAGTTCCTATCTGTACTAGTGTACATCCTCTGGTCTAGCCAGATTTGTGAGGTAGAATTGGGATCAAGATAGTTGGGTGGTGGTGGGGGGGGCAAGGGAAGAGGGGGGCGGGGAAGCATTTAGGAACTAGAGGAAAGTTGCATGTTTCATCGTTGCTACACTGCCCCCTGATTGCCTCCGCTCCTCCCCCAACCCATCTGTAAGGGGATGTCCAGTTGTGTACAGATGAACTTTGGGTCTCCACTCTGCACTCCCCCTCATTCACAATGAATGATTTTTAGTTCTTTGATGCCTGATAGATAACCGATCCCTTCAGCACCTCGTGATCACACAGGCTGGTGTGCTTCATCCATGTGGGATTTGTTGCTTTCTGAGCTAGATGGCCGCTTGTTTACCTTCAATCCTTTAAGACCCCAGACGCTACATCTTTTTATAGCCAGACACCATTAGCTTTCTTCACCACATTTGTTTATGCACCCATTTGTCTTCAGCGATTGTATCAGAATTTTTTGTTCTTTGATGCCTCATAAATGATCCCTTCGACAGACACCTTGTGATCACACAGACTGGTGTGCTTCTTCCATGTGGGAACAAACTGTTATTTAGAGGATTTTTTTTCTTCCCTTCAGTGAAAGATCATTTAAAATGTCTTTTGAAAGCATTCTGGAGCATGAGGATAGGTTATCAGGACTTAAGTTGATTCTGTGACTGGTTTGGTATTTGGAACTCTAAGAAGGTTTCATTGTTTTCTGACACAAAGGGCAGAGCCAGGAATATCTTCTTTGGTATTACCTAATGTCAATCAGGACCCCCTGTGGCATAGTGGACTACCAGTTGCTCTGATCACAGAAACGCCAGTAGTTTGAACTCACCAGTCACTCCAAGAGAGAAGATGAGATTTACTGCTCCCGGAAAGATTGTGAACACTGGAAACCCTATACAGGGCTGCTGTGAGGGGGACCCAACTCGATGGCAGTAGGTAATTTATTGTTAAATTGAAATGAATTGAGATTGGGCTGTTTCCCTTGTTTTGCTTTTGCAGAAGGCAAGAGTATAAGCTTTGGGGCTTATTGTCCTTGATCACTGACTGGGACTCAGGCATTTGAATTTTAGCATGGCCATCTTTGCTAGCTGTAAGTGCCTGGAGGAGTTACTGTGCTGCTCTTATTTCAACTTCACAGTCTCTTTGCATTGATTTAGAGAATTACAAACCGAATTGAAACAATTAGCACCCAAACTCTCTAAACTCACTGCCATCAAGTAATTTCTGCCCTATGGGACAGAGCCGAAATACCCTTGTGGGTTTCTGAGAGTATAACTCGTACGGGAGTAGAAAGCCTTCTCGGATTGGCTGCTGGTTTCTAACTGACTTCTTGGTTAATCCAGCACTCACTGCTGTCAAGTCGATGCTGACTCATAATGGCTGGTGGTTTTGAACTACTGACCTTGCGGTTAGCCACCCAATGCTAACCACTATGCCACCAGGGCTTCTAGGAACTACAGTGATTGGCAAAACCAACCAATCAACAAAACCAAAACTCAATGGACAGTAGCTCTGAAAGTACCCTGCAATAGAGAAAGCAGGACAGACTGCAACTCAGCCTCTGCCATTTGATACATTTTTCACCTGGTTATGCCTCTGTTTCCTCACAGTAACATGCAAATAAGAGGCCTTACCTTGTTGAGCTCTATGAGGTTTAGAGCCTGTGGATGTAAAGCATCCAGCAGAGAGCTTGGACCAAAGCAGCTGTTTCCCTGATGAAGGTGATGATGGGAGCGATGGGAGCAGTGACAGTTATGTAAGTGCCCTTGTCCTTTCATTAATGGCGGTAGTATTAATAAGTACATGTTTACTTATTAATAGAGAGAACTTTAGAAGCCCGACTTAAGATGGCACCAGGTATGTAACCCTTTTTGGCTGTTCATGTTAGTCTCCACAAAGGTGACCTTTTGTTTAGGAACCAAAGTTAAACATTATGCTTGAAGTTAAGGAGTTTCTGAAGAAGTGCATTTGCCATCGACGTTTAGGAGAGGAGAATTCTTAGCCACTTGTACCTGCTGTGGGTCACCGCCGCACCCTTGATTGCGACACGGTCCACACAAAGCTGCTTGGTCCACATACATGTGAGTAGGTGCTCCACAACCTCTCCACAACCTCAAGAAGCCTGTCTGGACTTGACTTGCTTTCTTTATTCTCCTTTCGCTTTTGAGCAGACACTTATTTGTAAGGATGAGACAGTGAGCTGCTGCTTGCCTGTTTGTGAATCCCTTGAGGTCATGAAAATATTAAATATTGAAAAAAATAGGTTTTCTAATCTGAATTTTCACTGAAAGCCCCAATTTACTCTGAACATGAGAAACACAGCTGTCTTATAGTTTGAGTCACCCAAGGAAAGAGTTGTGTTTCAGGAATGTCCATGTTAAAAAAAAGAAAGGTGACTGTTTTAAGAGCTCTATCTGGCTTACAAAGGAGCCCTGGTGATGAAGCAACTATGAGTTAGCCTGTGATCTGCAAGGTCAGCAGTTTGAAACCACCAGCCGCTCTTTGGGGGAAAGATGAGGCTTTTTACTCCCCTAAAGAGTTAGAGTCTTGAAAGTCTACAGAGGCAGTTTTACCCTGCCCTATAGGGTCACTGTGGTTTAGCATCAACTCCTTGGCAGTGAATTTGGTTTGGGGTTTTATCTGGTCTATATGCTAAGATCAATTACAGTTTAAATTGTGTGCTTTTCTGACGACCTTGGAAAAACTATATTTAAAAATTGCTTGCTATTTCCCACTGTCCTTAATTTATAGATGATTTATATATTTCACTCATGGAAAACAAGGAAATCTCTATAAGAATCTTTTGTCAGTATTCATGGTCTATTGTTCTATGGTCTAAATTCCTCTTCGCACCAATGTGTTAAAATGAATCTGATTTTAAAGAGATGTTTCTTATATTGGACAAACAGTAAAGTAGCCATATGGATGTAAAAAAAGAAATAAAGCATTTGATGTATTAAGTGTGGAAATGGAAGATTTGATCAAATGCATTGAGCTCAGGAGAAAGATTATTTTGGAGAATAACCAAATTCTTCTCTGCTGAAGTTTTATTCAGATTGAATAATTAGAAAAAAATTTTCTTCTCTGAATGTGGGGATCATCAAAGTCTCCAAATCGTGGGGTTCCCGTCATCTAAAACTAACCAGTATCAGACCAAAAAACAAATCACTATGATTTTGTTTCCACAATAGTAGCATTTTAAATAAATAAAGAGAACCATAGATTCAGGATCATGAATAAATCATGTCCTCCAGTTCCTCAAAGTATCCAGAACCTTATATCATATTCACTCTTTCATATTTTTGGTTCCTGGGAATAAAGCTCGGGCTTGTTTGGAATGTGAAAAATTGGCTTTTGAATCTTGGTTAAAATGATAGGTTAAAAATCATGTTGGCCCTGTAGAATAGTAGGCTGGAAATGAGTGGCTTTGTAGATGGATGGCCCCAGATTAGGTTGTTATGTGGGGTACATAGCAAATTTGGTATCTCCTGGACCTGGGTCCAAAGGATTCTTAAGGTGGAATTTCTATCATGGCAAGCACAGCATTGCCTCCTATGTTCTCAAAGCAAACAATCCATCTTTTTTTTTTTTATACCCAATTACCTGGCCCGTCCAGCAGATGCCTTCCCACAAACGAACTGTGAGCTTTTACCCACTCAATACCTTGTCCCAGAGACTTTTCAAGACAAAGTACATCTGAATGTTTGGTGCTTGTGGGAGTTTGGCAAGAAAAGCCAGTCAATTAATTGTTTGTGGCTCTCATTAGCTCATTTACAGCTCTCTTTAAACAGAGTTGCGCGGGGCTATCCCAGATCCCTCATCAAAATACCTCTGAGGTCCGTGGGGCTGGTGCCAACATGCCGGGCACCTGGAAAACGTTCCTCCGGCACCGGGCTGACTCAGCATCAAAGGAAGATGAAGGGAACTCAGAGGAGGTTCGATTCAAACTAGAAGCAGAATTTGAGAAAGAGATCCTGCTGCCGATGAGCCCATTCAGAGGGACACAGGTGCTTGGAGGACACGAAGGAACTGAAGCTCAGCGAAGAGGAAGACTACCACCTGGGACATCATTTTCCGCCGAGACACACTGGAGGACTGAGGGGCAGACGTGATGAATACTTGGAGGCCGAGCTGGAGCCGAGGAAAGGGATCGTGGAGCTCCTTGAGGAAGAGAAAGTCAGGGCAGTGCACGCAGAGGGCTGCCTTTATGGACTTCTGGAAAACACCCGTGTCTCCTCAGCAAAGAAAATTCAGGACGGGCTCCCGCAGGGGGACCTTGGCAGTGATGCCAGAATGAAATAGCATTTCCTTGGAGGATGCCACGGCCCGACTGCTGGCAGAGCAGCAGGACAAAGAGGACAGTCAGGTGGCCCTTGCGCCCACCATCCTGGCTGTGAACTTCGTGCAGCACAACCGGTTTTATCCAGAAGAGTTCAACCTCCTGAGTGTGGGCAACACCGAGAAGCCGGGGCCTGAGGGGTCTCCTCCTAACCGCAAGCATCCCGCTCATGAGAAGGCACCAGCGACTCTCAGGCAGATGCACAGGCGGCTCCGAGGGTGGCTGGGGGAGGGGAGGCTGCAAGCTGGGCTGTCAGTGGCTCCTCCCCCGAGAAAGGGGGTCCAGCCTGATGGCTTACTAGGGGACACTTCCCCAGCAAACCTGAGGGAGCTTTCCGGCTCTGATTTTGTGACCTTTTGAAACAAAATGTGCAGGACACACTTTCCTAGTGAAGGACAAACTCATTCTTCTTAGAGTTATTAAATTTTTTTTAAAATACGTCGAATTTTTGTTTGTTGTGGATCAGAGCAAAGAGCTGTGGTGAGGGTACTTTTATTACTAAGGTTGTGCGTTCATGGTTATGCCTCCAATGCTGTCTCCTGCTCTATAGTGTCTGGCGTGGGGCTCAGATCTGCCCTCTGCGTTGCGCCCGGGGCAGCCGGCAGCAGAGAGATGAGGATAGGAACACCGGGACACTCGCTGACTTACAAACTTACGTGTTTCCCTTTGTTTAAAAAGTCCTTCTATAACCTTTGGTACTTAACTATCAAATGTGAAAGGAAAAAAATAGCCTTCCCCCAAAAAATGGCTCTGTGAATTCAGATGAAGGAGAATGGAGTCTTTATACCATTGTGAACCTTGCTTGGTGTTTTTAACAGTACGTTGTACATCTGTTGGGTCAGCGGGAACAGAGCAATGGCAAAGACCCCTAAATTCAGGGGGCATTTTGACAAAGTACCAGAAGACCCCAAGGTCGTACATGTGAAGCAGGGAGGCCAAAGTCCATTCGTGGTGTTCCACCTCTCCTACCTAGACAAGTACAGGGCACACCTGTAACCTATAAAGGGTGGGGTGGGGGTGGGGGAGAACCACAGAATTAACAAGTGCCTTTTGTTTTTTACCTTCTCCTAAATGCCAGTGGGATGAGTAAAAGCACATTGCTGTCAGACTTGGCACATTATTCTGTGGGGAAGAAAGTTGGCTGTCTTTATTATTAGTGTGTGGCATTTCAAGCCAGTGACCCTAATTAAGCCTCAGGGTTATGCATAGTATCCCAAAGACACAGTCTCTACAGCTTAAATGAGAGAGTTGGCACCATTACATAAAAACAGCATGAATTAAATATGCCTCTTAATTATTAAAAACTAGTTAATAAGCAACAGTTTCTGATGACTCTTTGGGTGCTCTCATTGGACACTTCTTTTATCTTGGAGCCAGTGGGCAAAATAATAGGAATAAGGTAATAAAATAATTGAGAAATTTTGTTCATAATAAGAGGTGCCAGCCATATCTATGAACAGATTCGTTCTCATCAAAATTTGATGGAAAGCGGGGGGGGGGGGGGAAGAGGACCTGATGCAAGGGGCTTAAGTGGAGAGCAAATGCCTTGAGAATGATTGGGGCAGGGAATGTATGGATGTGCTTTATACAATTGATGTATGTATATGTATGGATTGTGGTAAGAGTTGTTTGAGTCCCTAATAAAATGTAAAAGAAGAAAAGAGAAAAAAATGATTAGGGCAAAGACTGTACAGATGTGCTTTATACAATTGATGTATGTATATGTATGAACTGTGAAAAGAATTGTATCAGCCCCAATAAATTGTTAAAATAAAAAAAAATTAAAAAAAAATTTGATGGAAAGATGCTGTTCACTTAACACGCACTCTGTGGATCTGGCCTTGTCTGGAGTGCTTTACAAATATTAACTCACTACAGTTCATTCATAACATCCCAAAGAGGTGGGAGTGTTGCCAGTTGCTGCTGAAACCCTGAGTAGCGGGTACAGCCTATTATTCCCATTCTGAGGAACTTTGAGGTCTAGGGGTGGTGGTAATTTGCTCAAAGTCACCAAGTCTTCAGGTGTGATGCTTAGATTGCCTTCTGGCTGGTCTGAAGTCTTTTTTGTCTAATAATTGTAGCACAGGTATATTTAGCCTTTAGATATCATAAACAGAAATTTATATAAGAAATCAAATGAAGATTGGATATAGATTCTGTGTTAATTAGTCAAGAGAAAATAGTTAAATCCCTAGAGAGATAAGTATGTTGAAATATTTCAAAGAAAGGTCTTAAAGCAGAAATTCTAAAGTGTATGTTATGAATGAAGGTACTATGTCCGTATCCTGCGGCAACAGTGTAATGGAGAAGGGAGTCGGTTTGCCCTCCTGCCATCCCTGCTACAGGCCATCAGAATGTAGGGTCAGAGATAAGTCACTCATTAATAACTAACAAGCCAATACAAGAAAAAGCAAGTTGTGGATGAGTCCATTTTAACTCATGGCAGCCGTGTGTGTGTGTGTGTGTGTGTGTAAGAGAATTTTGCTTCATAGGGTTTCCAGTGATTTTTTGGGGGGTGGCTTTAGATAATCTGGCCTTTCTTTTGAGGTATCTCTATGTAGACACAAACTTTGAACTCTTTTGTACCACCCAGGAACTTCAATTGACTAAATAACACCAAATAAAACAAAACACCCAAGCGCACTGCCACGAAGCCAAACCCGACTCCTAGTGGCGCTTTAGTGCAGGGTAGACCTGCCCCTTTGGGTTTCTGAGATGGTCGCTCTTTACGGGAGTAGAAAGCCTTTCTCCCACAGAGCAGCTGGGGGAGCCAAACTGCTGACCTTGCAGCTAGCAGCCCCACCCAAAACCCACTGTGCCACCAGGACTGTGGAAAGTTGCTCTAAGTTGGTCGTTGCTGCTCAGGCTGGGAGGGGATAACAGATTCTCTCAAGTAACTGCTCTAGCCATTGAGGCTATTCGTTGCTCTACCTGTAGGTTTTTAGAAGCCCTGCTGCTGGGACCCTTCGGTTTTACTTCCTGACCTGTCTGTACGGATTCCCTCGTGACCAATTCAAACCCCATGTACCTTTACCTTACATTCCTCAAATTATAAGTCACTGCTGACTCTCTGTCCCATGCTCACCGTGCCTCTTCGAAGTAAGCCCATTGCTTCATTCCATCAACGCGGAAATGGAAGTTCAAAGAAGGCAGTGGCAGCTATAGGAAGCAGGCCTAAAACTCAGGCCTGTGGTTTCGACTCAGCCATTCTTTGGGGTATCGTGGATTGTATTCCCCAGGCCTTGCCTATACCTGTCTCTGACTGGAGACCTGCTGACTCATCTAGTTTCCTGATGACTTATTCCCCCTGAAACTCTTCCCCTTAGTTTCATAAATGAACAACTGTGAGAGTGTCTGATCCCTAGATTGAGCTATTTAGCCAGGGTAAGCAGGATCGTCTGGTTGCTGGCATACCGAGTACTTTTTCCAGGTACGCTGTTGGGTCAGGTCAGACCCACTGGTGGCTGGGTGGGGCAAAACCGAGGCTCTGTACTTCTATCAAGATTGATAGCCTCAGAACCCTTACACAGACAGGGTTACTATGAATTGGGATTGATCAATGGCCAGGGTTTGGGGGCTATAATTACTTTTTCACCCATACCTCAAAAACAAACACCCCCCCCCCAAAAAAAACTCCTTCAACTTAAAAAAAAACCACTTTGATGAAGCATGTTTTATTATGTCAAGGTATCATTTAAAATTGTAGTCTATCAATATTGCATCCATGCCACAACCCCCTTCATGGGGCTTGAACTAGTGCTTGTGCTGTGACGTGTAGAATATTTTAAGTACGAGTTATCATGCTGGTTCATAAATATCCCAGGACAGCAGAGTGGGATTGCTTTTGAATTGGCTGTTAAGAAAAAAGATATGGAAAAAGAAAAGAGACAAAAAGACGCTAGGTTGAAGCAGACAGTTGACATTCATGCTGAAGTACATGATCTGCTTTGTCGTGGTGTCATGCCCCACCTTAGGACTGTCCCTCTCCAAGTAGGAGCCATGAAGCCTCACCCAGGCCCTGCCAGCCATTCTTGGCCGTCCTATGGCGAAAATGTTGGCTTGCTTCCCTACGGTTTAGCTCCCATGAACTAAGTGGCTGTTATTACTATCTGCAAAACAAGAACATGCAGTTATGCCCAGGGTGGGATTGTAAAGCTATTCTCTCTTAATATTGGCTACCCAAAACGATTCTATCTGGAGTGGATTCAATTCCCGATCAAGAGTCTCTCAGTGGAACCTACTTTGGATCTAATCAAGAGCATTTGTATGCCCTTGTGTGTAAGTAGACTTGTTTAAACAAGCTTGCCTAAAACTGGATTTTGGCTAGTCTTCAAGATAAAAAGCAAAGTACAAATTGAGTAGCTGGCATTTGCTCAACATTTTGATTCCAACAAATTTGCATTTTAGATTACCCTAACTTCACCCTATAAGAGGATTTCAGTACTTGGACCTAGAAGTCTGAGTACCTGGTCAGCTGATGGCAATTAATTGTACCCTTCCCTGTGATTTCAGTTCTACTAAGAGCTCTCTTTTTATGCCTTGAAAAACTATGTTAAGTCAAAGACACTAGTTCCAAAAGACCACCTGTTAGACAATTCCATTCATGTAAAATGTTCAGAATAGAAAATGCTCCAGAGATAAGAGGTAGATTTGTGGTTGCTTAGAACTGGAAAAGGGAAGGAGATTGAAAAGTGAACTACAGTGTAGAACCAAATTCAGGATCCTTAAAAAAGGGCCCGACTTACTGGTCTGATAGACATTAGTGGAACCCTGGGACTTTGGTCCTCCAATGCCCTTCAAGCCTGAAACTGCACCCTCTCCTGGGTATCAGCTTTCAGACAAACAATAGCCTGGCCCATGTAGTAAATAACAGCACCAGCAGGAATATAGTCCTCAGTACAATCAACCACTAGAGAGCAGATGAGCAGCACTTTCCCAGCATGGAGCTCGGAATGCAGGAAGGGGCAGGAAAGGCTGTAGACAGGGGGTTTCCGGAGGAAGTGGGAAGAGTGATGATATAGTGGGAAGGGAGGGGGACCGCAATCAATTTCTTGAAACAGAATAAGTATAAATTGAAGAGTGGAAAACTAAATTGCCCTGTCAAGTTTCACCCAGAGTATAATAAAAAGTGGAAAAATGAAAACTGATTCTACAGGGTTTCTTTAAAAAAAACAATAGAGGGTTTCTTTTTGAGGTTAAGAAAACGCTCTAAAATTGAACCGTGGCGATGGCGGGACACGTCTGCGACTATACAGAAACAAGGGACTGTGCATTTTACATGGGCAAATGGATGGTTGAAGATGCACGGAGGAGGTGTGTTCTTTATCGTAGAGAAACAAACAAAACCCATTGCCACTGGGTCGATTCCGACTAATAGTGTACCTGTAGGACAGGGCAGATCTGTCTCTGTGGTTTTCCAGGATTTTAGCTCTTTACTGAAGTAGTTACCAGAGTTGAAAGCCTCCTGTCTCTCTCAGAGCTGCTGGTGGTTTCGAACTGTTGACCTTGTGGCTACTAGCCCAACAACGAGTAACCAGATCCCCAGGAATGTCTGCATCCACTTCCTTTTCCACTGCAGGGTTCTAGGTTGCCTTTCTCTGTGTGTAAGTGTACATTGGATACCGTTCCACTAATTTACAAAGCCAACAGAAGTAGCCAGAAGTCAAACAAAGAGGGGCCCCAATTTCATGTTAATGCTGCTCAGCAACTGGTAAACAAAGAGCAAAGTGACAGCCAGGTGGGTTTGGGCATGTTTATTGAGGAAAATGGGTTTGGCAATGAGAATGGAGGAGAATACTTTTTGGCCAGATAATTCCCAACCTCTCCCTTGTAACTTAAATAAATAAGGAACTTTAGTCAAGTAGGAGAGGAGCATGAATAATTACTGAGTACCTATTGTGTGACAGTTGCTTTCATATTCACTATATTCCTCTTTCATCTTGGTCATAGCTCTGCAAAGTCGGCGAGGCCGTGTCCGTATTTAGAGTTGAGAAAGCAAGCAGAGAGGTAAAATAGCTTGTCTAAGCTAATACAACAATATTTGAAGCCAGGTCTTCCCGACTCCAAAGCGCATGAGCTTTTCACCACAACACGGGGAAACCAGAGCTCATTGCATAAGCACATGTTAGGGGTAGTGGTGGGTGGTGATGGGGGGTGGGGGGTGGGGTGTGTGTGTGTGTGTGTAGTAGCTAGCTGGAGAATGTAGGCATCTGGTTGAAGTGTAGGCATTTATTCACTCTCAAAGATTTCATCCTGGAAGCATCTCCCCTTTTCAGAGATCGGCCTCCTACCTGTTCCATTATAGAGAGGGGCACTGCCGAGGAATGAAGAATTCCTGCGCACTGGGAATTCTATGGGGCACCCTTGTTCTTCTGGGAACCTCTGACTTGAAGAAGTTCTACTCAGAAGTGCTACTGAGTGACTCAGCCCCTGAAATGTTAACTGACCTTGTGGCACCTGAGTTCTTATCTGGCCTAAAAGCCACAAAGTCTGATGATCTGCTCTGCGCTGATTCACAGAGGATGTAAAGGAACCTAAGGTGAAAAATACCAAGGGTTTTCCACTGTGTGTAAAGTTTATTTACAGTTTCAAAAGAGGAAAGAAAATGCTGGTGAACAAGTAACTTCAAATATATAGGCACTAAGGTTGGTCTAAATTCAGAAGTAAATCTCAACATGTTTGATGTAAAGGGATTATGAAAATCCTTCAAGTCATCGTTGTCCTTATGGGAATTATTAACTTTGTCTTTAGCCCCCATTGCTCTCAAAATTTAATTTAATTTTGACTTTCATGTTTGAGGAATTTAAAAGATCATATTAAAGAATATGTTCCTGAGTAGAGCAGCCAGTCCACAGAGAGAACAACATGGCTGGCCCTACTATGAGACATGATGCCCCTCTGTGACTAAGGGCGATACAGGGGACAGCACCGGAGACACAGTGTGGGAATTGCACCTGACCTGATCCCACCACACCGAGGCAAATCACTGGGGGAGTGCAGCGGAACAGCAAGGGAATGGAGTGGCAAGGTCCCCAGGGAATGCTGAAAGTGGACTTTGGGGCCAGGGCGTGGTGCCCCAACAGACTGGACTGGAAAACGCTCCTAAGGGCCAGCAAATGATCCCTGAACTAACTACAAGCTTTTCTCTTGTGAACTGTTTTGTTCTGTTCTTTGTCAGTGGTTTGTTTTTGTTGTTTTGTTGTCTGGTTGTATACTGTTGCTTTGTTTTCCTCTGTCTTGTTTTCGTGCATGTTAGTGACTCCACAGGTCTGTCTGAATAGGACAGGCTGGATGAACTATCTGGAGGAAAGACAACGGGACCGACAGTTCCGGGGGGACTTGGGGTGGGGGGGTAAGGGGGGTAAGGAAGTGGTGTTAACAAACCCAGGGACAAGGGAAAAACATGGGACCCCAAATGGTAGAGAAGGGGGAGTGGCAGGCCTGGTGGGAAATGATCAAGGGTAAGGTTGCTTAGAGAAGAGGTATACTCTAGCCCAGGTGGCAATGAAGCATGGTAGTAGGGCAGGAGGAAAGTCAAGGGAGATGGAGGAAAGAGCTAGGAGTCAAAGGGCATTCATGGAGGTCTAGACAAAGACATGTACATGCAAATATATATAGGAGGATGGGGAAATAGATCTATGTGTCTATATTTATAGGTCAAGTATTAAGGTGGCGGAAGGACCTTGGGCCTCTACTCAAACACTCCCTCAATGCATGAATACCTTCTTTTATTAAATTGGAACTCTATGATGCTCACTCTCCCGACACAACGGCTGGAGCCAAAGTGGTGAACAAGTAAATGTGGTGAAGAAAGCTGATGGTGCCCGGCTATCAAAAGAGATAGTGACTGGGGTCTTAAAGGCTTGAAGATAAACAAGCGGCCATCTAGCTCAGAAGCAACAAAGTCCACATGGAAGAACACACCAGCCTGTGTGATCGAGTGGTCCCAAAGGGATCAGTTACCAGGCATCAAAGAACAAAAAATCATATCATTGACTGCACACCTCCATGATAGGATCGCTGAAGACAAATGGGTGCATAAGCAAATGTGGTGAAGAAAGCTGATGGTGCCCGGCTATCAAAAGAGATAATGTCTGAGGTCTTAAAGGCTTGAAGGTGAACAAGCGGCCATCTAGCTCAGAAGCAAAAGAGCCCACATGGAAGAAGCACACCGGCCAGTGCGATCACGAGGTGCCAAGGGACCAGGTATAAGGCATCATGCAAAAAAAAACAACAACGATATAAGTGTGTGTATATATGTGTATATGTATATGTATATATACATATGGTATATATACCATATTAAATGAAGGGGGAAGTGCAGAGTGGAGACCCAAGGCCCAAGTGTCGGCCAATGGAGATCCCCTCACAGAAGGGTTTAGGAGAGGAGATGGGTCAGTCAGGGTGCAATGTAGTACCGATGAAGAACACAGCTTTCCCCCGGATCCTGGATGCTTCCTTCCCCCAACTACCATGATCCGAATTCTACCTTGCAGGCCTGGATAGGACAGAGGCTGTACACTGGTACATATGAGGGCTGGAGGTACAGGGAATCCAGGGTGGATGATACCTTCAGGACCAAGGGTGTGAGGGACGATGCTGGGAGAGTGGAGGGTGAGTGGGCTGGAAAGGGGGAACTGATTACAAGGATCCACATGTGACCTCTTCCCTGGGAGAGGGACAGCAGAGAAGGGGGGAAGGGAGACTCCGGATAGGGCAAGATATGACAAAATAATGAGGTATAAATTACCAAGGGCACATGAGGGAGGGGGGAAAGGGGAGGGAGGAGGGGAAAAAAAAGAGGACCTGATGCAAGGGGCTTAAGTGGAGAGCAAATGCTTTGAGAATGATTGGGGCAGGGAATGTATGGATGTGCTTTATACAATTGATGTATGTATATGTATGGATGGTGATAAGAGTTGTATGGGTCCCTAATAAAATGTAAAAAAAGAAAAGAGGAGAAAAAAATGATTAGGGCAAAGACCGTACAGATGTGCTTTATACAATTGATGTATGTATATGTATGAACTGTGATAAGAATTGTATGAGCCCCTAATAAATTGTTAAAATTAAAAAAAAAAGAAAATTAACATTTTTAAAAAAGGAAATTTACATTTCACCTCTTTCATTTACAAGTCACATTTTTCTATTTTGATATGTAAGTTCTGGCTCCACATTCTTTTATACTGATTTTCTATAAAAGGGTACATGGAAGATGTACTTTATGAATGTTTAAATATTCAAAATATCTTGTTTTGCATAAAGTGAAAATCTAAGTTTCAAAAAAAAAAGAATAATTTATATGAGTATCATTATATGCCTAAAACTGTATTCTATAAGCTATATGTTTAGACTCAACATAGCTATTTTAAAGCACAAATAATTCAATTTCTAGAGCACAGCCAGAAGTTTGCTACTTTATTGTAAACCACACTCTGCTAAGCCAGCGTGCGATGAACCAAAGCCAAATTCCTGCCATCAAGTTGATACCGACTCACAGCGACCCTAACAGACAAGAGTAGAACGCTCCTGTGAGTTTCTGGTACTGTAACTCTTCTGTTTTTTGAATCATTTTATTGGGGGCTCTGACAACTCTTATCACCATCCATCCACCCACCCATCCATCCATCCATTGTGATATTATAGCTCTTGATGAAAGCAAAAGGCCCTTCCTCTCTCCAGAGGAGCATTGTTTTGAACTGCCCATCTCTGAAGCATCACACCACCAGAGCTCCTCGAGTCCTTCAGTTAGAAAAACAGTTGCCCAGGGACCCAAGTAACTGAGCAGAAGTAGCCCTCACAAGTGGTCTTAATTTTATTGACCCAGTATAAACAGAGAGCTTGGTGAATGTCTGTCATGCTGAGGAGGTTAGTAAATGTGGGAGTGAAGCTCCCCTGGGGTAATCCATTTATGACACTAGCATTTGTGAATACCTGCTGTGGGTGAGCCCCAGTGGTATGTGCTGGGAAACCAGTTCAGGCTCTAATATTGGGAAACTGAGACTACTTCCCTGTCTTCCTGACAAGTTGCAATATTCACCAATAAAATAATGAGACATTAGCCCTCTCAACTTTACAATAAGGAACAGGAGAATGAACACGGAGAAGCAGAGGCTGTGAGCTACAGAAAAGGAGCTATCAGAGAGATGGTGGTGGTGGGTCACTGGTGAGTCGATTCCAGCTCTTGAGGACCCGTGAGCGCAGGGTGGAACTGCTCCATGGGGGGTTTCAAAAGCTGATGGTCAGACCTGTATTCCTCTGCGTAGGTTCAAGCCACTGTGACTTAGTAGCGGAACACTTAACCATGTGTGCCACCCAATGGCTCTCAAAGGACAGCTCACACTGGTGAGTCCACTCAAACTAACTGCCATCAAGTTGATGCCGATACATAGTGACCTTACAGGACAGGGTAGAACCCTTGTGGGTTTCCAAGACTGTAACTTTTTATGGGAATAGAAAGCCAAGTCTTTTTCCCTCAGAGTCGCTGGTGGTTTCAAACTGCTGACCTTGTGGTTAGCAGCCCAATGTGTAACCACTATGCCACCAGGACTCCTGTTGAGTCCACTATAAAATTACTGCCATGGAGTTGATTCTGACATCTAGTGACAGCCTAGGTATACAAGGTTGTAGATGTTTAGGGAACAGACAAAGATCATCCTTCTCCTGAGGAGGTACTAGTGTGTTTGAACCATCAATCTGGCAGTTTGCAGTCCAATGCTTACCTGAGAGACCCACCAAGACAACTACACTATAGGATAGAATAAAACAACCCTTTAGGGTTTTAAAATGTACTTATGTTGTGTACATCTGCATTAGTTAATTCTAGCAACTTCACCATGTAGTTATACTGATTCATCATCTCACTGTTAATAGTCTATTATTTTAGATGTTTGTATTTTAATATACTTATCACTAAAGATGGAATGAAAGGCGCCCCGGTGGTGTAAAGAGCTACATTTTGGGGTGCTAACCAAGAGATCGGCAGTTCAAATGCCACCAAATAGTCCAAGGGAGAAAGATGAGGCTCCTGTAAGTACATTCTCAGAAACTCAAAGAGGGCAGTTCTTCTCTGTCCTATTGGGTCCTTATGAGTTGGAATTATCTCAGTGAGTGGGTTTTTAAAATATGAAATGATGAAGGCAGAAATTCTCCTGTTTTATTTTTTATTTGACATTACGTTCCAAGTGTTTGCCCACATCATTAAAACAAGTAGGATCATTTTCTTTATCATCCCCCTATTTCTAGATATGTAGATACTTGCTCATTTTCATCACTGTGTGAAACCTTTATCCACATTTTAGTCCTCTGGATATTTTATTCTCTGGCTAGTCACTGTGTATCTTCCCGGACCCACTCTTCACCCTACGCTGTGCCCCAGATGTTGTGTGTATGCACTTCATGGACCGAGTCCTTTTGTCCACTTGCTTCTGGTCAGAAAATAAACAACTCCATTGCCAGCAAGTAAATTCTACTCCTAGCAACCCTACATAGGGTTTCTGAGGCTGCAGCTCTTTATGGGAGCAGTTAGCGTCAGCTTTGTGCACCTCGGAGTGGCTGGTGGGTTTGCACCGATTACCCTGGGGTTAGCCTGCCAGTGTTCCTACTAGCAGCTTTGCAGGAGAGCTCAGGAGAGGGAGGTCTAGTTGGAGATGGTAATGGCTTTGCTAGTGTGTGGTAGGCCACAGCCAGTGTTCAGTAGACCTTGTTCCAGTCCGGACTCCCGGGCCCAGCCTCCAGGACTTGGAGTCGGAATGGTTTCCTGCTGTGAGGCTGCTGCCCCATTCCATACTGTTTTTCCCCTTAGGGTTGTTTTGAGTTGGGTTCCACTTCATGGCAGAGCGTTTAAGCTTTGTTTATTTTAACCTGCCCTCATCTTATAATCAGTTCTTTAAACACTTTCTAATTACCTCTTTTGTGCTTACCACCTGTTCCCTGCTCAGTTTGTAACTGACAACCCAAATGCAAGTAGTTTGCTCGCTTCATGCTACCTTATCTTTGGGCTTTGTACTGCAGATGGGTAAGGGTGGTTCAGAATTGGAGGCATCGTTCAGGTTTGAGTTGGTGTTAATGAACATAGGAAAAGATGAAAGTAAAATACTTCGATGGGGATAGGACAGAGACCTGGTGGCACTGTAGCTGAGCATTGAGCTGCTAGGTCCTCTCACTGACCACTCCTCAGGAGAAAGATGAGACTTTGGCTCCCTGGAAGATTTACAGTCTCAGAGACCCTGCAGAGCAGTTCTGTTCTGCACTATAGTGTCACTGGGAGTCAGAGTTGACTCAATGGGGTTTTAACATAGTGAGATAAGCAAATTATGATCAGAACAGCAGGAAGGGAGCAATGCATACTTCCATGCCACATGCTGGACACCTGCACTTCAATGACCAGGGGACCCTGCCTGGGCAGAAGTTCCTCACTCTCTTAATTCATTTGGATATGATTGTTTCCATGGTTTCATTGTCCTTCTCATTATGGACTTTTGTGACAAAGTCCCCTTCTTTGTCTCTTGGAGAGTTTGCATAGTCCCATGCACAGTTCTCACTGTACACATATATTCCCTTTTCATCCTCATGCCCTCTCTCTTATAGAAGGCATTCTCAAGATTCTGTGGGCTCAGTGGATAACATTCTTTTGGCATTCAGTAAAGGAGCCTTCCCTGGTGGCACAGTGAGTTATGCATTGGGCTGCTAATTCAAGGTCAGCAGTTCAAAACCCACCTCAGGAGAGAGATGAGACTTTCTACTTCTGCACAGAGTTAGTCTTGGAAGCTCACAGGGGTGGTTCTGCCATGTAGGATCTCTGTGAGTTGGAACCTGGATGACACTGGATTTGGTTTGGTTTTTTAAAAAATGTTTTATTAGGGGCTCATACAACTCTTATCACAATCCATACATACATCAATTGTGTAAAGCACATCTGTACATTCATTGCCCTCATCATTTTCAAAGCATTTTCTCTCCACTTAAGCCCTTGGCATCAGGTCCTCTTTTTCCCCCTCCCTCCCTGTTCTCCCTCTCTCATGAGCCCTTGATAATTTATAGATTATTATTTTGTCATATCTTGCCCTGTCCGACGTCTCCCTTCACCTACTTTTCTGTTGTCCACCCCCCAGGAAAGAGGTCACATGTAGATCCTTGTAATTGGTTCCCTCTTTCCAACCCACTCTCCCTCTACCCTCCCAGTGTCACCACTCACACCCCTCCCTGGTCCTCAAGGTATCATCCACCCTGGATTCCCTGTGCCTCCAGCTCCTATCTGTACCAGTGTACATCCTCTGGTCTATCCAGACTTGCAAGGTTGAATTCGGATCATGATAGTTGGGGGTGGGGGTGGGAGGAAGCATTTAGAAAATAGAGGAAAGCTGGTTTGGTTTTATATGTGGACAATGTTCTTCTTCGCCTTTCAACGAGAACTCTTTTGCTTCAGTTCTTTTAGTGCCTGTAATTTTCTGGAACAAATGTCAAGGAAGTCAGCATACTTAAACCCATGGGGGCCAGTGAGACAATTCCAATCCCCAGTGACCTGACAGGACGGTCTAGAGCTGCTACATAGGGTTCCTCAGGCTGCAAATCGTTAAGGAGGCCGACTGCGGCCTCTTTCTCCCTTCAAGCAGCTGGTGACTTTGAACCACCCGTTGGTTAGCATCCCGGCACTTAACCCATTGCACCACCAGGGTTTCGTACCATACTTACGAGTGGCTGTTAATACTCTTACTAGATCTTTTAAATCGAACCATCATACTTTCTACAGTTAGGGTGCAGCCATCGGCAGCATCTCTGGCTGAAAGAGGGCATTGAGGCTTATCCAGGGACTCCGTGGCTCACTCAGTAACCCTTTTTAAAAAGTGTTTGATTTATATGAGGGATGGATGTCCCTGTCGACCTGATACTCACGTGACATTTCATGCTGTTGGAAGCATGAATCATTGTGAGTCTGCTTTGTCTCGGATAGGCAAAGGACTTTTGCTACGTTGGCTGCTGCTGGTTCGACTCTGACTCGTGACCCCATGTGTGACCCCATGCGCAAAGCAGGGCTGTTTTGTGGGTTTTTCAGTCTTATCTTCCAAAATACCTCGGCATGGTGGGCTCAAACCATCAGTGCTTTCCCAATAGTAGAGAGTGGAACCAATTCGCACCACCCAGGAACTCCAAAATACAGTTAATTAAAATCCAGTATGTCAAAGATTGTTCTATTTATACTGACTCCCAACCCAAACCCCACTGTTGTGTCGCACCAGAGATGGCCTGGATTTAATTCCTCACCTCCTAATTTACCAATGATGTGACTTCCGGGGAATCACTCAAGTTCCTTGTGCCTTGGACTGTCCATCAGTAAAATGAGGGTGATCTTCACTGCCTGCTCCGAGTGGGCATGTGTGTGTACGTGTGGTGAGAACCAGGCGCCCTCCTGTGTGCAGGATTCCTTCCTGGGGCTCACACCATGCTCTCGTCACTTCCTGTCTGCACACTTGGTACAGTATTTTCTGTTTCCTCGAACTTTTTTTCAGAAGCCAGTGGACAGAACATCAGGATCCTCACTCACCACCTTTTCTCTCTGACCACTATTCACTGCTATCGAGTCAATTCCAACTCATGGTGACCCGATAGAACAGAACCGCCCCTGTGGGTTTCTGAGACTAGCTCTCTCTTTTACAAAGCAGTTTTATTGACATATAATTCACACACCATCCAATTCAATAGTTCAGTCACATCAGTTTCAGAGCATCTTTTTTCATTCTTGTACTCCTCATTATTAGCTCCCTATTCCTCGCCCCACCCCCACAACTTCCCCTGCCATGTCCCCAAGGAATCATGAATTCAGTTACTGTCTGTAGATTCACCTGCCGTGGATTTCATATACAGAAAAACATCAAAAAACAAATTAAAAAGACTAATAAGAATAACAAAGGCAAACATAAAAAAAGCCTCAATCAAAAGAAAGGAGAAACTATTCAAAATAAGAACAGATGTAAATGGATCATAAGGGAGATGAAATGCTGTGGTGGAAACTGTAACCTTCTTTATGGGAGTAGAAAGCTTCCCAGGAGGGGCTGGAGGTTTTGAACTGCTGACCAAGGAGTAATGACTATGCCACCAGGGCTCCTCTCTTTGGCCATTACTTCCCAACTTTTCAACTTCCTTTCAAGTATCCCTGACATTCTGGTTGTTAGCTGGAGTGGGGGCATGCCCCTCCATTTCCCTATAGGAAGCTATGGGGTGATGGTGGGAGGCGCTGCGAATCCTGGTGCATCATGCTCCCCCACTCACCCATCTTCCATCCCTACATGGTCCGGGTGAATGGTGGCAGCCCCAAACTCACCCATATCTCCTTCCTACCCACTGCTCCCAGTTGCCTTCCTCATGCCCAAACCAAAAAACCCACTGCCGTCAAGTTAATTCTGACTCATAAGGGCGCTGTAGCAAAGACTAGATCTGCCCCCGTGGGTTTCCAAGACTGTAACTCCTCACAGGAGGAGAAAGCCTCATCTTTCTCTAGTGGAGCAGCTGGTGGTTTCCAACTGCTGACCTTGTGGCTTGCAGTGCAATGTGTAACCCACACCACCACCATAGTGAACCACTGTGAACCACTCATGATGAACCACTGTGGGGTTTCCCAAGACTAAATCTTTATGGGAGCAGACAGCCTAGTCTTTCTTCTGCATTTCCTTGTACAGACTCACTGAGGAAGCTCCTAAGGACTTCCCCCCAGGTCATCTGAGGAGGCAGTTCGGTTTGGTTTTCTCCGTTTCAGACCGTAGGTTATTAAGGCACACAATGGTGAAGGCAGGGTTGGTCTCAGGGCTCCACAGTTGTAGCCAGATGCTCTTTCTGTGGCTCTCTGTCTGCACTGCCCTCTTCTTCTTCTCTCCTAGTTTGTCTTAACCTGGGTGAAGCCAATGGCATAAAATGATCTTGAAGTAAAGGAGAACAAAATATTGATTTGATTAGTAAAAAAAGCTATCGATCCAGACATGCTAGTTACGGACCACACATTTTTGAATATTAACTTTTTAACATAACACTAAGAAAATTCTTTTTGTAAAAAAAGATGGGTTTTTGTTAATAATAAATGACTTTTGAATCCTCAGTTTGATCTTACCTACTTTATGCTGTTTTGAAAGACATTTACCTCTAGGGAATTTACATGCTTGGAGCTTGATAACCAAAGACATTGTCCTGACTTGTTGGACCTCAGTGCTTCTCAATGAGCAAAAACCTCAGAAGCTAGCAGACACCCTAGCAGGCACCCTCCAGATCATAGCTGGTCACCTTCAGGTCCTAAGAAGCATCTGCAGTTTTTGTCTTTTGTGGAAACTGAGTAGCATTGAATACCAAAAAGATTTAGGAAAACCAAATATCAACCAATTTCAACAACTCCTGGCAATTTGTGATCTGATAAGGTCTCTATTTGTATCCCCCGTGGATTCTAGAAGCCAGCAGCCGAGGCTTGGGCAGGAGACAGAAATCTAGGGCAACTGAAATTCCTGTTCCCTGAGGCACCAGAGCTTAGTGGTGGGTCAGAGGGCTGATTGACTAGCCATGCTGAAGGAGTTTGATGGATTATTAGCAGAGAAGAGAGAAGAGAGTGGAAGCAGACAACTTTGAAAGTTTCTTGTACAACTTTGAGAATTTGACTTTGTGCAAAGAAATCTGTGAGAGCAGAAATTCAATGGGACTACAGAGTGGACTGCTAACCACAACATCAGTGGTTCAAACCCACCAGCCTCTCAGTGGGAGAAAGATGAGGTTGTCTGCGTTCATAAATATTTAAAGTCTTGAGAACCAAAGGGAGCAATTCTCCCCTGTCCTATGGGGTTACTATGGTAAGAATAGACTCTGTGGCAGTGAGTTTGGTTTAGAATTTTTTTGAGGTTCACAAGTTGTTCATCTTTCATTTTAATGAAAACATCTGATTTCTTTTCCTGGACTGGATTTTGCCTTACATAGGTCCCTGCTTTCACAAGTTGTACTGTGAGTTTAGAAAAGAAGACTAATAATAATTTTAAGCAATGCTAAAAGAAAAAACAAAAAAAACCCCAAAGACTTCTACATTCAATAAGTGTGTGAATTCAGTGAAACTTATTTACCTTTAAGGGACTTAACTTGGGGAATTAATTTTACCTTTCTGGAACTTGGTTAAAAAATGAAGCATTAGAAGGATGAAATTACCCTTGCAAACAAAGACAAACGAATCTGGAATATTTACCTAGATGTTAGCCATCCTAGATGCTGAATTGGGTCAGGGAAAGAGATTTTTACAGTGTGAAGAAAAGACAGTTTTACTGGGTAAAGTTTCCTTGGGAGCTCATCATAATGGCAATGGTATCCCCTATGATAGTGGTTCTCAGCCTTCCTCATGTCGGGACCTTTCACACAGTTCCTCATGTGGTGGTGACCCCCAACCATAACATTATTTTCATTACTACTCCATAACTGTAATCTTGCTACTGTTATGAATTGTAATGTAAATATCTGATGTGCGGGATGTATTTTCATTGTTATAAATTGAACATAATTAAAGCATCGTGATTAATCACAAAACAATATGTAATTATATATTGTGAAATATGTATGTGTTTTCTGATGGTCTTAGGCGACCCCTGTGAAAGGGCCCTTCGACCCCCAAAGGGGGCACGACCCACAGGTTGAGAACCGCTGCCCTATGACACCTGTGGGGCTGAGAGAGGGAGGCAGGAAAGAGAAGCAAGCGGTTCCTACTGATGGTAACTGCACTTTAACACCTCCCGTCCACTCGCCCACACTGAAGTTCTTGATATCATTGTAGTATATGCACTTCTGAGCTAGTAGAAGTTTGGTACAGTGTTTCAGCAGAAATTTATTTTTTTATTAAAATACCCCTGTAGTTGGTTAGAACAACAAAAACTGTTTTTGTAAAACAAGTTTCATTTATCAACAGACCTATGAGGCTAAAACTCTTTGCTAATTTAATTTTTGAAACTTCTAATGGACTCCAGTCCATTAATACCTAATTAAAATGATGCTTTGACTCGTGTGGTTTCATCTGCGCTTGCTGCTGCCTTCATGGCTGCCAGTGTTTTTATAGTCACTGATTTTGCAGGAGTTTCTGGCATTTTCGCTACAATATTGTCAAAAGTAAAATTTATGAACATCTATCACTAACTTTTTTTAGAATGAAGTAGTAATTAGAGGAAAATCCAAGTTTTCTGCTTAGCTACTAATAATTCTGTAACTAGTATTGCTGACAGTCAATGTAGAAAGATTGCACGGGACAGTTTTATTAGTACTCATATAACTTGAGAAATATTACATTCAACCAGTTCAAAACTATATTTATGACCTATTGTCACATGATTAAAATGAACAGTAAGCATTAGTAAGGATTCTGTGGAGCCTGCTGTGGGAGGAGTCCCCGGGGAAGTGGGTTGGTGATGCCGTGAGTTACAGCACTGGCTGACACGGACCACAGTGATGTCACTGGTGGAAGTCATGCACCGGGAAGCCCTGAGCAGTCCTGGCTACAGGGATTTCCTGTCTGCTTCTAAACACATTGGCATGTGGCACTCAGGGAGGGGTCAACCCCTGAGAGCCTACTAACCTTACATTGCCTTGTGAAAAAGTATGTTGATGCTCCACATGCCTGCCTCAGGGTAGTAGAACTTGCAAGACCCAGTTGCTGGCCGTACTGCAAACACAACTTTAAAGGCGGTGGCACCTGGGGACAATGCCCCCCAGAGTCCAAGGGTAGTACAGGAGTGAAGAGTGCTGCAGAGACTCGCATAAGCTCTCAGCATGCCTGGTTGGTTTAGAAACATTGGACTTTGAAATAAAATAGTGGGTTGAGCATTACATGGTTGTGCTCTAGCATGACTCAGCATTTCATGAAAACTCTCCAGGTTTTTGGTAGGTGAATTTGGCATTTAAACCATCAATCATTTTACCAAATAGGTTTTATCCAACAGTTGATTAAGCATTCGCTAGCCTTCGGTTTCATAGTCTTTAGGTAATTTGGATTTTATGCTTACTCTCTATGTGAGAATTAAAATGTAAAGTTTTTGAAGTTAATTTCTGCACAACTAGTATGCAGATCCTAGCTGACCTTGTGGTTTCGCAGCCCAGCGTGTGACCCACCATGCTAGCTGAAGATTGCAGATAGTCCATGTCTGCATGCTTGTTGGTAGTCCATGACGAGTGACAGGATTCTAACAACTATGCCACCTTAAGTCAGAGCTGGCCTGAGTTGAATAGCTCTTTTTTCAATTTTCATTATTACTGCCTTTTATTATCAATATCTTTATAAGCCTTATCCTCATTTGTCATTGGGGCTTGGGAACATTACATCTGAGAATAAGATTAGCAAATTACACACTACAACGTTGTATGTAGTGCATATTCCTAATCGTAAGGTGTACCTAAAAATAAGGATGATTGTAAATATGGTTCATCATAATGTGAATGTGTGGATAGTAGGTATTTTATAAAATAATATTATTAGCAGCAATACAGTGGTGAATCTTTGACCTTGAGTTAGCCACATTGCAAAGAAAAATAAAGGCATCGGTGCTGTTTGTCTTTTAATTTGTCTTTGGGAATATGATCTACTACAAAATTATTGAGATGCAGGTAAGATTGAAGAGTCTGCATTTAAATCAGCCTCCCAGTCAGGATTAGGATACAGAAATCCAGAGATGTGTTCTTCAGGGGTTACTAGCGGTTATGAGGTGTTGAATGCTAACCTACTTTGCTGTGTAAACTTTTACCTAAAGCACAGTAAAATGTCCAAAACGATTTAAGGACTGGCATGAATGGATTCTTAACGAGGCTGATAGGACTGCATCATGTGGCTGATGACACATTCTTCCCCCTCGGATCACTTCTTTATTTCCACATCTATTGTTCCTATTTGGTCAACTTGCCACAGATAACTTCCTCCTGCCAGTTTTCAAGTTTAATCTACTACGTGTTCCAACCGGCAAATCACCACTTATTGCCAGATCCTCAGAACTATCTGGGCGGGTGACTTTGTTTGGCAAGGAGGACCATCGTGGTGATTCTCGTCCCTGTATGTGGCCAGGCAACTTTGCATGAAAGAAGATCATGATGCTTCCTTGGTTCTGAACTGCGTTTCTGACCAGCCACGTCTTCCTCCTGGGCATGTGTGCCCCGGTCCAGCACATTCCCTCTCTTGAGGAAGCAACCCGAAGGTCCCTTACCACGGGGAGTTGGTTAGTGTCTCGGTCTTTGTGACGGAGAGCTGCTGTAAGAGAGCTACCACAACTGGGTGATTGATGTTAGCAAACGGAGGTCTCTTTTCTCCTTGTACTGGCTCTGAGGGAAGTCATTCTCTCAGGGTTCCGGAGAAAGACCCATGTCTCTTTTGAGCCGTGTCTGCTCTTGGGCTTCCCTTAGGTTTGGCGTCTCCTGTCCTCATCTCTGCTTGCGTCTTTATGTCTAATCTGTTCGTTTTATTTACATTTTAAAGGTGATTGGCCTAAAACACAATTTACACTGTCAAGGCTACTTGCCAAAGAAAACACATTCCCAAGTTGGATTATAACCATAGGCGCGGGAGTTAGGATCCACAACACACAGTGTTGGAGGACTGTCTTAGTGCTCTAGTCCTGCCGTAACAGAAACCCCCCAGGGGGTGGATTTCACAAAGACATGGACTCTCTCACAGTTTCGGAGGGCTGAACTCAGGATGCCAGCTCCAGAGGACATCTCTGTCTGACTCCTTTCTACCTCTGTGGGTTCAGAGTTTCTTCGAGACCCCCATGTGTCTTGGCAGCAGTCTACTTCTGAGTCTGCCTGTGATATTCCCGGCACAGAGACTCTGGGTCCAAAGGCCATGCTCTGCTTCTGGCTCTTCTTTTTGGATGATAATAGGTCTTCCTTTCTGCTCTTTCATTTTTTGTAAGATAAAAGGTGATGCAGGCCATCCCCCCAGGGAAGCGCCCCCTCATACTGGATTAGGGTTATGAGCTGATTAAAAGTGTTGCCTCCCACTGTAAGACTCTGAAAGTTGCTCTTAATCACAGAGTAGCTAAGACAAATGGGAGAAATGATGAAGTCAAATCGCTGAACAGAAAGTTTCAAAGGGCAACTTGAGAAGACAAATTTGAAAAGACAAATTAAAATATTATAATGAAATGCAAAGACCTAGAGTTAGAAAACCAAAAAGAGGAAAACATGCTCAGCATACCTTTAATTGAAAGAAAAGAAAAGAAATTCAAGCCTAAATTTGCGAGATTGAAAGCTTCTGTGGGTGAAATATTAAATGATGCAGGAAGCATCAAAAGAAGATGGAAAATTGCCAAGCCGGCCCTCAACTATTGTAAGAGGTGGCATATGAGCAAGGGCCACTGGTATTGGAGGCAGAAGGCCAGGGTAATGCCGAAAGCATTAGCCCGAAACAAGGCACCGGGAATTGATAGACTACCAACTGAAATGTTGCAACACACCGATGAAACATTGGAAACACTTGCTTGTCTGTTCCAGGAATCTGGACGACAGTTAGTTGGCCAACTCACTAAAAGAGATCCACATTTTACCCACTGCAGAGAAAGGTGACTCAAGAGAATGAGCAAATAGTGAATAATATCGTTGATATCGCCTGCAAGTAAAATTTTTCTGAAGATCATCCAATGCAGTTGCAGTAGCACATTGACAGAAATTTAGACCGGATTCAGAGGAGGATGGGGAACAAGTCTGCTGATGTCCGGTTGATCTTGGCTGAAAGCAAAAAAAGCCAGAGTGATATTTACATGTGCTTCATTGACTATGCTAAGGCATCTGACTGTGTGGACCGCAATAAATTTTGGATATCCTTGAGAAGAATGAGAATTCCAGAACACTTCATTGTGCTCATGGAAAACTTGTACATGGATGAAGAGGCCATTGTATGAACAGACCAAGGGAATGCTGCATGATTTAAAATAAAGAGAGGAACGTATCAGGGTTGTATCCTTTCACCATACTTAGCCAATCTGTATGCAAAGGGAATAAAACAGAAGCTGGATTATATGAAGAAGAATATGGTATCAGGATTGGAGGAAGGTTCATGAACAACCTGAGATATGCACAGGGCACAACCTTGCTTGCCGAAGAACTTGAGGACTTGCAGATGTTAGTGAAAGAAAGAAGAAAGAGCTGAAGAAAAAGTTCCGTCCTCAAGTGGCAATATTGAAGGAGGCATGAAAAGAAGATCAACGGAAAGCAGAGTCACGGTACCAAAGTGGATGGATTGCGAGTCAGGAGTCCTGGTGGGTAGCCGATGATCAAGAACCGATGGTATGGAAGGAAGACACTTAAGATACATGGAAGGCCTTGGAGGAAAAGGAAGCCTCCAGAAACTGGCAGAATCCCAGCCAAGTGACATGCGTCCACAAACCAGTGCAGTACTCGAAGGTGCTTATATGCCTAAAAAATTGGAAGACCTGGCAAGCAGATTGGAAGAGAGCCATAATTGTGACTGTTAAAAACTATCCCAACTGAACGCGAAAATTATTAAACAACAGCATTAGTAGCACATGCAAGGAAAATGTTGCTGAAGACCATTCAAAAATGGATACAGCAGTATATTGACAGGGTGATTCCAGAAATCAAGACAGATTCATAAGAGGAGTTGGCATGGGGATGATAACCTCAGATGGATCTTGACTATAGGAAGAGAATACCAGAAATATATATATTGTGTTTTATTGACTATGAAAGATATTTGACTCCGTGGATCAGTACTATTTATGAATAACATTCCAGAACAATCCATTGTGCTCATGCAGAGCCTGTATGGAGAACAAAAGACAGTTACTGGGACAGAACCAGGGGATACTCCTTGGTTTAAAACCAGGAAAGGTGTATGTCACGGTTGTATCCCTTCACCAGATTGATTCGATCTGTATGCGAAGAAGCTGGGCTATCCAGAGAAGAAAGCAGCATTGGGTTGCTAACAGCCTGTACTTTTCAGCTAACACAAACTTGCTTGTTGAAAAAAGAGGACCTAAAGTAGCTGTGATAAAGATCAAAGACTTCAGCCTTCAGTATGGATCCTACCTCAACGGAAGAAAATAAAAATTTCCACAACTGGACCAATAAACAACATCATGATAAATCAAGAAAAGATTAAGTATCCAGGATTTCCTATTACTTGGATTGACAATGAACACCTCTGGAAACAGCAGCCCCACCCCCCCACCCCCCAGCCCCCAAAAATCAAACTACTTATTGCTTTTGCTTTTGCAAAAGACCTCTTTAAAGTGTTAGGGAGAGAAGCTGTTACTCTGAGGAGTAAGGTTTTCTAGACCGACCCATAGTATTACAGTCACCTTCGGTGCCTGGGAAAGCTGGGCAATGGATAAGAAGAGATATCTCCTGTGAATTACGGTGTTGGCAGAGATTATTGAATATACTGTGGGCTGTCTGAAGAACAAATAAATCTGTCCTGGAAGAAGCACTTCCTTAGAAGCAACATTCGTTATTGTCTCATGTACTTTGGATATGTTAACCAGAGACCAGTCCTTCAAGTGGGCCATCACGCTTGGTAAAGAGCGAGGTTAGAGGCACACAAGAGGAAGATGCTCAGCAAGGGACTGCTAGAGTGGCTACAATAGTAGAGGCTCAAACAGGACAGGTTGTGAAGATGGTGAGGATCGGGCAGAGTTTCATTCTTTCGGAACCAACCTGGTGACATCTATCAACTACAACAACATACTCAAATGTATGTGGTTTTATAAGTTGCTGATTGCCATTTCCCTAAAGGGTTCTATCGCTGTTGTCTGAAACTGTCTCCGGCCTTCCTTGGAAGGTTGGAAAACATGTGTTGAGAAATACTAGCAAGTCTGAGTAAGGTGCTCCTAGGCTGATGTGCAGCTGAATCAGAGCGAGTGTGTTTTTTTCACCAGTCATGATTAATACCTGAGTCTGCCGAGCTCAGGATGAAACAGCCAGTGTCTCCCATATGACTTGTCTTCTGCCAACCTCTCCTTTCTTTCTGCCTTGTTGTTGTTGTTGCTGTTGTCGTTCACTCTTCTCAGCAGCACTTTCAGGGGGAACTTGTAGCCCATCTCTGCTGAAACGCAGGAATAAATGAGGTTGCCCACACAGTGTCTTTTCACGGATTCCATAGTCAGATGAGCTGGCACTTGGACCTCCAGATTTGTGGTCTGATAGAACCAACAAGGTGAAAATATGTGGGGGAGGTAGGTTATAAGTACTATAAAAGTAGGACCTTGCTTTACTTGTGGCTTTATCCCCGATGGTGGAGGTGAACACACCGTTCAAACCAACACAGCTTGAGAATAAGGCGGTGCTTTAATAATCATGTCAGAGCTCAGGCATACTTGCTCAGCACAGGAGAAGCAGCGGGCAGAAACCCAGATGCTTTCTACCCAGTCCACAGGCGGGCCAGCTGCAGAATGTAGAGTGAAAGAGGAGAAAGCTGGCGAAGGAGTGAAAGGGCTTCACTGCAGGCATTTGCTGACAGACAGTTGCCTATTAGTCTTAAACTTCTTGGACACTCCTCTAATTTTTCCCCACGTCTGCTGCAGAGTACTGATGTTTTCATCATTTCAAATGTCTCCATTTTCTTTTGCTTTCAAGTTTTTATTTTGAGTAGTGCAGTCAGAATTTCTTTCATACTATACTTTCAAATGGTTTCTTCACAATTAGTTAAAAACAAAACAAAACACCTCTCATGGTAGGTAGAATTTTCATTTTGCATTAGCTTCAAATATGCCCAGGCTTAGCCATGTAAACTTTGGGGTTTTAATCTTGCCTGATACTATGATATTTCTTTTAATCTTGATCTTGCTACTTTAACTCTACTACAATGCTGGAAATATAAAGGGAGAGAAGTCTGGCTTGTTTTAAGATATTCAAAATTCAGTGCAATGCTCACACATAAAAATTGTATAGCAGCATTATTCATAATAAACAAAATTTAGAAGCAACCCATATCTTTCATCAGCTGAAGAGTGGATCAATAAAATGGAATCGATATGCACTAGAGAACTACTAGGCAACATAAAGGAGCCTTAGTAGCGTGGTGGTTATAGGTGGGGCTGCTGACTGCAAGATCAGCAGTTTGAAACTACCAGTTGCTCCTTGGAGAAAGATAAGGCTTTCAACTCCCTTAAGAGTTGAAGGTAAACAAGCAGCCATCTAGCAGGGAAGCAACAAAGCCCACATGGAAGAAGCACACCAGCCTGTGTGATCACCAGGTGTTGATGGGATCAGTTATCAGGCATCAGAAGACCCAAAACATATGGATGCGAATGAGGGGGGATCATAGTGGAGACCCAAAGCCCATCTGTAGACAATTGGCCTTCTGAGAATTCTGGGAACTCCTGTATTTCTTCTTTGGAGGCAGAGACACTTCTCTCTTTCAGCCCACTTCCTGGGAGACATTGCAGCTGACAAGACACATGGAATAATGCTAGTGCCCTGAGTTGGAGAAGCCGCCTGGCCCTACCCTGATACAGCCCAGGGTGCTGGAAAAGCCTCTTGGAGACCCCTGCCAGTGCTAAGATGCTTACAATGCCACTGGACTGGACTGGACTGCCACTGGACTTCCATTCCACTGGCCTTTGATCTTGCATTTGGCATCATTGCATGTGTTTTGTGAGTCTGAAGAGGACTTTATTGAATGGAATTGGACATATAGGCTAATATTGAACTTATGGACTTGATCTGGACTGGGCTGGAATGTTTCTTCAATATTTAACTGCTCTTGTATATAAACCTCTTTCTTATTCATATATTATTCACATATGATTCTATGGATTTGTTTCTCTAGTCTGCCCGGACTAACACACCCTCACAGAATTGTCACAAGGAAGGAATGAGCCAGTCAGGGTGTAGCATAGCACCAACAAAACGTACAACATTTCTCTAGTTCTTTAATGTTTCCTCTCCCCACTATCGTGACCCCAGTTTTACCTTAAAAATCCAGCTAGAGCAGAGCATGTACACTGGTACAGATAAGAGCTCTCAGCACGAGTCCCCTAGCTGCTCCTGGGCCCTGGGCTTGGGACGAACATGCCTGCCCTGCACATTGAAGATCTCCCAGAGAAGGAGAAACTGAAAATGGAAGTTGAACAACTTCGCAAAGAAGTCAACCTGCAGAGACAACAGGTGTCTAAGTGTTCTGAAGAAATAAAGAACTATATTGAAGAGCTCTCTGGGGAGGACCCCTTGGTTAAGGGAATTCCAGAAGACAAGAATCCCTTTAAAGAAAAAGGCAGCTGCATTATTTCCTAAATAACTCTGGGGAGAAACATCATCTCTTTGGAAGGATTTGTTTGCTTTAGTTTTTCCAAATGAAACCGACAAGCCTTTTAAGGAATGAAAAAATGAAACGAGTGCTTCTTAAGCACCCGGTTTAAAAAAAAAAAGAGCTCTCAGCACACGGAATTCAGCACAGATAAACCCCTTAGGAACAATAATGGGAGTAGCAATAGCAGGAGGATAGGGGGAAAGTAGGGGCAGAAAGGGGAGAAAGGAGGAACCGATCGCAATGATTGATGTATAACACCCCTCCTCACCCTGAGGGAGCAGAACAACAGAAACATGGGTGAAGGGAGATAGTGGATGAAGTAAGATATGAAAATAATAATAATTTATAATTTATCAAGGGTTCATGAGGATGGGAGGGTAGGGGAGGAAGGGAAAAAAGAGGAACTGATACCAAAGGCTCAAGTAGAAAAAAAATATTTTGAAAATGATGATGGCAGCCTATGTACAAATGTGCTCAATACAAGAGATATATGGGTTGTTATAAGAGCTATAAGAGCCCCCAATAAAATTATTTATAATTAACTTTTAAAAAAAGATTTAAAGTCTCAAAAAACAGCAGGGGCAGTTCTACCCGACAGGGCCACTCTGAGTCGGAAGTAACTTGATAGCAGTGAGTTCAGAGTTTGAGGTGAAGTCAAGGAATGAAGTAAAACATGGATGAAACTAGAACAGAAAGCGAAAGGAAGAAGTCGGATAAGAAAGACTACAGAGCGTATGATTCCATGCATATAAAATGTCCGGAACAGACAAAGTGATAGAGACAGCAAAGAGATGGTGGTGGTTTAGGAGGGAGTGGGAAGGACCGGGGAGCAATTGCTGCAAGGCACAGGGTTTCTTTGGGTGATAAAAATGCCCTAAAGTTGACTATGGTGATGGTTATACAACCCTGGACATACAAACAAAACACAGTGCCTTGTGACTTAAAATGGGTAAATTGCATAGTATGTGAGCTATCTTATTAAGACTGATGAGTATAAGTCCAATAACTTCATTTTTAATTATAAATAATTATAAAGCGTGACAGCTATGTGTTCAATGCTTTCTTACATGAAGAACAGGGGGTGTGAGACAGTCTCTGGCTGGCTTCAGGCCTGGATAAAGTCAATGCACAATGGATTTGGTGGCCAGATATAAATCATGCTGAAGCCAAGAGCTGGAGCTCGCTCAGCTCTGCCGGGGCACCACCCTTGCTCCCGTCTTCATTCCGGATTCTCAGCCTTAGAGGCACTCCCACAAACTAGACCACAAAGGCACGGCTGTCTCCCGAAAGCAGTGGTTAAAACAGACGTGTGTCCTCAGAAGAGGAGTGCAAGGGAGCTCACCTTCTCTCCTGAAAGCCTGAGCAACCGTGTCCAGATCAGTCCATCCTATCAGCTGACTGCCACCAGGAGGAAATGAAAAGGACCCTCTGGATGAGATGAGCTTAGACTGACGAGTCCAGGCTGAAGAAGTGCAATATGCTTACTCCCTTGGCCCTTTGTTTGGCACAGGACCAGGCAGTGTCGGCTCTGTTAGACATAGGGTTGTATGAGTTGGAACTAATTCCATTAGCACCTAACAACAATAGATGTGCAAATAGTTTGCCCTTGACTACTAATTGAAAGCCTGGTCCAAAATCTTTTGTAGTATAAAACCACTCAGTGACATGGAAGAAACCTAGAGATGTACTTTTCTAAAGATTATATCTAAGAAAACCCTATTGTTAAAAAAAAACAAAAAACCCTATTGAGCATGTAACACAGAGGTGACCAAATAGAATAAACCATGACTCAGGAATAAACTCAAGAGCAGTAGGCTTGAATTTTGGGAGGATCATTGGGAATCTCAAGGGGAAAAGATAGAGGTAAAGATCAGGGAAGTGGGGCATAGGAATAGAAAGGTCAATGGAGACCAGACAGAAGAAACGTTATCTGCAAAATTTGAAAATTAAATCAAGTGCATTGCATTTGTGTAGGATTAATTTCTGCTCTGTAAAATAAAGAGGAACATAAAGGTCAAAGGAGTGTGGTAGTGAAATCTCGTCACAAATAAATGTCACCCTTGTGCAAAAGGAAGCCCTGCTAAACTCTTTGAGTATTTGAAATAGAGGTTTTGTGGAACTTTTATTGTGTGCTTCTTTCCTCATGAGGAGTGCCTCTGCCTTCCGCGTGAAGACATCATGAGAATGATACCTTAAGGCCCTCATGTGTGCTGGAGCGCTGCCAAACTGACTGGACCCATCACGACCCATGTCGCAGAGCAGCACTGCCTGCGGGGTGTCTAGGGGCCGAAGGGGAGCTAGTGAGTGGGTTTGACTCACTAGCCGCCAAGCACGTGGCTGTTGTGCCGGCAGGGCTCCGCAGTGCCCGTCGCTATGCCCGATAAGCACAATGTGCGCATGCGTACTTGCATCACACTCTGGGTAGTTGTGTAACAATCTGCGTCTCTCCTCTCGGAATCCGTGTGTCAGCCCTAGTTTCCTCACAAACGGTGTTTTATATGAGGGGGGAACAAGGCGTCATTAATATTATACCTACCGAAATGGCCACACCATGCATAATATGCTTTGTTTCTACAGTTTTATCTTTACTATATTGAGGAACAAGAATGATTCTGCTTCACATTCATTATAATTATCCCAAGTTACTGAGAAAAGGTTAAATCACCCTATTTGAGAAAGTAAGAAAATTTATAGAGCACTTAGAAAATATTTTCTTTTAAATTATCCGCAGTATAAAAATCTTAGTACAGCTATAACCCAGTATAATATATATATTGTGCTGGGCTGGTTGCGAGAGAAACAAGACCATGACATTCATGCATGTCTAAGAAAGAACTTTTTATCAAGAAATAATTTTGTATCGAGAAGGCTTCCCAGCCCAGTCCAACTCAAGCCCATGGGCTCAATGCTAGCCAGACTCACATGATTGCAGGCACGAGGTGGCCAGGTGAAGCAGAAGCAGCGAGATCACTGGTGGGCACAGAATCACTTGGTTCCAAGGTTGGTGGGAACATGATAGGATGATAGGATGCTGACAGCTTATTCCCAAGATTGGCACGCCAGATGGGACCACTCCTGCAGGCAGACACAAAATCCCACCATTCAGGAAGGGTGAAGGAGAGAGAGAGAGAGAGATTGAGAGATTCCCATTGTTTCTCTTAAAAAGGGACCACACTCCCTAAGAGGCATTATCAGCCTGGGACCTAATTAAAATGTTGGACTCTACCCATCACTTTCATCCAGGTAGAAATTGACATAAAATCTTACCACCATATTTTTATCTCTATTAGCTAGGTAGAATAATCTAGTCCTGAAAACAGACTGAGATTTTTTTGTGGTCTGTATTTATGAAAAACTAGTACTGTAGTTGTTATTCATTTACATCGTAAACACTGGTGAACATAGGTTATCTAGCCCCTCCCCACACATTTCTTTTTCATTAACTATATTGGCTATGCTTACTGCTAGTTCTTTTATTGTTGTTATTAGGTGCCAACAAGTTGGTTCTCACTCATAGTGACCCTAATACACAATAGGACAAACACCACCCAGTCCTGCAACATCTTCACAATTATTTTTATGTGTAAGCACATTGTTGCACCCAATGTATCAATGCATCTTGTGGAAAATATTCCTCTTTTTCTCTGCCCACTACTTTTACCAAGCATGACGTTCTTCTCCAGTGACTGGTCTCTCTTGATAACATGTCCAAAGTACGAAGCCTACCATCCTTGCCTCTCAGGTGCATTCTGGCTGTACTTCTTCCAAGACAGATTATTTGTTCTTTTGGCAGTCCATGGTACTTTTAGTATTCTAAATCAGCACTATCATTTAAGTGCAATGATTTTTCTTGAGTTGTTGTAGTGATTACGAGTTGGGCTGCTAGCTGCAAGGTCGACAGTTTGAAACCACCAGCCGATCTCTGGTAGAAAGATGAAACTTTAAAAAAAATAACTTTATTGGGGGCTCATACAACTCTTATCACAATCCATACATACATCTATTATATGCCAAGCACATTTGTACATTTGTTACCCTCATCATTCTCAAAACATTTGCTTTCTATTTAAGCCCTTGGAATCAGCTCCTCATTTCCCCCCTCCCTCCCTGCTCCCCCCTACTTCATGAACTGTTGATAATTTATTTATTTTTTTTCATATCTTACACTGTCCAATGTCTCCCTTCACCCACTTTTCTGTTGTCCATCCCCCAGGGAGCATGTTATATGTGGATCCTTGTAATCGGTTCCTCCATTCTACCCCTCCTTGCCTCCACCCTCCAGTATCACCACTTTCACCACTGTTCCTGAAGGGATCATCTGTCCTGGATTCCCTGTGTTTCCAGTTCCTGTCTGTACCAGTGTACATCCTCTGGTCTAGCCAGATTTGTAGGGTAGAATTGGAATCATGATAGTGGGTGGAGAGGAAGCATTTAAGAACTTGTGGAAAGTTGGATGTTTCATCGTTGCTATATCGCACCCTGACTGACTTGTCTCCTCCCTGTGACCCTTCTGTAAGGGAGTGTCCAGTTGCCTACAGATGGGCTTTGGGTCCGTACCCCGCACAACCCCCTCATTCACAATGCTATGATTTTAACTGTTGTAAAGAGTTACCATCTCAGAAACCCTCGGGGGCAGTTTTACTTTGTCCTGTCAGGTCACTATGAGTTGGAATCTACTTGATCGCTATGAGTACTTTTATAGTGCTGTTTAGTATTTCTCCAACTAGATCTTTTTAATATACAATTTTTAGCCATCAGAACAACAAAATTTCTGTCATCATTCTTGTTCATTCACAGGTCTTGTTTTAATTCTGTTGCTAGTGTCTGCGTGATGGCTGGTGGCCGGGCACATCAGCGTTCTGAGGTGGAGCCCAGTGGAGCTGTGGCTCCTTAGAAGACAGCCGCAAGGAGTTGGGAGCATGGCACGGGTGCTCTCTCAAGCCCTTATGGTACAAGCAGTTAACACCCTCAGCGTTTAACTGGAAGGTTGGAGGTTTCAGTCCACCCACCGAATAACCAGTCATTGAAAACCCAATATAGCACTCTGACAATCATTGGAACTGCCATGAGCTGACATGGACATGACAGCAACTGGTACCCAAGGTGGCTGCCACCGGCACCTGGGTGGCCACACTGCTCTAAAGTATTGCCTTACTAACCTATTGGGGAGCAAACAGCTCCTGTCTTGGAACCACTCTGAGTGTTTTCATGCACCCTGGTTCCCCAGCCCCACTAGCCTTCCAGGGGAGGCCTCCAGAGCTTGGACACTGCACCCTCCACAGTTGGATGATGCTCTTCTTCACCTGTCTTCGTATTTTGGCTACCACCACTGCTCTCAGCTTTTACTGTTGACCACTCATTCTGGTTTTGGATTCAAAGGCCGTACAGTATCTCCTCTGTGCCCTGGCCCTCTTCCCTTCCTCTTGCCTTCCCCGCCTTGAGGACATTTGATACCAATCAATAGCATGCCTAGCTTAAGTGGAAGGACACGTGGCCCACACAGGATTTTAGAACTGCCTGGCATACTCTCTCACCTCTAATCCCTGCACTTAGAATTCATCCAGCCCGCAAAGCCTTGAGTACACTATATTTCTTTGGCTCTTCTGAACCCAGCTTCTTAATAATTGTCTCTAACATTATTTATTCTTTTTCTTTGTCCTGTTTATCTTTATGGTTTCTGAAGCCCAGGAGGAAAAAAGATCTATTTACATATATATTACCTTTTTTACATGTTCAGCAATATCTTACACTCGTGAGTGTTAACGGTTCATGTTAAATGTTTATATTGAGGGTTAGATTTCTTTTCTTTCATTTTGGTTTTAACTAACAGACATTTCCCCCCCTTACAGTCTGACTCTTCAGATCCAAATCAGAGTCTTGGCCTTGTGGATTTCTTCCTTCTTGGTCACCCAGGCATTTCACGATTCCCTGGTGACTCTCAGGTGTTACCTATCGCCTCATCTCTCCTCCTAGTGTCTAAATATCCATATTTTCTGTGAGGATTTAGTGTCACACTTTTTTTTTTGCTATTAACCCCCTCAAATGTCTCTTTATTTTTTGTATGATTATCTTTTAAAGTTGTTTCCAAGAGGTGGTTTTTAGAGGGGGAAAAAAAGGATATTGGCTATCCCCAGCATTGTTCAATACCTTGTCTAGCACTGAGAGGAGAACAGATTATTTGTTCTGAAATATGCATAAGCTTGTTTCTGTAAATGAACCAGTTTCTAGACAGGTAAATGAAGTCTGTTTCATAATAGTGCATTTGAGTGAAATGTACTGTGTGATAACTGCTATAGATAGTGAGTTGAAAAACAAACTGCCTTCAAAAACTTGACAGGCTTAATCTTTCAAAGAAGGCAAAAAGATCCCTCTTAAGATCTCCTAACTCTTGACTGAGAGAGGTTATAACAATAAGGCCCTAAACGCAGAGCAGGAATGGCACTGGTCACATTCCCAAGTGCTTGCGTGGTTGTGTTGTAAAGAGGCCGCGGAGGAAAAGTGCAGCACTTCAGTTCACACTAGAGCCTTGACCTGCACTCAGCTCGGAGTATTCATCCACCTGACAACAGGCCAGGACGGCTCAAGGAAAAGGGAACCTGCCGTGTCAGCTCCGGGAAGGTTGAGCTGAAAAGCTGATTTCTCTGCGTGGTTCTAGCTACAGAGTTAATAGAGTTGTTATTTGGATAGAATAGTTTTAAGGGTGCTTTACATATGGAATTTTCTTTAAATGAGGGGTATATTGTAGCGTTCTAAAAAATGCTAACACGTATCTGTGTCTTTTATTTTTCAAAAATAGTTTTAATCTTACTTAATTTGCATTTTACATACATAGAAAGTATAGAGCAAAATAAGTATGCAAAAAGTATAGAGGGAAAAAATCACACACTCCTCTGGTCTTATAATTCATTAAAAATTTTTATTTTTTTAATTGGCTTGATTGGCATCTACTTCACATATCATACAATTTAATCATTCAACTAAGCATATTTGAATGCATTCAATCCCCACAATCAATTTCAGAACATTTTCTTTTTGTGCTTTTGGTTAGCTCACCATCCCCACCCACGTCCACGATACCCCACCACGCCCCTAGCAATTTTCAATCCAGTCTGCCTCTGTAGATCTACCTATCCTGAATTTCATATACAGAAGAGCATACAGAACACAGACAGGAAGCATACAACAAAAACAACAGTGACTAAATAAAATAAATAAAAAAACAATCAAAAAGAGGCCTTACACTTCTTTCCCCCCAATAGTTGTATTGAAATATAATTCCCATATCATGCACTTCCATAGTTCGGTGGTATTAAAAAGAGTTGCATACACATCACCACAATCAGTTCTAGCACACTCTCTCTTCTCCCTCATATTCATCTCTTTGCTCCTAGCTTCCAGCCAACTCCCCTTTTCTCCCTGTATTCCGGATAAGTCATTACACCAATCACTGTCTGTATGCAAATCTTTTAAAATACCACCCAGCTATGGAACAGTTTCTCAGCCCTTCTACATTTCCTAATGGTGTTGTCTCCAGGTTTTAGTTTAGCAGTTGAATTTTCCTAGTTTTCAGTTTAATCTACATTTCACTGAGTAGGGATAATGTTGAACTTCTTTTAATATGTTTATTTTGGCTTTTTGAAGTTCATCTTTTTCATATTCTATTGAGTTTTCCTATTTATTCTGAATAATAATCCTCTGCTTCTTATATGTATTGTAAATAAATCTCCTAAGCCTATAGCTTTTGTTGCTTTTTAAAATTTAATTGTTTCATGGTTTCTTTGTGCAGGAGTTTAGATTTTTAAAAATATAATATTTATCAATATGCTCTTAGTCTTTCTCAAAATTGTCTTGGCTACTTTTATAAATAAAAGAATTAGCTTTATAAGTTTGTTCCAAAGTTTTGATGGCATTTTAATTAGAAAAGAAATGAGTTCATAGAATCCTTTGGAGGAAAATTGACATCCTTGTGATGTGAACTATCCTCATTCATAATATAACATAGCTGTTCACTTGCTTAGATCTTTATGTCTTTGGGGAAAAATGATAATTTTTGAAGACCTTGTTCATCAACTAGTTTTCTCTGTGCATTGGTACTTTTACTTCCTGTTGTTGGCAATAGGATTAAAACCTTTTTTTTCTTTCACATTCTCTGACTATAGCAGTACTTCTTTTTCTTATCTTTTGGACTCTGGTTTCAGTGGTGAATAGATAGATGCTAGAACACGCCATTGTCCTTTTCCCGTTGGCCTTAGGGACTGGTGCTCACATTTCATTACTGCGTGATGCTTGCGGTATGGTTTTGAAGATCCCTTTGTCAAGGAAGAACTCCAACCTTGTGGAGAACGACAAGAAGGAATATGACGCTAAAGAATGTGCAGCAAGCAGCTAGGGTTGCCACAGCTCCATAGATGCTGAAGGCAGGTAGTGAGACTCAGTGTCCGAGCAAGGCAGCTTGTGATTCACAGCACAGCAAACAGCACAAGTGTCAGTGTGGCATGGCCCTCCCCTGACCACGTCCCACGGTGTAGCGTGGTGAGCCCCGGGTGTCACAGCCGAGGAACCCAGTGCTCAGCACCTCTATAGCAAATAAACACAACCCAACCCTGCTGTCCTGCGGAAGGAACTGTGGTGTCATACTATGATTGCCTTCACTTGCTGGACTGACTCCCTGACTGTCGTGTGGTCAGGCCTTGCGGTTTGGCCAATTCAGAAAGGCCATGGAAGGGTTGTTAAAATCCATGGGAGACTGATTGTCCTAAGAAGGCTTTCCTATCAAGTCTTAGTTTCTTAAGATATTAACCGAAAAAGAAAAGAATATAGGTTTGTACATAGCAAAAAAAATGGCATTGGAATTTTGTTGGTAATTATTTTTAAATGTACACTTGAGCGACATTAATTACATTCACCGACCTATATAACTATCACTACTATACTGTTTTTCTCCAAAAGTTTTTTCATCACCCCAAACAGAAAGACAGTATCCCTCGGAGGTTAAGTAAAAAAGTATTTCTACAAAATCATAAACATCTTTACTAAAGAAAAATACCAAAATGTGAAAATATTGTTTTTCAACCTATCTTTTAGGTTGGCTTATACAATTCTGAAGGTGGTATTTCCATCTTTCTAATCCTTCTTTGAGGAGTCCTGAGGGTGTAGTGAGCGATGCGCTGAACTGTTAACCACAACGTCAGGGGTTGAAAGGCACCAGCTGATTGGAGGGAGAAAGATAAGGCTTTCTACTTCCTTGAAGAATTGCAGTCCAGGAAACCCACCGGGACCGTTCTCCTCCATCCTAGAGGGTCACTGTAGTCGGAATTGACTCGAGGGCTGTGAGTTTGGAGCTTGGACTCTTTCTCCAAAGGTGTCTGCACTCTGGATTAAGCCAGTGCATGCATGAACTGAGACCCTGGTGGCAGTGCTTTGTCACTTACTGTCACGTCAACCCCGACAGCAGTATTGTTTTACTGACCATTGTATGAATGTGCATAAGTCTATAAACTATCTTCTAATTGTACATTAGCTGTATACCATTAATTTTGTCATATACTGTTTTCATAGTTGTACAATTCCAACTATTTTACAATCTTAATTATGATTTCTTTTTAGATCTGCTAATAATTTATAAGCTAGACAATAAAGATCCAAATATGTGAGATTTTTTTAAAGTGGTGATTTTCTTTCTGCCATCACTACAGGGCTCTCATCTACTGAAGACCAGTTTTCATATTAATATATCAGTTTGATATGATGGTGTTACAGAAAGAAGTTTAAATAAGCATCAAAACACTTCTCTGAGGCAGGGTTGAACTGCCCCTAGAGCTTCTAAGGCTGCAGTATAGTGGGTAAACACTTGGTTGCTAACTGAAAGGGGGCAGTTCGAATCCACCGGCAACTCCGAGGGAGAAAGATGAGGCTTTCTACTCTCACGGTGAGTTAGAGTCACAGACGCCCACGGGGCAGTTGTACCCCGTCCCATAGGGTCTCTCTGAGTCAGGAGAGCCTCGGTGCCTGTTTCGTTTTAGAGTCACTCGGCTGGAGAAGGATGTGACTCCATGGAAATTCGTTTTTAAAATCTTCAGGGAAGCAGACTGCCACATCTTTCCCCACAGGTGCCAAGTGCTCACCTACAACCCACAGACTCCTCACACAAGCACTGTCAATCCATGCCCTCACAGCTGTGTGACTCACAGCGCTTTATTTTTCATCAGAGGGTCTTTTTCCTCCTCTGGGCCATTGAGGATGTGCTGTTTGTCATTTTGTAGAGGGGGTACCCTGACCTCCTATGAGGTTATAGTTCTTATGTTCTGGCTTGCATGATGCCAACAATATGTCTCCTGTCTTTCATGGACGTTCAAGCCTGAGTCCTTACTCCAGGGGACCTCTTAGCTCCATAAGTTAGTCTCCAAGGAGCCAGCTAGATTGTGCACGGCTTTCTTTGACTTTGAGTTCTTCCTTTACTTGTGCTGGTAGGGTCTCTTCTTTTCTTTCCCCGGAGCTCAGCTACGGCTCTTAACTTAATGTGCTGACTTTTAGTGGCGTTTTTATGTTTAGAGGACAAGGGTCTCAACCCAGGGTCAGGCTCCTAGTGACTTTTCCAAACAGATTTTTGACCCAGGTTTCAATATAAACACTAAATGACTGCATAATTCATGGGAAACAAAAAAGCATCTACAGTTTGCCTGCTTAATATGACATTTTTACAATATGATCATCTATGTACTTGAATGGACCAATGCTTCTGTTAGACTAAGTGATTTTGTTTCTAACTTTTCTACGAGGACCCAGTTCTCTGTCTTGACACCATTTTCACCTGGGTCGTCAGCGGAACAACACCTAAAATCTCTGGCCTGCCGCTCAGCCTGGCTGAGTGAGACGGGCGAGCTTGGTGCCGTCACTCCTCTTGACCAGACGTGCAGACTGCAGGCTTCCTGACAGCCTGCTCTGCCAGAAAGACCAGCCCGCAGAGCAGCACCCACTATTTGAGCATTGACACTTTTGATTGATCTCATCGTGGAATGCAAAGACACCCAAAGCAAAGCTTTTATGGTATGACATGAAGTCATAATATCTCAGAGCGAGATTTTCCAAATGACCTTTCTCGTTCTCTCATTTTGAATGTGTGTGTGACCCTAAACACAAAGAGGACTTAGAAGTATCACCTGACTGACTCAAATAAGACAAAAATCAAGTAGGTGTTTAGGGGCTATGTGGGTTGGGTGTTTTCCAAGCACTCCATTCAGTTCATGACCCTCAACACAATCTTCCTGTAATCCTTCCCTTTGGGCCCTCAGCTACAGGAGAGGGTGTGGTGCACACTCCAAGAGCCCAGGGCTCAGCAGCCAGGGCATCATGCCCAGATGGGGATGGCATGGGGTCAGGGGAAGGCTACCTACCGCGCTACCTGCCTCTGTGAAACCAGGAGGATGTGTCTCTACTCACTCTTTGACCACTGAGTGATTGTCTCTGCATTTGGAACAATTTCTGACAAAGGATTAACTAGAGATAAATTGTCAGACTCCAGGAAATGTGGTGTTTTTATGTTCTGCTGGTAAAAATGTAGATTTGAGCTGTTCCATCCCTGTGCCATCTTGCTGTCCGTTCTTTTTGGCCCCAGGTTCTCTGGCATGTTGTCATCACGAGAGCTATTCAGCTCATAGTTTATCAAAAGCACAAAAATATTGCATCTCACTGAGGTACAACACCCAACCATTTCTCTTTTTTTTAATCCACCAGGAGTCTTGAAAGAAAATGTTGAAGTTGAACCCTTGCTCACCCTGTGTACTTTTGAAAGTGCTCAGCCTAATAGCGGAGGGCGCACTAAGCTGCGAACAGAAAAAGCCCCACAGAAACAAAGCCAGCAAACCCACACCAGGGGCTTCAGAAACTGATGACAGAACATCTGTTTCTTATCTATAGGAGACCTATTCTTTTGGACACTAATGTATCTCCCAAACATCCAGACTTCTGTTAGTGTTCCCTCTTTGATCACTAACAAAACCACAACCAAAGCAAACTCACTGCCCTCAGTTGATGCTGACTCAGAGTGACCCCTATAGGACAGAGGGTAGAACTGCCCCCTTGAGTTTCTGAGACTGCAGCACTGGGCTGTCAACTGTGAGGCCAGCAGATCAAAACTGCCAATTGCTCCGAGGGAAAAAGATGAGACTTTCTATACCCTTGAAGAGTTACCATCTCGGAGACACACAGGGGCATTTCTGCCCTGCCCTGTAGAGTTGCCAAGAGTCAGAATGCACTTGATGGCAGTGAGTCTGGTGTCTAGGTTTTTCTCTCATAGAGGGCCTCGTGACTTCAGACTGCGGAACACAGTGCCATTCATAACCACGACAGGTGCTGAGCCATCTTGAAATTTTGTCATTTATCTACTTAACCTCAGTTTTTAGTGGCCAGAATGTGTTCTTTCAGAGTGAACTCTCCTCATGAAATCTTCTTGGCTTCCTTTAAGTGACGTCGTTCTCCCGTGCCTTGTTTTTATCTTATTTTCTGGCTCTCTCTCTATCACAAGTCCTATAATGCTTTCTTGCATTGTCTTTGTATCGGCCTTGCTACAAGAACATCAACTCCTTAAAAGTTCCTTCTGTCCACTTGCCATCAGTTGTTGATGCTGATGCCCATGTGTTTCAGAGTAAAACCGGGTAGGGTTTTCTGGGGCTGATTTTTCAGAATTTGATGGCCACCCTTTCTTGTAAGCCTACTCCGGGTGGGCTCAAACTGACAACCGCTGGGTTGGTAGCTTCATGTGTTCTGCCCTTAAAGTCTAGTGTTTATCTCCCCACTGGTCATAAAGGTCAGCAGACAGACCTGGAATTATGTATGTTTTTGCTTGTTTTTCTAGTTATTATCTTTTTTGTTTTCTGTTTATTCAATCTCTTGTTTTCTTTTTTGTTTGCCTTCTGTTATTGTTGGTTTGTCTACTTATATAAGATAGGCATGGGACGCAAACTTGATTAGAAAGCAATGGGATCGATGGTTCTGGGGGGTCTTGGGGGAGAAGGAGATGGGAAGAAGGGAGCAGTGAGTAAACAAATAGACAGGGAACAACTAGGGAATTAAAACCAACAATGAGGAGAATATAGAGATCCTGGGGTTGTTGGAGCAACAACAATCGAACTGAGAGGAATTACTAAGAGGCAGAGGAAGGGGAAGTGTGATGGTGGAGCAGGAGGAAGGTAAAAGGAAACAGGGGAGGTCTTCTCTCTTCCGGTCCCTGGCGCTCCAGGAGCTGCAGGCGTCGGTGCAGACACGGCCAAGTCCAAGAACCACACCACGCACAACCAATCCCGGAAATGGCATAGAAAGAGCATAAAAAACCCTGGTCACAACGATGCAAATATCTTAAGGAGGTGGACCCCAAGTTCCTGAGGAACATGCGCTTCACCAAGAAACACTAGAAGGGCCCGAAGAAAATGCAGGCCAACAACACCAAGGCTGTGGCTTCTCGCGCCAAGGCCATCAAGGATCTTGTGAAGCCCACAGAGGTCAAGGCCAAGACCCCAATGGGCGTCAACCGGCAAGCTCAGCCGACTGGCCTACATTGCCCACCCCAAGCTTGGCACGCGGGCTCGGGCATGTATTGCCAAGGGTCTGAGGCTCTTCCGGCCCAAGGCCAAGGCACAAAGCAAGGCTGATGCTCCAGCCAAGGCCATGACTCCAGCAAAAGCTCCCAAAGGCGCCCCGGCCCCAGCTCAAGCTCCCAAAGGCTCCCAGGCTCCCACAAAGTAGAGTTCTCTGTGTGAGGGTGAGAGGGACTGGTGTGAGCCCTGGTCTGCCGCCTGCATGGCGCTGGTGTCTTCTTGTGCTGTTTGTTTTACAAATAAACCCAGGTGGCACTGTTTTCGGTCAAAAAAAAAAAAAAAGGAAACAGAGGAGAGCTCTGGGAAGTAAAACTATGGATAGAGGTATAAGCATAGGTGTGTACCTATGTAAATACATTAATTCATAAAAATAGAGGTATTGGCCTATGTATATATATTTATAGGGCAATACCCTGAGGTAGTGGACGGACTTCAGGCCTCTGCTCATGCCTTCCCTCAATGCAAGAACACTTTGCTCTAACAATCTGGCATTCTGTATGCTCACCCTCCCAGGACAATCGCTGAAGACAAAATGGGTGCATAAGCAAGTGGGGTGAAGAAAGCTGATGGTGCCTGGCTATCAAGAGATATAGTGTCTGGGATCTTAAAGGCTTAAAGTTAAAGAAGTGGTCACCTAGTAGAGAAGCAACAAGTCCACAAGGAAGAAGCACGCCATCCTGTGTGATCATGAGGTGGATCATAGGTGTCAATGAGATCGGGTAGCAGGCATCAGAAGACCCCAAACAAATGGAAAAAATAATAAAACCAACATATTGTTGAGGACAAGTGGGGGTTCAGAGCAGAGACCCAAAGTCTATCTGTAGACAATAGGATATCCCCTCACAGAAGGATCACAAGGGAGAGATGAGTCAACCTGGGTGCAATAAAGCACCCATATTTCTCTGGTTCTTTGATGCTTCTTCACCTCCACACTATCATGACCCAAGTCCTGCCTCTTACTTTGAACTAGACTGGAGCATGTGCACAAGTACAGATAAGATCTTAGGACACACGAAATCTAGGAACAGGAATGGGAGTAGTGATGCCAGGAGGGTTGGGGGAAGGCAGGGAGAGAAGAGGAGGAAGAGGGAAACGATTGCAGTGATTGACACATAACCACCACCACCCTTAGGGGGGACGAACAACAGAAACCATGGGGGAAGGGAGACAGTGGTTGGGGTAAGATATGAAAATAGTAACTTAGAATTTATCAAGGGTTCACAAGGATGTGGGGGAGGGAAGGGAAAAAGGAGCTGATACTAAAGGCTTAATAGAAAGTAAATGTTTAGAAAACAATGATGGTAATATATGTACAAATATGCTTGATATAATTGATGCATGGATTGTTGTAAGAGCCCCCAATAAAATGATCTTTTAATAATAAAAAGTCTAGTGTCGTTTTTGTATCCCTTGTGTCCATTGCAGTGTGTGGAGCAGAGCGCAGCTTTCAGAACTTTGATCAGTGAATTAGTCCTTGGGTGGAACATGCGGTATTTTCTCTTGCGATAGTTTTTCTGTTAAGATCTGCAGTTCGCCTTTTCAATGAGCCTCTTCTTTTCCATTAAACCTTCTGAGTGAGCAGCTTGTCCAAGGACCAGCTTCTTCGTCATGATGGAGACATCCAACCCATAGGAGGGAGTTTCAAACAGCTCGGCAACAAATAGAATTAAAAGATAATGGAATTTCCCAGGAACTTTTTGAAGGCCTTCTTACCTGTGAATACTTAGAAATACCCAGTGTAATCCCAACTGGAGTCTCTATGTTCCCAAAGTAACTGAAAGAGCTGAGGAATCACCTTGTAATTCCTAACAAAACCTCTTCACCTCCAAAAAGCCCTTGGTCAGCATTTTGATTGTTTTGGATATAGAAAATCCTGACATGAGCCAGAGGATCACACGTTGTAGTCAGTTTTTATAATGTGCTTAACACAAATCTCCATTTTTCACCCTTTAGTTGTCTAATGCATTTTGTCACACATGTTCATTTGCCCTTCAAATTTTCCAGATCAACCAAGAACTCACCACTACCTTCCAACCTCTCTGGTACCTTGGATGCATCTCAGTCATTAAACATCTAGGGCTTTAAAAAGTTAAGTTCACATCTCTGTTAGACAGTTTTGAATTTGAAAAGAGTATCCAACTCTTTAGCTGTCTCTATGCTATTGACATAGACAATGCTTTTAAGGTCTTCTGGGCCCAGGGGAGTCACCTTGTATTTCAGTCCTTTCATTCTAGGGGTTGGAAAGGGATTTTATGCATGAGAACTGCAGGCTAGGCTTTCCAAATCTACCATTTAAGATGTTTTATTATCATGTAAGTCGTGGTATTTGCAGTTGCCCTGTATGCATGTGAAAGTTGGACATGGAATAAGGAAGACTGAAGAAGACTCGATGCATTTGAGTTGTAGTGCTGGAGAAGACCAGTGAGAGTACCATACACTGCCAGAAGAACAAACAAGTCTGCCTTGGAGGAAGTATGATCAGAGTGCTCCTAAGAGGCAAGGATGGCAAAACTTTGTCTGACATACTTTGGACATGTTGTCAGGAGAAACCAGACCCTGGAGAAGGACATCATGCTTGGAAAGGTAGAGGGACAAGAAAAAGAGGAAGGCCCTCAACAAGATGGATTGACACAGTGGCTGAAGCAATGAACTCAAGCATAGGAACCACTGTGAGGGTGGTGTAGGACCAGGCAGTGTTTCCTTCTGTTGAACATGTGCTTACTATGGGGTTAGAACAGACTCATTGGCACCTAACAACACCAATAATCATTTCAGGTGCAATATTAATTATATATGTACATCTGTATATTTGTTCTTAGGTGTGTCCAGTCGGTTCCGACTCATAGTAACCCAGTGTACAACAGAAGGAAACACTGCCTGGTCTGCACCACCCTCACAGTTGTTCCTGTGCTTGAGCCCGTTGTTGCAGCCACAGTGTCAGTCCATCTCATTGGGGCCTTTGTCTTTTTCATATGTAGCCATTCAAAACAACAAAACTCACTGCCACGGAGTTGATTCTGACTCATAGTAAGCCTATCGCACAGAGTAGAGCATCCCCTTTGGGTTTCTGAGACTGTAAATCTTTATGGGAGTAGACAGCTTCATCTCTCTCTCAAGGAGGAGATGGTGGATTCAAACCAGTGACCTTGTGGTTAGCAGCTCAGTGCATAGCCATTATACTATTAGGGGTCCTTATACCTAACCACCACATATTACCTAGGCAATACTCTTTATTTTATTTTTTATATAAACAGAATTATGGAGAGGTTTGTGTTTTCTCCACCTATTACTTTCCCTTATTAGATCCTCTACTTGATGACAAAATATCTGATATGGGAGGGCATAAAGAGAAACAAGTTCAAGAGCTGCGTAAACTTGACCAGGAGCGTGGGAATACTAATTGTTGGTAGTCATGCATAGAAAGTGTTGTCTTCGAGGACACAGGATGATTTAGCATACAGTTTAAGAGTAGATTTTATAAATAGTCAATATATATTTATAGAACACAGAACAAACCTTTAACTCCCAGTCACTGTTCAAAGAACTAGAAATAGAAAGATGACAATGATATCATTCCTGTCCACATGTACCTCCTACTCTAGCAAAACAGATGTAGCATCCAGGGTGTTGATGAGGGCAGAGAGCAGGGCAGGTGATCAGTTCTTGGATCAGCCAAGGTTTTACAAAGGAGCTACGTGAACTAGGCCTCCAATAGGAGCACGATTCGCCAGGGGACAAGAGTGAGGGGAAGAGCATCCCAAGCAAAGAAAGCCAGGGGACCAGAGTCCTGAAAGCACAGGGGTTTGCTAACTAGTTGAGAAACTGGTCAGTGTCTGAGAGTTACTTATCTGACTGAGGCGGTGTCCACAGGCACTATCTCTCCTCCTCCCCGCCCCCCACGTAGATCATCTAATTGTAATTTAGTATTTCACTGGAAAGAGAAGGATTATTTCCTCCTGGATAATTAGATGTAAAAGTGTGAAAATTCTCTAACCTTTTCCAGCCAGAAGACCACATAAAACAATTGTATTTATTTCTAGGAGTCTCTGGGTGGCGTATATGGTTAAAGTTCTAAGCAGAAGGTCGGTCATTCCAGGCATCTTGGAAGAAAGACCTGGTGATCTATGGGGACATCAGCCCTTGGGGAGCACCAGGGAGCAGTTCTGCTCGGAGTCACATGGGGCCTCATTTACTCAGCAGTGACATGATAGCAACTGGCTTGATGCGGTTCACATCCATTTGTAACAAGCGCCTTTAAAATAAAACCAGGCGAATGCATTGGCTTCTACTTGTGCTTTGTATAAGTTGTCTAGTACAGAATTTGGCCTCCATTTTTCTTCTCTGTAATATTGAATTGGACTCTGAGGATTTTTTAGTCATGCTGTTAGTCACTTCTCGTTATGTGCCGGGGAGTGGGTTCAGACTCACAAAGAGCCTTTGTACACAGAACAATGGGCCCCTGCACATCTCACAGTTGTTTTTATGTTTGAATCCATTGTTGCAGCTACCGTGTCAGTCCATCTCTCTGAGGGTCTTTCCATTTTTTATCAAGCTTGATGCCCTTGTCCAAGGGCAGGTCTCTCCTGATAACACATCAAAGTACGTGAAACAAAGCCCTGCCACCTTCACTTCCAAGGAGCGTTCTGCCTGTACTTCTTCCAAGTTCACTTGTTTGTTAGTCTGGCAGGCTATGGTGTTGTAATCACCTGTGATCGCATTATCTTCTTGTCTTCTGAATGATCCTTTGAGGTTTCCTCAGAAACACCCAGTAAACGGTAGGGGCATGGCAAGGTGGATGTTCCTGAGAGATTGATACCTAAGCCCTTGGTCTGTGGCCGAAAGAAGGAGTGAATATTAGCTGACAGGGTGATTGTGGACTTGGTGGGGGAAGTTGAGTACCATGTAGGCAGCATAATGATGAGCTGGGAACATCCCCCACTGGGAGTGAGGGCCAGGCTGTGTTCACAGTGTAGAGGCCACTCTGTGAGGACAGGAAACGCCCCTCTTTTCTTCATGGTGCTTTGTCCTGCATTGTTACAGTGTGTGTTTGTCACCAAGAGATGTTTGTTCACAAGCAAGGGACGAGCCAGCCAGGGCACAGTATAGCACCAATGACGCATACAACATTCCTTTAGTTCTTTAATGCTTCCCCACCCCCCACCCACAGTATCATGACCCCAGTTCTGCCTTACAAACCAGGCTAGACTGGAGCATGTACACAGGTAAGAACTCTCAACCCACAGAATCCAGGGTAGATCAACCCCCTCAGGACCAATAATAAGAGTAGTGCTATCAGGAGGGTAGGGGGAAGGTGGGGGGATAAAGGGGAAACAGATCATGATGATTAGCACATAATCCCCTGCCCAGGGAGACGAACAACAGAAATGTGGGTGAAGTAAGACAGCAGGCCATGTAAAATTTGAAAACAATAATAATTTATAATTTATCAAGGGTTCACTGGGCAGGGGTGGGGTGGGCGAGGGCAGGGAGAGGAGCTGAATCCAAGGTGATCTAAGAACTTTCAAAGCATAGTAACTTAAGAAACAATATGCAAAACAAATCTCAAGAGGTGCTAAAGATTTGACCAGGATGTCACGTGTGGAAAGGATGGTCAGAATCGTCAAGACCCAAGTTGCCTTGCTCCAACTCAGCAAGGAGTCCTCTCAGAGGACCAGTGGCAGCTTTCCGCCTCCCTTTCACAACAGCTGGGAGGCTTGGAGGTGTGGTGATGTTATCGGCAATTTAGAAATCTGGAAACGTTCCCCCCCCCCCCAAGAGATTTTACGGCTTGCGCAAGGCTCCACAGCTAATAAAAGGACAGACCAGGGCTGGATTCCAGCACTCCTGATCCTGACTCTGGTGATCTTTCCACTATGCTGCACTGAGTCAGATTTCAATATTCGTTTTTTAATATGCATTATCATCAGGATTATAAAGTGACAACACAGCCCTTTGCCGTTCCTGTGCTAGAAGTAGAAGAGTTCTTGCGGACACCATTCAAGCTTTTGATATTAAAATTTTAAGTTGAGATGTATGAATTTCTTTCCCCCCTGTTTGATATTAAAATTTTAAGTTGAGGTGTATGAATTGCTTTCCCCCTCCTAGAAATCTATAGAATTTAAATTGTGCTCATAAAAACGAACAAGTATAATTAACCTCAAAGCCTCATTCCTGTACTCTCTTCTTTGATATCTTGATGGAAGGGTGGGAGAAGGACCTAGGAAATGTAGACATCATAAAAATGGCAATGGTAGAAGCCCCCAGGGTACTGATGCTAATCTGACGAGCTAGGTAAACATGATCATGGATGAAATGTGGTTAATAAGTAATGTAGAGAGACCAGATGGCTGTGGTGTGTGTGTGTGTGTCTGTGTGTGTGTGTGTGTGTGAGAGAGAGAGAGAGAGAGAGAGAGAGAAAGAGAGAGAGAATAAAGTCAGTTTGAAATAGATATTCTACTAAAACCTTCCCGTCTTTTATAGGAAATTGATTTTTTTAAAAAGATAGAACTCTTGGAGCCATAACAAAATGCCTAATTACGATTGGCCTCCTTTTTATCAGGCACACTTGTTTGATATGAACTGGTATTTAGTCAGGTTGCTTTCCATGGGAGGCCTAGGCGATAGTGCTCTGGGGTGGGGGTATACCTGTGAGGCAGTTTAGCACTGAGCCCTGGTGCTGGAGTGGTTACGAGTTGGGCTGTGATTTGCAGGGTCGGTAGTTTCTCCGAGGGAGAAAGAGTGGGCTTTCTGCTCCTGAAAACAGTTACAGTCTTGGAAACCTACAGCTGTGCATTAGCACTGAATCGATGGCAGAGGGTTTGAGTTGGGCTTCATGAAGACTTCACAGTGGTTATGTTTGCCTAGTTTCTTAGCTCAGGTCTCAGACCACCTCCTGTCTACATGTGCATGGACCTCGACATAGACTTACAGTGTGGAGGCATTCGTGGTGAATTATTGTTATCATAGCTTTCTCTGCATCTTGCCCCTGAGTCTGTGGAGGATATTGATATTCTTCTAGACCTTCTCCCAGGTCTTTGAGCCCGCATGTGCATGTAGGAAGCTCACGTTCACTTTTCTTGCAGACCCGGTGCCAGAGGCACATTACAGACAGTGCTAAGGAGGGCCTTTAGCTCCCAGCTCCCTTGACCACGCCAGTAGGAAAACCAAAACTCCAGAGATGCTAGGAATGTGACAATGGGAGCTGACCACAGAACAGCAAGTGTCGGCAGCTCCAACACTGCTTGGGCTGAGGGTCATGTTTCCTTACCTTTCTTGAACTTTAACCTTATCCTTCTTACTTTTGAGCACAAATCCCTCCCCTCCAACCACTATCATTGAGTCAGTGCTGACTCATAGCGCCCTCCTGTGGGTTTCTGAGACTAACTCTTTATGGGAGTAGAAAGCCCATGTTTCTCCCGAGGAGGTACTGGTGGCTTCTAACTGCCGACCATGAGGACCACCACACCACCGGGCCTCCCGCTTTGGGGCAGAGTTGTGCGTTTTTAATATTTTATTTAGGTAATTGGTGTATTTAAAGTGGGAGAAAAGGGTCTTCTTGTAATTCCTCAGATTGACTCATTGAAACGTCACCTCATACTGTAAAATTGGACCTTTTGAGGTAAAGCGATGTTATTAAATTATGATTTTGTCATCTAGGTAAAACAGTGGTTTGGATTGCTATTGATGGGTGTGGTGCATGTTGTTGGTAGACTGTGATGTCTATAGTTATTCGCTATTGAAAGAAAGCAATTCCCACCATTATGATTAGGGACATATTTACACTGGCCTCACACAAGCTATAAAATGATAAAGCAAAGAAAATATGACACAGATTATCGTTTTTATATTTCACTCTCACTTCGGGACCTGATTGGGCTTTAGAGTTTTGTGCTTCATGTATGGCAAGATTTTGACTGGTAAGGAGCGCATGAAGCCAACACAGATGAAGCGGTACCATAGGAACACCTCGAGCAGTACATCGAACATTCGTGTGTCATTCGCGGCTTTCAGTGCAAACACAGAAATCCAACTCATATTCCCTACATGAAAGAGGAGAAAGAGGAACTGGAACAGGATCAGGGGATGAGCTTTTATTGATTCACACGCCTGAGAAGTACCAGGGCTTCCTGAAGTAGGAATGCTGGGCCCAGACCTTAAGCCATGGCCTCCTCCCCTGACTCTGTTTTCCTCTGCAGGTCTGTTTTCTCTCCATACCATGAGCGGGCCCTCTCGAATATAGGCTTAAGTCACCTTCAGGAGAATTTATTTTGTTTCAATAAAATAGTTGGAGTTGTCTCTCATTGTCTGGTGTAAGTTAGACATTTATGCTTATGAAACCAGTAATATTTCTCCTCTCTGGTGAGCTACAATGCCAACTCCCTGTGACTGGGCATTGGGTCTGTGTCAGTAGAACCACACAACCTGAGAGTGGGGAAGGTGCTTCCCCAAAGAAACCAATGTGCCCTAGACAAGAGAATGGAATTCTGGGCCAGTAAAAGCAAACCAATGTCTACTCCATATAGGGCACAGGTTATTGTGATGCGGAGAGGATCAACGTAAAAAGGATTGAACTTTACCAAAGTTTGGATTCACCCCATCACAAAACCCTTGTGTTTAAGCACCCGGAAAGCTACTTACTGCACTGCTGAGTAACACAGCCATGCAGTTTGTGATGGTGAAGCCAGCCTCAGAAGGGTACTGGTTCAATGCATGTAACAGAAAGCAATTTGTTTTCTTGTTTTTTGTATCATAGTTACTCCAGGTTTGTCCATATCTCTTCTACTATTTCAAAGTAGACTTTGGAGAAGTTGCTATTTATCTCATTTCCTTGGGCATCCAATTGAATGGTACCTCTCAGTGGAATAAGTTCCTGGTTTCCTTCCGTCCTGTATGTACTGATTGACCTGATAACAAACTCTGTTTTGTCGACCCCTTTAGGGTGCTCCAAAAGTTTCTATAATCCTTCAAGTCTTCCAATAGTGAAAAGTTTCTTTACCAAGCAACACTTAAATGCTGGCACATTTTGACAGTCTGAGGACTGACGGGCTCCTTTGGGGTTAGGTGTCAGTTGTTTCTTTGGTGAGGAACAAAATCCACAAACTCAGATGTCTCTCTGATGTCTGTATTGATGGGGATTGCCACCTGAGCTAGTTAGTTTATTATGCCAACCTGGACGATAAGCACATGTGGGGTTAATTGAAGGGCGCAGGGATAAATGGCTCAGTGAACCTCGCCTTTCAAGTTCTCGGGTCTCTTGCTTTCTGATGGTAGGACCAGGGTGCAGCTGCTTTAGCCAAGGCTCACTTCCTGCAAGACATCCCCGAGGAGAAGCCACATGGATCTACCCCGATGCAGCCCTGGGTGCTGGAGCAGCCGTGTGGAGACCCCTGCCAGCGCCAAGATGCTCACACATTCACTGACTTGGCTTTCTTCCTACAGTCAGCATCATTGCGTGTGTTTTGTGAGATGGAGGAGGACTTTGTGGACTGGTGTTGGTCATATGGGTTAATGGGCTAATGCTGGACTTGTGGGCTTGGGCAGCACTGGGTTGGTATCTTTTCTTGATGCGCTCTTAACCTTTATATAAAACTCTCTCTTCTACATGAGTTTCTATGGATTTGTTTCTCTAAAGTACCCAGACCGACACACCACCCCAAGCTCAACCAGTAACCCAAAGAAATCCCTGTCTACTGCCAACCGCTTCAGAGGTTGATCTAGGAATTACCTATTTTTTTTTTTTAGAAGTTTTGCTAAGAACTGGAAGCAAGTCTTTCTACTATACAGAGGGTCATGGGCTCTGCCAGGCAAGTTTGAAATGCTTCATTGGCTTTCCCCCACAGTTTCTCTTTCTGTTAAAAGATAAGGAAAGCCCCACACAGAACAGGCTGGCAGGGAGCAGTAAGTGTGTAGCCAGGTTTAACATGGTGTATTGTATTTATTGGCTTTATCAAGGATGTGAGGCTTCGGAACCAGACAGTCAGTGTTGAAGGTGCTGCCGCGGACCAGATAGAAGCATGGTCAGAGCAGTTGTGGTTTCTTAGCTGTCCTGGAAGCGGACATTGGAGACACACAATTCTGAACTTTGCAGCGCTGGAGGGTGTGTTCAAGCAGACTTTTACCGCTTTCTCTGCAGGCAGAAACCACCTGGAAACATTTTAGAACTCCCTTGAAGGGAGTAGTTTTAAAATGAAAGGTGGATATTTAATCCCTTTCTTTGTGATACAAACAATAGCTGCAACACAGACCTTGCAAAGGATGACATTATTGACTTGAGGATGAAAGAAATAAGGCAAGTTCATTCAGCTGGCAGGATTAAAAAAGTCCTAATCTTCTTTGACGTAAGTCTTTCCGGGTCAAAGTTAGAGATGGGAATGCAGAGTCTATTTGTTCACACGACCATTACTGGTTTTCAGATGTAGGAACCATTAATGTAACAAACTAAGTGACATTGAATGAATGTTAAAGACCAACTTATGTCAAAAAAAAGTTTTGCTTTTTAAAGCAGCAGTGAATGTCAAAGATCAGCTCATGATTTTAATGCCTTACTCAAGCTAAACATTATTTCAGTAAGATGTTTGTTTATACATTTTCAAGTTATTTTTTTCTGGAAGTGGTCATTACTGTACCTAAATGGAGGAACTAATTCTATATGAAAGGGCCTTTGAACAATCTATTTACAGAAACATTCGGTGCTTTTTCTCCACCTCTGTCCTCAAGGTTGCGCTGGGGCAGCGGAAGTGATGCAAGAATCTTTCTGTTTAGTGGTACAATGTGACTGTCCTGTCTTAGCCTCTGCATATGGCAGGCAGTCTGACTCTCTCCTGGGGGTTTTTGCAGATACTTTGGCTCCCACCTGCAGCATTCCCTGACATTGCCTATGATGTAGCTCTCCACATAAGATCCCCTCCCTGAGCTCTGCCCCTGAGACCCCCACACAGGCAATTATTGCTGATTTTCTCTTTTTCAAGCAGGCAATCATCTTAGGGGGCCCTATTTAAAACAGCTAACTTCTTGAGGTGTGCGATGCCCCAAGGGAAACTCCTATAAACTTACTATAGACTGTCCCTCCTTTGTCCCTTTTCTTGACCTGCCTATCTAGATTGACTCCAACTACTAGCTTCAGGGTTGTCTTGGGAAGGAGGTAGCATTACCCCCTGTGCCCATGGATGTCCCTCAAATCCAGGGCCTACAGGCCAAACATTCCCCAGAACACTCCCACTGTGGATCCATGACTGTTCCAGGGCCCAAGTTCTACAGGAGATAATCCACAAAGGAGAAAGTATGTCTTCCTTTTTTTTTTTTTTTGGAAGGCATTCCAGATCTATCCTTTTAGTTTTACCTCACTTGGTTTGCTGATGGAGAGGAGATACTGTACTCTCTCTTCCCCACATTGCGGGGAGGGCAGCAGCTAGGAGGAAGAGTACATCCAAGCCCAGATTGTATTTTGATGATGTGTTTCAGCCTCTTTTCAGAATTCTAGTCTTATTTTATATCAACCTGAACTCATAGACAACATCATGATGAATGGATAAAATATGGACGTTCTCAAGAATTTCATTTGACTTGGATTCACAGCCAACCCTCCTGAAAACATCATTCAAGGGATCAAAGGACATATCATATCAAGCAAATCTGCTGCACAAGACCTCTTTAAGGTGTTGAAGAGCAGAGATGTCTCTTTGAGGACAAAGGTGCGCTGACCCAGCCAAGGCATTTTCAATCCCCTCACATGGGTGTGAGAGCCAGACAGTGAATGAGGAAGACCACAGAAGAGTCGGTGCCTTTAAATGATGGTGTTGGCAAAGAGTCTTGACCGTACCACGGACTGCCAGGAGACTGAACAAAATCTGTCTTGGAGGACGCACAGCCAGAGACACCTGTCCCTGGCAAAGGACTTCATGCGTGTAAAATATGAGAAAGAGGGAGACCCGCAAGGAGATGGAATGACACAGGGGCTACAACAATGGGCTCAAACCATCAAGTTAGGTCTACCCTTACCCCAGATCACAATGATGTAGAATTATGTCTATAAAGTCATTGATCTTACTTTTGTTGTTCTCTGGACTACTCTGCAGTTCTCCCTCAGTCCAGCAAGTCAGAACCCTCTCGCGTCAGCTTACTGCAAGGGATCAGACCGTGCAGAATTTCCTCCCGATGGACCAGACTAAGTAGTGTAGTAATTTTCATAATTTCAAATATTGAAGTAAATGAGCATGAGAGCTAAGTTTGAGACATTAGGGCTTCTGGCCTTCTTAAGAGAGAGCTATGTATGAGCGTTATATGGACCCTCCTGCAAATATGGCTCTGCCCTTTGACCTGTTCGTCTGTGGAAATGATCTCAAACTTCCCTTGGTTTCAAGTTCCTGTTCTCACATTATCCAGGGTTTAGGACCCACTTTTATTTTATTTCATTTTTTTAAGGACCCACCTTTAGATTAAGCTTGCTTTCAATGTTATGAGCCTGAATGTGGTTCATTAAGTTTGCCTGACCTCTTCTTATTCGAGTTGGTAACTCCCTTCCATGCCCCACCACAGCCCATTTTCTCTGACGGTGCTATAAAAAGTGTGTACAAGAATTCTATTGTGTTTTTTTTTTCAATGAGAATTTTGAAGCCCCCCTTACACTTATTTATCTTCTGGCCTCCAAGCCCTTTTACACTTTGCCTTTTTAGATTTATCTCTCTTAGCAGTTGGTAAATTCTTGGGGCTTAGGGCTTAATGTTTCCCTGATGCCCACGGCCTTTTTCTTTTTGTGTTTTGAACATCACCATTTCTACCTGGTCACCCTTAATAGCCTACTCATCTCCTGAAATGAGTTGGCCTCGGTGATCGCTTGGAGTCTATGATATGTTTCCTGCCAGAACTCTGCATGACAACTGGGTTGTACCATTAACACTTGTGAATGTTCTATTAAAGAATGCATAATGATCAAACTGATAAAATGTTCCTTTTTTCCTCAAGAATCTTTTACGCCAGTGATTAAAAAATGTTTCATTTGGTACCCTGCCCCCATCTCTGTGGCCAAGTCTAATAATCTCTTTTGTGATTAAGTCATGTTTCTGGATAGAAAAAACTTTGGGGAATTAAAATTTTAATTACTTGAGTGTAATAATGATAATGAAAATATATTATCTGAATGAGTGTGAAGAGGTATCACTATAGCTTTGGTTTGCATTTTCATAGAGGTTAATGCTATAAATTGATCATTTGCATGTTATCTTTGGAGAAATGTCTGTTTAATTCCTTTGTCCATTTTTAAATGGAATTCTTAGTGTTTTGTTTTGGTGTTAAGAATTCTTTAAAAAAAGAATTTTGTGCATTTTAGATAATTTTTTTCTGATGTATATTTTTAAGCCATTCTATGGACTGTAGGTTTTCACTTCCTGGTCGCACAGTGACTATTTGTTGGACTTCTAACCACAAGGTCACCAGTTCAAAACCACTAGCTGATCTGTGGGAGAAAGTTATGTTTTCTACTCCTCTAACGAGTTACAGTTTCAGAAACACACAGGGACAGTTCTGTCCTAGAGGGTCGCTATGAGTCGGCATTGCCTCCATGGTAGTATTTGGTTTGGTGGGTATAGTTCCTGAGGTCACTATGAGTTGGAATTGACTCAGGAGTGAGTTTGGTTTGGCGGGTGCAGTTCCTGAGGACCCCTGGAGGCACAGTGAATTATTTGCTGGACTGCTAACTGCGAAGTTGATGGTTTAAACCGACAGCAGCTCCTCAGAAGAAAGAGGAGGCAATCTACTTCTATAAAGATTGACAGCCGTGGAGGCCTATGAGGCTGGTCTACTCTGTCCCCTAGTGTCAATATCAGGTCGAATCCCCTCAACTTCAGTGGGTTTTTGGCAGTACAGTCCCTGGCACCAAAGGCTCTTAATAAAAATTGGTTAAATGACAAAATGGTTGAATAGTGTCTGGCAAGTGCAGCCCCATTTCCACATCCACTGTTCGTGTCTGTACTCAATTCTAAATGGGTCTACCAGGTGAGACAGACAGATGCCGAGCTAAACACATCAGTGAGTGGAGGATGGAGAAGAGAAGATCAAAGAACCTTGAGAGACTCCGTCTGGAGGTAGAAGTAGAGCTGGAGCAGCAGGTTCCACAGAGTCCTGGAGCCAGGGGAGGAAGGAATGTTGAGAATGAAATGTTCAGCAGAGTGTAAAACTTCAGTGAATTCAGGAAGAATGAAGACTGAGCAAAGACAATGTGTTAGGCAGGGTTCTCTAGAGAGACAAAACCAGATTGCTAATAATTTTATATACATATGTATACAGATAGATAGATATAGAACACAAATGAACAGTTAAATTACAAAGCAGTAAAATGGCTCAGTGCAACTCACTCCCGTGAGAGTTGTGAGACACTGGCAGTCCTTCAAGTCTCGAGGGCCTCCAGGTAGTCCTCTGTAGAGAGATTCAGGCTATCCGGGCACAGGTAGCAAACATCAAGGCAGGTCACCAACAGCCAGCCAGGTCAACAACAGTCAGAGCACCAACAGTCAGTCCCCAGATCAAGAGATGTAAATTCAAATTGTGTGGCGAAGCAGGTCTTAAAGGGACCTCAAATTACAGCGACACAGACCACAGGTTAGGTGTCCACAGGTAGTGTAGCTTGCAAATTGAGGCACAGAACTAGCAAGGCAGCTGCACACTGGTCAGGTGATCAAAGAGCGAGCGACAAGAAAAGTGAGGCTCGCAAAGCCATTTATCTCTCCACCCTTCAATTAATCCCACATGTGTTTATCTGCCAGGCTGGCACAATAAACTAACTACCTCAGACAACAAATTCAATGATTAAGAGGCCATTGGCTTTCTGCAGAACGGGGCAGAAGCTTAACTGTGGTTGGATGGGGTGCCATCCCCCCACCACTAATCACAGGTTCAGTAAGCACAATTGTACGGTTGAGTTATATATTTTATAATATAGTTATATATATTATAGTTGTAGAGAGCATGAGAGATAAAAGATATGAAATAACGGAGTCAGACACACACAATTCATGGTAACATGCTCAGCTCAGCTCCACTTGGTGGTCCATGTGGCCCAGGCCTATATATGTTTGGCGAGGGGGGGCGGGGCGGGGGTGTGTGCAAGCCCACTAATTATAGATAAAGACATACATCACAGGAAGGGGTTGCACTATAGGTTATACAGCAATGAGAGGGGGACAATCTAGGGATATACACGCAATAGGAAGAGGAAGGATTGGGGGTGTACATGTGACAAGATGGGTGGACCCTAGATTCAGGATGGTAGCTTAACTTTGGATGTCATGGAGCCCCTTTGACCTTTTCCCTGGTACCATTATCAGTAGGGTGTAAACCCCACCTACAGGAACCAAGATAATGGTCTCAAGCCTCAGGGAGAAGTAGCCCATTGTCCCCAGCAGCAGGGAGAAGGCCCACCCATGGTGTGGTGGGACCCAGAGATAGCAGTCTGGCAGCTGATTACTTCAAGGGAAGTAACTTTTACCATTAGCTGCAAGCAGTGTCCGAAGTCTAACATATTTGGGGGAGATGACTTGGGAGAAATCTTTCTGTTTCCCACACTTAACTTGTAAGGAGTTGAGGTATGAAAAGATGCTAAGCAGATGTGGATCAGTTTGGAATGAAAGAGAAATGTGGAACTTTGCAGTGTCATAAGCTAAGTCCCTCTTTTCTTGGTAGGTGCATGTAGGAAAGTTTGGTGGCTGAGTATTTGATTACCATTTTAAAAAAATTATAACTTTCTGTTAAAATAACATGTACTTGAATAATAACTTATATGACTTGAGGAATGTAACCAAATTTCTGAGTTGTACATGTAGAAATTGTTGAATTGATATGTACTTTGTTGTGCTCATTTTCAACAATAGCATCAAAATAGCTTTTTGAACTAAAAACTAGTATGTTTATTTCCAATGACAGCATCAAAATAATTTTATAAAGTAAAAATAGCTTTTTAAATTATAGAAATTCAGATATGTGAAGAGAAAAATAAATTGTTTTCAGAGATAATAATTCAATTATTTTCATACATTTCTAGTTTATTTTCTAGGATTTTTCCTCTATGCATTTGTGTTTTACACTGTTTTGAAAAAAAATTAGAGAATTATCCGGTGAATGTACATTTGTATATATAAAAATATGCTACATTTATTATTCAAAATCTATTTAATGGAATTAATTCCAATGGAATTAATTCTTTCCCCCAAACAAATGAAGGAACAAAAAAAAGTTTAAAGACTACATAATATCCCTTTGTTTGTGGGGCTAATATTTGACCATCTTCCATTTGAATTGAGTAAATGTTTGTTATTATTAGTTGACTACTGTAGTGGGCTGCTAACCACAGGTCAGCAGTTCAAAACCAACAGCCTCTCTGTGAGGAAAAGATGAGATTTGCTACTCCCATAAAAAGTTAGTCTCTGCGAGCCAGTCACGGTGCAGTATAGCACTGACGAAACATACAACTTTCCTCTAGTTCTTTAATGCTCCCCACTCACCCGCTATCATGACCCCAGTTCTACCTTACAAATCTGGCTAGACCAAAACATGTACACGGGCACAGATAAGCGCTCTCAACACAGGGAATCTAGGACAGATAAACCCCTAAGGAACAATAATGAGAGTAGCGATACTAGGAGAGTAAGGGAAGCTGGGGGGGGGGCAGGGAAGGAACCTATCACAATGATTGACATATAACTCCCTCCCAGGGGGATGGAAAACAGAAAAGTGAGTGAAGGGAGACAGTGGTTGGCATAAGACATTAATAATAATAATTTATAAATTTTCAAGGATTCATGAGGGAGGGAGGGAGGGAAAGAACTAATACCAAGGGCTCAAATAGAAAGAAAATGTTTTGAAAATGAAATGGCAACATATGTGCAAATGTGTTCAACACAATGGACATATGTACGGATTGTGATAAGGGCTATAAAAGACCCCAATAAATGATTTTTAAAATTTAGTCTCTGAAACCCACAGGGACAATTCTGTCCTGCCCTATAGGGTCACTATGAGTCAGAATCGACTCGATGGCAGTGAGTTTGGTTGTCTTTGTGTACTCTTAAATGCTAGAATATAGTGATTCAACTAAGCCCCAAATGGCAAGGGGGCTAAAAGACTTCTTATTTCATTTATAATACCCATTTTTCCATTTCCAAGTATATGATCACTGTATGAGTTGAAAAAACTGATATCACATGGATTTAATATTGTTTTAGAAGAAACTAAGTGATTTTGTATATCTTTATGGTTTGACCCTTAATTAGCTATCTTGTCAACTCCACTTTTATCAGTGTCTATAATGATATTCTTATGCATTTGTCAGTGCAGTAGCCTTTAAAAGACAATTTCTCCTTTTTCAGATGATCATGTTTATTTTTTCCTTGCTAATCTGGACTACGGCATTCCATTTCTTCACTCTTTTTTAACAAAATAATGTAAATGCTTAGAACTCCCGTGGAAACACTAGTTCTTTTTAAAAGGACATATTAAATATTATTTGGGAGGCATCAACAAAATGAAATTCTTTTGGGGACAGAATTATCAAGCACCTGGTGGGTAGATTTTCTTTTCTTTTTTCATGAATACAGAGCACATACTACTGGTATTTCCTTCTGACACTCTGACTTTACACAGGCCTTCATTTGCTTGCCCATCAGATATTCATTTAATGTTTGAGATAGTTTATTGTGCCAGCCTGGCCGATAAACACAAGTGGGATTAATTGAAGGGCAGAGAGATAAGTGTCTCAGTGAGCCTCGCCTTTCTTGTCTCTTGCTCTTTAATCATTGGACCAGTGTGCAGCTGCCTTACTTGTTCTGTGCCTCAATTTAAAGGGCATGCTACCTGTGGGACGCCTAGCCTGTGGACTGTGTTGCTGCAAGTTGAGGTCCCTTTAAGACCACAAGATTGAAATGTACATCTCCGGAGCTGAGGACTGACAGTCCTTCAAGTCTTGAGTTCTGCCAGGTAGTCCTCTATATATAGAGAGAGCTAGGCTATCCCAGCACAGGCAGCAACAGCAAGGCAGGTCACCAACCGCCAGCCAGGTCACCAACTGTCAGTCCTCAGCTCCGGAGATGTGGTCTTAAAGGGACCTCAACTTGCACACTGGTCAGATGATTACAGAGAGTGTCAGAAGGAAATACCAGTAGTATGTGCTTTTTATTCATGAAAAAAAGGAAAAGCAGGTACATTTTTAGGTCATTAATGATAGACTAGAAACATATTTTATAATTGTGAATTGTTCCTAGAGATGAAATCAACAAACTCTCTGCACTAGGAGACCATCATCTGGTAATCTGCTGTCCTGAGGCAGCTACTTCTTAGTGTGCAGCAAAAATGTGACCCTTTGAGCTGAAGGAAATACTGGATTGCCCGAGGGAGTTCAGTCTGACTTGAAATTGTGGAAATAAAAAGAAACTTGGCTCACCAGAGTGGTAGGTTTGATAGGTTTGATGCACAAAGCTTTCTCATAACCATATTTTTTGCCAAAGTAACTCCTAACCACATTTCAATAATTCAGCTTAAAAAAAATATTTCTCAGACTAATTTTGTAGAAAAAAAAATTTAATCAGTAGAGCAATTTCCATGTAGAACTTCCTTTTTTCCCCCCATTAGTCCAAATGCCACCAGAGCTGCCTTAATTAACCACCTGTGTTAGTCCGGGTAAACTAGAGAAAAAAATCATAGCGACTCATATGTGTATAACAAAGAGCTTTATATACAAGAGTGGTTGAATATTGAGAAAACATCCCAGCCCAGTCCAGATCAAGTCCATAAGTCTGATATTAGCCCATATGATTGACCCATAGCCAATCTATAAAGTCCTCTTCAGACTCACAAAATACATGCAATGATGCCTAATGCAGGAGGATCACAGGGCCTGTGGGTTGGAAGTCTTGTGGCTCCACGGGTGGTGTAAACATCTCAGCACTGGCAGGGGTCTGCCTGAGACTTTTCTGGCTCCAGACGTCTGATTGCATCAGGCTAGATCCATGTGACTTCTCCAGTTCCCAGGGCATAGCGCCATGTGTCTGTTCAGTAGTACATTTCCCAGGGAGTGAGCAGGAAATACAGGAGTTCCCAGAATTCTCAGAAGGCCATGCCCACACAGAGGCCTCATTGGTTATATCTTGATTGACAGGCTAGACTCCACCCCTTCACTCTTAATCCTCTCAAATGGACACCAGCTTATGTAACTACCACCCCTCCACCAAAAGCCTGCTTCTTCTCTAGTATTTATTAAAAAAACAACCAGTCAAACAAATCCACAGCCACTGAGTTTAAACTCTTTTTTAAAAACAGTTTTATTAGCACTTGTTCACATGTAATGCAATTCAATAATCCAATCATATCAAGAAGAGCTGTGCATTGTCACCATATTCATTCTAGATTGAACATTTTTCTTCTTCCTTGCACTCATTGTTACTCATGTAATTATTTTTTTGTAATTGTGGCAAAAATATACATAACAAAACGTTCTCCAGTTCTACAACTTCTGCTTATGTAATCCAGTGCCATTGATTATACTAGTAATGTTAACACCATTGTTGATATCCTTTTCCTAATGATTCCACCACCACCGACATAAACTCAACAACCCCTTAGCGACAACTTTCCCTTTCACTCATGGTAGCCATTGGTCCAATTTGGTTTCGTTCTTTCTTTCTTTTTTAATCATTTTATTAGGGGCTCATAACAACTCTTATCATAATCCATACATACATTTTTCTTTCTTTCAAGTTTTTTTTTGGATATTACTATTAACATATCTATGCTTCCATGGTTAATTGCTTTTAAAATAAGTTTTTTATACATAATCACAATCAGTCATGGCCAAACCTTAGTGACCCTATAGGATAGGGTGGAAATGCCCCCTATGAGCTTCTGAGACTATACCTCTTAATGGGGGTAAAATAATCCAGTTATTTAGGGGGGAATGGACACTTCTCTTTCAATTTTTTGATAAATTCTGTTGGTCATTCCTTTAAAATGTGACCAATTCTTAGCATGTTTACTGATGCCATCCTCCTAGCCCATTCCCATCATCTTTACTCTGGTCTTTCCCTTTCATTCTTGCTCTTCCTATAATCTGCTGTCTACATATTAGCCAGAGGATTCTTGGAAAATGAAGTCATATGGCATTACTCTGACCTGATGACAGGATAGTTAACACTCTTCTGCTAACCGAAAGGTTGGTGATTTAAACCTACCCAGGGGCTCTCCAGGAGAACACCGTATGGCCTGCTCCTGTAAGGTGACAGTTTAGCAAACTCTATGGGGCTGGTCTACTCTGTCATACAGGGCCACAACAAGTCAAAATTGAGTTGATGGCACCCAACAACAACCACACAGTATTACTCCCATGCTCAAAACCCTCCAAGCTGTGCCATCGTACTCAGAATGCAGTTCAAGGTCTAAGGCTTGGCCCTCACTCATGGTCTCCTACCATCTTCTACTTTGCTCAGCCACTCATCAACATTTCCTTCCCTGAATCACAGCAAGCTTAAGCCTTCAAAACTGCTGTTCCCTCTCCTTGGTAATGCCCTTCCCTGTGTGTGCACTAGACTCATCCCTCATATTATTCACCAAACATTATTCCTCTGAGACCTTCCTGACTAGAGTATCTTCTATCACTTTTTGTTCTGGTCTTGCATTGTTTCATTTGTGAAACAAACTGAAATCTTAACTAATATCAGCTAGGTTTTTGTGTGTGTGTTCTATATTTCCATTCAATTCAGAAGCTCCCTAATGGTAGCCTTATTCATTGTGATCACTCAGAAATTGCTGTTGCTGAATGAATTAATGAATGCATCTATTAGATGGATATTATAAATTGATTAAGGACTGAAACATTTCCATGTTACTGGATTGTTGATGTGCTTCAAATTATGACTATAATGTATAATCATATATAGTATGTTATCCTAGGAAAGTTGAAAGTAGTTCCATTAACATATAGTGCGGGGAATATATAGCCCTTATTGACTTCAAAGTAAGAGAACGTATAATAATGAAAATTTGAAATGTATTTTGTAGTTTACAAAGTGCCTTCACAAGTACTTTCTTATTCGATTCTTAAAACAACCTGTGACATGTCATTCGTCATTCTTGTAGTACAGATAAGGAATCTGAAAATCAGAGAGATCTAATGTCTTGTCTTCAGCAAGGTGATACAGTTATAAGTGGCAGAGATTGTATTTTCAGTTAGGTTTTCTGATTCCAAATCAGATTATCCTTGTTCTCTAAGGGCACAAAGGAACCATTTGTCATGAGACAAGCATACATCAGTCCTTTAGTTCATTGTCCTTCCCCTGCGTCAAAGCATCCCTAAAGTCCAGCAGAATTTGGTAAAGCGAAGAGGCTGTGAACATTCTTTGTGGGAGAAACAGACCAGGTGTTGTGATGGCTTTTCTTTCAATGTTTTATCAGATCAACTAGAGTATCCTTTCCTCTCATCTTTAGTGAAAGCAAGTTGCTCATTGAGGCTCTAGAGGCAAGAAAATTTTCTCTCTTAGGGGATGTTTAGTGTTTTCAACTCTTTGGTTTAGAAAACCATTTTGTAGAGCTAGCAGGGTTGAAGGTCTGAAAGATGTATCTTTTGGGAAAAAAAATGTTTCTTTAATTTTCCAGTTCTGTGTGAAATACATTGCCGAGTATGGTCTTACTAATTGAGGGCACGTGGGCTGGGCCCTCTGAGTGATAAAGGGATGCCATGTGCTGGGAGGGGGGGGGGGCAAGAGTGGGAGGAGAGAGCGGGTGTGGGTGTGTGTTTTAGAAAAAAGGGAAAAATAGGGGAAACAGGCAGGGCAGCAGAGGGTGAGGACACACCAAATGCTCCTACTGTTCATGGAGGTTTGAGTAAGAGCCATCAGAAATCACATGGTTGTCCCTCCCTTTTCTATAACAAACATTTAGGGGAATCACTGTGCATACTTTCAATGTTTGTATAGTGTACCAGCAATTTTCCTGTAGCCCCCCTCCCCAGAATTACACAGCATCAGATTATCAAATACTATCACTTTAATGCAAGTGGATGTCAGATTGCATTTAAAAATACTTTTGAGTTACTAACCTGATTTTTAGGTTTTGCTAAACACTGTGGAATACTTTCCTCTCTGAACATCAAATAAACTATGTTACTGTTATTGGAGGCTATATAGTCTAAGTAGCTAAATGAGTTCAGCTTACCAGTTGTGTAACCTTCAAACCAAACCCGCTGCCTTGGGGCAACTCCAACTCATCGTGACCTTGTGTTGAGTTTCTGAGATTGTAAATCTTTCCAAGACTTCCTGGTGGGTTTGAACCAGGGACCTTGGGTGCAGCAGTTCAGTGTTTATTCCATAGCACCACCCGGGCTTCTTAGGTCACCTTACTCTCTTTGAGCCTCCGTTTGCTCATCATATGAAATGCAGGTAACATTATCTATCTCAGGTGTGTCGAGAGGATTAAGTAGGACAGTGGATGTACAGCACTAGGCTCAGTGCAGGGGATACAGTCTCTCACTGCAGTAGAGTTCAGGCAAACTCATAGTGACCCTATAGGACAGGGTAGAACTGTCCCCTTTGAATTTCTGAGACTGTACCTGTTTATGGGAGTAGAAAGCCCTGTCTTTCTCCATTGGAGGGGCTGGTGGTTTCGAACTGCAGACCTTTTGGAATGCAGCCCAGTGTGAAACCACTATTCCACCAAGGTTCTAGTAATCAATAAAAGGTAGACATAACTATTAAACTAGCATTACCTTGGGGGCTTAGGCTTGATTCTTTATCTGTTCTTCCCTAAGAAGCCATGGTGGTGCAACAGTTAAGTGCTTTTCTGCAATCCACAAGGTTGTCGGTCTGAACCCACTGAAGCTGCTTTATGTGAGAAAAGACTTGGCAATCTATCTGCTTCCATGAAGATTTTAGCCAAGAAAAACCTACGGAGCAAGTTGGCTCTGTTGCATGGGGTCACAATTCCATCTTAAATAAAAACAAAAAAAACATGTTTTTAGGAATAGAGTAATATTTTCTAGACAGTCACTTTCCTAACCTGGGGTCAATATTTCAAAGTGTTGCTGCGTTTCTCATGAGGCAACCCCGCTTGATAGCACTTGAGAACAACTGCTTTTTATTCATTTAAAAGTAATGAGAGACCGATTAGAAAATATATACTGTTTTAAAATAATCCTCCCTCAACTTTTCTACTTTTTCTAAAGAATATTTATTCAGTATCCATTTTCTACCTCATACAGTCTTAGAGCGACTGGGCTTTCTGTGGCTGGTTTCCAAGGGAAGTCACCACAGTGGCACCAAGACAAGCAACCTCTCAGGTTCTTCGGAAAGGCTTTGCCAGGGTTGGACTGTTTTAGTTATCTGTTGCTGCCTAGCATCGACTTCAAATTTAACGACCTAAAATTATCATCATTGTATTGCTCCTCGTGAATCTGTACACCTGGAATTTTAACAGGGCATGAGAGGTGGATGTTCCTCTGCTCCACGTAATGTGATTGTAAAGTCTGAGATGCGTCCTCGGTCACAGGCCCGCTGACCCAGCTGGAGCGGCGTGGGTCCCTGGGAGCAGCTGGAGCACTTCCACAGGGGTCATGGTCAGTGCCTGGTCCCAAGGTTCTTTGACAGTCTCATGGACTGTCTCTCTCCATGGGTCCCTTCTACGGAGCTGCTGCACCTCCTCTTTTTTTTTTTTTTGGTGTGGGTGGGGGGTTCAATGAACAGGTTTTATTAGTGTTACCCGGGTGTTCAGAATGGAATGAGAAGAAAAGGGTCAGGATGAGGGGAGATTGGAAGACAGAGTAATGAGAGAATAGGAAAAGTCAGCAAGGGAGAGCTAGAGAGAAGAGACAGAGGGACGGGTGGCCACCCAAGAAGATGAAGACAGACAATTTTCTTCTTTTAAATGCACAATAAAGTTTCACCTTAAAACAAAACAAAGCATACATTCTGTAGGCATGGAACGAAATGAAGAGAGTAATGCTTTCTAACCAGTCACTTTCCCGAGCCTGTTTCAGTGTCTCAAACTGTGGTTGCTCTTCTTACAGGGCAGCCAGAGAGGGCTGCAACTCCGTTTCTTGATGTCAAGAGCAGAGGCAGTGGAGGAAGAGGGGAGAGTGGAGTGGGGGGGCATACTTGGAGAATATCTTCCTGCCAACAAATTAATTCCAACTCATAGCTACCCTGTAGGACAGAACAGAGCTGCCCCTGTGGGGTCCCAAGACTGTAACTCGTTATGAGAGTAGAAAGCCTCATCTTTCTCCTTCCGAGTGGCTGGTGGTTTCAAACTGCTGACTTTGGGGTTAGCAGACTAACTTGTAACTACTACCCTACAGGCCTTCTTAAAATGTGTCCATTAGTTCTCTGTCTTGTAGTTTGCTAAACCCCACTCTGGAATAAACTGCTTAAATAGTCAACAGCCTTCCTATGTGTGACATAAATGTGTGCTAAGCTTTTGTTTTCCCTGGGGAGTTAGTTGCTTCACTTAGTCTTTCTAAACTACACAATTCTGAACCCAAGCCATTGTGGGAAATATGTCAGAGATACACTCTCAGATGATATGATTTTTAGATCCAGATGGGCAAAACAAATGACCTGTTCTAGTTAAACAAATACAACAAGCTGAAAAATGGCAATGGGTCCTATCTTATTCCTAGTCTGTTTTAAACATAGTCTCTTCCTCCCAGTTGGGGGAGGTTATTTATGGAGGTGGGAAGCTACAGTCAGAACTGGTCACAGGAGGTTGCGGTTTGTTGTCTTTGTTTGGTTTTGTCATAGTGCCTGTACAATAAAAATGTCCAGACTCCCCTGCGATGGTTCTGTCCCCACCAGCACATACCATATGGAGGATTGGCTGACTCCTTGGGACTCCAGTAAGCATCCTGAGCTGATATGGGTCCGTGAAAGCCTCACCAAACCAGATGCTGTCAGTGGGTGGGAATGACATGATGATTTATCCCCCAGCAATGCTGCCGACTGGGAGTGGTTTCTTTGCGTTGCTTGCCAAGGCATCAGCTAGATTATAGGGCTTTATGGGCAAGGCTCTGTTTTATATGTAACTGATGTAAGTGCCAGGATGCTCTTTGTTTGTTTGTTTGTTTGTTTGTTTGTTTGTTTGTTTGTTTGAGATGAACTTATTTGTCACTAAAAACTCCAAGTCCATTTCAATTTTACTCCCCCCCTTTTTAAATCATTTTATTGGGGGCTAGTACAACTCTTATCATAATCCATCCATCCATCCATCCATCCATGTGTCAAGCACATTTGTACATTTGTTGCCATCATCGTTCTCAAAACATTTGCTTTCTACTTGAGCCCTTGGTATCAGCTCCTCATTTTCCTTCCCTCCCCACTCCCCTTCCCTCATGAACCCTTGATAATTTATAAATCATTATTATTATTTTGTCATAGCTTACACTGCCTGACATCTCCCTTCACCCACTTTTCTGTTGTCCATCCCCCAGGGAGAAGGTTATATGTAGATCCTTGTTATTGGTTCCTCTTTCTATCCCACCTTCCCTCTACCATGCCGGTATCATCACTCTCAGCACTGGTCCTGAAGGGATAATCTGTCCTGGATTCCTGTGTTTCCAGTTCCTATCTGTACCAGTGTACATCCTCTGGTCTAGTCAGATTTGTAAGGTAGAATTGGGATCATGATAGTGGGGGGGGGGAAGCATTTAGGATCTAGAGGAAAGTTGTGTTTCATCGTTGCTACTCATCTCCTCCCAGAGACCCTTCTGTAAGGGGATGTCCAGTTGCCTACAGATGGGCTTTGGGTCCCCAATCTGTAGTCCTCCTCATTCACAATGATTTAATTTTTTGTGTGTTCTTTGATGCCTGATACCTGATCCCTTTGACACCTCGTGATCACACAGGGTGGTGTGCTTCTTCCATATGCCTCCCCCCTTTTTTCTAAAGCCGCTCAGATCACTATTTAGGTTTGAGGGATAAGGAATCTGGATGGATTTTCTTTTTTAAAGAAACATATTTACACAACCCATCTCAAGAAATGAAATAAACAACAATGTCCTATTAAGTCCTCTATATATGTGGTTCTTTTTTTCTCCTTACTCTTACTGCCCCACCGAGAACCCATCCCTCCTCTCTCCCTGTTCCCGCCCTGTCCCTTGTTCTTCATAAATCACATATCCTTTATAAACCAAAATATAAAACTGTAACAGGGCAAAATCATCACTGTCTTCTGCCTCGTAAAGCTCGTTGAGAAAGAAATATTCCAATAAACACAGCCTCTGAATTTTACCTCATAACCTAGATTCCGTAGGAGAGGAGTCACCGTTACAGACACTTTTCTACCCTTCTGTGTACTGTCGCTGTTGTCTTCCGCACGGTTCTGCCAACTCATTTTAAATAGGGCAATGTTCATGGGGAGAAATGGAAAAACACTTCATGTAGATGGGTTTTCTAGTTTGATAAAAAGCATTGGGAAACATAATTCTCCCTTCTACTCAGATCCCATTAGATTCTGCGCCCACATACCTCCAGCCCAGCCCCACCTACCTGTCAGCGGAAGCTTCTGTGGTGCTGTGATGCTGAATGGGTCTCAGCACTGCTTGAAGACTAAGATAGAAAACCTTGGTGATCCACTTTTGACAGTCCGATCAGGGAGAGACCAGTCTCGTTGTGCTTGGCATGGCCATGTGCTGGGGGCCAACCTAAAGGCAGTTCGTTACAAGAACAAGGCTTTGTCCTTTTCCTCTCCTCCTTTCGGCTTCAATGCTCTCTTGCCCTCTGTTTAAATTCTCTGTACCATAAGCTGTTGGGAGGTGCAAAAGTGAAGATGCTCTGTATATAACGTACAGCAAGTTGAATATGTCAGAGGGGCAGTCTTCAGGTTACTGGTAGGGCTGAAATCATTGATGTTCAAGGGTGCAATACACTAATTCAAATGTAGGTGTTATTTTAGTGAAGTTCTTTCATAGCAAGGGAAGGGCTTTCATAGAATACAGGAGCCTTGGTGGCGAAGTGGTTACAAGTTGGGCTGCAATCCCCAAAGATCAGCAGTTCGAAACCACCAACTAACTGCTCCTCAGAAGAAAGACGGTACTCCCGTAGAGTTAGTGTCTCAGAAACCCACAGGGGCAGTTCTATCCTGTCCTATTGGGTAGCTATGAGTCAGAATTGACTCAATGGCAGGGAGTTTCTTTGTTTTTTTAAGTAGGATCCTGGGTAATGGAACCCACTAAGTGGTCAATAGCCTTTCTCATCTTGGCCCCTACTTCAACTCCTGGCATGCTTTCAACTCCTGGCATGCTTCCACTAAATGCCTAGGATTTATATATTCTGCACAAAACATTTTATAATTCACAGAAACAATCAGATACTATTTCTTATCCCACTAATCATGTCTCTCGAGTGAATAGGAGAATGATTCAAACTTTGATCTGCATATAAAATTCTGTATGAGCACAGATTATCATGCATTTGAATTTATCCAGGTGCAGGTTAACTGAAGTTCATTCTATTGTATAATGACCTGATCCTCTTTGGAGGGCTGGAGGAGTGCTTCTTTCTCCTGCGGGAAGGGAAGAGGAGGCGATCTGCTCATGTGATGTCTATAGCCTCCAAAACAATGTCACTTCAGAAATAAACAAAACAAGTGAAAATAAAACACTTTTGAAAAACCTCAAGTGTCATCAAGTAGATTCTGACTCAGAACCACCCAATAGGAGAGAGCAGTACGCCCCGGGGGTTCTCACACTGTATCGCCCTCCAGGGTTAGACAAGAAAGAAGAGCCAATAGGGAAGGGCAGCACGTAGCTCCTGCTGAACCTCCTTCATCCCAGGGATGAGGAGCTACAGCCCCGGAGATGGACAGGAATGTGGTCGAGCTTGAGCAGCCAAATGAGAACCAAGAGCACAGGGTGGTGGGCTTCCCAGCCCACAGAGCGAGAAAGCTGAGTGCCTTTGGACCAGAGACTTGCTGTGGAAGTGGCACGCCTTTTGCGATTTAGCAAAGGAAAGGAGAAAAAATAACAACTCACTGCCATCAAGTCAATTCTCACTCATAGCGACCAGTAGGACCGGGGAGAAGTGCCCACTTTGGGTTTCGAGACTGTAGTCCTTTATAAAAGTAGATGCCTCGTCTTTTTCCTGCATAACCACGGGCGATATTTCAGCAGCTGACCTTGCGGTTAGCAGCCCTACCTGTAAGGACTACCCTACCAGGGCTTCTCAGAAACCCTGGGGAAAGTTCAGAACCGGCTCCACGGCAGTGGGTTGGGTTTAGATGAAGGCTGTGCAGTGCAAATTGAGGACTCCCTATCAAACAAGCTGGTCGAGTTTAGGATCTAAGGGAGGCATTGGCAGACTCTTGTGTGAAGGACTGGAAAGTAAATATTTTAGGCTTTGTGGATATACAGTCTCTATTACAACTCCTCAGTGCCGCCATCATGGGGCCAAAGCAGACACTTTTTTAACTATTTCAGCTATTACACGCCTGTGCTAGTAAGTGTTTCTTTAGTATTTATAAAGTTTTATATAGTTTGTCAACATTTGATCCAAATAACGATAGAGTGAGAAATAAAGCTATTTCTTCTAGGATTGTGTGAAAGAGGAAAGATTTACTTGTTCATCTTTACCAGTTTCATTTTATGGCTTCACTGATTTTTCCATAGCATTTGTGTGGATAGCCTAAGGGAGCTACCTTATTGTGGTATGCCATCGAGTCGAGGCTGATGTATAGAGACAGGGTATGACAAAGTAGAAGCACCCCCCCAGAGTCTCCCAGGCTGTAATCTTCATGGAAATAAATAGGCAGGAATTTTGTTTCTCCCATGGAATCACTGGTGAGTTTGAATATTCTACCTTTCAGTTAACAGCCAAGTGCTTTAACCACTGTGCCACCAGGATTCCGTAAAAGGAGTTCTATTGCCATAGAGCCGATTCCAACTTATAGAAAACTGAATGGAATTATCCCATAAGGTTCCCAAGTATATAATTTTTACTGAAGCAGTCTTCCATATTGCTCTCCTGCTGAGTGGTTGGTGGGTTTGAACCACCAACCTTCGGTTAGCTGTTGAACATTTACCCACTGTACCAGCAGGACTCCACAAAAGGACGATAGAGGAGGAATGAAAAGATACAGAGCGCTTAAAAATAGGAAACCATGAAAGGAAGTGTGCGTACACTTTTGTTATTTGCTCCCCCACCCCTGGTTAAAATAGCCTCAATGATTTGGAATTATGTACAATCTTCCTCTCATCGACTTCTGTGCCCTCTTGCCCCTCCCCCCCTCTCCTTTGCCTTGGAATTCTCTGACAAATGCCATAGCAGATATAGACGGCCTCAAACAGAGTGAAGTTCCAATTTTTAAAAACCAACGGCACTTGGAGAGCATTAAAGCACTGTGACCTGCTCACCATCCTGGGGACTGCAAAAGGCCAGGTGGAGAATTACAGACCTAAGGAGTTGGGAAGAAGAAGTGGAGACTGACAGGTGCATTAATACCTTGTTGGATTACATGAAAAGGCTACTCCTTCATGGGGGCTCACTTTCTGGCACTGCTGCTCAACACCCTATTTACATGCCCCCCTCCCCCCCCCTGGAGCCTATTAGTCGGAGCCAGCTTGCCCACAGTGGGTTTGATTTTGGTTTAAGGCACCTATTAAAAGTTTTGAAACTTTTTGAGTACTTACTTTTCTTACTCTAAGAGAATGTGTGCCGACTGTGGAAAAGAGAGAAAAGACGATGATGACTCGCTCAGAATCCCACGAGCCAGACATCACCACGGCTGGCAGTTTAGGACACTGGTAATTCACCACCACCACCGCCGCTGCCTCCAGAAAAAGGTGAAAAGAAAGCAAAGCTAGAGTGTGCTTGGAAGGAACCATTACAGAGGCAGCGTGGACCCTGAGCATCGCGTTTCCCCGGGAACTGTTCCGTGCGTAGGCTGTGTGCTCATCGGCCCTTCCTGCTTTTGCTATATGTTACCGTTAGTTGAGGATGATGGACTATTTCGTATGACTTGCTTGGTTATTTGGGGTGGCCAGAATGGGCATAAAGCTTTCCCGCATAAAGGAATGGTAATTGCTTCTCCCATTGACACCATTTCCATTACGAAAGGTTTCAAAGGAACCGTCTCTGCTTTCAGGGAGTGCAGGAAACCTGCCCCTCCTTTTAGTACAGTCTTCAGACATTTGACGTAACAAACATGCAATTTTTACTCTAATTTTTTCCTCACACGTTTGCCCCTGTGACTTACGGGAAAGGTGGAATTTTGTAATCATTACCTGCGTGGTTTGAGTTGTTTGCAACTTTTGTTATTATGACTAACACCAGTGTAAACATCTATGTAAATGAATTTGAAACTGATTCTTTTATTATTTCCTCAGGATTATTTCCTAGAAGTAGATTTCCAAAGTATAGTATATTGACGTATTTATGTCTCCTGGTAAGTATTAACAAACTGATTACTGAGATTGTTGCAATGAATGCTCCCCAAATAGTCCATGATGGGGCCTTCAAAGAGTGTATTGGAAAAATGGATATGAAAGATAATGGAATAAAATACAGTGTATGAAAGCACGGAGCTGTCTCAATTTTTAAACTGTAGCCACTGTTCATCTAATTTGAATATTTTGATGAGTAGTGATTTGGGAGAAAACAACTTCTTTTGAAAATTGTTTTTCCCCGTGCCCATTTAATTAATCTTGCTAGTACTTACTTTCCTTACAGCTATTTTATGGCCTCTTTACTGAATACTTAGCCAATTATTGGGTCTCTCTATTGAAAACATTTTCTTGTTGTCCTTGACCTCTTATAAAAATGCATCTTAAAATTGCATCATATAATCTCCAGCTATTTCTTCCCAGGCATTTCATCGTAGGCAGTCAATTCCCACCCTGCAGTTCAGTCATGATTTATCATTCTACATCTACTTCTTTCAGCTTTGATGTACTGTGCTACATCACCAGCATTTAAAGGGATGGGCGGCACGGAGACCCACAGTTCTCTTTGCACCCAGAGGTTCCCTCTCATTACTCTCATTGTTCTTGACTTTATGTCAGAGTTTTCAGCAGCATCTTTCTCGTGCTCAGACATGTGGGGTGTTTGGAGTGCAGCATCTCTTCCCCTTCTCTCTGCCGCCGCAGGGCTTGTCAAAGTGCGCTGCAGAAGGGCCAGTCACGTGCACACTTCCTGTATGACAGTGAGAGAATTGTCCTCTCCCAGAAGTCTTCTTTTAAAACGGGTGGTCACCTGAGCAGAATAAGACTGTATGTAACTAATACTTTGATGTTTCTTAGTTTCATTAGTCCCCCTTTCTGTATAATAGCTGATACGGACTCACAAGACAGCCCTGGAACCCAGAGTGAAGAAGCAGAGGGAGAGAAAGCAGAGAGCTAAGGCTGAGAGGGCATCCCTGGTTAACTGGTGGATGCTAACCAGAAGACTGGAAGTTCAAGCTCACCACACATGTCTTAGGAGAAACGCCTGTTGGGACAAATGGACCTCGCAGATCTCAGCAGACACGAACCGCAGACCAGAAGCACTAGATAGTACCTGGCCACCCAAACCGACTGCTCTGGGGTAAAAAACAAAAACAATAGAAGTTTCTGAGTTATGGAAGAAAAGGTGGAGTAAAATTAAACTAAAAAAAGAAAAAGACAAGACGTATTGGTCTGGTAGAGAGACTAGTGTAACCCTCCAGGCTACAGCCCTCGGTCACTCTTCAAGCTGGGAACTACAGACTCAGCTTTCCGCCAAGCCATGGGCAGCCATACGAGGTGTGGACAGTAACACCGGGATGTGCAATCTCCTGGACAGATCAACCATGTGCAATAAGAAGGGCATGCTTTGCCCAGAGCACAGCTCAGAAGGCAGGATGGGATAGAACAGAAGGACAGATGGAAAGGATAGCTACAGGGAGGATGTGGGAAGAATCCTGAAACAAATTGGATATGGATAGTAGAAGGGAAGGCAAATTGTCCCTGTAAACTTTCACCCAAATCACAATAAAAAGTAAATCATAAGAATAAAAACTCATCATCTACTTCTGACTAGTCAACCACTGAAAGCCCTCTAGAGCACAGCTCTATCCCGACACCCAGAGGTCTCCAAGAGGCCAATGACTTTAACAAATGAGGGTAGGAAGAGAGAGGAAGGCAGGAGAAGGAGGAAGTAGGAAAAGGGGCCACTGTCAAACACCATCTCCTTGCCTCTGACTGGTGGTAAATGGCCTGTGGACAGTGTCTGCAGGCCTCTCACTGCACAAGCGGGAGCGTCAGCCCAAGGCCAGTCCCTCTGAGGCACAGGTGCCTCTTGCTTCCACCCTCCAACCTTCGTTACCACTTCTGCCTCTGTCTCTCCCGTGGCTCTCTACTCCTCCCTTCCATTCGGTAGTACATCATGAGTATGGGGTGACTGGGAAGGTCAGAGAGAAAGACAGGCTTTCTACTCCGGTAAAGCGTTCCAGTGTCAGAAACTCACGGGGCAGTTCTGCCCTGCTCTGTACATTGCTGTGAGTTGGCATGCACCTGATGGCAGTGAGAAGAGTGGAAACAGAAAATCCATTCCCCAGGTGGGCTGCCTACACTTCGCTCTTGCATAATTCTGCCCAGTCATTTGGCAGGAGTTACAGAGGCAGTGGCTAGAAGGGTCATACTGAGTGTGCCAGTGCACTGTCTATCACCAGATAAATAGTAAACCTGTATGTGTGTGTTTCTTAAAAAGATGTTAAATACGTTGATATTCTGCTATTTTAGGTGCATACATGAGCTGTCACTAGGAAACTTGGTTATTAAAAAACGGATTTTGAAAAAAATACTCTTATCTACTCGTGTACAAGCTGAGTTTTTCAGCGTATTTTAAATGTAGTTTTTGTGGTAAAATTAGGCTCCTCGGTGGATATTCAGGTCGGTTTATACTCAAGTATATATGGTAACAAAAATAACTTTTTAAATTAAAAAAATGGTTTTGTTAGAAATATTTCCTGTTGTTTTAGTTAGGTACCACCGAGTTGGCTCCAGTCCGTGGTGACTTTGTGCACAACAGGACTCAGCACTGCCTGGCCCTGCACCGTCCTCACAATTGATCTTATGTTTGAGCCCATTGTTCCAACCATGGTGGCAATATATCTCCTAATGAATAGAAATATTTCCTAAATAGGGAGAACTCTGACAGTCTCCTTCGGGAGACCTGGTGGTGTTGTGGTTAAAGCGCTTGGCTACTAACCACAAAGGTCATGCAAGGAACAACCGTGTGGCCATTTGCTGCTGTACAGACGTATAGCTTGGTAGACCCTATGGGGTCACTTTGGTGAGAAAGAGATTCAGGAGCAATGGATTTGTTTATTTGTGGTATATATTTTAATTTTTCAGAAGCATTTTCATCTGCCTTACCATGATCCAGTACCATTCTATTTCTTCTTTGAATGCTTGACAATATTTTAAAAGTTTATTATCAAAGCAGTATGGAAAACTAATACAATTGCTCTTTCTTTCTATTAGACTGTGCCTGGTTTTCACAGTCAAGCCTTGTGAAAGTTCCTACTGCCCTGGGCAGTGCAGCCATCAAGAACTCCTGTGTAGGTAGAGCTTGCTGACTCATTAGTTCTCATTCTACCTGATGAGAGATAACACTCCCTAATTTAAAACCCAGTTAAACAAAATAAATACTTTCTTTGGACAGAATGCTTTGTGGTTTTGTGACTCAACTTTCAATGCTAGAAGCCTGTTTTCTCAATCGGTCAATGCTATGGGTGGGTGGGTGCATGCGCTGTATTTTACTTTATCCCGATTGGAGGGAGGTGGATTTTATTTCATACCTACTTGAATACAAGTTTCAAGGATTGTAGATGATATGGTTCTTAGCTCTCAAAAAGCCTGTAATTGAATTGAAGAGAAAATATGTGTTCCCAAAACCTGAATACAAACACTCACAAAATCATACTAGTTTGAATCATGTGAAATTGCCATGTAGGTTCGACTGGCTTTGACCTATAGAGGCATGGTATACCTTGATGCTCACCTAAAAGTTCAGGACCACTCACTTCTCAAGCCCGTGGGTGTTGCTTGTCCTTCAGTCCTCTTGGAGTGCGGCGTGTTGTACAGGGGTCTGTTCTCTCCATCCTCACCACTTCCAACTCAAGTAACCTCGGCAGCAGCCGCAGAACTGGGGGGACACTGGTTTGTCCCTCAAGGTGAGAGTCCTGCACTGACTCTTCTGTTCTCTACTGTCCTTATTCCCACAAGCATGGATTTTCTTTCCTCCCAAACACATCCTCACCTTATTCTGAATATATTATTTCCCTCTTGTCTTCCGGACTTGGATCACCCGAGGAAAATCCCCACCTTCCATCATGTTCCTTCCTCTTCCTTGATCCTTTCCAGCCTTCCCACAGTTGATCACTGAGAAAAGCCAGGGCTGCGTTGGTGGGGGGAGGCTAGCCCGAGGTTTTGATGTGAAATTTGAAGCAATGATCCTCGAGATCTGATATCAACAAAAGCCCTGCAAAGCCCCTTTGGGATCTGCCAAACTTCGCTAACCATTGTCTCGTCCTCATTGAACCGGCTTTTCCTCAATATCCTTTCCGCCCAAGGCAACAGTCTGCGCTTCAGAAAAGTAAATATTGTGCCTCAGACAACCTCATTACGTTGTCAGTCTTCTTTTTAACTCATTTTAAACACAATGGTTCCGCCCCTTTTTTCCTGAGTGGTTATGGTGGTCATTTTTTATCTTTTTCCCAAAGTACAATATTTCAGTAGGTGAAACTGACTTTCAGGGACTTATCTTGAGAATTAAACCACCTCACATGTGCATTGATGTACACATGCAATTGGCAGGCAGTATGGAGACAATGGCTAGAATATCTAGTAATTCTTGCACCACACTGGTCCTATGACCAGATAAACAGTAGATCTGATACAGTTTTGAAAACATATTTATAGGATAATGAGTCTGTTACCTTAAAATAGTTTTAGAACACAATCCTTTTATAAGTTGGGACATAAAAACTATAAACAAACTAGAACTAGAAAAGTAAGGGGTGACAAAACACAAGATTCTTGGAGGAAGTGGACTTCAAATTTAGGCTTAATGGAATATGCTAGCCAAAATTTGCAAGGAAGAAAGGAAAGCATTATTACCCTGATAGGAAACCCAGGCAAAGACTTGTAAATAATGAAGCAAGTTATACATACCCCACCCAAAACCAAACCCACTAGCGTCATAAAGGAAAGGCAAATATATCTCTCTGATCAGAACTGAAAGAGAAGGAGCCAAAAAGAGGTGGGGTTGGAGTACCTGTTAGGGTGGGAAATGTGAAGCTGACTTTTGATAACACAACTTGTTACCAACCGTTGTGTCTGGACTTTATTAAAGCCAGATCAATGTTTCCCAACTGGGCATCGCCACCCCCTGGTGGTATCCAGGGGAGTTGCAATAGATATTTACACTTTATCTTTGGATTATGGGCAAAAGGTTTTCATTGCCAAGAGGCAGAGTAAAAAAAAAAAAATCCTGAAAAGGGGGCAGTCGGCCAAATACATCTGGAAACCCGAGTCAGTTGTAAGGTAGGGTAGTGCTAATCTCTTCTTGCATTAATGAATGTAGAAAATTTCAGGTCATGACAGCAGCAAAGATAACTATGAGTCAATCCTCAGGTGCAACTTTAGTGTCTGTATTGTCTCCAGTCAGCAAATCTGTGTTCCTGATATGACCCTAATAGGCTTTGCTTTATTACTCCTTGCTAATTGTGATCTTTTAATTAGCATTTGCTTTTGTAACATTAACCCCAGTATAAAAAGCGCTAATTGCAGTTATTTATTAGGTAGGTGATGGCAATTCTAGTCCCTAAAAGCATGTGTCTAGGAGGCAGGTAAGCAACTCTAGTCCCTTGTGAAGTCTGCCCCCCTGGTGCAGGTGGATGGGACAGCCAGAGATGGGATTCAGGCAATTATACACTAATTGTTGAATGCTTTATGTTAATTGTCCAACAACTGCTAGGTATTCAGAATTGAACAAGTTGAACATGCTGAAACTCATAGTTAAGAAAAGCAATGCAAATTTAAACTTCATAGCAACTACTTTGAAAAATTACAGAAAGATAGAAACACACTTTTGGATTTAAAGTAATTTCTTTAGTCTCGTGTTATACTCTCAAAGGGACTTCAAAATTTTCACAGAAAAAATTATTTTGGCTTCATTTTTCCAAAATATTTTGAAACTGCTTCATATTATAAATCAAAAAACCAAACCCACTGTCATTGAGTTGAGCAGTAGGCACCCTACAGGATAGGAAACAACTGCTCTTTTGGAGGTTTCTGAGATGGCAAATCTTTTTTTTATCATTTTATTGGGGGCTCGTACAACCCTTCTCACAATCCATACTCCTTATCACAATCCATACATCCATCCATTGTGTCAAGCACATATGTACCTTTGTTGCCATCATCATGCTCAAAACATTTGCCTTCTACTTGAGCCCTTAATATCTGCTGCTCATTTCCCCCTCCCTCCCCACGCCTCCCTACCTCATGAACCCTTCATCATTCATAAAGTATTATTATTTTGTCATATGTTACACTGTCCGACGTCTCCTCCCTCTTCTCTGCTGTCCATCCCCCAGGGAGGAGGCTATACATAGATTCTTGTAATCAGTTCCCCCTTTCTACCCCACATTCCCTCTACCCTCCAGGCATCGCCACTCTCACCACTGGTCCTGAAGGAGTCATCTGTTGTGGATTTCCTGTGTTTCCAGTTGCTATCTGTACCCATGTACATTCTCTGTTCTAGCCAGATTTGTAAGGTAGAATTGGGATAATGATAGTGGTGGGGGGAGCATTTAAGAACTAGAGGAAAGTTAAATGTTTCATTGTTGCTACCCTGCACCCTGACTGGCTCTTCTCCTCCCCACAACCCTTCAGTAAGGTGGTATACAGTTGGCTACCGGTGGGCTTTGAGTCTCCACTCTGCACTCACCCACATTTACAATTATATGATTTTTTGTTCCTTGATGCTTGATACCTGATCCCTTTGACAGCTCATGGTTAAACATGCTGGTGTGCTTCTTCCATGTGGGCTTTGATGCTTCTCAGCTAGATGGCCGCGTGTTTATCTTCAAGCGTTTAAGATCCCAGACACTACATCTTTTGCTAGCCGGGCACCATCAGCTTTCTTCACCATGTTTGCTTATGCACACATTTTTCTTCAGCAATCGTGTCAGGAAGGTGTGCATCCTGGAATGCCAATTTAATAGAACAATGTGTTCTTGCATTGAGTGAGTGCTTGAGTGGAGGCCCAATGTCCAGGTGCAGGCAGCCTTTTCTTTCTCTGAGTGGCTGGTGAGTTTGAACTGGGAGTAGTTGGTAGACCTTGTAATTAGCAGTCAAGTGGTTCAGCCACTACGTTTGTGTGGGACTGTCTTAGGCGTCTTAAGTATCATTTAAAGACATGGTTCTCACTTCTAGGTTTTTAAGGTTTACAGACTACCATCTGCTAAGAAAGGAGCCTTGATGGCACAGTGGTTAAAGCACTTGGCTACTCACCAGAACATAGGTTCAAATCCATCCGCTGCTGTGTGGGAGATAGATGTGTGCAGTCTGCTTCTGTAAAGATTAACAGCCTTGGAGACCCTATGGGCAGTTTTACTCTGTCCTATAGGGTCACTATGTATAGAATTGACTTGTCAGCAAAGGATTTAGGGAGTTTTGTTTTGTGCTTTTTATAGTAAGAATTTACAGAGTAGAGCCTTTACACCCATGACTTGTCGCTGTGAAAAATGTGATAGCATCTGACTTATAAAGAAAGTAGACATTTGTGGGAATAGGAAGTATAATAAGTGCTACAGTGTTTTGATACAAAGGACCTTTTTATTTTTTAAATCTTTTTATTGGGGCTCATCAGGCTCTTATCACAGTCTGTACATACATCAATTGAGCAAAGCACCCTTATACATTCGTTGCACTCGTCATTCTCATAATTCACCTTCCACTTGGGTTCCTGGAATCAGCTCGGTTTCCCTTCCCCCCCCCTCCCCCTCCCTCCCCGATCCCACCCCTGGTCCCTTGATAGTTTATAAATAATTATTTTATCTTATCTTACACTGCCCGGAGTCTCCCCTCACCCGCCTCCCCATTGCCTATCTCCCAGAGAGGAGGTTACACATAGATCTCCAAGATCGGTTCTCCCTTTCTACACCCCCTTCCCTCCTGGTGTCGCCACTCCCACCGCTGGTGTTGAGGGGTTCATCTGTCCTAGATTCCCTGTGCCTCCAGTTCCCCACTGCACCGCGATACAAAGGACCTTTGACATAATTACTGTATATACTTGATTATAAGCCGACCTGAGTATAAGCCGAGGTACCTAATTATTACCTGGGAAACCAGAAAAACTGATTGACTCGAGTATAAGCCTAGAGTGGAAAATGCAGAAGCTATTGGTGAGTTTCAATAATCAAAACAAAGGAAAATAAAATTACTAAAAATTGAGACAACAGTGGGGTAATGTATTTAAATATTTATTTTAAATAAAAAACATAAATAAAAGGACAACAAGTCATTTAACATTAGTACACCAGCACAGTAAATGGAAAATAGGTTCAACAAAAACAATAAGGTAGCAACAAGAATACCTTAAGAGGACTATTCCCTGAGCTCAATCAGCAACCAAGCTAAAATGTAGAGTTAAAATCCTTCAAAACTGGATTCCTCATCATCATCCGTATCCCAATGCAGAGCTTCAGCTGGTGTGAGGTCATCATAGACGCTGTCCTCAACTGAGATCGCGGTCATCACCATCACTGCTGTCATTTTCATACAAAGCGCAGTTTTCACTGCCATCCATAGCATTACTAATACAGATGTCTTCCCATGCATCTCGAACTCACTTTGCTATTTACTCTATGTCAGGCTTCATGAGATTTCCTCCTTTTGCTAGTCGGGCTTGACCAGATAACATCCATTCATGCCACATCCTTCACACACGGTCTTTAAAAGACTTATTCAAAGATACATCCAGAGGCTGCACTACCAGATGTAAGCCCACCTGGAATAATGGCTAAAGTAACTTTACTAGATTTTGCCAATTTTTTTATGTCATCTGATAGGTGGACTCTGAACATATCCCAAACAAGTAATGATGGCTTTTTCTTTAAGGCTGCTCCTGGTCGTCGTTTCCAAATTTCTTCCAGCCATTTTTTTGTTCTGTCTTTATCCATACAGCCTTTAACATGTGCATGCACAGTAATTCTTGATGTGAAATTGATCTTTTTAGGCAAGGTCTTTCTTTTAAAAATAATGACAGGACACAGCTAGTTCCATTAGCCTAACATGATAGAACAACTGTAAAGTGTTTTGTTTTTTCATTTCCTGTGGTTTTGAGAAAAATGTTTTTTTCTCCTAAACTTGCCACAGTTCTGTTGCTTGGAAGATCAAAATTCATGGCAGTTTCATCCATATTCCCAATATCTGCCAGGTCATAATTATAAATCCTTCTTTGTTTTATAATAAATGACTGAAATGACAATTTTTTCTTCAAGGTCTTGTGGCAATTTCTGGGAAATCTTTGTTCTTTGTCTCAAACATAGTAGGCCAGACCTATTCATGAAGTGGGTACGCCATCCTGCTGACACAGCAAAATTTTCAATGCCTGGTGCTTTATATTTGTCATCCTTAGCCATTTGTAGAGCACGTATGTGGATCCCCATGCGTGTTATGCTGTAGCCATTTTGACAAAACTCCATAACCCATTTATACAATTCACTCTCTAGCTTTTTTAGCTTTTGGAATCTGTTCCAAATCAGCCTTCATTTTCCGCCACTCCCTCACTTGTTTTTCGTCAACACAGAATTCCCTACTTGCAATACTGTTATTGCTCTGTTCTGCTCTTGACACAACCTTCATTTTGAAACCAGCCTCATATGATCGGCATTTTTGTTTTGGTTCAAGAGTATCCATTTCTAATAGGATAAAAAAACCAAAACTTTGAAAAAGAAATTTCATGGTAATGCCCCCCACCCCCCGACATGTTAGCTGGGAGGAGGGGTGGGGGAGTCCGTGCAGGCGGGGGATGCAGGATGTGAATTAACACAGAGACCAGAGGGGAGAGACGGAGCACAGCCACAGACACATCCTTACCAGTTCAGCTGCTGGCGTAAGTGAATCACTACGGGCGCTTCTGCGAATTTGAGCCATCCATGTCATAGGACGGCTGATTGGTTTGATGTGAGTAAACAGATATTCAGAGCCCTGCAGTGTCAGTGGGGCTTTGAATGAACAGTGGAGAAACGGCAGTCACCTGCGAGAAAACATCCCGTTTATGGGGCAAAGGGGTGGGGGGGAGGGGCGTCCAGCGAGATGTTAAACCTCGCTGGGGTACCACTGACCTGTGTATAAGCTGAACCCCAGTTTTTCAGCACATTTTTTGTGCTGAAAAACTCGGCTTATACACGAGTATATACAGTACTTTAAAATTTTTAATCCTTCTCGAAATGCTGTGTAATGCTGATGTCCCCAACCACGTAAGTGCCACTAAGCTCAGAGCTGATGAAGATAATTCGTTGCGTGACTGGAAGGACTGACTAAGGCAGACAGGTTTGGTGTCAGGTACTTTAGGGACCACGTAATGAACTCTTTGTAATGGTTGGCCGCTGAGTCTTTTTGGACCCATAAGCTCAGGTGAATCAATGGCAAACAAAGGCGGAAGATTATGCCTATTAAAGATGCTATAAAGTCGACTTCAAAGTTTGTGACATCACCATAGACTTCTGGACAAGAACAACAGACAGACCAGCCTCGCATGCAACCATAATGGTTAGGAGGAGATGCTTTGGGACCAACACCTCATATTGACATTATGTATAACCATCATAAAAGCAACAGGCTTGAGTAGTCATGTATCAAGCCCTCCTGGCAGAATCACCTGCTAAAGCCTAACCAAGCGTCTGTGAGGTGTCACTTGCCATGGCAGAAAAGCAAGGGGCCACTTAAGGAGCTACTCTCTGCTATGGGAGAGTGAGCCATCAATGATTGTGTTTCCAGGTATCATCAAGTCAGTTCCAACTCAGAGCAACCCTGTGCACGACAGAAGGAAATGCTGCTGGGCCCGGTGCCAACCTCACTTCTATTGTGTTGGAGCCCATTGTTGGCAGCCACTGCATCGATGCCTCTCTGTAAGGACCTTCCTCTTTCACTCGACTTGACTCAACTTGATGCCTATCCCCAGGGACTGGTCTCCTGATAATATGTCCAAAGTATGTGAGACAAAGGCTTGCTAGCCTCACCTCCAGGGAGCACTCTGGCTGTCTGTCTGCCAAGGCAGACGTGTCTGTTCTCCTGGCAGTCCACAGTACTTGCCATATTCACCAGCGCCGTAACTCAGACACGTCACGTCTTTCCCCGTGCTCCTAAATCATTGTGGAACTCGCACACACAGAGGAGGCGATTGAAAGACAACAGCTTGGGTCTGCTGTGCTTTCGTCCTCGAAGTGCCATCGTTGCTCTTTTTGCACGGCAGAGAGCTCTTTTGCAGCAGATTTCCCCAGTGCAGTGCTCTTCGGATGTCTTGAGTGCTGTTTCCTTTCAGCTTGACTGTGGATACAAGTAAAATGAAATCTATGACCACTTCAGTAATCATAACGATGCTAAATTCTAGCAGAATTGCCTGGGGGTAGGCTGTGAAAGGGAGATATGTTTGGAAAGGTAGACTAGATCCAGACAATGGAAGAACTTGAATACGACTAAAGTGAGAGTTTTAGCCTGTAGATAGTAGTGACCCAATCTCATTGTCAAGGTAGAATGCATTAGAGGATGGAGGAAAGACTAGGCAGCAGAGAATTGCTGCCTTCAAACTGGAAAGAAAATGGAGTTGAGAATTAGGGTAGTCGGAGTTGGAATGGATAGGATAGGTGGATGCTCTGCTAGCGCGGAGGTGGTCACATGTTCTGTGTATTCATAACTGCCATTCTAAGCACTTTATACACCATACTTTATGTACCATTCACAATACAAATAGCAAAGGATCATAAGAGTACAGGGGAAATGTGACAAGGCCAGGAGAGACTTTCTCCACAGAAACATAAGGTCATGAAATTGCCTACAGTGATTAAAATCGGTATGATCAGGTACCTGGTTCACATTGTCTGAAACACAAGGGAAGAAAAGAATAGCTGTTCTTGGTATCCGGAAGTCTCCTTTCATGTCTGTGGAGAGGACAGTAAGATAGGATTAAGCACCTTTCTCAGCATCCTTGCAAGACTCCCAGCAACAGGTGGCTGTGTCTTATAGTGTCCGGCGTGATGACCCTGAGTACACAGGAACAGGAGGGCCCAGAGGCTTCTCCTCAGAGTTGCCCTGGTGGGTGAGGGTGATCTGGCTACCCTGGTACTCATAGCCACATTCCACTTGCCCCCTGCTCTTGGCCTGCTTCGTGATAATTTAACCATCAGTAGTGTGGGCTTGTGTTACACAGGACAGTAGTGTAATATTCTCTTTTTTTATGGAATGCACTATTGATGAAGCCTAGTAAGGTCATGAAACCATCTCTCTTTGGGGACTATTTATGTCTTTTTTAGAGACTACCTTTTCCCTTTTCTGCCTTTGGATTATAGAAACCCGAGCAGCTTTAAAGGGAAAGTTCCAAGCCATCCAAAACCCGTCTTTTATAATTTGACAACTGAAAGCTAAACTAGTCCAGCTTGTCTGTTATAAAGAACAGTTGAAAAAAGAAGATAGCATGATCCTCAGCCCCTGTACGCAGGCACATGTTAACTGTGTTTGAATACATAAGACTTCATATGAGCCTGAGCCCCTTCCTGAGACACAGCCCCTTCCTTGGTTCTCCTGGGGTGTCAGCAATGACTTCCTGGTGGTTTGGGTCCCTGGCCTCGGCTGCTTCTTGCTCTTGACCAGAAGGAGAGCCAGACTTCTTCTCTGACCGAGACTAAACGGCAAACACAAATGAGCCCCAGCCTGGATCTATCCAGATGGGGTGCTTGGTTTGTTCATCATGTCGGAGGATGCCAAATGACCAAAGACTACATTCCATTGTCTCTGATGTATAGCTCATTTGAATTTCCCAATCACTGTAGCACCCAAAGCCCATATTTCGCAAAATGAAAGTATTAAAGTAAAGGTACCCAGCCTTGGTTAGAGAGATACTCTGATTTCCAATGGCCAGATATAAGGGGGAGTGGATGTTTCTGAACGGCACAGCTGTCCTTAGAAATCAAGATGGCAGGAATATGGAGGTGATCAGAGGGGGCAATTGACTGGGTTGACTTCCAGACCAGGGAATATTACTGTTTCTCTTTTAAAAACAAAACAAAATGAAACGAAACAAAGACACTTCTACAAAGGCTGAGTAGCTTGATGTTCATATGTGACCACCAGATGGCAGAGTTTCTGCAGTAATAACTTTCCCAATGACACCGTGGAATATTTAGACTTTTAACAGATGTCAGATGCTGTATTCTTTATGAAAGAACCCTGGTGTTACAGTGGTTACGAGTTACAAGGTTTCTGCTGCAAGGTTGGCTGCTTGAAACCACCAGCTGCTTCTCAGGAGAAAGATGAGGCTTTCTTGGTACAGAGCTTCCATCTCGGAAACCCACGGGGCCAGTTCTGCCCTGCTCTGTAGATTGCTATGAGTCAGTGTTTATTCAATGTCAGTGAGTTTGGTTTGGAATCTTCTTTATTTAGTTAACATTATTGAGGATATTTTTGACTTTTAAACTTTAAACGAACCTGGAGAATTTTATTAATTTTCCCACCCAGATTTTCTGATTATGTAATTATTCTGCTGAGAATTCTAAATGAATTTCTGAGCTAGGAATTAGATGGGTTCTCTACTTCCAACTCACTGCCATTGAGTCAATTCTGACTCATAGTGACCCTATAGGGCAGACTAGAGCTGCCCCCCTGGGTTTCCGAGGTTGTAATTCTTTACTAGAGCAGAAAGTTTCGTCTTTCTCCCATGGAGCGGCTGGTGGTTTCAAACTGATGACTGTGTGGTTTGTAGCACAATGGGTAACCCACTACATCACATAGTGATTCTGCCTTGGGTTGCTAACAGCAGCATCAGCAGTTCAAAACCAACAGCCGCGTCTTGGGAGAAAGACAAGGCTTTCTACTCCCGTGAAGAGTTACAGTTAGCCCATCGGTAGACATTTGGACATCCCCTTACAGAAGGGTCACAAGGAAGAGACGAACCAGTTGGTGCAGTAGAGCACCGATGAAACATACAACTTTCCTCTAGTTCTTTAATGCTCCTACCCCCATCCCCACCCAAACTGTCGTGACTCCAATTCTACTTAATAAATCTGGCTAGACCAGAGCATATACACGGGTACAGATAAGAGCTGGAAACACAGGGAATCCAGGACAGATGAATCCCTCAGGCCCAATAAGGAGAGTAGCCATACCAGGAGGGAAAGGGGAAGATGGGGTGGTGGGGGAGAAAGTGAAAACCAATCACAATGATCTACATATAGCCCCTTCCCAGGGGGACAGACAACAGAAAAGTGGGCAAAGGGAGACATTGGTCAGTAAGACATGAAAAAAAAATTATCAAGGGTTCATGAGGAAGGGAGGGATAGAGGGAGAGTGTGGGAGGCGGAAAATGAGCTGATACCAAGGGCTCAAGTAGAAAGAAAATGTTTTGAAAATGACGATGGCAATATATGTACTAATGTGCTTGACACAAGGGATGTTTATATATTGTGATAAGAGCTGTATGAGCCCCTAATAAAATGATTTTTAAAGTGATGATGGAAACATGCACAGATGTGCTCGACACAATGGAAGAACGTAAGGATCGGGATAAGAGCTGTAAGAGCACCAATGAAATCCTATGCATATTTAACAAGCGTCACAGTTAGCCATGTGACTTGTACAATGAGCTCACCTGTAAAGTGAGATGACGATCACTACCTGATCTTAGAGGCGTTCTCTATCTCTCATGTTCTCTTTTCTCTGTCACTTCATATCTGATGCTGATAAATACGCCAGCCCAAAGTACTACCCATGTCTGCTGCTGGGTGCCATTGAGCTCACACTGCCTCACAGGGGTGCCAAGCTGCTAATCCAGCGGGTCTCAACCTGTGGGGCGCGACCCATTTGGAGGTCGAACGATCCTTTCACAGGGGTCCCCGAGTCATAACAGTAGCAAAATGACAGTGATGGAATAGCAATGAAAATAATGTTATGGTTGGGGGTCTCCACCACATGAGGGACTGTACGAAAGGATCGCGGCAGAACCACTGCTTCTCATCCTTGGAGGGGCTGTTCCCAGGCCTTTTCTCTCACAGAGCTGCGGGTGGGCTCAAACAGCTGACCTTCCTGTTAACAAGCAAGCCCTTTAACCACTGTGCTGCCAGGGCCCCTTCCATCACGCCAAATAAGTGACTGTTCAAGAAATGTTCACTGACATCCATGTGCACAGTTATGCTAGCTGATGCTTACAGAGTGTTTGCTGTGTACCATAATAGATTGTACGACAACATTTAATACCTAATCTATCGTGACCTCCTTTTGCAGATGAGAAAACTGAGGCTTAGAGAATGGAAGTAACTGTCCCAAGGTCACACAGCTAATGGCCGGCTGGTTCAGCTCTGATGTCTGTGTGCGTTCTAGATGTTATTTACTCTTGTGAGAAAAGTATAAAGACAACATAGAATCTGAAGTCTGTGGAAACCCTTGGTTTTTCCAAAGGAAATTGACGGATTGTTTTTGTTGTTGTTTCTGCAGATGGGCCAGTTTTGCTTGGTTGTGCCCCCATGCTGCCATTCGGTGTCTCTTTGTGGCCCTCTACGCACATACAAGACCAGCTGGCAGAAAGCTGTCGGTGCTGTGGTTTCTTAGGGCTGAGGTGTCGTTTACTCTGAAATGAGGGGGCTGCATCCGGTAATCCTGTGGGCCTTCCTGGGTCTAGAGTTACCTGGCTCTCTGTCAGCAGTCTGATACAGGGTCTGATGTTGGCAGGATCAAAGTTGCTCAGCAAATGGTAGTGAGCTACCACTTGCCAGTTACACCTAAGCAGTGTTGTGTGGCGGTGAGTTAAAAGCTTTCTGCTAACTACAAGTTCAAAACCACCAGAACCACAAGGGGAAAAGTCGAGGCTTTTCCACTCCTGTAGTGAGATACGGTCTTGGAAACCCACAGGGCCAGTTCTACCCTGTCCTACAGGGTCGCTATGAATCAACATCGACCCCTTGGCAGTGATTTGGAGTTTGGGGAGGCTCTGTTGAAGGCACTCTTAATTCTCTGAGTGGACGACAGAGGGCAGTGCAGCATCAACTTGGAGCCGATGCCTAAACTTAAAGCCCATGCTTTACTGGGACGTTTCTGGTGAAGCGAGCATTGGGGACAAGAATTCCATGTAAGCTGCCCAATATATTGGGCTGCATATCTTTTTTTTTTTTGCTGGGGGGCAGGAGGGGTGGAGGGCTGCACATCTTAAGATGCTTGAGGAACAACTTGGAATCAGGTAGACCGACAAGAGGAAAAGCTCAAGATAGATTCGGAGGAAGTTTCAGCTTCCAGGCTACTTCTAAGGCCTTAGGAGAGGAACTACTTCTATCGATTTTGAAAAGTAAGATGCTTTTTTTTATATAGCATGTTTTTTTTAAATCATACAACCCTTATCACAGTCCATACATACATCAATTGTGTAAAGCACATTTGTACATTCATTGCCCTCATCATTCTCAAAACATTTGCTCTCCACTTAAGCCCCTGGCATCAGCTCCTCATTTCCCCCCTCCCTCCCCTTTCCCTCCTCTCTCATGAGCCCTTGATAATTTATAAATTATTATTTTGTAATATCTTGCACTGTCCAACATCTCCCTTCACCCACTTTTCTGTTGTAAGATGATTTTCTTCTCTTATTAAAAGGGGACCCCTGATTGTGTCACGTTCAGGCCTCACACAGCGTGGATTTATGCAGGGGAGTAGCCGTGTGGCTCTTTTGGAACCTGTGCAGGCAGAACAATGTTGTCATTATTGGATTTTTGCTCTCAGTTTACTCCTCAGTGGGAAGGGCAGTCCGTTTTTCTACAGGAAACCCAATAAAAAAGAAACATAAAGCACAAATGGACTGGCAAAGCCGAGCGGAAGCTCGATTCATAAATCTTGAGTTCCGTCTGGCAGCACAATATCAGCGCTGTGAAAGGAAAGTACCAAAGATTATCAACAGCAAATCCACGGAGTGAGGGTGTGTGTATGTGTGTGTGTGTGTGTGTGTGTGTGTGTGTGTGTGTGTGTGTGTGATTTTGTTCGGTTTCAACCCAAGAGGTTGCTGTCCTTTAGTAAGAGCACATGGTGCCCATTCTGTTCCTCGTCTTACATTTCTTCCCAGACAGCCATGCTTAGCTTTTCTGATGAAAGCCTGCAGCCTGGTCACTAGGACACCAACTAAACATTCCCCTGTGGAAAGACAATTAGCACACTTTCTAGCTGACCTGTGTGTGTGCCAAGCACAATTAGCACACTTTCTAGCTGACCTGTGTGTGTCAAGCATTTTCTAAGGCTGACTTCTAGGCAGGGAGACTATTCTTGTCTTCAAGCAAAACTATCATTCCGACTTGAACATCTCACTGTGCACTTGAGCCTCTGAGCTTGCTTGACCCAGTTCTCCTCAGGTCCCCCCCTCCCCGCCCCCGGCAGAGCGGAGCTGGCCTCCTTCCAGCCCGTCTTCTGAGATATCTCATGTCATGTGCATCATAAGTTGGACTCATAACGCCAAATTTTGACTAGTAGCCAAGCACATTGACCCTTGATGCCACCCAGAGATTCCAAAACTGGAAGTTTGGAAGATGAGATTTCCTCAGGTGCCTTGGAAGAAAGATCTGGTTACCTGCTTTAGGAAAAACAGCGGTTGTGGTACAAAGTACTACCCTGACACACATGGGACCACCAAATAAGATGATTTATCATACACACTGGGGAATTACAACTCAGCCCATAATGTTCTGTTCCTTGTTGTTAGGCGTTATCAAGTGGGTACCAACTACACGCAACAAAATAAAACACTGCCAGGTCCTCTCCATTCTCACAATTATTGCTGTGTTTGAGCCCATTGTTGTAGCCACTGTGTCAGTCCATCTCGTTGCAGGGTTTCCTCCTCTTTGCTGGCCCTCCGCTTTACCCAGCATGGTGTCCTTCTCCAGGGACCTGTCCCTCCTGATGTCCAAACTAGGTGAAGCACAAGTGTGGGCATCTCTCTTGAAACTTATAAATCTGCACATAATTAAATACTTCAATTAGTACTAAAATACAATCTTGAGTCACATGCAAGAGCTACATCCTAGAATATAATTTTAGTTTCTTACAAGTTTACACGTTATTTTTCCTGGATCCTGCAATGGAATACCAAAGCTGTTTCTACCTTCACCTCGGGAGACACTTGCCAGAAAACAGCCAGAGAGATGTTAGCCTTAATAGCGCTTACACAAACGAAACAGAAGAACACCACACAGCAGGGCTTGATAGGATTCAATGAGGGTCTTGGAGAGCCACACTGAAACATAGGGCTCAAAACTCCCCCAGGACTTCCTTCATAGGTGACCCTGACTCCATGGAAACCAGTGGGGAAAACACGCCTTTATTGGAACCTCTTCTAGTCCTCCACCCGGAGGAATCCTGCTGTGAAAGACAATTTTGGATCCTGCCAATTAGACCAAAATGTTTCCGAGGGAAAAGACCCTAAATTCAAATTTATTTTATAGCGACCCTTTTAAAATCTGAAACAGGACAAAGACCTTCCTGATAAGGGGGATCATCAGCATGAGGCCACAATTGTGTCCCAAGGATTGACAGCCATGTGACTCATAGAACGTGAAAAATGAAATCATTACAAAATTATGACTGGTAGCAGCTCAGTTCGTCCCTTTCTAAGGCAATTGCACTTTAGAAATCCTTACAGGATTGGTTCTGAGATCCTTCATCCACTGGCTGCTTGATAGTCTGGGGTTTGACTCAGTAGCATGTGTGCTTGGTACCCCGATGTCCACTAAGAGCGTTCCCAGGTAAGTCCCCTTTGGGATGGGTAAAGAAGCTGTAATTTTTCAGACAAATTCTGCCTGAGGACAAAGCTTTTTACTTGCCATTTAATGGTCATCGTCAAGGTGGAAAATGGAATTACAGCTTCACTGTAAACCATGACCTTCAACAAACCTAAGTATTAGAATTCAATTCAGGGCAAAGGATACAGCCTTGGTGCCTCCCTTTCCTGAGTCTAAGCCAGGTAGTACCCCCTTGTTCTATTCAAATGGCTGCCTTCTGATCTATATAAAGGTGACACATGAACACAAGTGTTCTGGAGTCCCATTCTTTGCATTGTTACCCATCGTTTGTTACAGTCTACACAGCCTAATGAACGTGTGTACAGTCAACAAAATGCAGGTAAACACCATTCTGGTAGTCTCTGCAAAGATCCCCCCGATGTCAGCACTGATACCCCTCATTCCATAGTCTTTTCTGAATCTGGCTTCAGTTTATGGCAGGTCGCTGTTGATGTACGGCTGCCACCACTTTTGAATTACCTTTGCTTCCCTCAAATGTATGCCCTCCCAGCATGCAAAACAACCACACCATCACATCCCCCGAAAGTCTTCCATCAACTCCAAGTCTACAAAGTTACCTTCTGAATCAGACATTGGGTATATTCTATCCTAGGGCAAAGTTTCTCTTTATGAACATGTAAGATCGACAATAACAAGCGATCTGCTTCCAAAGTACAATGGCAGGACAGGTGCAAGGCAGATAAATTGCAAATGGGAGTAACTGGTGGGAAAGAAGGGGCAATGGGCACCAAGCCCATTAGCTCTCAAGGATTGAACAGAATCCTCTGCTCTCCAGATCGCTCTAATCCTAAAGATTCTCCAGCATGATTCCAAGTCTACTGGGGGAGGGGACTGCAAAAAATACCTGGGAAAAATTCCATTATATTTTCATTTTCGCACATTTTTGAAGCCTTTTGTATTATTTTGATGTGATGCAAATGGCTAAGTGCTCGTGTAACAATGGAAAGGTTGGCAGTTCGAATCCACCCAAAAGCACCTCAGAAGAAATGCCTGGTTGTTTACTTCTAAAAGGTCACAGCCACCAACAGGTCTCTCAAGTGGAGTCCTACTCTGATGCACATGTGGTTGCCGATGCATGGGAATTGACTTAATAGCAACTCGTCTGGTTTTAATGTCAGCCAAGATTTAATTCTAGAAGACAAGTTTGACCAGTAAGTTTGTGACTGACCCTCATGAGAGGAATTAGAAAATGCTAATGGGACCATAGATGGGTGTGGGTGTGGGTGTGGGTGAGATAGATGGGCTGGAGTGAGAAGCTGACCTGAGATTGAGCTCTGCGTGGGAAGCCCTCTGAGTCCACCTAGTCCATGGCCTCTCTTCTCCCCTCAGTCCAAGTCCTGGCGCAAACCAGGAAACAATGGCATCTGGTGCCCGGGGCATAGCGCTACTGCCTGGATCTAGGTCACAAGGACAAGGAAGTCAACCAGTACCTCCTCCTCCCTCAAAGGAAGTCAGAGGTTATTGCATCTACCACACACAGCCAGCATTTCCTGTTTCAGAATTAGGGGTGAAGTAAGGACCTTCCCTGGAACAACCTGGACGAGTCCTGCCATTCCTCTGGCCATTGGTAGACGGAGCTGCTCCCCACTCCATGCCCTGAGCATCCTCCCACCTGGGGCATCAAGACTCTAAGCATGTACAAGGGGGCTACACAAAGTCCATTTTTCTATTGATTTCATTTTTTCCATGAACTTTTTGAGGCCTTGGATAGCTTGGAAGTCTTACTAGTTTCTCCCAAAATCAGTAGGACATGTAGGTTTCCTGGGTAAAACCTAGAATGAGGCCAAGATAGGGAAGTTTCTACTTTGGAAATTCAAGCATGAGTGTGTGTGTGTGTGTACACATATATACAGAAACCCAGCTCTACAAGGTGGGCATATGTTTCAAGAGAGATACTGCGACACAACAAAATCCAATGCCACCTGCCACCTTCTTTCTAGAACCCCGTTTTCACGTCTAGATGGTGACTGGCTATCATGAGCCTGCTGGGCACTAGCCCTTGCTCATTATGGCAAAGCGTAAAGACAGAAAGCCCTGGGTTCTTGATGAAAAGACCCCTGCAATAAACCGGCTCCCTCATCCCTCTGTTTCATGTGTGATGATGAAATTCGCTGGCGGCTAGGCTTTAGTGTTTTTGTTCCTTGCCGTGTAAAGGCTTCTGGACTAGTCAAGGGTTAGGTCACAAGCACGAGCTATATGAACATAGAGCATGCCCCAGCTTTTCAGTACATGATGTCTACCTATCTTACAGAAAGATGTCACTCCTTTCGGGTGCCCACCTCTAGCAAGATAAAGCTTGCATTGGGAAGAACATCTAGATCACTCTATCTCCCGCAGGCTCTTGAGTCAATAGGCACTAATGTTTTTTTACCAAGAGGGATGAAGTGTAGCGGGCACAAACTTCTTATACATTGCTGATTTGCTTTTACAGTGTGTAAGATTGCAGTCGTTAGAATAAGGTTTCCAGTCCTAGTGCCCTTCTCCTTGCTGATTCTCTTAGAGTATTTGTGGGGAGGAAGACAAGGTGAACCCTGTGGGTTAAGCCAGTGGCAAACAGGCCCTGATCAAAGAGACATTCTTGGCAAGAACATACCACCTTCTCACTCAACTGGCAAGACACTGTGCAGCTGTTACCTAAATTCTCTGGAGCGATCTGTCTACCACTTCCTGTTACCATTTTTAACCTTCCCAGGAGAGACCTGCCTGCAGGATAAACTCCAGCATGTTCTTTGAAAGCGACGAAATGGATTTTTACACGTGTACAAGCTTAAAATGTTGCAGGAAGAAGACTGTTAGCTGTGGTTATTTCTGCAGAATGAAGCTAATGTGAGCTAGAGAGATTCTTTCCTATTTAAATTCAGATTAAATTGCTTTTATGCTGTGCATGTATTACTTTTATAGCACAAAATTGGAGGCAAAGTGAAAAGAAATAGATTGCTGCTGATATGCCTTCATGTTTTTATAGTATGACAAAAGCTTTTTTTTAAAGAAACTGAAACTAAGATGTAATCCAGGATAGCTAAAGCTATAGAGACAGAAACTGGATTAATAATTAGCTAGGGGCGTGGCAGGGGAGGTTGGGGATGGGGAGAGAACTAAGAGTGAGTAGGAGAAAACGTTCGGAAGTTGATTGTGGTGATGATGGCACAACTCTTCTTAAGATGATTGAATGACTAAATTGTATGATATATGTAGTTCATGCCAATTAAACTATTTTTAAAATCCACAAAGATGTATAAGACAGTGACCCAAATAATATGGAACCTGGTAGTATAGCTGTTAAGCACTTCAATGCTAAAGGCAAGGTCGGCGGTTCGATCCCCTTCGCCGCCACTCCACAGGGAGAAAGATGCAGCAGTCTGTCTGTAAGATTACGGCCTGGGGGACCAATTACAAGGATCTACATACATGTGACCTCCTCCCTGGGGGATGAACAACAGAAAAGGGGGTGAAGGGAGACATCAGACAGGGAAAGATATGACAAAATAATAATTTATAAATTATCAACGGGCAGGGTGGGGGAAAATGAGGACCTGATGCCAGGGGCTTAAGTGGAGAGCAAATGTTTTGAAAATGATGAGGGCAATGAATGTACAAATGTGTTTTACACAATTGATGTATGTATGGATTGTGATAAGAGTTGTATGAGACCCTAATAAAACATTTACATTAAAAAAAAAATTACGGCCTGGTCCCTGCTCTGTATGGTCATGATGAGTTGGCATCAACTGAATGGTGGTATTTTGTATATATCTCTTTTGCTGTATTACCACATTGACTTTTTTGTTTCCCTACCTCTCTAAAGGGTTAATATTTTGGTCTGTCTATTTTTATTCCTGACAGACACATTGTGGAAACTGCACTGAAACTTCTCTACCTTCTGCAAAGCATCAAAACCTCCGATTGTGGTCCTCTTTCCATTTCATTGACATCCTTCATCCAAAGCCATATTCTGCACCAGTACCTTTAGCCCCACCTTAGTTATATATTGGAGAAATCTGTCAACCCTTGTATGACTTAAAAGTGTTCCCCCACAGGTAACAGAGAACACCCCCTCCAAATCAAAGCAGCTTGGGGAACAGGGCATTTATTATCTAACATAACAAGAACTCCAGAGATAGAGCAGGCCAGGAAGGGTCATTCAGCTGCTCGCTGGTGAATTGAAAGACCCAGTTTGCTCTCATAGTTTTGCTCTGCTGTCCACAGTCTGTTCTCCATAAGTTGATGTCCAGCGTGGCCCTAAGGTGGATGTCATAGCCATGACATGCAGTCTTGACCCTGTCACTTCTTGAAGGTCTCCTTTTAAGGGAGACCTTCAGGAGACATCCCACACATCTATGGAACAGGTAAATAGGATAGAGTACTGCATGCACACGCACATGCATAGACTCACCAACTGGATCCCAACTCCTAGTGACACGAAAGGACAGAGTAGAGCTACTTTTGTGGGTTTCCAAGACTGTAAATCTTTACAGAAGCAGAAAGCCTCATCATTCTCCTAAGGAGCAGTTGGTGCATTCAAACTGCTGACCTTGTGGTTGGCAGCCTAACACATAACACACTAACACAGGGAAACAAAAATCAGTGTGGTTCTAAGAGCAAGATATATGTATAGTCGTATGCCTAAATAAATCACTATAAGGGTATTTGGGCCACCATGTTTAGATCATTTATGATTGACTACTTGAAGGTAGTGGCACTGAGAAGCCCTAATGGGTCTGTCTGGTAGGTATTGGACTGCTAATTCCAAGGTAGGAGGTTCAAACCCACTAGACACTCCATGGGGAAAAGATGGCAGCATATGATCCTATCAAGGTTTAGCAGGAATGGCCTACTAAATTAGCAATATCAGTTAGCATCACACGTCTCACCAAACTGAAGCCATTCTAGCCATCACCTTAGGGGTGAGTTAATTAAACTTTGGCCAGTATGGCCCATGAATGATGTTATAAATATCCAAGTGGTCCTTAGCAGAAAAAGCTTCCCCACCATTCTACATGAGGCCACGATCAGTTGGAACCAACTTGATGGCATTGGGTTTTTCTTTTTAATTTGAAGCAGTGAGCAGCCAATTCTGAGATACATGAAGGGTGGATACCTTTTAAAACCCATGATGATTACCAAGGATATTTTGAATTGGGGAGGGGCGAGAGGATGTAGGAGGTAATCGAAAAATGGTTTGGGCGTGGGGTAGCCACCAGAGTCTGCCAGAACCTTTTTTGCCTTCATTATTCTCATCCCTTTAAAATCTAACAAATATTACATTAAACTTAAAACAGGGGAATTGGGAAGGTGGATGGAAAAACAACAACTTGTAAAAGACCAAACCTGTGAATGGCAGAATCCCGTCAGAGACGGTACATGCAACCATTGCCCACAGGCAGAAGAGACAGACGCCCTGTTAGAGGCAGAAATCTTGGCACACCTGTAAAAACACGGTGGTTTCCATAGCGACTCAGTTTCCATGGGTCTCATTCCATTTCCTAGCCTAGAATGCTTATAAACAATGGCAGTAGCACAATCAAGAAACCATAAAATTAAATTTGACTACGTTCAAGCCAAAATCTATTCATCGACCCATCTAGCTCCCATCTACCTATTGACCTCTAATTTCTGCATTGAGTTGAAAATAATTTTGATAGCTATATGGTGATGTCATCAAGGCGTATTTATAAATGTGTTATGGCCACATCAAATTACCTACAGTCTTAATGTAGTTTGCCTAATGATTCATTCTTTTAGATGATTGGACATATACATGGAGAAATATGCCTGTGGGCTTCTGTGTGGCTTGTTGACCAAGTTTTTTCTCTCTACAGAACTTTGGAAGTAGCAGATGGAGGCCACATTGCTCAAGAGTCCCAGGAATTTTCCTTGCACTGTGGGGAATCCCAGTTCTTTCACCGCACTAATGAGGCATCTGGCCCTGTATCTGTATCTTCGGAGTCTGGAGTCCTTAAAAAGGTAATGCTTCATTTCCAGTGCTTGACCCCAGGGATAGGATAAGGAATTTAAGCTCGGTAAGCTAACTCCTGGAGCCCTGGTGTCATAGTGGTTACCCATTGACCTGCTACCTGCAAAGTCAGCAGTTCAAAACCACTAGTCACTCCATGGGGAAAATCTGAGGCTTTCTATCCCTGTAAAGAGTTATAGTCCCGGTTACAGTCCTACCTCACGTGCAGTTCTACCCTGTCCTATTGACTCTGTGGCAATGAGAAGCTAACTCCTGACTGGTTGCAAAACAGGCATAAAAAGAATGCATAGACCTACCTTGTTATAGTCTACTTTTCTTTGTTATACTTTGCAGATACTGCATTTCTTACAAATTAAAGGTTCATGGCCACCCTGCACTGGGCAAGTCTCTTAGCACTACCTTTCCACAGCATGTGCTCCCTTGTATTTCTGTGTTACACTTTGGTAATTCTCACAATATTTCAAACTTTTTCATAATGATATTGCATACTCAACAGACTGCCTAGCCACTGTCATCAAGTTGATTCTGACTCACAGTGATCCTATAGGACAGACTAGAACTGCTCCTTAGGGTTTTGGAGACTGTACGTGTTAATAGGAGCAGGCAGCCCCATCTTTCACTCTCAGAGAAGCTGGTGGGTTTGAACCACCAATGTGACAGCATCTCACTCTGCTGTAGTGTAAACATAACTTTTATAAGCACTGGGAAACCAGAACGCTCATGTGACTCTCTTTATTGTGGTCTGGAACTGAACCTGCAATAAATATCTCCTGTAGCTGGTGAAAGATGACATTCAAGGTCACAGCATATCACAGTTATCAATAGCAAGCCTCCGTGGGTGAACATGAATCTTTGCTTCTTTGCTGTTCTCAGGTATCTTGCCTCATTATTTTGGGAATTTTTGCTGGCCTTTCTACAAAAACAAAAACAAAACATACTGAGCCTTGGTGATGCAGTGGTTACCACTGGACTGCTAACTGCAAAGTCAGCAGTTCAAAACCACCAGCCTCTCCAAAAGGAAAAAAACAGGTTTTCTACTCCTATAAAGAGTTGCATCTCCTGTACGGGGAGGAGACGAGTGAAACATACAACTTTCTTCTAGTTCTTTAGTGCACTGCCCCCCTCATCATGATCCCAATTCTACCTTACTAATCCAGCTAGACCAGAGGATGGACACTGGTACAGATAAGAACTGGAAACACAGGGAATCCAGGACAGATGAACCCCTCAGGACCAGTGGGAAGAGTGGCGATACTGAGGGTGGGATAGAAAGGGGGAACCAATTACAATAATCTACATGTGACCTCCTCCCTGGGGGACGGACAACGGAAAAGTGGGTGAAGGGAGATGTCGGACAGTGTAAGATATGACAAAAAATAATAATTTATAAATTATCAAGGAGGGGGTAAAGGAGGGGGATGGTAAAATGAGGAGCTAATACCAAGGGCTCGGGTCGAAAGCAAATGTTTTGAGAATGCTGAAGGCAACAAATGTACACATGCGCCTGACACAATGGATAGATGTATGGATTGTAATAAGAGTTGTACGAGCCCCCAAGAAAATGATGTAAAAAAGAAAAAAAAACAGAGTTACATTCTCAGAAACTCACAGGGCGTGTTCTGCCTTGTCCTGTAGGGTCACTATGAGTCGGGATGGACGCGATGATCGTGAATTTGTTTTCTGCCTGGTGCTTTAGCTCAGAAGTGTACAAAGGACTACGGCATCAACAGTCGGAGTGGAGAGTCCTCTCCTACACAAAGCTTTCATGCCGCTTCCTACTGAAAGCCATTTAGAGTTAGCATTATATCAGCAATTGTTTCTTAATATCCAGACGCTTACCTAGAACGTGATAGCTTTATTGTAACTTCTTTTTTTTTTAACGTCCCCAAAGTGGGAGGTGGAGTACTGCCCCTCACGCCGACTGTGTTCACTCACGAAGGAGCAGCCACGCTTCAGGTCCTCCCTTGGCTGCAGGAGAGGCGAGGACAATGGTGGCTTTAGTCCCGTGGCTTAACTGCCAGACCCCACAGGCTGTATCGTGCATTGCTTGCGACAACTTACTGTACGCGTAATGAGCGTAGGAGCGAAAGAGCTTCCAAAGAAACACCCCCGAGACATTAACATTAGTAATCCTGTCTGTGAAATGAACAAACAAAATTACTTAGAGATAGAGAAAAGGAAGAACAAGCACATGCTGAGAGTAGTTGCTCCCATTTCGTACTTGGTTAGAACGAGACAAGCACAGGTAGGGAAACAACGCAGAATGTGCTGGACCTTGCAATGACAGCATCAAAGGAGCAGAGTGAAAAGTAATTTGTGCGAAATGTTGAACTAAAGAATCAGCTCTAAATTCCAGAAGCAAAATGACCTCATGGCATGGACAAAATTGGAGGTAGTATGCTCACAAAATTAGTCAGTCTCATAGAGTAATGTTTCATGACATCATCATTATAAAGCAAACAAATTATTCCACACCAAAAGAAAAGACTTTGAAGACTTAGATGAGGCCAGGGGGAGGGGAGGGCACTTGGGGAGGGAGAGAGGCGAGAGAGAGGGAGGTAAGGAGGAACTGGGAAAAGAAGAGAGAACCCCACACATGGGTAATGGGGAGACACATCAAATAACCTGGTTTGTTGTCACTTCTGCTTTCAAATGTGCCTTCACGTTTTGTGTTTTTCTTCTTTATAAGAGTTGATGACTGGAAGCAAAACCTGATGGATTTAGGTGTGAGCCCTGGCTAGCCCAGTTTTGTCTCTGACAGTTGTCCTTTAATGCCTCTCTTTTATAATTGAAAATAAAAACAAACCATTAAGTGCAGTTCAGATATGTGTTAGATGTTGTGTTCTGTAAGTCTGGGAAACAATCTGTGGCAACATTCAGATCAGGACAAAAAGAAATTGTCTGAGGAGAGATGGAGAAGAAGGATGTGCAGGGGCCTCCTCTGTCGGCAGCCCATTCCTAGCCAGGTCTTTTCACAGTGGTGATGACCCAGCGAGACATGGGCTCTCAGCTTACTCCTCAGGCGACAGCCTGAGAACTGGGCACTGAGCAGCCCCCAGGAGAGGCCCCAGGAAGAAGGAGGCCAGTTTGTTCACAAGAGAAAGGCAGAGGCTTGGTGTGAGGGACAGATAAACTAGGGCACTGTGGAGGATTGGAGCCAAAGCAGATCGAAGGGCAGAAACTGGAAGCAGGTAATAAGCAGAGGCAGCCTGGAGTCCTGGCTCCTCTGTCTCCCAGGGCCGGCCAGGTGCTGCCTCAGAGATGACCACGGTACTTAGAACAAGGAGTGGCTTCAGGATCCACTTCTGGATCTACCTTTTGTCTTTTTCTTCTCTTTCTTACTCTCTCCCTTCCTGCTCTCTCTTTCTACATTTATTGCATAATATGTATAACAAAAAGGTTTTCATTTTAAGAGGAAACCGATCGCAATGATCTACATATAACCCCCTCCCAGAGGGATAGACAACAGAAAATGGGTGAAGGGAGAGAGCATTCAGTGTAAGACATTAAAAAAAAAAAGATAAATTAACAAGGGTTCATGAAGGAGGGAAGCTGGGGGAGGGGGAAAATGAGTGGCTACCAAGGGCTCAAGTAGAAAGAAAATGTTTTGAAAATGATGATGGAAACATCTGTACAAATGTACTTGACACAATGGATGGATGGATGGTGATAAGAGCTATAAGAGCCCCTAATAAAATGATTTTTTAAAAGGTTTTCATTTTAACCATTTTGAAGTATAGCTCGGTGACATTCATGACATTTATCCTGGTGGTGTAGTGGGTTATGTGGTGGTTGAGCTGTTAACCATGAGGTCAGCAGTTCAAAATCACCAGCCTCTCCTCAGGGGAAAGGAGGCTCTCCACTCTCTACTCCCATAAAGAGTTACAGTCTTGAAAGCTCACTGGGGCAACACTACCCTGTCCTGTAGGTTTGCTTTGGGTCAGAATTGACCCCATGGCAGTGAGGGAGGTTTGTTTATTTGTTTGTTTGTGTTACCATTACTACTCTCCCTTTTAAAAAGTTTTCATTACCCCAAGCAGAAAATTAGCTCTTCAGCAACAACTCCCATTCTCTCCCTCTCTCACCTGGTATCCATGAACAAACTTTTCTCTCTGTGTATTTACTTATTTCAGATTTTCAGTAAGTTGGATCATATAGTATTTCTACTACTAGGTCTAACATGTCACTCACTCAGCGTAACATTTTTAGGGTTCACCTATGTTGTAGAAAATATCAGAATTCCATTCCTTTATATGGCTGAGTAATATTCCATTTTCTGTACATCCCTCTGCTGATGGTCACAGTTTTCAAATTTGTCTATTGTGGATGTTTCAGCCCAGTTTGGTGCACACCTCTCTCTCACCTCCTGTCTGCTTCCTTGTCTCCTTCTCTTGTTTTCTGGCGCTCAGTTCTCGTAGTCCTTCTCATTCTTTGGACATTCTAGAAGGGTGGGGAAGTGAAGAGGCAAGGGGGTAGATGTTCTCCTTTCTACTGATGTGTTTCAAGCTTTGTCTCCTGATGCAGCTCAAAATTCAAGATCCCCGTACACCATCACCACCACCACTCTTCTTGGCCAGTACTATTGGGAAACAAAAATCGGTTCACTTAGATTCTGAGTAGTTGATAATACTGTGCCAGGGTGCCAGGGCACTCCTATACCTTCCACCCCTATACATCTTTCTCTTCGTCCACCCTTCCTATATTTTCCCCCAGGTAGAAGCCGATTAATTGGTAAGATTCCTGAGTTGATCTATTCCTCTGAATTATATTGTTTTCCTCACACTAATGATTAAGCCTTATGTTTTGCATCAAAGCTAGGCTATTTGTATTTTTGCAGAACAACCCAAATGCATTTGTTCTTTATATTTGTTCTGTACAATCCTGTGTAGTTATTGTATTTGCTGCTGTATTTAAACATGCTGTAAAAACATTCCTTAGTGCTGACAATACTATATTGAATCCATCAATTACAATAAGATATTTACTATACCTACTTGTATACATGGAAGTATGGGTTTATAATTACAGTCAATATGCCTTGCAAACATTTATTTACATCAACTTTTAAAAAGTACAGCTATACATAACTATAAATCAAAACCAAAGTAATATTATTAGAACTTATATCTTAGATATCACCAGAGACTTTGTATTTACTTATACAAAACATTTTTCCATTGAATGGTTACATAAGAATACTAGTCAGATGTGCTTATTTTAAATAATGATATTTTAATGCCATAAGGAAGTGGTATCATTAAGGGAACACACACATGAACGGTTAAGTAATCAGGTGCTAACAGCAAGGTCAGCGGATCCAACCCCCCAGCTCTTCCCCAGGAGAACGACGTGGCAGCCTGCGAACCCTGTGGGGCAGTTCTCTGTCTTTCAGTGTCACGGTGAGTCAGAATTGACTCAACATCAATGCCATGTTTATATGTCATATGTGACTTAAAAAGACACCACGAGAACAAAACTGAAAATCACCAAACTAATTGCTACTGGGTAGATTTTCCACGCAACCCTATAGACCCAAAGAATAGCCACTCTGCAGACTGGGAGGAGTGCCCTGGAGGGTTTCCCAGGTGAGGCCACTCTTGACAGATCTATGAAGCCTAGTCTTTCTCCTGGAAGCAGGGGTGGTCTCGAACTGGTGACCTTGGGTTAGGACCCCAATGCATTACCTGCTATGCTACCAGGGGTCCTCTGACCCTATGGCCAGAGCAGATTTATTTTTTGTGGATGTGCCTTTGTGTGTGTTATATTTATTATATATATTTACTGTTTTCATTCTTTTGGGGAAATGTAAATGTCTCAATTCAACTATATGAAATTATTTCCAGGTAATAAAGGAATGCTGAGCTATAGGCTATTAATTAAAATTTATATCTTCAAAGAGGGCAATTAGCTTAGTGAGATTATAGTGGTTTATAGAATATAAATCTTTTATTTCCCTTTTAATACTAATCTCTTACTTTAATCTAGAAAAAACTATATATGACAATAATGATTACAAGTGAAACTTATATTTTCATTCATTCTTGAGTCAAGGTTCAAAGGAGTAAGACAGGTTAAACAGAAGTAGCAATTATTAGATTAATGCAAGGGGGGGGGGACTTGGTTAAGCATTTGGTTTCATTCCTTTTAAGTGACCTGAATCAAGTGACCATTTTATATCATATGTTAATGCACGTGAGTGAATGTGTCTTTTCAAAGGAAAAGTAATCCCCTGCTCTCCCTGCCAAAAGCCACAAGTAAGTATAATCTATAGAGGAGAAATCTGGCCAATCGGTATCCCTCACTTCAGAAGCCAGTCGTCCAGATCTTGTCTCTTGGCGTTGGTTGGCCTCATTGTAGGGGGTGCTGTGTGAAGCTCTGGTAGCACCGCTCCCATAGCATCCAAAAGAGATGGTCCCTGTCTCAGCTGCCTCAGTTTCTTCGGACAGCTTCTTCATTGCATAAGTAATCTTATAATTGTCAAGGTGGGGTTTATGCAGCTTCCAGCCTGGTTATTCTAGTTTAGTCAATATGCATAATAATTCAATTAGAAAGCATGTGTTGAGAACTAGAGCTGAGAACCATGTTTTCTAGCACTTCCATTCTCCACTTTGAAAGATGATGTATCCCTCTGTTCCACTTCCCTTCTCACCCGTGTTATTTCTCTCTCCTCCTTTTCCTCTCTGCAGTGGTTTCATCGATTTTCCTTAGAATGCTCAATCCCCAGTGCCCCTTCATTTCCTACACCAGACAGAGCTCACAATATAAAGTACATATTTCAGAGGCCTCAGCCTTGTTCCTCCTCCCACCTCCCTGCCATCCCTGCCTCCATCCCGTGGACGTAGTGCCAGCTCACCTCCTCCCCTGTGGGGCACACTAGGGCATAGTACATGGACAGTGATCACTGGGCTCCTCTATTGTGTGTCCCATCGTCCCAGCCCCCAGTCTCAGAAAGCAGAGTTAAAAATCAAAGAGTAGAACCAATCTGACTCTTGCTACACTGAATTCGTTGTCATTGTGTTATCGTAGGTGCCATTGAGTCCATTCCAACCTTTAGCAAGCCCACGACACAGGAGATGACACTGCCTCCCCTGTGCCCTCCTCCCTGTTGCAGCCTCATCGAGAGTCTTTCTCTCCTCCCAGACCCTCCACGTGGCCGAGCACAGCGGCCTTCATCTCACTCCCTCGCTTGCAGCCCTCACGTCAATTCTGACTCGTAGCTACTCAGTAGGGCAGAGTGGAACGGCCCCTTTTGGGTTTTGAGACTTTAAATCTTCATGGGAGCAGATAACCTCGTCTTTGTCTTGTGGAGCAGCTGATGGGTTTGAACCACTGACCTTGAGGTTAGCAGATCACTGTGTATCCTACTCCTTCTCAGTAGTGATTCCCTTCGACTGCTTTTGTCTCCCCAGTTTGGACACCTGAACCCAACAGTCCACCTTTCCCTTGGGACTTCATCTGAAATTGCTGGTGCCATTGAGTCTGCTAAGCCCTTAAGCCTACCTTGTCCCAGATTTCTGCTTTCATCATCAGTCAGATCTCTTCATTATCCACCCCACCCCTCCCTGGGGCTGGCCTGTGCACCCAGAGAGCACTGAAACCCACTGTCATTCCCCAGCTCTCTCCGTACATCAGCGTGAAAGGGGTGTCTTCACTCTCTATATGAATCCATAGGGAGCACGATTCTTCCATTGTCGCAGGAGTTTTTCCTAAAAACATAACTTTTCCTTTTAACTGTGATTTCTGAATTTTATCAAATTCGTGTTTTGATTCAGACTTCATTCTTTCAAATTTCTCACATTTTCTCAAAATGGATTTTGCATGTGTGTTTCATAAGTGGCACTTCCGCTTACTTCTTTTGACTTGAAGGGTCTCATAATTGTACGTTGGTTATGTATTCTTATCATACATAATCAAACTAAATTTTAAATCAATATCAAAGAATTTTGCCTGATTTCATTTATTTTAAGTGTAAAGAAACTAGGGAAAAATTGTATGTGACTATAGTGATTATAAGTGAAACTGTCATATTTTCATTCATTCTAGAGTCAAGTTCAAAGAAGTAAAACAGGCTAAACAGAAATAACAATTAGTTGATTAATGCAACGGGGAAAAAACCCCTTACTTTAAGCATTTGGATTCATTCCTTTACAGCGACCTAAATCAAGCGTCCACTTTCTTTCATCTCATATTTAATATACAACAAGTTTTTCTTTTAGATATTTTGTATGCTAACTAAAAGATAAATGTTTATTATACATAAATAAAGGAAAGAACTGAAATATTTGGTTTTTTAACTTAAAGAATTAAATGACAATTTGTTTATGCAAAAATTTCAAATGATATAAATCTGGAGGGCTATAATGGTTTTTGTCTATTCATTTCAAATGCATTCTTCCCCATGAAATTCTTTTAATGTTTTTATTAAAGAAGCCATCCAAGCTAGGAAAGTTCACCATTAGTTAATAATTTCTGCTTTAAAAGTTATGTCCAATAGTTGTTGTAAGGTGACATGAAGTTTGAGATGTATTACCCATAAAAAGGATGTTATAAATTTTCACTCATATGTTTTGCATTCAGAAAACAATGGAAACTTTTATCCAAGATTTTTTTTTTTTTACAAAGTCAGCTCATTAATTTTCCCTTCAGATTGCTCATCGCTTTGGGTTTTTCTTATCCTGATCAAAGACCCAATTAACTCTATGTTATTCAAGCTGAAAATTTAGGTGATGTCTTCAAATCCTCATTCAGTCCCCAAATCACTAAGTTCTTCATCTTGAATGCTACCTCTATTCTTCTCAATTTCCTTATCTTTGTTTTGGCCCTCGCTGTTTCTCAGGGGCTCGTACATATCTTGTTCTATCACCCCTCTTCCAACATGACATCTCCCCCCATGGATGTGCTTAGATAGGCATGAATAAATGTCCAGGATTCCCCGATCTGCTGTCAACTGTACCAGTTCTGATTGTATTGCCTGAGCTTCCTTACTGTGGCACACTCTGCCTTTGTGTACACTACCGAGAATTTCTTTCTACGCTGTCTATCTGAAAATGTCTACTCCTTCATGTTCCCGCTCAAGCAGCTCTTTCTTTGTTCTCTTTGCCCCAGAAAAGTTGCCCATTTTCCCATTTCTGTTACTCCTTAGTTTGGTGATTCCTCAAACTTAGCAGTTAATACGCCAGTTTACAAGAATCCTGTACTGAGTCATGCAAACATTTAAGCTATTGGCTCTTAACCAAAAGGATGATAGTTCAAGCCCCTCTAGAAGCACCCTAGAAGAAGCCCCATAGCTCTACTGCCAAAAGAAGACAGCCATTGGAACCTCTCCAGAGGACGGTTGATCTCCGACATGCGAAGGAGCACCATCAATCAGAGTTGACTCTGTGACAATTGTGGGTTTCTTTCTCCTACTGGACTCTGAGATATACTAAACATCGGAACTGTGCCTTCTTGTTTGTCTCTCCATCCGCCACATGTCTGGAACAGTATCTATAAATCGTGCGCAAATGGAGGGCTGTTTATTGGTCGTAATAGTAATGTGCAACCTTTGAACTCCAATGTGAGTTTAGCTTCTCTATGGGCTAACTAAGGTAGAGAAGGAAAGCCAAGCAAACAGAACAATAAATAAATCCCAGCAGGACAAGGTTGCGGCAGTTTCCAAAGCATGACCTCAATCCTCTTCTCAAGCACTTATGCTCCAGGGATGCCGAGTTCCTGGTGAAAAGAGAGCAGGGTGATGAGGGAGCATGTCTTTGTTGATGCTATTTGGTACCCCCAGAGCTGCCTTTACCTGGGCACAGTTTAGGACTTGGCCTTCTGTAGATTGGAGAGTGTGTCCCGGTGTCCTAACTAAGGCATCACAAACAGCAATATATGGTGTGCCACTGGTATAAAACAGAACATAATAAACACTGGAGAGGATTTGGAGATATGTAGCAATTTTACAGTGCAGGTGGAACTGTAAAATTGTACAATCCCTAGGGAAATCAGCATGGCACTTCCTTAAACAAATGTAAATACAGGTACCTCATGATCCCGCCATCATCCTCCTGGCTATATACCCTAAAGAAATAAAAAATACAATATGAACAGACATATGCACTCCTATGTTTACTGCAGCAATTTCCATAGCAAAATTATGGAAACAGCTAAAAACTTTGACTAAAGAGGAATGGATAAACAAACTCTGGTACATCCATATAATGGAATATTGTGCATCAATAAAAAAAAAACAATGACAACTCAAGCACCAGAAAACAAGGACAAAACGAGAATATTATGCTTAGCAAACACAGTCTATCTGACAAAGATAAATGTTTAATAACACCATTATTAAAAGGGAAAAAAAGAAACATGGTTTATATACCCAAAGAGACAATACTTTGATGACTCGGAGGAGGTGGGGGAGGGGCAGGAATTTCGAGAAGGGAGGCATAGGCTATGGAGGGAGGAAGGATGAAGGAGGAGGGGAAGAACGAACCACAAATATGGAGGATTGAATGGGATATTCCTGCTGATTTAATTTTTAAAATGGGTGTGTAGATGTATACTGGGTTTCTTTAAACCTTCCCTCCCCACCGCCGCCCAAATAGAGGAAAAGTAAAACTGAGATGGACATTGAGTCTTCGGTGACAAACAAGTTCATTTCAAACAAATAGATACAGTATACCACTGGTTCACTTGTAAATCAATAATCCACTCTGTTAAGAGAAAGACAGACAGCCTGTGTGACTGGTTTGGGACAAGTCCAGGTCACCACTACCTGTCTGTGGCAGTTGTATTTGAGCTGTCCAGGAGAGCTCAGAGAATGCTTTGTTTGTCTTCCCACTTCCAGTACATATGCTGTCTTCCTTTGATGTAGTCACTGTGGGCGCTGTTTACTTATATTTACATAGAGATAAACATATAAGTGTGCATCAGCCAGTCTATTGTCTATGTTCATCAAACTAGAAGGCTTTGGCTGCAGTAGAGATTTTTTAAGAGCGTAGCATTTTATTATTTGTCCTCTAAATATTATATTTGCTTTCGGCAAACAAACAGTATTGAAACACACAGAAAATAAACCTACATTCTCTCTTCACTTTTAGAGGCAACTAGTATAGTGTGCATCTTCTCAGACTGTTTCCTTATGCATTGATATAAACAGAGTGAAGACATTTATGCTTTCTCTATGAAAAGGTCTAAATTGGTTTATAAGGAATGCATTCTTTCTGATCACCTTTCCAGTGAGTGCCTACACATTTCACATTTTGAATTGCTCTGCAGTGTACAGTGTGACCACACAGGGGCTGCATGGATGGGCTCACACATAAGACCAGTTGTCGAATGGCATAGGACTGGGCTGTGCCTTCATTCTGTGCTACAAAGATCTTCCATGAGCTGTCACTGAATTGACAGCACATTGAACAACACATAGTATCCATATTTATGCAAGGAGTCTTGGTGGCACAGCGGTTAAGCATTCTGCAAACCAAAATGTTGGTGGTTCAAAGTGGGTGGCCACCCGCCACTCTCCAGGAGAAGATGCGACTGTCATCTTCCTTAAAATGTAAAGCCATGGGAGCCCTATGGGCAGTTCTTCTTAGTCCTTTAGTGTTACTATGAGTTGGAATCAACTCAATGACAAAATGCTTGGTACATAATACCTCACAGTCGTATTAAGTTTCTGAACATTTAAATGTTTTTCGCTCCCCCCTCCCTTTATTAGCAATCCTGCACTTATTGCCCTTGTGGAATATATCTTTGTTTTTTCTGTCCATATTTCTGTGGAATTGCTTGTTTTTAGTTTTAGGTACTAGCAAATTGATTATGAAGCGGTCTTGTCAGTTTACACTCTCAGCAAATGGTCACTTTATGAATCTTGTACATAAGCTTATTTTGTTTTGCCAGTTGGTTGGTATTTCATTATTTAATTTTTTGGTTCTTAATTGTGAGGTTTAGGTATTTTTACAATGTTTATGGGCTGTTTATGTTTTTTCTGTGACTTGCCTTTTCACCTTATTTGTTCATTGTTATATTTGGTTATTTGTCTTGGTGATATTGTGGTAAATGACAATCATTGCTATTCAGAAAGGATTAAAAATTGGGGCTTTATAGGGGATATTTTTATCTCCCTTGTATTACTGTTTTTGAAAATACCTTAACATTTTGCTATCTGATGGTGTGTGTGTGTGTGTGTGTGTGTGTGTGTGTGTGTGTGTGTGTGTGAATGTGTAGCCAGAGCTGTGAAGTAGTGAGAACAGGAGTGCTGATGGGTGTCACAGGAAGGAGCATTCTGAAATACTGTTTCGTGCCACTCGTATGCAATGGAATTTCTGAAGGCTTGAGAAAAGCAACTGAAATGTTCTTCCCTCCACTCACCTTCGTTCTGCTCCTGCAAGCTTTCCAGTTGCTTTGTTCCAATGTGTTCACTTTACTCAGCATTAAAAATTTTTACGCCCATCTTGGACTTAAAGCCTTAAGGGTTGAAAACAGCATTGGGATTAGGTTCTTAGAGGTGGTTCTGTTCTGGAGCTCTAGTTGAGACAGGTCTCTTTCAAGAATACCTGGGTGGTAACCCTCCTGCCCACAGGACAGCCTTGCCCTGAGGAATTGCTAATGATTGTGAAGCACAGGACACATACAAAGCTCTATTTAAGTGGTAGTTACTGTTATTGTTCTCCAGCATCCTTAAATTTCAAGCTGAATTCCTACCAGCTAATGCTGTCCAGGGGAAAATTAGAGTTCTCATGACATCATCCCATAATAAAGAGGAGATGCTGACCAGGGGTGCTCATTTGTTTTCCTGAGGCCATCAAGAGAGGACAGTCACCTCGCTAGAGAGATGCAACCCTGGGTCTTGTCATCTATTGAAGTCGTGAAGAGCCTTTTCTAATTTGAAGAGCATATTTGTTTGGGTCAGAAATCCCTCCTGGGGCTCTCTTTATTTTGTGAAGAACTAAGGCCATAGTCCATCGGACAACGTCTGGGCCTATTGGAACCACGTTCGACTGAGAATACATCTCTGCCCTCTCCGTCTCGTCTACATCCCCTACTGTTGGATCTGAAAGAAAACCTGAAGGCTGGTCCACACCACCACCTCAATGGGGGGTCGAACCTGCTGTGGCTGTGGCTGTGGCAGGTGTAATAACGGATGTGCCAATAACCGCGGCAGGAGCAATGACACTCGGAATCGGTGTCCCGAATCTCGGAATCGAAGTGTAAATTCCAGAAACAGGAACTATGACCGTGATTTGGAGGTAAGTCCTTGCTCAGGGAATTGTTCTGAGTCATCGATTTATCCAGTGTCACTTGTGTAGTGTTTGAGTATGAGGTGTGTGGCTGTGAATCAGAATATATTGCCCAAATGCCTTTTTAGTTTCATGTATTTGAAAAGTGTCCTGGCTGCTATCTCGAGTGTGTCTTAGTTACCCTGTGTTGCTATACCAGGAATACCACACATGGATGGTTTTAACAAATAGAAATCTCATTTCCCAAGTCTAGGAGGCTGAGTTCGGCATGTGGAGGCTTTCTCTCTGTGTCAGCTCTGAGGGAAAGCCCTTGACTCTCTTACTTTTGCTTCTCTGGAGATCACCACGTGTCTGACATCTATCTATCTGATCTCTCTGCTCACTCATTTAATCTTTTCTTATATCTTTAAAGAGATTGATTCAACATGAAAAGATCAGACTTACTGGTCTGATAGAGTCTGGTGGAACCACCAAGACACCTTTGCATCCTGGAACTGAACAAACCCTGGGGGATTAACTTCAGTCAAACAGTAGGCAGGCTTACAAAGTAAATAATATTACCAAGAATGTACTCATCAATGCAACCAACCACATGAGACCCAAAGGGCAGTATTTACCCCAAAACAAAACATAGAAGGCAGGGAAAAGGAGGAAGGGAAGGGAGGGACTGGAGGGTGGGCAGGAAAACCATGAGAAGAGGACCACTGTGTCGAGAGGGTTGCAACCTGTGCCACCAAACAACATGTACATGGACTGTTGAATGGAAAACTACAACAGAAAGTTTGAACCCAACAAACAGTCTATACTAATTCTGCTTTGCTAACACAACACAGACAGCCCATTCCTAAATGGAGCGATAGCCACCAATTTGGGATTTACAACACCTATTTTGGGAGAATAGAATTCAATCCCTAGTAGAGTGTTAAACTTTTTTTTTTTTTTTGGTAGTTGGTTAGAGCCTAGCTTGCAAAGGAAGTGCCAATGAAGATAAGCTCTGTTCTCTGAGATTTAGAACTTCTAACACTGGAAAGAGAACCAAGTTACTTTATCATCTCTCAAAAGCCACTTTCTTTTGGAGTAGGTTCATTTGCAAAAGAGCAAGGTTTTATATGACTCGGATCTTGTTAGATCACATTAGAAGGCATTGGAAAGTGGGATGATTGATTCAAAATTCTGAATCAGCAGCTCAGAATGGGGTTTTTTGGTCACTTCGTTTTATTTGAGATATCATTTTAAGATGGAGAGGTAAATCACGGTCTTAACCCCATGGTTAGTCATTATCCCAAATCCCTGTTTGCAAAAAAACAAATGTGTTGCTGTAGTAGGAGTAGCTCTGTAACTTTGGGTGGCTATCACTCCCAGCCTGAGCCAATCTTACTATATGTTTGCTTTGTTTTGCTCTTGACAGCTTTGAAGCCATTGAGATGGAATGTGTAGAATGTGTGTCAGCTTAGGTTTGTGATGTGCTGTAGCAAAAACATGCCTGTAAATTTCAGATCTTTTTTTGCCTCAGGGTGTTTATTAGAGTGTAACCTATAATTTCATGATATGGGTATTGATTTTAAAATGTATACATTTCTAAGTATATGTACACACACGCACACACACATGTGCACACACACACACAAACTCAACACCTAAAAGTTCAAGTGAGATTTGGAAGGTGAAATAACTCATTTGAAGTTGGCAGTTTGCTGTTTACGTCAGTCAGATGGACTCTCTTACCGGTAGATGGCTTTCAAGATTGCAAAGAAGAATCCTAGTATTTTAATGATTCGGTCTTTATTCCCACTACTGTTGCTTGTACTATCATTTCTTCATAGCTGGGCTTTGATTGATCTCAGACCTTGTGCCTGATGACTTCCTCTGTTGGAGGGATTAATCAAACACCATCTACAGGGCGACCCCAACGCCACTCCGCATTGAGTTGTGTCCTCTGCTAATTGCGGATTAACTCAGCGGTCGGTGTAAGACATAAAAAAAACAGAAGAAGAATTTATAAATTCTCAAGGGGACATGTGGGAGGGAAGGTGGGGGAGGGAAGGGAAAATGAGCTGATGCCAGGGGCTCAAGTAGAGTGAAAATATTTTGAAAAAGATGGTGGCAACATGTACAGATGTGTTTGACACAATGGGTATGTGGGTATATGTATGGATCGTGATAAGAGCTGTAAGAGCCCCTACTTTACAAAACTTCGCACTATCAAGGCAGATAGTTTATCATTTCCACGTGACAGTGGAGAAGAAGGTGGCCAGAAGGACAAGGGGGCAGTGAGAATTTGTGAGTGGAGAACAGATGACTTTAACGGAAAAGCTTAGAGCTTGTGCGGCAACTTGTAGAGATGTGTGTGGTTGTGACAAGTGCAACCTCTTGAATATCTGCCAGGCAACCGTGGTCGTCTTGGCAAACATCAGACCCATCTAACATAATGTTCTGCTTAGCTCTGAGTAAAGATCTGACAAACCCAGAGTTAACCTCACAGTGTTTATTAGGTATCACTGTGTCCCTCCTTTCAACCCTGTACTGAATCCAGCATGATGTCCTTCTTCAAGGACTGGTTCTTCTTGGTAACATGTCCAAAGCACCTGAGACAGTCTTACCACCCCCACTTGTAAGGAGCATTCTGGCCGTCCTTGTCCCAACACAGATATCCATGGTACAGTTACTATTCTTTGCCAACATCATAATTCAAAGGCATCAATAAGAACCCTAAATAGCTGTTCTTTTTTTACTTACTCAGTGTTGTTTTATTAGAATCTCAAAACGAAAATTGGCACCAATTTAGAAAGCAAGGGTTCTTGACCTTGACACCCAAGCGCTTTGTATCAAGAGCCCAGCTGGTTGGCGACTATGCCAGGCAAACCAGTGCAGAGAGCTTTGCTTTCGGGGTTTCTCATAATCTGCTCGCATAGCTAAAAAGATGCGTGAACTATCTGTTCTAAGGAATAGGAGTCCTGGTGGCGCTGTGGTTACAGCACTCAGCTGCTAACCCAAAGGTTAGAGGTTTGGCCCATCACCCAGTCTGCTTTCAAAAAGCTTCACAGCCCGAGAAACCCTTCGCAGCTACTCCCCTCTGCTCTATAGGGTTTCTGTGAGTTGGGAGCAACTCAAGCGTAATGTTCTATTTGGGGTGGGAAATTTTCCAGATATTTTCCAAAATGGTAAATAGAACATTATTAAAAAGTATATTCTTTTTAAAAAGGAGGCTTCTTTGGGTTTTTCGTTTTACTTCTAAATCCCATTAATCCCAACTGGCTACAGTAATCTAACACGTATCTGTGCCAAGCAGGAATTAGGTTTGATCAACACCTACTCGTCTTTGAGTCTCCAATGAAATAGTCTCTTGTGTATAAAGCTTTTCGTAAATTCCCAGTTGGCATTGTCTGTTACCAATCCCATTCTGATGGAATTTCATAATACTAACACAAAGTTTTCCAAATTGCTATTGAGAAAATAGAAATCTTAGCTAGGTTATAAGCTTCTCAAGGGCAGAGGACTTCTATCTTCCTATCTAATACAGCATCTGGCATATGATTGCATTGATTGGATACGTAAATTGTAAAGCACTGAGTGAAGCGCTCTTGTATCTGTTGTCTACATAAGGCCAAAATCAGCATTTCTTTTAATAAACTGCTCTTGCTGCAAAGAACAAACATCTGTCTTAGAAAAAGGACAGCCAGATGTTCCTTAGAAGTGAAGATAGGGAGAGTTCCTTTCACGTACTCTGCACATCTTGTCAGGATAGACCAGTCCCTGGAAGGTCATCTTGCTTGATAGAGGAGAGGGTCAGCCAGAGAGGAAGAGCTTTCTCACAGTGGCAGCAAACAATGGGCTCAAACAGGAGAATGATCGTGCGGGTGTCACAAGACCGGACAGGGATTGGTTGTCAGAGCTAGGGGCCTTACGAATCAGAGCCAACTCGATGGCACTGGACAGCACAACTTCTAAAGATATCTTGACAACATCTAGACTTGGTTACTTACAGTGTCCTTTCAGCGCAAATATCAGTGATTTTTATGTCGCAGTCTTAGTAATTCATCTCATTATCATATTGCCTTTACTGGCTAGCCTTAACTTGGTGTTGTTTAAAAGCACCCACTTTCCCCAAGTCTTTTCTCCTCTGTTTTTACCTAACTTTTCTCCCTACCAACTGGTCTGTTTCATCTTGCAGTTATTGTTTTAAATCCAAATAAGCAGCAGCCTGCCCCTACTGATATTCTGTAGTCTATAGACCCAATCTTAACTTTAAGGAAGACTTTCTTAATCATTGTATTAGGTGCTCATACAACCCTATCACAGTCCATACATACATCATTTGTGTAAAGCACATTTGTACATTCATTGCCCTCATCATTCTCAAAACATTTGCTCTCCACTTAAGCCCCTAGCATCAGCCCCTCATTTCTCCCTCCCTCCCTGCTCCCCCTTCCCTCATGAACCCTTGCTAATTTATAAATTATTATCATGTCATATCTTACACTGTCAGACTTCTCCCTTCACCCACCTTCCTGTTGTCCATCCCCCAGGGAGGAGGTTATATGTAGATCCTTGTGATCAGTTCCCCCTTTCCGCCCCACCCTTCCACCACCCTCCCGGTATCACCACTCTTACCACTGGTCCTGAAGGGATCCTCCACCCTGGATTTCCAATTCCTATTTGTACCAGTGTATATCCTCTGGTCTAGCCAGTTTTGTAAGGTAGAATTGGGATCGTAATAATGGGTGGAGAGAAAACATTTAGGAACTAGAAGAAAGTTGTATGTTTCATCGTTGCTACACTGCACCCTGACTGGCTCATCTCCTCACGACCCTTCGGTAAGGGGATGTCCAGTTGCCTACAGATGGGTTTTGGGTCCCCACACCACACTCCCCTTACTGACAATGATATGATTTTTGTTCTTTGATGCCTGATACCTCATCCCTTCGACACCTCATAATCACAAAGGCTGGTGTGCTTCTTCCATGTGGGCTTTGTTGCTTCTGAGCTAGATGGCCGCTTGTTTACATTCAAGCTTTTAAGACCCCAGACGCTGTATCTTTTGACAGCCGGGTACCATCAGCTTTCTTCACCACATTTGCTTATGCACCCGCTTTATCTTCAGCGATTGTGTCAGGAAGGTGAGCATCATGGAATGCCAGTTTAATAGAAGAAAGTATTCTTGCCTTGAGGGAATATTGAGTGGAGGCCCAATGTCCATCTGCTACCTTAAAACTAAATCGATACATATATGCACATAGATCTATTTCCACATCTTCATATATAAATATATTTACATATGTGCATGCCTTTATTTAGACCTCTGTATATGCCCTTTGCTTCCTAGCTCTTTCCTCTATTTCTGTTAAACATTTTATTAGGGGCTCACACAACTCTTATCACAATCCATACATATACATACATCAATTGTATAAAGCACATCTGTACATTCTTTGCCCTAATCATTTTCTTTTTTTTCTTTTCTTTTTTTACATTTTATTAGGGGCTCATACAACTCTTATCACAATCAACACATATACATACATCAATTGTATAAAGCACATCCATACATTCTTTGCCCTAATCACTCTCAAAGCATTTGCTCTCCACTTAAGCCCTCCGCATCAGGTCCTCTTTTTTATCCCCCCTCCCTCCCTGGTCCCCGCTCCCTCATGAGCCCTTGATAATCCACAGATTGTTATTTTTTCATATCTTGCCCTATCCGGAGTCTCCCCCTCCTTCTCTGCCGTCCATCTCCCTGGGAGGGGGAACTGATTACAAGGATCCACATGTGACCTCCTCTATTTATTAAGGAAGAATTTTGAATCGTATTTCTTCCTGAGCATTTTTTATTGATCGTCTCTGCATGCTGGCCAATGTCACCTGGTGACACCACACACAGGCTTTTAAAAAAATAATTTTATTGGGGGGCTCATACAACTCTTATCACAATCCATACATACATCTATTGTGTCAAGCACATTTGTACATTCATCTCCCTCATCATTCTCAAAAACATTTGCTCTCCACTTAAGCCCTTGGCATAAGCTCCTCCTTTTCCTCCTCCCTCCCTGCCCCCCCTCATAAACTCTTGCTAATTTATAAATTATTATCATGTCATATCTTACACTGTCTGACATCTCCCTTCACCTACGTTTCTGTTGTCCGTTCCCCAGGGAGGTGGTTATATGGAGATCCTTTTAATTGGTTCCCCCTTTCTACCCCACCCTTCCTCCACCCTCCCGGTATCGCCACTCTCACCACTGGTCCTGAAGGGATCATCCACCCTGGATTCTCTGTGTTTCCAGTTCCTATTTGTACCAGTGTACATCCTCTGGTCTAGCTGGATTTCTAAGGTAGAGTTGGGATTATGATAGTGGTGGGGAGGAAGCATTTAGGAACTAGAGGAAAGTTGTATGTTTCATCGTTGCTACACTGCACCTTGACTGGCTCATCTCCTCCCCACGATCCCTCCGTAAGGTTATGTCCAGTTGCCTACAGATGGGCTTTGGGTACCCACTCCACACTCCCCCTCATTGACAATGATATGATTTTTTGTTCTTTGATGCCTGAAACCTGATCCATTCGACACCTCGTGAGCCCACAGGCTGGTGTGCTTCTTCCATGTGGACTTTGTTGTTTCTGAAATAGTTGGCTGCTTGTTTGCCTTTAAGACCCCAGATGCTATATCTTTTGATAGCCGGGCACCATCATCTTTCTTCACCACATTTGCTTATGCAGCCATTTGTCTTCAGCAATCATATCAGGGAGGTGAGCACACAATGATATGATTTTTTGGTTTTTGATACCTAATAAGTGATCCCTTCGGCACCTCGTGATCACACAGGCTGGTGTACTTCTTCCATGTGGGCTTTGTTGCTTCTGAGTTAGATCGCAGCTTGTTTACCTTCAAGCCTTTAAGACCCCAGACGCTGTATCTTTTGACAGCCGGGCACCATCAGCTTTCTTCACCACATTTGCTTATGCACCTATGCACCCACTTTGTCTTCAGGGATCCACACAAGCTTTCAATGCCTGGTTACACCAGACCTTTCTTCCTGGTTCCTTTCATTGTGAACACTGCACTGAGACCTATTTGAAACACAGAAACTTGCTCTGATAAATGGGTGGTGCCTGTGCACCAGGTACTGTGGCTGGGAATTAAAACTGGGTTTACTGCATGGAAGATGAGAATCCTACCCCAGAATCCCCATTGCCTTCTATCTGAACATCAGCAATTTTGAACATACAGCTTCTACTCCACATCTGATAAGGATATTGTCGATCACTTCTTTCTGGTCATTTAAAAAGTCACTGAAGAGAATGAAGTTGGAATTCGTGGGAAGAGAGAGAGGGGTTGAATAAGTTGTCCTCCCTGTGTCTCTAGGATCTGGCAATTTGTTGTCTTCTACACTTTCATCCTTTTAAAAGAGTGTTAATTGAAGTAAAAAAAATATTTTCAAGGTGTATGAGTAAATTTTCATCCAAAGTACTAAATAGGAAAATCACATCTTAAAAGATAGATTAACAACATAGTTTACAAAGGGTGGTTGTGGCGGGGAATCAAGAAAGAAGCACTAAAAGGTCACTGGACACAAAATAAGGAGCGGCAGGACTCAGACACTCAGGTTCTCAGCATTCATGCAATAAGCTCATTAGAAGTCCCCAGTGCATCTGCTGTGTTAAAGCTGACATTCTGCCAGCGGCTTTTCCTTTGTTCTATATATTTTGCAAGTGTGTGCTCTTTATTTATTCATTTCAGGCTTGTTAATGAAGTACCTTGGGAGGTTCTTCTTTCAGTGGAAAAAGAAAGGAATGAAAGAGAATTGTTGAAAGTACACTGCCTCACTCATTTGCATGTGTTAGCAGCAATGTAGCCTAAACCAAGCCTAAAATAAATGACAAAGTAATTCTATTTGAGACAAAGAAGTAAGTGTCAGGGTAGCCATTGAATTTTGCACTATGATACCATCTTAGAGGAAACACAGAAGGAGATGGGCTAACCTTAATCTGGCATAAAGGGTTGGTTAGCTGTTTCTGCAGAGTCCCCTCCTCCTGCTGCTATTATTCCAGCCCCCTCCAGGGGGCGGTATGTGTACTTTGGGCAACACTGATGTGAAGGGGCAATAGCTGTGAAGGCCAGTGGCAACTGGAGTCCCAGAATCCACCACGTCTTCTAAGGTGACATCGGGAGATAGGATGATAGATTGTAGAAGCAAGGGCAGTTAGAGTGAAAAATGACTTTTAGGCTTTCCTTTATGAAGCTAGGGGAAAAAAAGTATACCCAGTGAGAAAGTTCTGGGAAAAGGTACCTGCTCACAAGGACAACTTTATTATTTTTTCTTCTTGGAAAATGTTAGCTTTGAGATCTCACTCAACTCACCATTGAGTCAGTGCCGACTCACCGCGAGCCCCTGTGGGCATCTGAGACTGTAACTGTTTATGGGAGTAGAAAGCCCAGTCTTTCTCCGGCGAAGCTGCTGCTGGTTTCAAACTACTGACTGTGCGGATCGATTGATCGCACCCAACACTAACCACTGGAAAACCTGGGTAGTAATTTGAAAACCAGGTAGAAGGTTTTAGAATAAGAGGGAAAGTAGTATTAAGACATAGATTAGGAGATGATTCCAATAAATTGTAAACGGAAGACTTTTAAAGTTCTTTGGAACCTTTTCTGGGGGGTAAATTGACACCTAAACTCACTAGGCAGCAAAATCTAACCTGAAATGATAGGAGACAGTGTATTTTCTTTGTTTTTATCCTATTTATAGTGAACAGTCATATATTTTTATTATGAAACTATTAATATATGGAGAAATATGTACATATTACTTTTTGCTAATCTGAAGATTATTCATTTTTCAATCCTTCCAGCTCCACAGGAGCCCTGGTGATATAGTGAGGTGCCGCGTTGTGCTGGGACCCGCATGGTGGCAGTTCACAACCACCAGCCCTCTACTCCCTGAAACAGTGGGCCTCCGAGACCCACAGGGCGTCCTGGACGCCGCGGCATCATGGGTTTGGAGTCTGGCTCCAAAGAGCTGTCAGGGAACGTGGCCCTGTCGTACGTTTAGCGAGTGAATAATAGTGAGAGGCCTTCCAGAATGAGCGACAACGGGAAGTTGTCAGTATTCCTTAAATTAATCAAGGAGACTTCATTGAAGTAAAAAAAGAGACAAGTAATATATTTGGCTATAGCCGAGGGTTGGAAGCATCTCAGAAGAATGGCCTGGTGATCTAAAAAAAAAAAAGGCCCAGCCATTGAAAACTCAATGGAGCCCAGTTCTACCCTGAAAACATATGGCTTGGAATTGACTTAGTTACACAGATATTAGTAATAGTTTACACAAGAAAAAGGGGAGATTCAAGAGATCGTTACGGTGAAAAGAGGCTATCGGATTGAAGCATGAAGAAGGATATTGATGGTTTGAGAGTAAAGTGGGCAACAGGGACCAAAGAGGGAGCCCCAGACTGAGCTACAAAGCTGAAGGAGGCAAAGACTAGAAGGGAGGGGGCAACTGCGTATCAAAGGGATGTACATTTAAGAGAAGGGTTATGTTAAAGGCTAGAACAAACTAGGAATGTTTATGAGCACAAAAAAGGAGAAAACGAGACTATACGAATACTTCCAAACGAGGAGGTACAAACTGGGAGAGGGGTCTGAGCGCAGGCGGCCATAGTTTGGGAGAGGAAAGGTGGGGCATTTGCCCAAATTGAGGAGACGAACCTGAATGTAAAGCTGGCACAGGAGGAAACTGATGATCAAGTGTTTTATTCTTAGTATTGTTACCAAGTAATATTGTTACTGAAAACCAGGGCCAGAGGAGACTTGGTGAGTGAGAAGATTGTGTTTCTGGAGGGAATAACCGCTGAGAAAACCTATAGTAGGAAGTCAACAGGAAACAGAAGGCTTTCGAAAGGGCCGGCCTGGGCTGGCCATCATAATTTGATCGTCCAATGTGGGCAAGGCACTGCTTGGCCATGATTCTCTTGTTATTGAATGCGACCCCAAATTTCTCAACCCACAAAAATATAATACATTTTTTACTCTCAGCAGACATGTAACTATGATATTTGATGTGACATACACAAAATAATCATTTGTCATTGGTCTTCCCAGTCCTTTCTATGACTGAGAATGTCCCTATCACATGGTAGGTAGCCTCTCAGGGGTCTCCTCGCCCCTTTCTGCTGTACTCTGACCCACTACAAGTTTCATCTGAGCAGAGTGTCCAGAGCAATTTTTTAAAGCATAGGGCAGATCCTACCATGCCACTCCTCTGCTTGGCCAGGTTGGCCTCCTGGCTTTCCGTCACACCTGGAAGAGGTTCGAGGGTTCATATTCTGGTTTACTGGACCCGATGTGGTCTGGCTCTGGCCTCATCTCCCGCCTTTGCCTTCTTGCCCTGCTCCAGCCACACTGGAGCAATTCCATGCACATGGAGGATTCTTTCTTGCCCTGGGAATTTGGCAGTCCCTGTTTGCTTGGCCTGGAATGCATTTCTCTCCTCAGAGAAGTCATTATTTGTGTGTGTGTGTGTGTGTGTGTTTAACTGGTTTTGTAACCACTAACTTTGGCATCTGTACCCGAAGGGCCCCGGTGCCTGCCTTATGGAACTAGTGAGCTGTCGCTGAGGGTGCTGCACTGCCACTGAGCTTTCAGGCCACCACGCACAGACCTCGCCTGCATCTGGGACCAGTGAGTCTCTCTCTAGGTGTTGGGGCAGCCCTCCTTAGACTCCCCTGGGCAGGTCAACTGTCTGAAATACAGTCAGGAGAATTCATCATAACTTTTAACGAACCGATTGAAAATCCATCATGGATAAAGACTTAACTAGGAAATGCAAATAAAATCACTCTGCTGTATTCAAAAGACAAATTAGAAGCAGGAGGTCATAAAATCATAAAAATGAACTAGGTGGAATCTGTTTGGACCCCCTTCCTCAAAATGATTGACACAGCTTTGCTGGGCCCCAGAACTCTGTAATTATTATGCTTCAGTCTGGAGGGCCACATTACCTGCATGTACCATGATGCCTCTTACATTTAGCACCGTGCAATCACTAATTATCCCACACAGGAGACCCTGAGATGGGTATCATTATCCCTGCTTCACAAACAAGAAAAGTAAGGGTGTTGGACCTAGATTCCAGGCAGTGCGTTGCTGGGCCCAATAAAGAATCCTAAAATTCTTGAAACTCAGTGTGAACCTGAGTTTCCAGTATGTGGAATCAATAGAATATACCATTGAAGAGTGCCAAGTGGAAATGAATATCGGGTTCTTACATCTTTCGGCACCACCTTTGTGGTTTTCTACCTGAAAGAAGGTTACTCTCAGCTCAGTGTGGTTGGGAATTAGAGAGAAGGGCGCTCTGTAGGGAAGGGAGGAGTGTGGCATGATGGCACGGCAAGAAACGATGCTGTGTAGTCTCTGGTCTAGAGAGAGTTTAGCTGAGCTCAGCTGCTTGAGGACGTCTCTAAGTCTGATGGGCGTGTTAATCTTCTGGAAACAGGGCTGAACATGCAACTTGGCCTCCTCTTCCAGAATGCTCCCAGAAGCAAAGAAGCATATAAATCTTGTCCATAAAAAGAGTGACCCAGCCCCGGCATGGAAGGACAAGGCAGTGTGAAAACAGACAGGAAAACATACACACCAGTATGTGGGTCTTCTTTGTAAGCGTTTCATAAGGAGCTACCTGGTCTGTTGACAGTACCACTGGCCTGGCTTCAGTTGTTTACATGTCTACAGGATCCTATTTTAATCTTCTTTGTGAATGAGTCAAACTAGCCCAGAAGCCTTTCTGTACCAGACAGCAACAGAACAACAAAACAAAAAAAAAATTTAAAAACCATAGCTATCCAATCCCGAATAGAGTTTTCCGGACTGTAAATCTTTAGAGGAGCAGAAAACCTCATCTTTTTTTGCTGAGGAGTAGCTGGTGAGTTTGAACCACTGACCTGTCAGTAAACAGCCCAGCGTCAAACACACAGCGTCCAGCAGGTACATAAATACTTAGGAATTCATTTCTGGAAAATCACACCCCAACAAGAGTCCTTGTAGGCTTGTGCATGGCACAGTGTTTTGAACACATGCTGTTATGTTCTCCCAAAGAGGCTCAGGCACCGATAGCCAGCTGGGGTGAAAGGTGGAGTGCAGCAGCAGCAGCCTGTGCGTGGTGGCCCTCGTCAGTGTCCTCGGGTCAGACACCCCACAAAGGAGGAGAGGCTCCTCTAGGTGCGTGTCTCAGACAAAAAGGGAGAAATTGGAGCCTGAGCCTTTCACCCCTATTTCTTACCTTTGGTTTGATTTGAGGAAAGAAGTTGACTAGTAACTTACTGGTTGATGGTGCATTTTTAAACAGAACACATTCACTTGACACTATCAATATGTTTGTAGCATCTCTTTTGTAAAAATACAAATCAAAATGAAAGTTTTTACAAATCGAGATTGACACCTTAACATTAAAAAATCATTTTATTGGGAGCTTGTACAGCTCTTGTCGCAATCCATACATCCATCCATTGTGTCTAACACATTTGTACATATGTTGCCATCATCATTTTCTAAACATTTTCTTTTTATTTGAGCCCTTGGTATCAGCTCTTCATTTTCTCCCGCCCTCCCTCCCTCCCTCCCTCCCTCCCTCCCTCCCTCCCTCCCTCATGAGCCCTTAATAAATTTATAAATTATTTTTTTTCATGTCTTATACTGACCACTGTCTCCCCTTCACCTACTTTTCTGGGAAGGGGCTATATGTAGATTATTGTGATTAATTCCCTTTTTCTCCCCCCACCATCCCCTTCCCCTCCTGGTATCACTACTCTCATTATTGGTCCTGAGGGGTTTATCTGCCTTGGATTTCCTGTGTTTCCAGCTCTTATCTATACCTGTGTACATGCTCTGGTCTAGTCGAACTTGTAAGGTAGAATTGGGATCACGATAGTGGAGGGGGGGAGGAAGCATTAAAGAACTAGAGGAAAGTTGTATGTTTCCTCGGTGCTCTACTGCACCCTGACTGGCTCGTCCCTTCCTTGTGCCCTGTCTGTAAGGTTATGTCCAATTGTCTACAGATGGGCTTCAGGTCTCCATTCTCACTCCCCCTCATTTACTTTGATATGATTTTTTGTTCTGGGTCTTTGATGCCTGATCTTCATAACATTTTTAATCAGAAGTGGAACCTAAAAAAATCTCCCATGCAATATGTTGTCTTCACAGTGCTATTAAAGTGGGAATTGGTTTTGTTTTATTATTTTCTCTTTTTAAGTCACAATCTGAAACTTGCATGAACACTAAATACATGCTTTGGTACAATATAAATGTCTTAAAACTTTTGGAGAACCAACTGTTTACAGCTGGTTTACAATACTTGGCTCCCTGGAAACTTGAGAAGTGAGTGGTGGCTGCTAGTGGGCCTCGGTCTGTCTGTATTTGTGGCTATATCCCATGAAAAGAGGGATTCCCAATTACTTAATATTACCAAGTATCCCTTCTGTGTGCTGATTTCCCCAATTGTCTCAAATAGAGTTTTACAGTTGGTTGGTTTGCATCAGGCTCAGAATCAGGTCTGCATATTACAGATGATGGATATGTCTCACAAACCTCTTGTAATCACTAACATTTCTCTCACTCCATTTATTTGCTTGGAAAAATTAGGCCATTTTTTTCTATAGAATTTCCTACTTTCTGGGTCTGATTGATTTTATCTACATGACTTCACCGTCCTCTTTCCCTGGTACTTTGATAAATAATAAACATATCATTAGATCTCAGGTTATGTTTGATAAACTGTTCCCTGGGGAGTGCTTGCACTCAGGAGGAAGATATGGCAATCTACTTATGGAAAAATCAGCCATGGAAAACTCTGGAGGACAGTTCTGCCCTAACACACATGGAACTACCCTGAGTCAGAATCTAGACGGTATCTAGTACGGGTGGCTTTGTATTTATCATCATCATATCATGATGCCTCTCTTTTTATGATGTTAATTTAACCTTGACATCAGGATCCTGATCCACCCATTTTAGTTTTTAGTTGAACAGTTTTATCGGCCATTGTTGGTCCCTGCTAGAGCCATAAGATAATTTCATCCACATTTATTTTCTGGGACTTTCCAATTAGAACTTGCCATCATTAGCTATTTTGTTGTCCTGAAAAACAGTCCATACAAGGAAGCAAGATACATACATCCTTGATTTTCCAACCCCCTCTATGTCCAAGTTTCCAGAATCACGACTTGCTGTTTCACAGACCTCCATGAGTGACCAATTCGTTGCCTGTACTGGGGTTGTAGCTATGTAAACATTATGTGAATGGGTATCAATTGAGAACCTAAGGAAGATGTACAGTGAAAAACACTGATTTAATAATCGAAGACACAGGCGGACTTTATTCTTTAAAAATAAGAAAATAAATAAGTGAGAATAAAAAACTTTATTCTTTATTTTTTTCTTTAAAAAACAGTGTAGACCGACATCATTATTACTAAAGATGTAATAAACTGGGGGAAACATTTCTGGCAGGAGTGAGCAATCCCTGATGCTCTCATGGGCAGATCAGACACACAAGCAAGAGCCAAGAAAAGGGAGCTGAAGGAGATAAGAGAGAAGAGAGAGAGAGAGAGAGACCCGAGGTGGAGAACACACACCGCTGGCAATGTTCTGGGCTTGGTCATATGCAATTGCTGTTCCAACTCACTTCTGAGGATTCCTCATCTCCTCTGAATGCTTACCATAAACTCCCGGAAGAAGAATGAGTCATCTTCCTGGATATTTTCCTTTTACTCCTGTGGAACTTAAGATCATTCTCTGTTCACATCCTTTTACAGCATGTGGTGTTTGTTGTCATCTCCTGCACTCGCAGTGCCATAGATTTATCAGAACAAACTGACCTAAACATTTATTTACTTATTCACCGAGGAATCAAAGTCATGAGATAGAATCATGATTACATCTTTATAAGAAAGGCACTGCTTGCCTGGAAAGGATAAAGGCAATTATTCCCATGACTCAGAAACCAGCGTGGAGAAGGATTGAGTAAAACAGAAAAAACTCTGGCTTGCTTTTGATTAAGTAACGTGTGTGGTTAGTTTTTAAAACTGTATGCACAGATGTAATCTGATAATGTGGACAGTATATTTTGTAGATGACATTTTTTTTCAGAAGTTCAACCGATTTATTAAATCATAAGACTTTTACTTTTTATTTAGTATTTTAAATGCAACAAAAATGTTAAAGATGTTATGTAAATTAAAAAATTTGAAGATGTTCTGTTGCGTAAAATAAAGAATAGACTCAGTATCTTCCTTTGGCTTGGGCAAGAGGAGACCGACGTTCAAAAGACCCAGGTGGGCATCTTCCCTGCTCACCCTTTGAGGGCAGACCCTGCTGTGACGGCCTGCTTTCCCAGCGCTGAGACATGGCTGAGGGGAGGCTGTGGGCGAGGAGTGTGTTCAGAGCTGGCATAGGCGCCCCTTGAGGTGGAGGATGGAGGCTGGGGAGGCAGGAGAAGAAGGCAATCCTGGACTTCAGACTTTTAAGGCATACTTTCAAAGGTCGGAAATTAGAACTTGTTTTATTTAATTGTTGGTCTGCTTTACTTAGAACTTTAAAATATTTAAAGACATGTATGTATGATAAACCTCCCCTATTTGTATTTTTGTCCCCTTTCGGCCACCAATGCTGGGGCAGTTTGTAGAATAAGACAAAAAAGATAGAATATTCACTACTATTTTCTTAATTTTCCCATCTATATATTAAAGATTCTTACCAAAGAGATATGCTAGAACTGTCTAAATAGTTAGAATAAATCCACAATGTTACTCAAGCATTTTAAATATCAGTTCTTCATAGAGATTATTAGGGTAGAGCTACTAACTAGAAGCAGTTTGAAACCACCAGCTGCTCCTCCGGAGAAAGAGGAGGCTTCCTGTTCCCATAAAGATTGACAGTCTCAGAAACCCACAGGAGCACTTCTACTCAGTCCTGTAGCGCCACGAGGAGCCGGAAATTACTCTGTAGCAGTGAGTTTGGTTTTTTGGTTTTATCTGATATTTTTGTTCTCTATGGCTTATACTTAGTCCTGAGGAAATATTTTTAATGTTTAAGAAATGTCTGCTGCTTGAAAGAAGCTGATAAACTGGATGGGAAGTTAAAGAGAAATGTACATGGAGAAATGATAAAATAGAATATTAAATGACAAGTCAGTATTAAAGCAGTAGCACCTTCTGTAAAAGAAGACCTTTAGAAAGGATGGGTTATCCGGAGGCCTTCTGGGTTGCAATGGCAAGAGGTAGCAGGCAGACCCAGAGAGGAATTGAGGATCTGCCGTCTAGCATAGAATTTGAAATCGTTCACAGTGCTTTCAGAGACGTCCTAAGATTTCCACTGGGAACTAATGATTGATGATGAAATATAAAAAGTAATAGAAAGTGAGTAATCCTAAGTAGGATAAAAACAGCACAGATTTTCACCCAGCACATTCCTGTTTGATGCCCTCCTTGGGTCCACTTGCATGCCCCCTAAGTAAAGGGCAACATCATCTAATTCATACCTGAAGTCAAACTCACACTCACTGCATGAGTCCATTCCGGCTCCTCATGAATCCATTCCGGCTCCTCGGACTCCTCCTGCATGAGTCCATTCCGGCTCCTCGTGACTCTACAGGACAGGGTAGAACTGCTCCTGTGAGTTTCTGAGACTGTCACTCTTTATGGGAGTAGAAAGCCTGTCTTTCTCCTGAGGAGTGGCAGGTGGTTTCGAACTGCCAACTTTGCAATTAGCAGCCCAACACATAACCACTAGCCACCAGGGCTCATATTTGAAGTAGATCAAATATATTTCCAAAGTTCAACCAATGCGCTAAGCTATGTTAACCTTGTTTGTACAGAGCATAATAAGAGAGAAACTTCTACTTCAGGAAATGCTTAAGCACTTGGCTGCTAACTTAGTTTGGAAGTTGAAATCCACCCAGCAGCCCCTCGAGAGAAAAACCTGCTGAGCTATACCCATAAAGACTCCCGCCTTTCTTAGAAAGCCCTCAGGCCTACTTCCCAGTGCTGTTGCCGGGAGTGGAACATTGACTTGCTGGCACCTAACAGCAGCTGCACGCTGAGCTGCTACCCACAGGGCAGTGGTTTGAACCCAGCCACTCTGGGGGACAAACACTAGGCTGTGTACCCCTGTAACTTCAAATCTTGGGCACCCAAAGGGGCAGTTCTACCCTGTCCAATCAGCGCACTATAGTCAGCATCGACTCAATGGCAATCAATGAGTTTGGTTTTCGGTGGTGATAACAACAACCAAGATAGTGGCGTGAGGCAAGCGTGTGTGTGTGTGTGTGTGTGTGTGTGTGTGTGTGTGTGTGTGTGGTAGAGTGGAGGAAGGCTCTGGGTCCTGGGAATGAAGGCGCATGCGCTAATGCTGATTCACGAGTAGGAGCCTCTCACGTATCCCTCTGGATAGCATCTCTTAAGGAGATTGAATCTGTAAACTCCAGGGCCCTTTTCAACTCTAATGTTCTGCAATTATACAAGTTAGATATAACACTAAAAGAGCACTTACTGAAATGGATTTCTAAATACACCTTGAGTCAGACTCTCTGGCCAACCTTCCTGGCTGATAAGACGCTAAAGAGCAAAGAATGACGCAGCAGCTGTGGACTTATCTGTGATAATTTGTGGGAAAGCTGAGGTGGAGTTGATGTTTGTTTGTTCAACACTGATAAGGTGCCAAGGTTATTAGGGCACTCGATATGTGCTGTTTGGAATTATATTTCCCCCTCTTAGTGATAACCATTAAAAATAAGTTAACATGTGTAGGTAATTTAATAGATAATACTCCTTTGGCATCTTTTTTAGGGAGTCCCCATGAGGAGCATGACGTTTGGCCAAGTCCCTGTGTCAAGCCAGGAGATGCTCTGTTGACATCACTGAGAGGCAGTCTGAACTGGCTACAAACATAGGTCTCAGTCACATGTGTCTTGGTTTAACTCTACGTTCTGCCACTTGACAGCTGTGTGATTTGGGGTCAGTGACTAAACCACTTCAGTTGACTCATCGCACTTTTTGGATCATTGTAAGGATTAAATAGTCCTTGGAACACCGTCTATCTAAAATATTTGGTAAACTTGTTATCAGGGGAGAAGGCAAACCAGAAATGAAATGATACTTATGAAGGCACTCTGGTGTGGAGAGCTGGATCACAGCATGGAGACCTAGCACATCTTATAGGATAGTTCCACCATTGGAAACATGTTGCTCTCACTAGGCTTCTGAAGCCACCACAAGGAAGTAATTATGATCAATGTTTTGTCCTATTTGCATTTTACTGAAGGTAGACTTTTTGTCTGTATAGGGTTAAAGCTTCTTTTTTACTTTTAACTTTTTGTTGTAAATTGGGTGAAGATTTATTAGCAGGCCATTTTTTTCATTCAACAATTCATACACAACGTTTGGCGCCATAGATTGCGGTGCCCATGATGTAACATCATGTATCCCACTTCTTCCCTGAGCTTGTTGGTTTCATCTGTGAACTAAATCCTTGGGAAAATGCTGCCCTTTTTGTTATTACAAATGGTGTATTTGCTCTAAAGCAGCGGTTCTCGACCTGTGGGTCTTGACCTTTCACAGGGGCCACCTGATTCATGACAGTCACAAAGCTACAGTTATGAAGTAGCAATGAAGATGCTATGGTTGGGGAGGGTCACCCAGCACAAGGAACGGAAGAGTCACAGCGTCAGGAAGGTTGAGAGCCACTGCTCTACAGCTGTGCATACCTCAGTGGTGCTATTATTCTCCTTACAGACTTGGCTATTAATTGGCAGAAAATTGAGCCACAGGGGTGAGTTCAGTTCCAGGCTTGAACCGTGACTAAGAGCCATAGCCTTTAGGTGCTACCAGTCTCTATCAGACCAATAAGCCAGTTTCTGTTTGGGGGTTTTTCAAATGATTTGTTTCACATTTTTCTCCCACTCATTCTAAGATTTTTTTAATGTGATCCCTTTCAGAATGGTCAATAGTTGTAGCTGATGGTTACGTAATCCATTAGGTCATTGGATTATTTCCATTTGCCTTTCCTCACTTCCCACTAGATGTGGAGAGACCATGAATTGCACCTTAGATGGCTGCTCACAAACTTGTAAGATCCTAATTACAACTCACTGAAGTAGAATTTAAAACATAGTCTTTGTGGACTGTGTGAACAATTGACCTTGATGGCCCCCGAGCCTGTCATCCTCAGCCCTAAGTCCTCAAGGTGTTTGGTGATGATCAAGCAGTTTTCATAGCTGTTGTGTAACCCCAACGTCAGCAGTTCAAACCTACCCGCTGTTCCTCTGCTCCTACAAAGGTTTCTAGCCTCAGACACCTCAGACAGGCTTGCTGTGAGTTAGAATGGACTCACTGGGTGAGGGTTTGGTGCTTGAATGGGTATGCTCTGGTATAGTCACGAGTACATTTGCAGCATAGGTCAATGCATATATAGAAACATTCTGGCAAACCTATCTCTATACTCCTGGCTATAGTCCCCTACTCCTTCCCACACCTGCCAGCTTGCATGTCTATCTATGTGTCTAAACATGTTGTTGTTGGGGGCCTTCAAGGGGCCCTCAAGTCGGCTCCGACTCATACTGTAAATTGTTGTCATTGCAGGATTGGGTAAATAAAAGTGTTTATTTCTTTTAACTCTTATAATCCTCCCAGTCTCCCAGAGGAAGGTGAGTTTACTTTCAAGGAAGAAAATTTCAACAGTAAACTGAAGTGCAGACAGAGGAGGTTTCAAGGCAGAAGTCGGACAGTGTGAGACATGACAAAATAATAATAATTTATAAATTATCAAGGGTTCATGAGGGAGGGAGCGGGGAGGGACAGGGAAATGAACTGATACCAAGGGCTCAAGTAGAAAGCAAATGTTTTGAGAATGATGAAGGCAACAAATGTACAAATGTGCTTGACAGAATGGGTGGATGTATGGATTGTGATAAGAGTTGTATGAGCCCCCAATAAAATTATTTAAAAAAATGTTTAAAGGCAGAAGAGGTGAAGGAAGTGGTTCATACTTTGTTTAGCCCTTGGTTTTCCGAAGATAGTGGTACTGATTAATTTATGAGGTATTGCTGGGGTGGGAGACAGTTGTGCTGGAGTCTGAGGGACTAATAATTCAAGTTCCGTTGAGCAGTGATGAAAACTAGTTCTACTCAGGATTTGTTAAACAATAACATATTAAGGTTGGTCTTCCCCTCACAGTTAATGAATTACTCAGATTATTTCTGAGTAATTATTTCTGAGTAGACTTCCTTCATTTGAGCCTTAGAAAAACCCCAGCACCAAGCTTTCTCTTGGTCATCCCCAGTGACCTACCCTGTGGCAGAGTCAATGCAAATAAAAAAATCAAAAGGGAGGATGTGGCCAACAATAGTCTTTTTGTGGTCCCACCCTGCCTTCAGACTTGGGCCCCATTGGCAGAGGACAGTCTGCCAAGGCTTTTCCTGGAGTCTCTTTCTGTCCCTCAGGCTGAGAAGAAACCTTTTTTTATAGGGCTTGTCAGACACATGTGTGAAGGTTTTCTTTCTGTCACAGGGCTCAAGCCAATAAAAGGCTTTGTATTCTCCCCTCAGTTGATCCAGTCCAAGGAACCAGGGCCTTATGGAAGGGGTGTGCCCTGGCTCTGTTCCTTCCCCTTAGGGCAGGGGAAGGCTTGACAGAAGTTCCTGTCCCTGCCCTGAGGAGGAGGAGGGCCTGGCAGGGTCTCACACCCACCCACTCCCCCACCCCCTCACCCCCCACCGCCTGTGAGCACAAGGGTGGTACAAGAGCCAGAACTGTGCCCCTGAGCTGGAATGTGGCCTTTCACCGGCTGAGGTCAGCTCTGGAGGGCCTCTAGTCACTGCTCCCCTAGGTTGAGAAGATCCCAGAATAATCCTTCTCTATGGTCTTGCTAGGTTAGATCTGTACACGTTCCTCAATAATGAGGGTGCCAAGATCGCCAAAAAGAAAATGACTGTTATATATTTTTCTTTTACATTAAGAAGATTACATCTATCTGCTCATTCCTTCTAACCTCAATTCCAATTATGTTTGTAATCAAATAAAGCCCATTAAACTGCTGTTTGGGCTGAGACAATGAGGACTACAATCTAGAAAGGGATCCACACACTGAATTACAAAAGCTTTTGCTAGAAGTGCTTGCCCTGTAGGACAGTGCCGATGGTCTGGTCTGTACCTCTCACATGGGGCAGTTTGGACATTTGCCAGAAGTCCAGGGGGGCCTACTTCTGGGGCAATGCTGAAGTCAAATATGTATATTTTTACCTCACATGGGCAACTTTGATAGGACATGCCTAAGCTCTTCATACCTTGCCATCAATCCTTTACATTCTAGCCCTTGGTGAGGAGGAAACCATGCATTTCTCAGCTCACTGCTAAGGCTTACCACTCATTAGTAGGGGTGCGTTTGAAGGCCTTTAATGCCCACTTAGATACTCATGCACTTCTTTTTTTTTTTTAACCGTAAAATGACACCTTTATGTAATCCCAGCAGTATTACAGTTAGGCCTTATTTTATTGCACCTTTCTTTCTTTTTAATACTTTAATTTGGGGTTCTTACATCCCTTATCACAATCCATACATTCCTACAGTGTGTCAAGCACATTTGCACATATGCTGCCATCATCATTTTCAGAGCATTCTCTTCCCACTTGAACCCCTGATATCAGCTCCCCATTTCTTCCCCCTCCCTGCCCTGCCCTCCCTCCCTCACAAACCCTTGATAAGTTATAGATAACTTTTTCCATATCTTACATCATCATCCGTCATTCCTCATCCACTTTTCTGCTATTCATCCCCCAGGGAGGGGGTCCTAGGTTGATCCTTGTGATTGATTCCCCCTTGAACCCCCCACCCTCCCTTAATCCTCCTGGTATCTCTACTCTCCTTATTGGCCCTGAGGGGTTTATCTATCCTGAATTCCCTGTGTTGTGGGCTCTTATCTGTAGCAATGTACATTTTCTGTTCTAGAATTGAGATCATGATAGTGGGGTGAAGAAAACACTAAAGAGCTAGAGGAAAGTTGTGGGTTTCATCAGTGCTATACTGTACCCTGACTGGCTCATTTCTTCCCTGTGACCCCTCTATGAGGGGATGTCCAATTGTCCACAGTTGGCCATTGGATCTCCACTCTATGCCCCCCCCCCACCGCATTCACCTTGGATATGGTTTTATTCTGGGTCTTAGATGCCTGATTCCTGATCCCATTGACTCCTCGTGATCACACAGGCTGGTGTGCTTCTTTCATGTGGGTTTTGTTGCTTCTGAGGTAGATGGCCGCTTGTTTACCTTCAAGCCTTTAAGACCCCAGACGCTATATCTTTTGATAGCTGGGCACCATCAGCTTTCTTCACCACATTTGCTTATGCACTCATTTTGTCTTCAGTGATCATATCTGGAATGTGAGCATCACAGAATGCCAGATTGTTAGAACAAAGTGTTCTTGTGTTAAGGGAATACTTGAGTTGAGGCCCAATGTCCATCTGTAACCTTAATTCTTAACATATAGATATGAGTACATAGTGTTTGGGCTGGGTCCGGACCAGGCAGCCCCCCACCTCCTCTCTGGCTCCTCAGGAAAATAAAACTTCACAGCCCCCATTCCCAGCTTTTCAAAAAGATGGATAACCTATTGAACTATGAAACTCCTTCCCCAGCTCCTCAGGAAGCTATTTACCTTCCCTGGTGGATCTGCATAGCCCATTCCCCCAGTACTTCAAAGAGCAGGTCTGCAAACAAGATAACCTCCTAGGGATCTGATCGAATCTTGACTTAAGGTCCTGCAGCTACAAGCAATAAAGTAATATTCTCCCTTCTGTTAACATATACTTCCTTAGCTCAGACCCTATGTAGCTCCCACCACCTCTCCGACAAGCTGCGAGTTCCCTGACCTAACTCACCTAACTCACTGGGTCCTGTTCTTTTCATCCCCGTCCGAATTGTTTATCCTGCCTATCTTATTTAGGTATACATGCAGATACATTAATAAGTGCAAAAACCAGACAAAGCCAAATAAAACAAAGGAAGTCAAAGTCAACAAAACAATAACAAAAGCAACAAAACCCGCAAAGAACAAAGTAACAATAACAAAAAGAAAGCCACTGACAAAAATGTAAAAGCCTATAAATAGTTCAAGGTTTGTTTGTTGGCTGTTATGAGTGTTTTCCAGTTAAGTCTGATGGGGTGTCACACTCTGGCTCCAAAGTCTATTTTTGGTATTCACCGGGGTTTCATCAGTCTGCTCCCCCTGCTGCTCTGCTGCATGCCCTCAGTGCCTCGCCCTAGCATGATGGGGCCAGACCGTGCACTATTCCTACACTGTGACTCCAATACTGTCCTTTGAGGCTCCGTGGTTCAGTGAGGGATGCCAAGTCCAGTGGTGGGCTGGCCCTACGGTCCGCCCTGTGCGTTGTCTGCTTGAGCTTGGTGGGCTTGGTGGGCCAGGATGTCCCCTCCTCCCTCTCCATCCCTTTGCGTTTCTCCTGTGTGCTCTAATCTGACTCGTCCCTCCCCCCAAGCTGTAGCCCCAGTGCTGTCCTCTGAAGTGCATTCTTCTGAGGGGGTGTTGGGGGTAATGTCCACATAGATGGGATTGGGGCCAGCCCCACAGACCTCTCTATTGGTTCCCTAGTACATGCCAATATGTTATATTCACCTCTTGGCGCATTGGGTTGAACCTGGCCCCTCTCGTCTGTGGAGATATAAACAATACCCTCCCCTTGGGTGGGTTAGTGCCCTGCTCCCCCCCCACCCATGTCTTTTTTTCCCCTCTTTCTTTCCCCCTCTTATTTAGTTGGCTGGCCTATGTATCCCTGGATTGGGTTTGGCTCCTGCCATAGTTGCTGGACCTCATCTCAGGGATGTATGTATATAGTAGCTTTCCCTCTATGCCCCATTTTTTTGTTGTGGTTGTTTGTTTTATTTTTTAAGCTTACCTCAGCGAACTTATGTTATACTTGTCCTTTTTTGCTTGACTTACTCCATTTAGCAGGATTTCCTCCAGTTCTTCCCATGTGGCGATGTGTTTCATGCATTCATCACTGCATTTTAGGGACACTTAGTAGTACTTCATTGTATATATGTACCACAGTTTTTTAATCCATTTGCCTGTTGATGAAATTTGGGTTGTTTCCAACTCCTTGCAATTGTGAACTGTGCCGCGATGAACATTGGAGCACAGATGTCTGGCCGTGGTTTGTTTCTTGCCTCTTCTGAATATACGCCCAGTAGGGGGATTGCTGGGTCGTATGGTAGCTCAATCTCCATGTTTTAGATATCGCCAAAATGATTTCCATATCTCTTGCACTTCTAATGGGACTTTTACATGTGATGAGAGAAACTTTGCCGTGAGAATAGCTGGTGCCCAATAAATGCTTGAAGGAATGAACATTCCTCTGGTGGCCTCTACCATCCAGAGTGCATACTTGAATGAGAAAGCATTTCCACCAGTTGGACAGGTAGATCCTTTATGATGTTAAGAAATTGGCATTGCCAAAGATTTCCCTCTGCTTGCATCAGTAATAAGCATCCATGGAAGCAGAGATCTAGAAACCAAATGGCTTCTTAGGTTAGGAAAGCCTGTTGCAAAACACCTCATTAAAGTCTTACAAAGCAGTGAGTGCCACTTTGATGCTAAGGGTCACCTGATGCAAACTGTGGTCCTTTCAGTCACCTCCTAGGCAGAGTAGAAGCTGGACAGTGAACACAAGAGAGAAGCTTTGCTACATTTGTTGTGGTGTTGGCAAAGAATATCCAGTATACTCTTGCCTACCAGAATCCGTTCAGATCAGTCTTGGAAGACATGCACTGTGTGATCCTGGAAAAATGACTCTGACCTTTAGTTTCCTCTTGTAAAAACGAGGCTAATACATTCGACTTCTTGTGTTCTTGTGGCACGCATCCAGAGACCATTGCAAATGTGTGATTGGATCCTTTCTCTTCCTTCTCTCTTTCCTGTACCAATGAGGCGAACATGCTGTCTTTACTTCAGGTCTCTGGCACCTGCAAGGATCTGTCCAACAGGAGGATAGTAAGCCCTACTCCAGCTTAGTGGAAAACCTCAAGGGCCTTTTGTTGCCCCACCTAATCAGTGTGCCTCTTTAGGGAAGGTCCGTCCGGCAAAGAGAATTGTATCTGTCTGGCCAGATGCAGACTGTGACGTTTTCTACAGTCCATCAGGCCCCAGGAGTTTTGATATTCAGTAGACCTGAATTCAAACCCCAATCATATCACTTAATAACTTCACCAAACAGGTCAATGGATTTAGGCTTGTTAGGTCTCCTAGTTCTCACTTTTCTTATTTATAAAAGAACAAAAGAATATTTATTTCCTGAGGACATGACATAAGAAATTAAGAGACCCTCAAGACTGATAGGGTGGGGAGGATAAAGGGGTTTAAGACTGATAGGGTGGGGAGGATAAAGGGGTTTAAGACTGATAGGGTGGGGAGGATAAAAAAAAGAATAATTTATAATTTATCAAGGTCTCATAAGAGAAGGAGGGTACGGGAGGGAGGGGAAATGAGCTGATATCAAGGGCTCAAGTAGAAAGAAAATTCTTTGAAAATGATGATGGCAACATATGTACAAGTGTGCTTGACACATGGATGAATGTATGGATTGTAATGAGAACTGTAAGAACCCTCAGTAAAAGCATTTAATAATAATAAAAATATAAAACTGGTTTGGATCTCTTCCACTTAGTTGTGTTGTCAGTGCCATTACAGACTGACTCCCAAAGACCAACTGACCGCCAACTGGAGGTCATTCCATTCCACAAACAGTAACCATAGAAATCGCCAAGTCCTCGACTATCGAATGCCTAATATGGCAGACTCTGCTTCTGATTTCCATTAAAAAACTGAGGACCTACTGTGGGTTGCAGAGAAAAGAGATCATGTTGTAGGCCCGAGGCTGAATGCTATTGTTATTGTTAGGTGCTGTTCAGTTGACTCTGTACATTGTACATAGTGACTATGTAAAATATAATTTTTACTTTGGAACCTCTTGACACTTAAAATAAATGAAGCAAATGCAACTTTTAAAGTAGTATGTTCTAAATGTTCAATTAAAAGTGTTCTAATGTTCTTAGAGTCAGCGTACATAGAAATACCTATTTTTAGGTGGTAGACAGTATTTTAAAAAATATTTTATTAGGGGCTTATACAACTCTTATCACAATCCATACATATACATACATCAATTGTATAAAGCACATCTGTACATTCTTTGCCCTAATCATTTTCAAAGCATTTACTCTCCACTTAAGCCCTTTGCATCAGGTCCTCTTATTTTCCCCCTCCCTCTCCGCTCCCCCTCCCTCATGAGCCCTTGATAATTTATAGATTATTATTTTGTCATATCTTGTCCTATCCGGAGTCTCCCTTCACCCCTTCTCTGTTGTCTGTCTCCAAGGGAGGAGGTCACATGTAGATCCTTGTAATCAGTTCCCCCTTTCCAACCCACTCACCCTCTACTCTCCCAGTATCGCCCCTCACACCCCTGGTCCTGAAGTAGTACCGATGAAGAACACAGCTTTCCCCCAGATCCTGGATGCTTCCTCCCCCTAACTACCATGATCCGAATGCTACCTTGCAGGACTGGATAGGGCAGAGGTTGTACACTGGTGCATATGGGAGCTGGAGGCACAGGTAGACAGTATTTTTGATGGTGAAAAGGCAGTGCAATAAGACATGGATGAAGTCTGCACACTTGACCAAGGTAGATGAAAGTACTAAGAAGTGTGCACGTGTCGTGGGCTGGGTTCTACATTTAATCTTAGTCAAGAAGCCTAGAAGTGAATGGGCTGGGTTCTATAGAGAAGCAAAGCCAGTGATGTGTGTGTCTATCTCTATATCTCTGTATCCATCGAGAGAACGGGGTGGAGAGAGATGTCTCTCAAGGAAATGACTCACTTGGTGGAAAAGGCTGGCAAGTTTCACCTTTGTGGGTCAGATCACAAGCTGGAGGCTTCTCCTGACTCATGGAGCTGCAGGAGCTAACAACTCCAAGATTTGCAGGTCAGGTGGCAGGCTGCCTGCCGTGGAGGCAAGTGAGTCTAAAATCAGCAGGTATGAGGGCAGGCTGCTTTCTCAGGCTACAGAGGCAAACAGTTCTCTGGGATCATTTGTTGTACATCCGGCAATCAGTAGGCAGGCCTCTGATTTGAGTCCAAAGAACCAGAGGTCAGATGGTGAGGAAGCAGAGGTAGGATCCAGGACCAGCAAAGACAGAGGACCTTTTAAATATATATGTATATGTATGCATATATATATATATATTTCAAGCTACAATACTGAAAAACTTCTTTTCGTTTTATTTGCTGCTTAACAGCAGATCTCACAGGAGATGACTACATCATAACTGCCAAGCCACTGAGAATCAAGACCCAGTCAAGCTGACGCACAGCCTGAAACACTGCGTGTGGTTGCATTGGTAGATATATGTGCATAGGAAGGCACATGTGAATCTCTGCTTGCAAGTCTAGGTGTACCTGGAGGCCTATATATACACATGGTTGTATGCAGTGGTGGGATTCAAATAATTTAACAACTGGTTTGCTGTCCTAATGACTGCTTTGAGTATTAAAAAATAATATACTGAAAGGCAGTTTATTATTATTTCCACAGTAGGAGTAGAATCCTGTTCCTTTAGAGGTAGGCCAATTAGACAATACTCAATGTGTTTGATATATTAGAAATAGGTGATTTCTTTTCTCTAAACATGTATGTTCATCTTCGAAAAGAAAAACCTTTATGCATCTGCGGAACTTTTAACAGTTCTGAGAATATGTTTAGTTCTCTGAACACTTTTAGGAATTGCATGATTCACTGGTAAAATTTTGTGGGAATTTTTAGCGCAACGCAAAGTTGAAAGAATGATAGCATATCGCCCTCTGGTCGCCGGGTGCGCTTTCTCTTTGTTATATTTTTACTACACTTGATCGTAGCCAAAAGGCCGAGAAACGATTTATATATATATTTTTACTGAAATAACAAACATAAGGGAATAAAATATAGTATCTGATCCTAAGCATAATGAGTTTTATGAAATGAATAAATAATTATGACAAGCATAGGTCCATCAAAATTTTTATACCTATGGACAGAATGAACATTACTGTGGGTGCTGTACGCAGATGAACATTAAAAATGAGTGAAGAATGTCCATGTGTGGTTTCCATATTGAGCAGCCTCCCACCGTAGAGGGAACTCTGATAACCAGTGCCATTTAAACAACCATTTTACGGAACTCGACAACAAATTAGCTTATCCGTTCTGCAAACTGGTGCAAACTGGCTGAGTCCCAGGAGTATGAGAAGAAATTGTTCTGAAATTAATTGTGGTGATCGCACAACTCTTCTTAATATGATTGACGAATTAAATTGTGTGTTATATGAAGTATATTTTTAAAAGAAAAATATAGCCAGTGTCATGGAACAATTTATCTAATAATTGTTAACGGTGGCCTAATTTGCTATTCGAACTTTTACTTAAAGTACAATGAAATGTATTTTTTATAAGCCATAGTTAGATGATGACGATAGTAACATACTAAAGTTTTAAGGGCTTTGACCTTTACCCTAATTCATAAAAAATTCAGGTGCAGGTGGATGAGCATGGGGGGAAAGTAGAATATTAAAGCTGTTATGTAGGCGATTCTGACCAGGCACTGCAGTAAATTGGATGTGGATTTACTGTGTTCATTACTTGGATAGTTTTTATGGAAGGAAATCTCAAGACAAGCATAATCTTCCTCACCAATAAACTCATGAGGTGTCAAAGTCTAGAGAGAATGGATTGTCCTAAATACAGCTGCATCAGAGACACATTATTGACGTATAGATAACTCGTATCTTGTTAACAAAGGATAGCTAACATTACTTAAGGGCATGCAACAAATAACTCCATGTTGGTGTTTTTTTATTAATCATTATATTGGGGACTCTTACAACTCTTATAACAATCCATCATTCAATTGTATTAAGCACACTTGTATATATGTTGCTATCAACAGTTCCAAAACATTTTCTTTTTTCTACTCGAGCCCTTGGTATCAGCTCCTCTTTTTTTCCCTCCCCACCCTCCCACCCTCGTGAATCCTTGATCAATGATACATTATTGTTATTTAATGTTTTACACTGTCTTTTGTCTCCCGTCACCTACATTTCTCTTATTCATCCCTCCCCTGGGGGGGGGCGCTATATATTCAACCTTGTGATGGGTTCCCTCCTTATTCCCCTTCCCCACCATCCCTCTGTCCTCATGATGTCACTACTCCCACTATTGTTCCTGAGGGTTTTATCTGTCCTGAATTCCATGTGTCAATGTGTGTACTCCAGTCTAGCTGAATTGGTAAGGTAGAACTGGGTTGTGGTAGGGGTCAGTGGGTGGGGAAGCATTCAGGAACTAGAGGAATGATGTGTGTTTTGTCAGTGCTGTACTGCACCCTGGTTGAATTGTTCCTTCATTGTAACCCTTCTGTGAGGGGATGTCCAATTGTCTACAGATGGGCTTTGGTTCTTCAATCCAACCTCCCTCTTTCACATTGATATAATTGTTTGTTTTGGATCTTTTGATACCTGATACCTGATCCCGCTGACATCTCAGGATCACACAAGCTAGTGTGCTTCTTCCATGTGGACTTGTTTGCTTCCCTGCTAGATGACTGCTTGTTTAACCTCAAGTCTTTAAGACCCCAGATGCTATATCTTTTGATAGCTGGGCACCATCCACTCTCTTCACCACATTTGCTTATGCACCCACTTTGTCTTCGGCAATCCTGTCAGGAAGGTGAGTATAAAAGAGCGGCAGGTTATTAGAACAAATTGTTCTTGTGTTTAGGGAGGTCTTGAGTAGAGGCCCAAAGTCCATCTGCTGTCTTAATACTTAACATATAAATATATGTACATTTGCCTCTATCCTTTCATTATAAATTAATGAATTTAAATATATACATGCTTATAGCTATACCTCTATAAATAGCTCTTGCCCCCTACTTCTTTCCTCTATTTCCTTTCACCTTTCTTCCTCTCCCACTATCGTGCTCACCCTCCATTCAGCTCTCAGTAATTCCTCTCGCATACATTGCTTTTGATCAAACTTCACCAGACAAGCTCCACCATCAGTTTTAGGTCTCTTCTTGTTCCCTTATCCCTGATTTTGTTGGCTCCCTGCTCCCCCTCCCTGCCCCTTCCTCTCCAATGACCACCCCCAGAACCACCGGTCCCATTGTTTTCTCATCGAAATTATTTGTTCTGCCTATCTTATATAGATAGACATAGGGTGAAACGAACACAATTGATAGATAGTTCTAGGTCTGTCTGCTGACCCTTATGAGTATTTTCCAATTGGTTCTGATGAGGTGCCAAACCGTGTCCCCAAAGTCAAGTCTATTTTCAGGATTCCTCGGGGACTTGGTTACTTTGCTCCCCTAGTTGTCCTGTTGCACTCCCTTCACATTTCACCCACTGTGCGCAGGGCAGACTGGGCACACTTACTGCACAGCATCTCCAGCGTTGTCCCCGTAGCGTTATGGGTCAGTGAGGAAACTTCTATTTGGTTTTCATCCCAGGTTCCTGAGAGATAACCCTGGGAATTTCTTAAGTAATTAAGGTGCCTTTATCTTCCAATACCCTCAGATAACAATTGACAATGGATGGAAAAGACCACTTAATTAACTAACCTCAGGAAGGCAAGAGGCATAATTTGATTAATCAGATGTATTCAGTAAGGCCCCTATCATGATTATGCAATGAAGCCATTAAATGAGGACATGGAAGTTCCAGGAGCTTCCTGGTGAGTGAAAGAGCAGCATGTAGGAACATGGAAGCTTTGCATTGGGATTCAAAAAAAGAAATGAATGTTCTTCACGTACACATAAATCTAATGCAATGTAATTTATAAGATATTAATTGATACCAAACACGCTAGTTTATGAAATACTTAATTATATATGAGTTTACCTTGTTATTGTTGGGTGTCATCAAGTCAATGCTGACTCATAGTAGCCCCATGGGACAGCATAGAAATGCCACATTCTGTTTTCAAGACAGTAATCTTTACAGGAGTGGATCACCACATCTTTCTTCCACTGAGTCTCAGGGTGACTGAACTGTTGGCCTTTGGGTTAGCAACTCAGTGCTTAGGCATTTTGCTTAAGCATTGTGCCACTAGGGACCTAAATTCCTGTTACTATCTCAATGTATCTGAGTTTCAAACTCATTTAAATCTAATGTCATGTTCCTTACAGTTCTCGTTAGAGACCATAGGCTTTGGTAAAGCCCCTGTTTCGGAGAGGACACGCCATGGATTTAATTGCTTGTATATCTGCTTTTCTACAACAGCCCCGAGAATATGAGTACAAAAGACGTCTCTGTCATGGGACTTTGATTGATTTAGCCCCAGCGCCCATTACTTTTTTCCCGTGGAAATTTAGATTTTATTCATTTCCTTCAGCTGGTGCAATAAGGAAAGCACACATGATCTCACCTCATGATTGTTCCGTACCCATTAAAAAACCTGAAATACAATCAACAGACTATTAAATTCACCTGTTAAAAGTGTATAGCTCAGTGAATTTTAGCACAGCATCAGGTCATGGGACTATCCCCACTATTAAATTCCAGCACATTTTCATCGCCCCAAAAAGAACCCATATCACTCTTGCTCCCTCCTTCCCTCAGCTCCTGACAATCACTACTCTACTTTTTATTTCTATCTGTTTGCCTCTTCTCGACAGAGGCTATAAATTGAATCATAATATATGGATTTTGCAGTTTGACTTCTTTCACTTATACTGTTTCCTTGGTTTAACCATGCTGTAGTATGTATCACTGTATTTTATTACTTTAACTTGGTTTAAGCCATGCTGTACCATGTATTGCTATATTTTATTACTTTTAATTGCTGAATAATATTCTTTACATGGCAATGTCACATTTGGCTTACCCATTCATTAACTGGTGAACATTAGGGGTTGTTTCTGATTTGGTGCTCTTATGAATAAAACTGTATGAGCATCCCTGCATAATGTGTGTGTATAGACATGCTTTCAGTTCTCTCAGTTATACACCTAAGAATGGAATCATTGGTTTATATGATAATCCTATGTTTAACTTGTCAAGGAACTAATTTTTCCAAAGTGACTGCACCATTGTAAAGCCCTGCCAGCAATGCATAAATGTTCCAATTTCTCCACACCCTTGCCAGCCCTTGTCAGTTTCTGTCATTTTGATTATAGCTATCCTCGTGGTTACAGAGTGGCATCTTACTGTAGTTTTGACTGTGTCCTGCACTGACCGACGCTGTTGCACATCCTTTCGTGTGTTTCTCGGCCATGGTGGTGTTCTCAGAGAAGGTTGACCAGCCCCGGGAGAGTGTGTGCGCACACGGCCAGGACTGGGAGACGGCACTCAAGCGAGCCGTGTTTGCATCCTGGTGTCCGCGGGTTCCCTGGGCATCAGAACCGACTTGCCAGCACCCAACAGGGCAGGTAAAGGTGGTGCCGGCCATAACCAGACCCAGCTGACCCTGTGACCAAGTCAACCCCGAGTGACCGAGAGGATTTGAGTATTAAAGGGAATTTGGCTATTTTAATGGAGGAAACGGTTAGCTTAAAGCAACTTTGTCAACTCTGACAAGCTAAACTTATGAAGTGAAAAATTACCAAACATTACCAGCCAATAGAAGTGCATGTTGTGATGTGAGATAGAACACACTTGGCAGGCTCTTAGAAAAGTCACATACATGTCTGCAGCACCTCATGCTGCTCTTTGTGGTGACCCAGACCTCAACACTCATGCTTCCATATATACTCATGTATACGCCAAGTCTTTCAGCACATTTTATGCAGCTTTTGTGGTAAAATCAGGTGCCACTTACACGTGAGTATATACAGTATCTCATCTGCATTGCCGCCGCCCCCACCCCCTCTGAAACCAGGGGAAGCAGAGGCTTAATCCTTCTCCAGCAGATTCCTTTGCCTTCTCAGCTGAAGACCCTCCATTAGCCCTTCTGGCTCCTGCTCTACCCCCTCTGTACCTGCTCTGTCCTGCAAGGACTAAATCAATAGGCTCCTTAGCCCTAAGGCTTCCTACTGGGTTTGTGCAGAGGAGATTTGGAGAGAGGGAGGGACGGGGAATTATGGGGTATTATTTATGAGCGAGCTTCACAGTTCATGGAAATTGAAAGACAGTAGTGGAATTTTTCATGGAAATATCATGGAAGTGGAATGGAAAGATCGTGGAGTTTCCCACATTCTTTGAGGCCCCTTCTTATTGTTCCAGACCCTCTCAGAAAAGCCACTGCAGGCTGTACGTGCGCCTCTGCCTGTTCTACACTCACTTCATCTTCCCTGCAGGCCGTGTGACAACAGAACAGTCACACTGTGCACAACAGAAGGGACCACTGCCCAGTCCTGTGCCGTGCTCACAGCGTTCCCATGAGGAAGCCCATTGTTGCAGGCCTCGTCCGTGTAGGGGGAGAGAAGAAATAGTCATACAGCCTGGGCACACCTTTGCCCCTTTCTGAAAACCAAAGCCCACTGTTGCCAAATTGACGGCTGCACCCCCAGGCACGTGAGGAAGAACTAACTGTGTTCTGTAGGGCTTCAATGACTGATTGTTTTTTCAATGATGGCTTTCCTCCCAAGGACCTCTGAGTGAAATTGGCCCTCCAATCCTGTGGGAAGCCCTGGAGCACTTAGCCCACCTGGATGCTCTTCTTTTACTCAACTCTCCTCAAAGCCTTCCTCTTCCTGGCTCTCTTTCCTGCAGGCCTGGCTGATAGAACCCCTCTCCCAGGCAGGCCTTTGTGAGCCGAACATGCCAGACTTTAAGCCTTTCACTTGAAAATGCATCCCATAGGAAACATATTTATTCATTTAGCAACTATTTTTCCAAGTGCCTGATATGGGCCGGCTCTTTCAGGCTCGGGGGATTTAGGGTGAACAAGAGTGACAAAACTCCTGCTCTCCTGGAACTTACATTCTAATGGAAGAGACTAACAATGCACACAGTAAGTGAAAATGTATTGCTATGAAACTATAGAAGCCTTAATTAAACAAGAATGTCAAAATGTGAGCTCCTGTTTCTTGAGCAGCCCTGTTGTTACAGTGGGTTTTGCATGGAGCGGGTCTGTAGTTCAAACCACCAGTTGTTTGGTGGGAAAAAGACGTGACTCTCTACTCCTATAAAGATTTACAGACTTGGAAACCCTAAGGAGCTATTCGACTCTGTCCTATAGGGTTGCTATGAGTTGGAATTGACCCAATGGCAAAAAATTTTTTTGGAAAAGTGGAATTAAAACATGATGGAATTTTCTCACAAACTTTTTGGAGCCTCCTAGATTTTCCAGAGTTCTATGGAAGGTCCATGTCAGAGGCTGGAGATTTTCCTTTGCTTAACAGCTTGTCCTACCTCTGCCTTCAAATGCGAGCCAGCCATGGTGTCAGGAGGAAGAATTCTCACCTGGGTCTGCCTTCGTGCTTCGGAGTCACACAGAGTCACACAGGCAGATCACGGTGTAAGCATGTGAGGGAAACCCCGGAGCTGGAGTAACCCTTAGGAAACTTGTTGTCTGGGACAGGAAGTAAAAGGTATGTGCCTGCTTCTTCTTTTCTCCACACCCCGAGAAAACCATTGTTGCCAGTGTTGAGCGTGTGACCACTTTGGAGTTTATCCGTAAAAGAATCTGTACTAACGAAATAGCCCAATACTCTAGTGAAGTGGTAAGCTACATAAAGCCACCAGGTCTCCCTCTCTTCTCCTCTCTCTGTGTGATGTGCACTTAATGAAATCTTGCAAAAGGATTTCATTGGTATGTTTAAAAACAAACGAGAAGGCTTGCTATGTCTATTTCATTCCTTAGGATAAGCACAAAGCATCTACCTTTTGTCAAGCGCTTTACTTAAACAAAGTGATGAAATACCCACCGCCCGGGCCAGAGTAGTCATTACGGATGCTGATTCTTGCCTTTCTCACTACAAAGGTTGCTCAATGTGAGCCAGCCCCTTGGAGGCCACGTGCAGAAAGGCTGACTAGGGCTCCCAGACAGGAAGGCATATGGAGGCTGACTGTGCAGGAATGTGGCTTTTAGAGACTGTGATACCATCTGTATGCTTCTCTGTATATTTTTTCCTACCCAATTCTCATCTACTATGTGATTCATTTTGGGTTTAGTCTAGATTTATAGTGTGGAGAGTGAACATGGTTTCTACCCGCTCTATGTGGCTCAACTCCTGCCCCTCCGCTGGAGTGTTCTGGTAGGCCTTGAGAGTCTGGATCAGGGAGTTCTTTAAGCCTCATCTCTCTCACTCAGTCTCTGCTTTCCCTCAGTCCCGCTCACTCTTGAACCTTCCTTTCCATCTGTTCCCATTGGTCACTTTTCTCCATTTAACACCTCCTGTCTGAAGAGCTTAGCTCCATGCTCCTGTCCACTCAGGTCAACCTGCGGTCTTCCTTCAACATTGCTTCAGAGCATCTTACTTTCTGCTCAAGTGATTCCATATTTCCCATGACATCATACCTAGGCCTCTAGGGTTGCCTTTCAAGGCCCTCTCCAAACTACCTTAGCCTTATTCATGCAACCTTTCACTATTCACCCCACTGACCTACAGCATGCCTTTGTGACCCTGGTTAGCGTCCTGTGCCTGCTTCCCTTCCTTGCCTTTCTTGGGGCCTTTCATCACTCTGCCTTGTCAGACCTGGTCTTCTGGGCTAGCCTTCTACCTGTGCTGTGGTCTTCCTGCTGTACACCCTCTGATAGCCTCTCCTCTTTGAACTCTTCAAATACTACAGATGTCTCTACTTCAGGTTTCAACATTTAATTATAAGCCTGTTGGCACATTCATGGTCGCTTTATAGAAAGGCTATAAACTTCTGGTGATCAAAATAAATCTTCTAGTCTCTGTCCCTCCCATAGTGAGTACTTGATAGGTATTTGATAAACAATATTGACTGATTGTATCACATTCTTTTTCCTGTTCAGGTTGGATTAGTGAAATTCATATTTTCAAATTATGTTGTCAAGCACTTCTGTAGTCTTAAGTACTAAATACATGTTTTAATATAGATTCTTACCATAGAATTAATATTAGATTATGAAAATTTTATCGGCTACCAGTCACAATATTTTTACATGTATGTATATATGGGTGCATGGATGGAAGGACTGAAGGAAGGAAGGGTGAAAGAAAGAGAACAAGTTTAGAGCTAGGCTATTTTAAGTATATTTCAAATGTCATTCTTTTAGTAAAGCATTCATTTTTCTAGACAGACCTTCTAACACTAGTTGCTGCCTTAGTTATCTAGTACTGCTTTATCAGAAACACCACAAAGGGGTGTCTGTATTTTCTCATAGGCTACAAGTCTGAATCAGGGTGCTGGCTCTTGGAGAAAGCTTTCTCTCTCTCTTTTTGGGGCTGGGGAAGGTTCTTGTCTCTTGTGACATTTGTTCCTCGACAATCTTTATGCCAGCAGCTCTCTTCTCCCATTTTGCTTCTCTTGATTATTTGTTTGATCCCTTTTATATCTCAAAAGAGATGGACCCAAACACACCCACATGAATTCTGTCTCATTAACGTAACAGAGACAATCTATTCCCAAAAGCAATTACAGCCCCAGATATAGAAGCTAGTATTTATGACATATATTTTTGGAGGACTCATTTTAATCCAGAGGACTGCTGATGATGTAGAGAGTTATACACTGGACTGCTTAGCACAGGGTCAGGGTTTAAACCACCAGCTGTTCTGCAGGAGGAGATGAGACCTACTACCAGAAGTTATGTCCTGGAAACCAGCCCGGAGGAGTTATACTCTCACCTATAGAGTGGCTGTGAGTCACAGTGAACTTGATGGCAGTGAGTTTGCTTTTAGCATCCCTTGGTTCCTCCAAATTCATGTCCTTGACACATGCAAAAAGCACAGCACACACACAGAGAAATGTACATTAGCTCTTAAAGTTGGAACAGAATCATCTGTTCTTTGGGAGCATTTGACACTGGTCCTGCCTTCTAGCCTGTGCTGGCCGCATCCTCCGGCTTCTGGGTGGAGCTCCTGTTCCGCTCTCTCTACTTTGGGCGGTTCCATTCTCCGCGCACAGCTGAGGGCGACCCCACTGTCGGCAGTGTCTCACTCCCCTGATACACCTAAATATAATCCTCACACTCCAGACGGAGTTACCAAAGACTCAATCCTTTGGAATTAAAATTCTGTGGCTCAATCCTTACTATCCAGGAGACAATGGCCCCACCCTTTGCAACCAAGAAAGCCATGCTTCCCATGCTTCTTGCAGTGGTTCTGCTGGTCTCTGGGCTGCTCCAGGGATAGTAATGTTCTTTTCTTGGAGGATAACAGATGTAGCACCTTTGATCTGTTTCCTGCAGAGGACTTCCAAGGGCAGTGTTCCGTCCTTTTCTTCTTTCTCTGTCCCCTTTAAGTGGAGAGTTTTCCTGTTGTGCTCACTGGTTACACTCACCATTCACAGGCTTAATTTCTTTAACAAAACTTTGTACAGCCATGTCTTCAATCAACATTCTAGAACACATTTTCTTGGTTTGTACACAGAATTTCCAGATTTTAAGCTTGTTTGAATTTTCACAGTTCATTTCCAAGTCTATCTTTTTCCTCTTGCATTTTACTTTACATTGCAAAAGGAAACCCTTTAAGATCCTTCTTAGAAATCTCCTCACATGGAAGAAGCACATCAGCCTGTGTGATCACGAGCTGCCGAAGGGATCAGTTATCAGGCATCAAAGTACAAAAAATTAATATCATTGTGAATGAGGGAGAGTGCGGAGTGGGGACCTAAAGCCCATCAGCAGGCAACTGGACATCCCATTACAGAAGGGTATGGGGAGAAGAGGAGCCAGTCTTGCAGTGTAGCAATGATGAAACATACAACGTTTTCTAGTTCCTAAATGCTTCCTCTCCCACCCCCTCCCCACTATCATGATCCCAATACTACCCTATAAATCTGGCTAGACCAGAGGATGTACACTGGTACAGATAGGAACTGGAAACACTGGGAATCCAGGATGGATGAGCCCTTCAGGACCAGTGGTGAGAGTGGCAATACGGGGAAGGTGGAGGGAGGGTGGGGCGGAAACGGGGAACCGATTTCAGGAATCTACATATAACCTCCTCCCTGGGGGACAGACAACAGAAAAGTGGGTGAAGGGAGACGTCAGACAGTGCAAGATATGACAGAATAATAATTTATAAATTATCAAGGGTTCAGGAAGGAGTGGGGAGGGAGGGGAAAAATGAGGAGCTGATGCCAAGGGCTTAAAGTGGAGAGCAAATGTTTTGAGAATGATGAGGACAATGAATGTACAAATATGCTTTACCCAATTGATGTATGTATGGATTGTGATGAGTTGTATGAGTCCCCAATAAAACAATTTTTAAAAAGAGAAATCTCCTCAACCAGATATCCATATGCATCGAATATTTTAACATAACTCAGACAAGTTTTTCATCACTTCATAAAAAACATTATCTTTTTTTCCATTGCGCAATCACATGCTTATCCCCCTTTTTTTTAAGCCTCACCAGAATTACACTTAATATCCACATTTATAGAAACATTCGGTTGCTGGTTCCATATGTATTCTCTAGGATTCTAACGACTTTGTCTGTAGCTTGTCTCACTTCCTTCTGAGTCTCATTCTGTATTGTCTTCGATGTCCACAATTCCATCAATCTAGGCTTTTAATGTTGTTGTTGTTGTTAGAGTTGTCAACTCATAGTTCCAAAGATGTTCCAACTCAGAGTAATGCTATATACAACTTATAGTAGTAACACTGTGTACAAAAGAACAAATGCTGCGTTGGCCTGCGCCATCCTCGGGGTGGCGTGTTTGAGCTCACTGTTGCAGCCACAGTGACAATCCATCTCCTTGAGGATCTTCCTCTTTCTTGCTGCCCTTCTGATTTATCCAGCATGATGCTTTTCTTCAGGAATAGGACCCTCCTGATAGCATGTCTACAGTACAAGACATGAAATCATGCCATTATCATTTCCAAACACCACTCTGGCTGTACTTCTTCTAAGACAGGCTTGTTCAGTCTTCTGTCAGTCAGTCCATGGTACATCCAATAGTCTATACCAGCATTATAATTCAAAGACATCAATGCTATGCATAAAGTCAGGCTTATCTTGGTAATTGGAAGGTGACATCTTTGTTTTTATTAACATCTAAAAGGGGTGGTTGGTAGCAGATTTGCCCAATGCAATGTGTCCTTTGATTTTCTGGCTGCCATTTTCATTAGCATCGATTGTAGATCCAAATAAAATGAAACCCATGATAAATTCAATATATTCTCCATTCATTATAATATTGTTGATTGGTCTAGTTGTAAAGAATGATTTAATTTTTTATATATTGAGATGTAACCCACACAGAAGACTGTAGTCTTTGACCTTCATCAGTAAATATTTCAAGTCCTTGTAACTTGTAGCAAGCAAGGATGTGATATCTGCTAAGTACAGGTTGTTATGAGATCTCTTCCAATTCTGACATCACATTCTTCTTCATAAAATGCAGCTTCTCAGATTATTTGCTCCTCATCCTAATTGCGTAACTATGGTGATAGGCTACAACCCTGATGCATGCCTTTCCTGTTGTTTAGACATACAATATCCCCGGTTTTGTTTGAATGGCTGCTTTTTGGTCTGTGCATATTTTCCACATGAGCATATTTTCTTTCATGATCTACACAGTTGCATGCCTTTTACTATTAGACAACTTACCACTTTTCCAGTCTCTCCTCATTGTCTTACTATACATTTTAGTTATCTGTTAAGCCACACTCCATTCTTCCAGGACCAAATTCTGTCTTAGTGATCGAGTGCTGCTATAACAGAAATACAAAAAGTAGGTGACTTCAACAAACAGAAATTTAGTTTCTCACAGTTCAAGTGTCTACAAGTCCAAATCTAGGGTACTTGCTCTAGGGGAAGGCTTTTTCTCTCTCTGTCTGATTTGAGAGAAGGTCCTTTTATTTTCGGAGCTTCTGCCCCTGGTCAGTTTTCATGTTACTTGATGTTTCTGCCTCTTCAGCTTGCTTGTGTGATCTCCTTTATTTTTCAAACAATATTATAATGATACTGTCCAATAATTTTCACATTCCTTTGGATTGCCTTACTTTGGGATGAGCATGGATATGTATCTGTCCAGTTGATTGGCAACTCTTTCTGATTTCTTGGCACAGAAAGGGAGTGCTTCCAGTATTGCGTTCCATCAACTCCTGGATCCTGATTCTTGCCAATACCTTCATTACAGCTTGTGCTGCTTCCTTGAGTATATCAGTTCTTGACCATATGTGACCTCCTGAATTGGCTGAACACAAGCCAACTCCTTGGTGCAGTGACTCCATAGACCCTCTACCTTCTTTTGGTGCTTCCTACATCGTTCAAATATTTGCCTATGGAATTTTTCAGTTTTGGGTTTTACGTGTTTCTTCAGTGTACTGAATGCTGTCTATTCTCCTCTCCTGGTTCTCGAACTGCAAGTCTGCACTTGGAGTTGTGATACTTTGTTTTTCCAGCCACCCTTGAAATCGTGTGTTTAGCTCTTTCACTTCATCATTTCATCCATTCACTTTAGCTAATTTCAAGAATAGGACTTAGAAATACCATTAGTATCTCATGTAAGTAAAATCTTACATAAGATAATGTTGAAATGACTGCAGCATTGCATTGACAGGGAGCTTCTAGAAATCCAAGCCAGCCTCAAAAGAGGATGTTTAACAAGGGAGAACATTGCTGACATCAGATGGATCTTGGCTGAAAGCAGAAAACACCAGAAAGATGTTTTATTGACTATGCAAAGGCATTCAACTGTGCAGATCGCAGGAACTATAGATAACATTGAGAGGAATGGATATTCCAGAACACGTCTTGGTTCTCATGTAGGTACCTGTGTACAGACCAAGAAGCAGTCACTCAAAAGAGAAGAGGAGGATACTACATGGTTGAAAATCAGGAATGATGTGCATGAAGGCCATAACCTTTTACCATAATTATCCAATCGATAAGAGCAGTACTGGTATAGTGGGTTTTATGTTGAACTGCTCCATGGAGAAAAGTTGGGCTTTCTGCAACAGAAAAGATGTGCAGTTTCAGCAACCGACAAGTGAAGTTGTACTCAGTGCATAGGGTCACTATGAGTCAGAATTGACTCGATGGCAGTGAGTTATTGGGTATCAATCTGTATGCTGAGCAAATATCTGAGAAATTGAACCATATGAAGAATACAACATTATTATCAACCTACGATATGCAGATGACACAACCTTGTTTGTTGAAAGCGAAGAGGACTTGAAGCACTAACTAATGAAGATGAAAGACAATAGCCGCCAGTATGAATTATACCTTGATGTTAAAAAAAATCCTCACACTGGACCAATAAGTAATATCATGATAAACAAAGAAGAATTGAATTTGTGAAAGATTTCCATTTAATTTACTCAACAGTGAACACGCCTGATAGCATCAGTCAAAAAGTCAAAGGTTGAACTTCATTGGGCAAATCTGCTCCACAAGATTTCTTTAAGGAATGTAAGAGCAAAGATTCCACTCTAAGGACGACAGTGTTTCTGACCAAGCATTGACATTTTCAATCACCTCTTATGCACGAGAAAGCTAGACAGTGAATAAGCATGATTGGCGAAGTTTTGAATTATGATGTTGTTGAACAATATTGGGTACATCAAGGACTGCCATGAGAATGAAACAATCTCTCTGAGGAGAAGTACACCCATAATATTCTGTAGACAATGAGGATGGTGATACTTTGTCACCAATTTTTGTCTTTGGACATGTTACCTAGAGGCACCTGGGGGACATAATGCTTGGTAAAGTAGAGGATCACTGAAAAAGAGAAAGACCTTCAGCGAGATGGATTAAAGCCATGGCTGTATCAATGGGTTCAAACATGACAATTGGGAAGATGGCCCAGGATCAGCTTGCGTTTCTTTCTGTTATTCAGAGGCTCAGTATGAGAAGGAACTGACTAAAGGCACCTAACAGCAAAAGCCAACCTATCTCAAAAGAGGTGGACTCATCATACCCTATAGCAGCGGTTCTCAACCTGTGGGTCGCGACCCCTTTGGAGGTCAAACAACCCTTTCACAGGGGTCGCCTAAGACCATTGGAAAACACATTATTTCCGATGGTCTTAGGAACTGAGACACCGCTCCTCTATCCGTCTCCAGGCGGGTCCACCCACATGCAGATACGCCCACATACGAGTACCCGCGTGAAAATTGTTATCCATGCTACACCATGCTCCAAGACAAAATTTCATTTATTTGTAATTAGAAATAAATATTTCATGATCTATAATTACATATTGTTTTGTGATGAATCACTATGCTTTAATGATGTTCAATTGTAACAATGAAAATACATCCTGCATATCAGATATTTACATTATGATTCATAACAGTAGCAAAATGACAGTTATGAAGTAGCAGTGAAAATAATTTTATGGTTGGGGGTCACCACCACATGGGCTATTAAAGGGTCGCAGCATTAGGAAGGTTGAGAACCACTGATCTATATAGTAACATTACGTTCTACTGTCTTCCACTTCCGTCTTCACGCCTCCCACTTGATCCAAATGGCAAGTGTCTTGATGGAAGGAACTCACTCTTTCAATTCCAGAATGCTGAGCCTCACATAGATCTGGCAATTAAGTCATGCTTGTTGAGGGAAGAATATTGAGTCATCCTGTAACCACCTGTATGACATTCTATAAACACAGCTATGACTTGCAGCTGACCATTAAGTCATTTTAGGAATAAGGCTTTTTAAAACATTTGTATAAGTGATTAGTATGTTTAATACTACATATGTGTATTTCCCTTTAGGACAGTTTAATCTCAATCTATTAAAATTTTAGAGTTTTCCATAGAAGCCTAGCAGAGGAATTCCAGTTTAGTTTAGATCAAGAGAAAGTAAATTTTTTATTCCCAAACCTAGATAAATGTGTAGTATTGGCATACATTAAAAAAACTGAGATGTAGCTATTTAATTCTGATTTTTCTTCATAATAGTATATTCATATGTACATATACTCCTGTACACATGCACTCATTGTTACCAATACACTTATGCATGTTAAATGTTTCTGTTGGGTGGTGATCGTGAAAAAATGAGAGCAAGAGAGAGAAGAGAGCGAGAGAGCGAGCATCCTTTATTCTCACCCCACCCTGATTTATAGCACCTCAAAATAAAGACAACTCATTAAGAGGTCGAGTTAGGAGCATTGCTGGCTGCAGCAGCTCAGCACGTGTGAGAATAGTGCAGGGTTGCTATGAGTTGGAACTGCTCTACAGTCCTTAACTACAACAGTAGAGTGCGACTCTTGTTGGAAAGGGGAACTTGTTACCTCTCTCTAGAACCTTCTGATATGCCACGTATAACTAGAACGATTGGAGTCAGTTTTCTGGTAAGTCCTAATTATTAAACAATACTTACTGATGATTCTAGGAAGCTGTTGCTTTGGGTTTCATTAGGTGAATATATATTTTACCTTTTGCTTTATTATGGGCATGTTTACACATATTTTGGGGATATTATGTGGCTTGAACTTTACATACAACTATTTTTTAAGAAGATATATATTTTAAAAAATCTTTTTATTGGTGCTCATAAGGCTCTTATCACAATCTGTACATACATCAATTGAGCAAAGCACCCTTATACATTCGTTGCACTCTTCATTCTCATAATTCACCTTCCACTTGGGTTCCTGGAATCAGCTCAGTTTCCCTTTTTTTCCCCCGTCCCCCTCCTTCCCCGATCCCACCCCTGGTCCCTTGATAGTTTATAAATAATTATTATATCTTATCTTACACTCCCCGGCGTCTCCCCTCACCCGCCTCCCCATTGCCCATCTCCCAGAGAGGAGGTTACACATAGATCTCCGAGATCGGTTCTCCCTTTCTACACCCCCTTCCCTCCTGGTGTTGCCACTCCCACCACTGGTGTTGAGTAGTTCGTCTGTCCTAGATTCCCTGTGCCTCCAGATCCCCACTGCACCGCTGTACATCCTCTGGTATAACCAGGCCCGCAAAGTAGAATTGGGGTCATGATAATTGGGAGGGGAGGAAGCGTTCAGGAACTAGAGGAAGGTTTTGAGTTTCATTGTTGCTACACTGAACCCTGAGTGACTCATCTCCTCCCCAATACCCCTCTGGAAGGGATGTCCAGCTGTCTACAGATGGGCATTGGGTCCCCATCATGTACTCCCCCTCTTTCACAGTGATGTGATTCTCACCACCACCTCACCTTTGTTGTTTGAGACCTGGTCTCCTCTGCCCTTCACGATCACCTATGTTGGTGTGCTGCTTCCGTGTGGGCTTGGTTGCTTCTGGGCTAGATGGCCGCTTGTTTGCTTTCAAGCCTTTAAGTCCCCAGACACTATATCTCTCAGTAGCCGGGTACCATCAGCCTTCTTCACCACACTTGCTTATGCACACTTTTGACTTTTTAAAAGCTCAAGTCAATACACGTTGGAATGAAAGCAAAGCAAAACAAAAACGTTTTAGAAAACTGACCAGAACACCAGAGAAAGAAAATAAAAGCCAAGAAGTACTTCTTGCTCTGTCCTATTCCTTATCAAGCAGGTTTTCCTTATATTGTTTTTTTTTTAATAAAAACTTTTCATTGCAATGTAAGCGGGGGGTTACAGAGCAGATCAGAAGTTTATATCATTGTCCCACTTCCTCCCAGTATTCCTGTTTCTACTCCTACTCTTTCCTAACCCTCTGACCCTGGGTACATGCTGCCCTTTTGATCTTAAGTAGTTGATTATTCGAACACAGGGGTGAACTAAGTTCCATACTTGAAGGGTGACTAAGGGCTATAGTCTCAAGGATCCCACCAGTCTCTCGCCAACCAATCAGCCTGGTCTGTGATGATTGTGATTCTGTTCCACATTTTCCTCCCACTCTGTCCAGGGCAACTTTCTCCAAACTACCTACCGCTTCCTCTGTTGTCTTTTCAGCGATTTGGTTTAGTGTCACACCCAAAAAGGGCGCACCTCTTTAACCCTTTCAACTCTCGAATCAAACACACCCTTGTTACCTATGCTTTTCACATAAACAGTATCTGTCATTCGGCTCTGGCTCTGGGAGGGAGCAGCCCTGCCAGTCAGGGAGCCAAGGAGAGGTAAACAGGGTGGACTGGAAGGAGCAGGACTAGACCCGGCTATTTGGAGAAGTTTGATGTTGGTAATACATGCGCAGCTACATTTTCCTGCCTGTCTTATGGTGTTTCTCTAGAGAAAAGAAGCAGCAGCATGGTAAGAAAACTGAAGTTTTGTTATCAGTTTATTGATGAAGGCTTTGTTTTGAATTGATATGGTCTTGTTAATGACATCAATTAACAACACCACATGTTAATTGTCTAGATCTGGCCAATTCTCTGGGCTTTGAAATCTAACCAGCTTTTCCTCTGGGCTTTGAAATCTAAGCAGTTTTGAGTGGAAGGTGTTGGCACTGTGCTTAGCTGGCTGCTGACTAAAAGGTGGATGGTTCAAACGCAAGGGCAGCTTCACAGGAGAAAGATATGGCAACCTGTTTCTGTACAGAGTTACAGCCTCGCAAGCCCTCTGGGCAGTTCCAGCTCTGTTCTATCAGGTCTTTATGAGTTGGAAGTGATGCTAAGGCAGTAGGATTTTTTTTTTAGTACCTCAGATGCTTTGCTCGACATAGAAATGAAAGTGTTTAATATATGATCTGTCACCTGCCTCTTTCTAGGTTAAAAAAAATACATATTGCAAGTAATCATTATCTTAACAAGTAGCCATTATCCAGGTGAAATTTGAGTTAGTTCCATCAACCACTAGCAATACCTATTTTATAGACCTGATGGTGAGTGTGCTGTAAAGAACATAATTCTTTTTTCCCTGAATTAAAACAAAACAAAAATTTTTTTTCTCCCAACCCCTTTTCAAATGTCAAACGCAAACTGATGTCCCTTGGAAGAACCTTGTGAGAAAACATTGTTTGGAGAGCAAGGATGGCTTTTGGTTTTTGTTCACGGTAGAACAAGGTGGCAAGGCTTAAACATTCGTTTGAAATGTAGGTTATCTCTCGAACGCCTTCCCCAGTGGGCGTCGGCTGCCTGCTGCGCTCACAGCCTGGCCCCATCGCAAGTTATTATGTGTTTCACATACTTTCCCCAAACGAGATTTTATTAGGACACAGAAATTTATGGGAGAAACTTGGCTTCTTAAAACACCACCGTTCAAAAAGTACTGTCGATTGAAATAAATTATGAGATGATGGCAATCTTGTAAACGTTTAAGGAAAAATGGTTTCTAGACAGGCTATTAAATTTTGCCTCACTAGTCTGATCACAGAGCCAGAGGAATAAAGCCCCACATAAGTGTTGGGCATTACTACCTGGATGTTTTCTTTGTTGATACGTAACACTTCGCATCGGCGTTTGATGTTTTAGACACAGTAGCTTGATGACTCCACTGCCAGGGAGTCTTCTTCTCAGATATGGGCTCTTCCTCATCCCCTGAAATCTCAACACTGAAAATATTTCATTTTACTAGAAATGCCTTTTGAAATCATTTGTCAAATTAAAGCAAAGCCAAAAATTAGGTTTAAGAACATCATGACTACAGAACTTCAAACAGGCTTTTAAGTTTCGTTTTTGGTCAGCCGTGTTATGCCAGTTCCCATTCCGACAATTCCACGTTACTGGGCCAAATTGTTAATGACTAAAAGTAAACTCTGCAGATGAAGTCAAGTATACCCGATGCTCATTGGTAAGTAAGCCCAGGGTGGGGTGAGGTGGAATTTGGGAAGAACTGCAGGAGATGTCTCTGACAGGCTGATTCTTTTGAATGTTGTTTCTCTCCTGAGTTTCTCTGTGATAGGAGATACAGGTCCATGGAAGGGAGTCCAGTTATGAAGAGCTTAGTGGCTCGTACGGTGACATTTTCATTTTAATTCACTGTGTTGAAATGGGCAGGAGCCTGTTGCCTGGTGCCTTCAGGTGTAAACGGACTAGAGCAGTACTCAAGCTGGGTGCACAGGCTTGTCCACCTCAAGCCTGTACAGGAGCAGGGTTTGCAAAATGCAATCCAAGCGTGCAAGCTGAGGCAGAGAGAGGGCGTCCAAGCCTCCCGGTGCCTGCCAGGAAGAACAGAGCGGTAAGAGGTGATGAAATGCGCTCCTTTTGGGAAGTGAAGTGGCAGCATACTTTCCCCTGCCTCCCCACCATCAATACACAAACCGGTCTTAACCCTCCAAGACAAGGGCTAATGGAAGGAGAGTAGAATAAAACACAGTTCCATGGGAAGAGAAATCAAATGGATTTATTTCTAGAAGGTTAAAAGGAAGTAAGTGGAAGGGCCAAGAGAGCTAGAGGGTGAAAAATGATGATGAGATGTTAAGTGAAACCTCTAAGAGGCCAATTTGATGGGCTGTAAAGAAAAGGAGACAGATCGGGCTTTCTCCTCCCAGGGAGCCACAAGGCTCCATATGAGTTGGTATATCTCAACGGCAGTAAATTTGTTTGAGTTAAAGAAGTAAATCTGAATTTCTGCCCAGTTTTGTAGATCCCCTGCTATTCAGCAGGCTGCCCTGGAGCTGTACTTCACACAGCCTTATTGCTTGGCTGCTCTGTTTCCAGTCCTTATACCTGCCCTGTCCCTTCCTTTCTTACCTGCAAACTTGGCTTCTCAGTTCTTTCTGCGTCTTGGGCAAATCATCTTTCACACCTCAGTTTTCTTAATTATAAATTGAGGATGAACAAGCTGTTACAAGGTACCTCAAACAAGTGTGATTCTTAAGAAACCTGAGCTAAAATAAGTCACAAACAGGAAAAATAGAAGGTCAATCAATATACAAAGCATGTTCCATGCTATTAGAAATTGGATAGTTGCATCTCGCCTATTTATTATAAAACACACTAAGCATCAAAATAGTACATGAAATATAGATGGATGAAGTACAGTGCAACATCTTAAAGCAAGTGCCTGCGGTAACTAGGCTCAGGTGAGGAAATAGGATAATTTTGCTATCTCTTTTCTCCTTTGGATCCCTTTCTGGTTTCTGATGATCCTCACTTCCTCCCTCCCCCTGTTCCATCCCCAGCGTCAGTTCTAGAGTGAGGTTGATGAGGCCTTACTTGGGTGAAACTTTGAGGTGGTGAGTTCCGTCATAAAGACCAATGAGATTACGTGATTTTTCAACATAAGGATGAAAGCATTCCTGTGCAGAAGCAGCGTGCAGGAGGTGACTACTCACTTAACTATGCCGTGATCACCACATTTCTACCTTTCTTTTACTTTTGTCACCGATGAAAAGGTCTCAGAGCATTACATTTTAATTTTCATGTTCTTGACGCGATATTTCCTTTTGTGTCTGAATTTTCTTGCTTGACACTATGTGTACAAGATTTATTGGTGGATTATGTGTAGCTGAAGTTCATTCATTTCTAATGCTGTGGAGTATTGTAAGTTATGAATGCACACACTCCACTTACTCATCCTACTATTGATGGGCTCTCTTCCTTGATGGGGGCCATTAGAAACAATGCACAGTCTTGTACATGTGTCCTGGACCAATGCACATAGAAACGAGTGCCGAGATGTTTTTCTCAATGTCAGTCTCTCACGAGTCTAACGGGAGAAAAACAGAAGCAACATGAAGGGTGATGATGGCATTGCCCTGGTGACCAATCAAATGCGATGGGGTGTTGAACTTTAGAAACCTTTCCATGTTATTTCTAACATGGTAAATATTGATAGCTATAACCCATATTTTACAAAGGAAAACGCTCTTGAAATTCATAGATTTTAAGAGTGAAAAATGCTAAACTCGCTGCCGTTGAGTCACTTCCAACTTACAGCGACCCTGTAGGACAGGTTGGAACTACTCCTGTGGGTTTCTGAGGCTGTAAGTCCGTATGGGGGGGGGGGATCCTCTTCTTTCTCCTGTGGAGTGCTGGTGGGTTCAAACTGCGGTCATCTATTATGTAATGAGTAATCTTTTATGCACTCAAACCAAATTTACTGCCATTGAGTTGATGCCACCCCAGGGAGGGTATCTTTGCCATAGAAAACCCCATCAAGGAGCACTGGGGTTTCGAACTGCTGGCCCTGCAGTTAGCAGTCCAGCACAACCACCATGCCACCAGGGACCTCCCACTATTAGGGCTCCTTGTAAGAGTATAAAGGAGTCCTAAAAACAAACCTTGGACAACGGCTCTTCTAGAATATATTCTGAGGAGTGGAATTGCTTGGTTATAGGAAAGACCTACTTTTCTAGTGGATAATGCGGGAACTTTCTTTTCCCAAGTGTCAAATTTATACTACCCTCACCAGGACAGGAGTTTCTATTGCTCCACAGCCCCTCTATTGCTTATATCATTCTTTTCCCCCATTCTATTGGGTGTGTAAAGGTATCTCATTGTGATTTGCCTTTGCACTTCCTTGGATTAAACAGGTTTTTTTTCATATCTTTATTGACCATATGTATAATATCTGTTTGAAATACTTGCTCAAGTCTTTTGCAGTCCGGGTATGAATTCCTGGTTTGTTATATAGATTTTAATGATCTTTTCCCATCTTCTGGTTTGTATTTTGAACTCACTTAATGATGTCTTAAGATGATCAAATTTCCTAAATTTTAATGTGGCTAAAGAAAATATGATTCCCCCTCAATCCCCATGACGGTCCTTTATGTGCTCTGTTACCAGGAAGTCATGAAGATATTCTACTCCATATTCATATCTGTATGCTTTGTTTACAAATTTTCAATCCCTGTGATGTTGGTTTTTCTTTGTAAATAATATGATAGGACTCCAGTTAATGTCCCACCCCCCACCCGCCAGTGATACCTAATAGGCCTGTAGTCATTTATCAAACAATCTCTTTCTTTTCTTCTACTCCATATTTATAGTTCCACCTAACAGTTAAAAAGTAGTGTCCATGAATGCGCATTCTTTCTTTCCCCTTCAATTCTGCTTTTCTGTTCCTGTGCCAATACCATAATGTTTCAGTTCCTGACGCTTTATTAAAGACTTAATATCTGGTGGAACACGTTTTCCGGAGTGATTCTTTTTTCAGAGACAATTTGGCTATTCTTGGGACTCTGAATTTCTTTTTAAGTTAAAAAATACTTGGGAGGAATTTTCATCTTTTCAGTATTGCTTCTTATAATTCACAAATATGGTGCTTCTTTCCATTCATTTAAATCTTCTCTGTAAAGCTCTTATACTTTTTTGTTGGATTTACTCCTATTTAACACTTTTTATTATATTGTGGTCAGTGATAGCATTTTCTGAGTTTCTGGAATGAATGCACTATAAAACAATGAGATAGGCATTTTTACCCATTAAATAAGAAAAAATGTAATATTCAGAATTGGTAAAGACGCAGCCAACAAGCCCTTTTCTCTTTTTTTTTATTCTAGGCTGAAAACAATTATAGTAGTTTTATTGGCATATAATTCACACATCACACAGTTCAGTAGTTCAATCATTTTAAAGAGTTGTATAATCATCACAATCAATTTTAGAACATTTCCTTCTTTCTAATACTCGTTGCTAGCTCCTTACGTCCCTGCAACCTCTTCTAACATGCCCCTGGGTAAGTATTAATCCAGTTAATGACTCTATAGATTTATCTGTCCTGGAGTCCTGAGGGAGTTGTGGTTATGAGTTGGGTAGCAATCCTCATGGTCTGCAGTTTGAAACCACCAGCCACTTCTCAGGAGGAAGACGGGGCTTTCTACCCCCAGAAAGATATATTATCTGAGGTCTTAATGACTTGCAGGTAAACAAGCAGCCATCTAGCTCAGAAGCAACAAAGCCCACATGGAAGAAGCACACCAGCCTGTGTGACCACAAGGTGTAGAAGGGACCAGGTATCAGACATCAAGGAACAAAAAAAAATCATATCAGTGGGGGCCCACCTTCCCGATATGATCACTGAAGATCAATGTGTGCAAATGTGGTGAAGAAAGATGAAGGTGCCCAGCTATCAAAAGATATAGCATCTGGGGTCTTAAAAGCTTGAAGATAAACAAGCGGCCATGTAGCTCAGAAGCAACAAAGCCCACATGGAAGAAGCACACCAGCCTGTGTGACCACGAGGTGTCGAAGGGATCAGGCATCAGGCATCAAAGAACAAAAGATCATATCATTGTAAATGAGAGTAAGTGCAGAGTGGAGACCCAAAGCCCATCTGTAGACAACTGAACACCCCCTTACAGAAGGGTCGCAGGCAGGAGATGAGCCAGTCAGGTTACAGGGTAGCAACGATGAAACATACAACTTCCCTCTACTTCTTAAATGCCCCCCCCCCCGCCATGATCCCAATTCAACCTCACAAATCTGGCTAGACCAGAGGATGTACATTGGTACAGATAGGAACTGAAAATACAAGGAATCCAGGACAGATGACCCTTTCAGGACCAGTGGTGAGAGTGGCGATAACTGGAGGGTGGACGGAAGGTGGGGTAGAAAGGGGGATCCAATTACAAGGATCTACATATAACCTCCTCCCTGGGGGATAGACAACAGAAAAGTGAGTGAAGGGAGACGTCGGACAATGTAAGAAATGACAAAATAATAATAATTTATAAATTATCTAGGATTCACAAGGGAGGGGAGAGTGGGGAGGGAGGGGAAAATGAGAAGCTGATATTAAGGGCTCAAGTAGAAAGCAAATGCTTTGAGAATGATGATGGCAACAAATGTACAAATGCACTTGACACAATGAATGGATGTATGGATTGTGATAAGAGTTGTATGAGCCCCAAATCAGATGATTAAAAAAAAAAGAGTTACAGTCTCAGAAAACCCACAGGTCCAGTTCTACTCTGTCCTATAGGGTTGCCATGAGTCAGCATCGACCTGATGGCAGTGAATTCAACAAGCTTTTTACATATGTTGATGCTAAGAGAATAACTTGACCTAAATTTTCTAGAAAATACTTTGGCAGTGGACAGTAAAAACTTTAAAAATATGTATGATTTTTAGTCCAGCTAATTTGTTGTGCCTTATGGAAACAATTCAGGATTCATGAAGCAAGGGAATTTCAAAAAGATTAAGACATTTTCCAGTATTTTTACAATTCCATTGCTCTACAAATTCTTTGAAGGCCCCTTGTATGTATTTTCTGCAATCTACAATATGTTGAAAATAGTGTGCCCACAGGTGTAGGAACTGAGGAAAGGTTCACGTGATGAAATTGAATGCAAACATTAAAATGTTATTGAAGATATATTGCTTATTGGCATAAAATACATTCATAACTAATACACTGCCCAGTGAAAGAACCATATGCCCAACAGTTTATATAAAATGGCATTTACTGTATAATTCCCTGGGAGAAAAAACTACGAAGGATACACAACAAATAATGACCGTAGTGATTTGGGATGGAAAAATTAAGGCAAGTTTACATTTTTTAAATTATATTTGTGGATAGACTCTGATTCTCAACTATGTATTTCTTTTATTTTAAGGTTTCCTATTTCATTTCCTGTCTTTTCCTCAGAAGTTAGTGTGTGTTTGTTGGTTGGTTTAGTGTATTTTTTAAACATCTCATTTGCTCCTCACAACAGTTAAGAGAGGATGAGTATTTTAGAACCAATTTGGGGGAAATCATTTAAGAAGTAGACCAAGGTTTTGTTCCGGTCTGGGCATTGGTCCCTGAGGAACTCTTGATGGAAGGATGTTGACAGGTGATAAGAACAAGGGTAAAAGAACAATGATAAGTCATCGTTTCCACACCACTGGCCATCCCATTTCACATGGTGTCTGGCTCTTGCTTGTTGATGGTAGGAAAATAAGATATTTCCGGAAAAGAGAGATGATATATTCATCTGATAAATATTCATTGAATGCCTACTGGTGCCTCCCACTGATGAGAGGTTGAGAACACAATGGTGAGCAAAAGTATATTCTTGTCCTTATTAAATGTAAATTCCATAGATGTAGACAGACAATAGAGAAGTATGTAACACAGCTCTGCAATGAATTTCAGGTAATGAAAGGCATGAGAGCAATAAGGGTGAGAAGGTAATGGAGAGCACTGGTGTGGTTTTCCACAGTCACCACAGAGGATCACTTCAACTAGTTGCTGTATGATCTGGAGGAGGGGAGAAAATGGAGTAGACTTCTGTTTGTTTCGATTTTTTTTTATTCTTGTCCGGACACATTGAAGATGACTGATCACAAGCAAAGATCTGCCAGGCTCTGCAGACATATTAACTCTTGTATAAACTGCTCCTGATACAACTATTACTTTCATCTCTGTCTCACCAACTGAAAATCATAATTTATTAGTTATGTACTTAGCTTTGGTCATTTTAACCCAAGCAGCGAAACATCACCAGAATATCAGACTATTAGTTGTACCAGCCATGTCAGCCATAGGGCACTTAGTACTTTCAAAGCATGTTCGCTTCTCTCTCTGGATGTGAGTTCCTCACTGCCCTGTGTGACAGCTAAGGAATGTTTGAGAGAGATGAGATAATACCTGTTTAGTAATATTCTTGATTTCCTTTCATCAAAGCATGCATTCCACTTCTTAATTTGAAAAGTATTACTAAGGGAGCCAACACCTTACTAGAAATTATAGGAAACAGCTAGTTCTGGGCAGGGAATATTATTTCTAGAGATAACGCATGTTCCATTTTCTAGAAATAAACCCACCATCTCTGACACACTTTTAAATGTAGTTAAAATGACCTTAAATTACGAAATTTCAAGGTCATGAGAATTCTCAGAGGCAAACTAGTGTCAATAGCATTTTGTTGTATCGGCTTTCTCGGAATTGATCTGCTAACCAGGTCAAGAGTTCAAATCTACCAGCTGCCCCCGGGAAGAATGATGAGGCTGTCTGCTTGCATAAAGATTGAAACAAACAAACAAAAAGGATCTAGTCTTGGAAACCCACAGGGGCAGATCTCCTCAGTCCTGTGGGGGTGGATATGAGTCAGAAGAGACTCCATGGCAGCGAGTGAAGTTTTGCAGAATTTTAGTCTTCCCAGTCCTGCTCTCTCTCCTTGCAGTGCCACCTAGTTGTCTGCTCCCTCTGCCTGGTGGGAGGGCAGCATGTGCCGCCTCCAGTCTTTCCCCTGGGCCGCTCCACCCACTTCTGCCCACTTTATCACTTATCCTCATGGGCCTTCTGATGGCCTAACTGAAGGTTGATCCCTGTGGACATCGGCATTGCTGATGAGTTGCTTTGTCTTTTTCTTGTGTTTTAAAGTTATTGTTCTTGGTTGCAGATGTAAATTATTATGCAAGTCATTCATTTTAAAAATATTTTGTTTACATGTTTAAATTTTATTGTTGAAAATATACACAGCAAAACGTAAACCAATTCAACAGCTTCTACATGCATAATTTAATTGCAGTGACTACATTCTCCATGTTATGCAGCTAGTCACACCCTCCTTCTCTGAGTTGGCAACCTTGGTGTGCAATGAGTTCAGCATTGGGGTGCTTACTGCAAGGCAGGCAGTTCAAACTCATCAGCCACACCACGGAAGAAAGATGAGGCTGTCAGCTCCTATAAAGATTTTCCAGTCTCAGAAACTCCACAGAGCAGTTGTGTTTTGTCCCCTAGGGTCACTAGGAGTCAGTGTGAGAGACAGGGTTCTCTAGAGAAACAAAACCAGGACAGTTATGATTATAGATAGATAGATTCAGCATGAAGGAATATAACAGCAGTACAGAGGGATCAGTTTAACTCAGTTCCATGCAACAGTTAATATACTGGAAGTCCTTCAACTCTCAAGGGCTGCTGGGTCCAAGGTCAAGGAAGTAGACTTCTGAGTCTTCCCTCGTGCAATGCAGACAGTCCAGCCACGGTCAGAAAATAGCAGGGCGGGTCACCAACAGTCAGCAGCTCAAGAGTTTAGTGAAGCAGGCTCAGATGGGATATCGAACTCAAGCAATGAAGATGACAGAATCTGCCAACCTCAAGCTCAGTCGGGCCATCAGTATGTCAATGCAAGCCAGCAGTGTGGTGAAGCATGTCTCAAAGGAACCTCAAGCCTTAGCTACATGATCCATGGTTGGCTGTCCCTCAGATAGTGTAGCTCACAAGTTGAGGCAGAAAACTTAACTAGAGCAGCCGCAAGCTAATCCGATCACCAGAGCAAGAGAGAGAGGAGCGGGGCTGGCCAAGCCATTTATCTCTTTGCCCTCCAATCAAACGGAGACCTTATTAATACCACATGTTCCTCTTGGCCAGGTTGGCACAACAAACCTACCTATAACAGAATCCATTGGTGGCAGTAGGTTTGGGTATATTGGGGTTTCTCAGTTGCTTCTCCCCCGTTAGCATGAACTCCTTGCCCACTAAAGTTTCCATCGGATCTTTCAGAGTTACTGTGGTCACTTTGATCCCCAACAAATAGTTCTTACAAGAGCATCATACTCAAGATAGACAGGGTTTTTTTTTTACTAGTGAAGTTGATTATTACTTGTTTTTTAGAAGACGTCAGGGGCAAGTCACTCTAAATCGCAGAGTTAAAGAACATATCCTTTTAGTTCGGAGTCTGTTTTTAGAAAAGGGATTAATTTGACTTGAAATTAGGTCAGTGATAAAGAGGAAGATTCTGAAGGAGATGGATTGACAACTGGTTGCAAAAATGAGCTCAAACACAACAACTGTGAGGAGGGTGTGGGACCGGGTGGTGTTTCGTTCTGTTGTGCAGAGGCTGAAGCTGACTGGAAAGCACCTAACAGCGACGACAGTCAGGGTCTACAATTCAAGAGGCAGAGTCAGAGCATTTTTACTATAAGTTTCAAATTCCTCTATCTCTTCTCATGTACACATTATCCATAAGAAAAAATATGTATTATCTAAGTTAGAGTAAATCATAATATAACAATGTGATATAATATAAAATCCATTTGCTGATATACAGAGAAACTTTATGTAACTTGCACTCAATATACCACCCAATGGATTCAATGTGACTCTAGTCCTGGTGGCACAGGGGGTTAAGCTTTGGGTTGCTGACTGCCAGGCCAGCTGTATAAAACTACAGGTGCTCCTTGGGAGAAAGATGAGACTTTCTACTCCAATAAAGATTTACAGTCTTGGAAATCCACAGGGGCAGTTCTACTCTGCTCTTAGAGTCACTACTAACCTTACATAAAGTAAAGAAAAATATTCACAACTGGACCAACAGGCAACATCATTATAATGGAGGAAAGACGGAAGTCATCCAGGGTTTTCTTTTACTTGGATCCTCAATCTAAGTTCAAAGAAGCAGCAGTCAAGAAGTCAAACGAGATGGATTGCATTGGGCAAATCTGATGCACAAGATGTACTTACAATGTTTGACAGCCATGGTATTTTCAGTCACATCATACACCTGTGAAAGCTAGACAATGAATTAGGAAGACGTCTTCAAATTATAGTGTTGACAAACAATACTGAAAATACTATGAACTGTCAGAAAAACAAAGCAATCTGTTTTGAAAACAGAACAGCCAGAATGTTCCTTAGAAACCAGGGTGGCACATACTTTGGACAGGTCAGCAAGAGAGACCAGTCCCTGAACCAAGACCTCATGCTTGGGAGTGGTGTTGCAACTGCTCTGATGTGTCCAACGGCTCTTGGTCTCTCAAACCAAGAAAGGACCCAGGGGCCACAAACAGCAAGCAGAAACAAAGTTTATTTGGAAAGAAAAGTACCTGACCCTGACGGAGCAGGTAGAGAGACTCAAGGGAGTTACCACTGAATGAACTGTGTCTAGGGGCTTTTATCAGATGTTGGGTACTTTATCTGTGTCTCCAGGTTATGAACAGACCAATGCTGGGCCTGGTTCTATTGCTCAGGTCCAATCATAAACTTGGTCATGCTTTCCCCATGGCTGGGGCTTGCAAAAGGTATGAGCTGAGCAGTAAGCATGCAATGGGTCAGCAAAAAGAGTCTTGGGTTTGCTGACCCTGGAGCTTAGACTCAGCCTAGGGGTCTGATGCCTGCAGGCTTAAGATTTATCATGTCCTAGCTAGACTGTTGAAATCATCCCTTCAGCCATCCTGCCTCCTAGTGCTTCCTGCCACCAGACCTCCTTCCCTCAATCCACCTGTGGGCTCTCCAGCTCCTACCTTGAAAGGAATCATAGTCTCCCCTCCTCCAAAAAAAATGAAGACCCTCAACCAGGTGGATTGACACAATGGCTGCAACAGTGGGCTCAAACAAAACAGTTATGAGGACGGCAGAGCACTGGGCAGTGTTGGCTTCTGTTGTGTGTAGAGATGCGATGATTTGGAACTGGCTCTAATGGCCTACAACAACAAGTTGGGATTATGCATCTCAACTGGAAAGCAAATTCAGAGTGCTTGTTATCTTTGTGAGAAAAAGAGAATGCTCAGGGTTCTTTGTTGAATTTACACAAACCATCTGAGTTATGTGTTACCCATAATTAGTTACAACAGTAAGTACAGTCAGGGTCACGTCCAGGGAAACAGCAAGCCCGATTGGCTAATTGAGGAGAATAATAAGGGGCCATCTGCCAAGTGGAGCAGGGTGCTAAGCATTCCCAAACAAGCTGAAAGAAGTTTAACCCTTTTACAACTAAATGTTTTTTTTCTGCTTTGAATTTATTTTTGGCATAAACCTTGTGCTTTTAATAATGAAAGGCATTTAGAATGATTTCTTTTTTGGAATTGGGAGGTAATACAGATTTTGACACAATCAGTAGGATGCATATGTGCTGAGCGGCCTTTGGTGCTAGGGTTAGTGAGATGAGGTAGTTTTGTCAGATTCACACAATTATATATTCCCTGCCAGATAGCTGTCCACTATAAGTGGGATAACAGCTTCCCACTAAACCTCAGAGGCAGAATATGTAGATCAACGTGCTATCCTTTGGGTTATGAAATAATTAAACTTCAAGGTTTCTCTCATAGGACCTCTTCCAAGCCGCCCCCCCCCCAACCTATGTCTGTAATGCAGACTAGGTTTTTTTCTTTAAAGGAAGTGCTTCAATATTATGTATGTTTCTGTTTCCACAACGTCCAGGTCCTACCCCAGGCAAAGGGTAGTTGAGGTCTATTCCATGCGGTGCCTAAAAGGGCAGGAGGAGGTAGTGATTCCTGGAACTGGGAGAGAAGCGTAGCTTCATATTCACGTGAAGCTGCCTGATTGGAGCCAAGCCATTTATTCTCTGAGAAACCTGCCCACACCGGATCCAGAGCCTAACAAGGAGAGACGAAGGGAACTATCTTGACATCACCCCCCTTTCTCCCTCTGATCGCCTGGCAGTGATCTCATTGGGTGGATCTAACTAAGAAGGCCAAAGGGCAAGTGAGCCTGTCTGTGTATTCCTTCCCAGTCTAGGCCACGGCCACAGAGAAGGGTGAGGAGCAGCAGATGGCCCGCACCGCTGTTAATAGGCTTGCCCTTTCACATACTATTGTTGATGCACTTAGTACAGTGGTGAAAGTGCCGTGTAAATCTCAGCCCAGTGAACAAACTCTCACGCTTCTAGTGCTGTGATTGCAAATCCAAAACACTACTGAGCTAGCTTTTAGAGAGCCGGACATGTGTCCTGGGAAAATGACTTTGAGCTGTGGTTTGTCTCATTAAGGTAAGGAAAAGGTTCTGGCAGGAATTGAGAGCCTCAGCGAGGGTTAGTGGACCTGCGGAGTAAACAATTGTGTGATCCAAATGTCCGTGATCGCTTCCTTTCTGGATGGCCATCAAGTGTCAGTGGCTTTAAACGATTTGCTTTCATTGTGTCTCTGTAAAATAATCAATAACCTAAAGACAGTTGTGATCCACAACAGCTGTCTCTTTGTTTATTTCTAAAGAAACTACACTTCTTCATTAAACCTCTTTTAATAGTTAGAACATACTTTTGAAATAATGCAAATTTAAACCTTCCGTGTTCAATATGCTGCTTTTCAGGACACTGTTAAACTAGAGGGGGGATGGTCACTACTGTCCTTTCCCTCAGCAGTCTACCTGATGACAGCACGTGACTGTTGGTGGCTTGCAGTGGCAGTGCTAGGAAGCAAGCAAACAAACAAACGAGTAGGTAGAGAAGTACGGTCACGTGAAGTTGAAAAGAGAGAGAAGAGATTAAAAACAACAACAAGGAAAATAATCCTGAGCGGCAGCGCTGGGGAGTGGTGGCAAATAATAGAAGCAGCACAAGCCAGTAAGAGAATGGCTCTGAAGGTAGATTAAAGATGGGAAGTGTGGTAAGGAAGTCACATGACCACTAAGACCATTCACAAACATTCCCACCTGATCCATTCCTCCTGTCGTGGCTGAATTGGAGGAGGGAACAACTAAGGTAACTTTCAGAAATCTGTAAAGAGCTCTCAGGTGGCTGAATTGGAGGAAGGAGCAACAAAGGCAACTTTCAGAAATCTGTAAAGAGCTCTCAGGGAATCACATATTCACACACACACACACACACACACACACACACCTCGTACACACAGTTACTTTTGTACCTTGATGACTGCATCTGAGAAGGATACACAGGTGAGTACATGCAAAAAGGTCTTGATCTGCTCTCTTGAGTCAGATTCAGGCTAGAAGCCAGCACAGCCCAGGAGAAATCTAAATGTGTGTGCGCTAGTAGTTGTGTCAACATACAGAATGCTTGCCTGGCCAGAAAAGAGCTGGGAATACTGGACCACCCTAAGTTCTGTGCAGAAAAGGTTTCCACTCTGTTTTGGTGTTGCTTATACTTACTTATGTTTCTTATTATCTGCAAGAGTGTTGATAATCAGGCTGTTCCTGATTCCTTGTTACAGCAGTTCTTAACCCCTTTGGGGGTCAAATGACCCTTTCACAGGGGTCGCCTAAGACCATTGGAAAACATTTATTTCCAATGGTCTTGGGAACTGAGATCAATCCTCTATGGTCTCTAGACTGGTCCGCCCACATGCAGATGCGCCCACATACAAGTACCTGGTGTGAAAACTGTTACCCATGCTATACCATGCTTCAAGACAAAATTTCATTTATTTGTAATTAGAAATATTTAACAATCTATATATAATTACAGTGTTTTGTGATGAATCACTATGCATTAATGATGTTCAATTTGTAACAATAAAAATACATTGTTCATAACAGTAACAAAATTACAGTTATGAAGTAGCAACAAAAATAATTTTGTGGTTGGGGTCACCACCACATGAAGCAATGTATCAAAGGGTCGTGGCATCAGGAGGGTGGGGAACCACTGCTGTAGTAGCAGTCAGTGCTTTATGCACACCTGGAGCTCTAAGTCTCTGTGCTGGGAATGCAGACGGGATGTCTTTCCTGATCTTTAAGGGCTTATATTTGTGCAGGGGTAGGAAAAAATGGGAAAACTTGTTTTGGAACAGTATGTGAATTATTTTTTCAAAGAATATACCCAACATATTTTTAGAACAGTTTCAATGATCTATGTTTTACATATCATACAATTAAATAGTTCAGTCATTTTAATAAGAATTTTATAGTCATCTCCAAAATTATTTTAGAACATTTACTACTCTCTTGTACTCTTGTGTCATCCGCTTCTCACTTCCCCCAAACTTCCCCGTAAGACTCCCCAAGAAGCCGTCAGTGCCGTCACTGTCTCCATAGCTCTTCCACCCTGGACTCCATATTCAGAAAAACAAATGGAACACACCAAAGCTCAATGCACTCTGCACCATAACAAGGCTATTTTCATCTCTGGTCTGTGGTCAGAGGGGACTTTCTGGGGGTCTAATCCATATGTGGCCCCTGCGCACGGGTTTTGGGCTTCCACTGCCATGTCTCCATAGCTTTCAAAAAATCAAGTGTTGACAAATGTCCTTTGAGTTTGGATTTTACCATTCACAATCCATGGTTCACACAGGCTGGTGTACTTCGTCTGTGTGGCCCAGTGGATGCCAACATATTCAGTTGGCTACCTGCTCAAAGACAAGCCTTTAAGACCCACATCTGGTTTCTTCACATTTGGCTATAGCGTCTATGACTTCAGTGATCGCTTCCAGAGAGCGAGCATCCAGCAGGGCCAGATAATAAGAATGACTTTCTTCTCAGATTGGGGCTGGAGTCAAACGTGAGCCCCAAATAACTCACATATCTGCAATTTTTATATGTCCCTGGTTCACTTTGAAGACATCTTTATCATTTTATGTTAGAAAACATTATTGATCATCCTCCTGAAGCATAAGGTAATTCTATTGATAATGCCATTAATTTAGCTATGGGGGTAGGATTTAAGACATTGTTGAGGAAAGGACATTATGCATTTTTTTGGTTGTCTAAAAATCTCAATACCTCAATCGTTGACATGTACAGATTAAACCCTTAAGTGACTGGACACCCTTTACACAAGCAACGGGGATTGGTGATAGAGCAACATTTCCAATACATTCATTCACAACTGCAGCACTATGCCTCCCAGATTAATACATGTCATTGATAAAGCAAGGAGAGCAGAAAATAGTAAGTACATGGTTGTCTCGGGCCACTATTCATTGGGTCTCCTCAAGGCAAGAAATCTGCACCCAAGTTCAACAATCTTCAGTTCTGTAGCCAGAAGATTCTTCTTCAACCTCCAAACCCCCGTGTTAGGTGAAGTATGTCTAAATTTAAACCAAGGATTTCACTGGTGATCTGAAAAAAGAAATTGATCAAACACACCATTTTGACTTTGTGCTGCAACTATTTGGACATATTGTATGCGGATTTGAATGGTTTATCCTACATTTCCGGACTTTCAGTGTCCATGCTTGTTGAGGTAATACAGCTATCTAAAATTACAGTGGATCTTCATTATCGGTGGATTCAGCATTTGCAAAGTCACCTACCAGTAAAATGTATGTGAAACCCCCAAATTAATACTCTTGCTGCTTTTGCTTTTGTCATCTGTGGACATATACAGAGGGGTGAAAATGTTGAGTCTCCCCACGTGCATGCTCCCAGCTGAGTTGGAACAAGGTGACACGGTGCCATCTTGTCTTCCCTCTCATGCTATAAACAGTTGTCCTTTTCACCGTCTATTTAATATTGTGCATCTGGTATCAAAGTTCTTTGGGAAGATTTTTTTCCCTTGCTTAAAACGGCCCCCAGGCACAGTATAGAGTGTTGAAGTGCTGTGCTGTCTCGTGCTCCTACACACCAGAGGGTGTGATGGGTCTTGTGAAGAAAACGTGTGTGCTTGGTAACCTTCATGCAGGCATGCTACAATGCCCATTGGCTGTGACTTCGATGCTAATGAACTACTATATATATAGATCTATATATGTATATCAGTGTGCCTTTAAATAGAAACACACATAAAGCAAGGTTATGTACTGACTGCTTGGTGAAAACATGAACAGAAGCTTCTAGAAACCTAACCTTGCATTGTCCCTGGATGCAATGGTTCTGCAGTAGATAATTCAATGTTTGCCGCAGTCTTGTAGAACATCAGTACTGCAGATCATGGAACAGACTCTGCATATATTAGTAGCATTACAAGGCAACCTCAGTGGCAACTGTGGATAGCAGGTACAGCCTCACCAAGAAGACTAGAACTGTAGCCAGTGTTGCCTGGGCCGCTGTCCCTGAGAGAATATCTTCTCGTGCTTATACATGCCCACTACTGAGCCATAATTATACTAGCAAACACTCCACAATGGGCCCTAGCACAGGCCTCAAAGACGATGTCTAAAATAGTCTTGCTGTAGACGGCTCCGCTGGGACACAGGAGATAGGAGGATGCCAAGTGCACAGTGAAATGAGCCTATGGAGAGCAGGTAAAAATGATACAACAAAAGATAACTACAAAGAGGTTATAGGATTGGATGGGCTGTGCTGCTGGCCCAGGCCTGAGGACATCCAGCCAGGATCCTTGGGACCCTGACTCATGCTGAAGGAGCGTGTGGGGGAGCAGAATGAAGTCTGATGACCCCCAAGGACCTGCTAAAAATGCCCTTTTTAAAGGGATTACTCTAGAGGAAGGTGGAGGGAGGAGATGCTTGGTCCCTGGTCTCCCATCCTAGACTTTAGAATTCCAAACGGAGACGGTCCCTTAGAAGGTTTCTTTTTTTTTTTTTCCCCTCCCCACCTACCTTAGAAGGTTTCTACTGACGCTCTCTGGGCAACTTTCTAGCCACCCAGCTTTTCCTCCTCCATCTGCCAGTGAAGAGTGGGTGGGGGATCTCTGTTAAAAATGTGTCCTGTTTTAGGGAGGGCTGCCCCTTCAAGAGGAGCCCTAGTGGTGTAATGGGTACACATTGGGCTTCAATCCACAAGGTCAGTACTTCAAAACCACCAGCAGCTCCACGGGAGAAAGATGAGGCTTTCTCCTCCTATTAAGAGTTACAGCCTGGGAAACCCACCAGGACAGTTGTACTCTTCCGTCGTGATTGGAATTTACTCCCTGGTTGTGGGTTTAGTTCCTCAAAGGTGTGACCATGGATTAAATGGGCACTCTGAGCCCTACTCAGAGGATCTTGTCCTGAGAAGTGATTCTGGAGATTCACAGGGACGAAGCCTTTCGTGGGGCAAAACTGCATTCCCCTGTAAATGGGGGCCTGTCATTCAAAGTATGAAACATTTTCTGTATGCCTCTTCCCAGTCAGTCCCTCCCCCACTTTCCCAGGCCACCACTGACTTGTTATCGCTGTATTCATAGATTTGCATTTTCTATGATGTCCTATAAAGAGAACCATAAAACCCCAAACCAAACTCACTGCCATCAAGTCAGTGCTGACACAACGGGAACCCCGGTGAGTTTCCAAGAGTGTAACTGTTTATAGGAGTAGAAAACTCTGTCTTTCTCCCAAGGAGCTACTGGTCGCCAACCGTGCAGCTCACAGCCAATGTGTAACCACTGCACCACCAAAGCTCCAATTAGAACCCCAATGCTTCAGCCACGTTGTTACAAGTTTCAGAAATTCAGCCCCACCGAGTAGTAGTCTGCTGTATAAATGTGCCACAACTTGTTTATCCATCTACTCAGTGATGGACATTTGTTTCCAGTTTGGAAACAACCTAAAGTTGTTGTTTTGAAACAACCTAACATTGTTCGGTTATGAACCAAGGTGCTATGAACAGGCGTGTGTAAACAAAACTAGAATTGTAAGTCTTCAACAGAGCAGCCTGGCCAGCAGTAAGTAGGCTCCCCTGTGGTGGGAGGAATTGTTGATGAGGCCTAGTTAGGAAGAGCCGCCAGTTCTGTTAAACACAGCCATAGCCAAAAAGGAAAGGGGGTGGGTGGGGTTGGGAAGGCCTGCATTGAGCACAGAAAGGACTGCTGATGGGTGTCTTTCAGTGCCTGGGAAAAATGGATTGCAACATCATTGGCAGGACAGGATAATACACACACTCAGCCATTTTATTCTGACATGGGCTGGGCTTAAGCCAATAGACTCAAACTTATTTTCTTGGCTATTGTTAAAGACATCTCTGAAGTCCATCCAGGCATTTGAGACAAAGCGCTCCATCGCCAGAGTTAGAAAGACCTTACAAGCCTGTCGGACCTTGGGCGGGCACAAGTCACTGTGTCAAGTGTGGGCATAGAGAGGACCTCCCTTATGGGTAGTTGGGAGGGTTAAATGAGAAAATATGGTTTTCACTTAGTAAGTGTGTGGGGCATAAGGAGGGCCAAGTAAGCACGAATTGCTTCTTTTAAAAGCATGTAATCTCTGATGAGTAAGTAGCCACGCAGTCCAAATGTGGTCCTTAAGAAACTGCAGTATTTGAATAGTCTCTTAAATGACACCAACATTCTACCACCATCATCGAAAGAGTAGATTACCCATCAAAATTCGGCTCGATTCTAAATATATCAACTCAAGCACAAAACCCTGGAATGGCCGCTGGCTAGTTCCAAAGCCTACCTACCAGGTGCTTCTCAAATCAGCAGCAAACCCGGGCCAGGTTCGCTTAGTCGGCTGCGCTCATTCTGCGCACATGCTGGTGGGCTGGAATCCATTTCTCGGCCGCCTTTGCTTCAGAGGTGTCTGCTGCACCTTCAGTACCCAGGAAAGTGGAAGGCCCTGTGGTGTCATCCAAAAAGTACAAGTTGGAAGCTGAAAACTTGGATTGAAGTCATGCCTATATTCCTTCTGGCACTGACTCAATGGCAGTGAATTTGGGTTTGGATTCTTTACCCCCACGCCCACTTTAAGTCTCCACGTTGGCAAAGGGATTAAGGTACCATGATGGTGGTTTGGTGCCAGGACTGTGCTCCCTGATTGTTTGCTGACCCTGTTAGGTAACTCCAGGCTTTATTTTTCAATTTCTCACCATCCCAACCTTGATAGGCGTAAAGCCCAAATGGAATGGAACTGCTTTAAAGAGTGATTCGGAGATCATTTGGCACACCAGTTGATACTGCAAAATTAACCTTCCTAGAAGGATGAGGATGAGGCCCTTTGGGCCGCAACAGGACTCCAGCTAGTCACTTGAGTGCTGAGCGTGGAAGGGCCTTCCCCCCCGCCCCCCACGGGTGTCAGTGGCCAGACTTAACCTGTCTCTTTATTTTTTTGTTTTTGAATAATGCTTTATCATCTTTATATAAATTTTTTGATTACTTTTTCCATTTTTGAATAATTGTGTGGGACTGGGTTTACATTTGCTTTGAACTTATAGATTGTTTTCAGTACTAATGACATTTAGACTATTTCAAGTCCTGTCCATGATCATGGATGGTCTTCAATTTCTATAAGTCCCCTGGTTTCTTTTTTTTTTTAACATTTTATTAGGGGCTCATACAACTCTTATCACAATCCATACATATACATACATCAATTGTATAAAGCACATCTGTACATTCTTTGCCCTAATCATTTTGAAAGCATTTGCTCTCCACTTAAGCCCTTTGCATCAAGTCCTCTTTTTTCCCCTCCCTCCCCACTCCCCCCTCCCTCATGAACCCTTGATAATTTATAAATTATTTTGTCATATCTTGCCCTATCCGGAGTCTGGGAAGGGCCTTTCTTACCACTTCTTTTAGCCACGGGTACTCGCCTGAGTAGTCTGGGAGGGAGGAGGAGTCGTTTATTCAGAAAAAGGCTTCCCTCCCACTTCCAGGTCCATCCCCTATTCCTGCCTGCCTCTCACATACCTGCTCCAGGAGTCCAGCCAACCCGGGCTCCGGGGAGCGCTCATTGGAGGGTTTGTTTTTACTGATTGCCGCCGAGCTCCCGGGCTGCTTCGGGTGCTGGCACCAGGTGAGAGCCCTTTGGCTCCGGGCGTGGTAAGCAGCGCCGGCTTTTCCCCGTCCGGCACCCGCGTAGCTCCCTGGCTGGTGGTGCCTGCTCCCTGCCAGAGGGGCAGCCGGCCCGGGGGCTCCCGCTGGCGCGCACTTTTGAGTCCGCCGGGATTGGGACGGAAGCCAGGGCTCCGTCCCGGTGAGTGAGCAGAAGCGTTGAACTCCAGCGTTCAGTCCTGTCTGCCTCCCGGCCCTGGCTATTCTGGGTCATTACGCTCCCGGGACCCTCCCCAGGAGCCTTGGTGGCATAGTTACGCGCTGGGTCGCTAACTGCAAGGTCAGTAGTTCAGTACCCCCAGAAAGGAAAAACCAGGAGTAGTAAGTCCACTCTGCCCGGTGTGGATGTGAGGACTTTCGGCCGAGGGCAAATTCCGCGGCGGCGCCCCGGCTGCGGGCTGGGCTCGGCGGGGCGCGCGCGGGCGTTTGGAAGCCCGCGCGCCTCTCCCATTGGAGCGCCGGGCGCGGCCCAGGTGCTGAATGCCAGCGAGGTTTCCTAATGTTTTCCTTGGGCCACTGAGCTGATCCCCAAGGGCTTCTTGCTGCTCCGGAGTACCTGTAGTGCTGGGCCGCACTGCCCTTCCCGCCCCCCTTCTCCTTCCTTTCCGCGAAGAATCCCACCGCACGGACCGAGTGTTTGCCCCCTCCTGCAGCGCCCTGGGACGTGAGCTGGGAGCCCTTTCCGTTGTACATGTGGCTCTCTGGACTTTTCCTCGCAGAGGGAATATCCCAGTTAGAGACAACATTGTTTTAAATTTTGCTAAGACGATTCAAGAACTAACCCCGAGTTTATTTGTTTGAAAGGATGTAACGAAAGACACGGCTTTCTTGACTTGCAGTAGCAGACTCCTTAACAGGGGAAACCCTGTTCTCACTGTTTTCCCTTTGCTTTGTTTTCAGTCCAGGGCACAGCCACCGGAGGAGAACAAAAGAAAGCCAGTGTTGGGGAAACTTGGCAACCTGTTCACGGCAGGAAGGAGAAGGAACACCAGAAACGGGTTCGAGGGTCCCGCCAGCTCAAATCCCCAAAACGGAGCGCCTGCTAAACTCTGCGAGCGGGAGGGTGAGAAGAGTACCTCGCCGGGCGGCCAGCTCCCGCCCCCCGACGCGTGCCCTGCGGGTGTCGCGCCCGAGCCCGAGGGCCAGGGCTCGGAGTGCGGTGTCGGGGCTGGCCCCCTGGACGCCGAGCTGACCCCGGGCTCGAGCAGCCGTGAGGTGGAGGCGGCCGAGGTGCAGCAGTGCCACGAAAGTGCTTCACCTCCATCGGAACCTCCGGAGGCCCAGGGAGCGACTCTCCCAGGTGCCACCCCCGCTGCCAAACAGCCGCATTCCTCGCCAGAGGATTCCCCCAGGCGAGAGCTCGCAGTGACGCCCGCGCCAAGTCCGGGGGAGGACCCTGCGCTCGGCGCTGGCTGCGGCGAGCAGGAGGCCGTCGGAGGTCCGGGGGCTCTGCCGGGGACGCCCACCGGGGAGCGGCCCGCGGGAGGACTAGGCGGAGTGGTTGGCCGGGTCCTCGGGGGCGCCGCTGACCCCGGCTGTCGGGGGTCCCCGGAGGACGCCTCCGTCCCGCCAGGTGAGCCTGCGGGCGAGGGCGCGGGGCACAGAGCCGCGCCGGGAAGCGGCCGGGCCGGGCCCGGCGCGCGCGCGCATCCCAAGGTGCTCACTTTGGACATCTACTTGAGCAAGACAGAAGCGGCCCCGGCGGGCGAGGCGGCTGAGGGCGCCGCGCACGCGGACGACTGCGGCGACCCGGACGACATGGAGAAGAGGTCCGGCGGGCGCAGGTCCGGCAGGCGGAGGAAGTCGCAGAAGTCGACCGACTCCCCCGGCGCCGACGCCGCGCTGCCCGACAGCCCCGCGCGGGACGACGCGGTGTTCGACGACGAGGTGGCGCCCCACGCCGCCGCCGAGAACGTCTCCACCGAAAAGAAAGTGAAATCGCCGCTGACGGCCCCGGACGGGGGCGTTGCCGTTGCCGCCGCCGCCGCCGCCAGCAGCCCGGAATCCAAGGCCAGCCCCGGCCCCAAAGCGCAGACCCGGGGGGAGGACCGCAGCAGAGCGCCGCCTCCCGCCTCGTCTCCCACCAAGCGGAGGGGCCGCAGCCGCCTTCCCGAGGCCGTGCCCACCCCTCCGGCCAGCGGCCCGCGGACCCCGGCCAAGGAGCCCCTGCCCAAGAAGGCGCCCGACGCCAAGAGCGCTGAGAGCGGCGAGGAGGCGGCCCGGGTCATCCCCCGAGAGCTCACGGTCAAGAGCAGCTCGCTGCTGCAGGAGTTCAAGCCCGAGCACAAGAGGGGCCCGCTCCCCACCCACCTCGACGGCCGGAGCAGGGACGCGGGCCGATCCGGAGGGGCAGACGCGGACGGCGCCAGGCCCAGGAACCATTTCGGCCCCGGCAGGTCGACGGTGACCACCAAAGTGACCCTGTAAGTAGTTGCGGTGCTGGGGCCATCTGGTTTGCGCTGTCCAAAGCGGTCCTGGGCGGCCTCTGGGAGAACTGACTGCACGTACTTTCCCGCCTTTGTGCGTTGAATTGAAGGCAGTGACAGGCTGGCTTACACGGTCCAGGTGTAAGGAAATGCCACATTTGGCAGCGTCGTCGGTTTCCATGTCAGATTAAATAGATTAAACTGAATGAAACAACGAAGTCTCTCCTGAGCTTCAGGGGGTACGTTGTAATGGAACTAAAACTACACAGTGAGACAGGAACTGATTGAATTCTTGGTTAAAAATGTGCATCAGCATGCTTAGGCAGTGGCTTCTAAAACACATCCCTATACTTATAGTCAACGTGAACATGCTGCAAGTAAATACTAACATGTATAGTGCGATCCAGTAGCTTTGTCACGTATGGGTTAGGAACCCGTTATAGAATTTAGTGACTTACTGAAGCGTTCAAAGCAGAAAGATTTTATCACACCCCCATCTTGATTGCTGCATTTCCTGTACTCTGTCAGGGAATGCGGTGGTATTTCCGGCCCTGGTTTGAAATGTAACTTTCACCTGCTGAAGGAGGATTCGTGTTGTTCTTACTGACAGAATATTTTCTAAATAAAAGGCCATTGGGAGGATTAAAGTCAACCACAGACGGTGACTCGTGGCTGGTAAATGTATTGATTTTACAAATGTGTATTGAGGACCTTCTGTGTATGGTATTGTGTAGGTGGGCACTATGAGAAATTAAACACAAAACCCAAAAGCACCACTATTTAGTACATGGCCCTTTGAACAGTTTGTGGCCCAGTATGGCACAAGAGCTAGAGCTAGAGACATGTGAAATCGCAGTGGGAGGTGTTACCTGATTAAGTTACCAAATAGATGTACAGGCTGGGGCAGTAGCTGGGAGGCAGATATCTCTGCTAGTTTGGGGAGGAGGTGGGGCTTGTGCCCAGATGATTAAAGTCATTTGCACTTGCTAGCAGAGGGCACTCCATGCCACCCCTCTTGCCCCTCACTTCCCCTCCTTATTGCGCAGGGAGCTCTGTGAAAAACCGAGCAGCTCCCCTCTTCTGATTCTCACATTCATGACCAGAGTTGGCGTTTTCACAGTGTCATTTTTCTTGAACTGACCAGTTTCTTCCTGACGCTTGGAATTCTTGGATAAGTAAGCTTCAGAGTAGGAGGTCTTTTGGAGAAACAGCTGGTGGGAATATGCACTTAATGAGTAACTGGAATTATTTCACCAACTGCCAACCCGGAGGGAGGCCTTTGGTACAGTCACTTATGTGTTCTGTAATGGCAGTGGCATGCTGGAGGAAGCGCCGAATGATGCCCACTATTTGGAGAAGATCCGTGTGACTGGATGGCCAAGCCTCTTAAGTGTGAGCCAGCCTTAGAGAAAGACACTGTGGAGCTGATTGAGCAAGCCTCACCTGCCTTCCAACGAGAGCTCACGGTGGAAAAACCAGAAATGTTACACTGTTGAGTAGAGTAAACAAGCAGCAGGAAAGGGATCTTACAATGAAACTTTTCTCCTGTACCAGTTCCTGTATTACAGTGACTCCCAATGCCTTTTTCTCTCCACTGGTTCTTTTCTAGCTAGAGGAATTTCATTACCACTCAGTTGCTTGAATCTTAGTTTACTCGGTGCCTTGAACATTGTGAATTCTCAACTATGGAAATGAGAAATTTGTTCCTCCCCAACCCGGTTTTTGTTTGACTCACTTCTGTTTGACTAACGGGTTTTTCTTCTTTTCAGTCTCTTTAATTCTTATTATGACTGTATTTCCAAGTAAAGGTTTTAATCAGAAATTTAAAAAAATTTGAGACAGAAAGAACTTTTATCTTCCTTGAAAACCGAGTATGAATCACCATGCTTCTTGATGCTGTTAAAACATTGTTTCTTCCAGTTCCCTTACAGTGCCGGGTGCTGGTGGTGAAGGTCGGAATTCCCAAAGTGGGATATTTAGAATAAGGAAATTTTCCCTTTTGAACTGTAACTAGGGCTGTTTAGACTTTAGCATTTCCCCTATCATATTATAATGAAAGCATTATGACATGAATTATAGGAGCCTTCCTTGTAATCAGTCTGAACTAGGTAATTGTGACTCTTGGTAGCAGAGCTTAATAGCACAGAAAGTTTGGCTGTAAAAGGCGTTTTGATCTTGGTATAAATCTTTAATGTGTCTGCTGTCCTGAAGGTAGTTTGTTGGCTGGACCATAGCCCTGTCCCTGTGCATCATCAGATTCACTTTGATGCTGGACGTGTGTACTCCTTCAAGAGCAGATCAGTTAAGACTTTTTATCTAAAGGTACATTTCTTAGTATGTGAGGATCTCTCACAGATAGCATTTATGAACTCCCCGTGTCTAATCAGCTCACTGGTTTTGAAAATGTATCTTTAAGGTAAGGATTCGAAGTTGGTTTTGCTTTTGAGTGGAAGCTGTGGGCCACCGTTAGAGAGCCTGGTATTCCATAGAGAGATTGGAAGAAGCTCTGCCTGGAAGATATTTATGAGCAGATATCACATTGAGTACTTTCTTCTTTTTTTTTTCTGGTCTTTTTTTTTTAATTTTAACAATTTATTGGGGCTCATACAATTCTTTTCACAGTTCATATATATACAAACATCAATTGTATAAAGCACATCTGTACAGTCTTTGCCCTAATCATTTTTTTCTCTTTTCTTCTTTTACATTTTATTAGGGACTCATACAACTCTTACCACAATCCATACATATACATACATCAATTGTATAAAGCACATCCATACATTCCCTGCCCCAATCATTCTCAAGGCATTTGCTCTCCACTTAAGCCCCTTGCATCAGGTCCTCTTTTTTTTCCCCTCCTCCCTCCCCATTCCCCCCTCCCTCATATGCCCTTGGTAATTTATACATCGTTGTTTTGTCATATCTTGCCCTATCCGGAGTCTCCCTTCCCCCCTTCTCTGCTGTCCCTCTCCCAGGGAAGAGGTCACATGTGGATCCTTGTAATCAGTTCCCCCTTTCCAACCCACTCACCCTCCACTCTCCCAGCATCGTCCCTCACACCCTTGGTCCTGAAGGTATCATCCACCCTGGATTCCCTGTACCTCCAACCCTCATATGCACCAGTGTACAGCCTCTGTCCTATCCAGCCCTGCAAGGTAGAATTCGGATCATGGTAGCTGGGGGGAGGAAGCATCCAGGATCCGGGGGAAAGCTGTGTTCTTCATCGATACTACCTCACACCCTAATTAACCCATCTCCTCTCCTAAACCCCTCTATGAGGGGATCTCCATTGGTCGACACCACATTGAGTACTTTCATAGAATTTTAAAAAACTTGAAATTCTCGATCTTCTGTTGTACTTGGTTTCCTCATCCTCTAAATAATGTACAATACTTCTCAATCCATGAATGAAAACTTGCAAATGTTTTGATTATTTTTATCTCACAACCATCCTATTTTCTAAACCACTAGACCAATGGTTTAGATTGTTTGGGTATTTTTTTTTAAATCTTAGAATGCTTCTCAGAAAGCATAGGTGGGTAGAAGGGGATGCATAACAGACATGGAAGTGATTCTGCGTGAGAGGGGGTCATCCTCTGCTCTCTGTCCCTACCACCCTTCACCCTGGTCCCTCAAGAGAATTTATACATTTCCTTGCAAGCATAATGTTAAAAAAGAAAGAAAGATTTCTGCTCTAAACGATTTTTTACAGTAGAGCAGGTGGAATTCAGAAAGGTAAGGTGATTTGACCAAGTTCACCCAGATAATTAGCATAAAAGGCAGCACCGGAGCCAGCTCATGCCAGAGCAGCATGTAAACACGCTGTACTTTCAAAGCCTGGTATCTGTATTTGGAGGTAATTATACCCTAGACATGTACCAGAAAAAGGAGACACACTTCTGGGGAGGTAGACCAGGAAATGGTGACAAATCTGCCTGAGTCATTGCTAAAGAAATCCTTTTATGTGCTTATGATGGCCTTTAATGCAGTAAAATAATTTTTTTAAAAAACCTTTAAACTCACTGTCATTGAGTCAATACTGACTCCTACCAACCCTATAGAACAGAATAAAACTGCCCCTGTGGGTTTCTGAGCTGGTAACTCTCCACAGGAATAGAAAGCCTCTTCTTTCTCCCTCAGAGGGACTGGTGGTTTTGAACTGCTGACCAGGCAACAGCCCAGTATGTAATCCACTGTGCCATCAGGGCATATATATTCTTAGAAAACCAAAGCCACTGCCATCTCTTTAAAGGAGTAGAGAAAACAATCTTTCTACTCCCAGAGCTGCTGATGGTTTCGACCTGCTGACCATGAGTATCATAGCCTAGCTCCTAACCGCTATGCCACCAGAGCTCCTTCACACACATGTACACACATGTCCACACATATACACACATGTACACACATGTCCCCTGAATAAATGTATGGAGTACCTAACGTGTATGCATACATATTAGGTATGGAGTACTCAATGCGTACATAATTAGGTACTCCATACATTTATTCAGTGAGTGAAAACTCAGAATTTCTTCCCCATGTTATCTGTTCATTCCTCATGAACCAGCAGACTGCCCATTAAAAATCTTCAACAGTGTATTTAGGATTTTTAAGAAAGTTTCATGAAAAGCAAATGTGCAGAAACCCGTTGACTTCTCATAGACTTGGAAGTAAATTGGCTTGTGTGTTCCCTTTGTAAAGCTAGACCAATAACATCTTTCTGCTTTGTTCTTGCAGCCCTGCCAAGCCCAAACATGTGGAGCTAAATCTTAAACAGCCCAAGAATCTTGACAGCTTGGGAAATGAGCAGAATCCTTTTAGCCAGCCAGTCCACAAGGGAAACACTGCTACCAAAATCTCCTTATTTGAAAACAAACGGGCCAACAGTAGCCCAAGACACGCCGACTCTCGAGGCACCAGGAACATCCCTCCTGCTAATAAAACATTTGTTGGCCGCGCAAAGCTGAATTTAGCCAAGAAGGCCAAGGAAATGGAGCAACCTGAAAAGAAAGTAATGCCCAACAGTCACCACAATGGTGTGCTGGCGAAGGAAACTCCTGTAGAACCCAAAGGTGTCCCTGAGGAGGAGACGGGGGCTAGGAGGCCCAGTGTGAGAGGAACAGAAGGGGATCCGGCCAAGGATCAAGCACTCAGTACTCAGCTTAACCAAGGAGAGAAAGCAGAAGTGCACCCAGATGCTGCTTGTCCCTCAGTGGCTGCTGCTCTGGCCCCGGTCAGGGACCACACGCTCTTGGGAGCGGACAACTTGAAGGCTGCCAACAGCAAAAGGCTTGAACCTGAACATATGACTGATCCATCCCCAAATATTGCCATCCACCTTAATACCAAAGATTCACCTCCACCAGCGGTACCCAAGGCAGAGGACACGGTTTGTGACTCACAGCCCCCAGCTGAGTCATCTAATGGACCTTCTTTTCTCTCGACATCTGCACCTAGCCCTGTGGATGTTCCCGAAGACATGTGTGCCCAAGGGCCCATGAGCAGTTTACCATGCACGGATGCACATGTGCCAGGAAACCATAATGGAGGAGTGTTTCCTGCGTCTCCTCAGGATCGTGAGAACACACCCCTCTCCGAACCTGGAGGAGGAGGCGAAGCGACCCCTCCCTTGTCCGCAGAGGCTGTGGTAGATGAGTGCCCATCCAAGGTTCTTGTCCAGGTCAGATCCTTCATGCTTCCTGTGGAGAACACCCAGGATGTGAACTCCCAGATCATCTCGGATCACTCTGAAGTTCAAGAGGTTCAGTTGTCAAGTTTACACAACAATGAAATTGAAGTCGTCTCTGTTGCAAGCTGTGCTCCCCAGAAGGAGGAAGTTCTGGCCAGTAAGAGCACATCACCCAAACCCACTCATGGCAAAGAGGAACACACCGCAAACCCGGGCCCACAAGCCATGCCACGGGTGTCAGAGAACACTCTGCCTAGCCAGGCCCCAACTCAGGCCAGCCAACCGGCCCCCACGGCAGAATCCAGCCCGACCAACTCTCCTTACAGCGGGAAGAGGTTAGAAGTTCTGCAAAGGCCAGATCACCCTGTAGTGAATGGCCAGGACAGCCCTGCTGGGCGTCTGAACATCTCTGCTGGCAGTGAGGACAGTATCCTTGATTCTTCCTCGGACATGGAGAAATTCACTGAAATCATTAAAAAGATGGACAGTTCTGTGTGTGTGCCCCAGAAGAAAAAGAAGGCCAGGGTGCCCAGCTCTCCCACCCCTCACTTCGCCATGCCACCTATTCATGAAGACAACTTAGAGAAAGTGTTTGATCCCAGCGTGTTCACCGTGGGCTTAGGGAAGAAAAAGGAAAGTCTGGCCGACATGTCCCCAGCTTTACAGCTGATGCAGAACCTGGATGCCAAATCCAGACTGAGGCCCAAGCGGGCCTCTACCGAGCACAGCATCCTCTTCAGGTCCCTGCAAACTAACCCGGATGGGCAAAAGGAACCCGCGCTGCCTCCAGGAACCAGTGACAAAGAGAGCAGGGACATTACAAATGGTGGAGTTAAGAGGTCCCGCCTAGAAAAGAGTGCGCTCTTCTCCAGCATGTTGGCACCTACTTTACCGCCAGACCAAATCTTTTCTCCCTCGGTGACATCAGTCAAGACCATGACCACGTCTTTCAGCACTTCCCCAAACAGTTCTCTTTCGCGCTCTTCAGGGTTACAGCCCGGGACGGAGGCCGCCCCACCCTGTGGGGCAGACACCCAGCAACCGCATCTACCCAACCACTCCCTGAAGGTCTTCAACTTCGACTCGGCGCCCACAGCTCATTCTGGTTTCAAAAGCCCAAGCTACATGGACAAATACCTGCACAAGGAGGAAGCCAAAAAAAATGTAGATTCCCGAAGCAACCTGCACTTGCCAGAAGTGAAATTTTCTGAATTTTCCAAACTGAAGACCAACGAAGATCCAGAGAACCCGAGTCATCTTGAAAGTGCTTTCAACCCCAGCCTGCCCAACTTTGGAAGCAGCGACACAGACTTCATGGGTCTTTTCAAATCCAGCCGGTATGACCCAAACATTGCTTTCTCTGGACTGTCCTTATCAGACTCAATGGTAAGTGGAAACACCCTGATTTGTTGTTGGGGGGGTGGGGGTGGGTTGGAATGCGAGTGGAAAGGGAAGGAGGGTGATGCGTAGTTCGTGCTGTTAGTCTTTTAGACAAGCTTGTCTTCCTGTACGCTTGCTTTCTATTCATGCATCACAGAGTTCTGCATGGTTTGAAAACCTGGGTGTGAGGGACCTTTAAGATTCTAGAACAAAGGTGGTAAGATTTCTGCCCTGGAGGCATTTATGGTCTAGCAGGGATAATAAACTATGACTGCTTTAAGGCACTTGCAGATTTACCCATTGTGGAAAGTATTTTGAGAGTTCAGAAGCAGACAGGATGCTTTTTCTTACTCAAGTTTTGTATGAGTATGCTTAATACTTTATGGGAGTGGACTTAGGATTTTTAAGATTTGTAAAACAGCTTCTTCTGTTTGGAAAGGCCCCAGCTAGGGGTAGGGTGGTGTGGGGTGGGGCGGGGTGGGGGTGGTGGGGGGTGGTGTGTGTTTGTGTGTGTGTGTGTGTGTGTGTGTGTGTGTGTATGTCCCTGTTAGGGTGTGGTGGTGTGTGTGTGCGTATGTGTGTGTGTCCCTGTTAGGGTGTGGTGGTGGTGGTGGTGGGGTGTGTGTGTGTGTGAGAGAGAGAGAGATTATTTGTGAGCCACTTTCATCAGAGAAATATTTTTTTTCCTACACATCTAGGAGAAATCTTGTGTGTATGTCAGATCTTTCCTTTTGATTATACTGGAAATTACTTTGAAAATCAGACTTTTGAGGAACAACTATGAATATTTGTCTATCTTTTTTATTGCTAGTTTTCAGACTTTTTTAAAACTTAGTTTTTGATGTGAATGTGTGCCCTTTTGTTACCACACTTGATGCCACCTTAAAGGAAGGCCATGGAAGAGAAAGGCCCCCTGTGGGTGTTGAAGTTGCTTCTGCTGTCTGAGGCAGGGTAAGCAGTTGTGGAGTTGGTTCTTCCTCAGTGACCGCGCGCGTCAGGGTAGAGCTGTTTCCTTAGAGTTTGCTTCTGTAGCACCTCCAGATAGACACGGACTGTCAGCTTTGGGGGTAGCAGCTGAGCACACGGTTCATTGTTGGCACCACCCAGGGGCTCCAGAAACGAGGATGGCCTCTGCCTTCTGTGGGCCCAGCCCGTGGTTCAGGCGCATTGGCTCGTGTGGGCTGTGAGCCACTCGTTGCTTTCGGTCGAGGACACTGAGCACCCTCCTGGGTGTACGCCAGCCACTGCAGCATGTTGTGTTTGTTGTATCGGCTTTTGTTACAAGGCAGAGAAAATAATGTTGGAAAACTAATAAAACCTCACTGCCATCAAGTTGATTCAGACTCAGTAACCCTGTATGACAAGATAGAGATGCTCTGGTGTTAACGAACTTTTTAGGGACTAGAAAGCCTTGTCTTTCTCCTTCAAAGCAGCAGGTGGTTTTGAACAGCTGACCTTTCGGTTAGCAGCCCAATATATTTATCATTAGGTTTCCAGCAAAGGTTCAGATTCCCCCGCTCATGTGATTTTTGTAAACTAGAAGGTGTCGAATCTTTTTGATTCTCAGAACTGCTTTACAGTTTTAAAAATGACCAAGGCCCCTGAAGAGCTCTGGTTTATGGCAACGATGCCTATCCAGGTTTGCACTGTTAGAAATTAACCCAGAAAATGATGCTGAAATGCAAGTGCACCAGCACCCTCCCTAGCAGTCATGAGAAGTCTGACGGCTGACGCCACAGGGCACCTTGTGAGAGAAAACAGTGAGAATGGGCAATCACCTGGGCTACTCTGAAAAGAGCTGTGGTCCCGTGGACCCCCCAAAGGTCTTGGGACTCATTTAGGGGCCCTTGGAGCAGCTTGAACTACCGATGTAAACAAAACGAGCACACACATACACAAACAATTGGTCTGTGTGCCTCTCTGTCTCTCTTTACCTTCCTGCCCCCAAGAACCCCAGAAGGCATGAGGCTCTTCACTGATAGGCTCTCTCTCATAAGCATTCTTAGATCACTTACTTGCCCAAACCTGAGGACAGGATAGACCTAGTTTTCTTATGGAGCCCTTTGAAACCCATGTCAAGGGAAGTTTAAAAAAAAAAAAAGCTATGTATTTTTGTACAGCCTGTTCTTTGTTGTTGTTATTGTTGCTGTTAGGCTCTGGACTATCCTGGTTATATAACTAGCCTGACCTTACTGTCTTACCTGAATTTCAGTGTACGTTTCAGGCTCTCTGTTCATCCTCTCTTCTAATATGTATGTAAAGGTCAAGACGTGTATGCCGTTTTGATGACAGGTGGTGCTCTGTGGGAGCCTTCCCCTGGTCTCTGGGCACATTCTGCTCCCATAAGATGCAAGCTGTGAAGAGGGACAGACCAAAGGCAGCCCCTAGAGTAGGCATCCAGGTCAGCACTGAGAGTAGTCCATGTCTTGTAATGCTTTTACATGTGTAATTAGTAATTTTATTGTAGTACGCATTTCTGGTTTTACTGGTCTTTTCAGATGCTCTTGAAAATGGTTAGTTTGGGAGCCATATAAAAATGTATTTATTCTTCAAAAGGGAGCCGTGGTGGAGCCAGTGCTAACTGGAAGGCAGAGGTGGTTGTCTCCCTGGGAGAAAGATGAGACAGTTTGCTTCCAGAAAGATTCATGGCTTTGGAAACCACATGGGGCAGTTCTGCTCTGCCCTATAGGGTGGAAGAGAATGGGTTTGTTGTTGTTTATTCATTAAAAAGAGGGGAACAAGTACCCACTGTTTAGATACTGCCCCCTGGGGTGCTGCAATGACCCAGGGGGCTGCAAAAGCACATACTTGTACTTTATCTTGGCTTATGGGCTACAGTGCAAACGTTTTTAACTGCCAGGGGGGGTCAGTGAAAAACTTCTTTTCTGAAAAGGGCCTGTAGTCTAATCAAGTGTGGGAACTTATGAAGTATACCATATGCAATCTATGTTGTAAAATTTGCCCCCCCCTTAAATTAGTAGTTATGTGATGGTAAGTAGATGTGACTATGGAAAAAAACAAAATCTCCTGAGATGTTATGTGAACAGATAAAATTAATTCAGCTTCTCTTATATAAGTGATTAATACATTTTCCCTCAATTTGAGACTATATTAAAAGTACTTGGCTCGTGTGTTTCATAAATTAGATGTGTTCTTATTGTTTTTCTACACAACAGGGGCCTGACTTTGGGGCCCTGAACTTCCTGGCATATCCTAGAACGCTGAGAAGAGATTGAAATGGCAAGTTCAGTTATGGGAAAATGATCGCTCTCCACTTAACAATATAAACTCAAGAGTTTTAATGTAGCGGTGGCATCAATCAGTGGGCATACTTCAAGCTGATCAGTTGTAAAACTGGCATCTTAAAGAACTAGGCAGGGGGTGCGGGCGGCGGGGTAGGGGGGTGGCACGTAGCAAAGAGGATTGTTCTGCTGAGTTGTGTAACTATTGGTTGTGTTTTGTTTACCTGATTACAGTCACTTAGAGGAAGTACCCAAAATAAAATCAACCCCCGGCCTGGAAAGGTAAGGTTATTATCTCCTCCTATGCTTGTTTTCTGTTGGTCTGATGAAGTGCCCCAGGGTCAGCTCCTGCTCGCTCTGTTTCTTTAGCTGGTGATCTACAGTGAGCCCGAGGCCTCTGATGCGTGCGTGGAAGTTTTCCGAGACGTCCTGGACTGTAGCTCGTGGACCCTCGCTCCAGTGATCCTCATCAAAGTCGTTAGAGGGTGGTAAGAAAGCGCATGCCTCTCCACTTCCTGCCTTCTGCAGGGTCCTGTTGGACACGATGCCTGGTCCTTATTTGAAATTTGAAAGACGATGCATTTAGCAATGTGACAGGCAGAAACCACTGCTCTGCAAACCACAAACGGTTGCTATGGAGTTAACTCTGAAACCCTTGGCGAACCCTTGTGGACGAAAAGCACTTAAAAGATGCCTTTTCATTATAGGAGTGACAGGCGGAGGCAAACTTTGCCAGTGAGACGTAGAGGCTGCTTTTCCTCCTGTGGCTCCTCCTGTGCTCTGGGCTAGTCACAGGCTGTGTGTGTGTGTGTGTGTGTGTGTGTGTGTGTGTGTTGTGTTGTATTGTGGTGTGTGTGTGTGTCCTGGGGCTAGACACAGGCTGTGTGTGTGTGTATGTGTGTGTGTGTTGTGTTGTGGTGTGGTGTGTGTGGTGTGTGTGTGTGTGTCCTGGGGCTAGTCACAGGCTGTGTGTGTGTGTGTGTGTGTGTGTGTGTGTGTGTGTGTGTGTGTCCCGGGAGGTCGGTGAGAAGGACTCGACTCCTGCTCGTGGTCCGGAGTGGACTTTTCTTTCATCTGTAAGGAGAAATATTGTTAACTTGTTATGCTAGGTCAATGAAAGCCTATTCTAAAATTTTAATTTGCTTTCTAACTTTTCTATAAAATAGTTTGGATTAAGTTGATGAAAGCATGAATACGTTGCTGGCCTTTTCCTCACCAGTACAGTTTTCAGTTTGCTTCAGACTTCTTCCCAACAGGGCCCTGCGATCATCCTGTATCCTTTGAGAAAATCTGTCAAGATCACTTTTTCAGAGTCCTAAAACCAGCCGTCCTCACCGTCTGAGCTGAGCTCTCTGCTTGGAATTCATCGTTGAAGTCCTTTCTGCCCTCCTTTGAAACACGTGATCCACCGAAAACTCTGCTGTCATATAGGGCGGCACGCCCACAAACTCATTGCAAGGACGAAAAGATGTGGGAAGACGTTCACTTGAGTTTTGTTTAAAATTTGATATTAGCCTTGACCTCAACATCATTTTTAGCTTATGGCAAAGTAGTAGTTTTTGTGAAGAGACACTAATGAGATTAACACGAGTGTGTTCTGAGAGAACGTGTTTGCAGCTGATCACAAAGACGGGTTGAACACATTTTGCTTGGCATAGCCCTAGTTGCAATACTTGTGCCTTACCGTCCTAGTTCATGTTGATGCTTTAAAAATACTTGAAGATCTTGATGTGGTTCTTGAATTTTCAGAGGTTCAATTAATTTCACTCAAGTCTTTAATTTTAAGGAGAGATTATATTATTTTAATCGCTATGAAACCGGTCATCAATATACAAAATATATAGTGGCGGTTAGCCCGAATATTTGAGCAATCAAAAGCCTCTGTCTCCAGGGCTGGCTAACAATTTTTCTGTCTTTTCTACTTAGCTGGATTTTGTATGAGAAGCCCAATTTTGAAGGGCCCTCCATTCCCTTAGAGGAAGGAGAACTGGAACTCTCTGCTCTCTGGGGTGCAGACGAGAATCTGGAAAATGATGAGACCGAGGCAGCCAAGCCTACGGTGATTGGCTCAATCAGACACGTGATCCAGGTAGGTCGTGTTAAAACCAGATTTCTTCATTCCACAAGTACTTAGAAGGGTGCCAGGCCCTCATTTTGCCTTAAGGAAAGTGATCATTTTAAGTTCATTGACGTGAGCAACAGGGGAAAATACCTGATTGCAGCGTGCAGATATTTTACCTTGTTGATATCTTTAAGTTAAATATATTTTAAAGAGATGAGATAAGAAACATTTGAGTAAAATTATTGAATAATCGAGTAAAAATTTTTGACAATCAAATCCTTATGGTAAATTAATTATATATAATGCCCTGTCACTCACTTGTAGGCCTCCCATCTCCAGCTCCTCAATACACCTTGTTAGACTGGTCTTGATGAATTCTATAATGAACAAATTCCCTGATTTAATTACTCCTCTGCTTGCCACGTAAGTGTAGGTTACCTTGTGTGGCTTAAAAGCATTTAACTTTGAATCTAAAAGTAATTCAGTTGCTAGTTCAACTCTGAGGCTTCATGTAAGTTTTAAAACTAGGCATTTGAGGCTGTTTTATGGATTGAATAAAATTTATTGATGTGGGAAATGTCTCAGAGTCTGTCTTAATCATTCTTGGACATTGGAAGGTTCTTAGCCTTCTCAAAATATGCTTCACTGAAACGTAACATTTTAGTTTTATAAAATCAAGATGGGAATTGGCATTCAATAAGAACAACGAGGTGATTTCTAAAATGAGTGTGACTAAGAGTAAGTATGAGTAACAGAGTTGGCCAGAGGCATTACAGGCTTGCCTAGGTCAACATTTCTGATTGACTTAGATGATATCTGTATTCTAAGTGACTTATCTTTTAAAAGTTTTAAACTCATACTGTCATATGCCTTAAATGGGATGTGGGAACCCATTTCAAAATGGCCTAGTTAGTAGAACTAATCACTTGTAGGATTTGGAGGGTTTTTTCCCCCATTGTTCAAATAATGTTGCCAATAAAGGGATCTTTAAAAATATCCAACTTCTACTACCACGAAGTGTCTACCCTGCTCATCTTGTGAGTTCCCCACCCTTTCTCATTTTCCTTTTCTGGAATTGTAGTACAAATACATGCTCTGGTGTTACTGCGTCTCTGGGCTTCCCACGGAAGTTCTCCATCCCTTTCCCCTCCCTGCCGTTTTCCTGAAGACCACGCTCCCTAAGAGCATCAGACTCTGGGAACTTGGTTTTGTTGTTTTTAGATACATAAGCTGTTTTTACTTGGGGATTTGGCGATTCCCACAGAGGGAGGGGGAAAGAAAGTAGCGTTCTGAAAGAGGCTTCTGCTGGCGCAAGCTGACTTGATGGAAATGCTCTCCCCGTGACCACATACTGGAGGTTTATTCCCACTTTTACCTTTCCTAAGCTTATTGGAACTTACGTGTCCCCTAGTTTTTAGATAGCCTGATATGAACATGTTTATGCCTTCAGTAACTTAACATTTTATAGTGTATTTCCTTCAGATGCATGTTTCCGAGTGGTGTCCTGGTGAGGGGTGGGAGCCTTTTGGTGGTTTCAGATACACCATGAATTACATTATTTTAGAGGGCATTGTGATGTCTTGAAGCATTAGCCTGAGTCCACATGTATTCAAGAGGGTTGCCTTTCCAGTTCTCTGGAGTTGTTTTTATGGTAATGGTAGCATGTTCCCTGAGCGGATTTAATTTAAACATGTGCATTTCTTCTGTACCCCAGAACCTTTTCTGTACTCCGAGTTCAGCAGCAGAACAGAGGCTCAATAGATAACCAATTAATGCTTAGGCACGCAGCCAAGAGAAGCTTTCTGCAGTGAGCAGGGCAGGGTGAAATGCAGAGATTTATGACTCACTGAAAATGTGTACCTTCATCTTTACAACTCAGGCCAAACCAACATTCTGTAGGTGTAGTCATGGCCGAGCAGAGTTACCACAGGGCACTAGGTGCAAAACAGTTGAGAAAGAGTAAGCACAATCGGTCTGTAGACTGGAGCCTCTGACCTTGACTTGCCCTGTCAGCGCAAAGGAACCTATGGGAGGCAGTCCTTGGAGGGATTGTGGGGAAATAAAGGTGCTCGCTCTCACGCCAGGGGAATCGTCTCTGACCATTGTGTGCATGCGCTCGGAGAGGCATGGTGTGCCCCAGAGAGGCTCACAGGCGAGTCCGGTGGAAGGAGAGCAGAGAGGGAGAGAATGGCAGCCGCCCTGTGTTCCAGCTTGTTCCAGGTGCAGCAGAAGCACAATGGCCCTTGCATACGTGGTGTCGTTGTTGTTACAAATCTCTGTGTGTTTGTTTCAGGATTACAGAGTGAGTCAAATTGACTTATTTACTGAACCAGAAGGGTTAGGACTTCAGAATTCCTACTTTGATGATACCGAAGAAATGCAGGGATTTGGGTTAATGCAGAAAACGCGTTCCATTAAAGTACATTGGGGCACGTAAGTATTTCAGATCCCATTTTCATGAAGCTTTGTGCGGGGTGGGAGTATAGCACGGGGCAGGGAAGATGAAGTATAGTTTCTCCAATTCATTGGCCTGTTCAGTAATTATTCACTGAGGGGTATGTTTTTAAAAAGGTGCACACGCTTCTGGGTCTTTGGGATCTGGGCTGCGATGGTTCCCTTCTCTTGTAAGTGATGACCCCCTGGGGTGGGGGCAGTGTGGAGAAAGCGGCACTTTGATGCAGGGCCTTCTTTGCCACTATGGACCTGGTTCCTGCAGGCTGAGCGAGCAGATTCTCCCTCCACGGTAATCCACAGGACACGGATAGCCCGTGTCCCGGAGCTCAGCTGGCTGGGGGCCAGCACACCTGCCCCTCCCTCTACGTTTTTCTCCCAGTGTTGTCCTCAGTCCTCCGATGTCTGTCGATGTCATTCCTTCCACCAACCACAGGAAACTGCAAGAGACTGTGAACACAGATGGGAATGAATGCCTGAGGTCGGGGAGGAATGAGGAGAGAAAGTGCAGACTGTCACACCACAGAGCAGCCATTTCTAAGCCAGGCGACCTCCCCAAGACCTATGAAAGGTGCCTTCCTTCCAGGCACGAGCTAGAGAATAACAAGGAAGGACCGTCCTGGTGCTTTGTCAGGCCTGTGCGTTCGGGCAGGATTTAGTGTAGTGTTAGCATATTGCTCAAGAGTCCCTTTTGATGTATGAAGTTACTTCCCGAGAACAGTGCAAGGGCTTCTGCTGTAGAACTGCAGGGACAAAGTCACACCACGTGGTATCCTGAAGGCCTTCACAAGGGAACTTGGGCGGCTCAGTGGTTGAAGTGCTCGACTGCTGGCTGAAAGGTGGGAGGTTCAAACCCACCAGCTGCTCCGTGGGAGGAAGATGTGGCAGTCTCCTTGCATAAGGAGTTACATAGCGCTTGGAAGCACTCGGCAGTTCTTCTCTGCCCCGGAGAGTTGTTCTCAGTCGGGATCAACCTAACAGGAGGGAGTTCGGTTGTGGTTTAGGCCTTGGCAGGCTGATGGAATTTCTGAAGGTGAATAATTAAAAACGTGGAATGAGGAAAACTTGTTGTTCCGTATGCGCTCTGGCGGTGTGGCGTAGAACAGATAAAGGACTTGAACAAATATGAGCCCACACCATGTCCGTGGGACGCATGCTTCCATTGGCCCATCTGCTCCCTCGCTCACTGAGCATGCTGCGCACCAGGTGCTTTGCTGAGCACTGTTTTTGCAGGAGCAAATTGCCAGGTCTTTCCTGCAAAGTGGTGGGTGGATTCAAACCGCGGACTCGGTTAGTGGTTCAGAGCCTTAACCACTGCCCCAGCGGAGCTTGTTCTTGTGTAGGAATAGACCGTGCAAGTGCGTATGCAAGGTGTCAGATGATGTACTGAAGTCATTCAGTGCTCCAAGAAACAGTGACAGAGGACCAGTGAGCCGTGCAGTTGTGGAGGGAGTGGCCGGGGTGCCGTGGAAACAGCTCTGAACCGAGTGAGGGAGGCAGCTGTGCAGCTCGCTTGGGGAGGAGAGAGGGCAGGTGCCCTTTGCAGGAAAAAGCAGCACAGGCAAAGCCCAGCTTGGTAAATTTGGGCAGCAGCCAGGAGGCTTAGGTGGCTGGAGGGGAGAGCGAGAGATAGGTGGGGAGGACCCAATCATGCCAGGTGTTTTAGATCTCAGAGGATTTTAGATTTAAATTTCAGCTGCATGGGAAATGATTGGAGGCTTTCGATTTGGTTTAATTTTTTTAATGTGATCATTAGAAAATGTTTTGTAAAGAGGCAGGCGTGGTAAAAGCAAACCAGGTAAGAGGCATTGCATAATCCAGGCAAGATAGGGTCATAGCTGAGGGGAGATGAGGAGTGGGCTGTTCGGGATCAGGATGATGGTGGGGGGGGGGGAGGTGAGAGGTAGACAAGTCCTGGGTAGTGGTGATAGTGGTCACGGTGGTGAGAGGTGATCAGAATCAGGATACATTTGCAGGTGGAACTGATGTGACCTGTGCACAAGTGGTACATAGAGTAGGAGGGGCTGAGATACCTAGGAGTGTTGGAGGAGCAGGCTGGGAGGGACTGTGAACTTCAGGCTTTCGGTCTGGGACAAGCTCATTCAAGTGCTCTTCAGGAGGCTGAGTAGATACGTGGTGCTGGGCTTGAGGGCAGAGGCAGGAGATCTAAATTTAGGAGTCATCAGCATCATCTCTGATGCTGGCTCACAGCGACCCTCCAGACAGGGAAGAAGTGCCCCTGTGGGGTTTGGAGACTAGTTAAACCTGTGCTGGGCGAGATGTCAAAGGGGGAGTATAGTTCAGAGAAGCCATCTGAGCCTTGGGCAATTTCACTTGTGGATTGGGAAGGAAAGGAGGCCTCTAGGCAAACTAAATGCCTTAGCCTCTTTTAACCTTTAATGTCTCATAGCAAAGGCATCAAACAGCTCCCCTCCCCCTTCTCTAGCACAGCTGTGTTAATTTGAGAAACAATACTTAGAAAAGACTCAAATAGGCATGTGCCAAACACCTTACTGTCCCAGTGTCATGACTCAGCCTTGCACCCTGCTGAGTCATGCTGAGCTGCACATAAGTGGCACTTCTTTGCAGTAAAGGTAACTTTTGCCCATGAGTGGCAGGGATGGCCCTGTCATCTCTGATTCGTTTTATAATAGACAAAAGTGTGGCAACAGACAGCTTTTCTTCCTCCCCCCACCCCCCGGGTGTTTGTGTCTGTGTCTGGGTGTTTGCTTCTAGTGCCGTTCGGATGCAGCAAGCTTCGGCCAGTGTCCGCTCTGTCAAGTCAAATTGGGGCTCCCTGAACTTGGCAGTGGACTTCTGAAGGTCGGCTGGAGTCGGATCTTGATGGTTGAGAGGATTCAGTCAGAGGACCTGCACCCCTTTGGCTCAGTCTTCGCTGTGGAGGGAGGGTCGTTTCAGATCACAGGGAGAGGTTTATTCCAGGGCCGGCCCCTCAAGATGCAGCTCTTCTACACACAGACCAAATAGGGTGCTGCCAGGCTCTCATGTGCAGAGTTCACTGTCGCGCTAAGCACATTCCCCTTTCACATGCTACAGAGTGTAATTTTTTTTTTTTGTGCGGCTGGCTAATCCCTACCGGAAGTGAGGACATGTTGTGTGTCCCCCAGTCTATTTCTGTTAGAAATAAGGAACTTTCTAACCTCAGGGACTAGAAGGTGTTGTGGCCAAACACCATCACTGACTCCCCGAGGCTTAGGTCGCGCTCAGGTTAGGGCTACCTGTCAGCCCAGCATGTGCTAGGATGCAGTGTTCACACCGGCAGGCCAGGTACTTTTTTGTAATAGCCAAATGTTCTTTCATCATTTGTGTTATGTGGTCTTTGATATAAGCAGGGGAATGTATGTGTATGTGTGAGTTGTGAAGTCTAATGGTAAACCGCCCATTTGCCCATCAGCCCACTTAACAACCAGTTCATTGCCAACACTGCGGTAGCAGCCTCTGCCGCCCGCCTGATCCCTTCCTCCTGCCTCAGCACGGCACCCCCACTGCCCCCAGGCTTGTGGTTTTCTCATTTCCTTATGTTGCAATTTCTTGCTAACGTCTGTATCCCGAAAATATTTTAACTTGCTTCTGAACTTTAAAAATTGCCAGCAGATTTCTCCTCCATGACTCCCTCGCTTTGCTATGCATTGTTTCTTTATTAATATAGGTTGATTAGTGAGTATGTTTGTATTCCATTCTATTTTTACCGCTATACATAGTTCACTGTGGGGTGTACTCCACTAAAGCCCCTTTTTATTATGGAAGTGTCAAATATACACAAGGTTGCAAAGAATAGTTCAGTGGTCCATATACCCTTCCCATTTAGGGTTTACACCTGTTAGCATCTTGCTATATATATTGTTATTTCTAAATGTGTCAGCATCGCCCAGATGAAGAAAGGGAACCTTTCTAGCACCTCCGCAGCTCCCTCCTGTCTCCTGATCCTCTCCCTCAGCTCCCTTAGCCAACTCCCAGCATCGTGGGCACATTCAGCAGGCTCATCCATGCGCCCCCCACACTCATTTTCTTTGCCTGTGTTCACAGATCTTCAGTAGGACTCTGGTTGGTACGTCCCTGTATAGTTGGGTTTAGAAGTTACGGATTTCTATAGGGGATCTTTAACAAAAAATATTACCCAGTGTGTGTCCTTGACTCAAAATGAGGAACACAAGAGAAGCTATCAGACCCATTTTGCTGCTAAAAGGTGCTTGCAGCCGTCCAGCACAGTGTCCTGGGAAACGTTAGAGGACAATGTGGACAATTCTAGCGAGACTAACAAAGCACTGGAGACAATAAGTCACTAATCACCCAGGGTCCTGTACTTGTTTACAAAGGGGCATGTTAACATCTCCTTACTGTGCAAGTCATTTCTCCACCCACCTCACCTTCCCAGAACCTCACAGGAACCAAGAAGTTTATAAGGAAACTTTGCACCGTCTCTAGAGACAGTTAGTTCTAAGAGGCATGCATGGCCAGTGGCTGTAGACTGGTGGCTTGCAGGTTGCTCTGATGCCGGGAGAAATGCTCTTGAAGTTGTCCAGGATTTCATCTTTCTTGGATCCACAATCTGTGCTCCTGAAAGCAGCAGTCCAGAAACCGGACCTACTGCAGTGACACAAACCTGCTGCACAAGCCCTCTTTTTAAGTCTTAAAGAGCAAAGAAACCATGAGACTAAGATATGCCTGATCCACGGCACAGTATTTTCCATTGCCTCACATATACAGAGAAGCTGGACAATGGGTAAGGAAAACTGATGCATTTGGATTCTGGTGTTGGTGAAGAAGAGTGAAAGTACCAGAGACTGCCGGAAGAGCAGACAAATATTTCTTGGAGGAAATAAAACTAGAAGGTTGCTTAGAAGCAAGGATGGGAGACTTGTCCCTTGCACTATGGTCACTTCATTGAGAGGTCAGCTTCAAAAGTAGGACATCATGATCAGCAAAAAACAGGAAGACTTTGACGATATGGACTGACAGCGTCCATAATAAGGGGGCAGTTGTGAGGATGGTGCAGGACCCGGCAGTGTTTGGTTCTGTTGTACATAGGGTCGCTGTGAGTCAGAACCAGCTCAGTGGCACCTAATAGCACATGGTTGTGGGGTGGGTTGGGAGGAGCTTTGTGGGACCTTTGACCGCAGCAGAAGTGGAAGCTAAAAAACCCAGACCTTAAAACTCAAAAAGCTTTGCAGCCTGGAAACAAGCGTCCTGACAGACCTGTAAAGTCCCAGAGCACACTACTGAACCTTAAGTAAGGCTGGAAGTGGTGGCCCTGACTCATTCTGAAAAGAAAGCACTCTGTCCGTGAGCTCGCTGTAATAGCCTTGCCACCCTCACGAGGAGCCTGCCCTGGTGTGTGCTTCCAGCTGGGTGTTATGGCGCTGTACTTTGCTTAGTCTGTCACGTAGGGACAGTCATATCCCCTCCCCACAACACTGGTGTATCCAGGTAAAATTCTGGGTGGCATTCTCCATGGGAACTGCCTAGATGCTGGCTCTGGTTCTTATTACTTTTAACACTGTGGCAGTGATTAGGTAGAACACCCTATTCCTTGGTTACAAATGAGGTGTTAACCTTTTGAAAGCAAAGCTTAAGATTTCCTCGTGAGGGCCACTCAGTACATACACTGTAATAAGATTAAAGCCATTGAAACTGGATACAATTCTATACTGGAACGGGGGCTCCCTGTGGCGTTGAGGAAGTACATTGACAACTTGGAAGAGATGCAAACTTCTCCACTTAGACTCCATGAACGACATATTAGACGAGTAGACAAAGCCAACAGAAAGGAAAAGTGGAAGGGCAGATGGTGGCTTATTCCTCTTTGTGTGCAATGTCCCTCTAGTACCAAGACTAACCGCACATCATGCCCACCCTCGTGCTGCCTGTGTGTCCCTGTGTAGGAGAGGGCCCGGGGACCAGAGGAGCAGACACTGAAGGGAGTGATGAGTTGTCTCCTTCTTTCCCTCCTGGATGCTGTTTAGATGGCTGATCTATGAAGAGCCGGGATTCCAAGGCATCCCTTTCATCCTGGAGCCTGGCGAATACCCCGACTTATCCTTCTGGGACACGGAAGAAGCCTACATCGGATCCATGCGGCCTCTGAAAATGGTAACCGCGAACCCACGCCTCGTAGGACTTTGGAGCAGCACAGCTGGCTGTTCAAAACCAAACCTGTATTAATGGGGCCGCTTGCTGGGGGGACACAACAGGAGTAGCTGGCTACTGATCCAATGGCAGATAAGCCACTGCCCTTTGCCTCCAAGGCAGGCGCGCAGCCTTTAGGAGGCAGATGTGTGCGCAAAGCTTCAGCCCACGTGGTTTAGTAAGCGACGCACAGAGAAAGGGGAGGCAGCCCATCACCACCTGCAGGCGCTGTGGCAGGGAAGGGAAAGAATGCGGAGGACAGCATCGTGCCGAATCCAGGGGGCCTTCGAAAGGAGCTGTCTATGGGGACACACTGCATGAGCAGGGGACGCAGTGAGTGCCAGGCGCCACCCCGTCTGCATCTGCTTCCAGCGTGCTAACTCAGTGGTTGGCTTTTCAGGGTTTGGCAGCCCTGAGCCTTAGTGCGCCCTTCCCAGGGCCGGCAGGGGAGGGGCGGGCGGGGCGGGGAGGGCCGGGCCTGCTCTGCATGCAGGAGGCAGGAAGGAAGCTGCTGCTCCCACAAACAGCTTGTAAAAGGGCACTGTTCCCTTGCTTTCAGAGCCGCTTGGAGGCAACTCAGGAAGGCGGCACGCTTTGTATTTCAGCTTGACCTAAATGTACTGGTGTTCATGCAACTTATGTTTAGATTTTTTCTCTCTAACATTAAATCCACTTTCAAACAACGAAGGTTTGTTAGCAGGGAGTGCATGTCAACCTCCTCGTGGGCTTTGAATGTGGTTTTACTGCTGAATCCATTACGTTTATGGCATTTGGGAAAGGCTGCTTCTAAAGGGGGAACTTAACCTGTGTGAGCGCTGGTTTGCTGACAGTACAGGCCTGCGCTCCGCTCTGTTACAACTATGGCTCCTGGGGGCAGGGGGTGGGGGGCGGTGTTGAGCAGCTTGTGTCTGTACCTGCTCTAATGCTGTTAACGATATATTGGGGGAAATAGCCTTCTGATTTTCCCACCGATAATTTTAACTCTTGACCTGTTTAATATTTCCACATAATCCTATTTTTATAGTTTATTTTAGTGAGTTTTTCTTGGGAGGGGGGCAGGGGGATAAACAAAGTTTTATAATAGAATCTTTTTAGGACAACTCTGTATGGTCTCATCCCTTGGAATGTTTCCAAGCTCCTCAGATAGTTTAAGCATTCCAAGAACCCTCTGGATCTTATTGTGGCCGTGGGTGAACTTTAACAGGTTCGTAGGCTGCAGGTTGCAAAATCAGATGCCTCCGGGGTCCCGGCAGAGCATGGATGAGTGAGGCTGACTGGGATCTGGAGTTTGTGCCTGCCCCCACAGCAGGGCCTGCTTGCCGGTCAGAAAGTGCCCTTCCTGAGGGGTTAGGTACAATGGTGGCAGATCTTTGATCTGTTTGTCAAGAGAAACCAGAAATATGGATTTTTATGAGAAATTTCCCGAGTTATAAAAGCAAAACAAAAAATGAAGTAGGTCAGAGAATGCAGAGACTCCCGGTTGGACTCCCCAGGCCTCCCATCAGCACTGTGGATCCGGTGAAAACGACCTCAGAGATCTGAGCAAACCCGCGTGTAATTTCCCTCTGAGGCTCAATGACTTACCGCCCCCAGCTGCTGTAGGTAAGATAGAATGGTGATTTGTCGATGGGAACTTACTTTCTTCCTATGCTTTTTTACTTTTCAGGGTGGCCGTAAAGTTGAATTCCCCACGGATCCAAAGGTAAAAGGAAAAGCAGCTGTTTTGTTTGATTCCCACTCCCACTCCCATTGTTAACTATGGAAAGCTCTCTTGAAGCACGGAGCAGGCCGCTGTCTTTAGAGACAGCCCCCAGAGCTGCCAGCCAGGCCGTCGTTACCGTGACCAGTATGCATCGCCATGGCCCAAAAGGCTCCGTGTGGGAATTGGTTCCTCTCTGTGGTTGTAGTTCCTGTAGGGTCTGTTGCTACCTGTCAGTTAGGCAGGACGTTTTTATTGGTTTCTTTTCTAGATAAACGTCCCCCCACTCCCCAGTGCCCTTTCTGCCATCCCTGCACTCTCCCCATCTGTGTCAGACTCTAGTTCATTTCCTGCTCAAGCCGCTTCAGGTCCCTCTGGCTACTTACTTTTGCCTAGACAAAATCCTAAATATCAGTTCTAGACATAGGACAAAAAAAATTATTTAGAAACTCGTTTTATGAACATTGGCTTTGGGCTCTACCACAGTAGCTTTTAAAGGAGCCAGATGTATTTATTTTCTCTAAGGTGTTGTTATTTAGTCAATTAGAAAAATAAGTTTACAACATTTTCATTTCGGTCCCCGAACTTGGTGGTTTTAAGTGGCTGAGGGACGTAGCCTCAGATGAACTGCGGGCGAGCCTCCTTTCTGTTGCAGGTGGTTGTCTATGAAAAGCCTGCCTTTGAGGGAAGATGTCTGGAACTGGAGACAGACATGGACAGCTTTCTCATGGAAGGAGGCGGAGCGGGAGGCGTGGCTGGAGATGATGGTTTGCCGTTTGCATCAGTGGGGTCGATGAAAGTGCTGAGAGGCATGTGAGTAGATGCACGTGGGTCACCAACCACTAGTGACAACAGCCAGGTCCTCCTCAGCACGTTGGGACCAGGCTGAAAGCGGCTGGTCTGGACCATCTAAGCAATGCCTGTCAACATTGTTCATTGGTAAATGGCCACCTGCTTTCTCATCAGCACGCCCAGTTCATCTATTTTATAAATCTTTGAACGCCTTTCCTTTAGAAGAGTATGCTGAGATTAATCTTGTTCAACGTAGACAAAAATGCGCACTATTTAATTACTGTTTGAAGTAAGTGCATCGACTTTGCTGGCTGAAGTTCTTTTCCATCACTTCTTTTTAAATGTGCACATACACGCACCCCTTTAGAGACTGCCAACTGTTTGTTATTGCTTTCTCGAACCTTCTTAGATTTTAGAGAGGAACCCCAGTGGTCCAAGTGTGTGACTTCACGTCTGACCTTTGGCATCTGCTAGTGGAACTGATGGATGCACAGGGAGAAGGCTCACCCTCTTCTCCCGTTGCAGTTGGGTCGCCTACGAGAAGCCTGGCTTCGCGGGCCATCAGTATCTGCTAGAAGAAGGAGAGTACCAGCACTGGAAGGAGTGGGGAGGTTACAATGGAGAACTTCAGTCTCTCCGGCCTATCTTCGGCGTAAGTTAAAGAACAGCTAGGGACTTGATACTGGAGGTCTTTGATCATGAGTATCTAACCTTGGATTACGTTTCTCTTTCGCCATAGGATTTTTCCAATGCCCACATGATAATGTACAGTGAAAAAAACTTCAGCTCCAAAGGTTCAAGTATCGATGTGTTAGGAATCGTTGCCAATTTAAAGGAGACTGGCTATGGAGTGAAGACGCACTCCGTCAACGTTCTGAGTGGCGTGTAAGTGATGTCACCTGCATTGGGTTTTAGCCACGGGTTTCATTTTGGTGTATGTTAACGCCGAGAAGCTAGCTAATAACACACATCCCAGCGGTGAAACGGGCACTTGGCACACACTGCCGCCATATTTCCTACAGTATCTTTCTCCTGTAGACTTTTTGGGTGTTATGACAGAAACGCATAGGACCACGGTCTTCTCTCTCTGTATGCAGAGGTCTCAGGAATTTCTTAGAATGGGAGTCAAATAATAATTGTAGTCTAATATTAGGAAATTGACTCTGGAAGCATTTACTTCTGTGAAGCAGAGAGTAGAAATTACAGACCCTTCGTTGTGTCCGCGTAGACCCTCTGCACAGACTGGCGGTGGTTTGTTGAGCAGTCGCGGGATGCTGCCTCGGGTAAACTCGGCAGAGCTGCGTGTCGCCATTGCACCCCCACCGCACTCACTCAGTCTGCATGCCGCGCAGTACAGTGGGGAGCTGCGCTGGACGCGGCGACCTCGCATCACGATTGGAGGAACGCTCCCGGGCAGCTTGAGCTATGCAGATGACAGAGTTCGCTTGTTGATGCGAAACAATTGTGAGGACAACCCAAGACTGCAGACTGAAATGTGGATTATACCTCAAAGGAAAGAGCAGAAATCCGCACAGCTAGACCAGTAAGCATCCTGATGGATGGAGAAAAGGCTGAAGTCAAGCATTTCATTTTACTTGGCTGCACAACCAACGCCCACGGAAGCAGGAGCCACGAAATCAAAGGACATGTTTATTGTACTGGGCATACCTGCTGCCGAAGTCCTCTCTAATGTAGTGAAGAGTGAAGATTTCATTTCGAGGACTAAGGTACCTAAGGACTTAAGCTGTGGTTTTTTTAATTGCCTCATGCATGTGAAAATTGGACACTGAATAAGGAAGATCAGAGAAGAGGTGCCCTTGAGTGACAATATTGATGAAGAATATTCACAGTGCCATGGACTTCCAGAAGAATTAACAATGTTGTCTTGCAAGAAGTGCCGCCAGGTGCTCCTGGCAAGACTTCCTCTCATGTACTTTGGACTTGTTATTCAGAGGAACTAGTTCCTGGAGAAGGATACCTCATGCTTGGGAAAGGAGAGGGTCAGCAAAAAACAAACAGGAAGACACCCCCCCCCCCCTCAATGGAGTAGATCTCTGCAGAGGCCACCTCAGACACAGGCTGGAGCCCGGCTGTGGCTGTGAGGCGGGTACAGGGCGGAGCAGTGCTTGGTTGTGTTGTACACTGGGCCCCTCGCGATCGGAAACCACGCGATGGCAACGAGCAGCAATAGCACAGGCGAGAGCAGTGCAACAGCTCACCAGACGTTCCCATGACGACGCTCACCTGGACTGTCCCCCGTTATTGTGACACCGAGATGGGTTCTGTCAGTGTCCCGGGATGAGCAGCAGGGTGCTGTACTGATGCTAACGCAAGTTCTGTTGTAGGATGCCTCCGTCTAGACGAGTCAACCTCATGGACTTGAGAATTAAAAATGGAACTTCTGGCCTTGTGTGACTGAAAAATCACAGAAAAGAGTTTTTGCTTCCAGCAGAATATATGCTGGGGGCATTGTCAATAGGATGCAGTTTCTTTTTCTCTCTCTCTCAATTGGACTTCCCTGACTATTGGCCTTACTCCTGGCAGGTCCTTTCCATCAGGTGTTTTTGTTTGTGTGGCATGTGGCCTTTGTTCTCCTAACTCCCTGGTTCCCATGAAAACAGTCCCAGGGTTGACTCTGCGTCTCTAGGCTGGCTTGAGGTGCACACACCTTGACGACTCACTGTAGCCAGGGAGATGCCCGTGCCTGCGTTCAGTACCATCCCTAGAACTGAGACAGGGGCGGCCCCATAGGAGCCATGTGGATAGGCCGAAGGTGGGTGCTTCCTCCAGATCATCCGAAGGTATGGGCATAGGGACAGGTGCAATAAAACTGCGGAGGTGTATTAGAAAGAGGGATAGTATTATTTCTTTGATCCAAGATGATGTCTGTTCTAATCTCAGATAAGGCTGAAATCACTGGACGTTGCTGCTATTGAAGAGTGTGATGATGCTAGGCTTTTGATGTCATGGGTAATGTAGGCTACTTGGTTCACTCTAGCGTCAGCCCTGTTGAACTTTATGAAGCCTCTCACTGTTGCCTTGACTGCCCGAGACATCGTCAGTCATTGCATGCTGTCACTGCGAGTCTGGTCCACCGAGTCCTGCCGAAGGCCCTTGTGTGTATCATGGTCTGGGCACATTGACATCTGTGACTTTACGTCTCCCAGTCCTAGTAGGAAATGCCCCTTCTTTGTCCTGTTGTGGACCCCCCCCACCCGATCTAACCCACAGCATCTTAGAATCAGCATTCACTGCCCACAAAAGTTAGGGTATGGCAGAGGTAGCTGAAATGCTGTCATGGTTCTGCATGACTGTGGACTGCCTTTAAAGTTAAACACGTAGGGAAAAAAACAACAGTGACTAACTCCGTCTGGTGAAACACTTGTACATTTTGAAACTCACCCTGTGTGTTGGCACCATTAGTCAGAGCCCAGTCATCCATCCTAGGAGAGGAAGCAACAGCATGCCCGGTGGTAGAATTCCCTCCGAGTCTCGGTAGATTATGCAGTTAGAAAAGGCAGTTACTGGGCTCTCGGCCCAAGTCGATCCCCTTCTCTGATTCCCACTGGAAATCGGGTCCCTTAAGAAAGCACTGCCTGGGTGTTTCTGTTCTGAGTCACTTCTAGTTGCACTTCCTGCCCCGGCTTCTGCCTGGGCACAACAGTAGCTGGTGCTGGTTGGGGGAGGGGAGAGGAAGTTGCAGGGTGCCGTGCACACGCACACATCACTTTCCTTTAAATTCTTTGTGCCCGGTGGTTGTGGCTTCTGTGTTTATCAGGGCCAGGTGCTTCTGCAGGTTTTATTCAGTTAGTCATTTGGCAAATATTTGTTGAGGTCTGGTATGTGCAAAGCATTATATGATGTCCTCCAAGAAAGGAGTTACAATATTTATAGAATGCATCAGTGTTACTACCAAAGAGATGGAGATGAAATGCTTTGGGAATCTCCAGGGAAAGATGAATGGCCAATCTGGGCCACGGATGAGTTTGTGGATGAGTTCTTGAAAGACGAGTGTAAATGTTCAAGATAGGAAGGAAGATGAACATATATCTCCAAATAATCATGTTTGCTTTCATGACTGTGTTCTTACTGGTCGGAGCCCTGGTAGTGGAGTGGTTATGTATTGGTTTGCTACCGGCAAGGCCAGCAGTTGGAAACCAACAGCAAGCTCTGCAGAGGAAAGAGGGGGTTTCCCCCCCAGTCCAGAGTGACAGTCTCAGAAATTTCACCAGGGCGGCTCTCCCTGCCCTTGAGGGATGCTATGGGTTGGTGTCATGACTCGATGGCAGTGAGTTTTTATTCTGGTTGGTGAGCAGTTTTGTTTGGAGCTATATTTCTTACTATGGAATTCCAATTCATAAGAGAGAAAACAAAAACAAACTGTTCGTAATTCTTGTCCTGTGGGGGTCTCACCCAGGAAGCTTACCATCACACAGCTAATGCCCTGGGTAGTGAACTTGTCATAAAGAGCTGCGCTGGGGCCCTGGCTCAACCACTAACCGGAGGATGACCATTTGAACCCACCCGCTGGTCCACGGGGGAAGTGTCACTGCTTTTCAGTCCCGGTGACAGCCTGGGGAGCCCTGCGCCCTGTCCTGTAGGGTCGCTGTGAGTCAGATCGACTCACCGGCAGTGGGTCTGCCTAAACGTGTTATCACCACTGACCCAGAGAACACCTTCCAGAAGATGCTCCCGGAGATTTGGGGAATAAACTTCCTTTTTTTGTTTTTTTAATTGGGAGCATCAAAAAGAGTAACTTGATACACAGCCCTACGTAGCATTTTCTAATTCTGTACTCTTGCTCAGTTACTTGACATTTTTCACAAACTTAAATCCAAACGCCAAACTCACTGCCATCGAGTCCACACTGACTCATTTACTGTCCTCCCAGCCCCCTGCGTTCCCGAGACTGTTTCCGGGAAGCGAAAGCCCAATTGTTTGAAATTCTTTTCACTGTTTTCCTCCACACGAGAGCCAGTTTGCACTGCATCCTTAGACATCTGAGCGCTTGCCCTACTCACCTGGGACCCGTTAATCGGTGAATACGGCCCACCCCGCCTCAGTCTTCTCCACAGAAAGGTGCTATTCCTGTGTGCGGAAGCCAGCTACGCAAGCTGCACGGGAAGCTTCTTAAGAGGCCCAAGTCTAAGTAGGTCATAGAGACAAGGGCAGCTCTGATCTGTCTGGTTTGTTCCCTCCACTTCTCCTCACCACGTTCGCACCTGCCTCCATCACAGATGGCTGGTCTAGGACCGTATCCTGGAAGGAAGACCACACTGGCTTAACACAGGGCGCTTCTGTGGATTAGGTCACTTGTGCCTTGTGTATTTACATACAAATTATATCGTTTTAGTTTGATTTCATTATAGTTTTACAGGGAAATACGATAGACTTGCTTCAAAACATTCCAAACTCACTGCCATTGAGTCCATTCTGACTCCTGTCGAGCAGCAGTTTTCAACCTGTGGGTCACGACCCATTTGGGGGTCGAACAACCCTTTAACGGGGTCACCCGATTCACAACACTAGCAAAATGGCAGTGATGAAGTAGCCACGAGAAGAATGTTCCGGTTGAGGGTCACCACACATGAGAGCCTGTATGAGGGTCAGGTGGAGGAGGTGGACAACCGCTGCGGGTCCAGGGCTTCTGAGGCTGCAGCTCTCAGGGGAAGCAAACCGCCTGGTCTTCCTCCCGCGGAGCACCCGTGGCTCCCAGTCACTGACCTCGTGGTGCAGGCAGCCCAGCTCATCAAGGCAAGCACTCTAGCACCTGCGAGTTAAAAAAAAAAAAAAATTGGATGAAGATTCTCCTGCGTTTGCTTGGTTGTTAACTCTCAGTCTCTGTCCTCACAGGGTTGGCACCTTCCTCTTAGACATGCTCATGTCCCCACTAACCTTAACTTCAAACAAACAAAAAGGCCTTTAAGCAGACTCTCTACTGTGTTACAGACCCGGAGCCAGCCAGGGACGCTTTGTGATGTGGCTTAGATTTTCTCCCCACAGGGGGGCCCTGTCGGCTTCTGGGTTGCTTTTGTTATATGTGCCCAAGGGGGCACCTGATCTCCTCTTAAATCCACAACTGGGAGGAGGGAAGCCATTAGCCACCAGCCTAATGGTGTTGGCTCCTGTGAGGCCCAGGTCAGGTTTGCCCCCACGGCCACGTTACTGAGGCATGGCCCTGCACCCAAGGAGGCACAGTCTACCCAAGGTGGGGAGGGGGCGGGCGGAGACCTGGCCTCCTTTATTTTTATATTCCTAGTGACCATCTCGTTCCTGGTACCTGGTCAACTCAGTGGTTGGCTGAATAAATGGGCTCAGAGTTAATTTTTCTGTATCTTTTGGCTTTCTAGCCTTTCAGATGGGGACATTGGTTCCTCTTTGGGCCAATAAATACAATAATAGACATGAAAGCATTTCATTAAAATAGTTCTATTGGCATAGAATTCCCGTATCAGAGAATTTCATCATTTGGTCATATTGAGAAGAGTTGGGCAGTCACCACCACAACCAGTCTCAGAACATTTTCTGCCCGTACTGATCGTTGTCAGCACCTAACTCCCCCCCCCCCAGCCTTCCCTGCCATGCCCCTAGGTAATTATTAATCCAGTGACTGTAATCATAGATTTATTGGACTTGATATAGAAGAAATTGTACAAAGCACAAACAGAGCAAACAAAGTAAGAACTAGAGAGAAAATCAATTGAAAAGAAAGCAAAAAAATTAAAAACGGAAATAGCTGTGTAATGGGCCAAAAGGCAGATCATATGATAGAGGGTCCCATTTTAACCTAACTCCATGTGCCGAAATGGACCTCACAGTGCTCTCTGCCAGCACGGCTCCTCTAACCCCTGGACTGCTCAGAAGCTTCATCCATGTGGGTCCTGCAAATGGATTGTGGGTTTCTACTGTCCTGCACAGCCTTTTGCAAATCAGGTGTTCAGAATTTAAGTTCTGATCTCATTCTCTCCTGTAGTTGGATTTTATTATTTGCAATCCTTGGATTGTATTTATAATTTGTAGGCTGGTGTGCTGCTTCTGTGTGGGCTTAGCTGACACTTTACTTACATGATTGCTTGTTAGAGGCCAAGCCTTTAGGCCCCTAGGTGCTATTCTTTCTGATAGCCAGGCACCATCCGGTTTCTTCAGCACACTTTGCTATAGCACCCATAGCTTCATAAGGGCAGGCATTGAGTACAGCTTTAGCCTGAGAACTAACTGTTCTTAAGTTGGGGCTAGAATTCAGTGCAAGCCAAATCCATTGATGTATCTGGTTTTCTCTCTCTCATAGCGACCAGGCCCCCACCCTCCTCACAGCTGCTCTGTGCTTGAGCCCATTGTTGCAGCCACTGTGTCCGTCTGTCTCCTGGAGGGCCTTCCTCTCCTTCCCTGCTGCTCGACTCCATAAAACGTAATGTCCTCCTCTGGGGATTAGTCTCCTGACAGCACATCCAAGTGCACGAGACAAAGTCTCACCATCCTTACCTCCGGGAAGCACCCTGGCTGCATTGCTCCTGAGACGTGCTGGCTTGTCCTTCCAGTAGTCCATCGTGTTTTCAGCCCCACGATTCACATGCACAGATTCTTATCAGTCTTACTTACTCAGTGTCCACCTTGCACATAGGCGGCATTCAGTCCTTGAACCAGCTGCACCTTCGCCCTCAAGCCAGCACCTTTGCTTTTCAATACTTTAAAGATGCCTCGTGGTTCACTTTAGAGACATCACTATCGTTTTATGATAGGGAACATCATAAACCATCCCTCTGGGGCTTGAGGCAATTCTACGTATAGTGTCAATTTAGCCAATGGGACAGAATTTAAAGCAGTGAGAAAAAGAAATTATACAAATTTCTTGCCTGCTTTTCAGACCACAATACGTGAATTGTTGGCATGTACAAATCAAACTCGCAAGTGGCAGAAGGACAGAACACCAGGGGGTGGTGACAGGGTAAAACTTTCAACAACACTCTCACAAAGGCTGAACCTTGCCTCCCAGACGGACACATGCCGCAAGAAAGCAGGAAGAGCATTAAAGTAGTAACTGTACGGTAGTTTTGAGGCAACCTTCACTGGGCAGCCTCCAGGCACGAGATCCAAACCAAAGCCCAGCGACCACCAATGCCATAACCTGGAGATGGCAGTCATCTATCTGATGTGAAAGCATTCTGAAAAGCACCATATTCTCGCCTCAGACCGCAGTAATGGTGTGATGTGTTTTAAAATCAGAAGAAATGGTAAGAAGTATGAATCAAGGAAAATCGGATATGCTCTCAGGAGAGACCAATTCCTAGAAAGAGACATGCTATTTGGTGAGGATGGGGCTGTCCGAAGAGGGGATGACTCCAGACAAGATGGACTGACACAGTGGCTGCAGCAATGGGCTCAAACAATCGTGAGGACGGTGCAGGACCAGCAGGGTTCGGTTCTGCTGAACGTTGGGTTGCCAGAAGTTGAAATTGACTTGCCAGCACCTACCAGCAACAATAGTAAAAGACATTTGATGGTGTGGCTCTTAACAAATTATGGATGACCTAGCAAAAAGTGGGCTAATCCAGAATACTTCATTGTGCTCATCTGGGACCTGGAACAAGAGGCAGTCATTGGAACAAAACGGGTAGGTAGGTTGCGTGGTCTAAACTCGGGAAAGATGCATGTCAGGGTGGTTTCCATTCACCACACTTAAATTCAGTTGGTGTGCTGAACACAATCCCAGAAGCCAGCCTGTGGTGAAGAATGTGGCCTCAAGGATTGCAGGAAGACTCATTGAGAATCTTCAATGTATAGATGATACAGCCTTGTTTGTCTGCAGCTTTAAGCATTGCTTACCCCTTGACATAAAACAGACATGCTCACAGCTGGACCAATCGGCAACACCAGGATAAACGTGAGAAATAGTGCAGTTGGCAGAGATTTCACTTTTCTTGGATCCACGGTCAGTGACCACGGAAGGAGCCGTCGAAAAGTCACACAGCATATTTCCGTGGACAAATCTGCAAAAGGCCTCAGGTATTTTTGAAAAGCAGTGGTGTCACTTTGAGGCCCGAGGCCCACCTTATCTAAACCCCGTTATAGTGGACATTCTTACATGGATGTGAAAGCTGGCCCACGGGGAGGAAGAGGGCTGCAGAATAGGTGCGTTCGAGCTATAGTTTTGAGAGAGAATATTGTTGGAAGAATGAGCAAATCTTCTGGGATGAAGTCCTGCCAGAATGTTTGGAACTGAGGCTGGCAAGACTGTCTCGGACTTAGGAGGCCCAGTCTCTGGAAAAGAGCACCCCACTTGGTAAAAGAGGGAAACCCTCGCTGAGACGGGTTGGCACAGCACTTGCAACAATGGAATGGAGAAAGCAGTGACTGAGGACGGCGGGACAGGGACTGTCTGCACAGGACGTCATCAGGAGTTCAACCGGACCTGTAGGGACTGTCCCTTCAAGCTCTGAGTGGCCATACCAGCAGTGAGGGAAGTATTATGGAGGAGCCCAGGTGGCGCAATGCGTAAAGCTCTTGACTGCCAACCTGAAGATGGGTGGTTCAAACCCACCAGCCATCGTGAGGGCAAAGGATGCGGCACTCAGTTCCAGCCTGGGTTTCCATCCTGTGGATCCTGTCAGACAGCTTTACTCTCCATTACAGGCACTTGCTGTGAGTTGGAATCAAGTCAGTGGCCGTGGGTTAAATGTGGAATATCTTTCTAACACTTCAGAACTGAGAGACTTTTTTGTATTTCAAAGACTTTGAATAGAAAATGGCATCATTAAACTGATTTCTGTGACTTTCACTCTGAATTTAAGTCACTTAAAAGATAAAACATTACAAAAGATTTGTTTTGGGGTTTTTTATTGTTACCCTTTTCACCTTTAATACATATTTGGGCCATTTCAGAACTTGTTTTAAATAAACTATCGTTACTTAGATTCACTTGTTTTTGGTAAGCTTTTCTTTGAATTATTTCCAGTGTGTTTATTGTGTTATAGTTTCTGGTAAGCGCATTCCACCAACATATTTTAATATTGATACCAAAAAGAATTGCTATTTGCATATTAACAGAACTTTTCTTAACAGAACTTTTACACGCTCTTCTCAAACACTGAAATTGTCCCTCTAGAATAGAATCAGAAACATAGGCTATTCAACATAGAAACATGTAGCTATTTTTTTATCAAATCAGACAAAACAGGAACCCCAAATGGTTCCTAAAAAGACATTGTTTTGATGACCATTTTCAGTAGTCATTGATGTAGAGATGCTCTTGAAATATCAATAGAGAACCAGACAAATTATTAAAGACTACCCATCAGCAAGATAAAGAAAAGCTTCTAGATGATCGTGTTTGCCCAAATGTGTAAGATACTCTTATATGTCAGACATATGAAGTATAAGCAGTCATGTTTTTATTTCGGTAGCTGGGTGGCGTATGAGAATCCTGATTTCACGGGAGAGCAGTATATACTGGATAAAGGCTTGTACACCTGCTTTGAGGACTGGGGCGGCAAAAACTGTAAGATCTCTTCTCTCCAGCCCATATGCTTGGTAAGCGAAAGTTCTGTAGGAGGGTAGTTAACTGAATTGCAGATGTCCTTCATGCGTGTTCCTGGTTATATGATAGTGATTACTGTGGATGTATTCTGAGTCTGTTTAATAGTAACTTGACGATTTGGAAGAAAAGACTTACTCAAAATTCTACTCATTTCCATTTCTCTTTCTTTTAAAAAAACAACTCTAGGATTCATTTGCTGGCCCAAGGAGACGAAATCAGGTAACTTAAAAAATTTTGTAATCACCAAAAATATCCCCACACACACAAAAAATAACTTTGCTATAATAAAGGGCCTTCCATTTAAAAAGTAATTTTAATTGTGAAATGTCAGATATTTGGAGCATTTGCTAATTTCACCTACTTTTATGCATGATAGCATAAATATATTTTTAAAATAAGGTTTAAATTTACTCTAAACTGAATCAATAGCATTCTGACCTATGTCTAAATATTGGTTATAGGATGCTACTTTTATGTAGGGCTGAGTTTTATATCATTCCAGTGAAGCTGTTCACATTCATGCACTGAAACTAGTACATTACACAGTAGCACACAGTCATTGTGTTTAATAGTGTAATCTTCGTATTTGTGGTGTCTGCATTAGACACGCGTTTTTATATGGTCTCCCTCTCCAGTCTTTTGAATGCTGACTCTCTATATCAACTGAAGTGTCACGGATTTTATTGGGGCTTTTTAATGGAAGTGTTCAGACAGCTCTAATTACAGAGGCACAAACCCTGCTGTCATCTCCTTTATTGGCAAATCTTTCTGCATCCAATAAAGATCCCAATAAGTCAGCAAGTATCGTCCATTGAAAGGGAGTGAAACTCTGTTAGGTTGTTTTCAGAGCATCGTTTATTGTTAATGATGAACAATTACTAGGGCCCACAGCAAAGCCTCACAGTGCTCACCTATTAGGACAACATGGTGGTGGAAGGGCAGGTGTGGTGAGCTTTCCACTGCTGGATGGTCCTTTGATGTCTCTGAATGATGCAGCCAACATGCTCCTGGCTCATCGTGAAGGTAGAAATAGAAAATTAAAGGCTTTTAAAAATTCACAACAGTTTACTGTGACGAGTTATTGCAAATGGGTCATGCTTGGGCCATCATTTTAAAGTGTGATAGGGGTCTCGGGTTCAGGAAAATAATTTTACATGTTTCTTTATTTTTTCAAAGATTCACTTGTTTTCAGAAGCACAATTTCAAGGTTGCAGACAGCAGTTCGAAGAAACGACAAATCAAATTGATGATTCATTTTCTGCAAAGTCGTGTAGAGTTTTAGGAGGCAGGTATGTGGCCAACAGAGAACATATTTGCTGAGGGAAAATTAAATTCGCACATCAGGAATTACAAGGGTGTTTCGAAAAGTTCCTGGGGAAAATTCCGTGTTCTTCTCATTCCATTCTTTTCCTATGAACTTTTGGAAGCACCTTGCTAATTAGCAACCCCTGCTAAAAATCAGCACATGGTACAGGATCCTATTTGTACCGAAGCATGTGGTGCAGCCTCTGAATGCCAAGGACAACGGAGCCCAGAGTGGGCTGGGAGCGTCGGATGTAATGGAATTCACATCAGGTTCTAGTTTTGTTTGCTACTAAGTAGCTGTCCCACTCCAATCCCATTACTCTCTGCACCTGTTCCGATCACAGATAATCTCTGTGGCACCTGCAAAGTAGCTGCTCTTCTAGGTAGATTGGAGTAGGACAGACATTCCGGGTAACAGGAACAAGACGGAAAGTGTGTGGCTGCAGGACATACATCCTGTGTGTTTGCTGATCAGTGAGCACGCCAGCCTCTCTGGTGGGGGGAGTCTGTCTTTGTTCTGGTTAGGGGTAAGCTATTGTAAGCAAGAAGGGTGGGATTGGCTTGTGAAGCCCCTTCTGAGCATTTAGATGGGGAACGGCAGTGAGCTCCCAGTGCGCACTGCAAACAGTGTGAAGTATGGTTTATGGGAGGTCTGGTGAACTGGAGAAGCCATTGGAACACAGTGTATTGAAGGAGGCTTTCATTTCAATGATAGCAGTAAAATACCACCTGGAATCATAGAGTTCTTCACTATCTAAATAACTCAATCCCTTTAGCATTGCTTCCAGATAGGAACCTAACTTTAAGAAAGCTTCACCCTTTATTAGCATGTACCTCCAGCCCAACTCAGGTCCGCTTTTTAACTTACTCTCTCAACTCCTCACCCTCGTGAGAGTGTAAACTGAGAGTAATGTTCTCTGCTCCATCCTCAGCCTGGAGAAGTCCCCACACACAATTGCTGTTAGCTGCCAGGGGCTGAATTCTTAGTCATGGCAGATTGCCAGGATCGATCCTCTGATACCTGCTGGGTGGGTTCAAGCCACTAACCCCGAGGTACCACGTGCACACACTTGCGCCACGTAAGGACACGGACTGGAGACTGAGGAGGCTGCCTGCTCCTGGAGACAGTGTTAGTCCTGGAAGCCCGCAGAGGCTGTTCTCCTGCCCTACAGAACCTCTCTGGGTTAGAACCGACTCAGTGCAGTGTGTTGTGAGTGCGCACACACACACACACAATCGTGAGTTGCCTGTCTTTGGAGGCACGCCTGGGTAGGTTCGAACCACCAATCTTTTGGTTAATAGCTGTGTGCTTACCTGTTGGCATCACCCAGGAGCTCCTTGAGGACAGTTTTCCTCAATATGTATCTGTTGGCTCAAAGCAAAACAAAAACGTCTAGAGAAGGATGACGAATTATCACAAATGCTGACTGACGTCTCTCAGTCACTCTAGTATTTTGACCTGGAGCCCTGTGCAGAGACATGGGAGTAAAAACAAAGGAAAGTTAGACCAAGTCTGAGAGGAACTCCGTATGCCTCGGTGACTGATCCACAGAGAGGACTCAGAGTTTAGAGCCACACGGGCTGGGAGAATGGTGACATCCATGCGTGGGGCCGGGAGAGCTAGAATGTGATGACATTAACACGTGGATAATTTCAAGGAAAAAGCCATTTCATTTCCCCAAAGCAAAGTCAATGAGTGACTTATTATAGGTGACGCATCTGTCGTGAGATGGAGTGCAATAAGTATAGCCAGACATTTCTGAAGAAAGAACCTGCTAGACATCACCACTGTGCTTTATAGTAGGCTCGCTCCCAATGTCAGTCTTCTTGAGTCAAAAACTCAAAACTGCCTGCATGATTTTTCCTGCTCTAGCTGGGTCGCCTATGATGGAGAGCACTTTTCTGGCAACCAGTACGTGCTGGAAGAAGGCCACTATCCTTGTCTCTCTGCAATGGGATGTCCGCCCGGATCCACTTTCAAGTCTCTTCGTTTTATAGACGCTGTGAGTATGCGCACCAGCAGGGCTGTGGCCACACTGAGGCACGTGTGGTTGGAACAAAGAAGCCAGCAGATGAGCTTTTTCAGGGCCCGAGTGGGAGGCAGTAGGCTTTCCAACCCAGCACTTGGCTTCTGTCTTAGATTTCTAGCATCTCAGTTGTTTGTAGTTGCGTGTTTCTCAGACTTTGGGTGTCGAGTGTGAATTGTCATGGTGCACAGCCAGAAGCCCCCTCCTGGGTGCTTGGTTTTCAGTCCCCGCTTCATGCTGAGCCCTGTCTCTGTGCCTCCTTCACAGGCACCCATCTGAATGTTTTGAGACACAGCGTGGATATTCATGTAAAATTGGTGTTTTAGAAAGATCTGTGTATAGGCTTTTTCCCCTTTAATCAAATGACATTTTATTCTTGGTGAATGTTTGCATAATTCAGAGCCTCCTTTGACAATTTCTGTACAAATTAATCAATGACAGTAGTTACAGTTCTCATGTTGTTGCACACAGGCTTTTAATTTAGAGAGCTAGTACGAGGCTGTAGTTCTTGTGTTATAAGACAGCTCAGTGCTCACATACAACAAAACTTCACAGCTGCCCATTTTTCTGTATGTCTCTGCAGTTTATTGAGTCCACTGGTTGCCTGTGTGCCATTACCATCTGTCAGTATACACCCATCGTGCGTGGCAGGCTCTTGGCTGTAGATTAAAGGGCACTGCGGGCACTCGGGAGCATGAATATTCCACTTCACGAGGGCCTGCCAATCCCACCACACCCGCTGGCAGGACAGAGGTTTCCCTTCTCCACCCCATTGCCACTACTGAATCGCGCAGGACTCGCTTAATTTTTGTTACTTGGGTAGGACAGGGAGAAAGTGCTGCTTCACCGTTGTGTCAGCTTGTGATTCTTTCACTATTAGTGAGAATGAAATCTCAAACACTTCTTAGCCCATTTCTGTTTGGTGAATTGCCAGCTTTCGCCCAATTCTCTACTCGGTTCTGTTTCTTGGTTGTTGTGGTTGATGTGCAGAGATTCCTTAGAGCTTTTTTACGTGCTATTACTCTCGTGGTCGAGATCTGCAGTCAAATGACTCTGCTAATTTAGTCCCTGTGTGCCAGCCCAGAATACAGTGCACCCTTCTGTTTTCCCTACACAGATCCTTAGTACTGACGGAGTCGGGGCAACTCACAATGGAGCCCACGGCACCGTCGCCTTGGGTACTAAAGCTGCGCGCGTGTGGGTTGTTTTGGAAGTTGGCTTTTGGCAGCCGATCTCATAAGAAGAGATGTGCGTGTTCCTCGCTTTCGAGGCAGGCAGGAAGAACACACTCATGGGTGGCCTTGATGCTGTCCCCTCCGGCCTGTTGGAATAAAGTGTTCATCTCTCCCGAGGCCCCAAAATAGCAGTGGACACTGGTGAGCCAGCAGTTTACAAGGAGCGAACTAGCTGAGGCTTTGAAATAACAGGACTAGTACTTCTAGGAGCTACCTGTAGAGCGTCTGTGTGAAAACAACAACAACACACCTCAGTTGAGAAGTTCTCAGACGCCTTCCCTCAGCCAGAACCTGGTATCTCTGTCCACAGCACCTCTTGCAAGGATGTCCTTTCAAGTTTTGATTATTAACCAGGGTCCTCAAACTTTTTCAACGGGGCCAGTTCACAGTCCCTCAGACCCGTTGGAGGGCTGGACTGTAGTTAAAAAAAAAAACAGCAAAAACTATGAGCAAATTTCTGTGCACATTGCACATATCATTTTGAAGTAAAAAAAAAAACCAAACGGGTCAAAAACACCCAGCGGGCTGGATAAATGCCCTCGGCGGGACTGCTGATTAAGAGGATATATCTTCACTGTGATCTAATACGTCAAATGCTTCCATTGGATTTTGATATTCCCCTTGACTGCTGAGAACATTTCAGAACATCAGACGCATGGGGTCGGGAATGCTGCTGCTCCCGCTGGCGCTTCTCCCTTCCGTCCTGGTCGCAGGGTTTCCTGCTGCCGTGTTTTCTATCGCCGAGCTCTTTGACCACACAAACTGCCCCACACGCTCACCTGCTTCGCTGATGAGCTAAGACATCTTTCCCACACGCCAGGGCACATCCACATAACTGAAGCATCAAGGGACCGCACCCTTGTCACAAAAATCTAAGGAGGTGGGGAAACAGTTGTAATCCAGGTGCTTTTTTTGATCTATCATTTTATGATCTTAGAAATTTGTCATTACAGCCTCATCTAGGATCAGAAAGAGCTTTGATTTAAAAAAAATAGCATGCGTCAGCGACCGGCATTTCATTTTTCTGATCTTCCACGGACGCCTGTGTCATTGTCCTTTATAGAATGAGGACTGTCTGAGCAGGGGACATCCATCCTGCTCTTCCTGCCTCTCCTCAGGACACACATTGTCTTTGTTGACAATTAAAACAGGAGGCCGAAACAGACCTGAAAATACAGACAAGGCAAAAGTTCCTTCTTTAGGAAGTGCCATGCCACCGTGGACGCCAGGTTGCTATGGCCCCAGACATGTCGCCTGTGCCCACCGCTGTCCAGCCCCTAGTGTTCCTATGAGACGTGGCAAAGTTGAGCAGAAACATTAGAAGCACTCATACACCAGGCAGGCATGGCCCCAGCCCTTTGTGTTTGGTACATAGAACTTCTGCTTTGTAACAGTTTATTTTTGCCCGCCTTTCTCTGCCTTGGAAAAGTGTCCCACTTCTACATCTTCTGCTTTACGTTCTCTTTCTTTCTCTAGGCTTGGGATGAGGCATCAGGACTGTCTGGGAAGAGTGTATAGCCAGGGCACCGTTGACCAGATCCGAGGCTTTGCATTTTTGTACCAAGATTGATTTGACCATAACTTTGAGTTACCATCAAAGACTAAGAGCAAATGCCATGTTTTTTGTTGTTGTTCCCGAACAGGAATTTTCTGAACCAACAATTATTCTTTTTGAAAGAGAAGGCTTCAAAGGGAAAAAGATTGAACTGAATGCAGAAACGGTTAATCTTCGGTGCCTGGGATTCAACACTCAGATCCGCTCTGTTCAGGTTATTGGTGGCATGTAAGTGCGTTACCCACCTGCTTATTTCATCAAGTAGATAATTTTCAAAGTGGGGTTTGATTAGATGGCTTTCTCTTTTATTTTCCCGTAAACTCTGGTAACTGACACATAATCGCCTGGTTTTGTTGGTGAGCATGGACACCGTGAGTGCCGGTCAGTCCGACCGACAGCAGCTGACTGCAACAAGCAGTGACTAGCAGATGTTTCTGAAAAGTGGATAGGTGGATTTGAGAAGCTTATTTTCTCAACTTTGAGCCCTGTGGACTTGATTAGGTATAAAAGTAAATAAGGGCATCAATGTCATCATCATCAGAAGTTGTTGCCCAGCCCTGGTGCTGTAGTGATTGCATGTTGGGCTACTAACTGCCAGGTCAGCAGTTTGAAACTGTCACTACTCCGGAGAAAGAGGAGGCTCTCCACTCCCATAGAGAGTGACAGTCTTGGGACCCCCAGGGCCGTTCTACTCTGTCCTCTTGGGTCGCTGTGAGTCGGAAGCGACTCAGTAAGTCGGAAGCAACTCAGTCTGGTTTGGCCACATAAGGTCCCATCCAGAAGAACCCTGTAGGACAGGGCAGACCTGCCCCCGGGACTTCCGAGGCTGTAAGTTTTACAGCAGCCGGCTTCTCCCACGGAGTGGCCGCTGGGGGTTGAACTGCAGACCTCTCAGTTAGCAGCCAGGAGCTGCCCTGCTCTGCCACCAGGGCCCCAGGCCCCTCTTCAGCGGAGCGCATGTTCCCTGAGAAAGTGTCTTCTTTCACTCACACAGCACAGGGGAACAGCACAGGGGAGTTAGATTCTTTGGGTGTGCATCAGATGTTGGCATAGGCTATAACTTTTTTTTTGGAAATTACGCAATATTCTTAGGGTGTTGGAATTAAGGCACATTTTCCCCAGCAAGTTTTAACTGATAATTTTGTTTTTATGAAAAGACAGCTAGCATGCTAACATTTTTGAGTCTGGAATTAAAGTAGAGGACATTCTCTTTGGTGTCATATGGTGTTTGCGTTGCCGGCCTGCCAGTCTGTGCTTGAGCGTGCCCCCCAGATGTGCAGCACCAGGCACCCCTGGGTGGACAAGACCCGTGGAGCGTCAGCGGTTTCTGGGTGTGGACAAGATGAATCTGGTTCTTAGACAAAAATGTACTGGTGTGTTTGGCTCTGGGCTTGTTCATTTTTAGCTCACACTTCTGTGCAAAGCCCGTCAAGGCCGTCGCTCAGGACTTCACAAACATGAACTCTTTGAATAACTCTCAGACCCATTCCTACAAGTGATGATGGTTGATGAGCAGATCACAGGAAGGCAGGGCCGCCCACTCACACCTGGTCTCTAGTTCATTGATTAATTGGCAGAATCGGAAAACATGCATCTATTTTCCTTCAAGAATGGCTCTTTTGGGGGTATAAATTCTGACAGACCAAGAATTTTCCACTTGCCAAGAAATAGATGCTTTAAGAGTTTTAGAAAATAAAGCAGTGTCCTTTATTCCTAAGGCGTGTTTAAAGCACAAGGCTCACTCTGGAAGTTGGGAGCAATCTAAAAATAAGTATAATCGGGTCCCTTGTCCAAGGGAATTGCCACTGACTTTGGATAACTCTGCTTTGCTTTCAGATGGGTTACTTATGAATATGGCAATTACAGGGGTCGGCAGTTTCTACTCTCCCCGGCAGAAATACCTAATTGGTATGAATTCAGTGGCTGCCGCCAGATAGGCTCGCTAAGACCTTTTGCGCAGGTATTTTTTCTTCTCCATAATTTGAATAAGTCTTCTCTCTGATTTTTTTAAATGCAGTTCAATTTTTAGTTTCAAACTTAAGTTTGAATTCGGTCTGTACCCCACCCCCACCCTCTTCCTGAATTGAAGCCCTTTCTGCTGGCAGACCCCTGGGGCAGGGGTTCCCTGCTCCACGCACTTCTGGGAGGCTCTTATGGAGACCGTCTCTCTAAAGCCCACCCGCTCCGATTCTACCCCAGTAGGGGATGTTTGCTCAGTGATCCTGACAGTTCCTCAGGATCTGTTGTTGGGGTTTGTTGTTGTCTTCTAGAACCGGATTTGCTTCAGACTTCGAAACAAAGCCACGGGGTTATTCATGTCCACCAATGGAAACTTAGAGGACTTGAAGCTGCTCAGGATCCAGGTCATGGAGGATGTTGGTGCTGACGACCAGATATGGATTTATCAGGAAGGATGCATCAAATGTAGGGTGAGCTTTGAGGTTGACAGGAGGGTGTGGGACCCTGGTCCAGCAGGCCGCCCCTCCTTCGCTGTATCGGCCTTTGATCTTCGGCAGGTGGATGCCAGTTCATGGCTCCTGGGGCACTGTCAGGGGTCAATTAGGTTTTTCTTTTCTTTTCCAGGAAAATAGTTCTTCGTGGTGATCAAATCCGTTTTAGGAACTTAAATGGGAGCTACATCGAGCACTGCCTCAGCTATTTAGCCCAGTGCTTGATTAGGACAGAGTGACAGACTAAGGGAGTGCCTGGCGGCTGCTCTCCCCTTTCCGTGTGCTTGTTGCAGACGCGAGCTCGCACTCTTGGCCGAGTTCTGTTGGGGCAGCTCCGTGTGGACAGCCCAGTCCACGCCTGTTGTCACCCTCACACAGTGCCCGGTCCCGCTTCCCCTTCAATTACTGCTGGCAGGAGGCGCCTCTGGAGGTGGAATGTAGTCATCTTCCATGAGTGAAGGTTATGCTTCAGTTGTAGATAACCCCCCCCCCTTTCACTCTTCCATTTTATGGGTTTGACTGTGTGAACCTAAACAACAGCTGGGCGCCCGTGAGTCCTCCTGGGGAAGGGAGCACGGCTTGTTCACTGGGTCTCCTAGGCCTGAGGGAGAGTCATCCTTTCCGTAGACAGGGGTACTGTTTTCACATACAGAGCAGACACAGGGAGCAGAAGAAGAAACAGACAGAAGCTGCCAGATTCTGCTTTGAATGATCTCTAATGGAAAGTGTGGCTTTTGCCATGTACTTCTAACGACCGGTTCATTGAGGCCACCTGACGGCTTAGAATCCAGTAGGTCAGTGGGATGTTTAAAGCACCCCGATTGCCACCACCCTTTATTTCACTAGAGTGAGTGATGTGTTGCTGAGGAAGGAACCCTGGTAGCACGGTGGGTTAAGCACTCACCAGTTTGAACTCATCAGCCACCGTGCGGGAGAGGGAGAGAGAGAGAGAGAAAGGGGGCATTACGCCAAATAAGTTTGGAGACCTAAGTTTGGAGAGACCCTCTGCAGAGAAGGCCCCATAAACTGTGTTCAACCGCCCTCTAGTGATTTGCGCGTTTTCTTCTTCCTCTTTCTAGTTCCACAGCATGGCTTTTAGAAAACTTTAGACTATGCTCAGGAAAGAAAAACAAGATAAGTTGATACTTGCAATGTCAAGTTTCACATCGACAAAATGCCCTTTTAACCACTCAGGCTTCTTCCACACATGACGTGCCACCATGTGAAGAGAGGCGGGGTCTCTGGGAAATTCAGCTCCACACCCCCCTCAGGTGGCAGTCCTTTCTGGGAGGGAGAACTATCCTCTGGGGCAGGTTCAACATTCTAAGGCAGCGGTTTTCAACCTGTGGGTCGCGACCCCTTTGGGGGTCGAACAACCCTTTCACAGGGTTGCCCGATACATAACACTAGCAAATGACAGTAATGAAGTAGCAACGGGAACAGTGTTATGGCTGGGGAGGAGCTACATGAAAGGGCCGCGGCATTAGGAAGGCTGAGAACCACCGTCTAAGGCTTTAATCCTGGTGAGATAGTCTCACAAGAGGGCACTTTCCGTGTCTCAGAATGGACACGAGAAGACGGCGGCATCTTCACCCAAGAGCCAAAGCATTTGCTGTCGGGCTCCAACTGCTCTGTCTGAAAATCGAAATGTCTCATGATCAAATGAAGCCAGGAACAAACGAGAACTCAACAAGCCACCTTCAGCAGGGACAGCCTTGCAGCGAGACGTAATTGTGCTTTCCTTGCTGAGGTGCTTTGTCTTTTCCACCGAGCAGATAGCGGAAGACTGCTGCCTGACGATCGTGGGCAGCCTGGTCACGTCCGGCTCCAAGCTGGGCCTGGGCCTGGCCCGGAGTGCGGACAGCCAGCTCTGGAGCATGAAGGCGGACGGCAGGATCTACAGCAAGGTGCGGCCTCAGCTAGTTTTAGACATCAAAGGTAAGGACCAAGGCGTCTTTATTGCAATGTGCTCTGGGCCGTGACCTCACAGCCTTACATGAACCTGACTTGAAGCATCTGTTCGATTATTAACAGTGTTAGATTCAAAACCAGAGCTGACGGTTCGTCATCTGGGTCAGTGTAGTTGATGGTCCTTGTGCATGTTGTGTGGCCTTTCATCGAAGGGTCTGGAAGGCCAGAGGTTTAGATGGCGCTTGTGTGCAAAGCTGGTTAGTCTGTAGCTGGCTGGTGCTGCCCGGAGAAGCAGCACATGTGTGGAGACCCTGATCCTCAGATGCGGTCGGCACCAGAATAGCCGGTGGGCTTTCCTCAGGTGCCCTGATTCAGACAGGTGGAGTGGAGCTCGACAACTTGCATTTCGCACAGGTTCCCAGGTGATGCTGCTGCTGCCTGGCCTGGGGCCTCACCTGGGGAAGCCACTAGTGATGGTTTCAAAGCAGCATCAAGCAAACAAACAGGAAACCCAGTGAGCTGCTGCTGCTGCAACAGAAAGAGGGGCTGTCTTGCTTCCACACAGATGGACAGCCTCGGAGCCCCTGGGCCTTCGGTTGCCTCCTGGCCCGTTGCCCTGAGTCAGAAGCCACGGCAGCTGGGGGTTTTTGGTGTGTTTGTTTTAGGTCCACTGTTGCCTCTGGCAGGCAGCTGAAGATGGTGTGTTTTACTCAAGTCATCGGGTAATCTTGCTTCAGTTATTCACGGGCTCTGTTGTACTCCCTCTCAGGAAAGCCAGCATGGTGTGTTTGACCGATGGAGTGAGTGGTGAGAGTGTAGACGTACTGGGCCACGGACTTCATCCTAAGTCGTGGCAAAGAGTTGGCTCGGTGTTCATCCTGGCTCTGGGCCGCCGGCATTTTTAACTGAAATGTAAGGCGTGGGGTAAAGAAATAGCCGCAGTCTGTTTCACAGTGGCTTTCCCGGGAGAGTGGTGTAAGCCGGCGGAGCATGTGTCATCGGGCCTGGGGAAGGGAATGACTAGGGAGAAGCGGTGGCTGAGTCACTGCTGGAGGCTCGCCAGGTGAAATGAGCTGCCAGTTGGTTCAACAATTGGGTTAGGCTTCACAAATTACCTGAGAAATTGGAAATTGCTGGGAGGCAAACAGGTTTAAATTAAATGAAGGCAAAGGCAGAGTAGTACTGTATTTGGGGTGGAGACCAACCAACAGTCATTCTATAAAAAGCAAGTAGGACCCTTGGGGAAGAGAAAATAAATGCAACCTCCTGAAAATGGATGTAGCAAGTCCCATCGCTCTTTCACGGTACGTTTGCTGTCGTAGATGTGCCAGTATGTGGACAGGTGTACCACGGCCATTTGACAGGTAATCCATCTGAGGCTCAGGCGGGTGTAAGAATCTGCCCACTAGGCCGCTATTTACTCTTATTTGGATCTACTCGGTTGAACTGGATCTGATTCGGTATAGTTTCAGAAACCTCCAGAGAAGCCCAGAGAAGTGACTGTGCTGGGCAGTGGAATTTACGATAAAGTGATAGACAAATCGGGCTGTTCAGTCCCAAAGGGGAAGGTTGTACAAGCGTATAGGTTCATGGTTCTGACCAATGTCATCACTCCTGTGTCCAAAGTTCCAGCTGTCTGTACGGGTTAGTTCTTCACTCGGCAGGCTCTGTGCACCAGGGAGTGAAACAGATCCTCCTTGGCTTCACAGAAGGGACGGGCTAGAAGCTCCACGAACGATGGATTTTTCTTTTGCTCACCACCTGGACGAGGAGTAGGACCCCTGACTTCCAGTCTTGGCTCTGGCGTGATCTGAAGAGGACTCTAGGAGATTGCTCCTGAGGGCTCTGAGAGACATGATGGCCTATCAATATGTACTGCAGGGTCAATTCCAGCGCACAGTGACCTGTCTCATGGGGGCTTCCAAGGCAGGGTGTTGTTATGAAAGCTTATTGCCATGTGTCTCCTGCAGGGTGGCAGGTGGGTTTGAACCATGAACCTTTTGGTTAGCAGCCAAGAACCTAACCACTGCACCACCGGGGCGCCTTGGTGGCTGGTCTGGTTCCCTTACTCCTGGTGAAGCTGAATTTAAAGATCTCAGTGTGGGAGAGTGGTGCCATCTTGTGGACTTAGGCAGAGCACACAAGTATTGCACGGAAACAATGCAAGAGAAGGTCCCACCCCTTGGCTAGTTGTCATTCGCACCTGCCACTCTGCGCATGGGGTCTGTGCTGCAGCGGCAGCAAGGCTGTCTGCTGGCCTCGCTCCCGTGTGTGATGAGTGAGTTGGTGTGGCAAACAGTCACGTAGTAGTCCTTCCCCAGACCACGTACTTTATGACTTTTAAAATCGGTAGCAGAAATCAGATGTCTGGGATGATTTGAAATCCCAAAAGCAGAAAGATGAAGCAACTTATTTCCCAAGGACTTTCTAGTCTCCATTTAGATTGATGTTGCCACATACACAATAAGTGATGGTAAGATGCTATATAATCATGAAGGGGAAAAAGACATTGTGGCATTAAGATAATACTTTGTGAACTCTCACTGAAGTATTGTCTGGTTTGTGTAGTGGGGGAGGGGAGTAGTTCTGCTGGCAGCTTTTTCCTTGCAAACTCATCCATAAAGGCACAAGGCACCTCGTCCCTGTATTCTCCACCACTACACCTGGCCGCAGGAGCCCTAGTGGCCTCGTGGGTTACGCATTGGGCTGCTAACCACAAGATCAGCAGTGTGAAACTACCGGCTGCTCTGAGAGAGAAAGGTGAGGCTTTCTACTCCCGTAAAAAGTAAGTCTGTGAAATCCACAGGGCCGTCAGACTTTAGTTCTGAGTTGGAATTGACTCTGACAGTGAGTATACCTCGCCACGGGGAGGCCTGCGGATGTAGGTTGAGCTGGTTGCACAGTCGACTGCTAACCACAGCATTGCAGGTTCAAACCACTAGTCATTCCTCGGAGCTTTCTGCTGCCATAAAGATCGATAACCTTGGAAACCCACAGGAGCAGTGCGTTCTACTCTGTAGTGTATGCTCACTGAGTCAGGATCAGCTTGAAGGCAGCGAGTTTGAGGGAGCCCCCATGGTGTAGTGGTAATGCATGTGGACTGCTAACCACAAGATCAGCAGTTCAAAACCATCAGCCTTTCCTTGGGAGAAGGAGTCTTGGAAACTCACAGGTCACTCCCACCCTGCCCCATAGGGTCACTGCGTCATCAGTGACCTGGCAGTGAGACCTTGACCTGGCGGAGGCACTAGGTCTTCAGTAATGATAACCCTTATTACAAGAGGGCTGAGAGAGTGCCCTTTCCCAGCTACTTGGATCTGTGATGTAGGTTTTCATGCTTTCTGATGTTTGAAGAATGCTTTAAAGGGAGGTTTGTTTCTCCTTGGCCTGAGAGCACACACCGCCCCCTGGTGGGCGCCCAGGCTTGTATTGCGCTGGGGCTTTGCAGCGCCATCTTGATGCAGAGATGGATAGTGTCCAGAGGGTAAGTCACCTGAAAGGATGTTGAAAGGCCCAGATAACCCTTTCTTTGATGATACTTCTCCGTCCTCAAAGGAGAGGCCGTGATTGCAGCATAAGATATTTTACATCTCCAGTACACCCTGGGACACTTTTCTTACCAACCCCCTGGTGGACGAGGAATTGACGAGGATCATGATACTCGCTCGCGTTGCAGCTTAACTGCAGTGAATCTGTACGCACCACAGCCTGCGAGCTCCCTGGCCACTGCCAGCATCCTCTGGGCTAACAGCCCTTCTCTGTTTGCTGCAGTCACTTATGCTGCGGTGGAAAGTAGACATGGCAAAGCACGTACCGGCTCAACAGTTTCCACGTGTACACTGCAGTGGCCCTCCTACAGCCGGTCTCCCTCCCTTGTCTGAGTCCTTCCTCCTCCGCCACCAGCATGAGTTCGCGTCCTGAGCTTCCCAGCAGCCGTGGTCAGTCTGGTCCCGCATCGAGAGTTCTTTACAGAAGTCTGCGGAGCTCAGAGCAGACAGCCTTGACTAATTAAGCTAACCTATTGGTTTAAGAAAGGCTTCAGAAGATATTTTTTATTTCAGGTTTAAACTTAGGGCACGAGTTTGTGGAGTTCTTTCTACTTCAGTGGCTCCAGAAAGTGCATCTTTCATGAGGACTTTAAACATCTGTTTTAAATTTCCCTCTTTTGATCAGGATTCTTCTTTAGACGCTTTGATCAAAATGTACAGTAGTCAGGTACCATCCAGTCCACTCTTCATTGCCAGAAAATATTTCTCCTAAACACCAGACACAAAAACTATACACAACCATCCTCTACCAGGTCAGCGTCCTTTTACCTCCCTGCTGTCTCCATGAGCTCAGCCCTGACTGCCATGTACAACCCCTTGGCTCCTTGCCCCATCCCCCTCAATTCCAGACCCCTTTTGAGCATTCATGGACTAGCTTTTACTGAGAGTAGAAAAAGGAGCCCTGTGGGACAGGAGGGAACCCTGTGGCAGAGTGTAAGGTCAGCAGTTCAAAGCCACGAGCCAGCTCTTGGGAGAAAGCTGGCTTTCTATTCCCGTGGAGTTAGTCTCGCAGACTGTCAGGGCTGTTCTCGCCCGTCCTAGAGGGTCGCGAGCAGTCAGAATCCACTCCCGGCAGTGAGAACGGCAGGCTGGCCTGTGTGAAGCTGCCTGTGCTTGTGTGCTACGGGGCATTCGCAGAACCACCGCTAGCAAAAAGGCCCGTCCATCTTGGGCGTGTTTCGGGTGTCCCTCTGCTTTGTTTCTTTGAGGCGTTTTCTACTAAAGCCCCTGGCATATAATTCCTTTCACTCAGACCCTTTCTTTCCTCCAGGGGGCGCTCAGTATGATCAAAATCACATAATCCTCAACACGGTCAGCCAAGAGAAGTTGACGCAAGTATGGGAAGCCATGGTTCTGTAAAGCCGAGACTGCCCGCTCTGGAGGCCCTCCGGACGTCGTGAGAAAGCGAGGCAGTGGAAGAGCCCAGAGGAGAGATGGAACCCCTTCCGCCGAGCCATCCCGGTGCCTTCCTGAGGCACTGCCGTAACCGGGCGAGGGCCTCGTCTCCTCTAAGACTCCGCGTTTCAAACCAGCTACTTGCTCTCCTCCCCTTTCTTGTCTTTCCTTTCCGTCTCGATTACACAGGTTGTCTCAGGAACAGCTTTGGGGTGTCTTTTAAAGAGGTCGTATTAAAACTTCAAAACTGTACAGTTTAAATTATTTTCAAAGAGTAATAGGAGAGTGTATGAACAAATGTACCAGTCTTTGTGGGCCTACAGATAGATCCCTTACGCTTCCAAAGGAATGCCCAACGCCCAAATTTGTAAGGGCTAAGAGCACTGTTTAGCCTTTGGGAAGAAATGCTGTATCGGGTTGGCAGTTGAGCCCTTGACCTTGTCTTTCCTAGGATCATGAATTCTGTTTCAGAGCAAAGTGAGGAAAACCATACATCTTCAGACCTATTTTAAAGAACTGACTTAGGTGTTAACAGAGGAGTTTCTTTCAGAGAATGTTTAAACTTAGTAAATTGTCTGTGGACGTGTACTAGCAGGATTTACGCTAGGTTTATTGGGGCAGCCACAGCGAGCAAATGCTTCTGGAACAGTGTCGCCACATCTAATGTATTGGCCCGTCGTCCCCGCCTACAGCGAGTGCTCAGGCCCCACCACGGAGCCTCCTGCCATGCTCCGGGCTTCTCGCCTCACCTTTCCAGGCCGCCTGTCCGGGACGGTCGGCGCAGGCTTGCGTGCAGCCGCCTTCCCTGTTGTGGAGTTCCACAGCCAGGCTTTTAGGCCCGGCGACATCTGAGGGTCCTGCTGCCATGCTGTGTCACTTGTTTCTGGTAGCAGGAGTCAAAAGAATGACCAGCAATCCCTCCAGAAACAGAACAGACCTGAGGCGATGTTTCAGGGTCAAACCTCAGAAGTCTGGGATCCTTCCAAGGCAAGCCAGCATCTGAAGAAAGCACGTAGAAATGTGTAACTGCTGACAATACACTGGTCCGGAGGGTGCTGTTCACACGGTGGCTTCTAATTTGGAATAAAACTGGTGAACAACCTTGCCTGTGTTCTGTCTCTTCTCTGGGACCCCTCGGACTGCTGGTGCTCTTGCAGAGGAAGGGGTCGCCTTTCCTCTGCTGTCTGCTCCCACATCGGAAGTTCCATTTTCTGCAGTCCGTGCAGGCAATCAAGGTTGTCAGAGCAGGTGAACACCAGTTTGCAAACGAGGTTTGTGCATGAATGGTGGTCCCTTCGTGTCTGTCCAGCCCTCAGACAGGGCTTCGTGTGCATCATTACAACGTGTTACAAGAGCCTGTGTGGGATTCTCTCGAGTGAAAACTACTTTCTGGTTAACTATCGATGCAGCCTGATAGAATCCATTCATTAGGCCCCAGGACACGGCAATGACTGGCAGCTGCCATATTACATATTAGAAACAATGGGCCGGTTTGAGGGGCACTGGGAAAGTGATACTGAACATTCTGCCTCAAGGTCAAGAGTGAGCTCTACTCTTCAGAGGGTTGAAAGGAGGCTAAGTGAGGGCCCCGCTCACCCCTACCTCCCCCTTGAGTGTTCCCTCTCCCACCTGGGAGCCTGCGAGGGAGGGCAGAGAGCGGAGATTGTTCCCGCAGGGAGCCCAGAGCCAGCTGGTCTTTGTATCCACAGGTGTCGTGGGTGGGTGTTTCCCTTGAAATAAAAGCGTGCTGGTCAGACCTACTGTTCCTGCAGGCTGCCTACCGAGGAGGGACAGGAAGTAGAAAGCTCCCTGAAACAGGCTGACTTCAGAGCTAGCACCAGCCTCGAATGTGCAGTCCCAGGTATGAGGACAGGGCAGAAACACACAGGATGGGCCCACAAGGGGTTTGCCGGTGAGATACCAAGCGGAGCCAGCTGAGGTCAGACGGTGAGGAGCGGGCACCGCGGGACAGAAAAGCGCCCAGCCCCTGTGCATAATGTCAGACACTTTAACCCTCTCCATTCTCAAAGGATAAACTGGCTTGCTGGCTAGAGGGAGGAGCCGCTGAACTTCGGAAGCCGTGAGCAGAGCTACGGGTAGTTACTGGAGGAGCACCAGCTCCAGGTAGGAGCCTGCGGTTGTAAACCAGCGTGGAGCTGGCTTTACCGTAAGCCCAGTGCCCGGGCCATCGGCCTCCCGCCCAGGTTCTGTGTCACCACCTTCACCAGTCACGCAGGTGTGGGCGCTGTCAGGGGAAGAAGAGTGTTGAAAGCAAACGAAACAGGACGCACCTGTCAAGCACAGGTTTTATTCTCCGGTTCGGGAAGCTCGGAGCGAGCCTCAGCGCTGGGCGGTCTCCCATGAACGCAGTGCGTGGGCGCCATGTTCACACCATCTCCGTGCTTGCTCGGCCGAGGCCCTCCACACGAGGGGTGCCTGGAGGGGCTGGGGCTACCCCGGGGAGCCCTCCGTGGGGTCAGGTGAGCGGCCTGGCTATTGGAGCCACTCTGATCCCGCAGAACTAGCAAAACGTTGTTTTTTTTACATTCGGGAATTTAGAGTTTGATCGGTGGAGGGGGCGGAGAGGCTGGAAAGCAGCGCCTAGAAGGAACGTAAAGAGGCAGTCCGCGCGGAACCGTGCATGTACTTAAACCACGTTGATGACGGTCTTTCCTCGAGCGTGGCCTCCTTCCACCTTCAGGAAGGCTTCGGGAACTTTCGAGAAAGGAAAGGTTTGCTCAATAACTGGCTGGATCTGGAAAACAGGAGAAGGCGTGCACCGTTAGGTAAGGAAGCATCCATCTTCGACGGCAGGGCCCGTCTCGGGTCTGTTTCCGTGCACCTGTCTCGGGAGCTCACCGCTGCCCCCTGCTGGGCCCCTGCCCGCTCTCCCAAAGAGACAGACCAGGGCTCACCCAAACACCAAACCCGTCCTTCAGGGCTCCCACTGCAGCTGGCACAGTGGGCCACTGCCCTCCTGGCCTCAGCCCTCCTGAGGACTCGGCTTCGCCGGCTTGGTCCCCTTGTCGCTCTGAACACGTCCTGTTTGCCGCCCATAACGGGCCACAGTCGGCCTGGCACTCAGCACCTTGCCTTGTTTCACTGGCGGCGGCGGTACGTGCTCTCTGAACTACTGGGACGCGCGGGTTGTAGTTGAACACACCTCTGATCTACCCCGCTGTGTGGTAAAACCAAAGGGGGTGACTCAGGGTCCTTGCGGTCTGCAGCTCTGTGGCCCCTTGGGCACGACCTTCTGGATACTAGTTTTCTGAAAGGGGCTGGATTAAAACGCACAGTCCCTACGAAACCCAGGATGGATGGAGCTATAGAGAACTAGAATCCGGGCCCCTGGGGGGACGGCAGGGAGGCGGGGGAGGTCACGGGGACCTGCTATCCGGAGTTTAAGAAGGAAGAAATGTTCTGGAGCTGATAGCAATTGTACAACACTGCTCGACAGGACAACTACTGAGTGGGATGAGGTCTGGATGAGACTAGTAACATGGTCTGAGAGAAGAAGCGCAGTCCCACCGCCCCTTTTAGGACAGCTGTACCAGCCTGGCGCTGGCTCCAGTGACTCCCAGGGTCCCAAAGGAAGGCCGGAGCCGGCCGCTCTGCTCTAGAATGACCCAGCGCAGACCGCCTCACAAACTCGGCCAGACCCAGAGCCACAACTGCTGACGCAGGCAACGCACTTACTGAGCACTGGAGTCTGGCTGGTCAAGCCCATTGTGGTGAGTAAGCCGAGGGCTGACAGTGGCGAAAGACATTCAGCACTTCCCCTAAGTGACATGGAGGGCGGGGAGAGGCTTCAGTTAGTAGGCAAATGCCACTGTGGGCTGACTGGCAGCAAGTGGAGATTAGCAGATGGTGAGGCAGTGTCTAAGCGGAGTCCAACCGGTACAGAGTGCTAGTCTGTTCAGGACGAGGGGGTGGTGGTGGCAAGGCTGCAGTGAGTGGCATCTGTGTGATGACACTGCCATAGTCACCTGCACGGGGCCACCCCTCCCCCTGCGCAGAGCCCCCGAAGGAAGTGACTGACGCAGGAGACGCCCACAGCAGCAGCCCTCTGTTCAGCCTCAGACCCAAATGGAAGCCGACTGTCCCCTGATGGTGCCCTAACCTCCTGAGGGGCTGTACACAGCCAGGCCCAGGAGAGGGCCACCTGCTGCCTCTGATGGAGGGGGGGTGGGGTGGGGTGCTTTCCAAGGGAATCAATGTGCCCACTTTGAAAAGCATCCAGGACTTGTCCTGGGGCCTCCCTAAAAAAAAAAAATCGCTTCTTGGCCTTTTGGCTAAGATCAAGTGTAGTATCTGTTCTTATCAGTTTAATATCTGATACGTCCAACAATATATTAAATGGATTTTTGGAGCAGGGAGTTGGAATAGGAGCTTGCTCCGTCCACTCCACGCATCAACCTGGTATTGCAGTACTTCCAGGAACGGTGCACCCCCTCGGGGGACTTAAGAAAGAAAAAGATTAAAAAAAAAAACCAACCAAAAAACGACATCACTTCTAATCAGAGGAGAGGACACTGAAAACCCTTCAGGCCCACCTGCAGCGTCAGGCCCATCGAGCTGCTTCGTGAGACCCACGCCACATGGCAGCTCCTCTTGCTGCACCCGCCATGGGAAGGGGAACATCCACTTCCCGCTGAGGCGCAGGGTGTTCTGGAACGTAGCCGACTGTCTCCTCGGTGCTGGCCATCCCACCCCGAGGACTTCATTGCCTTTCCCCGAAAGCCGTCTGTGCCAGGCACCCTAGCAAAGGCTACACAGTGATGATTTTAAGCTGTTGGGCACATTTGGTCCAGGCCAAGTGTTTTAAGGAGTGCCTTTAAGTAACAGAAAGCATTCCAAGCTCACCCTCTCACTGCCATCAAGTCGATGCGACGCACAACCACCCCTGTGGGGTCCGAGACCGTTTATGGGAGTGGAAAGCCCCGTCCTCCTCCCAGCCATGCAGTTCGCAGCCCCTGCGTCACCCCCACACCAGCAAGACTCCTGCTGAGTTCACCGGACCTTCAGGTGGACTGGCCCTGGGGCAGTCCCCGCCAGCCCCAAGCGGAGATCTGCAAATGCTGTTCAGTACCTTCAACCCAGGTTGCAGCTGTGGGTCTGAAGTCACTTCTCATCATCTAAAACAGCTGGGTCTTGAAGTGAGAAGAAGAGTGGTTAAAAGTTTTTAACCTGAGCCCCGGTTCACACCGCTGGCCAAGGAGGAGCACCAGTGACAGGGCCCGGGCTGTACTTGGGCCTTGCATTATCGATTCACAGCGTGCTGGTGGCTGCTTACTGCAAGGTCGGCAGTTTGAAACCGGCAGCTGCTCCTCGGGAGAAAGACCAGCCTTCCTACTTCCTTAAGAGTTCATCTCAGAAATCCACAGGGGCAGGTCTACCTTGTCCTATAGGGCCGCTATGAGTCAGCGTGAATTTGGTTTGGTTTCCTATCTAGTCACACTATATTTATTATCTGTTCAGAAACTTAAAGGTATTTTGAACGAGTTGACTGTTGGTTCAAGGCTTCAGTGTCAACAAGTCCTTCAACATCAGTTCCTCCAACAGAAGCCTACCGTAGATACTCTTGTATAAGCTAAGTTTTCCAGCACATTTTTAATGGCTTCTGTGGTAAAATTAGGTGGCTCGGCTGATATTCGGCCGGCTTATACTCGAGAATATATGGTATTAATCCAATTTACTAAGCACTTAGGCCAAGTTTGGAAGGATGTAAATATCCTCTTCCAGTTGAACAGATCCGTCCGTACCTACACGAAACATGAGGCAGAGCTGCTGTGCTCTGCTCTGCTCTCTGACCTCTCCCCAAAGGCCGAGTGGCCTTCTTGGCTGGGAAGCAGAGGTCTGACAGGACTGCCGCGCTGACTGGCTCCTGGTATCCAGCTTCACAGATCAGTTTCCACGGTCAGAAATGACTCCAGGGCCCAGAGAAACCTGGTCAAGAGACGGGACAATGCCTCACCCTCCTTCAAGAGAGGACACTTCTGTCATCTGTACTTCTAGCGTGGCCTCTCTGAACCATCCTACCACTGATCGGCCACACCTGACGGCCACCTTTTTTCTCTGTTGGGTCAACAGCAACTTGCAGGGAGAGAGAGTCATGATGTTGTGAATACAGATGAGCAATGGCCAGCACATGGCCAGCCAGAATGGAGGAGGGCACGCACCACATCCCCGTGTGCGGCCGAGGCCAGGAGAAGCGCTGCTGGGGAGACCAACGGGACGAATGACACGCCTTCCTCCCAGAAATAAAATGAACTCTCCGGGCCCTTCGCCAGAGGCACAGATTGAGCCGGTCATGGTAAGGCTCAGCCCTTCACCACCCACTACACATCGACTTTCAGGAAGTCTGAGACAACGCACGCAAGCCCAGGGCCCCCAGTGGAAGAACACTGACCGGCTCCCTTTTTTGAGGTGGTCATGTGACTGCACTGGGAAGAAATAAGTGCTAAAAAATAAGCAGATCCTCAGAAACGGAATTGGAAAGGTGAGATGACAAGCAGGGGTGGGGATGGGGGGGTGAGTTGCCAAGAGCAGAAGGCCCCACTCCAGGTCCGGCGTGGATCATGCAATGAATGGTAGCCTCCGCTCAAATGCAGCTCCTTTCCCTGCCCTTGGGCCTCCACGGCAGTGTCAGGAGAAGGCCGCTAAGCGAGGCTCCCTCCTAAAGCAGCCTCCAGCTCTCGGACTGCGGCTGAAGGGTGGGGACGGATGGCACGGGCTGGGAGTCAGGAGGTCGGAGGCCACTCCCACTGGGCGAACTCGAGCATGCCCCTCTATCTCTGGGCCAATTTTCTCATCCAGAAAATGTGAAGCGGGTGGGATGGCTTCAAACAACCCTCTTAGCTAGGTGAGGTTCCGCACTAATTCCATAGACCAGCGGTTCTCAACCTGTGGGTCGCGACCCCTTTCACACGGGTCACCTGATTCATACAATAGCAAAATGACAGTGATGAAGTAGCAACGAAAATAATGTGATGGTTGGGGGTCACCACCACATGAGGCAGTGTATGAAAGGGAAGGTTGAGAACCGCTGCCTTAGATCCTCTTAAGGAAACCATAAATGTCAGTGAGAGGATGAATTCACCTTCTGGGCTGTCCCTCCAGAGGGGGCCTGCTAGGTCAGCTACGAGGCTGTAAGCAGATAAATGAACACTTGGTAGCTGCGGAGCCGTTCAACTCCGAAGGACCTTGAAAAGCCTTCTGACATCCAACCAGGGAAACGAGGCGATACGCAACGATCCAGTCGGCTGCAGGCAGGCACGCGTAGCCACGGGGACGCCAGTCAAATCCTTCGCAGTCCTTACACCCCGGCCACTGGCCCTCTCAGACATAACACATACTCAACTCTATTGAAGTAGCCTGGGAATGGGCACCTGCCTGGCCCCAGGGCTCTTGGGATTGCGATTCCACAGTGCTTGCTTGTTCTCCTGGGTCATCGGAAAGTCTGCTTCCCTCGCCTTCTGACTAATGGAGACACCCTTTGTGGTGGAGCCTATCTTTGTTTCCAGACTGTTACCAAAATACTAGCACGGCCTTTCACCAAAGCAGGACCACCATCTAACTAAGGGCCTCTAGGAAGCCAGCGAACCAATCTGGGCCGCCGCTTCCCTGTAAACCACCGGGAGTGGACCAGAGTAAGCTCCGTCACACGCAGCGCCATATGTGTCTGTGACTCCCATGGGCTAGTGGCTAAGTGGAGCGCTGCCCTTTGGCCCGGGAGCCAGCGTGCAGAGGGCCAGCCTCCCTCTGGAGGGCTGGGGCAGGCTCCGGGCATCAGCAGCTGCTCCAGCAAAGACAAGTGGTTGCACGTACCTTCCCGGAATCCACCAGCTCTGCGATCTGGTCTAGACACGGGCCACTGGCCATGAAAAAGGCCCACCGATAGTGCACTCCTTGCCAGAAATGCTGAAAGATGGAGGGAGAATTAACTGCAGGAGACGTAAAAGCAGGGTCTGGAGGAATCAAACAGAAAATTCCACATTTCCTGCCAATGCAATTACATTGGGCTATCTCCCCAGCACCTTAGCGCGTGACCGGCAGACAGGGAATGAGTCCCTTGCATGGCCAACCAGTGTGCAGCGGAAGCAGCCCCGCTCACCCCCCGCTGTGCCCTCAGTGGGCTGCGGACCGGACCATTGGGCCACGGGGGCTCACTGCTGAGTTGTGGAGCCGCAGTGCCAGGCTCTCCTCGTAGGCCATCTTAGTCTGGAAGCGTTACTGGCATGGGTTCTGCACCCCAGCAACATGCCACCCACCGGCCGCGAGGGGTGGCTCTGCACGGGGTGTACTCTCGCACTGCCCAGGTGAGAGTCCACACGCCGCACCCATGCTCACGTTGATGGTCATTCTTCACGCTAGAGCTAAGACAGGGGGGTCATCACTGAAGCAAGTGTGCTAAGGTCCCCATGGCCTCCCTAACCAAACCTCAGGGACTTGCTCAAGCACCAAGCTGTCAGAAGGCAGCCTGCCCCGGCCGCCCGGGGTTACCACTCGCTTTGTGCAGGGCCTCGTCCGTGACTGATGAAGCGGGCAGGCACGATGGACTCGCCTGTTCCTCCAAACTCTCTGCTTCGTCTTCCTGATGACAAGCCACATGGAGTTACACTGATGCAGCCAGAGCCCTGGAATTGGAGAAGCCACGTGGAGACCCCTGCCAGCACTGAGATGCTTCCACCACCACTGGATCCATAAGATTTTCCACCCACTGGCCTGTGATCTTCCTGCATTCAGCATCATTGCATGGCTGTGTGAGACTAAAGAATTATGAACTAGTATTGACATACGGGGTAATATTGGACTTATAGACTTGATCTGGGTGGGGATGTTTTCTTCATGTACAATTGCTCTTTGATGTAAAGTTCTCTCTTACATGAGTGTCTCTGGATTTGTTTCTCTAGTCGACCTGGAGTAACACAATGCCTTTCTCCAGGGACTGGTCTCTCCTGATAACATATCCAGAATAAGTGAGACACAGTTCATCCTCCTTGCCTCTAAGGAACATTCTGGCTGTACTTCTTCCAAGACAGGTCTGTTCATTCATTCGGCAGTCCATGTTACTTTCAGTATTCTGTGCCAACACCAGAGTTCAAGTGTATGGATTTTTCCTTGGGCTTCTTTGTTCATTGCCCGACTTTCACACGCATGTGAGGCAAATGAAAATGCCATGGCTTGGGTCAGGTGCGCCTGAGTCCTCTAAGTAGGAGCCGTGCTTTTCAACACTAAAGAAGTCTTATACAGTGAGTTCACCTAATGCCATGTGTTGTTTGATCTCTTGACTGCAGCCTCCATGAGCACTGACTGGATCCAAGAAAGATAGAAACCTTGACAACTTTCATCTTCTCTCCATTTATCATGATGTGAGGATCTGGGTTTTCTTTATAAGCCATGCTGAAGGCTGCAATCCTTGATCTTCCTCAGCAAGTGCTTCCAGTCCTTCCTCCTCACTTTGAGCAAGCAAGGCTGTGTCACCTGAATATTGCAGGTTGTTAATAGGCTTCCTTCTTCATGGAATCCGACTTCTCTGATGACTGCTCAGCAGAGTGAATAAACACAGTGAGCGCACGCAGCCCTGGTGGACACCTTTCCTGATTTTAAACCATGTAAACCGTGCCATATTCCCTTGTCTGTTCGCGCCATTGTCTGTGGCTTAGCCCAGGGACTGGTCCCCACGAGCGCAACCAGCTGCTGTGGTGTTCCCACTGTTCTCAAGGCCGTCTAGAGTTTGTTACGAACTAACCATACATACATTGTTTATACGTGGTGTTCCAAGACGGACAGACTGAATTTCACATCTAGGGACCATACATTAATTTCCAGAATAAACTAGAACAGAAACATGAGAGCTGGCTCACAGATGTGTCCCGATAGGCTGGATCAACACACTGGCTCATACATGTTTACCACTGAAGAACCTTATATTGCTTTACTCTTGAATCAAAAATATTTTGCCTCATTAGAAACACAGGCTGTATCTTCTGGTATTATTTTATTCTAGAGCTTATTCCATTCAACCCAAATTCTGATTGTAACCCAGCAATCCAGAATCACTAACAGCTGGAGACATGACAGCATAGAGACCTGTCAGGCTACCGTGTTAAGCTGTGAGCACAGGCTGGCTTGTTCGACTCGCCGAGAGCCAGTGCACACTGAGTGTGTCCAGTGTGCTAGTCAGAGCTCCAGGTGGAGCTGCGAACAGTGAGGCTGACGAATCAAGGCGCAGACTCCCATCATGCCATCAACAGCGAGGGTTTCAGATTTACATGGCTATAAATGTTAGTAGAACAGTTTAACATTCCAGCAAAGGCATGATGGCTGATCGCCTCGGTAGACTCAAGGGTACTCAATGGCACCATTTCCTTCAAAATATACAAAAAAAAAAAAAAAAATCTCCTGGACAGCTACAGACCTCGTCGTCCCAGCCTCGGCATCACTGGCTCGTCCCGATCCAGCCATCACGGAGGAGTGAGCGGTACCCTGTCTTACAACGTTTCCCTTCACACAGACCTTCGCGTAGGTAAAGCTGGCGCAGCAGAGAAAGAGCGACCAGGTAGCAGCAGAAAGAAAGCAGAAAATGTACCAAATGGGATCTAAAGAAGTAACGATGACTAATAATAAAGCTAACATTTAATAAGAGGGCTTTTTATCAGTAGGGCCACGCAGCTACTCAACGGAGGCCCGAAGTGGAGCCTCATCAGTGCGGCTCCACAATCCACGCCTGCAGGCACCGGCAGTGCTGCCTCCAGGAGAAGAGGAGCGGTCTCCGTGGGAAACCCACCCCCAGAAGCATGAGGTAGCCACCGGCTCCACCAACCAGGCCTCGGCTTCGCTCCTTACCTTCAATGCCTTTGAGCCCACGGTGACTCCTGTCTGCAGCATGCCGTCTGCTATACCCAGCCTGTCCATGTTCAGGAGGAAAGGCGTCACCAAGGTGACGTAGGTGGCTCCTGACCATTTCTTCAGAAAACCTGGAGCCCACTTTTCAGTGGATCCACCAACATTATCGAGGATGAAATCAAACCTGGAAGGAAAAGAAAGAAAAACAAAAGACCCTTCTCAGTCTTGAGCCAAGCTCGGATCTCTCTCTCTCTCACTGCCAGGGGACTCTCGGGCTTCTTTTGCGGACAGCTCACAAGTCACCCTGCAGCACGTTCGTTACCCGGGAGGTGTGGGGAGAGAACATGACAGGCGGTTGCTAGGACTCTGGCTTTTCTCCAAGATCAGGCAAACATGACTGCTGCTGTCCGGCCCCCAAATCACACTTCCAGTGCTTTAAGAAAGACTTCAGCAAGTCGTTTCCGCTCCCGCCCCTCCACCCCTAGCTTCTAAAACCAGTTTTGGCCCAACTGTGCGATCTTGATTCTTTGACGGGACTAACTAAGGCAAAGACAACGCGAGAGGGCACACTCCGGAGAACGACCTGAAGGAGGGTGATTCTCCTCGTTACTAAAAAACTTTAATCAACGAATATGGGATACCTGATTGAAAGAAGACGTAGGGGCAGCTTGTGATCACGGAAGAAGCCCTAGTGGTGCAGTTGGTTAGCTTTGAGCTGCTAACTACAAGGTCAGCAGTTCTAATCCACCTCCCGCTCCACAGGAGGAAGGCTTTCTGCTCCTGTAAGGATCCGTAGCCTCAGAAACCCTTGCGGGGCCCTTCTACCATGTCCAATCATTGCTGTATGTTGGCATCAACTCCACAACGGCAGGGAGTTTGGTTTGGTTTTGGTTGGAGCTTTTGATTTACACACACACACCGCCCTCTACTCAAGTGCCTGGCATTTGAAAACTCATCAACAAACGGCTAACCGCTGAGCTCGAGGCAGCGAGCAGCTTTCCCAGTGCCCGGCAGCTGTGATGTTGGTTAGGGGTGGAGCAGAGGACCGAGCAGCCCCTCTATTTCCACCCCAAGCCACTGTCACCATCAGCCAGGCTGACAGACCTCCTCCATCTGCTCCGACTCGGGACAGCAGGCTGACCCACAGCCTCCAGACAGCCAGAGACAGTGAGCACCTCCAGCGTCCCCAGGATCCCTCTTTACACTCGCTCTGCTTCTGGAAGCCTTTATGAAGCCCAGACACCAAAAGGCTGTGTCGTGCTCACGCCCCGCTCGCTGTTCTTCTGCATTGACGGAACACGTGGCCAAGGTGGCCCGCTGTCCTCTCACCATCCAGCAGTAAGTAAAAGCAGGCTCAACTCAAATTAGCCAAGGACCGTGCAAGCAGGCGATCACCCTGAGCCCATGCCACACTGCGCTCCTGTGCTGTCCTCACAGACGTCACGCCTGGAGGGCGTGGCACGTTTTCATGCGTTCTTCTCTAAAGTTCCAACACGGTAAAGCCACCAAACCATCACAGGCCGTCCTCATCCACCGTCCCGGCTCCCATGCCCCCACGGGGACCACTGTAAGCATACGTACGGTTTTGAGGTCTTCAGCTGCCCCTCGACCTCGCCAGACTTGTAATCAATGACATCATCTGCCCCGAGCTTCCTTACAAGGTCACTGGCATCCTGAGAGCAAACGGCTGTCACGTGCGCTCCCCACGCTTTCACCACCTGCCGAAAAACAGAGAAACACCAATGCTGCTGCTTCAGCGCAGTTGGCACCAGGTGTGTATGTACCAGCTTCATCTCTAGGAGCGTTGAGGCCTGGTCTTAACAAGAGCCAGAGGAATGCCCGCTTTCTCGTGCCATCTCGGAGGCGATCGGATGCTTCACCAGGAAGCCGGACATCCCCGTCCCAGCCACTGGCTATCAGGGACCCACTGAAGTGGACGGCGAATGCAAATTTCGCACCTTTTAGGAGACGCAACGGCCACAGGAGTGGCTGCTGACTCGCTGGGTGATGGATGGAAGGTTAGGTTGTCAGAATCTGAACCACAAGCAAGGCTTCCCCACCAGGCGGGTATCCTGAGCCATGGCTGTGGTTAAGGGAAGGGCTCTCCTGTCGCAGGCCAAGCACAACTGTGGCGAGGGGGCACAAGTCTCCCCGGCTTGCCTGGTGGAGGCCAATCTGAGCGTTCTCCACCTGGTCACTGTAAACAGGACTGACTGCTACGACTGTGCCCTGTGGCCTGGGGGCAGAAGAGCAAGCACGCACTCACTCTCGTCACAGAAGATAGCTCCTCCGGTGTGCTGTGAGAGCGGCCCTGCGCCAACAAGGCAGGCAGCCCGGGTCACAGCGTCTTGTGACTCCACGCGCAGCACGCATGCGGACACGTGACTGCAAAGACAGCGCGCCAGGACAACGTGGAGGGTGGGGCTGCAGAGAATGCCACGCTTTGGGCCCAGAGAATGGAGGAGGCCCAAGAAAGCTGTGAGGAGCAGAGGGCCGAGCGATGGAGGTTTTCCCCTCGGAGAGCTTCTACCTCTGAGTCCAGTCAAAAATAAAACAGATTTCTAAGCGTGTCAAAAAAATAAGTCAATCTGCTGGTTTTAAAAAAGAACTACACAGAAAGCCATCTGTCAAGGACTAGAAAAAAATGAATCTCATTTCCCCCAAACAAGCCAGCCAGCCAGCCAGCCCCCACCCTGCCATGGGTTATGGCCAAAATCCACTGAGAAGGGCTCAGTCCGCAACCTCAAATGGAGGGTTCTCAGGGACGACACGGAGATGGGCAACAGAGGCCACGTGCCCTTTGGAAAAGCGACTGTGCAAACACAGAAACATCCCTCTCTTTGCATCTCCAACGAGTGTGAATGCAGCACCGGTGCGGAAGTGCATAATAAAAAGGGCCCTTTAGAAGAGCGAAGAGTAGAGGCTCTCCGTTGAGCTGCGATCTGAATGGTCGGCAGTTCGACACCACCAACAGCTCTCTTGGAGAAAGACTGGGCTTTCTACTCCGTCAGCAGTTGCCACCGCAGAAACCCGCATGGACTCGATGGCAGTGGGGGTGTAGAATGAGCAGGGAGACAAAGGACCACTTTGCTCGGTTAGAGCAGAAAGATCCACAGAACCGGTTTCTAGGATTAAAGAGGAGGATGCCTTATATACCAAAATATCAGTAACCAGATGTAAATAAAAAGAAGTGCTATATTCCGATGTGATCTAGATTATCTCCAACAATGGTGGGGTAAACGCTCCACATTGCTAGAATTGTGCCTCTCTAATGCCAAGTTCACATTGTTTCTAGACAATTTGAGAATACCTAGATAACGTTAACCCAAGAACTTTGTTCCGACAGTTCTGTGTCAGCTGCTTTCTCAATTCTGCTCCGAGCACCAGCTTCGTGGGCTCCTCCACTACAAGTCACACAGACCCTGGGATGTAAGAGCCCTGGGATGTGCCCCGAGTCCGGAGACGGCTTCGCTGTTAAATAAACACCCGTGAAAGGGTTTGTAACAGCACTCTTAGCGGCTTTCTCTCCTTTTTCACATTTAAAAAGCAACACTGGCAATGAGAACATTTATAAGTGACATCGTCTACAAGTTACTGTATTTATGGGCTGAAAACCACCACGCATGGGCATAACATGTGCTTTCAACAGCAACTTGCTCATGAAATTCAATAGGTGACGAGTGTAATCCAAGGTCAATAGCTCATTTGTCACCATGCTTTCTTACATATATATATATATATATATATATATATATATATACATACACACACATACATACATACAAGGGGGCTTTAAAAAGTTTGCGGGAAAATTCTATAATATTTTAATTCCATTTTCCACAGACTTTTTACCACCCTTCTCATATATGTGTGTGTCTCTAAATAGTATAAACACAGAAAGTTTAAAATCTATATATACAGATCAGAAAATTTCAAAAGGAAGCTCAAGAAGACAAGAAGTAGTAGAGTGAAATATACAAAGACCTGGAGTTGGGAAAGCCAATGGTAAGAAAATGTTCAAGAACTGAAGAAAAAATCCAAGCCTTGAGCTACTGGATTGAAGGATTCTAAGCGCAAAGTAATGCAGGAAGTATCAGAAGAAGAAGGAAGAAATATACTGAGTCACTGTGCGGAATCAGTCGACGATCAACCATTTCAAGAGGATGCTCGTGATCAAGAACCAATGGTACCAAAAGTGGACGTCCACGCTACACTGGAGGCTTTAGTGAAAGGCAGGCTCCAGGAACCGAGAGAGCGCCAGCGCACTGTCTCCACAAGCAGATGCAGCCTGGGAGCACTCACTGCCAGCAACTGAAGCCCAACACCTGACCAACACCTTGGAGGAGAGCCAGACTTGTGCTCATTCCACAGAAAGGCGGCCCAACAGATCACTTAGACGTTATAGGATCATATCATGAATATCACATGCAAGTAAAATTTTGCTGAAGATCACCTAAAAATGGTGCCGCAGCACACTGACAGGGAGCTGCCAGAAACACGCTGGACTCAGAAAAGATGGTGAGAAGAGGAACACCCTGGCCAACATCAGCTAGGTCTGGGCGGAAAGCGGAGGCCAGAAAGCTCTAGACTTGTATTTCCTTGACTATGCAAAGGTACTGGCTGTATGGATCACAACAAACTACAAATAACATTGAGAAGAGTGGGAACTGCAGAGCCCGTCCTCGAGCTCATGAAGATGAAGAGCCACGGTTCAAGCAGAAGGAGGTGATATTGCACGGTAATCGTTCGATCTGTCGGCGGAGCAGATAATCCAGGGCGCTGGACTGCATGCAGGCGACGCGGCATCAGCACCGGAGGAAGGCAGGCTGCATAAGCAGACGCCACAACCTGAGTGAAGAGGACTTGAAGCGTCTGCTGCTGACAATCAAAGGCTGTGGCCTTAGGCCTGGACTGTAACTCAATGTAAAGAAAGTGGAGAAAAGGTTGAAGCTGTCGAGGATTTCATTTCACTTGGATCCACCATAAATGCTCAGGGAAGGAGCAGCCAAGAAGTCTGATGATACATTGCACGGGGCAAATCTGCTGCACACCCAAGACCTCTTTCAAGTCCTAAAAGAGCAAAGACGGCACTGTGAGAACGAGCGGGCACCTGACCCGGGTCTTGGTATTTTCAGCCCTCAAAGGCATAGGAAGGCTGGACGGTGAATATGAAAGACTAGAACAGCTGGAACTCAGGTGATAGAGCAGGTTAAGCAATGGGCTGCTAACCCCCAAGATCAACCATTCGAACCCACCAGCTGCTATTGCTGGGCAGAAGATGAGGGTGTCTGCACCTGTCAAGGCTTAGAACCTGAAAAGCCTAGGAAGCGGCTCTACTCTGTCCTCTAGGATCACTATGAGTCCCATTTATACATTCCATTTTTCGGAGAACAGTATTGCATGTGTTTATTTACTATAACCCATTTAAAGTTACAGTTATTATTCTATGAGGTAAGGTTCACTGAGATTCTTAAAATATATGAATATACAGTTATTCTAGTACCATGTTACAAAGATTTCTCTTTAACCTATCAAATTGTGTTGACAGTTTTGTCAAAAATCAATTGGTTAATAATCTATATGCCTATTACTGTACCAGTTCCATGCTATCTTGATTACTGTAAGATTTTAAAATCAGATCATGTAAATCTTAAAATCAGATCATGTAAGTCTTGTTCTTCTTCTTATTTGGCTATTGCACCTCCAACTACATTTAGAATCACGTTATCAATTTCTATTAAAAAGCCTCAGAATTTTTAACGAAAAATTAGCATTGGTTTTTGACTTTGGTTATTTCCTATCAATTGCAATGTTCCTGCCCATCGCCTCTCTCCCTAATAGCTTCCTGACATCGGTGACACTCGACATCCACGTACCCACTTACCTATTAAAGCCCTGGAGAGGCAAACACTTCCTCTCCGTGCAGCAAGCTGAAATTACAGTGCATTTACCACACCTGCCTCTCTCGCAGCTTTGAAGGAACAAAACTCCCTTGTCATCTATCATGTTCTAAATTGGTGTGAGCAATACTCTTCTGCACACACAGAACAGAGAAATGTTTTACCTGTATAGCGAAAGTCCCGACTCCACCAGAAGCACCCAGGATTAAGACCCTGAAACACAAAAGAAACCACAGTGCAAGTGAGCCCGGAGCCGGGGGACCACCGAGGAGGCTCCCCACGCGGATCTCCCCACTCAGACAAGAGCACAGTTCTTCCGTTACCCCAGGTCAGTCAGAGTACACGCGGGGTGTTCCCTGGCCCTCTTCGCTTCACCAAGAACCTACAAACGCTTGATGGCAGACAGTCTCTGAACCGTAACCAAGGTTTAGATTTGTGTTGGTGATTTTTCAGTAGCTGCGTGATACTTGGTAACATTCGCCTCACAAGTTTTCCAGGCTAAAATCACCCTCCCTTCCTGTACAAGAGGCCCTTTTTAGTGTGTTTGTAGACTTACTTGCTCTCTAAGAAAAGTCACATTCCTGGCCACATTCCTGGCCCAGTGGAAAAACCTCCTTTTGTTCAGACATGTGCTTGCTCAAGCGGTTCACCGCTCACCAATGGGCCCCAGCCTGGTCTTCAGTGTGGCTTCCAGCCAGCCCGGCTGGCTCGTCGTCACCCTCCTGCTAGTCCACCCTAGGGTGCTGATGAGCCTCCGTGTAAGGCTGGGCTGGGGTTGGACCAATGACCATTCAGGGGAAGTGGGACGCCAAGGAAGCTGTGACTTCCCTGACATAGCATGTGACATTTCTTGAGCTGATGGACTGGCACACTGGGAGAAGCAGGGCCCAGACGCAGCATCCTGCGACCCAAACGTGTTTGGTGATCACTGCTTCTCAGACACGCTCGTTCTTGGACCTGGCTGGGCCATCAGAGGCAGCCACGGTCAACTGCATGGGTGCAGGTCCCACATTGCACTTTGTTGTTAAGCTACCCATCGAGACTGCGGGACATTACCAAAAGTGGCTCTTTAATATTTGATGCTACATTAGCTAAGGAAATATTATGAGAATTATCTTGGGAGTGCCCAAGGGAAATGTTTTCCTGAGTGTAAAGTGGTGGAAGTAGCCGTGCTTCTGTTTGTTCTGACACTATGGGTTTGGGTTGAGTTGTAGGTATACTATCGAACTGTCTCCTGGGAGTCCCTCTTGGATGCTGCTACTAGAACATGCCTCTCTCTGGCAAGTACCCCGGGCCTCTATTTGGTTTATGACCTGAACTCCACGTTGACGTCTTTGTTTATTTTTTTCAATCTCACCCAAATTACAGAAGGCTAAGTTAGATTTTAAAAGGCACCGCTACCATTTCGGGAGCAGCTGTTTGTGAGACAGACACCGGTAAATACGAGGAGCCTTTAAAGCTTGTGGACACGTCCCATTCTCTTCTTTTAACCCATTATCTTTTCATCCGGTTGCCCCTGAACTTTTCGAAGCCCCCTTGCATAATTAAGACAATTCTTACAAATTGTTCTTTCTGTAAGAGCTACTTTTTACTGCACAGAATTATAAACTCTGAAGCTTCAAGCATGAAGCATCCTAAACCCTTCAATTCACAACGACATTCTCAGTCTTCCCAAACCTAACCCACTGCCATCGAGTCGATTCGGACTCACAGGGACCCTCTGGGACTGTGAATCGTTATGGGGGTAGACAGCCTCATCTTTCTCCCTTGGAGCTGCTGCTGGGTTCCAACTTGTGACCTTGCGCCTAGCAACTCAACTCAGAACCCAATTGTGCCACCAGGACTCATTTTTACTGTCTTAGTGCTTCCTGAACAGGGGACAAGGCATGGAAATACCTCCCAAGTACATCTCAAAAGGGATCCACTCTCTTCATTTTGTCCATGTCTATGGAAACGTAACTTACCAAACTCTCATTCAAGTTCTCCCACGGTCTAATCTTTCTCTCAACTTCTGACTTTTCCTCTCATTATTCCTTGATCCTAACTCTTCACCTCAGTTGCTCTGGTCTCCTGTCTCTTCCCCCGAGACCCCTACATGGGCCCATTCCTCCAGGCTTGATGCCTCTGTACCAGCGAAGGCCTCCCTCCTGGATGGCCTCTGCCCAGGCTTCCTCCGCTGTGCCAGGGGAATCTGTGCCGTGCTCGTGGTATTCTCAGTCATCACACTGTTAGCTGGCATGCGCAGCCCCTGCTCCCGATGCTAATAAGCACAAGAGGACAGAAGCCTCGTAGCATACCCAGCAGGATGTGCCTGATCAACTTGTCTTGACCTTAAACATGAAAAATAATCCCTCCACGTCAGTTTGTTTGACAAACAAGGTGCTACTCACTCCAAGCGCTGTATTTGAAAGACAGGACTAAAGTTTCTGCTTTAAAGAAAACAACAACAAAAAGTGCCATCAAGTCGATTCCACCTCCTAGTGACCCTATAGGGCAGGGCAGAACTGCCCCTGTGGGTTTTGGAGACTGTAACTCTTTATGGAAGTAGAAAGCCTCATCTTTCTCCCATGGGGTGGCTGATGGTTTTGAATGCAACCCAGTGTGTAATCCCGTAGGTTAGCAATTCAAAACCCCCAAGCGCTACACGGGTGAATAAAGAGGCTTTCTGCTCCTAAATGCTTTAGTCTTGGAAATCCAGAGAGGCAGTTCTACTCTGTCTGTAGGGTCGCTGTCTGTGCGTTCGCCTCTATTTGATGGCAGTAAGTAAAGCTTTAGATGAATTTCTAATCCTCTGAGAATGCTAAAGACACCAGCAGATATACTGAGTGCTTCCGGACCCAACTGCCAGACACCTCTCTCCCCCTTTATTCTTGTTCCAAAGATGAAAAGGTGCTTCACAGCTGCACTGGGGAAAAGAGGGAGTGGCTCCCCCACAGCAGCTCCACTTCCTGATGTGGCCACTTGATGGCGCCCCAGAGAGCACACAAACAGGGAGCAGGTCCCTGAGGGCTGTCCAGGAGGCTTCCGCAGATGCCTGCTGGTCCTGCTAACACCTGGTTCTGTGCGGGTTCATTCTGGGTCTGCACTTTTCTTTAAACAAAGACAGCTCCCAAAAGAGCAGCAGGCAAAATAAATTCACAAGCCAGAGAGAAGTGGCGGATCCTTTATGGTGAGAAGTCCTGCAAAGAACAACTATTTTTCTCAACTTGCAAGCACTTTCAGTGCAAAGGGAAAACACCAGTTGCTACCCTGATGGCCTTTCACTGAGGCCATCCCTCGGAAAGGGTCCTGCTACACACCCGAATCCCACTGAAGGAAGAGCTACACAACGCAGGCAGCTCTCGACTCAGGAGGAGGTCGTGTGCTAGTGACCCCACAGTCAGGCGGTCCCAATGCCAGTCACGGCACTTTTGTTTTCAGTTCATTGTTGCCTTTTAGTAGCAGTATCTTATAACCCCCATCTTTGGAAATCTATGAGTGAACCTCTGAGAAAGAATATCAGCAAATTACACACTGCAACACTGTGTGTAGCTTATTTTACTAAAATGGAAAAAAAAAGCTGTACACTCTAAATCTTGGACTACTTCGAGAGTGAGAAAAGGGGTGTGGGACTGCTTAGTAGTAATTTATAAAGAGCAAGAGCCTAGAAACTACCTTTTAAAAAGGGGGTTTTTTGGGCATAGAATTCCGGTTCTATACAATTCAATGGTTTAAGTATATTGAAAAGAACTGTGCAATCACCACCACGTCCACGTTAGCACAATCTCTTCATTTTGCACCATTATTACTAACTCTCCGTCGTGCCCCCGCCCCCACCTTCTAGCTGCCATAACCCTGAAGAGCTAACTCACAGTGACCCCTCTGGGTCTCCGAGAATGTCACTGCTCACAGGGGCAGGAAGCTCATATGGACCATGCGGCTGTACCACACGGCCAAGACACGGTAACCACCAGGGCTCTGGATGACCACTGTGGTTACTATCTCTGGAGAGTGGCCTAGCCTAGATTTCACTTAAGAAAAACATACTAACGGGAAAGTGTAAGGAGAAAGTGGGAACCGATCACAAGGATCGACCTATACCCCCTCCCTGGGGGACGGACAACAGAAAAGTGGATGAAGGGAGACATATACGTCAGTGAGGTAGTTAGTTTATTGTGCCAACCTGGCCGATAAACACGTGGGGTCAACTGAAGGGCAGAGGGATAAATGGTCAGCGAGCCTCGCCTTTCTAGTTCTCGGGTCTCTTGCTCTCTGATGGTTAGACCAGGGTGCAGCTGCCTTAGTCAGTTCCCTGCTTCAGCTGGCAGGGCTCACTTCCTGCAAGATATCCCTGAGGAGAAGCCACACATGGACTATCCCTGATGCAGCTTTGGGTGTGTGAAGACCCCTGCCAGCTGACTCAGCTTTCCTCCTGCAGTCGGCATCGTTGCATCTGTTTTGTGAGATGGAGGAGGACTTTGTGGGTTGGTGTTGGACATAAGAGTTAATGTTGGACTTGCGGGCTTGGGCAGCACTGGGTTGGGATGTTTTCTTGATGTGCACATACCCTTTACATAAAACTCTCTTTTAAACATGAGTTTCTGTGGATTTGTTTCTTTACTGTACCCAGACTAACACAGTCAATGTAAGACATGAAAAAATAGTAATAACATAAATTATCAAGAGTTCATGAGGGAGGGAGGAGAAAAAATAAGAAGCTGATACCAAGAGCTCAAGTAGAAAGAAAATGTTTTGAGAATGATGATGACAACAAATGTATAAATGTGCTTGACATAATGGATGGATGGATGGGTGGATGGATGGATGGATGGATGGATGGATTGTGATGAGTTGTATGACCTCCCAATAAAATGATTTTTTTTAAAAAGAAAAACATACAAAAACCCCAACAACAAAAGAAAACACAGGAAAACCTCAATCCAAAAGAAAGCAGAAGATGCTAGAAACTAGAACAAATTAGAAATGGGTTAAAAGGGAAAACAGTGATCACCTGTTAAACTTTAACCTGACTGTCTGCAGTAACCCACTTTCCAGCGCCTGTCTGCGGGCGGGGCTGTTCACATTCCTCAGCTGTGGTCTCAGGGAGTCCCACGGAGGCTTAATCCACCCGGTCACCCACAGCTTTCTGCAAACCCTGGAAACACCCTATTTTTAATGGGCACTGCTGCTGAAAATCCCCCAGTTTAATTACACTCCTCTTACAAATAGGGCTGCTTTTGAAGTCAGTAGGCACGGCACTTTAAAATCAACCTCCTGGCTATCGGGTCAGTACTGACTCACAGGCTCCCCTGGGGCAGGGAGAACTGCTGCTGCGAGTCTTCCAGACTGCAGTTGTTCAGGGAGTAGAAGGCCCCGCCTGTCTCCTGAGGAGCACACTGGTGGTTTTGAACGGCTAACCTTGAGGATCACAGTCCAACACTTAGCCACTCTGCCCCCAGGGCTCCCTTCTGTACCTTCCATGTGACGAATCGGTGAAACCTATCACAAAAGAGCAGGAGATCCCAAAGGAGCGAGTCCTCTTTCAAGTTTCTGTGCTCAGGGTGGGCCCTGGAGATCTTTGTCATCCAGAACGGGGTGGATAGAGGCTCTGGTCTCTCAGGGAAGCTTCTATTTCATTCCTCAACTTTTCTAGCACAAAATCATGTGGCCTACATGGCTCCTGCCCCGAGGCCCCTTACTTGGGCAGAGGGGCCCAGGAACATGCCAAGAGCAGAGTACCATTTAACCTTGGAGAGGGAAACAGCCGAGTCAGAGAAGATTAAAGCTCCCACCAGCACAAACAAATGATCTGTAGAAAACAAAAATCAGTGATCTGTGGTCAGACTGACCACGGCCAGTCGGAAGGCTGGACGGGAAGTTGAGGGAGGGGCTGGGAGTTGAAGGCGGCGCTCGGGGGATAACGTGGGAAGGGACTGTCCGAGCGGCCGCCCTGCCTGAGGACGCGCATCAGGATGGTGACCCCGAGGAGGGGCAGGGGTTGAAATGGTGTGTCTCTGGCTCTGCAGAAAACCCCAGACACCAAACTGCCCTGGGGTGGATTCTGGCTCCTGGCCACCCTGGGGCGCGGAGTAGAACTGCCCCTGGGTTTCTGAGGCTGTCACCCTTTAGAGGACTAGAGAGCCTTGTCTTTCTCCATGGCTTTGCACGCTTTCCACAGAATGAAAAATTAAAAAGTCAGGAGAGTGCTACAAAGATGTACTGTCCTTGTTGCGCTTTACATCTAATTTAAATCTGAAGACACAGATGGGTGATGGCAAACTGTTTAATGAGGGGCTAGATTGGCTTCGCACAGGGAGGGAGGCGCTGAATCTGCAGCGGAGTGACAAGCACAGGACATGTCAAGCCACCCTGCCGAGGGAGCTGCAATCGCCGGGCCCCTTCTTGAGAAGGCCTCCGCGGTTCGCACGGACATTGCCCGGTTTACAGGGGAGTTGCCTGGAACTCTAAGCACATTTCCCAGGACAATCTTGGCGGGGTGCCCAGGGGGTTGTTTGTCAAGGTGCGGCCGTGCACAGTATAGTAATGGCTCTGTGGGAAATGCACTCTGAATTTCAAACTGGGACCCTGGAACCCAGTTCCCCAAATCCAAATCACTGGCTCTCCCTGGAGACGCACCAGCAAGAAGGGGAGCGGCGGCACGGTGAGCAGCCCAGTGCTCAGAGGTGGAGTCCCCAGGAAGCAAAGGACCCCTACCCGCCAGCTCCTCACTCACTTACCCAGACAGCAGCTCTAGCAATGCATTTGTGTGGATCGAGTTTTTGTAAAACCTGCACGAGGAGGACATGCTAATCCCAATCAGCTCATCACTTATCTTTTTCCACACTCCCCTGGTGGCACAGTGGGCTATGCGCTGGGCTGCCAACCACAAGGGTCAGCAGTTCGAACCTACCACCTGCTTCATAGGAAAAACATGAGACTGTCTACTCCTGTAAAGATTCCAAGTCTTAGGAGCCCAAAGGAGCAGCTCTACTCTGCCCTCCGGGGTCACTATGCACCAGAGTGGACTTGACAGCGGTGAGTGAGTGGGTGGGTGGGTGAGTAAGTGAGTGGGTGAGTGAATGAGAGAGTGAGTGAGAGAGTGGGTGAGTGAGAGAGTGGGTGAGTGAGTGGGTGGGTGAGTGAGTGGGTGGGTGAGTGAGTGGGTGAGTGAGTGAATGAGAGTGAGTGAGTGAGTGGGTGAGTGAGAGGCAGAGAGTGAGTGAGTGAGTGAGTGGGTGAGTAAGAGTGGGTGAGTGAGTGAGTGAGTGAGTGGGTGAGTGAGTGGGTGAGTGAGTGAATGAGAGAGTGAGTAAGTGAATGAGAGAGACTGAGTGAGTGAGTGAGTGAGAGTGAGTGAGTGAGTGGGTGAGAGAGAGTGGGTGGGTGGGTGGGTGGGTGAGTGAGTGAGAGAGTGAGTGAGTGAGAGAGTGAGTGAATGAGTGGGTGAGTGACTGAGTGGGTGAGAGTGGGTGAGTGGGTGAGTGAGTGAGTGAGAGAGTGAGTGGGTGAGAGAGAGTGGGTGGGTGAGTGGGTGGGTGGGTGAGAGAGAGTGAGTGGGTGAGTGAGTGGGTGGGTGGGTGGGTGAGTGAGAGAGTGAGTGGGTGACAGTGGGTGGGTGGGTGGGTGAGTGAGTGAGAGAGTGAGTGGGTGAGAGAGAGTGGGTGGGTGGGTGAGTGAGTGAGAGAGTGTGTGGGTGAGTGAGAGTGGGTGGGTGGGTGAGTGAGTGAGTGGGTGAGTGAGTGAGAGAGAGAGTGAGTGGGTGAGAGAGAGTGGGTGGGTGGGTGAGTGGGAGAGTGAGAGAGTGGGTGAGTGAGTGGGTGAGTGAGAGTGGGTGGGTGGGTGAGTGAGTGAGAAAGTGAGTGTGGTTCCCAACTGTCTGGCTGGCTGGCCCTGCGAGGCTGGCTTCACTACACATGATTACAGCAGCGGCCTTGGGCACAGCAGTGCGCTGACCATAAAGTAACTGAGTATTAATGCATCTAATTACCTCCTATTTCCACCACTCGTCCTACTGTGAAGTGCCCAACTCCAGCCAGGGTATTTTCAATCACGTCATATGAATGTGAAAATTGGACATTAGACAAGAAGACTGAAGAAAAATCAGGGCATTTAAACTATGGTGTTGTACAATGTGGGAAATAAATCCCAGACTGGTCCATCCCCAGCACTTAAAGGAACTAAAGGCCGCTAAGTAGCCAGAGCACACCAGGCTGGGCGATGGGGCCGCCGTCAGAGCGCAGCTGCCTGGGGCATGGGATCCTGAGAATCAGATTCATCAAGGGAGGGCCGGGGAAGGCAATCTGCCCCACAGTTTTAGAAACTTGAAATGAAGGAAGCAGGCATCATCCGGGGAAAACGGTTAACCCTGTCGTCCTCAGCCAAGAGGAACCGGGGGAGGGACCTCAAACTAGGGACGACACAATGCTCAGGAAACCTCTGGGCTCACTGGCCCCTTTGTCTTCTGGGGCGTGGCCACCCAATTTTGCAGAATTGGCTAATAAAGTCTTGTTCTCGCTTAAGTAGGTACAGATCGATCTCGGGAGTGTTCCTGGGTAAGCACCCGTGATTACACCTTGGTAACCGCCTATGGGTAAGGCGGTCCACCCCAATTCTTCCTCTGAGACCCCGAGGGTCTACTCCTAGTCCGGTTTGGTTTTTTTTAAACAGGCTGTTGGTATTAGCTTTTCTTCTCTCTGTTTTTTTTCTGCTCAGTCTCCGTGGAGACCGTCAAAAATTGCCATGCCGACTATATTTCAAGTCATCACGGCGGGGTATTGGGAAAAGTTTTCAATTAGCAATAATCGCGCCTCGGATAAACCTCACTGGCTACGATATTGCCACTGTGCAAAGCTAGCTTTTCCTTTTTTCTCTTAAAAAAATCATTTTATGGGGGGCTCATACAGATCTTACCACAATTGATACATATACCCACTGTGTCATGCACCTTTTACACATGTTGCCATTATCATTTTAAAAACACTTTCTTTCAACTTGAGCCCTCGGTGTCAGTTCATTCCCCCCTCCCCCCATCCTCCCTCCCTCCTGAGCCCTTGATAACTTATAAATTTTTTTTTTCATGTCTTACACCAACCGCTGTCTCCCTTCACCTACTTTTCTGTTGTCCATCCCCCTGGGAGAGGGTTATATGCCAATCATTGTGATAGGTTTCCCCTTTCTCCCCCTACCTTACCCTTACCCTCCTGGTATTGCTATTTTCATTATTGGTCCTGAGGGGCAAGCCGGAGGTTCTTATTGACCCACCAGTTACCAAGAGGAATTGAGGCGGTATATGGTGTCGGCAGCTTTTCTCAGTGAACAATGCTGAAAGTACCATGCACTGTCAAAAAGAACAAACAGATCTACCTTGGAAGAAGTACAGCCCAAATGCTCCCTACAGGCAAGAATGGCAAGTCTTTGTTCTCATGTACTTTGGACATGTTGTCAGGAGACACCAGTCCCTGGAGAAAGGACATCATGCTTGGCAATGAGAAGGGGCATTAAGAGAGAGAGGCCTTTGACAAGGTGGATGGACACAGAGGCTGCCTCGACGGGCTCCAACATAAGCAGGATTGTGAGGATGTATACTCTGATGTCGTACAATGAGTGAGCAAATCGAGGGTGGACCTGAGAAGTGTGGATCCTAAACCTAATCACTCCCGAGAATAGACACAGACAGACATCTACACTCGGGAGAAGACAGACAACATGTGAAGTTCATCTACAAGCACACCAGAGCCCAGAAACTCAAGGAGAGTCTAAGGGAAGGGAGCGCTGTGGCTGGGACGCTGATGTGGACGGTCAGCCTCTAGAAGTGTGAAAATGTTCCACTCTGATTTAAAGCCTCCCACCTGTGGTATTTCTTTGACAGCAGCCCTGGGTAACTGAACACACTCTGATACTCTCTCTGCCAGTCTTCCTCTCCTCTTAGGTGACACGAGATTTGCCTAAACAAAACAAACCCCAAGCCAAGTCCAACTCACAGTGACCCTCGACGGGCTTTCCAGAGCTTTGAATCTTGACCGGAACAGACGGCCTCGTTTTGTCCCGCGGAACAGCGGGTGGATATGAACTGGACCTTGTGGTGAGCAGTCCGATACTTGCCCAACAGCACCACCCAAGCCCCCTAGAGTTGCCTAGTGCAGTGGTTCTCAACCTGTGGGTCGCAACCTCTTTGGGGGTCGAGCGACTTTCACAGGGGTCACCTGATTCATAACAGTAGCAAAATGACAGTGATGAAGTGGCAACAAAAATAATCCTATGGTTGGGGGGTCACCACCACATGAGGAACTAAATGAAAGGGTCGTGGCATGAGGAAGGTTGAGAACCACTGGCCTACAAGGAAACTACTTTGCAAATGCATTTGCTTTGCATCCAGTGGAGAATATTTACATGGTTAGAGGTAGCGCAGTGGCAGTAGGTTTGGTGTGGTTGGCTGGTTCCGTAATCATTGGCGTAGAAGTGAATTATTGCCAGCCCCCCTGGCTTAAGAGTGTCTTCCAGAAATGTTCCAGTCTTCCACTAAATTGACTCTCCTAGGCTTCTTGATGCTTTCGACATTTTTGTGGTAACACTGAGCACTGTGGAGCTGTCAAAGGGAAAACCTGATAGCAGACATCGTGCTTTGATTTGGGGGTGCGTGTAGGGGGTGGGGATATCAAAATCAAACACTCATTTAAAGAAATTCCTGACCTAAATTAATGGGCCAGTGGCTTTTCTTTTACTCAAACTTGCAAGGTCTTTCTTTCCTGTTAGAAGACTGCTTGCCTTATTAAATTTGAATATCAACACATAGAGTAGGGTAGAGATCCAGACCATCTTGAGACGGGACATCTACTGATCTCCATAAAAGGGGGAGGGCAAGGGTCAAGATAAGCTGTTGATTGCTCGGTATCTCTCTTCTCTTTGCCAGCTTCCCTGTGCCTAGCTCCTTTGCACACTTGCCTTTTCCAGAACCACGGTGCTCTCCTTCTATGCAGATGGAGTAACTGCCCAGAATAACCCTTAGGTTGAAATTTCTCTGAGCGTTGATTATTTTTAACAGCATCTGTCACTGGAATATGTGGGTAGTGAAGGAAAAGCAGAGTATGAAGTGTGCAGAGTCAGATGCTAACCTATAGAAAGTACTTCCAATCAAAAGACAAGTAAAAACTACATGGAAGGCATCACACACACACACCAGCCAATGAGAGCCGTCAATTAAAATACAACAGCATTTTAGTACTATTACTGCCCAAGGAAATCGGAAATGTCCTGAAACAAACAAAACACAAGAAAGAAACTTAGTACGCATTTCCCCAAATTTGACACTCCAAGTGTTACACGACAGAAACAAGGATTAGCTGTGATGTGGAAACTGATGTTCTTGTGGTTGCTATTGGCGATGGCTCAGTGACCCCGGGGAGAGGAGGACCAAACACTGGCCAGTCTTGCGCCACCCTCACCACGGTGACGTTGGAGCCACTGCGTCACCCTATCTCCCTGATGTAGATGAGAAGTCTCCCTGGCCTCCCTTCTAAGGAGCGCTTTAGCAGTACATGTTCCAAGACAGGTTTGTTCATGCTGCTGGCCGTTCAAGATATACTCAATATTTTTAATAAAGATATTCGATACCCATAATCCAAATGCACCCATTTTTCTGCAGTCTTCCTTATCCATTATCCAATTTATCCTGCACATGAGGCGCTGAGAATACCATGGTTTGGGCCAGGTGCCCCTTGACCTTCAAACTGCTTATCCTGTGTCATGCTGTACATTCCACAGCTTGCCCAAAGAATCCACCCTGAGACTAGAAAAGATGTCGTCATAGGTTGTTGAAATATGTATGGACCTCATAGCATGCCCATAAGTAGCTGTTCTCTCCTTCCTAGAAACCTGCTTCTTTCGACTCCTTCTCTTCCAGGGGAATATCCACAAGGCAGAGAGTATCGGTTTTAACCCGATCCCGCCCCTTGAACATGCACAGAAAAGACAGCCACAGCCCACAGTGGCCTGGAAGAGGAGGACCTTCGAAAGATGTCACCAGGCCAACTGGGCCAACATTTCAAAGCAGAGGCCAGACAAGCCACTTTCCTGGATTCATGACCCTCCCTCAGGAATCTGTCATACATATAATCCCCTCACTTGACTTCCTGGAATTGGCGAATAAAACGGAAAATCCCCTTTTTTCTTTCCAGGGGCTTGCCCCGGCAGCACTAGAGGCTTACTTCTTGCTCGGGCAACCTATGCCCAGTTTTCCCCTCGTTTGTCCAGCCTGTGTCTGTCTTTGATGCTCAGGGGCACCAGGAGTGAGGCCTGGTCACTAACAAAGTGGCCGGCCCTCTGCTTCTTAACTCCTTAACTTAAAGAGGCCTTTTTGTAGCAGGATGCCCACTGAGACACACGGTGCCGGAGGAAGAATGAGAAATGACCTACAGTAAAGTGGAGCCGGGAGTGGCTCATCCAGAAAGCACAGGGGCGATGGGGCTGCACAAGTGGAGGATGCAAGTAGTCTCACCCTGGGTTCACTGCCCTCAGGACCCTTTGAAGTACTGAAAACAAAACCCCAAAAGACTGAAAGGTAGTTTATTACTTCATACTATTAATACTTCAATAAGAACAATCAAAGGGGACAGAGGGGGAAAATGAGGAGCTGATACCAAGGGCTCAAGTAGAAAGCAAAGATTTTGAAAATGATGATGGCAACGAATGTACAAATGTGCTTGACACAATGGATATATGTATGGATTGTGCTAAGAGTTGTACGAGCCTCCAGTGAAATGATTAAAAAAAAGAACAATCAAAGGTGCCTACAAAATCCAGTTAAGTAACAAGGAGGATGTGTGCAAATGAACATTAGACAAGTCAGGACTGTCCATCTGCGCTCTCCACACTGAGGGCTGTCCAGCTGCCCAGCTGAGAGAGAACCTATGACCAGCGTCATGTGAACAAGCGGTTTGCTGAGCTCAGCCAGAAATGTTAGGCATGGGTCTGCCGGACAGGTGTGAGCCGGCTGAATTCCCCACTAGGTGGAACTCTGGGAAAACCGCCAACATTCAGAGTTCAGAAACCACCTGATTCACGAGAGAGGGGGTTTTGAAAGAGAAGAAGGTGAGCCTTTGAGAAAGGGCTAGCAATGGTCAGAAAGGCAATGGGCAAAGGAAAGCCGCCGGTGCTTCTAGAACCAGGGACAGTGAGTGCTGAGAAGGAGACGGTGGTCAACAGGGGCGGCTACTTCAGAGATCAAAGTCAAAGAACTGACAAGCCTCCTTGGGTGAGACAACTCAGTCAGCGGTCCTGGTGAGAGCAACTGCAGGTGACTGGCAAGGTTGGCAGCTGGTTACAGTGAACTGAAGTTACTCATTAAGAAGCCAGTTATCTGAACTCTCCCAGGAAACGAATCTGGAAAACTCAAACTCTAGGGCAAAACCTTAACTCCTTCCTTACTGACCTCCAAGGGCTCCCAGGAGAACAGGCCCTCTTGGGGACTCATCCGCCTCACGTGGCCCAGACCAGAGCCTCTGCACAAACCACCTCCTCCTTTTCTCCCCAAAGTCTGTTATGCATGTAATGTGCAACAGGTTTTCTTTCTTTTCCCCCCTCCTCCACCCGAACCCCCAACCAAACTCATGACCATCGAGCTGATTCTGACTCAGCGACCCTATGAAGCAGGGCAGCACTGGCCTCCAGGGTACCGAGATGGTCACTCCTCTGTAAGGGCGTGGGAAGTCTCCTTTCTCCAGCACAGAGGCTGGTCGTTGCAAACTGCTAATCTTGGGGTTAGCAGCCCAACACATACCGACGACGCCACCGGGGATTTATCAACACTACCTCCAAAAACAAAAATTTAAAAAACACCCAAACTCACTACCATGGAGTTGGTGTCAATTCGTACCCACCATGTAGGACGGGGTAGACGTGCCCTGTGGGGTTCTGAGACTGACTCTTTAGGGGAGGAGAGAGCCTCATCCTCTGCTCCTGGGGAGTGAGGGCTGCTGGTCTGAACCACTGACCACTGACCACCACCCTTCCTTCCATACTACCTAGTCAGGTACAAACAGAAGTCCCAAGTCCGCAGTGGGGGTGGTGCGGGAAGGTGGTGGAAGATGTCTGAAAGCAGGCTGCTGTGAGGATGATGAGGCAGTCGTGTTTAGTCCCACAGAAGCATGGGCGTGGGAGAGGGGAGAAAGTGCAAATCCAATTTTTTGAATTTGAGCCTAATTCTATAAACAGACTTAAACAGATACTTTATTTATACTTACATGACAAGCTTTTACTGACATAAGACTTAATTCCCCAAAGGAAGCTGTGAACTGTATTCCTGAATTCACTGCGCTGAGATTTGAGTGTACACAATTTAAAAGGGAAATCGGTGTTATACAGGAGGAACGGCTCCATTTCTAACGCCCTCTGATACGTCTGCCAAACAGTGCGAAGGACAGCTTTCTCAGCAAGAGAAGAATTTTTGGCAGACGAGGAAGTACCCAAGGACATCATAACATTATCAAGATAGCCACCTAATCACACTCTATTTAAAAAGGGGCAGGGGGGGCTTTTTGGTAAGTTCTATTGACCTTGAGAGCCTCAAGTGATCTGTGTGCGCCTTCGAGTAAGTCATGGAGAGCTGTAGTTGGAGACAGCGTGCCGTCTGAGAGGAACTGGCCCAAGCCCAACAGGCAGGCAGCTATGGAGAAAGCACGCTGCAGACACACTGCTCTGGGGGAACAAAACAGACACTAACTGGAGCAGGGCCGTGTGACCTGTCAATCAGCTCGGGAAACCGACGCCATCCATGGCTCAGCTGGCTCTCGGGTCTTCTCAGAGCCCAGCTTCCCGTGGCTTAAGGGACCGCGCAGCAAAGGCTCTGTCCGCAGTCGCGGACCTACACTGGCCGTCCCAGCACCGACGGGCTTCCGACCGAGGAAAAGGAGTGTGCACGTGCCCAGCGAGGTGTGAACATCCCAGGCGCCCTGGCTACATTTTTGGACTCCACCTTGGCCCAACGTTGTGTGTGCGTTCACCGACAAGAGCCCTCAGGAAAGAGCTCGTGAAACCGCACACCTGCACTGCCGGCCCACACCAGGAAACGCGTGCCTCTGAACACGTCCTGATTCCTGACTAAGCACACAGCCCACCAAACCGTTTCCCTTGTAAGCTCCCAGTCTCTGCTGCCCAGGGCAAGCCGTCCCTGCAGGGTTTGTGCAGGCACTCTGGTCGAGGGCCAGCCCCCTTTGCTGGCTTCTTCTAATAGTTGCCTTAATAAAATGCTGATGTGCTAGTTAGTCTTTTGGTCCACAAGGACACTATACTATGGGTGAGTTGGTAACAAGGAAATAATGTCACTTACACTTCCAAGTAATAGAAATATATGGGCAAAATGACATACTAAAAGACATCAACAAAATCTCAAGACCTAAACCTTTTGGACACCGATTCTTAGTTTTTATACAAATATAATTAGAGAACAAAGAGAGGCTAAATAAATCCCACACAACCTTTAGAAGGCTTTGCCTTAGTTTAAAAAATATAGGCACTTGTGGTAAAAAAAAATCCTATAAAATCTTCCAAGGTGCTGATGGATGTCTGTCATTGGGAGATTTCTAAAAATAACTGATAGGAATAGCCATACTTCACATACAGTCATGTGTATTGTCCTTAAGAAAAACAAACAACAACAAAGATAACAACCTCACAAGCAAACGGACCAATTCTCTGCAGACTAACATATGCTTTAACTCCAATAGAGAACTGAAAACGATACACCTCTCCACATTGTTGAGAGAGTCCAAACGATGCTTCACTAGCTACAAGGGCTCAGCCAACGAAAGAAACCACTTTGGAGATGGGAGCTTCGGGATTCAGAATAAGGAAGTCACCGAGGGCAGTGAGCTTGGAAAGTACCTGTATAATCACTTCTTCATTAAAAAAAAAGTCTGTAATATTTTTTCCCCATGTGCCCATTAAACGCGACTTCCTCTTAAGAATCACAAATCAATAGGAGAGGTAGGCTGACCCCTATCCTTGGGTAGCTCAGGGACAAGAACCGGACTGACCTCGGCCGCCGTGGGACAGCCCTGTCGTCCAGCCTGAAGGAACGCTCACTCCTAGTCTGCAGGGAGCCTAATGCACGCCACGTTCCTCAGCCCAGCATCTGGGGAAGTTGGTAACTTATGTCGTGTTCAAAGACAGCTGTGAGGTCTGGATGATGGATTTTGCCTGGAGGGGCAAAAAGACACGGGGCACTGCTTGTGCATCATGAATGCCACTCTCAATGGTCAACCTGACTGTTGTGGTCCGTGTGGGCATCTTGCGGCTTGAGTAATGGCAAGGGCCTGGGAAAGTATGTGATTCCTGCCAAGTGTGCGGTAAGAGCAGAAACTGTGTCTTCAGATCTCAAGCGAGACTCCATCCAGACAGCCTGTGCTGCAGTCAGACTGCTGGCTCCCTTCACCTTCTGAAGGACTTGTCTTTTTCTAACTTGGAGCTTGGGATGTGGCTCTGCGGCTCCAGGGCACAGACTTAATTAGGGGTGACATCATTGTGCACTTGGGAATGCAAGCCCAGGAGGCTCACAATGATCTCTCTCTCTCTCAGGGTGCAGTATTGCACCAAGAAAGCGCACAACATCCCTCTAGTTCTTTAATGCTTCCTCCCCCCACTATTAATGACCCCAGTTCTACCTGCCAAATCCGGCTAGACCAGAGCATGTACACTGGTACAGATAAGAGCTCTCGACACACAGAATCCAGGACAGATAAACCCCTCAGGACCAATAAAAAACCAAGAAAAAAAAAAAGTTTAGAACTTGCTACTTCTGAAAGCATTCTCCATAACCTATGCTGTTTCATTTGCAATGTGCTCACCTAGATAGTGGCAGAGTGGAAAGCAGGACCCAGGGCTCTGGCTTCCGGGCCCCAAACCCTCTCTGCTTAATCAGAAAATAGCATAGTACTAAAGAATTACCTACAAACCCATCGACTGACGGAGGGCACACCACCACGCATCTGAGAAGGGAAGCCCCATCTTTGTCTCTAGACTGTTTTCTGCATCATTGCCCCAGGGAAGCGAGCACAAAGCCAGGCAGGGATACGAAGCAGCCAAGGTCCTCAGAAAGGACCACAACGAAGCCCACCAAGCCACCAAACAGTAACAAAGGATGGCTTTGGACAACCTGCAGTTGTCAGTAGAACTTACAGGTCTCGAGTGTGGTTTTTCCAAGATTATATCCTATTTTTTAATTGAATTTGTTTGGCTGTCATGTGGTCAAACTTATTTAATTTAAACAAAATGTGTGAGCAAGATGGCAGCTTTAGGAAAGAGCAGCTCAAATGCTTAAAAAAATAAACAGGGTTGACCTTTAGAATCAATATTTGCCTTGAATTCTAAGATAACAGGTAGCACCTCATTAGGTGACTAACCTTCGCACCGCTTCCAGAAATTCATCTGCTAAGCTTTCCTTAAGCCCCTTCAGTTGCCATAGACCAAGTTAAATGTAAACGGGACAGAGTACGGCAGGACAGATTTACACAGACTTCAGTTCTTTCAGCTGAACAGCTTTAGGAAACAAAAAACCTCCGTTTTATTAAAATTCGATTAAGAGTTTGCTCCTATACTACTGTCATTTAATGGTGGCACAAACAGTTAAGCACTCGATCACTAGCCAAAAGGCTGGTGGGTCAAACCCCACCGCCACCCTCCACAGAAGACAGGGCTGGCTCTCTGCTTCTGAAAGGTCAACATCCTGGAAGGCCACTGTGAGTCAGAAATCAGCTTGATGCAACAAACAGTTTACCCACTGCAAAAGAACGTCGTCTTACTCAGGAAGGTCAGCTTTGTAAAGTGCAAACAGCACTCACACCACACACCACTGACAATAACCGTGAGTGCCATCGGTGGGGCGCCCGTATCATGTGCTCCTCAAACCAAGCGCCAGGAATGACTAGGAAGTGATAGTGCTTGGACAGGACGGAACCCAGGGCATCGGAGGCATTTCTACTCACTAGGCTGGGGCTGACACAAATAAGCATGCACTCTGTACCTCAAAGAACTAGAGCGGGCCTTAAGGAGATCAAGTATGAGTTCTGTTGGAAGCCGAATGCATTGCCCAATAGAAATCTACACATGTAGAGCAACTCCTAGCTGGGATAGGAGAAACACAAACACGCGCGCGCACCCTGCACATTGACATCATTCTTTAGAAACTTTGTGGAAAAATGCTTTTTATTATGAATCATATTGTTGAGGGCTCTTGCAGATCTTATAACAGTCTGTGACTCAATGGTGTCAAGCACACTTGTACATTTGTTGCCATCATCATTTCTAAAACATCTTCTTTCCACTCGAGCGCTTGGTGTCTGCTCTTCTTTATTCCCTCCCTTATCCTCCCGCCCGCGTGAATCCTTCACCACTTACATATTATGGTTGTTATTTTGTATCTTAACAATGTCCATTGTCTCCCTTCACCCACATTTCTGTCATTCGTCCCCTGGGGGGGGTGTTACATACCCAACCTCCTGATCAGTTCTCCCTTTTTCCATTTTCTTCCCCTTGCCCTTCCCCTCATGGTATTGCTCTCTGACTACTGTTCCTGAGGGGTTACCTGTCCTGGAGTCTGTGGTGAAGAGCTCTTATCTGTACCAGTGTACATGCTCTAGTTTACCCTGGATTTGTACGGTAGAACTGGGGTCATGATAGTGGGTGGGGAGGAAGCATTAAAGACCTGGAGTTGTGTTTTTCATTGATGCTACATTGCCCCCTGACTGACTCATCCCTTCCCTGTGACCTTTCTGTGAGGGGATGTCCACTTGTCTACAGATGGGCTTTGGGTCTCCACTCTAACCCCCCTCGTTGGCACCAATAAAATTGTTTTGGATTTTTGGATACCGGATACCTGATCCCGTGGACACCCCGTGATCACACAGGTTGGTATGCTTCTTCCGTATGGGCTTTGTTTCTTCTGAGTTAGATGGCTGCTTGTTTACCTTCAAGTTTTTAAGACCCCAGATGCTATCCTTTTTGATAGCTGGGCACCATCAGCTTTCTTCACATTTGCTTATGCACCCGTTAGTCTTCAATGATTATGTCGGGAAGGTGTCACAGTGTCTGGATAATTCTAAACCTTTTCAGGAAATTGACCTGAGCTATGGATCTTTTCCCCCAGAGATTCACCTACAAATTTTTGCTCATTTACGGAGGCTCAGATTGCTAAAACCTATCTACCCATCTCAGTTCTGAAAATCTCTGTTTAATTGGGCTAAGAATGTGGTTGAGAAAGTGAAACTCATACCAACAAAGCTTTTGAAAACTAGAAAGCCAGTGCAGTTGTGCACACGCGCATCCTGGTATGAACTCCTGGCAAATCTACTGCCAAACCTCTCAGAAGGGAAGGAAGGGAGGAAGGGTAGATGCCACCGTTCACACTTACCGCTTCCCCTTGCAATTCTTGTCATTCAGGCCACCAATCCTGTTTATGGCAGACCAGGCTGTGAGAGCCACGTATGGCAGCGAAGCCGCTTGGGTATGAGTGAGTGATCCGGGCTTATGGGAGACCTGGGCGGGAAAGCAACAGTCAAACCTAAGCCATGCCCTGCAAACCTGCGCACAAAATGAAGCATTTACCTGCCAGGGCACTCAACTGGCTTCCCGGAGAAACCTGTACAACTCAAGGGTCAAGGTTCACTGCCTCCTCTTCAACACTAGCCTGAAGGAATAGTCTCCTAATGACCCAACCTCCCTCACAAAGGCTCTGCAAGGACGTTTGTGGCCTACACCATGAGATACAGGCTCTTAAGCTTCCTCGTTCTTTATAAAAAGAGCGCTCTCATCATGCCCTTACTACTGGCAGCAGCAAGTCCAAATACAATTAAATCCCCATAGATATGAGCCCCTTCACACTTTTTCTAAGACCACCTGTTCCCTAGCTCCCATTTACGGGAAGGCAGTTTTTTCCGGTGGTCTGTAATCTTACGAATACCCCTTTCTCGCTCCCACCCCTGCCTTCGACAGCCAGTCTCCTCCGTGTTCAACCCTGTCTCGGCTGAATTCATTGCGCCTCCTGTCTTCAATTAGCCTCCTGTTTCCAAGGGTGTCCAAAAGCGCTCGAGGCACCCGCCACCGCCCAGCACTAGCCCTTACTCTCCGTTTGGAGTAGGTGGTTTCCACTTCCTAGACAGGGAACCCAAGAAACAGCACAGGGGACCCCGGAGCTCGCTCCCAAGCCCGGCTCCTGCAGGCAAAGAAAGCCACGTTGGCGGGCAGCGTTACTGAATGATATTGAATACTTTGGTAATCTTTCAGAAGTTCCTGTCCTTTGAGTCTTTTGAAACTGCCCTAAATCACACACCATATTTGAAAACCAGCCAATTAAGTCACGCATATGATGTAAGACATAAAGAGCGTATAGGCTTATATGTTTCATAGCATTTCAGCACAAAGTTGATGAGTTACCTCATTCCCACTGACTACAACAAACTCTGAGAACGTGCCTTGTTTCCACGGAGGAACTGCAGCCCAGACCTGAAACACACACACAACTCCATTAGACACACAGGTATCTTCCGACCCAAGCACAGCATAATGCCCCCCAACACCTACCTCACACGGGGGGGGGGGGGGGGTAGAGCTAAAGAATTATTTCCACATCCTCTAGATTCACTTACTCGGACTTATGGTGGACTTACCAAACCAAATCACACTGTAAACAGAGTTAGTATACCCTGCTGCGTACAATGACTAATTAAGAGTCCAACTCTGAGTACAGGCTCTGGGGCTTGAATCCAGCTCTACCATTAATTAGCCATGCAAACCCATAGCCATCAAGTCCACTGCAGCGCAGAGCCACCTGGTATAGGGTCTCGAAAGGCAGCCCAATTTCTCCTGAGGAACAGGAGGATGGTTTGAACTGTCTACCTTGTGGCTAACCCACCACACCACAGGGCTCCTTCTTAGAGCCTCTCTGTAGTTCACCTGCCTCTTCTGTGAAACGGACCTAATTTTATTTATTCATAGAGATTAAGTGGGTTCTTGAATGGAAAGGAATGAACAGTGTTACCAAGACCAGAGCAAGCCTCTGCTGTTCCCATTTCTACACAGAGTAGCGTATGAGACAGAGTGGAGCTGGCCCGTAGAGCGGATAGCCACGCCGTTCTCCTGTGGACGAGCTGGCGGGTCTGAGTTGCCCACCTGCGAGTCAACAGCTGAGTACTTGCTCATGACGCTTTCTTGGAATGGAAGTTCAAAGTGACAAGTGGCAGGTGATTATACCAAACAGTAGCTAGCCCTGGTGGTGCAGTCGGTGCGCGCTGGGCTGCTAACTACAAGGTCAGCAGTTTGAATCCACCAGCTGCTCCACAGGAGAAGGACTAGGCTTTCTACTCCAATAAAGAGTTAAAAAGTTTGAAGAGTTAAAGGCTTTTTACTGTCAGTTAGTCTTGGCTATTCACAAGGCAGTTCCACTCTGCCCTACAGGCTAACTGAGTCAGCCTCAACTCAATGGCAGTGGGTACGGTGGAATCGTGCACAACTCTTTTCAAGATGTTTAAATTATTGACTTGTATGAGATGTGAATTATATGTCAATACAACTGTTAAAATTAAAATTTTAAAAACGACTTAATCCTTTAGATAGGGATTGTCATAAAAGGCTCTTCCAGGAAAAACAAAAGCCAAAATAAGTCCCAACACTACACATTTTAAAATCTTATGATTCTCCAGCACCAGATTGAGAAATCCCAAACGGAGTGAAGCTATTTTGGAATTATTTATGAAAATGATAATAACAAAATCAAGGAAAGGAAGATTCCAGGCAAATCTCAGTACACGGGTCAAAAAGAGGAAACAGGCCAACAGGATGAAGAGCAGACGCCCTGGGGAAGCAGCCGAATGCAGCTCCCAGCCAGAGAGGAGGCCGGGGCTCACAGTGCACCTCGTCTCCAGGCTTGAAGTACTTCACGTCCAGGCCGCACTCCATCACCACGCCAGAGACATCCCGGCCCAGGGTCAGGGGGAATTCCTCTCCTCTCATTTTCATGTGTAAGGGGTCACGCTTCATGTTTAAAGCGGTAGCGCCATAACCACCTAGAAGACACAACACATATATGTCCCTATCACAGGATGTCAGATGATCACAGGACGGAAGGCCAGTACAAGTCTAGGTGCTCATGGTGGTGCACGGAAAACCTAGTCAGTCAATAACCCACCACACAGGAGAACACGGAGCGCCGTGCCCCTCCAACAAAATGAGTTACACAGTTATGGTCACTTAGTTTTCTGGGCGTTATCATGCTTTATGCAGTTACAGCAGCCTCGGCAACGGTGGTACAGGATGGAGCAGTGTTTCCAAACATCCTATTGGGCATGAGGTACAGCTAACAACAGGTCAGTAACTCCTCACCGTGTTTTTGGAATTCTAATTTTGAAGCTGTCTTTCAGAACTTTTCATTTTACTTTGTAGCCTGAAGATGATTCCCTGTTATGTAGTCATTCATTTTGAAATGTTGTGTTTGGTTTTTGCTAAGTCTGGTGACAAAAGTAATTCTCAAGCTATCTGAAAAAAACCCTCAAACAGAAGAGTAAGGCATGGATATAGATAATTTGATCTTGACAGACAGGTCTATGCATAATGCCCCCTCCCCACCCCCACCGAAATGGCTTTAGAACAATGTCTCTGGAATGAGCACATGGATTCCTAAGAGGAAAGCAACCATTTGGCTGTAGGAGTTCTGATAGGCTAAATCAGATTAATTACTTTATTCTCTCTCTCATTTTGTCTTTAAAAATATTAGATTAGTTAAATTTAGCTGAAAACATTCGTCTAATTATTCTCTTTGTCCAATAAGCGGCTCCTCCAGTGACAGTACCTTAGTGGTGTATTACATAGCTTGATGAGATCACATATCTCAAGAGCATCTGCTCTTCTCTCCTAAGCTTAAACGATTTCTCAAGCCCTCTGTCACTAGGGACATCCCAGACCTGGCTTGTCTCACCTACTGCTCCCTAGCCCACACGGTAAGATCCAAGTCTTCCTTTTCTCTCTCACCCACTGCTGGGCAGAGAGGACATTGGAGCTATGAGCTACCAAGGACAAAGAGAAACCAACAATGGGGCCTGAGAAGTCAGCCAGAGAAGTAAAAGGATTCCCAAAAGCCAAAGGAAAAGGCCTTTCAGAGATGTCAGGTGCTAATGAGGAAGACAGCTTTGTTTCTGTGTGTGTGTGTGTGTCTGTGTGTGTTTCAAATAATATCAAAGGATGTTGCTAAGTTTAAAACATTTTTTAAAGACTGGATTCAAGAGGTCATTTATCACCTTGACGTAAGCAGTGCTGTGGAGCGGTCCATTTGAGAAACATAGCAGTGTACATAGGAAGATACACTAATCCACAAAAATAGAGGTACTGGCCCACGTACATATATTTATACGGCATTACACGGAGGTAGGGGATGTACTTTGGGGCTCTGTTCATACCCACCCTCACTACAAGAATGCTTTATAACCAATTGGCATCCTGAGATGTTTACCCTCCTGACACACTCACTGAAGACAAAATGGGTGCATAAACAAATGTGGTAAAGAGGGCGGATGGTTCCCGGCTATTAATAAATACAGCGTCTGGGGTCTTAAAGGTTTGATGTTACACAAGCCGCCATTCAGCAGCGAAGCTACAAGTCCACATGGAAGAGGCGCACCTCAGTGCTATCATGAGGAGTCACAGGGACTGGGTAAAAGGCATCAGCAGACACATAAAAACCAAAAACATATGACTGAGAATGAGGGAGACTGGAGCGGAGATCCAAAGCCCATCTGTGTACAGTGGAACACTCTCCCCACAGAATGGCTATAGGGAGGGGATGAGTCACCAGGGTGCGGTAAAGCATCCACGAAACACACTCTATGCATCTGGTTCCTTGAGGCTTCCTCGCCCCCCACCACCATGACCCCAGTGCTGCTTCCCAGTTCAGACTAGACCAGGACATGCACACAGGGATAGATAAGAGATGGGAGCTCACACACACAGACTCCAGGAACAGGAGTGGGAACAGTGATACCACAAGGGTAGGGGGAGGAGGGGAAGGGAAGGGAGAAAGAGAGAACCGATCACAATGACGGGCACATAACCATACACCCCTCTCCAGGGGGAAACAACAGACAACATGGGGACAGCAGTCAGTGTGAGAGAGGAAAATAACAACAACGTACAATCTGTCAGGGGTAATGAGGGTGGGGGCAAGGTGGGGGGAGCTGATACCGAGGGCTCAATAGAAAATGTCTAAAAAAGAAAGATGGCAACATATGTACAAATAGGCCTCATTCGATTGATATATGGACTGTGATAAGAGTTGTACGAGCCCCCAATTAAATGATTAAAAGAAGAAGAATAATGAGAAGGAACTGGGAACATGAGAAACTCAACTCTTGCCCACTGGTTCACTGTATGAGAGAGCAGAGAACTGAAGCAGTAGCTAGAGGAAGGGACCTGAGATGGAGAGTGGACAGTTCAGTGTCATTGTCGGTGTTTGTTGTTTTTTTTTAATCCCTAAGAGGGCAGGAATGACAGTCTGCAGGGAAAGGAAGGCTGGTGACACAGGGCAGAGCTGGTGGAACAAGGTGAGAGGGGATGGGGCGTGTTGGTCTGGATGAGACCAGGAATCCCCGGAGCAGAGGAGAGCAAGAAGGTATGGGGAGAGAGGCTGACAGAAGCTGTTTTTCTAACACCAAATCAAGACACGTGGGAGAGAGTATCAAGGTTGTCCCAGACAACCTACAAGTCCCTGAGAGGCGAGGTTGTCCCTGACAATCTTAGCTGCTGGTCTTAGGTGCTGCACACCTGTCATCTATCTGGCCAGGTAGCAGTGTACTCCACTGGGGAAACGAAGGAACAGCGAATGGAATGGTTACAAAAGTGCTTCACGCTTCGTCTTACCTTCCTCTTCTACCAACGTGTAACCCACTACGCCGCCAGAGCGCCTGAGAGAAGGGTCAGAGAGCTGGGCACGGTGCCCTCAGAAGTGTAGAGGCCAACATGCAGGAGATGTTGAGAAACAATCGTTTTCCATTATGGGTACTTTTGTTTAACAAAGGTTACTGTGATTTAATAACAACACATTTTGACCTACCCTTGTATAAACACAAAGCGGCCTACAATATTATTATTATAACCTCCACACATAGCGTGCATGCAAAGAAATTAAAAGTTAACAAAGCCAAAGAAAAAACTTAAAAATTATTCCTGGAATTAAAAAAACTTGCCAATTTATGTTTGTAATATTAAGTCAGAATGAAAATGTAAAATGCCAAAAATAAAGACTGACAGGCCACTACATCTGCCGGGTACTGAAACAGGCAGTAGTTGACAGAGCGGGGAATGAACTTTCAAAGAGTTTTCAGCCAAAGGAGAAGAGACCAATACTGATCATTGGGTGTAAACCTACTGAAAGACATGTCCTGCAAAAACGAAGCTATGTCTAGGCCTAGCCAGACTGCTTCTTAGAAGCAAGGATGATGAGACTTCATCTCACGAACTCTGGACAGAGGATCAGGAGAGACCAGGCCCTAGAAAAGGAGGTCACGTTTGGTGAAGCAGGGAGTCAGAGGAAAAGAGGAAGACCCTCCCAGAGATGGCGTGACACGGTCAGGGTCACATAGGCTCAAACACAGCAACTGTGGGAATGGCAAAGGCAGTGTTTTGCTCTTGTACAGGGTCCCTATGAGTTGAATCCCACTGACAGCAGCAGGCCCAACATAACACAAATAATTTAAAACACACCCAACTAGTAGTAGCTCTTATTACTTTGAAGTAGGCGAAAACATAGACCTGCATGTCATAACAATAAGTCATTTCCATTCCTTTCTAATAGACCTTTCTGACTACAGATCCTCCAAGAACTAAAGTCTCGCCCAGGACCCCTGTTCCTCAAAGGAACGAGTAACAGCTATTCCCTCATTGTCCAGTAGACAACGCAAGCAAGCCACATTAAATGTGCTAGTAAACATAAATGAACGGAATTAATTTTAATCGTATTTTACTCCATAAAAGTATATCCACAATCCTATCAGTTCAATATGTAATCAATATGACATTTTTAATGAGGCAATTTATATTCTTTTTTGGGGGGGAGGGGAGACTTAATCTTTGAAGTCGAGTACCTTTTAGACTGACTGCACATCATTTCAATTGCTCAACAGTGACAGACCTGGCAGACAGTACAGGCCCATGACTATTCACTAACGAGACAATAGGAACACTCAACGTTGAGTCAGCAGAAGGCTTAATCACCAAGAGAGGTTATTCCATTTCTCCAGTCTGGCAGTTCTCCAAATCCATCAAGTCCTCAAGTCAGTATGAAAGAGTCTAAGAGTTTGCAGAGGGGTCTAGGGGAGGAGATGAGTCAGTCAGGGTGCGAGGTAACATGGATGAACAATAGAGCTTTCCTCCAGTTCCTAAATGCTTCCTCCCTGCCCCGCCCCCCCTCCCCCCACTACCATGATCCGAATTCTACCTTGCAAGTCTGGATAGAGCAGAGGTTGTACACTGGTGCAGATAGGAGCTGGAGGCACAGGGAATCTAGGGCGGATGATACTTTCAGGACCAGGGGTGTGAGTGGTGATACTGGGAGGGTAGAGAAAGAGTGGGTTGGAAAGAGGGAACCGATTACAAGGATCTACATGTGACCTCTTTCCTGGAGGATGGACAACAGAAAAGGGGGTGAAGGGAGATGCCGGACAGGGCAAAATATGACAAAATAAGAATTTATAAATTATCAAGGGCTCATGAGGGAGGGGGAGTGGGGAGGGAGGGGAAAGAAATAAGGACCTGATGACAAGGGCTTTCGTGAAGAGCAAATGTTTTGAGAATGATGAGGGCAATGAATGTACAGATGTCCTTTACACAATTGATGTATGTATGGATCGTGATAAGAGTTGTATCAGCCCCTAATAAAACGATTTAAAGAAAAAAGAAAGAGTCTAAGAGGATCTTTCTTTTCCAACTACGGAACCCCAGTGGCGCTTGTGGTTCAAGCTCAGTAGTTGCTCTGCTGGAGAAAGAGTGAGTGCCTGCTCCCATAAATATTCACCTTGAAAAACGTAAGGTGTTCTACTCTGGCCTATAGGCTCACTCTAAGTAGCACTGACTCATCGAAATCCAGTGTGGTGTTTGGGTTTGCATCTGTGTGGCTTTTCTTCACATACCCCAAACTCAAAACTCACCGCCAGACGGTAGGTTCCGACTCATTGTGACCCTACAGAGCAGAAAAGAACTGTCCCAGGCTGTAACTCTTTACAGGAGTACAAAGTCCCATCTTCTCCTGCAGAGAGGCAGGTGGTTTCAAACTGCTGACCTTGTGGTTAGCACCCTAACATGGAACCCACTAGCCACCAGGTCTCCTCTCTTCACCCACAGTGCTTCGAATAACAGAGAAACAGGCAGCAAGCAGAAGTAAATAAGAAAATGCAGTGTCTTCCTAGGCTAAAGAACAAAGATGTGCAGAAGTTAAAACAAGGCCACTTTTCTGTATGTCCTGTTGCTCGTTTGGAAAATACTGGGTTTTGTTGTTGTGGTTTGCATTACAAGCTCCTTGAAAATAGACATGCTGTCAATCATTACGAGTTATCTTTCAGTCATTTTTAACTGTTTAAATCATTTTCAAAGCTTTATTCTACTTTGATGTTGTAGTGTTAGCTCAGAGTTTATTGCATTTTAAGCCAATATTAAAACTCTGGTTAAATCCTAACACAGAAAATATTAATAGCTATAAGTCACATAAACTAACGTTAAGTAATTTTTCAGGTCTTGCAACCTAAATGGTTGGCAATTGTTGCCCCAATCTATGACAACATTCTTGAAAAATTAAAAGGGAACATCCCCAACTTCTCTATTAACTACACAGAATTGTACATTGATTCTGTCATTCATTTTAATTTCTCAATTGGCTCTGTACAAGAAAGTGATATATAATTCATCTTCCATAGTTTACATATGATTATAATCAAGGTCCTCTGTTGAGGAGCAGGCTTCAAGTCTACACATGAGCCCTTCAAAACCCAGACTCGTGGGTAAATGTATATGGCGGCTCACTTAAAACACCAAGGCCAACCGACCAATTGTCCCCAAAGAAGTGCTTGTAAATTTCTACAGAAGATAAAAGTAGGGGACACCCAGGACTGAAAGATGGCGTCTCCCGTGCCCCTGAAGGAGAAGCGCCTCCTGGATGTCAGGATCTCGGAGCTGCCCAGCTGGGTGCTGATGCGGAACTTCACCCCGACGGGCATTGTCGGTGCCTTTCGGAGAGGTTACGATCGGTATTATAGCAAGTATGTCAACGTGAGGAAGGGGAGTGTCGCAGGCCTGTGCATGGTGTTGGCGGCCTATGTGGTTTTCAGCTACTGCCTATCTACAAGGAGCTCAAACACGAGCAGTTAAGGAAGTACCACTGAGAATGCCATGGTGAGGGCGGCCTGCTTTCCTGGTCTGGCCACTTGCCTTGCCACCACCCCCTCCAAACCACGCGGCAAGAGCCCTTGACAATGTGCCCAATAAAAGGTGCAGGCCTGTGGGGAAAAAAAAAAGAAGATAAAAGTAGGTGGGTTCTCACAGCAAGACGGTTGGCATCTAGTGCCATTATCTTCCAACGTAAAAATCGCTCATGAACCATCAGCCTCTTCAGCACTTGAGTGAATTCAACTGCATTGCTTAAAGAAGTAAGGTGCTTTCCAAGTTTTGCCAACATTCTCTAATAGACATGAAGATGACAACATTTCAGATGGAACAGAGCAGGGTCCAGGACATGATAAAACATGCACAATCTGAGCTGATGTAGAAACACAAACCCACCTCGACGACCTGTGACTAAGTGCGTCTGCCGGATTATAGGCTGTGGCCACAGCTATGAAGCCCCCAAGTCATGATCTCAAAAGGAACCCCACTATCAAGGCTTGCATTCCGACTGGTCTTGACCCTATTAGACAGGGGAGGTCAGCCTAATAGGGTTTCCAAGCCTGTCAGTCTTGACAGATTCAGACTCAGACATCTTTCTCTCTCAAAGATTCCAGCTATCAACATTGTACCACGGGGGGTGGGGGTGCTCTTTGAAAAGGAAAAATGGAACTTATTCAAATTTGTATTTAAAGAGATTATACTGCAAACATGGCAATGCCCATTTTTAGGAAATATTTCCTGAGAGGCCGTCCAAAACCTCAATCATTTCCTGTGCACTAAGCAAAGAAGCATCGTTAGAATGCGATTCATCTCTTAAAACTATATCCTTGAGGAAATTACCTGAAGAACCAAAAGAAAGAAAGAATGCGGGAAACGGAGACTGTCTGGCGAAAACTTACTTCTCATGTTAACATCTATCGGATTTACGCCCGCAGCGTGGACCTTGATAATGACTTCGTTGGGGTAGTTTATGACGGGTAACATCATGTTCTGATTCAATCGAAGCACTTCATTCTTCCCATACTTATCGATGACCCACGCGGGCATGACCGTGCCCTTCGGAGAAGTAGTGCTAATTGTTCTGACAACTGCGGGCCTCCGCGCAGCTTTGCTTCGCCCACAGAGACCCGCGGCGCGGGCGTTTCTTCCCAGCACCGCGATCTTCAGGAATCCCATCATCAACAGTTGTTGGACGGCGGGTCCCAACTCCTGCGCCCTTGGATCCAACTTTGCCTCCCGAATTCCGGCGAATTCGGCCACACGGGCACGCTGATTTCAAGAGGAGCATTCAAAACTGTGGCTGAGGTGATGGGGCCCCCGCAGAGCAGGCAGTCTGGGGCACGGCTGCCAGGCTGGGCGTCTGAGGGGCCCCCGCTTACCGCCCGGTGTTCTCCTTCCCTCACCCTTACCCCCGACCGAACCGCTCTGCAACGCAGACAGAGAAGCAGATGTCCACCCTCCCTCAGGAAAAACGAGCCCAAACCAAACCCTTCATATCCCGGAGCTCTTGGGAGGGGGGGAACGGACAAACAGACAGCGCCCGGGATGCCGGCGACGACTTTCGGAGAGGCCCCGAGTCTCCTTGCAGCGGTCGCGGTCGCGTTCCGGGCCGAGTGCCGGCTGCAGAGCTAACCAATCACGTGCGAGGATCATTCGCTCGGGTTCCGCCTTGACCAATCCAGGCACGTGATACTCCCGGGTCCGCTGACGCGCCAAGATGGCTGCGCCCGTGTGATGCGGGCACGGCGCTGACCTCGCTTTTCTTCCCCGTCTCCCGGGCCCCGCCATGCGGGTGTAGCGCCAGGACCATGCTGGGCAGGACCCTCCGAGAAGTGAGTGGGGTGCACTGCTGGGAGCCGGGGGGCAGGGGAGCTTCGCTGGTCCGCGGGCGGGAGTCTCCCGGCCTGACCGCACGTGGAGTCCAGCCGGCCGCTACTCCCCCTGGGCGGGGGTGAGGCATCCCGACGTTTCGCTCCGCAGGCCGTTCTTCCCCTGAGGCGAGCGGAGTCCGGGCGCGAGCACAGCGGGCTCTGAAATGTACCCCCGGCCTCTCTGCATTCCTGCGTGCGGCAACTGGGGTGCCCGTCTGGGTGCTCTCACTGGGCTTCCAAGTGACGGAGGTTTGGCGGTGCCCATTTAGTCCCCCGGCTGTCCCGCACACCTTCTGAGCTTGTGCCATTCTCACCCGTGACCACGTGTGGGCCCCTCGTGGCAGCCACGGTGGCAGGCCATCTCACGAGGGTGTTCCTGCGTGTTGTTGGTGTTACTGCTGAGCCTCTGCTTTACCAAACATTACATTTGTTTCCAGGAACTGGGCTCCTGATCACAGTTCCCAAAATTGCAAGATGAAATCCTACCTTATTAACTTGCAAGGAACACCCTGGCCGTATTTCTTCCCAGACAGATGTATTCTTCTGGCAGTCCATGGTACTTGCAATGTTGTTTGCCTACACCATAATTCAAATGCATCACTTCTCTTGCCTGCTTTGTTCATTTTCCATCTTCCACATGCATGTGAGGTGGGTTAAAATACCGTGGCTTGGGTAAAGGGCACCTGCATCCTTAAAGTAACACCTTTGCTCTTTAACATTTTATTGGTCTGGTACAACTTACTTGCCCAATGCAGTGCATCATTTGAGTTCTTCACTGCTGCTTCCATGAGCATTGATTGTGGGTCCAAGTAAAATGAAATCTATTGGTCCAGTTGTGAAAATTTTGTGTTTTCCTTTATATTGTGTTGTAATCCATACGGAAGGCAGTAGTGTTTGGTCTTCATCAATAAGTGCTTCAAGTTGTCCCTACATGCAACTTGCCATCCAGCAGGTGTGCCATCTGGGTAGTGCAGGTTGTTTTTGAACCTTCCTCCAATTCTGATACCACATTCTTTTTTTTTTCTTTTTTTAAATTTATTTATTTATTTATTTTAACAATTTATTGGGGCTGATACAATTCTTTTCACAGTTCATACATATACATACATCAATTGTGTAAAGCACATCTGTACAGTCTTTGCCCTAATCATTTTTTTTCTTTTCTTCTTTTACATTTTATTAGGGACTCATACAACTCTTTTTTTTTTTATAAACACAAGTACATGATGTTTATTTGAAATTCCAATTTATTACAAGTTCACCCTTTAAATGGGCCCCTTCCTCCTTAAAGACGATAAATCAACATCTGGATGTAACTGAAGCAGGAGAGGGACTCATACAACTCTTACCACAATCCATACATATACATACATCAATTGTATAAAGCACATCCATACATTCCCTGCCCCAATCATTCTCAAGGCATTTGCTCTCCACTTAAGCCCCTTGCATCAGGTCCTCTTTTTTTTCCCCCCTCCCTCCCCATTCCCCCCTCCCTCATATGCCCTTGGTAATTTATACATCGTTATTTTGTCATATCTTGCCCTATCCGGAGTCTCCCTTCCCCCCTTCTCTGCTGTCCCTCTCCCAGGGAAGAGGTCACATGTGGATCCTTGTAATCAGTTCCCCCTTTCCAACCCACTCACCCTCCACTCTCCCAGCATCGTCCCTCACACCCTTGGTCCTGAAGGTATCATCCACCCTGGATTCCCTGTACCTCCAACCCTCATATGTACCAGTGTACAGCCTCTGTCCTATCCAGCCCTGCAAGGTAGAATTCGGATCATGGTAGTTGGGGGGAGGAAGCATCCAGGATCTGGGGGAAAGCTGTGTTCTTCATCGATACTACCTCACACCCTAATTAACCCATCTCCTCTCCTAAACCCCTCTATGAGGGGATCTCCATTGGCCGACACTTGGGCCTTGGGTCTCCACTCTGCACTTCCCCCTTCATTTGATATGATATATATACATATATACACATACATATATACATATACACATACATACACACACTTATATCTTTTTTTTTTTTTTGCATGATGCCTTATACCTGGTCCCTTGGGCACCTCGTGATCGCACTGGCCGGTGTGCTTCTTCCATGTGGGCCTATTTGCTTCTGAGCTAGATGGCCGCTTGTTCACCTTCAAGCCTTTAAGACCCCAGACACTATCTCTTTTGATAGCCGGGCACCATCAGCTTTCTTCACCACATTTGCTTATGCACCCATTTGTCTTCAGCGATCCTATCATGGAGGTGTGCAGTCAATGATATGATTTTTTGTTCTTTGATGCCTGGTAACTGATCCCTTTGGGACCACTCGATCACACAGGCTGGTGTGTTCTTCCATGTGGACTTTGTTGCTTCTGAGCTAGATGGCCGCTTGTTTATCTTCAAGCCTTTAAGACCCCAGTCACTATCTCTTTTGATAGCCGGGCACCATCAGCTTTCTTCACCACATTTACTTGTTCACCCACTTTGGCTCCAGCCGTTGTGTCGGGAGAGTGAACATCGTAGAGTTCCAATTTAATAAAAGAAGGTATTCATGCATTGAGGGAGTGCTTGAGTAGAGGCCCAAGGTCCTTCTGCCACCTTAATACTTGACCTATAAATATAGACACATAGATCTATTTCCCCATCCTCCTATATATATTTGCATGTACATGTCTTTGTCTAGACCTCCATGAATGCCCTTTGACTCCTAGCTCTTTCCTCCATCTCCCTTGACTTTCCTCCTGCCCTACTACCATGCTTCATCGCCACCTGGGCTAGAGTATACCTCTTCTCTAAGCAACCTTACCCTTGATCATTTCCCACCATGCCTGCCACTCCCCCTTCTCTACCATTTGGTGTCCCATGTTTTTACCTTGTCCCTGGGTTTGTTAACACCACTTCCTTATCCCCCCTACCCCCCCACCCCAAGTCCCCCCGGAACTGTCGGTCCCGTTGTTTTTCCTCCAGATAGTTCATCAAGCCTGTCCTATTCATACAGACCTGTGGAGTCACTAACATGCACGAAAACTAGACAGAGGAAAACAAAGCAACAGTATACAACCAGACAACAAAACAACAAAAACAAACCACTGACAAAGAACAGAACAAAACAGTTCACAAGAGAAAAGCTTGTAGTTAGTTCAGGGATCATTTGCTGGCCCTTAGGAGCGTTTTCCAGTCCAGTCTGTTGGGGCACCACGCCCTGGCCCCAAAGTCCACTTTCAGCATTCCCTGGGGACCTTGCCACTCCATACCCTTGCTGTTCCGCTGATACCACATTCTTATTCATGTAGTCCAACTCAGTATTCAAATGGGATAAGTATGGTGAAAGGATCCATTATCTTCTTATTCTGTTCAAATGTACAGGTTCCACATGAGCACGATGAAGTGTTCTAACATTCCCTTTCTTTACAGTGTTCTCCAAAGTGACCCACACAGTCCAAGGCCTTTGCATACTCAGTAAAACACAAGCAAGCATCTTTTGTATATTGAAAAGCTACACAGGCCTAGAAAGCTCTGAGTCGGGGTCCCAGTTGCTGGCACAGAACTGTGCCAGCAGCTGTCACTGCTGCAGGAAGCGGGTTTGCAGATATTTCCCACTGGCTGTCACAGTAAAGAGTACTATGTGGCCAAAACGAATGTGTTTTTTGATAATCTCTAAATAAAACACAAGTAAGCATCTTTCTGTTATCCTCTGCTTACACCTGCGATCCATGTGACATCAGCAGTGATACCTCTCATTCCGTGTCCTCTTCTGAATCCAGCCTGGTTCTCGGGCGGCTCCCTATTGACATACTGCTGAATTATTTTTTAATGATTTTCAACAAAATTTTACTGGCTTGCGATATTAATGATATTGTTTGACAACTTCTGCCTTCTGTTTGGGTGCCTTTCTTTGGAGTGGGCTCAAATCCAGATCTTTTCTAGTCAATGGCCAGGTAACTTCCAAATTTCGTAAGAACCAAATGAATGCTCCCAGTGCTGAATCTGTTTTTAGAAATGGTTTCACTTGGTATTCTGTCGATTCCTGGAACTGTGTTCTTTCTTAGTGCCTTAAATGCAACTTGAATTCTTCCTGCAGTGCCTTTGGTTCTTGATCCGACGCTACCTCTTAAAATGGTGGATTGCTGACCGTTCTTTTGATAGAGTGTGTTCCTTCTCTCTTCTTTTGACACTTCCCCTATTAGTCGATATTTTGCCCATAGGATCCTTCAGTATTTCAATTCAAGGTTTGAATTTTTTCTTCAGTTCTTTCAGATTGGTATGCTGATTTTTTTTGGCTTTCTAAGTCTAGTTTTCACACAGTTCATCATACAGCTTTCTCTTGAAATGTTCTGTTAGCTCTTCTGCGTCTTCATTGCTTACCTTGGCTTTACTTTCAAGAACAAGTTTCGGGGTCTCTTAACAGAGACCTCCCTCCAAATGGGGTTATAACCCAGGTATAAAAACCAAACCAAACTTACTGCCAGAGAGTCGGTTCTAACTTACAGCAACCCTAGAGAGCAGAGGAGAACTGCCCGTGGGGATTTCTGAGACTAACTTTTTAGAGGAGTAGAAAGCCTCATCTTCTCCAGCAGAGCTGCTGGTGGTTTCAGACTGCTGTCCTTGAGGTTAGCAGACCAACAGATAACCCACTACACTACCAGGGCTCCAACCACAGACACACAAGCTCGAATTGACAGTATGTCATGGATTATGGCTAGAAGGCCATATTAATTGACCATATCTCAGGGATTGATTTAATAAACTTTCTTTTAAATATCTGAAGCTCTAGTTACTCGTAAATGGTAATCGTACCGTGAGTCAGTTCCAACTCATCTCGACCTGATAAGACAGAGAGACCTGCTCCTGTGAATTCCCGAGATTGTGAATCTTTATGGACATAGAAAGCCCTAGCTTTCTCCTGCTGGTGGTGTCAAACTGGTGACCTTGCAGTTAGCTTAAACCCACTGTGCCACCAGGCTCCTGTAAGTTCTAATGGCTCAGTCAAACCTCTCTTCTCCATAACAGGTAGTTGAGATCATTAAAGACAACAACTCTCATGGGTCGAAGGGCTGGAATGATGGAGTTTTAAGAAGATTTGGAGGACCTAGGTGGAGGCTGAGGGCATGAGCAACACTGGGAGTGCATGCTGAGAGGAGGTAAAATGTCAAATACAGGTGAAACTTCTTTATAAATTGCACCTGGGCGCACTCAGGAAACAGGAGTCTCCCCTTCCCTTCCTCCCCTATGGCGTGACCCCAGTGTGCCCAGGGCACCGCCTTAGCATTCTGCTACCACCGGGGTTGTCCCACATCCAGAGGGTCCACGCCAGTTAGCACAGAGCACGAGGAGACGGTGAGGTTCCTGAAAAGAGGACTGCAGTCTGGACAAATAAAACTCTGTAGAGAACTATTAATAATAAAATCAAGGTGTTTTATTATTATTTCACTTATGTGTTTTTAATTGAGTCCAGGTAAAATAAGAATGAGAGATGACTGTGAGAATGAGAGATGAAAAGTAGACTATTAACTATAGGCATTTTTTTTTAGGAATCTTGCTTTAAGGAAGCGGAGAAACAGGGATGTTGAACAGGAATTAGGGGGCTAGTAAGAGTATTTAAGAGAGGCAATATTCCAGAAGATTGGTATGCTAGAGGAAATGATCCACCAGAGGAGGGCATCGATGCAGGCCTGCGAGGAGATAATGGGCGGAATGGGGATGGGGATCTAATCGCGAGATGAAAAGCGTGGCCTTAACTAAGAACACAGGTAGCATGTTTTCTTTGTGGAGTGTGTAGGTGCAGTTGCTGGGCGATTGATAATGTAGAATTCTCTTCTGATTATCTTCATTTTTCTTGGGGGAGTAGAAAGTGAAGACACCGACTAAAACTGGTAGAGGAGAGTTAGAGATTAATGGACAGAATATAGTGTAACATCATTTTCTGAGATAATAGAAATGCAAGGTGAACTGAGAGTAGTAGACGTGCAGTGGAGGGCTAACTGCGTGTGATGATGATGTTGCTAGGTGACCCAGACTCGGCTCTGACTTACAGGGACCTCCTGTAGCAGAAGGAAAGGTTGCTCTGTCTGCCCCACCCTCACAGTCGTTGCTGTGTTTGGGCTTGTTGTTAATACCCACTGTCTCAATCCGTCTCGTCGAGGGTCTTCTCTTTCTGTTGGACCCTCTGTTAGACCAAGCACGGTACCCTCTAGCAATTTGTCCTGCCTGATAATCCTCGTGTCTAACAAAGTGTCTGGTTGTATTTCTTCAAAGATAGGTTGGTTTATTCTTTGAACAGTCCATGGCCCATTTAATATCTTTTACTAACACTGTAACTGACATGTCCCTTATCCGTTGCCAAGTTTGCACGTGCATTTCAGGCAGTACGAAAGGTACGCGTTAGTCCTCAATGGGGCATCTTTGCTCTTCATCACTTGAAAGGGGTGTTTGGAAACCAGTTGGCTTTGTACTGCATTCATTGTTTTCTTGACTGCTGCCTCCATGTGCATTGATTGTGTGTTCAAGTAAAACGAAATCCCTGACAACGTCAATCTTTTCTCCGTTTAGCATGACATAGCGTCTTGGTACAGTTGTGTGGATTTGTGTTTTCTTTATGTTGGGCTGTAGTCCACACTGGAGGCTGTCCTTTAAGACCGCCGTCCGCAGGTATGGTCGTGGCATCTGCCTGTCTCAGGTTGTTCATGGTCTTCCTTCAGTCCTGCGGTTGCATTTCTCAGGTGTATGCGTTGTTCAGCACACAGAGTGGGTAAGTAGTGAACGGATGCTTGCACAGCCCTGTTGCACACACTGTCCCGTCCAAACCATGTCCTGTCCCCTTGTTTTGTGTGAGTGACTGCCCCTTGATTCATGCGCAGGCTCCACAGGAGCACATGTAGGTGTTCTGGAATTTCTGGAATTCCTATTCCCCCGCTGTCATCCATCATGTGTTATGATCCCTACAGTCAAATGCTTTCCTATCGTCAATGAAACACAGGCAAACATCTTCATGGTGTTCTCTACTTTTGCCCTGGAGCCACCTGATATCACCGTGATAGTTCTCATTTCTGAACACAGCTGGACTCCTGGCAATTGCCTGTCAGTGTATGACTATGGCCATTTATAAATTATCTTCAGCAAAGTTTTGCTAGCTTGATTTTAACGATCTTATTCAATAATTTCTGTATTCTACTTTGTTGCCTTTCCTTGGAATGGGCACTAATATGAATCTCTTCCATTTGGTTGGCCAAATATTTGCCTTCTGAATATTTTCAAATAGGTGAGTCAGCACTGTATCTGTTTAATATAATATTTCAATTGGCAAAATTTCATCAATTCTGGAATTCTTTTTTCTTTTTAATAATTTTATCACAATCTATACATACATCAAATGTGTAAAGCACATTTGTACATTCATTGCCCTCATCATTCTCAAAACATTTGCTCTCCACTCAAGCCCTTGGCATCAGCTCCTCATTTTTCCCCTTCCCTCCCTGTTCCCCCCTCCTTCATGAACCCTTGATAATTTATAAATTATTATTTTATCTTATCTTACACTGCCCAGCGTCTCCCTTTATCCACTTTTCTGTTGTCCGTCCCCCAGGGAGGAGGTTATATGTAGATCCTTGTAATCGGTTCCCTCTTTTTGCTCCACCCTCCTGGTATCACCACTCTCCTGAAGGGGTCATCTGTCCTGGATTCCCTGTGCTTCAAGTTCCTATCTGTATCAATGTATATCCTCTGTCTAGCCAGATTTGTAAGGTAGAATTGGGATCATGATAGTGGGGTGGGGGTTGAGGGGGTGAGCATTTAGGAACTAGAGGAAAGTTGTATGTTTCATCATTGGTACACTGCAAGGAATTCTTGTTTCTTGCCAATGCCTTTAGCACAGTTTGCACATCTTCCTTTGGGATGAATAGTTCTTGATCATATGAAGGGGTACCCCCAAAAAACCAGAATCCCCCCCAAAGCTATGTGTTTTAATTTTTTTTACAAAACAACCTTATCACCTTCAAAATACTTTTCCATTACACTTAACACATTTGTAAATCTGCGATTCCATTTTTGGAATCAGTTTTCAAACTCATCTGTTTGGAGGGCTGACAGCGCCTCCCTCGTTTTTGTCTTCACCTCTTCCATGTCATTAAATCGCTGTCTTTCATGTCCCTCTGCGTTTGTGGAAACAAAAAGAAGTCCCATGGAGTGAGGTCAGGTGAGTAAGGTGTGTAGTGCAAGAGAGGGATGGTTTTTTTTTGCACAAAAGCTGGTGCACTGGGATGGCTGTGTGAGCAGATGCATTGTTGTGGGGGCAAAACCAGTCCCCCGTCTGCCACAAATCAAGCCTTTTTTGTCACACACTGTAGCACAATCTTTTCAGAAACTCTAAATAGAAAGCTTGACTAGCAATCTGACCTGGTAGAGTAAATTCCAAATGCACTATCTCCTCTCACATCAAAAAAACAAAAACAAATCAGCATCATCTTGATCTTTGATTTAGCTTGACGAGCTTTTTTGGGTGAGGTGATGATGGTGCCTTCCAATGGCTTGATTGATGTTTGCTTTCGGGATTGTAAGAATAGCGCAGTCTCATCATCAGTAGTGGCCATGGGCAAAAGACTGGTCGCTTCAGTGCTGTTCTTTCAAATCACAGCATGTCTGCGCTCGATGCTCTTCCTCCTGCTCAGCCAGAACCTGAGGCACAAATTTCACAGCGACCCTTCGCATTCCCAAATCTTACATTAAAATTTTCTGAACCGGACTCCAGATAGTCCAGGTAAGGTCCCCATCTCTTCAGTGGTCCATTATTGGTCTTTGAGCACAAGTGCACAGATTTTGTTGACATTTTCGTCTGTTCAGGAAGTTGACAGACGTCCAGAATGAGTTTTGTCATCATTTGACATTTCACCTGTTTTGAAATGAAAAAACCACTCGTACACTTGAGTTTTCCCCATAGCTCTGTCCTTGTGAGCCGTGTCCACATCTCAGCAGTTTCTGCAGCATTGTTCCCCAGCAGGAAACACAATGTCACAGCTGCACACTGTTCTCTTACACTTGCCGTCACAAAAGACGAGGTTCAAACAAAACAGCTGTTACCAAAAAATTCACTGTGACCAGAGAGACCCTTCCCAGGTGACCCCACTGGGTACACTCGCTCAGAGCCGGTTGCTGGATAATATTCCTAGCGGGAAAAAGCATTTTTCCGGTTTGGAGTTTTTGTTGTGAGGGCGGGGTACTCCATCGTATGCTAGCTCCTGAAATGCCCCCATGCTAGCCAGTTGTTTTTGCACAGTGACTGCTTATTATTTCCATAGTCTTGATATTTTCTGTGACATTGCATTGTTTGTCCATAGAGTGCTTCAGTATTCCAACTCAAGTTTGGGGGTTTCCCTTCAGATCTTTCAGCTTGAGAATTATCCATCACATTCCTCCACTTTGGGTTTCTAACTCCATGTCTTTGCATATTTAATTGCAGAGACACGGAGTTATCTTGTCATTCAAGCTCCTCTTTGAAATCTTCCATTTGGCTCCTTCCTTTCATAATTTCTTGTTTATTTTAGATGCTCGATACTCAAGGGAAAGTTCCAGAGTCTCTTCTGAAACCATTTGGGTCGTTTCTTCTTTTTAATACTCTTTTACTTTCTTCATATGTGATCTTTCTGATAGCATTCCACAGCTCTTCTGCTCTTTGCTCAGTAGGGGTCAGTGCATCGAAATTAGCCTTGATGTGGTTTCCAGATCCAGGTGGGATGTTTTTAAGGTTCCACTTTTGATCTTTTGGTTTTGTTTTTCTTTCAGCTTCAACTCAACTTGCACATGAGAATTTTTTAAAATCATTTTATTAGGGGCTCATACAACTCTTATCACAACCCATACATCCATCCTTTGTGTCAAGCACATTTGTACATTTATTGCCATCATCATCCTCAGAACATTTTCTTTCTACTTGAGCCCTTGGTATCAGCTTCTCATTTCCCCCCTCCCTCCCCGATCCTTCCTACCTCATGAACTCTTGATAATTTATAAATTATTATTATTTTTTCATGTCTTTCACCTGATTGATGTCTCCCTTTACCCGCTTTTCTGTTTTCCATCACCCTGGGAGGGGGGTATAGGTAGATTATTGTGATTGGTTCCCGCTTTCACCTCCTACCTTCCTCTTCCCCTCCTGGTATGGCTACTCTCAATATTGGTCCAGTGGGGTTTATCTGTCCTGGATTCCCTGTGTTTCCAGCTCTTATCTGTACCTGTGTACATGCTCTGTTCTAGCCAGATTTATAAGGTAGACTTGGGGTCATGATAGCAGGAGTGGGGAGGAGAGGAAAACAGTTTGATTCTGAGATGCATGAGGTCACTATGAATTGTAATCTATTCAGTCTAAAGTAGTTCTCTGTCTCTCCCAGCTTTGGGTTTTTGCCACGTCTGCTATCTTCCACCATCACTTGTCTGTCAGTTTGTCATGCATTGGTGACTTGAAATGTGCGGAGCTTCCAGTCTAAGACATACTGAGAAGAAATCAGTGAACCACTTCTGAGAGATTAAGCTGCTGAGCATTTTATGAGAGCAGCAGACTGCTGTCTGATATTGTACCTCAATTAGGAAGGCCCTGAACCTATGTGATGGACTGACACCCTGGCTCCACCATGGGCGCCAGCCTCTCCACAATTGTGAGGTTGGCCCCGGACCAGGCAGTGTTTCGTTCTGGTGTGCACAGGGCTGTTGGGGGTCAGATCCGGCTCCACGCACCTGACAGCAGCACTCTCCAGCCCAGCCTCCCACTCCGGATTCATAGTATCCAAATAAGTATACTATGGCCTTTAATTTCTCCCCAGGCCTTTCTTCCAGAGTTCACATGTAACACAAACCTGTACTTGATTACCTCTTTGCCAAATCTAGCTGCCCCTCTGCATTCTTAAATCACTTCCCACAGCCTCCTCCTGGCAGTTCCCTCTTCCCCATTTGTCCACTAGCATTAGGGGTCCTCTCAATGACTCCTACCCACTGCTTTTCTCATTTAAGTCTCAACTTTAAGATTGCCTTGGCTCTGATGAGTTATTCAACACAGAGACCACATCAGTTGCAGAAATTTTCCCTTCACCGTACAAGCCCCTGTTGCTTGACGCATGTGGAGCCTGTACATGAGGAAATGAACAGTCCACCTGGAAAACAGCGCATACATACATACCACGCTTCCAGGAGCGTAGTGCACACAGTGAAGTGCACATGTCATGGAAACCCCACAGCCACACTCACTGTCGTGGAATCCTGAGTAGACTGACCTTCGAGGACAGAGTAGAATGGCCCTGTGGGTTTCCTAGACTAACTGTGTGGGAGTTGAAAGCCTCCTCGTTCTCCCATGGAGCAGCTGGTGGATTGGAACCACTGACCTGAGGGTTAGCCGCTCAACACAGAACCTACTGTGCTACCAGGGCTGCTGATATGGTCATGAAGTCACCTCTAACATTTACAATCTGTGTGACTTTGAACAATTACTTGACCTCTTTGAACCTCTCCTGTAGGTGAGGAATACAGAGTTTGGGTTGTTTCTATAAGGGTTAAATGAAATTATACCACATATAAAATAACAGGGCTGTCTCTTGGTTAAATATTACATTTCCCAACTCCCTTGCCTCTGAACTTCCACCTTGGCCGCCTCCCTTCATCTACTCTCCAAAGCTTGAGTATCGCCTTGACTCTTTGTCGCTCACTCTTCCTATCTCATTTTGCACCCCAGTTACCATCAAGCTAGTTCTGACTCGTGCCTACCCAGTGTGTGTCAAAGGAGAGTGTGTTCCATAGTATTTTCTCATGGCTGGGTTGTTTTGTTTTTAGATGTCTAGGTCCGATTTCATGGGAGAAAGACTGAGCTTTTTACTCCCGTAGACAGTTACAGCCTTGGAAACTCACAGGGGCAGTTCTACCCTGTCCTAGAGGGTCACAAGGAGCTGGAATCGACTGGATGGTTGTGAGTTCAGCTTTTGGTACAAACCAAAGCGCCACCCCATGGAGTCCATTCTGGCGAGGAGTGATCTGAGGGGAATCTACAGGAGCCGGCGACCTCAGCCTCCTCAGAGCTCTGCATTACTTACCCTTCACCTCTCTCACTCAGGCTTCCCTCACTAGCAATACAGTCTCTGGTCACTTGTGTCCAGTGTATTTCAATACTTTCTGTCCTAGACTTAAGACATCAACGACAAGCTACAGAAGCATTTGTGTTGATCATAGAAACATTTCTCCCATTTGGAGGTAGATCATGCTTAAATTCGACAATAGGTTTGTGGTTTTATTTAGAGCCATGAAGCCCCAGAGTGCCTTTCCCAGCTCATTTTTCCACTCCACTGGGGATTGCCTGTGTTCAGCTAAACTTCCCACCACACATCATCTCCCTAACCCCTCCTTTACCTGTGCTGGGCCCCTACGTTGACTGGTATGACTGACCTAAACTGGGGCTTTTGCTTGGATAAGCATGGCTTAGAAAGACTGCTGTTCAACTCGATGAAAGGAAAGAACCGAAGTAACCAGGCCATGGAGGGGTTCTGGCGCACGCTCTCTCCACGTGTCCCAGGGCCGAGCTGCGCCACAGGGTTGTTTGGGCTACACTCTATAGAGAAGTAGATGCCAGGCTTCTTCCGTGGTGTCACTGGGTGGGTACAAACGGTTGGTGCCCCTCAAATGACCAACGCATTTCCTTTCAGTTCCATCTGGTCCATCTAGAGTGGACAGGTGCTCTCGATTTTGAGCCCAAGCCTCACTTCACAGTGTACCACTTGGTCTGCTCCCCTCAGTAGAACACGGAGAGCGATGGCAGCCGTAGTAAAGGGGTTTTGACTTGTGTGTCCCGCAGGCTTCCGCAGGGCTGAAGCAAGGCCACATTACTCCAACGGAGCTCTGTCAAAAATGCCTCTCTCTTATCAAGAAGACCAAGTTCCTGAATGCTTACATAACCGTGACAGAAGAGGTGGCCCTCAAGCAAGCTGAGGAGTCTGACAAGAGATATGCGAAAGGTAAATCCATTTTAATTATACTTACGTGTACATACCTCCAGAGAGAGTTTAATTGCATGTAGCATTCTCCACTTGGCAAGTGAAGCTTTTAACATAAAATCCACTCTCATTTAGCAAATTTGCCACGAGGTAGAGTCAAAATGAGACCAATAGATATATGATGCTTTTTAACTGTCTATCCATAACAATGTCTAAGAGGCACCCTGATAGCTTAGCAGGCCATGCATCAGATTAACCTCAAGGTCAGCAGTTTGAAACCACCAGCTGCTCCCCTGGAGAAAGATGAGACTTTCTCCTCCAGTAAAAAGCTACAGCCTCAGAGGCCACAGGGCAGTCCTCCCTGCCTTAGAGGGTTGCTGTGAGTCGGAACTGACTCGATGGCGGTAAATTTGGTTTGAGTACCAACTTGAATTCCCAAGGCATATTTTTGCCAAATTTAGTAGGTATTATAGTGCCTACATGTGGTCTTTATAGACTAGTGTAGCAATAATATATCTGTGTAATAAAAATAATAAATTTTATATTAATATGGTCTTAATAGTCTTATGACTTATTAACACAGGTCAATCACTTGGGGATTTAGACGGAATTCCCATTGCCGTAAAAGACAACTTCAGCACATCTGGCATTGAGACAACATGTGCATCAAACATGCTAAGAGGTAAAAGATAATGGAATTGAGTTTCAATTTTTTAATAGGTTATTGAATGGGTTAAATTGAAATGTGAAGTACTAAAGCACGAAGATCGTCTCCAAGGAAACACTTGGGATAGACATTATCCTTTTTCACTTTCCACTCTTCTAAAATACAGAGCTGTTTTCCTAGGCAGTGAGCTCAGTGAATGAGTCCTACTCGGGGACTTGGAGGAGCACGTTTATCCGGGCGCTTGCACCCCGGGAGGGGCACCTTGAAAAGGGTTCTCCGGAGCACTGCACCACACGGAAGGCACTCCTCCGTGAGGCGTGTGTTCCGGGTTCATCTGAGGGCGAACTTCCGAATCTACACCAGAGCTTCCCAATCGATTTGTAATGGAGACTAAAAATGGATTTCTACCCACAGCATTTGCTTGGTACATAGCATCATCTGAGCAGCAAGCGTCTAGTACAAGGAACAGAATAAAAATTTACTGTTAGTTTCAAGGGACTTGGCCATACCAGTAACTGTTCAATACTAACTGTCAAAGTCAGCGCTTTGCAATGATAAAAATGGTGACCGTGCACACTGTCCTTTGGGGAAAACGGTCGTAGCTAACCATAGAGAAGACTAGCTCTGGACAGAACGGCCAGCTTGCGCAGATGAAGAAAAGTTAATAAAGAAGGAAGTTGTGTTTGTTGTGTGCCCGTGCCTCATGAGCACGGCTGCTCGCTCACAGTAAAAAGAACTGCGTCCTTCTCAGGTTATGTGCCGCCCTACAGCGCGACTGTCGTCCACAAGTTGTTGGATCAGGGAGCTCTGCTGCTGGGAAAAACAAATTTAGATGAGTTTGCTATGGGGTAAGTAAAATTGGAATTTTCTTCTTTTATCCTGGGAGACTTCAAAAAGCTCCTGGGAAAACTCCATTATTTTTATATTCCACTTTTCTACAGACTTTTTGAAGCTTACTGAACGGTGAGGAAGTAAATGCATGTTCGTTAGGGCACCCCTGCAGTACGTCTGTCAGAGCAGCAGTGGGACACTAAGGCAGTACTGTTCTGTATGGAGGTGATGGCATCAGACATTCTTGCCCAGAAATAGCAGCTTAATCGGTGTTGGTTAATGAATGATTTAACAAATAACAACAGAAAGTGGAGGCTAAAGAGACATGACAACTAATGTAATAGAACACTGGAGTTGACCCTGGTCTGCAAGGGGCAATATTTCAGAGGACATTATTGGATTAGCTGACAAAATTGGATTGTGGGCAATAGCTTATTCTATTAATATTAACTTTGTTGGCATTGATAACAGTACTGTGACGGTAGGAGATCATCCTTCTCCTGAGGAAGTGCATACTGAATGCATGCTAGCGTATTCAGGGATGAATGGACATGCGAATATAACTCACTCTGACGTGGCTTGAGGGGGAAGGTTCTTATAAATATAGAGACACACACACCGCATGCAAATACGATCATTATTAGTGTGCATTCTGTGCTTTACATGTTATCTTTATTTTTACAACTTAGCTATAAGATTAAAATTATTTCACCATTGATATGGTACAAGAAGACTTAGGCCTTGTAATTCAGGAAGTAAATCATCAGTACCTGAAACAGGTGAGTTGTGATGAGGTCATCTTTTGTCAGTAGACTCGTTTTCTACTTTCTACCACAGCCCATCCTCTGCCTGCTCAGCCCTTAACTAGCAGAAGCTGCCCAGACAGGCTTCCTGCTTCTCCAGTCCAAGCTGCGGTGGAGTATTTGTTCAAAGCACAATGGGTTTCAGCAGGAAATGATAGACTCGGGAAATGAAAATTGAACATAAAATTAAAGTTTTACTAAGGTATCTATCTCATTTCTTTATCTCAGATCGGGAAGTACAGATAGTGTATTTGGACCAGTTAAAAACCCATGGAGTTATTCAAAGCAATATAGAGACAAGAGGAAGCAGAACCTGCAGGGTGAAACTGAAGATTCTGATTGGCTAATAACTGGAGGAAGCTCGGGCGGCAGCGCGGCTGCCGTGTCGGCGTTCACGTGCTTTGCGTAAGATGCTTTGTCTGTGTATTTGTTTGTCTTTTTATTGTTGTCAGGTGCCGTCGACACATGGCAACTCTGTGTACAACAGAACGAATCCCCACCCGGATCTCCGACAGTGTTTCGGTGCTGCCCGTAGGGTTTCCAGTGGCTAGTTCCTCCAAAGAGGACAGCCTCTCCCTTCTTCGTGGCTTGTTCTTGTTCTGGAAGCTGCTGAAACGTGGCCACTCTGGATGGCTCTGCTGCTGGCATTTGAAAGCCCAGTGGCATGGCTCTCTGCCTCACAGCAACACACATGCCACTGCAGTCTGACAGACTGACAGACAAGTGGTGGATTCTTGGTCTCTTTTTAAACCAACCAAATAGTTAAAATGCAAAATCCAACCATGGAGTCGCTAGTACTTTGCTGTTTTATTTAAGAAACGATTGCGCTTTTAGGACCTTGGTGGCATAGTGGTTACATGCTGGGCTGCTAACCGCAAGGCCGGCAGTTCAACACCACTAGCCACTCCATGGGAGAAAGCTAAGACTTTCTGTACCCAGAAAGAGCCACAGTCTGGGAAAGCCACAGGGGCAGCGCCACCCTGTCCTGCAGGGGCGCTGTGAGTTGGAATCAATTCTGTGGCAGTGAGTTGGGGGTTTTTTTCATTGAGCTATTTGTGCTCCATGCATATCAAAATTATACCTTACAAATAGACCCTACTGTACAGTGCCCTGGGTGTACATTTAACTCTGATTTAGAGCAGCATCTGTTCTCTTTCTCTATACCATGTAGTTCTCTATGTAAATGTGAGCTTATGCATCGTGCAGAATAGACGTTGTTGTGCTAGGTGACGTTAAGTCAGTTTTGACTCCGCGGCTCTGTGTAAGCAGAAGAAACACTGCCCGGTCCTGCACCATCCGCACCGTCAGTTTTCGATACATTTGAGCCCATGGTTGCAGCCAGCGTGTCAGTCCTTCTCATTGAGGGTCTTCCTCATTCCTTTTTAAAAATGTTTGCCCCCAAACTGGACTCAAAAACCCAGACTCCCCGCCATCAAGTCAGTGCTGATTCATAGTGACTCTCTGTGGTTTTCCAAGACTGTAACTGTTGATGAGAGTAGAAAACCCAGTCCCACAGAGCTGCTGGTGATTCCAAACAGCTGACCATGCAGATCGCAGCCCAGCGCCTAACTGCTATGCCACCAGGACAGAGTGGACTAGTTAACATAAGGAAACTTCATTGTTTTATTTTTGTAATAATTTATTTACTATGTATAGTTCTGAATACCAGATCTTTAGGGACTAACATATCTGGACTCTCATTGACTATTGCTGCATTAACTACATTATTATTAATGGTTTTCTCTTCAGATAAATCTGACTTTTGTTGTAAAGAAATAGAGAGACGGGAAACTATTTCCAATATATATGAGTAGGATATTTAATTTTGGTTTTTTTTAATGGGATATTTAAAGTAGTGCTTTCTTAGCCCTTTAGTGAATGCAATTATGTCATACTTTTATTTTGAATCCACCAATCTACTTAGTCTCATCTGCTTACCATCTAAAGAAGAGTAAATTAATATGGCTAGTAGGATATCTAATTCATTGGTCTCAGTTAGTGTATCTATTTTATTCTTAGTTATCTATCAACTAAGTGCCTTTACAGGCATTGCAATCAATGAATTATGTACTTGTATTTTTTGGAGCTGTATAGTTTGGGTTTTATTTTTTATTTTCAAGTTTTCTTGAAGTCTTGTTAACAAGTGAAAACCCTCTCATCTGCTCTCCGCATTAATATTAATGAGCGTCTGACAGGTTAGGACTGCAGGATGAAGTGCTTGTTTTCTATCCTCATCCCCTCATTTAGTGTTCCTCTTTCTGAACGTGCTTTGAGAAGCTGGCATTTTGACACTTCATTTCGATGGAAATGTAGGTTTTCCTTTATTACACAGTCATCAGTGAATCCTAATGAGAAAAATGTATCCTTTCAGACATGGTGAAAGCCACAGTCTGATTTTTTTTCTGAAATGACTCATAACCAAGGGCATGTCATTTGCATTTCCTGGGGAGCACAACGGCCGAGTTACTGGTAGGGGCCTCGTTGAAGTGAAAGCTTCCGTTTAATTGCGGGCAGTAGAGGCGCAAGCCCAAAAGTACTTTCCCACTGAATATATCACAAACTCAGACTTACTCTCCTTTTACCTCCTTCTGAGTTCTTTCTCTGATATTAATTTTAAAACCATGAGGAGCCCTGGAATAGTATGCAGCCACTAAAACGAATGAGATCGAGTGCTATGAAGTGGCCAGGAAAGAAACCCACGATTCCTAGTTAAGTGAAAAGTAGCAGAGCAGTATGTCCGTATGTCTGTACGTATGCTGTGTCCCTGTTTCTGTTAGTGGTTGTTTATTGAAGTACCTACATAAAGGTGTATTGAAATTGCCAGCAGGGTGATCATGGAAGGCTGCTTGTAAGAAGAATCCCGTGTGGTACAAACATGCTCAGCTGCTAATTGAAAGGTCAGAGGTTCAGGTCCACCCAGAGGTGCATGCAGTGGCAGGCTGTATCTGAAAAAATCAGCACTGAAATGGCGGTGCCCACCCAGCTGGGCAGTGCCCATGCTGACATTGGAGCCATGCAGAGAAGGTTGGCGTGGTCCCTGCTCAAGGATGGCAGGCAAGATCGCGAAGCGTTGTGCATTTCAAGAGAGAAGAAAACTCCGCAGTGCACAGCCTAGTCTGCTACCCCGCAGGCCGCCATGAGTTACAATCCACTGAAACGCCGCTGGTGATGTTAAGAGAGATTTTATTTTGTCTGTCCTCTATGTAATGTCTTCATTTTTGCAGAAGTGATGGACTACTTTTCTTATGGGGAAACTGCTTCCTGAAACTGGGATGGCAGGGTGGTAGCGTGTTGGGCTGCTAATGGAAAGGTTAGCCCAGCCCCCTCTGCCAGAGAAAGGCGAGGTTGCTTACTCCCTGACGAGGTGCAGGCTCAGAACCCAGGAGCAGGAGAACCTCCCCGGCCCTGGAAGGGTGGCTAGGAGTCGCAGTCGCCTCGAAGGTGATGGGTTTGGTTTGTTTTAAGAAAAATGTGCACTCTGGGGATAATTGGAATAGACACCTTGTGGATAAAAATTCAACTAAACAATGAGTGATTATTCCAAGAGAGGATCATTAATGAAGTTGTTTTGACTGTTAAATTAACAAAAAAAATTTTAAGCTGATAATACTTGGTCCTGGTAATGAAACATTAAAACACTAGTTGAGTCACTGTGATTGGAGATAGTAGTTGGCATAACCTTTCTATGAATATTTCTATGATTTCTAACAAGAACAATGAATAACTGGCAGTCCCGTGAGCCCAGGAGCTCAATATGTGGGGGCGTCAAGAAGTTCATGGGGAAATAGAGTGAAAAGATCATGGAATTTTTCTACAGATTTTTTTGAAGTCCCTTCTGGGCAGTTTTATGTTTAAAGGTGTTCATTTCCAAATGATGTATTATACAGTTGCTACTCTACTAGGATAACATACTGTACATTCAATTTTTAGTACTTCTTTATGATTGTCGATAGAGTAGCAGAAGGCTGTATCTCCTGCCCTGGGTGGGGTATGTGTGGCTCACATCACTACTACCATTTGTCATCAAGTCGGTCCCCACTCGTGCCGACTCCTTGTCTAAGATGGCCGTTCACTTCATTTTCTTTAAATGCCGAGTCAGATCAGAGGGAAGTATAGGATTTTTATGTATATCGATAGGAGAAAAGACTTTAAAATTTTTTGAAATTACCAAGATCTCGATGGACTGGTGCACATGAAAATTTCCAGTGATAAAAGAAAATACCGAAAGGCTCATGATAAAGTAGGGAGGGAAGCTTATGATTGCCGAATGATCTTACTAGGAGAGAAAACTGCATTTAAAAAGACATGAAGCTAAAATGCCAACGTGTGCGCACAGTGTTAGCCTTTGGGTAGTGGAGTGTTTTATTACTTCCTTACACTTTCAACACTTTATGAATTCCCTGTGATGAACATGTGTTTCTTGTACATAATCAGGAGAGAATATAGTTTCAAAATAAATGTTGAAAAATATAGATTCCAAATAGAATTAGTAAATGCCATTCTTTTGAAAAAAAATCTTCCTTTTAAATTCCAGGGCTTTAGGCTCTGATACAGGAGGCTCAACCCGAAATCCAGCTGCCCACTGTGGGCTGATCGGTTTAAAGCCAAGCTATGGATTAGTCTCCCGACATGGGCTCATCCCTCTGGTGAATTCAATGGATGTGCCAGGAATCCTGACCCGAAGTGTGGACGATGCAGCGATTGTGCTGGGTACTTGTCTGATTGCATACAGCTTCATAGCGGGGCATGTCGCTGTAGAGCAGTTGCGTGGTGCTGATAAGTCTCTCTGTGCAGGTGTCCTTGCTGGGCATGATCCCAAAGATTCTACTACAATACAAGACCCTGTGAAACCATTGATGCTGCCCAGCGTGAACGATGTGAGCAAACTGTGTATAGGAATTCCAAAGGTAACGCCCTCCAGTCCTTACTTCTTCAAACCACCGTCAAGTCAAATCGAGGGCACAGGGCTAGGCAGCAGATGGGTGGGGTTTGGCTCTCTGCTGTGTCAGTTTCAGTTCTCTCACCTTGAACACGTGGCTGTCTTTCTGAGCTTTGTTTTCTCATCTGTAAAATGGGAATAAGTAAAGTCTTGACCTCGGGGAGTCGTGAAGTTTAAACTTCACATTGCCATGTCAAATGGGTCTGTTTCTAAACCCTCTCCTTACCTATGAGGTAACTTTAAAAAGTTACTTGCCTCCTCTAGACTATTTTTCACTTGGACGACAAAGGATGGTAAGAGTTTGTTAAGAGGATTAAATGGAGACCCTTTGAAAAAAATCTCAAAGAGTACCGTGTTCTTATGCAAAGTACATATCCCTTCTCCATTTTGTCTGTGGCCAACCGCTCCCGCCTCCAGCAGGCCTTTGAGTAGTCAGGCTATGCCATGTGTTTTTGTTTTCTGGTTTGTTTGTTTTTTAACTGCAATAGTGACATGCTTTTGTTTTTAATTGCTTACAAAAATATCTCAGGAGTAAAGATTGGTTTGCAAACAAACATGGAAGGTTGTGCTATGTGCATAAAAGGGTAGTACTTGAGGTTATAGCAAGCACTTAACAAACATGAGTTCCCCAACCAGATTTCCAGTGTCCAGTATTGTTATACTTAGTTCATAATATCTAGCACAGTGTTTGTCGTAGCATAATCTTAAATGTTAGTCAGACATTCTGTTTACATCAGTATCGTTTTGGCTTGCAAAGGTTTTATACAGTTTTAATCATATGCCAATTTCAGACTGTGTTTGTCTCTGAATACATCATCAGCATCATTGGGCAATGGTTAAATTGCGGGCGGAGGGTCTTCCGTATCTTCTAGGTGTCGGTAAACAATAACAGTTACAGCACTTAGCACATGACCTAATCAGTAAACTTCTCTGACCCCCAGCTCCCTACTTTGATAGTAAAGCATGTCACAATAGAAGGGTTTTTGTCTTTTGGGCTTTTTCAAAAATACCATATTAAAGTCTCAGAAAAGGATTGTGATGGAGGATATTCTCTAAGTTAGCCCAAAGGGGTCCAGTCTTTTAAGCAACCTACCAGTGACTTGATTCATTTTTCAAATGCATTGCCAAAGGTCCAGAGTCCACATTTTTATAAAATCATTTGTGCCAACATTGCATTTTCTCCTTCTTGACTTTTTCCTAAAAGGAATATCTTGTGCCAGAATTATCAGGTGAAGTGCGATCTCTTTGGACCAAAGCTGCTGACCTCTTTGAGTCTGCGGGGGCTAAAGTCATTGAAGTATCCCTGCCTCACACCAGCTATTCAATTGTTTGCTACCATGTTCTGTGCACAGCAGAAGTGGCATCAAATATGGCCAGATTTGACGGACTAGAATATGGTAAGAAAAACTTTGTTCTGTGGTGTATTTTAAGTTAGTTGCTTCAGACATTTGGAGCATCACGTATGTTAGTGGCAAGAAAATTGCTGTCTGAGATAATGGTTCAGAAAATTAAATCAGGAAATCATTTTACCTCTGTCAGTTTCGTGTACTAAAGCGCTTTAAAAATTCATGGAGGGAGGGAAAGGGGGCGCCTACCCACAAACGTGTATAGATTTGACGGAGGATGTGCATTTTCCTTTTTGCGAATCTGTCCATGGATGTGGTGCAGCACAGGAGAGGCAACGTTGTGAAAACTTCTTTCATATAACCAAACTCTGTGAGGGAAGGAGTCTCAGGGCCTAGAGGATCCCTTCTGGGGACATCAACTTCTATGGGCTTGATATCGTTCACAGAGATAATGCTCTGCATCCTGCTTGGGCGAGTCGTGGTGGGCTTCTTAAAAACTTGTCAGCAGCCGTCTAAGATGCAACCATCGGTCTCCTCCCATCCGGAAGAAAGAAGAGTGTTGGAAATAAAAAAGACGCATGGAAACCGTTAGTCAGTAGACTAACGACCCATGCACACATCAGTGTCTATAAGCCTGAAACCAGAAGAACCAGACGGTGCCCAGTTACCACTACCGACTACACCGAAACGGATCACATTAGAAGATCCTAGAGAGAGTGGACAGAAAACAAGGAACAGAGCTCAAAATCATAAAGATATCAGGCTTACTGATGGAAAAAATTTGGGTCCCTAATCCTACAGCCTTAGTCACCCTCCTGTTCTGCTTCTGAACTCATCCTTCTGGTAAAATAATCCATCATTTAAGATCAAAAGGGCAGCATTTACCCAGTGAAAAAGTCCAGAGGCTAGGAAAGGAGGAGCAGCAGAAATGGGAAACAGAGTCAGCAGAATAAGCAATGATACACTGAAGGGTGCAGTGGATGCGCTGAAACAATGTGTAGGAAATGTGTAATGTGAAACTGATACTCTGTAAACCTTCACCTAAGTCACAGTCAAAAGTTGAAAAGAAAATGTCCCATCCATGTGAACTTGGAAATAATGTACATTCTACTTTAGTTGCATGAATTACAAAAATGGGGCTGACTGCAATCCCAACTCTGTGGACACCCCACCCCCTCAGAAGAATGAACTTCAGAGGACTGGGGCTACAGCTTAGGGAGAGAGGGGTGTCTGATTAGAGCACACGTGAGAATTGAAAAGGAATGGAGAGGGACGGGAGCACATCCTGGCCCAGCAAGCCCCGAGGACAATATTCCTGCTTACAGCAGACAACGCACAGAGAGGACCATAGGGCCGGCCACACCATGAGACACGACGTCCTTCACTAAACCAAAGCATTGTGAGTCACAACACGGAGACACTGACCCCATCACACTGAGGCGAAACACTAAGGGCGTGCAACAGAGCAGCAAAGAGAGCAGAATGATGAAATCCCCAGGGAATACCAAAAATAGACTTTAGAGACAGAGTGTTGCACCCCATCAGACTCGACTGGAAAACTCTCGTAAAGGCCAACAAACAGACTTGGAACTATTTATAGGCCTTTCTGTTTTTGTCAGTGGCTTGCTTTTTGTTGTTACTGTTTTATTGTTTTGTTGGTTTTGACTTCCTTTGTTTTATTTGGCTTTGTCTGGTTTCTGCGCCTATTAATGTGTCTGCATGTCTATCTAAATAAGATAGATGGGATAAATAATTCGGAGATGTAAAGAACGGGACCAATGGTTCAGGGGGGATACGGAAGAAGGGGAGGTGAGAAATGAAGGGGGTGGGGGTGGGAACCAACCCAGGGAGAAGGGAACAACAAGTGAACTAAAATCAATGGCGAGAAGGACGTAGGATGCCTAGTGTGACTTAAGAGCAGTGTAGCAGTGGGGAGCTACTAAATCCAAATGAAGGCCAAATATGATGATGGGACAAGAGGAAAGTAAAAGGGAGTACAGGAAAGAACTAGGAGGCAAAGGACATTTATAGAAGTCTTAAGACAGGCATGGACACATGTAAATATATATAACGAAAGGGGAATAGAACTATGCACTCATATCTATATGTTAAGAATTACAGTTGCAGATGGACATTGGGCCTCAACTCGAGTACTCCCTCAACACAAGAACACTTTTTCTAACAATCCGGCATTCTGTGATCCTCACCTTCCTGACACGATCGCTGATGACAAAGTGGGTGCATAAGCAAATATGAAGAAAGCTGATGGTGCCCGGCTATCAAAAGATATAGTGTCTGGGTTCTTAAAGACTTGAAGATAAATAAGCTGTCATCTAGTTCAGAAGCAACAAAGCCCACATGGAAGAAGTACACCAGCCTGTGTGATCTTGAGGTGTGGATGGGATCAGTGTCAGGCATTTAAGACCCAGAACAAAATCATACCCAATGTGAATGGGGGGTTGTGGGTCTTGGAGTGGAGACCCAATGCCCATCTTTTGACAATTAGACTACCCCCTCACAGAGGGGTCACAGGGAAGAGATGATTCAGTCTGGGTGCAGTATAGCACCAATGAAACACACAATTTTCCTCTAGTTCTTTGGTGCCTCCTTTCCCCCATTATCTTGACCTCAGTTCTACCTTACAAATCAGATTAGACCAGATCACGCACACTGCTACAAATAAGAGCCACCAACACAGGGAATCCCTCATAGATAAACCCCCCAGGGCCAACAGTGAGAGTAGAGATACCAGGAGGATTAGGGGAGGGTGGTGGGAGAAAGGGAGAATTAATCACAAGGATCAACCTATATCCCCCTCCCAGCAGGACAAACAATGGAAAAGTGGGTGAAGGGGGACAGAGGATGGTGTAAGATATGAAAATAATAATCTATAACTTATCTAGGGTTCGTGAGGGAGGGAGGACTGTGGAGGGAGGGGGAAGAAATAGGGAGCTGATATTAGGGACTCAAGTGGGAAGAGAATGCTTTGAAAATGATGATGGCAGCATATGTGCAAATGTGCTCGACACACTGGATGAATGTATGGATTGTAGTAAGAGATGTAAGAACCCCCAATAAAAGAATTTTTTTTAAAAAAAGGACAATAGAATGTAATATGTAAAACTCTAAAAGAAAAGTCAAAATACTGTGTCCAGCAAAATTTTTTAAAAAGGAATTATAAAAATGTCAATCAGGTTCATTTGTGTGATAGTCATTAAAGTCTTTTGTATCCTTCCTGATTTTGTTTTATTTTTTAATTTGGGGAAAATTCCATTATCTTTTAATTGCACAAATATTTGGAAACCCTGTATATTTTCAGTGCATCACTCTGGACTATGGATTTCTTGAATGGACAGTGTCTTATCTTTGTAGACTTCAGCCCTCCTAATGGAACATGGTGGGCATTTGTTTAATCAAGACTTGAATGGATGGAGGGGTGAACAGATGAAGTTTCTTTCTTGGCTATTTTCTTCTCTCTCTGACTCCTGACGAATCATCATGTCGCAGCAGATGAGGAACTATTAAGGACAACCCCCCCTAGACCCCAGACTGGTTAAAAATGTAACTCTAGATCAGGTTTTCAATCATGTTCATCTCTCGTGTTGTTTTCAGGTCACCGAGGTGACGTGGATCTGTCTACTGAAGCTCTGTATGCCACCACCAGACGAGAAGGGTTCAATGATGTGGTGAGGGGGAGGATTCTCTCAGGAACCTTCTTCTTACTGAAAGAGTAAGGTGATTCATTTAGGAATAGCCTCTGTTCTTAAGGAATACCCTTCAGAATAAAATACTAGCATGACTCTCAGGTCTTGTACATTGAGTATTTGCTAAAGAAACAAAGTGCTCTCATTTGAATTAGAAAAAAAGCTACCCTCAGGCCAGCAGTTGTTGCCGGAGAAACATAAGGCTCTCTGCTTCTGTAGACTGCTCCTGTGTGTCCTATAGGGTCACTGTGAGGTAGAATCAACTCTGTAGCAGGATTGATGTGACCTCAGGTTCCCGGCTGGGTCAACATGGACACACTGACATTCTGCTTAGTGGCTAGTATAAACTGAGCTCGGGGACATTTGAACTCGCCCTGGCTGTATTGAAGGGGCCCTGGAGGTGTAGTTTCCAGCACTTGGGTGGCTAAACAGAAGGTCAGGAGAGAGGTGTGGCAGTCTGCTTTCATAATAAACTTGTTTATAACTGGAAGCCCTATGAGGCAGTACTCTCCGGCAGTGTCCCCATGAACTCAACAGTAGTGGGTTTTGTGGGCAGGGGGCTTTTTTGGTTGTTATAGCTATATTGGACTTTTGCTTTCGAGCTTAAGCAGGGTGTCTGAGGAGCCATGCAGTGAGTCAACTTCTCTATTTGCTCCAAGAAAGGATTCTTAGTATCTAACTCTTACTTAGATTGTCTGAAATCTAAGTTGATTGATAATCTTCTGAATGTGATTCATTTTCTGTACCACCAAGTCTGACAGGAGTAGTGAGAAAAGACAAGACTAGTTATTGTAATAAGTAGCTTCCTGGACTTTTCCTTCATGCCTGCAGGGCCAAGAATCATTTTATTCATCTGTGAATCACGTCAGGGTCAATAGGATTGTTTTGTTTTTGTTTTTTCTGTGTGGACCAGATGCTTAAAATAACTTAGGAGTTGTTTTTTGTATTGTTAGGTTCCGTTCAATCAGCTTCGATTCACTCAAGCCCCCAATACAATGATTTAAAAAAATTCTTAAAGGATTTATTTTGCCTTTAACTTTAAAAGATATATTCACTGAGTATAAAATTTTAGGTTAATATATTTTCTTTCACTACTTTAAAGATGTTGTTCCATCTTCTGATGTGCATAGTGTCTGAGAAGTCTATAGTCATTCTTTTTTTTAAAAGTATTTTATTGGGAGCTCCTATAACTCTTATTACAGTGTGTACATATATGCATGTGTCAGGCACATGTGTACATATGTTGCCGTCATCATTTTCAAAACGTTTTCTTCCTTCTGGAGCCCTGGGTGTCAGCCTCTCGGGTTTTTGGTCATTTTTTTCTTATCCTACTCTCTGTACGCTATGTCTTTGTCCCTCTGACTTATTTTGAGATTTTTTTTCTCTTGATCTTTGGTTTTCAGGAATCTGACAATGATTTATGATTTTATTTTGCTTGAGGGTTAGGATGGAGCTTCTTAAATATGTGGGTTTATAGTTTAAACCAAATTTGGGGCATTTTTTGTCTTCAGATATCCTCCCCTCCCATCTTTCCAGGATTCTTATTTCCATGTCCATTAGTTTGATTGTTGTTTTTCTACTGCTCACTGTTGCTCCTTCTGTTCCAGTTAATTATTTTTGGTTAACTTATAGTACTCTGCAGAATCAGTAACTTATATTACTCTGCAGAATCAGTGACGTGGTCTTCTGCTCTGTCAATCTGCAATCCATCCCATCCAGTACATTTCTATTTCCTATTTTATATTTCCCGTCTCTTGAAATCTAAAGGTGATTTTTTTATCTCTTCAGTTTTCTCCCTATTTTCTATTTCCTTCTGTTACTGGAGTAAATGCAGCATAGTTGTGGTGCCTGTTTTAATGGTGATGAAGGTAAGACATTGTAACAGAAAGCTAGAATAAGCTTCTAGTCCCTTCTGTTCTAGGCTGACCTCTACCACTGCCTCTGTCCGTATTTAATTTTCTCACCTGAAAATGAATGTACTGGTTTAGTGATGTTTCTTGGAAGTGTTGCTATTTCATAATTATGCACATGTGCTGAAGTGATTGATTATATTCCAGATGGTAAAACTTTTAGGATATAGTAGGGTTGAATAAAACTAATTGTTATGCCTTATAAGAATCTTGGTGGTGTCTGCTCATAAAGACCAAGAATCCAATGGTTCTTTAATAAGCCTAATATTTAAAAATTGATAGAAAGAAATAACAAAAATCCTTTAAAGTATCATCTAATACTTTCTACAGAAACTATGAAAATTACTTCATCAAAGCACAGAAAGTGAGACGACTCATTGCGAATGATTTTGCGAATGTGTTTAATTCTGGAGTTGATGTCTTGCTAACGCCCACGACTTTGTGTGAGGCGATACCATCCTTGGAGTTCATCAAAGAAGACAACAGAACCCGAAGTGCTCAAGATGATGTTTTCACACAAGCAGCGAATATGGCAGGTGAGGGCCCCACAGAGACATGCTGGCTTTCTTCCAGTTCATCGGCAAGTTCCTGATTTTCAGCTTATACTCTAGCCATGCCGTTTTCTGAAAGTTGTAACTGGTCCGTGTGAAATGTTGTTGTCTATCTGTGTACATACACAGAGCTTATATATACTATACTCATCACTCATATTTTTATTTTGAAAATTTTCAACCTAGAGGAAAATTTCTAAAGTACTACGATGAATATCCATAGACCCTTCACTGGGATTCACATTAACCTTTGAATCATTTGCTTTCTCGTGTTTCTTTTGTCCTCTGTCTCTACACTCTCACACACAATTTTTTTAGCAGAATCATTTGAAAGAAAGTTGTGGACATGCCAATTTATACCTACATTCTTTAGTCTGAATCACATAAGAATAAGGATTTCTTTTATATAACCTTTGTTATTTGTAAGCATGTTGTGAGGTGATACTTTAAGGTGAACATTTTAGTCTCCATGATTTTGTCCTCAGTTTTAATGTTCATTGATGAGCCTTGCCTGACCCAGTTATGACCTGTTGGGTGTGTTGTTAGGTGCCAGTGCTACTGTTTGGTGCTGTCAGGTTAGTTCCAACGTACAGCGACCCTGTACAGAGCAGAGCGGAACACTGCCCACACCTGTGTACTCAGTCCTCGCTGTGCGTGCCGAGCCCTGTGGCAGCCTCCATTCATCCATTTCACGAGTCTTTTTCTTTTTCACCAAGCTTGATGGCCTTCTCCGGGACTGGCCCCTCCTGATGATATCCCCAAATATATGAGATGGAGTCTTGCCATCCTCATTGCCAGGGCGCATTCCAAGTCAGATTTGGCAGTTCTTCTGGCAGTTCTTGGTATATTCTTCACCAAGACCGTCATTCAAAGGCTTCCGTTCTTTTTCAGTCTTCCTTATTCCTGCTATTGTGGTTGTTGCCTTCAAGCCATTGCTGACTTGGGGCACCCGTGTGTACCACAGAACAAAACACCACTCGGTCCTACGCCATCCCCACGATCGCTCTTATGTTTGAGCCCATTGTGTCAGTCACCTTGTCAGAGGCTTCCTCTTTTTAGCTGCCCCTCTTCTTTCTTAGTCCTCAAAACAGCATCCTTGCTTTTCAACACCTGAAAGAGGTCTTGTGGAACAGATTTACCCAATGCAATGTGTCTTTTGACCTCTTGGTTGCTGCTTCCATGGGTATTAATTATGGGTCCAAGCAAGCAAGGCAAAATCCTTGATAACGTTAATCTGCTCTCTGTTTATCATGGTGTCACCTACTGGTCCAGTTGTGAAGATTTTGTTTTACTTCCTATTAAGTTTAATGCGTGCTGAAGACTGCAAGCTTTGGCCCTCATCAGCAAGTGCTTCAAGTCCTCCTCACAAGCAAGATTGTGTCATCTGTGTGTGACAGGTTATTAATAAGCCTGCCACCTTCTTCTTCATCTAGCCCAGCTTCTTTATTTGCTTCGCATTCAGATTGCGTAAGTATGGTGATGGGAGACATCCTGACACACCCCTCTCCTGGTCTAAAACCCTGTGGTAAGCCCTTGTTCTGTTTCCACAACTGCCTTTGATCCGGACACAGGTCCTCACGGGCACAATGAAATTTTCTTGGAGTTCCAGTTCTTCTTGAGGCTATCCATCGTTTGTTATTGTCCACACATTCAAATATATTTACATAAACAAGTAAACATCATCCTGGTATGCTGTGCTTTCAGCCAAGATCCATCTGATGTCAGCAATGATATCTCTTGTTCCACGTCCTCTTCCGAATCCTGCCTGGATGCTCTGGCAGCTCTCCATCAACGTACTTTTACAACCATTGTTGGATGATCTACGGCAAAAATTTACTTGCAAGTGCTATCAGTGAGATCGTGCTATAATTTTTATCATTCTGTGCGTCACCTTTCTTTTGAATGGGTACAAATATGGGTCTCTTCCAGTCAATTGGCCAAGTAGCTGTCTTCCTCATTTCTCTGCATAGATGAGTAAGTGCTGAAGCATTTCAATAGGTTAAAACATTTCCATCAGTCTTCTGTCAATTCCTGGAGCCTTGTTTTTGGCTAGCGCTTCAGTCCAGTTTGCCTTCTTCCTCCGTCCCATTGGTTCTGGGTCACATGCTGCCTCTTGTAACGAACGATTGAGTGTTGACTGGTTCTTTTGGTGCTGTCGTCTGTATCCTTTCTAGTTCAGTATTTTGCATAGAATCTTTTAATGCCGCACCTTGAGGCTCGGCGCTGTACTTTGGGGTCAAGATCTGCTGAGTGTGTGCTTCCTTTTAGGTCCCTAACTAGGCCTTTGTACATTTCAGTATCATAGTTTATTTTAGCTTTCTGAGCTGCCCTTTCAAATTTACTGTTCAGCTTTTTTCACCTTATCATTTCCTCCATTTACCTTGGCTACTGTACAAGTCGATTCTAATTGGTGGCAACCCTCTAGAACAGGAAAGAACTGCCCCTGTGGGTTTCTGAGGCTGGTTTATTCCTTGGAGTGGAAAGCCTTGTCCTTCTCCTGGTGGTTTGGAACTGCTGACCATGCGGTTAGCAGCCCAGCGTGTAACTACTGCCCTGTGAGGGTTCAGGGAGAAAGATGGGGCTTTCTACTCCCGTGAATAGAGTCCCATATGGAGGTGCTATGAGCTGGAACCGACTTGATGTCAGTGAGTTTGGTTGGGGTTTACAGTTAAGAGCAAGTTTAAGTCTCTTCTGACATCCACTTTGATTTTTTTGTTCTTTGTTGTCTTAACATATGATGCTCTTGCTGTCAGCCCATAGCGCATCAGGTCTTCAGTCATTAGTGTCAGATCTATTCTTGACATGCTCTCGAAATTCAGATGGGTATCCTTAAGCTGGAAATTTGGCTCTCGTGGACTGTTTTACAATATGTACTTGAGTAAAACCAAGTTTCGAGCGCATTTTTAATGCCGTTTTTTGTGGTAAAATTAGGTGCCTCAGCGGATATTCAGGTCGGCTTATACTCAAGTATATACGGTAACCAGAACTCACATCTGAGCAGTAGACGGTCTGTTCCACCATCCACCCCTGACCTGGTTTGGAGCATCTAAATGCCATTATATTCATTGTCAAAAAGGACATTTCAAAATAGTAGCCAGATCTAACCAGATACACAGAAATAGTCAATACAGCTATTCTTCAAATTGCCCACCAACTGCTGAAGCTAATAGTGTCTTCAGTTGCAATCAAGCTTCACTGATAATCATTGGCAATTGGAATTCAAAAGTTGGAAACAAAAAGGAAGGAACAATAGTTGGAAAATATGACTGGAGTTTGCATGATAGAATTCTGTAACACCAACAATGTCTTCATCGCAGATAACTTTTTTCAACAACACAACGCAGACTATAAAGGTGGACATCGTGCCCCAGTTGGATACACAGAAATCAAATTGACGACATCGGTGGAAAGAGCCGATGGAGAAGCTCAGTGTCAGCAGCTAAAACTATGGAATTGCAAAGTGCTAACGTTCCTAATTCTATCACTTAACATTTATTAGCTAACAGTCTTCACTAAAGACGAGTTCTTAGTGGAATAGAAACAATTATTGTCTTTTTTTTTGGTGTTTAAATTGTTTCACTTTTGGTCAGTAGATTTACCTTGAGCCTGTATGTGTCCTTTAGACCTGTCCCTATTCATCTTTCAAAGCCCCCTTATATTTTGGCATAGCAAATGTCCCCAAGCCTGGAATTAAAATTGCCCTAAACAACTATGTTTCACTCAACAGATTATCAAAACCATTCTGTCAGCCAGGTGATAAGAGTAGAAGTACAACTTCCTTGGAGTAGAATTTGAATTTAGCTAATATTCTGTACACACTTACCTTTTGATAGAATGTTCCTTTTTCATCTTAGAAGCTAGCAAGAATACGAAAAATATGCACAGATTATTCATTGAGGCTCTGTGTGAGGTGGTTACATATTGGAAACCATCTAAATGCCCGGTCATGGAGAACTGACTGAATAAACTATGGTTTAGCCGTGTGAGAGAATACTCGATAGCTATTTAAAGAGGAGAGAGACGGTCTCTGGGACCTGCTGTGGAATGATTTCCCAGATACATGGTTAAATGAGCAAAGCCACATGCAAAACTCGAACTTGCTGTTGCATTTTGGTTATTTCAAAACTTTATATCCTCTTGTACCTACTAGCTCCTGAAAGTGGAAGAGGCCTTTGCCTCATAGGATGGAGAATTAATCAACTGATGGGTTTCTCTTTCTCCCTCAGGATTGCCAGCCATAAGCGTGCCTGCGGGACTCTCAAGCCAAGGGTTGCCCATCGGACTGCAATTTATTGGACGTGCATTTTGTGACCAGCAGCTTCTTACAATTGCCAGGTGGTTTGAAAAACAAGTACAGTTTCCAATTATTCAATTCCAAGAGCCCATGGTTGAGGTTGACTGTTCAGAAATCTTTGGAAATGAAAAGTTAGCTTCTGTTCCTCTAAAGCAGTAATAAAAACACTGTGCCTATTAAAGCAGCAGAGATTTTATACTCTGGGGAAAACAAGTCATCTCAGAAACTCTTGTAATTATGTTCATTGTCAACTTAGTAATTTCTTGCTGTCACTTATTAAAATTCCTATTATACAAATGAAAATTATATATAAACTGTCCACACTTCTTAAGCATTCGCTAATTGCAAAGTACAAGATTTCTGCCATACAGCAATGGATACACTCCTGAAAAAGAATACATTCAGCAAAAGTGTGCATTAAAAAGGTTTATAGTCAAATTAAGAGTAAGAATAAAGTGCTCTAAAGTTTTACATGTCTGTAACCAAAGTACTAACAAAACCATAATTGACCTCCAGAGTGAGCCGGACAGTCCCGGGGCAGCACCTCTGCACATCGCGGGGGTACCGGGGGGTGGGGGTGCTAAACATGCACACAGCCCGTACCGTGGAAATGTTAGGTTCTGAGTGCCAGACGAAGCAGACGGAAGAGAAGCTCTGAGCACAGGAGGAAGTGCAACCCACCGGCACCCAGAGTCATGCAAAACACGAATCGGGGGCCTCCCAGGGAGGAGCCCCAGGACAGGTGCTCCTTTTATTTCTTTAAAAACAGAACTGGAGTGGCTGAGACGTTTCTCATTTCCTACTAAAGTTAATATTTTTGCATTCCCAGAAACCCTTGCCTGCGAGCCACACCGGCCTCCGTGTCCCACCGTGCTCCTGCTCCTGTTTATAGGTTGCAGATGAGCTCACTGATGCTGTGGAAGTACTTGTCACAGCCTAGAAGACCATATTGGGCTTGAAACTTGGAGGAGGGAAGGGTGGTTTCCGTGAGAGTGACTGAATGTACACAAGTAGTACACAGTTTGGAAAACATGCAGGAAATTTGGTTGGGCCTCTGGAATGAGGCTCACGGCAGGATTCCCACGGCTCCCCCACACATACTCCAGAGTGCTGACTCCTTCAAAAGCTCTCTGTTTGATACCCTGGCCAAAGGAAATAGTACACTTCAGTATTTGAAATAATCTAAGGAAAACATTTTTTACCCACTATATGGCTTCACGTAATGCAGTGGTTGTGTTGAGCTCTTGGGCTCAAACTCAGCAAGTCAAAACCACCAGCTGCTCCTTGGGAAAAGGCGGCCTTCAACTCCCGTAAAGAGCTACCGTCTCGGAAGCCCATGCAGGCAGTTTTCCCTGCCAGAGTCGAGTCAGCTCAACAGCAATGAGTTTGGGGGTTTTTTTTGGATAAGACTCTTCATCCTTAATATATCATCTTTCATGTTGATCAGGAGTTCTGGTCACCACGTGTGTGTATGTGGGTGGGGGGTTGCAATGAGCTGAAGACTCCTAAGTCCATAATGTTTAGGTCTGAGGGCTAAAGAATCTGTAGGGTCATCTGCGTGCTCCCTCCCCCACCCCCCATGGAGCAATTTCTGTTTTAATTTTCCTGTTAAACCCTACATTTTTTGTCCCTCTCTTCCCTCACCCTTGTCCCTGGCCGCCTCATAGTCATCAAGTATTACATGTTGCACGTTATCGATGAAGAAAAGGGGGAAGTTGAATTGTTTAATACATTCATTCTGTTTCATTTGTTTTGAGTGTACCTGAGGGAGGCACCTGGGGAAAAGTAACTGAAGGGAGCAGCACTACCAGAAGTCTGTGCTGTGGAGGTGGACCGGCCTGCTTGTGCACATTCAGACCAACCAGGACTTTGGATTTGTTTTCCATTAATTTCTCACCTTCCTGAGATCCTGACACCCAGTCAGTTAAAAGTTTACATTATATGAAAACGATGTACAAGCCCACCAGTATTCTCACAAATTTTTATTCTGAATCCCTGAACAAGGAAGAGAATTATAAGAGAGAGATTTGAACACCTACATTAGAACAAGAGTTGCTGATGAAGGACCGAGTTTGATGTGAAAAGTCTGTCGACGCATCTTGGGCCGAGGCTTTTGCATACATGTGTATAATCGGAAACGCGCGTTCCGGGGAGAATCGGCACCCTCTTGTACCTGCATCTTGACTTGAGCTGCACCCCTGCTTTGGACCTGCAAGTAAGGCCGTTGGTGTTCTCACACACAGACCACTGACTAGCATGCACTGACACCTAATTTGTGTTTTCTCTTCTTATGCATGAATTACACAGAGCTGATTTGTCCCAGTCAATGTCTAGGAATTTAAATGGCCAATGGTTTCAGTGTCACAGTTAATTAAACCCCAAGCTAGTTCACCAACATCTTGGCTGCCCTTCTGCCAGAGGAGGGCGCTTCTGGAAGGCGGAGGCAAGTGTACAGCAAATGCCTTGGCAAGTCCTCGCAAACACTCCCGAACACAATCAAGCAAAAGATAGCCGCCTCAACAACAAAACAGTGCCACAGCCAAGACATGTAACGAGCTCACAGCACTTGACACCTGTTACCAGAGTCAGGACCAAGGGGCCAACCAGTGGTCCCTGCTGGCCCACCTCAGGGCCCTCCCAAGAAATGGCTTGAAACCAGGGAAGCAAAAGTTCTCTTTGGAACTGCTGGTAGGACCAAAGGCCATGGGCCATCTAGAAAGGGCCGGTATGATCTAGAAGGGGATAGTGTCATGGTTTCTGTGGGGAACAACCTGTGCCTTCTAACGTAAACAAGCAGTGCCTTTAGACTGTCGGTGATCTGAGGGACAGTGAAAAGGGCACCGGCGAGTAGACCTCAGAGACTCTGCAAGCTGTCATCCTGTTCCTGTCAAAGCAGGGGAACAAACATGGCATTTTTAAAGCCGCTTTTATTATGAATCTGAATTCTGTTTCGCCCACCCCCACCCATCCTCAAACGTGATTATCTACACCAAAGCTCCATGTGTGTCAGCTGTGTAGGCCCAGGGGAAACGTGTTCTTTGTGTGAAGAAGCAACCAAGGAGAGTGTAAGATTCAAGGCTCCTCGGCTATTTCGTCGTGTAAGCGGTGGGTATACCAGAACATAAACCTGACAATTTAATACAGGCAAATAACACGGGGGAAACCAGCCCAGATTATGCAGAAGTCATAAAGGATAGAATTTCAGGGGGACCCTTTTTCTTTTTCTGTATACCTCCATGAGATATAAATCCAAAAGGATTTATAGGCTGTTTATTTAAAGTGTAATATTGCAGGGGTATAAAAGTAAATAGTTGAAATCAGATTGAAGCAGGAGGTGAGGAAGATAAAACCAGGAGTTACATAAAAATACAAAAATGCCCGCAAAGTTCTGTACAGATGCTTAAGGCTGGACAGTGTGGTCTAGCGGGAAAATCTCCCAATAGCCTTCATAAGAGATCCATAGTATAAGAGCAAGACCACTAGATTGTGAAACCCGACAGACGGGGTTGAATCCTATTACTGTCGGTTGCAAGCTGTGCAGCCTGGCTGAACATCAGGGTCCTGGCCTGTAAAATGGGAATGTTCTCTAAGCCACAGGGTAGTGGGGAGGGTGACCTTCAGCTGATAAACGGATTCTACAAACACCAGCCGCACTATCTATTAAAACAGAGCTCCGACTCTCAAGCTACAGCAGCCCGCCCCGGCAAACCAAGCCACAAACCGCACCAGCCAGTTCAAGAAGCCCTGAGCTCTCCACCCAGAACCTGCAGGAGATGATCAATAACTGATAGTTTTCCTCATTTTTCTCCCAGCTTAGGACCAACTGAAGCTGGCCAAATCGGCTCCTAACCAATTACATAGTTTGCCTCGCTTCTAGTTAGCTGTCTCCAGCTTCCCCCAGGCCAACAGCCTCCAATCAGGGCACCCATGAAGATCCACCACCACCCCCTATTTCTCCCTCCATTCTCCTGCCGCCCACCCCCAGCATTTTTCACTTCGCTGCCTGCCTTTGTCGCTGGTGGGTGCCGAAGAGTTGGTTATGCCGTACAGTGCCCTGTGTACAACAGAATGATCCCGAGTCACCCGCACGAGGGTTGTCTTTGAGCTTGTTGCAGCCACCGTGTCAGTCCATCTCACTGAGGGCCATCCTCCTTTGTGGCGATCCACTTCTGCTCCCAAGAACGATGGCTTTTTCCAGGTCCTGCTCTCATCTGAAAACATGCCCAACTGCAAATGATGGGGATTGGCTCTTGCTACGGCCCTTCGTTGTGTGCACTTAGGGATCTTCACTTCTTCCCACAGTGCAGGCAGAGCACTTCATAGGACGCCGAACAGAGTAGGCTTTCCGGAACGTACAGCTATAAATGTACACCTACTCCTCTTAACATCATGGGTGTGTTCCAAAGATTAGGTCAGTATGTGAAAATGGAGAATGACCACATCATTCCAGCTGTCCAGTGACACCATTATGTAACTGTACCAGAGCACAAAGAACTGTGGCCTGGCCAAATGGACCCAAAAAAACCCTGCCATCCGGTTGATTCCAACTTCCAGTGAGTGGAATTGCCCCTGTGGGTTTCTGAGATGGTAGATCTGTACAGGAGCAGCAGCCTCATCATTCTCCCTGGGACCAACTGGTGGTTTTGAACTGCTGATCTTCCAATGAGCAACCCAAGGCATAACCCACTTAGCCACCAGGGCTCCTTGCCAAGTGGACATCTAACCCTAAACACAACCAACATGATTGGTGCCTTGCATGTTGGCATTCATTACCATTGAATGTATGCTGTGAATAAAAAAATAGATTTGTTACCATGATCCTTCCCACTTTCCTAATGGGAAGTGCCAGGTAACCAGAGACTGATAAGAGGCACAGGTGTGAACCATGGATTTGTAAGATTTCATATAGAGACCATATGTTCACATTGTCAAACTTAGTAAAAGCTTATGTTGAGACTGTTCAATCTGACCTCTGAGGATAAAATTGAAAGTATCCAAAAGCATGGAAGGGCTGCATGTTCTTAAAGCAATCTCCATGATCGTTTTGATAAGAAATTGGCTCACAATGTGTTTAAAGGCCTGGAGATCTTCATGAACCTTGTGCCCTACAACTCAAAAAGAGGGCAAGACTAGCGTGCCTTTATAAGAACGAGGCTCCGTTCATATTCCTACAGTGGAGATGCCTTTGACCGTCAAATTCTTCCTCTTCCAAGACAGCTAATTGAGGCCCCCAAATGCTAAGTATTAGTTTAGCTGTAATTAACCTTGGACATTTTAAAGGTAAATGTTGCCAATGAACTACTAGTATATCCATCAAGGAAAAAGTTAACAAGGTACTCAGGGAACATAATTTTGAGAAATTTCACTCCTTGGTGGGTCTTCTGAGGTAAATTGGTGACAAAATGAACTAGCAGCTAAGTAATTTGACAGTACTGGGGTCCCCTGTCTGCCAAAATGATGAATGATTGTAGCATGGTCATTCAGTTAGCAAGACCGATTGTCTGTAGAGGGCAATCATAGTAGAGTACAAAGGTATGTAAAAAAGTAATGCTACCCAACCATGGGAAACAACAAAAATGCCACAGTGGGAAGCTGTACACTTTTCAAAGCATTGTTTCCATATTTCTACCTAGTCCCCAAGTGAAGCTCGTTTTCACAGTTGGGCATCCTCGCGGCTCTCGGAGTGTGTTCCTTCTGAATGTTCTCTGAGCTTGGGAAACACAAATGAAATCTGAAGGGGCCAGAGCGGGGCCGTTAGGGCGGATGGGGTAGGGCGTCCCCACAGGGCTCACAGGACAGCCCTCGCCGCCCTCCCGGAAGGAGCAGGCGCATGGTGAAAAGAATCCTGGGTTAAATGTTACTTGTTACTACTCAGTGCAGTTCTCCATTTCCTCCCACCATGATCGCGTCTTTGGGAACATCTGCCAAGAGTAACCTTTTGGAATCCCCCAAACCAGTCCCCATCGCCTTCGGACTGATCTCGCCGACTTGACTTTAACCAGCTCAGTAGATTCCCTCAGAAGCTAGTGCTGGTTGGACATGTTCTTTGAAGGGACCCTAAGGAGACTAAGACTAGTCTATTGTGAGAGAACTTGTCTGCTGCCACCCACCGCTCGCAGACATGTTTGTACATGTTTGGTTGGAATAAACATGCGTACATCACTGGACCCCTGGAGGCAATGCTGTTATACTTAACTATTTTCTAAAAGGAAGTGAGGCCGAAATTCAGGGTTTGAATGCTTATATGACCAAGTAATTCAAATATTGTTTCCGACCTGAACTGTCCTGTAGATGTGCGTGTAGAAAGATGCACAGTACCGAAGCGCACGCAGTCTGCTTAGCTGAACGGCTTTCCTTTTCCACCATCGTAATTGCCAGTAAGATGCAAGTAACTAGCACAGAATGAAGATGACACATCCAAACATTGAACAAACTCTACCAAACGAGAATCAAAGGATTTAATGTTCAAAGGATTGAAGACTAGAGGGAAAGGACAAAAAATGGTTTTCATTCAAGAGAAAAAAAGTGTTGCCTTTAAGGGAAACAACAGCGGTTTCGTTTGTAAGATCTGATGACAAATTCCACAAGTAAATGGGAAAGCCACAGGCAGTGGGGGAAGAGGCAGGTGCGATGACATATGAAGTTTTTATATTAGGGTCCCTTGTTTCCAACATTTTGTTGTGAAAAATTTCAAACAAAAATGTCTGAAGACGCTTGCGTACACACCACCTATGTTTTACTGTAAGCATTTAACTGTCTTGTTATTATCACATACGGATTCCTCTTATCTATTCCTTCTAGCTCTTGTTTTGAGGAGCTGTCCAATCAGTTCTGCCTCATTGTGGCCCTGTGTGCAACAGAATGAAGCACTGCTTGGTCCTGCCCCAGCCTCCCAACCTTTCCTCTGTTTGAGCCCATTGAAGCCACTGTCAACCCATTCTCCTGGAGGACCATCTTGTCCACTGCCACGGAACCAAGCACAGTGCGCTTCTCCGTGGACCAGCCGCTCCCCTTAACATGGCCAAAGTACAAGGGTTTTAAAAGTCCCACCTTCCTTACTTCCAGGGAGCAACCAGGCTCTCCTTCAAATCAGATGCTCTTGCTTCTGGCAGTTGATGATACAGGTCTATATGCTTCACTAGGACTATAGTGAAACATTACGTCTTCTCCGATCTTTCTTGTTCATTGTCCAGCTTTCACATGGTATGAGGTAATCTACCCACCATCTAAGCAGCTCTGGTGGCATAATGAGTTAGGTGTTGGGCTGTGAGCCACAAGGTCAGCAGTTTGAAACTACCAGCCACTTCCCAGGAGAAAGATGAAGTTTTCTATTCCCCACAAGGAGTTAGTGTCTCCGAACCCCACAGGAGCACTTCTACACTGGCCTACAGAGTCCCTGGGAGTCAGACTCGATGGCAGTGAGCTTAGTTTTATGGAAAACAATAAATGGTATGAGGAATGGATTTAACATTACCTTTTTACAATATAAATATTTACTATTCCAATACCTTTCTGCACCATTTTATAGTTCAAATCCTTATATATACTTCCATCTGCTCTTGAGACATTGTCAGACCTTTCTTGCTTTATCTTGGTGACACAGTGGATTATGTGTTGGGTTTATAACTGGAAGGTCATCTGTTCAAATCCATCCCGTGCTCCTCAGAAGTAAAACGAGACTCTGCTCTCGGAAAGATTCAGAAACTAGAGAGCAGTTCTACTCGGTCCCTGTAGGATTGCTAAGAGTCAAAACGGACTTTATGTGAGTGGGGGTGTTTTGTTTTTTATAATATTCAAGAGAAACCATAAGACGCCCGCAGACTGACTTCTGCCCCGCCCCTTCCCCCAGCTTATGCACTGAGCTCTTCACTAAATGTTCACTGAATTGTACTGTACTGATCTGAGTGGAATTGGAAACCCATCTCGGAAGAAGGGAGCTGGCAATGGCTGAGCCGACACCAAGGTCAAGTTTTGTGCACACTGGTCCCATTGTGGCTGAGCTCATCTCAGCTCTGGCCCAAACTGCTCTTTCAGCACAGTGTGAATAAGCCTGTGGGCATCGTGAATGTGGTTTGTCGAGCATTTCTGGCTCTCCCCACTTTCACGCACACTCCAGGCTGCCTCGGATCATGCGCCGTGAGTCATGAGTGGACATGCCAAGTGTCCTAAGGCGGGGCTGCAGGTTGATATTTTCCCAAGGTTTCTTTTCCCTCTGGCAATGTTCCCAGTGGTGGCAGTGCTACGGTATGAATCCCGAGGGACTAAGGTCAGCAGAGGCCCCTGGCAACCCAGACGGAGCATGAGCAGAATTTTTTTTTCAAAACTCTGTAGTGAAATTTTTTACGAAACAACCTTATCACCTTCACAGTCCTTCCCCCCACCCCCTTACACTTAATGCATTTGTCAAATCTGAGATTCCATTCTTGGAAACATTTTTCAAACGCATCTGTTTGGATGGATGGCAGCACCGCCCTTGTTGTTTGGGGGTTTTTTCTTCGTTATCAAATCGCTGCCCTTTAATGTCCCTCTGCATTTGTGGAAACAAAAAAAATGTCACACGGAGCAAGGTCAGGTGGGTAAGGTGTGGAGGCAAGAGAAGCATGCTGTTTTTTTCCAGAAACTGGCACACTGAGACGACTGCAGGAGCAGGTGCATTGTCGTGGGGGCCAAACCAGTCCCCCTTCTGCCACAAATCAGGCCTTTTTGCCACACACTGTTAGACAATCTTTCCAGAACCTAAGTAGAAAGCTTGATTAACAACCTGGCCTGGTGGAAAAAACTCCAAAGGCACTATAACCCTTTCATCAGAAAAACAAATGACCATCAGTTTTTGGGGAGTCCCCCCCATACATTTGAAAGATGGTGTTGGCAAAGAGCAGCGAACATACCTTGAACTGTCAGAGAAGAAAAATCTGTCGTGGAAGCAGCACAGCCAGAGTGCTCCCGGGAAGTGAGGCTAGCAAGACTTCTTCTCACATACTTTGAACGTCTTATTAGGAGGGACTAGGCCCCGAAGAAGGGCATCACGCTTGGTAAGGCAGAGGGTCAACTAGAGGAAGCTCTTCATTGAGCACTCGGTGATGGACACAGTGCGTAAGGATGTCGCGGCTGCTCTGTGGCACCTGGTCTCACTATGGGTCAGGACGGACTCACAGACGCCCAACAACAGGGAATTACAAAGGGCCTCCCAGTTCCTAGTTGTTTTGAGTCGATTCCAGCCCACGGTCACCCCCATGTGTTCTAGAATACGTTTGGGCCTGCCAGGGTTTCCATAGCAGATCACTAGGGCATTTTCCTGAGGTGCCTCTGCTAGATTTGAACCTCCAACCTAACCATTTGTGTGGCTCAGGCTCTAGAGAGTTTGTCCTTCCAACAATTTTTCAGCTATTCTTGTTTTTGTTTTGCCTGCCTGAGATGTCTGCCTTCCAGATCTTTCTGGGTTCTCAGGCCAGACTAGCCCTGCTTCAAGACTTTCCCTTGGAGGACTTGGAGATGTTTCTGATTTCCTAAATCAGTGGCTCTTAACTAGGGGTAACTTTGTCAACTGAGGAGTTTGCCAGGGGACACACTGTAATATCTGGAGTGATTTGGGGCTGTCACATCTGTGGGGTGGGAAAGCGGGTGGGAGCACATCTGCTAGGTGGATGCCAGAGATGCTCCTCAATATTCTATAAGGCCTGCCCAGCACAACACTGCCCCCCCAAAAAAATTGTCAGGCTCAAAATATCAATAGTGCAGAGTGAGAAACTCTCCCCTCCTCATTTAGTCCTAATATTTGCCAGCGTCCCGATTTTTAAATATGATTGCATCTATTGTCTTGGTTCCTGCAGTTGTCTGCCCTTTGCAGCCTTTGACTGTGATTTTCTAGTTGTTCCCGAGGGCGTGGTGGTAGCATCATGGTGCATAATTGGTCAGTTGGCCCATTGAGCGAGAGCTCACATGGTGGTGTGCGCACTGATAAGCGTTGACAGTATTTCGGTCGCTGCCTCCAATGCCGGCGGAGACCTGCAATTACGAAGGTGTGGTCCGCAGCGAGACAGAATCCAAGGAAGCACCAGCGGGACAGGAACTGGGGGGTTATGCACCGTTTCAAACGGTCTCTCTGACGGTTACCAGTTATCTTTTTAAAATTAATCAACAAAGCTGCACCACCAACAAACCCAAACCACATTCCTTTGCCATCAAGTCCATCCTGACCCCTACGGCCTTCCAGGACAGAGTAGAACTGTCCCACAGGCTTCGCAAGACCGTCAGCCTTTACAAAAGCAGACTGCCACATTGCTTCCCAAGGGGCTACGGCTGGGTTCGAACCTTTGGTTAACAGCCGAGCACTTTAACCAGGGTGCCACCAGGGCTCAGCCATAATAGCTATACACTATCGGTTGAAATGTATAAGTACCTTCTATTGTTTGTTTGTTTATTAAGCTTTCTTGTGCATGGAGTGAAGGTTTACAGAAAGATCCGTTTTAGGTTCGACACTCCACATTTTGTTTCATCTCATTTAAGTGGGTTTTCAGTGTTGAAGAGTCATTTCCAATTAGTTGTTCTAGTTAGGGGCGTAATTTACTTTCACTGAAGGTAGATTATGTAATACTGCCTACACTTATTCTGAATCTTGAGATAGGAGCCCAGTAAACAAGGAATGACGATGTTGTTAAGTAACTAAGTTAAAGAGGGAAGAATGCAGACTCTTCCCCTCCACAGTGATGCAAACTATTATTTTCTAAAATCTCTACATGCCAACAATAGAGCTTGCATTGTACTGATTAGTGTGTCTTGCTTGGCCTTTTATTCCAGCATTTCACTTAAAAATACAACAATTGCAAGAAATCTTTAACTAATAAACCTGCTTACTTACTTAAAAATATTTCACAAATTCTAATGCCATCAGTTCATCGGCAGTGAGTTTGTTTTGCTTTAGAATTTCCATGGTTCAAAAAATAGTTTTATTTTTTATCTAATTTTATTTTATCTTTGCTCCAAAGTATTTAAACATCTATTATTGATCCCAGTGTTCAAAGGTGAAAATGCGTTTAGAAGAAATTTGAAAACACCTCTAAGTCAATCAAATTTAAAGATGAATAGAAATTTCTTTTCTCTCCCTCAAACCATTTTGTTAGGAGCTAGTGCTAGTGATGTTTGTTAGGAGCTAGTGATGTCTCACACCATTCCAGGGAAAATAGTTGTAATAGCAGTTTTCTTATTTATGCCTTTCAAATGTACTTTGGGAAATTACTGGATCTTCAGTGAGAGACATGAAATATCCAAATGAGCAAAACAGCCTTGTGGAGTCACATATACAAATAGACAAGAATGAAGTGGATTTTTGTTTGTTTTTTCCTTTTTTAATGAGGTTTTAAGAAGCAACGCATAAATATATTTTCTAAGATATTTTTCTAAGTTTAATTCAGCCTTTTAAAATTTTTAGTCAATAAGTTAAAATAATCTTTGTTAAGTGTTTGCAATTAACAATATAAATTTTAAAATATTTTGATTCTGTCATAGTTGATCTTTATGGAGGTAAAAGTTTAGTTTTCATTAAAAATTCTATACACACTTCCCCCAAATTCCTGGGTGTGCTTTTTTTCCCCCATGGAGAAAATCTCATGGTTCACTCAAAACCAGAGAAACTTCAGTAAGTCAAGCTTGATAAATGTGTGTATTTGATACAATTAGTTATTCCTATTATGTAACCAGTTTCATTTGCTATTATTTGAAAATAATTTAAGTAGCTTGTAAAGGAAATAGAGCCTCGGTCACCATAGCTGATTAGACATAAAATTATTCTAAAACTAAATTATCAAAGTTGTTCTTGATGGAAAAGAAAAGACAAAATCATACTGTGTTATTGCTTTCTGATGCTACTTCTCATCTTCATAAAGAAAGGAATCAAAACAATTGCATTGCAAAGAAAGGATATTGGAAAGCTAACAGTCAATCCATTTTTACAGCCAGCAAATGTCTTATTTTTGAGAAGTGAGGGAGTCTGGCTGTGAGCAGGAGGTGAAATATGAAGCCCCGTTGGCTGTGTTGTGCCTGTGATGTGTGTCCCAACTCAGAAGGATCGTGTGTGCGACAGAAGGACGCACTGCCCGGTCCTCGGCCATCCCCACAACTATTATTACGGCAGTTTCTGTGCCATCCATCTTGCCGAGGGCATTCCTCCTTTTCCGTGACCTTCTATCGAGGATAATGTCCTTTTTTTTGTCTTTTTTTTTAATTAATTTATATATATTTTTTATTTTAACAATTTATTGGGGCTGATACAATTCTTTTCACAGTTCATACATATACATACATCAATTGTATAAAGCACATCTGTACAGTCTTTGCCCTAATCATTTTTTTCAGGATCGCTGAAGACAAATGGGTGCATAAGCAAATGTGGTGAAGAAAGCTGATGGTGCCCGGCTATCAAAAGAGATAGTGTCTGGGGTCTTAAAGGCTTGAAGGTGAACAAGCGGCCATCTAGCTCAGAAGCAAATAAGCCCACATGGAAGAAGCACGCCGGCCAGTGCGATCACGAGGTGCCCAAGGGACCAGGTATAAGGCTCATGCAAAAAAAAAAGATATAAGTGTGTGTATGTATGTGTATATATGTGTATATGTATATATGTATGTGTATATATGTATATATATATATCATATTAAACGAAGGGGGAAGTGCAGAGTGGAGACCCAAGGCCCAAGTGTTGACCAATGGAGATCCCCTCATAGAGGGGTTTAGGAGAGGAGATGGGTTAATTAGGGTGTGAGGTAGTACCGATGAAGAACACAGCTTTCCCCCAGATCCTGGATGCTTCCTCCCCCCAACTACCATGATCCGAATTCTACCTTGCAGGGCTGGATAGGACAGAGGCTGTACACTGGTACATATGAGGGCTGGAGGTACAGGGAATCCAGGGTGGATGATACCTTCAGGACCAAGGGTGTGAGGGACGATGCTGGGAGAGTGGAGGGTGAGTGGGTTGGAAAGGGGGAACTGATTACAAGGATCCACATGTGACCTCTTCCCTGGGAGAGGGACAGCAGAGAAGGGGGGAAGGGAGACTCCGGATAGGGCAAGATATGACAAAATAACGATGTATAAATTACCAAGGGCATATGAGGGAGGGGGGAATGGGGAGGGAGGGTGGGGGAAAAGAGGACCTGATGCAAGGGGCTTAAGTGGAGAGCAAATGCCTTGAGAATGATTGGGGTAGGGAATGTATGGATGTGCTTTATACAATTGATGTATGTATATGTATGGATTGTGGTAAGAGTTGTTTGAGTCCCTAATAAAATGTAAAAGAAGAAAAGAGGATAATGTCCTTTTGGGGGACCTGATCTCTCCTGATAACTTGTCCAAAGTTTGAGAGACAACATTTCACCATCCTTGATGCTAAGGAATATTCTGGGTTCTTTTCCCCAAAATAGACCTGTTCTTCCGGCAGTCTACGGCACTTTCCATATTCTTTGTTAACACGATCGATCAGATAGACCATTTTTCCTGTGGTCTTCTTTCCTATTACCCAGTTTTCAGATGCATGCCAGGCATTTAAAAGCACCCTTGCTTGGGGCAGATGCACACCAGACCTCACATGTTTGTTCTTTAAGACTTTAAGGGGGCTGCGGGTAGTAGATCTGTCCGGCGTGATTCAACATCGGATTTCCTGACTGCGCCTTGCGTGAGTGTTGATTGTGAATCCAAGTGAAATGAAATTCTTGACAATGCAAATCTTTTCTCAGTTTATCTTGATGTTGTCCGTTGGTCGTTTTCTCTACATTGAATTGTAATCCATACTGAAGACTGTGTAGTCTTTGATCATCATCTGTAAGTGCTTCATGCTGTCTTCACTGTTAGCAGGCATTTGCATCTCACAGGCTCTGAGTAAGCCTCGCGCCTGTCCTGATGACACACTCTTCGTAATGTAGTCCTGCTACTTGTTCAGTATACAGATTCAATAAGCATGGGGAAAGGATACAATTCTGATGCAACCTTTCCTGATTTTAAACCACGCAGTTCTGCATGAATGACTCCTTTGTTCTGCTTGAACGACGGCCTCTTGAGCTGTGTACATGTTCATGAGCTCAATAAGGAAATTCTCTTTCTTTGAAATTGTTATCTATAGTTGGTTATGATCCACACAGTAGAATGATTTTATACAGTCAATTAAACACAAGTAGACATTTTCTGCCATCCGCCAAGATTCATCTGATGTCATCACTGATAGCTTACTCCATGTCATCTTCTAAATTCAGTTTGAATTTCTGGCAGCCCCCTGTTAATGTACTGTTGTCATCAGTTTTTTTATTAGCTTCAATAAAATTTTACTTACCTGTGACATTAATTATATAGTTTGATAATTATTGCATCCAGAGACTGGGTCACCTTTCTTTGGAATGGGCACAAATATAGATCTCTTCCCATTGACTGATCAGGTAACTGTCTTCCAAATTTGGGGACTTAGACCAGTGAGCGCTTCCAGGGTTGTAATTGGGCTTCAACCCAGTGGACTTGGGATGATCTGTTTTTGTGAAAAGCAAACTTCTTGTCTGACTACTGCAGGTAAGTAAAGGACATGGCCCGAGGTAAGCCTAGAAGGAGCCGATCAGAGAAGTCAAGCAAGGTGTCACCTAGCAGCCTTCTCTAGCTTCTCCTTTGTTACTGGAGTCTAATGATTTTAGCTTCCTATGCTGCACGAGCCATTTGTAGTTACGTAATTCTATGTCAACTTGAAGTGTAGGGGTGGAGTCTAGCGTGTCAATCAGGTCACAGCCTGATGGTGCCTCCCTGTGGGCCTCACCTCCTCATAAGGAAGATCCTGGGACCTCCCTGTCTGTCTCTGCCTTCACCTTCCTGCTGGCAAGCCACTCAGAAACCTGCTGGAGACCCAGAGTCCAATTTGTCCACCGCAATTGGATCCACGAGACTTTTCACCCTCCAGCCTGTGATGTCCTGAATTTTGCATCATTGCTGTGCCTGTGAGTCAGAAGAGGGAGTTATGGACTGGTGTCAGACTTATGGACTAGATTGGGGCTGGGATGTTTTCCTGTTACACAATTACTTCTTGATGTGGCGCTCCTTCTTATACATATATGAGTGTCTTTGGCTTTGCCTCTGTAGTCAACCAGGCCTAACACAGCACTCTTCAAGGCAAAATACTGGAAGTGGCATGCATCTCAAGGCTCAGGAGGGAATAATAAATAGCAAGCCTCTTCCTTGTTCTAAATGAAAATAGGATGTTGACTGTAGGCTGCCACAGTGGTCAATCTCATAAAAGTTCGGAAGCGATAGGTAACAACTAATTGTTTTCTTACCTCCCTCCTCATCCCAATGACTCTGCACTCTGATTGCTTTCTCTTCTGACACACAGAGCAAGGAGAAACTCCAGTGAACTTTTCACAGAGGCCGAGGCAAAGGAGAGACAAAGGTGTGGGACTCCTGCACCACAGCGTCCTTAAGGGGTGTTCCTTCTGGAAGCTTCCCTTACAAGCCCCTGGCCTAGGAACTGGCGGAGAAAGGAGGTTGTTTCTGAGCCCACACAAAGAATTGTTCCAGCCTCCCCAGCAAATAAGGCAAAAGTGTATCACATAAAACGTTTCCCTGAAGAAGAATCTAGACTTGCCTCTTGCCCCTGAACAGCAAGCTTACAAAGCACCAGAAAGCCCCTCTATAGAACTTCACTAACAACGGAAGGATCAGACGTAAGCACTCGGCTGTTCACAATCAACGCTGTCTTCTGAAAGGTTACGTCTTAAAGGTTCTTGTCTGATATGCGTGTTTTCTTCCTTCTAACCCGCTGACAATGCCCTCCGGAGCCATTTCACAGCTCCCTAATTGGTTTTATATTTTCAAAGTGCCAGTTTCCTGTAAAAATCCGTTTCCCGCTTTGCCACTTTGGGCAGAGGAGGTGGAGGGAGGGAGGCTCGCTGTTGACAGGAGCTGTTTCTAAGACAGCCAGCTCTGTTTTCCCTTGATACAGTCTGCAAGGGGAGCAGAGTCCTAAGGGATAAACAGAAGAAACAGAGCACACCATTCCAAACAGGGATGTGATTCTCACAGGATGATGTCGGCTCAGCAACTGGGTATTGAGTGCCTGCCCTGTGCCAGCTTCCCAGTCAGCTTCCTGAGGACCAGCCAGGAATGAGTTAACATTCTAGTGAAGGAAGGTGTCCTAAATTAATGAGCCCAGAGGCGACTGGCCTCTAAAATAAAGGTGTGTGCACTAGAAAACCAAACCAAACAAACAAACAAAACAAAACAACAAACACGCAACTGGGAAGTCTAAAGGCACCGTTGAGGAGTTGGGAGGTGAGGGTGAGGAAGGGCACGGTGGTTTTGCTTTGCCAGCCCCTGCTGTGGCACATACCACCGGTGGGTGCCCTTCAAGGGAAGAGGGCGTCTCCTCCCCGCTGCAAAGGCTAGAGTCTGAATGCAGGAGAAGCTCATCTCTTTGGCTTCGGTAGCTCCGCTGCATTTCTTGCGACCCTCAGCCAACTCACACGGCCCGGTCTTTCACTGTGCCAACTTCTCTATCCAACCGCGCCCTCCAGGACTCCCACACGGCCACGTTTATGACACAGCCTACACCGCGATGGCCTCGTGAACAACGCAAAGAAAGCATGATCCCTCCTTGGGACAACTTCTACGGTCGTAGGGGCTGGACTCCAGTACACAGGGTGTTGTTGGGGGCCGTCTAGTTGATTCAGACTCACGGCGACCCGTGATGTCTGGCGGAACGAAACATGTGTGTTAAGGGGACACAATTCAAGTCATAACAATGGTTCACCTGCCAGAGAGCTAAGTGGCAGCAATAGAGGGAAGCAGTGTGTATGTGCATGTAAGAGCATGTGTGTGTCTGTGCATGCGTGTAAGTGCGTGTTTCTGTGTGTGTGTGTGTGCGCATGAGTGCATGTGTATCAGAGCGTGTCTGTGTGTGTGCATGTGAGTGTGTGTGCAAATGTGTCTATGCATAAGTGTGTATGTGGAGCATGTGAATGTGTGTGAGTGTAAGTTTGTGAGTAACTGAGTGTGGGTGAGTAATAGAGTGTGTGTAAATGTGTGTGAGAGAGAGAGAGAGAGAGAGAGAGTGTGTGTGTGTGTGTGTGTGTGCGCGCGCGCGCGCTGGGAAGGCAACAGGCTCCAGCCTTGGTGAATGGAAGAGGCCCTGACCTTCTCACTCCATTGTGATCTCAGGCAGCACATCACTGCACAGCAGCCAATGAAAACCCTACAGATCTATCACCAAGGCGATCGGGAACCCGTCACCGGGATGGAACAGGCCGGGCAACATTTCTATCAATTGGGCATGGGCTGCCACGAAGCAGGGGCCAGCTTGACGACAGCTAGCAAGAACAGACCCTCTGCAGCCTATGAGGTTGGGAGCAGTGACACTCCCACTTTGTAGTTTTGTCAAACGAGGCACACACAAGTTAAGTGACCTGCCCACGGCTGTGCTGTAAAAATGCACTGTCAAATGTGCTTGCCAGCCCATTGCTTTGGTGTCAAGGACTCTGAGCTGGAAGTTGTTAAAGGAAGCTGATGTGGAGAGGGCGCTCTTATTGCTTCAGCATCTCAGGGAAGAAGAAGGAAGAAGGAAGGAAGGAAGAGGCAAGAATCTGCAGCACTAGGGCATGCGTGACAGGTTTGGGACAGTAAGGTCATATGGACTCGCAGGCATCGGCTGGGTTAGTTTTGCGTGTTGTGTGTTCATAGTTTGTATAAAAGAAACCAGAGGAAATAAACTATAAAGCACAGTGGGGTGGGCAGAGAAACAAACAAGCAACCTCTTTGGGTTTTTGGAAGTTTCCCAACCCAGTTGCATGAGGAGTGGCTTGAGTCGGGGCGGAAGCCCTGTGAGATCGCCTCGTGGACATCCGGCATACCTTCCCTCTTATTTGCATGAACTTGGGTGGAGTTCTGATTTTTTTTGCAATAAAGAGATAAGTCCCCCCCAAATATATCGTCTAAATGGCCAAAGGAGAGCCCCATCAATTTAAACCTTTAAAACTATACATCCTGGCTACGCAGTTTTCTAGGTGGAGAAACCTAGGTTTGTGGCAGATTATTTTTTTAGGAGACAACAGCAAGACCATGCCAGGAAGCACGAAGTTCTCAGGAAGCAATTTGGTTATAAACATATTTCCTTAATAGGATACAATTTGATTCTAACTCTCATTACCTCTTGACAAGAGCAATGCGGCACGAGTTGTTTAGTCAGGGATTCATGACGCTCTCTCAGACCTTCACAGCGCAGTGAGATACACAGAGCAGATGCCGGCCCCTGTCTTCATGTACTGAAGACACTTGGGTAGTAAACAAAGAGCTGGTCCTGGTCTCCTGGTTGCTGGCCCAGGACTCTTTCTAATTGCATCAGTCTGTGCTACCGTTTTGATTCACGTAGGGGCCCAGGAGAATTTTCCCTATCCCAAAGATCCATCTCCACCCAGGGCCACTGGAGCCTGGCAAGAGCTCAGTCTTTGGAAGACAGAGATCAGTCTGTCTCTGTCGTGGCCAGTTCAGGAGCTCTGCACAATACAGTGCTTCTCACTCAGCCACCCGCTTGCAGGTGCTTCCTGCTATGCCTGAAGATTTTGGCGCTCTTCAAGCCAAAATGGTCCCTCGTTTGGGACCATTATATTGAAGCCACGTCTATCAATGTCACACAGACCACTCGGATTCCATTCTGGCCACAAAGCTGACCGTAGAAATCAAACTTTTTGCCACACCTAACAATGGCATAAGCATTTGAACGGGCCAACTTGGTATCTTTATTGACTTCCTGTGGATAATAAAAAGCATTTATTTCCTAGCATTATATTCTCACAGCTGCCTTTTGTGCACAAAGCATCAAGGTGAGCAGATCTCTTCTTTGCCCTCTCCCTGAACCAAGAGTTGCTTTTGATTTGTGTGCCCTTTTGAAATGTTTTCTACCTTAATGTTACCCTTGGAAAAGTTTAGACTTGGTTAGACTCCCGTGGAAATTCAAATTTGAAAAGCATACAAGCCGAGGGGGCTTCCTATGAAGGACCACGCCAGAATGACCGTCGCAGTGGTGATGACCTTCTGAGCTAAACAGGAAAGCTGTGTGTCCTCTTGCAGTAGCTGTTTGTACTCTGCTTTTCCGATTAAATGCTTGCATACCAGATCTTCGGGCAATTCAGACCGATGCCAGCGGAGCTGTGGGAGTGAAGGACTGCTGGCGCTGCCCATTTCACATCCTGGAGGTGCTCTTCCTCTCTGCCTGCCAGATAGACGGAAGAAGTCAACTGGGCGCTAGTGGGCGCATAAGCGTTCATACCGTAAACACAGAACCATTGTTGTCCAGTGAAGCCCATGTTTGAACTGCTCCTTGTGAGATGGCAGTCGTCTCTCATGACGGTCACGGACACGACAGGATGCCAGACCATTTCTCAGCCCGATGCTCTACTCTGTCTCATTATACTTTGATCCCAAATGGAAGGTGGGGTGCTATTAAGACGTAATGATACAGTGTCCGCCTCGAGGCTTTGACCGTGGGGATTCACAGTCTTTGGATCTGGCTTTTCAAAATAAGAAGTGATCACAAGATAGTCTATTTATTGGAATGAAAGCAAGTCTTCTCTGCAGGCCCCCCCCCTACGTTCTCTTTCCTTTTCAGTTCCGCTTTCCCGATGCCGACTCACAGCCACTCCGTGTCCTGCGGAGTAGGAATGGACTCCGTAGAGATGTTCATTTGTGCTGAGAATTTTCAGATTTTGCTTTGGATGAGTTTAAACTGCCGACCTTTCGGGTAGTAGCTGAGAACTTAACCTCGTTTGCCACCCTGGACCTCCTTGACGTTTTTGTGTTGTTGACATCGTCCCGTGCCGTTGAGTTGTTTTGACTCGTAGCGCCCCGATGCCGTGGAGTAGAATGTTTGCTAGGCTTTTCTGGGCTGCGCTCTTTACAGAAGCAGATTTCCAAGTCTTTCTCTCAAGGGCCCTCTGGGTGGGTCTGAGTTGCCAACCTTTCCATTTGTAGCGGAGGCTTAAACGTTGTGCCACCGGGGCTCCTGGTACATTTGTTTTTAATGGAAGTGGGAATAAGGGGGTATTGGGCCGGGCGCGCCCCTTGGACTCTGCGCTCTACATTAATCCTCGGCCCGATTGTTGTTGTCTGGAGGTGATGTCCAGTTGTCTGGGACTCAGGGCAAGTCTTTGTACCTGAACGATGCCCGGTCCCGGGCATTGTCACTGTGCTTGCCTGAGTCTGTAGGGGCGGCTGGTGGACGTAAACTGCCCGTCTTTCCACTGGCAGCCTGGGGAGTCACCTCCTAGGCGACCACAACTCCCGTCATCTATAAAGACATGAATCTAAGATGCTGAAGGAACAATGCTGAGTCAGGTGTTTTCAGCCGCAGCACAAACGGCATCTTGGACCGGATCACTCTTTGTTTTGCGGGCATCCTGGGCACTGGGAGATGGGTAGCCGCACCCCTGATCTTAACCCATTGCGTGCCAATAGTGTTCCCTCCCTTTCAACAACAAAAAACATCTCCAGTCACTGAAAGGTCCCTTGAGGGTGGGAGAAGAAAGGACTTCCACCTGATCCCCACGTTGGAGTCCTCTGCTGCGCACTGCCAGGGAACCGCCGGCCAGCCTTTGGAACACTGCTTTCCTGGCAGCAACCCCTCCGCCCAGAGATTCCTAGCACTTGCCATAGGCGGGCTGTTTAGTAAGTAATTTTCAAGCATTACTTTATTAAGTCTGCACAACAACTCTAAGTGGTAAAGCCTTGTATTGCAAATGAACCCCATGTAAAAATGAAGACGCCCAGGCTTATAGTGGAGAAGGAACGTGGCCAGGGCCACGGGGAGTCTCTGGCAGAGCTGGAAACTGCCCTCCCCAAGTAGAGCAAGCGCTACTGTCTCTTTTCGGCAAACAGTCGGTTAATAAGTTAGGATTCATGAAATTGGGTAAAAGGACTTTGTGGGTACAATGGTTTCCGAGAACTCTCCCGTTTCTCTGAGCCCAGCCTCTTCGTTTCACGCGTGTTTACAAGCGCCAGGGGGCCATACTCATCTGCACAGTTCAGTGGATTCAGGATGGCAACATTCACTTTGTGCAATGGCAGCAAGCCGTTTGCCATTATGACTGGATTAGGTGTGTCCCCCACCCTGCCTCATCCCATGCTGCCACCCCACTAGCCTCCTGCTGTCCTGCAAGCCCAGCTTCCATTTTTCTTTTACTTTGTCCAACCAGCAGACGGGTATGCCTTATTTCAGATATGACACCGAGGAATAATAATGGGAGTCTTCCCCGCCAAAAAGGTCAGAGGCATAGAAAGTGAGGGAAGAGGGAACGCTGAATGTAGAAATATTTTCCAGTCCTCTCTAAATTAAGCATGGAAATCCACAGTGCTTTGCAAAATATCACATTCAGTTGCTAGTTAAAAAAAAAGGTTTTGGAAACACCCTGTGTCCCAAAGAGTCAGGAGAATGTGCTGTGTGCTTCCTGGCTTTGTGAGCTCCCTGCCTCGGTTCAGCGTCAGAACCTTCAGGTTCTGGCCCTTCCTAACATGGTAGGATATTTTTAGGAGAACTATTAAACCCAAAACAAACAAGTCATTCATTCTTTCTACTTCTTACAAGGCATCGGGAGATCTTTTGGGGTCCTGAGTAAGATCTGGTTTTCTGGTTCCCTCAGAAGCTGGACCTGGACCCAGTGTTGAGGGGCTGATATTAAGACACTAATAAACTTAAAGCAGTTTTTCCAAATGTGGGTTCTTTGAGAGAACACAGAAACAACAACACCACCAGCAAAACAAATAGAAGTAAAGCCTTTGAGAAACTCTATGTTATTGTCTTCTAGCAGAGTCAGAAGTCCTAGAACTTCAAGAGGAGGCCTGAGAACCCAGCTTAACATTGACACAAAGCTGATGCCCGTGTGGGGGAGGGCAGACATGTTTCCGCTCTTCAACGTTCTCCTAATTCCGATGCCAACCATCTACCCCACAGGCTTGATCATTCACTACAATGACCACAAAAGGCACACAGAGATCACTCACGATGGTGGGGCTTCTTAGCAGGCTACAACCCAGGATTTGGATCCACTTAGAAGTAACAGGAACAACTCAGGGGACACGATCAAGTTCATCGTTCAAGAAAGCTGCCAATCAAGACAGCGCTCAGCTTTTTCCCAGCTGTGCTAATAGACACTCTTGGCCCCTGCTCTGCTTGTGAAGTGTTACAACTCCTTAGCTTGCTGACAAGTGCTTAGAGTCACCCCACATCACCAGCAAGCCTCTTGCCCAGGGCACTCCGCTCTCCCACTCTGTGGGTCAGCAAGCCCTTGGCATCCACATGCTGACCCCATGACACGCTCATTTATTTATTTCCTTTTTAGAATCATTTTATTGGGGGCTCATACAAATCTCATCACAATCCATGCATCCATCCATGGTGTCAAGCACTTTTGTACATTTGTTGCCATCAGCATTCTCAAATATTTCCTTTCTACTTGAGTCCTTGGTATCAGTTCCTCATTTTTTCTCCTCCCTCCCTGCCCCATTCCCTCATGAATGCTTGATAATTTATAAATTTTTATTATTTTGTCACATATTGTACTGTCTGATGTCTCCCTTCACCCACTTTTCTGTTGTCCATCCCCCAGAGAGGGGGTTATATGTAGATCCTTGTGATCTGTTCCCCCTTTCTCCCCCACCTTTCCCTCCTGGTATCGCTACTCTCGTTATTGGTCCTGAGGGGTTTATCTGTCCGGGATTCCCTGTGTTTCCAGTTCTTATCTGTATCAGTACACATCCTCTGGTCTAGCCAGATTCATAAGGTAGAATTGGAATCATGATGAGGGGGTGGGGGGAGCATTCAAGAACTAGTGGAAAGTTGTATGTTCCATCATTGCTACAGTGCACCCTGACTGGACTGTCTCCTCCCCCAGACCCTTCTGTAAGGGGTCGCCTACAGATGGGCTTTGGGTCTCCACTCCGCACTCCCCCTTTCACAATATGATTTTTTGTTCTTTGATGCCTGATACCTGATCCCATCGATACCTTGTGATCACACAGGTGGTGTGCTTCTTCCATGTGGGCTTTGTTGCTTCTCATCTAGATGGCTGCTTGTTTATCTCTAAGCCTTTAAGACCCCAGACGCTCTATCTTTTGAGAGCCAGGCACCATCAGCTTTCTTCACCACATTTGCTTATGCACCCATTTGTCTTCAGCGACCATTTTGGGAAGGTAAGTATCACAAAATGCCAGCTTATTAGAACAAAGGGGTATTTTTTGTTTGTTTTGTTTTGCGTTGAGGCAGTACTTGCATAGAGACACCCAGTGTCTGGACCAGACAGTATTTCATTCTGTGTTACATCGAGTCTCTATGGGGAAGAACTGACTTGACAACCCCTAGCAACAGCGACGACAACAGCACAAATGCAATTGGAAAAAAGCATTACTTGAATAGAACACAGTATTCTTGCATTGAGGGAGTACTTGAGTGGAAGCCCAAGGTCCATCTGTTACCTTAGTACTAAACCTTTAAATATATGCACATAGATCTATTTCCCCATCGTCATATATAAATATATTTACATATGTGCATGCCTGTATTTAGACCTCTATAAATGCCCCTTGCCTCCTAGCTCTTTCCTCTATTTCTTTTACTTTCCTCTTGTTCCACTATCATGCCCATCCTTCATTTGAGTTTCAGTAATTCCTCTCGGTTACATTGCCCTTGATCAAGCCCTACCAGGCCTCTTGCACCCTCCTTGCCACTGATTTTCAGGCCTCTTACACCCTCCTTGCCACTTGTTCTCTTGTCCCTGGGTTTGTTAACACCACTTCCTTTCCCCCATCTCCACCTCTCCCTTGTCCCCTGGAACCATTAGTCCCATTATTTTCTCCTCCAGATTGTTTATCCCACCTATCTTATCTAGACAGACCTGCAGAGATAATAATATGCACAAAAACAAGACAGAGCAAAACAAAGCAACAAAAGAAAGCAAGGCAATAATAACAACAACAAATGACACCCCCAACCCCCCCAAAATGAAAATCCTGTAAATAGTTGAAGGTCTGTTTGCTGACCTCTAGGATTGTTTTCTGGTCGAGTCCGATGGGGTGCCACACCCTGGCCCCAAAGTCTATTTTTGGTATTCCCTCAGGACTTCCTTGCTCTGCTTCCTTTGCTGTTCTGTTGCACACCCTTGTGTTTTGTCTTGGGGTAGTGGGGTCAAATCAGACGCAAGTCCTGCACTGTGTCTCCAGTGTTGTCCCCTGTAGGGCTATGGGTCAGTGAGGGATGTTGTGTCTCATAGTGGGGCCGGCCATCTGATCCTCTCTGTGCATTGGCTGCTCTGAGCAGAGATATCATCCTCAGGGCTTGGTGGCCAGGATGTGCTCTACTTTCTCTTCCTCCCCCTTCACTTGCTTCTTTGCGCTCTGATCAGACATGTCCCTCTCCCTGAGCTTTAGCTTCAGTGCTGTCCTGTAAGTAAATTCTTCTGCGGGGGGGGGGAGGGGCGTTGTCCAGTAGTTGGGATTGGGGCCGGCCCCTCAGACCTCCCTACTGGTTTCCTGCTTCATGCCGGTATGTTGTATTCACATCTTGACCCTCCCATTTATAAGAATGAGATGCCTTCAGCCTCTGCCAGATTGATACTTATAAACTGAGTCCGATGGCAAAACTAACTAATCCCCTTGGTAGGCCACTATCACTGAATTTGCACTGTAATTGATCAATTCCTGAAAAGTGTATACATTTCTCTTGCATCGTAAGTGTACAGTTCCCACAGGGTTCATAAAATAGACCAATCACAGGAGAAGCTTCAGCCCAACCAATACAGTGGAACTGTAGTCCTCTGTTGGAGATTCCCAGTGAAAATTAGCCTGTTGAAGAATCTAGTCAAGAGATTGGCTTAACATTGTTTAATCCAATATGTTCCAAACATATTTGATCTTGGAGCCCTTTAATAAATGGTTCTAGAGTCCTGGAATAGTGTAACTGGTCAAGTGGTTGGCTGCTAATGCCAAGCTTGGCAGTCGAGTCTCTCCAGAGGAGCCTGGGTAATCTACATCCCCAAATCAGCTTTTGAAAACTCTGATTCCAACCCATACAAGGACACGGTGGATCAAAAGCAACTTGATGGCAACTGGTTGGTTATTAACAGGTGAACTACACTAGACCAGGTCCTTAGACCCAAACTCCATTTGGGTCCCGCCAGCTTTGAACTGCAGCAGTCCAGAAATCGACTGACATATTGCATCGGGCAAATCTGCCGCACAAGATCTTTTTAAAAGTGTTTCACAGAAACGACATCATGCTGAGGACTAAGGTGTACCTGACCCAGGCCAGGGTGTTTCCAGTCTCCTCATCTCCGCGTGACAGCTGGACAAGGAGCAAGGGAGACCAGAGAGGACTTGATGCCTTTGAACTAACTTGGGTGTTGGAGAAGACTCCTGAAAGTGTCAGGAACTGCCAGGGGAACAAAGAAATCTATCCGGGGTAAGGACGGCCAGAAGGCTCCTTGAAAGCGAAAGTGGCCAGACGTCGGCTCAGGTGATCTAGACACCTTGTCAAGAGAGAACGTCCTCGGAAAAGAGGAAGAGACCCAACCAGCTGGATTCGTCCTCACGCCACGACCCTTTCTTTCAGACAGTTCCTCACACAGTGCTGACCCCCAACCATGACATTATTTTCGTTGCTACTTCATCACTGTCATTTTGCTACTGTTCTGAATTGGGGGACCCCTGTGAAAGGGTTGCTCACCCCCAAAGGGGTCACGACCCACAGGTTGAGAACCGCTGGTCTACCACAATGGGTTCAAACATCTCAATGCTTGCGAGGATGATGCAGGACTGGACGACGTTTCTTTCCCTTGACAGCACCTAGCAATAGCAACCGCGCTGGCCTGGTGTCCCAAACATGTGTCTTCTTTCTGCAGCCCACCCACGGTCACCGACATTTTCTGACGGCGAAAGAAGCAGTTTGCCAGATGATCTATCCAATCCCGCGGGGGCATGGCAAACTCTACAATTATGGTTTGTGGGGTTCAGTCGGATTACCTCTAGCTGTTGGTCCATTGACTCCTTTGAGTGAAGCCTGTAAGGGCCTTTATATTATTTTCTATTCTTTCTCCTCTTGGCTCCCTGGGGTTCTGGGCTGTGAAACATGCCCAGTGCACCTGCCTATGTGTGCCCACATGCTGGGGAACTCAACCATTCAAGCATGTTCTTTGTTTTTCAAGTTCAAATAAGAGCTAGGCCACAGTGAGCAGAGCACGTGGGCTCTCCGTGAAGATAATTAACGAGCTGAATTTATATATCGTTGCAAAAGAGTCAACACTCTCGTCCGTTAGAAACAGGTGCCAAGAGAGGAAATGTTTGATCTCTTCCACGTGGCATGGGCACGGTGGACAGGGTTTCTGATCAAACCGAGTTTATTTACACAGTTGAATCATAGGTATACTTGAGTCCCCTTTTCCCCTTCAGAAGTCTGCCTGCTTGCTGGCTCCTGGCCCGCATCAGGAAAGTGCCTCTTTGCCCCTGTGTCTGCCAGGCGGCCATGCTGCGCAGGACCAGCTGCTGGTGCTGAGCCAAAGCTTAAGTTCTGTTCCCTTCAAAGTGGGTTGGTTTAACAATGGGAAAACTCGTTTCAACTAGCCTTTGTTCACAACAATAAGACTCTGACAGTTAAAGAGATCATCTGTTTACTAAGGGCCAGAAAGAAGGAGAGGCATTTGCAAATGACCAGGGCAATCAGATCTAGAGAAACTGTGGCCACAATCACAGAGACGTTTTCTGCTTCCATCTCATTTACCGACGCCTGAGAAGAGAGGGACTAGACAGCTGGCTCTTTGAAGATTATACAGTGGTGCCGAGGAATAAGTCACATAGGATACACCAGATCTAGAAACATGGGACTCGGGGAAAAGGAAATTTTCGCCTAAATATCTCCCATCTGCTACTTCAAAGTGAGCAAGTTCCTTGGAAAAACAAGAAGGGGCATGCCCGAGGGGTTAATGAAGTTAGTGTGCAGGGATGTATTCAATTATAACATGCCCAGGAGTCTTGACGTGTGGTCCAGGCTTCTGCGGAGTTGTTTCATTTTAATACCTTTCTTTGTCATTGCAGAACCAGCCCTCTGCTTTCCAGGGCCTGGGCTCTGTCTCGGCCTGCAGCAGCTGGTTCTTCCCCAGTAGGAGCCAAGGCAAGCAGGGCCACCCACTCGCAGCCACCCTTGGCATAAGACCAGAAAGAGAAGTCCTCCAGGGCTGTCCTGCGTAGCGCACTGCCCAGGCTTCCCTCATGCCGTCTTTCTCTTGTTCCAATGTCCACGTACGTTCCTCCTTCCTCCCCCCACATTTAAGCAGCTGCAAGGAAAGAATGCCAGATGTGAATGCTTCTGCCTGCTTAGCGCTAACCGTCATGTGACCACATTCACCTGGCCCTGCGATGCAACCCTTGGATTGGAAGCATTTGTTTGTTTGTTGTTGTTAGGTGTTGTTGGGTCAGTTCCCATTCCTAGCGATCCTGTGCACAGCAGAACAAAGCACTCCTGGCCCCGCACCATCCTCACGAGTGCCCCTGTGCTTGAGGCCCTCCTTGCAGCCTTGTGTTAACCCATCTTGTCGGGAGCCTTCCTCTTTTCAGATGCCCTCTACTTTACCAAGCAAGATGTCCTTCTCCAGGGACTGGTCTCTCCTGACAACTTGAGACAAAGTCTCATCTTTGCCTCGAAGGCTTTCTGGCTGTACTTCTTCTAAGACAGCTGTTTGTTCTCTTGGCAGTCCATGGTACTTTCAATATTGTTCACCAGCACCGCAATTCAGATGCATCAGTTCTTCTTTGGTTATTTATATTCAACTTTCACATGCACATGTGGCAATTGAAATGCTGTGGCTTGGGTCAGATGTACTGTAGTCCTCACAGTAACATCCTTGCTTTTCAACACTCAAAAGAGGTCTTATGCAGCAGATTCACCCAATGCAATACGTCTTTGGATCTCTTGACTGCTGCTTGATGGTGGCTCCAAGCAAGACAGTCCTTGATAACTTCAACCCTTTCTCTGTTTATTATGATGTTCTTATCTATTGGTCCAGTTGTGAGGATTTGGGTTTTCTTTACATTGAATTGTAATCATACTGAAGACTTCAATCCTTGATATCCAGCAGTATATGCTTCAAATCCTCCTATAGGATAGGATAGACTGAACGATGAAATACTAGAAGCACTTACTGGTTATGCCAGGAAATTTGGAAGACAACTGCTTAGTCAACTGACTGGAAGAGATCCATATGTGTGCCCATTCCAAAGAAAGATGACCCAACAGAATGTGCAGATTATAGAGCAATCGCATTGATATCACACGGAAGCAAAACTTTACTGAGGATCATGGAGCAGTTGCAGCAGTGCATTGACAGGAAGGTGCCTGAGGGTCAGGTCAGATTCAGAAGAGGACGTGGAACAAGGGATGTTACTGCTGACATCAGGGGGATCTTGGCTGACAGTGGAGAACACCAGACAGGCGTTTGCTTGTGTTTTGCTGACTCTGCCAACACATTCGACTGTGTGAATCATAAGAACAAGCTCTGGGTAGTTTCGAGAAGAATGGGACTCTCACAACACTTCATTGTGCTCATGCAGAACGTGAATCTGAATCAGGAGGAGGCTGTGTGACGGGGCTAAACCTCCAGGGACTCCCCTGTGACAATGGACACCAGGGATGTGACTGGCCTTGCTCTCACGCAGAGCGCATTGGAAAGTGGATTACTGCAGTTGCAACTAGGGTAAAAGTTAACACCTTATCGGCTGATCCCTCTTTTGACCATTTAAATTGTGTTGTATTTTAAATATTTTCTGATTTCTTTTTGATTGAGGTTTTTCTCTGTTTTACTTTTTGTTGTTAGTTTCTTTTTGCTTTTGGTATTTTTTGAAATATGAAATCCAGGACAGGTAAATCTATAGAGGTCGGAACTGGATTAATGGTTTCTTGGGTGTGTGGCAGGGGTGGTTGGGGGAAACGAGGGCTAATAATAGTAAGTACAAGAATGAAGAAAATGTTCTAAAATGGGTTGTGGTGGTGATTGTACAACTTTTCTTTTTTTTAAAATTTATTTATTTATTTTAACATTTTATTGGGGCTGATACAATTCTTTTCACAGTTCATACATATACATACATCAATTGTATAAAGCACATCTGTACAGTCTTTGCCCTAATCATTTTTTTCTCTTTTCTTCTTTTACATTTTATTAGGGACTCATACAACTCTTACCACAATCCATACATATACATACATCAGTTGTATAAAGCACATCCATACATTCCCTGCCCCAATCATTCTCAAGGCATTTGCTCTCCACTTAAGCCCCTTGTACAACTTTTCTTAATATGACTAAGCTGTTGAATTGTATGATATATGAATTGTATGCCAATAAACTGTTTTTAAAAGTTTGTGGGAAAATTCCAATATATTTTAATTCTACTTTTCCACAAACTTTTAAGATCCCTCCCATGTGTGCTTCTCTACCCACACAATGAGATTTGCTGCAGCGAGATGCAATCCTTGACAACTTCAATCTTTTCTTCATTTCCTTAATCCAGGTACAAGTTCAAAATTAGCATCATTAAGTGGGGTGAAATTCCCATTCTCTCGATGCTGTTCAAAGTCTGTGCTGGTCCACAGCGTCTAATGCATTGGCATAATCAATAAAACTCAAGTAAGCATCTTTTTTGGTATTCTCTGCTTTCATGTAGAATTCATCTGGTGTCAGCAATTAAATTCTTGTTCCATGTCCTCTTCTGAATCTGGCCTGAACCTCTGGTAGCTCTCTGTCAATGTATTGCTGCAACTGTTGTTGGATGATCTTGGATGATCTTCAGAAAAATTCTGAGCATTCTGTTCAACCATCTTTCCTTTGACTGGTACAAATATAGATCTCTTCCAGTCAGTTGGCCAAGTACCAGATGGTTTCTTCTGAATTTCCTGGCATAGACAAGTGAGTGCTACATCAGCTTGTTGAACCATTTCAGTCGGTATTCGATCAAATCCTGGAGACTGGCTTGTGGCTAAAGCTTTCAGTGCAGCTTGAACTTCTTCCTTCAGGACCGTTGGCTCTTTCTCATATGCCACCTCTTGCAATGGCAGACTGTTCACTAGTCTTTTTAGGTACAGTGACTCTGTGTTCTTTCCATCTTCTTCCGATGCTTCCTGCATCCTTCACTATGTTACCCACTGAACCTTTCAATACTGCTACCCAAGTGAGTTCTTCTCACTTTCAAATATGCTGAGCATCTCACTCTAGGTCTTTGTTCATTTCATTCTAACATTTTACTTTGTCTTCTCGAGTTACCCTCTGAAAATTTCTGTTCAGCTCTTTGACTCATCATGCTTTCCATCTGCCTTAGCTATCTGTGAGTAAGTGCAAGTTTCAAAGTCTCTTCTGACATCCACTTTTATATTTTCTTTCTTTCCGGTGTTTTTAAATGACTTTTTGCTTTCTTCATATATGGCATATTTTATGTCCTCCCACAGCTCAACAGGTCTTCTGTCATTCTTGTTCAAAGAAGCAAATCTATTCTTAAGATCTTGAAATTCTGGTGGGATAGAATCAATGTTGTATTTTGGCTCCTGTCGACTCGTTTTAATTTTCTTCAACTTTAACCTGAACTAACATAGGAACAATTGATGGTCTGTTCCATAGTCAGCGCCTGGCCTGGTTTTAGTTGCTGAAATTTAGCTTCTCCTTCATCTCTTCCCACAGATGTCATCCACTTGATTTGTGTCTGTCCCATCTGGAGAAATTCACAGGTTGTTGTTGGAAAAAAAGGTATTTGCTATGAATGAGTCATTGGTCTTGCAAAAGTCTATCACGCAATCTCTATCACCATCTTATTTTCCAACTAGTGTTCCTTCCTTTTTGTTCCTAACTTCTTCATTATAATTGCCAGTAATTATCAATGAATCTTCTTTTAAAAACTTTTTTTCACTTTTGTCTTTTTAAAATCATTTTATTGGGGGGTCATACAACTCTTATCACAATACATCCATCCATCCATTGTGTCAAGCACATTTGTACATTTGTTGCCATCCTCATTCTCCAAACATTTGCTTTCTATCTGAGGTCTTGGTATCAGCTCCTCATTTTTTCTCCTCCCTCCCCGCCCCACTATCAATGGATCTTGATGTCATGTTTTATCAATTTCAGAGTGAATATGGTAGAATTTTTCAACTTCTTCATCACTTCCTTTGGTGGTTGGTTCATATATTTGGATAATAATTGTACTGACTGGATTACTTTGAATGGATTTAGATATATAGTCTTATCACAGGCAACATTGTACTTCTAGATAGATCTGGAAATGTCTATTTTAATACATTTGATACATTCCTCTAGATGGTTTCATTCCCAGCATAGTAAACCTGTATAAGACCTCTTTAGAGTGTTGAAAAGCAAGGATGTTACTTTTAGGACTAAGAAGTGTCTTACTCAACCATGGTATTTTCAGTTGCTCATATGAATATGAAACCTGGACAATGAATAAGGAGACCACAGAATTTGGTGCATTTGAATTATGGTGTTGAATATTAAAATATAGAATATTAAAAAGATCATGGACTGCCAGAAGGATCAACAAGTCCATCTTGAAAGTACAACCAGTGTGGTCCTTAGATGTAAGGACAGTGAGATTTTATCTAACATGCTTTGGACACATTATCAAGATAGACCAGTCCCTAAAGAAGGACATCATGCTTGGTAAATGTGGTAGTTATATAATCATTTGTCAATTTGAGGATTAAGAATGTCAGGGTGGAGTCTAGCCTGTCAATCAGATCATACCCAATGAGACCTCTGTGTGGGCACGGCCTCCTCCTGAGAATTCTAGGAAGGTCAGTATTTCCTCCTTGGAGGCAGGAGAGACTCTCACTCACTACTACAAACCCTGGGAGACATAGCAGCTGACAAGACACATGGGCCCACCCTGATGCAGAGAGACCCCTGCCAGTGCTGAGATGTTTCCAGTGCCACTGGATCCAAAGATTGTCTACCCACTGGCCTGTGATCTTCTATATTCGGCATCATTGCATGTGTTTCGTGAGTTGGAAGAGGACTTTACAGATTGGTATCGGACATATGGGCTAATATCGGACTTATGGGCTTGATCTGGAGTAGGCTTTGTTGTTTCTCAATGTTCAATTGCTCTTGTATATAAATGCCTTTCTTATACACATATGTGTGTCCATGGACTTGTTTCTGTCGTCTGCCCAGACTGACCCAGTAAAGTAGAAGGTCATCCACACAGAGGAAGACCCTCAGTGAAACAGGTGGACACAGTGGTTACAACAATGGGCTCAAACATAACAATTGGGAGGCGGCACAGGACTAGCCAATGCTTTGTTTTTTTTGTTCCCTGATATGGAGCTGACTCAACAGCACCTAACAACAACAACAACAACACTAACAAATTTGACATTACTTCCACTTCTTCTATTGAATTGATCCTTTTTGCTCTATTTTTAGTGCTCACGTTCTCTTTCAATTGTTTGGTAAATACTCATTCTTTTAAAATATACCGAGCTCTCCATGTGCTGACCTGGCTCCTGAAGTCATGGCAGAGAAGGGACTGCTTGACTGTCTGGCTGTTCCCATGGAATAAAATAAGTGTTAATGTTTCCCTAAGCCTCACCCTAAGACACTGGTGAACATGAAAGCTCCAGGAATTGATGGAACACAAGTGGAGATGTCTCAACATAGAGATGAAAAACTGGAAATGCTCACTCATCTATGCTAAGAAATTTGGAAGATAACTACCTGGCCAAGCAGGGATGGGATTCACATTTGTGCTCCCTCCAAAGAAAGATGATCCAACGGAATGTGGACATTATTGAACAATCCCATTAATATCACATTCAAGTGAAGTTTTGCTGAAAGTCATCAATATTGGTTGTAGCCGTATGCAGCCAGGGAACTGCCCGATAGCCCAACCGGATTCAGAAGAGGATGTGCAATGAGGAGCATCCTTACTGATGTCAGATGGACCTTTTCTAAAATCAGAGAATACCAGAGAGGAAATCAGCGGTGTTTAATGGGTATACAAAGGCACTGACTGTGTGGGACATACTGTGGATAATGAATCAGAGATAATATTTGAGAAGAATGGCAATTACAGAAGGCATAATTGTGCTCCTGCGAAACCTGTGCACAGAGCCAGCAGTAGTTTGGCTAGCGTCAGGGGATACTGTGTGACTTACAATCAGAAAAGGTGTGCATCCGGTTGTATCTTTATGATTATTCAGTCCATGCTGAGCAACCATGTCACTGTGAAGACTAACGTGCACGGACTCAAGCTCTGATGCATGTGAAAGTTGGACAAGAAGAGTCCATGCATTTGTATGAGTGCTGGTGGGGAAGATTGCAAGTGCGGGGGACTGCTGAAAGCACAAACAAAACCATGTCAGAGAAAGCACAGCCAGAGTGCTCCTCACATGCGAGGAAGGCATGACTTTGTCTCATGTATTTTGGACATGCTATCATGAGAGATTGGCCCTGGGAAAGGACACCTTGCTTGGTAATATAGGAGGGCAATGAAAACGAAGAAACCCTTGACAAGACGGTGTGGCTGTTATATCATTTTCTGTCCACTTGAGTGAAGGGGTGGAGTCTAGCCTGTCAATCAGGTCATAGCCAATAATGCCTCTGTGTGGGCCTGGCTTTCTCCCTAGGATTTTGGGAACTCCTGTCTTCCTGCCTGGAAGTGGGACACACACTCTCTCTGCTTCACATTCCTGTTGTCAAGCAACAGGAAGCTATGCTGATGGCAGCCAGAGCCCTGGAGCTGAAGGAGCCATATGGAGAGCTGTGCCAGCACTGAGAAGCATCCACCGCCATTGGGCCCACAGGGCTTTCCATCCACCGGCCTGTGATCTTCTTGAATTCAGCATCATTGCATGTGCTGCGTGAATCTGAAGAAGAATTCATGGGTTAAATATTGGACTTATGGGCTAATATTGAACTTAGTGACTTGATCTGGACTGGGCTAGGATGTTTTAGTGATGCATAATAACTTCTTGATATAAATTTCTCTGACATTATATATATGTATATATACACAAACATACACACACTTAATTTTTTTAGATTAGTTTTAGGCTTTCAGAAAAATTGTGCAGAAAATACAGAAATTTCTCATCTGTCTCTTAAATGTTTCTTTTTAATAGAACCTTTCCTGAAATATTTTTTTCCTCCCAAGCAATACTAGTGGTTTTGTGAGGTTTTCTTCTGCCCGCCTGCATAGTTTTTCTTTCTTTTCAACCTTTGTTTTGGCTGTTGATTTTCTGTTAGATTTTTTTTCTTGCATGTCTGGTGATCCTTGGTTGTTTATTCATCTTTAAGAAGGATGTACTAAAAAGCTGTTTGTGAATTCAGTAGGTATGGGTGACACTGTCGAGCCGTGGACCTCGCTGTCACACCATTTCTTTCATTGGGTGTTCCTGTCAGTATATTTAGGTTTCTTCCCTCCTAGACTCTAAGAGGTGAGGCATGGAAGAAGATCGGGGGCCAAGAATCACACCTTTCTGTAATTCGTCTTCCTTCTAATCTCTCTTTTCAGCGTGCTCTTCTTACCTCAGCATGTCTAGTGTCCCTGAGCCTGGAATTTCTCAGGCTCAACATCTCTAGAGGGTTATTATTTTTACTAGGAGACAGTAGAAAGCCATTCAGCCTGCATAGGGTAAGGAGGTAACTGAGGAGCCAATTGGTTTCTTGTGCCTATTTAAAATCCTTAAATACATTCCATTTCTCTATTATACCATTTTGCTGTTGTCCTCCCCTGCCCCCCTATTCTCAGAGATGTTGGTTTCTTTAGTTGCTGGACATTTCGGAGGATGAGTTCACTTCTGTTTGGTGTCCAGGGTGTTTTTGTGGACTGTGGAGTCAGCTACCATTTAGACATCTGTTTTAAAAGTTCAAAAACCTGAAGACAAATGGGTGCATAAGCAAATGTGGTGAAGAGAGCTGATGGTGCCTGGCTATCAAAAGATATAGCGTCTAGGTTCTTAAGGCTTGAAGATAAACAAGCGGTAATCTAGCTCAGAAGCAACAAAGCACACATGGAAGAAGCACACCAGCTTGTGCGATCACAAAGTGTCGAAGGAATCAGGTATCAGGCATCATGAGAACAAAAAATCATATCATTGTGAATAGAGGGGAGTGTGGATTGGAGACGCAAAGCCCATCTGTAGGCAATTGGACATCCGCTTACAGAAGGGTCATGGGGAGGAGACCAGGCAGTCAAGATGCAGTGTAGCAACAATGAAACATACAACTTTTCTCTAGTTCCTAAATGCTACCCACCCCCCACTATCATAATCCCAATTCTACCTTACAAATCTGTCTAGACCAGAGGATGGACACTGGTACAGATAGGAACTGGAAACACAGGGAATCCAGGGCAGATGATCCCTTCAGGACCAGATGGTGAGAGTGGAGATACCGGGAGGGTAGAAGGAGGGTGGGGTAGATAAGGGAACTTATTGCAAGGATCTACATATAACCTCCTTCCTGGGGGATGGACAACAGAAAAGTGGGTGAAGGGAGACGTCACACAGTGTAAGATATGACAAAATAATAATTTATAAATGATCAAGGGTTCATGAGGGAGGGGGAGCGGGGAGGGAGAGGGCAAAAAATGAGCTAATGCCCGGGGCTTAAGTGGAGAACAAGTGTTTTGAGGATGATAAAGGGAACGAATATACATATGTGCTTTACACAATTGATGTATGTATGGATTGTGATAAGAGTTGTATGAGCCCCTAATAAAATGATTTTTTTTAAAGTTCCAAAACATTGTTGCTATGAACCGTTTCCTGTTCTGTGTGCTTCAGCCTTTTCAATACATTTTCTCTCCTTTTCTTAGAATTTTGGAAAACAATAGTAGTCAATATTCTGTTTGCTTGATGAGGTTTAATTAGAAGTTGTTGACATTTAGAAATTTGCATTCATTCATAAGATTATAAATCTCTAATCTTAGAATACATGTTAGTAGGTTTCTGTAGTACAAGCTTGCTGGCTCACGCAATAGTTGTCTTTTTATCTTTTCTATAACCTAAACCAAAACCAAGCCGGCTGCCATTAATTAATCCCAATTCCTAGTGGCCGTAGCAGACATAGTAGTGCTCTTCAGGCTTCCTGAGACTGTCAATCTTTATGAGAACAGACAGCTTCAGCTTTCTCCCACAGACCTGCTAGTGGATTGGAACTGCCATCCTTGTGGATAGCAGCCCAATACTTAACACACTACTCTACCACGGCTCCTTCCTATGGCCTAGAGTAGTTTAAATAACATAGGAATTACCCTGCTTGAGGTTAGCTAAAACATGACGTAGATCATCAGGTTTTGAACTCTTCCCTGCCCCCATCAGTTGTATTAACCTATAATACATATAGCATACAATTCAATAGTTCAATCACAGAAAGAAGAATTGTATAATCATTATCACAATCAGTTCCGGAACATTTTCTTCATTCTGTACTCATCCTTATTAGGATTCCCATTTATTTTTTAAGAGGCAGATTTTTAATCACATTTATAATCTCTTGTATAATTGATCAGTTCAAATTTTCATGGGTTGTTTTAGTCATTTATATTTTGTCAGAAAATGGTCTATTTTTAATTAGGTTTTTACATTTTTCGCTCCAAATTTATTGCAGTGTTTTTCTCATACTCTTTTTAATTCCTTCATTTGTTTTTATCCCCTTTACCATTCTTAATCTTGCATAATTTTCTTCTTTTCTTCTTAGCAGGCACTGGAAAGAGATATTAGGAGGGATTACCCCCCCCCCACCAAAATGGCATTGTGCTGGGTGGAGTGGAGCTTTGTAGCATGCAGTTTCCCCGCTAAGCAAGCACTGAACAACTTTCTCTGAGATAGAGCACCCAGTGCCCTTGTCTGGGAAGGTTTCTCTGGTCACAGTGAATTTTTTCGTAAAAGCAGTTTAGCTTGAACCTTGTTTTGGGGGATGGCTGATTTAAGAGAAGAGTGGGTGGCTGTGAAATTTTGTTTCCTGCTCAGGAAAAATGCTGCAGAAATGATTGTGATGCTGAACACAGCTTACAAGGACAGGGCTATGGGAAAGACTCAAGGGACAAGTGTTTTTCTCATTTCAAAAAAGGTGAAATGTTGATTGATGACAAACCTCGTTCTGGATGTCTGTCATCTTCCTGAATGGATGAAAATGTTGATTGTAGTGCATTTGGAGATCTTTCCACCAGGTCAGATTGTTAATCACACTTTCTATTTAGAACTTCTGAAAAGATCATGTCACAGTGTGTGACAAAAAATGGCCTGATTTGTGGCAGATGTGGGACTGGTTTTGCCTCAGGACAATGCACCTGCTCACTCTGTGCTCCAGTTTTTGGCAAAAAACAGCAGGCCTCTCTTGCTCCACATACCTTACTCACCTGACCTCGCTCAGAGCAACTTCTTTTTGTTTTCGTGAATGCAGGGGGACATGAAAGGACAGCAATTTGAAGAGGGAAAAGAAATGAAAAAAAAATGAGAGAGGTGCTGTCAGCCATCTAAACAGACGAGCTTGAAAAATGTTTCCAAGAATGGAATCACAGATTTGACAAATTTAATTAGTGGAATGGAGAGTACTTTGAAGTTGATAGGGTTGTTTTGTAAAAAAATTTTTGATACATAGCTTTGAAAAATAATTCTATATTTTTGGGTATCTCCTCATATATTAATGTTCTTTTTGAAGAACCAGTGCTCTGATTTATCCTATAAATATATATTTTCATTGTTATTAGGTTCTGTTTTCAGCTTGTGCTCCTATATTTATTTTCCTTCTTCCTTTTGGTTTATGCCATTGCTCTTTTCTGATATCTCAAGACATATATTGAGTTTATTTTCATCTTCCTTAAAAATGAATGCATGTACCTCACTGGAGCTTGCCACAACAGAGGACAATACTGGGGACACATGCCAGGGGCTGAGTCTGGTCTGACCACCCCACAGTGGGGCAAACCAAGCCACAAAACCCCTGAGGAGCCCCCCAAATCAACTCCAGGCTAGGAGGGGAAGTTCCCAGGACCCCGCAGGGCCATTGGGGAGACAGTCATAAAGGTCAGCAGGCAGACCTGGAATTGTGTATGCTTTTTTGGGGGGGGGGGTGCTAGGTGTTTTATTTGTTTGTTTTTTCTCCTTTTATTCAATCTTTTGTTTTTGTCTCTATTATTGTTGGGGTTTTGCCTACCTTTTTTTGTCTATACAAGATAGGCATGGGAAGCAAGCCTGAGGAGAAAGCAATGGCCCGATGGCTCCAGAGGGACCTGGGGGGAGGAGGTGGTTGGGGATAGGTGTGGTGGGCAAACAATGCCATAGACAGGGCAACAACGAGGAGGACGTAGAGATCCTGGGGGTGTTGGAGCAACAGCAACCTAGCTGAGAGGAATTACTGAGAGACAGAAGAAGAGAGAATGTGATGATGGGAAAGGAAGAAGGTGAAAAAAAACAGGAAAAATCTAGGAAGCAAAGCTATGGTTAAAGGTATAAACATAGGGGTGCACTTATATAAATATATTAATTCATAAAAATAGAGGTATTGGCCTATGTACATATATTTATATGCCAATACACTGAGGAAGTGGACAGACTTTGGGCCTCTGCTTAAGCCCTCCCTCAATGCAAGAACACTTAGTTCTAACAGCCTGGCATTCTGTGAAGCTCACCCTCCCAACATGATTGGTGACAACAAAATGGGTGCATAAGAAAAGGTGGTGAAGAAAGCTGATGGTGCCCGGCTACCAAAATATAGCATCTGGGGTCTTGAAGGCTTGAAGTTAAACAAGTGGCCATCCAACAGAAAAGCAACATGCCCACATGGGAGAAGCACATCAGCCTATGGGATCATGAGGTGTCAACGGAATCAGGTAACAGGCACCAGAAGACCCAAATAAAACAAAATAACATATTGTTGAGAATGAGGGGGTTGGAGCAGGGAAACCAAACCCATCTGTAGACAATGGGACATTCCCTCACAGAAGGGTCACAAGGAAGGGATGAGTCAGCCAGGGCACACAATAGCACTGATGAAACATAATATTCCTCCACTTCCTTGAGTCTTCCTCACCCCCCACCATCATGACGCTAGTCCTGCACAGAGCATGTGCACTGGTACAGATAAGAGCTCACACCATACAGAATCCAGGTCAGATAACCCCCACAACATACAGAATCCAGGTCAGATAAACCCCTCAGGAACAGAAATGGGAGTAGCAATATCAGGAGTGTAAAGTAGGAGGAAAGTGGATGGATGAGAGGAGAAGGGGGAATTGATCACAATGATCGATGCATACCACCCCCTGCAAGGGGGAATGAGCAACGGGAACGTGGGTGAAGGGAGACAGCGGTTGCTATAATAGGAAAAAATGATAATTTCCAATTTATCAAGGGGTTGTTCACGAGGATTCCGGTGGGGGCGGGGGGAGAGCTGATACCAAGGGTTCAAATAGAAAGTAAATGTTTAGAAAAGGATGATGGCAACATATGTACAAATATGCTTGATACGATTGATGTATAAAATGTTTTGAGCTCTAAGAGGCCCCAATAAAATGATTTTAATAATATACTTTTTCAATGGATTCATTAAAATATATATTTTTAAAACTGAATTTAAAAATTTCCTCTGCATAAGCTTTTACTGTGTCCCAAAGGTTTGACATAGATTATTCTTTTCTTTGATTTGTCATTTGCAGGTTACTTTTGAAATTTCTCTTCCGTTCTTATGCTACCTAGTGGAATGTTTGTTTCTCAATTTCCAAGTCCTTAAGAATACTTCGTTGTCTTATTATCATTTACTGCTCATTAGACAAGAGATCAAAGAACACCTTAGTCCTCAAAGTAACATCCTTGCTTTTCAACACTCTAAAGAGGTCTGTGCAGCAGACTCACCACTGTAATACGTCGTTTGATTTCTTGCTGGAACGATGGGCTCAGACATAAGAACAATTGTGAGAATAACACAGGACTGGACAGTGTTTCTTTCTGTTGTCCGTAGGATAGTTATGAGTCGGAACTGATTCAATGGCAAGTGTGGTAGTCCGTGTTGGCTAGAGAAACAAATCCAGAGACATTCACAGGTATGTATGAGAGATCTTTATAGCAAAGAATAATTGCAAGTTGAGAGAACGTCCCAGCCCAGTCCAGATCAAGTCTGACACTGGTCCCTGAGTTCCTCTATACTCATGAGCACATACAATGATACTGGATGCTGAATGCAGGAGGCACACAGGCCAGTGGTGGATCCAATGGTGACGGAAGCACCTCCAGGGCTCTGTCTGCCATCAATGTGGCTCCCTGTGGCTTGTCAACAAGAATGAGAGTGGCCTACCTCTTCTGGTAGCAGAATCAAGACAGAGGAAATGCCCAGAATCCTCATGAGAAGGCCACGCTCACGAGGGGGATCATCAGGCTATAATCTGACTGACAGGCTAGACTCCACCCTTCATTCTTTTATCAAGCTGGTAGGAAATTGTGTCACTTCCACAGCAAGTAACAACAACAACAACAACAACAATAATTTAATTAAGTCATGATCAGGTTCTGTTGGCTCTCACTTTTTTTATTAATAATTTATTAGGGGCTCATACAACTCTTATCACAGTTCATACATATACACACATCAATTGTATAAAGCACATCTGTACATTCTTTGCCCTAATCATTTTCTTTTTTTTTCTCCTCTTTTCTTTTTTTACATTTTATTAGGGACTCATACAACTCTTATCACAATCCATACATATACATACATCAATTGTATATAGCACATCCATACATTCCCTGCCCCAATCATTCTCAAAGTATTTGCTCTCCACTTAAGCCCTTTGCATCAGGTCCTCTTTTTTTTTCCCCTCCCTCCGCGCTCCCCCCTCCCTCATGTGCCCTTGGTAATTTATACATCATCATTTTGTCATATCTTGCCCTATCCGGATTCTCCCTTTCCCCCCTTCTCTGCCGTCCCTCTCCCAGGGAAGAGGTCACATGTGGATCCTTGTAATCAGTTCCCCCTTTCCAACCCACTCACCCTACACTCTCCCAGCATCGCCCCTCACACCCTTGGTCCTGAAGGTATCATCCACCCTGGATTCCCTGTGCCTCCAGCCCTCATATGTACCAGTGTACAGACTCTGCCCTATTCAGTCCTGCAAGGTAGAATTGGGATCATGGTAGTTGGGGGGAGGAAGCATCCAGGATCTGGGGGAAAGCTGTGCTCTTCATCGGTACTACCTTGCACCCTGACTGACCCATTTCCTCTCCTAAACCCCTCTATGAGGGGAACTCCAGTGGCCGACACTTGGGCCTTGGGTCTCCACTCTGCACTTCCCCCTTCATTCAATGTGGTATATATATATACACACACACACACACACACACACACACACTCATATTCTTTTTTTTTGCATGATGCCTTATACCTGGTCCCTTTGGCACCTCGTGATCGCACTGGCTGGTGTGCTTCTTCCATGTGGGCTTTTTTGCTTCTGAGCTAGATGACCGCTTGTTCACTTTCAAGCCTTTAAGACCCCAGACACTATCTCTTTTGATAGCCAGGCGCCATCTAGCTCTCACTTTTAATTAATGGCCAAGTACAGGATTGCTTTCTTTAACAGTGTTTCATGGACACAGAAAAATATGTACATTTTCTCTTTGAGTGAATGTAATAACTACATATAACCATTAATTCAATTGTTGATCATATGAATCTATTTCTTTATGTCCTTAATAAAACAAACACCCTATTTAATCCTAAGCATAAAAACAAAACAAACCTACTGCCATCAACTCATTGCTGACTCTTATTGATTCCTCTGTGGGTTTCCAAGACTGTGTAACTGTCTACGGGAGTAGAAAGCCCAGTCTGTCTCCCTTGGGGCTGCTGGTGGCTTTGAACTGTCAGCTACGCAGTTTGCAGCCCAACACATAACCTCTGTGCCTCCTAGGCTGGTATAAGGGCATCTTCCACAGTCATTGTGCCTTTGAGGGTGGTGCTAGGTTGCTCTTGCAATTCTGATTGTTTTTACTTTTTGAATGGGATTTCTATGTTGTTTGGTTTATATTAGTTTTGATTGTGATATGTTCTTTACAAATCGTATCTTACAGTATAACCCCCTGTAGTGCTTATAACATATGCAGTGTTACTATTTCCACTTTTACCTAGTTTTTGTTAACACTTGCCAGGATGTATTTTTGCCCACTCCTTGATTTTTAACCTTTTGTTTTTGACCGTGTTTTAGAGGTGTTCTTATGTAGACACGTTTTGTTTTATTTTCCTTTTAAATGAATCATTCCATCTTTATATATTATGCAATCTCCTAACCCTACCCCCAACTCAGACACGCAGCTTTATTTGGCTGGGAATATGTTTTGCTTTTTCTAATTGATTATTCTCTTTCTGACTGCTGGCCCCTCTTAAATGTGAAGTTCTGTTTCTGTTGGGGCTTATTCGGTCTCACCGTGTAGTTCATGTGTTCTGATTGACAGGAGTCTCAAAGATGGCAGAAAGAGATGGACCCTCAGGTGCATGGACCATGTTTTAAAAGTGGCCAGAACTCTGCTGAGTTGGATGCAGGAACCAGGACCCCCTAGGATAACAGCAGTACACCTTGCCCTACTGCTTTCCCGCACTGCCCCCTGCTCAGTGTAGAGGACTCAGCTGTCCAAGTCAGCTCCTTCTTGGCCTTGAAGTAGAGGTGGCCAACAGGGTCATCCTGGGAAGAGTTGACTCTTCCCTCATCTCTTTGCAGGATCGACTGCCTTCCATTCTTCCCTTGTGGCTGTGCCATGATTCTCTAGGCACCCGTGCAGGCCTCTAGGAGAACGAACTTCACCGCTGCCTGTGTCTGGAACCCACTGAAGCTCCAGGCCTGACTGGCCTTAGAAAGAGAGACATGGTGAGGTTGGGGTGGAGAAGACAGCGTGGCCTTGAGTATGATGTCCTGGAACCCTCTCCCCTCCCCATAAATGGGCTCTTTAGCCCTTCATCACACCGCTGGGGCAGAGCTTCAGAAGAGGTAGACTAGAAGGAACCGTCATCGTCCTGGTTCAACACGGAAATGCTCACTCATCTTCTTTCCGGCCTTCAGGTTGGCCCAAGTGGGAGACAGCTGCCAACAAGCCCGGCCCTCGACCACACTGCGCGACAGCGCGAGCTGTGACACTTCCTCTCTGAAAGCAAGCAGTCAGGGCGGCCTGGAGCAAAAATGTAAGTCCCTCTGAACGCTGTTTTAACTGATATCTACCCACTTGCAATGAGAAACCACTGGCAGCCTCCCCCTTAGAAAGCTAAAGATCAGGCTGGTCCTGGAAAGGAAGGCTGAGTGGGCACATTATTAGCCTAAATGGAATTAGGTTTCTGTTTCAAGGCTGAGAGCAATACAGCTACAGCAGTGGCAGCCGAAACCACCCGTTGGCTCTGTAGGAAGATGTGCTTAAATTACAGCTGGCTGCGCAGCCCATGATCACGTTTCAAAAGGCAGTAACTTGAGGTGCACCTCTGTGGTCACCATGTCCTTCAGGTGCCGGCCTCAAAGCAATCCTGGCTTGAACGCAATCAATCCTCCTAACACACAGTACTCATGTATCAGCACACGACAAGAGGCTAACAGTGATTAATCAACTACTGATGATAGGCCCCTTCCATCTTATCCTGTTCTGCCGTCCAGGACGGGTTGGGCGCTCTGTATTGTTATGGTTGCAAATAGTTGAAAATAGAAAGGGCAGGATGAGGAGATTAACATCCGACCCGTGTTCATTCAGAAGGGTCGGTCGGAATCTTTGTCCCCAGAGGCCTGTCACACGGGGCAGGGGCAATTCAAGCGTCCTTGTCCCCTTTGCCTACTTCCACTTTTCTCTTTCTTAGGACAGAGGCCACAGCTGGTCAGCCTTTGGCTGCCTCCAGCCTTTCAGTGTGCTGTACATGGGTAGCAGGGCTTGTCTTGCTTCTTAATCAATTCATTGTCGAATTTTGAAAAGCAGAAACCTCTATATAAAAGCATGAATTTCGTGTGTGTGTGTGTGTGTGTGTGTGTGTGTGTGTGTGTGTGTTTGGGCGAGGGGGTAGAGTGTGTGTGTGTGTGTGTGTGTGTATTTGGGTGAGGGGGTGGAGTGGGAGTGTGTGTGTGTGTGTGTGTGTGTGTTTAGGCTAAGGGGTGGAGTGGGAGGGAGTGTCTGGCCACCCCGGATCCAAATCTCGACATCACAATAACTGGCAGAACCGGGTGGCCATGCTGCTTTTGATGGGGCAAGTCAAGGACTCTGTCATTGGCCTAGGTCCCAACACTTTCTTATTTTACACCGAGCCACCTCTCTCATTTGTATTGCCGACCTGCTTCCGGATGTGGGAGGGTAGTCAGTGAGAAGAGACAGCAGCAGGCCGTAGGGCCCATCACCACGGCACTGCACAGCCCGGGCGAGTCACTGTCTACCTGTCTTTCCCCTCGGGGGCTGGGACCCTGAGTAGCACAACACCAGCTGTTCTTGCAGTAAAATGTTTAGACATGTTTTTACCTAAAATCAAGGGAACCCAAAACTTTTGTAAAAATAATGTTTCATCTAACCAGAGATTTAAGAACAAACTAGGCTGAGTCCCGTGTGAGTGTGAAGAAGATAGGAATAAAAGTTAACCAAACACTAATGTGGCTGGATCAGTTGTTTCCCCTTTTACAAAGAGGTTGCAGATTCTCTACCCGAGGGACCACCATGGCCCATAATTATCAGTTACGTACAAAACATGTAGCTGGGGCCGTGAGTTTCCATTTTTTTAATATATTGACTTAAAAAGTGTTCTCCAATAAAAGCGCTGAAGTGTAAAAATCAACCAACAACATTTTAATTCTAAACAATGGCAGGACAATCAGTGTTAGGAAATTAGTTCAACACAATTAATTTCCTCCATGGCAGGGTGTGGGATTTAATGCACATGGTACTTTTCATCTTTGCAGTTAACAGGTAATTATGCATGCTTTATGCCAACTCAAGCCCTGGTGGTGTAGTGGGTATGCATTGGGCCTAGAGCTGAAAGGTCAGCAGTTCGAAACCAACAGCTGCTCCAGGGAGAAAGATGAAACTTCCTACTGCCATAAAGAATTACAGTCTCAAAACCCACAGGGGCAGTTCTACCCTGTCCTTTAGGGTCACTGGGAGTCGGAATGGTCTTGAGGGTAGGCACTTGTACTTACGTCAAGTCGTTTGCCCCCCATATGTTTCCAATGGAAACACAAAACATCACAAATCCTACGTACAACTCCCTCTTCCTCCATACATGTGCCAACCCAGCCGTTTCTGAGACATCAGTCCCCACTTGATTCTGTAGGTTGGTTTGGGGCAAGGCCCACCAACACCCAAACATCCACCCACCCCCAGGTCGCATAAAGGCAACAATAATATCTATTTACCCCTTGGAGCTTCTTTGGCTCAGTAAAAACATATGTCAGCCTGCATCAAGGCCATCTCCGCCAACCCCATAGCCGAGAACAACCTCTAGATGTGGGCGCTGTGGAGAGGATGATTTATCACATCTTTGGTGGATGTCAGCCTGCATCAACCTAAACGCCTCATCCAGGGGGATATCTTTTCAGACCTGGCCTCAGGACTCCGTGTAGGGGGCACCTTCACCAGAAAAACAAAAACATTTTCTTTTTCTCCCAGAAAAACATTTTCTGTCATGATGCCATAACCAAAATGAAGCTGCTTCTTCTCCTGCCCGTTTCTCTGCGCCTTATCCCAGCCGGAATTCCAATGAAAAGTCGTATTTTGATTCCTTCCCTTGGAGTCCCCAGGCCTGACTTCATTTACCCTGGACAGATTTCTCCTTCATGAAATAGCAGTTGTTCATTATGGAAAAGATCAAAGTCGCCCATCATTTTGTCTCCACCATGTTCTCCGACGAGGAAATGAAAGCTAGCAAGGTCGTTCAGAATGCCAGAAGCCTTAAGTAGCTCAACAGGCAAGCTAGAGGGATATCTTGTTATCTTCCACTAACTACTTGGACCCATTTGCTTTTTATCTTCATCAAGCGCATGGAAAAGCAAAAGGATGGAAGATGGGGGCTGCAAATGGATCTAAGTCAATTTGGTCACTCAGCGATGATCAGGCTCCTGTAGTAAACCCTGGTGAGTATGTGGTAGCCGAGGATGAGGCAGCTCTTCAGCCCTTCCCCACCACCTCACCCCCGGCAGTTTGTCATCATGAAAGCGGATCTCAGGCCCATTGCACAAACACTTATTAGCAAGCAGGTACAAAATGCATTATACGTGCTTTAATCTTGGTTAAGGCTCCACACTCAGGTTCTAACAAGCACCTGTGTCAGACGCAGACACTAGAATATTCTTCAGCCGCTCCAGCGGGCAGCAGAGTGCCCCCATTCTGGAAGGGGAAGAAGGTGGGGCCAGTTGATATCTGACTGTGCGCATCATCCCAAGATGTGAAGCCCATGGGCTCGCTGGACAGCACACCTTAATCTAAAGGCAGGGTGCCAAGGCCTGGTAGCCAGCCTGCAGTCTTACACAGCAAGCCTGGAGGCCATCATTTCGTTCTAGGGAAAAAAGTACTGTGCTAATTGGTACACCCTCGGGTGTCGATTTCTACCACGATGTTGACAATGCTGACACAGCCGTGTCTAGATTGTGGTCTCCTGACTAAGGCTCCTTCAATAAGATCCATGACCACCTAAATAAAGGTACAGTAAATAAAGTTACTGTATTTTTACACAGGTAATGTGATCGAATGATTGCATTGTATGATATGTGAGGTACATGCCAATAAAATTATTTTAAATAAATAAGTAACATGCTCATTGTACACTTTTGTAAACGATGTAATTCCCTGTGTGTGCCATGCAAGTTACAGTTTCCTGTGAGTATGCGCGTTCTTTACCTGAGCATGTTATAGACTGAAAATTTACATTTTCACGTGGTAATTTACATATACATACATCACAGTGTTTATATTGAATTATTTATAGTTACAAAAAGATAATATCACATTCCAATGTATCCTGCCTTCAAATCTGACATCTAAAGCTCTCTACTGCTCCCATCCATCATACTGCTGGAGAAATTATGGAAATATGCAAATAAAATAGTACCCTTATTTTTTCATTTGCATCTCAGCTCCATGGCCAGCCTTTACAGAAGAGTTATTTGAATGCAGTGTGGAGAAAAGACAAACCTGTGGAAACAGGCTGGAAAGAAAGGACTGAGGAGGAGGAGGTTGGTTCCGCTGACGTCATTAGCAAATGCGAGTTTGCTGAAAACCGACGTAGGTCGGTGGGGTGGGCAGACAGCGGAGAGACAGCGCCCAAGCCTCTTCACAGAGAAAGGCTTTTCTTGGCAGAGTAGACACTAAGCTTGTTCCCGCACAGACCAAGCGAGCTGGCCCGGGTAAAGAACAGAAGGCAGGGCCATTGAGCAGAGCAAGGCTCATTCCTCATCTTGCTATCAAATGAGCACGCTGAATTCACCTTTGCAAACAACTCAGATAATTATTCTCTTGGTAGCACGGACCCGCGCTTGATCAATAAAACCCTGCTTTATCAGTTAGAATAACTCGTGCCTTGCCCCTTCTTACCCACCATTGATATTTGCTTTGGACGGGAAGCTGAAAGATTCAGAGAGCAGTCTCGTTTCATTGGCCAGATCTTCAGGAACACCTTCAGTGCTTTCCCAGTTCGGCTGTCTACCAGTCCACGGGGGAGGCCTGGCGGCACGGTGGCTACCCGTGCAGCTGTCATGGCTAACAGTGATGAGCACAGCAGCGGCAGAAGCATCGGGTTCTCAGAACCACGGTGGTCCACTGGGGTTTTGTTGGCTGGGTATTTCGAAGTAGGCCGCCAACCTTCTTTTTCAATATCTCACACGAGACTCCATACCCAGCCCGAAGGCTACGTGTGAAGGAGCGTACTATACGGAGGGCTAGTGGCGATGCGGCACAACTGCTTTCAAAACTGTTTGCCAGACCTACTGAAGCCACGCCCCACCCCCCGTGCAGAGTCATCCTACTCCAGAGTATGCACTCCAGACAGATGGGCACATTTGCTGGCCGTAGGACCCGTACACGGTACAAGAGCCCCCAGACACAAAGAGCCCCGAGTCGAAGGAACCCAGCAGGACTATTGGTCAAACTAAGATAGATCACAGAAACTCACAGGAGGAGAAGCCTAAACTGAGGCAGTTCAGCAAAGATAACGTTTTTCAAAGTTTATATCCTATTTTAATGTTATTTATCATTCTGCAAATCCAGGTTCCCAGAAGTTACAGCCAAAGCAATGACTTCTTTTAGTGTCTTATTACCAAGTGAGGCAAGTCTGTGGGTGGGTGGGCATGGGGTGCAACCTGCAATGCAGAAGCAGCAAGAGCAAGCACTTGGGGAGCTCTCTCTGGCCCCCACCCCTCCAGATGGAGCCCACGTCACATAGTCTGGGTGGAAAGTGGAGTCTACTTGAAATTTGCTAGAGTTATGCCAAGGTGCTTGTTGTTGTCTTTTTCTCCCTCAGTGATTTTGAGTTTCCTATGAACTAGAAAAAGTTTTCAACTCCCCCAAACAATACCATCACGGCAAAGCTAACAGGAAATACGCTTCATTCCTTCCATGACTCCCATTTCCATAACTGCTTTCCCATAATATGCCCCTGGCAGGACCCTTTGGCCTTTGAGCGACCCAGGGTGTCCACAGGCTCGAGTTGAAGCTGCGCTCCTGTGTGCCTCCTTTCAGACCCACGACCTGAGGGCAAGAACACTCTTCTTGCCTAGCCTCAGCCCATGACTCACAGCTCCTAAGAGACTTCGTTCACCACTCTCACCACTGGTCCAGAAGGGCTCATCCGCCCTGGACTCCCTGTGTTTCCGTTCCTAACTGCACCAGTGTACATCCTCTCGTGTAGTCAGACTTGCAAGGTAGAATTCGGATCATGATAGTGGGGTGGGAGTGGGGCGAGGAAGCATGTAGGAACTAGAGGAAAGTTGGGTAGAGGGAGTGTGGGTTGGAAAGAGGGAACTGATTACAGGGATCTACACGTGACCTCCTCCCTGGGGAAACGGACAGCAGAAAAGTGGATGAAGGAAGACGTCGGACAGGGCAAGATATGACAAAATAATAGTTTATGCACTATCAAGGGAGCGGGGAGGGCGGGGGAATGAGGAGCTGATGCCAGGGACTTAAGTGGAGAGCAAATGGTTTGAGAATGATGAGGGCAATGAATGTACAGATGTGCTTTACACAATTGATGTATGTATGGATTGTGGTAAGAGTTGTATGAGCCCCCAATAAAACGATAAAAAAAGAGAGACTTAGTTCAGGGCTGAGTTCAGCACATCTTGAGGAAGGTGGGGAGGTGGGGGCACCAGGGCAGAAATGAAATTTAGAGGTTGTTTTGCTCAAGCAGTCTGTTCCACAAGGCAGAATGATTTCATTTGGGCAAAATCTATAGTCTTAGTAATCACCTAGACTGGAGATAAAGGAACAGTACATATATTTTCAAAAATCAACCACAAAGAGAAGAAATCTGGAATTTCCAAGAGCTATTTCAAACCTGTATCTCTTTAAAGATGATCCTCCAATCGGTGTCTCCTGCCCTAGCCTGGTTCTCAGTTGCATATCCATATTGCAACACCTACTTTCCACGGGACAGCCATTGCTCTTGGTCTTAATAAACCATTCAACGTGGGCACAAGAACTGGGTTAGCTAGACAACCGACACTCTCCATTCACACTCCACCTACAAATCCTGACAGCAAACCCATTGCAGTTCCTGGAAGACTCGAGCTTAGGAACACTTGGGAGGGCAGTGCAGGGCCTGGCAGTGTTTCGTTCTGTGAAATGTCAATCGCTTTCTTTGAGATGGAATCAACTCAGTGACATTTCACACCACCAACAAAGGCACCTGCTATTCCCTACGACCTGAATGTCTTCAGCCTGACCTTCTTGCCAGATCACTCAAGATCATCCGTTAGACTATAACGTAGGTATCATCTTTTTGGATGCACCTGCCCATCCTGCTCAGTGGATGCCGTCTGTGCCTTGCCTACCCCCCATGTTTCTCTCCACTGATTATGTTTATCTGCCTTCTTTCCCCTCAGAGGCTGAGGGGAAGTCTGCGCTTTCATCTTAGTACCCCTAGCTCCGATCCTCATTATCTTTCTCAGGGACCTCTGCAGGTGTCTTCATAATAAATCTTGCTACTTTCAATCAACTTCTCCCCTCACCAAATCTCTCTTCACTATCTCCAGAAGCTGGGTCTCCAAAACACAGTTTACCCCACCTTTTTTACCCCTTTAGAAACCTATTTCTCCTCAGGGTCCCGACTTGGAGTCTCAAGCATTCTGAGTCTCAAGCATTCAAGGCTCTTGCTGACCTGACCCCATGTTTCTCCTTCAGGTTCATCTTTCAGTCCTTAGAGCACCGCCAGGAGTCCCCCGAAAGAGATCATGAAATATCGCTCCCCATGTTCGGCTCAAAAGCTTTCCCCTTCTCCATAGAGGCAAACTCTAATTTTAAGACTGGGTGAAATGCTATCAGTAAAATGCCCTGAACCCCTAAGCCAGCATACTTTATTTCCCTAGAGTCTGGTAAACTTGGTTCATTTCTGCTTAGTTGCGGCCTCCAGGTTCCTTGGTCGTGCGCTGAACTACTGACCAGAAGCCTCCACTGTGCCAGAAGATGGCAGCAGGAATTTGTTAAGTCACCTTTGACCTTAGCTTCTGAACCTGAATTAGATCAGGAAGCTGAAGCAGCATCCCCCCATCACCCTCAATGCAGCCCTCACATGTGTGCACATACGCCAGAAACAGACACCTGATGATGGCCCTTCTGCAGGGTGGGCTTCCCCCTTGAGCACCCAGTAGGCACTCCTCTGATTACTGAAGTCTGTCCCGAGCCCGGTCCAGATTGGTAGAGGTGCCTCCTTAGTGCTTTACACACTATCAAAACCCTAAGTCCCAGGGCACGATGACCAAAACTTCTCATCCACCGGAGGCAGTTTTCATGAATGCTGCTTTCTATTGTAAGAGCCACTTAAGTCTTTCTCAAGGGTGTAAGAAAACTTTCTAAAACTCTGCCATCTGCCCTCTTCTAACTCTTAATGCACAAACACTTGGGAGCAGCGTTCTCCCCAGGCACTTCCTGCAGACTGGGTAAGTGTGACCTCCACTCCTTTATGAATGGCTCCTCCAGAAATCCTTTTCCAAGTTCAGGGTCAGAACAGACTTGGAGGGCAATCAGCCCTTCAGGCCAGGACTGACCCACTCAGTGGTGCCCCAGAGGGCGATGTTAGAGGGTGGGTGTACTTTGTTACGGTTGCAGATAAGAAAGGATATGCCATTCATAGAGGATTTGAACACAATAGCAAAATAAAAAGTGATCTGCTTTTTAAAATTATTAAAAGATAACTTTATTGGGGGCTCTTACACTCTTATTAAAGTCATACATCGATTGCATCAGGCATATTTGTACATATGCTGCCATCCTTCTTTTCTACACGTTTATTTTCTATTGAGCCCTTGGTATCAGCTCCTCTTCCCACCCTCCTAGTGACTCCTTGATAGATGATAAATTATGATTATTTTCATATCTCACACTGACCTCTGTTTCCCTTCTCCCATGTTTTCTGTTGTTCTTCCTACTGGAGTTGGGGGGGTGGTTATGTGTCGATCATTGTGATCAGTTTTCCCTTCCACCCTCTTCTCCCCCTCACCCTGTCCTTCGGGTATCGCTATCTCCTCTCCTGTTCCTGGATTCCACGTGCCGTGAGCTCCCATCTCTTATCCATACCTGTGTGCGTGCTCCGGTCTAGTCTGAATTGGGAGGCAGCACTGGGGTCATGGTGGTGGGGGGTGAGGACGCCTCAAGGAACCAGAGGAATAGAGTGTGTTTCATCCATGCTTTGCTGCACCCTGGTGACTCATCCTTTCCCTGTGACCTCTCTGTGGGGGAATGTTCCATTGTCTACAGATGGCCTTTGGGTCTCTGCTACACATCCCCTCATTATCAACATGTTTTTGTTTGTTTGTTTGTTTGTTGTGAGTCTTCTGATGCCTGTTACCTAGTCCCGATGACTCCTCATGATCACACCTGCTGGTGTGCTTCTTCCATGTGGGCTGTTGCTTCTGAGCTAGATGGCCGCTTGTTTAACTTCAAGCCTTTAAGACCCCAGATGCTATATCTTTTAATAGCCAGGCACCATCTGCCTTCTTCACCATATTTGCTTATGCATCCATTTTATCTTCAGTGATTGTGCCGGGAGAGTGAGCATCCCAGAATGCCAATTCGTAAGAACAGTGTTCCTGTATTGAGGGAGGGTATGAGCAGAGGCCCAAAGTCTGTCTACTACCTCAGCGTATTGCCATATAAATATATGTACATAGGCCAATACTTCTATTTCTATGGACTAATGTATTTATATATGTACACACCTATTCTTATATCTCTAGCCATAACTTTGCTTCCTAGGTCTTTCCTCTGTTTCCTTTTAGCTTCCTCCAACCCCACCATCATGTTCCCCTTATTTATGCCTCTTAGTACTAATTCTTAACTAGTTCACTGTCGCTCTGACACCCCAAGGCTCTCTACCTCCTCCTGGTTGTTGATTTTAATTCCCTAGTTGTTCCCCTGTCTATGGCACTGTTTGCTCACTGTGCCCTTCCCCCTGACAACTCCCTCCAAGTCCCTCTGGGACCATGGGTCCTGTTGCTTTCTCCTTGAGCTTGCTTCCCATGTCTATCTTATATGAGTAGACAAATCGACAATGGCAGACCAAACAAAAAGAAAACAAAAGATTGAAAAAAGAAAAGGAGAGGGAAAAAAAGGAAGAAAGAAAAAGAGAAAATCCTCCACATAATTCCAGGTCTGTCTGCTGACCTTTATGACTATGTCCCCCCTGGTCCAGGGGGAATTCCAGGAGCTGCCCCTCCTAGCCTGAAGTTTATTATTGGGGCTGTTAGGGACTTTGTGGCTTGCCTTTCCTCCAATTGCTGATCTGTTATGTTCCCTTCCTGGTCTGCCCTGCTGTGGGGGGTTCAGACCCCACTCACTCCCCGCTGTGTGTCCCCAGTATTGTCCTCTGTCGTGGTCTGCTCCAGTGAGAGCACAACATGTCACGAGGGCACAACATGTCACGAGGGCACAACTTGTTGTTGGCCCCACAGTCCTCTCTGTGCCTTAGCTGCTCCGTGCAGGGACGTCGTCCTCCGTGTTAGGTGTACCAATATGGGGTTTACACCATGCCTTTCTCGTTTTCCTTCTTGGTTTGCTTCCTTGTGGAAGTGACATGCCAGCCCCTCTCCCCAACCTGTAGGTTTAGTGTTGTTCTCTGTCGCATATACTGCCAGGGAGCGGTCAGACTGGCTCTGGTTGGGGTCAGCCCTTTAGCCTACTCTTTTCATGTAGTCCTCCGTGTGGATACATTGCCCTCGTGGTTGGGTGTGCTATGGTGGGGTCTGTATGCCCACTCCCAATTCTGTGGAGGCATAACCAATACTCTCCCCCTGGGTAGGTTAATGCCCTGCTCCCCCATGCCATTGTCTCACTTTTTGGCCCCCACTTTTCTCCCTCCCTTTTCCTCCCTTTTCTCTTCTTTGTGTTGGATTAGCATGTACCTCCTTGGGTTTGAGCTAACCTCCACCCGACTGCCTGGACCTCGACCCGTATATTGTGAGATAAGTGGATTTTCTTCTATACCTACAGTGCTGACTATACTTACCTCAGGGCATTCATGTTGTACTTGTCCTTTTGTGGTTGGCTGGCCTCACTTAGTGTGGTAGTCACCTAATCTGGTGTCACTTTAAGGATGAGGAGTGTAGGCGTGGAGCCTAGGCAGTCAATATGGAGATAGCCAATGAGACATCTGTGGGCATGGCCTTCTCCTGAGAATTCTGGGAAATCTGGTACTTCCTCCTTGGAGGCAGAAGACACCTCTCTATCTCTGCTACTTCCTGGGAGACATTGCAGAAGACAAGCCCATTGGATGGAACCAGACCTTGGAAGCCGGAGAAACCACAGAGAGACCCCTGCCAGCGCTGAGATGTTTCCAGTGACACTGGATCCAAAGACTTTCTACCCACTGGCCTGCGATCTTCTGCATTCGGCGTCATTGCATGTATTTTGTGAGTCCAAAGATGCCTTTATAGATTGACATATGAAATATGGGCTAATATTGGACTTATGGACTTGATCTGGACTGGGCTGGGATGTTTTCTCAATGTTCAATTGCTCTTGTATATAAATCTCTTTCTTATGTACATGTGTGTGTCCATGGATTTGTTTCTTTAGTCTACCCACACTAACACACTTAGCATAATTTCCTCCAGCTCTTCCCAAGAAACGATGTGTTTCATGTGATCATCAGAGCTTTTTAGTGATGCATAGTACTCCATTGTGTGTATGTGCCAGAGTTTACTGATCCACTCATCTATCAATGGACATGTGGGTTGTTTCCAACTCTTTGCAATTGTGAATTGTGCTGCAATAAACATTGAAGGACAGATGACTGGTTGTGGTTTATTTCTTACCTTTTCTGGGTACGTGTCGAGTAGAGGGATAGCTGGATCATAATTTCCATTTTCTTTAAATATGGCCAGGTTGCTTTCCACTGAGACTACATATCTAAAAGACCAGTAGCAGTGGAGGAGATCCTATCTTACCATATCCCCTCCAACATTTGTTGCTCTCTGATTTTCTGATAGGGGCTAACTGGAAGGGTGTTAGATAGTTTCTCATGGTTGTTTTGATTTGCATTTCTCTGATGGCTAATGATTGCAAGCATTTTTTTTCATATATTTATTGGCCATATGGGTATCCTCCCTAGGAAACTTCTTTTCAGTTCTTTTGCCCACTTCCTCAGGAGGTTAACTGCTTTCCTCTTTTAAAAAAAAATCATTTTATTACGGGCTCATACAACACTTATCACAATCCATACATACATCAATTATGCAAAGTACATTTGTATATTCATTTCCCTCGTCATTCTCAAAATATTTCCTCTCCACCTAAGCCCCTGGTATCAGCTCCTCATTTTTACCCTCCCCTCTCCCTCATGAACCCTTGATAATTTATAAATTATTATTTTGTATATCTTGCACTGTCCAATATCTCCCTTCACCCACTTTTCTGTTGTCCATCCCCCAGGGAGTAGGTTGTATGTAGATCCTTGTAATCTGTTCCCCCTTTCCAACCCACCCACCCTCCACCCTCCCAGTATCGCCACTCACACCACTGGTCCTGAAGGGATCATCCGTCCTGGATTCCCTCTGTTTCCAGTTCCTATCTGCACCAGTGTACAGATAGTGGTCTAGCCAGATTTGTAAGGTAGAATTGGGATCATGATAGTGGGTGTGGGGGTAGGGGTGGAGGAAGCATTTAGGACCAGGAAAGCTGTATGTTTCATCATTGCTATATCACACCCTGACTGGCTCATGTCCTCCCCGAGACCCTACTATAAGGGGATGTCCGGTGGCCTACAAATGGGCTTTGGGTCTCAATTCTGTACTCCCCCCTTCATTAACAATGATATGATTTTTTGTTCTGATGCCTGATACCTCATGCTTCTCCAATGTGGGTTTTGTTGCTTCAGAGCTAGATGGCCGCTTGTTTACCTTCAAGCCTTTAAGACCCCAGACGCTATCTCTTTTGATAGCCAGGCACCATCAGAGTTCTTTGCCACATTTGCTTATGCACTCATTTGTCTTCCACGATCATATCAGGGAGGTGAGTACACAATGATAAGATTTTTTGTTCTTTGATGCCTGATAACAGCACCTCATGGTCAGACAGGCTGGTGAGCTTCTTCCATGTGGACTTTGTTGCTTTTCAGCTAGATGGCTACTTTACCTTCAAGCTTTGAAGACCCCAGAAGCTATATCTTTTTGCTTTGTCTTTTTTTAATCGTTTTATTGGGGGCTGATACAACCATCACAATCCATACATACATCAATTGTGCAAAGCACACTCGTACATTTATTGTCCTCATCATTCTCAAAACATTTGCTCTCCACTTAAGCCCCTGGCATCAGCTCATTTTTCCTCCCTCCCTGCTCCCCACTGCCTCATGAACCCTTGGTAATTTATAAATTATTTTGTCATATCGTGCATTGTCCGACGTCTCCCTTCACCCACTTTTCTGTTGTCTGTTTCCCAGGGAGGAGGTAACATGTAGATCTTTGTAATCGGTTCCCCCTTTCCAACCCACCCTCGCAGTATACTCGTCACTCACACCACTGGTCCTGAAGGGATCATCCGCCCTGGTTTCCCTGTGTTTCCAGTTCCTATCTGTACCAGTGTACATCCTCTGGTCTAGACAGATTGGTAAGTTAGAAATGGGATCATGATGGTTGGGGAGGAAGAAGCATTTAGGAACTAGAGGAAAGTTGTATTTTTCATCTTTGTTACATCGCACCCTGACTGGCTCATCTCCTCCCCAGACCCTTCTGTAAGGGGATGTCCAGTAGCCTATAAATGGGCTTTGAGTCTCTACTCTGCATTCCCCCCTCATTCACTATGGTAAAATTTTTTGTTCTGATGATGCCTGATAACTGATCCCTTCGACGCCTCATGATCACACAGGCTGGTGTGCTTCTCCCATGTGGACTTTGTTGCTTCTGAGCTAGATGGCCGCTTGTTTACCTTCAAGCCTTTACGACCCCAGGCACTATGTCTTTTGATGGTCAGGCACCATCAGCTTTCTTCACCACATTTACTTATTCACTAACTTTGTCTTCAGTGATTGTGTCAGGAAGGTGAGTATGATGGTGTGCCAGTTTAAAAAAAAAAAAAGAATGCCAGGTTAATAGAAAAAAAATATTCTTGCATTGAGGAAGTACTTGAGTGGAGACCCAATGTCCTTCTGCTACCTTCATACTGAACTCATATATCTAAGTACATATAGCTATTTCCCCATCATCATATATAAATATATTTACATATGTACATGCCTTTGTTTAGACCTCTATAAATGTCTTTTGCCTCCTAGCTCTTTCTTCTATTTCCTTTGACTTTTCTCTTATCCCACTATCATGCTCAGTCTTCATTTGGGTTTCAATAGTTCCTCTTGGTTACATTACCCTTGATCACGCCCTACCAGGCCTCCCACACCCTCCTCGCCACCGATTTGGATCACTTTTTGTTCACTTGTCCCTGGGTTTGTTAATACCAATACCCTTCCCTCCACCTCCCTCTCTCCCAGGTCCCTCCGGAACTGTTGGACCCATTGTTTTCTCCTCTAGATTGTTCATCCAGCCTATCTTATTTAGACAGACCTGTGGACATAGTAAATAACATGCACAAAAAAACAAGACAAAGCAAAAACCAAGCAACAATATAAAACAAAACAACAACAACAAACCAATGACAAACTAAACAAAACACAACAAGGAAAAACTTGTAGTTAGTTCAAAGACTGTTTGTTGGCCTTTAGGAGTGTTTTCCACTCCAGTCTGCTGGGCACCACGCCCTGGCCCCAAAGTCCACCTTCAGCATTCCCTGGGGGCCTCGCCACTCCATTCCCTTGCTGTTCTGTTGCACCTACTTAGTGTTTTGCCTCGGTATGGCAGGATCAGATCAGGTGCAATTCCCACACTGTTTCTCCAGTGTTGTCCCCTATATGTCTATGGGTCAGTGAGGGACGTCATGTCTCATAGTGGGGCCAGCCATGTGGTCCTCTCTGTGGACTGCTTACTCTGAGAGGGAACATCATCCTCAAGGCCTGGTGGGCCAGGATGTGGTCCACTCTTCCTCTTTTTACAGGCCAGGAAGGTAGTCATGATTTTAGTAATAAGCCCTTTTTCTGTTGTGTCATTGCTAAAAATCCTCTCCCAATCTGTGGGTTGCCTTGTTACCCTCTTGGTGAAGTCTTTTGATGCACACAGGTGTTTATCCTTTGTAAATCCCACTTGTTGATTCCAGGTTCACCTGTATGTGTACCCTTCCTTATTGAAGTTAGCTTATGTATTCTCTGTGCCAAGCTTTTTAGGTTTGTCGTGATTCCTTCACTGATGGTCCTAGTAGTTTCTGGTCTACTTCTAGGTCTGTGATCCACCTTGAGTTTGTTCTTGTGCATGAAGTGATGTAAGGGTCTTATTTCATTTTCTACACATGGAAATCCATTGTTTCCAGCACCATTTGTTAAAGAGGGCATCTGCCATCCACTTGATGCTTTTGGAGCCCTTGTGGAAGATCAGTTGTCTATATGCTGATGGTTGTATTTCTGGGTTTTCTGTTCTCTTCCATTGGTTTGAGAGTGTCACTATGCCAGTACCACACTATTTTGACCATTATGACTGTATAGTAGGAGGTAGTCAGGTAAGGCGAATTTTCCAACTTTGTCCTTCTTGAGGAATTTTCTGCTAGTTCTGGGCTTCTTCCCTCTCTATATGAAATTGGTGGTCAGTTTTTCCAATTATTTGAAGAAAGTTATGGGTATTTGAATCAGGATAGTGTTAAACTTTTATAGCGCCTTGGGTAAGATTAACATCTTTACGCTAATGAGTCTTCCAATCCATGAGCATGGGATATTCTTCCATTTGTGTAGGTTGCTTTTGGTTTCCTGTAGTTTTTTCCTTGCATAGATCTTTTGGAGTTTTTTGGTTAAATATATCCCTAGATATTTCTATTTGTTCTGGGCTATTGTGAAGGGTTCTGCCTTCTTGATCTCCTCTTCATTGGTTTTGCTTGATGTATATAGCAAACCAATTGAGTTTTATTTATTGATCTTGTATCCTTCCACTCTTCCAGATTCCTCTATTGCTGTCACTACTCCTATTGTGAAACTTTTGGGATATTCAATGTGCAGAATCATGTCATCTGCAAATAGTGATAGTTTGTCTTCCTCCTCTCCCAGATAGATACCTTTAATGTCCTTCCGCTGTCTTATGTTGTTATCTAGTCCCTCCAGTATGATGTTGGATAGAAGTAGGGACAAGGAACATCCTTGTCTGGTCCCCTGTTTCAATGGGATTGATTTTGTCTTTTCTCCATTGACTATGTGGTTGGCTGATGGTTTTTCATAGATAGCTTGTATTAACTTGAAGAATTTTCCTTCCATTCCTATCTTCTTGAGTGTCTTAATTAGGAATGGGTGTTGGATATTGTCATATGCTTTTTCTGTGCCTATCAATGTTTTCATGTGATTGTGATACTTTTTCTTATCAATGTGGTGTATAATATTGATGGATTTTCAGATGTTAAAACATCCTTGCATCCCTGTGATTAATCCTACCTGATCATGGTGGATGATAAATTTTATATACTTTTGTATTCTATTGGCCAACATCTTGTAAAGGATTTTTGCATCTATGTTCATTAGCGATATCAGTCTGTAGTTCTCTATTCCTGTGAGATCCTTACCCTGTTTGGATATCAAAGTTATACTGGCTTTGTAAAATGAGTTGCCATCCTTTTCTATGCTCTGGAATAATTTGTGAAGGATCAGTGTCAGCAATTCCCTGAATGCTTGGTAGAATTCTCCTGTGAAGCCTTCTGGTCTGGGAGCTTTTTTGTTGGTGGCTTCTTGATAACCATATTTATTTCTTCTTTTGCTATGGGTCTGTTGTGGTTCTTAACGTCAATCTGGGATAATTTAGGGAGGGATTGGTTTTCCACGGATTTGTCAATGTCCTCTATGGTGTTGAATTCATTAGAATACAGACTTTCATAGTACTCGTGATTAGCCTTTTAATCTCATTGGGGTCTGCTGTGATATCCCCGTCATCTCTCATCCAGGCTATTGATATTTTCTCCTTCCTTTTCTTGGTTAGGTTTGCCAGTGGTTGGTTGATTCTGTTGACCTTTTCAAAGAATCAGCTTTTTGCTGCATTAATCTTTTGCATCGTTCCTTTGTCTTCCCACTGGTTTAACTCTGCCCTGATTTTTATTATTTCTTTTCTTTTGCTATGGAGGGGTTGTTCTGTTGACTCTGTTATAGTTGTTGGAGGTTTTGTGATAGCGTATCAATCATAGGCCTCTCTTCCTTTTTCATACATACTGCTATCACGCTACCTCTGATATCTTCTTTTGCAGAATTCCATAAGTTTTGATACATTGTATCCTCATTCTCATTAGTTTCTAGAAACTTTCTAAACTCCTCTCTAATTTTGGCCAGTACCCATTCACGTCACAGAAGGTCGTTATTCATCCTCCAATTGTTTGCCCTTGTTTTTTCTGGTTGTCCTTTTATTAATCTCCAGCTTTATGGCGTGGTGATCCGAGAAGGACACCTGAGTAATCTCTATGTGTTTGAATTTACTCAGGCTCGACTTATGTCCCAGTATACCATGCAAATGGCAGCTTTAAAAAAGCAGGAGTTGCAATCTTAATCTCTGACAATATTGACCTCAAGGTTCGAACAATAAAAAGAGACAAGGAGGGGCACCACATAATGCTCAAAGGATCAGTAAAACAGGAACCAGTGAGCATAAAAAATATATATGCACCCAAGGAGAGACCTACAAAATTTGTCAAACTATTCAAAAATGAAATCACAGATTCAACAATGGTAGCCATGCATGCTTGAAAAGAATATGGGTTATTTTTTGGGGTTTTTTTTTTGCGTTTGGATGGAAAACTGTATATATGTCTATGATACCCAACTGGCTAATTGTAGTGTTTAGCTGTCATTTGCATGGTATATTTTCTGCCAGTCTTTTATTCTTGGTCTATTTTTGTCTGTAAGCTTAAAATGTGTCTCTTGCAGGCAATAGATTGATGGGCTATGTTTTCCAAGCCAGTCTGTGAACCCATTTATTTCAGTGTAGGAATTGAGACCATTGAGATTTAGAGTTATCACGATCTGTGGATTCATTGCTGTCATCTTGTGCCTTTTGTGTTGGGTGTTTTCCTAGCTCCCTTCATATCACTGTGCTGTGTTTTGGTGGGGGGCTTCAATCTTGCCTTCTTTTCCCTCTGAGGCCATGTTATCTTGGTAATTATTATCAGCACATTGGCTTCTGGATGGAGTTGGGCTATATGATGGTCTCCTGCTTGCGTTTGGTGGCTGTTGATCTTTTACCCATTGTGAGTCGACCAGGATCTTCTGCAGGTTCAAGTATGTTATGGCATATTCTTTGAGTTTTTCCTTGTCCTGGAAGACCCTTATCTCTCCTTCTATCTTAACAGATAATTTGGCACGGTAGAGGATTTGGGGGCAGGTGTTATTTTTCCTTTCAGCTTTTGGAATACGTTAAACTCCACTCTCTTCTCCTCTTCATGGTTTCTGCTGATAGGTCTGAGCATATCCTTACCTGAGAGCCATTGTATGTGACTGTCTTCCTTTCGCTTGCTGCTCTTAAAATTTTCTCTTTTTCCTTGAAGTTGAATAGTTTATATGCTTTGGTGAGTTCTTCCTGAGGTTTAGTCTAATTGGTGTCCTCTCTGCTTCCTCTATGAGTGTCTGATTCTCATTCATTAAGGTAGGAAAGTTTGCTTCCAGAAATTCCCTGACTAATTAAGCTGTTGACTTCTTCACTGTGTCTTGTTCCAGTAGATGAATTATTTGAATATTCTTCCCTTCATAGCATCTGTCATTGATCTCAGGTTTTCTTCCACCTCTTTTATTATCTTGGTGGACTGTCTCATTTGCTGATGTCTTCCTGATTGTCTTCAAGATCACTGATGCGATTCTCAGCCTCCTCTAGTCAGTTCATGAACTCCAGGATCTTGTATGTAGCTTCTGTTACTTCATCCATTAGCTCCCATATTTCCCTTTGGTGTGTGGATTTCATCCCCTCTATCGTGGACTTCATTGCCTTTATCATTGCATCCTTATTCTGTGTATCTTCCATCATCTCCTGTATTACTCCAAGTAATCTCAGCATGTCTTTTTGTGGCAGATTGACAACTGATTCTTCTATGAGCATCATTAGGTCTGCTGTTTGTTTGTCTTCCTAATATTTTTGTTGAAAGTGTGGCGGTATGCTGCTGTGTACCTTACAATTTCATGGAGGTGGGTGCCATGTTGCAGGGAGGCCAAGGGGCCCTGAGCTCTTTCTCTGTGTTACTGGTAAAGGTGTTTTTGAGGGCTGTCTGTGGCCTACTATGGTGGTGGGTCAGACTGCTGTGTAGGCAGGTTGCCATGGCAACTCAATGGTCAACAGTTATGAGGGGTCTCAGAATGGAGGGAAGCTGGTGACTGTATGTATGTCCCTGGGTCAAGTTGGTCTGGGCTGTCAGGGCATGATTTGCAGCCTTATTTTTTTTAAGGTACCTATTCTATTAGAAGACCTTGGTGAGGGAGGCCTCGCTGTCATGGGAGGGGCTGCTGAGCAAAGGCAGGAACAACCCTACTGCAGCACTGCTGCTGGTGCAAGTGCCAGGGGAAAGCCTCCACAGGGTGGAGGTTGTGGGCACCGGTGGGCAGCTGTGGAGAACTCAGTATGACTGATGGATAGCTCCAGGTTCGGCGATCTGGCTGCAAGGGGAGCTGTGGGCCAGGTGGTAGCCACGTTGGGGGTCTGAGGTAGTGTGACCGGCATGGGCCAGGGAGCCCCAGGGACCAGGTCGCTGATCCCCTGGGTTCTGGAGCTAGGCTATATTTGGGGGAAGGATGCCCTCCAGACCAAGGATGCACTCTCCACTGTTCTGTGTGTGTTGGGCAGGAAGGGCCAGGGCAGTGATGAGCCACGCTGCCAGGGAAATGGTGGGTACCATGGCCCATGGACATGGCAGATAAGGCCCACCACAGGGGTGGAGTGTCCTGAGTACTGGTGCAGGGAGCCCCCACAGCCACAGGTGACAAAACTCTGCAGGTCAGGCCCTGGGGCCCTGGGTGGGAGTAGGAGGAACCAGAGCTTAGCGGCAGCGTGCTGCCTCGTGGAGAGAAGGAAAGCAGCAGGAGAAGGGAGCAGCTCTGCTGGGGGGTCCATGAGCGGACTGATACTATGTGGTGGTCCAGCCACAGCTTTGAGGAACTCAGCAAGGCAGCCATCCAGCTCCTGGTGTGGTGACCAGGCCGTGGGGTGAGGGGGGCAATCGGCAGGTGGTGACTGAAACATCTCAGCATCAGGAATACCTGAGATCAGGTCACAGATCTCCGGGGCTTTGGAGCAGGTAGATGTGGGGGAGGGCCACCTCCCAGACAGAGGAAGCACCTCGGGTTGTTGTGGGGGTCTTTTCACTCCCCAGAATCCTCCCAGGACACCAGGCTCATCGATCTCCATGGAGGCCCTACTATGGGCTGCTTACCTGGGACCATCTTGCCTCTCTCAAAAGTGATCTGCTTTTGATCACCAATATGCACAGCTTATTTTACAACATATCAGTGATAAAATACTCTTCCCTCCAAAACTATTTTGTCGGTTAAAATTGTAAATAATTTCCATAGCTCCTTTTAAGTTTTAATTACATCTGTGCTTTGATGATTTGTTTGTATCGCTTATCTTTTCAAATGCATTGTGTTGGAGTTAGTTGTGGAGACCTCCTATGTATTTAAGGAACCCCGGTGCCATAGTGCTTATCTAGTCTCTCTGGATTGACCCAAACCCAACGCCCTGATTCAGCTGCATTACAAGAAGTTTTTAAAATGTCAGAATCCTTTCTTCTGAGTGGATTTGAGGCAGCTCATTTGGCCCATCATTCCAGGACACTACACAAAACTACTTCTAATGCTCTAGCCACACACCATAATTTATAATGTTCTTGGACCAACCTAAGGAAAGGTCAATGTATTGGACAGGGTTCTCTAGAGAGACAAACCAGATTGCCAGTAATTATATATAAATATATTTATAAAGATAGATTATATAATTCAGGAAATAAACCATTAAATTATATACAGATAGATAATACAAGAAATTAACAGTTAAATTATAAAGCAGGGAGATACTAGCAGTCCTTCAGGTTTTTGAGAGCTGCCAGGTGCCAGTCCCCTTCTGTAGAGAGAGCTGGGCTATATATACCCAGGCAGCAAACAGCAAGGCAGGTCCCCAATTGTCATCAACTGTCGGTCCCCAGCTCCAGAGATGAACATTCCAATCGTGTGGGCTTAAAGGGACCTCAACTTACAGCAACACAGTCCACAGGCTAGGCATCCCAAAGGTAGTGTACCCCTTTACACTGAGGCACAGAACAACCAAGGTGAGGCTCACCGAGCCATTTATCCCTCTGCCCTTCAGTTAATCCTACTTGTGTTTATCGGCCAGGCTGGCACAATAAACTATCGCAGTCAACAAGTTTGGGAAAAGGAGGAAGGCCCTCAGCAAGATGAATTTGCAGAGTGACAGCGTCCTGGAATGCTCTCAACATAACCATGATTGTGAAGACAGTGCAGGACCGCCAGTGACTCACCCAACAGCAGCAACATCGGACCCACCAGTTGCCCTTGAGTCCATTCTGACTCATGACACTCCCATGAGCATCACAGTAGCACTGTGGTCCCTAAGACTTTCAATGACTGGTTTTTCAGAAGCAAATCACTCGACTTTCTTGAAAAGCACCTCTGCGTGGATTCCATCTTCAACTCTCCAGTAGTAGCCTCACGATCAGCCATTTGTGTCACTCAAGGGCTCCACACACATCTGCCTTTAAACAGTAGCCCCAACAAACAGGAACACAGTGATGGTAGCTGAAGGCATAGAACCCTGGTTACTTCAACTGCTGTCCAGGAAACACATGGTGCTTTTATTTGGGTTTAAACATCTGAATCGATGAACCCGGGTATGAACTTCGAAGTGTGGGTTTTTTATAACCTTTAAAAAATTAATAAAGATAAAATTCACACAACAAAATTAACCATATCAAAAGGTACAGCCCAGTTCCCTGTAGTACTTGTATATTCACAGGGTTGTGAAAATATCACCCCCATGTCGTTTCGAAATGTTCCCATCACCCTAAAAGGAGACACTGCACCCAGTCAGTCACTCCCCATTCCTCCCTGCCTGTGACTGGCTTTGGTGCGCCGATGAAATATCATACTCATTGTCAATAATATTTGAAAGTTGAAACTTGTTCTTCTTTTTCTTGAATTACTATTCAAATGTGATAAAGTGTAATGTTATCATTCAATACTGCACCAGACAAATGTATAGGCATACATTTCTGCATAAAACAACAATGCAATTGAAAAATGTAATTCATGTATTTGCTGCCTATATTTTATGCTTATTTTATTTTTTACTGGCATTTTTGGACAATATTTATTTTCTTTTTCATGGGCATGATTATTCACACAAAGTTCAATTATGGCACTTAAGAACAACTTTATTTATTCATTCAATTATAGCACATAAGAACAACCTTGCTAATTTATTCCCTTTCAGTATTATTTCTGAATACAATTTTGTGGTATAGATTAAGTTTATAAAAATTGATCGGTTCTCGGTCGGTGTCCAGCATTCCAGGTACCCCAGAAATGTAACTTGGTCGTGGAAGGTCATCGGTTTATTGCAATTTTGTTGTTCATTAAAACCTGCTGCCATTTAGTCAATTCCAACTCATGACAACTGTACGGAGAGTTTCTGTGACTGTGAATCGTTACAGGAGCAGACAGCATCGTCTTCCTCCTGAAGTGGGTCTGAAACCAATAGCAGTACTTTTGGACTGTCTATCGTGTCATATTGCGACAAATATAACTGAATGTTCTTGCCATGCCAAAGGCATGGGGCGTTCAGTCTTCAGCTTTAGGGACGGGGCATCATTTTAGCCAGTTTGAGATCTGGATTCTCATAACGAGGGAATGGCTTTCTTTAGTTCAGGTGACTGTCTTCTTATTAGGAGGAACGCTGAGATACTATTTCCCATTTTCAATCCCTCAAAGAAGCCAATATATGTGATGATCAAATTGGTTTAATTGTGTTCTAGCTAATTCCTTAAGCCAGCTGAGGGTAAGATGGCTCTTACTCAAGACAACCCAAGAACCGATCAGACAAGAAGTGTGTTCCGCAGGGTTCTCTTTCTTTCTTTTTTTGTGAGTGTCCTGATATTTTCTTTTCTATTTTTTAGCATTTCTTCCTTTAAAAAAACATTTTATTGGGGACTCTTACAGATACTATAATAATCCATGAATCAATCGTATCAAGTGAACTTGTACATATGTTGTCATAAACATTTTTTTTCTACTTGAGCCCTTTGATATCAGTTCCTCTTTTTTCCCTCCCTCCCTCCGCCTCCCACCCTCATGACACCTTAACGAATTATATATGTTCATATCTTACACGATCCTCTGTGTCCGCTCACCCACATTTCTGTTATCCATGCCCCTTGAGGGGGGATGTTATACATCTATCATTGCCATCAGTCCCCCCTTCCTCCCCTTGCCCACCCACCCTCCCCAGACCACTACTACTGTTAGTGTTCTGGTGGGTTTATCTGTCCTTGATTCTGTGTGTCCAAAGCTCTTATCTGTATCAATGTACATATTCCGGTCTAGCTGGATTTGTGAGGTAGTACTTGAGTCATGATAGTGGGGGAAGAAAAATCAAAGAATTAGAAGAGAGTTGTGTATTTCATGGGTGCTATACTGCACCCTGAGTGAATCGTCCTTTCCATGTGACCCTTCTGTAAGGGAATGTTCAACTGTGTACATATGGGCTTTGAGTCTCTACTCTGACCTCTCTCCTTCAAATACAAAAAGATGTAATTGCTTTTGATCTTCTGATAGCTGATCACATCAAAACCTCGTGAGTACACAGGCTGGTGTTTCTTCCATGTGGGCTTATTTGCAACCTTGCTAGATGGCCACTTGTTTAACTTCAAGCCTTTGAGAGCCAGACACTATATATTTTATAGTCGGGCACCATCAGCTTTCTTCACCACATTTACACATGCACTCATTTTTTCTTCAGCAATCATGTCTGGAAGGTGAGTATCAAAGAGCATCAAGTTATTAGAACAAAGTGTTCTGTGTTGAGGGAAGACTTGAGTAGAGGCTCAAAGTCCTTCTGCCACCTTAATTCTTTAACATATAAATATATGTACAATGTCTCTATATTATATATTAGTATATTTACATATGTAAATGCCTATATTTATACCTTTATATGTAGATTTTGCCCCCTAGTTCTTTCCTCTATTTTCTTTTACTTTCCTCCTCTACAGAGTTTTCTTTTTTGGCATGTGTTCTTCTTGAAATTTTTCTTAAATAAATATTTTATTGGGGTATATTACACCTCTTATAACCAACCATACATCAATTGTACCTAGCACATTTGTACATATGTTGCCATCATCATTTTCAAAACATTTTCTTTCTTCTTGAGCCCTTGGTATCACACCAGGCTTTCAATGGCTGATTTTAACTAATTAGATCACCAGAACTTTATTCTGAGACAATCTCCAATCTCCAACCTTTTGGTTAACAGCTGAGTGCCTTAATTCGCTGACATCTTTAAACACAGAAGCTCATTCAGAGAAAGGTGGGTGAAACTCAAGCTTTGGACTCCTCACTTGAGAAGGTCCCTTCCAAGGCTCTGGATCAGTGCATAATGTATACTCTTTCTACTGAAGATGGTCCCTAATTCATATAGATTCTGAGCACCAGGAAGCCTTGACTTTCTACTCTTATGAAGAGTTATAGCCTCAGAAACCCACAGGGGCAGTTCTACCCCACCCTACAGGCTCTCTAAGAGTTGGCATTGACTCGATGGCTGTGGGTTTGGTTTTTTGGTTTGGAAGCACCACGCATTCTGAGTTGACTTTTGCTTCTAAATGTTCTTTTGATGGGCTTGTATCAGAATTTCTGAGCAACCTGTACCCCTGAGTGGAATTGTTGGGTCATGAGGGAGACATAGACCTACTTTTTATTAGCTAGTGCTTTGTAATTCTCCACCCTGCACTCCTGCTAGCAACCAGAGAAATTTCTTACTCCATACTCCTGCCAGCACTTGGCATTGCCTGAGTTTCTCGGCCAGGCTAATAGCTACGAGTTTTATAGCTTCACATAACCTTAGAATGTAAAATGATCTCTGACTATTGCTTTTTAATTTGCATTTCTCTGGCTACTAATGAGTTTGAGTAGTTTCTTTTATATCCTTGTTAGGCTTCAGGGTTTCCTCTTTTATGAATAGTGCTGTTGTGTCTTCTCCCATTTTTCCTTTGAAGATCTGTCTTTTCTTGTTGAATTGTATGGCAGTTTCCATATTCTAATTATCAACCCCAGGACACTTTCAGGCATAGTCAATTTCTTCTATGTGTTCATCTCCAACGGTAACAACAGCAACAAAACAAATAAATCCACTGCCATTGAATTGATTCCAGTGCATAGCAACCCTATATAGGGTTTCTGAGGCTCTAACTTTCTATAGGAATAGCTAGTCTTATCTTTCTCCCCCTGCGGGAATGGTGGGCTTGAACCACCGGCTTTGTGGTTAGCAGTCCAGCATGTGCCCAACGGTGCCCCCAAGGCTCCCCCACTTGTAAACAGGAGTCCTTAAACTTGATGCAGCCAAACCCAGCAATGTCCCTTCTGTTTGCACTTTTGAAGTCATAGTTAAGAAATGTTTTACCTGCCTTAGCCGACAATGCCATTCTTCTACGTTATTAATTCTCGTTCCAAATTCACCTTTCATGTTTAGGTCTTTCGTCTTTGTCTGCAACATCCTGTTTTATTTTACATAGGAAGGAGTTCCATTCTATTTTTACCCATTTTTTTTCTTTTTCTGCCCGTTGTGCTCCCACTCCCCCATCTACTACACACTCCATCCTCTCTCTTGCTCTGTGGTGTTCAAAGGAGGTCACCCCGAGCTCATGGATGAACACAGAGCTGACTGTCGGCGCCACCTTGAACACAACCAACATCTGGTAGGCAAATTCCCCACCTGACACTCCAATTGCAGAACATTTCTCTTTCCTTACATCTCTTAGAATAAGTATACCAAGTTCCTAAGGTATTCCAAATATACGTTTTATTGGGATTACATTGAAGTTATAAATTTGGGAGGGGGGAATGACATTTTTATAATTAAATTCATCTACTCCAAGACCTGGTATGTCTGAGGAGAGAGAGTTGTGGGGCAGGATTAAAGCAGTTATACAGTAACGAATGTCTTCAAGAGGCTCCCGCGGGTCCTGTCCTCCCAATTGGCCTTGTTTGGGTTTGGAAAGGAAGGCAATAAGAAGCCCGGTTGTTCAAGGAGACCGCAGAGACAGGGGAGCTTGTGCTCTTTGAAAGTCTGCAACATATGAGAGAAGCCCCCATTTAATGAGTCTCTAGCAATGACTGAATTAGGCACCAAGGCAGTGTCTCAGAGACCCACGCGCCAGCAAGAGGAAGAGGAAGCTTTGGCATAGGCCTAGTTTACAGGGATGCTGGGAGTCTGAGATCAAGCTGTTGGCTGTATCTCCTTCCAAGTCTTTGAGGGACCATCTGTTCCATGGCTCTCTCCTAGCTTCTAGTAGCACTAAGTGTGGTTGGCTTGCAGCTGCTGCTCCGCAAGGAGTGCTTCCTCTTTCCCCCTCCCTCTGTATATCTCTCCTCTTTTATCCGCACACTAGACATATAGGATTAGAACTCACCCTACTTTAGTATGATTGATCTCGCCTAACATCTTCAAGACTCTATTTCCAAAGGCATTGGTCAATTGAGGTTTTGTGTCAATGTGGCCAAACCAGGATCATCAGTGGTTTGGCCATTGAAACCTAGTAATTTCCCATGCAGAGTTCTCCTACTTCCAATATAAGTGGATGCTATGGGAAAGCTTGCTTGGCTTTTGCTGGACCTGGATCCTGCTTCTGACCACCAGTTCTTTGGGCTTCAGCCAGTGACTTGCTGTATTACCTACTGATCCTGAAAATCATCAGTAGCCTGAACTTTTACCCGCTGATCTTGGATTCATTTGCCTCTGCAAGCAGAAGCCGGCCATCTGACTTTCTAATGTTGCATTCATCAATCCCTGCAGCTACATGAGCCAGAAGAAGCCACCCGTATGATATCTGACACACAGACCTGGCACTTGCTTACCTCTACAATTGTGTGACCCATTTACTTGATATAAACTTCTCTGAATAATATACCTATATAAGCCTCACTGGTTTGCTTTTTTCTAGAGAACCCACCCTAAAACAGTTATGTGAACAGGTACCAGATGTTAAGACTTCAGTGTATCTTTTAGGTGAGCACAGTTCAACCCATAACAGTGCCCAAGCAGTCAAGTGTTGCAGAAGGTATGCAGAGCCAAAGGGACCTGTGACTGGGACCAAGAGAATGCAGAAGGAAGGTCATAAGGGACTGGGGGCAAGGGTAGTAGATGCTAGCACATGGGTAAGAAGACAAGGCACAGCAAGTTTTAGCTCAGTAGATGCCACTGAATGGCTGAGGCTAACAGTGAACCAGAAATGTCTTCTCACCAATGTCTGGATGCTACAGTCCCCTCATTTTCTCCACAGAAACTTGCATAGCCTCCTGGGAGAATGGGGGGGGGGGGGAACAAATCCAGAAGTGGACTATTAACTGAGATGAGGCTGAGTTGTAAACCAAAAGTTATCTTAAATTGATAAGCTTACTTTTATGAAGATAAATACTTGTGCTTTCACCCTATGAGGTATAAAACATAATGTGGTCACATAACTTTCATTCCCACTGGAAGGGGACTAGATTCCAGCATTGGAAAAAAGATCTGCTCAGAAGGGACATGGAGACTTAAACAAATAGATACAATGGAAGCACTGTAAGCCAGGTAAAGAATTTGTAACATAAGGACACCAAAATCTTTATTTCCGATCAAAGGGAATTTACGAGTAGATCATTGTGGGCAACCATTCTTTCTAGGTCCCATTCAACGTCTGAATCTAAACAAGTAACTTTAGGACATCCTGGACACTCCTTAGATCAGGGTCCTGCTCACAAGAGCTCTCTTTGGTCTTGGAAGCTGAACTCTGGGATGGGGAACTTGTTATAGAGATGGGCTCTCATCTCCCGGGTAATGACATTGACCCCCAGGAAGCCTTCAGTTCACCAGGGCCAGCGAGGCTTCCTTCCACTTGCAGGGGGCACCCCGTCTCTGACACAATGTTCTGCCAGGCTCCTGCAGATGGTCTGGGAAGGGCTTCTTGTCCTGAGATAGGTGACAAGTGTGGCTTTGAAACCTTCCATGGATATGGTCACACATGTCCTCTAAGGCAGATTCTGTTGCCAAGGCAGATCTCAATTCCATTCTAGCACTCAGGTACAGAGTGTTTTCAGTGTACAACCTCTCTTACCCCACTTCCTTCAGCCGGGCTAGATGAAAAACCCCGTCTCCTTCCTCCACCAGCTCCAGGGGATCCGGAAGAAAGGAGGCAGGGTGCTTCTTTTCCAAGGACACCGTGTCCCACACAGCGCTTGGACATCTGCCGCTGTCTCTGCTCTGTATGGCTGTTGGGGCCCTTGGTGGCTCTCTCTGCAGCTGCTGACCCCCATCCCCTGGGAAGCGGGCATCAGGAGTTTCCGCTGCCTTTGCCCTCGTGACTCCTAGATTCTCATCATGGAGTTGCTCCTGGCTCTTCTGTCCAGGTCTCTCCCTGGCTCTGTGTCTTCGGTCATGAACTTCTCCAGGAGGCTCACAGTCACCAAGGCCTCACTCTAGGGAGGGAGCCTCCTGTCTGCTCCATCTTGGGAGCCTCCCTGGTTTATCTGGAACCTGTTATCTACATCCTTAGCTCCCAGTCCTCAGGCGGAAGAAGCCCGGACCCCTCACTTACACCCATAGTTCAGCTCATGAGCAAAGAATGTAAGCATTCTTGATGGTTGAGAAAAGCAAAAAGAACATTTTGTGACACATGAAAATGAGACACAATTGAGATGTCAGAGACCATATATAAAATTGTATCGGGCCATAGTCCCAGGTATTCACTTGCATATGGGCAGCTTTCGCTCGATAGCGGGCAGGGTTGAGTAGGCCCAACAGAGACTGTACGGCCTGCAGAACCTAATAGGTTTACTATCCGGTCTTTTGCAGAAAAAAAAGTTTGCTGAAACTTGGTTCAGACCAGGGGCGGCAAACTTTTGAGACGAAAGAGCCAATCCTGTCTTTCACAACACTTTTTAAAGTATACAAGAGGCATAAATATATTTTTACAAGTGAAATCACCATTATCTGAGTAATATCCCTTAAATTGTTCAATCGTACTGCAGGGCCACGTGCGTGCCCTGAGAGAGCCACAAAAGGCTTGAGAGCCTGGGTGTGCCGACACCAGGTTAGCCGGCCCGCCCTCTGTGCACTCACTCCGACAAGCGACAAGCGTGGCGGCGGCGGCAATGGTGGCAGAAGCTCTCCCTGCTCTCGGAATGGTGGGAGAAGCACACGGGCAGCAGCTTCGACCGAGGGCGTGGTAGTCGCCAAAATCATGACCATGGCTCTCATCATTGAGTCAGAAGAATACTAATTTCTTCATATTTTATGAGAAAAGGCTACTGCTTTCTTATAAGAAACTACAATTCCTGTCTCTGTTACAAAATATCAAATCGACGAGTACATTCTGGGCAGAAAGACGATCGCAAGCCAATTCGTGCTCCTTTTTAGATGAATCAGACGCATTAGAACCACAAACTCAGGCGCTGAAAATATTGAACTAAACAAAACCATAAAAGAAAAGCAACATAGACAAGCCTCTTACCATTGAGTTAATTCCTTTGGGTTTCTAAGACTGCAAGTCTTTCCAGGAGCGGCCAGCCTCACCTTTCTCACAGAGATGGTGGGTTTGAACCGCTCACCTTGCACGTTGCAGTCTAATTCGTAACCCGTTACACACCACCAGATCAACCAAGAACTAAAGTGGTTACTCGTGTGTGTGTGTGTTGAATAGTTTGACAAGTTGGGTAAGAGTAGCGCCACTGATCCTCTTGAGGCACACTTAGATCCTGATTTTGAATTTTAAAACTTAGCAGTGTGTCTCTAATCCCACAGAATGGAACAGGCCTGGGAGGATGCTACAAAGGAGACCCATCAACTTCGGGAGACATTAGCACAAAACAATAAGTGCATGAACTCCGTCTGTTCGTCTGAGCTTTCAAAAATTCATTTGCTGAAAGGCCATTAGCCAGTCAAGCAGTGTCCTCCCATTAGATGCTAAGAGCTGCGAGGACTGACTCGCGTGACACCATTTCTACCCGCAGGGGGGGACACAGCCGAGCGAGCCGGTTTTGAGAGTTGCCTTTGGTTGTCAGGAGCAGACTCAGGGAAGCCAGCTCAGAGGGGATCTGTAAGTGTGGGGCGCTAATGGAGCTGGTCGTGTATAGAACGTAGGAGCAGGCGTTGGAGGAGGGAGGAGCAGATGACACAGAACTGGGAGTGGGAGCGACTGCGTTTTCAGGAGACATGGAGGTCTCTGTGGCAGGAGTCGGGGCACCTTGCTCAGCTCTGACCTCTCCGGTGCCCAGTCTCGTCTCTCTGCAGCTGGCTTATTCTTCCTCTTGGCCCAGACAACTCTGCCCTCCACTTCCCTGGCTCCTGGTTTCAGTGTGCTGTCATTTGGACTATACGGCACATTGCGGCGCCAATGCCTATCTTCTCATTTCTAGCTCTCCTACCAAATCTGATTTTCTTGGCATTTTCATGCTGGCGTTTCCAAGAAAGAAACAGTAGTTAACTCAGCTTTTACATATGTTCAGGCCAAGTTATGAACTAAGTAGCTGCCCAGCCTGTTGATTTTGGTCAGATGTCTACCCTGAACCAATCAGTTCCAGGGACAGTCAGACAGGGCAAAGTATAACCACTTCAAAGCTGCTCCTTTGGCTCTGGCCCTGGAAGGGCTAATGGGAATAGCAAACAATGTGAGTAACCGATCGATCACAGAGCGAGACATATATACAATTTACCCTCTGCTGTGATAACACGGTGAGTAAAATTCACCAGCAAATTTAGCAGCACAGATGGTAAGGGCAGAAAAGGACACCGAGGTAGGCAGGATCATGACTAGGAGAACCTCTTGCTTGTAAGGCTTGTTCCTCCAGAGGTAGTCAGGAGGACATTATCCAGAGGAGATTCAGACTTAGTACTGAATCCAAAGGAGTTCATGGCAGCCAAGGAGACTGATGGCATGATTTCAGGTGACCCTGCTGGGGGAAAGGATCCAGTCTTAGAGGGAAGGAGCCATAAGAGCTAGACACAAACACCATGTTCTCTGCTGTCAGAGCAAACCAGTAATCTCAGCGAGGAACTAGAATATTAAAAAGACCCTGAAGATAGAGGTTTATTCTCATGCAATGGATGGTGTGTGTGTGTGTGTGTGTGTGTGTGTGTGTGTGTGCGTTCATGGAGGGTCGACATTAATACAACTCCAGGGACACACATCAGTCACACGAGCACAAAGGAACAGTAGCAGCACAAGTAACCTGAGTCCATTACCTGCAACATGTCTGAGGCTGCTGACCAATATAGAGGGAGCTAGCCGGTCAGGGTACTTATGTCCTGCTGAGAGGCTAGGAAATGTGGGAGCACAGAGGAAGGAGGGCGGAATCTGGGCAGCTGAGCTTGCTGACTCTTCCATGACCTTGCTTTCACTGTTTACCCGAAGTAAAGGGAGGAAGATGGCAGCCTTAGTTAGGCCCTATGCCCACAGCCAATCAGAAGGGGCCCCATCACCGACGAATGTTGTTGTTAGGTGTCATGGAGCAGTTCTGAAACACTCTCTGTCCCTGCACAATCCTCACAGTTACTGTGTTTCAGCACATTGTTGCCACCACTCCTAAAAGGCCTTCCTTTTTTTAGCTGACTCTTTGCCAAGCTTGATGCCCTTCTCTGAGGATTGGGCTTTCCTGATAACATGTTTGAAGTATGTGAGATGAGGTCTCATCATCATCCTCGCTTCTAAGGCACATTTGGGTTGTACATCTCCAAGATAGTTCGGTTTGTTCTCTGGGCCATGCACTTCCAAACGTGCAAAGGATGTCTGTATGGTAGACCCCCCCTAGTTACGATCTACAGGCTGAGGTCGGCCTGGGGAAGCCAACTAACAAGCCAAATCTCCCCTTAGGATTGGTAAAACCATGCAAAAGGTAAGCTCTGCAGGGCTTAGCCATTCAGGGCTTCATTTTCAAAGGGCAAAGCCTCATGGGTCTTTTTAATTGCTTTTAAAAAGTATGATCTGCTTCTGTTGCTTCCATTAGTTTGCCATGAAGAAATTGCTTAGGTAGTGGCCCCACGTACTTTAGCTGGGTTTATCTGGAGTCAACAGCAGACGCTTAGCTCATTAGCAAAGTGAATGAGAAGAATGGCTTCTCATTGGTAAAATTAGTGATATGTTAATTAACATAAAGGATGTTGGAAATGGGCTCTCGCTGTCGAAATTAATGGTGTTCAAGTTAAGTGACTTGGTTAAAATATCAGGAACTCACTCCACTCGAAGTCAGCTAGATATAAGGCTCTATAGCAAGCCCTTCATTCTTTAACTTTCAGAATAGCATGGGAGATGTGATTCTGCACTTCTCCTGTGTTCAGCGATGATTTCAGACAATTCTGGTTGCCTAACTTGAACCAAAGTCTATTCCTTGGAATATTGTCTTGTCACTCTTAAACTTTTTATCTGAAATACAGACACAGCCCCTAGAAGATCAAAGAATTGGGATTTGCCTGAGCTTAGAACATCAGTTGAATGAACATTTGGGGTCTTTTTACAGATACATTTGTCTGCGTTACCATATTTGGCCTGAGAAATGTTTTCATTATAACATGAAAGTAAGGTTATAGGAAGATGGGATTAATCAGATCCCATCCTATTTTAACCAGGAAGAGGCCAGCCAGTGATGCAGAAGTGGGGTGTTCTATTGAGAGTAGGTAGGTTCCTTTGATCCATTCATTTGTCAAATATTGCTTGCATGAGGTCTAGCTGCCAGGCCTGGTGCAAGACAATGGGGAAGTACAAGGATGCATAGGTTAGACATCGTCCCTCCTAGCCCTGGGGAGCTTGCAGTTCAGAAGGCCAGATTATCAAGCAGTCCGTCAATCATGACAAGGGGGGAAGACCATGGCGGGGACATTCAGAGGTGTGGGGAAATGAAGCACACAAATGATGCAAAAGGGTAAAGTTAATACAGTTCTTTCTCTTTTCTGCAAACACTCAACTGCCAGAATGGATCCCACAGGCCCCTGAGGGTCTCTAACCTATAACCGTATAGACTCGAGGATAAGCCGACCCAAATATCAGCCAAGGCACCTAATTTTACCACAACTGCATAAAAAAATGTGCTGAAAAAACTCAGCGTATACATGAGTGTATACGGTAATAGGGCAAGTGACAAGAATAGCAAGGACGTGCTGGAGACCCTGTGGCCTTCCTCTGCCCATCAGTTTGGGGCCATATGGCAGTCTACCCTCGCACGCAATTCTTAACCCAGAGGACACTGAGATTCAAATCCAATGATGCAATTGGAAGATTTCACCCCAAAAGACCAGGCTGGAGCACATAGAGGCTCCAGGACTTGCCCAAGGGCGTTTGTTGAATCCGTTGTAGAAATGGGAAGAAAATCTCGCAGTGTCACCTGACACTGGGGCTAGCTCCCCTTCCCTGGGCACGTCACCTACGGCGGGGGAGGGGGGAGTAATCTTCTGAAGTATCAAATGACGCTCCCCTTTTGATGAGTGAGCAGGCTGGGGAGCAACGATGAGAAAACTGGGTGTTGAGTTTCCTTGGACGTAATGCCTTTGGAAAACGCAGCAAAGGGGTGCAAGAAGGATGCGACCTACGTTATCAAGGAAGGCAAAATAGTTTAAAATAGCCGCAGACAGCTGACCATCAAGAGGCCTGGCTCAGAACTCAAAGAGAAGGGCGGGTGGGGGGGGGGGGAGCCCAACGTAATATACACTAGAGTCCTTAACCAGGCAAGAGGGCTGCTGCAGAATCCTGGGCTGGATGTGGGTGACTGAGTGTCCTCTTACTTCTGGAGGGTGACCGAGAGGCAGTTTTTAAACACATGTCACTGGAGAGTGGTTCCACTGGAGATGTTGGTAAGCTGACTCACATGAGATCACCCTGTCCGGATTCTTGTTGAGAGGAGGGCAATGAATGTTTGTTTGCTTTGGGAATAGAGGCGCTATGATTCACTTCCCTCTGGGGTAAGGGAAGAGGACCCATGATTAGCCTCACAGTGTGTTCTGTACATCTGCCGACCCCTCACACTAAACCTCAGTTCAACAAAGAACCAGACTTGCTACCACTGAGTCAGTGCTGACACACTGAGGTCTCCTGTAGTTGAGTAGTTGTAGAGCGCCCACCGCGAGGGGGGTGAGTTCAACCTACCAGCTGCTCCACAGCAGAACGATAAGGCTTTCTGTGTCTGTAATGATGGACAGCCTCAGAAACCCACAGGGGCAGTTCTACTCGCCCCAGGCGGTCACTACAAGAAATGGTGACAGACGCTTCTAACGAATAGTCTCTCACATTTCAGATTGTGGAATCTGAAATGAATGAAATTGCTTACCGAATTTCATATATGCTTTCTTCTACTTGGAATTTCTATGATTTCCCTAAAAGATGGTGACCTCCCCGCTGCCAGCAACAGAGAGACTACGGAACGGATTCCTCTCCGCATATCTCTGTCCCATCCCAAAATGATGCCATCGTGACTCCACACCAAAAGGACACCCTGTCCAACTTCCTAATGGATCAAGTTTCTCCAAACTCCCTGTAACAAAGAATAGCAAGACTAAGATCGGTTTTCCCTCAATATTTTTTCTGCTTGAGAGAGAAAAGGTGCTTGGGAAGGAAGGGAAAGGCTTCCCTCTGTCCATCCAGTCCACCAGGAGAGTCCGCCTACCTGAAGCATTTCTTTCTAGGTGCCTCATTTCAAAGGAAGCAACCCATCCCGGCAATCGGCTTCCTTAAGCACACAGCATCCAGGCCGCTGGGCAAGTAAACGAGTTAAAAACTCAGACGTGACTGGCCTCTGTGTGCTCACGCCGCTCCACAGCTCCCTCCTCGTCTAGAAGAAGTTAGTGTTCTACAAGGTCGATAGAGTGTAGAGAGATGGTTGTGTTGGGGAAGTGAAAGTGAGCGAATAATGTAAGCAATTGTTCAAAGGTTTGCCACATGGAAACAGCAATCTCTCTAGCTCCAACTCCCCGAGCTCATAAGAGGGGAAAAAAATTATCCTGCTTGACGGGATAAATCCTTTTAGCCTCCGTAGGTCGTCCGTATGGAAGAATCCAGAAGTCATTTGCATAGATGAAAGAAGCCGAACCTCAGTGAATTTTTCATTCCTGAGTATTGGCTCAGCATCCCACTCACTGCCTACTGGACATGGATTTCTCAAAGGCCACCAAACCCAGCATGTTCAAAAGAAAACCTAGTTTCTCCTCTCCTCACCCTGCTCCCACAGTAGTGCTCGTGCTCTCAGTGAAGGCCACCACCCGAGCTGGGGGTCCAATCTACAAACCAAGGACGCTTCCTGGGGACCCTTTTATGCCTTTCTCCCTTACCTGCTGTCGTAGTTTTTGTTTGCTTGTTTTTTAGTTCTACTCCAACAGAAAAGCCACAAGGAGGTGATTTCAACAAAGAAGGATTTCGTTTCTCAGTTTAAGAGACTGGGAGTCTGAATTCAGGGTGCTGGTAATTGTGGGTGTCTTTTTTTTCCCACTGGTGGCTCTGCAGGAACAGCCTTCTCTCTGCTTCTCTGCTTCTAGCACCCTTCGGGTTCTTGGTGAGCTCCACATGGTACATACCTTTCCCCTAGTGGAGCTCGATTGTCTCTGCGTCTACATGGCTTTTCACGGCACTCACAAGTGACTGAGTTTAGGACATGCTCGACACCAGTCATTGTCCACTTTCCTCACGCCGTGACTCTTTCAGACAGTTCCTCATGTTGTGGTGACCCCCAACCATAACATTATTTTCATTGCTAATTCATAACTGTAATTTTGCTACTGTTATGAATCTGGTGAACCCTGTGAAAGAGTCATTGAACCCACAAAGGGGTCCCGTCCCACAGGTTGAGAACCACTGCTCTACACGATCTGGCCTCATTTAACAGAGAAAAGAAAACTCTATTGACAAACAGGTTTATTGTCACAGATTTAGAGATTAGATCCAATACCTATTTTGAGGGGCCGGCAATTCAATCTATAACACCTTCCAATCAATTATGAAATCCTGTTCCTTCTGTCTCCTAAATAACTCTGTTTATTGGCTTTCCTTTGTTCCCACTGACTGCTGCTTCCCTAGCCCAGGCATCTATCCCCTCTGATAGCATCATCACACCCTATTTGAGGTCCTGCCCCCTGTCATGTCCTCTATCTGCTTCCTGAATTGTGAACCTTGGGAGAGGGATCTTGTGAAAATGCCCATCAAGCCTGTCAACTTCCTGTTTCCAGTCCTTCAGTGGCTCCCCATTGTCTGGGAATTAGGGCTCTGAAGACCTTTATTTGAACTGGCTTATCTATTTTTCCCTCTGACTTGGCACTTCTGCCCCTCCACACCTCATTCTTAGCTATTGAAACCGTTCAACAACCAGAAGAACCTGCCCTGCATCCTCTGGGCCTGGTGATGCTGTTCTCACAACTTGGGAACACCCCTTCTGACTCTCACTCCTCCTCGCCTGCTCAACTCCTGCTAACGGTCAGCTCTCCGTTTAGATGTCTCCTTTCAACATCATTTATTTGCTTCAATGGCACAACCTCGCTTGGGAGTACAAATGCCTATCTATCCATTTAGCTGTAGTTTCTACTGAAATGTATGCTCCTTCTATGACATTCCAGAAAAGACAAAACGGTAGTGACAGAAAGCAGATCAGAGGTTGCGGGGGGGGGGGGGGGGGGGTTAACTACAAAGCTGTCCCAGAGGCTTTGGAGGTGTGTGTGGTGGGACTGCCCCCTACCTTGACTATGGGGATGGTAGTTGTGCCACTTGCCCAGACTCATCAAAATGCACCCTTCACTAAACACATCTTATTGTATCTAAACTATACTTCAATTAAACTGATTTTGAGAGATAGAAAAAGCATGCTGGTAGAGGGCAAGTTGAAACTTATAAGAGTGCCTAGCCTATAGTGAGGAACTACAAAAAAGAATTATTAAACGACTAACTGGATAAGTAGATAAATATTATTTATTTTCTCCGGTTTATTTTTACAGTTATAAAATTCAAAAGACATCGACATGTAGGAAAAAAAAAAAAGGTGTTAAGATAGCATCTGCCTCAGGAGGGGCTTTCTAGAGAAACAAACCAGGGCTGCCTTTATATGTGTACACACAGAGAGGCTTATCTCAAGGAACCAGTGCACACAGCTGTAGAAGCTACTAAGTTCCAAGTCTGGGGCTCAGACGCCAGACAGTGGCTTCTCCTGACTCATCTAGCTGCAGGAGCTGATGTACCCAAGATAAATAACTAGGTCACACAGCAGGCCACTGGCTCAAGTCCAAGGAACTGGAGATCAGATGATTAGCCAGGTGCTGGGTCCACACCTCACAAAAGCAGCAAGCAAGCTTTGCCCAAGCAAGCAGTCCACAGATATTGGAAACAGGCCACACCCCTGAGGAAACTCCCTTTCAACTGAATGACCGCTCACAGGCGCTCTCATAATGGAAGTGCTTACATTCCATTAAATCTCATCATGGGGATGATTACATCTTAACTGCCAAACCACTGAGAACCCTGGTCCGGCCAACTTGATACACAACCTTCACTATCATCCCCTCTGATCTTGGCATGCCATGAATGGGATTCAAAAACCCTTCATTCGAAAATATAATGTGTACATGGGTCTGGGGCTGGGGACTGGTTCCAGGATGAACTCGGGAAAAGGAGACCGTGCTTGAGTACCGGAGAAAGCAGTTCTAATCCCCGAGGTATGGAGAGGGGGTAAATAAAAGGGTCCAAGCAATGGGTCAGTTCTGCTGCCTACCTGCCCCAAGCTCCCTTTCTGTAAGTGCAGGCCAAAGCACCACGTGATAATGGCACTGAAGAACCCCCCTACCTGGTCCCTGAGGTGCATACTCCATCTTATTCCCAAACAGCAACTCAGGGAAAACAAGGCGGAAGCCCCTGTGCAGACCACCTCTGAAAGGCATTCACACGCCTACGGAGAGGCTGGCTGGAAGTAGGCCACCCTTTGGCGGGAGGCCAACGTTGTATGTGATTACCAAAGCTTGCTCAGGCGTTCAAGGCCAGGAGCCTCTTCTGTTTGTGGAAACCTGCGCTGACGGCCTCCATGGAGAACAAGACTACTTAGAGTTGGAAAGGTTCTGTTTTCGCATGACTTCATTTTCAGAGGAAGAAAGGGGGAGCAGAAAGGCCAAGAGAGTTCTCTGGGCTGTGAGGACATGGGACTGCAACCTCACTCTGGCTTCATTTCCGGCCCCACGGAAGGCCCACTGCCAGCAGGAACCTTCCTGCACCCCGGGGTGGCCTCCCAGACTTGTTTGTGTGTTTACCTTCCAGTGCCACAGGGTCTGAGTCTCTCTTTCTTTATAGCCCAGCACTGATTAACCAGGTTTACTCTTAGCAGCGTTTTAGAAAGGATGAGGTGAGTCAAAGTTAAGGTGCTCCGGAATTCAAATGTTCTCCTATTTGCGTTACTGAAGAGATCAAAGAACAAAGGGAGTCAGACTCAAACTCAGAGGATCACACAGTTACTCAATGACTGAGAGATGATGGGCCAGCCCTCGCCTTGTTCCTAACTCACAGCCTCCCTGGGCAGTCCTCTCCTCACAGGTTGCTCATCCCCACCTCTTTCCCCCTCGCACACTTGCGGGGGACTGTTGAATGAATAAACACACAACCTCGTTTGTAAGTAGGTGCCTTTGGAATTCAGGATGCATTTTCCAAAGGAAACGATGTCCTAAGAGGGATTTGGTTTCCTGGGTCTGCCGACAGGGCCTAATGAATCTATCACAGGTCAGAAAGGCTGTATGGTTTCCGTGGGAAATCAGGGCAAAAAGAAGTACAATTACCATCCTCATCAGAAAATCAACAACAACAAAGATCACTGAACAGCTTGCCTGGAGTTGAGCTCACCACACTGGCGGGCGAGCCCCACTCAAAAGTAGAAGGGAGCCTGCCTCACTTCTAAATACACGATCAGGCCTCCAAATTAGTGACTTCCTTTCCTAATAGCCGAATCTCGCTCTGGCAGCTGCTCAGATCAGCCAGGCATACATTACTTTCATCTTTAATAAACAGGCACGCTGAAGTCAGTGCTGGTTTCCATGGCAACCAGATCACGTTATTCCACTGATGCTGGGGCCAGAGAGGAAGAAGGATTTGAATGCTTTTGTTTAGGGTGAGGTGGGGCGGGTGGGGAGGGGCACTGGCCCCTGAGATGGCCGGGTAAGGCGAAGTGAGAAAGTACAGTGTACTGATCTGCATTTCCTGAGGGAACCCCGGCTAGTCACCTGTGAGCGTGGGGAGCGGCTGTTTCTGCCTTGTAAGACACACAGAGGGAAGGAAGGCCTGATCCGTGATAGAGAAAATATGGGGCAGGGCTGAGTCTGAGAGCCTCGCACACACCGACACTGGCACTGCCAAGGAGCTCAAAGCTGCTTGATGTACCTGTCTTCACTCACGGCGTGCGCCCTGCCCTGTGCTACCATGCTGAAGGGTTGTCGCGCCGCCGTTCAAGGCGCTTACAGTGGGAGAAGACAGGCACTCCCACGAATGGATCGGACGCTCTGCTGCTAGATGGAAGGTCGGCCTCCTAAGTCCACCCAGAGACACCTCTGAAGACAATTCTGTGATCTGCATCCCAAACTCCAGCCATGCCAAGCCTGCCAAGTACAGGTCTACTCTGATGCCCTGGGGTCGCCATGCCTTGGGATCAGGCCCACCCTAACTGGTTTAGAAGAGAGCGGGCCAAGCAAGGGGAGGCACCAACAAAACGGGATGGTGCTGGAGTGGCTAGAAGGCCTGGCAGGCTTCCCGGAGGAAGCTCAGCCCTTTCTCCTGTATGAGGCAAAGTTCCCAACACCTTCCCCCTCCCCGAGGCCTTGAGCTTGGCCAGTGATGACTGTGGAGTCAGCAGCCCTGGTCTGTCTGTTCCTGATGCAGCCCCACCCCCACCCCAACATTCCAGAGCTTGGCCTTTCCAGAGCGCACTCTGCGTGGTGCACTTGGTTGGCAATGACTGGGGACTGACTCACTGGGAATCCTTTCAAAAGCCCTGACACCCTGCTCATGGCCGATGGTGTCCTTCATCCCCCTGAGTCATCTGTTTCCCTAGCTGTTGGCAAGGTTCCTGCTTTGAAGGAACCGTTCACATGGAAATGCACTAACAAAACATCATTGAGTTTTTTTGTCCACCCTTAGGTGGTTTGTTTGATTTTTCTCCTCTGTCCAAGTAGAAGGCGGAACCTCCAACGCTTCAGATTGATGCTTGCAGAAGCCGACTTGTGCTGTTGACTCCTGGAGACCTGAATAACACCGCTTGACGGTCCCCTCCAAGGTTTGCTCTAGTTCTTCTTCTAAGATCTTGCTAAGATCTTAGTTTCTTAGTGTTCTGTCACCACAGTAGCAGAAGGGAATAGCTTTCGCAACCAGAAACTTGGTTTCTCACCGTCCAGATTCAGGGCACCGGCTCTTTCTCTACCATGTCTGGAGGCAGCTTCTTATGTCAGCATCTGTATCTCAGCACACTTAGGTTCCTTGTCTGTCCCTGTTTGGGCTAATTTGTTGTGTCTAATTGGTTCTAATCCCTTCTGTATCGCAAAGGTTTGTTTGTTTTTAGGACTCATCCTACATTGCTCATAGACGTAACAAAGCTCATTCGAAACCTCACTTCTATCGATTCAAGTCCATTCTGACTCATGCGGACCCACAGGGCAGGGTAGAGCTGTCTGTGTGATTGCCACACTACAAGTGGATGGCTATCAAGAACACAAATGGATCGTTCTCATTTCTCCTAGGCTGACAGTCCTCATCAAGGTTTTGGCTGGACCATTTCCTTTCTGTGTCTGCAGATGTTCCTTGAGATCTCTTGGTGGTCCCTACTGTCTGCTTTCCCCTTGTGTGCATCACTGTGTCTTTAAAAAAAAAAGTTTTTTTTAAAGAAGTGATCAGGTTTAGGACTGGAAGGCACTGGAAGGCACGAAGAAGAAGAAGCACTGGAAGGCACGATCGGGTAAGCATTGGACTGCTAACCACAAGGTCAGTGGTCCAAGTTCACCAGCTGATCCACGGAGAAAGACTTCCAGCCTCAGGAGCTCTATGTAGGTTGACAATGAATCAGAGTGGACAGCCTTGGAGGGAGAGAGGTGACTAAGATACTCCAATCTGTTTTGAATTTCTTTTCCCTGGGCACCCCTACCCCACCCCACCCCCCTCACACCGCCCCCTCTTGCTCCTGCTGTCTTTTCCCTCTAGGTGCCTCCCTCTACTCCCTTTCTCCTATGCTTTCCCAGGTTGGCCCTCCTCCATTCTTCCTTTTCCTGCTCTCTGCTCCCCTTCTCCACATGAACGGAAAGAAGTTTGCTTTGCCCCAGGAAACCCACTGCAGGAGGGAAATACTTAACCCAGGAAACAAACGCTTCCTCTTATCTGATGGAAACCAGCGGTCTCATTGTTTCTATTAAAAGAGCAAACTGCCAAAGGCCACGCCAGTGAATCCGCCAAAATGTTTACTTGGAGTTTATTACTTGTTCTCCCTGTTTATGGTGGAATATTTTGGAAGCCTCTCTTGACCTTCTCTTGATGTGAAATACCTCCTCTATTGAGTGGTTAAACACTTGGCAGTTAATTATGGCAATTTCAGCAATTTCAAACCCAGCAGCTATTCAAGGGAGAAAGATGTGACAGTCTGCTTCTGGAAAGATTCACACACACACACACACACACAGCACCAACACGAACAACACCAACTAACCTCACTGCCATCGAGTAGATGCCGACTCATAGTGCTGACCTGTGGGTGGCAGCTCAGTGAGTAATTCAGGATACCACCAGAGCTCCGTGTGTGTGTGTGTGTGTGTGTGTGTGTGTGCCCAAGTACATTCAATTGCAATTTAGGCACCCACTTCCCACCTCTTGGTGGAGCTTCTACCCACAGATGCACATGGCCTTCCTCCCTTTGTGAGTTGTCCCAAACTAGAAAAGCCTCCACCGAAAGTGAGCCTGTGCACGTGTGCCTGTGTGTTTGTGCTTTCGTGCACATGTGTGAGACTGCGCATGCGAACGGGAGATCTGGCCTCTCTGTGCCAAATGGCTATATCTCCACCCAAATCGGAGGCAGAGAATCAAGGTCAGCTTTAGGAAGGGAAAAGAAATGGCTTAACTTCAGGCTCAGCGCCTTTGTTTCGGGATCTACCCTTCATTCCTCCTGGGACCCCACGTATATAGCAACTTGTCGTTTTATACCTAGGAAAAGGGAGGAAAACGTCTGGTACCTGAAATTGGACCCGAGGTCCCATCCAGCTGACCTGTTGAAGACCCTGCTTCCCACACTGGAAAGAACCCAGGTGTGGGTTGGAAGCTCTGAGTATAACCCAGCCTTGAGTGTGAACTCGGGACATGACCTCACACAAGGCAGAAAGGTTATCCTTCTAGTGCCTCACTTGTAAAATGAAGTTGTGGGTGAGTGGGTTCTGACTCCTGGTGACCCCGGGTGTGCAGAGGAGGGTGTGCACAGCAATGTCTTCAGGTTCTACAGTCACATACATTTTGAGGTAGATTCTTCAATAAAGAGGGTCAAGAAGTGAACACATCGCCTTTCTGACACATCTCCCCTACTCCCCCTACAGAAGATGAAACCCAGGTGCCTTCCCAGAAGCCACACTAGAACTCTAGTCATGTCGCCTACTATTAATAGACTCTGTTTTTGCCATAACAGAGCAGGGTAGTTCTAGGGGAAAAAATCATACGGAATTTCACTTCTACTGGAAACAAGCACTTTCCTGGGGGAACCAGACCACTAGGACTTGCTGAGACTGACATACCGTCCTGTTTACATAATGCACCTCAGCCTCCTTCCATTTTAGGTGAGTTGGCTTTTGAACCATCCGCCGAGAGCCCACTGTAATTTACTTCCTTTGTGGTGGAGACACACATGTTTAAATTAGTTAAATTGCTTTAATATGGGGTTGCTTTAAGGTTCAAAAAAACCTTGATCACTCTTTCCAAGAAAACATTAGCCCACAACATGTGGACTAAATCTGTATTCTCAATCATTCATTGGTTCCATCTTGGGTTCTTCCTAATGACTTCATTTTGGTTTCATCGTTGCGAAATCAACTCCAATTTTGGATGGGAATCAACCCTCTAATGGCTGTGCTGCTAGTTTGAGAATGCCTTGCTACATTGCGTGTCCTGTGACTAGACGAAGCCCGCGGCGACCGCCCCCCCCACTGCCCCCCGTGGTGCGCTTGAGAGGGGCTTAGTGAGGGATGAGTCCCCCTGGTGCGGTGGAGGGGGCTCAGTGAGGGATGGAAAGGTCGGTTTGGAGTGCAGCAGCCTTTCAGGGGGAGGAAGATGTAGCCAGGGGCTTCTGCAAAGATTATAGGCAAGGAAGCCATTTGGGGCAGTTCTACTCCATCTGATAGGGCCTCGTCGACTCAACACAGTGGGTTTGTGGGTTGTTTTTTGTTATTTTGCCCAGTCAAGACATCTGTGATCCATTCGAATTGCTGTCTGGAGCCAGGTAAATGACTTCCTTGCTTAAACCAGTTCTCACACTGACCTCTTCTCCCTCCTTCTCAATGGAGGCCAGTAGGAGGCGGGCTGCCGATCCACATGAGTGCAATTTGAACAGTCTGAAAAACATGCAAACATATTATTAGCAAAGTGTTTATACAGCCCCTTTCCCTTAGGTGCTCGTAACCCTTTAAAGTCACAATCTAATTGCTCCTTCCGGCAATACTCTAAAATATACATGGCACATCAAGGATTATATTAGTCCGGGAACTTGACAGTTGTGAATAAATAAAATTTATGTTCCATGTCTCACATCACATTTTTTATTTATTTGAGGGAAAGCTCTGTGTCCCCGGTCTCTCTCAAAAAAGATTTGAGACAATTTACCAATGAATATGTGTAGCGTCACTCTCATAAGAATAAAGCCAGGGTAGAAGAAGACAAAAGCTCTAGTCAAACAAGACAAGAAGACTCGGTTAGACCAGTCTACAAATTCCATGTTGCCAAGGGCAAGCAGCAAACAGACAAAAGGTTATTACCTCACAAATAAAAAATATGTAAGAAAATCAGTAACACTTGAGTGACTATTTTGTGCAAAGAACATGATGAGACCTAGAAAAAGAAATAAGCAAGATATGACAAAATAACAATCTGTGGATTATCAAGGGCTCATGAGGGAGGGGGGAGCGGGGAGGGAGGGGGGAAAAAGAGGACCTGATGCAGAGGGCTTAAGTGGAGAGCAAATGCTTTGAGCGTGATTAGGGCAAAGAATGTACGGATGTGCTTTATACAATTGATGTATGTATATGTGTGGATTGTGATAAGAGTTGTATGAGCCCCTAATAAAATGTTTTTTTAAAAAAAAAGAAATAAAAATAATCAAACATAGGGAAAAATGCTTACACTTTATTTAATTTCTACAGAAAGAGTGTCCGATTAAAAAAGGTAACAGTTTTCACCCAACTGAAAAATAAATCCATACAAGAAGCTGTAACAGGGTGATGGTGACAATGTGGTGAAATGGGTGCATTTACTCCGTAAATGTAAAAGCACTTTAGTATCTTATATGGTTCTAGGAACATATATTTCCATATTTCTCAAAATTTTAAATTCCCCCTATATTTTGTCTTCCTTTTGCTTCTAGATACCTACGCATCTGATGGACAGATTTGTGGATTAGTTAATAGATATGTGCTAGATGGGTCTGACAGTATTGTTTGCACTAGCAAATGATTGAAAACATCCAACACCTCTGTTCTCATTCCATCGGAGTGGAGAGCAGAACTACTGTTTGGGGTTCCCGAGTCTTCCAGATCTCTCCAGGAGCAGACAGTCTCTTAGTTCTCCTCCAGAATGACTTATGGCAATTCTGTGGGATAATTAAATAAATTATATTACATGGGAAGTATGAATATCAGTCAGCATTAAACAGCATGTCATGAAAAAAAACCCACAGAAACATGTCCCTAGAAAACAATTAGAATGGCTGTTTTCAAAATTAAGATTAGCAAATGTGAGCAGGGATGTGGACAAACTGGTAGAAATAAAAAAAATGGTGCAGCTATTCTGGAAAACAACTTAGCGGTTTCTTATAAAACGAAACATGTAATTACCTCACAACCTAGCAATTGCACTTTGGGCATCTAGTCTATAAAAATAAAAATGTACATTCACACAAAACCCACACATGAATGTTCATAGCAACTTTATGTGTAATACCCGAACTAGGAAACAACCCAGATGTTTTTCAGCCCAGATGGTTAAGCAAACCATAGTCCATCCATATTGTAGGATACTCATCAGCAATAAACAGTTACTTACAACCCAATTGAATCTCCAGGGAGTTCTGCCGCGGGGGGAAAATCAATCCCATAGGGTCACATAGTGTTTGATTCTGTTTATATATATTTGAAATGATAGAAGAATCAAAATAGAGAACAGATCAACGATTTCCAGGTATTCAGAGTTGGAGTAGCCAGGGGGAGGTGGGAAATGCAAACAGTCCTTGTGCTAATGGAACTTCTCTGTATGTCGACGATGATAGTGGATAGGTAAGTATACGTGCATAATACAATTGCATACAATTAGACACACGCAAAGAATACAAGCTAAACTAGGGAAATCAGAAGTGATGGATCATTTCAATGTCAAGATTCTGGCTATCATAATGTACTACAGTTTTTTGAGATGCTAGCTTTGGGGAAAACAAAGTACAGGACACCTGGGATCTCTGCATTATTTCTCATGGGTACGTGAGAATTTACCATTATCTCAAAAAGTTTAGTTTCAAAAGTACAAAGTGGATCTATATGGCGTAATATGGGACCAGTTACGTACGACAGAGTGAGAAAAGCAAGTCATAAAACAATAGGGATAATATCCTATTTGTGATAAACTAAGTGATATATGAGATTGGAGTGTGTGTGTGTGTGTGTGTGTGTGTGTGTGTGTGTGTGTGACTGCCTAGAAAGACTACCACTGGCTCCTTCTGGAGAAGAGGTTGGGGAATGAGATTAAGTTTTTAGTCAATATTCCCACCGTTGTCACAGTTATCTGCAACCAACATGTCTTCCTTTTGTAGTTAAAGCATTTTTCTCATTTAAGGAGAGATGAAATATGTGAACTGTAAGGGCTGATTGATTGCTATCCCCACACATCTGTCAATGTGTTGTACTGTGGTGACTTGCTGAGATGCCACTGGTATTTCAAATACCTAAAGAGTCACCCATGGTGAACAGGCCTCAATGGAGCTTCCAGAATTAAATACTAGGAGGGAGGCTCTACTTTTTAAAAAGAATGGGCCGTGCAAACCTTCTAAGCAGCACTGGAACACTGTCTGAGAAAGTGCCAGCAGAGGAAGCCCTCACACTGGACGGTGCGCAGACTCGGATAGGGGAGAAGCCACCTCTTTCACGCAACCTCCTTCATGACATGGATGGAGCCAAGCTTTTGGAGACCTCATTCACTGACGACACACCCCGGAAAATGAGGAGAAATAACTGCAAACATCCATTCAGAATCAGAGCATGACCAAGATTCAAGAAAGACAGGAAGTCATCCAAATAAAATGAAACCCATCAAATCCCATATCATTGGCATTAATGAGCTAAATAGGCCACTATTGGCCATTTTGAAACAGACAATCATATGGCCTACCATCAGGGACAAACTGAAGAAGAATGGTGTTATTTTCATCATCAAAAGGAACCTTCCAAGACCTGTCCTGAAACACAACATTGTAAATCATCTCTGTACCTACAAGGGAGACCAGTTAATGTGACTACTCCTCACCAACCACGAAGACCAAACATCAAGACATTGAAAATTTTCCATCCCCTCCCAAATGTTTACAGTCTGAAGCTGCTCAAATATGCTGTCACAATGCGCTGATACTCATTGGTGACTGACATGTGGAAGTTGGTAAAAATAAAAAGGATCAATATTCATGGGAAAAAATGGCCTTGGTGATAAAACAATGCTGAAGATTGCATGATAGAATTTTGCAAGACCAGTAGCTTATTAACTACAAATACTCTTTTGTCAAAACATAAATGGTACACATGGACTTCAGTAGATGAAGCACAGAAATCACAATGACTACATCTGTGAAATGAAATGACAGAATGGCTCAATATCATCAATAAGACGAGGACTAACTTTGGAACAATAGCAGAACAACCTCTATTCAAGTTCAAGATGAAGAAGAGAATATTAAGACAAGTCAATGAGAGCCAAAGTTTGAACTTGAACACATGTGATCTAAATGTAGATACGATTGAAGATTAATGACTGCAGTCATATGAATTGTGGAATGACATCAAGAGCAACGCACATGAAGAAAATTAACGTTTGGTAAAATGATAAGAAAGAAACGATACACCAAAATAGTTGTCAAGAGATTCTGAAACTTGTCCTCGAACATAGAGTGGCTATAGAACTGACCAGAATATTTCAAAACAGTAGCTTAAAAAGACAGAGTCAAATGTTATAATAAAGAAGTAAAAGATCTAGAGTTAGAACTGCAAGATTTGGATTTTTTCAAAAGGAAAGCAATGAAGAAAAAATGTCAAGTCTCGAGAAGGACTCGATAAAGAAAATAATGAACAATACAAAGAGTATCAAATAAAGAGGGAAAGAATACGCATCACTGTACCTAAAAGACTTGGTTAGTGTTCAACCATTTCAGGAAGTAGCAAATGACAAGAAGTGATGAGATCGGATAAAGAAGTTCAAGCTGCACTGAAGTCACTGGTGAGAAGGAGCGGTGGGTAGGTGGGATGGCGGGAGCTCCAGGAATTCAAGGACTTTCACTTGAGGTGTTTCAACATGTGGATGAAATGTTAGAAGCATTCACTCGTCTATGCCAAGAAATACGGATCAGCAGGCGACACAACAGGAAATCAAGGAACCAGACACAGATTCCGATCCAGCAGAAGGCGAGGAGCCAAAGAGGATTCACTCAGCTCATTCATTCTCTCTCTCTCTCTCTCTCTCTCTCTCTCTCTCTCTCTCTCTCTCTCTCTCTCTCTCTCTCTCTCTCTCTCTCCTATGAAAAGTCTTATGATACCAAGAAAATGTCATCAGGCTTGACCCACGCTTACCCAAGAGTGTCTAGTTGACACAGTCCCTAACCATCACAAAGGGATGCCCAGGAGGTAACTGGACAACAACGTGAGGTCTAGACTTCAGAGGAACGGTCATGTTTACGTAATTGCTGGGATGCAGCACCAGAGATTGAGGAAGATTCTATCTCCATCACCCTTCCCACATCTTGAGTACATAGGGTTTGAAAAGATAATTAAGGTTGCTGCAAGAGGAACAATAAATGCCCTAATGAGTCGCAGCAGGCGATGAGACCAAAGTTCTGCATGAAGGAGAGGTGCCCAAAGGGGAAAAGCTGTCAGAGCTGAGGTACCACGGCCACCCGATGTGAGCAGAGGCGGCAGAAGTCACCAAGGATGGAAGAGAGAGGCTTCCACTTGAGGATGGTTGGCTCGCCACTTGTGAAAAGAGCTACCTTAAGACCTTAAGAAAGGTTTTGAAATAATGGTTGGTGTCCAGTCAGCATTTAGCTTCATATCTGCGTTTCAAAGATACACGAATTCACCAATTCGAATTGTCCTTCACTTTCCGTGGTGACCCTCTGTGTGCGTGACCCAGCTCTGGAGAACAGTGCAGAGCTGGCTGTATTTTCTCCATGCTCAGGGATGTCCTGGAGTTTCTGTGCTTCCAGCTGCTGTTTGCTGAGTCTGGCATGATAGCCACCTTTCCCTCGTTATCGCCTAGTTTATCAAACATTGTGCTTTAGAAATATTTCTCCTTCATAGACAGGGTTAGACCGGTGTTCTTAGGAGAGTGTTCCCTACGTCTGCCCATCAGCACACCATTTGACCTTGACTTGGTGTTGTCCTGCAAGAGATGGCTCTGTGATATTTTATTTCTGCTTCAAAGCTGCTGTGTGTTCACTCTCTGCTTCATTTATTGTCAGCAGCTCTGGAGCAGCACATAGGGTTTCTGTGTCATCGGGGTGCCTACAAGGTCACTGGGCTCAGTGAAGTTCACTGCCTGCCATTTATGTGAGAGTTAAAGTAAGACTAGTATTTCAGGACTTTTTAGTTCCACTTGGAGTGGTTGAACAAATTTTTCAGATGTCATTAAGTTAAACAAAAGGCCATTTGTAAACCGTGGATGTCAGCCAAGACTGTGAACCTTGCTCTTGAAGATCCACACCCAACTCACTACCGTCCAATTGATTCCAGCTTATAGTGATCCCATAAAACAGAGTAGAGCTGCTTCTGTGGGTTTCTGAAACTTTCCAACTTTGGGGTACTACCAGCCATGTCTCCCTCTGAAGAGTGACTGATGGGCTCACCTTGGTGGTTAGCAGCTCAATCATAACCACTACCTTTGAACACCGAGGAGCCAAAGTCAGTGGAAGAAATGAGGAAGTAGAAGAACTGAACAGAAAAATTTAAAGGCCTCCTCAAGAAGACAATTGATCAAAATGAAAGATGCAAAGACTAAGAGTTACACAGAAGAAAGAGGAGGAGGCGGAGGAGGAGAAGGAGGAAAAAAAATTAAGCATTTTTCAAACGGAAATAAATAAATAATTCGAATCTCAAGTTGCAACCTTTAAGAATTCTATGGACAAAACATTGAGGGACTCCGAAAGCATCAAAAGAAGATGGAAGAACTACACAGAGTCACTGAACCAGAAATCACTTGTTGATGGTCAGACATTTTGAGGCGTCGCGTATGATCGAGAACTCATGACTTGGAAAGAAGTCCAAGCGGCGCTGAAGGCATTAGCGACAAACAAGGCGCTAGGAGTCATCAGAACACCAGTGAAGATGTTTTAATAAACGAATGCTGCTCAGGACACACTAGTCTATGCCCAAATGTTTGGAAGATGGATACTTGGCCAAGTCATTGGAAGTGAGAGATGGCAGTAAAATTCCACTGAAGACCGTCCGACGTGGTTGCAGCAGCGCATCAGAAGGAGCTTCCAGAAATTCAAACTGGATTTAGAAGAAGTCGTGAAATGAGGAACATCATTATGGATGTAAGACGGATCTTGGGTGAAAGCAGAGAATACTAGAAAGAGCTTTACTTGTGTTTTGTTGACTACCTAAAGGTATTAGATTGTGTCACTCATAACAAACGGTGAATAACACAGAGAAGAATGGGAATTCTAGAACACCTCACTGGGGGTGGAGAAATATGTGATATTAAAGAAAAGCCTATGGTGCAGGCAATCAAAGTTTCAATGGGGATTCTGTGAGTTCTTGAGTTTGTTTGTTAGGAACATAAAACAATGGTACCCTAATGACCTGCTGCGCCGTGCAACAGCTAAGGTGGAGCGGTAGTACTAAACACGGCATCAGCTCAACTGACTAGGGTGCCCATGAAGCCAGGACCCTCGCGTGGTTCTTTTTTAAGGTTTCCTTAACTTTCTTGAAATTTTGCATCTTTTCACGGCCTATTTGCATCTTTTCCTGCAGATTCATCAGTATATTTATCCTAATAGTTATGTCCTTGTCAGTTCTAACATCTGAGACATCTCTGGGTCTGTGTTCATTAGCCATTATTTCTAATCACTGTAGAGTATGTTTTCTTGCTTCTTTGCCATTTAGTATAGATCTTTATTGCATTCTGAGCTTTATGGATGATAAAAAGATTTGTAATTTTTCTATGTTCTCAGAAGAAAGTAGAAATTTGTTTTAGCAAGTAGCTAAATCACTAGTACAGTATAATTACTAGTACATGCATAATGTCCATGATATGTTCTGTGAAATTGAACGTTATGTGGATCGGAGGTTGTGTGAACACCATTTTGTAGTCTTGTCTTGCTTTTTCTTTAAGCAGCCAGAACAAGCTTTATACCTTAGCAGTGATTGTCAGTGTGCTGAGGGAGATTCACTTTTGTGTTTGGTCCTCCAGCCCTATATTAGCAATTGCTTCATATCTGACATTGACCCCTTTCCCACTTTTGTTAGCCTAGTTACTTGCAGTGGGGATGACCTTCAAGAGCTAGAGGAATTTCCCCCCTCTGTTTCCGAGAATGATCGTGCTTGTTGAATGTGACATGCATAAGTCACAAGCAATCATATTAATTAGTTTTCTACCATTGTATAATTTAATAACCTTTGTTTCACTTCCATATTGGTATTTCTCCTTTGCCTCTTGCTGCTTCTATCACTACCGCTGGTTTTGCTGTGCTTGGGAGACAGGATGCGATAGTTTAGGAAGAAAATCAAATTGATGATGTTCCAACTTTCAAGAGACATGTGACCAAGGTAGATGCTGCTGCCTGCAAGTCAAAGGAAACATCATCATGCGGTGAGGTTTTTATATTAAAAAGTACAGTGTCATACATACATACATAAGCCAATAGCATAGGCATTATGAATACCAAGGCATATGTTCTGTAGGTTACATGTGTACTTTACCATTACATGCCTACCAGCACAATCACTTTGCACACAAAAAACATGCAATACACCAATGTGCTGCATTCTCCAGTCTGAACTCTTAAAATCTGAAGGCGTCTTAGAAGTTAAAGTGCTCCACTGCTAACCAAAAGGTCAGCGATTTGAACCTACCAGCCATAAGAGTACTGTATCCTTAATGTTTTCTGATCCTGATTTGTGATAACCTGTTAACACAACCAGTTAAACCCTCAAGTGTCAGCATTGGCTAAGTTCTATGGGACCATCCGGTGGATTACCAAACCCAGCATAGTCAGTGCCACGCCAGGTCCAGTTGGTGTTCGAATTGGGTAAGGAGGTTGGAGGATGCAGGCATGTCGGACCTCTGGCGCACAGCAATCATCCCGAGGCAGATACCGAGTGGCAGAGGGCAGCTGTGCCCCACGCCCTTGCCTCAGGGTAAGACTTCGATGTATTACTAGTTCGTTGTACCTGACAGATTAGGGGATGCTCTCCTGCAAGCAGGTTTGGGATATGAGTTCATGAGGAAGAGGAGCTCTGGGGGTGCAAACAGTGAAGATGCTTGCCATTAGACTGATAGGTTGGGCGTTTGCAACCCCGCAGGGGCACAGCGGAAGGAAGTCCTGGTGAACAACTCTTGAAAAGATCCCCACCACTGCAAGCCGAGTGGAACCCAGTCCTGCGGGACACACCATGCGGTCTTCGGGCGTTGGGATCAACTCCACGATAGCTGGTTATGAATAAGAATAGGTTTCCAGGTGTATCCATTGTCGGATTGCACAGGGCAGAAAATCTGCAACAATCTCACCCTTTTACACAGGAGAATTTAGTGATAAGGTTAGCCTAACCAATTAGTTTAGGCGAATCTGTGCTCAGGCTGGCTTCAGGTAAAACTGGATTGAGCAGCTTCACAGCCCGGGTTTTTGTCCCTACCCCTACCCTCACCCCAGACCCGCTGCCATTGCCTGATTCACATTCATCCCGGCGTCCTATGGCTGTCGGAGAATGGCGGCAGCTCCAGCCCTGTTCCTCCCTGTGTCCAGTACAGAGGGAGCATGGGAAGGCCTACTGCCCCGAAGAAGCTGTGACCATCTTGCTGCTCCTCAGAGGCTCCCGCTGGTCAAGCGTCCATCCCTTTGGAACCAATCATGTGCCCTGGAGTAGGATGATGCAATTCGTTCAATCTGGCTGCCTCGGTCCACTCCAGTTTGAAAGGGGCCCGATTCAGCGGAATCACATGGTGGGGCGTGGGGGAGGGCAGTGTCTATCTGGGTCCTTCATTTCTAGGAGAAAGGCAAAGCCACGCTGTGGCAACAGTGACGGAGCTCACAGAAATGTCCAGAGGTGTTGAAAAGGGCACAAAGGAGCGAGCAAAGAGGTCGAAAAAGAAAGAGGCCAGGGCCTCTTCTCTGTTGAGGCCCTGGGCGCAGGGATGCTGGAAGCAGGCGCTGGGTTGTGTCTTTGCTTCACGGTTAACGTGGCTGGGGACCCACCAGTAGTGAAATCCAGGCCGTTTAGCTACCACTGCGGTATCTTAAAAAGGTACCCTACGGAGAATGGCTTTCCATGTGAAATCCAAAGATCCAATTAGAAACCTGTTCCACTTGCTAAGTTTCGTTTGGGTTAAATGCCCACTGACCTCTTGTCCTGATAGCATGACATCACTGTGATGGATACGGCAGGAACAAACCCCTCCCCGCCCTGCCCTTTCTAATGGTGCATAATCTCTATACCATTAGAGGCCTGACTTCGGTTTCCAGGTACATTGCCAAGTACTCCTCCCAGTCCCTTCCATTAGCACGGAAGCAATCCAAAGAAAAACACGAAGCCTACATCAAGTGCGGCAAATGCCCCCCCCCCTCATCTTCTCCTGGCTTGGATGGCACCAAAATCGCACCCCCAGGACTCCACACTTGTAGCTGCATTGGGCAGGGGGACGTGGCCTCTTCCTTCTCTCTCCAGAAAACCAGAGAAAATGTAGAGGACCCCAGAGACCGCAGGAGAATGCCAGGCTTGTGTCCCAATCTACTCAATCGTAGTGGGTTTGTTCCGCGGACCTTCTAACTTGAAACCGGTCGTTTGAAGCGAGCCCAGAGAAAGAGGTCCTTCAGCAATTAAGGACTGACCCTGATTTTTTTTTTTAATGAGTGCATTTTTTACGATCTTAAATTTTTCTACAGTAAACATGCCTCGTTTTTTGCCATTGAAAAAATAAAATCACTTTGGACATCTAACATTTAAGGATTTCTACAGTTTTTTTTCCTGAAGGGTTCCTCTCTCGGCAGGGAGAGAAGTCAGTACTTCCAGGATTTCAGAAAGCCCTGGTCGGCACACGTGTCTAGGTGCTGAGCTGCTAACTGGAAGCTGAGTGGCCCGGTCCACACGGAGATGTCTGGAAGGTCGCGCCTATGACAGACCTTCAAAGGAGCCACTGAGCACCCTCAGGGACACAGCTGTACTCAACCACATGGGGCCCCACACGTCAAGATCAACGCCATAGCAACGGTGTCTGCTGTTCTTGGTTTTATTTCTTTTTATTATCTACTAAAAGGAGAAGAGCCCTTTTGACATATTTTTACAAAATGCAACATGGCAGAGCCTCCCGGAAAGAAACCCTGGTGTCCGTATTCTGCCTGGGACACGCCGGCACTCTTTGGGGACCGCCGTCCTGTGTGTGCCTTGTCCTTGTTCCCTGAAACAGCCCAGCTGCCTTCCTTCCGTTTCACCTCTCTGGCAAGCTGGTCCTTAGGAGGACCCCTGCCCTTCGTCCTCCCTGAAGATGTCCCGGCTAGATCCCCCACCTTCTTCCCTTCTCACCACCCATCTGCCTCTTGACTTTCCCCAGCCGGCCGCCGCCCGGGGACACCTGCCACTGACGTCATTCGCAGCTTTGTTTATTTCCCCTACGTGATTGCTGGCCAGGTGCTGTCCGCTGTGGTTTGCCGGGCAATTGCCTCGGTGCCGGCCCTGTGACCTACACTTTGGAAGAAGCAGGCTTCTACATTATTCATGGCGGCCCGGCCGGTCTCGGTACCCTCACAGTGGCCACCTCCAAGGCCAGGCAGAAACCTGTTGGGCCAGTTTCCTCCTGTCCCCAGGCTGTTCCAAGACGGACACACTCAGATGGACAAACACTGAGTGCCTCTGTGTCCTCGGGTAGGGCTCCCACCAGAACAAGTCTCAGTCTGTGGCTAAACCCCCGTCCTCGTTTCCTCTCCCCGCCCGCCGCCCCCACGCCCTTGGCTACGGAGCGGTGGACCATCGAGTTTTAATGCGGTGTTGAGTTGTTGATTAAAACGGAGTATTACTTCTGAATGTCAAACAACACACGGCAATCAAGCGGGCATGAAATACCAGGCAAACAGATGTGAGGCTGGCTCTGTGCTGGCTGGCTGCAGTCGCACAAATGGCTGAACTTTAAAAGCTCCCATCACGAGAATTCTTGGAGCATTAAAATTGATGACGGAGATTATGTTGCCTCACAGAGCGGTGAAGTCTGCATCATCGAATCCTCACCGGTGTCGCCACTCTCAGACTGGGCATGTTAACTTGGCTCACTGCAGGTCTGCTTGTGTACACACACACACACACACACACACACACACACACCCGCACACACACACACACACACACACACACACACACACACACACACTGACAGTATTTAACCACCAGCGCAGCTGGCCCCAAATTAAAACCATATTTTGTTAGCACCACATGTCCCAGCCTTGACAGTACATATTTATCAAAGGGGAAGCTGTTGGATTTATGGAAAGAAATGAACTTCGCAGGGGCCTGGCAGAGTCAACCCCCACAGGGAGTTGTTATGTTTACCCTGCTTGTCAAATAGTGCTGCCACCGCTGACTCCAGGCTGCTTGCTGGCAGTGGGCACCAGTGGCAACCATTGCCTCTGCTGTCCTGGGTGCCTGCTTCCTGACAGCAGGCCTCCCGGGGTGTCATCAGCCTCACATCCGTTCATTCTTCACTGTCCTGTTGGGGCTCTCTTCTTTCTTGTCAAAGCCATTTGCTCCTCCTCGACTCTCTCCAGGCTTTGTGGGGGACAAGCAACCTGGGCAGCCCTTTTGGGGAAGATGTCAGAAATGTAGGCTCTCAGCCCCACCCCAGATCTCGGAAGCCAAGCCTGCTTTTCAGCAAGATCTCCCAGGGACTGGTGTGCACAGGGAAGTGTGGGAAGCACTGTTCTCCCTCGTTTCTCCCCCCCACCCAGTGGTTCTCAGTGGGAGCCCCATTACCCACCCAGGGTGTTTTGGAAATGTCTAGGAGATTGTTTGAAGGAGCAGTCGTGGTTCACTGGTAGAACGTTCGCCTGCCAAGGGAGAGACCTGGGTTCCGTTCTGAAGGACGCCCTCCTAGGGAACCACCACCCCTCCGTGGAGGCTGGTGTGTTGGCAAGGGTGCTAACCAGGCAGCAGTGGAGCTTCCCAACTAAGACAGCCCGGAAGAAAGGCCTGGGGATCTACTTCAGAACCTGGGCCGATCCCACTTGGTGTGTGCGGTCTCCGAGAGGTGGAGGCCGACTTGACGGCAGCTAACAAGACCCACGAAGGGGCTTGCCTCAGTCGTCACAGCCCTGGGAGCTGGGTGGGGCACTACCGGCATCTCAGGGGCCAGGGAGCAAGGCCTGGACAACCTGCCCAGTGTGTCATGTACACAGCAACTTCCCACAAGGAAGAATGGGCTCGTATATCACAGGGATTTCGACAGTGTCGCCAGGCATCGAAGGAGATGAAACACCTGCTCATCATCATCTGAGCCTGCTAGCCAGTTCCTCTTAACATATAGACACAACTAATGCTTGGAAAGTTTTCATATGCAATGAATGTTCCAGAAATTCAACCTCTGTAAAAATCCTGGGAAGACTGTCCAGCTCAGAAGCTTACCAAGAGCTGCTCGTCAGTTTGGAAACACAGTAACATTGCCCATCGAATTTAAGTCTTCAGGACACTACATTTGTAGAAGCCCCTATTATATTGATTTTATATCTGATGGCTGCATTATGTTTTTCAGTGTAGCTGTGCTTGAGCCTTTATATATTTAAAACACATTATTGTTTGATTTTAAAGTGCTTTAAAAACAGACTTTGATGCTCACAAGGAATGGGAGGGAAAGGGAGGGGAAGTCACAGACCAGAAGGTACACGGGTACTAACTTAAGGGAAGGGGAAGGATCCGGTCCTTCCCGAGGGAGATGCGCAAAAAGGGATGGGAACAGGACAAGGTAGTGGGAGGCTGAAGGAATTGTTGTATATTAAACTAAAGAACTTCTCAGTGAGCTTTCACCTAACTTACAATAAAAAGTTTTTTAAAAAGGGACTTGAGACATAGGAAACAAAAAAATAATGATTTTATTTCTTTATATCAAAGTTAAGGAATTTTTCATACTTTAAAAATATTTATGTGTATACCTTAATTATATGATATTTCAGGAAAGCAAAGGAACTATTTGAATCAATTGGTTTTTTTTACATTTTTAAAAATCATTTTATTGGGGGCTCGTACAATTCTTATCACAATCCACACATACATCCATTGTGTCAAGAACATATGTACAATTGTTGCCATCATCATTCTGAAAACATTTGCCTTCTACTTGAGCCCTTAATATCTGCTGCTCATTTCCCCCTCCCTCCCCACTCCCCTACCTCATGAGCCCTTCATCATTCATTTATTATTATTTTGTCATATGTTACACTGTCTGACGTCTCCCCCAGCCCTCTTCTCTGCTGTCCCTCCCCCAGGGAGGAGGCTATACGTAGATTCCTGTAATCAGTTCCCCCTTTCTACCCTACATTCTCTCCACCCTCCAGGCATCGCCACTCTCATCACTGGTTCTGGAGGAGTCGTCTGTCCTGGATTCCCTGTGTTTCCAGTTGCTATCTGTACCAATGTACATCCTCTGGTCTAGCCAGATTTGCAAGGTAGAATTGGGATCATGATAGTGGGGGGTGGGGGGTGGAGAGGAAGTATTTAAGAACTAGAGGAAAGTTATATGTTTCATCTTTGCTACCCTGCACCCTGCCTGGTTCATCTCCTCCCCACAACCCCTCAGGAAATTGGGAACTTCTATTCTACATCTTTTAATTGACCCTTAGTATAGATGGTTCTACAAACTTGGTGATATTTTTTAATGACCATATATGTTCTCCCCTGCTAGATTATAAATAACCTTATGTTTTATAAACTTGGTATTCTCTTTGCCACTTAGTTCCCTGTGTTGTACATTTGGGTACCAAATAATGGATCATATGACTACCTACCCCCTTGTTACATTTAATTCCTCAAATGCTATTGACCTACTTTGTGCAGAGCAAACAAAACCAAACTCACTGCCATTGAGTTGATTCTGACTCAATGGTGACTGTCATTGAGTCAATTCTCATGGTGACTCGACAGGACAGGGTAGAACGACCCCCTGTGAATTTCCAAGACTGTAACTGTTTACGGAGTAGAAAGCACAATCTTTCTCCTGCAGAATGACTGGTGGTTTTGAACTGCCGGCTATGTGGATTGTAGCCCAATTTGTAACAGCTACACCACTAGGGCTCATACTTAAAATTCAAACTCACTTCCACCAAGTGGATTCCAACTCATAACACCACAGGACAGAGTAGAACTGCTCCTGTGGGTTTCTGAAACTAACGGGACTAGAAAACCTCCTCTTTCTCCCTGGGAGCTGCTCTTGGTTTCTTTGTGGTCAGCAGTCCAGTGCATAACCCAGGTGCCGCCAGGTCTCTTGCAGAGTAGCTACAGAGGGTACTGACCTCATGGGCTAGGCACCAAGCTCCACACACAGGAGTGCTGATGCGTTGGGAAATGGTTTACCTGGGAGGAAATGCTGTGGAATTATGGAGAAGAACACAGTCTTACACAGACAAGCATATGTACATTTCTGAGATGCCAAATGCATTTATGAGTTCATTTTATTTTTTGTTTGTTTGTTTTTAGTTTGTTGGGTTGACCGACCACTTCTCAGCTCTGTTGAATGGAGCCTGTCTCAAATCTTCTACTGGCTTTACATTGCTGTTAAGTATTAATTTTGTGCCAAGCAAAATTCATTCTGCTTCTTGGGACTTCTACAAGTGTACAGTCACAGTCTTATCTGTCAGTTTGTTTCATAGTGGGGGGTTCCGTGTTGCCGTGAACTAGACACTGCATCACCAGTGTTTCATCAGAGCACATCAAATGGACGAGTGGTGGGATGCTGAAAGCTATTCCACTGGTATTTTCAAATGCCGTCAGGGCCACCCCAGTGAATCGGTTTCAGTAGAACCTCCAGACTAAGAACAGCCTACAAGGAAGAAGTAGAGTGTTCACTTTAGAGGAATTAGGCACTGAACGCCTTTTGGATAGCCACGGAACATTGTCAGGCTCAGAGAGCCCTCATTAATACCCGCAAACATCAGAACAATTGTGAGGCTGGTGTGGGACCAGGTGGTGCTTCACTCTGTAGTACACAGGGTCACTACGAGGCAGAACCGGCTGGAAGGAACGTGACAGCAATAATAACTTGTGCTGAAGCTTAAAATACATATTTCTTCATTGAATGGAAAACTGATTATGTGCACCATATACCTTTGTCTAATTCACAATAAAAATGTTTGTGTGTGTGTGTGTTTTGTTTTTAAAGAAATACAATTGTCCCTCCATCAAGGGATCTCTCTCCGAGGGGGGACTGGAAGGTGGGTGCAATGTGAAACATTGCCCCAAGCAGCAGAAACAAGATTGAGCTAGGTGAGTTAGGGATGGGTGGAGCAGTAAGGGGGACATTCCTATGGTGGAATGCCACACACAGAGACGAAGACGTGGTGAACTTTCAAGGAACAGCAAAAAATATGATTTAAAGGTATTAGTAGGGTGCTTAAGAGAAAGAGGGCAGGTGGCTATTCTAAGAATATTGGAGGGTTTTAGTAGGCGTGGGAAAAGAACTGAGGAGAAGTCGTAAAGACGGTTAGATGGCATATTACAGTGGTCCAGGTGAGAGAGCAGGAGGTCAGAACAGTGGCAGTGACTGAGAATGAGAACCAAGAATGGATCGAAATGAAGGAGGAAGAGTCTACTGAGGATGGCTCTTTGAGTCTGAAGGAAGAAGGACAAGAAGGTCCAAGATGGGTCACAAGTAAAATGAGTTACAATCAAATAAAGCCCAAATCATTTTGATTTCTTTGCAACTTGATTATGTGGTAATACAAATAGCACCTTTATGTACTTGTATTTGAACTTGGGGGGGGGGTTTACTTGGAACTTCCTGGGGAACCACCTCAGCGGGAGGCACATGGAGGAAGGCGTCTCGTCTCCGTTAGGAGTCTCCGCTTGTGGACAGTGGGGGAGATGAGTGAGGTAAATGATACGGTCCCTTGAGAAAGTACTGGGAGGGAATGCATCAAATCATGAAGATTCTAATTCTCCCTGGAGAAGCTATCCTAAGGAAACCACCCAAACTACTTAAACTCTATGCAAACAGTGTCCACTGTAGCATTATTTGTCCTGGAAAAAAATCTAAATAACCACCAAAGGAGGCATAATTAAACTATTGTTTTAGATATAAGTGTGCTTACATAAGGTAAGAAAATAGGATACATAAGAATTGGGAAGGGGAGCCAAGTGGCACTGAGTCAGAAATCAGAAGTGATGCGGATGTCCATATGGAAACTCCAAAGGGATAAACTGAAAAACCGCCAGAACAGGAAAAAAAAATTCAGTCAAGTAATAGATTTTCAAATTTGCAAAACATGTACCTTTTCTAATATGCAATGTGCAACCTGTTAGAAAAGAATGCAATTTAAATACCTCACTTTCCAAGATGACACAAAAAGATTAAGTATTTGGAAAGATATATTCTAATTGAGAAAAAAAGTTTTAAGTATTCTATTTTGGGAAAAGATTACTCAAGAATATAAAAAAGTCAATGCTCTCTAAAATAACCTACAAATTGTATGAGTTTCCAATAAGGATTTGTTATGGATTGAATTGTGTCCTAAAATATGTGTTATAAATCCTAACTTCTATATTTGTAATTATAATCCCATTTGCTAATTGATTGTCTTGGTTATGTTTATTTTAATTAATCATTTTATTGGGGGCTCTTACAGCTCTTATAACAATCCATATATCAATTGTATCAAGCACATTTGTGCATATGTTGCCATCATCATTTCCAAAGCACTTTCTTTCTACTTGAGCCCTTGGTATTAGTTCCTCTTTTTCCCCCTCCTTCCCTCACCCTCCCACCTTGTGAACCCTTGATAATTTATAAATTATTTTTATTTTCATATTTTAAGCCTCCCACTATCTCTCTTCACCCAGTTTCTGTTGTTTGTCCCCCTACGGTGGGGGGTTGTACGCTGATCCTCTTTCTCTCCCTTTCCCCCCCCCCCCGCCATTCCCATATCCTGATGGTATCAACACTCTCATTATTGGTCCTGAGGGGTTTATCTTTCCTGGATTCTGTCTGTTCAGAACGCTTATCTGTACCAGTGCACATGTTCTGGTGTAGCCAGATTTGTAAGGTAGAACTGGGGTCATGATAGGGGGGAGGGGGAGACGCATAAAGAACTAGTGCAGTAGTTCTCAAACTTCCTAATGCCTTGACCCTTTAATACAGTTCCTCGTGTTGTGGTGACCCCCAACCATAAAATTATTTTCATTTCTACTTCGTAACTATAAGTTTGCTACTATTATGAATCATAATGTAGATGTCTGATATGCAGGATGCATTTTCATTGTTACAAATTAAACATAAGTAAAGCATAGTGATAATAAAAAACATTATGTAATTATATTGTGAAATATTTCTTTCTAATTACAAATAAATGAAATATCTTGAAGCATGGTGTAGCATGGGTACAAGTCTTCATGCCGGGTACTTGTATGTGGGAGGATCTGCCTGGAGATGGCTAGAGGAGTGATGTCTCGGTTCCTAAGACCATCGGAAATATGTGTTTTCCGATGGTCTTAGGCGGTCCCTATGAAAGTATCATTCAACCCCCAAAGAGGTCGGGTCCCACAGGTTGAGAACTGCTGAGCTAGAGGAATGTGTGCTTCATTGGTGCTTTACTGTATCCTGGCTGGCTCATCCCTTCAGTGTGACTCTTCTGTGAGGGGATATTTAATTGTCTACATATGGGCTTTGAGTCTCCGTTATTTGCACTGAAACAGCTGTTTTGGGTCTTCTGATCCCATCGACACCTCATGATCCCACTGATTGGTGTGCTTCTCTCATGTCGGCTTTGTTGCTTCCCTGCTAGATGGCCACTTGTTTATCTTCAAGCCTTTAAGATCCCAGACGCTATCTCTTTTGATAGCCGGGCACCATCAGCTTTCTTCACCATATTTGCTTATGTACCCATTTGTCTTCAGAGATCGTGTTGGACAAGTGTTGGAGCGTGTCTTGGTTATATTAATGAGGTACAATTAGTATAAAGTGTGGCTTGGGACAATCTCTTACAAAACAGAAGAGCCGTTTAAAGAAGTAGAGTTTCAGGCAAACAAATGCCATGCCACATGGAAACCTCCAAGGACCTGGGAAGCTGAAGCATAACAGACAAGGCCCTTTCTCCAGAGCCAGCGGACAGAGGAAGCCTTCCCTGAGTTAGTTACCCTCGTACACAGTGACAAAACCAAACTTGTTTGTTAAAATAAAAAACAGACAAACATATCCCTGAGAAAGGTAAAGCGATATTAAGAAATGACAACCGAAAGGGCCTCCTGGGACAAGATTTCCTTAGTGAAATGGCTGAGGGAGCAGGCTGGATAAGAGAGTGAAGAAAATGTTTCAGAAGGGAAGCTGGGGATGACATACACTTGACCTTCACCATAACTTTGTCAGAAGGAGGCTGTCTTCCTAAGAATAACTATATTCTTCCCTATTCCTATCACCCATTATCTTTAGGTAAAAGACCTGCAGTGCTTTGGCAAGTAGCTCCCTCATTTACTCACGGGACAGTCTACAATAGGTTTCAAGAACGAGAAGCATCCTGATGGGATGCGCAGGCTTGTAGGGCCTAAGGTAAGGGAGAGAGAGAGGACCGGGTAGAATAACTGACATGGACACTTGGTAAAAAGAATGGTAGGGTGAACCCCTGGTGAGAATGGGTCCATAGAATACTGGGTTGATCTCTGCTGCTGAGCAACTGCTCAAGTTCAATGACTTCAGCATTTGCAAGCCCCTCATAATTTCCTCCCAGTCACCTCGGAGTCAAAACTGCCAGTTTGAGACACTAAGCAAAGGTGAAGAAATTTATCTTTCCCCCAGCAAGTATCTCCCATCTTGGAACCTAGTGACACACACATTCGTGGAAAGCGCAAGACAGAGGATTTAGTCAGTCTACTGCATGCATTTCGGAACACAATAACTACCGCAGCTGTCTAAGATCTGGAACCATTTCTAAGATGGGCACAGACTGGGCATCGGCCAGAACCTCTGTCAACTCTCTGTCAGTGTGTGGCTGCAACCGTTGCTGCATGATCGGCAGCAAATTTTTACTTGCATGTGATGGCTATGGTATTGTTCTGTAATTTAAGCATTCTGAAATGTCACCTGTCTTTGGAATGGGTACAAATATTAATTCATTCAAGTACGTTGGCCAAGCAACTGCTTCCAAATTTTTTAGGATAGACGATTGAGTGCTTCCAGTGCTTCGTCAGGTGGGGAAACATTTCAGTTGGTATTCCACCAATTCCTGGGGCCTTCTTTAGGGCTGAAGCCCTCAGTGCCGTTTGAACATCTTCCTTCGGTAGCATTGGTTCTTGTTCATAAACTACTTCTTGACATAGTGGACTGTCAACTAGTTCTCTTTTGTACAGTGACTCTGTGTGTTCTTTCCGTCTTCTTTGAATGCTTCCTGCATCATTCAAGATTTCCCCAATAGAATCTTTCAATCTTGAACTTTTGCTTGAGTTCTTTCAGTTTCAGATATGTCGAATGTGTTCTTCCTTTTTAGTTTTGTAGCTCTTGATCTTTGCACAGTTCATTATACTGTTTGACTTTATCTCCTGGAGCTGCCCTTTACATTTTTCTGTTTGCCTCCAACTTCATCATTTCTTCCATTTGCCTTAGCTACTCTATAACTAAGGGGGCATTTCAGATCTCTGCCGACATCTCCTTTGATCTTTTCTTTATTTCCTGTCTTTCCAATGACCTGTCGCTTTTTCATGAATGATGTTCTTGATGTCCTCCCACAGCTCATTAGGCTATCTGTCATTAGTGTTTCATGCATCAAATCTGTTCTTGAGATGCTTTCAAAATTCCAGCAGAAAAACATCTTGGGAAAAACCAACCCTCTTAACGAATGTGTCACTGGGGTCAGGACCATAGGCTCAGGGGATACGAAGGTCAGTCGGCATGACATTGATCACAAAGACAATAGTCTACATCCAAATTCGGTGAGTAGTGACTGTTCTTACAAGTTCACGAGCAGTCATCCACGGAGCAACGACTCGTCTCTCCCTGTCTGAAGAAAAGAAGACCGGGGACAATAGAAAGGCCACTGGAAATGTTATCCCAATGGACAAATAAACCACGCCAACATCCGCCTCCATGATCCCGAGGGCACCAGAATTAAATGGTGCCTGACTACTACTCCCAACTGTTCCAAAAGGGATCACATTAGAAGGTGCTGGGTCTAATGGGAGCAAAAGATGAAACAAAAATCAAACTCACAAAGGAGACAGGCTTACTGATTTCACAGACATTGGTGGAACCCCTATGGCTGGGACATAATTCACCAAATTAGGATGTAGAATATATGTTAGAATAGTTAATCCCTTAAGATAAAAAGGCCTTGGGTCTTAAAGCTTGAAGGTAAACAAGCAGCCATCTAGCTCAGAAGCAACAAAGCCCACATGGAAGAAGCCAACCAGCCTATGTGATCATGAGGTGTCAAAGGGATCAGGAATCAGGCATCAAAGACCCAGAAGAAAAATTCACATCATTTTGAATGAGGGGGAGTGCAGCATGGAGACCCAAAGCCCATTTGTAGGCCACTGGACACCCCCTTACAGAAGGGTCTCAGGGAGGAGACGAGCCTGCCAGGGTGCGATGTAGCAACGATGAAACATACAACTTTCCTCTAGTTCCTAAATGCTTCCTCCCCCACCACTATCGTGCTCCCAATTCTACCTTACAAGTCTGGCTAGACCAGAGGATGTACACTGGTAGAGATAAGAACTGGAAACACAGGGAATCCAGGACAGATGATCCCTTCAGGACCAAAGGTGAGAGTGGCAATACCGGGAGGGTGGGGTAGAAAGCGGGAACCGATTACAAGGGTCTACATATAACCTCTTCTCTAGGGGACGAACAACAGAAAAGTGGGTGAAGGGAGATGTCGGACAGTGTAAGATATGACAAAATAATAATTTATAAATTATCAAGGGTTCATGAGGGAGGGGGAAAATGAGGAGCTGATGCCAGGGGTTTACGTGGAGAGCAAATGTTTTGATAATGATGAAGGTAACTAGTGTACAAATGTGCTTTATACAATTAATGTATGTATGGGTTATGATGAGTTGTATAAGCCCCCAATAAAATGATTTAAAAAAAGAAAAGATCAAAAAGGAAGCATTTCAACATGCTGGAGTAGGGAATCAGTAGAGAGGTCTGAGGGGCCGGCCCCAATCACAACTACTAAGTGGACACCTGCCCCTCCCCCAAGAAGAATTTATTTCAAAGGACCGCATTGAATCTGCAGCTCCGGGAGAGGGACTTATCTGATCGGAACACAGGGGAGTAGATGAAGAGGGAGGAGGAGAGAGTGGAGCACAACCTGGCCCACCAGGCCTTGAGGACGATGTTCCCGATTAGAGCAGCCAGTCCACAGAGAGGACTACATGGCCAGCCCACTATGAGACACGACTCCCCTAACTGCCCATAGCCATACAGGAGACAACACCAGAGACACAGTGTGGGAATTGCACCCAATCTGATCCCGCCACATAGAGGCAAAGCACTGGGGGAGTGCAGCGGAACAGCAAGGGAATGGAGCAGCGAGGTCCTCAGGGAATGCTGAATGTGGACTTTGGGGCCAGGGTGTGGTGCCTCAACAGACTGGACTGGAAAGCACTCTTAAAGGTCAACAAACAATCCTTAAACTAACCTCAAGCTTTTCTTTCTTGTGGGTTTTTTTTTTTTTTGTCATTGGTTTGTCGTTGTTGTTTTGTTGTATATTGTTGCTTGGTTTTGCCCTGTCTTATTTTTGTGCATGTTATTATCTCCGCAGGTCTGTCTAAATAAGAAAGGCTGGATGAACAATCTGGGGGAGAAAACAATAGGACTGACACTTCTAGGGGGACATGGGAGAGGGGGTGCTGGGGGGAAAGGAAGCGGTGTTAACAAACCCAGGGGATAAGGGAACAACAAGTGATCCAAATTGGTGGTGAGGAGGGTGTGGGAGGCCTGTTAGGGCCTGATCAAGGGTAATTTAAAAAAAAAAAGGAATTGCTGAAACCCTGGTGGGGACTGAGCATGATAGTGGGACAGGAGGAAAGTCAAGGGAAATAGAGGAAAGATTTGGGAGGTAAAGGGCATTTATAGAGGTTTAGATAAAGACATGTCCATATGCAAATATATTTATATATGAGGATGGGAAAATAGATCTATGTGCACATATTTATAGGTTTAGTATTAAGGTAGCAAAAGGACATTGGGCCTCCACTCAAGTACTCCTTCAATGCAAGAATACTTTCTTCTATTCAATTGGCATCCTATGATGCTCACCTTCCAACAAAATCACTGAAGGCAAAGTGGGTGAATAAGCAAATGTGAAGAAAGCTGATGGTGTCCGGCTATCAAAAGATATAGCATCTGGGGTCTTAAAGGCTTGAAGGTAAACAAGTGGCCATCTAGCTCAGAAGCAACAAAGCCCACATAGAAGAAGCACACCAGCCTGTGTGATCATGAGGTATTGAAGGGATCAGGTATCAGGCATCATCAGAACAAAAAATCTTACCATAGTGAATGAGCGGGGGAGTGCAGAGTAGAGACCCAAGCCCATTTGTAGGCCACTGGACATCCCCTTACAGAAGGGTCTCGGGGAGGAGATGAGCCTGCAAGGGTGCGATAGCAACGATGAAAAATACAACTTTCCTCCAGTTCCGGAATGCTTCCTTGCCCACCACTATCATGATCCCAATTCTACCTTGCAAGTCTGGCTAGACCAGAGGATGTACATTGGTGCAGATAGGAACTGGAAACACAGGGAATCCAGGATGGATGATCCCTTCAGGACCAGGGGTGTGAGTGACCATACTGGGCGAGTAGAGGGAGGGTGGGTTGGAAAGGGGGAACCGACTACAAGGATCTACATGTGACCTCCTCCCTGGGGGACGGACAGCAGAAAAGTGGGTGAAAGAAGACGACGGACAAGACAAGATATGACAAAATAATAATTTATAAATTATCAAGGGTTCATGAGGGAGGGGGGATCGGTGAGGGAGGTGGTAAAATGAGGAGCCAGGGGCTTAAGTGGAGAACAAATGTTTTGAGAATGATGAGAGCAATGGATGTACAAATGTGCTTTACATAATTGATGTATGTATGCATTGTGATAGAGTTGTATGAGCCCTAATAAAACGATTTAAAATAAAAGGCAGCATTTACTGAAAGACAAAGTATAGAGGGTCAGGAAAGAAGGAGTGACGGAAACAGGAGGAAGGAGTGGCGGTCATTGACGGGATTACAATGGATGAATTGAAACAAATGTGTCCTAACAGTTCAATGTGAAACTGATTATCTGTCCTGTAAGCCTTTGTCTAATTCACTTTTAACTTTTTTTTTAGTTTTTGCTGCAGTACATCAACAAGATATTGCGAGAAGCTCAGGCCATATTTAGAAGAGGGCATGGAAGGAGAGCTGTCACTGTTGATGTCACCTGGAGCTTGGCTGAAAGCTGAGAACACGGTTTGCCTGTGTTTTGTTGACTACACAGAGCCATTGGACTGTGTGTATCATAACAAATTAAGGATAGCATCATGAAGAATGGGACTTAATTGTGCTGCAGAACTGGTACATAGACCAAGAAGTAAGTACTCAAACAAGGGATACTGCATCGTTTAAAATCAGGAAAGGTGTGTGACAAGGCTGTATTCTCTCACCCTACTTATTTAATTCTTGTGCTGAGCAAATAAGCTAGACCACACACAGAAGACTGCAGCATAAGAGGATTGGAGGCACCTGTGAGATACAATCTGTGATATGTAGATGACACAACTTTGCTTGCTGAAAGTGAAGACGACTGAAGTATTTGCTGATAATGATCAATATGGATCAATAAGCAACATCACCATGGAGAAAAGCTTGAAGTCATCAAGGATTTCCACACTCAACACCCATGAAAAAGCAGTTAAGAATCAAACAACATATTGCACATCTGCTGTGAAAGACCTCTTTAAAGGGCTATAAAGCAGAGATGTCCCTTTGTGGATGAAGGTGAGCCTGGCCTAATACATAGTATTTTCAAATGTCTCATATGCATGGGAAAGCTAGCCAATGAATAAAGAAGACAGAAGAAGGCTTGATGAATTTGATTTGCGGTGTTGGCAAAGAATACAGAATACTGAATACGTCCGGGACACAGCCAGAATGACGCTCGGAAGGTGTGCTGTCAGGATAGTCCCTAGAGAAGGGCATTGTGGTTGGTAGTCAGAGTGAAACAGAAAGCACTTCAGTGAGATAGACGGATGCAGTGGCGGCAGCAGCGGGTTCAAACATAGCCAGGGTTGTGAAGGTGATTAAGGACCAGGCAGCGTTGTACACAGGCTACCATGAGTTAGAATAGACTGAATGGTGCCCACCACCAACAATGACACTTTGGAGGTGTGTAGGCCTGTATGTCTCATTCCTACACGTCTGCCGTGAAGTGGGGCTGTTAGGATAAAAGCAAGCTTCAGCTCAAACTGCTTTCCATGAAATGCACAGCTCTTTGTTCAATAGCACATGAAAATGTTATCGGAACTCATTTATGATTTAGAAGATATTTGTCTCTTTTTCTCCCTGCACCCCACTTGTGATAAAAAAATAAAAGGGGCAGAACCCCACTTAGACACGGGTGAAAGAGATTGCAGTCTTAGATCTGGTCCTCTAAAGTAGCCCACTCTGATCCTTCTTGGTTATGCCCTCCCCACAAGGTAATGAGCCCATGGGTCTGGGGAAATGTGTCCATCCAAAGCATACCCCACGTTCCAGATGACTCTTGGGTACTCTGAGTGCTGGGATTTCCAGCTCACCAGGTTCTCATGATCTGAGTCTTGAAGACAGGCTTCATCATGGCTGTATTAACCCTGAGGCATGAGGGGTGGCCAGGGTAGAACTAGTCATAGGGGATAGGGGATGCAGACAGAGGTGTCTTTAAACTATGAGACAGAACTGTGCAGAGGGGGAGGGGAGGACGAAGGGGAGCAGGCAGAACAGGGTGGACTCCAAGAATTCTGTTCTCAATGCTGCATGCTGGTCCCTTTGAAGATATGTTAATTAAGGCATGAGGAGATGTTCCCCCACAAACAAACAAACAGGAAAAAACTCTGCTAGTTGGATCTTCCGTCATAAGCATTTTTCGTGCTAAGCGAACATCAGCAACCTGCTCTGAGTTTTGTGCACCCAGTGGCATTGCTAAGAAGGTTCCCTCTGGTTATAGTGAATTTTGTGTGTGTGTGTGTGTGTGTGTGTGAAAAGCAGTTTCACTCGAAGCTCAGTTTTTGTGATGGCTGATTTAAGAGAACAGTGTGCGGCTGTGACATTTTGTTTCCTATAAGGGAAAAATGCTGCAGAAACTGTTGTGATGTTGAACACAGCTTACAAGGGCAGCGCTATGGGGAAAAATCAAGTGTACGAGTGATTTTCTCTTTTCAAAACAGCCAAAATGTCGATTGATGACAGATCTCATTCTGGATGTTCTTCAACTTCCCAAATGCATGAAAATGTCCACAGAATTTGTTCACTTGTGCTTGAAGACTGATAATGGACCCCTGAAGAGATGTGGAAGTTATCTGAACTCTCTTGGAGCTCGGTTCAGCGAATTTGAATGGAGATTTGGAAATGAGAACGGTTGCTCTGCCTCAGGTTCTGCCTGACGAGGAAAGGAGCTTCCAGTGGAAACATGCTGTGCTTTGAATGGGAGTATTAATGCCAGAGAGTAGGAGGAAGGTCGAGAGAGACTGGGGGGGGGGGACAGGGGAACCAATTGCAATGATCGACGCATAGCCACATACACCCCTCCAGGGGGAAGAATAGTAGAAACCACGGGGGAAGGGAGACAGCAGTCAGTATAAGATATGAAATAATAATAATCTATCAAGGGGTCATGAGGGTGGGGAGGGGAGGGAAAGAAAAGAGAGGAGCTGATCCCAAGGGCTCCAGAGAAAGTAAATGTCTAGAAAAGAATAATGGCAACATATGTACAAATGTGCTTCATACACTGATGTATGGATTCTTATAAGAGTAGTAAGAGCCCCCAATAAAATGATCTTTTAATAAAGAAAAAATTAAAGAAAAATAAACCACAACAGCTCCAAAGCAACCCAGGTCCCCCCACCTCAAGGTCATTACTGGTGATAAGACATAGTGCTATTCTTCAAACCCCGAACCAAACATTCATTAAGCCAGTGGAAGAAGCCTCATCACCTCGCCCCCAAAAGCTTGTCAAGTGAAATAAAAGCTCAAGACGATGCACATTTGTTTTTTTTTATGTGAAGAGCATGGGGGCATAGTGCATTTGGAGTTCATTCCACCAGGTCAGACTGTTACTCAAGCCTTCTATTTAGAGGTTCTGAAAATATTGTGCTACGGGCCTGATTTGTGGCAGATAGAGGACTGGTTTTGTCACCACAACTATGAGACCTGCTCACAGAGCCATATCAGTGCACCAGTGTGGGCAAAAATCAGCATGCCTTTCTTGCCATGTGCATCTGACTCACTCGCTCCATGTGACTTCTTTTTGTTTCTTCAAATGAGAGCTGCATGAAAGGACAGCAATTTGATGGCAGAAGAGGTGAAGACAAAAGAGGGAAGTTCTGTCACCCATCCAAAGAGATGAGTTTGAAAAGGTTTTCAAAATTAAAAGGAAGTAGAGGAAAGAACTAGGAGGCAAAGGGCATTTATAGAGGCATTTACATACATAAATATATTTACATATGATGATGGGGAAATAGATCTATGTGCATATTTATAGTTTAGTATTAAGATAACAGATGGACATTGGAGCTCCACTCAAGTACTTCCTGAATGCAAGAACACTTTGCTCTATTAAACTGGCATTCCATGATGCTCACCTTCCCAACACGATATCTGAAGACAAAGCGGGTGAATAAGCATATGTGGTGAAGAAAGCTGATGGTGCCCGGCTATCAAAAGATATGGCATCTGGGGTCTTAAAGGCTTGAAGATAAACACACGGCCATCTAGCTGAGAAGCAACAAAGTCCACATGGAAGAAGCTTACCAGCCTGTGTGATCATGAAGTATTGATAGGATCAGGTATCAGGCATCATCAGAACAAAAAATCATATCATTGTGAATGAGGAGGAGTGTGGAGTGGAGACCCAAAGCCCATCTGGAGGTAACTGGACATCCCCTTACAGAAAGGTCGTGGGGAGGAGATGAGCCAGTCAGGGTGTAGTGTAGCACCAAATAAACATACAACTTTTCTCTACTTCCTAAATGCTTCCTCTCCAATCCCCACCAACTATCATGATCCCAATTCTACCTTACAAATCTGGCTAGACCAGAGGATGTACACTGGTACAGATAAAAGCTGGAAACACAGGGGGGGAATCCAGGACACATAAATCCCTCGGGACCAATAATGGGAATAGTGATACCAGGAGGGGAAGGGGAAGGTGGGGGGAGAAAGGGGAACCAATCACAATGATCTACATATAACCACCTCCCTGGGGGTACGGACAACAGAAAAATGGGTGAAGGGAGACATCGGACTGTATAAGACATGACAAAATAATAATTTACAAATTATCAAGGGTTCATGAGGGAGGGAGGGTAGGGGATGAAGGGGAAAAATGAGGAGCTGATACCAAGAGCTCAAGTAGAAAAAATGTTTTGAGAATGATGATGGCAACAAATGTGCAAATGTGGTTGACACAGTGGATAGATGTATGGATTATGATAAGAGTTGTACGAGCCCCCAATAAAATTACTTTCAAAAAGAAAACTGTTTCCAAAAATGGAACCTCACATTTGACAAATGTATTAAGTGTAATGGAGAGTACTTTGAAGGTGATAAGGTTGTTTTGTAAAATAATTTAAATACACAGCTTTGGGGGGAAATCCGGTTTGAGGGGGACCCCTTTGTATTCTACATTGCAGCTGGATTTACAGCTGTTACATAGATAGATGCGCTCTTATCTGCAGGTGTTAGGGCAATCTTTTTGACCAGGACCTGTAGGAAAAACTTGCTCAGAAGCAAACACAGAAATTGGTTTCCTATGGTTGGATGGGAGAAGGAAGAGAGAAGACGGTTTCTATACCCAGAAACACTGATAGCACCATGTTTGAGCTTGCAAAATGTTGTCCCTATTCATTTAAGACATTGAGGATTATTTTTCTCCTAACACACACACACACACACACACACACACACACACACACACACACACACTGTCTCACCAAATAAAAAATCACGTCTAGTGCTTCTTACAAAATACTTACTTGTAGATTTTATCTACTAATTAACCTGCCCTAAAAAGTTAACATTGTAAAATATTTCTCTGCCCCGTGTAAACAGCAGTCGAGACATCAAATGGCATGTGACATTGGCAAGTCTGCTGCAAAAGACCTGTTGAAGATGGAGGATGTCATTTTGAGGACTAAGGTAGGCCTGACCCAAGCCATGGTATTTTCAATGACATCATGTGTATGGTATACACGATTGAGAAATCACATCGCATGCAAACCATGGTATTTTCAATCATGTCAAAGTTGAACATTGGATAGGAAGACTGAAGGACTATTTGAATCAGTGCTGGCCATGGATAGTGAAAGTACCACGGGCTGCCAGAAGGACAAGTCTCTCCTCGGTGAAGTACAGCCCTTGTGTTCCTTAGAAGCGAGGATGGTACATGTTGTCAGGAGAGACCAGGCCCTGGAGGACATCATGCTCGGTGAACTGGAGACTCGGGGACAAAGAGCAAGGTGCTCCACAAGATGGACTGAGCCAGTAGCTGCCCCACGAAGCTTGAACGTACATCGTGAGGATGGTGGAAGGCAGTGCTTCCTTCTGTCAAGAGGGTGGATATGAGCCGGAACTAACTCGGTGGCACCTAACAATGGCAACCAAAAACAAAACAAAAATTAAAAGGAGTCCCTAAGTAGGGCTAATATTCAAAACACTCGGCTGCTAACCAAAAGGCTAAAGGTTAGCTTCCACCCAGCAGTGCTTAGGGGAAAAGGCCTGGTGATCGACTTCCAAAAACATCAACTATTGAAATCCCTGGGGAGTGCAGTACTACTTTGAAATGCCTGGGTTCTTCTACGTCAGTTGACCTGACAGCAACTGGGCAAAGAGTTAAAGAAGGTATAATTAATTTCTCTCTCTCTCTCTCTGCCAGTGACACATGTTAAACAACTTCACTTTATCTGCTTTGTGTTACACTACCAAAGAATGTTTTGTTTACATTTGACTTGGAAAGATGAGGAGTGGCTGGTGGCCAAATGGTTCCGCATTGGGCTGCGGAGATGCACAGGGTCAGCAGTGCAAAACCACTGGCCACTCCTCAGGAGAAAGAGTTACAGTCTCAGAGACCCGCAGGGGCAGTTCCACCCTGTTCACTAGGGTCACTGTGACTTGGCACCAGCTCAATGGCAGGGAGTTCCTTGTTTTGTTTTTAGGAAGATGAGACTCTCTGGGCTCATAAAGGTTCACAATCTCACAAACCCTATTTAGTCTATAGAGTCACGATGAATCAGAATCAAGTCTACAGTAGAAGATTTGGGTTTAGGTTTAGTTTCAGGGCTTTCTTGGCAGTCCCTGGACGGTGCAAATGGTTAAGGACTCAACTACTAGGTGAAAGGTTGGCAGTTCAAATCCACCAAGAAGCTCCTCAAAAGAGAGCCCAAAGTTCCCGGCCTTGGAAAACCTGTACAGAGGTCTACTGTGGACACAATCCACTTGACAATACGGGACTTTCCTCAGGTGAGTCTGGCCATGACCCAGTACTACGTGCTTGGCACTGATTCCCCCCTCTGCTGAGGTTACTGCAATAAATGTATCTCAGCATTACCAAGAATTACAGGAATGGAACACACAATTCAAAAAGACGGATTGGAATTAAAACCTAGGATGATAAACTCTGAACATTCTATCTAAAATCCTCCAGGAAATCAGTGAGAACCCCTGCTCTCCTGAATCTTTAGGGAGGTAAATGAGCTAGAAAAAAAAATCTTAATGATTTAGCAATGGGTAGTAGCAGGTACAAATTTAGTTGATAAATATGCAAATTTTCTTATCTTAAAAAAAATCTATAGATGAACTTGATTTCTATTTTGAGCCTGCATTTCACCAAAGGCATAAAACCTTTAACTGGATCAATTCAGGATTACATCTTTATTGTGGGGCACTAAAGGGGACAGGGTGTGTGAGAGTACGCCTAGCTCTCAGAGCAATCTATTTACATTGGCAGCCACTGGGCCTTGGCCACTGTTCGTGACAGCCCCACAGGCCCTTTAAAGGCCAACCCCTCATTCCCTGCCCCTCCCATGCATGTTAATCATTCTCTTGATCCTAATCTACTGTGGCATGGGGACTCTGTGAGGCTGTATCTACAGTTCTGTCTCCCTAGAGTTTACATCATTAAGGTCTGGCCACCTTCCTGGTAACCAATCCTAGAAATAAGACACGCATCCCCCTCTTTTGCAGTCTAATAAGTTAAGATATTGGTTCTATCATTCCATTCCATTAAAATCCACCTGAGAGACAGAACCCCATGTTCAAGAACCCCCATGTGATTAGATCGGCCTTACTTTCTTGTCCATTCATCTCCCTTCCAAGCACCAGAGACACGGGAGCAGGAGACTTCAAATGGTATATTGTGTGGTCTCCTAAAGCACGAGGCTGTTCCACAGTCCTTCCTTCACCCACAAGGCCTTAGAAAGCCCAAAGCCAGAAAAAGAGGACTGTATAGCCATTTTCTGTTAAGCATCTATCCTTCCACTGATGAAATCAGAACAGACTATAGAGCCAAGGAGATAAAAGACGGCAAAACCTTAAAGAACTGTTGTTAGGTGCCATCCAGTTCTTTCTGACTCATACTGACCATACGTGAAACAGAACTTAACATCGGCCAGTCCTGCACCATCTTCGCCATGATCATGTTTGAGCCCATTGCTCAGCCACTGTGTCAGTCCATCTCGCTGAGGGCTCTCCATTTCAGCAAGCATGAAGTTCTATTCCAGGGACTGGTTCCTCCTGATAACATGCCCAGAGCACATGAGACGAGGTCTCGCCATTCTCACTTCTAAGGAGCATTCTGTCTTCTTCAAGAGAGATTCGTTTCATAATTCAAATGTATCAGTTCTTCATTGGTCTTCCTTATTCATCATTCAACTTTTCATATGCATGCGAGGCAGTTGAATATATATATATATTCAACTGGTATGTATGTGTGTACATGCACATACATGTGTATATACATGTATGTGTATATACATATGTGTGTACATACATGTGTACATACATGTATACATACATACCATGGCTTAGGTCAGGCTCACCTCAGTTCTGAAAGTGATAGCCTTGCTCTTCAATACTTTCACGTGGTCTTTTGCAGCAGATTGGTCTAATGCAACGTGCCGTTTGATTTCTTGACCGCAGCTTGCATGAGGGTTGACTGTAGATTCACGTAAAATGAATCGACGGTTTCATTCATTTCCCTTGTCGTGATGCCGTCTAGTGGTCCGGTTGCGAGGATTTGGATTTCCTTTACATTAAGGTGTGATCATACTGAAGGCTGTCATTTTTTGTATCTTTGTCAGCAAGTGCTTCAAGTCCTCCTTGCCTTCAGCAAGCAAGATTTTGTCATGCACGTATCAAAGGTTGTTAATGAACCTTCCTCCAATCCTACTGTTAAATTCTTCTTTATATACTCCAGCTTCTCAGATGATTTGACCAACACACAGATTGAATACCTGTGGTGAAAGAAGACCACCCTGATGCATGCCTTTTCTGATTTTAAGCCATGCCATATCCCCCTTATTTGGTGGGATTTATTGTGAATTTGTTTTAATCTTCCTTGCCTTTGACCTGATCTTGCATGTCTCTTCCACAGTTGGGCACCGGTCTTGTTTTGACTGATGGTACTCAGCTCTTCCAGCAGCTCTTTCTACAGTTGTAGGGAATGTGATTCCTAGGTGTACCATCAGACACGGTCCTGGTGTAGTGGCACCATAAATGTTGCAATAAAGAAATTGTACGACTTGCAAAATTCTATCGTGTGATCTCTAGCTTCATTTCTATCACCAAGGCCATGGTTTCTAACTTTCTCATTCCAACCTCCAGGAATTACTAAAGCATCTTGATGGCCTGTTTGATCTATTTCAGACTGAGAAATTAGTCGAACATTTCAATTTCTTCATCTTGGCTTTATGGTTGGCGGGTGAATTTGTATACGAGTTGTCTTAACTGGTTTCCTGTGGCATAGGGTTATCATCTTACCCTAAGGACAGCATTGTGCTTCAAGATGGATCCTGAGACGTTCTTCTTGGTGATGAACAGTACTCCATTTCTCTTGAACTTCTCATTCTGCACAAAGTAATCTCATGGGACCGTGTGATTGTCCACTTCTAAAAAGCCAATACTAGTTCCATTTCAGTTCACTAATACCTAGGACACCTATCTTTATGCAGTCCATGTTATTTTTGACAACTTCCAACTTTCCTGGAATCATATTTTGTACATTCCACATCGGGGTTTTTAATGACTGTTGGCAGCTATTTATTCTCATTTTGAGTCACGCCCTATCAGTAAATGCAGGTCCTGAAAGCTTCCCTCCATCCATGTCAGTAAGGTCACCTCTACTTGGAGAAGGATACTCCCTCAAGTTTATTTCGAGTGCCTTCCATCCTAAGGAGTTCAGCTTCCAGCACTCTCCCCGGCAAAGCTCCACTGCTGTTCATCGGCTAACCCCTCATAAGTGGACCACCTACTCCTTCCTAGTCTGTTCTTAGTCTGGACGTTCAGCAGAAACCTGCTCCCCATGAGTGACCTGAGGGTATCGGAAACACCAGTGGTATAGCTCCGTGCACCATAGCAACATGCAAGGCACCATAGCAACGTGCAAGGCACCATAGCAACATGCAAGGCACCATAGCAACATGCAAGGCACCAGCGCGCTACAAACTGACGGTGAGAGGCAGATGTAGTAAGAAGAGAAAAACGGCACTATTTCAAAAACAGCACCCAGCCGTAATACTAGCAGTTCCAAATAGGTTTCCACATACCTTCCTAATAGAATTCTCTTTCTCAAATACAGATATGATTGCCTAACTGTGCTGCCCATAATCACAGGGGACATCCAGACCAATTAATGTAACACAGTCACAAAAGCAATGTTCTCTTATCCAACTTCAGTGAAATTCACCGCCATTGAGTCAAGGCCAATTCAAGTAACCCTACAGAACAGGGTAGATCAGCCTCTGTAAAGTTCCCGGACAATAACTCTCTATGGGACTAGAAACTCCTTATTCCTCTCACAGAGGGCCTGCTGGTTTCAAACCGCTGGCCTTGTGATTAGCCGTCCACTGTGTAACCACTGTGCCACCAGGCCTCCTCTGGTGAGAGACGAAGGTGGCCTTAAAAGCTTACAAGCAGCCAGCTAAGGCTTGACAATGGAGCACCAAGGAGTGGAAATCAGAGACGCCTGGGGACAATTTGTCCAAAGCACTAACGAGACACTCAGATCTTAGCCTCCTCAAAGCTGAGGAAGACCAGAGGGACATATGGTGTCTGGATGCCACTGGCTGCTCCCGAAGGATCATCAGAGAGGGCTGGGGAGTGAGGGATCTTGAACCAGTTTCCGTATACCTGCTACACTTATCCCATTTTAGGTTTTAGTTCCCTGCAGCTGCAGAGACTCCCTCTGTCCTTCCTCACTGGAATGTACCCCAGGCATCTGAGTTCATGCTGTAGCATTGTTAACGCAACATCTTAAGATAAAGAATTATCTTTATCAGAGCCTTGGAGCCCTGACCCACAGAGAAGACTACAGATTGTGTGCCTGGATGCGAAGGCCATCATCTTTAGATAAGCATGGGTAATGTCCTGACACCCGGAAAAATATAAAAAGCCCTGCCCTGTGAGAGAAAAGACCGGGAAGTTTGGAGAATGACCCCATTGACCTTCCAGAAGTGTGAATAAAAGGTGTACTGATTCTCACCCACCGTGTGATTGGCTACAACGGCTGGTGGCAGGCCCTTCGTTCGGTTTCATTCCTGCATCCCGGATGGGCCCCGTGGCTTCGCTCGCCTAGCGAGGACGTTTGTTGTCCTTTCTGGCGGGAGGGCTGCCGGGACAGGGAGACCTTGGGGCCTGCATTCTAGACATCCTAGCACCCACCTGAGCCTGGCTATGTGTGCTCTTGACATCCCCCGGAGCTCCTAGGGAGATTTCTGTTTGACCCCGGGAATGCCTCCCGCCCTTGTGTCTCTCTCTGGCCTGTTTGGGTTAGCCACGTTAATGATGGAAGAATCTGTCGTGGACAAGCCTTGTTCTCACTTGTGGATAGTGTGCCTCCATGACTGAACACAAGCAGCGCTTACTACAGTCAAGCCTGACCGAAGACAGTCTAGACTGAAAGAAAAGAAGGGCCTTTAAGTGGATCTTTAAGTTATTCTCTTTTGTCTGAACCCTTTTGTCTGTGGGGCCTGTAATGAAATTGCTTGACTGTTATGAAGAAAGTAACAGACATGGTTCCATTTGACAGATTTGTGTGTGTGTGTGTGTGTGTGTGTGTGCGCGCCAACCTTAGAATCTGAGCCTTTACAAGTGACTTAAATGAAATTCTCCAGAGGTCTCAAAAGAAAAAAGAACCATTTTACTGAATTAAAAAAGAGAAAGGACTTTAGGTGGGCGCAGCAAGTTGCAGAAGGTCAGAGTCAAGGGTAGCAAGCCAGAGAAAGTTGGCTAGAAGGATGGAAAAAGGAAGGAAAAAATAAGTGGCTCTGTCTTACAAGAGAATGTCTGGTTATGCCAGAATATGGAAGGTGATCAAAGAAACCTGAAGTTATGCAATGACTCGTAGAAAGTTAGAAGAAAGGTAAGCAGAAAGAAGAGTGAATGTATTCATTAAGGGAAGGATTATAGTATAAGAAATATAGGGGTCTGTAAGAATTAATCTGCACTGTTATGATCTGTCATTTCTTAAAATTAACCAGGGGGAATGGAAGAAAGCAAATTAACCGTATAGTTTCAGTTGACTCATAACAAGCCTTGAAATTGTTCTCTCAGAAACAGAGCAATGCCAAGCTACCTGGGCCCACGGAAAGCATCTGAAGGCTGGGGCCGGTGAGCAGCAGGAGCCTAAACAAGGATTTCAGGGGCAACTCAACTTGTCCCTACACAAAAGATGACCTGAGCCGCACATCATTTTCACCCACTTCTCCCCTCTGTACTATAAACCTATCAGCTTGAGATGAACTATTAAAGTTTATTAGTTGTAAAAAAAAAACGTTCATTTGTTTATTAGGGACCTTAATCACCACCTTCTCAGATTGCGGGCATCACAGTAAAGCACTGTGATAAATGACAGGCTGCAGGAGGCCACGCACGCCACTTTCTCCTCCCTTCGTGTTGAGAGCCCTCTCTGCGTACGTTTATGTTTTTGTAGCGAGTGAAGGCCCATGGCTGTTTTTTGTAGCGTCATCTAAAAGCCTCAATTCTTTTTCTCTTCTTAAAAAAACTGCTTCCTGCACCTAGTTTGAACTCTAAAAAAGTTCTACAAAATTCTAATTGATTCCAGTTCTGCAGACAAGTGGTTTTGTCATCATGTCTTGTGCTTTCTTCAGCAGTACTCTGTCACTGGAGTTTTGAATCAGCAACTTCCACGTATTTTGGTCTAAATGGCTTTACCAATATTTTAAGTTCTATAATATTGGCTAGATTAATGCTATTCTTAGAAATACCAAATATCGAATGAAGGTTATTCATGTTATTTCTCAAGCTATTAATGCTGCTTCTAAAGTGGAGTGTAAGATATATAGATATATATATTAACATCTTAAATGTAAGTGGATGTTGAGCTCATATTTAATCTAAGAACAATTAGTTCTTATAATGTGGCCTTGCTTATTACTCACAGAAAGATCACTGAAGACATGGGTGCATGGCGCAATGATGAAGAAATCAGATGTGACTGACTATCGTCTTCAAGAACATGTACACTGATACAGAGAAGAGCTCTCAACCCATGGATTCCAGGACAGATGAACCCTTCAGGGCCAGTAATGGGAGTAGTGATACTGTGAGTATAGGGAGAAGGTGAGGGGAGAAGTGGTGAAAACAGGGAACCTATTACAATGATCAGTGTATAACACCCCCCCCTCCAAGCCCAGGGGGATGAACAACAGAAGAAGGGAGACAGTGGGGTGTGAAGATATGAAAATAATAATAATTTCTAATTTATCAAGGGTCCATGAGGGTAGGAGGTGGGGGAGGAGCTGATACCCAGGACTGCAGCAGGAAGAAAATGTTTTGAAAAGGATAATGGCAACTTATCTATGAATGTGCTTGATACAATTGATGTATGGGTTGTTATAAGAGCTGGAAGAGCCCCCAATAAAATAATTTATTTATTTTATTGTTTTTTTTAAAGTTTAAAACCAAAAAATCCCATCACAAAGCGTTTACCTATAAATCAACTTTAGTTATAGACAATACTGTGGAGGGCGCAGTTTTCCGTTCTCTTGTACAGAGCACCATTGTGAGTCTGAGCTCTTGATGGCAGCTAAGAGCAACAGCAGCCAAATTTTCTAGTCTATATCTCTGTGGAATTAAAAAAGAATCGATCTTCATCGTTCACTTGAAATACATTTAGTATTTTGACATGAATTTAAGTGGTTTTTTTTTCAGTTAAAATAACGGTTTATAACATTTGTAGCAAAAAAGTCATGCTGTCCTTATGCTGCCCCTGAAGAATACTAGCTAGGAGAAGACAATGTACAATAAATACAGATTTAAAAAGAAAGGGGGGAAGCAAAAGTGTGTTGTAACAAACAGCTGCCTAAATCAGGTGTCGGCTAAGCCCACACTGAAGAAGCACCCCAGCCTGTGAGAGCAAATGGTTATTAATAATCTAATTCATAACCAGAAGAGAAAATTGTATTGCAATTTAACTTCTGAGCACCTGTTTGGAGAGGGCCATGATAAGGGAAGGCCCAACAGCCCTCTGCAGAGGTACGCACGTCATGCCGAAAGTCAGCAACAGTTTCGTCATCTTCAATAGATCTGAGATATGAGCTCATTTACACAGCAGTGGGGGGTGAGAGAGGGGTGTTGAGCCAATTCCGGGATGCCTCTGCTACACTTATCCCGTTTTAGGTTTTCGCTCCCTGCAGCTGCAGAGACTCCCTCTGTCCTTCCTCCCTGGAATGTACCCCAGGCATCTGAGTTCGTGCTGTAGCATTGTTAATGTAAAACCTTACGATAAAGAATCAGCCTTGAGGTGGTGACACCCACAAGAATACAGATTGTATTCCCAGATAGGAAGGCTATAAACTTTAGATAAGCATGTGTGATGTACTGACTCCCGGAAAAGTGTACAAACTATTTGGTTTTGTAGGTAGGGTGGAACAAACCCAAAATCATCATAAAGACCAAGACTTCCTTGTCTGACAGAGACTGATGGAGCCTCCAAGACCATGACTGTTCGTCACTCTTCAGGCCTACCTCTTACCCACAAGGCTGGACTGTCAATCAAACAATAGACAGGCTCGTAAGGTGAACAATAACCCCAGTGAGATAGGCAATCCTGACAACTACCAACCACATCAGATCAAAGGTCAGCATGTGCCCAGGTTAGAGCTCTGAAGGCAAGAAAGGCTAAAATAAAAGGACACAGGAAGGACGTGGGGAGAGTGTTGTCATGTTGTCGAACCTGCTATCACTGTCCCATAGCAAAATGTGTATGAATTGTTGAATGGAAAAGCAGTTTGCCACCTAAATTTTTACTCAAATCACAATAAATGTTCGTAATAAAAATAATAAAACAACCCCCCCCCAAATGATCCCACATCCCCTGGAGTAGCCGTGTGATGCCCTCCTGCATTGGGAAAGCGAGGTGCTTGGGTCACTGGGCTATTTGGCTGGGAGAGACACTATTTGCATGGATGGGGAGGCAAATATTCACATGGAATTTTTCACTAAAGCATTCGCTTCTGGGAATAAAACTAGCAATTCCCAAATCTTTCAAAAACCCCCACTCTGACTCTCACTCCTGTAACACGCTGGTCTCCTTTGAGAAGTTCCTCTTTCATTGCGTATGATCAAGCATCTTTATCACTCTGTATAAATGCTTTAAATCGGTTCAGTTAAAAGAAGGTTTGGAAGCTGGCCATGAGATTATTCAGCCATAATGAAAAATGAAATCCTGAGACATGCTGCAACCTGGATAATCCTTGAGAACACCATGCTGGCTAAAGTAAGTCACATGTGAAACGACAGATATCCAATGACCCCACTTACAGGAAATATCTAAAATAGGTAACTGCATAGAGACCAAAATTTATTCGTCGTTGCCACAGGCAGAAGCAACGAGGGAACATGTGTTATTGCTCTTACTAAAGGGATCCTAAGTTTCTCCTTAGGGTGATACAAAACTTTTAGAAATAGAAAGCTGCTTGGGGCACAATAGAGTGAAAGTAACTAGTGTGAGTGAATTGCACTGTATCAACTTTGCCACAGTAATATTAAATTAAATTTTAAAATAAGTGTGAGGCAGTTCATGATCAGTCTGCTCTCCTCCAAGATGCCCTTGGTTTCCTGGCTGACCAAAAACACCTTCCTTCTTCATCTCCAACAGACCTGTGAGGTCTCTTTTCCAAGAAGTGGCTTGAGGGACTTCCTTCAAGAGGCTTCCTCAACGTCTCTGGCCGGTTCTAATCACACCATGGGCCCCTGTGAGCAGCATGGATGCGGTCTGTGTCACTGTTCTGTGTTTGTACTGTTCTTTCCTGTGTTCCTATCAGTCAGTAAGCACCCCAGATGAGGTCTGCGCCCTTATGTCCTTTGCCAGAACCCGAACCACGTAGCGCAGTGGTTTGCACACCGCCCACACCACGCCCACTGCCATCGAGTCACGCTGGTGGACAGAGTAGGCTTGCTCTGTGGGGTTTCTGAAACGGCACCTCTTTATGGGAGGAGACAGCCTCATCTTACCTGGGGGGAATGCACACGGATGGGACTTAGTCATTTCTGTAACTTGATTTCTGAGTTTTCAGCCCCACTTCCGGGTAATCATTTATCAACAAACACATTAGTTAGTTAGTTATCAGTAAAACAGTCTCCGTTTCCATAGTGAATCATTTGTATTTCCAAATGCTGGACAAAATACAACACGCATCGCTGTCCATGCAAAGAGGATTTTCAGTACAGGCATGTGGTCACCTGGATTACTAGTAGATACTGCCTGAGAGCTTAGATGTTTTAGTTCTCCAACCTGGAGAGCTAAATCCAGTTTTGTGTTGATTGGTGTGTTCTCCTTGCTTTCTTTTAGCCTTCTGGATTAAAAGTCAAAGGGTGTGATTCCCATAACACTGGGAACAACAACAACAAATAAATGTAGACATTGTCTCTGGCTGAGTCAAGGAAGGAGTTGCCATGGGGTGGATCCTGACTCACGGAGACACCATATATGTGAGGGTAGAACTGTAAACTCCAAAACTCTGTCGTGGAGTCGATGCCCATCCATAGAGACCTCTAGGACAGGGTCGAACTGCCCCTGTGAGTTGCCAGGACTAACTGGTCACGGGAGTAGAAAATCCCGTCTTTCTCCCTTGGAGTAGCTAGTGGTTTGAACTGCCAAGCGTGTGGCTAGCCGCCCACGGTGTAACCACTACACTCCCAGGGTCCCCACAGGTAGAACTGCACTGCATCGGATTTTCAGTGACTGGTTTTTCGGAAGTAGATCCCAGCTCTTTCTTCCGAGGTGAATTAGACAGCCATGTACTTCACCATTTACACCACCCATGGAGTCCCTCTGACCGAGCTGTTGGTTGGTGAGTGCTGTCGACCCACAGTGACCACTTGAACAGAACAAGACTGCTCTAGCGCTCCCTAGGCTGTAATCTTTATGGTGCGCAAATCATCAGAGAAGCTGGATTCTATGAAAAAGAACGTGGCCTCAGGCTTGGAGGAAGGTGTGTGAACAACCTGCAAACTGCAGATGACACAACCTCACCTGCTGAAAGTGAGGAGGACTTGAAGCACTCGCTGATGAAGATCGAGGATTACAGCCTTCATCCTGGATTACAACTAAGGGTAAAGAAAACCCCAATCCTCCCAATTGAACAACAGGCAACATCATCATAAATGGAGAAAAAATGGAAGTTGTCGAGGATCTTGTCTTGCTTGGGTCCACAAGCAATTCTCATGGAAGCAGCAGTTAAGAGATCAAGTGATGCACTGCACTGGGTAAATCTGCTGCACAAGACCTCTTTATGTTCAGCAACACTTTCCATGCGGTACTAATGATATTGTTTGATAATTTCCACATTCTGTTGTATCACCTTTCATTGGAATGGGCAGAATTAGGGATCTCTTTCAATCTGTTGGTCAAGAAGTTGTCTTAATTGCATATTTGATAAATTTCTGACCGAATAACTGATTAGAATTCTCTAATTACTTCATTATTAGCTTTCATGGTTGGTGCATAAATTTGAACAATAGTTGTATTAACTGAACTTCCTTGCAGGCTTATAGAAATTATCATATCACCAATAGCAATGGATGATTCTTTTGAATTTGTCTCTTTTTCTGGTTGCCATACCAATGTATTTCTTAGAAACCCTTTTCCTAAGCAAGACAAAGACCTGTTAGAGACAAAAACAAATCATTCAGATGAAGGAGACAATCAGCAGGAGGCCAGAACAATGTTCAAAGGATTCAGTACCTTGTTGCCAATTATAGAAAACAAAAGAAATTCGTCACAAAATCATGATTAGCATCCGTTGGATTCATCACTGTCATGCGATGTGACTATAGAAGCTGAAAAAGGAACCAGGATTGGGAAACATTCACAAATGAAGATTAGAAAATCATACAGGATGGTTTTCTGGGACCTCTGACCACCTTGGTCTAAGGATGATTCATGGTCCTGAATCCCAATTTCCATTAAGGGCAAGTCACTGAAGGTGAGACTGCCCGTCCCTGGCAAGGATAGAGGAGTTCTAGTAATCTAATTCCAAACCCTCTACTTGAGGACTAAGGTGTCCTCACTGCTTACTTACGGTCAGAAAGAACGCAAGGGAGGTTGAATGTGCGTCAAGACTCCCAATGGAGTGAGCTCCGACTGGAAAACGTCACAAATCAAGTGCTTAGAATTTAAGCTCTAATACGCTCCTCAACTCATCTCCTGAACCTAGAATTACAGATAGGCTGATGTTAAAATTTCCCAACCCTTCCAAAGTCACTAATCTAGAAAGACTCCTTTGATTATCTTGGGTAGAAGGGATCATGCGTTTCTCAAAATGCCATGTATCCTAATGCTAAAGTTTACAACATGGCCTCTCCCCAGGTTGTTGACTCAGCAGTGTAGCAATGTTCTATTGGTAACTCCAAGGTCAACTACCCTGCTTCTCTTTGGAAAGCACCATCCAAGAAGTCAAAGGTGGGAGCTAAGCTTGCAAAGCCATCCAAGTTCATGGAGGTGCCAGGACCTAGGGACAAAGTCAAGGCAGAGTTCACAGAACTGAAGGGGTCGAAAGGCAGAACTCAGGGTCAGGCCCTCAGAACCTACAGAGTGGAGTTTGGGGATTAAAGTGAAAGCAAAAGGAAGATTGGAGTCAAGGCTGGGGTGGGAAGAAGGAAAGCACCTAATAATTTTCTTGAACAGTAAACCAGCATGGGTTTAAGGCCAGTCAGGAGGTAGTGTGTGGGCAGACATATCTGAGACACGAACATGCGTAATTGATCAAAAATGTAAATGATAGGGGAAAGAGAAAGGTTAATGATCTTTTGCAGACAACGAAATGTTTTTGACTGAAGCTAGACTCCGTAAAACCTGTAGTTTGAATGAGATATGGGCATATGAACCTGATGACTTACTTCCTGAGCTTAGGATCACTGTTTCATCTTCTCTTCTAACTTCTGTCCAATTTACCTTGAAAAGAATTGTTGGGTCATGTGCCAATTATATGGTCAACTTCTTTTTTCCTCATGTATTGAAAAAGTTTATATTTAGCATTGGGCTGCTGGGTTCAGTTTTGATGATTCCAATTTTGTTGGCAGTCTCTCGTCTAAAGCATCATAGCCAGGAGCCTGTCAAACATATGCCTTCTTCTGGCCATCAGGCGCGATCAAGGTGTTGACTTTGGCTACGTCAATGTCACAGAGCTTCTTCGCAGCCTGTTAGATTTGGTGCTTGTGGGCCTCGACATCCACAATGAACACAAGGATGTTTTTACCTTTGAATTTTTCTTGGTGGACTCCCTGGTCAAGGGGAAATGTTAGGTAGCTATAGCAGGGACCAACTGTGTCTACTGAGCATGCGCCAATTCAGGCTCTTGAGCCAGGTGAGCTTAATTCAGCTAATGGGGTCAAACAGTACTGTTGACCACGCCTCCCAGCAGAAAGTCCTAAAAGTTGGAACCTGAAGACCACCGCCTTCTTTTTTTAGCTGCTCCTCAGCTTTCCACTCGGCCATGCCTGGTCTGTCTCTCCCCATCTCCTCCACCTTAGGCTGCCCCGGGTGGGTGCGCAGTGCCATGAGGATGCTTTTGTTCAGTTACTGTTAAGCTGAAACTTCTGTCCATTTACAAATCCACTTGGATCACAAACTAGGCTTCGGCATGAATTCTTTCTCATGCGCAACCAAGGAACAAGGTATTTCCCACGGGAGAAACCTAACAGACCTTGATGATGGCTTGAAGGTCAAGTTTGTTTCTCCTGGGGGCACTCTCTGAGAGGAGTTGAACTGCTGCCTTAACCTTGGGGTCTTGGGTCACTTGAAGGTGGGTGACGTGTGGATCTTCTTTTTGGGGGTTGCTGTGGACGCCTTTCAGGCTGGCCTTCTTGGCCTTTAACATCTTTTCTTTGGCTTCTGTTTGGGGAGGGCTTCCTTCTTTGTCTTCCCCGCCGTCTTCATCAGAAGTTCTATGTTCAATTTTTTGAGGAGCTGCCGAACTCTTGTACCACTTTAAAATTCCACAAGCCATAGGTGAGAGTTGGAAAATTATGACTCAAAAGAATAACAATATGGAAAATTCTCATTATCTAATATTCAGTGAAAATATGTTGCAAAACTATATATTCAATGATTCTGTTTTGCTAAATAATGTTTTCAAAGACTGTTATTGTTGTTAGGTGCCAGTGAATCGGTTCTGACCCACAGCAACCCTGTGCAAAGAAGTGAATGAAACACTGCTCAGCCCTGTATCATCCTCATAAGAGTTCCGATACTTGAGCCCATTGTTGCAGCCACTGTGTCCATCCATGTCCTTGAGGACCTTCCTCTTTTTTGCTGCCCCTCCACTTTACCAATCTTGATGTCCTTCTCCAGGGACTGGTCTCTCCTGACAACATGTCCGAAGTATGTAAGATGACATCTTGCCATCTTTGCCTCTAAGGAGCACTCTTGACCATGCTTCTTCCAAGACGTATTTGTTTGTCCTTCTGGTGGTCCATTTGTCTGTCACTTTGTCACACTGTGGTGGCTTGTGTGCTGCTGTGATACTGGAAGGTACGTCACTAGTGTTCAAATGTGAACAGGGTCACCCAAAGTGAGCAGGTTTCAACAGAGCTTCCAGACTGAGAACGGACAATGAAGAAAGACTCAGCTGCCCAGAGGAGGAAGTAGCCCCCGAGAACTTCATGCATCGCTTCAAAACACTGCCAGCTAGTGAATGGAAGCCTAGTGAATGGAAGCAGAACTGTGTTGGAGTTAGTGCCTCGGGATGGGCCTTGTGGGTCAGAAAGCACTCCGTGTGACTGAGTACACTTGGAATGGGACTTTCTCAGGGAGGAGTCTACTATGGTGATATCGATGGGAGTGGGAGTGGAGTCTCCTAGATCTTCATTTGATGATGGGGCAGGACTCAAGGTAAGGAGAAACAGTAGCAGAAATCTGCTAAAGATCTGAACTTGGAATGTGTGAAGTATGAATTTAGGAGAAGTAGACATCATAAGAAATGAAACGGGATGTATAAAGATCGACATCCTAGACATTGATTAGTGAGTTGAACTGGGCTGGCATTGGCCATTTTGAATCAGAAAACCATATGGTTCACTACAATCGAGAGGAATGGCGTTGCAGTCATTGTCAGAAAGGACATCGCGAAGTCAATCTTGAAAACAATACTGTCTGTGATAGGAGTCTATCTATTGTCCTTCTAAGAAAGAAATGCCATCAACACAGCTGCTGTTCAAATGTATGCACCAACTACAAAAGCTGGCGATGAAGAACTTGAAGAATTCTTCCAAGGGCTTCACTCACAAGTTGATCAAATATGCAATCAAAGAGGCTGGGACAGTAGTTGGAAAGGATGGGCAGCTGGAGGTCGTGGGATAGAATTTTGCAAGACCAATGACTTCTTCGTGGCAAACACTTTTTTTCAACAGAAAAGGTGACTATCCATATGGACTTCTCCAGATGGAGTAAACAGAATCAAATTGACTATATCTGTGGGAAGAGACAATGGAGACGCTCAATATTAACAGCTAAAACCAGGCCAGAAGCTGACTGTGGAGCAGACCTTCCAATTGTTCTTATGTAAGTTCAGGTTGAAGCCAAAGAGAAGGCACTCCTTAGTCCTCAAAGTAACCTCCCTGACTTTCAACACTCTAAGAAGGTCTTGTACAGCAGATTTGCCCAATACAACATGTCATTTGATCTGGACTGATATTTTCATAAGCATTGATTGTAGATTCAAGCAAGATGAAATCCTGGACCATGTCTCCAGTGTGAGGACAGCCGCTCCTTAGGAGAAAGATGGAGCTTTCTGCTCCCCTAAACAGTTAATCTCAGAAACTCAACAGCTGCGATTCTACTCTGGCCTATAGGGTCGCTATGAGTTGGCATGGACTTAAAGGCAGTGAGTTTGTTTTGTTCTGATTTGCTTTTGTTTACACTGATTGAGTTTGAAACACTAGGTCTAATGAATCAAATGTTAGTAGTGAATATCTTTAGATGGTGGGGTTACAGGTTGTTTTCCTACTCTTTATTTTAAAATGTTGCTCAAAAAACAAGATAACTTTTATCATGAGAAATAACTAAATTGCATTCATTTTTCAATGGTGGCAAGAAGTGATAACCCAAAGTCATCAAGGCAATTCTAACTCATGGTGAGTAGAACTGCTCCTTGGGGTTTCTGAGACTGTCACTCTTTATAGGACCAGTCAGTTTCATCTTTCTTCCTTGGAGCTGCTGGTGAGTTTGAACCACCAACTCTGTGGTCCACAGCCTAATGCCTTACCCACGGTGCCACCAGAACTCTTTCAAGAAGTGATCAAGTACAGACATGATGGGGCTAGCTTCATTCTGGTTGATGCTCTGAAGCTATCAAAGGACTCGATTAATGGGGAATCATCTCACTTGGACATATTTCTCAACAGTGTAAATCTGTTTTATTTTGTTGTTCCTGCTCGCTGCCATTGAGTGGGTCCCAACTCATGGTGGCCCGTGGACAACAGAATGAAGCCGCGCCTGGTCGTGTGAGACCCCCGCCACTATTATATTTGAGTCCATGGTTATAGCCCCTGTGTCCATCCAGCTCCTTCAAGATCTTCCTCTTTTCCTTCTACTTTACCAAGCACAACGTGCTTTTCCAGGAACTGGCCTCTCCTGATAACGTATTCAAAGTATGTGAGAGAAAGTTTTGCCATCCTCACTTGTAAGAAGCATGCTGGTGGTATCACTTTTGTTTTGTAAGTGGTAGCTATAGAGAAAACATGTTATCTGGACTTACTAGTCCTTCCCAGAAGGGAGATGATGGCAGAGTGGGTGATGCTCTGGGCTGCTAACCACAAGGTCAGCAGTTCAAAACTACCAGCCACTCTACTGGAGAAAGAAACCCACAGGGGCAGTTCTACTCTGTCGTACAGGGTCACTATGAATGCGCATCGACTCAATGGCGTGAGTTTGTGAATGAGTCCCTCCCAAATCCCCATACTTTACTGGCTATGAGTTACACAGTATTACCTTTTCTGAAGTTTCTCTTCTATATTTTATAGATTTTAAGGAAAATATTCTACCTCGGTTAAATCATACACCGCAATAAAAGTAATATAGTTAAACTGAATGGCAAGCTAGGTAGAGTATATCTTCCCCCCTCCCAAACTTTCATAGCAACTCTGACATAGATTTTATTACCCTCATTTCACAGATAGGGAAGGTGAATCCCAATGAAGTAAATATCCTACAGCTGTGCTGTCTGGCTTCAGAGCCAGCGATCATAAAACTGTACTTCTCAAAGACAGAGTTCGAGACGGCAGTGAAGCTGAAGCAGAATATAAAACTGAGCATGAAGGAGGACTTCTAACTGAGGTCCATGTGGGATGAATGGAGTCTGGCATCTGGCTGAAGCTCCTACATCCAGCCGCTCTCAGCGCAGAGCGGGGCAGAAGCTGTTTGTAGCATGGCCCCACCTTTTGGTTCCAAGTGGCCTCCACCCCTTACATGATTAACTAGTCGTACTCGTCTGCACAGAGGATAAAGCGTGTTCATTATCTCAGGACGGGAGCCCCGATAGTGTGGTGATTAAGTGCTTGACTGCTCACTGGAGTTTGGCCATTCAAGCCTCCAGCCAGTCCACAGAGGACAGATGTGACAGTCTGCCTGTGGAAAGATTACAGCCTCGGAAACCCTATGGGATGGGTCTATCCCGCCCCATGGGGTCACCACGAGTCGGAATTGGCAATGGATGTGTTTGCTTACTTTGGTTTACTTACTATAGTAGTTATTAGAATAAGGTGTAAGAGAAGATCCCAAATCACCGAACCTTCTGGGAATCACATGTTTCTTTACTATCCAAGTCAGTGGCTCAAGTCTCCATACTCCTTTACTTGAGAATCTATGAGTTCCCAGGAAAGATTCCCAGGGCCTCTCTGGCTCCTCTTCTCCTTCCTGCTCTGGTTAAATTCTGGCCCCACCCAGTGTTATCTTGCCTGTCACAGCCACTCCTGTCTGTACACGCTGTCCTCCCTGCCAGACCCTGGCCCCCTTTATTCTCCCAGTAACATCTGCTTCTGCTTATTAATGCCATGGGAGTTGGTGTTAGGAGTCCCTGGGTGTGGGAAATGGCTAACACACTCAGCTACCAACAAAAAGGTTGAAGGGTTGAGTCCACCCAGGGGCACCTCAGAAGAAAGGCCTGGTGATCTACTTCTGAGAATTTCAGCCATTAAAATCCCCGTGAAGCACAATTCTAGTCTGATCCACATGGGGTCATGAGTCAGAACCGATTCAATGACAACGGGGCCGTTGTAAGTGGTGTTCCACATCTGACCAATTTTCACGAAACTTTGGAGGGTAGCAGGAAGGAGTTCCCTGGCTGAGAGGCCAGGTCAACACCAGACAAGTTCTTACAAGTTTCTAGCGGACTGTCTGAAGTCTCTGTCCTCGTGCTGCCTTCTAAATGACTAGGCCTTCCCCTTCCTTGGACATTCCCTTCTCTCTTCCTCCACTCTCCTTTAAGTCTTGCAGTGCTAGGCTCAGTTGGGCAAATCCCCCATGATTGCATTCTGCTGCGTAGTGAGCTCTTTCCTGCTCTTGGCCCTTCCTCCAAGATCAGGCCATTCTTGCTAAAGGACGAGTCGAACAGGGGCATCCAGGCCCTCTTCTGCAGCATGACCTGTATGAACTTGAGTGAGTCAAGGTACTATTCCGAGCCTGGATTTACATATCTGCATGGCAAAAGGTGGGGGCTCAGGGCTTTTGAGCCCCGGGGTTGTGGTGAAGAGTCAATGAACTTAATTCACTTAGCACAGGGTCAGAGCTCAGTGACTGTCAATAATCAGCCCAGCTGACTTTTCCTACACAAGCTCAACTTCCTTTCCTTTGCCGTTGGTCCCTACAGCTTACCTCCACGTACCTGCCAGAGAGGGGTGAGGCCTGTCTGTCAGGCCCTCCAGGCACAATCAGAGACCCTAGTTTTTTCTTACTGTGGATGAAGGTAGAGTTCAAGTGGCCTGCCCCTGCCCAGGACAAGGGGGGTGGGGTGGGGACTGCAAGCTATCGCTGCTGTGTGCTGTTCACGTGTTTGGAATGATCGTGGGGATGGTTCAAGACTTCGCAGTGTTTGACAGAGAACTTGAAGAAATTCAAACCAGGTCTGGAAGAGAGTGTAGAATGAGGGAAATCATCACGGATGTCAGATGGATCTTGGATGAAAACAAAGAGCACCAGAAAAATGCATGTGTCTGACTGACAATGCAAAGGCATCGAATCGTTTGGATTATAAAAGATTATGAATACCGTGGCTGAAGATTGGGATTTCAGAACGCTTCACTGTATTCAGGTGAAACCTCAACGTGAACCACAAGGCAGTCACTTAACAGAGCCAAGGGATGCAGCATGGTTTACAAGGAGGGAAAGCGGGTGTCAGGGGCACATCTATGCGGAGACTCAGAATAGACTTCAGGCTCCCACTGTGCACCATAACTTTCTGCAAACGTAGCGCTCAGAATTTATGCTCTAATGCATCTGTTCTAAAAAGAACTCAGCTATCATGACCGCCACAGAGAAGCCTCCATTTGTTAATCACTTGAAATGTCTCTTTTTCAAATTTCTTGCTGGGTGGCACACCTGCACAGTGAATGAGAGGCATCATTGGATGCACAACTAGCTGCCCCAAATGAAGAGTGCACAGTTCCCACCTGGAAGGGAGAGCCACTCGAAGCCAGTCACAGCCCAGGGGAGCACAGAAAGTCATGTCCTAGCATTCTTCACAAGCTGAGCTGGTGAGGGTTGTCAAGGAATGCATTTCATCCCAATAAGCAACCTGAACAACTCTTCTAGAAAAAGTCACAGGGGAGCAAAATGACGGAAGAGCTTGCTGTTAGAAAGAACTGCATCACCCTGTCTGACAGTTTATCGCAGTGGAAACTTCTAATCCAAAGTGCCCTTTGAAAGGACATAACCAAAACTCAGTCGTCCCACTAAAAATCACTCTCATTACACTTCCGTAAGATGGGCTGGTTCCTCATAGGTTTCTCTAGACCAGTGGTTCTCAACCTGTGAGTCACAACCCCTTTGGGGGGTGGTCAAATGACCCTTTCACAAGGGTTGCCAGATTCATAACAGTAGCAAAATTATAGTTATGAAGTAGCAACAAAAATAATTTTGTGGTTGGGGGTCACCACCACATGAGGATCTGTATGAAAGGGTTGAGGCATTAGGAAGGTTGAGAACCACTGCTCTAGACAGAGGGATGGAACAACACAGAAACATTTGGAGGTTTCTCTAACACGTATTGTTCTAGTCGATACAATTGGCATCAATTGCCCATATCCTCGTTGCTATGGTACTTGGGCAGTGCAGACACTGTGCATTCCACTGCGGGGCTGAAGGTTGTTAGGTTGAGCCCTCCCCCCCCACCCCCCACCTCCTGGAAAAACCAGGATCTGCTCCTGGTTGTTGTTGTTGTTAGGTGCCATCAAGTCTGTTCTGATAGACAGCAACCCCGCTCCAGTCTTGAGCCATCCTCCCAAATGTTCTTAAGTTTGGGCCCCACTGATGCAGCCATGGCGTCCATCCATCTTACGGAGGCTCTTTCTCTTTTTGCTGCCCTTGTATTTTACCAAGCACAATGTCCTTCTTCAGGGACTGGTCACTCCTGACAACATGTCCACAGTATGTGAGGCCGAGTGTTCCCATCCTCGCTGTCTTGTTGGTACTTTCCGTCATCTTCACCAGCAAGAGCACTGACCTTCGAAATGAAGATGAGGCAATAGACAATTTTGATTAAATAAGAGCAAGGAATAAAAATAACAATAAATTTTAAATGCTGATGTATGTACAATTATATGTCTTAATCTTAACAATGTGGAGTAGGTGAAAATAATAGAGGTTTAATGTCAGTTAATTTGCAGGAGGGCCAAATATACTCAAATAAAAGTTATACCGTAAGTCCAGCATGGGAAAACACTACATAATCACTCATCAGCACCAAATAACAGCTCGGGGAGACACAGCAATGTCCCAGCACTACAAAATGTATATGCACACACATACACACACACACACGTATGTACACACTCATGCCTCATTTATCAAGTATGTCATTATCGGATATTTCATATTTACAATAGTAGAAAACCCTATTATCTGAGTATTTTGTGTATTAGTGACATATATCTGGCAGTAAATAGCAAGGTGTAAGGCGAGAGCAATGCTGGCTGCAACAGTCAACGTTATGTGTCAACCTGACAAGGCCACGATCCTCATGGGGTTGACGATGGTGTTATAAGGAACTCTGACAGTTATGTAATAATATAGTAATCTTCCATCTTAACCCACTACACCACCAGGGCTCCTCAACTACGGGTTGGAGCCCCCTTGAAGTGACTAAAAGCCACATAGGTGTGGAGAGAGGGAGGCCAGCAAGAACTGGACAGCCAGGAGTGGCATTTCTGGTGGGCATTTGGGCAGATGTTATTGTCTCGATTTCCATGAAGTTCTCTCTTACATAGACGTCAAAGCTTTCCCCCTGGAACTGATCCTCCCCAACCACATGCACAGCCCCCGGGGTAAATAAGAGGGCTCCCACCCACCCACCTCTGAACCCAAATGAAAGCAGGAAAATAATGGCACACCCAGGGGTGTGTGTCAGGGGCTCAGAGTCCTGCTCAGTGGATGAAGCCATGATGCCCTGCAGGCCTCAGACAGAAAGGTCATATCAAGTCAGACAAGGACTCATCCTGGTAGGGAAGTGATAGGAAGGAAAAAATAACAACTAACTTTCTCCTCCCTCTCTCTCTCTGTGTGTGTGTGTGTGTGTGTGTGTGTTTAATTGTTTACGGGTAAAACTCAAAAGCCAAACTCACTGCCAGTGAGTCAATACCGACTCATAGCGACACTCCAGGACAGAGTAGAACTGCCCGTGTGAATTTCTGAGACTGTCACTCATTAAGGAACTAGAGAGCCTCTTCTTTCTCCTGCAGACTGGCTGGTGGTATCGAACTGCTGACCTTTCTGATTACAGCGCAACATGCGACTACTGTGCCACCAGAACTCTTCTTTATAGGCAAAGGACTCGAAAATCACCTGGTGTGGCATTCTCTTAATAGTCAGCAATGTCCTCTGGTCACTTGATCTAAGCCGAGTTATAAACTGAGAATCTTTATTCTCGTATGTAGACAATTCTGATGAATCTGCTGAGTATATGACCTTGGGAAGGCCATTTACTGGCTCAGAACTTCAGTCGCCCACCCCACCCATGAAAATTGGGGGTGATTATACCTACCTTATAGGATTGGCATGAAGACTAACTGAAATGCTCTGTGAAACATGCCAGAATTTAGAAACAGTATCGGTGTGGCTCTACCAGTTCCTCTTCAAAGGTGGTGAGTGGAGCTGGGGAGACCCTGGGACCAGTTGGTGTGAAGCCATCTTCCTGTGAAGTTTGGTTTTGAAGTCCCAGGCCCAGCACAGGCTCTGTATCCATGAAGCCAATATTCCTTTTTCTCTTCCTCCCTCTGTGGTAGGTTACCCTGTGACCCACCCTTAGCTGACCCATTAATCTCTGCAGACCCATCTTGGAAGCAGAGGTACGTCTAGAGAGCATGTGGGAGAACATGATTCAGCAGCATTGTTTACGGACAGACAGGCGTTCTTTAGAGTGTGTTCTTTAGTTCTATGGGGCCAGGAAGAGGTCAGACTAAGGAGTCTTAAGGGATAAGAGACCCACATAGCTCCAATATGTGGAGCCAGCTGTATTTTGGTCTTTGTCAGTATAGGCACTAACATCCTGCTCTGTCTCCCTGGCACGCAGTGTCCACTTTATTTTCATTGGCTGGTAGACTGGGACAAGGACTCAAAATCTGGGCCAACAACAATGGTGCCATATCTGGGAGTGCCACCAATGTGCAAGACTGGTTGTAAATTCACACTCAACACTTAGGAAAAAGTCACTTGCTGATCTCATCCGGACTCCTCGCCACCCCACATCAAGGAGCCACCACACACCCGCAGGGAACGATGGCCATCTAAGGCGCCAGGAGCTTCACAGCTCTCCCCAGGGGAGAAGGTGCCTCCAGACAGGCTCACCTGGACTGCTTGGGAACCAGGCCGTGCAGACTGAGCAAGTCAACATAAGACCAAAAATCCACTCCACTGAGCCCCTTTCAGCTTCTAGCAACCTTATGGGGACAGAACAGAGCTGCTTCCTTAGGTTTCCGAGACGACATATTTAGGGAGCAGGCAATCTCACCTACCTCCCACAGAGTGGTGGGTGAGTTTGAACCACTGACCTTGTGGGTAGCAGGACAATAGGCCACCAGGACGCCTTGATTTTACTCTACAATGTCATTGGTTGACATTTCAAATATTCCATTGCTTATCTTCAAAAGCCTCTTGTCTTTCATGCCCTCCACCCCCACCCACCCCAGGTCGGCTGAAACAGGCCTATCTCCATGTGTATGAAACACTGGACCATACAAGGAAGCCTGTGAGGAGCAGACTCCACGGGCTGGGCCGAGACTCACAAGTTTTCTGCCTTTGACAGGGGACAGATTTGACATTTTTCTCTGTCCTCTGAGTGGACACTATTTAGTTTTTCTTCTCTGACAAGTTTTCACCTGGTACAGGTTCTGTCTTTCACATGTTTTACTATCTAGTCAATCTGGTGAAAGCAACTCATGGATGATGAACAGAGCATATTGGGCCAAAGATCTGGGTGCCCAGATTCCAGGTCCATTATTAGTGATGGTGGAAGGGAGCTGCTGCTGTCCTTGTTAGATGCCGTCGAATTGGCTCCGACTCATCGCGACCCTGTGCCCAACAGAACAAAGCACTCCCCGATCCTGTGCCATCTTCACAATTGTTGTGTGTGGGCCCCTGGGTGCAGTCATTGTGCCCATGCAGCTTGTCGAGGGCCTTCCTCCTCGTCACTGCCCCTCTGTTCAACCAAGCAGGATGCTGATTTCCAGGAGCCTGGTGTAGCGGCGACGTGTTGGGCTACTAACTGCAACACCAGCAGTCCCATCCTTCCAGCTAGCTCTTCCTTGGGAGAAAGACAGAGCTTTCTACTCCCCAAAAGAGTTACCCTCTTGGAAATGCACAGCAGCTGTTCTGCCCTGTCCTATAGGGTCACTATGAGTCAGCATTGGCTTGATGGTATTGAGTTTGGTTCGGTCTCTCCTAATAACATGTCCAAAATACATGTTCCGAAGTCTCACCATCCTTGCATTTAAGGAGCACTCTGGCTGTACTTCTTCCGAGACAGATGTGTTTGTCTTTTACAGCAGTCTGTGGTGCGTTCCATATTATTAGGCAGCACCGTAATTCAAATGCATCAATACTTTTTCAGTTTTCCTTATTCACGGTCCAAGTCTCACATGCACTGAAGTGATTGAAAATACCATGACTTGAGTCAGGCGCACCTAAGTGCCCAAAGGAACCTTCTTGCTTTTGAACTTGAAAATGTGCTGTGTCTTTTGACGGCTACTTCCATGAACACTGTTTGTGAGTTCCTAGATGATTCAAACAGTTAATGTACTTGGCTGCTCACCAAAAGGTTGTCAGTTCAAGTTCACTAAAAGATACATCGGGGGAAAAAGGTGTAGTAGGTCACTTCTGGGGTGGGGGTGAGGGCAGCAAGGGATCAGTCATGCAAACCCCACAGAGGGCAGTTCTACTCTGACACATAGGGTTGCCACAAGTTGATTCACCGGCCTCTGGTGTGGTAGTTACATACTTTCATGTCAATTTAACAGATAGCTCTAAGGGTGGAGTCTAGCCTGTCAATCAGCTAACAGCCTGATGATGCCTCCTTGTGGGTGTGGCCTTCTCATGAGGATTCTGGGAACTTCCCCTCTTTCTCCCTGGAGGTGGGCCACACTCTCTCCTTGCTTCCCCGTCCTGTGGAGGAGCCACACTGAGAGAGCCGGGGGAGCCATGTGGAGACCTCTGCCAGTCCTGAGATGCTTCCACTGCCACTGGATCCACAAGATAGATGTTCCTCCCAGCGGCCTGTGGTCTTCCTGCCTTTGGTATAATGACATGTGCTTGCATGAGTCTGAAGAGGAATTTATAGATGAGTATGAGATATGTGGCCTAATATGGACTTATGGACTTGATCTGGACTGGGCTGGGATGTTTTCTCAATATCCAATTGCTCTTTGATATAAAGCTCTCTCCCACACACGTGTGTCTCTGAATTTGTTTCTCTAGTCAACCCGGTCCAACCCAACTGGTATTCATGAGCACTTTCCTGGCCTCCATTTCCTCATCTGTAAAATGGGCAGAGACCTGCTCAAGTCTCCTTTCGCCCTTGAGAAACACCGGGGCTTGAAGGCAAACAAACCAGATGGCTGGTTCTACTGAGGGCTTAGCCCTCCCCTGGGTGTCTGCTCCCTCCTAGGAGTGGGGATTAGCTGCCATTTAGACACAGGAATGCAATTCTCTGATGATATGGGTGTCTGCTTTCACAGCCATTGAAGCTGAACCCACAGCCTGGGAGACCTGACCAGCCCTCTCCTCTCCCTTCAAAAGAGGCAGGTCCCGCTGACACCAGACACCACAGAGGGGCTGTTCCCCACCCAATGCTGCTACAGTTAAACACAGCCTTCCACTCACCAGGCGAGTGGCCTTGGCTAACCACAAACCCGCCTACACTCCCCCTGGCAGGCCTGCCGGGAGACCTCAGAGTAGCTTCTGATCCAGCCCCTAAGGGGTAGGATTAGAAGCGTTACTCCCAAGATTCAACTGTTGCCTTCCCAAAGCCCTGGCTGGACCGCACAGGGACTCCAGGTACCATGGCTGGTTCCAGCTCCTTTCCGGATGAAATCCAAGTCACCTGCTATCCTTGGGGTGGCTGTGGCAAGTGAAAGGAAAGCTTTCTTGGCAGCTCCCTGGGGTACTCTGAGCAGGTGGCCAAGAAGAAAGCCTGGCCTTGATGTAAAGGGCAATTAAAGTTCAGGGAGGAGAGGAAGTGTTGTTATTCTTCATTTTTCACACTCTCCCTGACCCCAGCCCCCGTGCCAGTCCAAGTGTATGGATACCTCTGGAAGCCATGAATGATTTACCTGCTGGGTCAATAATTAAGTAACCCAGGACGACAGGACATCACCAGCCTTAACTCTTTGAATCCCGGAGGACAGGCTACCTGCGCTGGCAAGAGAAGATTGATGGGTTGAAGACGAAACAGAATCCTCCCAGATTTGAAATGCTTCAAAATAGCAAGGACGTGCAAATCGTTATTTGGGGAAGGCTCATGAGCCCTTTGCCTCCCATCTCGGTGTGGGATGATCTCCGGATTAAACTCCCAGGCTCTGTTTCAGTGCTGCTCAGAGGGTTCTGGGGGAGGGGGCGGGGAAGGGAGGTTTTCACCAGAGTAGAGTCAGATCCTTCCTCCAGGGAAAAACCAGCACTTTGTGGGAGGGGGTTGTTTGGGGAGAGTGGGGAGCTGTTGGCTTTAGAGCACTGCCTTAGCTTCTTAGTGGCGCTGTGACAGAAGTGCCCTCCAGGAGATTTTCTTTATCATTGAGGAAGTGAACCATCTGAATTCAGGGGCCTGAGTCCAGAGAAGGGGTGGAGATGGGGGTCTTTGACCTTCTGTAGATGTTTCCACCACCACTGGATCCACAAGACTTTCCACCCACTGGCCTGTGATCTTCCTGCATTCGGCATCATTACATGTGTTGTGTGAGTCGAAGAGGAATTTGTAGACTGATATCGGACATATGGACTTGATCTGGTCTGGGCTGGGATGTCTTCTTAATGTACAATTACTCTTTGATATAAAGCCCTGTTCACATGAATATGAGTGTCTCTGGATTTGTTTCCCTCGTCAACCTGGACTAACACAGCCACCCTGTGCAAGACAGAACAAAACGCTGCTCCGTTCTGCACCATCCTGACCATTGTAGTAAGGTTTCAGATAGCCATTACCCCGCCTTGTTACCATAACCAAGAAGATCCTTGTGGAACCCTTGGGGGTTACAATGTTTATTTGGGGGAGACAAAATTCAATCTTTTACAAGCAGCCTCTTGGTGCCTGATCCATGAGGGCCCCGGTAACATTCTACTCTAGTTATGAAGTCAGGGCTACACCCAGGGGAGAGCTCGGGGTGTAGGTTAGAGATGTTCAGACAAAAGAGGCAGAGCTTGGGAAGGCTGCTCAGGTGGGGCTGGCCTGGGGCTCACAGGATGGTGAGCGAGGGACACCAGCTTTTCTCACACGGTCGTTCAAGCAACAGACACGAGTCGGGGCTCACCGCCCACACGAGGAGCTCTGGTGGCACAATGATTAAGTGCAATTCTGCTAAACCCCCCCCTTCCCCCCAACAAAGATAAGGATTCAAACTCCCCAATAGCCACAACCCACACTGCAGCTCTGTGGGAGAAAACACCCGGCAACCTCTTCCCAGCAAGACTTCGGTCTTGAGAAGCCTGGGAGGCAGTTCTCCTCTGTCACTACCATGTGGGGGTCGGTGTGAGTCAGAGCAGTCTAGAGGGCACCCAACAATGAAATTCCAGGGAGCCTGTTAACTCACAGACTCAACCAAGTAATCCAACCAAAACCCAACTCACTGCCATCCAGCTGCTGCCGACCCATAGTGACCCCAGGCGACAGAGCAGAATGGCCCCTGTGAGTTTCCATGGCTGTAACTCTTTACAGGATAGAAACTTTGTCTTTCTCCCGAGGAATAGCTGGCGGTTTTGAACTACTGACTTTACACTTAGCAGCCTAATGCATAACCACTACACCACCAGGGCTCCTAACAAGGAAATAGACAGTGGTGAGCAGATCCCCAGACTGCCATGTGTTGGGTGAAGCTGGTCACCAATCAGTGTGAAGGAGAGGGAATGTCAAGTGCCTGGTCTGGAATCCATGGTCCCATGAACCAGACGTCACCCATGCAGCTAGCTGCTGAGGTTGGTGTCCCCAGTCACACAAGTGCCAGAGACTGCAAGGACACCCCCAAGTCCATTTCCCATCTGCCAACCTCTTAAGAATCCATTTGCTGACACGATTGCTGAAGACAAATGGGTGCATAAGCAAATGCGGTGAAGAAAGCGGATGGTGTCCAGCTATCAAAAGATATACTGTCTGGGGTCTTAAAGGCTTGAAGTTAAACGAGCGGCCATCTAGCAGGGAAGCAACAAAGCCCACAGGGAAGAAGCACACCAGCCTGCGGGTTCATGAGATGCCAATGGAATCAGGTAACAGGGACCAGAAGACCCCAAACAAATAAACAAAAACATATTGTTAAGAATGAGAGGGGCTAGAGCAGGAACCCAAACCCATCTGTAGATAATAGGACATTCCCTCACAGAAGGGTCACAAGGAAGGGATGAGTCAGCCAGGGTGCAGAATAGCACTGATGAAACACAATATTCCTCTGCTTCCTTAAGGCTTCCTCACCCTCCACTATCATGACCCCAGTCCTGCTTTTCTGTTCTGGCTAGACTGGAGCATGTACATTGGTACAGGTAAGAGCTCAGGACACACAGAATCCAGGTCAGATAAATCCCTCAGGAACAGAAATGGGAGTAGCGATACCATGAGAGTAGGGAGAAGGGGGTGGGGGGAAGGGAACGGGGAACCGATCATAATGATTGATGCATAATCCCCCCCGCACCCCCAAGGGGATGAATAACAGAAATGTGGGTGAAGGGAGACAGCAGATGGTGTAAGACATGAAAACAATAATAATATATAATTTATCAAGGGGCCACGAGGGTGGAAGAGTGGAGGGAGGGAAAAAAGAGGAGCTGATACCAAGGGCTCAGATAGAAAGTAAATGTTTAGAAAATGATGATGGCAACATATATACAAATATGCTTGAAACAATTGATATATGGAATGTTAAGAACCTCCAATAAAATGGTTTTTACAAAGAAAGAATCAATTTGGAGACAAAATTAGAGCCGCTACTCTGAGATACACACATTTAAAGCAATAGGTCAAATGCCACTAGAAATGCGTGTGCAAATGAAGCACAGACCCAGGGAGGCCAGCAGAAGCCCAGGCGTGGCACACCACAAGCTCAAACGGTCGTCAGTGTTGACCTTGGTGACCCATGTGCCCAGAGTAGAACTGTGCTCCATGGGGCTGCCATCGCCACCTTTCCGGAGGTAGATCCCAGATCTTTCTTCCAAGGTCCCTCTGAGAGCACTCCACTCTAAAGAGATGCCCCAGAGATCCCCTTGCAGCCAAACAGTACCCAGGTTTGTGAAATGAACAGGAATACTCGTGAGGCACAGACTTTTCAGAACAATCAACCCTACAAGACCCAAAGGGCGGCATTTGCCCCAAAGCCAAGTTCACGCAAAGAGAGCCGCGAAAGGAGGGTGAATGGAAATGAAGTGAGTGTAAGTTGCTGAATGGAAAAGGAAGTTTCTAGTAAACTTTCATGCAAACCGCCATTAAAATTTTTCTTTAAATTAAAAAAATTGTTTAACTTGAAAGAGGAGGGCATTTTTTTGCACGGCAAGCACACTTTGTTAATTTGTAAACTTTTTGTGCACGGCAGGCAATGTTGGTTATTTTATTCGTTTAAAAACCTGTTTTAGAGCAATATGGCTCCCAGATGCCTCTGCCACCCTGGCTGGAAAGGCTACACGATGTTCTTTTGTCATCAAACCGTGGTCTGACGGTCAGCATCCTTCCAGGAGCCTGCTGTCGTGCAGTCTCCGGGCTCCACCTCAAGGCACAGCCAGCCCCTGCCCTCAGACAGATCCCACTCCGAGCGACCCTGCAGGGCAGAGCAAGCCCGCCCCTGTGGGTTTCCGAGATGTCAACCCTTAGGGCTGCAAAGCCTCTTCTTTGTCCCCCAACCTCACCCTGCACGGACGAAATCAGAGTCTGCTCTTGAACAAGATCCCTGGGAGCCTCACATGCCCACCAAAGTGTACCCAGCATTGCTGTACACTAAAGTTTAGAGCGAGTTAGGCAATGAAAGAATGGCTGAGAAGGGTCGGGTGGCTACGTGCTGGCTTGCTTTAAGCTGGATCAATGCCCACTTTTATTTACTGGGCAGAACTAGGGAAAGGCCCTGGGCATGGAAGATGGTTTCAGCAGCCATGGCGGATGCAGAGGAGACAGGCTGGAGTCCACTTCACGACTTAAAGGACAGCAACAGGCTCTCTTCCCCACTGTCCTGCATTTATCCAGAGAAGACCAGTGCCCACGTGGACAGGGATCACATAAAGAGACGCCACAATGAAAGGGGGCGGGGAGACTTACTTTCCCAGTTACCCATGGGTAATGCGCACCTGATGGGACCCTGGTAGCCTAGTGGTTAAGCATTCACCAGCTAACCAAAGGTCCAGTGGTTTGAAGCCACCAGACACATGGTGGGAGAGCGACGTGGCAGTATGCTTCTACAAAGCCCGCAGCCTCAGAAACTCTGTCTGGCTAATATGAGTCAGAATCCATGCCACAGCAATGGGTGCCAATAGGCACGCGTACAGGCCAGGTAGGTGATTTCCCTTTGGCCTATTTTTCCAACGAGGATACACTGGGATTCTTCAGGATCACTACTTTACCTTCTAGTTGATGGCACCTGTGCCTCCCACTTGGGATTTGAGTGATGATGATGTGAATCCTGACGATTCTAACGGCCACGAGACCCTGGGCAAGCGCCCTATCCATTCTTAGAATGGAGATATCAAAAGTCAGCCCTGTTGCCCAGGGATCGGCTCCAAGTGACGTCAAGTAGGTAGAGCTGCTCCACAGGGTTTGCTTGACTGTGCTCTTCGGAGAAAGAGGCCTGGTGGTGGCGCAAGGGCTAAGCACTCGACTGTGCTCCAAAGGGTCGGTGTTTGCCCTACCCAGCAACTCCATGGGGGGAAAGGCCCAGCGACCTGCTTTCATTACTGTGACAGTGAAGACGCTCCCCTGGCAAAGCTCTCCTCTGTCACACAGGTCACAGCGTCAGCAATGGCCCTGACGGCACCCAGCAACAGCAGCAATCTTCCGGAAACAGGTCACCAGGCCTTTCTTTCGACTTGCCACTGGGTGGGCTGGAGCCCCAACCTCTTGGTTAGTCAAAATGATTTGAACCGCACAGGGATCTTCCAAAACCTGAGCCCACTTCCATAGCAACCCCATAGCTCATTGCCTTCGAGCCAAGACTGGCTCATCGTGACCCTATAGGACAGGGTAGACCTGCCCCGGGGAGTTCCAAGACTGCAATTGTTTACAGGAGCAGAAAGCCCCATCTTCCTCCTGTTGACGGTTATGAACTGCCAACCTCACAGGCCAACAAATAACCACTACACCACCAGGGCTCCCTGCAACACCATATAGGGTTTGTGAAATTATGAATCTTTACAGGAGCAGATAGCCTCATTTTTCTCCCCTGAAGTGGCTGGCTGGTGAGTCTGAACCACCAACCTTGCAATTATCAGCCCAATGCCTAACCCACGGTGTCACCAGGGCTCCTTAGCCAGAGGCCTTAGGAACGACATTTTACTTAATCATTCTTTACCGAGTGGTAACATGGCAAGAGAGCTTAGCTTGACCTGATTGATAATTGTACCTTTGTCTCCCCTGTGTCACAGTTAAAGAGCTTTGACAGCAGGGATGGCCCCAGTACCTTATAGGCAGTGAGAGGCAGAGCATGGACTGGTAGGTATAGGCCTCTCTTTGTATCGAACTCGGAAGAGGATTCAATCGAACACAACTAAGTAGATGCCCTGAAGGGACACCACCTTCCACTGGTTGCTATGGTTGTTCGGTGCCCTCAAGTTGGTTCCGACTCATGGTAACCCCCCTAGTTACAGCAAGTGAAACACTGCCTGGTCCTGCACCATCCTCCCAATTGTTATGTGTGAGCGCAGTATTGCAGCCACTGTGTCGATCCATCTTGTCGATCGTCTTCCTCTTTTTCACTGCCCCTCCACTTTACCAGGCATGATGTCCTTCTCCAGGAACGGATCTCTCCTGATAAGATGTCCAACAATGTGAAATGAAATCTAGCCATCCTTGCTTCCAAGAAGCATTCTGTCCATATTTCTTCCAAGGAAAATCTGTTGGTTCTGTTGGCAGTCCATGACACTCCACATTCTTCCCCAGCACTGTAATTCAAAGGCATTGATTCTTCTTCAGGGCCTATGAAGCAAATGAAAATAACCTGGCTTGGGTCAGGCACACCTCGGTCCTCAGAGTGACATCCTTGTCCTTCAAGACTTCAAAGGGGTGCTGTACAGTATAGTTGCTTAGTGTGAGGTGTCATTTAATGCCTTCATTGCCGCTTCTAAGAGCATTGGTTGTGGACCCAAGAGAGACGAAATCTTTGATCATTCCAATATTTTCTTCATTTGGGATGATGCTCTCTGTTGATCCAGCGTTGAGAATTCTGGGCATAGTGGTTACATGTTGGGCTGCAAAACCACCCGTGGCTCCGTGGGGGAAAAGACGGGGCTTTCAACTCCTGTGAAGAGTTACAGTCTCAGAAACTCACAGGGGCAGTTCTGCCCTGTCCTTGGGGGTCGCTGTCAGTTGGCAGTGAATTTGGTTTTCTTGTTTCGTTTTTCACATTGAATTGTAATCCAAGCCGAAGGCTGCAGTCCTTGATCTTCGTCAGCAAGTGCCTCAAGTCCTCCTCACTTTCAGCAAGCAAGGTTGTGTCTGTCATCTTCCTATCACAGGCTGTTAATAAACCTTCCCTCAATCCGATACCACATTCTTCTTCACAGAGTCCAGCTTCTGAGAGTTTGACCGGCATGCAGATTAGATAAGTCTGGTGAGAGGATTCAGCCCTGTCATACACCTTTCTTGATTTCAAACAATGCAGAATTTCCTTGTTCTGTTTGAACCACCGCCTCTTGGTTCTCCGTGAACACAAAGGAAGCGCTAGGGAACTCCTGTTCTTCTCAGTGGTCCGAGTTTGTCAAGGTCCCCACAGTAGGGTGTCTTTACATAGTCAACACAACCCAAGCAAGCATCTGTTTGGTATTTGCTGCTTTGAGCCAAGATCCGTGTCACATCAGCAATGACAATGTTGCCAGAAAACGAAGGGACTGCGATTGCTTGTCACTGTTTCAGCGAAAGACAGAGACCAGGTTGATTTGAGAAACCTGCCCGTTTATTTCTGCACGCCCTAGACAGAAGGAACTAAGGGGCTTGCTACCTCCAAACTCCTTCAACTAGTCAGTGACAATCAAGCAAGTTGTACACATAAAAATAGATGACGGCTCAGGGGAGGGGCAGAAATAACTAACAGGTTTTGCAGATAATCAGAGGATCCTACACAACATGGCAAGGGAAGCATGCACCGCAGGAAAATCATCGATATTTCCCCAAGGGATTACTAGACTATCAGTTGATAACCACATTCCTCCAGGGGCTGTCAGACCATCCCCACCCCAAACCCTGGGATCTGAGTTTCATTGCTCGTCTAAGGGAACTTGCTTGCCTCCTTCCTCAGCTAAAACATCCTTACTGATTACGTTTAAAAGGAATTCTTTTACTGTGAGGGAGGGGAACGGTTGCATTTTGGATTTTTTAACAAACTACATCTTAGATTTGGTTATATTTCTAATATTTAGATTAACAGAGGACTAATTCATTCCCCCCTCTATCAGTACCCTCACTTCAGATCCTCTTCTGAATCTGGTTACATTTCTGGCAGCTCCCTGTTGACGTAAAGCTCAAACCATTGTTGAACTATCTTCAACAAACCTTTACTTGCATGTAATATTAATGATATTCAGTAATTTCCACATTTTGGGGGGGCATCTATCTTTGGCATGGATACAGATACTGATCACTGCTATACAGCTTAAGTTCTAAAACACTTGGTTTTTGGAAGGCTGTGGTTTGTAATAAGAGCTGCAACCCTGTTTTTAGCGTCCACAGAACCTCAGCCTCCATTTGAGCTCTATTACACAATGAGCTGCTAACCGCAAGGTCAGCAGTTCAAAACCACGAGCTTCTCCTCAGGAGAAAGATGAGATTTTCTACTCCCTAAAGATTTATAGTCACAGAAACCCCCAGAGACCCTGCCCTATAGGGTCTCTATAGGTGGGCATGTACCCAATGGCAGTGAGAACCAGAAAAGTGGCAGCTCTTTTGCTCAGGCAGATTGCGTTTTTGAAAATAGATTCCAGCTTCTTAGGCAGGCCTAGATGGGCAGGGCGACTCACAGAGGACTTGTGTGGATGTGGCCTTAATGATTTGCAGAGAGTTGGGATGTCAGAGCTGCAGAGTTGTGAGTCAGACCCCTGCCATCAAGCAGCCAGGGAGTTAGAGTGTTGAAAGACCAATCCTGTAATGTTTCTCCCCTGTGATCTGACATATGCTGATCCCCATCATGGTCCTTCCTGTTTCCTAGTCCCGCCTTTGATGGTGATTAATTGTTCTGCTGTCAGTCATAATTCTGAGACAATTTCCTTGTTTTCTATCATCCATAAATGGTTACATAGCCATGAATCTTTTGGATACCATTATGACCTAAGGCAATGGTCTCCCTCATCTACAAGAATTTGTCTTTGTCTTGTCTTGGTCCTATTTAAGGCTAAATAAAAGGATTTCTATACAGCACGTTTGAACTTGGGGTCTTTTGTTGGCTAACGCACACGCTACCCCATAATTGATGCATCTTGCTAGCTGCCCGACTCTGTGTTAGAGCTACAATTCTGAGCCTCCTGGTTTTCAGAAGGCGCTGGATGACAGTGACAGCCCCAGAGACCCCACCCAGAGTGTTTCCATTTCATTCCTTTGGATCATGAATTGGTGATAGTTCTCTTTGTCCGTGACTTGTTTAACGAGTGTCTTGACTGTGAAGTCAGGATGCATCTGAGTCTTTGTCTTGTCTTTGTCTCTCTTTGGACTTAATAAATGTTCACCTTAAATTGTATTTGAGATTAAGGTCTCCATGTCCCTTAATCTTTGGGCCCAAAGCCATTGCAAGTGTCATTAAAAGCATTATTATTTAATGTGACTTGCCTAATCTTCAAGTCACTTTGCCCCTAAATCAAGAGCTTCACCTTTATGCTGTGGGCTAGGTGTTGGGCTGTCTAGTCCCATAAAGACATCATCTTGGAAACAGTAGATAGGAGCCATACATCGGAATCCACTTGATGGCAGTGGGTTTTGCTCTGGGTTTCCCCCCAAGTCTTGACTCTTCACATTAACAAGAAAAATCTCAAAGGGCATTGCTAAAGGAGACATCCCATTGACTTGCAGAATACAAACCAGCAAACCTTCCCCTGCTTTCTCTTCCCACTCCTCCCCCCACTGGGGGGTGGGGAGATGCAAATGAAACTAAGCTTTGGGCTGCCTCCCAGGCCTGAAAGTAAAGATATCCTCAGCTTGGTGAAACAGAGATGGTTGAAACTTAAAGACTGAATCGATTTGAATGGAAACAACGTTATCTCAAACAAAAGCATTTAAGAGAGTTCAGCAAAGGTTCGGCATGCTGAGAATGCTGCATGTCCTGGTATCTCCTGATTAGCTTGGAAGGTAATTAATGGAGATGAGAGGACAGCTTGAGCTGTAACCACATGGCCAGAGAGAAAGCAGGAAGGAGCCGGGTGAGAACCCAGCATGGACCAGTTGCCTCCCTGGCCTCTCTGGCGTCAGTGACATTTTGGTGACCCCACAGGCAGACTTTGATGGGTGGATTGGGTAGCACTCAAGAGCCTAGCATTTTGCTTACATTACCATTAAAGAGGTGTGTGGGCAGGTGGTGGTGGTGGTGGTGGTGGTGTGTGTGTGTGTGCGCGCACACACAGGAATTACCAAAGTCACCCTGAGTAGAACTTCCCCCTGTGGGTTTCCTAGACTGTAACTCTTTACAGGAGTAGAAAGCCCAGTCTTTCACCCTCGGAGTGGTGGGTGGCTTCAAACTGCTGACCTTTGGCCTAGTAGACCAATGCATCACCCACTCTGCTTACCAGGGCAGCTTTGGTCTTGTTTGGATCTATAATAGATGTGCATGGGAGCAGCTGTCCACAGATCAAATGATGCGTTGTATTAGGTCAATCTGCTGCACATGACCGTTTGACAGTGTTGAAAAGCAAGGAGGTTACTTCGAGGTTGGGCTGGCCTAAGCTGTGGTATTGTCAATCACCTGATATGCATGTGAACATTGAGAAGGGAAGACTGAAGAAGAATCAATGCATTTGAATTGGGGTGCTGGCGAAGAGGATGGAAAGTACCATGGATTGCCAGCAGGAAAGACAAATGTATCTTGGGCTAGCTACAGGGAATAGACCCCTAGGAAGCAAGGATGGCTAGACTGCAGCTCTCCTTTCTTGGACACGTTGTTAGGAGAAACCAGTCCTAGAGAAGGACATCAGGCTTGGTAGAGGGGCAGCAAAAAGGAGGAAAACCCTGGAGACAGTGGAGGGACACCGTGGTCACCACAGTGGACGCAAGCATAAGACATTATGAGGGGGCACAGGACTGGGCAGTGTTTCCTTCTGTTGTACACAAGGCGGCTATGAGTCACAACTAGCTTGATGGCACCGAACCATCCCCTGGGATCCCTGGGGGTGCTATCAGGAAACCATTGGACTGCTAACTGCTAGGTTGGTGGCTCAAACCCACTAGATGAAGCTGTCTGCCCTATAAAAGTTTATCAAGCAAAAGAACTCTATAAAGAGTTCCTATATAGCAGTGGTTCTCAACCTTGCTAATGCCACGACCCTTTAATACAGTTCCTCATATTGGGGTGACCCCCCCAACCATAAGATTATTTTTGTTGATACTTCATCACTGTAATTTTGCTACTGTTATGAATCGGGTGACCCCTGTGAAAGGGTCATTTGACCCCAAAGGGGTTACGACCCACAGGCTGAGAACTGCTGTTATATAGGGACCCCTATGCAGGGATGACTCAATGGCAGTTGGCACACTTAACCTTTGCTGCCAGAACACTTTGTTATTCCTATGTCCTCACAGCAATTCCATGTGAAAGCTACTATGATCATTTCCATTGGACAGATGAGGAAACCGAGCTTTAGGTATATTTAGAAATTGGCCCAAACCATGCAATACATATTGGAGCTGAAATTAAACCCAGATCTAACTACAGAACCTGATATACAAGAGGCAACATTTCTTCAATGCGCATATGCCTTATCTCACTTCCTTGTTTCAATCTACATTTTTATAATTATAAGGAAGTAAAGAAGCAATGAAAATGTCATGTGTGTTCCCAATTACAGCAGCCTTCTTTCTGAGCATCTGCCTAGCCAAGCAAGTGCTACCAAAGTAAATATTCAACAAACTTTAGTTTGCTTCCAGCTTTTCTCGTTCTATTGTGAACTCCTGCTCACTGATCATATATATTTTTAATTTTTATAATCCTGACAACACTGCCTCAGCCGAATTGGTAGTTACTACGAGCAACGTTGGCTAGATGAAAAGCATAGCAGTGCAATTGGTTGAGTGCTCCATTGGTAACTACAAGGTTGGTGGCTCAAACCCAAACCCAGTCACTTCAGAAGTGACCAACCAAATCATCTGTTTCCATAAATCCCCGTAGAATTTTTAAGAAAATCCTACAGGGCCCTTCTACTTTGCTGCATGGGATTCTTATGAGTCAAACAATTTAATGGCATTTGCGGTAGTTACATAATTTCATGTCAACTTGATAAGTGTAGGGGTGGAGTCTAGTCTGTCATTCAGGTCACAGCCTGATGATGCCTCTTTGTGGGCGTGGCCTTCTCAGGAGGATTCATGAACTTCCTCTCACTCTTTCTCCCCAGAGGCAGCTCCCTCACCGCCCCCACCAGTCGTTGCCCATCTCTGCTTCACTTTCCTGCTGTTGAGACAGGCAGAGGGTTCGAGGAGCCACGTGGAGAACCGTGCCAGTGCTGACATGCTTCCACCGCCATTGAATCCACAGGCGTTTCACCCACTGGCCTGTGATCTTCCTGCATTTGGCATCACTGCATGTGCTGCATGAGCCTGAAGAAGGATTTGTGGACTGGTATTAGACCTATGGACTTGATCTGGACTGGGCTGGGACGTTTTTTTAATACACAATTACTCGTCCAAATGAAGCTCTGTCCTACACATATAGGAATGTCCCTGGACTTGTTTCTCTAGTCAGCCTGGTCTACCACAGCACTCAACAACAAAACTACGTCAGCTTTGTAGCACACATCCTATAACTTACTACACTTACACGGTAGCAGACATCATTAATCAATTGTAGTACTTTTCTCTCAAAATAAAAAAAAGGAATGAAAGCAAACTAAGCCCACTTTCACTAAGTTGATTCTAAATCTTTACAAAAGCAGACTGATGCGTCTTTCTTGTTCTGAGCAGCTGGTGGATATGAACCATCAACCTCACTGTATGTAGCCAGATGCTTAACTGCTGCATCACCAAGGCTCCCTGCACTCATTCGTGTTATGGCCGAAAAGGTCTGATCCTTCCTTCCCTCCCAACGCTAAGTGTCAGACAAACTAGGAGAGTTTCACACTAGGCGGGACCTGTCTGTTCTTCCTGGTCTAAATACCGGGCCGAGTATTTTTCCACGGCTCTTTGAGCTGCTAACTGACAGGTCTGTGGCTGGATTCCACTAGCTGCTCCTCGGGAGAAATGAAGCAGTCCACATCCATGAAGCTTTGAAGCCTCGGGAACCCTGTGGAGTGAGCAGATCTGTTCTCCCCGATAGGGTCCCTGCGAGTGGGCATTGACTCAGTGGGAGTGCTTTTCTCTAGTTAGGAAGTTTCAACCAAAAGTCCACAAAAGTCGTCACAACTCAAAAACATTCTCGAAAGGAACGGCCCACTTGGTATTTCCTTCTCCCTCAGTCATCCATGACATAATGATGACTCACGCTCTTTGTTGACTGTTTGCCTAGCGCCCACGAGATTCTGCCAAGAGATGGCAGAGGCTAGGACATGGGGTGGGGTGGAGGGGGAGGCATTATGGATAAGCTGTTCCAATTGGACGAGAGAACCCATTGATAAATGAGATGTGGGGAAATTATAACAGGTAACAATTGAAGATGGGGGAAAACAGGACAGGTGCTTCAAGAGCAATCATTTGAATATTTTTTTAAATTGAGCTGAAGCTCTTGGGAAAACTGATGAAGCCCTGGAATGTTTTTGCAAATAAACAAGTGACCTTGTTCCTGAGTAGACTGTGAAAACCAAACGCAGAGGGAGGGAAGGCAAAGCCACTCAGTCTCAGACAAGTGTGTCAGAAAACGATCCTGCCGAGAAACACAACACTCCAACAGGCCTCACATTTGAATCTGCCCTAAAAGCCCACATCAACTTGTGGCTATATTTTAATTTCCCAGACCAGTTGCTGTCCAGTCGATTCCAACTCCGCGTCCGCAGGTATGTCAGCAAGGAACGGTGCTTCACAGGCTCCCAGGGGCTGATGTTTCAGAAGTGGGTTGCCAGACCTCTGAGTGGATGGAAACCTCCAGCCTTCAGGTCGTACCTGAGTCTATCAGCCATGGGCACCACCCAAGGTTCAGTAATAGATTTTAAAAATAAATCACCTTCCATATCCAAGATAATGTCTGTCCCAAAGCAACCTTCCTCTCCTCCCCGGTTCCTGAGGAATGCCCTCCTTTTCCGAGGACTCGCTTTGAGAAGCCACCTACCAGAAAAAGTCATCCCTGACACCTCATCTGTTTTCACTGCTTCCCCACCAGGTAGGCCGTTGGGAGCTGGTCCGACAGGTGAGGCTGACAGGACACCAACAGTCCTGAGGTGCCTCTTGAAAGACTGGCCTCTGCTTCCAGAGGGTCACCCCCTTGGAAAACCCTAAGGAGCAGTTCCACCATGCACACATGGGGTCACCGTGAGTCAGAATCACCTCCATGACAACTCACAATCAAAACAGCCTGCTGCCCGGGGCTGGCCCTGCCCTGCCCATCTAGGATTCCCAGAGACCTGATACGTTTCCGTTGTCGAGAGCAGGGCATGAGTGGGTCAATGAATCCATCCAGGGCTGCCACCACCCCATCTGCTTGGTTCTCACAGAGAATTCACTGGCGCGGAGTAGACGCCGATTTCTGGCGACCCTGTGAGGCAGGGCAGACGTTCCCTGGTGGCTTCCGAGACTATCAGCCTTTACAGGAGTAGAAAGCCCCATCTTTCTCCCGAGGAGCGGCTGCTGGTTTCAAACAGCTGACTTCCTGGTTAGCAGTCCAACGTGTAACCACTGCTTCTCCGGGTCTCTTCCTCCACTGGGGAGAGAAAAGGAATTAATCCCCTGAGCAAGCAGCCCCTGGAGGGTCTCCTGAAGTAAAGCCTTCTGACTGGCCAAAGGGCCCTTCTACCTCTGCTACAGGTCTCTCCCTCAGGTTCTGCACCAACCTACCGTGTCTTTTCTAGACACCTGAATTCCTGCTTCAGGTTCCCCAATGAATGAGGCCTCTGCTCCACTCCCTCATCCCAAATATAATGCTTCCTTTACAATAATCCTATCCTGTCTGTCCCCACTCCCTGCCCTTCCCCCAACCTCCATCCCCGCTCCTCTCTTCCAGGAAGCTGGGGACAGAAAGTGGCTCATGCCAGTGTCTGGGTCTCCAAGGTACCATGGCCCAAAAGAGCACCCAGCACAGTGCATCGAGCCGCAGACATGCCTGCTTCTGTGGTCGTACCCAGACCTGTGAGGCAGGATGGGAAAGGGGCAACCCTTAGTCTCCAGGACACAACCTGAGACAAGAGAGAGCCCAGGGCAGGGGCAGGGGCAGGGGCAGGGGCAAACTGTCCCAAGGCAGGGCCCACCTCTCTAATGGAGAATTAACTAGAGATTTTGATTTAACAGGAAGACAGAAAACCAGACTCTTAGCTCTAACCATTTTACAGATGAACCGACAAGTTGAGAGGGAACGTGACTTGCTGAGATCACCCAGCAGTCCATCAGAACCCACGCGTGATCTCAGAGACCCAGAAGACCAAGGGACTTAACAGTTTCTTACCTACATCTCTGATTTGAACACTGTCTTCCAGGAAGTCCTTGTGTTATAAATTCTTCAGAGTTCCCAGGGGCAGTGATGGGAGCGCCCGATACTTCATCTGATTCATCCTGTATAGAATTACCTGCAAATAAACCTTCATCAAGAATTCTAAGGGATGCCTCCTGTCTCCCGCCCATCATTAAAAAAAATATATAAAGTTGCTAAAACTTCCTAGAGATAAGGTGTCTCAGGATGGTTTCTTCTAAGTTCAACAGAACACGGAAGCGAAACTAGAAGACAGCTAGAAACTAGAAGGCAGGAAGAGGGAAAGAAGTTGGCTCTGTTGCTGAGAGGTGAGGGCTCTGGGTCAGGCTAAACAGTGCGACTCCACGGTGTGCTTACTAGCTGTGAACCCCCAGCAGCTGAACAAGCCCCTCCGAGCTCCGCTGACTCCATCCGTGAAAGGAGAATCATCTCATTGCTTTCCCTCTGACATAAGCCAGTTCCGTTTTCCAGCCCCCAGTACTCCCTGGCAGGCAAATGGTGCCAAAAAGCATGTCTGTTAGCTGTACATGAATGACTCAGAGACAGATTCCTTTCTCCCTAATCCACTTCTAGTGGTGTTGTAGTGAGTTACATATTGGGCTGTTAACCACAAGGTCAATAGTTTGAAACCACCAGCTGCCTCAAGGGAGGAAGATGAGGCTTTCTACTCCCATAAAGAGCTAGTCTGGGGCGCTCACAAGGGCAAGTCTCTGTGAGTCACCATGGACTCAATGGCAGTGAGTTTGTTTCTGGGTTTTTGGTTTTCTGCTCCCATACAGCCTGGGTGCTCCTTAGAAGCAAGGATGGCAAAACTTCATCTCACATGCTTTAGATGTGTTGTCAGGAGAGATTGGTCCCTGGAGAAGGACACAGTGCTTGGTAAGGTAGAGGAAGGTCCTCAATTAGATGGATTGACACAGTGCCTGCAACAATGGGCTGCAGCGTAAGAACAATTGGGAAGTGAGGGTGGTGCAGGACTCAGGCAGTGTTTCCTTCTGTTGTGCAATGAGTCACTGTGGGTTCGAACCCACTACCACCACCACCAACAACAACAACAAAGATTTGCAGTCTGGGATACCTACAGGGGCAGTTCTAGCTCCAGTCTCTCCTATAGGGTCGCAATGAGTCATGATCAGCTTGACAACAGTGAGTCAATGAGCACTCTTCTATAGGATCTCGTCCCTCCAAGTCTCAGCCCGGACTGTTGAGGGCACTCCCGCCTCCCGCTGGGTGCCGTGCTGCCAACTTGTGGCAGAAACTGTGGTGCTGACTGTCGATAAGAGACAAGGATGGAACAGGCCTGCCGGGCCTCCCACCGAACCACCAACTGTGACCAGCAGCGGTCTTCTGTGATCAATGAAGGCTGGTCTCCCTCAACTGTACAGACTCCCCAGCACCCTTGCACACTTGGCTGCCAATGACTGAACACCCAAATGTTGAGAATTCCAGCTCACCCGGACATCCCCTGAAGAAAGGGCTCACTCCCTGTCATGGAGTCCATGCCGACTCATCGCAAGCCCTCCCTTTGCAGATCTGCAGAGAGAGGGCCCTTGATGCTGACTCATAGCGACCTTCCATCACTCACGGCCAGCGAGTCAGGATAACTCCTAGTGGCCCTCTAGGACAGGGCAGAACTATCCCTGGGAGATTCTGAGACCATAACTCTTGACTGAAGAAGACCCCATGTTTTTCTCCTGAGGAGCGGCTGGTGGTTTCAAACTGCTGACCTTGCAGTGAGAAGCCAATGAGTAACTATCGAGCTACTGGAACTCCTACATGAAAGGGCAGCTGGTCACTTTCTGAGAAGCCAGTCATTCCCAGGGCTGTGAACCACCTTGCTCTCATGCCGAGTGCACTGAAAAGTGGATTCCGGCCGAGAGAGGGAGGCTAACATGGGACACCGTACCCTTTGATCTCCCTTTGTGCCCATTTTAAAGTTGTTCTAGTTTTTAATATTTTCTACTTTCCTTTGAATATTTTATACTTTCCTTTGAATATTTTCTACTTTCCTTTCCATTGAGGTTTTTCACTGCTTTTCTGTGCTATAAATGTTAGTTGTTGCGGGGAGTGGGGCTGGTTGTTCATGTTTTTCTGTAAATTAAAGCCAGAGTGGTCAATCTATAGAAAGAGAAACTGAATTAATGGAGAGGGGCTTGGGAGTGTGGCAGAGGAGGTTGGGGGACGAGGGGAGATAATGACAACAGGTACAAGCAAGAAGAAAATGGACCGTGGTGATGATTGTACAACTCTTGTGGCTGGGCTGGAAACATTGATTTACATGGTGTGTGGATCATGTGCCAATAAAATGTGTGAAATAAATCCATAAATCCATCATTGAAAACCCCACAGAGCACAGTTCTACTCTGACACACAGAAGCTCGGTGGACACACACCCACTGCTTACTGTTATTGCTTCCCTCCTCTCCAGATGTAAAGTGGAACCCCTTGGCAGGTCCCAGGTCAAGCCCCATTTCCAGATAACCTCTGCTTGAGAACCAGCTCCAACCAATCCCGCCAGAGGCGGGGTGGAGTCCTGGCCTCAGAGGCAGGGACGGCCACGACTTTCCTGTGGTGTCTTCCTGAGATGGTCACAGCACACACAAACATAGCTGTCTCTTTGTTTGCTGCAGGTCAAACGCTTGGCTGTGAGCCTATGACTAGCAGTTTTAAACCCATCCACAGAAACCACGGAAGAAAGACCTGGCAAACTTTGAAAAGCTCACAGCCTAGAAAACTGTGTGGAGCACAATTTCACTCTGCACACACGGGGTCACTGCGAGCCAAAATCCACTATTATGCTTTATGCATCTTAGAGATGGTTCCCCTTCCTGTGGGGCAGGTCTATATCACAACCCACTGACCCAGGCCCCTGCAGAAGATGCTTCTCACAAACAATGCCCCAATGACGACATCAACTGTCCTTCCACAGATCTATAGTCTGCACAGAGCTCCATCACAGGAGCTGCATATCCTTTGCATAGCAAACAATGATACAATGATCATTCCTGTATCTTAATAAATCTCTTAGTAGAATTTCTTACAGAGAACTTGACAGATTAAAAGGCATTTGACATTTTTTTACATTTTATTATTTTTAAATTTTGTTCTTTTTTATTAAAAATCATTTTATTGGGGATTCTTACAGCTCTTATAACAATTCATACATCAATTGCAGCAAGCATATCTTTACATATGTTGCCATCATTATTTTCTAAACATTTACTTTCTTTGTTTTTTTCCTCTTTGATATAGTTTTTTTTTAAAATGCTTTTATTGGGGCTCTTACATCTCTTATCACAATTCATACATTCCTCCTGTGTGTCAAACATATTTGCACATATGCCACCATCATCATTTTCAAAGCATTCTCTTCCCACTTGAGCCCCTGATATCAGCTCCCTACTTCTTCCCCTTCCGTCGCCCACCTGCCTTCCTTCATGAACCCTTGATACGTTGTAGATGATTTTTTTTCACATCTTACATCGTCCTCTGTCGCCCCTCACCCACTTTTCCATTATTCTTCCCCCTGGGAGGGTGTTCCAGATGATCCTTGTGATCAATTCCCCTTTTCTCCTCCCACCATCCCCTAATCCTCCTGGTATCTCTACTTTCCTTGTTGGCCCTGAGGATTTATCTATCCTAGATTCCATGTGTTGCAGGCTTTTATCTGTAACCGTGTGTATGCTCTGGTCTAATCTGATTTGTAAGGTAGAGCTGAGGTCATGATAGTGGGGTGAAGAAAGCTAGAGGAAAGTAGTGTTTCATTGGTGATATACTGCACCCAGACGGCTCATCTCTTCCCTGTGACCCCTCTGTGAGGGGATGTCCACTGGTCTACAGATGAGCATTGGGTCTCCACTCCATGCCCACCCCCAATTCACCTTGAGTATGGTTTTATTCTGGGTCTTAGATGCCTGATACCTGATCCCATCGACACCTCATGATCACACAGGCTGGTGTGCGTCTTCCATGTGGGCTTTGTTGCTTCTCGGCTACATGGCCTCTTGTTTATCTTCAAGCCTTTAAGACCCCAGATGCTATAGCTTTTGATAGCTAGCCACCATCAGCTTTCTCCACCACATTTGCTTATGCACCCATTTTGTCTTCAGCGAGCGTGTGGGGGAAGGTGAGCCTCACAGAATGACAGATTGTTAGAAAAAAGTGTTCTTGTGTTAAGGGAGTACTTGAATAGAGGGTCAATGTCCATCTGCAAACTTAATTCTTTTTAAGGAATCATTTTATTAGGGCTCATACAACTCTTATCACAATCCATACATACATCAATTGTGTAAAGCACATCTGTACATTCATTGCCCTCATCATTCTCAAAATATTTGCTCTTCACTTAAGCCCTTGGTATCAGGTCCCACTTCCCCCACCCCTCCCCGCTCACCCCTCCCTCACGAGCCCTTCATCATTTATAAATTATTATTTTGTCATATCTTACAGTGTCCGACGTCTCCCTTCACCCACTTTTCTGTTGTCCATCCCCCAGGGAGGAGGTCACATGTAGATATTTGCAATTGGTTCCCTCTTTCCAACTCACTCTCCCTCTACCCTCCCAGTATCGCCACTCACACCCCTGGTCCTGAAGGGATCATCCGCCCTAGATTCCCTATGTTTCCAGTTCCTATCTGTACCAGTGCACATCCTCTGGTCTATCCAGACTTGCAAGGTAGAATTCAGATCATGATAGTGGTGGTGCGGGGGGTGGGGGTTGGAGAAGGATTTAGGAAGTAGAGGAAAGTTTATTTTTCATCGGTGCTACATCACACCTTGACTGGCTTGTCTCCTCCCCTTGACCCCTCTGCAAGGGGATCTCCAGTGGCCGACAAATGGGCTTTGGGTCTCCACTCTGCACTTTGCCCCTCATTCACTATGGTGAGATTTTTTTTGTTCTGATGAAGCCTTATACCGGATCCCTTCGATACCTCATGATCACACAGGTTGGTGTGCTTCTTCCATGTGGGCTTTGTTGCTTCTGAGCTAAATGGCCACTTGTTTACCTTCAAGCTTTTAAGACCCCAGACGCTATATATTTTGATAGCCGGGCACCATCAGCTTTCTTCACCACATTTGCTTATTCACCCGCTTTGTCTTTAGCAATTGTGTCAGGAAGGTGAGCATCATAAAATGCCAATTTAATGGAAGAAATTATTCTTGCATTGAGGGAGTACTTGAGTGGAGGCCCACTGTCCTTCTGCTACCTTAATACTAAACCTATAAATATAAGCACATAGATCTATTTCCCCATCCTCATATATATATTTGCATATGAACATGTCTTTGTCTAGACTTCTATAAATGCCCTTTGCCTCCAGCTCTTTCCTCTATTTCCCTTGACTTTCCCCTGTCCCACTATCATGCTCAGTCCCCACCTGGGTTTCAGCAATGCCTCTTCACAACATTACCCTTGAGCATGCCCTACCAGGTCTCCCATACCCACCTCACCACCAATTTGGATCACTTGTTTTTCCCTTGTCCCTGAGTTTGTTAACACCACATCCTTTCCTCCCACACCCACCTATCCCATTTCCCCCGGAACTGTCTGTCTCGTTATTTTCTCCACCAGATTGTTCATCCTGCCTATCTTATTTAGACAGACCTGCGGAGATAATAACATACACAAAAACAAGACAGCAAAACCAAGCAACAGTGTACAACAAAACAACAACAAACTACTGACAAAGAACAAAACAAAACACAAGAAGGAAAGGCTTGTAGTTAGTCTAAGAATCATTTGTTGGCCTTTAGGAGTGTTTTCCAGTCCAGTCTGTTGGGCACCACTCCCTAGCCCCAAAGTCCACCTTCAACATTCCCTAGGGAACTTGCCGCTCCATTCCCTTGCTGTTCCGCTGCACTCCCCCAGTGCTTTGCCTCGGTGTGGTGGGATCAGATCGGGCGCAATTCCCACACTGTGTCTCCGGTGCTGTCCCCCGCAGGGCCATGGGTCAGTGAGGGGCATCATGTCTCATAGTGGGGCTGGCCATATGGTCCTCTCTGTGGACTGGCTGCTCTAATTGGGGTCATTGTCCTCAAGGCCTGGTGGGCCAGGCTGTGCTCCACTCTTTCCTATTCTCCCTTCATCTGCTCCTGTGTGCTCCGATCAGATAAGTCCCTCTCTCGAAGCCGCAGATTCAATGCCGTCCTTTGAAATAAATTCTTCTTGGGGGAGGAGCAGGCGTCCACTTAGTATTTGGGACTGGGGACAGCCCCCTCCCCCAACCCCGACCTCTCCACTGGTTCCCTACTCCACGCTGGAATGTTGCATTCACACCTTGGAGCACTGGGTTGAAGTCTGGTCCCTCTTTCTCTGTGCAGATATAAACAATAACCTCCCTTTGGGTGGTTTAGCACCCGTGCCCCCGCTACCCATTTCTTCCTTATTTTCATCATTTATTTTCCTTTCCCCACCTCCTCCCCAGGTGTCTACCATGTGCATCCCTGCATTTGATCTGGTCCCTGCCATACTACATGGTCCTCACCCCATCAATGTTTGTATACAGTAGCTTTTTCCCTACGCCCCTTTTGCATTATTTTTTTAAACGCTTACCTAAGCGGACTCATGTTGTACTTGTACTTTGTGCCTGGCTTACTTCACTTAGTATGATTTCCTCCAGTTCTTCCCGTGCAGCGATGTGCTTCATACATTCATCACTGCTTTTTAGTGATGCGTAGTACTCCATTGCATGTATCTATCACAGTTTTTTAATCCAATTGTCAGTTGATGGAAATTTGGGGTGCTTCCAACTCCTTGCAATTGTGAACTGTGCCGCATTGGAGCACAGATGTCTGGCCTTGGTTTGTTTCTTGCCTCTTCTGGGTATATGCCTAGTAGGGGGGTTGCTGGGTTGTATGGTAACTCAATTTCCATCTGTTTTAGAGATCGCCAGATCGATTTCCATTAGTGGTCGTACATACTTACAAGTCCACCAGCAGTGGATGAGAGTTCCTGTCTCCCCACAACCCCTCCAACACTTGTTGCTTTCTGATTTTTTTGAATTGGGCTATCTTTGAGGGTGTTAGTTGGTACCTCATTGTTGTTTTAATTTGCATTTCTCTTATGGCTAAAGATCGGGAACATTTTCTCATATGTTTGTTGGCCATTCGGATTTCTGCCCCTGTGAAACTTCTGTTCGGGTCCTTTGCCCACCTCTCAAGTGGGCAATTAGGTTTTTTTTTTCTTTTTGAAAGCTAGTAGAGTATTGTAGATTTTAGTAATAAGGCCTTTGTCTGATGTGGCATTGCTAAAGATGTTTTCCCAGTCTGTGGACTCTCTTATTACTCTCTTGGTGAATTCTTTTGATGTACACAGGTGTTTAATCTTCAGTATATCCCATTTGTCAATTTGTGCCTCCTCTGTGTTTGTGTCCTTCCCTATTTCTGATAGCCTATGTATTCCCTGTGCCAAAGTTCTCAAGTTGGTCCCAATTCCCTCATTGATGGCCCTAATAGTTTGGGGTTTAACTTCAAGGTCTATGATCCACCTTGAGTTTATTCTTGTGCATGGAGTAAGATAAGAGTCTTGCTTTATTTTTCTGCAGCTAAATATCCTTTTTTTCCAGCACCACTTGTTAAAGAGGGCATCTGCTTCCCATTTGATATTTTTAGGGCCTTATCAAAGATCAGTTGTCTGTATGCTGATGGTTTTATTTCTGGGTTTTCAGTTCCTTTCCACTGGTCTGAGTATCTGTCATTGTACCAATACCATGCGGTTTTGACAATTGTGGCTGTATAGTATGTGCTAAAGTCAGGTAAAGCAAGCCCTCCCACTGTGTCCTTCTTCTTGAGGAGTTCTCTGCTAAATCTGGGCTTCTTCCCTCTCCATATGAAGTTGGTAATCAGTTTTTCCATTTCTTTGAAGAAAGATGAGGGTAATTGTATCAGGATTGCATTAAACTTATATAGTGCCTTTGGCAGAACTGACATCTTGACTATATTGAGTCTTTCAATCCATGAGCATGGGATAGTCTTTCATTTGTTGCGGTCACCCTTGGTATCTTTTAACTGTGTTCTGCAGTTTCCCCCATAGAAATCTTTTGTTCTTTTTAGTCAGGTATATCCCTAGATATTTCGATGTGTGTTTGGCTATTGTGAAGGGTACCACCTTTTTTATCTCCTCTTCTGTGGTCTTATCTGATGGACTTCTGTTTGTTGATCTTGTATCCTGCCACTCTGCCAAACTCCTCTATTGCTTCCAGTACTCCCCTTGTGGAACTTTTGGGATTTTCCATATATAAAATCATACCATCTGCAAATAACGATAGTCTCACCTCTTCCTTCCCCAGATGAATACCTTTGATATCTCTTCTTTGCCTTATGCTGTTAGCTAAAACCTACAGCATGATATTGAATAAGAGTGGGGACAAGGGGCATCCTTGTCTGGTCCCCTTTTTCAGTGGGATTGTGTTAGTCTTTTCCCCTTTGATTACCATGTTGGCTTTTGGTTTTTCATATATAGTTTGTATTGTCATGAGGAACTTTCCTTCCATTCCTATCTTCTCAAGTGTCTTAAACAGGAATTAGTGTTGGATGTTGTCGAATGCTTTTTCTGCATCTATCGATATTATCATGTGGTTCTTATAGTTTTTCATGTCAATGTGATGAATAATACTAATGATTTTTCATATGTTGATCTATCCCTGTATCCCTGGTATGAATCCCATTTAGTCATAGTGAATTATTTGCTTTATATACTTTTGTATTCTGTTGGCTAGTATTTTGTTAAGGATTTTTGCATCAATGTTCATTAGGGATATTGGTCTGAAGTTCTCAATTCTGGGATATACTAGCTTCATAGAAGGAGTCCAGGAGTTTGCCTTTTTTTTCTATGATCTGGAAGAGTTTGTGTAGGACTGGTGTTAGTTCTTCCCTAAATGTTTGGTAGAATTCTCCAGTGAAGCCATCTGGTCCAGGGGATTTTTTTGTTGATAATCCCTTGATAAGCTTGTCTGTTTCTTCTATTGCTATGGGTCTGTTGAGATTCTTGACATCCACTGAGGATAGTCTAGGGAGAGATTGTTTTTCCAAGAATTTGTCCATGTCTCCCAAATGGTTGAATTCATTGGAGTACAATCTTCATAGTACTGTGTAACTATCCTTTTACTTTTATTAGGGTCTGTTGTAATGCCCCCTCTTTTATCCCTTATTCTTGCTATTGAAATCTGTTCCCTCCTTTCTTTGGTTAGGTTTGCCAGTGGTCTATTGATTCTGTTTATCCTTTCAAAGAATCAACTTTTAGCAATATTAATTTTTTTCCAGAGTTTTCTTATTTTCCCTCTTCTAGATCTCAGCCCTGATTTTTATAATTTCTTTTCTTTTTGCTATTAGTAGGATTGTCCTGCTGACTATGCTCTAATTGTTGTAAATTTTGTGCCAGCATATCAATCATGAGTCTATCTTCCTTTCTCAGGTGTACATGTATTGCTATGAAAGTTCCTCCGATGACTGCTTTTGCTGTGTCTCCTAAATTTTGGTACATCGTGTGCTCATTCTCATTGGTTTCTAGAAATTTCCTTTTGCAGAAGAGAGTTATTCATCCTCCAATTGTTTGCTCTTGTTTTCTTTGGCTTCCTTTTGTTGATTTCCAACCTTATGGCACAGTGGTCAGAGAGAGAGGTCTGCATGATTTCAATATGCTTAAATTTATGTAGATTTGCCTTATGCCCAGCATGTGGTCTGTCTTAGAATATGTGGCATGTGAGCTTGAAAAGAATGTGAATTTTTTTTATTTGGACGAAAAGCTCTGTAAATATCTATCAGGTCAATTTGACTAATTGTGGTGTTTAGATCTCTAGCCTTCTTGTTGTTGAGTCTGTGATTTCTTTTTTAATCTTTTGGAGTGTTTGGTTGATGTATTCAGCAGATGTCTCATTAGGGGAATACAAGTCTACTATCATTAGTGGTTCTTTGTCTGCCATTCCCTTGGTCATTATATAGTGACCCTCCATATCTCTTTTTATGGTTTGCACTTTGAGGTCAATTTTATCTGAGACTAGGATTGCAACCCCTGCTTCTTTTGTATTGCTGTTTGCTTGGTAGGACCTTCTCCAGCCTTTGATTCTCAGCCTATTTTTGTCTGTAGCCTTGAGATGTGTCTCCTGTAGGCAGCAGATTGATGGGTTATGTTTTCTAAGCCAGTCTGCTAGTCTCAGTCTTTTAATGCCTGAGTTCAGGCCATTGATATTCAGGGTTATTATCTCCATCTGCGGACTCTGTGATGTCATCTTCTACCTTTTGTGTTGGGAGTTTTCCTACTTTCCTTTCTCATTAGTGTGTTGTGCACATGTGTGTGTGTGTGTGTATCATTCTTGACTTCTTTCCATCCTTAAGCAAATGCTATCTTAAGGTCTGCTTTCTCTTTGTTGCCCTCTGGGTGAGGTTGTTCTATGTGGCGGTCTTTTATTTATGCTTGGTGAATGTTGTTCTTCTGCTCATAGTGGGTCAGCAAGGATCTTTTGTAGGGCTGGGTTTCTTCTAACATATTCTTTGAGTTTTTCCTTGTCTGGGAAGACTCTTACTTCTCCATCTATCTTGATCGATAATTTGGCTGGGTAGAGTATTCTTAGGTTTGCGCTGTTTTCCTTCAATTTTGGGGATATGTTATTCCACTCTCTCCTCTTCTTCATAGTTTCTGCTGATAGGTCTGAGCATATTCTTATGTGGGAACCTTTATATGTGATTGCTTGCTTTTCCCTAGCTGCTCTCATGATTTTCTCCTTTTCCTCAAAGTTGGATAGTTTAACTATTATGTGCCTTGGTGACTTCTTCTTGGGATTTAGTCTAGTTGGTGTTCTTTCAGCCTCCTGAATGGTTGCCTGGTTTTCATTCATTAAGCTGTGGAAGTTTTCCTCCAAGAATTCTCTCACTATTGTTGCAGATGATTTCTTTGTTTTGTCTTCCTCCAGTAAGCCAATAATTCTAATGCTGTTCTGCTTCATTACATTAGCCATAAGTCTTAGGTTTTCGTCAGCTTCTGTGATTATCTTCTTTGATTTTTATTCACGTTTGTTAAAGTCTGTTTGGCTGTCCTCCAAGTCACTGATGTGGTCTCTGCTTCCTCCAGTCAATTCTCCAGGTCCGCATTTCTGCTACTGGTTTTTGATATTTCCTCCCTAAGCTCCTGTATTTCCCTTTTTTGCATGGCCTTTATCTCCTCTATCATATCATCCTTTTTCTGTATTGTTTCCCTCATGTTCTGTATGACTCCAACCAGCATTCTGAAAATTTCTTCCTGTGGTAGCTCAATTTCTGCTTCTTCTATGTATGTTGTTATGTCCAGGACATCTTCTGCCATTGCCTTTTTTTTCTCCTGTTTTTTCGTTGAGGTAGTTGGGGCTGATGGCTATTTGCATTGCATTTTTTAGAGGAGCCAGGTGCCATTTTCCAGGGAGTCAAAGAGCACTGGCTCTCTCTGGGAGACTTGTAGGGATGCTTCTTTGAACTGCCTACAGCTAATTTTACTATGGGATTAACCTACCACCTTAGCCTCCTGTGGATTCCCTATCAGGGGAGTGCCCTAGAGGCTAGTGGTTAGCCTGCTTTGGTGTTGCGAAGGTTGGGCAGAGGTTCCTGCAACAGCTTGGAATGTTGATGAGTGTTGGCGGAACTGCTTTATTTCCCCAGGTACACAGGCAGGAATTCCCGAGTGAAAAGTTGGGCAGAGTATCCCCTGGAGGGAAAAGAGGGCTTCCCCTTACCTCGGGCTAGCTATACAGAGTGAAGCTCAGGTAGGTGGGTGTGGTGCAGGCGTAAATGCCCTAGGCTAAGGGGAGTGGTCTGGAGGTCAGCAGTGGAGTGTGAGAGAACAGGAAAGAGGCAAAAAGGAGGGAAAAAATTAAAAGCAAGACATTTTAGACTGTGCGGAAACATAGGCAAGAGAGGGAAACAAAAGCAACTATGTAGCTGAGTCCAACTCCCCGCCCATGGAGCTGCAAGGGTTTAGTCCCTGCCCCAAGGCAGCGGCAGCAAGTTGCAGCTGAGCCAAGAAAAAGCCCCTGTGCAGCCTTCAAAGACCGTGGGGGGTCAGAGAGCAAAGATGTAAACAGAAGCAAAATATAGCTGAACCCCAGTCCCTGCCCATGGAGCTGCAAGAGTCCCGTCCCTGCCCTGAGGCAGGTGGGGAAAACTGTGGCTGTGTTGAGACCAAGCCCCCCTACAGGCTCCAAATGGTCCTGGCTCCGGCAGATACAGTGGCTAGGCTAAGGTCAAGCCCCACCCGGCCTACACTGAGGTAAGCCAAAAAACCCCAGCCCCTCAAAACCCGGTGGGTCTGGGCCTACTTATCTTTATGATGCTCTCCTGACTTCCAGCAGTGTTGGATTTCCCTCTAAGCAACTCTCCTGAGCTGAATTCTGCGGAGTCCCTCTGGTATGTGTCACTCCATTGCCGTCTTCCTGGAAGTCCTCTGCAAACTTAATTCTTAACATGTAGATATGAGTACATAGTTCTATTCCCTCTCATTATATATATATATATATATATATATATATATATATATATATATATATATATATATATATATATATATATATATATATATATATTTATATATGTGCATGCCTGTATTTAGGCCTCTATAAATGTCCTTTGCCTCCTGGTTCTTTCCTGTATTTCCTTTTTACTTTCCTATTGTTCCACCATCATGTTCAGGCTTCATTCGGGTTTAGTAATTCCTCCCTGCTACATTGCCCTTGATTGAGCCCCACTAGGCATCCTACCACCTTCCTTCCATTGATTTTAGTTCACTTGTTGATCCCTTATCCCTGGGTTGGCTCCCCTCCCCCTTCCTTTCTCCCACCTCCCCTTCTCCCCTATCCCCCAGGAAAAATTGGTCCTGTTCTTTTCATCTCCAAGTTATTTATCCCACCTATCTTATCCAGATAGACATGCAAATACATTAATAAGGGCAAAAACCAGACAAAGTCAAATAAAACAACAAAGGAAGTCAAGACCAACACAATAAGAACAACAGCAAAAAGCAAGAACAAAATAACAATAACAAAAAGAAAGCCACTGACAAAAATAGAAAAGCCTATAAATAGTTCAAGGTCTGTTTGTTGGGCATTATCAGTTTTCCAGTAGTCTGATGGGGTGCCACACTCTGTCTCCCAAGTCTATTTTTGGTATTCCCTGGGGATTTAATCACTCTGCTTCCCCTGCTACACTGCTGCATACTCTCAGTGCCTCGCCCCAGTGTGATGGGGCCAGACCGTGCACTATGTCTCCCATACTATGTCTCCAATGCTATCTCTATGGCACCGTGGTTCAATGAGGGATGCCAAGTCCAGTGGCAGGGCCAGCCATAAGTTCCTCCCCATGCGTTGTCTGCTCAGAGCAGAAACATCCTCCTGGGGGCTTGGTGGACCCGAATGTCCTCTCCTCCCCCTCCATCCCTTTTCGTTTCTCCTGTGTGCTCTAATCCGAAGCGCCCCTCTCCCCAAACTATAGTCCCAGTGCTGTCCTCTGAAGTGCATTCTTCTGGGGGGTGGGGGTGCCCATATAGACAGGATTGGACCCAGCCCGCAGACCTTTCTATTGGTTCCCTGGTACATGCTAGTCTGAAGGCATTTGACTTTTAAATGTTTGTCACCATTGTTGTTTCTTCCAATGTAGCAATTTACATGTTCCCCAACTGTGTTGAAAAGTGCCTCCTCCCCTACAGTCTCCCCAAAATCATTAACAATTTTTTAAAAAGCTTTGATCTTCAGACTTCTGATAGGTGAAAAATAGCATCTGCTGTCAAACATTAATTAGTATTCAATTATACATGAGACTGGTTATTTTTCTTCGTTTATAAGTCATTTGCATTTCTCTTCTCTGTGTCGAGCTGTCCTTTGTCCATTTTTTTTCGGTTGAGTTGTAGGTCCTTTTAGTATTTAACTGTAAATAGTTCCTAAATATATTCAGCAAATTAGTTCCTTGCACATATATCCCTCTCAAGTATTTTCCATAGGTTCTTTATTACTTGGACTTTTAATTTCTCCATGATAATTCTCTATTATGTAGAAATTTCAGTTCTGTAGATTGTCAGACCTACCAGCTTTTTCTTTCAGGCGTCCAGGTTTTGTGTTTGAAATAGCCTTAAAAAGTCTGTCCCCAGTGAGAAATAATTAGTTTTTTATTCTTTCATGTTTATTTCTAGCAGTTTTATGATATCATTTTCTTCCATTTAAGCTTGTGATCCATCTGGGATTTATTTCAGGGTAAGGAACATGAAACTGGCAATGCATATTTTTTTCACAGACTAGTTAGCTATTTAACCCAACACTGTTTTTTGAATAACCCATCTTTACACCACTAATTTGAAAGAAGGGTTTGACAGGAGCTGCCACTGTTCTCAAACAGCATCAGCGAGAGACAGCTTTGTTCACCAATCTTGAAGTGGCAATGTCAAAGAAAAGGAATTTGAAGGTGGCATACACAGAGGCAACCAGATACCATCAACCGTGTTCTGGCTGGGATGCTGGAGCCCTGGCCTCTTGTTCCAGTGTGGTGGCCTTCAACAAGCCTCCTTCCCTCTCTGTGCCTTCTCTTTCTCATCTGTGGACAGTGCAGATAATGGTAGAAAAGCTATGTTTTCTTCAGCAAGAGCACCCGAGATTCCAGAACTGCTTTGAAGCCTCTCCTCAAGGGTTGGTTTTGTTCTTTGTTTTTTTCTCAATTCCCATAAAAGTATTCATGATCTTCTCCTGAAAAGATGTCTACTCTTCACTAATTGACTGTCTTATTAACCAACATTTCACATGTATGAAAATAATATAAGATTTACCAGCTGACTATTGAGCACATTGACAATTATGCTGCTATTGAACTACTTGGTATATTGGATTACTCGTCTATCCCTAGCCTTTGTAACTCTGACCCGGTGACTGGTGGGAGCATGCACAGAGGGAAAACGGGACTTTAATGAGGAGATTGGTTACTTTTGCCTTTTGGTTGTGTATAAAGTGGGCCATCTCAGAAGCAGGAAGGAGAGAATCTCATGACCACTGAGAAGGAAGAACCGTAAGTGGAGTGTGCCTGAGAACCCTGCGTGGAAAAACAGCAGCAGCACCAAAGCCTTAGCCAGGGCGGCATGCTTCCTATCCCACAAAACAAGGAAAGAAGAGTCTTTGGGTTAGATGGGGTGCCCTCTGGTATTTGTCAGCACCACAGAAGCATTGTAACACTTGCCAGAGCAGCCACATGGCTGAATCTTAAAACCAGGGAGCGATGTCCCTGCTGGCATGGCTGAAAAGAAGCACTATGGACAAAGCAACTGTATTCTCAACATTTCTGATCCAGATTTGTAACCTTTAACTTCCTTAATAAACCAAATCACCATGACTACTGCCTGTGAGTTCCCTGTGGCCATTGGCAATGGTTCGTGGAACCCAGCAGAGAAATAGAAGGCCACACGAGGGACAGTTGGAGTCAGAGTAACAACAATTCGAGGGCAGGGCCTAGCTGACCTCTGAGTTGCAGGCATCAGCCTTGGACTGGTATGGAGTTGGGTTCTTCTCCCCCTAGTGGAACCTGCGGAGGTCAGATGGGACCTCCACGCCATGTCCTCAACAGAACACATCTGTAAGTAACACACACTGAAGGGCAACGTTGAGGGGAAGGTTGGCTGTGATGGATACAGTCATGTGTCACCTTGAGGAGGCCACAGTTCTCAGTGGCTTGGTCGTCATGTAACTGTGGAGTCAGTCTGCCTTTTGTCATCTGATGTCGTCATCCTCCATGTTACAATCATTTCGATTTTTTCTCATAAAGACTTAGTCTTTAGAACCTAGAAGTGAGAGTGAGTGAGCAGCCGATTACCCTCTATAATGTACGTGAACCTCGCCCAATTAGTAGAAGACTTTTGAGTGTAAAGGCACCCCTCACATCCTGACTGTCCTCAGCTTGCTTTTTCTGAAACCCTCAAACCGACCCTACAAGGAAGCTCCCCCCTCACACTGTTGTCATTGTCAATGCCCCTATTCCTCGGCAGCGCTGTGGTGTGTCTTCTGCACCCTTGCTTGCTTGCTTGCTCACTTGGTGTGCTCTCATATACCTCAGAAGAGACTCGCTTAAGACACATTCTCTAGTAATAGTGCCCCATGGACATAAGAAAGAAAATTGATTTCCAAATGCACTTATAACCACACATATAGGGTTTAGAATTTACATATTTTGGGAAGGAGAACACGCAATCCCTAACACCTCAGATCTGTGAATGCATAGGTAATCCAACCCAAAATAATGCAAACAACAACAAAAATTCTGCCATTGAGTCCATTCTGACTCAACGTGCTCCAGAACGTGCTCTCTAAGATCCTCACGTTGGACCAATAGATAACATGGTGATAAGTGGAGAAAAGGTTGAAGTTGTCGAGGACTTCACTTTGCTTAGAGTCACAATTAATGCCCATAGAAATAGCAGACAAGAGATTTTTAAAAAGAGGGAAATCAATTATATGACACAGTACATTGGGTAAATCTGCTGCACAAGACCTCCTTAAAGTGTTGAAAAGGAAGAATGTATGTGAGAACTAAGTATTATCTGCTCAAAGCCATACTATTTTCAATCACCTCATATGCATATGAAAATTTGACATTGAATAAGGAAGACTGAAGAACTGATGCATTTGAATTGTAGTGCTGGCAAAGATTATTGAAAGTACAGTGGACTGCCAAAAGAACCAACAAATCTTGTCTTGGAAGAACTACAACCAGACTGCTCCTCAGAAATGTTATTATCTCCGCAGGTCTGTCTAAATAAGATAGCCTGGATGAACAAGCTGGAGGAAAACCAACAGGACCGGCAGTTGCGGGGGAAATGGGACAGGGGGAGGTGGGGGGTAAGGAAGTGGTGTTAACAAACCCAGGGACAAGGGAACAACAAGTGATCCAAATTGGTGGTGAGGTGGGTGTGGCAGGCCTGATAGGGCATGATCAAGGGTAATATAACGAAGAGGTATTGCTGAAACTCAGGTGAGGATGGAACATAATAGTGGGACAGGAGGAAAGTCAAGGGAAATAGGGGAAAGAGCTGGGATGCAAAGGGCATTTATAGAAGTCTAGACAAAGACATGTACATGAGGATGGGAATATAGATCTATGTGCCTATATTTATAGGTTTAGTATTAAGGTGGCGGAAGGACATTGGGCCTCTACTCAAGTACTTCTTCAATGCAAGAATACTTTCTTCTATTAAATTGGCATTCTATGATGCTCACCCTCCTGACACACCGTTGAAGACAAAGTGGGTGAATAAGCACATGTGGTGAAGAAAGCTGATGGTGCTCGGCTATCAAAAGATATTGCATCTGGGGTCTTAAAAGCTTGAAGGTAAACAAGTGGCTATCTAGCTCAGAAGCAACAAAGCCCACATGGAAGAAGCACACCAGCCTGTGTGATCACGAGGTGTCGAAGGGATCAGTATAAGGCATCATCAGAACAAAAAAAATCTTACCATAGTGAATGAAGGCGGAAGTGCAGAGTGGAGACCCAAGGCTCATTTGTCAGCAACTGGAGATCCCCTCACAGAGGGGTCTAGGGGAGGAGATGAGTCAGTCAGGGTGCGATGTAGCACCGATGAAGAATACAGTTTTCCTCTAGTTCCTAAATGCTTCCTCTCCCACCCCACCACTATCATGATCCGAATTCTACTGTGCAAGTCTGGATAGAGCACAGGATGTACACTGGCACAGATGGGAGCTGTAGGCACAAGGAATCCAGGGCGGATAATACTTTCAGGTCCAGTGGTGTGAGGGGCGATACTGGGAGAAGGAGGATGGGTTAGAAAGAGGGAACTGATTACAAGGATCTACATGTGACCTCCTTGGGGGACAGACAACAGAAAAGGGGGTGAAGGGAGATGTCAGACAGGGCAAGATATGACAAAACAATAATTTATAAATTATCAAGGGTTCATGAGAGAGGGGGGAGTGGGGTGGGAGGGGCAAAAAAGAGGACCTGATGCAAAGGGCTTAAATGGAGAGCAAATGCTTTGAAAATGATGAGGGCAATGAATGTACAGATGGGCTTTACACATGGATGTATGTATGGATTGTGATAAGAGTTGTATGAGCCCTAATAAAATGTTAAAAAAATAAAATCAAGAAAGATTTGTGTCAAAAAAAGAAAGAAAGAAGAATGGCAAGACTTCATCTCACACACTTTGGACATGTCAGGAGAGACCAGTCTCTGGAAAAGTGCATCATGTTTGGTGAAGCAGAGGGGCAGTGGAAGAGGAGGGCCCTCACTGAGACGATGGACACAGTGGCTGCGTAATGGGGTCCAATACAGCACCATCTGTGAGGACAGTGCAGGAAGGCACTATTTCACTCTGCTGTGCACAACGTCGCTGTGAGTCAGAACGAACGCAACACCACTTACAGGAACAACGACAATATGCTGTCATCCAGCAGTTGAGGTCATGTGAGTGTGGAGCGGATCTTAAGCCTAATCACTTCTGAACTCTATAAAGAGCAACACAGACATGGAGACATGTACATAGACAAAGGGGCAGGGCCGACCTTCTCTGTTGACAACGGAGGCAGATGATTGTCTAAGCCCAGAAACTCCAAGAATTACTAGTCATAACTAGAGCTTGAAATAAACAAAGAACCCTCTAGAACAGTGGTTCTCAACCTTCCTAATGCCGCGACCCTTCCATACAGTTCCTCATATGGTGGTGACCCCCAACCATAAATTATTATCGTTGCTACTTCATAACTGTCATTTTGCTACTGTTATGAATCATAATGTAAATATCTGATATGCAGGAAGTGTTAGGTGACCTCTGTGAAAGGGTCATTAAACCCCCAAAGGGGTCGCGACCCACAGGTGGAGAACCGCTGCTCTAGAACCTCTCCTGAGAACCACGTCCTGAGTTTGTACTTCTAGTCATCCTAACCCTTCACAAAGCTCTCTTTTTGCCCGAGAGGCTGGCTGCTCCAATGGGTGCAGGTGGGGCTCCCGGAGAGCATGTGGCCTTGGAAGAAAAGAAAGGCTGAGCCTCTTGGTAACGGAAAGAGGCCATTTCAGGGGCCTGAGGTATATGCTTCAAAGGACACAGAATGCAGCCAAAGATCCACTTCCCGTGGAAGATCACCCAGGTTTCCACCCAGATCTGAAAGTTCCCAGAGCAGTTATTTTACCCAAAGATTTAGTAACTAGAAAATTTCCTAGTTTGTCTTATTTTGCTTTCTTTAGAAAAATTAGATTGGATTAGATTGATTTCTAGCTATCCAGAAGTCCGTGTTTAATACACAGGCTGAAATTTTAACTCTTAGTTTAATGGGTGCTGCCTGCGTGGGTTTCAGGTGGCACGGTGCAGTCCCGAGGGGCTGGGGAGGAGGCGCAGAAAGCACCGAAGGCCATGACTCTGGACGTGAGCGAGTGAGCGTGGGAATCAGTGGCGGTCCCCTTGGCTTCTCAGCCAGGACTTCACTCTTGAAGAATGGAAAGAACCGGCTTCCGTGTCTGGAGGCCTTGATGCCAGGAGTGTGGGGCCTGTTTTGGTTCTCCAAGAAGAAGCTTCTGGGTTTCGTGTTTGGAAGTCTAACGACTCACTAGTCAGGGATCTCATCCCGGTCCAGGAATGTAACACAGGAAAAGGCCCAGGAAGGCCCATTTCCAATGCCAGCAGTGTCTCCCTATGGGAGGAAGGGGGAAAGGGGCGAACGGAAATCTTCACTTTTTACTTTACTTGTTTCTATGTGTCTGTCTGATCATTGCTGTCGAGTGGATTCTGACCCACAGTCACTCTATGGGGCAGCGTAGAACTTCTCCCAGAGAGTCCCCAAAGCTTTCAAGTTTACTGAAGCAGACTGTCACAACTTTCTTCTGTAGAACAGCTGATGGGTTCAAAGCACTGACCTTCCTGTAGCAACCAAACTGGGCCACCACCCCTTTCCCTTTTTATAACAGTTATTTTCTCCTTTGCATATTTAAGAAATGTGGTAGTTCAATAATCTGGTGTCAATTTGGGACTCAAGAGGATTAAGACTAAAGAGGTGGAGTCTACTCTGTCAATTGGGTCATAGTCAATGAGGCTTCTGTGTGGGCATGGCCTTTCCCTGAGGATTCTGGGAATTCCGGTATTTCCTCCTGGGAGGCAGAAGATAAACTCTCTCTCTCTGCCACTCCCTGGGAGACATTGCAGCTGACAAGACACATGGAACTACTCTAGTGCCCTGAGCTGGAGAAGCCACATGGACCTACCTGGATGCAGCCAGACCTCTGAAGCCGGAGAAGCCACAGGGAGACCCCTGCCAGCATGAGATGCTTACAACACCACTGGATCCAAAGGCTTCCTACCCACTGGCCTCTGATCGTCCTGCATTCTGCATCATTGCATGTGTTTTGTGAGTTTGAAGAGGACTTTATAGATCGGTATTGGACATACGGGCTAAGATCGGACTTATGGGCTTGGACTGGACTGGGTTGGGATGCTTTCTTAATGTACAATTACCCTGTATATAACACTCTCTCTTATACACATAGTAGCATCTATGGATTTTTTTTTCTAGTCTACCCGGACTAACACAAGAAATACCTTTTGCCATCACAATTGCGCCAGTATGTTGTTGCTGTTGAGTTGGTTCAAACTCATAGCGACTTTGTGCACAACAGAAGGAAACAGCCCGCCGGCCTGCACCCCCCTCAGAATTGTTCCTATTTTCGAACCCATTGTTGCAGCCACTGTATCAACCCATCTGGAGGGCTTCCTCTTCTTCGCGCATGCAATAAATAAGGGCAGAGAAGCTGCGTAGAGAGTTGGGCAGTAACTGTGCTTTAGTTGATGGTCTCAGGCTCTCTAAGCAAAGCACGCGGTCTGTTGTCTCCCCAGCTCTGCTTCCCTCTTTCTATGGAGATCACTCAAAAGTACAGCTCCTCCGTTGACCTGCCCTTCTAGTGGGGCATGAGGCAGGAAGTCCGGGGCCAGGGTCTGGGAAGGCTGGGCAGGAACTGTGAAGGTGAGGTCAGAGCTGAAGGCACTGCATCTCTGCCCAGACTTCCCCTTTTCTAAAAGCTGCAGCCCCACTCTGTAGAGGGCAGCTCCTTCAAGGCAGGCAGGCCAGCCTTCTAGGAGAAGCAGGCAGCCCTCAGCCATGCTTCACTCCCAGGGGGGCTGTAGGAGCTGCTCAGAATGAGAGGCAGGTAGTGCTGAGGAGGTCTGGGCGAAGGCTTCCCGTGCCAGGATGCAAAGAAGCTCAGGATGTACTAAGACAGAGAAACAGCCAAGCAGAGATCTAGCAGGCATCCCAGCACAGAGCACTCCCCTGGGCCCCCCAGTAACTGCAGACAACTGAATGTGTCCTGGGGGGCCTTGCTACCGCTCATGAGTGTGGGTATTATTTTCAGTACTCTACATCTCTTTGAAAAATGCTGGGTAAAAGCCCGTCCTCCCCACAAGCTCAGTGAAGGGGGAGGGGGAGGGGAGTGTGCTGGGTGTGGTTTAAATCCCCTTTCGCTCGCCCCCTGCCTTTCCTCCTGGACCCCAGATTCAAAACGCAGCCTCTGTCACACCCAAAGCGTCTCTGCACACCTCCAGACCACACACTCTGCACCTGCAGCATGGGCACCATTCTCCTGTGGGTTAGATGGTGCTGTATGTCTGCTGCCTTCACAGCCCTGCTTCTCATCTATGCCCACCTTTGACGTCCCTGTCGGCTTATCCAGTAAGCAAGACAAGCACGAGTAATCTGCAGTGACCAATTTCACTTTGAAAAAATTTAGCACATTGAGCTATTTTATTAGCACATATTTTTGTAGCATGCTTCTTGGTATGGCCACATCTGTCTCTCTCCCAGCGCTGCAGCATCTTCCTACAGAATGAAAGCTTCTTTTCCAACATGCCATCCCTGCCAGGGACGGAGGAGCCCTGGTGGCTGCTAATCTTGAGGTCAGCAGTTTGAAACCTCCAGCCAGCTTCACAGGACAGTGATGAGCCTTTTTGCTCCCTGGAAGAGTTGCAGTTCTGAAACCCACTGGGGCAGGTCTACCCTGCCCTCTAGGGTCTCCAGGAGCCTGAATTGACTCAATGGCAGTGAGTTTGGGTTTTGTTTTCCTTTATTTTGTGTTGTTTTGTTTGGAGGGGGCGGGGGGCTGGGCAGGGATGGAGTACCCAGTAAGCAATCCACTCATGCTTACCCGGTCCTTCCTAGTCTCTTCCTTGTTTCTGCTTCCACCACCTGCAGCCTTCAATGCCATAGCCATTTAGTAAACCTCTGTGGTTTGACTCTCGGGACCTCTCAGATTCAAACTCACTGCCGCAGAGTCGATTCCAATCATAATGACCCTATAGGACAGAGCAGAACTGGCCCTGTGGGTTTCTGAGATGGCAATTCTTTAAGGGAGCAGGGAGCCTCATCTTCCTCCTAGGGAGCAGCTCGTGGTTTCAAACTGCTGATCTTGCAGTTAGCAGTTCAATACAGAACCTAGGCCACCAGGGCTCCTTAGCACCTCAGTACTGCTTTAAAATACTCAGAGATGCTTTGGAAGAAAGGCCGGGGGGAAAAAAGTCTAATTAAAAAAATTGAACTTAAGGTGGTGGCAACCTATCTATCTGCTCCAACAACCTGTTGTGGACCAGAAACTCTGGGGCTGCGGACCAGTGTCATCAGACAGACAGACACCACCGATTGTCCTGTTTGCCGGGTTTGGGCAGTCTTGGTGGTTTTCAGATAATCTCTGCTAGCAGGGATCCTCCTGTGGGACACCTCCTTGTGACTGCTGCCTTTTAATGGAGAAAAGCGACAACCAAACTAGCACTTCACATCCTGAAGTCACCCCAGGGCTGGGGGATACTGAGGAGCGACAGTCCAGACAAGGACTTTGAGGCTGACTTGTGTCACACAGGGCAAGGATGGGAAGGATGTCACTTTTATGAAAGGCCTACACGATGGAGCGCCAAGCTGTCCCATCCCTCCAAGTTCCCAACCCCATTCGTTCCTGTCTTTCTCTGCTACTCTCCATGTAAACTGTACTTCAACAGGCCTGAAAATGAACCATCAAACCTCCGAGTTGAAAGGTCTTCAGCCTCCCAGCCCTGTATCACTGTCTGCAGACACCAGGCCCATGATTCATCAACTCACTCTAACTAAATTGGTAGCGTTTTATCCAAAACCAGAGGAAGGAAATAAAATGGAATTTTGTTTGATTGGTTGGTTATTGGTTTTTTATGGGAGGGGAGGAGTTCTTTTGTGCCTAGCTCAGGAAAACAGAGCTGGTTAAAAGAAAGAAAGTTACTAGCTGGTTGGTAAAAATCTTGGGTCTGTCTTTCGTAGCTGAATAAACTTCAAAAGAATAAATATCAAATGTCAGAGGACTTCTGCGCAGATTCCTTCTTATCTTTTCATGACATGGTTTTCACATCAGCTAAGTCACAGTTCATCAATCTGATTATGGTGCAATTGGTCCCACTTCCAAGCCCGATTAGCCATGCTGGTCTCGGTTCTTACCAAGATGAATTTTAGAAATTTCTCCATTACGATGAAATGTCAGCCAATATGTCGGACATGAAAAGCGTTATGAACATTATCATATTAACAACGTTCCCGTTCCCTCCCGTCAAAGCGTGTCACACATTTGCCTACCGTGTGCGGCGAAGCCCCGTTGCTGCCCAACCTGAGGGAAAAAAGCAAGACATGCTGGAGCGGGATAGGAGTGGGACCTTCTGCCGAGTGCCTTTCTGCACGTGCTTTCATAATTCCCGCAAATCAAAGTCGGCTCCCCTGGATCAAGTTTAACTGGATCCTGTCCACGTGATTGGCAAAGACGAGACGCTGAATTCTGCTAAGAAATGATAAGGCTGGAAGCATCTGTTGGATCCCCACAAGTCTCCTCTTCGCCCAGCCTGGTGCCCTTTATGGATTAGCCACGGGATCTGACAGGACTGATTTTCCTTGGGAATTATAGGCGGTGTTCTATTTTTAACCAGAAGTTTTAAAAGCATGACAAGACCGAGTCTTAAGTCTGCGCGAGACCTGAAGGAAAAGGTTTCATGAAAGGAGCCAATGAAATTGAAACGGCGAGACGCAGAACAGGGAAGTCTGGCGGAAAGGATGGAGGGCGATGCCGTCCTGTTCTGTCTCCTCGCTGGGAAAGGACAACTAAGAAAGGGAATGACACACAGCCTCCAGGCGAGAGAGTCCCGAGTTGCTCTACTAAAAGCTACCCTGGTGTTTATATTCCACACCGGTTCTAGGGAGACCATCTCAGAGGCAGAGCCTGGGGTTGCACCGGACAGAAGAAAAAAGGTGCATTAGAAGCATATTCGATTTACATTTTGGAAAAAGAAGAGTCGTGTCAAGAAGAAAATTAAACTCATACTTTCTCCTACAAGCCAGACACAGTGGCTGCACAGATTTCTACTACTGTAGATGTTTCTGGGCAGTCTTTCTGAGACATGAGTGTATGCGTGCAGGTAGAAGGTATGTGAAAGAGCACTGCTCCACGTCCTACACGCATGGGTGGATTCCCAACAAAGCCGTGGCTCTGCAATCGGTGGCTGGCTACTGACAAGCTCTCTCAGTAACACACCTGCCTTAGTCTCCTTAGGTGCCCCCAAAACAAAAGGTCCAATCAGCACAGTGGCAGCTGGGGGACTTTGTTAGGGCAGTAACATGCAAGGCCAAGAGAGGAGGTTGTGGTGAAGGGAAATCGCTTCCATGTGACTCTTCTTTCCAGCTTTGTAACTCCCACCAAGTGATTGGGTGGGATCATGAAAAGAAGGTGTGTGGAACACTCATAAAAGGTATTAGTCAGATTTGAGTTTAAGAGAGCGGTGTCGGAAACAGGAACAGGACATCCCGAGACTAACAAGGAAGAAGAGTCCCTCGCATAGTGTGTGCGGGATCCCTGCCTGAAGCGGAGGAGGCAGCTGGGGGACCAGAGACCACAGCACCGAAATCGTGATCTGAGAAGAGGAGGAGCACCCAGGTCGTGAGGCAGAGCAGCAGGCAGGCTGACTGGCCACACGGCCCCGTGGCTCAGAGGAGCAGAGAGAAGCGCCTGCCAGAAGGGCCCAGAAGAGGTGCTGTGGACTCAAGAACTGTATCCTGAACGTGCTGTAACCTGTGTGTGTGTGTGTGTGTGTGTGTGTGTGTGTGTGTGTGTGTGTGTGACTGCCATGGAGTCGATTGGGACTAATAGTGATCCTATAGGACAAAGTAGTACTGCCCTTGTGGGTGTCTGAGGCTGTAAATAGTTTTTTGGTTTTTTTAAAGGGCTTTTACAGCTCTTGGAATAATCCAGACATCAATTATATCAAGCACATTTGTACATATGTTACCATCATTATTTTCTAGGCATTTATTTTCTATTGAGCCCTTGGTGTCAGCTCTTCTTCCCCTCTCCCCTCCCCCCACACTCATGATTGCTTGATAAATTATAGATTATTATTATTATTATTTTCATATCTTACACCGACCGTTGTCTCCCCTCCCCCACGATCTGTTGTTCACCTCCCAGGGAGCAGAGGGGAGGGTGCAGTTATGTGTTGGTCATCACGATCATTTCCCTCTTCCCCACCTTGGCCCTGCCCTCCCATTCCTGTTCCTGGATTCTGTGTGTCATGAGCTCTTATGTCTTATCTGTACCTGTCTAAATGCTTTAGTCTAGCCCGCAGTGAAAGGCAGTTTGGGGTCAGGATAGTGGGGCGTGAGAACGCCTCAAGAAACCAGAGGAATCTTGTGTGTTTCATCCACGCTTTGCTGCAGCCTGATTGACTCATGCCTTCCCTGTGATCCCTCTGGGAGGGGTTGTCCCATTGTCTACAGATGGACTTGGCTCTCTGCTCCAAGCCACCTCCGTTCTCAATATGGGCTTTTTGTTTGTTTGTTTGTTTGTTTGTTTTGGGTCTTTTGATACCTGTTAAGAGGTCCTGGTGGCACCTCATGACCGCACAGGCTGGTGTGCTTCTTCCATGTGGGCTTGTTGTTACTCTGCTTGTTTAACGTCAAGCCTTAAATTCCCCTGACACTATACCTTTTGATTGCTGGGCACCATCTGCTTTCTTCACCACATTTGCTTATGAGACTGTAAATCTTTTCAGGAATAGAAAGCTTCATCTCAGGGCAGCTCATGGGTTTAAACTGCTAACTTTATGGTTTGCAGTCCCATGTATAAACCACTATGACCAGAACTCCTTAGCTTTCCTCCCAAATGCCCATAAGAGTAAGTAACTCCTGTGCGTTCTGTGTGGCCACCACAATGAGTTATGAAACGCAGCAGAGAAGCAGGGTTCCATGGGAGGGGTGTTTGGTGTCAGAATAGGTTCAAAAAGGATGGAGAGTAGAGGCATTTCTGGCCTCTTCTTTGTGGTACCTACTATTTGCTAGGTGGAGTTCTACTAATGTTCTCAGATGCTAACCAGAGATTGCAGGTTCAAGTCCATGCAAAGACACCTCAGAAAAAAGGCCTAGTAATCTACTTCTGAACAAAAGACAATTGAAATCTTAGAGAGCACAGTTCTACTCTGATACACATGGAAACACCAGGAGTCAGATCAACTTGATGGCAACTGGTATATTCCAGTATTTGCCAAGAACTGTTCTACAGGTTGATAATATTTATAATAAAACCAAACATACTGTCAATTACATCAAATAAATTCAGACTTAGAGCAACCCCATATAAACTTTCCTGATGTAGTATGTTAGTCCGGGTAGTCCAGAGAAACTATATACATACACACACGTATATATGCACATATGTGTGTATATATAGATATGTGTGCATATATACATATGTGTACATATATGTAAATATGTACACATATATATGTATATATAAGAGCTTTACATAAAAGAGCAATTGTATATTGAGCAAACATCTCAGGTCAGTCCAGATCAAGTCCAAAAATCCGATATTAGCCCATGTGTCTGATAGCAGTCTATTAGTTCCTCTTCCGACACATGCAATGATGCCGAATGTAGGAAGATCACAGACAAGTAGGTGGAAAGTCTGGTGGATCCAGTGGTGGTGGAAGCATCTCAGCGCTGGCATGGGTCTCCACATGGCTCTTCCGGCTCCAGGACTCTGGTTCCATCAGCATAGCTCCCAGATGTCCCGCTTTTGGCGGGACAGTCCTGATTTTTAACAACTTTTCCTGCATCCCGCGGCATTTTTTAAAAGTTCTGATTTTGGGGAAGAATGCATGACAAGCTAGGGTATACGGTTTTCGGCTGCCATGTGGCTATTTCGCCAGGAAATGAGTTTTATCAAGGGTGTCCCACTGGTGTCCCGCTTTACCAATGTTAAAATCTGGTCACCTTATGACTATGTATCTTGTCAGCAGGAAGACAAAGCAGAGAGTGTGTCCCACTTCCAGGGAGGAAGACAGGAGTTCCCAGAATCCTCAGGAGAAGGCCATTCCCACACAAAGGCCTCATTGGCTGTGACCTGATTGACAAGCTAGACTCCACCCCTTCACAAATTGACAGATGACGTAACTGCTACAAGTAGTAAATCTTTGTGGGAGGAGATAATCCAATTTTCTCCTGTCGAGAGGCTGGTGGCTTTAAACCACCAACCTTGAGATTAACGGTCCGATACTTATCCAACCGTGCCACCAGGGATCTTTGGTAATATTGGTGGTGTTAATGGGGGGGAAAAACTCTTGGTTTACATTTGAGATTGAGAATAGACAAATCAATAAATGCATACAGTAAATCCCTGAATTGAAAACATCTGACTTACTGACAACTCATAGTAGCCCAATGCTAAGCAAAAATGTTCTCTCTTGGAAAGAAATTGAACTAATGTCTACGCAACAGAAATTTTTTTTTTACAAGCTTTATTAGGGGAAAAAAACCAGCTTGGGCAAAGTCCCACAGTCTACAATGTCTGGGCTTGGGGAGTCACCGCAAAAGAAATTCTTAATAACAACCATCTTCACTTGTGGCACATGCTGCTTGTAAATCATTGAAAATGCTTTGAGATTTGTCTTGTACCAAAGTACTTCTAAATAAGGTACCTGTCCCGACTCACCTACAAGGACTTAGCGTCCATTTAGAGACCCGTTTATAATAGAGGAATCGCCTGTATAACATATAAGGTAGGGTTGGGAGATTGAGAGCAGCAGAGATCAGGCGATGTATTAGTTTCTTGTGGCTGTTATAACAAATTGTGATAAATAATCTTGTTGCCCTGTGCAATGGCACAACGCCCTCTCTCTGAAAATGACAACTGTTTCTATCATGTGGTGTCCTAGTTTTTAATATTGTCTACTTTCTTTTCAACTGAGGTTTTTTGGCTTTACTTTGTTATTGCTGTTAGTCTTGTTGTTTTGTGTGATTTTCTATGTATGAAATCCAGGATAGGTGAATCTGTACAGACAGTAACTGGATTGATTGTTTCTTGGGAGTAAGGCAGGAGACGGAGGAAATGAGGAGCTAATAACAATGAGTACAAAAAAGAAGAAAATGTTCTAAAACTGATTGTGGTAATGTTTGCACAACTCTTCTTAATATGATTGAACTATTTAATTGAATGATACGTGGGTTATGTGCCAATAAAACTGTTTCAAAAAGATAAAATCCTTGACAACTTCAGTCTTTTCTCTGTTTATCACGATATTGTTATCTGTCCAGTTGTAAGGAGCTTTGTTTTCTTTCCATTGAGTTGTAACACATATTGGAGACTGCAACTCTAATCTTAGGCCTACTACTAAGGGTCGGGGGGGGGGGTGGGAGGACCCAGAAAAGTCTCTTCCTTGAAAACCCCATAAACTCAAAACCAAACTCACTGCCCTGTGAGTTTCTGAGACCATAATTGTTTATGAGTCGAAAGCCCCATCTTTCTCCTGAGGAGAGGCTAGTGATTTCAAACTGCTGACCTCCTGGGTGGCAGCCCAATGTGTAACCACTATGCCACCAAGACACCTCTAAGAACCCTATGGAGAAGTTCTACTCTGCACACACAGGTTACCAGGAGCCAGCATCAGCTCAATAGCAACATCAACAACAAATACTACTGACAACACATCTATCCTGAAGCCTGAGGTGGAGTAAAATAAGAAAGTTTTGTTCCTAATATAACAATGATGAAGGTCTTGGTAGTGCAATGGTAGAATTCTCACCAGCCAGGTGAGAGACCTGCGCCAATGAGCTTCATCAAACCATCCCGCATCTCTCAGTGGAGACTTACCTGTGACTATATCGCTGGACAGGTGTTAGCAGAGCTTTCAGACTAAGCTGGGCTTGAAAGAAAGGCCTAGGGCACTCCTTTCAGAAAACCCCTGTGTCAAAACGCCAGGAATCACAATGGTCTCACAGCCAATCGTGGGGACAGTCCAGGACCTGGTCTCATTTTGTTACGTGTGAATGGGCCCTCAAAAGTCGGGAGCCAACTTGATGGCCACTAACAACAGCACCAAGAGTGCAACTCGGCAGTAGAAGGGGGAGATGCCGGCTCTCATGCTAGGCTTGCCATTGAGTAGCTGTGTGATCTCACACAAGCCTCATAACCTCTCTGGGCTCTCACCAGTAATAAGAGCAAGTTGGACCTGATGCAATTTAAGGTTCTCTCTTACTCTGTTTCAAACCTTACATGAAGTCCTAGACAGTGATGAAGCATTGCTACTTATTTACATTCAAACCTTGCTCTAACAACCGGCCCCTTCTCCGTGTCCAAACTGGGTTTGAGAAGCTCTAACTCAGCCATTCTCACTGTCTAATAACTTCATCCGCTTCCGCTAACGCCTGGTTTCTCAAACTTTACTAACGACAGTCTAAAAGCAGAAGAGAGCGACGGACTGGCTATTCTGAGAAAGGCTGGAGAGAGGCAGGTCTGAACGCTGCTCCCAGAAGCTAGAAATGGACCTTGAAGTCTGTACGGCAAATTGAAGCTTCATATGAACATTGTATTCGACTTCACAGTGTAACTGCTTGCTTACAAAATAAGGCACGCCCCACCCCCTACGTCTCAATATTGATCTGGGGATGGAGGTAAAAGTGGCATCATGGAACTTGGAAGGAGGTGCTCCCCAGCTGAGAGGTTAGCTTAAGAACACCTTTGTGAAAATAAAGAAAGAAATAAATAAAAAGAACACCTCTGTGAATGAAGAACGCCCTGGGAAGCACGGGCAGGCAGGCCAGCAGACGGGATGAAGAAGGCCCGATTCCTCTCCCGTGTTCCTGGCCTGTACTAATCCCGCGCTCCACGTGGTTCTGGCGCCTGAAACTGGCTGGGGCGTTGGGACCGCTTCACTCAATATCAAAAGAGAGACAGACAAACAAACACAGAGAGAACGAGACGTAGGGCAGTCTGGCTTTGGAAGTGTGCCGGCGCGCACACCCAGAACTGGGTCCTCCGCAGGCCGTGGTCGGCTCCATAGTCCATGGCGATGCCATAGCGCTCAGTCGAGCCTCCTCACTGGCTGTATCTTTGCATCTTTCCAAATGGAAACTCCGGCCGAAGGATCCCCAGCTCAGTCCTGGCAGATTCCATTTGGCCTGGTCATCCTCCATACTGTCTTTTCCTTCCGTGCGTGTGCCCCAGGCCCACGTCTCCCGGAGCCAATGACCCAGTCCTCTCCCAAATCTGGAGTTTGTACTCCAGAATGGATCTCCACGTGGGTCACACCGCGGCAGAAATCGCTCGGGGACATCGAGTGGAATTCCTCAACCCCTCACAGAGAATAAAATCCTAAACTTCAGAAAGACGAACTCAAACTTTCGGATGAACAAAAGCCTATCGCCTCCAAATTGATGAGGACCTCGGGGCCTCTGCCAGCGAACAGAGCACAGCTGCTCCAGACGATTGGCAGGGGCTGGGGTTCTGGAAGGTCTTTCCTCCTGGGTGGATGGATGTCAACCCAACCTCTCAGTCCTCGGCCCAGCGTGTGCACAGTTGGCGCCAGCCCACCAGACTGATGTCCCCACCTGGCCGCTGCTGTACCTCTAGCCCCGGTGGTGCGGGGGGAGGGGGGAAGGGAGGGGGGGGCGCCTAGGGCTGCAAGCCATCAGCCTCGCCACCAGGGAAAGACGAAGGAAGCTTCCTGTTTGTTGCTTTGTTTTGTTTCTAAGCATTTTTTTTATTGGCTTCTATTTCCCAACAATTCTATCGGCATCTCATTCACATATCATACGATCCCATCGCTCCATCCCACCAAGGAGAGTTGTACAAATATCCCCACAAGCCGTTTTCATTTCTGCCCCGGCCTTGGCCCGGAGGTTTCCCTCGTTGTAGACCCTGCGTGTTGCGCTGTGGGTTTTATCCTGCCCACCCCCACCAGCGAGCTGCTATTCCTTCCCCATCTCTTATCTCAACGGTCTTATCTGCTCACTGCTCCCCTTTCAATCTGGGTTTGTTTTGTTTTTCCTAGAAACTTACTTATCTATTGCCCGCCATTCCAGCCCCTTTCAAGGGAGAGAGAGCCAGCTCCTTTGAGCAGTTTCTAAAATGCATCTATGTCACATGGAGGTGCCCCCCCTCGTTTGGGGGCTGAATCTCAGGGCGGAGGCGCCTCAGAGGCCCCAGAACTCTCCCCGGACAGAGGTCTCGAGTGCAGCGGGCCTGGAGGTAGCGGGTTTCTGGGCAACGCCTAAAAGCCCTACAAAGTCCAACCAGGCAGTTTGCCCTACGGTTGCCATAGCTCTCAGGGATGATTTCTTCAACACTAGTTTCTGTCAAGTGCTGCTTTGAATTACAAATGAAGAGCTTGCCTCTATATCTTGCCGAGCACACGTTAAAAATGGCAAATTGAACAGTGGAGACCATTTAGAAAAATTTGTCACCTGAACAATGTATTCCTGCTGGCTTGGTGGGGAGAGGGACTGATTAAGGGGAGAGAAAATACTAGATGCTTAGTAGCCCCCAGATACAGAATGCTTTGTAAAGCATAAGCAACGTGGACCCTGAAAGCGTCCTTGGTATTTTTTAATGTAATTTAGAAATCCTGAAGAGGATCGTTAGACTGCTCTTTGAGATACAGCCTGTGTGTTTCATTTGACGCTACAGCTCCATTAAGTGTGACTTCTTGCTTAGGCCGAAGAAAGCGAGCAGGAGGGCCTGGAGGTTTAAGACTGGCTGTGTAACACTCAGGCTCCTACAGAGGACAACACTGGAGACACAGTGTGGGAATTGTGCCCCATCTGACTCTACCACACCGAGGCAAGACACTAAGGGCCTGCAACAGAACAGCAAGGGGAGCAGGGCAAGGAAATCCCAGGGGGGTGCCAACAATAGACTTTGGGGCCAGGGTGTGGCACCCCATCAGACTTGACCGGAAAACACTCCTAAAGGTCAACAGACCTTGAACTATTGACAGGCTTTTCCTTTTTTGACATTGGTTTTGTTGTTTTGTTTTCTTTTTTCACTTTGTTTTGCTCTGTCTTGTTTTTTTTGTTCATATTATTATTTCTGCAGGTCTATCTAGATAAAGCAGGCTGGATAAACAATCTGGAGGAGAAAACAATGGGACTGATGGTTACGGGGGAACATGGGAGAGGGGGAGGTGGGGGAAAGAAAGTGGTGTTAACCAACCCAGAGACAAGGGAACAACAAGTGATCCAAAATCAGTGGCAAGGAGGGTGTAAGAAGCCTGGTAGGGCTTGATCAAGCGCAATGTAACCAAGAGGAATGACTGAAACCCAAATGAAGGCAGAGCATGATAGTGGGACAAGAGGAAAGTAAAAGGAAATAGAGGAAAGAACTAGGAGGCAAAGTGCATTTATAGAGGTCTAAATAAAGCCATGTACATATGTAAATATATATATGTATATATAAAAATGTATATATGATGATGGGGAAATAGATCTATGTGTGCATATTCATAGGTTTAGCAAAGAATCTGAAAACTCTTAGTCATAGAAACCCACAGCTTCCTCTTAACTCCACGCAGCCTGCCTTCCTCTCACAATTGCCGGACTGACAGCTCTGGCAGCCTTTTCTGCCTGACCTGGTCCCAGCATCACAGCAGGACCATGCAGAGGGGTTAATGAGGAGAGACTCTGAACAAGTCATCCTACTGGAAAACAACAGACTTCTCCGTGTCCAGAATCCAGCAGAAGAGAAACTGGAGTTTTTCCAAAGACCTGCAGTTTTCTTTTTCTTTTCCAGACTTGAAATTTTTAATTTAATTTTATGTACAAATAGTTGGCGTTGTTTCTTCTGTTGGGTAGCGGTCTTGGATAGCCCATTCAAAGATCAGTTAGTCCAGCTTGAAGAAGCCCCTGTCTTTGCATACTGACGGAAACACTGACGGCACGTACTGAGGCCGTATTCCGCATCAGACCGTGCCGGTTTGTGCACACGTGACAAGAATGGGAAACGGGAACCCTGGCCGAAGTTTTCCGGTGGCTCCAGTAGAGCTGCTGGTGACCACCTTGTTTCCAGGCTCTCTCCCAGGCAACAGGAAAGAAGCCTGCAGTTTTCTCTTTGTAAGAGAACGGAGATTAAAATGCTTGTAGCTACAGACCCCATGTAAGGAGACCAGCTCCTTCTTCACAATCCCCTCCTAGGACAAAGCCTTCATCCCCTTCGAATGGAATCCACAGCCCTCAAACTCCAAGAAAGTTCCTCCTTTTAAGCTCCCCCAACGCAGAGGTCACCTAGCCTACTCCACTTCTGCAATCTCACTGTGAGGAAGTCCCACACCTCTCACCCCCAAATCTGACTTACATGTTGGGACAGCGGACAGGAAGTGAATGAAAGAGGAAATTACAGGCCCAGCCGTAGTGGCTGGAGAATTTAGATAGCCCTGCCTAATTTAGGCAGTGTAGGCACCTCTCCCCAACTCCCCTTTCCCATGGATGAGTCATTAGGTTTCACTGGTATTTCACCCCTCATTTGGACTATAAACAGCAGTTGAACAACTGGCGCTTTGGGGCGGCATGGGGGAGCCTCTGAAGCATTTGTTGATTTCTATGGCACGCAGTCCAGCTATGACCGATTTGAACATTCAGTCTATGGACATGATATCACTGGATGCAGAGTTGAGAAATATACACCATCATTTCTTGTGAGAGGCTCCTGCCAACTCCGGCACACCACGGACTGTCATACACTTTCCTTCATTGGCGTTTTAGGCAGTCGATGGACAAGGGACCAATATTTTGCTTGCCTCCATTTCTTTTGAAAAATCAGAGTTTTCCATTCATGTCAGTCCTTGCTTCCATCGCTCCCTTTTCTCCTTCTCAACTCATGCCCTGATTGCTCTTCCCCTGCCCTCGAAGGCACATCCCACCAGGTACCTAAACCCAGGGAAGTACCAACCACTTGGTGTCCAGGAGATGGAGAGGTACTCCAGTTAATGACAAACTCAATCGCTAAGAGAGCACTTTCTTGTAAAAAGTTGTTGGGCGGTCTCCATAACAAGCGTAGTCCCACCGGTATAGGGCTCTGCTTGTGGTTGGTGTTCCCATGGTGATGCTCTTGGGGAATCCCTGTGGTAACAGACAATGATCCCACCTGAGGGCAGAGCCTATACAAGTAAGTTCCACTGCAAACTAATGGGTTTCAAATGAAAGTGGAGTTCTAGAGTCAGGCCAGAGATACTTTCTGGGTTGAAGTAGTTTTTTATGGAGTTCCCTCCATAGCTTGTGGAAGACATTTCTGTGGGAAAGTGCACTCCTTCTTTCAAATCTACTTAGCCCCTGCTGAATCCGCCTGGTAAGATTTGCGCAAGAAATATATAAGGTATGTATTTTATGTTAATATGCTTTAAGAGGTTAAAAAATTATTCCTATATTCTTTTTCTTCCAGTAACCTAACTGTGGTAGTTATATAATCTGTTGTCAATTTGAGAGGATTAAGAGTGAAGGGGTGGAGTTTAGCCTGTTAATCAGATTGCAGCTTGATGACCTCATTTGGAGGTGCCGAGGAGAATAACAGCTCCTTGGAAACGGAATACATGCTCACTCCCTGAGAGACTCACTACTGACAAGACACGTGGGGCTATGCTGATGGCAGCGAGAGCCCTGGACCTGGAGGAGCCACGTGGAGACCCATGCCAACATTGAGATGCTTACACCATCACTGAATCCACAAGACTATCCACCCATGGGCCTGTGATCTTCCTGTATTCGGCATCATTGCATCTGTTTCATGAGTCTGAAAAGGACTTTATAGATTGCTATCAGACATATGGGCTAATATCAGACTTATGGACTCGATCTGGACTGGACTGGGATGTTTTCTTAATGTACAATTTCTCTTGTATATAAACTCTTTCTTATACACATGAGTGGCTATGAATTTGTTTCTCTAGTCTACCAGGACTAACACACTAACAATGTCCTTCTTTCTTCAAACCTAAGTTACTAGAAAGAGTGGTGTATGTGCCCTCATCCAGCCCACACAGTCAGCTTTTATTTTATTTATTTTTAAAATAAACCATTTTCTTGGGGGTTTTTACAGCTCTTATAACAATCCATAGAGCAATCAAGTTTTAATTCTATCCATTTCTCTGATATAACTCTGGCAGGAAGCACACAAGGCTTCTGTGACTGTTTTAAAGATATGCCCACAAATTCTTTGATACTTTTCCCTCAAGCGGAAGCTGTGCTTAGCGACTCTCTTCTGCACATAGGATGTGACACAAATGATGGGCAGTAATCAGTTGTGGGATTCAAATAATCTAACTATTGGTTGGCTGCCCTGATGACCACTTAAAGTATAAAAAAATCATATTGAAAGGTAGTTTATTATTTCATCCAGTTCATACTTAAATAAAAACAACCAAAAAGAACACAAAAAACTATGTTATAAAAAGGGGGTTTTAAATATTAGTGAAAATATTAAATAATACATAACAAGGACAATAAAATTGTTCTTTACGATATTTCCATATTGATTCCTGATTGGGGTCCTCATTGGCAATATTCTTTGCTTTTATTGGAACATCATCAGCGATGTGATTTATCCTTGATCATCTTTTCACTATTGGAGTAAAATTGCATTCCTTCAGAAGTGGGCCAATTAGACAATTGTCATGTATTTGATGGTCTAGAAACAGGAAACTTCTCATGTCTCATATGATGTTCATCTTCGAAAACCCGCTTTCTGCTTCTGCTGAACTGACAATTATTTTGACAATGTTTTTAGTTTTTTGAGCACTTTTAGGAATTATATAATTCATTCATAAAAAAGCTATCCTTGTGGGGGTTTGGGGCATAACACAAATCAGAAATGAATGACAACATGTCACCCTTTGGTTGTTTGTCACTTTTTCTCTTTATATTATATGTTTGCTTACTGAAGTAACAAATGCAAGGGGATAACACTGTGGTATTTCATCAAAAGTATAACAAGTGTTACAAAATAAATAAATATTGCAAGCATAGTTCCATCTAATTTTTATACCTATGGATGGAGTGTATATTACTATGGATGCTTAGAATATACTGTTGCACAGATGAACGTTGAAATAGAGTATGGAATGTAAATTTGTAATTTTTACATGGGCAGCTGCCACCCACCTTAGAGAGAACCCTGATTAAAAGTGCAATTTTGACAACCAGTTCACAGAACTCAACAAAAAACTAGGCATCAGTTTGCCGAACCAGTGCAAACCAGCTGTATCCCACCGCTCACTGTATCCCAAGGGTAGGCTGTAAACATGGCTGCAGTTTGGTCAAGGAGCGAGCCCTGCTGATGTAATGGTTGCATGCTCAGCTCTTAACCAGAGGAAGGTGGCTCAAACAGGTCAGCGCTGCCCACTAGAAGAGAACTTGCAGTCTGCTCCTATAAAGAGCACGGGAAACTATGGGGCAGTCCTACAGGGGCTCTATGAGGTGGAACCATTTCTGAAAAGGGACCATGGGGAAGCTCAACCCATCAGTCATAAGACCAGGGCCTTAATGACTGCAGAACAGATCAGATGCTCATATGCAAGTTCAAGTGGAAGCTGATGAAAATGTGAACAAATCTGTAAGAGCCAAAATACAACCTTGAGTATATCCCACCTGAAGAGAGAGATCATATTAAGAATCCGTTTGGTTCATTGAGCACTACGGATCAAAGAGCAAACAAGTGTGGACAGGTTAGAACACACCCTGTGAGTTTCTAAGACTGTTTTTAAGGGAGTAGGAAGCCTCCTCTTTCACCACAGAGCAGGCTGGTGGTTTTGAATTGCTGACCTTGAGGTTAGCAACCCAATGCATAATCCACTATGCCACCAGGGCTTCTAGGTCCAAAATCGGAGAAAAGAAATCAATGGGACGAGTGAAGCGCAAACTACTGGGGGCTAATGTTGAATACAAAGCTGTTGATTTGAAATGTAATCCCTAACTTAAGTTACAATGAAAAATTTTAAAGTCTATATTTACAGCCTCAGAAGTCCTAAGGAGCAGTTCTACTCTGTTAAATATAAGTCAGACTGTACTTGATGGCTGTGGCTTTGGTTTGGTTTATCCCCCACATAGTCCTCTCTCAGGAAGGGGTGTATGACTTCTTTGCTGTCACTGCAGTGCATCGACACATCTGTGGATTGGAGCCTGGGTTGGCATATTGATGGTACGTGGTTCTTCTGAACAAGGCAGGGAACCCAGCAATGGAGTGCAAAAGAAGGGGAGGGGAGGGTAACCAAAAATAAACCTACTGCCAGAGAGTCCATTCCAGCTCACAGTACCTGTGTTAGTCCGGGTGGACTAGAGGAACAAATTCACAGACACTCATATGTGTATAGGAAAGAGCCTTATATACAAGAGCAATTGAATGTTGAAAATATGAAGAAAAAATCCAGCCTTGATCCCAGGTCAAGTCCATAAGTCTGATATTAGCCCATATGTCCTCTCCAGACTCACGAAACACATGTAATGATGCCGAATGCAGGAAGATCACAGGCCAGTGGGTTAGAAGTCTTGTGGATCCAGTGGCATTGTAAGCATCTCAGCAATTGCAGGGGTTTCCATGGAGCTTCTCCAGCTCCCAGGGCTGCATCAGGGTATGTCCGTGTGGCTTCTCCTCAGGGATGTCTCACAGGGAGTGAGCCTTGTCAGTAGAGAGTTCCCAAGGGAGTGAGCAGAGAGAGAGTGTATGTCTCCTACCTCCAAGGAGGAAATACAGAAATTCCCAGAATCCTCAGGGGAAGACCATGCCCACCCAGAAGCCTCATTGGCTATGATCTGATTGACAGGCTAGCCTCCACCCCTTCCCTCTTAATCCCCAAATTGACAAACAATTATATATCTACCACAATGACCTGTGAATTACTAAGTAGAACTGCTCCCTAGAATTTTCTTGGCTGGAAAAATTTACAGAACCAGATTACCAGGCCTTTTGTCATGAAACCACTCCCCACACCACACTCACTGCCATCAAGTCAGTGTTGACTGATATCAACCCCGTGGCATTCTGAGACAGTAACTGTTTATGGGAGTAGAAAGCCCAGTCTTTCTCCCTTGAAGCTGCTGGTAGTTTTGAACTGCTGACCATGTGGATCGTGGCCCAACTTATAACCACTACACCACCAGGGCTCCTACACGTTAGAGTCAAGCCATTAAACACACATATAAAACATATTAACATATAAAAACATTTATTCTCTAAATAAATGCTTGTGAGTGTTTATTATGTGTCAGACACCTGTGCCAAGTGTGGACAAAATTCATGAAATGCCAAGATAAGCAAATGCCTAGGCTTGAGCCAAGCTTCATCTCTGATGACAGTAGCAGTTAATTTGACTTTCTTTTTTTTTTCTTTTCAATTGACTTTCTAATTTACCATCCAACATTTAGTTCACCTGAGTGATTTCTTTAAATAGTCTCAATATAAAATTTCTCCAACATTTTTTAGTAAACAAAGCTTCTATTTATTTATTCAATTTTTATTAATCATTTTATTGAGGGAGCTCTTACAAATCTTATAACAATCTATCATTTAATAATATTAAGCACACTTGTATCTATGTTGCCATCAACATTTCCAGAACAATTTCTTTCTACTTGAGCCCTTTAAATATGGTAATTCTGTATGCTTAGGCTTTGCATATTTATAAAATTAAGTGACTTTTGTTGTATTAATTGTATGGGCCCCTTAGGAACAAGGCTTTTATTAAGGAGCCCTTGCAACTAATGTAACAAATGTCACTTAACTTTATAAATATGCAAGGACTAAGCACATAGAATTAACATATTTATTATTATCACTTAGAGGATTTTGAAAGGAAATCAATCTTTTCACTAGAGCTTTCCTGAGGTCTTTCTTCAAATAAAATTAAGATGAAACCAATCCCTCTTAAAAAAATTAAAAACAGTGCATGTTAGTTATACCAAACCCATGGCCATTGGGCCCATTCCAACTCAGTAAACGAGGACAGAGTAGCACTGCACCCATCGTTTCCAAGCCTAGAAGCCTTTACGAAAGTAAACTGCTTCATCTTTCCCCCGCAGAGTAGCTGCTAGGATCGAACTGCTGACCTTTGCATTAGCAGTCCGATGTTCCACCAGGGCTCTCTCATCATAATTGTAGTGGGTGTCGATTCTCAGATTGGAGGCTTTGTAAATGTGTTCGTATATGCGCTTCAAACTTTCCATACCAACCATCTTTTTAAATTCAATTCTTATGAATGCCTAGCTGTAATGCTAATTGAAGTAATATTTACCTTAGCATTAGTCAATATTTGACACTGTCAGGAAATGTTGTGCTGTTAAACTGCTTAAACATTTATTAAGCAGTTAAACATTTATTAAGCAGTGAAAATTGAGTCTTTACCTCATTCTGTATTTATCTTTAAAGGGATCAGATACAACATTGATAGCCATAACAGAATTCAGAATCTAGTTGTCGTCCATTTGCCCAGAAGTTATTCTGCTCAACTGAAAAGGTGTGAGGCCAAAGAGGCTGCATGATGTTATCTGTGGTCCTGTTGGGAGGATTGTGATCTTTACATGGAGTCGTGAGCCATGCTGAAGGCTGCAACCCTCATTGGCAAGCGCCTCGACTCCTCTGACTTTGAGAAAGCCAGGGCGTGTCATCTGCTTAGTGCAGATTGTTGATAAGACTTCCTCCAATACTGAGTTGACATTCTTTTTCATCAAAAGTCAACTTCTCTGACGATTTGCTCAGTGTGCAGATTGAATACATAGTGAGAGGATACAACCCTGACACACACCTTTCCCGATTTTAAGCCACACATCTCTTCTTTTCACACATCTACCTCTTGATCCATGTGCAAGTTCTGTAAGAGCCCACTGAAGTATTCCGGAGTTACCCTCTGTGATTGTTACATAATCTGCTGTCAATTTGTCAAGAGTGAAGGGGTGGAGTCTAGCCTGTCAATCAGGTCATAGCCAATGAGGCCTCTGTGTGGACACGACCTTCTCCTGAGGATTCTGGGAACTCATTCTGGTTTTTCTCCTTCGAGGCAGGACTCTCTCTCTCTCTCTCTCTCTCTCTCTCTCTCTCTCTCTCTCTCTCTGTTCGGTCCCTGTGAGACATTTCTGAGGAGAAACCACATGAAGCTACCCTGAGACAGTCAAAGAGTTTTGGAGTTGAAGGAACCACGTGGAGACCCCTGCAACTGCTGAGATGCTTACAATGTCACTGGATCCACAAGACTTCTAACCCACTGGCCTGTGATCTTCCTACATTCAGTGTCATTGCATGTGTTTCGTGAGTCTGAATAGGACTTTATAGATTGGTATCAGACAGATGGGCTAATATCAGATTTAGGGACTTGATCTGGACTGTGCTGGGATGTTCATCAATATTCAATTGCTCTTGTTTATAAACCTATTTCTTATATACATATGAGTGTGTCTATGAATTTGTTTTTCTAGTCTACCCAGACAACAATCCTCCAGCATTCAAAGGTTTTCCCTGGTTTGTTATGATCCACCCAGTCGAATGCCTTGGCATAGTCAATAAAACTCAAGTGAACACCTTCCTGGTATTCTCTGCTTTCAACCAAGATCCATTTGACATCAGCTATGATATCCCTTTTCCCACATCCTCTCCTGAATCTGGTCTGAACCTCTGGCAGTTCTCTTTCAATGTGGTGGAAGAGTTTTTGTTTAGGGGCTATGGAGTTTATGTTGATGGTGGCAGAATAATTTGTAAACGGATATCAATAATAATTGTCCAACAACACAAAGAGGATAATCAATGGCACTAAATTATACATGTAGAAGTTGTTTAATTGGAGAATGTTTTGTTGTGTCTATTTTTTCCCAAACTGAAGAAATAATTACACAAATAATGAGTACAAGGATGAAGAAAATGTTCTAAAATTAATCATGGTAAAGATTGTACAGCTTTTCTTGATATGATTGAACTGTTGAATTGTATGATATGTGGATGAAGTGCCAATAAAACTGTTAAAAAATTAAAGGGAGGTGGAAGGGAGCATTAGAAATGATGGTGATTACACAGCTCATTTAATTTTTTCATTTATTTTTATTTTCAGATTTTTTAAGTGTTCTTTAAAAAAATAGTTTTATTGACATATCTTATATAATACAAAATATCCATACACATCCAGTTCTGTTGTTCAATCCCAATGAGTGGAGTTATACAATTATCAATGCTGTCAGCTCCCCATTCCTCCCCTCCCTACCCCCTCCCATCTTCTGCTACCCTCAGGGAACCATTACTCCTGTTACTGTTTCTGAAGGGTTATCAATCTTGGCTTTCATGTACCGAACAATCTTAAATATGCAAATGAACATATGTAAATCTTGCATGATTAATGCAGTAAAACAAATAACAGCCTTAATAGTCAGAGGAGGAAATATTACAGAACTAGTGAATAATTATATGGTTCATCAGTGCCATACCACACCCTGGATTTACTAGCCTTTCCAAGTGGCCCTCTGAGAGGGACTGTCCAATAAACTTGCAGGTTAGTTTTCGGTCTCTATTGCATCCATGCCCCTTCACCGAGTTGGTTGTGTGTTTTTGAACTTCTGATACCACATCCCGTCAATACCCCATGATCACACAGGCTGGTGTGTTTCTTCCATGTGGGCTTTGTTGCTTCCCTGCTAGATGGCTGCTTGTTTAATTACAATCCTTTAAGACCCCAGAATCTATATCTTTTGATAGCCAGGCATCATCAACTTTCTTCACCACATTTGCTTATGCACCCATTTTGTCTTCAGCAATCCTGTCAGGAAGGTGAGTATCATTATTAGAACACTATTAGAACAAACCTTTCTTGTACTGAAGTAGGGTTTAAGTAGAAGCTCAAAATCCATCAGCTTCCTTTATATATATACACACACATATATAATTTCCTTCCTACCCCACGTTTATGTTTACCCATCATTCACATTTCAGCAATTTCTCTCAGATGCAATTCAATTGTTCAAATACAACAAGAAAAGTGACCCACTCCTCACTGTCAATTTTAGAATAGTGTATCCGTCACTATTGGCTCTCCACTCCCCTTCCCCTCTCTCCCCTCCCATGCCCCTCAGAAACCATCAGTGCCGTCACTGTCACCACAAGGTTGCTACCTATCCTAGATGACTTGTATAAACACTAAAAAAAAACACATACAAATAGTCACGAGTCTCACAAGAATAGTGACACAGAGCAGACAGACACCTCTATGTATAATGAAAGAAAAGACATGTTAAATACCATCATTTCAGGCCCCATTTCTTTCAGGGTTACCTATCCCGGGTCCTGCTTACCTAACCACGCATACATCCTATTCGTAATTGTATCCAAAAGGCAAGTTCCCTAGAAGTCCACATTGCTATTCCAGCCATCCGAAATGGAGCAGTCTAGTGCTGCCCCCACTCTCCTACCCCAGTTACACCTTTAGTCTTTCAGTGTGGCCCCTTGAGAATAATCTGCATCCAATCCAGATAGGGTGCCCAGTGCTGGCCCCCAAGTCAGAATTATTGGTGGGGATTTTTCGGGGACTTTGTGGTTTTGCACACATCACTGGTCTGCTGCACTGCGGTCTTGGTTTGGCCCCAGGTGTGCAGGTCCGATTGGCCACGCTCTTCAAAGGGTATCTTCAGAGCTGTCCTCTGAGGCAATGTCCTCAGGGAGAGTATGTCACGTCTGAAGCAGAGACCGACGCTGCAGTCGTCTCTGGGAATGAGCTCCTCTGAGCAGGAACATCGCCCTCCTCAATCGGCACTCGTTCTCCCTCTCCTGTGGAGATATAAACAAGGCCCTCCCCTTGGGTGGGTTAGTGCCCTGACACCCCCACCACCACCCCATTGTCATTGATTTTCTTCCCTGACACCTTGTGGGACTTAAAGGCATATGAGAGGGGGTGAAAATATGTCATTCAGTACAAGTGTTGTCCTAATCTGGTGTTGATGACATATGGATCATTGGCTCTGGCCCAGCTCCTGCCAGAATATCTGGTCCTCAGCCCAGGGATATCTGGTATACAGCTCATTTTTAAAGTGATTTAACCATGGCAGGGGAGGGGCAGGAGAGGGGAGCTGGAAGAAAGTGTTCTAAAATTGCTAGTGGTGATGATTGTACGTGGTGATGATTGTACAACTCTTCTTGATATGATTGGACTGTTGAACTGTGATAAGTGGATAAAATGGCAATAGAACCTTTAAAAAGAAGAAAGAAAATGGATTTTGCTATGAAGAAGTCGTTGATCTTACAAAATTCTATCATGGAATCTCCAGCTTTGTTTCTATCACCAAGACCATATTTTCCAACTACTGCTCCTTCCTCTTTGTTTCCAACTTTTACATTCCCATTGCCAATAGTTACCAATATATCTTGGTTGTGTGTTTTATCAATTTCAGAACGAAAACATGGGTAGAATTTTCAATTTCTTCATGACTAGCTTTAGTGGTTGGTGCATAGATTTAAATAATAGTTGTATATATTGGATTTTCTTGGAGGCAGATAATTCTAACGCAGACAGCATTGGATTTCAAGACTGATTTTGAAATGTCTCTTTAATTTTCATGGTGAATGTAATGTCATTTCTCTTAATTGTGTCAATCCCAGCACAGTAAACCATATGACTCAAAATGGCTGGTGCCAGTCCATTTCAGTTGATCAATGCCTAGAGTGATGAGCTTTCAAAGTTCCATTTCACTTTTGACGACTTCCAGTGTCCCTAGATTCATACGTCTTACCTTCCAAGTTCCAATTATATATTGTTTGCAGCTGTTTCTTCTTATTTTGAGTCATGCCTTATCAGCAAATGAAGATTCCCCAAGGCCTGACTCCTGCAGGCTGCTCTCCATGCACGTCATTATCATCAACGTACTCTGAAAAGGCAACTCCTCCTCAGCCATATTCTCAGTGCCTTCCGGCCTGAGGAGCCCATCTTCTGGCCCTTTCTCAGACAATGTGACACTGAAACAGTAATTGACAGTGTTTTGATGCTACCCATTGAGGTTCAGTGGCTAATTCCCAGAAGTGGACAGCCTATTCCTTCTTCAATGTCTGCTCTCAGTCTGGACGCTCTGCTGAAACCTGTCCACTTTGTGAGACATTGCTAATATCTAAAATACCCGGGACATAGCTTTTGGCATCAAAGCAATACACAAGTCACCGCAGTGTGAGAAACTGACCAACAAGTGTTGGGGATATACTTATGTATATACATATATATGCAAATTTGAGAAGATTAATTATTTTATTGTTTTGACTCCCTTCAAATATTCAGGGTGTCTCAGACTGATGTCACCTAACCCCACCCCACCCCCACTCCCTCGAGCTGTGTCTCTGAAACAAGACCTCAGTGGTGAGCTGCGTGACAGATCAAAGTGAACTCTCTCTGGAAAGACAGATGAACCGCGGAGAGAAATAACACAGCACCAACGTGACAATCACGGGAAGATTTTTGAATGTGTTGCAGGTTACATTTTTCACGTGGCAGCATCTCAGAGAGAAGCAGGAAGTGCCCACCAGGCAGATAAGTACAAAGGGACATTGATTTGTCTCGTGGCTCATTCCAAGAAATAAAAAGCAAAGGCACTCCAGCACAGGTTGGACTCTGCCGTTTCTGGGAATTAGGGAAGCTGGGGCTCCTTCTTCCTTTGCGTGTCTCTGAAGCTCGGGCCTCACACTCGCTCTCTCTTTCACACACACACAAACGGCGCTGGGGGGCCCCTGTTGGGAATGCAGCACAAACGTGCCCCATGGAAGACGATCACATTCCAGGCTTCTCTACTTCTCGCCTTTCCACTCAGTCCAAAGTCCCTGTCCTCTGCCTCTGCCACCCTGAGCTGGCAGAAAGCGTGCTCATAGGAGCCCCGGGGCCATGGAGGGGGAGACGCTGCTCCTCTGATCAGTTATGCCCGTCAGCCGGCAGGATTCCTGGGATGGGGTCCAGACCAGTCCACGCGGGCCAGGCTTCCCGAGACCCCCTGAGGGCCGTCTTCTTCCCCAGGTTCTCGGTGGTCCATCTAGTTTCCCTGAATCGCATGTGCTTTCTCTCCTTCCCTGTTTGCTTGAAAGGGTCTTCTCTTTGAAAACTGGAGAAAGGGAAGTCTCTGTATTGAAACCGCCCTAATTCCTGGGTGCTGTGACACGAACATGCTTGGCAGCTAACAGGAAGGTTGGGAGTTCAAGTTCACCCAGATGCACCTTGGATGAAAGGTCTGGTGCTCTACTTCCAAATAATCCGCCCAGTTCCACTCTGATGCATGCACGTTTCAGGAGCCTGAATCAACGCCACGGCAACTAGCACCCTGTGGCCTATGGCAACTCTCAGCCCCCACGGAGGAGGTCAAGCAAGCACAGGCGTTCAGACACACACTGTCAGTCTAAATGCTAAGGACTGTCAACTACCAACAGCTACGGCCTGGCACTGAAAACAAATAATTTCCTGCCTCCTCGAAGCCGTGAATCACAGACATGAAATATTCTGAAGGCCGTCCGCACATTTTATACTCTGAGCAAGTGCCAAGCTCGGCGCTTGCCTCCCATCCTTCTGCAGGGCGGGTCTGGACTAGCTGTAGGTGACAAGCTGACATGTCGCTAACCCGCATCAAGGCACGAACACTGCACGCAAAAAGATTGAGTAAATCAAATCTGAGAGTTAAGGAGAGACATGGTCATATCTTAAAAAACAAGCTCATTCTTTGCCACATGGACTTTGCTCTGGACTACATCAAAGAAATGGATCACGCACGAGCCCATGGGCACACATGCGCAGCGGGTTCAGAAAGGCCAAGCCAGTCAGCTAAGGAGCAGAGGACCGAGAAATGGTGATGTCAGAGAGAAGTCTCACATGACTGTCCCAGACCTCACACCCTCCCGTGTGCCCTGATGGCCCCGTGGAAACAGGATGAACTTGTTAGGTCGGTTTTGCCAACTTGTTAGCTTGTCACTGTTGCCCAATACCAGTCCCAGGAATGGTGTCTGCTCGTTTATATGGGGATTCTCTCAATCTACACAGCGGGCTAGAAGGGGAATTTACAGTTTAACCAGGGGCACCTATAAACTCATCTGTCGTGGATGCAACATGATCTGGGCCAGGGGTTCGTAAAGGTCCAGAGGATTTGCCTAAAAGGATCAAGGTGGGCCGTTGCCCTCCCAGATTTCAGCCACATAATGCAAGATCGAATTAGATCATAAAGTAGATGTAAGAGAGTTCGAGAAAATTCTGGTATTTCCTATGATGATTGTGTTAATTCTTTTATATTTATTTAATGTGTCCTTTCCAAAATCGCCCTCTCTGTTGTCACCCTGCCTCTCTCTCTGTATTTCTGCCTCTGCTGCTGCTGACCTAAGCTCATGCAGTGTGACCCACTTCAATGATTCCAGGTGAAAGGGGGCCCAGCTATACCCGAGGACCAACTGAACTAACATCCATGGACGAGCCAGCCCCCCCCACCCCCCCATCAGAGAATGCTGAAGATGACCCTTCAATGATAGACATTATTCACCATTCACCCCCCGCCCCCTTTCTATCATAAAGGAGCTAACATCTTCTGGTGACATGTGATGAAGGATGATGGTAGCTGGGAAACGTCGAGTCTTTTAATTAAACCCTTTATATTAGGCCGGGTGGACTAGAGAAACAAATCCAAGGATACTCATATATGTATAAGGCAGAGCTTTCTATCAAAGAGTAATTGTATCTAAGAAAACATCTCAGCCCCGTCCAGATCAAGTCCGTAAGTCTGATATTAACCCACAAGTCCAGTACTAGTCCATACATCCTCTTCAGGCTCACGCAGCCACATGCAAGGACACAGAATGCAGGGAGATCACAGGCCAGTGGTTGCAAAGGCTGGGGAGCCAGTGGCGATGTACGCATCCCCAGGGCTCTGCTGCCATCAGTGTGGCTCCATGTGGCCTGTCAACAGGAAGGTGAAAACAGAGAGAGTGTGTGTAGCCTCCTTCCAGGGAGAAAGAGAGGGAGTTCCCAAAATCCTCATGAGAAGGTCACGCCCACAATGAGACATTATCAGGCTGTGACCTGATTGACAGGCTAGGCTCCACCCCTAGACCTGTTTACTAAGTTGACATGAAATTATGTAACCACCACACACTTGTAGCATTTTCTTTGCCTGTTTCTAGATATTTCCCCTTCTAAGTAGCTGACAAATCTGGTGGGGGTGGGGGGAATAAAACATTGCTTTCTATTAATACTCAAACATGTGATGAGTAAAATGGGAAGTTTTCAAAAGACAGACTTGTAGCTATTTTCAGGATTAGATAATACTGGTTTTCTACTAGGTCTTGACATGCTCGTTTCTTTTTTTCTGGGAAAATCAAGCATTTACTGTATATACTTGAGTATACCCCAACCTGAATATCCACCGAGGCACCTAACTTTACCACAAAAACTGCATAAAAAATGTGCTGAACATCCTGGTCACCAAGTCTTGAGGACAAGATCCCTGCTCAGAGCAGCCAATTCACAGTGAGGACCACATGGCCAGCCCCACTATGAGACATGATATCCCTCACTGACCCATAGCCCTACAGGGGACAACACTGGAGACACAGTGTGGGAATTGCACCCTATCTGACCCCACCACACTGAGACAAAACACTAAGGGCATGCAACAGAACAGCAAGAAGAGCAGAGCAAGGAAGTCCCGAGGGAGTACCAAAAATAGACTTTGAGGCTCAGGGCGTGGCACCCCATCAGACTCGACTGGAAAACACTCCTAAAGGTCAACAAACAGACCTTGAACTATTTACAGGCTTTTCTCTTTTTTTGTCATTGTTTTATGTTGTTGTTGTTTTCTTTTGTTGCTTTGTTTTGCTCTGTCTTGTTTTTGTGCACATTATTATCTCTGCAGGTCTATCTAGATAAGATAGGCTGGATAAACAATCTGGAGGAGAAAACAATGGGACCAATGGTTTGGGGGGACATGGAAGAGGGATGGGGTGGGGAAAAGGAAATGGTGTTAACCAACCCAGGGACAAGGCAACAAGTGATTGAAAATCAGTGGCATGGAGGGTGTAAGAGACCTGGTAGGGCTTGATCAAGGGCAATGTAACCGAGAGGAATTAATAAAACCCAAATGAAAGCTGAGCATGATAGACAAGAAGAAAGTAAAAGGAAATAGAGGAAAGAACTAGGAGGCAAAGGGTATTTAAAGAGGTTTAAATACAGGCATGTACATATGTAAATATATTTATATATGATGAGGAGGAAATAGATCTATGTGCATATATTTATAGGTTTAGTATTAAGGTAGCAGATGGACATTGGGCATCCACTCAAGTACTTCTTCACTTCAAGAACAGTTTGTTCTATAGAACTGGTATTCCCTGATGCTCACCTTCCTGACAAGATCGCTGAAGACAAAGTGGATGCATAAGCAAATGTGGTGGAGAAAGCTAATGGTGCCCTGCTATCAAAAGGTTTAGCATCTGGGGTCTTAAAGGCTTAAAGGCTTAAAGATAAACAAGCAGCATCTAGCTCAGAAGCAAAAAAGCTCACATGGTAGAAGCACACCAACCTGTGTGATCATGAGGTGTCGAAGGGATCAGGTATCAAGGAACAAAAAAATCATATCATTGTGAATGAGGGGGAGTGCAGATTGGGGACCCAAAGCCCATCTGCAGGTAACTGGATATCCCCTTACAGAAAGGTTGAGGGGAGGAGACGGCCCAGTCAGAGTGCAGTGTATCAATGACAAAACATGCACCTTTCCTCTAGTTCTTAAGCGCTTCCTCCCCCAACCATCATGATCTCAATTCTACCTTACAAATCTGGCTAGACCAGAGGATGTACACTGGTACAGATAGGAACTGGCAACACAGGGAATCCAGGATGGATCAGCCCTTCATGACCAGTGGTGAGAGTGGCGATACTGGGAGGGTGGAGGGAAGGTGGGGTAGAAAGGGGGAACCGATTACAAGGATCTGCGTATAACCCTCTCCCTGGAAGACAGCCAACACAAAAGTGGGTGAAGGGAGACATTGGACAGTGTAAAACATGACAAAATAATAATCATTTAAAAATTATCAAGGGTTCATGAAGGAGGTGGGGCATGGAGGGAGGGCAAGAAATGAGGAGCTGATACCAAGGGCTCAAGTAGAAAGCAAATGTTTTGAGAATGATCATGGCAACAAGCGTACAAATGTGCTTGACACAATGGATGGATGGATGGATTGTGATAAGAGTTATACGAGCCCCCAGTAAAATGATTTTTTTAATGTGCTGAAAAACTCGGTTTATAGTCAAGTATATGTGGTAAATGGCTCTTCATATTCATCTGGTGTTTGTCTTTGTTTCCCCCGACCTCTCTATCTTGTTTACAACTCTAAGCTTGCATGCACAACTCCCCACTGTCAGAGCTAGGAGCCACCCACCCTCCTGAACTTCTTACCATGCAGAATGGAGCTGAGCATGACTCTGTGCTGCTGCGTGCAAACTTGAACCCGAGTGCAGTTCAACTTTACCCGAAATGTGAGCAAGATAAACTCAGGGACTTCTGCCTATTTCTGGCAAATACAGGCGATTCGTTGGATGAGATTCAGGATGCAAAGTAACTCCCCATCACAATGGCCAATCCCAGATCACTCTCAAGAAAAACCCAAGATGTTGTTCTTCAGCAAGAAAATTATTTTGTGAGAACACCACTGGAATAGTTGAAGATGAGGACAAGTCCATCCAAAGCTGTGAGACAGCTTAACATACTCATTTTTATCAATTTACTAAAAGGCTGATTGTTGTGACAAATTCATTCCATAATAGAGGAGCGATTTGTGACAGCTGACATTCTAAGAAAACAGCAGCAGGGGGATAGTTGGCCAGTTACAATGAATCACAAGTCGAACCAGAATTATAAAGAGATGTTCTATTGCTCTCACATAGCTTAAATGTACTATATTAATGAGTAGGGCCTTGTGAAGCAATTTGTTTTGCTATAATACCCAGCAGTAGGGTGTGGCCTGCCTGGCTAAAGGCTGTGTCTGTCAGGCCCAAATGTTATACCAGTTGGCTTCCGGCCTTAGAACTAGAGGCCCTTGTGCCTTAGCTCTGAGCTACTGCCACTAGTTGCAAGGTAGCTGGTTCCAACTCGTGGCAACTCTGTGAGTGTCACGGAAAACTCTGTGCAAGACTCTTCTGGGTGGGCGCTTTACTCTTTTCCACGTTCAACATCTGCACCACCTAAGGGTCTCTCTCCTGGCAAATCTACCACTCCCCACCCCACTCCCACCAAGTCTTCTGGATTGTGGTTGAGTGGCAAAAGCTGTCAAGCAAACCTGGACTTATAAGATAAAAGGATTTTCCTTTTTTCCATGTTGAGGCATTTTAAGGCCTATTAAACAAATGCAAATTCCACCTTAAGCACTTGGACTAGCTAAGGCAACAAAGGTGAGTTATTTGGGCACGCATTCAAAGGGAATGTTTAATGTTTCTAAAGAGAGATCATATTTCAAAACAACCACAGCCCTCACCACAACAAGGGCATCCAAAAGGCAATGCATGTGTCAGACGTTCGTTCTTTTCCTGGATGGCCATGTTTTCACAAGGCTCAGTAGCTGTTCACGCGCATTTCTAGAATTGTGTCAGTGGTGTCATTTGCTCTACCCTTTTGCCTCATCAAACAACTGACACAACATTCTCCCCCAACCACTTTTTTTAAAAAGCATTCTAACATGTCCAGGCTCTTAAGTCCCAAATGGGAACAAGGCAAAAGCTAAGCTCTTCACAAACAGTAACAAAATGATCTCATTAAATACCACTGTCCAAACACATCCGTTCTTCCAACAGACTAGGTAGTGAAAGAGCGAATAGAGGTGCGAGTTCCTATTCATCCCCACCTAAACGTTGCTCTCTCATGATGGCGTTGATGTTCTTACTGAATTTGATTGTTTCAGAAGGAAAGAAAAACATTCCAAAGAAATTACTTAACCAGCAAAGATGAGTAGGTTAAATAATACTGTCGCCATTGGGCATAACCTGAAACGCAAACTCTACAACACAAAAAGTCTATTGGAATGTTTGTACTGATGCTGCACATCCTAACCCTCACCATTGAGGGCAATATAAGCATTCTAAATCCCCCTGCAGTCCTCTAGAGAGAGGCAAAGGCAACTAATCCCTTAGGATCTGGTTAGTAAGTTGTGTGATTGATTCAATTCAACAGGATCTTTTGTGTGTGTCTGCTAGGTGTTTGGGATATAGTAGAGGTCTGCAGATTGCTATGATGACTCAGTGGAGCTTCCAGACTAATACAGACTCAGGGGGAAAGCCTAGTGATCTAGTTCTGAAATCTCAACCAATGAAAATCCTGTAAATCACAAGGTCAAGCACATCATAGGAATAGCACAGGAGGAACCCCGGTGGTTTAATGAGCTATGGGTCGGGCTGCTAACTGTAAGATGGGCAGTTCAAACCAACCAGCCCCTTCATAGAAGAAAGATAAGGCTTTCTACTCATCTCCAAAATCTATAGGGCATTTCTACTCTGTCCTATAGGATCTCACTGAGCCAGAATCGACATGATGGCAAGGTATGTGGTATTTTGTTTTTGAAGCAGTGCTATGTTCTTTTGTGCATGGGGTTACCATAAACCAGGGAAACTTCATGGAATCTAACAATAACTAGTTTCTAGGGATACGTGCATGAAAAAATTGACAAAGAATCCCTGCTTGTATGGAGTGGTCATTCAGATGGGGGAGACAAGCAACAAAAATTATTAAAACAAACTTTTTGAATAAAAATCATATTAAGCCATTTGATCTTCCTCTTGACCCATTTTAAAGTTGTTTCAGTTTGAAAAAAAAAAAAGTGAAGGGGAAATCCACGTGGATGAAGCCCCTGGTGAATCCCCTCTGACCATGGACCAGAGCCGTGAACAGGCTTGCTACCATGCAGAATGCATTGGAAAGTGGATTGTTGCAGATGCAATTAGGTTAAAATTTAGCATCCAATCATTTGATCTCCTTTATGATCTATTTAAATTTGTTCTAATATTTTTTCTTTTCAGTTGAGGTTTTTATGTTTTACTTTATTATTGTTGTTAGCTTTCATATCTTACACCATCCGACATGTCCCTTCACCCACTTCTCCACTGTCCATCCTCCAGGAAGGAGGTTATATGTAGATCCTTGTCATCTCTTCCCCTTTTCTCCCTCACCTTCCCTCCACCCTCCTGGTATCGCCACTCTCACCACTGGTCCTGAGGGGTTCAGCTGTCCTGGATTCCCTGTGTTTCCAGTTCCTATCTGTGCCAGTTGTACAACTCTTCTTGATGTGATGGAACTATTAAATTGGATGTCATATGAATTATGTGCCAATAAAGCTGTTTTAAAAATATAACAAAATCAAAATTACCATCTGAAATAAAAAATCATATTAAGCTAATAATAAACCGAATTTCTTTAATAAATGAATTTCATGTCAGGGCAACCATCCTGACTAGCAAGTGAAAACATTCCAAAGAAGAAAAATCTTTCACAAGCCCCTTATGCTCCAGTTGAGCCCTAACAGGGTTTACGTCATACCTCGTGGACAGGCAGCACTTGCTTGCAGAACGAGTCCGTTCATTCCGGATGTACCCGAACACGTAGCTCTAAGCTGACGCTTGGCATTTCCGCTGAACGTGCACAGCGAATCGTCCTTTCCAAAGCGCCTCCCACCTTTTAGGGAATTGCTGAGCACGTAAGCACCGAGCCTCCAGGGCCCCTTGCGCGCCATGGTAGACGTTCTTAGTACAGTAGGCAGGGTCTGTGCCACTGAGAGGCTGAGGGGGTTAGCAGAGTGGACACCTCAGGGAAGACCGTTCCAGACTGAGGAAAGAGTTATGGCAAATGTTGTGCAGCTGGAAAATTCCCAACATATGTGGGAGCCGCAAAACGTCCAGAGCAGTTAGAATGCGTTCGCAAAAGCAGCTCCAGAGGCGGTGGACACCACTGGAAGCAGCCGCTTTATAGCTGATGCGATTGGACTTTCCAGAAGGACTATCGAAACAACCCAGCGAGAAGACAAGGGCGGGGTTCGTTCTCACCGCTTCAGGGAGAGCAGGACCTTGGCGGGACTTCCATGACACCCCGGAGGGTAGAAAGCAAAGGCAGGCAGGAGAGTTGTGATGGTTTGGTACCTGAGTAGGGCAAGTCTTTCAGGGCTAGGACTTGGTTCATGTTGGGCTTTCCAGGAATTTTGCTGCAAAGGGGAGCACAGATATGGGCAGGGGAAACGGCGCTGAACGGTTTTTGTTTTTATTTATTGTGGTTACAATGGAGGAAAGAGAGCAGGTGTGTATGTTGAATTGAAGCTGATGGACGGATAAGGACAGAAATTGACTATGTCCGAGAGAAGAAAGAGAATTTCCCTAGCTAGCGCCTTCAGTGAGAGACGTGGCCCAGACGCAGAGGGGCTGGGTGCCCCAGAGCAGGCAGCTTCATCTAACACTCGGGCAGGGAAGCAAAGGTGTGGCTGCAAACCCGAGGGGTCGCGTCCAGGGGGCTCTGAGGGCCCAGGCCCAACGTTCTAGCGGAACCTGCGTGTTCCAGCTCAGGAGAATTTGGTGTGCAGGCTTCAGAATTTGTAGAAGCCACTGTTCTAAAGGTAATTTATATAAACTTACAATTACATTAATTACTTTAAAAGCAAAAGGAATAAGCACAACTCACCACTTCTTGTTGGCTTCATTTCCCCATGGCCTCTGCTTATCATTCTTTGTTTTGCTCGTAGCTGTACGGTAGACTACTGCCTTTTCTTCCCAACTCTGTGTGAAAGACATCTGCTGGTGGGCGCTGTTGAGAGGCTTTCCCACTACAAACATCGACAAGGACTACAAATTAGGGCTGTTTCACGTGGAGAGCCAGTTATTAAGCACCTCACACTAGTGTATGAATGCTCGTGGGTTGATACAGTTTCTATGGGGTGTCTTAGGCATTCCTTCCCTACTGATTTAATTTTTCAATAATGAATTACACCCGAGTGTGAAGAAAACAGAAATCCTTCCAACTGGACTGGTAAACACCATCATAAGAAAGAAAAATAATAATCATAAAGTCAATAATTTCAATTCTATTGGGATCGCCAACCAATATTTATGAAAGCAACAGTCAAGAAATCAAACAACATATTGCATTGGGGAATTGGCTACAAAAGCATCTTCAAAGGTCTTTTTGTTTTGTTTTGAAACCATTTTATTGGGGGCTCTGACAGCTCTTATAACATTCGATACATGAATTACATCGAGCATATTTGTACATATGTTGCCATCGCCGTTTCCAAAACATTTTCTGCTTGAGCCCTTTAGTATCAGCTCCTCTTTTCCTTAAAAGTTTTAAACTGTGAAGATGTCACTTTGATGAATAAAGTCCACGGTCTTTTTTTGTTTGTTTTTCTTTTTTTAATCATTTTGTTGGGGGCTCATACAATGGTCTGTAGTCTTGCGTTGCTTCGTCGCCATTTGGAATTTGGATAATTGGACAGGAGGTTGGAAGGACTGGTGCATCTGAGGTGTGGCACAGGCAAAGAACCCTGAGCTGTCAGTCTGTGGACTGTCAGAATCACAAAATATACTCGTGAGCGCTATCAGGCTTTGCGTCAAACCGACTGAGCCAGGATTCGCAGCAGTCTGGCAGTTGAGGCCTCGCTCAGGAGATGATCCGTTGTCATTCTTGTCCTTGGTAGGAGCCATCGCATTGGTTCCTACCCCTAGCAATCTTATGCACAACAGAATAAAGCACTGCCCAGTCCTGCGCCATGCTCCCAGCTATTCCTACGCTTGAGCCTATTGTTGCAGCCAGCATCGAGCCATTGAAAGTTGGAGGGTGGAAGAACAGTTACACATCGGGCTGTTAATCTCAAGGTCATCCGTTCAAAACCACCAGCAGCTCCTCAGGAAAAGGATGGACTTTCAACTCCTGTAAAGAGTTACAGTTTCATACTACCCTACAGGGTCACTGTGAGTCAGAATTGAATCGTTAGCAGTCAGTTTGATTTTGTTTGGAGGGTGGAATGCAACTGAAAAGAAGTTTCCTCAAGAGTGTGGTTTAGTTTTATTTAAGCAGATTGTGTGGGGAGTCTTGGCTCTTCGTGTGGGTCCAGATAGACCCACCATATTGCCTGCTCATCTTAGATTTATTCGATGCTGCAGTCACAAGCCTGACTTATTGACATTGGATTCATCTGCCTCTGCCCTGACCAGCCTGTGGTCTTCCTGCTTCCTGGTTGATTACCAGTTTTGGTTCTGTAGAGAACCCACCAGTGGTAGTTACATGATTTTATATCAACTTGTTAAATAGGTTATAAGGGTGGAGTCGAGCCAGTCAATCAGGTCATAGCCAAGCATGCCTCTGTGTGGGCATGGCCTTCTTCTGAGGAGAAGTTCTGGGAACTTATGTCTTCCTTCCTGGAGGTGGGAGAAACATACACTCTCTGCTTATCTCCCTGTGAGACATTCCTGTTGACAAGCCACGTGGAGCCACGTTGATGGCAGTGGAAGCCCTGGAGGTGGAGGAGCCATGTGGAGATGCACACCAGGGCTGAGATGCCCCCACTGCCACCGGATCCACCACTGGCCTGCCGTCTTCCTGCATTTGGCATCATTGCCTGTGCTGCATGAGTCTAAAGAGGAATTTATCAACATGTAGGGTAATATTGGACTTATGGACTTGTTCTGGACTGGGTTGGGATGTTTCTTAATATACAAGTGCTCTTTGATATAAAGTTCTCTCTTACACACATGAGTGTTGAGGTAGTTAGTTAATTGTGCCAACCTAGCCAATAAACACATGTGGGGTTAATTGAAGGGGGAAGGGTATAAATGGTTCAGTGAGCCTCACCTTTGGAGTTCTTGGGTCTCTTGCTTTGTGATGGTAGGACCAGGGTGCAGCTGCCTTAACCAGTTCTCTCCTTCAGCTGGCAAGGCTCACTTCCTGCAAGACATCCCTCAGGACAAGCCACATGGACCTACCGTGATGCAGCCCTGGGTGCTGGAGCAGCCGTGTGGAGACCCCTGACAGCCCCGAGATGCTTACACAATCACTGACTCAGCTTTCCTCCTGCAGTCAGCATCATTGTGTATGTTGTGTGAGATGGAGGAGGACTTTGTGGATTGGTGTCATACATACATACGGGTTAATGTTGGACTTGTGGTCTTGGGCAGCACTGGGTTGGGATGTTTTCTTGATGTGCACTTACCCTTTATATAAAACTCTCTTATACATGAGTTTCTGTGGATTTGTTTATCTAAAGTACCCAGACTATCACAAGTGTCTATGAATTTGTTTCTCTAGTCAACCCAGACTAACACACCACCCTAATACAGTATCTTAGAAATGAGGCAATCAGACCAATTTATTTATTTGGCCATGTCATCAGTAAAAATACACTACTTGGTAGTCAGCTCACAGAAACAAGAGAAACCATCAATGGGATAGGCTTACACAATAGTCACAGGGTGTACTCAAGCGTATTTATGATCATGAAAATGACACGGGAGTAAGGAACATTTCTGTCATACGTGAGGTCACCAAGAGTGGGAGTCAACTCAACAGCAACTAACAACAACAACAAATGTACAAAGAAAAGTCATCCGATGAGGGAGGCAGAGGAAGAGGTGTTACGGACACGAGAATGGAAGATGTGGAAGAATGGCCTTGAAGAATGGTAGGACTAGGGGCTTTGGATCGCACTCAAGGATTACTTGAGATTCAAGTCAGGAGTTTAAAGTGAAGCCTATTCATAATAACTATGCTGTTTTCAGACTCTCAAGTTGATTCTTATAAAACATAAAACAGCAGCCGTTAGGGATCTCAATCATGGTTTCTCCTTTTCAAAATCATCTTTCCCAGTTGCACCTGAGAAAACTGTCTCCCTTGGAGAGTTGTGGGCCCTGAAGTGCCAGTCCCAGCCCTCCAAATACTGGAAGATGCCATTCTGCCTATTTTTCCTGACTCGCAGACATCACCCGGAAAATCTCCACTTATTGCTACCTTCTACTCGTAACATTTAACTTGGCAGTGCTCTTCAGCAATCGCTCTTTCTTTGTATTTGCTGGAAAGATCTGTAATTGAGAACTTCCTGCCCTCAGATGAAATGGTGTAAACTTTACCTTTCTGTTGGCTACAAAATTGTTGGTTTTTAAAAATGACATTTACTTTCAGGTCAGAAGTAAAACTTTCGTCCCTAGTCATGCTCCCATTACCATGGTGAACTTTACCAACCCAAACACTCTATCTCATGCCAATTCCCGGCCCCTTATCCGCGACCCCTCTCCTCTCACTCTCACCCCCCGGGGCTCTTCCCGGCGCTCCAGGATGCAGAGAGGGGCTCGCTGTCTCAGGGCTCATTTAATTCCTTTGTGTACTCATGCCTTTTCCTAGTTGGATTATTTCAAAGCCTCATGACCAGAGAAAACAAGGGATGATATTTAGAAGACGTTTATCTACATGTGCAAGAGATAATGCTTTGATTTCACCAAATCTCATGTTTATTTTTCTCTTACTGGTCACCTGGGAAATTACATTTTCCAACTTTGTCTTGAAGTGATGTTAGGATCATGTGACTCAATACGGATAATAGGGGTGGGTATAAGTAACATAAACCAGCTACTCCCAGGCATGGACCTTAAAGATCTATCACACATACTCTACTTCTCTTCGCACTCTTCAAGAATCTCCAAAGTCAGGTGTTGAAGTCATATCCGAAAAGGAGAATCCCACTCCCCCGCATCAGCATGAACTTCGGTTGTCATGACTCACGGAGGCCGCTGACTTACAGGGATAGCTGGTTCTATGGAACAACCCAGCCTATTCAGACTCTTCCCACATGCAATCATGTTTTATTTTGTTCAGATCGTCCATCCTCCCCACCAAAAAATATTTTCTCAGGTGAAGGAAACGGTTGGCTTCCAGATTCAAGCGGTAGAACTGTAGGCACGGTTGTGAACATTTTGGAACAGAACAGCAGGCATCTTCAAGGCGTCATCCTCGGGGCGCACTGTTCTCAGTCACCGTCATGTCTCCCAGGGACTTCCACACTGAGCCGCTGTTTTTGCCCACAGTGAGCCCCGGGAAAATTGAGACAGTGGTGCAGGGAAGCATAGCTCAGGAATGAAAGCAGTGATCACCGTGGAAGACAGGGCTCCTTCACGTAAAGACACTCTCCATAGTTGTGCGTGTGTGTCCCAGAAGTGATCCTTTAATAGTCTGTATCTTCATGTAACCATTGTTTTGCTAATATGCCAATGTTTGCGTTACGCTTTGGGAAATTGGTTGGGCTTGGGGTTGATGGGTAATAGATATAGGAGCCCTGGTATCATAGTGGATTGTGAATGGAGCCGCTCATCACAAGGTCAGGGCTTCATCTCCACCACGTGGTTCCTCAGGAGAAAGGTGAGCCCCTCTGTTCCCATAAGGATTTACAGCCTTGAAAACCCAAAGGGGGAGTTTCACTCTTCTGGGGTTGCTAAGAGCGAGAATCAGCCCAATGACAATGAACTTTGAGTGGAATACATTCTAATTTCCTCCTTTTAAAATAATGTAAAGTAGAACCCAATTTTTTGTGTCTGTGCAGAATATTTGATTTTCAGACACAGATTACTGATAATAGGAGATGCCAACACTAATTCATTGTAAGACAATATCTACCTTATGTAGTAGGTTTGTTTTATTACCACCTTCCTTCTTTCTGTAAGGCCAAGGTATGAATGGAGCAAAGTAGGCAGAGCTGGTGTCTGAGAGCAGACATTATGAATCCAAAGTCTGAGCTTTTAACACTCTGCTAGAGGTCTTCTGTCCAGAGAAGGTTCACGCTTGTCTCATCTACTGCATGTCTCCATGCCTGACATTTTTCAACACACAGCAGATGTTCAATTCATACTGCCCTGAATAAATGGATGGAAATTGAGCAAGTTATTAGAGGAATGGGCTTCAGAAGAATGGGTGGCAATGAAAGGACACATAGATCATGGCTAGTGGGCATGTCTGTCACAGAAGCCAGAGTTGGTGGTCACAGAGTCAAGGGAAACATGCTTCAAACCCAAGACCACTGATGATGAGGTGCCTACGGTCTGTGTGTGGGGATAGCCAATCAGAATAGAAGCAAAGGTTGGAGCTTTGAGAGGGTCCTTGCCTTTATACACCTCCTGATTCCCTCACACTGGGACCTTAACCCATTAACTACCCTCTAGCCAACTCTGGAGCCTACATGAGTTCTGCAGAGTGAGGCTGAGGGAAATACAGGATTAAGTGGTGTGCCGTGATTCTTTGAAGATAAAGTCCATTGTGGATAATCATTGAAACCCAAATCAAACCCATTGCCACTGAGTCAATTCTGACTCATGCTGACTTAATAGGTCCTAAGAAACCACAATTTTAGAAATCCATTTTGGAGCATCTTAATATTATTATTTTTCTGGTGGAATAATGGGTTAGAAGTTGGACTACTAACCTCAAGGTCAGCAGTTGGAAACCACAAGCTTCCCTGAGGAAGAAAGATGAGACTTGCTGTTCCTGTAAAGATTTACAACCTTGGAAACCCACCAGGCAGTTCTACTCAGTCCCTGTAGGGAATTAACTGAATGGCATGGATTTTCTTGGAGATATTTGTCACCAGAACAGAATTTTCATTTCCTTTTTCTTTTTCAGAGAAGTTATAGCCTTACACTTTCTTGAATTTTCTTAGCATCAGCTGAGATAGGAATGCCTATAACTGACCACACTTTTAAAGTAATCTGTTTTTCATGACAAATGACCTAATTTGGAGAAGAGGTTAGACTCTTGGTCTCTGACTCTGTTAACACAGAGATAAATGCCTCCAGAGTTTGGAGCTTATTTTTTTTAATCATTTTATTGGGGGCTCATACAACTCTTACCACGATCCATACATACATCCATTGTGTCAAGCACATTTGTACATTTGTTGCCTTCATCATTCTCAAAACATTTGCTTTCTACTTGGGCTCTTGGTATCAGCTGCTCATTTTTTCCCCCTTCCTCCCCGATCCCCCGTCCCTCATGAACCCTTGATAAATTCTAAATTATTATTATTTTGTCATGTCTTACGCTGTCCAATGTCTCCCTTCACCCACATTTCTGTTGTCTGTCCCCCAGGAAGGGGGTTATATGTAGATCCTTATAATCAGTTCTCCCTTTCTACCCCACCTTCCCACCACCCTCCTGGTATCGCCACTCTCACCACTAGTCCTGAGGGGTTCATCTGTCCTAGAGTCCCTATGCTTCCTGCTCTGATTTGTACCAGTGTACATTCTCTGATCTGGCCATATTTGTAAGGTAGAATTGGGATCATGATAGTTGGGGGAGGAAGTATTTAAGAACTAGAGGAAAGTTGTATATTTCATCATTGCTACAATGCACCCTGACTGGTTCCTCTCCTCCCCACAACCCTTCTGTAAAGGGATATCCAGTTGCCTACAGATGGGCTTTGGGTCCCCTCTACGGTACTGCCCCTCATTCGCCATGATATGATTTTTTGTTTTTTGATGCCTGATACCTGATCCCTTCAACACCTTATGATCACACAGGATAGTCTGCTTCTTCCATGTGGGCTTTGTTGCTTCTGAGTTACTTGGCCACTCGTTTACCTTCAAGCCTTTAAGACCCCAGATGCTATATCTTTTGATAGCCAGGCAGCATCAGCTTTCTTCACATTTGCTTATGCACCCACTTGTCTTCAGCGATCATGCCAGGAAGGTGAATGCCAGTTTAATAGAGCAGAGTGTTCTTGCATTGTGGGAGTACTTGAGTAGAGGCCCAATGTCCATCTGCTACCTTAATACTAAACCTATAAATATATGCACATACATCTATTTCCCTATCATCAGATATACATATATTTACATATGTAAATGAAAATATTTAGACCTCTATAAATGCCCTTTGCCTCCTAGTTCTTTCCTCTGTTTCCTTTTACTTTCCTCTTGTCCCACTATCCTGCTCAGCCTTCATTTGGGTTTCAGTAATTCTTCTCTGTTACATTGCCCTTGGTCAAGCCCTACCAGGCCTCTTACATCCTGCTCCCCACCGATTTTGGATCACTTGTTGTTCCCTTGTCGCTGGGTTTGTTAGCACCACTTCCTTTCCCCTACCTCCCCCTTTTCCATGTTCCCCCAGAACCATCAGTCCCCTTGTTTTCTCCTCCAGATTGTTTATCCAGCCTATCTTGTCTAGATAGACCTGCAAAGATAATAATATGCACAAAAACAAGACAGAACAAAACAAAGCAACAAAAGAAAACAAAACAACAAGAACAACTAATGGCAAAAAGGGAAAAGCCTGTTTGTTGACATTTAGGAGTGTTTTCCAGTCCAGTCTGATGGAGTGCCACGCCCTGGCCCCAAAGTCTATTTTTGGTACTCCCTTGGGACTTCCTTGCTCTGCTCCCCTTGCTGTTCTGTTGCATGCCCTTAGTGTTTTGCCTCAGTGTGGTGGGGTCAGATCGGCCACAATTCCTACACTGTGTCTCCAGTGTTGTCCCCTGTAGAGCTATGGGTCAGTGATGGATGTCATGTCTCATAATGGGGCCAGTCATAAGGTCCTCTCTGTGCATTGGCTGCTCTGAGCAGGACCAGGATGTGCTCCTATCTCTCTACCTCCTCCTTCATTTGCTCCCGTGTGCTCTGATCAGACATGTCCCTCTCCCTGAGCTGTAACTTCAGTGCTGTCCTCTGAAGTAAATTCTTCTGGGGACATGGGGGGCTGTCCACGTAGTTAGGATTGGGGCCAACCAGCCCCTCAGATGTCTCTACTGTTTCCTTGCTTCATGCCGGTATGTTGCATTCACATCTTGGAGCATCTTGGGTTGAAGTCTGGTCTTTGGGGTTTCTTTTAATTCAATTTTACATATTAATATGACACAAAGAAATCAACTCCTTCACCACACCTTTGGGGATTTTTCCTCTTCTTTTAAAATGGTTTTATTAGCATATAATTCACTTATTATACAATTCGATTGTTTGATCACATCAAGAAGAGTTGTACAATCATCACCACAATCAATTTTAGAACATTTCTTCATTCTTATACTCATTGTTATTAGCTCCTCCTCTCTCCCCACCTCCCCTGACAAACCCCAAGGAAGCATGAATCCAGTAAGTAACTCTGTAGACTTATCTATCCTGGATCTCATATTCAAATAAATAAATAACAGTAACAGCACACTGGAGAGCTAATAGCAATGAGTACAAGAATGAAGAACGTGTTTAAAAGTGTGATGATGAATGGACAATTCTTTTCAATATGATTAATTAGGAGCTAGTGCATACATCATATCATTCCATATTTCGGTCATGTCAAGCAGTATTGTATAATTGCTACCTCCGTTTCCAAACAATCTTTTCCTTCCTGGACTCCTTGACTCGTCTCCCTTTATCCCACCCCTTCACCACCACCCCTGCCCCAAACCCTTATTCCACTTGATGTCCCCATAGGTTCATCTTGATGTGAGGGAACTATTGAATTGTATAGTATGTGAATAGAATGCCAATAAAACTGTTTTAAAACTCAAAAAAAAAAAATCTAACAACAGTAAGTAAAACCGATGAAAACCTCAACTGAAAAGAAAGAAGACAATATTAAAAACTGGAGCGAATTTTAAATGGCCCTAAAGGGAAATCAAATGACAACACACCCGCTTCCTTTTCCCACCTGGGGATCAGACGGACGCTCCCCGGTGGCCCAGGGGCTCTTCACTCCGCTGTGTGAGGCAAGGCCCAGTGGGATTCTGGTGTTGTCCTCACCTTTGGTATCCGCCGGATTGCCCAAGCTTATGTTCTGTTTGTTGAGTATCACTGTAGGCTCCATTCTCCCTGTGTGAAGGATTTTATCACCCTGACTCGACCTACTTCCAGCACCTATTAACCTATACTGCCTAACTTTCTTTCTTGGAGAAATCTTTCAAAATCATTCTTAAAAAGCTATCAAACTATTTACCAGGGTTTTACTCTTTGCACATTAGAATTGTATTTCAAATGAACATAGTTATAATAAACAAAACAGACCTAGACATAGGAAAATTATTGAAAGAACTACACCAAAATGTGTTTTCTTATCCTTTTCATTTTCCACATGAATGCATATAATATTCCTAAAGGGATTATTTTGTTAAATAAAATGAAAACAAATGCTTTCTTTCTTTTTTTTTAAAAAAATCTCTTTCTTGCCTTAGGATCAGGGTCAGAATAGAGTACCTCTTACATACTACTTTTATCTCTCATTCCCAAATGGTGTAAGGAATATTTCTCAACAACTATCATTATAAAATTAATGATGAGTCCCACTGTGTGTGTGTGTGTACGCGCGTGTGCATGTGCAGCGGTGAGGGTGGGAGGAACCCAAACTAAATTAAGCTTTTAAAATAAGATAACAAAGATGAACATGCTTTACTGTCGTCTTGTAACATCCTGGAAACTTCCTAAGAGTTCTCAAGACAAAGGACGATGAATTTTCTGTTAAAAAGAGCACATCCTTCTCTCGCCTCATCCAGTTTCTGCGTGGCTGTGGTCCCGTGAAGACACAGGCCAAGCAGAGATAGCAGGCAGGCTGGTGGCCAACCCCGGCAGTGGAAAGGCCGATTGACAAGTGATTACAACGGGTGGGGTACAGGGAACCCTGAGGGCACACAGGAAGGCTGGGCTCGGTTCCCACGACTGTCTCCTTGGGTAAGGTCCTATGGATGCAGAATTTACTTGCCTTGAGCCTCTGATTGCCTCGTAAGTCTACTGGTCTATCCCTTGGCTGCCACTTGTGTTAAGACCACGAAGTCCATTTCAACTCAGAGTGAGTGGCTCCTGTGACAGAGGCCAACTGCCCCATGAGATCCTGTAGGCTATACCAATTGTGCTGTCTCAACTAGCTTTTTCTCTCTTTACATCTAAGTTCTGATATCCGTTGCAATGACTGCACAGTAGTCACAGGCGAAATTTATGATTAAAGGGTTTACTAAGAGCTAGTAACAATGAGAACAAGAAGAAAACGTTCTCAAATTGATTGCGGTGATAATTGGGCAACTCTTCTTAATTGATTGGACTATTGAATTGTATGATATGTGAATTATATGCCAATGAAACTGCTGTGATTAATTAATGTCTTTCATAATAGATGGCTTGTTTAGTAAGGAAGTTATCAGTTGTAATGCAGGTGAGAAGTGCCCAGGATAGTGAGCAATCATCAGAATATGTTGCAAAGGTTTTTCAGGGTTACCACGATATGCTCAAAGGGCATACCAACCCAAAGGTGTTCCACTCAAACTCCATTAACCAACAAGCCTAATATCTGGAATTAAGTGCCCAGAGGTACTCCACTTTAGTAAGCCTCAGTCCAAGGCCAGTCAGATCTACTTCCATGGGTCAGTAAGCCAGCTCCCCAAATTAAGGCCCAGAGGCACCCCATCCACAAGCCAGCCTCTTGTTCAAAAGCACGCAGCTTTACCTGCTCCGTGGGCTGGGAAGCCCACCACTGCGCTCCATGCTCGGGCTCCTGGCTCTGCTGCTGCTCCTCTGATGTCCCAGTTGTCTTCTGGATCCAGGAGGTTCACGGTCGACAGATCTCGGGTGCAGAGGATGTGCTGTACTCCCCGTTCTAGTGGCATAGTGGCTTATGAGTCGGGCTGTTAACCTCAGCGTCAGCAGTTCGAAACCTGCAGTCAGTGCCTTCCTGGGAGAAAAATGTAGCTTTCTACACCTGACCCTTATCAGCAAGTCTCAGAGCCCTGGCGGGGGAGAGCCTATCCTGCCCTTTAGATTTGCCAGGTAACAGAACTGACTCAAAGGCAGTGAGTTTTGTGAGACTGTCTAGAAGCAGCTTTCCAGAGCTTTCTCCAGAAGAACTGCTAGGCAGGTTCAACCACAAGGCCTCCTGGGAGTAACAGGTTCCATCTAACACAGTCCTTACTGTTGGACAACAGCACTGTCTGCTCCCCTGTAACCTGTAAGCTCCTTGAAATTTGAGATCATGTGTCTAATTCATGTAGCTGACCCAGGGTTTGGCCCATGTAACACATTCCAGAAACATTCAGTGAACTGCTTGCTGATGTGCAATAGGCTGTACGTCCTTACCTCCAAAGAGAGTATGCAGAATTCACTCTATGTGATAGGTTTTCTGTGCCAACCTGGCCGATAAACACATGTGGGATTAATTGAAGGGCAGTTTAATCGAAAGGCAGAGAGATAAATGGCTCAGCAAGCCTCGCCTTTCTTGTCTCTTGCTCTCTGATGGTCGGACCAGGGTACAGCTGCCTTAGCTAGTTCTCTGTCTCAGCTGGTAAGGCTCACTTCCTGTGAGACATCCCTGAGGAGAAGCCACATGGACCTACCCTGATGCAGCCCTGGGTGCTGGAGCAGCCACCCGGAGACCCCTGCCAGCGCTGAGATGCTTGCCCCACCACTGGATTCAAAGACTTTCTACCCACTGGTCTGTGATCGTCCTGCATTCGGTGTCATTGAGTGTGTTTTGTGAGTTTGAGGAGGACTTTGTAGATTGGTGTTGGAAACATGGGCTAATGTCGGACTTATGGGCTTGGACTGGACTGGGTTGGGATGTTTCCTTAATGTACACTTACCTTTATATAAAACTCTCTCTTATGCATACATGAGTTTCTGTGGATTTGTTTCTCTAGTGTGCCCAGACTAACATACTCTATAAATCTAAAACATGGTAAACGGATGAAAATGACTACTAGTTATTGGTGGGGTGTGGAGATAAAAGAGCTTAACAGCATGCTTTGTTCAGGGTGAACAGGTAAAGCATTTGTATTTATGTAACTGCCAGTGCTCTGCTCTTCCCTGCCTGTAGCTGTAGTGGTGGCTTGAGCTGTCTCACCAGGCCCAGGGATGGAGAGCATCCACACTTGTACACGTGACCAGATAAAACGCACTCATGCTGTCGGTTCACCAATGGGTCTGCTTATGAGAATCTCTGCGCTTCTGGTCCCACGTCCCTCCTCCTCCCCAAACACAGTGCAGCATCTGTGGACAGTTGCACCTGCCCACTTGCCACATTGATTCCTGCACCTGGGTGATGCTTGGGTGCCAAAGGAGGAGGGAAGAGGTTAAAAGAGATGAAGAGACAGAAAGCCAGAGCCAACCCCCTGAGGCAGAGGAGGGTCTCCAGGACGGTGTGGCTGGCCAAAGAGGGTTCTCAGCAGGTGGGTGTTGACAGAGCAGGAGGAGGAAAGAAAAGGGGAGGTGAAAGGAACTGGGAGGGATTGGGGCTTGGATCTTTTTGTGTGTCTATTTATTTATTTATGCTTTATTTTTAAAATCATTTTATTGGGGGTTCATACAACTTTTATCAAATCCATACATCTATTCATTGTGTCAGGCATATTTGTACATACGTTGCCATCATTGAATGATTTCATTTTTTTTAAATAATTTTATTGGGGGCTCATACAACTCTTATCAAATCCATCCATTGTGTTAAACATATTTGTGCATGTTGCCATCATCGTTTTCAAACATTTTTTTCTACTTGAGCCCTCGGTATCAGCTGAGCCTTGGGGTCCTCTTTAATGCCCTTGAAGTAAGGAGAATGAAGGAAATATATTTGTCTGTCTATCCGTTCCTCTCCTTTTCCCTTGGGGACCATATTTTTGACTGTGACACCTTTTTGGAACCTGAATGAGGAAGTCACTGTGTACCTAGTGTTCTTGAGGGGGCGGGGAGATCTCAAATTCAAATATATTTTGCAGAGAGTCCTTCATTAAGTCTTAAACAGGACACAGGCAAGACAAAGACAAATCATCTGGATGAGGAAGACCATCAGCAGGGGGCTGTAATGCTGTCCAAAGGGTTCACGGCCACATGGCTAATTAAAGAACATGGAAAACAAAGGAAATTGGTGCCAGATCATGATTGGTGGCAGACTGACTCCTCCTCCCTGTTGCCGGTAGGACGATGATTGGGCTGTTACACTCCTTGATTAGAAAAGCTTACAGGATTGGCTGTAAGGCCCCAGAGGGTACAATTCCCAACTATGTGGTTCAGGTATTTTCAGTTTCCATTAAGGCACCCCCAGGCAAGCCTCCAAGGGCAAAGTTGCTCTTCCCTAAGCTGGTCAAACCAACCCAAACCCACTAACACTTAGTAGAGTTCAACGCATGGAGTCCCGCATAGGGTTTCCAGACTGCACATCTTGACAAGAGTAGAAAGCGCCATCTTTCTCCCCAAGAGCAGCAGCCGATACTCTCAAACTGCTCACCTTGTGGTTAGCAGCCAGTGTGTCATCAGTACACCACGGAGCAGCTGAGACACTTGAATCACCAACCTGTGGTTAGCAGCTCAACGCTTGGCCACAAAGAGTTAAGCAAGGACTATTGGTACAACCCAGAGACCTCAACCAGGAGCAAGAATACCTCATTGCTGTCACATGACCTGAAAGCAACACTACCAAGTAGCTCATGAAAACGTGAAAAATGTTATCAATAAAGCCTGGAAGGAATGATACATGTATAAATTTTTACTGTGTATTTCTTTTAAGACAGTCAAGACAAGTACATTTCATTGTCGCTTCTTACTTTACTGTTGTTTTGGAACTTACCGTGACCTCACCGTTCCAGTTATGTAGCGCTGGGCAATGAGCAGCAGGAAATTGCTTCAGTATCTAGTTCAGTGTTTATATCTGTTGCAGCGGTTCTCAACCTACCTCATGCCGTGACCCTTTCATACAGTTCCTCATGTTGTGGTGACCCCCAACCATAACATGATTTTCGTTGCTACTTCATCACTGTCATTTTGTTACTGTTATGAATTGGGTGACTCCTGTGAAAGGGTTGTTTGACCCCCAAAGGGGTCACGACCCACAGGATGAGAACTGCTGATCTATTGCAAACACCATTTAAGTGTTGGTGGGTGGGAAGGAGCAGGTATCTGTAGTGAACTAGTCATTGGTCTTGCAAAATTCTGCCATTGCATTTTCAGCATCATATCTATCACCCAGGTCATATTTTCCAGCAGCGATACTTTCTGTTCTAGAACTTCCATATTCCGATCCTTAATAATCATCAACACTTGTTAACTGTGTGTTTGATTGCAGAAGTTGGTAAAAATCTTCAGTTTCTTCATCTTTGACATTAGTTGTTGGTACAGAAATCTGAATGATAGTCTTCCTTGGGCCTCACCGGATGGGCAACGCATGAGTCAAATCTACTATGCCTGCAGAAGATGACAATCGAGAAGCTCAGTATAATCGGTCAGAAAAAGGTCAGGGGCCAGCTTCAGACATTTTTTTTCAAAGCTATGTATTGAAATTTTTTTTTTTTACAAAACAACCTTATGACCTTCAAAGTACTCTCCATGACACTTAATACATTTGTCAAATCTGCCATTCCATTCTTGGAAACATTTTTCAAACTCATCTCTTTGGATGGCTGACAGCACCGACCTCATTTTTTTCTTCACATCTTCTACATCTTCAAATCACTGTCCTTTCATGTCCCTCTTCATTCGCAGAAACAAAAAGAAGTTGCATGGAGAGGGGTCTGTTGAGTGGAGTAAGAGAGGCATGCTGTTTTTTGCCCAAAACTGGGACACTGAGATGGCTGTGTGAGCAGGTGCATTGTCATGGTGGCAAAACCAGTTCCCCGTCTGCCAAAAACTGTGTCTTTTTTGTTGTACACTGTTACGCAATCTTTTCAGAACCTCTAAATAGAAAGCTTGATTCAGTCTGATCTGGTGGAACAAACTCTAAATGCACTGAGTCAACATTTTTGTTCATTCAGGAAGTTGACTGATGTCCAGGATGTGGTTTGTCATCAATCAACTTTTCACCTTTTTGGAAACAAGAAAACCACTTGTGCACTTGAGTTTTTTCCCATAGCGCTGTCTTTGTAAGCTGTGTTCAATACCGCAACAGTTTCTGTGGCATTTTTCATGAGCTTCAAAAAAAAAAAATCCACAGCCACATGCTGTTCTCTCAAATCGGCCATCACAAAAACAAAACAAAAAACAAAAAACGAGGTTCGAGTGAAACTGCTTTTTTACAAAAAAATTCACTGTGACGAGAGAGAACCTTCCCAGACGATGCCACTGGGTGCACTAACTCAGAGCAAGTTGCTTGATGCTCACCTAGTGGAAAAAATGCACACTGTGAAATCACCGCCCAGCAGAGTTTTTCCTGTTGGGGGGGCGGTGTCCCCCCTCATATGTATACCTGTGTGTGTGTGTGTGTGTGTGTGTATCCTGGTTTGGAAATAGTGGTTCTCTTTTGCTATGTTAATGAGGCCATATCAAAGTAGGCAATTCCAAAATGTAGTTACTTCTGAGATATCGAACGCGCAGAACAGACACAGAGACGCACACACTAGAGGGTGGGCGCCACAGGTGGACCCACCTGTGACCAAGATTGCAAAAGATGCCAGCACCTCCTGGAAGCCACACAGAGAAGGGCCTCCCCCGAGAGCCGTGCCAGGAATGCAAACATCAAGCCTCCTGAACTGTGAGAAAATAAAATCCTGATCTTCAAAGCCACCTGCTTGTGGCGTTTCTGTCATAACAGCAGTAGGTACACAAAACAGCCTCCCTTAAAGAATATGCTTGCCTAGTGATTCTTTTCAGCAGAATCAGATCACTCTCATTCTCAATTCTCTCTGAACCATAAATTCCTGCCTTTCGGGTTTGGGCCTTCCACAGCCCTTTCCACAGCAGATTTATTCCCCACTCTATCTTCCTTGTGCACGATTTAATCTGCTGTATTTTAATTGGGTCATAAAACTCTGTGTGCCACCCAGCGAAATTCCAGAGCAAGCAATCCCTGGGGACATTCTCTCAGCAGCCAATTGCTAATTATTTATTCAGGCCCAAAGCCTAATTCTGCCCCTGAGTGCAGTGCTCTGGGCGACGGCATGCCCTGTTTGTGGGGTGCAGCCAGACGGTGGGGCCCCCCTGTGAGTGCACCGCTGGACAAGAGAGGTATCAGAGTCAAGATGGCTTCAGCCGAGCAGACAGACTGCGCTTCCTCTGTGGCAACAAATAGGAAGATGACTCAAGGTCCTCTGCTTTGACAAGCCTCAAGTTCCTCAGGAATGACACTGCCTGTTAGATAAAGAAGGTCACACTTGAGAGGAAGGAACAACACAGACTAGTCAATTCTCGGGGTCAAGATGATTAGACAGACATCTGGAAACAGCTTAGTTGTTGTTGGCTGTCTGTCACAGCGTCAGCCCCTAACTCACGGGGACCCCGCAGGCACAGTGCCATGAAACGCTGCACCTGCCTGTCTTAGGTTAGGGATCACACAGTTGTGATTCGTGGGGGTTTCTTTAGCTGATTGAGTCAATCCCCAGCCTTTTCTTCCTTGGCTGCCTTAGTTTGGAAGCTTTGACGAAACCTATTCCACATCATGGCAACATGAAAGCTCATAGTGATCCTTTCAGTTGGTGGTTTGAACCCAACAGCGGCTCCGCAGGAGATAGAGGTGGTAGTCTGCTTCCATAAAGACACACAAACTCTGAAACCTTCTGGGGACATTTCATGCTGTCCCACTGGATCACTATCAGTTAGAATTAACTCAGTGGTAGAGTCTGGTTTTAAAGTCACTTTCCAAAAGGGCCTTGATGGTCCCATGGCAGAATGCTCCCATTTTCCAAGCCAGTGGTTACAAGTTTGGCTGCTGAGCACTAGAACAGCAGGTTGAAACCATCCGCCGCTCCACACGAGAACCTGGAGAGTTACCATGAGTCAGCATCGACTCGGGAGGCAGGAGGTTTAGTTATTTTTTTATTTTGGATCAAAGCTGCAGGAAACTCTGGTGGCAGCGTAGGTTGCCTTTTGGGCTGCTAACCATAAGGTCAGCAGTTTGAACCCACCAGCTGCTCTGAGGGAGAAAGATGAGGCTCTCTGCCCCCATAAAGATTTACAGCCTCAGGAAACCCACAGGGGCTGATCTGCTCTGTCCGATGAGGTCACTATGAGTCGGAATCAACTCTGTGGCAGTGACGTTGCTTTGATTTTGGTTACCTGAGTTATAAATATACATACCTTTGACCCTAGGATTCATTTCCCAGGGATGCTTGCACACATGGCAAATAGCAAGGGTTATTTATAAGCCATTATCTACTAAATACAAATACTGGAAACTACCTAAATGTCATAATTAAAGCGATAAGTATTATGTAACCTATATTTTATGACTATTTTTTTTCTTAAAAGGAACTGGTCATAAAATAGTGGTAAAATACTTGATTCAGTCAATGTATGGATTGTGATAAGAGTTGAACGAACCTCCAATAAAATGATTTTTTTAATGATGCTAAAGAAATGGTGGTAGATCCATACAGTGGAATTCTCTTCAATTATACAAAAAATGAAAAGAAGTTTTAATAAATTAATATGGGAAAACAATGCATAAAAATAAAAATGCACATGGATATAAAGCAAGCTGCTGTGTATGTAAAATAGGCCAGGGGAAATAAAATATTTCTATATGACTTAGTTATGAATTTTCTAAAGTCTGAAAGGAAAAGGAAGAGAGTAATAGCAGCTCTATCCCAGAATGTTCTGCCTGGGGGATTCACAAAAGTTTGAGGAGGAGAGAGGGAATCCATTACCTTTACATTCCATCTTCCCGCAGACTTTTGAAGCCTCTGTATAAATGAGATGCAATTGTTTTAACACCAACTCACCGTGGGAATGTTATGGGACACCAAGTTCACCTTAGCAGTGGTGGAGGGCATTGGAAAAGAGTAGCAAGAGTAATGTAATCCACCTAGCTGAATTGCATATGTGGAATTCATGGAAATGATGTGCGCTTTGCTAGGGGTGTGGCTAGGTCCCATTGAGTTAGTTCCAACCCATAGTGACCCCGTGCACAACAGAACAACTGCCCGCTCCTGCGCCCGCCTCACAATGGTTCCTACGCTTGAGCCCATTGTTGCAGCCGCGGTGTCAATCCAGCTACTTGAGGCCCTTCCTCTTGGTCGCTGCCCCTCCATTGGACCAAGCGTGCTGTCCTTCTCTATGATGGGCTCTCCTGATCACATGGCCAAGGGATGTAAGGAAAAGTGCCGCCATCCTGGAGCCTCTGGGGAGCACTCTGGCTGTACTTCTTCCAAGACAGATTGGTTTGTCCTTGTAGCAGGCCGGGGCCCGACATTACATCTGTGCCATTACTTTTTGACATGACAGACACACGAAATCATACAAGCAACCATCCTATTGGTGTGTGTGTATATAAGGATTCCGCCGTTAATGTAAACATTTCACCGTCCTGTCTTGGCATTGCTTCTTTGTCGTAACCTGAAGGGAGGGGTTCCTGGTGGTGAAGCGCTCTGCTAGATTGAATAATTCGGGTTTCAATGGCCACAGAGAAATCACTGGGTCTTATTAGGGATGTTCGGAAGAAAGACAAGGCTTTCTACTCCCATAAAGAGTGACACAACCTCAGAAGCCCACAGGGACAGTTCTACCCTGTCCTATGGGGTCTCTATGCATCGGAATTGAATCAATGGCAGTGAGTTTGTTTCTGTTAGAGATGTTAACAAGTTACCACTAAACAGGACCAGTAAATAGTAAGAATACCATCATTGGTCCATATCAGACAGCAACCAAGCCTCTCGTTAGCCTGCAGCCTCTCAGCCATGTAGTCACTTGGCTTCTGCCTCCATGAACCAGGAAGCCCCCTCCTACTCTGCCTCACAGCCTCAGTCTCCACACTGCTCTGCTCTGTCCCCTGGTCTCCGGGCCGCAGCCTCTGGTGCCTCTGGTCTTGGCCTCTGCCACTTCAGACAGAGATCTCGAACATTCCCACTTCCTGTGGTCCTGAGACTTCTCTACATTTCTGCGTCTGACATGACACTTGGGTCCAGAGGAATGACTCTGAGGTGTGGTTTTCTGTTTGTTTTGAGGTGTGGTTGTTGTCCTTCAGCAGACCACATGATGCACCCCCCAAAGGGGTGGAGACTGGTTCACATCCTCTCTAAAGTGGAGACTTACTCTCACCCTAAGCCTGCCCATTAGCATGGCCGAGGACTCCCTCCAAGATGGGATTATAATCCCAGACCAAGAGGTCACATTGTGCACTAGCTCACCATCAGGGATACAGCTGGGAGGGCCGTATTAGTGACTGTGTCTTACGTGGTACACAGTGAGACTATTCCACGTAGGATTTCTCAGCAGCAAAGCCTATGTTTTGAGTTCTGTTTGGGTCATGCATGAAAGTGAAGGATAGGAATTCGTTGGCCAAAAAAGGCGTGTGTTTAATGCCTTTAAAAGAGAAAATGTAGCCTGGATAAAGAATAATAAAGTCAGATTTCCCCTGGGGAATTCACTTCCCCTGGCAATACATCCTCTTGACTTAGTATCCCACAGCACAAAGGTTGTCCTGGAACTGCCGAGAGAGGTGCAGCGTTCTAAAGAGGAGACAGTCAAGGGTAAACATAGCTTCTATGCGTAACACTTAGGGAAAGATTCCATCAGATTTCTTTGGGTTTAGACACTGATCACATATCTTTGGACACTTGGGATTAAACGTCTGTCTTAAAGGTCCTTTTGGAGCATGATTGAGCAGAAAGGGTCATACCCAGATACTGACAGCCCAGAGAGGACAAGCCAGGCCAGAGAAGAGGAACCTTGGAGAAGGGGGCAGGAGCTCTGAAACTGACTTCCTCCATCCATGGCTCTGAACACTTGACACACAGGCCCTCACCTGCCTCGTAACTACCTACAACTCACCTGGCCCGGCAAGGCAGGCACCACTCTCCCCACTCACCCGGCTCTCCTACTTCAGCAACCTCTCCAGAGTCTAGCACCGCCACTTCCTGGCAATACAGCTTCCAGAGGTCATCCCAACCGCCCTCCAACCCTTTCACACCAAGGCAGGTCGCCTGGTCTCTGGGGAGTCTCCGAGTCGCAGTGAGAGGAACGGAATGAAGGAAAATGCCCAGTGGGGCTTGAGGCCCTGCAGTGGCAAACGACTGCTCCCACAGTGCTTTCCTTTGTGTGGCACTGGCTGCCCTGGGGGCCTCTGGGGTAGAGGATGGGCCTTCAGATTGGAGGCTCCCGGGACCTGAGGGTGCCAGTAAGTAAGAGAGTCCTGAGGGCCACACGGAGTGCCAAAATGCTGAGCCAGAATGCCAAAGGAACATGCAAACGCCATACTGAGAAGTAGTCTGAGAGCACCGATCAGGGACAAGGAAGAACTTGGGAACTTCCGGGAGCCTTTCAAGCGTCCTCATCTTTGTTACTTCTCTGATATTTTTATGATGGTTCCCAGTAACACAACCTTTAAACTCATCAAGAAAAAGAGTCTGTGCATATTCTTAGCCAGCCAGGGTTCAGCGACAGGTGGGGCCATCGCAGGAGGGGAAGGAAACTCCCGAGGGGCCAGGGCAAGGGGGAGGCTCTGAGGACATCACACGATTACATCTTGGACCTGTTAGGTGTCCCAGAAACTCAGTCAGAACAGAACACTTTCTTCCTAAGTGTTTGTTTTTATGTCATTATACAGCTTAAAAGGTATGATTTGCATCAACAGATGAATGAATGGATTAAAAAATTGTGGTACATCCATACAATGGAGTACTATGCATCCCTTAAAAAGCAGTGATGAATGCCTGAAGCACATCACCCCATGGGAAGAACTGGAGAAAAGTATGCTAAGTGAAGTAAGCCAAGCACAAACCGGAAAGTACAACATAAGTCCGCTGAGGTAAGCTAAAAAAAAAAAAAATGTAAAAGAGGCATAGGGAAAAAGCTACTGTATATAAACATTCGGGTCCAGGACCAGGTAGTATGGTAAGGGCCAGATCAAATCCAGGGATACATATGGTAGTCAACTAAAAAGGAGGGGGGAAAATTAAGGGGGAAAAAAGAAGTGAGTAGCAGGGGTGCAGGGCACTAACCCACCCCAGGGGAGGGTATTGTTTATATCTCCACAGGGAAAGAGGGACCAGACTTCAACCTGGTGCTCCAAGATGTGAATGCAACATGCTGGCATGAAGCAGGGAACCAGTAGGGAGGTCTGAGGGCCTGCCCCAATCCCAACTACCTGGACAACGGCCCCTCCCCACAGAAGAACTTACTTCAGAGGACAGCACTGAAGCTGCAGCTCCAGGAAAGGGGCATGTCTGATCAGAGCACACAGGAGCAAATGAAGGGGGAGAAGAGAAAGTGGAGCACATCCTGCCCACCAAGCCTTGAGGACGATATCCCCACTCAGAACAGCCAATGCACAGAGAGAACCATAAGGCTAATCCCACTAGGAGACATGACATATTCCTCACTGACCCATAGCCATACAGGGGACAACATTGGAGACACAGTGTGGGAATTGTGCCTGATCTAACCCCACCTCACTAAGGCAAAACACGCAGAGCCTGCAACAGAAGAGCAAAGGGAACAGAGCAAGGAAGTCCCCAGGAAACACCAAAAATAGACTTTGGGGCCAGAGCATGGCACCCAATCATACTCGACTGGAAAACACTCCTAAAGGTCAACAAACATACCTTGAACTATTTGCAGGGTTTTCTTGTTGTTGTCATTATTTTCTTGTTGTTGCTGTTGTTGTTTTGTTTTCTTTTGTTGCTTTGTTTGGCTCTGTTTTGCTTTTGTGCATATTATTATCTCTGCAGGTCTATCTAGATAAGATAGGCAGGATAAACAATCTACACAAGAAAACAATGGGACCAACAGTTCCGAGGGGACATGGGAGAGGGGGAGGTGGGAGGAAGGAAGTGGTGTTAACAAACTCAGCGACAAGGGAACAACAAGTGATCCAAAATTGGTGGTGAGGAGGATGTAAGAGACCTGGTAGGGCTTGATCAAGGACAATGTAACTGAGAGGAATTACTGAAACCCAAATGAAGATTGAGCATGATGGTGGGACAAGAAGAAAGTAAAAGAAACAGAGGAGAGAACTAGGAGGCAAAGGGCTTTTATAGAGCTCTAAATACAGGCACATACATATATAAATATATTTAAATATGATGATGGGGAAATAGATCTAAGTGCACATATTTATAGGTTTAGTATTAAGGTAGCAGATGGACATTGGGCCTCCATGCAAGTACTGCCTCAATGCAAGAACATGTTGTTCTATTAAATTGGCATTCCACGATGCTCACCTTCCTGACACGATCACTGAAGACAAAGGGGGTGCAAAAACAGATGTGGTGAAGAAAGCTGATGGTGCCTGGCTATCAAAAGATATAGTGTCTGGGATCCTAAAGGCTTAAACAAATGGTCATCTAGCTGAGAAGCAACAAAGCCCACATGGAAGAAGCACACCAGCCTGTGTGATCACAAGATGTTGACGGGATCAGGTATCAGGCATCAAAAAGCAGAAAATCATATCATTGTGAATAAGGGGGAGTACAAAGTGGGGACCCAACACCCATCTGTAGGCAACTGGACATCCCCTTACAGAAGGGTCGCAGGGAGGAGACGAGCCAGTCAGGGTGCAGTATAGCAATGATGAAGCATACAACTTTCCTTTAGTTCTTAAAAGCTTCCTCCCCGCCCTCCCCCCCAACTATCTTGATCCCAATTCTACTTAAAAATTCAGCTAATCCAGAGGATGTACACTGGTACAGGTAGGAACTGGAAACACAGGGAATCCAGGACAGATGAACCCCTCAGGACCAGTGTTGAGAGTGGTGATATGGGGAGGGTGGTGGGAAGTTGGGGTAGAAAGGGGAAACTGATTACAAGGATCTTCATATAAGCCCCTCCCTGGGGGACACCCAACAGAAAAGTGGGTGAAGGGAGACAACAGACAGTGTAAGACATGACAAAATAATAATAATTTATAAATTATCAAGGGTTCATGACGGGGGCTGGGAGTGAGGAGAAAATGAGGAGCTGATCCCAAGAGCTCAAGTAGAAAGCAAATGTTTTGAGAATGATGATGGCTACAAATGTACAAATGTGCTCAACACCATGGATGTATGTACAGATTGTGATAAGAGCTATATGAGCCCCTAATTAAAGTATTATTTTTTTGATGTATGATTCGCCTTCTTTGTTCCATTAAGTGTTTTAAAAGCTAGTGAGAGCAGCTGCTATCAAGCCAGCTCCAGCTCATGGCAACTTCACGCGCATCAGAATAGAAGGATGCTCCCTAGGGTTTTCAATAGGCGCTCTGGTGGCATCGTGGTTAGGAGTTGGGCTGCTAACTGCAAAGTCAGTAGTTTGAAACCACAGGAGAACGATGGGGCTTTCTACTCCGTAAAGAGTTCCAGTCTCAGAAACGTACAGGCACAGTTCCACCCTCTCCTATAGGGTGGCTATAAGTCAGAATATGGCAGTGGGTTGGTGAGGGCTCTCAATAGCCGATATTTCACAAGTGGGCCACTAAGCCTTTCTTCTGCAGTGCCTAAGGATGGGCTCAGACCTCCCATCTTCCTGTTAGTAGCTGAGCATGGTAACCATGGGTACCACCCAGGGACTTCAAGAAGTTAGCAGACTATAAGAAATATAGACCAAAAAATGGAAATGCAGAAGCGTAAAGATGAGTTGTTGGTTTTTAAGGTCACTAGAGAAATGAGAATACATGCCGTCCAGCTCAAGCAGAAATTGAACGAGTCCCAGAGCTTCTGGGCATCTGAAGTGGGAAGGGAGTCAGAGAGGTTACCTGATTCTCATTGCCCAGGAGAAGACAAAAGAGCAAGCAAACAATTTGCTGAGGTTCTTCTGTGACATTCTTTCAGTCCTTATCTCTGGTTTTTTTAAAATCATTTTATTGGAGGCTTGTACAACTCTTATCACAATGCATACATACATCCATGGTGTCAAGCACATTTGTACATTTGTTGCCATCTTTATTCTCAAAACATTTGCTTTCTACTTGAGCCCTTTGTAACAGATCCTCATTTTCCCCTCCCTTCATGGCCCCCTCTCTCACAAACCCTTGATAATTTATAGTTTTTCTCATGTCTTACATTGTCTGTCGTCTCCCTTTACCCACTTTCCTGTTGTCCATCCCCCAGGGAGGAGGTTATATGTAGATCCTGGTGATCGGTTCCCTCTTTCTCCCCCACCTACCCCTTACCCTCCTGCTATGGCTACTCTCATTATTGGTCCTGAGGAGTTTATCTGTCCTGGATTCCCTGTGTTTCCAGCTCTTATCTGTACTAGTGTACATGCTCTGGTTTAGCAAGATTTGTAAGGTAGAATTGGGATCATGATAGTGGGGGGTAGGGAGGAAGCATTAAAGAACTAGAGGAAAGTTGTATGTTTCATCATTGCTACACTGCATCCTGACTGGCTCATCTCCTCCCTGCGACCCTCTGTAAGGGGATGTCCAGTTGCCTACAGATGGGCTTTGGGTCTCCACTCCACACTACCACTCATTCACAATGATATGGATTTTTTTTTTATGCCTGATACCTGATCCTATCGACACCTCATGATCACAAAGGCTGGTGTGATTCTTCCATGTGAGCTTTATTGCTTCTGAGTTAGATGGCCACTTGTTTATCTTCATGGCCCTTATCTCTAAAAGATAATTCTCTTATGGAACTTCACTGAGTGGTAAAAGTGTGACATATTAAACACCACGTTTATATTATCATCCAGAGAAACATTCACACAGCTGTCTAATATAGATGTTAAGAGAATGCCCCTTAGCCCACCAGTGACATTTCTGTGGAATCCTCCCTCCAAGTCGAACAAGAAAGAAGAACCAGATTGGGAATTCAAGTCAGCACAAGGTCAGCTGTTCAAACCATCCAGCAGCTGCAGGGGAGAGAGAAGAGGCTGCATTCCATCCTTTGTGTAAACAAGGGCCTCGGGGTCCTCCTGTCTGCTCTACATAAGGAGACTTCAAGTCACCTTAGACCCAAGAGTGACAGAAAGAAACTACGAGTATGTGATCCTTTGAGAGACTGGCTGAGAGAAGATCTGGGCGAACGCGGCTCACCAACTGGACCTCCATTTATGGATAGAGATGGCTTTCAGGGTAAGGAAAGGTAGGAAGGAGTCAGAATCTTGGAAAACTTAAGGGTTAAAAAACCAAGCTCACAGCCTTCGACTCCCTGCCAATTCATAGCAACTCTGTGGGATAGAGTAGAACAGCCCCACGTGAGAAGGAGGCCCAGAGGATGTAGTGGTCCAGCACTGGGATGTTAGCTGCAAGGTCAGTAGTTAGAAACCACCATTGGCTCCTCAGGAGAAAGTCGAAGTTTCCTCTCTGAGTTCCAACTACAGAAACCCACAGAGGCGGTTCCACCTGTCTTATAAGGTTGCTATGAGCCAGAATCAATTCAATGGCAGTGCATTTGAGTCTAACTCTTTATGGGAGTAGAAAGTCTCATTTTCTTCCTAGGCGCAGCTGGTGTCTTCGAACTGCTGACCTTTCACTTGGCAACCCAATGAAGACCCCACTCTGCAACCAGGTGCTCCCAGGTAGCACATGTTATTTTGGTCAGGAGACCCCCACTAACGTCTTATCTGCTCATCAGTAATGTCCCTCCCTGTTCCTTTTGCACACAGCATCCAATTGGCTAATAAAGTAGGGCCGGGACTCACCAGTTTAGCCAACTACCAATTGATTGAATGGCAATTAGCATTATAGCAATGGTCTCTTCTGGAGATCAGTGGCAGACAGACAGATCCATCCCCAAATTCTAGTCACCTTGTTTTACTGGATATTGCCAGCCCAACAAGGCAAGGGAGAAAGGGGAATAAAAGCCATTCAGAATGGAAAGGAAGAAATAACACTATCATTATTCATAGGTGCCATGATTATTTCTATAGAAAATTCTGAGATTGATGTTTTTTAATCTGTCTTATTAGTCAGGAGAAAGATGGGGCTTTCTACTAACATATAGTCTTCTGGGAACTACATGGAAAATAAGCCTCTGGCGATCCCCCCCTGTGTGTCTATGTACAATAGCGGGATGGGAAGAAAAGGGTTATCAAGCAGAGGGCATTGGCGAGACAGCTATAGAAGGTCTAAATGATCAACCTGATTTGAATGGCTAAAACCTTGTCAGTTGATTTCCCCCACCTCCCCTCTGATGCACGCTGGACATGATCGGGTTTCAACATTTTCTGCATTTTATTTTTGGTTTGCTCATATTGGATTTTTGTCTCAGATATGTCTTTGGGGGTTACCTTCTTGAATTTTTGTTATATGTTTTCTTGTTTTTCTGTATATGGAACCCAGGATTGATGAGCCTACAGAGATAGCAAATAGAATAAAGGTTGATGGGGGGTGGGGTGGGGAGGGGATTGCAGTTGGGGGAGGGGAGTTGGTAAAAGGGAGCCGAAGTCAAGGAGTCTAGGAAGGAAAAGCATGTTTGGAAACTGATTATGGTAGCAATTGTACAACGCTGCTTGATGTGATTGAACTATACAATGATATATGTATTAGCTCCCAATTAAAAAAAAAGAGTTACAGTCTCAGAAACTCACAAAGGCAGTTCTACATGATATAGGATCATATAGGGCTGCTATAGGTTGGCATTAATTCAATGATAGTAAGTTTTATACTTATTAAGAAATATAATAGGAATACAAATAAAATATCAATACTGATATATAAACATTCATTGAATTTCTATACAATAGCAATTAGCAGCCAAAATTTACACTAAAAATCTACAAAGTTTACAACAGTATCAAAAATATGACTGACTTAGCAAAATATGTGCAAGATCTATAAGCTAAACACCTAAAAAACGTTGTGAGAAATGAATGCCTCGATAAAAGAAAAGACATTCCATCTTCTCGAGTTGAAAGAGTCACTGTTCAGATGTTAATTCTCCCCAAGTGGATCGATAAATTCAAAGCAATCTCAAATAAAGTCCTCCAGGCTTTTAAGATAAAGTTTGAAAAGCTTACTTTGAATGCACATCGAAGCATAAAGGAGATATGCTTTCGAAAATCATTTAGAAAAAGAAGAACAAAGTTGAGGACTCACCACTCTCTGATTTCAAGGCCTTGTCGAGCTGTTGTTCTTGTTGTCAGGTTCCTAGTTGTCAGGTGTTGTTGGCTCATCAGCGCATACTGATCCTTTACGCAACAGGGGAAAATATTGCCTGCTTGTGATCCATTTTATGTCAACTTGGGTGGGGCAGGATTCTCCCATAGACCTAACTTAGTTCGGTAGGGTAGAGTTGTTGTTGTTATTGTTGTTGTTAGACGCTATTGAGCCTGTTCTGATCCGTAAGGACCAGTGCATAACAGAACAAAACACACTACCAGGTCCTGTGTCATCCTCACCATTGTTCCTAAGCACGAATCCATTGTTCCAGCCCTGTGGCAATCCATCTCATTGAGGGTCTTCCTCTTTTCAGTTCCCCCTCTGCTTTACCAAGTGTGATGTCCATCTCCAGGGAGTGGTCTCTCTTGCCAACATGTGCAAAGTACAGGAGACAATGTCTCATCATCCTTGCCTATAAGGAACATTCTAGCCATACTCCTTCCAATAGAAATGTGTTTGTCGAGGGGTCTCTGGGAGGAGACAAGCCAGTCAGGGTGCGATGTAACAACGGTGAAAAACTTTCCTCTAGTACCTAAATGCTTCCTCCCCGCCGCACGCCCCCCCACCCCCGTGATCTGAACTCTCCCTTGCAAGTCTGGCTAGACCAGAGGATGTACACTGGTACTGATAGGAACTGGAAACACACAGAATCCAGGTGGATGGCCCCTTCAGGACCAGTGGTGTGAGTGGCAATACTGGGAGGGTAGGTTGGAAAGGAGGAACCAATTACAAGGATCTACATGTGACCTCCTCCCTGGGGGACGGACAACAGAAAAGTGGGTGAAGGGAGACATCGGACATGGCAAGATATGAAAAAATAATAATTTATAAATTATCAAGGGTTCATGAGGGCGGGGTGGGAGGGGAAAGAATGAGGAGCTGATGCCAGGGGCTTAAGTGGAGAGCAAATGTTTTGAGAATAATGAGGGCAATGAATGTACAAATGTGCTTTACACAATTGATGTATGTATGGATTGCGATAAGAGTTGTATGAGCCCCTAATAAAATGATTAAGAAAAAAAAAGAAATGTGTTTGTCCTTTTGGCAGTCCATGCTACCTTCAGTATTCTTCACCAGCACCATAATTCGAATGTGTCCATTCTTCTTTGGTCTTCCTTAATCAATATCCAATGTTCACATGCACATGAGACAATTGAAAATGCCGTAGCGTGAGTTGGGCGTACCGTAATCCTCGAAGGAACTTCTCTGCTTTTCAACACTTATAAAGAGGTCTTGTGCAGCAGACTTACCAATACAATGTGTCATTTGACAACTGCTTTCATGAGCAAGATAAAATGCTTGACAACTTCAATCTTTTCTCCATTTATCATGCTGTTACCTATTGATCCCGTTGTGAGGATTTTCGTCTTCTTTACCACTGAGTTGTAATCCATACTGAAGCTGACACCCTGGATCTTCATTGGCAAGTGCTTCAAGTCCTCCTCACTGTCAGAAGCAAGATTGTGTCATCTGCATGTTGCACATTGTTAATAGCCTCCATCCAATCCTGATATGACATTCTTTTTCATATAACTCAGCTTCTCTAAGGATTGGCTCAGTATACAGATTGAATAAGTATGGTGAGAGGCTACAACCCTGATGCACACATTTCCTGATTTTAACCCATGCAGTATTCCCTTGTTCTTTGTGCACAGCTGCCTCCTGATCCACGTACAGGTTCCACATGAGCACAATGAGATGCTGTGGAATTCCCATCCTTCGCCACGTTATCCACAGTTTGTTAGGCTCCACACAGTCGATTGCCTTTGCACAGTCAACGCAATACAAGTAAACCTCTTTCTGGTGTTCTCTGTTTTCAGCCAAGAGCCAGCTGACATCTGACATACCGCATGCTCTACTGAATCCAACCTGCACCTCTGGCAGCTCCCTGACAATGTACTTCTGTAACGGATGTTGGATGATCTTCAGCAAAATTTTTACTTGCCTGTAATATCACTGATATTGTTCTATAATTGGTGAATTCTGTTGAGTCCTCTTCCTCTGGAATGAGTATAAATATGAATCTCTTCCAGTCATTTGCCTAGTATCTGTCTTCCAAATTTCCTAGCATAAATGAGTGTCTCCAGGACTTCAACTGCTTGTTGAAGCATTTCAATTGGTGTTCTATCAGTTCCTGGAGCCTTTGTGGTATAGTCGTTATACATTGGGCTGTGATCCGAATGGTGAAGAGTTCAAAATCACCATCAGTTCCAGGGAGAAAGACTGGACTTTCTACTCCCATAACAGCTACAGTCTAGGAAGCCCACATAGGGTCCCTATGAGTCAGCATTGGCTCCATGACAGTGACAGTTGTTTTGGGCTAATACTTTCAGTGCAGCTTGAACTTCTTCCATTTGCTTGGGTTACGCTACAATTGAGAACAAGTTGCAGAGTCTCTTGACATCCACTTTGATCTTTTCTTTCCGGGGTCAGGTGCACCTTAATCCTCCAAGTAATGTCTTTATTTGGTTAACACTTTAAGAGGTCTTTTGCAACAGATTGTCCCAATGTACTATGTCATTGGACATCTTACCTGCTCTCTCCATGGGCATTGGTTATGGATCCAAGAAGAATACATCCTTGGCAAGTTCAGTATTTTCTTTGTATTCAAACCCTGTTCTCAGGTCACAGTCCTGACGCAATTGAAGAGAAGTTGGCTCGGTATTGTGGCCTACTTCCTATCCAAGGAAGCCAGGGAAGAGTGTGCTTGCTCCTTGCTGGCTCTAGACACTGCCTCTGATGCACTGACCTCTAGTTCCTTGGACTTGAACCAATGGCCTACCATATTGCCTAATCCCAGGGCCATCACCCACATGCCATCTGACCTCTCATCTGACCTGCTGACCTAGGGTTCATTCACGTCTCCAGTCACTAGCCTGTGGTGTTCCTGTTGATCTAGGGTTCTTCAGCCCTTGGAAGCAAACAAGTCAGAAGAAGCTTCCACCTTAACTCCTGATCCACAGACTTGAAGAACACTGGGCTTCGCTGCTTCTACAATTGTGAGAGCCATTTTCTTGATATACAGTGCTCTCTTTCTCTCTCTTATTCTCCCTAAACATATATATTTATATGTACATATATATAATTGTAGGTTAAAAATGAGATTTGCCTCAAAACACGGAACACAGTGTACTAGCTGTATGCCACGGGACAAGCTTGCAATTGTAGCTGTCGAGGAAGGTTGTGGTCGGCATCACCACGTGCTTTCTCCAGACACACAGACAGAACGTTGGTAATACCCCTAGGTTCGCTACGTAATGTAACTTCCTTATGATTTTATATTCACATTTTGGTTCTGTGATTATTTCACTCAACATAGAAAGATAACATTTCCTTAGATTAATTTTAAAACTTCTTCAAAAAGAGTCATTGATCATTTAAAATTCAATTACCTGGACATACCATACATAGTCCACCACTCGTCTGTCAGCTTGCCATACTGTGTCGCCTTATATGATGCTGGAAGCTATGTCACGGGTATTTCAAAAGCCGGCAGGATCACTCAAAGTGAACAGATTTCAGCAGAGCTTCCAGACGAAGAACAGACAATGGAGAAGGACTAGGCTCCCCACTCCGGAGGAAGAAACTTCTGAAAACTACGCCTAGCTTCGAAGCATTTTCAAATACTGAAGCCTAAACAGAGCATTGTCAGAGATATTGCCAGCATTGGTCCTTCGCATCCAAGGGCATTGAAATGTGACTGAAGAGGAGATGATTTCTGGGGGTGGCAACTATGGTGACGTGAGTCCAGTACGGCGGGGCCTTTACGGACGGCATCTGACAACCACAAAGAGCTCAAGCAGGATTTGTTTAGCACCTTGCTGTTTGGATACCTTGGTGGCTTTGCATTTCCCTCTCTTATTACAAAACCCATTTGTCAAGAATGTTGACCCTGAATGTGGTCACAAGAAGTGAATTAGATTTTAAAATGCTGTGGGACACTGTGACAACAATGAGGCCAGCTGCTTCAAACTGTCCAGAAAATGAAGAGACAAAAAGGAAGGGAGCTACGGAGGGAAGAACTATTTGGGATTGAATGAGACTGCAGTGATAGGAATTGATGGAATACTAATTAAGATATTTTAACCAATGGCTACAATACTGGAAATGCTCATTAATGTGTGCCAAGGAATTTGAAAGACAGCCACCTGGCCACTTGACTAGAAGAGATTGGTATTTGTGCCCATTCCAAAGAAATGTGATCCAATAGAATGCAGAAATTATCCAATGCAGACAGCATTCCTTCCTATCACACTTAAGTAAAATTTTGCTGCAGATTATCCAAAATGGTTGCAGCGGTATCAAAAAATAATTGCCACTGGGAACCTGTCCATAGACTAAGAGGCAATCCTTCGAGCAGAACTACGGGCTATTGCAGGGGTTAAGATCGAGAAAGGTGTACACTTTCCCATACTTATTCAATCTACATTCTGGTCAAATAATCTAAGAAACTGGACTGTGTGAAGAAGAATGTGACAAGCAATTTGGAATCATTTACAGTCTGCAACATGCAGGTGGCACAACATGGCATGCTGAAAAGAATGAGGACTTGAGCCACTTACTGAAAGATCTAAGGTTACAGCCTTCATTACAGATTTTCAACTCAATGTAAAAAAAATTCTCACAACTGAACCAATCGACCACATTATGGTAAGTTAATAAAAGATTGGCGTTGCCAAGAATTTCGTTTTACTTGGATCTCAACCAAAGGGCTTAGATGCCACAGTCAAGAAAGCAGATGATGTATTGCCTTGGGCAAATCTGTAGCCAAAGGCTGCTTTAAAGTATCGACAAGTAAAGATGTCAGTTTAAGGACTAAGATACGGCTTACTCAAGCCATAATGCTTTCAATCACCTCCTATACAAGTGAAAGCTGGGTAATGAATAAGGAAAACCAAAGGAGAATTGGTGCCTTTGAATGATGATGTTGGCAAAGGATTTTGAATTATAGATCACAGACTGCTTGGAATGAATAAATCAGTGTTGGAAGATGCCCGGCCAGAATACTTCTTAGAAGTGAGGATGACAAGATGTAATAAAAGTCCTGTGTCGATTTCTTGGCACAGCTTAGTGAGTGCTTCCAACTTGCCTGGGCTGTTTGGCAGCTGAGACCTTCCCCATGATGTGTTCTAACATAATATAAACAACCCCACGATGGGATATTCTCTGAGCAGCAAAGGAAATTGTGTTAGTCTGGGTTGACTAGAGAAACAAATCCAGAGATACTCATATATGTAAGAGAGACCTTTATATCAAAGAGCAGATGCATATTGAGAAAACATCCCAGTCCAGTCCAGATCAAGTCCATAAGTCCAATATTAGTCCATATGTCTGATACTAGTCCATAAATTCCTCTTCACCCTCATGCAGCACATGCAATAATGCAGAATACAGGAAGATCACAGGCCAGTGGTAGATCCAGTGGCAGTGGAAGCATCTCAGCCCTGGTGTGGGTCTTCATGTGGCTCCTCCAGCTCCAGCACTCTGGCTGGCATCAGCGTGGCTCCATGTGGCTTCTCAACAGGAATGTGAAGCAGAGAGAGTGGGTGTTTCCCACCTCTAGGGAGGAAGAGAGGAAAATTCCCAGAATCTTCATGAGAAGGCCACGCCCACAGGGAGGCATCAATCAAGCTGTGGCCTGATTGACAGGTTAGACTCCACCCCTATAACCTATTTAACAAACTTACAAGAAAGTATGTGACTACCACACAAATGTAAAAGGATTGGACAGGTCACTGCCATGCTGTAACTGAAAAAGGAGTTCCTCAGGGGTGTGGCTTACTCCTATTTAAGTAGACTCTCTGAGAAAGCTTGGTCCTTCTTACTGATCCAGATTTCGCATTTGGCTTTTCAACCCACTGTACTGCCTATCAACCCAGAGAGCTACCAAAGGCCTGCCATATTGCTTGTCAATCTTGGATTCATTCACTCTGTAGCCACAGTCTGACTTGCTGACCTTGTGTTCATCCACCTCTGCCACCACCGGCCTGTACTCTTCCTGCTTGCCAGTTCATCTTTTTGCTTCTTGGTTCATCAGCTCCAGCAGCTACTCAAGTTAGCAAAATCCTCCAGCTTAACATCTAAACCATGGACTTTAATCAGATGTCTACAACTGTGTATTAAAATCCTTTCAATATCTAGATATATATCTATCAATAGATATGGATATCGGTCTAGGTCTAGATATAGATATAGCTATCACTGGTTTTGCTTCTCTAGAAAGTAGCCTAGCACACAAGACTTTGCCCTCTCACATACTTTGGCAATGTTATCAGAAGGGACCAGTTGCTGGAGAAGGGCATCACTCTTGGTGAAATAAAGGGTTCGTGAAAATGAGGGAGACTGTCAACAAAATTGATTGACATCGTGGCTACATCAGTGGGCTGAACCATAGTGAGGCCTGTGATGACAGCACCGGCCCAGACAGTGTCTCGGGGCCACAGTTTGTTAGCACAGACTCAGTGGCCCATCAGAACAGTGTCAACAGAGCGGCAGGCCAACTAAGTACAGCAGATGATTGTTGGATTCCAGTTGGATAGAAAAATTAGCTATAAAAGGCATCTGGGGTACAACTAAGGATTTCTAAATATGATTATATGATAATATAAGTGTGTGAAATATTTGAGGTCTGATACCATCATGTGTTTGTATGTGGATTTTTCATTGTTGCTGGTTGTCATAAGATCACAAGTTGAAATATCTAGGTGTGAAGACTTATGGAGTCTGGGACCCTCAACTTATTCAGCACAGTCAATGTGCATGTACAGACATGGCCCCACCATCTGCTCCTGGCGGTTAGGCAGGTCCAATTCACAGCGACCCCATGCGGGCGAGCAGAGCTGCTACCTATGGTTGCAGAGACTCTGCAAATCTTTATGGGGCAGAAAGTTTCATCTTCCTCCCACAGAGCAACCGGTGGGCTTAACCTACCAACCAGATGGTTAGGATCCCAATGCTTAACCTGCTGTGCTACCGAGGGTCATTATACAGGCATAGAGAGAGCAATGAAACAAACATCATGAGATTAACTACTAGTGAATCTGGAGAAGCATTTTTTACCGAATTATTTCAACCTCTCCTTATTTTTCAAAAAAGTAAAAATCAGAGGGAAATTAGGTTGAAAGTGGCAGCATGATAAAAAAAAATCCCATGCTGAATTATATAATTAATATCTTTCTTACAGAATATTTCATTTGAATTATCCTAATAAGAAAAACATAACTTATATGGTGATACGGTGAGGATCTGGTTATTCTCTTAGAAAAATGTTCTAGCATCAGAATCCTAGATCAAAGAACATACACACTGTGAAGTTTATGATGTGGAAATTGCTTGCTTCAAGTGACCGGTTTATGAATGATGACGTCAAGGATGCTTTGCTGGAAGGACAGAGCAGGAACACGTCTCAAAGACAAGAACATCGAAACAAATGTTCTTGGGCTAGGTGAGGTCTCCTTCTCCCCTCTGGGTGTTACCAGGAAACAACGTCTCAGTCTCAGCTAGACTGAGACCAGGCGGATCCAAGAAACTCTAAATCAGCGGTTCTCAACCTGTGGGTCGGAAACACATACTTCCAATGGTCTTAGGAACTGAGACACCGCTCCTCTATCCATCTCCAGGCGGGTCCACCCACATGCAGATGCACCCACATAGGAGTACTTGGTGTGAGGACTGTTACCCAAGCCACACCATGCTTCCAGACAAAATTAAAAACAACAAACAAAAAGACAAAGTTTCACTTGTCATTAGAAATAAATATTTCACAATATATAATTACATATTGTTTTGTGATGAATCACCATGCTTTAATTATGCTCAAGCATGTAACAATGAAAACACATCCTGGGGGTGAGGAAATACATCCTGCGTATCAGATATTTGCATTACAATTCACCACCTAGCAAAATGACAAGGCTGACGTTATGGTGGGGTCACCACCCATGCGGAGCTGTGTGAAAGGGTGGGGCTGGAGGAAGGCAGAGAGCCACTGCTTTACGCTGACCTCTGCAAGTGCTAGATGGAAGGAAACCGTGGGGCTGCTATCGCCAAACTGTTTCAAATATTCAGTGAAAATCAAGCAAGTCCCATACCATAAAGTATGTGACAGAACAGGTTTGCAGCTGGCCCGGGAGATCATTGACAACGATGGGGACCTGAGCGATGCGAGCAGGTTTCACAGGAAGCAATCCACATTTCTCCAGAAGGTCATCAGACCATCAGTTGAGACATCATTTCTCCCGGGACTGCCTGACTCCCATGGCTTATCTAAGTGGGCTGACTTGCCTTAATAAGCATCCTGACTGATGCAGTGTAAAAGGAATGTCTATTGCAAGGCAGAGCGCTGTCACATTTTTGGTTCGGGAGTTTCTCTAACTTTTGAAATATGCTAAACTTTTTAAAATTTAAAGACATTTCTTGTGCATCGATGCAAGGATCAAATGTAACAAACACATTCATCAATAGCGTAAAATAATTTTGTTGGGTAGAACCCAGAAGAGGCTCCACTGTTGTTGGAGTTACTCGTCGCTGAAGGGTTAAGAAAATAGCCACTTGCAGGTGCGGGAAGACTCCGCTGCACCTTAGGCCTTCCTCCTCCTCCTCTGTCAGTTCAGGACCGCGCAGGGCAGAACTCCCTCGGGTTGCCAACGCTGTAATCTTTCTGGAAGCTGACTTCCTCAGCTTTCCCTGTGCAGCAGCTGGTGGGTTTGCACTGCCAACCTTTTGGTGAGCATCCAGCACTTAACCCCCTGTGTCACCAGGGCTTCCGTAAGAAAGAACAAAACAATCCAAAGGCACTGCTATGGGTGGAGTTCAATTCGCAGCTACTCGGCACAGAGTTTCTGAAGCTGTAAATCTTTTCAGCTGCAAAGAGTCTCATCTCTTTCCCACTCAGCTTCCTTCCAAACTCCACAAATTCAAACTCACTGCCATCACGGATGCCCGGTGTGACTCAGAGAGACCCTATGGGACAGGGCAGAACTAACTGCCCCCGACATTCGGGGGTTTTCAACAACCCAAATCTCAGCAGACCAAATGCTGACCTATGTTATATTTCCAGTACTGTGATTATCAGCAGGCTAACCCTTTGCCACCCTCTACCAAGGGCACTGGCCAGTGCGCGTCTCTGGTCCAGAGCGGGAGGAACAAGTTCCTTCTGGGATGCGCACATTTTGCGTCTGCTTGTAAAATACGTCGTAGGAAAGGTCTCATGGTTCTTTCTTGTAGTGGCCTCCTTCCCCAAGCCTCCTCTCAGGAAGAAGAACGAAGAAGGAAAGGGCGCGTTGAGCCGTTCTCCTAGCTTCTGGCCGCAGTGTGTGGTGCTGCTGTCCGGGAAAACAGCCCCAATGCGGGGCCAAAAACAGAGACTCTTCCTTCGCCGTTTCGGAGACGAGAAGCCCAAGTGAAGGACACGGGCTCTCGGATACAACTCGGCCTGCCTTCGGCGGAAATGGTTGCCTTTTCCTGTCCTTGCTGACCCCACCTGGCCTCCAAATTACCCTCACTTAGGCTCTCCGTGCTTCACCTGCTTCGGGGTTCTTGCTTTAAAGACCAGGCTTCCTGGTGTGACAGAGACTGATGGAACCGCCAAGATGATGGTCCTTAGACACCTTAGACAGCCTGGAACTGAACCTACCCCAGGGGTCACCTTTCAGTCCAACAGTCGACGGGCCTGTAAGTGAACAAACAATCCCTCTGAGGAGCCTTCTCCTCCGCACCTACAGTCATGTAGATGGGGGGGGAGGGGTCATACTGCACGCCCCCACCCCAGGAAATTGTTTGTGGCCCGCGATGCTCTGAAATAAAATGAAAATAGAAAAAATTGTTACCAAGAAAATAGCACTTAGGGGAGATGGAGGCAATACCGTACGCACAATTTCCTCGTTCGCCCTTTAACTACTGAAGACCAGTGTACACGTGGCCCGGTGCCTTTCCCGGGGCCCTGTGGACGTGGATCAACGCGCTGACTCAGTTCAGGCAACGCTTGGAAGCGATCTGTCTGCCACTCTCAGTGTCAAGTCATGTAAACAGATCGCAATAGCGAAAAGGTTAAGAAGAGCGCTCTGGGCTGTGCCGTTAGGAATCATACCGAGCGGCAGCGCTAGTTCACATTTTTAGAGGGAAGCCGTTGCGATTGTGCATCAGGTTTGTCAGCTGTCCAACATTTTGTGTTTTTTAATTAGTTACTTTGTTATATTTTCCGGTCACAACATAAGAGGTGAGTGAAAACTAGTAGGAGGAAAGCGCTGGCAAGTTTCAGGTAAAAAAGAATAATTTTAGTTTTATAAATACATTAAATAAAATAAATGTTTAAATGAAAGCAATTATATAGTGTTTTAATTATCCTATCCATATTCCTGAATCTTGACTTCAAAACATACATTTAACAAAATGTGTAAATGTGACGTGGCCGCGTGAATCTTGCCTGTTGCACCCTATGGCCCGCGGTTTACTTGAGTTTGACACCCCTGCTGTAGACCAATGAGGCAGCCAGCCTTTCCCCAAAGCCCGTGCTCAGAAGTCAGGAAGGAAGAGACAAGAAGGGCAGTTGGGCCGGAGAAACCCAGGGAGGAAGTGAGGAAAGTGCTGTTCCCTCCATGGCATGGCAACCGGTGTCACAAGACAAAATGGTTCAAGCTGTTGAACAACTAATTTGTTCTGTGAATTTTCACTCAAATCACAATATAATGATCCCCCAAAAGTGATTATATTGAAACACCTTCTATACTGATATGCCCTCATGAATGAAACAAAGAAAACCCTATTCTCTAATGGATATATTTTTAAAAACAGCTAGGATTCCAACACATGTTTGGCAGGAGCATAATCCAACCCATAACACCACCCTACCTCCACTGTCTTTCTGCTGGTTGCTGATGGGCAGGACCAGGAAGTGGAGGCTCAGGGTCAGACTCATCGGCCATGGGGGGAAAGATGTGGTGGTCTGATTCTGTAACAATTACAGCCCCGGGAACCCCTCACCTGTACCTCAAACGATCTCTATGAGCAGAAATTAGCATAGGGTTTTGTGACCATCAGAGTATGTATTGAGTTCTTAAAAGTGTACTAAAGTCAGTGTTTTTATACTAATAATTCAAATATACAAAGAATCTTGTTTTGTAACACATGCCCTGATCCATAAAAGCTTGAGCTCAAAGCCAAAATGAGTACAAAAATTAAATCAACCCAAGTGTATTGGACAGGGTTCTCTAGAAAGACAAACCAGATTGCTAGTAATTATTTATAAATATATTTATAAAGATAGATATATAATTCAAGAAATGAACCGTTAAATTATATACAGATAGATAATACAAGAAATTAACAGTTAAATTATATAGCAGTGAGACACTAGCAGTCCTTTAAGGTTTTGAGAGCTGCCAGTCCCCTTCTGTAGAGATTGCTGGGCTATATATATCCAGGCAGCAAACAACAAGGCAGGTCCCCAACTGTCATCAACTGTCGGTCCCCAGCTCCAGAGATGAACATTCCAATCGTGTGGGCTTAAAGGGACCTCAACTTACAGCGACACAGTCCACAGGCTAGGCATCCCACAGGTAGTGTACACCTTTAAACTGAGGCACAGAACAAGCAAGGCAAGGCTCACTGAGCCATTTATCCCTCTGCCCTTCAGTTAATCCTACTTGTGTTTATCGACCAGGCTGGCACAATAAACTATAGCACCAAGCAAAAGACCAAGTGGCCGTGCATGTCATTTCAGACTTTGTAATTCTGTTTCAGAGAATCATCAGGTCAAGTATGCTGTGCTGTTACTTCACCCCCTCATCCTTGGCAAGATGGTGAACAAGGAGCTGGAGCTAAGTGAGCAAGACGCACGTTCACTCCCCATTCCGCTCACCTCTCACAAATCCATCCCATCCACTCCCAGTGCACCAAGTCCTCGCAACAGTTCATCCCCCTCGGCCCAAAGAGAACCACATGAGCTGTGTGGGCAATACCGTCTCATTTTCTTTCGTTCTCTCCCCTGTTTAATTACTCACTCCATTTAGTTTTGTTTTTCTCTTTCTCGTTGGGCAAAGATAACTTTGTAGTTGGGTCAATTCGTCTAAGATCTAAAAACAAAGGAAGAGCATGTCCCTTTGACATTTATTAGCATGATGAAAATTCCCAAGTGTGCCCTGAACTATTAATATATACCTCTTATGCTGCACACAAGCTCAGGTCTCTTCTCTCATTAGGCACCCAGGATGATCGCTCTTGGCTGCCAAAATGATTCCCACTGGTTTTCCGTTTAATCCATTGCTAGGAGAAGCAGCTGCTGGTGTAAAAGGAAGCAGTTGGCCTTGGGCACTTATTTCTGGTAGTTGATGTGGGGGCTCCACAGAAACTCCTTGGTTTGACCCTCAGCTTTGGTCGCAAGTTGTGACTGTTGGCATCTCTCTTCCAGGATGCTCTTGCTGGTCATTCTAGATTCTATCAAGCTGGCTTCCAGTCCACTCCACTGCTCTTAGCATCTAAAAGTGCCTCCTGGGGGGTTTCCTACACGATCACTTTTCCTAATGGGAACAATGAATGGTTTTCCTTACTCAGATTACATTGAGATAACCAAATGAAAGGAGTGTCCATGAGATTGTGGAAATATTTCTTTCAAAGGCCCATAAAGCTTCATCCAGCATATCAGACTTGGCTCTGCCCAGCTGAAGGGGAAGGAAAGATGCCATCTTCTCATCTCCCATGAGCTAAACAAAAGCTCTGAGATCTTATGAGTGGCTATTTAAAGTAGTAGATGCTTCTTTCCATTGTTCCCTTATCGTGGAAACTCCCACACCCTCCCTTCAAAATACGGAGGGTCATTACATGCTGTACTTCAGAAATGGAAGTGCTTTATATAAAGGAAGAATCAGCTCAGAGTAGTACTTGCCTGTCACCACTCTGATACGGTAGCAGATTGGGGTGCCCAGGCAAAAGCATGAAACCATAAAGCCCGTCACTCTAAACTCATTGGCTAGCCAGGTCTAGACAACTAATGACATTTAATACATTGTAGCTCACATGGGCACTTCAGTGATTTCACCAGCTTGTGAAATAATTATAAAATGAACTTTTACTGTTCTTTCTTCTCCTTACAATAGCCACCGATTTCACACTGTTTATGATTAGCTGCTAGTACCCAAGGCATAATGGGTAATATGTAGCAAATCTACTGATCATTTTGTTTTTATTTCTCAAGTAATTTGCCAGCCTAAGGCAAACTTTCTTCAGTCCAGGGGGCAGTTCCTGGAGATTATTAGGTTAAATGCCTCCATTTGAAAGGGGCTCAATTGAAATCCAGAAGCAGCTTTAATGATGGATAATCAAGCAAGGATGTCACTAGTAACATTTCAGGAGGTACATGGAATATACCTGGTATTAATTGCAGTTCTGCCAATACCGTCACCATCTTATCGTCACCTCACTCCGCAGCATCCACAGAGGGCAGGGTATCATTCCTGCCCTTGAATTCAGTGTGTAGTGGAAAGTAAACGCCCATGTCAGCATGGGCAGATTTTTAAAAGGAACATCACTATTGCACTATTTTCCCTACCGGCTGCTCAGTCTGATCTCAGGAAGCCAACCAATTTAATCCTATTGTTGCTATTGATATTGGGTGACGCCGAGTTAATTTCAACCCAGTAAACCTGCTTCAAAGTGTTTTCAGGATTGTAATCGTAAAGGAAAGGTAAAGCTGTTGGTGCAGTAGGCAAATCCTCAGCTGCTCACCAAAAGTTGGCAGTCTGAATCCACCAGCCCCTGTGTGGGAGAACAACGAAGCTACTGGCTTCAGTAAACTTTACAGCCTTAGAAACTCAGTGAGACAGTTGTTCATATTTGGGTACTAGCAGTTAATCGTAAGCAGTATGAACTGGGTAGCTGTTGTAAGCAGAAGATAGAGTAGTAATGGTTAATTTTATAATTATTTCACAAGCTGGTAAAATCACTGAAGTGCCCATGTGAGCTACAATGTATTAAATGTCATTAGTTGTCTAGCCTTGGCCCGCCAACAGTTGTCTTCTGTCCTCTTTAAAGTATTAAAACATAGAATTTTTTTAAAGGTATTAAAACACAAGGTGTTGCTTTAAGGACTAAGGTGTGCCTGACAGGTGCCATGGTCTTTGCAATTATCTAGTATGCATGTAGGAGCCCTGGTGGCACAGCAGGTTATGAGTTAGACTGGTAACTGCAATGTCAGTGGTTTGAAACCACCAGGCACTCTGCTGAAGAAAGATAAGGTTTTCTACTCTCATAAAGCAGCACAGTCCTGGAAACCTACGGGGCAGTTCTTTTCTACCCTCTCCTATAGGTTGGGATCAACTCAATGGGAGTGAATTTGGTTTGGGGTTTTTGAGTATGCATGTAAAAGCAAAAGAAGAACTGATATATGTGAATTACGGAGTTGGTGAAATATGCTGAATATACCACCAGCTATGTATTAGTCAATGTGTGAGCTAAGGTGGCTCATGTGTACTTATTTACTGATCTGTTGTGAATTATTGCACATTTTTCTCACCACATAAAAGGTAGAGTGGGCATTGGTCTCTTTCCCAACCCTGTAGCATCTTCCTATAGAACCAAAGGGTCTTTTCAATTCCCGACAGTGAGTAAACAAAGCAAGGTATGCATGAGCTTCATTAATAAGTGAAGTCATAAAGAAGATAAGAAACTGGGTCAACACAGTGGAGCAAAAAATTCCCCATGCATGGCAATGATTGCGAGAGAGGGGCAGGTCCAGGTAACATCTGTTTGTTCAACATAGGGCCACTATGAGTGGGAACTCATTGGATGGCACCTGCCAATAGGAGCCCTGGTGGCATAGTGGTTAAACATTAGGCTGCTAACTGCAAGGTCATCAGTTCAAAACCACCAGCTGCTCCTTCCATAATCCTGGAAACTCACAGGGGCTGTTCTCTCCTGCCCTGGAGGGTCACCGGGAGTCGCCATTGACTCAATGAGGGTGAAATTGATTTTCGTCTTTTGTTTTTGAAACAATATGCGTCAGAATCAACTCAAAATTTCATAAGAGCGTTTTGTTTTTTAATAAATCATTTTATTTGGGGCTCTTACATTTCTTATAAAAATCAATATATCAATTGTATCGAGCAAATTTATACATATGTTTCCATCATCATTTTCAAAACATTTTCTTCTGCTTGAGCCCTTGGTATTAGCTCCTCTTTTTTTCCCTCCCACCCTCATGAACCCTTGATAAATTATCATTATTCTTTTCATATCTTACACCATCCGCTGTCTCCCTTCACCCACATTTCGGTTGTTCATCCCCCTGGGGTGTGTGTGGGGGTGTTACATGTCAATCTTTGCCATTGGTTCTCCGCTTCTACCCTGCTTCCCCTTACCTCATGGTATCACTACTCCCATTATTGTTCCTGAGGGGTTTATCTGTCCTGAATTCCTTGTGTCAAGAGGTCTTATCTGTACCAGTATGCATGCTCCAGTCTAGCCAGATTTTTAAGGTAGAACTGAGTTCAAGATAGTGGTGGAGAGGAAGCATTAGTGAACTAGAGGAATGTTGTTTGTTTCATCAGTGCTATACTGCACCCTGGCTGACTCCTCCCTTCCTTGTGATCTTTCTGTGAGGGGATGTCCAATTGTCTACAGATGGGCTTTGGGTCTCCACTCTGACTCCCCTTGTTCGCATCAATATGATTGTTTGTTTGGAGTCTTCTGATTCCTGATACCTGATTCCATCGACACCTCATGAAAACACAGGCTGGTGTGTTTCTTTCATGTGGGCTTGGTTGCTTCCCTGCTAGATGGACACTTCTTTAACTCTAATCTTTTAAGACCCCAGACACTATCTTTTGATAGCCGGGCACCATCAACTTTCATCAACACATTTGCTTAAGCACCCATTTTGTCTTCAGCAATCGTGTCAGGAAGGTGAGTATCACAGAATGCCAGGTTATTAGGAAAAAGTGTTCTTGTATTGAGAGAGTATCTGAGTGGAGGCCCAATGTCCACCTGCCACCTTGATACTTAACATACAAATATATGTACATAGACCTATATCTCTATCATTATATGTTAATATATGTATATATGAACATCTATAAATGTTGTTTGCCTCATAGTTCTGTCCACAATTTCCTTTTATTTTCCTCCTGTCCCACTATCATGTTCAACCTTCATTCAGCTCTCAGTACTTCCTCTCAGCAACACTGCACTTCATCAAACCCCACCAGGCACTCTAATCCCTCCTCGCCATCAATTTTAGATCTCTTGTTGTTCCCTTGTTCTTGGGTTTGTTGCTCCCCACTCCCTTTTTCCCACTTCCCCGTCTCCACTGTCACCCCAGGAACCATCAGTCCCACTGTTTTCGCCTTAGGATTGTTTATCTTGCCCATCTTATATAGCTGGACATGAAAAAAGAGAAGAAAAAGGGAGAGAGGGAGCAATAAATAGTTCCAGGTCTGTCTGCTGACCCTTATGTATGTTTTCTGATCAAGTCTGTTAAGGTGCAAACCCTGCCCACTGAGTCTAAAGGCTATTTTCAGGATTGCTCAAGGACTTTTTTGCTTTGCTCCCCTTGCTGCTCTGTTGTGCTCCCTTCCTGTTTCACCCCAGTGTGGAGGGATCTCATGAGAGAATTTTAGGGGTGCTGATTGTCATACCTTTCTCCTGCAGAGCAGCTGGGTGTCTTCGGGCTACCAATCTCTTAGCAGATGGGAGTTTAACTGTTGTTCTACCAGTGACATGCTTAAAAGAAGAAGAAAAGAGAGGAAGGATAAGGAAAAGGAAACGAGTGGGAGAAAGCACACTAATCATAGATTGGACACACCAGGCCCATCATCTTTCCAAACGTTGCATCTATGCCCCACATTATTCTCATCAAAAATTTACAGAGTGGCTTTTACTCTATTACCTGCTTTATACAGCTGAGGTATGTGTATCAGATAAAGCAGACTACAAATCATAGCACTGGAGGGCATTAACTCTCAGGTTTTTACCAGCTGAACAAACAGGGATGATTTGAAAATCAATGTCAATAACTTCCCATTTTTTCAGAGTGTAGTGTTCTGGAAAGTGGTTCTTCATGCTGTTCTCTGTCCTGCCAGTGAAAAGCTAAAATCTGTAGCCTCCTCACCTATGAGGAGGCCATTTCACATGACAGTGGTGTTTGCATGTCTTTGGGCTCATCGCCTACTCCATCCCCAATGGTCCTTGCTTCTCCTTCTACCGCTGTTCCTTCTTTGTCATCCTCAAACTCATTTCTGGCATTCATTAATCTCTAAGTCTTTTCTAACGACTCTTACCAGTGAACTAGAATCAATGGAGAGAAGGGCATAGGATGGCTAGTGGGACTTAATCAAGGGCAAATGTAGCAGAGAGGAATTACTAAACCCAAATGAAAGCCGAACATGATGGTGGGACAAGGGGAAAGTAAAAGAAAATAGAGGAAAGAACCAGGAAGCAAAGGACATTTATAGAGGTCTAAATACAGGCATGTACACATGTGAACATATTTATATATAACAAAAGGGGACTAGATCTATGTACTTATGTCTATGTGTTAAGAAGTTTGCAGATGGACTTGGGCCTCGACTCAAGTACTCCCTCAACATTTTGTTCTAATAACCTGGCATTCTGTGCTGCTCACCTTCCTGACATGATAGCTGAAGATAAAATGGGTACTTAAGCAAATGTGATGATGGGGCCTGGCTATCAAAAGATACAGCATCTGGGGTCTTAAAGGCTTGAAGAAGACAAGCGGCCATCTAGCTGAGAAGCAACAATGCCCACATGGCTTTGTTGATCACAAGATGTTGATGGGATCAGGTGTCAGGCATTTAAAACCCAGAACAAAATCATACCCAAAATGAATGAGGGGTGGGGGTGGGTCATGGAGTGGAGACCCCAATCCCATCTGTACACAATTGGACATTCCCTCACAGAAGGGTCACAAGGAAGATGTGAGCCAGTCAGAGTGCAGTATAGCACCGATGAAACACACAACTTTCCTCTAGTTCAGCAGTTCTCAACCTGTGGGTCGTGAACTCTTTGGGGGTCAAACGACCCTTTCACTGGGGTTGTCTAAGACCATCGGAAAACACATATTTCCGATGGTTTTAGGAACCGAGACACCACACCTCTATCGTCTCCAGGCAGGTCCGCCCACTTGCAGATAACACCCGTATAGGAGCCATCAGCGTGAAGACTGTTACCCAGGCTACACCATGTTCAAGACAAAAGTTCATTTATAGAATACACTTGAGTCTCAGACAACCCGATTATCAGCCAAAGCACCTAATTTTACCACAAAAACTGCCTTAGAAATGTGCAAATGTCAGACAGTGTCAGATATGACAAAATAATTATTCATAAATTATCAAGGGTTCATGAGGGAGAGGGCATGGGAGAGGGAGGGAGGAAAATGAGGAGCTGATGCCAAGGGCTTATGTGGAGAGTGGGTGTTTTGAGAATGATGAGGGTAATGAATGTACAAATGTGCTTTATATAATTGATGTATGTATGGATTGTGATAAGAGTTGTATGAGCCCCCAATAAAATGATTAACAAATATATTTACACTAAATAAAGGGAAAAAAGTGCAGAAAAACTCAGCTTATACATGAGTATATATAGTATTTGTAATTAGGAATAAATATTTCACGATATATAATTACATATTGTTTTGTGATTAATCACTATCCTTTAATTATGTTCAATTTGTAACAATGAAAATATATCCTGCATATCAGATATTTACATTATGATTCATACAGTAGCAAAATTATAGTTATGAAGTAGCAACAAAAATAATTTTATGGTTGGGGGGGTCACCATAACATGAAGAACTATATTAAAGGGTCACAGCATTAAGAATGTCGAGAACCACTGCTCTAGTTCCTTAATGCTTCCTTCCCCCCACTATCATGACCTCAATTCTACATTATAAATCAGATTAGACCAGGACATGCACATCGCAACAAATAAAAGCCTGCAACACAGGGGATCCAGGATAGAAAAACCCCTCAGGGCCAACAATGAGAATAGAGATACCAGGAGGATAAGGGGAAGGTGGAGGGAGAAAGGGGGAATCGATCACAAGGATCAACATATAACCCCCTCCCAGGGTGACGAACAACAGAAAAGTGGGTGAAGGGCTACAGAGGATGATGTAAGATATGAAAATAATAATCTATAATGTATCAAGGGTTCATGAGGGAGGGGAAAGTTAGGAGCTGATATAAAGGGCTCAAGTAGGAAGAAAATGTTTTGAAAATGATGATGGCAACATATGAACAAAAGTGTTTGATACAATGGATGATTGTATGAATTGTGGTAAGACATGTAAGAGCCCTCAATAAAAGTATTTAATTAAAAAATATTTTACCAGTTATGATGATAAAAATGCATGGTATTCACATCCCTTTTCTTTTAAAATTATAGACTCAGGATTGGAATGGAGGAAGTGATTTTAAGGGTTCTTACCCTAACCTACCGAGCTGTGATTCCACAAGCCAGCTTCCCAACGTAGGTCAGTCCCTTTTTACATTATGCCAACAAAGACAAGTGTTCCTTAATTAATTTGATTAATTTGGAGCAATAGAGAAAGACATTTACTCATTTTTTTAATCCCTTCTCATACACAAAACTGAAAATTTTTACAAGATTAATTCTTCTTCTTGGGTGTCTTCAAGTCAGCCCTAATCCATCGTGACCTTAAGTATAAGGGACAATACTGACGCCTGTGTCATCTTCATCGTGGTGGTGTAGTGGGTTCTGCTTTGGGCTGCTAACCCACAGTCAACAGTTTGAAACCATCGCTGCTCTGTAGGAAAAAGATGAGGCTTTCTGTTTCCAGAAAGAGTTCCAGTCTCAAAAGCCCACACTTCAACCCTGCCCTACAGGGTCACTCCGAATCAGAATCAGCTTGAGTACCACTTTCATAATTGTTGCTTTGAATTCTATTGTAATTCTTTTTCAATTTTTTAATTTAATAGTTTTATTGTCAGATACTTCACAAATCATGCAACTCAGTAGTTGAATCATCTTACTCATGGAGTATTTCTGCCAAATATGATTTCCTTTTCTCAGGATTGGCCTTTCCTGGTGATGTGTCTAAAGCAAATGAGCCAAATTCTCACCATTCTCACTTTTAGAAGCATTCTGGTTGTATTTCTCATAAGATGAATTGGTTCCTACTCTGACAGTCTGTGGTATGTTGGATACATTTAAATGTGGTTGTTATTTTTGTCGTTAGATGCCATTGAGTCAGCTCCAACTCCAGCAACCCTAATGATGACAGGACAGAACAGTCTCCAATCCGCCGCCATCCTCATCATTGTTCCTACGGGTGAGCTCAGTGTTGCAGCCACTCGCTCAATCTCATTGTAATCTTCTATTTGCTAACCCTCTACTGTACCAGGCTCAATGTCCTTGTTCAGGAAGTGGTCCTTCCTGAATACAGGTCCAAAGGACTTGAGATGAAGTCTTGCCATCCTTGCTTCCGAGGGGCACACTGGCCGTTCTACCAACGTAGATTTGCTTATTCTTCTAGTAGTCCGTGACCCATTCAAGATTCTTTGCCAACACCGTAATTCGAAGTCACCAATTCTTCTTCATTCTTCCTTAATTATTGTCCAGTGTTTACATACAAATGAAGCAATTGAAAATAATACAGCTTGGAGCAGTATTAGTCTTCAAAGTGATATCATGGCTTTTTAAGTCTTTAAAAGAGATATTTTGCAGCAGATTTGGCTAAAGCAATGTAATTTGATTTCCTGACTGCTCCATTCATGGGAGCTGATTGTGAATCTAAGTAAATTTGAATCCGACTTCGATCTTTTCTCCATTTATCATTATCTTGTCTACTGGTCCGATTGTAAGGACTTTTGTTTTCTTTTATGCTGACGTATAAACCATATTGAAGGTTAGTCTTTGATCTTCATCCGTAATTGCTTCAAGTTGTCTTCACTTTCAACCAAGCCCAAAATATGTCTCATAAATCTAAAAGTTGGTAGCAAAGTGGTGTGCAAGTGTGTATGTGATAAATATTATTTTTGTCAGCTTGGCTGTAACGGGGTTCTCAATAGTTTGTCAGTTAATGCCTAGCATGCCCCCCATAATGAGATCTCCTGCTTCTAAAATCCTGGTAAGGTGATGCTGTAGACAAGTTGGCTTGTTTTTTGTTTGGTCTAGATTCTGCATTTGGCTTTTCAGCTCTGATCTAGGACTTGAGTCAATGGCCTGCCAGATTGTCTGCCAGTTCTGGGAGCTATCAATGACCTATATATACCCTTTGGATTCACTCATCTCTGCCCTGCCAACCTTGGATTAATTCCCCGTTGTAGGAAGAAGCCTACCATTTTCCTGTCCATCCTGCGTTCATCCACATTTGCAGTTATATGAGTCAAGAGAAGCCTAGAGCCTAACATCTGGCCCACGGACTTCGAAATTGCCTGTTTCTATAACTGTGTGGGCTATTTCCTTGGTATGAAAATCCTCCATACATACACATCTTAAGCTTCACTAGTTTTGCTTGTCTAGAGAACCCAGTCTAAGGAAATGTATCTCTAAGTCCTCTAGGTGATTCTCATTTACTTTACTTTAAAAATATTAATAATAGTGCTAAGTGGTTCAAATAGTAAGAAAGAATAGAAGGCATACAGCAAAAAAATATCGCCTCACTTCTATCATGTATCTGATTCTTCTTCCTTTTTTAAAATCATTTTATTGGGGACTCATACAACTCTTATCGCAATCCATACATACATCCATGGTGTCAAGCACATTTGTACATTTGTTCCCATCATCATTTTCAAAACATTGTCTTTCTACTTAAGCCCTTGGTATCAGCTTCTCATTTCCCCTCCCTCCCCGACCTGCCCTCCTTCATAATTTCTAAATTATTAGTATTATTATTTTATGTCTTACAGTGACCAGTGTCTCCCTTCACCAAGAGAAAAGATGGACTTTTCTGTCGTCCGTCCCCCTGGGAGGGGGGTATAGGCAGATCATTGTGATCAGTTCCCCGCAGCTCCCCCACCTTCCCCTTGCCATTCTCCTAGGGCTACTCTCAATATTGGTCCTGAGGGGTTTATCTGTCCTGGATTGCCTGTGTTTCCAGATCCTATCTGTACCAGTGCATATGCTCTGGTCTAGTCAGATTTTTAAGGTACAATTGTGGTCATGACAGTGGGGAGAGGAAGCATTATAGAACTACAGGAAGGTTGTATGTTTCATCGTTGCTATACTGCACCCTGACTGGCTCATCTTCTCCCCACGACCCTTCTATAAGGGGATGTTAAGTTGCCTACAGATGGGCTTTGGGTCTCCATGCCATGCTCCCCCTCATTAACAATGATATGAATTTTTGTTCTGGGTCTTTGATGCCTGATACCTGATCCTATTGACACATCATGATCACACAGGGTTCTTCCATGTGGGCTTTGTTGCTTCTGAGCTAGATGACCACTTATTTATCTTCAAGCCTTTAAGATCCCACACACTATATCTTTTGTTAGCTGGGCACCATCAGCTTTCTTCACAACATTTGCTTATGCACCCACTTTGTCTTCAGTGATGCTGTCGGGAAGGTGAGCATCATAGAATGCCAGTTTAATAGAACAAAGTGTTCTTGCATTGAGGGAGTAATTGAGTAGAGACCCAATGTCCATCTGCTACCTTAATATGAATCCTATCAATTTATGCACATAGATCTATTTCCCCATAATCATATATAAATATATTTACATATGTGCATGCCTGTATTTAGATCTCTATAAATGCCCTTTGTCTCTTAGTTCTTTCCTCTATTTCCTTTTACTTTCCTCTTGTCCCACTATCATGCTCAACTTTCATTTGGGTTTCAGTAATTCCTCTCGGTTACATTGCCCTTGACCAAACCCTATCATGCCTCCTGCACCCTCCTCGCCATCAATTTTAGATCACTTGTTGTTCCTGGGTTTGTTAACACCTACTTCCTTTTCCCCACAACCCCCTAGCCCATGCCCCACCCCCCCACCCGAACTATCAGTCCCATTGGTTTCTCCTCCGGATTATTTATCCGGACTATCTAATCTAAATAGAACTGCAGAGATAATAATATGCACAAAAACAAGACAGAGTCCAACAAAGCAACAAAAGAAAACAACAACAAACAATGACAAAAAAGAAAAACCTGTAAATAGTTCAAGGTCTGTTTGTTGACCTTTAGGAGTGTGTTCTGATCGAGTCTGATGGGGCTCCATGCCCTGGCCCCAAAGTTGAGTTTTGATATTCCCGGGGGGAATTAATTGCTCTGCTCCCCTTACTGTTCTGTTGCACGCCCTTAGTGTTTTGCCTCAGTGTGTTGGGGTCAGATTGGGCACAGTTCCTGAGACTGTGTCTCCAGTGTTGTGCCACATAGGGCTATGGGTCAGTGAGGGACATCGTGTCTCATATTGGGGCCGGCCCTATGGTCCTCTCTGTGCATTGGCTGCTCTGAGCAGAAATATTGTCCTCAGGGCTTGGTGAGCCAGGATGTGCTTCACTCTTTATTCCCCTCCCCCTTCATTTGCTCCTGTGTGCTCTATCAGCCAAGTCCCTCTTCCTGAGCTGTAGCTTCAGTGCTGTCCTCTGAAGGGAAGGCTGGCCTCTCACCTCTCTCCTCTTAAGTAGGAAGAAAACATCTCAAAATAAGTTGAATTATCTTAATATAAGAGGTACACAAATAAAGTATTTATTAGGAGAAATAAAGTGAACTGAAATTTGTGGCTTTATTTTCTTCTTTTGTGTTCTTCTCCCTTGGTAAAACCTAAGTAGCTTTATCTATACTGTACTGTGGTCCAATTCACAAAGACCCACAAATCTCTCATCACCTTTTTCTGCCAGGAATCCGTACAGAGATTTCAGTTTCTGGCTTGTTTGTGTATTTAATGAGGGGTGGGACAATCTCGGGGGACTCCTTGGAATGTCGAAGGCTGGGTTCTTTTTTTATTTTTATTTTCTATCACATCTCTTTAGGGTATTAGGTGTTACTACCTTTTGAAGCTCCTACTTTCCTATAGGATTGAAAGAAAACCCATAAATTGGTTTTTTTTAATTATTTCTTAAATGTGTTGTAATAGTTCACAAGGGGTTTTCCCCCAAAAGAGTATCGTATTTCATCCTTCTCAATATTGAGTACAGGCCTTTCCACGGCAATGTCTCGGTGGATTATGCTGGCTTTTTAATGTTCCAGCGTGTTTCTTCTTTCCTCGTATACTGCAGTTTTCTACAAGTTGCTAACTAATCACACTAAGCCCTCTCTAGTCATCTAGAGTAGAAATTTTGAACTGGTTATAATGTACCAGTTATTAAAGGCAGGCTGTATATGGAACTGTGTGAAGAGAAGTAGTACCTACAGGAGGTACCAGGTAAAGCTCCTACTCTACAATAGCATGCTACAGCAGTACATTCTAAAATACTTCACAAATATTTGTCTTTTACTAATTTGTTTGGTTTATTTTCAGTTCTAAACTCAAAACTTTAAGAGGACCATGAGAATTTTGATAATTCTATACCATTAGAAATGTAGTAATTCTATAATATTAGAAAAGCATTAGAGTGAAGAACATTTTCCCTCCTCAGAGCCCCGGCAATCAGGTGGATGTAGCTAGATTTATTCATTCCCTTACTACCAAGTTTGTTTTGACTTATAGCGACCCTATCTATAGAACTGCCTCCTAAGGTTCCCATAGCTGAAATCTTTATTGTAGCTGATTGCACCATTTTCCTCCCACAGAGCAGCTGATCGGTTTGAACTCCCAAACGTTTGGCAGTCAACTGAAAGCTTTAACCGATATGCCATCATGGCATCCCATCTATTCCATAGTGAAGATCATTTATTTTACATTTTGTATCTGTAGTACATTGACATAATTCTGAATTCCTAAAGTAATTCAACGTGTATAGTGAATAATTCCACTTCTCATTCCAGCCAATTAGTTCCCTGTCTGGAAGCAACCACTATTCTGTTTCCTGTGTATCATTCTGGAGAGATTCTGTGTTTAGGCATATTTGTAGAGTTATTCCTGTTTTTCCTCCATATTACAAAAATGCCTTAATATACTTATTGTTCCAAACCTACCTTTTCTCCCACTTGACAATATATCCTGGCAAACTTTTACTCTGTGTACAATTAACTTTCTCTTTTTTTTCTATGGTTTCAAGTATTTGCCTGTATAGGCATTATTTATCTTGAAAGACTCATAGTGGCGGATTTTTTGCTGTGTCTCTGAACTTTATTTTTCAATGAGTAAACTTATGCATGTCTTATTTATACATTTTGGAAAAGAAAACATGTTTATACATATTGGAAATATATTTGTTGCATAATTTCTAAGTGGAAGCAGCTGGGTCAAAAATATATGCAGTTAAATTTTTTAGAGGTAATGTCTAACAATAGACAAAGATCTTAGATGGTTAACTCAAGATTAGAGAAATGATTCTTAATTGATTTAAAGCAAGGCCAATGTTTCCTAACAAGAAAGTAGGAATTGTGAACCTTGGGTAATTGTGCACTTGGGGACCTACTTAACACTTTGTGAAATATTATTAACTGAGGCATCTGGGAGAGAAGAGAGGAAGAAGTTATTCTCTTGCTGACTCGACTGCTCTCCAGTGTCCTTTGTACTTGTCCCTCGAGCCTCAGAGGCAAGCAGCAAATTAACCTCCATAAACCTTGAGGGTTTCCATTTCTGTTAACCTGGATCTGGCAGTCTCATGGCCAACTGAGATGGCACATACTCAAAACAAACGTTTTTCATTCAAATGACTTACCTTAAAAAGTAGACAGCTGGCAAGAAAGGAAAAAGGACCCTGGGGGATGCACATGATCACTACACTCAGCTGCTAAATGAAAGCTAAGGTCCAAGACTACCCACAGATACCTCTGGAGAACGACCTGGTGATCCTGGGATGTGAAGTTCTACTCTGACACCCTTAGCACTGCCATGATTAGACGTCAACTGAGATCAGCTCATTTAGGATGTGTCCTCATTAAACTACTTGTTCAGCCTCATGGGCCACTGTCCGTGGTGCTGACCTGTGGCTACAGGATGTATCATGATTCCTTTTCCTAGTCTTCTCCAAACTCGTGGACATTGAGTTGATTCTAACTCATAGTGACCCTATAGGATCAGACAGAACTGCCCCTGTGGGTTTCTGACGCTGTAACTGTTTACTGGAGTCTAAAGCCTTGTCTCTCTAGACTTGAACAGCTGTGGTTAGCAGCCCAACGTGTAGCCCACTAGCACTGGAGGTGTATTGCTTATGCTGCTAACCACAAGGTCAGTACTTTGAAACCACCAGCTGCTCCATGGAGGAACCATGAGGCTTTCTTCTCCCATAAAGAGTTACAGTCGCAGAAACTCACAGGGGCAAGTCTACCCTGTCCTATAGGGTCATTATGAATAGGAATGAATTCATAGCAGTGAGGTTTCTTTGTTTGCTTGTGTTTGTTTTTCAGAACATTACAGAATCCTATGCAAACTCTCTCAGGAATTTTGAACCAAGGAGGTAAGAAGGGTGAAAAAGAGAAAGGCATCTTATAGAGACAGAACATTTGCGAGGTTAAATGAAGAATTAAGAATGACACAAGATTTGGTATTGTTTCCAAATGATCATAGATTGTTAGGTACACTTGAGGCAGTTCCTGCTCATAGCAACCCCATGAACAACAGAACAAAGCACTGCCCAGGCCTGTGTCGTCCTCACACTGTTGCATCCCGTTGCTGCAGCCACTATGACAATCCACTTCGTTGAGGGCCATCTTCTTTTACATGGACCTTCTAATTTACCAAGAATGAAGTCTTTCTCCAAGGACTGGTTCCTGATAACATGTCCAAAGTACATGAGACAAAAAATCCTACCATTCTTACTTCTAAGGAACATTCTCGTTATTTTCTTCTAAGATAGATTTGTTTATTCTGGCAGCCACTGAGCTTTCAGTAGGCTTTGTCAACACCATAATTCAAGAGTACACATTCTTTTCCAGTCTTCTCTATGCATTGTCCAGCTTTCACATGCCTGTGAGGTGATGGTCAACACCATGCCTCTCAGTCCTCACAGTAACACTTTAGCTTTGGAACATTAAAAAAATAATCTGCAAAAGATTTTCCCATGCCATATGTTCTGTTTTCTAGGATATCGTTTCCATAGGCATTGATTGTGGATCTGAGAAAAATTAACTCCCTGACAATTACATTATTTTCTGCATTACTATGATGTTATTGATTAGTTCAGCTGGGTGGATTTTTGCATTCTTTAGGTGGATGTGTAATCTATACAGAAGACTACCATTCTTAATTTTGATCATAGATACCAAAATATCATACGCCCTCAAAAATCATTTACCCCTTCTGCCGTAGTGGGGACAGAAACGCATGTGCAGTGGCGTATGCACTCCACTATATGTGCAAGTGTTCCCTGAGGAGGCCAATGAAAGCTAGACTACAGGAAGTACCATGGAATGAGTTACCATGTGGGTTTCTTGAGTGGGTAATTTTAGATATACATAGATTTTTTCCACCTGCCTAAGAGGTTTAACTGTAATCCTGCCAGGGGCTGGGAATAGACCGGATAACCTCTGGGGACCTTCACAATATTTGAAGTTGCGACATCAATGAAAGCATTCATCCTACTCTTACTCTTTATCTCTGCCTGAGTTTCAGAGCAGCCTGGATTTAAACTAAAGTAACATCACAGCCTATGCTTATTATTTTTCTCTTATCTAAAGTCAGTTGCTTTCCAGTGTTGTTTTACGACCCACAAGAAGTTAATAACTTTCTCAACCTGTCAGTTCTCTCCCTAGCAGCATGAAAGCATAATGCAGAACATAAATTCAATCAATTCCATTCAATTCTCAAATGCTTCCCTGAAATTGGAGGATCTTCTATTTGCATGATTAAGTTCAAAACCCATTTATGCCTTGGTACAAAAAGGAGAAGGGAACTTTGAGTTTATGTAGAGTGCAAATATTTAAAAATTAAGTGTTTTCATATTTCTGCATTTGATTTGATTTTAATTTTTTAATGGTCGATGTTCAAATTGAGGAAAATATATACGTAATATTAGGGATTATGCCAAAGAGTTCATAATTGCTCAAACGTATATTCCAATACTTTAAATGGCTTCACTGGCAATGTGGCTGGCTTGGGGATGCCTCGCCTACCAGCCGTCCAGATGCTGGCTCACTAGGAAGGATTTCCAGAGGACTCTGGAAATATGTCTGATCCCAAGTAGGGTAAGTAACCTCTTCTTTCCCATGGCTTATCTGCTTCTGTTTGTGAGCATTGACCCTTTGTTGTTGTTGTTGTTGCTGTTGTTAATAATTTTATTGGTGGCTCTTACAGCTCTTATCACATTTGTACATTTGTTGCCATCATTGTTGTCAAAACATTTTCTTTCTACTTGAGCCCCTCCTTCCCTCCACCTTTCCTCTCTCATGATCCCTTGATAATCTATAAGGTTTTTTTTCATGTCTTACACCAACCACCGTCTCCCTTCACCCTCTTTTCTGTTGTCTGTCCCTCTGGGTGGGGTTTCTATGTTGATCATTGTGATAGATTCCCCCTTTCTCCTCACCACCTTCCCCTTATCCTCCTGGTGTTGATACTCTCATTATTGGTCCTGAGAGTTTTATCTGTCCTGGATTCCCTGTGTTGGGAGCTCTTATCTGTACCAGTGTACATCCTCTGGTCTAGCCGAATTTGTAAGGTAGAATTGGGGTCATAACAGTTTTGGGGGGAAAGCATTAAAGAACTAGAGGAAAGTTGTATGCTTTGTCGGTGCTAGACTGCACCCTGCCTGGCTCGTCTCTTCCTTTGACCCTTCTGTAAGGGGTAAGGGACTATCCAGTTGACTACAGATGGGCTTTGGTTCTCCACTCCATCCTCCCCTTCATTCACATCGATATGATTTTTTTTGTTCTGGGTCTTTGATGCCTGGTACCTGATCCCATCAACACCTTGTGACCATTCAGGCTGGCGTGCTTCTACCATGTGGACTTTGTTGTTTCTCAGCTAGATGGCTGCTTGTTTACCTTCAAGCCTTTAAGACCCGACACACTGTATCATTTGATAGCCAGGCACCATCATCTTTCTTCACCACCCATTTTGTCTTCACTGATCATGTTAGGAAGGTGAGCATCACAGAATGCTGGGTTATTAGAGCAAAGTGTTCTTGCATTGAGGGAGTACTTAAGTGGAGGCCCAATGTTCGTCTGCTGCCTTACTATTTAACAAATAAATATATTTACATGGATCTATTTTCCTATAAGTATATATAAACATATTTACATATGTACATGCCTGTATTTAGACCTCTATAAATGTCTTTTGTCTCCTAGTTCTTTCCTCTATTTCAGTGATGCTCAACCTTCCTAATACCGCAAACCTTTAATACAGTTCCTCATGTTGTGGTGACCCCCCAACCATAAAATTACTTTGGTTGCTACTTCATAATTGTAATTTTGCCACTGTTCTGAATCGGGTGGCCCCTGTGAAAGGGTTGTTTGACCCCCAAATGTGTCACGCCCACAGGTTGAGAATCATTGTTCTATTTCCGTTTACTTTCCTCTTGTCCCACTATCATGCTTAACCTTCATTTGGCTTTTATTAATTCTTCTTGGCTACATTGTCCTTGATCAAGCCTTGATCTAGATAAGATAGTCATGCAGAGACAATACTAAGCACAAAAACAAAACAAAGCAAAACATAACAACAAAATAAAACAATAACAAACAAAAAAACAACAGCAAAAAAAAGAAAAGCCTATAAGTTCCAGGTCTGTCTGTTGACCTTTATGAGTGTTTTCCAGTTTCCCACACCTTGGACCCAAAGTTGATTTTTAGTATTCCTCTGGGACTTGGTTGCTTTGCTCCACTTGCTGCTCTGTTGCACACCCTTATTGGTTTTTCCTGGTGTGGTGCGGTCAGATTTGGTGCAACTCCCACACTGTGTCTCCAGTGTTGTCTCCCATAATGCTATGGGTCAGTGAGGGCCATGTGTCTCGTGGTGGGGCTGGCCCTATGGTCCTCTCTGTACATTGTCTGCTCTAAGCCAGCATATAGTCCTAGGGGCTTGGTGGGTCCGGATATGTTCCACTCGCTCTCTTTCCCTCTTCATTTGCTCCTGAGCAGCAACACCTCTCTCCCTGAGCTATAGCTTCAGTGCTGTCCTCTGAAGTGGCTCCTTCTGGGGTGGGGCTGAGGGGAAGGGTGTATGGCCACATAGTTGGGATTGGACTGGGCCCCACAGACCTCTCTGTTGGTTCACTGCTTCATGCGGGTCTTGGCACACTGGGTTGAAATCTGGTCCCTCTCTTCCTTTCCTGTGGAGATACCCTCCCCTTGGGTGGGTTAGTGCCCTGTTCCCCTGCTGCCCATGTCTTGTCTTTCTTCCTTCCTTCCTTCCTTCCTTCCTTCCTTTCCCCTCCTTTTTACTTGGCTGCCATATGTATCCCTGGATTTGGTTTGGCCCCCGCCATACTACCTGGACCTCACCTCAGGAATGTATGCATATAGCATCTTTCCCCCTATGCCCCTTTTGCATTTTTAAAGCTTACCTCAGTGGATTTGTGTTGTACTTGTCCTTTTGTGCTTGACTTACTTCGTTTAGCATAGTTTCCCCCAATTCTTCCCATGCAGCAATGCGCTTCCTGCGCTGATCTCTGTTTTTAGGCATGCGTCATACTCCATTGTATGTACCAGTTTTTTAATCCACTCATCAGTTGATGCAAATTTGGGTAGTTTCCAACCCTTGATTGTGAACTGTGCTGTAATGCACACTGGAGCACAGATGTCTGGCTGTGGTTTGCTTCTTGCCTCTTCTGGGTATATTATCAGCAGGGGGATGGCTGGGTCGTATGGTAGCTCGATTTCCATCTGTTTTAGATATCACCAAATCGATTTCCATAATGGCTGTACATACTTACAGGTCCACCAGCAGTGGACGAGAGTTCCTGTCTCTCCACAGCCCCTCCAACACGTGTTGCTTTCTGATTGTGACCCCTCTGAATACTCCAAACTTAGGGACTGCCTTCAAGTAGTGCACCAAAGCTCTGTATTCTACTTTCCCACTGTGAGTCGGTCTGACCCGCATTTAAGAAAGTATTTCAGGGAAATGCCACCCTCTTTCCTTGTCAACGTTTCTCCCTGCCCATCACCGACACTGCGGTGACCTCTTGTCACACTGCGGTGGTCTGCGTGTCAAGGTGTGCGTAGGAGAGGCAAGAGGTGTGTCCCTCTCTACTCCGCCCTCAGAAACGTGTGGAAACGGGACAGGGTGGGCTTCCTAAAGCTCTCCGCGTCTTCGTTATATCCCCGGTGCTACACAGCTGTCGTGGGCCCTCTCTTCAACCTTCTCTATGCCCGAAAGGTTTACAAGACTCCAACGACAATCTTTGCCTCTCTTAAAACAGGGAATGTATGGATGTGCTTTATACAATTGATGTATGTATATGTATGGATTGTGATAAGAGTTGTATGAGTCCCTAATAAAATGTGAAAAAAGAAAAGAGGAGAAAAAAATGATTAGGGCAAAGAATGTATGGATGTGCTTTATACAATTGATGTATGTGTATGTATGAACTGTGATAAGAGTTGTATGAGCCCCTAATAAATTGTTAAAAAAAACACAATGATATTAAATATATATATATATATATAAAACTTCTGGTTGAATTCAGCCAACAAGGAACCCCAACAAGAGGCCCGAGAGAGTAAGTGAAATTCAATGTGCTTACTTCCTTGGCTCCCCGTGTGAGGGCCACAGGCTAAATGTATCTCCTGACTAAAGGTCACCATTCTGGTTAGACAGGCTTTTCAGCTGAGCCTTCTGTCTCCGAGTTCTGTTCAGTACGGTTTCTGGGCCCTGTCTCCTCAGCCCATTTACTTCTAAGAATGAGCAGCAGCCCCCTGACCAGTCCCACATGACTACCCTATCCCGAGAGTTTCCCTACAAACCTCCCCACCCCTTTTTAAAGAGTCCCCTCTACACAGTCGCCATGCCAGAACTTCCCCTGGGGCCAGCTGAGACTCCCCGCCCAGGCTTCCCTCCACCTCCGCTGCGTTCCTGAGGATCAAACCTATATTGCAGTTTAAAGGCTCTCCCCACGTGCACCCTGTGCCCTCTCTCACAGGCATTTTCCCAGAAATCCTCTTGCACATCTATCTTTGACACCTGCTTCCCAGATGACTCAGTCAAAATAGGATCTCCCATCCCCCACACCGTGAGAAAGGTGTGCAGCAGGATTGTAGCCTCTCACCATACTCACACCAGACCCGTGTGCTGAGCAAATCATCAGAGAAAGCGGACTATCTGAAGAAGAATAGGACATCAGGATTGGAGAAAGGTTCATTAACAATCTGTCATTTGCAAATGACACAACCTCGCTTGCTGAAAGTGAGGAGGACTCGGAGCACTTGCTGATGTAGGTCAGGGATTACAGCCTCCAGTATGGATTACATGAGTCCATGTAAAGAAGACCCAGATCCTCACAGCCGAACCAACTGGTAACATCCTGACAAGTGGAGGAAAGGTTGATGTTGTCAAGGATTTTGTCTTGCTGGGATCCACAACCAATGCTCCTGGAAGCAGGAGCTAAGAGACCAAAAGATGCATTGCATGCAATAAACCTGTTGCACACGACCTCCTTCGAGGATTGAAATACAAGAATGTTACTCTGAGGACTGAGGAGGGCGTGGCTCCAGTTACAGGGCTGTCAATAGGTTTCGGTGCATGTCCAAGTTGGACATGGACTAAGGAAGAGCCTGGAAGAATCAATGCCTTTGAATATTAGTGCTGGTACTCAGAGGACAGACAGCTGTCTTGGAAGAAGTGCAGTCAGAGTGCTCCTTTGAAGCAAGGATGTCAAAAGCTTTATCTAACTTACATATTTTCAATATGTTCTCCATCATACTGGGTAGAGTGGAAGGGGCGGTGCAGAAGAGGAAGATGGACGGACAGAGTGGCTGAAACAATGGACTCAAGCCCAGGAAGCATCATGAGGACCATGTCGTGTTTACTTCTGTTGTGCATGGGGTCACTCTGGGTCACAACTGACTTGATGGCTCCTAACAACAACAGCATGTGAGAAATCAGTGTGCCAACCATGTACAGAGCCCTTCTTTTCTCTGTGAGAGAAGTTCTATTCTGGGTCAGGTTTCCATCTATGTACGACCCTTAGGGCTCTTTATTCAATGCCAGCTGTCGACTTGTATCTCCTTGCATCAATAGTGCACTGTCCATATGATTCTGGCTTTTTAATAAATCTTAATATTAGTCAAGACTATTCCTGGTGGTGCCGTAAGGTAGTGGACTAGTGGCCCTGGTGCTGTGGTGGTTACCTGTTGGACTGCAATCTGCATGGTCAGCAGTTCAAAGCCACGAGCAGCTCCTGGGGAGAAAAGCTGGGCTTTCAACTCCAGCACACAGTTGCAGTCTGGGAAACCCACAGGGGGTTGCTAGGAGTCAGCGTGGATTCAGTGGCCAAGTGGGCCATTTTTTCCTTCTTTGGATATGCAGGATAATCTCTGATACATGAATGGGCTCCAGTGTCAATTTTAGAATCAGTAGTCAAGTTCCTTTAAAAACAAACAAACAATCCTATTGGGATTCTGTTTCAAACAGTATTAAATCTATAAAGCAATTTTGTATGAATAGACAGTTTTATGCTATTGAGCCTTTCTATCCATGAACATAATGTTTTATGAGCAGACACACGAAGGCCTTATTGATTATATTTATACCCCAAGGCCTTTTATCTGCAATTGCCATTTTAAATTCTCCTTCATACTCTGTTTTTTAAAACTGTTGCTGGTGATAACAATAATGTTGTCATGTGCTATTGAATCAATTCCAAGTCATAAAGACCCTGTAGGAAAAAGCAGTAGAGTTCCTTCATAAGTTTCCTTAACAGGAACAAATCATCATTTCTTTTTCTCATGGAATGCCTGGCTGGTGGATTCAAACTGCCACCCTTGCAGGTAGTAGCTGAGTGCTTAACCACTGTGCCACCAGCGCTCCTGGATAAGAATGAAAATGGTCAAGAAACAATTATGATAATAAGCAACAAATACAACATCAACTAATATCTCATGTTCACTAAGTGCGGACACTGGTCAAAATGCTTTCTTCGTGTCGCATGCCAGGAGAGATATAAGCGAACTCGGCCGACCTGACCGATCTGGGAAGTGGTGAAGTCAGACCTGAAGAAAAGAAGCCTGGCTTCGGGGCTCATGGTCGTTGACACTATACTCTATTGTTCTGTGAGTTCTGTTTTAATTTTTGAGGTTATCGTAATCAATTGCATTCCTTCCTCTTCCCTAACCCTCTGGATTGTGCTAGCCTTTTGATCTTTTTTTTTTAATTTATTTTTTTAAACAATTCATTGGGGCTCATACAATTCTTTTCACAATTCATACATATACATACATCAATTGTATAAAGCACATCTGTACAGTCTTTGCCCTAATCATTTTTTTCTCTTTTCTTCTTTTACATTTTATTAGGGACTTAGCCTTTTGATCTTAAATGGTTGGTTGCTCTGCCACTGCATTGAGTCCTAAGCCACACATTGGATCGCTTGTAGCAACAAAATTCACTCTCTGGTAGTTCCGGAGGCCACAAGGGTGAAATCAAGTCGGGCCGAGCTCCATCCATGAGTGAAAGGGAAGAATCCATTCCTCTGCCTGGACCTCTTCTAGCTACCGGTGGCTTCCCTGACATTCGTGGGCTGGTGGCCACATCGCTCCTCTCTCTGCATATTGTCTGTGTGTCTAATCTCCCTCACCTCACTCTCAGAAGGGTCCTTCTCAGTGAATTTAGGGCTCACCTAGATAATCCAGGACAAGGACTTCCCTTCAAAATCCTGAACTTCATCACATCTTTTGCCATGGAAAATAATATCCATTCATTGACCCTTTAAGGTAGCAGACACAGATTCTGGAGATTAGGACAAAGATATAATGGGGATGGGGTGTCAACATTCAGTCTACTACAACACTATTAAAAAAAATCAAGTGACTTTTGTGTATTCTATACAAATCTGGCAACCTCTGTGATCAATCCCAAGAACAGATCTGTCCATTCCTCTGAGTTTTCTGTGTAGATAGTCACAGCACCTATGAATCATCCAAATTTGGTTTTTGTTTGTTCATTTTAGGGGGATTCCATATTTTGTATGTCACCCCCTTATCATGATTCTCATCACAAGCAACAACTGATGGTTAGTGTTTATTGGGCAAAAGACAAGATACACAATTGCTGTGGGAAGGATCACATTAGAAGGTGCTGGATACGGTGGGACGAACGCGTGGAACACTCAGAATCCTAAGAGACAAGGTGTACTGGCTGGATAGAGGCAGGTGGGAACCTGAGACCATGGCCCTTCTTCGTGGGCCTGAACTCTCCTCTGAGGTGGAATAATCACCTATTTAAGACCAAAGGGTAGCGTTTACCCAACCACAACATCCCCAGGGTTAGAGAAGGAGGAGGCATGGAAGCCGGAAACCCAGAGAGAACAGGACATGTAATGGCTCATTGAAGGGCTTGTGACAGAGGAGTTGAAACAAACTGTGTGTGAATTGTTGGATGTAAAGCTAGTGATCTGCTCTGGACATTTTCACCGAGTTCGTAATAAGAGTTCTTTTAAAAGGCAAGCCACTGGGAAGACTAGACATCAGAAAGGAAGGAAGGAAGAGACATGTCCTTTTCCCTCTCAGAAACATAATAATTGAGATATGGTTTATATGCCCCAAAGACGATGAAACAAAGCCAGGATGACCTCTGCAAACTTCATTTTCTTTGACCCCAGACCTGTGGGCAGACTGCATTACCATCGATGCATGAGTTGGTCATGATTCCCACTCTCCTCCATTTGGTTTTTCATTTCCCTGTTTTAGACAAGTGTCCAGAGTCCAGTGTGTGGTCCGAGTCACTAGCACAATGACATTAGCAGCAGATGGAAAGCACACACCAAGCAGGGGACTTGGGCTGCTGTTCCGCCTGGCAGGGTTTCCTCGAGGCACCAAAGTGAGAGGTGAGGCCACACAAGGCTCTGAAACCTTTCCCAGAAGCAAGTCACCAGGCCAAGAATCCTGAGGAAGCAGTAGAGACGTTAAGAAGGAAATAAAGTATCGTATGCATAGGGAGAAGGCTGTCAATCACTGAGCCTGGAAGCACAGGACCATACCCAAGGGCAATTGTCCACCAAGTCCGTAGAGACTGCTTTCTAGATCCTGCTCTGGGGAGTAGTGGCTAGGGCCTTAACCACTTGTGAGCAATCATCTAAGGTGCAACTATTGGCTGAAGGCTGAAGGCTCAGAAGGCAAAAAGAAATAGCCAAGAAGGACAAATGGAAACAGTCAACACAGGGAGGAAGTGGGAAGAGAGCTGTTTGTTACATTGTATGCAATCAATGTCACACATCAAAATGTGTATGAATCGTTGAATGGCAAACCGATTTGCTCTGTACACTTTCACCCAAATCACAATGAAAAGTTGGGGGGTTTTTTTTAGAAGAAAACTGTCAACTATGATTATCTCTAAGTGATGTGATTTTAGTTCATTTTTATTTGCTTCCCTCTTTTTGTAACTGCATTTTCTACAACACATATGCATTACTTTAGTAATAAGTTTTAAAATATGAAGTTTATTTTGTCCGTTCCATAGCAGTCTACAGAAAGCTTTTTGTCAAATAATATTGGCCGCAGCTGTGAACTGTCAGGAAAGGGATCCTGAATTTGGAAGATGTCAGATGAGGTCAATCTCTGAACTGAAACAGCGAGAGTCCATAATGTCATATGCAGAAGAAGATAGCCAGTGTACGAGTGGTGAGACTGCACGACACAGAAAATTGCTTCTTGCAACAAAGTTCACATGGAAGAAGCACACCAACCTGAGTGATCACAAGGGGTTGATGGAACAGGTATCAGGCATCAAAGACCCCTAACAAAAAATAATATCGATGTGAATGAGGGGGAGGATGGAGTGGAGAGCCAAAACCCATAGGTAGTCAACTGGACATCCCCTTATAGAAGGGTCACAATGAAGAGACGAGCCAATCAGGGTGCAGTATAGCACTGACAAAACATACAACTTTCCTCGAGTTCTTTAATGCTTCCTCCTCCCTACTACTATGATCCCAATTCTACCTTACAAATCTGGCTAAACCAGAGCATATACACAGGTACAGATAAGAGCTGCAAGCACAGGGAATCTGGGACAGATAAACCCCTCAGGACCAATATTGAGAGTAGTGATACGAGGAGGGGAAGGTGTGAGAGAAAAGGGAACCGATCACAAGGATCTACATATAACCCCCTCCCAGGGGACGGAAAACAGAAAAGTGGGTGAAGGGAGACATCAGTCAGTGCAAAACATGAAAACATAATAATAAGTTATAAATTATCAAAGGTTCATGAGGAGGGAGGGGCGGGGAAAGAGAGGAAAATGAGGAGCTGATACCAAGGGCTCAAGTAGAAAGAAAATGTTTTGAGAATGATGATGGCAACAAATATAGAAATGTGCTTGACACGATGGATGGATGTATGGATTGTTGTTGTTTTTTAAGGAAAGAAGGAAACTTGCTTCTTGAATGACACGAAGTTGTACTTCAGAAAGATGTGGCCTGGCAAAGAGCCCAAAGAGAGGAGGAAGGGCCCTTACAACCATTCTCTTGCTTTTCTGAAGTGGCTTTATACCTCATCTTCAGCCACTCTTTGTCAGCCACGTATTCCTGGACCAGGTGAACACGTTAGCTAAAATATAATATATTCATAAATCACCAAACTTGGTACTGTGCACTGAAAATCAAGCAAATGCCACTGTCCACCCTTGGGACTGGGTCCTCCCACTCTTTCCCAAGGCTGCTTCCAACAACACACCTGAAACAGGACAGACTGTCTTCCCCCTGAGTCTCTAAACCTTCCTCCCTGGAAGGAGGGCTCATTTTAATCTAATGTAACCTCATTGAACTTGAGCATAGCCATTGAAAGAGGAAGTAGACTTTGGAGTGATGCCAAGGATTTCTGGAAACTATGGAACCGTGGGAGAGACAAGAAGGACTCTTCCCTAGAGCCTTCAGAGAAAGCATGGTTCTGGCGATGGACTTTACCTGGTTTGGGACCTTACCCTCCAGGGTCCTTTGTAGGACAGTGGTAAAACACTTGGCTCCTTACTGGAAGGTCAGCGGTTCAAACCCACCAGCTGCTTTACAAAAAAAGGTGTGGCAGGCTCCTTCCATAAGGATTACTTATGGCTTTGAAATCCCTATGGGACAGGTTTACTCCGTGATATAAGTTGGCATTGACCCAACAGTTCTGGGCTTTTCGAGTTCAGCCTTCAGAAGTGTGAAAGAATCAATGTCTGTTTTAACCCACTCAGTCTGTAGTAGTTGATAATGGCGACCACAGAAAACTAATATGGTGGGGAGAGGGGGCTTCAAAAACTTCCTGGAAAAATCCAAGTACCTTTTCACTTTATGTTTCCATGAAATGTTTTAAGAGCCCTCCTAATCTCCCCAATCCTAAAAAGACTCCACAGAGACCCAACAACATTTGCATTGTCCCTGTTGGCTTCCATAGCCTCCTCTCCATGTGACTGATGGATGAATCTCTACATCCCATCTTTTCCTTTATAACCTGAAGAAAATCACCTTCCTGGCTTTGAGGATCTGATGAAGAAATGAAAGTGGTTGGAGATTGATTGCCCTTGTGTTAAAACCTGAGGTCGGATGTATGGGTTGTAATCAGAGTTGTATGAGCCTCCAGTAAACTGATTTTAAAAATAAAAACAACAACAGCAAAAAACCCTGAGGTCACTATGACATCTTCCAGATGCTTAGACAGCAAATAGGGCTACCACTTACCAGACACACCCTTTCCTAATTTTGAAACTGTGGGCATTCCCTTGTCCTCTTCTCCCAGCTGTCTCGTGATCGATCCATATGTAAGTTCCACAGAAGCACCATGGGGGATTCTGGAATTCCGATCTCCTCCAGGCTAGCCATAGCAGAGTGGGACCGCTCTCTGGGCTGAGCGGAAAGGAAGTGCTCTTGGCTGCCGTCCTGGCAGAAGCAGCTTGGCAAGACTTTCTGCAGCAGAGCCAATGTGGGCGTTCCAACCATCAACCTTTAGGTTGGCAGCCACTCAAAAACCACTTATTCCACCTAAGCACCTTGCCTAACCAGAAAAACCAAACCAAATCATGATCCTCCATCAGTGCTGACTCCTGGGGACCGCCTGTGCTGCAGAGTAAAACTGAGCACAGGGCTCTCGATGACGGTGACCTTCATAGGAGGAGGTCATCAGACTTTTTTCCCAGCGTGCTTCTGCATGGATTCAAACTGCCAACCTCTCAGTTAGTAGCTGAATGTGTCAGTCACCATCTGTGATATCCAGGGCCCTTCTTTTTGACCACACTCTCCCCTCACAGCTACTGGATAATGTGAGCGCAACAGGAAAAATACTTTCTTTGACATCTGAAAGGGGTCGTTTCCTCCTATTTGTTTTACTCCTTAGCCAGTCTCCCATTGTCACTGAGTCAATCCTGACTCAGAGAGACCTTATAAGACAGGGTAGAACTGCCCCTGTGGGTTTCTGAGACTGTAACTCTGTGTAGGAGTAGAAAACCTCCTCTTCCCCCGCCCATGATGTGACTGATGGTCTCAAACACCTGACCTTGTGATTAGTAGCGCAGCGAGTTACCCACTATGCCACCAGGTCAGAATCAACTTGACAGCAATGAGTTTAAGGGATTTTTTTTGGTACGGTTACAACAGTTATTAAATTATCTTCCATAAATTTTTACTTACAAGTGAGATTAATGATTTGTTTGATAATTTTCACACATTGTGTGTCACCTTTCTTTATAATAGACACAAATGTGGACTTGTTCCATTTGGTTGACCAGGTAGCTCTTCCGGATTTCTGACATTGATGAATGAGCTTTCAGTGTTTTATGGACTCATTGAAACGTTTCAACTTCTTCCTTCAGTATCATCAGTCTTTGATCAGAGCTAGCCCTTGAAATAGTTTATTGGTGACCAGTTCTTTTGGGTATAGTGCTTCTGTGCATTCCTTCCATCATCTTTTGATGCTTCCTGAATTCGTTTATTGTGTCAACCTGGCCGATAAACACATGTGGGGTTAATTGAAGGGTGGAGAGATAAATGGCTCGGTGAGCTTCGCCTTTCTAGGTCTCAGGTCTCTTGCTTTCTGATGGTCAGACCAGGGTGCAACTGCCTTAGCTGGTTCCCTGCTTCAGCTGGCAAGGCTCACTTACTGCAAGATATCTCTGAGGAGAAGCTGCGTGGACCTACCCCAGTGCAGCCCTGGGTGCTGGAGCAGCTGTGTGGAAACCCCTGCCAGTGCTGAGATGCTTTATACATTCACTGATTCGGCTTTCCTCCTGCAGTCGGCATCACTGGGTCTGTTTTATGAGATGGAGGAGGACTTTGTGGATTGGTGTTGGACATATGAGTTAATGTTGGACTTGTAGGATTGGGCAGCACTGGGTTTGGATGTTTTCTTGATGTGTACTTAACCTTTATATAAAACTCTTTCTTATATATGAGTCTGTGCATTTGTTTCTCTAAAAGTACCCACACTATCACATTCCTATGTCATTCAATATTTTGCCCACTGAATCCTTCAGTTTTTCAACTCAAGACTTGAATTTTTTTTTAGTTACGTTAGCTCAATGTGTGATGCTGAAGAAATGTCACCTATATTTTAAAAGCCAACCGAGCATATTTTTCCTTTTAGCCATTCTAACTCCAAGTTTTTTTTATTTCTCAAATAATATTTTTATTAACATAGCTTACTCATTCCAACATATCCCTTCCCTTCCCATACAGTTCTGTTATTCAGTCCCGTAGGGTGGGGTTATATAATCATCAATGCGATCAATGCCCCTCTCCCTCCCATCTTGCCCCGCCCCCCCCCCACCTCTCACTTCCCATACCTTCAGGGAACCCTTACACCTGTCAGTGTCTCTGAGGGGTCATCTCTCTTGACTACCATATAACAAGCAATCTTTTTTTTAAACAAGCAATCTTAAATGAACAAATGAACATACTACAAGTCTAACATGACCAATAACACATACAGACCACAATAGGAAGGGGAGGAAATCTTAAAGAACCAGAGGATGGTTGTGTGGTTCATCAGTGCCACACTGCAGCCTGGATTTATCCTCCAGTCCATGAAGCCCTACTAAGAGGGACTGTCCAATTGTCTTGCTTGTGGACTTTGGCTCTCCCCTACATCCAGTCCCCTTCATACCAATTTGGATGTGTGTTTTCTGAACTTGTGATACCTCTTCCACTTGACACCTCATAATCACACAGGCTGGTGTGTTTCTTCCTTGTGGGCTTTGTTGCTTCCCTGCTAAACGGCTGCTTATTTAACTCCAAGGCTTTAAGACCCTACAAGCTATAGCTTTTGATAGCTGGGCACCATCAGCTTTCTTCACCACATTTGCTTATGCACCCATTTTGTCTTCAGCGATCCTGTCAGGGAGGTGGGTATCATACAGGGCCACATTATGAGAACAAACCGTTCTTGTACAGAGGTAAGATTTCAGTAGAGGCCCAAAGTCCATCTGCTTCCTTGTTGTGTTTATATACATACATGCATAAACAAACATGCACATATTCATATGTGTATATTTATACATATATGCACATACACATATCTATAGGGTTTTGTTTTGACCTTCTACCCCACTACTTTGCTTGCCTGTTGTTCACCTCTCAATAATTCTTCTCAGGTACAATTCGATTGATCAAGCACACCCAGAAAAGCTATATCCTCCTCAATCACCTCCCCTCCCCTTCAGTTAGTGCCCTGGTCCCCCATTGCCTTAGTTTTTCTTCCCCAACCCTTCTGTGGGCCTTAACAGCATATGGGGGTGGCGGGGGGGGGCAGGTGATGCCTTTCATCACAGGTGCTAACTGCATCTGTTGTTGATAACATACGAATCTTTGCGTTTGGTCTGGCTCGTGCCATAATATCTGGTCTTCAGCCAAGGCTTGACTCATATCACTACAGTGCTTTACTTTGTCTTCTAAAGTTGCCCTTTGAAATCTTCTATTCGACTCTTACTTTATCCCTTCCATTTGTTTTAGGTACTCTATAATCAAGAGTAAATTTCAGAGTCTCTTCTGATATCCACTTTGGTATTTTATTTTTGCCTTTTTAGTAAGGCTTTGCTCTCTTCTTGTGTAATGTTCTTGATGTCATCCTATAGTTCATCTGGTCTTCTCTGATTCGTGTTCAGTGAGTTAAATCTGCTCTGGAGATGTTCTCAGAATGCAGCTGGGATAGTCTCGAGGTTGTATTTGGGCTCTCATGGACTTCAGCTGGAACTTACATATGAGCAATTGATGGTCTGTTCCACAGTCAGCCCCTGGCCTTGTTTTGACTGCTGATATTGGGTTTCTCCATAGTCTCTTCCATAGATGTTGTCAGTTTGATTGCTGTGTATTGCATCTGGTGAAGTCTGTATGTATGGTCACTATTTGTGTTGTTGAAAAGGGTATTTGTGGTGAAAACATTGTTGTTCTTGCAAAATAACATCAGGCAATCTCCAGCTTCATTTCTGTCACCAAGGCCATATTTTCCACCTACTGTTCCTTCCTCTTTAGTTCCATCTTCTGCATCCAAATCACAAATAATTATCATGCATCTTGAATGCATGCTTAATCAATTTCAGACTGAAGAAGTTGGTGAAGTTTTCAATTTCTTCATCACTATTTTTAGTGATAGGTGCCTACATTTGGGTAATAGCTGTATTGACTGGACTTTCTTATAGGCATACAGATATTACCCTTTCACAAATAGCCTCATAATTCAACATGGATATGAAAGATCCTTTTTGATAATGAGTGCTACATCATTCCTCTTGAACTTGTCATTCCCGGCATAGTGCACCATAACCAAACCAAAAGCCAAATTCACTGCCATCGAGTCAATTCTGACTCATCTCAACTGCTTGTGGGTTTCCAAGACTGTAACAGTTTAACAGAGTAGAAAGCTCAGACATTCTCCCTCTGAAGAAGCTGCTGGTGATTTTGAACTGCTGACCATGAGGATCAAAGGCCAACATGTAAACCACTACAAACTGTCCAATTCAAAATAGCCAATATCAGTCTGTTTCAGCTCACTAACGCCTACAGATCTGTAAGTGTTCCATTCCATCGTTGATGACTTCCAATCGTCCTATATTCCTACTTCATATATTCCACAGTCCTATTATCAATGGTAGCTGTCTCTTCCCTTTTTGAGTCATGCCCCATCAGCAATGAAGGTCCCGCCCGAAAGCTTTACCTCAACCAATGCCAACTTTGAGGAGGCAGCTCTTCCTCAGGATATTTTTGGTGCCTCCCCCGAGGGGCTCATCCTCCAGCACCATAGCTGACAAAGTTTCACTGCTAGTCACTAAGTGTTCAGCTGTCCTCAGCAGTGGGCAGCTGATTCCTTCTTCATGGTCTGTGCTTAGTCTGGAAACTCCACTGAAGCCTGCTTCCTCGAATGGCCCCACTGGCTTTTGAAATACCAGTGACATGGCTTGCAGCCTCACACCACATGCAAGCCACCAGGGCACAACAATGGACAGACAGGTGGTGGGTTTGAATGTGTAGGTGGTGGGTTGGAATGTAAGTGCTTAAGGTTGAGCCTGTGGTCACAACAAGCAGGTGAATTCATTGTGAGTTTCAACGCTAAGCAACATTCCAAAGGCCTTTCACCAAAGACCTTTCTTGGAAGTGGTGTTTGTTTATTTTATTTCCTGAAAGTTTGTCTTCAGTTTCTGTCGGAGAGATTTGCTTCTGGGGTCAGTGATTCAAGAACAACCATGAAACACAAATTGGAGAGCATGCAGCAAAGTGTCCTAGATGCCATTCTACGCCTGGTTTTTCTCCTTTGTCAGTTTGCACTCGTTGCTGCTGAAGTGGAAAGCTTCTGAGGGAAACAGCAAAAAGCAGGTCAGGGCCCTTCGCCAGAGAGGACCCCCGTACACACTCACAGATACCATCAGAGGAGACGAGGTGGTGAAGCCTTGTTTATCTTAAATTCACAAGTCATTTCTTTGTGGGGTAATTTTGTTTTTTATGTTTACATGTCAGAAGCTTGTTTATTTATTTATGTGTTTGTTTTTAATCTTTTTAATAGGGGCTCATATAACTCTTATCACAATCCGTACATACATCCATTGTGTCAAGCACATTAGTACATTTGTTGCCATCAACATTCTCAAAACATTTGCTTTCTACCTGAGCCCTTGGTATCAGGTCCTCATTTTTCCCGTCCCTTCCCCCTCCCTCATGAGCCCTTGATAATTTATAGATTATTATTTTGTCATATCTTGCCCTATCCGGTGTCTCCCTTCACCCACTTTTCTGTTGTCTGTCCCCCAGGGAGGAGGTCACATGTAGATCCTTGTAATCAGTTCCTCTTTTCCACCCTTCCTCTACACTCCCAGTATCACCACTCTCACCACGGGTCCTGAAGGGCTCATCTGCCCTGGATTCCCTGTGTTTCCAGTTCCTATCTGTACCAGTGTACATCCTCTGGTCTAGCCAGATTTGGAAGGGAGAATTTGGATCATGATGGGGGTGGGGGGTCAAAGCATTTAGGAACTAGAGGAAAGTTGTATTTTTCATCATTGCTATATCGCACCCTGACTGGCTTGTCTCCTCCCTGAGACCCCTCTGCAAGGGGATCTCCAGTGGCTGACAAATGAGCTTTGGGTCTCCACTCTGCACTCCCCTCCTCATTCACTATGGTACTATTTTTTGTTCTGATGATGCCTGATACCTGATCCTATCGACACCTCGTGATCGCACAGCCTGGTGTGCTGCTTCCATGTAGGCTTTGTTGCTTCTCAGCTAGATGGCTGCTTGTTTACCTTCAAGCTTTTAAGACCCCAGATGCTATATCTTTTGATAGCCGGGCATCATCAGCTTTCTTCACCACATTTGCTTATGTACCCGTTTGTCTTCAGCGATCATATCATGGAGATGAGCACACAATGATATGATTTTTTTGTTCTTTGATTCCTGATAACTGATCCCTTTGGCACCGCATGATCACACAGGCTGGTGTGGTCTTCCATGTGGGCTTTGTTTCTTCTGAGCTAGATGGCAGCTTATTTACCTTCAAGCTTTTAAGACCCCAGATGCTATATCTTTGCATAGCCAGGCACCATCAGCTTTCTTCACTACATTTGCTTATTCACCCGCTTTGTCTTCAGCGTTTGTGTCGGGAAAGTGAACATCATAGAATGCCAATTTAATAAAACGAAGTATTCTTGCATTGAGGGAGTACTTGAGTGGAGGCCCAATGTCCTTCTACTACCTTAATACTAAACCTATAAATATATGCACATAGATCTATTTCTCCATCCTCATATATAAGTATATTTCCATATGTGGATGTCTTTATCTAGACCTCTATAAATGTCCTTTGCCTCCTAGCTCTTTCCTCTATTTCCCTTGATTTTCCTCCTGTCCCACTATCATGCTCAGTCTCCACCAGGGTTTCAGCAATTCCTCTTGGTTACATTACCCTTGATCATGTCCTACCAGGCCTATGGGGATAATGTTTCATGTTGGAATTGTGTCCCATGCTTTCTCAGCAGCTCCGCTTCACAACCAGAAGCTGCTCATAAGGAATCGGTGGCCCGGTCACATGTGCCAGGCCCCCAGAGTCTGACAGGACTCACTGGGCTAATCAAGAGGCCTAACTAACAGCGATCTGGTTTCTGTCGCAGGGCTGGAACAAACGAGTGAAAATATTTCCACTCAAAATAGAAACCACAATCTACAAGAAATCCTGTGCCTTCACGTTTAAAACTAGAAACACAAGCAGAATAATGGAGACAACTCTGAGTTGCCTTGAATCGTGGTTTAAGAAAGGAATTGCAGCACAGGTACAGTAAAATCTTAGCTGGCATTCGATTGTATGACCAAAATTCCCTCTCAAAAAATCATGACAGCTTTAGTATTGAGTGTGAGAAGAAAAAAAAACCCAACTTCTTGACAGAAAATAAAAATCAAAGCCAAACAAGCGCTAAACCTTCAGAAAGCAGGTAAATCTCTCCCCCGTATGCCTGTTTAAATATGTACTGAGGTTATAAACACAGAAGTGCCATTGTAAGTGCAGGACAGGAACTTATGTCATTTGATCCCAGGAACTAGCTGACTTTGATAAAGGTCCCCATTTACAACCAAGCTCAACAAAGTTGTTCAGAAACATTACCAGACGAGCAGGAAAATTCCTGGTGGGAAACACGGAGAGGCTCGCCTACTCGCTTGGGCCCGGCGAGCCACCCTGCCCCCTTCTCAAATCTCTCTGCTTAGACTTTCCCGCCACTGGGATTCCTTTAGGTTATTGCCCATTAGCCGCGAGATACGCACTTTCCGTACACTTTCATCAGAGAGCTGCTTAGATCTGATAGTCCTAGAAGGATTGCATGACTAAATTAAAGGGGCGTGATCCATATTTATGAAATCTTAAAAGTCTTTTCAAATGCTACCCAGTTCTACCTTACAAATATGGCTAGATCAGAGGATGTACATCGGTACAGATAGCACCGGGAAACACAGGGAATCCAGGACAGATGACTCCTCCAGGACCAGTGGTGAGAGTGGCGATGCCTGAAGGGTGGAGAGAATGTGGGGTAGAAAAGGGGAACTGATTACAAGAATCTATGTATAGCCTCCTCCCTGGGGAAGGGACAGCAGAGAAGAAGGTGGGGGGAGAGGTCGGACAGTGTAATTTATGACAAAATAATAATAATTTATGAATAATGAAGGGTTCATGAGATAGGGGAGTAGGGAGGGAGGGGGGAAATGAACAGCAGATATTAAGGGCTCAAGTAGAAGGCAAATGTTTTGAGAATGATGATGGCAACAAGTGTACGTATGTTCTTGACACAATGGATGGATGGATGGATTGTGATAAGAATTGTACGAGCCCCCAATAAAATGATTATAAAAAAAGTTCATGGAAATGTGTATTATGAAAAGAAAGAAAGAAAGAAAAGTACGATATCATATAGATACTGTAGAAGTCTGCCTGTGGCTGAGCTTTTCTTAATGGGGATGAAATACTCATATTTGGAAACGGAGAGCACTGATGGCTGTCCGACATGATACACATGCACACACACACACACACACACACACACACACACACACTCACAGAGTGGAAGATTGTGTTTTCAAAGATGGCCGCACCAGTAGGCATCTCCTCTCGCATGCTTATGTGACACTGTGACGCCGGCTCTGCTCCAGAGAGAGGCATCCGTTCTCGCCCCTTCAACCAGCCTTTGCACTTTGCTCTTAAGGACCAGGATGCAGCGGAAGAGTCTCTGTCCCCTCCCAGGGGGAGGCTTAAAAGGTGGAGTGACTTCTGCCCAGCTCCCACTCACGTTCCTTCTCCCCGCACACGCTCCCTTGGCATCCAGCCACCGCGCTATGAAGCAGACCAGAGCCCGTGGAGCAGCCTCGGTGAGCTGCTTGGGCCAACGGTCCAGCTAAGGCTTCCATCAGCCACCATCCAAACGAGGGACCAGCCTTCTGCTGATGCTGGCCCCAGCCTTGCGTCTTCCAGTCGAGGCCCTAGACACCTGCTGTGCCAGACTGGATCCTGAATCAGAGAATCCATGGGCATTAGAAAAATGGTGGTTTTCTGTGGCATTGGGTCTGGGGGTAATTTACTATGTTGTCCTGGGAAGTGGAGCACACACTGCAGACCATGTTACACACTGTTTAAGGCTGCACGCGTGGTTAGAGTATAATATCACACTCGATCAAGCACATCCCATGTCCGTGATAGCAGTTTCTTCTAGGAACATGGGAAAGGATGTGACCAGAGAAAAGACCCCTGGAGCTTCAACTGTGCACGTGATATATTTTAAGTATATCAATCTGAAGGAAATCTCTCGAAATGCTACCACTTTCTTATTCTGATCATGCAAAAGCCCATGTGCTTTTCCACAAAGTTCTACACACACCCCAAGATTAGCCCAAGCACTTAAAGTTTAGAGGGGGTGGGGTTTTAACTGTGATCCCCCTCTTATTTAACCCAAAGAACCCCATTATTAAAAATTCTACAACACCAACTTAACCACTTTAAGGCTCCAGTTTAAAGTCCTTGACAATATCCCTGATCATTTTTAGGGAAGTTACTTTAAGAAGTCAAAGTATAATTGCTTCTAGATTTTATTATAAAGATGTTTCTAGAAAATAATAAATCCACGAATAAAAACAATTATGATTTTAAGTTAATTGACTTCAGATGTCCCCATGATCCACTGAAGCGCTGCCTCCCCAGGCCCATTTGCTATACAAGGAACCAGGGAGCTTTCAGATGGGCCATGCCACTGTAGACCATGGCTTGAGTATATCGTGCTACCAGAGAGCCCGTTGGTTCATCTGTCCACTCACTGTCCTAGAGTTGTCTCGGGCTAGTAGTGACTCTAGAGGACAGAGTTGAGCGGCCGCACAGGGCTGCCAAGGCTGTCGTCTTCATGAAAGCAGACTGACTGGGTCTGTTCCCTGTGGAGATGCTGGTAGGTTTAAACCAGCAACCTTTCAGTTAGCAGATGAACGCCACATTTAATAACGATCTATTACCAACGCTCCATAGCCCCGTGATCTGTAATACTCCATAACTCCAATATCAATTATACCCTATAGTGGATTCGAGGATCGTTAGCTCTGGGCAGGAATCTGCCATTCTCTCAACTAAGCCATTTGCAGTTGACCATGCCAACCCCCAGCATCCCTATAGGGCAGAGTAGAACTGCTGCTTTGCCTCACAGCCTATAATCTGTAAGGGAGCAGATCGCCTATGTTCTCTCCCACAGAACCGCTGGTGGGCTCAAACAACTAACCTCTATGTTAGCAGCCGCGCACTTGATCAAGTGCTTAGCTAACGCCTCAACATAGGAGCCCAGTGTAGGGCACACTGTGCAGGGCTCATAGGGACCCCACTGCAGCCGGTAGACAGGCCTGAGTCTGCCGACGTGGTGACAGTATAGTAACATGCACTGGGGCCCATTGTCGGCATTCCAGAAATGAAGAGAGGGCTTAGACAGTTGTTGTGAGGAGGCCCAGTGGGAAATTCTGCTTCCGACGCTCTGCTACCTTGTGCATGTAACTCTGATCTGAATGATGTCAGGTTCCTCTGGAATTGCCAAATGCATGTTCTCTGTACCAGTCAGAACCCCAGCAGAAAAGAGATGGTAAGTGTAAAGTGTTTAATTGAGGACAATTAGATAAAGGAATGATTGACCACAAAAATATTGACAGGGTTGAAGGAACCCATAAGAGAGCGGAGCCCGCAGGGACTAGCAAACATGAGAAACATCGCCTTCAGATTCCAGGGGCAATAGAGAGTGAGGTCTTACTGAAACAGAGAGGCTGCTACATTGTGGGCAAGCGCCTGCCCACAAAACTGGCAGCATAGACCTCGGCAGCCACTGCCAAATCGAAGCTCTATTAGTGGAGAGATAAGGACCCCAAAATTCTCTTCCATCCTGCAGCCAGTCTCCTTTCAGCACCTCCCACTGCTGACCCTGCGAGCGAGCAGCACGAAGTCAAGAGAGCCCTGGAGAGTCAGTCGCATAGGTCAGCATGACAGGACACAGGCAGGCAGAGCGAGACAGGGACTGGATCTTGGGAGTCAAGCAAAATTAATTGGCATATTTCCCTCACATTTATGAAGCAGAAATAAAGTTATCCTAAATGCTGATGCCATCGTCTTATTGCCCAAAAGCACATGTGGCAGGGGGGAGGGGGGGAGGGGAGAGGAATGAATATCAAGCATTCTAAAACCCCACACTCCATGTTTTGTAGATATGAATTTTTGTAGAATACCTGGTAGTTTAGGACATTTTTCCAAATAAACTGATCTTTGGAAATATACAGCAAGCTAAATTATTTAAACTTGGATAGTCTCTGAATTATTACATTGTCTACGCTGTAGATCAAAAAGTTAATGCCTGGGAGATGAACGATTGGTTATATCTGCTTTGCAGATTCCGTGACCTAAAACCACAGCACGAGTGGAGACTGAAATTATATTCCTGGCAGACAGTAGAGCAATGTATATGAAAAGCCTTCAGGGTCCGCACAGGGACTTGTTTCTTTGATTCTGTCCAATGCAGGCACTCTTGCCAGTTGTGGAAGGACTTTTGAATTGGTGGGACTTCTTTAGATGGCAATTTGGCAGTGCTACTAGTGGACGTTTCAGAACCCCCATGACTAGACACTGTCCCCTGAAAGAACTAGAGAACGTGGCAGGCACAGAATTACAGAAAGAACTCACACACTTTACCAAATTAGCCAACCCTGTAACCTTTTTAGCCAGCACTTATATGTGCATTCCAATCGTGACCATTTCGAGTCTCATCTGAGTCTGTGGTAAATTGATTTGCCACCAATCGTCCTCTTATGATAATTTCCTTTGATCTCTATTATATAATTAATACTATTGTGATGCAGTAAAATCTTTCTTTCTTTTTTTTGGTATTTCCTAATTTTTTAGCTATATTTTCACTTTTTTCCCTAAAATATCATTTTATTGGGAGCTAACTGTGCCAACTTGAGTGCATTATGAGTGAGAGTAGAGACTAACCTGTCCACCAGGTCATAGCCAATGATGCCTCTTGTGTGGGCATGACCTTCGCATGAGGATTCTGGGAACTTCCCGTCTCTTGATTCTGCCATCAAAAGAGGCGGTCCTGTCTCTCTCTCTCTCTTTATCTCTCTCTCTCCCTTGGTTTTCCTGCTGACAAATCACATGGAGCCCCACTGATGGCAGCCCAGGAGATGCTTCCACTGCCACTGGATCCACAAGACTCTTCACCCACTGACCTGTGATCTCCCTGCATTCAGCATCACTGCATGTGTTGTGAGACTCTGAATAGGAATTTATAAACTGTTATCTGACATAGGGGCTAATATCAGAATTATGGATTTGATCTGGACTGGACTGGGATGTTTTGTTGATGCATAATTACTTCTTGATATAAAGTTCTCTCATACATGAGTGTCTCTGGATTTGTTTCTCTAGTCTAACCTGGGCTTACACAGATAGATACACTCCATAGTTCAATCATATCAAGCAGTATTGTACAATTACTACCACAATCCATTTTAAAACGTTCTCTGACCTCCTTGCCACCGGCTCCCTTTGTCCCTCCCCACCACCACTGTACCCCCAGGTACTCATATTCTCCTTGCTACCGCTATAGGTTCGTCAACGCTGGGTTTCATTTATGAAAATCAGAAAAACATATGACAAAAATTCAAGAAGGTCATCCCCAATGACAAAATACATCTGAGATAAAACCCCAATATGAACTAACAAAAAATATACAGAAAAATGTTGAAAATCAGATCAGGTCCAACTTGCACCAGACAGGGGGATTAGCTGACAAAGTTTTAACCATTCAGGTCAGGTTTGTCATTTTGACCTCCTATAGTCATCTGTCCAATGCACTCTGCTTGGTAAACAGATTCTTCCCACCCTCTATTATGGACAGAGGGAAGTCACCGGAGGCTTATTTCCTATGTAGATCTCACAAAATGTATCTAAGCTCCCATGGTCATCCATAGCCAGAATCTCACAGTTTAGACTCACTCTATTCCCTCCTTTGGCTTTGGATAATATGATTTACAATGCTTCACTCACTGATGTTGGTGTGCTTCCATGTGGACTTGGTTGATATCTCACTTAGATGGCTGCTTATTTGGAAGCCAGCTTTTAAGATCTCATACACAATTTTATCTGATAGCCGGGCACCCTCTAATCTTGTCCCCACACTGTGATATAGCACCCATATCTTCTGTGTTCCCTTCCTGAGGGCGACTATTGAGCAGGGCTATGATGTAAAAACTTATTTTTTTAATGGGAGCTAGGATTTAGTGCCAGCCCCAAACCCATTCCTGGATCTGTTTTTGTTTTGTTTTTATCTACCTTTGCCTCCCTTTAGAAATTTCCTTGTTAGGAAAGAGCTAGGAGTCAAAGGGCATTTATAGAGGTCTAGACAAAGACATGTACATGCAAATATATATATGAGGATGGGAAAATAGATCTATGTGTTTATATTTATAGGTTTAGTATTAAGGTTGCGGAAGGACCTTGGGCCTCTACTCAAGCACTCCCTCAATGCATGAATACTTTCTTTTATTAAATTGGAACTCTATGATGCTCACCCTCCCGACACAACTGCTGAAGCCAAAGCAGGTGAACAAATAAATGTGGTGAAGAAAGCTGATGGTGCCCGGCTAACAAAAAAGATAGTGTCTGGGGTCTTAAAGGCTTGAAGATAAACAAGCGGCCATCCAGATGAGAAGCAACAAACTCACATGGAAGAAGCACACCAGCCTGTGTGATCACATGGTCCCAAAAAAAAAATCATATCATTGGCTGCACACCTCCATGATATGATCGCCGAAGACAAACGGGTGCATAAGCAAATGTGGCGAAGAAAGCTGATGGTGCCCAGCTATCAAAAGAGATAGTGTCTGGGGTCTTAAAGTCTTGAAGGTGAACAAGCGGCCATCTAGCTCAGAAGCAACAAAGCCCACATGGAAGAAGCACACCAGCCTGTGTGATCATGAGATGCCAAAGGGACCAGGTATAAGGCATCATGCAAATATATATATATATATATATATATATATATATATATATATATATATATATATATATATATATATATATACCATAGTAAATGAAGGGGGAAGTGCAGAGTGGAGACCCAAAGCCCATTTGTCGGCCACTGGAGATCCCCTCACAGAGGGGTCTAGGAGAGGAGATGGGTCAGTCAGGGTGCGATGTAGTACTGATGAAGAACACAGCTTTCCCCCAGATCCTGGATGCTTCCTCCCCCCACCTACCATGATCTGAATTCTACCTTGCAGGACTGGATAGGGCAGAGGTTGTACACTGGTGCATATGGGAGCTGGAGGCACAGGGAATCCAGGGTGGATGATACCTTCAGGACCAGGGGTGTGAGAGGCGATACTGGGAGAGTAGAGGGTGAGTGGGTTGGAAAGGGGGAACTGATTATAAGGATCCACATGTGACTTCCTCCCTGGTAGACGGACGGCAGAGAAGGGGGGAAAGGAGACTCCGGATAGGGCAAGATATGACAAAATAACGATGTATAAATTACCAAGGGCACATGAGGGAGGGGGGAGCGGGGAGGGAGGGAAAAAAAAAAGAGGACCTGATGCAAAGGGCTTAAGTGGAGAGCAAATGCTTTGAGAATGATTGGGGCAGGGAATGTGCGGATGTGCTTTATACAATTGATGTATGTATATGTATGGATTGTGATAAGAGTTGTATGAGTCCCTAATAAAATGTAAAAAAAGAAAAGAGGAGAAAAAAAAAAGAAAATGATTAGGGCAAAGAATGTACAGATGTGCTTTATACAATTGATGTATGTATATGTATGGACTGTGATAAGAGTTGTATGAGCCCCTAATAAACTGTTTATAAAAGAAAAAGAAATGTATCAAAAAAAACAATCTCTAATTTATCAAGGGCTTATGAGGGAGGGGGGAGTGGGGAGGGAGGGGAAAAAAGAGGACTTGATACAAAGGGCTTAAGTGGAGAGCAAATGCTTTGAAAATGATGAGGGCAAAGAATGTATGGATGTGCTTTATACAATTGATGTATGTATATGTATGGATTGTGATAAGAGTTCTATGAGCCCCTAATAAAATGTAAAAAAAAAGAAAAAAAAGGAAATCTCCCTGTTAATTTATGGAGAGAGTTGTATTGATCATCTACCTGGGGCATAAAGGTCTTCTGTTAATATTGTCACTGATTGGCCCCTGATACTAATTTTTTTTACATCATGTTATCATTTCTTTCCATTTTCCCATGAACTTTTTTTGAAGCCCCCCTCATGCTTTTTTAATCATTTTATTGGACCCTGGTACTAATTTGTTAAAGCCCTCTTGAGGGAGGGATATTGGGCCAATGTAGGCTAATGACATATTGCAATACCAGAACTATTCACATTGTGCAGAATAAATCCTTTCGTGGCTGGACGCTATTTATATAATCAATGGGAGTTGGTTGTCAGGGAAATTTTACAATAATATTCACTGTGAATGTCAGTCACACGTTCATGAAATTCCTTACTATGGCTCTTCAACCCAAGTCTGTTACTCCTACCAATCGACTGGGTGGGAGGACTATGCAAATAGGTTGTGTGTAACACAAAGAAAGGGGACTGGTCAGTTTTCATTGCCACCCCCCTGGCTATGATGGGGAGCCATCTGTGAAGCAGTAAAAGAAGAGAGACACCTTGGAAGAGCATGTTCAAGATCTCTGAGGTTGGGGAGGCAGCTGAGACCAGGTGCATCACCGCCTGTGGCTCAGAGACCAAAGGAGCAGGGCCGGGACTATGGGGTATATTCTCCTTATCTGGCCGGAGACTATGGGACTGTGGGACAGAGTGGCAGGTGGGCTGGCTTCTGGCCATGGAGGCAAAGGCCAAGGAGCCATGTGACTGAGAAACCAAGCACCAGAGACTTGGCTACCACATGAACAACTGGAGAGAGACTTGGCTGTTGGCTTGAGGAAACCAATGACTCTATCCTTACTGTTTGCTGATCCTGACTTGTGGTAACTTATTAACTTCCTTAATAAAGCCCCTTAATTGGGAGTATTGTCTGTGAGTTCTATGTAGCTATTGCAATGAATTCCAGAACCCCGCATAGAAGCAGAGTGGCCTGGGAGGAGTGGGAAACAAGGACGGAGCGTGGAGGCTTGTCTGATCCCTACCTTGTGGCCACAGGGAAGCCAGAGGAGTTCAGATCTGTCCACCTCCACTGCCATTTACTGCGACTGCACCGTGAAGCCACAGACTGCTTCTGTCTTCACGTTGGGTTTACCTGCTGATGGTTTACCTCGGCCAGAGGATTGGCTTTGTCCTGATTGAAGCTTAATCAAAAGGTCTCTCTAAAAAAGGGAGGAATAAAACAAACAATGCATTGCGTCGGGGAAATCTGCAAAAGGTCTCTTTAAAGTGTTGAAAATCAAAGATCATTTTGAGGATTAAGATGCACCCAGCCCTGGTATTTTCATCTGCCTGGTTACGAGTTAGGCTGTGAGCCTCACGTTAAGCAGTTCAAAACCACCAGCAGGTCTGCGGGAGAAAGACTGGGCTTTCTACTCCTGTAAACAGTTGCAGTCTCAGACACCCACAGGGGTCGATATGTGTCAGCAGTGACTCGATGGCCGTGAGTTAGTAAGCATGGGAAAGTTGAACCATGAATAAAGTTGGAAGAACTGAACTATTTGAATTTTGGTGTCGGCAAACACTAGTGAGTGAGCAACAGATTGCCAGAGAACAAAGAAATCTGTCTTGGCAGACTTAGAAGCCAAGACAGAGAGACTTCATCTCTTTGGCTATTTTATGAGGAGGAATCAAACCCTGGAAATGGACAACGTGCTCGGTCAAGCAGAGGATGAATGAAACGGAGGAAAACCATCCATGACGAGAACTGACTGCTTGTGCGACACAGAGACTGCGACAACGGGCTCAAACACAACCCGGTGGTGAGGACCAGACGCTGTGTTGTTCTCTTGTGCATACGGTCGCTGGGAGTCAGAACAGAGTTCACGGCACCAAGTAGCAACTCCAAAACCCCAGTGGCTGTCAAGTCCATGGTGACCTCGTGGAGACCTCATGGTGGTCAGGACAGGACCCTGCTCCACGGGGCTGTCACCGGCGGATGCTTTACAGGCAGGTCAGCAGACATCTTTGAGTTCCTATCATTAGACGGCAACCTCAAACTTGCCGGCTAGCACTGTCAAGTATGTTCACCATTTGCACCGCCCAGGAGTTGCAAGCCCTGCCCACACCTTTTTTAATCGTCTCTTCTTTAAACTGTCCTCGAATTACCCAATTTGCTGTGTCACCTGCTTCCTGCCAGGCCTCTGACTAAGAGGACAGCTTGCAAAGTCCCGCCTGGTCGGGCTCTGGCAAGACTGTCCCATCATGTCCCTGCCTCCTCCTCACCCTGGGCTACAACCGCGCCAGCCTCCTTTCAGTCCCCGCAAAGGGTCACCAACTCGACAGTTTCACAAGCTTTAAAACAGTTTTTACACAATGCAGAAAAGTTTCTAACGTTTTGTCTAAAGTCCAGTTTCCAGAAAGCATTCTTGGGATCAACAGTGATGGAGTGTGTCAGTCCGGGCGGACTAGAGACACAAATTCATAAACACACATCTGTGTCTAAGAAAGAGCTTTATATACAAGAGCCATTGAATATTGAGAAAGCATCCCAGCCCAGTCCAGATTAAGTCCATAAGTCTGATAATAAATAACCCATATGTCCAATACCGATCTATAAAGTCCTCTTCAGACTCATGAAACACATGTAATGACACTGAATGCAGGAAGGTCACAGGTCAGTGGGTGGGAAGTCTTGTGAATCCAGTGGTGGTGTAAGCATCTCAGCGCTAGCAGCGGTCTCCACCTGGCTTCTCCAGCTTCCAGGGCTGCATCAGGGTAGGTCCATGTGGCTTCTCCTCAGGGATGTCTGGCAGGGAGTGAGTGGAGAGAGTCTCTCCTGTCTCCAAGGAGGAAATACCGGAGTTCCTAGAATTCTGAGGAGAAGGCCATGCCCACACAGAGGCCTCATTGACTATGATCCAATTGACAGACTAGACTCCACCCCTTCACTCTTAATCCTCAAATTGACAAACCATACTACCATAGGGCTTATTTAAAATCTTCCTTGAACCTTAGAACTTCCTGTTTCATCTTGGTTTCAATGCATGGGCAATATGGAAGCAGAGCTGCTCCTTCCTTTGGCTGTGACAGCATCTCATGCTAAGCATCCTTCAATGGTGTCCATGTTTTTTTCTGTCCCTATGGGTCCTCTGCCTCAAATTCCTAATCTGTTTATAACCTGTTGTCTAATGCTTATTTCTATAAGTCAACTCAGCATACTTTCTTTATTTTATTTATTTTTTAATCATTTTAATGGGGGCTTGTACAAGTCTTATCACAATCCATACATACATCTATTGTGTCAGGCACATTTGTTGCCATCATCATTCTCAAAACATTTGCTCAAAAGCCTTTTTTTAATGAGACATAAAGATTAAGTAGATTAGCAAGTCAGAATTAAAGACAAAGCCAGAAGAATGCTGACAGAGTCAGTGTTGGTGACCAGATGACAAAAGGAAGCTGTTTCCTGTTGCATTCGAACTCAAGGCTCGACAAGCGTTGCAACATTGCCATCTTTCCTAAGCGACATCCAACAGTCAGTATTGTGGCAACCCCACTTAGGAATAACCCCAACGACCATGTAGATGTCAGCTGCGCTAGTAATCTCTCTTTAAGAAAAGCCTTTTCTGGGTCTGCATAAAATCCAGTAGGTCTAAAAGTGGAAACCAAGTAGCAGAGCCAATGAAAGTGATGAATGCCCATTATCTCCTAGAGCAATAACAATGAATTTGCATTAATTTTTGTAAGCTCCGCATGGGAGCACGGATTCCAGTTTTTCATGGACAGAAAAGCAAGCTCACGAAGCCACCCAGCGAGGAGTCCTTCGGAATCACAGAATCTGTTTAAGTTGAATGGAATCTTAAAATGACATCTGGACTGCACTGGAAGTGCCTCTCAAAAATAGCCCAATTCTTTTGAAGCCCAAGGAGCTTTGCAGAAGCCATGCAGCAGGTTATCAGAGCCTGACCTTGCTCCAGGTCTGCGCACTGCGGTGTCTCAGGTGCACCACCCAATGAGTCTGGCAGGACTCCATCCGGCGCGTTCGTTGACCATACTTCCCACCCTCTGTCACCGTGCCACTCAACTTCTCCCTGGACCTCAATGGTCTCTCTGCACAACCAACTAATGATGGATTCACTGGCTTAAAGGATTGTGGTCTGCCAGTGGCTTAGAAGAGGGCTGAAGGGTGCTTTTGAGGTCCTCAGTGCCCTTGAGGGTCAGGAAGGAGAGTCCTGTAAACACAGATCAAAGGTGGTTTCTGAGCGGAGTAGAAATCCAAACCCTGGGACTAGACAGAAGTGGCCTGCTGGTCTCCAGCACAGCCCTTGTGAGTGCCCCTAACAGGCACAGTCATTTGGAACCAATGACCCGGGCCCTGTCTGACACTCCAGAGAGCCAAGCTGGCAGTGCCAACCTCAGATCTGTTTCTCAAGCTGGCTGCCCTTTAGACACACCGTGAAGGCTTTTCAAAACTCCAGATATTGAGCCCCACCTAGACCAACTAAACCAGAATCTCCAGGTGAGGAAATGGGCTGGGGTGGAAGACATCCTTCTTTGGGGAAAAAAAAAAAAAAGTTTCCCAAGTGATTCTAATGTGCAGGCACAATCGAGGATCACTGCTAGGCATAGATAAGAAAGAGAGTCTTTCTGATGAGGAGCCCAGAGAGGCCAGCATATTTAGCAATCATCCCAAGCACCCCTTCTGCTTCCCCAGGGCTTACCACAGCATCCAGAGTTCCACCCTCCACCCTTCATGTCCATACCCCCATGTTACTCTGCTACTAAGGTATTGCTACTGTCAAACACTAGGAACCCACGCGGGAATGTGGTGCGGGTCCTGCCTTCCAAGAGCTGATGGACGGATCAGTACAATGGTCCTCTGCGGAGGGAGAAAAGCACTCGTTTGTGTTTATCAAGTCACTGCAATGTGACACACTCTGGACTGTCACTTAGTATATTTATTCTCCCCCCAAACCTTATGAGGTAAGTCCATTTGCAGACACGACTCCAGAGGCACAGAGAATTAATGTAATCACCCAAGATTGGTGAGTTAATGGTAGCTGGGCTGGGAGTCAAACTCAGAGAGCCTGCTCTCCTCTGAACACCTTTCCAGCTACACGGAGTGGCAGGGGAGTGCCTGAATTGAAAGCTCTGAAGGCGCTTCCCACACCACCCACCGTACTGCTTAGGGTCTTTAAAGCTTCCACACCGCCCCTCAGGCACAACAGTTGGTCATTAACCACCTGGAGCAACAGAGGAAGAGGGACAGTGAGGAACACAGGAAAGGAAATACATGGCTAATTGCCTCCTGGAACAAATGCAATGAGACCAGAAGAAATGGATGGGGCCTGGCTACCACTCCTGATTATTTTGGTCAAAGATTTTGTAGGGGAATCACAAAATCCAAATTTTCTGGAGCCATGAAGACCGGACGAACCCCCTAAAACTTTTGTCCTGAGATCACCTTTAAAGCTTAAACCAAAAAAAGATGCCCTAAATAAAGACTTCTTTCAACCAAACAATCCCCCACCTACCAAAGAAAAGCAACACAAAGCCACTGCCATGAAATCAAGCCCAGATCGTAGCTACCCAAATAGGGTTTCCAAGACGAACCGTTTTTATGAGAACTGGTGGCCTCATCTTTCTCTCGGAGAACAGCCAATGGGTTTGAACCTTGGCCTTCTGGGTAACAGCCCAGCACCTAATCCACACCCCGCCAGGGCTCTTTTAACCAGCTAACATGTTACCTTCATTAGTCTAGAGCATCTACCTTAAGCAGAGTGCTCTCTTAAAGAACTACTTCTCTGGGATAAATGTGGCAACAGCCCTTTGAAAGGTTCGGAGGGAGGCCCTGGGGGCGGGGGGGGGGGGTGCGGGGGGGGCAGGGAGTTCATGTTAACCGGGAAGACGGATGCAGAAAAGGAAGAACTCCGGGAAGTGATCAATGTCACGGAACTGCACACGTGGGGCTGGTTGATTTTGGTTGTTATGTTTAGTTGTGTCTATTTTCAACAACGGCAGCAAAATAAATTTTAAAAGGCACTAAACGCTGCTGCTGGTGTGGAAGTGGTGAGCCAGCCAGCCAGGGTGGGAAAAGGCTGAACAGTTGGATGGGGGGTCAGATTGCGGACTGTGAATAGAGGTTTCTATTTCATCTCTTGTGGACGTTTTTCATCAGGAACAAAATAATCGGATCTACATTTTAGAAGAGGCCATCAAACCACAACCAAACCCACAGTCACAGGGCCCATTGACCCAGTAAGGGGAAGATAATCACCGGGCAGCGAGATGGGGGCCGAGAGAGTAACTCCTACGGGAGGGAACGCAAATCAGACACCTAGACATTTCTTCTTGGAAGTGACAGGATTCCGTGGCTGGTTCGAGTTGGTGAGGGAAGAGGAAGGCAATTTAAAATGAGAGTGACTTGGCAGGCTGGTGCTGCTGAGAGAAGCGGTGGGTCTGTGGAGGGGAGGTAATGAGCGCCGCGTTGGACAGGTTAGGTTTCCACAAACCTTAGCATCTGCCAGTTGCTAAGAGGCCTGACAGTTACGCCGTTTCAGACCCTGTGGGCTCCCAGAGACAGTTCTTTGCAAAATCATAATTATGGAAACTTAAGGTTTATAAAAATGCACTGATTTCTGAATGGAGCTGTATTTTGCAGGGAAGCTGAGAGGCAATCCATGAGGAGGATCTTCCGATTTCAAAAAGCATCATCCTACCCAAGTCAAGAAGAAAAAAAAGACTCTCTTTAATCTGAGACGGGAATCCAAAAATAGCCGAGACAGCCCTAAATGAAGCCATGAGAAGTGAAAATCACATACCTCTCAGCTACCTAAGCATTTCAGTTCTATTTTAAAGACAATGAGTGTGTACGGGTGTGTATTTAGAATATGTTTGTTTGTAAATAGATAGCGCTCATCTCAACCATATGGTATAGTACCTCAACAATCTGCTTGTCTCCAAATTTCTTTCTTTTATCTACTAATGCTAGATTTAATTTTTTTAAATGCTCATTAAGAGGAATTACTGAAACCCGAATGAAAGCCAAACATGATGGTGGGACAAGAGGAAAGTAAACGGAAATAGAGGAAAGAACTAGGAGGCAAAGGGCATTTATAGAGGTCTAAATACATGTACATATGTAAATATATTTATATATAACAATAGGGGAATATATCTATATACATATATTTATATGTTAAGTATTAAGGTAGCAAACAGACATTGGGCCTCTACCCAAGTATTCCCTCAATGCAAGAACACTTTTTTCTAATAATCTGGCATTCTGTGATGCTCACCTTCCCTGACAGGATCACTGAAGACAAAATGGGTGCATAAGCAAATGCAGCTGATGAAGAAAGCTGATGGTGCCCAGCTATCAAAGGAGATAGCATCTGGGGTCTTAAAGGCTTGAAGATAATCAAGTGACCATCTCACTGAGAAGCAACAAAGTCCACATGGAAGAAGCACACAAGCCTTTGTGATCATGAGGTGTGTATTAGTCTGGGTAGAGTAGAGAAACAAATTCATAGACACACTCATATGTGTATAAGAAAGAGGTTTATATACAAGAGCAAATGAATATTGAGAAAGCATCCCAACCCAGTCCAGATCAAGTCCATAAATCTGATAATAGCCCATATGTCCAATACCAATCTATAAAATCCTCTTCAGACTCATGAAACACATGTAATGACACTGAATTCAGGAAGGTCACAGGTCAGTGGGTGGGAAGTCTTGTGAATCCAGTGGTGGGGAAAGCATCTCAGCGCTAGCAGCTGTCTCCACATGGCTTCTCCAGCTTCCAGGGCTGCATCAGGGTAGGTCCATGTGGCTTCTCCTCAGGGATGTCTGGCAGGGAGTGAGTGGAGAGAGTCTCTCCTGTCTCCAAGGAGGAAATACCGGAGTTCCTAGAATTCTGAGGAGAAAGCCATGCCCCACACAGAAGCTTCATTGACTATGATCCGATTGACAGACTAGACTCCACCTCTTCAAGCTTAATCTTCTCAAGTCCCAATTGACACCAGATTATGTAACTACCACAAGGTGTCAATGGGATCAGATAACAGGCATCATAAAACCCAGAACAAAAAGTCATATCAATATGAATGAAGGGGAGTGCAGAGTGGAGATCCAAAGCCCATCTGTAGACAATTGAACATTAACACACAGAAGGGTCACAAGGAAGAGAGGAGCCAGTCAGGGTGCAGTATAGCACCAATGAAACATAAAACTCTAGTTCTTGAATGTTTCCTCCCCCCACTATCATGATCCCAATCCTATCTTACAAATCTGGCTAGACCCTGGAAACACAGGGAATCCAGGACAGATAAACCCCTCAGGACCAATGAGAGTAGCAATAACCAGGAGGGGAAGCTGAAGGTGGGGAGAGTAAGGGGGAAAGAATCACAATGATTGACATATTATAACCCCCCTTTCCCAGAGAGACAGACAACAGAAAGGTGGGTGAAGGGAGACATCGGTGTAAAACATGGGGGGAAATATTGTAAATTATCAAGGGTTCATGAGGGAGGGAGGTTGGGGGAGGGGAGAAATGAGCTGATACCAAGGGCTCAAGTAGAAAGCAAATGTTTTGAGAATGATAGTGACAACAAATGTACAAAAGTGCTTGACACAATGGATGGATGGATGGATTGTGATAAGAGTTGTACGAGCCCCCAATAAAATGCTGTTTAAAAAAAGATGCTCATTCAATGGCTAGTCAAGACCCTAGTTGGCTACTATATGACGAAGATGTGCCAACAGTAAAGTATGGTAAAAGCTGTGAGCGTCATAGCCCATCTAAGGTGGAACCCTGGCAGAAGACAGACAAGTGCTCAGAGAGCGCCCTGCCAAAGACAGCAAAGGGCAAGACACGGAGAAACAAGGCAGTCCCCGCAAGTCGTGGCTCTCCCAGAGTGTAATGTACAATCCCCAAATGGAACTGTGAACCAGTGAAACCTGTGGCCTCACGACACACTAGCTTAAAACTATTTTTTAAAGAAAAGCTGACAAAAACAGTTTTTGTATTTCCTCTTCTATGAACACTGATCGTTCCTTTCTGAATGGTAGACCCACATGTTTGGTTGCTCTTCTCTACGTTTTCATTAGCTCTAAGGTTGGTGTTTGCCCAGTTTATGTGATACGCCATCTTCTCCTGATAACAGCTCTCCTCTAGAGAAACCGTGTTTAGCTGGCACTGACTTCAGGTGAGACTGAGTGCTTCCCCATGGACCCTCAAGCTAGCAGGCAACCTGAGCTGCCCATCATGAACCGGCTGTTGTCTGACCAACCAAGCCACGGAGTTGAGTATGCACGACACTCCATCATGAAATGGAAGTGGTATAGACGAGCATGCTGCATCAGGCCCTGGAGGCAGAAGTAAGTTATATGAAGAAGTGACCAGAGGCCTAATGCACTACCTTCTCCTCTCAGTCCATGCGGAGTTCCCACGGCCTGTTGACTAAGAAAGATACAACTGAAGCCTGAATCACAGATGTTGCTACACAGTGTGCAGGCACCACTCTGACTTGGACAGCTGCAACCCTACAACACTCTTATGGGCAGCCTTGATCGAAAAATACTCCCAGGGTATTATGGATCGAATCGCATCCCCTCAAAGTATGTGCCGTAATTCTTTGGACTGATAACTTCAAGATCAGCAGTTCAAACCTACCAGTTGCTCTGTGGGAGAAAGAAGGAACTGTCTGCTCCCATACGGATTTAAGGATTCAGAAATCCTATGTAGGGTCACTAGGAATCGGAATCAACTCAGTGACAGGGTGTGGGTATACTCTAGATGTAATACTATTGGAAATAGGGTTTTATGATGTTAAAAAAAAGGCTTATCAGTGTAGGGAGTGTCTTAAGCTGATCACCTGAAGAACACCAAAGGGCCAAGCAAAAAGAACATTGCCTCCGAGTTGGCAAAGAAAGACTTCCCCTAAAGCCAGTACCTCTTAAAGTTTAAATTTTAAAAACTGTCAGGAAAGAAATGTCTTTTTGTGAAAGCTATCCATTTGTGGGGTGCCTGCTATAGCAGTACTAGATAACATAGATAAATTTTGAGCACTTGGTTATTCATGTTGTTTAGAAAGAGAAGTTGGCAGTGTTGTGAGTCTATATGGATTTATGGGCTGCGGTCAATGGTTTGGTTAATCAGGAACTTGGGAGAAACATAAAAATTAGTGATAAGATCTAGGGAAGGAATACATGGATAGACTTCTCTAAATGGGTAAAGAATATGGAAATATGGTGTCTCATGTAAACCAGTGTAGGACCATTTCAATGACAGGTGGATGGGGTGACCCATGCTGTACCACACCTGTCATTACTCAATGGGCTCCTAAATAAAGCAGCCACAGTGGTAGTAATGGAGGATATGAAATGACTCAGTCTGTTTATTTCCATGTATCGAGGCCATCCTGTTTCTAACCACTGCCAGTGTTCAACCTACTAGCAGTAAAGACCAACACTTGTTCCCAGTGTGGTGTCACTCAGCAGAGGGATCAGCTGGCTCCCGATGGCAGGTTGATTATACTGAACCATTTCTTTCATGGAAACGGCTGCCTTCTCTTCCTGCTGGGGCAGTGACTTGGTCTATAAGTCTGTGTCCCCTACCCACAACCCTTCTGCCAAAATTTCCAGGCATGAACGTATAGCCTGCCTTATCCTCCATGACGGTATCTCACAGCATTGCTCCTGATCAGAAAGCTCTCACTCAAACTCAACGCCAATGAGTTGGTTCTCAGACTGGCCCCATGAGACAGGGTAGCATTGCCCCTGAGTTGCTGAGACGGTAACGCTTACAGGCAGAAAAGCCTCGTCTTTCTCCCTCGGAGCAGCTGGTGGTTTCCAACTGCCGGCCTTGTGGTTAGTAGCCCAACACACCACACTATGCCGCCAGGGATTTTCCAAGGAACTAGCTTCACGGCCAATGAAATGTGGCAATGGGTCCTACTCATGGAATCCACTAGTCTGCCTGAGCGGTCACCCTAAAGCAACTGACTTCATGACGTGGCGCAATGGCCTGTCGAAACTCAGTTCCAAGGCCAAGTTAAGGGACAACGGCTCACAGCGCAGGGGCAATATCCTCCAGAAGGCGATACATCAGCTCTATTGGTTTATTTCTCCCATAGCCAGGATCCACGGGTTCAGAAGTCAGAAAGTAAAAATAGTTCACTGTTATACCGAGTGACCCACTAAATCATTTTTTGCTCCACGGCCCCACTGCTTTATGATCCACATGCTGGTCTAGACGGCTTCATTCCAAGGGGAGTTTTCCACCAATAAACACAATGAGCCAGCCCCTAAAATTGTATAAGATCAATTCCGTGAGATAAATCTAATGCCCTACTAGTTTCTTAGGAGGTCTGGTGGCCTAGGGGGCTATGCATTGGGCTGCTAACCACAAGGTTAGCCTTTTAAAACCATCAGTTGCACTGCAGAAGATGAGGCTTTCTACTCCTATAGTCAATCTCAAAATCTAGGGCAGAGTGCAGGTGTGTTGGAAAATTAGAGCTGGTGGTCCAGGAAAGAAATGCAGTTTATGAAAGCAGATGGGTTGATAATTTAGGAAACCGGTGATTTGTGGACCTCGGGGTACGAGGCCGAAGGCTGTGCAGACATACAAGCAGTACCAGTACATTTCATAGGCTCAGGAAATCAGACATGTTGTCCTACCAGGAAGGTTCCTCCAGATCACGCCACAGCTGGCTTATTCAGAGCTCAGCCCAAATGGCCATGACCTCCCATGATCATACAACCTAGGGCCCATGAACCCCGCTTAGGCCTGTCTTCACGGCAGCACTATTTAAATGTAGTCAGTGTTCACTATGTAACACACATGCCCTTTCTCAACTGAAGTACACTCCAAGTTATGCACCTTGTCCATCAGGTTTAGCATCCAATCGTCAGCCTCTGGCACACAGTTAACTTTCAATCATTGTTGAATGATTAGGGATGGTCAAAACTTGCTAGTTGCCAGTGTATAATAACATTCTGATTATTAGGAACAGTGGCATAGCCCTACTGCTTTCACACACATTCAACTAAGATTGCGCCACAGTAAAACATTCCTGACACCGATGAGGCGGTCTGGTCTGCTCCAGTAAGGGCCTACAGCCCTGGAAACCTCACGAAGGATCGCTAAGAGTCGGAATCAACTCCATGGTAGTAGGTCTGGGGTTGTTTCGTTGTTGTACAAAAACAAGCTTAACATTGAGTGGATTGCTCTTGCAGCCATTTATTTTTGTTTACAGTTTGTGTTCAATGCAAATCAATTCCATAACATGAGGTTACTATGAATCAAAGCATAAATACACAAACACATTGTACAAGCCAAAACAGATGTACAGCATTCAGAGATGAAGCAAAGGAGAGTGTTCATTCGCACACACAGTAGCTTGAGATGGGTGGGTTCGGGCTGTTCTTGTGTAGGTTTCAAACAATGGGGGGAAATGACTGGTTACCAACACTACTGTGTTCATATTCGATACTGGGGCATCCAAGCATCAGTGCGTGACCATGCGAACAAAAGACTTCATGGAGTGGGTACGTTAAAAGATTTCTGTGCACCGAGGGGGTTATTAAAGATTCACTTTTCAGAAGTAAGCCCACTTTGGGCTTAGGACCAGGTTCTAACTATCTAAAAATATTGACTGATACAGAAAAGTGTTCCAAATGTGACTATTCTGATTCTTAAAGGTAAAAAAAAAAAAAAAGGTATTAAAGGTATTTACAGGAGTATAAAAGTTCCCATGAATTTAATGCAATTAGCTTCCCATCTTCACTTCCCAAATCCTTGATTTACATTATTTTTGGCTCCTTCACATGTTTTTATTTCAAGATTTCTTTTGCTCAACTTTCAGAACAAATTTGTGCAGTGTAAAAAGTGTGTAACCAACACAGAAATAAAAAGCAGCATTTTGAAATTAGTTGAGGTCACTGTACTTCCTACTCTTTGGAATCAGTTTTAGCTAAATGAAGCGGTGCTCTTGTGGAATGGGAATAGGTGATCCGAAATGGCTACCACGTGACATTTTAAGTGTATAAGCAAAATGAGTGAATTTTGCTTGGACTTAGGGCACAGCGCAGCCCAATCCCTCATTCCGGGCATTTGTCAACTACATAAAACACCAAATGCAATGCCAAATCCAAAGCCTCAAAGTATGAATTCAGGTCCCAAGAGAACAGTGCTAGTTTAATAATGTAAAGCTTTCATATAGAGTCTGTCGGCATTAGATTAGTACTGCCGAAACAACGCATGGAAGATCTGAGGGCCCTTCTAATGTACATATAAATAAACCATGGAAGCATTTAATATTACCTAATCACTTTATGGCCTTATAGATTTCAAGAACAAATTAACCTCAATTCCATATCCCATCATTTATCTCTAGAAAAGATAAAAACCATTTCCCGCCCCTCCCCCATAAGGTAACGTTTTCAGTGTCCATAATTCTTAGTCCACATTTGAAGAAACCGTCTCCTAATTTTTGGATGTTGTCACTCTTCACCTTGTACATGGAGCTCATGATAATGGCTTTCATCATCTCGTCAAACTCTTCGTGCGTTCTTCCAATCAGCAATCAGTGAAATTTGAGATTCTCAACATCTTCTGAGTCGAAGCAGGTGCGGAAACAGTAGATTGAAGGAAGATCTGGTTTTCCATGCACGCTGGAACTTGCGGCCACCGTGCAGATTGGGTAGAGAAGATAGGAAAGTAGAGGTGTTTCTTGGCCTGAGTCTCTAACAGTAGAGATGTAGAAGGGAGAGTGCGACCATGAGGAGACTAGCCGTACACTGCAGGGAGCCTCCGTTTCCCTTGGTGGTGGCGTTAGGTGGACTTGTGGCAGCCGAGGTAAAGTGGGAAGAATTAGTTACAGGTGTCGTAGTCGTGTTATTTGAATAAATCTAAAATACATAAAAAGTTACCAATAAATTTCCAAGCCATCTCAAATTCCATGCTTCCACATACACCATACACACATTAAGATCGATGAAACATTCTTAGATTGCTTTTTCCTATTGTTCTCTTACCCACACCATTACACTCTTGCTCGGTCCAACAAGAGCCTTCTTTTGACTTTCAAAACATGCTACCCAAATGCCTTACGAAGAAGGCACGGAGCTGCAGAAAGTTCAGCGCCTATGCGACTCCCAGGTGCATGGTTTTATTTTGAATTCTTTATAAAGAAATAAAGAATCAAGTTAACAAACCCAGTTTATGGCTACGCACTTATTTTCCGTGTGTGTGTGTGTGTGGCAGGATTAATTTTAATATACTTATTTATTTATTGTGTTTTTCCCCAGGATTGAAAGTTACATAAATAATTTGGAATTTGAAGTACAGTGGAGATGGCACTCTCATTTGCCCATCCTGCACTTACGTAGTGACTCGCATATGCCTATTTAATAGTCTTCTTTTTAAAGGAAGGAGGCTTAAGGGATCATATCTGTCTCCCCTAAAATCTTGTAAATTATAACCCCCCTACCCAAATGTGTCTTCAATTAGAAAAAAATTAATAATAATAAATTAAAATACAGCCGAGAGTGCTTGCCACAGAAATACCATGAAGGTTTGGCGTGATGTTTCACCAGCAAAAATCTAAACGCAGCCCAGTGACTAAGAACCAGGCTCCCCCAGTATCCCCGCTCGCTGGGCATCATTCACCACACTGATTTTCGAAGTCTGAAATGCAGTCCAGCGGGGCACGTGATCCTCTCCCCATTGTCAGCGAACAAAGGCAGATCAGAGTTTTCACCTCGCCCAGCCAGAGGGTTTTACAAGGGCTTCTGATTACAGTCAGGAGAGAAGACGGGCATCAGCAAGAGAGCCTGGGCCACATGTACATCTGGCTGACAGTCAACACGGAGAGCCCAGCTCCTTTTGTTGAAAGGCCCATAGGAACGACACAGGCATCGGCTAAATAAATACACAAATCCTGAGCAAGATAGATTTGTTTCTAAAAGCCTTCATCAGGGCTGTTTGCAGGGGTCAGCTTGTCCCATCAGCAAACAGCACTCTTACTCAACGAAAACCATTGATGTTTGATATAGAAATGTACTTGAAACTGGGCGCCTCAGGAATTGGGTTGAGGACTCCTTAAAAGTAACCTGTTCGTCGCACAAAGAGCTTTGTCGCTGCAGGTGACATTTTAAAAGAACCCAGTGTTGTTAATTCTGAGAACTTAAAGCACTTCGACACCAACCCCTCCACCCCGCGCGCGCGCGCGCACACACACACATTCTTAAACATGAAGTGTACCCTCCAAAGCTGGGATTTATTTACTTCAATAAAACCGTCCTCTTTTTTAAAAATGTGGGTGGGGGGATCCAGATGGAGAAGAAACGGGGGCCGGGGTGGGAGTTTGTTTCTTGAAGCTATTCCCTTCCCCCATCAAGGACTTGAGCCAGGCTCCAAGCGCAGCGCAGCGGACCAGCAGCGAGACAATAGGGTGCAGTTACACAGCCGCTGGAAGGCGGGGAGCGCTCCACTCTCAGTCTGCGCTCCCAGGTGAGCTAGCGCTTGGGTGTCCAGACACCCAAGCACTCACTGGGCGCTGCGCCAACTTTCCAGAGGTGGAGAAACCCAGGAGACACACACACCACCCCCCGAGTGAAACACCCCAAACGGAAGGCGGTGGGGACCACCCCGGTCCTCTCTGCCCGCGCTGTCTGGGGCAAACTGCCCTGTCCTCGCTCGGGTCTCCCGGACTGTGCCCCGGACCTCCCTCGAGGGTGCGGCGCATCCACACGCGTGGCGGAGCACGGAGCCCACCGAGGCACTGCGCTCGGAGGGCCTCGGACGTAGGCGAGGTGGGTTCGCTGGCGTAGAGGATCGGAAGGGGTGGGGAGGGGAGGTTGGGTGGCGGGGACCGGGACAAAGCCCGGCGGAGAAAGCCAGGCAGAGACTGGGGACTGAGACTTCCCACCCTCCTCCTCCCCAGAGGGAGCCAATCTGCACTACCTCGGGAGTCCCAGGTAACAAGAGACCATGTAGGGCTATGCTGGGGAGAGTGCAGGGTCAGCAAGGGTCCCCACCCAGATCCCATTCGCTGGACAATAGGGTGGGGAGAGACGACCAGAAAGCGAAATGTCTCCCGAGATTCCCGAACCAGCTCAGACGACGGGGAATAGGCGTGGGCTCGCTCTCGGACAGGGGACATGCCCTCTCTTTGTGTAGGGTGTGCGGGCGGGGGGAGGGGGGAGAAGCCCGATAAAGCACTCCCGTGGGGGGGGGGGAACAGCCCCGGCGCCCGGCATCCCGACGCAAATTCCCTGCCCCTCGGAGTGAAAGCCTGGGAATGGGCAGCACGGAATTGCGGTGGGGCACGGTCCTCCCAGATCTCTCCTGGGGCTGCATTGTTCTTGGGGGGTGGGGGGGTCACCGGAGGAAAGAAGTACGCAAGGGAGCAGAAAACAGAGTACACATGGTCTCCTGCCCATTTCCCCGGACTATGTAAGCTTCTCTCCCTCAGTGCTCGTCCGCGGCCCCACACCGGCCAGTTCCCCGAGGGCTCCATCCCCCACCGCCTGCCCCTGGGGCGCGGCCCCCGGAGCCCCGCGGGGCGCCAGGGCCTCACCTGCGTGGGGAGGAGCAGTGCCAGGAGCAGCAGCCCCAGCCCGAGCCTGGCCACCATTGCTCTGCCCATGTCCGCTCCGTCGGTGCGCAGCGCGTCTCGCAAGGTTCTGGCAGCGCAGAGAAGCAGCGCTCGGGGTCTGGCGTGGCAAGGTGGGGAGTGCAGGCAGCCGGCAGCCCCTTATATACCCGGACACCACAATAGCCGTGACGTGGCGCCGCCCGCCCACCCTGACTCCCCTCCCCCGCCCCTCCCCCAGCCTGCCCCGCCCCCCGCGCCCCGCCCGTGCTGGATCCTCCCCCCACCCCACCCCCGCCGCCGCCGCGCGGGCCCTCGCAGCTCGGAGGTCCCCCGGGCCCGGGCCGGCAGGTGGGCGGGCGCGGCGGGCGGTACCGGCCGCTGGCACCGAGTCTGCGTTTCCCCGGCGAGTGCGTGCAGGCTCGCACAGGCGCCCGCCACTCCCCCACGGGACCCGGGGCGAACGCGCGAGCCACACACGCCGCTCTCGGCGCCTGGCCCAAGTTTCCTTTGTTCCCCGGGACCTGCCATCTTAACCCCCAGAAGAAAAGTCCGCGGCCCGGCGCCCAGGTCCCGGCTCCGGCCGGAGAGCTGCGACCGCGCGGGGCCCGAGTCCCGCCGCCCGGCAGGGCCTCCCTCGAGTCCTCGTGCCAGGAGCAGGGGACCGAGCGGGGACTGTGAGCCTGGCGCTCGCACCCCCCTCGGTGGCGGGAACCGAGCGTGGCCGCGTGCAAGCCCTTAGCGGGAGGCACCCGGGGACTCTCGGCAGCGCACAGGGTCCGATCGTGGTGGGCTTGTTTTCCGCGCTCCCTGGGCGCCCACCTCCCGGAGTGCAGGGGAGCCGCCCGCGGTGGCATCTCCGCCGGTGGGCCTCGTAAACTACTGGTTTCCGTCTCCCCTCCCATCCCGCACCCCGCTCCGGGCTGGTGGGTGAGGAAGGGGAGAGACCGGTGGTGAGGTGATCAACTTCCAGCCCTAGACCCCCCTAACTCTCCCTGAGCATTGTTGCCCCCCTGGCCCTACTCAGGAAGCCAGAACCTTCCGGGCCGTCCCACTAGAATTAGCCGGCCCTTTCGAAACCCCAGGGACGGAACTTGGGTGTCTGAAGCGACTTACGTTTTCATCTTTCCTTTAAACGCATTAGGAGCAAAGCACGCACTTTTCCATAGCTGCCACCAGTCGGCTGCACCCGCACCAACAGGAGCTTAGTTAGCTACCATTCTGCAAATATCGGTGGAATATTTTTTTCCCAAGGTTCTATTTTGAAAACTTTCGAGCATACAGGGGCAAAACGTTCAAATACTTTGACTACTGGAATAATTTTAGTCCAATCTTTCACTTACGGGGAGTCCTTTTAGTCGCGGTTTGTCTAAGCGTTTGGGTAGGGGGCGGCGGGTTTTCAAAAGCAATTTGTGAGACCAAGGCTAGAAAGGGGGTGAATTTGTTTGAAGCTCACTTTGTTTTCTAGAACAGGCTTGTGAAAATGAAGTTGGTTTTATGGAATTAAAGCGACAATTGCACTTGTTGGTCCATGACTCAATCAGCTTGAGCCTTAATGGTGCGGCCACTTTAACTCAGTAATTTTCCACCCCTTCGGATGTGCTCTGAAACCAGAGGCATATCTGAAATATAGCCGGTATGGCACGCGCCCTGGGCGCTGCTGAGAGGGGGGCGCCAAAGAGCAGTTTCTATTGGCCACTACAGTTGGGAACAGAAGAATTTTTGTCCTCACCAGTGGACTTTCCTGTTTAACAATGTTACTGTACAGAATTAACCTGTTCCTGCTTAACTTCTCATCCTCCCCACCCCCTTCCCCAGTCTTTCCAGGAGTGAATGGGCTGTTTGTGGCTGGGACTTCCAAATGGCTCATTCCTTTGTGACTGACCCCTACCCTGCCTAGAATTTGCATTTCCACCCTGGATAGATAAGATCAGAATCTGCATTTTTCTCAACCTTCCCCAGGTGATTCTTTTATTTTTTTAATTGGGGGCTCATACAACTCATCACAATCCATATATACGTCCATTGTGTCAAGCACATTTGTGCATTTGTTGGCCTCATCATAGAATACATCTTTTCTTTAAAAACAAACACATTTGTACATTTATTGCCCTCATCGTTCTCAAAGCATTTGCTTTCACTTGAGCCCTTGGTATCAACTCCTCTATTTTTCTCTTCCCACCTCCTCAGGTGATTCTAACAGAGCTGCAGTTTGGTTAAAATGTAGATTCCTGTGTATATCCAGAGTCAAAATGGAAATTCCCAGCAGGAGTTAAACAGGAACCACCCAGCTCAAAGCCCTCCCATTCAGCTCACTGGGATGCTGACTCATAGGGACCCTGTAAGACTGGGTGGAACTGCCGGGTAAGTTTCCAGGGCTATAACTTTTTATGGGAGTCTAAAGTGGCCATCTTCTCCTGTGGGATGGCTGGTAGCTTGAAACTTGACCTTGGGGTTAGCAGCCCAGCATGTAAGGCCACCAGAGTTCCTAAAGCAGGGTCTAGTTGGACTGAACTAACCCCCCAAACTCTAAACTCACTGCCATCAAGTCGGTTCCGGCTCACAATGACACCCGTACAGGACTGAGTAGAAAGCCTATGGGTTTCCATGGGAGTAAAAACCCAGGTCTCCCTTGCAATTAGCTGCCCAACACATAGCCACTTCATTTTATCGTTGTTCTAGGGAGCCCATTCCTAGTCCTCGGTCACCGTCTTCTGAGGCACCTCTGGATGGTTCAGATGCCAGCCTTTTGGCTAGAGGTTGAGCACGTATCGTTTGTGCCACTCAGGGACTCCTGGTGATTTTCCCAGGATCCAGTTAGGCCCTGTTATTGTTGTCAGGGCTACTATTTAAGGAAATGACAAGAAACCTCGGTGACACCATGGCTATCTGCTTGGCTTCCCCCCCTCTAGGGAGAAAAATGTGGCCGGAAGCGTCCGGAGCGATCAGGGTCTTGGAAACCATGCAGGACCATTCAACATTGCCCTTTAGGGTCTCTGGAGTTGTAATTGATTCAGTAGCAGTAAGTTTAAGAGTACGGCCTACTGAGGTGGTTCAGACTTTGTGGGTTCAAATCCTGCCTGTGTCATTTTTATATGGGGGGGAGGATTCAGTATTTTTCATCTATAAAACAGACAGCAAGCCAAATATTCATCAAACATTGTTAATAGCTTGTTGTGAAGAAGTAGACCAGTGGCAGCCTCATCGTGATAGATCTCACAAGATATTTGTTCCCCACTAAAGAGGCCCAGAAACTAAAGGTACTTACAGCCTTGCAGCTATGTATTCAGGAAAGAAATGCTGAACCGCAAAACTTAAGGAAGCCATTGTGGATTGCCTCATCACTGACTAATAAGGCCCAGTAATTCGCAGAGCAAAGTCCTTGCTTCAAGTTTGCCAAACAGCTTCCTGGGGACAGCCTCGGAGTGCGACCCAAGGTCAGCCTGGACAGGAATTCCCCCTCACAAACCCTCACCCTAGTCCTTGTGTGGCAAGAAACTCCACGACCTGCCCAAATTCATTCTTCACTCCCCTTGGCGTTTACAGTGGCTGTGTGTGCTGTTCCTTCAGATCCGCGCTTCTCTTCCTGTGGGTCACGCCCCTTTGGTTGAAGAGCTTGTGTCACTAAGCTCTTACGACTTGTCCTAGATTTTTTTAAAAGACAGAGTTAGAGAGAAATGATCTCATGGAAGGATCGTGAAACCAGGTAATTCCATAAATTGATGTATGCATAGAAAGTCACATCCCTGTGTTCTAGTATTTTCCCCCCTGAGCTAAGATGTTACCTGCCTTTTTTACATGAATTCCCATATGAGTAAAGTGGAAGAATTGTCATCTCTGTGTCAAACTGTGCGGAATGATAAGCCTATTGGCTCAGCGGGTAGTGAAGCCTGGAGTCAGACCCGGGTGTGGCCCAACACTGCTCTACCACTTTCTAACCATCTGACTTCAGGCCTCAGTTTCCCAACCGCCCTCTGCCTTTAACGTGCTTTTTAAAAAATCATTAAACTTGGGGCTCTTAAAACTCTTATATCAATCCAGAACATCTGTTATGTCAAGCACATTTGTCCATATGTTGCCATTATCCTTTTTTATCGAAACATTTTCTTTCTGCTTGAGCCCTTGGTATCAGCTCTATTTTTTCCCTCCCAGCCCCGCCCTCCCACCTTGTGAACTCTTGATAAATTATAAATTTTAATTCTTTTCATACCTTACACCTTCCTCGGTCTCCCTTCACCCACGTTTCTGTTGTTCATCACCCTGCGGGGGTGGTGGGTGGTGGTGTGTGTTCTACATCCATCATTGGGATCAGTTCCCTCTTTCTCACCCCGTCTTCCTCCTACCTTCCTCTCCCATTATTGTACCTGAGGGGTTAACTTCCTTTTTTTGGCTTTTTTAGCGTTGTGTTGTGTTGAAAAGGAGCTCTAGTGGCACGGTCTTAAAGAGCTCAGCTGCTAACCAGAAGGTGGGCGGTTCAAACCCACCAGCCCCTCCGAGGGGGAGAGACGTGCCACTCTGCCCCCATGAAGATTGCAGCCTGGAAAACCAGGGTGTTCTGTGGGTGCGGTGGGTAGGGATCAAGGGCAGTGTGTTTGCAGCTGGGTTTACATGTGTTTGCGACAAGTAAGTGCCCTGTTCAACAATTTACATACACACGGTGCCTGGGGGGTGCTATGGCTGCAATGTGTCAACATTCCATTTCCACCCGCCCTCCCCTGTTCCATCCCTTCCTGGCCCTCTTTGCCTTCTCACATTTGCATTTTGGCAAATGTTACCCTTGTGGGCTCATCTAGTTGATTGTTCTAAGGAGTATATTTCCTGATGGGTGTTGTTCATTTTACAGGCCAGCGATTGTTTGGTTCTCAGGTGATCTCTGGAAGTGCCTTCAGTTCCAGGTAAAACGGGTGTGCTAGAGACAACCTCAGGTGTCCTCCAGTATCTTATCAGTCTGATCTCCTGAATACCAAGTTTGTACAATGATTTTCTCCCACTTCAGCTGAGACCTGGTGTTTGCTGGTCGGAGCAGCAGCCAGGAGTGGGGCAGGCAGCCAGGAGTTCTTCGGTCTCGGACTAGAGACTGCTGCAGTTCACGTGATCCATTAGTCCTGGGGACTAATTGCTTCCTTGAGTTTTTCGTTTCCTTCATTCTCCTGACCATGAAGGAGCCCTGGTTGGCATAGTGGGTTAACTGTTCACCTGCTAACTACAAGGTCAGCCATTCAAAACCACTGCAGGAGAAAGATGAGGCTTTCCACTTCTGTAAGGCGTTACAGCATCAGAAATGCACAGGGATGGCTCTCCTCTTCCCGCAGGCTCATCCTGAGTCTGAACCTCCTCCACGTTGGTCAGTTTTCTGAGTTTCACTCTCCTTTGCTCCAGACAGGAGGAGGGCAATAGCTGTCTCTTTGATGACCTCTTGCCTCAACTCCCTTACCTGGAAAATGGCAGTAGTAATCCCACTGGGGCGTGAGCCTAAGTAGAAACATTTACATATTCAGTGAAGTTCCCAGCAAGAACTCACCAAATTGACACTTCTCTTTCTACAGCAAGAGAGAAGATAGGCATTTTCTACAGGTCTTAAAGAAGCCACAGTGGCATAGTAGCATAGTGTTGAGTTGTTAGCCACAAGGTCAGCAGTTCAAAACTACCAGCTGATCCAAGGGTGAAAGATGAGGCTTTCTACTCGTGTAAAGAGTTATACTCTCAAAAACCCACAGGGACAGTTCTATCCTGTCCTACAGGGTCTCTAGGAATTGGAATGGACCCGATGGCAGCAAGTCTTGATAGGTGTTTAAAATTTTTTTTTTAATCATGCTATTGGGGGCTCATCATCCATTGTGTCAAGCACATTTGTACACTTATTGCCATCATCTTTCTCAAAACATTTGCTTTCTACGTGAGCCCTCGGTATCAGCTCCTCGTTTCCCCCTCCCTCCCCACACCCCCATCCTGATGAACCCTTGATAATTTATCATTTTTTTCACGTCTTACACTGTCTGACGTCTCCCTTTACCCACTTTTCTGTTGTGCATCCCCCAGGGAGGGGGTTATATGTAGACCCTTGTCATTGGTTCCCCCTTTCTATCCCACCCTCCCTCCACCCTCCTGGTATTGCCACTCTCACCACTGGTTCTGAGGGGATCATCTGTCCTGGATTCTCTGTGCTTCCAGTTCTTATTTGTTCCAGTGTACATTCTCTGGTCTAGCCAGATTTTTTAAGGTAGAATTGGTATCATGATAATGGGGGTGGAGGGGTGGGAAGCATTTAGGAAGTAGAGGAAAGTTGTATATTTCATGGTGCTCTACTGCACCCTGCCTGGCTTGTCTCTTCCCAAAGACCTTCTGTAAGGGGGTGTCCAGTTGCCTACAGAAGGGCTTTGGGTCCCCACTCTCCACTCCCCCTCATTTACAATGATATAATTGTTTGGTCTTTGTTGCCTGATATCTAATCCTATCGACACCTCATGATCACACAGGCTGGTGTGCTTCTTCCATGTGGGCTTTATTGCTTCTGAGCTAGATGGCCGCTTATTTATCTTCAAGCCTTTAAGACCCCATGCCCTATATCTTTTGGTAGCCAGGCACATTTGCTTATGCGCCTGCTTGGTCTTTAGCAATCCTGTCGGGAAGGTGAGCATCATGGAATGCCAGTTTAATAGAACAAAGTGTTCTTGCATTGAGGAAGTACTTGAGTAGAGGCCCAATGTCTATCTACTACCTTAATACTAAACTATAAATATATGGCATAGATCTATTTCCCCATCATCATTTAGAACTATATTTACATATGTACATGCCTGTATTTAAATCTCTATAAATGCCCTTTGCCTTCTAGGTCTTTCCTCTATTTCTTTTTACTTTCCTTTTATCCCACTATCATTCTCAGTCTTTATTTGGGTTTCAGTAATTCCTCTCAGTTACATTGCTCTTGATCAAGCCCTACCAGGCCTCTTACACCCTCTTCACCACCGATTTGGATCACTTGTTTTCCCATGTCTCTGGGTTTGTTAACACCACTTCCTTTCCCCCACCTCCCACTCTCCAATTTCCCTTGGAATGGTTGGTCTTGTTGTTTCTCCTCCAGATTGTTTATCCCGCCTATCTTATCTAGATAGACCTATAGAGACACGCACAAAAACAAGACAGAGGAAAACAAAGCAACAAAAGAAACAACAACAACAAAACAACAGCAAACAAAAACAATGACAAAAGAAAAGCCTGTAAATAGTTCAAGGTCTGTTTGTTGACCTCTAGGAATGTTTTCCAGTGATGTATGATGGGGTGCCACACCCTGACCCCAAAGTCTATTTTTGGTACTCCCTCGGGACTTCCTTGTTCTGCTCCCCTTGCTGTTCTGTTGCATGCCTTTAGTGTTTTGCCTAGGTGTGGTGGGGTCAGATCGGGCTCAAATCCCACACTGTCTCCAGTTGTGCCCTGTAGGGTTATGGGTCAGTGAGGGCTGTCCTGTCTTGTAGTGGGGTCGGCCATATGGTCCTCTCTATGCATTGGCTGCTCTGAGCAGGGATATCGTCCTCAATGTTTGGTGGGCCAGAATGTACTCCACTCTTTTCCCCTCTCTTCATTTGCTCCCGTGTGCTCTAATCAGACATGTCCTTCTCCCGGAGCTGCAGCTTCAGTGCTGTCCTCTGAAGTAAATTCATCTGGGGAAAGGGGCGGCTGTCCAGTAGTTGGGATTGGGGCCAGCCCCTCAGATCTCTCTACTGGTTCCCTGCTTCATGCCGGTATGTTGCATTCACATCTTGGAGCCCCGGGTTGAATCTGGTCCCACCTTCCCTGTGGAGATATAAACAATACTCCCATTGTGTGGGTTAGTGCCCTCTTCTGCCACTACCCATTTTTCCCCTTCATTTTTAGTTGGCTACCATATGTATCCCTGGATTGGGTCTGGCCCCTGCCATAATATCTGGGCCTCACCCCGTGTTTAAATCTTTGATGGGTATAGCACCAGCTCCTTTCCCAAGCACCCTTGCATGCCACAACTCATTTATCCGTCCGTGGGGACTGTACGGCAGATGGCATTAGTCACAGCTTCACTTCTGAGGCACAGAGAGGTAATTTACAAAAAGGTCACCAAATCAGTAATGGTACCACAGCTAACGCCAGCCAGCGTCCTGACCCAACTCCAAGTACTTCCTGCTTTGCCAACAGGAGCAAAGGCCATCTCTCCTTTCCCCACATCCTTTATCTCCAACATTAGCAGTGTTTGCTGTTTGGATGGACTCACATTAAAGGTCCAGGGCAATTTACTTTTTGAGCTAAAACAATAAATCCTGTTGTTCATTGGATCAAGAGGAGTCCTGGTAATGGTGACATAATGGCTTAGGTATTCAGCTGAAACATTGATGATTCAAACCCCACCACCCAGATGATCCATGGGCGAAAGACTGACAGTCTACTTCCAATCTACAGCCTCAGAAAAGCTTTGGGGCAGTTCTCCCCTGTCATATGGGGCGGTGGGACAGGGAGGCGGGTTGCCATTTAATAACACCTAACCATAGTGACTAGAAGACGGAGGGGCAAATTCTGACACTTTAAGCACTCTACAGCCAAATGGCTAAGAAATATAATCCCCACCCAATCAAGGTTGTTCGACTTGGTAGCCAAAGCAGTGACTGGTAAGATCCAATATTTAAGTGCACTTCTAAAATATGGTGCTGTTCTTATTTATGTCACAACACTCTTCCGCCACCCGCCACCCACCCTGCAGTTCCATCCTGCCCTGGATTTGGCTAGCATATTTTAATTTATCCTGATCATTCAGTCAACCTTTGTTCCACCCTTAGTGGCCCCAGCCATGAGATGATTGCGATGGTCAAGAATTTCCCAGAATTGCCTGCCCCAAACTCTGTCAGTGTCCACCCATGGGCCTTCCTCTCTGTGGGGACGTGCTGCCCCCTGCTGGCCAGAGCACACCACCCTCCGCGCTCACGGTTCCCACTGAAACCTCCCTGCTGACTGTACGCCCAAACCTAACTGCCATCGTGCCGATTCTGACTCGTGTCCACTCTATAGGACAGGGTAGAACTACCCCTGTGGGTTTCCAAGGCTAAATATTTACAGGAGTAGAAAGCCTCCTCCTTTCCCTCAGAGTGACTGATCATTTCGAACCGCTGACCTGCGGGTTAGCAGCCCAATGTGAAACCACTACACACACACACCCACACACACACAGGCTCCTGGTGCTGACGATAAAAGCCCTGAAATGTGTAAGCCTTTTAAGTCCAGGCTCCCCTTGATGGCAGCTGGCAACAGAAGCTGTAACTCATAACCATGAAGGATTTCTTTGCACTTCTTTTTTAAACCCCTCCCGTCACTGAGAAAGCCCTGGTCACACCTGGGACTGTGATTGTCCATGTCCACAGTTCAAAACCATCAGCCGCTCTTTGAGAGATGGAGTTTGCTACTCCCGTAAACAGTTACAGTCTTGGGGCGGTTCTCCCCTGTCCTGGGGGTCACTCTGAGTCAGTCTCCATTCGATGGCTGTGAGTCTGGTGTGTATATGTGCTTTGATCCGTTTTTTTTTTCTTTTTTTTTTGAGAATCGCTCAAAAGGACCTCTTGCATCTTAGCCTTCATCCAAATTAAAAATAACAACCGATATAAAGAATTGGGTAATATGGGATGATAGTTTCTTCTTGGGAAATGAGAGAAAAAGTGACTCCGAAGCTCTTTAGCCAGTGCTGAAACTCAACCAGGTGTGAGAAGACGGGCCTCTGGCCAGTGCTGCTGGATTCTGGGAGGAATTGGTCATCTATAAACTTTTAACTGGATGTCCCCCTTGACCTAGCAAGTCTAATCTTTGGAATGTTTCCAACAGGTATTCTTGCCGAAGGGCCGAAAGAATGTAGGGTCAAGGATTTGTTGCAAAACAGGCGTGATCATAAACCACTTAAGTGGCCAAGATGGAAGAGCAGCTAAGTGAGTCACTGTGCTCTGTGCTGGCTCCCAGCCGACCGACCGCCGTGTGCAAAGACAGGCTGCTCCTCCCGGTCTGCGGGGCCGGGCCCCTAGGAGGCAGATTCCCCAGCGAGTCTTCTGATAGGACCCAGGGCGGACTTCTACTGAGCACCGAACTGTTCCTGCCACCCAGGCAGGACTCCACAGAGGAATGACAGGAAGACTCCTGTGGACAAGGACGTTTGCATCTGACATTTCCATCCTAAGCCTGTCTTGACATAATAGAATGACCTCTCTCTCTTGTTGGTTCTCATTACTGTTGCTTTCTATGGATCCTTATTTGCCTTTGGTGGGGGTGGAAACATGACGTATATAATCTTCCAGATAGGTGCTTTTTTTTTTTCAGATAGATTTTAACACATGCACTGAAAAACATGTCATGGGAATGATGCACTCTGACAGGACGTTGGCGTTTTGTCCGATGCACCGCTGTGGAAGAGTCTGGGTCATCTGGGTGACCCCTGGGAGGAGAGACGGTGCGTCTAACCGGAGATGACTGAGAGTTGTCTCTATAGACTGCATGATGCTATCTGTTCTGAGGGAGTAAAAACCCAAAGAAGTTACAGAGAACCTTTTCGTTAGACTTTAAACCAGTGGTTCTCAACCTGTGGGTCGCGACCCCTTTAGGGGTCAAACACCCTTTCACAGGGGTCGCCTGATTCATAATAGTAGCCAAATAACAGTGATGAAATAGCAACAAAAATAATTTTATGGTTGGGGAGTCACCACAACATGAGGTGCTGCATTAAAGGGTCATGGCATTAAGAAAGGTTGAGAACCACTGCTTTAAACGGAATAAAGACAAGACAAAGATCATCCAGATGAGGGAACCCACTGGCAATGGTGTTCAGAGGCTTCATGGCCATGAGGCTAGTAATAGACATTAGGAGCAAGGGGAGCCTCCACGAAACCATAGTTGTGTTTCAGGACACAGAAGAGCCCCCAATGTCATGCATAATTTAAGGAGAACATGTGGTAAGTCTTCAAAGAAGCAATCGCAGCATGACAACACAAAGACACGGGCATGATCTGGGCAGGGAGGCCATTCATTAGCATCATGCTGCCCAAGGAGTCAAGCCAACCATTGGAATTCACTCTGGTGGCAGTTCAGTGTAGGTGGGGACAGGGCCGTGGTGTTAAATAGAAGTGCTTCTGCGATTGGGCTGTGAGGGCATGACTCATGACTAGCAACCCCAAGTACCGTCCCCTCATGACTCTGTGACTTCAAGTAGTGTGACCAGTAGGTACACACTTCTGTCAGCCCCCCCTAAGAGGAACCTCCCACCACCAGCAGCTGGCTGGAACAGGTATCTGCCTGAGGACGATTAGCAACCTCCTGGAAATCAGTGAAAGCTGTGCGAGAGCCCTGCGAATACATTGTGGGTGTTTACTGCCATCCACAGCCTGTGGCGAACAGAGTGCTCAGAAGGTAAGCTCTAACAGAGCAGCTAGCAGATCACCTCATCACTGCCTCAGGCACACGAGGGAAGAGAGGAAGGGTGCTGGTGCGTAATTGCAGATTGGGCAAGCTTCCGCAATTGTCCTGCGGTCCTTCAGCCACCTGGCTTCTTGATGGTTGCAGTTTGACTCACAACATGCAGCCCTGAAACCCCAACTTCCGAGTGCCATTAACCTGTAAACCACTTAGGAACCACCCAGGCAAGCTCCCTGAAGGCAAGGCCACCCCTCCCTGGGCTCCCAAAACTCTGTGTCATCCAGGCCACTCAGAATGGCCCCGTAGGACATTGTAGAATGTCCCTGGGTGTGTGTATCCAAAGCTGTAAATCTTCACAGGAGCAAGAAGTTTCATCTTTCCCCCCAAGGAGCAGCTGGTTGGTCTGAACCAGCCCAATACGCAGCCCGCTGAGCCACCAAAGCTCTTTGGACGAAGGGTGTTCTAATCCTACTTTCAGGCACACTCCGCCTGGGGGAAAAGCTGCTACCTGGCTGGTTAATGGTCAAAATGTACTTAATTAGAGACTGCTTTATAGCAAGACTTGCCATGGAGTTAGGGCTTAGATTGTAGACTGCCAAAAAGAAACAAACTCGAGGGGGGAATGGGGAGGGAGGGGGGTGGAAAAAAGAGGACCTGATGCAAGGGGCTTAAGTGGAGAGCAAATGCCTTGAGAATGATTGGGGCAGGGAATGTATGGATGCTTTATACAATTGATGTATGTATATGTATGGATTGTGGTAAGAGTTGTTTGAGTCCCTAATAAAATGTAAAAGAAGAAAAGAGAAAAAAATGATTAGGGCAAAGACTGTACAGATGTGCTTTATACAATTGATGTATGTATATGTATGAACTGTGAAAAGAAATGTATCAGCCCCAATAAATTGTTAAAATAAAAAAAATTAAAAAATTAAAAAAAAAGAAAAGAAACAAACTCACCACCACCAAGTTGATGCCAACTCACAGAGACCCCAGAAGACAGAGTAGAACTGCCCCTGTGGGTGTCCAAGACTGACTGTTTGAGAGTAGAAAAAAAAACCTCTTTCTACCCGTGTGAACCACAGCCCAACACAAATCGAGTGCCTTAGAATGTAAGCACCCGATTGCTTCCCAAATCTGCCTGTTGGCTTTAGCAAGGCAGGCAGTGTCTGGGTACATGTTTCCAGGCAACTGAAGTCATACAACACTCTCCAGACTCACTGGCATCAAGTTGATGCCAACTCATAACCACCCGACAGCACAGTTTACAGCTGCCCTTGTGAGTTTCTGAGACTGGCACTCTTTTTTTTTAAATCGTTTTATTAGGGGCTCATACAACTCTCATCACAGTCCATCCATCCATCCATTGTGTATAAAGCACATCTGTACATTCATTGCCCTCATCATTCTCAAAACATTTGCTCTCCACCCAAGCCCCTGGCATCAGCTCCTCATTTCCCCTCCCTCCCCGCTCCCCTCTCCTTCATGAGCCCTTGATATTTTATGAATTGAGAGTACACTCTTTACGGGAGTAGAAAGCCCAGTCTTTCTCCTGTGGCGCCCTGGTGGTTTCAAACTGTTGACCTTGCAGTCAGCAGTCCAACGGTAACCCTTTGCCACCAGGGCTCCTCGTTGAAGCAATACAGAGAACTAAATTTATATGGCAGTGTTTTGAAGAGTAAATCACGACATTAAATATCCGGGAACAAACCCTTGAGCATGATAAGCAATCAGTCAGAAGCCCCTGGTGGCTTGTGTGTTACACATCGGGCTGCCAACCACAAGGTAAATTCTATCTGCCCCTCTTGCGGGAAAGATGAAGCTCTCATCTGAGGAGATACAGCTTCAGAAACTCTAAGGAGCAGTTCTGTTCTGTCCCATGGTGTTGCTATGAGTCAGCATTGACTCGAAGGCAGTTAAAGTACTTAGTGCTGGACTCAAGATGGCTACCTGAGTGCTGGACCATCAGCTTTCCTAGGGCAATAACTGGCACCTGACTGGTGTTCCTCACCAAGCTGACTCAGCCCTGCTGACCTTCTGCCCATGCCCATCAGTAGGTGGAAGGTCAATGATGGTGTCTCACCCCAGCCCACGGCTACGATGGAGGTGTGATTTTGACTTCTAGACATCAAAGTTAGCCAGAAGACATGATGATCACTTCTGCACGTCTTCGGCGGGCCGGGTCTAGTCTCAGCCAGTTCTGTGACCCCAGCCTCCTGCCTTTCCCAACTAGGGAGCCAGCTGACAGCTTGCCTACTAAGAGACCAGCTTAAAACCGAAAGTTAGTCGTTTTGGGTGTTTTGTTTTGTTGTTGTTGTTTTTGCAATCTAATCACTTTATTGAATAGTCTCTTGGGGGATGGTAGATGAGGGACGGGGACAATGAAGTCCGATGACTGTAGTCCAACTGAATCTCATAGCCACTGAAAAGCAGAAGCTATTTCTTATTTTAACACAGATATCAAAAATGAAGGCTAATTTACAGACCACACCCCCGAGTGAAGAAAGAGAGGTGGCTTCAGTCACGTCCTCGAGCACAGTGGGCAATCAAAATAGTGTTACTGCTAGTGCCGTCACGTCCAGTTCAATCCATAGCAATCCCATGTCCCCAACAAAAGCACGCTGCCCGGTCCAGCAGGCTCCTCACAATTGTTAGGTCGCAGTCCACCTTTGCAGCCACGGCATCGTCCATCTCATTAAAAGACTTCCTCTTGTTCACTGACCTGCTGTTCAACCAAGCAATGGTGTTTTCTCCAGGGGCTGGTCTCTCCTGATAGTGTATCCTAGGTATGTGAGACTAGGCCTCCCTGTCCTCACCTCCAGGGAGCATTCCGGCTACATTTCTTCTGAGGTAGATGTGTTTGTTCTTCTGGCAGCCTGAGGTGCTTTCATGGTTCTTTGACAACACCATGATTCAAATCGCCTCCATGCTTTAGCCTCCCTTCATCAGTGTCCGACCGGCATAGGCATATGAGGCGATTGCAAACTCCATGGCTAAAGTCAGCTGGACCCGAGTCCTCCAAGTGACACAGTGCTCGTCGGCACTTTAAAGAGGCATGCGCAGCAGCTGTGTGTGTGTGTGTGTGTGTGTGTGTGTGTGTGTGTGTGAGCTCTTACAGCTCTTATCATAACCCATGCACACATCTATTGTGTCAAGCACATCTGTACATATGGGCCCATCATCTTTTTTTAAACATTTTATTAGGGGCTCATACAACTCTTGTCACAATCCATACATATACATACATCAATTGTATAAAGCACATCTGTACATTCTTTGCCCTCATCATTTTCAAAGCATTTGCTCTCCACTTAAGCCCTTTGCATCAAATCCTCTTTTTTCCCTCCCTCCCCACTCCCCACTCCCTCTCATCATCTTTTCCAAAACATTTTCTTTCTACTTGAGCCCTTGGTATCAGCTCCTCATTTTTTTTCCTCCCTCCCTCATGAAACCTTGACAATTTATATATATTTTTTTCATGTCTTACACTGACTGCTGTCTCCCCTTCAGCCACTTTTCTGTTGTCTGTCCCCCTGGGTGGGGCCCATATGTCAATCATTGTGATCGGTTCCCCCTTACTCTCCCCACCCCCTACTTCCCTTCCCCTCCTAGTATTGCTACTTCCATTATTGGTACTTGTCCCGTCCCGCAGGACATCAACAATGTGGATACCTGAAAGAGGGACTGGGAATGAAGATGGGCAGGGGCGCGAGAAATGGAGGCAAGACAGGAATCTGATCAAGCCTCATTTATTGAGTTGAGAGCAGAAGTTTAAATAGCCAGCGAAGGGCGGGCACCATTACGTCACATGTAAAATAAGGTACAGCTGAGGTAGCCAATAGTCGTGCATTTCTAAATAAGGCAAACAGTTAAGTATGCTAACGAAGCATACCTGGAGAGCCTTGGGGGAGATGCCACCAGTCATGTATTGACCAATGAACATAGCAGCTGCTAGTGAAAGAGCACCAATCCTAGCAAGGGTCAAGGCAGCCCCCCTCTGGCGGGAAAGGAACAAGGCAGTAAAACCTCAGGGCAGTTTGTATGGCAGGAAACTGAGAGTAAATTCATAAAGGTCGTACATGGCTTAAATCCAGGGTGGGGGGACTCGCAGTTCCCTACAGGTACTAAGGGGGTTATTTGTCCTGGATTCCCTGTGTTTCGAGCTCTTATCTGTCTCTGTACTAGTGTACATGTTCTAGTCTAGCCAGATTTGTAAGGTAGAATTGGGGTCATGTAGTGGGAAGGGCGGGGAAGCATTAAAGAACTAGAGCAGTGGTTCTCAACCTTCCTAATGCCTTGACCCTTTCATACAGTCCCTCATGTTCTGGTGACCCCCCAACCATAAAATTATTTCCTTTTTTCCAGAAAATTGTCATTGCTACTTCATAGCTATAATTTTGCTACTTTTATTAATCGTAATATAAATATCTGATATGCAAGATGTATTTTCATTGTTACAAATTGAACATAATTCAAGCATAGTGATTAATCACAAAAACAATATGTAATTATATATTGTGAAGTATTATTCCTAATGACAAATAAATGAAACTTTGTCTTGAAGCATGGTGTAGCCTGGGTAACAGTCTTACTATAACAACAGTAAACTACATTGCTACATTTTGCGACAGTATGCATACAAAGCCAACATCAGTGTGAAGGTTGAGATACATCTTTCTTACCAGATCAGCATATGTACATGTGGGCAGACCCTCCTGGAGACAGAGGAGCAGTGTCTTGGTTCCTAAGACCATCCGAAATATGTCTTTTCCGATGGTCTTAGGTGACCCCTGTGAAAGGTTTGTTCGACCTCTAAGGGGGTCCAGACCCACAGGTTGAGAACCACTGCTAGAGGAAAGTTGTGTGTTTCGTCAGTGCTATACTGCACCCTGACTAGCTTGACTTCCTCTATGGCCCTTCTGACAGGGGATGTCCAATTGACTACTGATGGGCTTTGGGTCTCCATGCATGTGCAGCAGATTTACCCAATGTAATAAATATATCGATTGATATATTTTTTTTACTTCTGCTTCCATGAGGATTGATCTTTTCTCTGTTTATCGTGATGTTATTTACTGGCGCAATTATGAGGATTTTACTTCTCTTTCCAAGGAGTTGTAATCCATATTGCAGGCTGTAGTTCTTGATCTTCATCAGCAAGTGCTTCGAGTCCTCTTCCCGTTCAGCAAGCCAGGTTGTGTCAGCTGCACATGGCAGGTTGCTCATAAAGCTCCCTCCAGTCTCGATACCACTGCCTTCTTCATATAGTCCAGCACGTCTTAGCACGTCGATTCAAAAAGTGTGCTGAATGAATACAACTCTAACGCATGCTTTTCCTGATGACAAACCATGCGCTATTCCCTGGCCCCGTGATCCATGGACAGGTTCCACATTTGCACATTTAAGTGTTCCGGAATTCTCATTCTGCTCAATGCTGTTTATAGTTTGTTATGATCGACACAGTCAAATGCCTTTGCAAATAAACATCTCCCTAGTATTCTCTGATTTCGGTCAAGTTCCATCTAATTTAAAGTACTAATAACCCTTGTTTCACCTCAACTTTTGAATCTGGCTTGAGTTTCTGGCAGCTCCCTATCAGTATACTGTGGCAACTGTTGGCGAATGATCTTCAGAAAAATTTTACTTGCATGATATTGTTTGATAATTTATGCTATCTGTTGGATCATCTTTCTTTGGGAGGAACGTAAATACGGATCTCTTCCTGGCCGAAGGCTAGGGAGCTCTCTTCCAAATTTCTTGGCATAGACTAGTAACTGCTTCGTCAGCTTGATTAAACATTCTATTGGTGCTCTGCCAATTCCTAATACTGTGTTTTTCCCTAATGCCTTTGGTGCAGCTCGACCGTCTCCCTTCAGGGCTGGAGGCTCATGATCACACACTCCCTCTTGAAGAAGCTGAATGCTGGCTAGCTCTTCTGCATACAGTGACTTGGTATATTTCTTCCATTTTCTTTTGATGCTTCCTGCATCATTCAATATTTTGCCCGTAGAATCTTTCAGTATTGCAACTCTAGGCTTGACTTTTTCTTCAGTTCTTTTAGACTGAGATATGCTGAGAGTGTTCTTCCCTTTTGATTTTTTAACTCCAAGTCTTTGCGTATTTCATTCGAATATGTTACTTTGGCTTCTCAAGCTTCCTTTGGAAGTTTTCTGTTCGGCTTCATTTCATCTTTTCTCCCCTTTGCTTTAGCTACTCTGTGATCACAAGCAAGTGCCAGAGTCTCTTCTGGCATCCACGTTGATCTTTCTTTCCTGCCTTTTTAATGCCCTTTTGCTTTCTCATGCATGATGATATCATCCCACAACGTGTCGGGCCTCCTGTCATTAGTGTTCAATGACTCATTGATTGAAGAAGTTGGTAGAATTCTTCAATTTCCTTATCACTTGGTATAGCAGTTGGTGCCTAAATTTGAATAATAGCTACGTTCGCTGGATTTCCTTGTATTCGTATCATTATTAATCCTATCACAGACAGCATTGTACTTCATGATATATCCTAAATGTTCTGTTTTACAATGAGTATGCCATTCCTCTTGACTCTGTCATTGCTGGCATAGTAAACCATATGATTTTCTGACTAAGATGGCCAGTACACTGCCGCTCACCAATGCTTATGCTGTGAGATTTTATGCATTCCATGTCATTTTGACAGCTTCCAGGTTTCCTAGTTTTGCCCTTCCTACAGGCTACATCCTGTGTATTAATAGATGTTTGCAACTGTGAGTAGCGCTCGTTGTGAGTAGTGCTCATATGGGAAGTGCTCAGATAATCTTGCCTCCTAGCTCAATGAGTTTCCTCCCCCCCCCCCCCCCATCTTACAGTAAACCATCTCCAGGCCATAAAAACTTACACCACTTACCTGTTGCATGCAGCGCCTCACCAATCCTTTGAGTCATGTTCAAATTAAGTGGTGCTAAATTAATTATGCCTCACTAGCATAACAGATAACTCGCTCCAATGAGATTATAATCGCCAAATGAAATTATAACCACCGGTATAGAGTCTAGAATTTACAATGTATCACCAAATGGCTAGATGGACCATATTAAGTCATTAACTACATCGCACTAGGTAACGCTGCCCAACATGAGTGGGACGGACTGAGGGAGGGGCACTTGCTAGGCTGGTCTGGCCCAACAATCCAGACAGACACAGCAGTTGAACATGATGTCCCGCTCAAAGTGGAAAAGTTTGGCTAAAAATAGAAGGAAGGAGAAATAATAGCTGAAGGTAAAGGAATGACTGCCTGCACCTTATGCTGCTTAGGGCTTATGTCACGGACACCCCTGGGGGTGGGGGGCAGAGCGCAGCAGATCAGTTGCATCATTGCCTGATAACACTGCTGTGTGCTCAAATAAATGACAGTCACCATAATGTCTGGAAATTTAGAAGCGTCTTTATTCGGTTAACTGAGTGCAAGAATCTAAAAGTGATTCTTTAGGTTGCAGTCCCGAGCCAAATAAATTATCAGTGAGTTTATAAAGTCCAGTACCACAAAATTATTCAGATCCTTTGTTAAGGACTTGAGCAGGTGTGTGACAGAGGAGAAAGCAAAAGTAATGGGTTAATTGAAACTTCAAAAAGAGCAAGTAAGCATTGCAGGGTACACCTATTACAAACTGCACACACACACACACACACACACACACTTGCAGGATTGACTATAGCATCCCGGTTAACAAAATAAGAATAGCAAGATTAATTATAACATTCAGATTACAACATCGAAAGGTAACAATATTAAAGAATAGTCAAAAGGTACAATATCAAAGAATAACGAGATTAATTACAGTGTCCTGATCCCGGGTACATAGAGTACATTCTAAAAGCAATCACTAGCGGGATTTGTGAGAAGAGGGGAAGCAGAGAGGTCATCGAGCAGTCAACGAAATGGAGTTGCTTGGGTTAGCTTGCCTCAACTCCTTCCTGGTGTCACAAGCTTTTTGGTATAAGGAAAAGAGACCAGCGGGGTCGAACTCTTTGGGACCCTTTGTCTTCTGCCAGAGTTGGACCTTTCATCTGGTTTCCCCATCTCCTCTTGTGTCACCTGCTGATCCAAGGGCCTGTCCGTGAACTACCAACGGTGGATTCACTCAGCCAACTTTGGCCCCGGCCACCTCTACTTTGCCATCTTGCTTCCTGTTCATCAGCTTCCACCTGGCAGGAGAAGTCTGACTTGAACAGACTGGACTTGCCTATTTATTTCTATAACCGTGTAAGCCATTTCTTGATAGAAATCTTTTTCTATGTACAACACAAGTATCGGTGGTATAATTTCTCAAGAGACTCCCAACTTCTCAAGAGAAACTCGAGGCAAGGGAATAACCTCTCATTTCAGTTTTTCAGCAGACAGGAAGGGTGAAAACAAGACAGACCTCTAAAGAGCCTGACCAGATCAAATGGACACCTACAATGGACCAGAATGGCTGGTGGGCCAGCAACCTCACCTTCCGACTCTGCCGGCCCAGATGACTAGTTGTTAATGACTGTTTGCAACTAGTGAAATGAATGGGAGGAGGACGTGTAGCCTTCAGGGATGAAAGGGACAATGGTTTGAAGAGCCAGCGGGTGACCTGAGGTGCACTTACTTATGAAAGATGTCTCTTCTGGCCACAGTCCACCCTTTTGTGATAGATGGTAACTTCCAGCCTCACTACCCGTGGGAGGAGCTCTGGGGCACAGTGGGTTTGCTTTGGGCTGCCCACCACAAGAGCAGGAGGTGGAAGCCGCCAGCCACACGAGCCAGTGGGCATAGCTTTTCTCTGAGTCAGAATCACCACCATGGCACTGAGAGACACCTGTGGCTACAATCCCATCTGTTAAGCTAATGAGACAGGATTAAGATGGGCTGTAATTTGTAATTTCCCACCTTACTATGACTCAAGACACCACTCTCTGTTGTCCATCAATGAACTCTCCTCCTTGAGACATGTGTTAAAACAAGAATTAACTTCTGGTTTTATGCTGTTCCCTTAACAGGCAAGCTGCCCTTTGTCTACTTAGTTGGGAAAGGCAGGAGGCTGGAGTCACAGAACTGGCTGAGACTAGACCTGGCCCGCCAAAGACGTGCAGAAGTGATCATCATGTCTTCTGGCTAACTTTGATGTCTAGAGGTCAAAATCACACCTCCATCATAGCCATGGACTTGGGTGAGACACCATCTTTGTGACCTTCCACCTACTGATGGGCATGGGCAGAAGAAGGCCGGGCCTGAGTCAGCTGGTAAGGAACACCAGTCAGGTGCCAGTCCTGGTCCAGGACTCCGGCAGCCTCTTGCCCTGTGCTGAGCAGGTTTGAGAAAAGTTCATGCTCTTGCCCTGGATTCTTCATCTGGTTTGACTTTGCCTGACCTCCAGAGCTTGAGACTAGAGCCGCAAGCTACTACCTGGGCTGATTCATCAGCTTTCACAAGTCAATCTGGTTGGTGTCTAAACTTTGGATGTGGGCCTTTGCAGCCTCCACACCATTCCCTTGACAGTTCATGAGTTCTGTAACTGTAAGGCACTGCATCAATTCGCTTAACCCCAAGGCACATGGGGGAGAAAACTGAGGGGAGGAAATGGTGATTGATACGAGGCATAAGAATGGAGTAACAGCATTTTGGAAAAGCTGGACATTTAGGACATCTTTAACTTTCACCTCATTGGACCCAGCCTTGTTCTAAAAGAAGCTATTTTTACAGCCACCCACTTTGTGGTAATGTGTTTTGGCAAACCTCAGAAACTGACGCTCTTCCCATGATTCCACTTCAGCCCTGAGGCAGGATGCCTAAAGCCAAGGCCTAGTTTGAGGTAATTGAGCTATAGCTAAATGAATCCCCACTTCCATCTCACAGAAGTGCATCTGTGCATCTGCAGACCATAAAAACCTTCCATTACTTACCATTTGCATGCAGATTCTAAACAATCCTTTGCTGGCAAACAATGAAAGTAGAATGGGAAATGATGTGTAGTTTTGTATCCCGTGCTCCACCCCAAAGAGTTTTTGTTTTCTTTTCCTCCTGCCTTTCTCCTCTTTGCCCCCACTCACTGTGTTAGGTTTAAAACAAGAAGGGCCCCTAATGCTAAGAGAGATTAGTAAAATGCAGAGTGGCAAAAAAAAATTGGATTAAATATTTCTGAAAGTCAAGAGAACATTCGAACATATAATACAAAGGAATCTTTAATAAATATTTACATTTTCCTTATCTGTAAGATTAGACTCTTTCAGTATTGGTTACTTGGAATTCTCCTTTTATTCATGTTCCTTCATCAATTTTGCCTATCCACAGAAGGGCCCCGTGTCAAGAGGAAGCTCAGGGTGAGAAGACCCTGGATTCAAAGTCCACTTGGTTGGGTCCAACAGAGTCTACCTAGCTAAGGACCCAGAAGGTGAGGAAATGGCACAGGGCCACTGCTGGCCTACTCTGCCTACAGAAGGGAGGAGAATCCAACTGCACACCTGCCCAAGCAGGAGTTCTATGAGGCAGGGGTCACAAATGCACCAGACTCCAACTTTCTTTACCCTAGCCTTACATCAACTCCCCTCCTCCCCGCACTCGACTTCTCCGCTGGGTCCCATTGCACCGGCCACAAAGAACTCACCGCAATGCAATGGGTCCTTGGCCTCTCAGCCACATGGTCCCTTGACTCCTGCCTTGAAGCCCAGGAAGCCCACCGCTCGGCCTCATGACGGTGGGCTGATTCTCTGCTCGGCCTCAGGGACTCTGTGCTGCAGCGCCTCCCAGTGGTTTTTCTTTCTGCATGACCGCGGAGCGCCTTCCTGCCTCTGACATGACTTACTCATAGACCCCGCACGGCAAACGGACCGATGTCAAGCGTTAGAAGCTTCTACACCTTATTTGCATGCTCCCACCCAGTCATTTGTTGAGAGTTACAAGATGAGCGTGAGAAGAGCCAGATCAAGTCATATCATTCACCACAGTCAATTAGAGTCAGGCTCCAAAGCAGAGAAAGTTACAGCATTTCCCAGGAGAGTCACAACATGTTTCCAAATCCTTATGGGGAGGGGGTGTGGTGTGGTGGTGGTGGTGGTGGTGGTGGTGGTGGTGGTGGTGGTGGTGGTGGTGGTGGTGTGTGTGTGCATGTGCACAGAGAATCATCCAGTGTTTTCGACCTAAAGCCAAAACTGCTCTGGGAAGCCCCTGGTGGTTCAAACAGGTAACACACTCGGCTGATACTGCAATGGTTGGAGGGTTGAGGCCACCAGAGGAACCTTGGAAGAAAGGTTTGACAACCTCTGGAACATCCGTGACTGAGAAACCTAGAAAGCACAGTTCTACCCTGATGCCCGTGGGATTGCCATGAGTTGGAATTGACTCGACAACTTTAAAAGGGAAATTCTAGGGTGGATGATACCTTCAGGACCAAGGGTGTGAGGGACGATGCTGGGAGAGTGGAGGGTGAGTGGGTTGGAAAGGGGGAACTGATTACAAGGATCCACATGTGACCTCTTCCCTGGGAGAGGGACAGCAGAGAAGGGGGGAAGGGAGACTCCGGATAGGGCAAGATATGACAAAATAACGAGGTATAAATTACCAAGGGCACATGAGGGAGGGGGGAAAGAGGAGGAAGGGGGAAAAAAAAAAAAGAGGACCTGATGCAAGGGGCTTAGGTGGAGAGCAAATGCCTTGAGAATGATTGGGGCAGGGAATGTATGGATGTGCTTTATACAATTGATGTATGTATATGTATGGATGGTGATAAGAGTTGTATGAGTCCCTAATAAAATGTAAAAAAAAGAAAAGAGGAGAAAAAAATGATTAGGGCAAAGACTGTACAGATGTGCTTTATACAATTGATGTATGTATATGTATGAACTGTGATAAGAATTGTATGAGTCCCTAATAAATTGTTAAAATTAATTTTTTAAAAAAAGAAAAGAAAGAAAAAGGGAAATTCTATATGTAAACTCAGCCATCCTGGTGGGGCTGGCGTTGGGCTGCTCACCACAAGGTTGGTAGTTGGAACCCACCCGACTGCCTGGTCCTGCCTAGATCCAGTCGCAGAACCCAATCGAGGGAGGCTATGAGTCAGAATGCACTCAGTGGGTGGATGCTGAAAACTATTCTGAATGCATACTAGAGGTGGTCTCGGCTGGGACAAGAGAACCTTTTCAATCTTGGGCTTATACCAGAAAGCCTCCAAGAATTCCTGGGAATGTTCCATTCTCTTTTATTCCTATTTCCCACAAACTTTTTAGAGTCCCTTATATAATATAATTACAAGATGCAATCCCCTGAGGCATGAACAAATTGTCCTCAAGTTGATTCTGCCCCATGGCAGCCCTGTGTGGGTCAGCTGATTTCTGGAAAGCTCATGCAAGCCAAGGCACCTCGGAGTGAGCTCCAGCCAGCCAGCTTTCTGCTAGTAGGACCAGGCTGCTCTGTCTGTGCCCCCAGGGACTCCTAAGGCCTCTTCGTCACTTTCAGTGTCAAAGCAACACTCTCCATTTGTTTTGAAGGCTAATTCCACTTTGTTCTTATTTTATCTGAGCCCAAGAACTCTATACATTAAGGAACATTTGCACATTAGAGAGTTGTTCGGGTGAGGCTCTTACACACATACTTATGATTGACCAGACTTAGCTTGAGGGGGAGGACTATGGGACAGGGCCATGTGTGGCACTCTGTTCTCTGGATTCCTGCTCAGAGTGATCCTACAGGAGGGGGCACAACTGGGTCCTGAAGCTGCAAATCTTCATATTGGCTCCACTTCCTGTCTCAAAGTGGCTTCAGAATTTGAACCACTGAACTTCTGATTAGCACCTCAACCCTTTCCCCCTTGGGCAGGCCACCAGGACGCCTCTGCTCCTCTAAGGGTCCCAGAAGCATCCCCAGAAATGTAATGAGAAAGACAGTTTTTCTTTAAACGCTCCTTTCTGAGAAAGTCTGTGTGGTGTTGGGAGAAACAGTTGGAAAGACTTGGGGAAGTGCTGCATGAAACAATAGCCAACAGCTTTAACCACACGCTTGGCTACATTGTTTCAGATAAAAGGCAATGCCAAGTGGCGAGTGGCGCGCTGCCCTTCTCCTCCCTCGCTCTCCCCCACACTTCTCATACTTGCTCTAAACAAGCACAACACTAAACCAAACAAAAATCACTGCCATTCATTGCTCAGGCTGAGTCATAGTGACTGTGTGGGACAGGTTAAGACTGCCCGGTCAGGTCTTCCAGGCTATAATTTTGATGGAAGCGGATTGCCACCTATTTCACCCACGGAGCCGCTGATGGGTCTCAACCACTGACCTGTTGGTGAGAAGACCAACCTTTCTCTATGGTGAAGCAGGACTCCTCCTCTTCTAAAAAGAGGTACAAATGTTTTCCAAGTATTTCTTCAAAGGCACAACATACAGTTGTTCGGCCCAGGCCACCAAATGCCTCATTCCCCCTTTAGATGTTCTCAGCACTTTCTGCACCTACTCTTGGGGTGTCATAACGGTCTGTGTAAGCATCAGTAGCTCAGCCCACTTTCCAGTGACCCTCAGTGTACAGCAGACCTGCTCCGAGGGGCTCCAAGGCCGAATGTCTTTAAGGGGAGCAGGAAAGACTTGTCTTTCTCCTGGAGAGCACCTAGTAGGTTTGAACTGCAGGCCTTAGAGTTAGTAGCCCCATGTTGAACCCACCACCCCACCAAAGTTCTTATCAATAGCGCTAGTGTGTCTCAGGGATATGGGGCGAAGAGCTCATGTCTAGAAGGAAATGCACTTGTATTTGACCCTCAAGAAGGGGTGTGGTTTAAAAGAGCCTTCTAGAGCTCCAAAGCCCTAGTCCCTGGCAGTGTGGCTTTATTAATTACTAATGAAGAATGTAGTGTATGTTGTGGAGCATTAATCAGTAAACAGCACACATAGAACACAATGTGTAAACAAATAATTCAAAATAATTAGCACTTATTCCCTGAATGCATAGCTGCGGTAGCAAAGAAGGAAGTTCAAAATATCGTGCTTAATTTGCGATTGCCTTTTTCTCTTTAATTGCATCTGCCACCTGCTGTTAATTTGAACCAAATTAAACCCCGAAGACAGCATCTACGAGTAAGAAGACTCTGCTGTTTTCCCCTCTGGGCAAAAATTACACCACAGCAGCTTCTGCCACCTTCCAAAAGGGGGGATCAGATGAGATTAACTAGAAAAGAATGCCTGCCTTGAGCACTGTGCTCATTTGAAGATGGAAATGGGATCCGACTGACACTGCCTCTCCAAAGATTAAATGGGAATCTCCCCCAAACCACAACCCCTCCCATCAAGTAGACAGTGACCCTAGGTAGCAGGGGTGGCGCCTTTTTTCTCCCCAGGGCCATGTGGAGGTTGAGGTCATTGTTCCTGAGCCATCCTGGTCCAACACTTACTTACTTCTCACTGATGGCTGGAACTGCTTCTTAGGGAGGCACGTCCTGTTAACTGGTGGGATGCTTTCCAGGGATACAGCTTGCACGGAGCCCCGGTGTCATAGGGGTGAGGCTGCTAACCTCAAGGTCAGCAGTTTGAAGCCATCAGCCAATACGCAGGAGTGAAAATGAGGCTTTCTATTCCCATACAGATTTACAAGCTCAGAAACCCACTAGGACAGTCCTCCTCTGTCCTAATGGGACACTATATGTCAGAATCGACTTGGGGAGGCGTTTTTGTTTTTAGCGTCTTTGCGTTTCAGGGGGGGTGAGGGTGGGATTTTGACAATGATGTTTTTTGAGTTTGAGTATCCTACTCACGGGCTGGACACTCCCCACACTTACTACAGAGAGAGGGTCATTCTTCCCCCAGCGACCACAATGTCAGTGCTAAAATAATTGCCTCTCCTCACCAACAGCGACAGCTAGGTGGAGTATGAGATGCATGAGCTGTCTATTGGAACCAGGCTGGAGAAAGCTAGCACCGACATCGATTTTATGTGACAAGGAGGTGTTCCTGCATTGTGCTCATGGTGACGCAGCCACGACCAGCCCAGAGCTTGATGATCCGAACCCACCCAGAAGGCCCTCTGTTTGCTGAAAATAGTTCACGGACAGTTTCAGGAAGCCCCCAGGAACTCAGGCTAGATTTAGGAGAAGACAGGGAACAAGGGCTATCAGTGCTGATGTCAGATGGATCGTGACTGAAAGCGGAAAGTGCCAGAAAGCTATTTTCTTGTGTTTTATTGCCGACGCAGAGGCATTTGCCTGGGTGGGTCACACCAAACGATGAAGAACATTGAGGAGAACTGGAACTCCGGAATAATAGCTTGTGCTCGTTCGGAAACTGCACGGACCGAGAGGCCGTGATTCCAACAGAACCAGGGAACAGTGTGTGGTTTAAACTCAGGAAAGGTGAGCGTCGGGAATCCTGTCACCGCACCTAGTCCATGTGCGTGCAGAGCACATCATCTGACAAGCCGCACTACTTGAAGAAGACGGCAGCATCAGGATTGGGGGAAGGCTTAGTGGTCACCTGTGATATGCAGATGGCAAAACTTTGCTTGTTGAAAGCCAAGAAGACTTGTCACATTGCTGATGAAGATCAAGGACTGCAGCCTTCTGTCTCAATCACAACTCGATGCAGAGAACCCTAAACCCTCACAGCTGGACCAACCGACAGCATCCTGATACATGGAGAACAGATGGAAGTGGATCGTATCTTGCTTATTTCGTCAATGCTCCGGAGACAGCAGTCACTAAATAAAACAACTATTGCCTTGGGTATATCTGCTGGCCAAAACCTCTTTAAAGCATCTAAGAATAAAGCTATCACTTGGAGGGCTTAGACAGGCCTGATCAAGCCATGATATCTTCAGTGGCCTCATTTGCATATGAAAACTGGACACAGCATTAATGCATGTGAATCATGGTGTTGATGAAGACGAAGGGAAGTAGTATGAAGAACAAATAAATCTGTCTTGGAGGAAATATAGCTAGAATGTTCATTGGAAATCAAGCTGGCAACAACTGTCAGGAAAGAATAGTCCCTGTGAAAGACATCATGCTTGATAAAGTAAACTATGGAGAAACGAGGAAGACCCTCCAGAAGGTGAATTAGGATCAATACAGTGGCTGCAACAATGGGCTCACACATAGCAATTGTGAGAACGGCCCAGGACCAGGCAGTTTCTTTCTCTTATACATAGGACAGTTGAAGGGTTGAGTCAGCTTGACTGGGTCAGGAATTCCCAGTGGTTTGGCAGTTAAGACGCATGCTGTGGCCAAACATAATGTAATCACTTCCATAAAAGGATGTGCTAAGGGCAGCTAGTCAGTTGGAAGAAGGTTAGGGAGGGAACAACACACTTACTTACAGTCACAGTCCTGATATAATCCGTTCAAAGAAAGCCTCCTAAAGGCGTGACCTAGTTCTAGGTGGACACTGGGCAAGCTTATTAGCTTTTTGCTGGGTGTGAATCCAGTTCATCAAACTCTAGTTCATTGAGCTTTAACAAATGGTCTGTCAATTCTGGGAGGTGTCAGTGGCCTGCCTTCTGATCTGCCAACCTTGGATTCATTCCAATCTGCAGCCACCAACGTGCCATCTTCCTGCCGATCATGGGTGCATCAGCCCCTACAGCTGCAGGAGTCTGGGGAGGCCGCCAGCTGAATATCTGGCCCACAAATTTGGAACCTGCCCAGACTTGGACTTGCCTGTTTCTACAACTGTGTGAGCCATATTCTTGATGTACAAGAAGGTACTACAAACAAACTTGATAAAATCTCTGCTAGGTGGAGCTTTCATAGTCCCCCCACCACCTCCGGCTAGGTGAGCATCCATCTGAGTCACTGCACCGGTGGCATTGCCTGGGAAGGTTCTCTCCGGTCACAGAAAATATTTCTGTAAAAGCATTTTCACTCTAACCTCATTTTTTTTTTTTGATAGCCGATTTCAGAGAACAGCTTCCTGCTCAGGGAAAATGTTGCAGAAACTGTTGTGATATTGAATATAGCTTACAAGCACAGCACTATGGGAAAAAACTTAAAAGTACGAATGGTTTTCTCATTTCAAACAAAGGTGAAATGTCGATGGATAACAAACCTTGTTCTGGATGCCTGTCAACTTCCTGAATGGATGAAAATGTCAACTCAGAGCATTTGGAGTTCATTCCACCAGGTCAGACTACTCATTAAGCTTTCTATTTAGAGATTCTGGAAAGATTGCGTAACAGTGTGGGGGAAAATGCCTGATTTGTGGCAGATAGGGCACTGGTTTAGCCCACCCTGACAATGCACCTGCTCACACAGCCATCTCAGGGCACCAGTTCTGAGCAAAAACCAGTATTCCTCTTTTGGCCCATGCACCTGACTCACCTGACCATGCTCCATGCAATTTCTTTTTGTTTCCATGAATGAAGAGGGACGTGACCGGATGACAATTTGACTATGTAGAAGAGGTGAAGACAAAAAGGAGAGAGGTCCCCATCTGAAAATGTTTCCAAGAATGGAATCACAGATTTAACAAATGTATTAAGTATAATGGAAGGTACTTTGAAGGTGATAAAGTTGTTTTGTAACAAAAAAATTTTTTTTAGCTTTGAAAAAAAACTTTGGGGGGTACCCCCTCGTACATGTACACACACACATACAAATTTCACTGATTTTGCCTCTCTAGAGAACCTAGCCAAAGGCAGTCACTAGGAGTCAGAACTGACACTACTGTACCGAACAACCCAATGACCACAGAGCTGCCTCGGAGAACACATGATCAGCCAAAAGGCCGCGGCTTTGAAAACCCTGTGGAACGGGCGGGTCTGCTCGGCACACGTGGGAGGCCAGTGCTGAGAACCGGCTACAGCAAGGGTTCACGGGAAGGATCGTCTGCTGACAAGAGTGCCTTCGCTCCGTGTCAGACTGTCCAGAAAGCCTTGCAGTAGAAAGAGCACGTCCCTCTTGGAAACCATGTAAACGAGGAACATGATGGGGCGGCACCGTCATTCGCCCCATTTGCCTTTTAACAAACATTTCTAAGAGGCTAGACTTCCCTTCCCAACTGGGTTTGAGGTAATATAATAAACAAAATACCAGACCGTGAACATAGGCAAATTTAGGCTCACCCATAGACCCAGGGGAAAAGGGTTCTGCCCTGTACCTGTTCTTTAGGGAGCCCTGGGATATCACAGGTGAACACACACACACACACACACACACACCACTTTCAAAGAATACATGTCACTTGTGTCACCCTCAGAGCTGGCATATCCACTCTTGTGGCTGTGGTGTCCAGGCTACAGTGAAACACTGCTCAAATCTCCACATGCCCTTCATTTTCTTTCTTTTTTTTTTTATGATCATGTTGATTTATTTTTTTTTAATTTTAACAATTTATTAGGGGCTCATACAATTCTTATCACAGTTCATACATATACATACATCAATTGTATAAAGCACATCTGTACAGTCCCTGCCCTAATCATTTTTTTCTCCTCTTTTCTTTTTTTACATTTTATTAGGGACTCATACAACTCTTATCACCATCCATACATATACATACATCAATTGTATAAAGCACATCCATACATTCCCTGCCCCAATCATTCTCAAAGCATTTGCTCTCCACTTAAGCCCCTTGCATCAGGTCCTCTTTTTTTTCCCCCCTCCCTCCCCTTTCCCCCCTCGCCCTTCATTTTCAATCCAAGAAAAGGCCCCTAAGGACAGAGAGCTGCCAGGAGGATTGCATCACTGCCAAGGTCAACAAGTGCCTTGACTGGGGAGTGTGGGAAGAAGGATGGTGCAGGGACACACTGTTGCTTGGCACTGCCGCGCGATTCTGACTCGTGACGACCCTCTGCACAACACAGCAAGCACTGCCCGGTCCTGGGCTGTGCTCACGGTTATTCTTGCCTTTGAGCCATTTGGGCAGCCACTGTGTCACTCCGTCTTCCTGTTTCTCAATGGCCCCTCCTTTACCAAACATCAGATGTCCTTTTTCAAGGACTAGTCTCTCTTGATAGCAAGTCCAAAATATTCGAGATGCAATCCCGTCACCCTTGCTTCTCAGGAGCATTCTGGCTGCACTTCTTCCAAGACAGATTTGTTTGTTCCTATGGTAGCCCGTGGTACTGTCGATATTCTTTGTGAGCACAATTCAAATGTATCGATTATTCTTCAGTGCCCAACTTTCACATGTACAGGAAGCCATGAACATACTGAGGCATGCGTCAGGCACACTTCAGCCCTCAAAGTAACATTCTTGTTTTTCAACATTCCAAAGAGAGAGGGGGGAAAATTACCTTAAATCCTTTTTCTCAAATAAGTGAATGCAATAGGCTTGTGCGTGATGGAGGATACTTCCCCATAAGGCTGAGGATCCATTTCCCAGTGTCTCCACGTTCCAATCTGTGGTTCTGGAAGTCCGCACGCTTGAAGGTGGTGGTTGACACAACTGCACGTGGCTGCTGAGGGGCAGCTTGCACTATTGAATTTGACTTTTGTAACTCATAAATGTGCCATAGCACCCATGAGGCATGATAAATTCTTTACATCGGAAACAAAATGAACATTAAATACTAGACTTGAAATAGCTTTGGTTTTATTAATTTAATTATTTTAAAATGTACTATCAGCTTTATTTAAAGGCTTTTTACTTAAGATGCCGATATTGTTGAATAATGATTTGTTCTTGACTTTTAGTGGATTCTTCAAAATATTTTGGGGAAAATATTTTGAAATAAATATATTCAGTAATTTGAATATTCCTTTTGTTTGTATTCATTTTAATAAGCAAATAATTATACTCTGGATACAGTTAGATTATCTTGTTTAATGATTGCTGAAAATCATGGTTGTAACAACATGAGTAATGTTTTGCTAATGAAAAGGAAAATAAATTTCCAAAAACATTTATGAATGATGTATGTTCTCTTTTTATTTTTATTTTTTGATAATAACTCTCTCTTTTAAAACAGTTTTGTTGGCACTTCATCTATGTCATACCATTCAAGGACAATAATTCAATCATATAAAGAAGAGTTGTACAATCATCGCCACAATTAATTCTAGAACATTTTCTTCTTCCTTGTACTCATTATTATTCATGTAGTTGTTTTTTTAATTGTGGAGAAAATATACACAATAAGAAATTCTCCAGTTCAACAATTTCTGCACATATAAGTCAGTGCCATTGGTTATACTCTTAGTGTTGCACAGTCATTACTGACATCCTTCCCAAATTACTGCACCACCGTGAGCATGACTCAGCCCCCAAGCAAAACTCTCCCTGTTCACCCATGCTAACCACTCGTCAAGTTTGGTTCCTTTTTTATTTATTTTTAGTAGTTTTCTTGAGATAATATTCACATATCATACACTTCCATAGTGAATTGCATAGTTAATTGATGTACAGTTGTTTGTACATCATCACAATCAGCCCTAATGCTCCCTTCCCCCTCTAGCATTCATCGTTTATGCTCAAATCCCCACCCCAGCCTATGTCCTGATAAACCACTGCATCAGCTATTGTTTCTATGCATCCACTCCTGTGTCTCACAAACTGTGAAACTCAACAGAAACAATTTTTTAAATGACAAGAAAAAATAATAATATAAAGATAAAAAATAAAAAGGAAGAAAGAAAAGACCACCATCAACATTTACAAGACGGAGAAGAAATTTCTGTGGTAGAACAAGCAAGAACTATTTGCGCCTAGAGAAAATCCAGGTTGAGTCAAGAGGGAGGTCTGGTAAACAAGCAGCCATCTAGCTGAGAAGCATCCAAACCCGCATGGAAAAAGCACACCAGCCTGTGTGATCACAGGTGTCGATAGGACCAGGTATCATGCATCAAAGAACAAAAAATCATATCATTGTGAATGAGGGGGAGTGTGGAGTAGAGACCCAAAACCCATCTGCAGGCAACTAGACATCCCCTTACAGAAGGGTCGCAGGGAAGAGACAAACCAGCCAGAGTGCAGTATTACACCAATGAAACATACAACCTTCCTCTACTTCGTTAATGCTTCCTTCCCCCCACTATCATGATCCCAATTCTAACTTACGAATCCGGCTAGACCACAACATGTACACTGGTACAGATAAGAGCTGGAAACACAAGGAATCCAGGATAGATAAACCCCTCAGGACCAAAATGAGAGTAGATATACCAGGAGGAGAAGGAGAAGGTGGGGGGGGGAGGGGAACCCATCACAATGGTCTACATATAACCCCCTCCCTGGGGACAAACAACAGGAAAGTGGGTGAAGGGAGACATCGGACAATGTAAGACATGGAAAAATAATAATTTACAAATTATCAAGAGTTCGTGAAGGAGGGAGTATGGGGAAGGGAGGGGGGAAATGAGGAGCTGATTGTGGGAAACAGAAAGATTTCTCCCAAGTCATCTCTCCCAAATCTATATTAGACTTAAGACACTGCTTGCAGTTAATGGTAAATGATTGTCAAGTCACCTTCCTGTAGGCAGTCAGTTGCCAGACTACTGTCTGGTCCCACCTCTGGTAGGGCCCATTCCCTGCTGTTAAGGACACTGGGCTACTTCTCCCTAAAGGCTTGAGATCATTAATCTGGTTCCTGTAGGTGGGGTTTACACCCTACTGATAATGGTTTCTATGGAGATCCAGAGAACAGGGAAAATCTCAGTGACATCCAAAGGTAGGCTGCCATCCTGAATCTAGGATCCGACCATATTTTCACATGTAACCCCCCCAATCCCTATTGTGTGCATATCCCTAGATTTCCCTCCTCTCATTGCTGTATGACCTCTAGTGAAATCCCTGCTTGTGACGTATGTCTTTACCTGTAATTAGTGGGCTTACATGCCCCCCCCCAAAGATATATAAGCCTTGTTTAGCAATAAAGATTCCCTTTGGCCTCTCATCTTCCCATTCTCACTCCCGTGTTCCCTTTCCCCTTGTCCTCCTTCCCCTCCCCCTCTCTCTACATGGACCACCACGCGGGGCTGAGGTGAACATGCTACCATGAAATGTGTCTGGCTCCATTATTTCATTCTATCTTTTATATCTCATACTCTCTATGACTTTATTATAATCTTTATATATATTTTAACCATACAATTGTGCCTATCAACCTCGTGATTAGTTGTGGGGGCTGACCTATTCCCCCACAACTGATACCAAGGGTTCAAGTAGAAAGAAAATGTTTTGAGAATGATGAGGGCAACAAATGTACAAATGTGCTTGACACATGGATGGATGTATGGATTGTGATAAGAGTTGTATGAGCCCCCAATAAAATGATTTTAAAAAGAGAGAGGTCAACTGACCAAGTATCATATTATGCCATGGTTGACCCACCATAATCAAGTTCACAGTAATCTCTGTCTGATAGTAAAGCTGTTTGAGCCCCTCACCTGTGGCTAGATGGGATCTGCCAGAAACTAAACTGACTAGATACTCTGTAGATGGATTTGGGGCTCCCACTGTCCTCCATCACCTTCTACAAACTGAGTGTTTACAATTTCAGCTCTGATACTTCTGTCATCAAATTTGGATTTTGTTATCATCATCTTGTGTTGCACAGGCTGGTATACTCCTTCGATGTGGACTTACTTGACCCCTCACTAAATGGATGCTTGTGAACACAAGCCTTTAAGACACCAGACACTATTCCAATTGATAGCCAAGCATCATCTGCTTTCTTTACCACATTTTGCTGTAGCACCCTTTTTTTTTTGTAATCTCTTCCTGAGACAGGTATCGAGCAGGGCCATGTTACATAACATCCTGTCAACATGAAGATATATAAAAGTGTAGGGGTGGAGTCCAGCCTGTCAATCAGATCACAGCCTGATGGTACCTCCTTGTGGGCGTGGCCTTCTCATAAAGAGGACTCTGGGAACCTCTCCATCTCTCTCTGCCTTCACCTTCACAGGTTGCTGCGAGCCCTGTAATGTAATCACCGCCATTGGAGCCACAGGACTTTGCACCCACCAGCCTGTGATCTTCCTGCATTCGGAGTCATTGCACGTGGCTGAGTGAGTCTGAAGAGTGACTTGTGGACTAGTATCAAATTTATGGACTTGATCCGGACTGGAGTGGGATGTTTTCTTGGTATATACCTACTTCTTGATATAAAGCTCTCTCTTACACATATATGAGTGTCACTGGATTTGTTTCTCTAGTCAACCTGGCCAAACACTGTGGTCATATTATGACAAAAACAAATAAAACTCAGGGGGAAAAAAACACACCAAAGGAACAAAAAAGGAAAAAATTGTCAGTCATCCCCCTCCGAGGTACAAGGTGATTGCATTAATAACATCAATAAGTGATCCAATGACATTGAATTGAAGATATTGTTGACATGAGGAGTGTGTGTGAGAACAGTCAAATTTTGAGAAGCAATCCATGAGTTGTTACTTTGTACAGACTGATTTCTTAATTGATTGAGCTCTGTTTACACTGACATGGGAGTTGGTGGCAGGGGAAAATCTCCTGTCATTTCTTACAAGAGCAGATCCTTGACAACAGATGAAAACCCGCCATATTGATACAAGGGGAGCACTGAAGTACTAAATACATGGTAGTTTTGCATCCCTGTTCATTGCACACCCCTTGGATACTAATCCACGGTCTCACACAAGGCCCAGTGACCGCCATTTCCACAGTCTTGGGGTGGCCATCCTTTGCCTCCTCTCCCATCAGGGTATTGCAGTCCTAAGTAGAAGGGTACAAGCAGTTTTGAGGTAAGGACCAGTTCCTTCAGTCAGGCGTCTACGTTGAGTCCTTCTGGTGTGGTCCTTGGGAGATTCTATGTTGCCTGTAATGCCAGCGTCTAAGATCATCATAGTGCTTAATCCATGGTGTGGTTCACCGAGGGCTGGGTAGAAACATTTCAAGTGTTTACTAAGGAACATAAAATCAAGCTTATTCTCCCCTTAGGTTCTCTACAATTATTGTTTCGCATCCCGTCCTGATGTGAGTTTGCTCCTCCCTGCTTACCCACCGTATCCAGCAACAGAAATATCAGTGCCTCCTATGCAATGTCGATGCTCCCCTCCCCTGAGCTGAACGGGATTTTCCAGTAACATTCTCCTCTCATTCTTGTGGAGGCCCTGTTAATCTGTCACAGCATTGTCTCACTGGTGTACAGCATCAAGTGGATGCTCTTCTCTCGTTTCCCCTTCCTGAAGGAGTGATCCCCCAGCCAATGCGAGGTCTCCTCTTTCAAGGTGGTTTGTGTGACGTGCACATAAGGAGGTAATGTATGGTTCATGGCCAGTAGGCAAACTTTCTACCTTCTCTTTGGGAATTATTTTTATTTTTCACCCAAACATCAGCAGTCCATCAACAGATGTGTACAATAATAATTAGATTTAGTCATATTAGCTATTTCACCAACTTTTGTCACTTAAAAACTATCACTTTAACTTTTCTATTTTGTCTTTGTGAAGGTATATTTATTCATGGAGGAGGAGGACACATACCTTAACCAATGTTCACTTAAGGTATAACATTTTAAGTATTTAAAACTTTGGCCTGATCATCAGGGGGAAAAAAAATCTTACCATAGTGAATGAAGGGGGAAATGCAGAGTGGAGATCCAAGGCCCATTTGTCGGCCACTGGAGATCCCCTCACAGAGGGGTCTAGGAGAGGTGAGTCAGTCAGGGTGCGATGTAGCACCGATAAAGAATACAGCTTTCCTCCAGATCCTGGATGCTTCCTCCCCCCAACTACCATGATCTGAATTCTACCTTGAAAGTCTGGATAGGGCAGAGATTGTACACTGGTGCATATGGGAGCTGGAGGCACAGGGAATCCAGGGTAGATGATACCTTCAGGACCAGGGGTGTGAGGGGCGATGCTGGGAGGGTAGAGGGAGAGTGGGTTGGAAAGAGGGAACAGCTGTGGAGCTGTTGGGGATTTCAATGTATAGAATCATGTCATCTGTAAACAGCGATAGTTTCACCTCCTTCTGTCCAAGATGGATACCTTTAAAGTCCTTCCGCTGCCCTCTGTTGTTATCTAGAACCTCCAGGACAATGTTGAAAAGAAGTGGGGACAAGGGTCATCCTTGTCTTGGCCCCTTTTCAGTGGGATTGTTTTCATCTTTTCTCTGTTGACTATGGTGTTGGATGGTGGCTTTTTGTAAATAGTTTGTATTAACTTGAGGAACGCCCCTTCCATTCCTATCTTCTTGAGTGCCTTAGTTAGGAATGGGTGTTGGATGTTGTCAGATGCTTTTTCTGCCTCTATTGATATTATGATGTGATTTGTATCTCTTTTCTTATTAATGTGGTGAATAATATTGATGGATTTGTTCATGTTAAACCATCCCTTACACCCCTGGAAAGGATCCCACCTGATCCTAATGGGGGATGTATTTATATACTTTTGTATTCTATTGGTCAATATTTTGTTAGGGATTTTTGTACCTACATTCATTAGAGATATTGGTCTGTATTTCGCTATTCCTGTGGGATTCTTGCCTTGTTTGTGTATCAAAGTTATACTGGCTTCATAGAATGACTTTGGAAGTTTGCCATCTTTTTCTATGCTCTGGAATAATTTGTCGAGGATTGGTGTCAGCTCTTCCCTGAATGCTTGGTAGAATTCTGTGAAGCTGTCTGGTCTGGGAGCTTTTGTCGTTGGTAGTGTCTTGATAACCATATCTATTTCTTCTTTTGTTATAGGTCTGTTGAGGTTTTTGACCTCTAACTGGGATAATCTAGGAAGGGATTGTTTTTCCAAGTATTTGTCCATGTCTTCCACATTGTTGAATTCATTAGAATATAGTTTTCATAGTACATTGTGATTATCCTTTTATTCTCATTGGGGTCAGTTTTGATTCCCCCAGTTTCATCCCTCATACTGGCTACTGATGTTGCTCCTTCCTTTCCTTGGCTAGATTTGCCAGCAGTCTGCTGATTCTGTCCACCCTTTCAAAGAATGAGTATCTTGCTCCTTTGATGTTTTTGATTGTTCTCTTGTCTTCCCACTGGTTTAACTCTGTCCTGATTTTTATTATTTTTCTTTTGCTATTGGAGGGGTTGTTCTGTTGACTCTGTTCTAATTAGTGGAGGTTTTGTGATAGCGTGTCAGTCATAAATCTCTCTTTTTAATATATGCATTAATCGCTATCAAACTTCCTCTGATAAATGCTTTTGTTGTATTCCATTGGCTTTGGTACATTGTATTCTCATTCTCATTAGTTTCTAGAAACTTCGTAATTTCCTCTCTAATATGGGCGAGTACCAATTCATGTTCCAGAAAATTGTTATTCATCCTCCAGTTGTTTGCCCTTGTTTTTCTGGTCTTCCTTTTGTTGATCTCCAGCTTTATGGCATGGTGGTTTGAGAGGGGCTTCTGAGTGATGTCTATGTGTTTGAATTTACTCAGGCTCAACTTGTGTCCTAGCATGCGGCTTATTTTTAAAAATGAGCCTGTGTACCAGAAAAGAATGTGAATTCTTTTTGCATTTAGACTATTAGGTCCATTCACCAAATTGTAGTGTTTAGCTCTGTAGCCACCATGTTGAGTTTCTTTCCCAGGGACCTTTCTCTGATAGCAATATATTAAAGTCATATACTATGATAGTTGAGTCTGGTTTCTTTTTTCATCTTTTGAAGTTTGATGAATTTCGTGAGCCTCTAGTTAGGCACATATATGTTAATTATGCTTACTGGTTCCTGATCTACTGATCCTTTGAGCATTCTATAGTGTCCATCCTTGTCTATTGTTATGGTTTGCACCTTGAGGTCAATTTTGTCAGAGATTAGCATTTCAACCCCTGCTTTTTTTAAAGTTGCTTTTTGCCTGGTATATTTTCCACCAGCCTTTTATTTTTAGTCTCTTTTTGTCTGCAAGCTTAAGATGTGTCTCTTGTAGGCAACAGATTGATGGGTTGTTTTCTGAGCCAGTTGCTAACCTTTGTCTTTTAATTGGTGAGTTCAGGCTGTTGACATTCAGAGCTATTCCCACTATCTGTGGATTCATTGCTGTCATCTTGTACCTTTTGTGTTGGGTGTTTTCCTATCTCCCTTCATATCAGTGTGTAGTGTTTACATAGGGGACTTCATTCTTACCTCCTTTTCCCTCTGAGGCAATGTTATCTTGGTAATTGTTTCAGTGTGTTGACTTCTGGATGGAATTGTGCTATATGGTGGTCTCTTGCTTGTGCTTGGTGGATGTTGGTCTCTGACCACAGTAAGGATTTTCAACAGGATTGGGTGTCAAGCATGTTCTTTGAGATTTTCCTTGTCCGGGAAGACCCTCACCTCACTGTCTTAATAGATATTTGGCAAGGTAGAGAATTCTTGGGTTGGCATTTTTTTCTTTCTGCCTTTGGAAGATGTTATTCCATTCTCTCCTCCTCTTCTTGGTATCTTCTGATAGGTCTGAGCATATTCTTACGTGAGCACCTTCGTATGTGACCACCTTTTTTTCTCTTGGTATTCCTAAAATTTTCTCTTTTTCCTTGAAGTTGGATATTTTAACTATTATTTGTCTTGCTGAGGTCTTCTTGGGGGTTAGTATAATTGGTGTCCTCTGTGCTTCCTGAATGAATGTCTGATTCTCATTCATTAAGGTGGGGAAAGTTTGCTACCAGGAATTCCCTCACTAATTTATCTGTTGATTTCTTGGTTGTGTGTTGTTCTGGAAGAGCAATTATTTGAATATTGTTCTTTTTCATAGTATCTGTCATTGTTCTCAAGTTTTCTTCCACCTCTTTGATTATATTGTTTGACTGTCTTTCCCATTTATTGAAGTCTGCCTGGTTGTCCTTGAAGTCACTGGGATGATTCTCCACCTCTTCTAATCAGTTGGTACAATCTGTTATCTTATGTTTTGCTTCTGTTACCTCATCCATTAGTTCTTGTATTAACTTTTGGTGCATGGACTTCCTCCCCTCTATTGTGAACTTCATTCCCTCTATCGTGGACTTCATCTCCTCTATCATTGGGTCTTATTCTGCATTGCTTCCCTCATATCCTGTATTACTCTAAGCAATGTTCTGAAGATTTCTTTTTGTTGCAGATTAATGTGTGTTTCTTCTATGAGCATCATTAGGTTGAGAACTTCTTCCACTGTTGCAGTTTGTTTTTCTTGTTTTCTTATTGAGGGTGTTGGGGTGTATTGCTGTCTATGTGTCATTTTAGAAGATCTGGGCACCATGTTTCTAGGATACCTAGGGTCTCTGAGCTCTTTCTCTGTGTGACTGATAAGAGTGGTTTTGGGAACTACCAGCGGCCTCCTGTGGTTGTGAGTCAGGTTGTTGGGTAGGTTAGGTGTTGCAGCGACTCACTCAGTGGCCGGAGGCGGTAGGGGGTCTTGGATGAGATGCTGTAGGTATGACACTGAACTGGGTTTGAGCAGGCCTACAGTGTGGACACGGGCCTGGTCTGGACTATCTGACCACAATTTTCAGTCTTTAAAAGACTCTCGCTCTCCTTCGGCGCTGCCTGCGGAGAAGGCAGCCATCTCCCACCGGCATCATGCTGCCCTCAGACCCTTGGTGAAGCCTAAAATTGTAAAAAAGAGGACCAAGAAGTTCATCCAGCACCAGTCCAACCACTATGTCAAGATTAAGCACAACTGGCGCAGGCCCAGAGGCATGGACAACAGGGTTCGGAGAAGATTCAAGGGCCAGATCTTGATGCCAAACATTGGTTATGGGAGCAACAAGACAACCAAGTACATGCTGCCCAGTGGCTTCTGCAAGTTTCTGGTCCACAACGTCAAGGGGCTGGAAGTGCTGCTGATGTGCAACAAGTCGTATTGTGCAGAGATTGCTCACAACGTTTCCTCCAAGAATCGCAAAGCCAATGTAGAAAGAACAGCCCAGCTGGCCATCAAAGTCACCAATCCCAACGCCAGGCTGCGCAGGGAAGAAAATGAGTAGATAGCCCATTTGTGAGTTTTATTTGTGCTCAATAAAAGCATTAAAAAAAAACAAAAAAAAGACTCTCTGTGGAGCCCAACTGACCCTAGCTTTTCCTGTTTTGTTATGTTAAAATCCTAGGCTGTGCTCTGGGGATTAGAGTTCTGCCTTGTTATGTTAATGCTATGCTAATAAACCAAGACCAGGTTTCTGTTGACTTACATTCAAACTTATGCAAAAGAACAGAGCCTGGAATTGTAAGTGTTGTTTTTTGCTTTTTATAATGAGCGTATGGAGTGCCCTGATATCAGGGCTGTTCTGTACTTTCCCCCACGGAAGGGGGACCAGATTATCTGAGTGGTTTTTGGGCTGACTGGATCTGAATTATCCCCCTGCTGCACTTCTGTGCCACTCCCAGCTCTCTCCTGCAGAGCTATGTCATGGATAAATATCCCTGTGGCTCTTCAATTGCTGCAAATTAGTGACTATAGATTGTTACCCACTCTGGAAGGCAGAGCTGGGGAGAGGGGGAAAGGGGATAGCATGATGCAGTCACTCTGTTCCTGGCTGGGGAGTGAGTATGCAAAGCCCAAGATATAGGAACAGGGAGGATAGCAGAGAGAGGAACTCCAGTGTGAGGTCTTGTGGCTAATTCTCAGAAACTCTCCTTGAGCCTAGGATTATAACCACCTTTAGACAGCAGCTTCAAACGACACTGCATGCTTCCAGTCTTGGATGTTGGGTGTAGGAAGGGGTTGTGGACAAAGCCCCACTGGATCTGGAGGGATTAGTGGAGCCTGAGGGCAGAAAACTTTCTAACAACTGGAGCACTGGGTGGGTGATTCTACCTGGCTGCCATCTTGACTCCTCCTCCAGAGCTTCTTTAATAATACCATACAGGAAAATAATAATATCATACAGGGACTCTTAAAGTTATATGAAGAGGACTGCTTTTTTTTTAATCCTTTTATTGGGAGGTCTTACATATAACATAAATTCCATAGTTCCATCACCTCCAGCAGTATTGTACAATTGCTACCACAATCAGTTTCAAAGCATTTTCTTTTTTCTTGAACTCCTTGATATCAGCTCCCCTTTATCCCCACCCACCCCCACCCTATGACCCCCGGAACCCTAATTATTATTATTTTAAAATATATTTCCCATATCTTACACATCCAATATATCCATTCATATACAATTCTGTTGTTCGAGCCCATCAAGTGGGCTTATACAGTCACCAGTGCTATCAGCACTCTAGTCCCCCTTCTTCCCCCTCTTCCCGTACCTTCAGGGAACCATTACTCCTGTTGCTGTTTCTGAAGGGTTATCTACCTTGGCTGTCATGTACGGAAAGATCTTAAATATACAAATGAGCATATGCAAATATAGCATGATTAATGAGGTAAAACAAATCAAAACCATAATAGTAAGGTGAGGAAATATTAAAGAACTAGAGGATAATTATGTGGTTCATCGGTGCTGTACAACACCCAGATTTATCATACTTTCCATGTGGCCCTTCTGAGAGGGATTGTCTAATTTTCTTACAGGTGGATTTGGGGTCTCCACTAAATCCCCTTCCCTTCATACTGATTTGGTTGCTTGTTTTTGAACTACTGATACTTTTTCCCATTGACACCTCATGATCACACATGCTGGTGTGCTTCTTCCATGTGGGCTATGTGGCAAAGAAAGTTGATGGTGTCCGGCTATCAAATGATATAGCATCTGGGGTCTTAAAGGCAAGCAGCCATCTAGTAAAGAAGCAATAAGCCCACATGGAAGAAGCACACCAGCCTGTCAGATCATGAGGAGTCGATAGAATCAGGAACAGACATCAGAAGATCCAAACAAACAAAAAACATATTGTTGTGAACAAGGGGTGTCAGAGCAGAACCCCAAACCCATCTATAAACAATGGAACATCCCTTCACAAAAGAGTCACAAGGAAGGGATGAGTCAACCAGGGCACATATAGCATCAAAAAAACACACACTATTCCTCTGATTCTTTGAGCCTTCCTCACCCCCCACTATCATGACCCCTGTCTTTCAGTTCTGGTTAGTCCAAATCATGTTCACATAAGAGCTCACAACACAAGGAATACAGGTCATACAAACACCTCAGGAACAAAAATGGAAGTAGTGATTCCACGAGGCTAGGGGGAAGGGGAGGACAAAAAGGGAGGAAGGGGGAATGGATCTCAATGATTGATGCATAACACCCCACTCCAGGAGGACGAACAACAGAAACGTGGGTGGAAGGTGACAGTGGTCAGTGTAAGATATGAAAACAATAATATAAAATAAATAAATAAACAAAATAACAACAATGATAATGGATAAAGGGGCTACAAGCGGGGAGGGGAGAGAAGAGAGGGAAAAAAGAGGAGATGATACCGAGGGCTCAAATAGAAAGTAAATGTTCTGAAAATGATTATGGCAACATATGTACAAATACGATTGATACAATTCATGTATGGAATATTATAAGAGCTGTAATAGCCCCCAATAAAATTATTTTTAATAATTAAATAAATAAAATCATTAAGATGTCTAAATCATTATAACGAAGTTTGGCCTCATTATAATTTTTCTGAACCAAAAAAAAAATCATAATAACCCAAACAGGCACTCCCAAGATGGGTAATCTTAAGAGCTTAACTTCTCTATTTCTCAGTTTGTTTCCCTGTTAACCCAGCAGGAGGGACTAGGTGGCTTAGGACGGGCACCTTAAAGCTTCACAAACGTCTGCCTGTAGGCTGAGAGAGAGAGCGCATGCGCAAGGCTGGCAGAGGAGGGGAGTGGGGCTGGCTAAGAAAAGCACTACCCTGTCAAGCCTGTAGTTCTTCAGCAGCCAGTGTCAGGGATAAGCCACTCCGCAGCTATCCTTCAGGTGTTGTGAGCCTAGAGAAAGTGAGGGGAGAAATCAGCTGGGCTTATAGTCGGGGTTTCTATAAGCACTCTGCACACCCTACGCTTCAAGGAGAGAAAATCCTAAATCCTCTTCTCAGAATCTCTGGGAAACCTGGGCTCAGTGTATACAGCAGCTTAGACAGACCCACCCAGCTCCTTCTTAAACAGGAAAGTTTGGGCGGCGGGGAGGAACCTCAAGGCCCCAGACCTCCGGCAGGCCATTCTGCTGTAATAGTCTGTAGCCTTATCATGTCCTACCCCCAAAAAAGAGAAGAAATTCTAGAAATGTGTACACAGTGTGCCTTGGCCATTTACAAGAAGGTTTATGTTTTCAAAGAGAGGCCGTAGATTTTTTTTTAAATGCAATTGTGTATATTCCAACTCAGAGCGATGCCACAGGACTCCGGGCTGCCCCCCAGTGTTTCCGGGACTGTAACTCTGGGGGCGTAGAAGTTCGTGGCTTCACACCGTCAACCTTTCCGTTAGCCCCCAAGGCTTAACCCACCCTACCACCTTCTTCATATTTGGGGAACTAATATACATGGGAGGGCTTTAAAAAGTTTGTGGGGGGAAATTATACTAAAAGATACTGGATTGTTTTTCGTATACTTTTTTATGCCTCTTCATATATTTATCTGTTTGTATATTACCATGTGCCATGCATTGTCCTAAGGAGTTTATTTATACTAAATCATTTCATCTCACCACAAGCCTTTCAGATGGCAGTTCTCAGTCTGTGGGTCATGTCCCCTTTGGGGGCTGACCGACCCTTTCACAGGGTCACCTGATTCGTAAGAGTAGCAAAATTAGTGATGAAGTAGCAACAAAAATAATTTTATGGTTGGGGGGGTCACCACAATGTGAGGAACTGTATTAAAGGAACTGTATTAAAGGAACTATATTAGGAAGGTTAAGCACAACTGCTTTAAGATATCCTATTATGCTTACTTTACATCTCAGGAAATTGAGGCATAGAGGTTAAATGACATGGCTAAGGTCACAGAGCTAATAAGTGGCAGAGCCAAGAGGTGACCACCCGAGGAATTCCAGAGTTAATAACTGTAACCATTCTAAAAACATTGAAGGTTTTGTCCATTATATGCATTTGTCTTAAGAAACATTGCTGACAAGAATGGAATACTCTTGTGGCTGGGCTAGCACGCACAAACCCTACCAGGAGAATACAGATAGGAAACAGCTTTGAGCAATCCCTGTGAGGCGAAAATGAATCAAGGCAAAGTGAGTTGGAAGAGCTCAATGGAGCCTCATGTCCATCCTCGTGCCCCCCCACCCCCACCCCCCACCAGGGAGATTTCTGTTAACCAGCCAGTTAGTGGTGAAGATGTGGACAGACACTTAAACTCGCCCTTAACTTCATTGCTTTCTATAAACAAGCGTTTTTCTTGACCCTGCTCCGTGTGAAGCAGTCCTATGCTAGGTGCTAGATAGTGGGGGTTGAAAGGGGACAAAAGAGGGTTGCCACCCAGTGGGAGTGGACAATCTGGCAGAAAGAAAATAGGTCAAAAGCTAGCTAACACACCAGTTTATTTTATACGGGTGACAATTTAATCTGCCAGGTAACATTTGAAAGGTACCTTCCAATTATGAAAATATCCTTGATGGAGAAATGGAAGGTAGTTTTTATTTACTTATGACAGGTACTCTGTGCACATTCCAAATATGGGGCTGCCAGATAAAATACTTTTTAATATAAGTATGCTTCAAATATTTCACGGGACATACTTCTACTAATTTTTTTTTAAACTTACTCTTTGTTCATCTGACATTCTAATTTAACTGGGTTTTCTGTATTTTCTTTCACTTGCTAAATCTTAAATCCCTATCCATAGATTGTCTTTACCCCTCCCAATAAGTCTCTATTAAAATGGAGACAATAATTGTCCAGAAACTGAGACATAGGTTAACTAATTCACCCAAACTCATCCCTGTCTGCTAACACACCTAGAGAAACCATGTTCTTAGATTTTGTATCCACTGATGGTCAATTTTATGCAGCTTATTTTGAAGAACGCCATCACCTGTTTCACCCGCTATTTTACGTAATGTCGTGTCATTTCAAAAGTCCTCCTTGCAGAGTTCAGGTAGCCTAACTTAGTGCACTCCCTGTGGAATTTTAATTGCTGCTGTGTGGCTCAAAAGCAAGCAGGTTGGATGCAGAAGTCATCCATAAGGACCAGATCATTCTTAGAGTCTTCTCTTATTTACCTGACTGTTGGTGATGAAAAGCTAGGCCCTGCTATCTAGTTATTCAACAAAGACTTTTTGCGCCTGGACTAAGTCTTAATGAACATTGCTGTTCTGTTTGCTTGCCAGTGGTCAACAGCTGATTCCCCCAGTTGTCCTGGAAACCCGAGTAAATCCGAGACTCTCCACGGTGTAAATTCTAAAGTCAAAGGTATACATGAAGAGGTACGCCCCCCTAAAAAAAGAAGAAAAGTTCTGTTTTTGTAGTACTCAATTCCCTCCCCTCCCCCGCCCCGCCAAGAGAGCATCCAGCAACTCACTGTGAGTTAGTGCACCCAGTGGCGTTGAATTTTTCCATGAAAGCAGTTTCACTTGAACCTCATTTGTTTGTGATGGTCGATTTCAGATTTCAGAAAACAGCATGTGGCAGTGAATTTTGTTTCCTCCTCAGAGATGTTGAATACAGCTTACAAGGACAGCGCTATGGGAAAATATCAAGTGCACAAGTGGTTTCCTCATTTCAAAAAAGGTGAAATGTCAATTGATGACAAACCTCATTCAGGACATCCATCAATTTCCTGAAAGGATGAAAATGTCGACTCAGTGCATTTGAAATTCATTCCACCAGGGCAGACTGTGAATCAAGCTTTCCATTCAGAGGTTCTGAAAAGATTGCATCACAGTGTGGGACCAAAAAAGGCCTGATTCATGGCAAATGAGGGACTGGTTTTGCCACCACAACAATGCACCTGCTCACACAGCCATCTCAGTGCAACAGTTTTTGGTCAAAAACAGCATGCCTCTCTTGCCCCACACACCTTACTCACCTGAGCTTGCTCCCTGCTACTTCCTTTGTTTCCTTGAATGGAGAGTGGCGTGAAAGGACAGCGATTAGACAACATAGACGAGGTGAAGAAAAAAAACAAGGGAGGTGCTGTCCGCCATCCAAACAGATGAGTTTGAAAAATGTTTCAAGAATAGAATCGCAGATTTGACAAATGTATTAAGTGTAATGGAGAGTACTTTGAAGGTGATAAGGACGTTTTGTAAAAAAAAATTTTTAATCCCGGTATTTTTGGGGTACTCCCTCGTATTCTCTGTGTATTCTAATTTCAAGCAGGACACCACCAAGACAGGCTGTTTGCACTGCTGTGGTCTCCTCGCTGGTATGCCTGCTAAATAAAAATTTCTTCCTTCCTCTGACTTGGAGTGGGTGAATTGGCTGGCTGCACCACTGCAGGGTAAAATACCTGGAATTCAGGTGGCACAACTAAACCTCTTTATTTAAAACAGAAAAACATCTTGGTTTCAATTTTCTGGAGTATATTCATTGATCATGCACACTCTGGTTTCCAGAGTTAAAAAGAGAATTTGAAATGTGCTCTACAAAGACAAGGAACACTCAAAGAAGCTACTACTCTCTAGGACTGCCTGTTGAACCCTGACCCCATCGGCCTTGAGACCAGAATGTACTCTCATCCTCTACTGATCATTCTGATGAGAGCCACAATAGAGGACAGAACAGGAGACTAATATGGACCCAAGTTGAAATTCCTAAAACGCCTGGCTGCACTGGTCCAGCTAGACGAGAGCAATCCTGCAATGCCTATCCTCAGAACTCTTCAAAGCTTGAACAGAACTGTTTCCTGGGGGCACCTTTTAGCTGAAGAACACAACTGCTCACAGAAGAAAGAATACCACCCGTGAGTACCGCAGTGCTTTAGAAAAGTGATCTATATGAGACTCAGTGGTCAACAATTACTTTAAAACAAAGAGGAGTTGGTAAGGGGACAAGGCAACTAAACTAAGGGAAACGGGACAACCAGAGTGGAAATAATAAAAAGTTCACACTTCACACATCGTGAAGAATAAACCAACGTCACTGACTAATGTGTGTAGAATTTGAATGGAGATATAATTTGCTACACAAACTTGATATGCAAACTGACACACACAAAAAAAACATAATAAAAATTTGTTTTAAGTGTTTGCTCTTTATGACCAAAATCCAATCTGCAAACTTTGAAGAATGTGTGTTTCACAGCAACGTTCCTACTAGAGGCACGCATAGTACAGCCTCCTGAAGTGGGTGAGACTGTCTCTTGCAGGGCCTGGGATGAGCCAGGGGGCTGCCAGGCTGACACTTACATCTGATCCTGGGTTGTGACCCATAGTACAAAAGTGTTTCAGTGCCAGGCAGGTGCTGAGTAATTTTTTTCTTTTTCCTGAAAAAAGTAAACCAAGTAAGTTTGGGAACCTTGTGCAACCTACATGACGCCAGAGGTCAGGCTGCTGCAGCTCAACAGCGAAGCTCGGGGGCAAATGCCACCCACAGCACTCAAACCCTGCTCTCTCGGTGACCTGGTGTCGTTCTCATTCAAGGTTATCCAGAGAGCGGCACGCTTGTTCTTCGGTGGCAAACAGGGCCACAGCTAGAAAAATGAACTTAGCTTGGTTCTCTGTGGTTTTGAGGCTTACGGCATTGCCTCCCATACCCCATATCAAAGTCATTTCTTCCGGCTGTTTACATCAAAATGAAGCAAAGTCCCTCTAATAGTGGGCCAAGCAGATGAAACACTACCAATCTTCTCTTTTAGACTCAAAACGAAGAAGCGCTTTAATTCCTGATGAGATGTTAATGTATTTTTATAAAGCATAAAATTAGTTAGAAGCCTTGAATGTTAAAGTTTCCCAACATATGTCACAATTTATGATGACTCTTTAATTATCTCCTCTTTCTTATTCCTTAACCAAGAAAGGGAATTTTCCTGACCATGACATTGGATGTGTTTCTATTAAGCCTCTAATTACACTGGCGTAAATCATATGGAATTGTCATTATGTAGGATAAACATGGTTGAAGTTCAGCAATTTCATATGGTTGAAACCAATGTAAAAATCATGTGATATATAAACCAATGCAACCCTCAGGCATTATAACAGCAACAGCAAAAACAACCAAATCTAACAGTTCATCGTTATCTGAACACGATGTATCCAAATATAGATCTTTGAAATTGTGGAGTAGCAGCGAATGAGTGCTGGCAAGGAGAGTGTTCATGGAAAATTAGAACAAATTATAGATTTTGAGCCTGAACGTAATTACATGAAAGATGAAAAGCTGTCCTTGAGAACATTCCAAATCATGTGATTCAAAGAGCTGAGACCAAAGAACCTTTCCTTTTCATTTTGCTGGTAAGCTAGATACATAATTTAGGGGGGTGCCCTTCAGGCTGGTACAGATGATAAATAAAAAGGTACATTTATTTAAAAATGCCATTTTCCTTCATATAGGCCTTAGTAGTTAAGTAAATAAGAGAGGGCTTCAAAAAGTGCATGGACAGATACCATAATCTTTTAAATCCATTAAGCAGCACTGGTAAGCACAGTGAAACTGCACGCTGGACTGCTAACTGCAACGTCAGCAGTTCAAAACCACCAAACACTCTGCAGGAGAATGATGAGGTTTTCTACTACTGTGATAATTTACAGTCTCAGAAATCCACAAAGGAGTTCTACTCTATCTTATAGGGTCACTATGAGTCAGCATCAGCTCAATAACAATGAATTTTTTGGTTGGCTTAATTCCATTTTTTCACAAAAACCTTTGAAAGACCTCATATTATGAGGCTGTGAGTGTTCCATATTTTCCATCACTGTTCCGTTGCTAATGATTACTATGTGTCTTATCATTATCATTGATTCTAAGATCTTTATAGCATTTCTTGTTTGAAATACGTTGAGTCCATGAATCAGAATTAAAATGTGCGATAGATTCACTTTCTTTATAGGGTAGAAAGAAGGAAGCAGTGTCTAAGACATGTTTTTCCCTTGCAAAAATGATTACCAACATGACCTGTCCTTAGTGTGTGCTCACTAAGTGTACTTTATTTACCATATGTGGATTCCAAACCCGGAGCATGGAAAAAATATGTACGTATCACACAGTGCCTGAGCTGAGGACCAGACACGATGCAAATGGCAAGAGCCAGACCAAACAGTGACGGATAGGTCATCAAAAAATAAAAAGATGCAGACAGCACTTGTGTGAAAAGACACACCCCCCTCCCCATATCCCTTTACGGCCCAGAGAGGGGTGGAGGAAGAAAGAACAAAAATGGCAATGGGGGAACAGGGGAGGATATTGTGTATGATTCCACAGGAAGGGGAGAGCCTTGACCTTGTTCTGGTGTGCCAAGCCTTGCGGCCGATGTTCCCGCTTGGAGCAGCAAGTTCACAGACAGGACTGAAGGGCCGGTCCCTCCCTGGATGACAGCACTACCGAGGACAACACTGAAGATACAGTTCAGGGAGTGCAGCCGCGGCATCCTTGATGGCTGGGAGAGCAATGGGGTCTTGTAGAAAGCACGCCCCTTGTACACGAATGCTGATGACTAAAGGGGTGTGAGTGCGGGTCCTGGGATATGGAACCCTGAAGGAAAAGAGGTTTGGACCAATGCATTACAGCAGGGTCTGCTCACTGTTTAACAGAGGGATACTCATCTCCTCTGGGTCAGGACAACACTGAGACTGGGAACTATGTGAATGGTCTCCTGTTTTCTTTTCCTTGTGTTTCCTTTGGGTGTCTGTCTGTACAAGATAGGCAGGTAAGCAATCCAAGGAGACAGCAACAGAGCCAGTGGTGAGGTGGGGGTGTGGGTGAAGGGTATGGGAGAGGAGGAAGTGACAGGGACAGGGGAATAACAAAGTATGTAAAATTGACGGTGAGAAGTAAGTATGTAGTGTTCCTGGCCCTCTTTGACCCACTGAAATGTATTCAAGAGGAATTACTCAGAGGTGAATGAGGTAAACATGATAGTGGTGGTCGGGGTCCACGTCCGCGGGAGTCATGGCTGCTCAGCGGGCCCTGCACTTCGTCTTCAAAGTGGGGAACCACTTCCAGACGGCGCATTTCTACCGGGATGCCCTTGGGATGAAGATTCTGCGGCACGAGGAATTTGAAGAAGGCTGCAAAGGTTCCTGTAAGGGGCCGTACGACGGAAAGTGGAGTAAAACGATGGTGGGATTTGGGCCTGAGGATGATCACTTCATGGCAGAACTGACGTACAATTACGGCATTGGAGACTACAAGCTGGGCAATGACTTCATGGGTATCACCCTCGCGTCGAGCCAGGCAGTTGACAATGCCAGGAACATGGAGTGGCCACTCCGGGAAACCGCAGAAGGGGTTTTTGAAACCGAGGCACCCGGAGGATACAAGTATTCTACCTGCAGAATCGCAGTCCACCTCGGTCAGATCTAGTTATAAAAGTAACTCTAGCAGTGTCCAATCTTCAAAAGGCCTTGAACTACTGGTCTAATCTGCTGGGAATGAAAATTTATGGAAAAGATGAACAGAAGCAACGAACTTTGCTGGCCTATGCTGACAACCAATGTAAGCTGGAGCTGCAGGCCATCGAGGGGGCAGTGGAGCACGCAGCAGCTTTTGGAAGAATAGCCTTTTCTTGCCCCCAGCAAGAGCTGCCAGTCATAGAAGGCTTGATGAAGAGGGAGAGCCAGGCCATCCTGACTCCCCTGGTGAGTCTGGACACCCCGGGCAAAGCAACAGTGCAGGTGGTCATCCTGGCCGACCCTGATGGACATGAAATCTGCTTTGCCGGGGATGAAGCGTTCCGAGAACTTTCCAAGATGGATCCAGAGGGAAGCAAATTGTTGCATGCGGCCATGGCGGCCGATAAAAGCGACGAGTGGTTTGCTCAGTACAATAAGCCCAAGGCTTCAGGTTAACCGAGATGCCATTTGGAACAAGCATTTGTGACGCTTTCCCAGCCCCTGCTGTGCCCATTCACCGTAAATGCCCTGACAACTTCAATGTGTCCCTCATGGCCAGGAGGCCTTCGTGATGAAGATTTCCCACCTCCAGGCTTGGAGCGCTCCGCTGCATTGCAGCGGAACTGCTGTTGTCACTGCTCTGTCGCCCAAATGACACGCTCTGGATGCAGCTCTGTGAATAAGAAACGATTGTCCGGAGACAGGGTTTTTATATGGGACTTTACCCTGGTGGAGGAGAGAGAAAATTCTGATGACTGTTGATCATGTAAAATGTATGAAAGCACAACTATTCAAATAAATTCCATGTGACTGTCGGGTACAGGAATATGCCATCCCTCCCAAAAAAACAAAACCATGATAGTGGTGCAGGAGGAGAGAAAAGTACAAGTAGGAAAATGTTTCTATATAAGTATAAATGCAGATATGTAAATATATAAATATAGGTGTGTGTGTGTGTGTGTATCAAGGAAGCGATGGACTTTGGGTCTCTACTTATATTTCACCTCAGTACAAGAACAGCTTGTTCTAATAATGTGATAATGTATGATACTATGATACTCACCTTCCTGACACGATTACTGAAGAAAAAATGGGTGCATAAGTAAATGTGATGAAGAAAGCTGATGGTGTTGGGCTTTTAAAAGATATGGCACCTGGAGTCTTAAAGGCTTGAAGTTAAACAAGCAGCCATCTATCAGGGAAGCAACAAAGTCCACGTGGAAGAAGCACACCAGCCTGTGTGATCATGAGGTATTGACGGGAATGGGTATCAGAAGTTCAAAAACAAGCGATCAAATTGACGTGAAGGAACATAGACAAAGTGGAAACGTCAAACCCACCTGTAAGATAATTGGACAGTCTTTCATAGAAGGGTCACATGGAAGAGATGATAGATCCAGGGTGTGGAACAGCCCTGATGAAACACATAACTATCCTCCAGTTCTTTAATATTTCCTCCCCTGACTATTATTGTTTTAGTTTTACCTCATTAGACCTGTGTATGTTCACTTGTATAATTAAGATCATTCTATGTATTAAATCCAATATACATAAACCCTTCAGAAATAGTAATGGAAATAATGATTCTCTGTGGGTGCAGCAAGGAGGGGTTGGGAGAGGAACTAATAGCAATGATGAATGTATACTTGTGAGAAACAGATAACAAAATTGTAGGTAAATGGCTACATTGGATAGGGTAAGATATGGAAAACAATAATAATAATAATAATAATATGATAATAAAGGTTCCTGGGGGGTTGTGGAGGGAGAGGACAGAGGGGAGCTGATATCAAAGAGTTCAAGAAGAAAGAAAATGGTGGTGGCAGAAATTTTACAATTATTCTTGACCTAATTGAGTTATGGATTATTGTAATCTCTGTAAGAGCTCCAATAAAACAATTAAATATATATGTATATGTATATGTATATGTATGTGTATGTGTATATGTATGTGTATGTGTATGTGTATATGTATATGTATATGTATGAAACCCTTGGGTGATACTGTTAAGGCAGCCCTTAGCAGAAAATGAATAGCCTTACGGGATGGCACCCACCACTCTGCCAGTTCATTGTACTGTGATGGCTTGTTTGTCGCTGTGATCTTAGCAGCTATGGCGTTGGCATTTCAAATCCCAGCAGTCGCCCAACATGAACGGGTTTCAGGGGTGCTTCCAGAGAAAGAATAGACTATACGCAAGGAATAGGCTGTCCACTTCAAACGAATTAGACACTGAAAAGCTTATGGAGAGCAGCAAAATATAGTCAAATACTAAAGGCCAAATGACTAGCAGCGGAACATTGGCGGAGATGGGGCCAGAAGATGAGCCCCCTCAGGTCATGAGCACTCAAAAGATGGCCAAGGAAGAGCTGCCTTCTCAAAGTAGAGTTGTCCATAAGACATGGATAGAGCAACACCTTGATTTACTGACGGGGCACAACTCAAAACGAGAGGAACAGCTGCAAACATCAATTAATAATCAGCACTTGGAATGTATGAAGCTTGAATCTAGGAAAATTGAAAGTTGTCAACACCAAATGGAACGAATAAAGACATGTTCTAAGTGTTAGTGAGCTGAAATGTACTGGTGTTAGCTATTTTGAATCAGAAAATCATGCGGTTTACTGTGACAAAAAATATACAAATAAAGAGGAATGGTGTCTCATTCATCATCAAAAAGGACACTTCAGGATCTATCTTGCAGTACAATGCTGTGAGTGATAGGATAATATCTATTCATATAAAAAGAAATCCAGTCAATACAACTATCATTCACATTTATGCACCCACCACTAAAGCTGGTGATGCAGAAATTGAAGACATATATCAGTGTCTTCGGTCTGAAATTGATAAAACATATAATCAAGATGCATTGATTAATCATAGGTGATTGGAATGCAAAATTTGGAGACAAAGAGCAAGAGTGGTTAGAAAATATAGTATATGTATATCTGGGGATCTCATGATAGAATTTTGCAAAACTACAGATTTGTTCCTAACAAATACCTTTTTCCAACAACACAAAAGGGAACTCTAAATGTGTACTCCAGATGGAATACAAAGAGATCAAATTGACTCCATCTGTGGGAGGAGAACAAGGAGAAGCTCAATATGAACTCAACCAGACAAGGTGCTGGCTGCGGAGCAGATCATCAACTGCTCCTTTGTAAGTTCAGGAGGAAGCTGAAGAAATTTAAAACAATTCCCTGAGAATTAAAATGCAATCTTGCACCCATCCCATTTAAATTTCAAGAATATCTCCAGAGCTTGACTTTGGCAGTGGATTCTTAAATATAACTGTAAAAGCATAGGCATTATTGAATGTGTGTGTGTGTGTGTGAGAGAGAGAGAGAGAGAGAGAGAAAGTATCCGGCTTTATAAAAATTAAAAACTTTATGCATCAAATGACTATCAAGAAAGTGAAAAGACAGCCTATCTGATGGGAGAAAATATTTTAAAATCATATATCTGGTAAGGAATTAATATACAAAATATACAAAGATGTCTTAGAACTCTTAACAAAACCAAATGATTGAATTTCAAAATGGCCAAAGGATCTGAACAGACATTTAAAAAGATAATTTCCAAAGAAGATATACAAATGGCCAATAAGCGCATGAAAAGATGCTTGCTGTCATTAGTCGTTAGGAAAATGTACTTCCGACCCATTAGGGTGGCGTGGAAAACGGCAAGTGTTGGCAAGGATGTGGAGAAACTGGAACCCCGTGTATTGAGAATGTAAAAAGGTGCAGCCATGGGGAGAATATGCGTAGTCTGGCAGTTCCTCAAAAAGTTCAAAATAGAGTTACTTCTGACCTAGTAATACTCAAAAGGATTGCTTACATGTTGAATCTCAGCTGAGCCAAAGCCCCCACCCTACACCCCACGGTCAGTCTTACTGGCACCGCCAGCTTCCCACCCGAGGTCACGTTTTCAGACAATCCAGTTTGTCTTAGGCCCATAGACGTAAGGATGACACTAGAAATTACTTCTCAGACACCGAGGGCAAAAATCAGGTCTTTGGTTTATGTCAAATTTTTTACTACACAAGACAAGGGTAAATAAAAAGGGATTGCTACTGATTCATGCACACACAGGTTTATTCCAAACCAGTGGGTCTCTACCATCCGTGGGCGGCGGCAGACAGGTGTCCCGGTAGGGTGCCTTCAACAAAAAGATCCAATTTTGGCTTCGATGGGAAATTCAAGACCAAGAGGTCATCTCTGAAGGTTATCCTGACTGTGTTTGATAGATGTTCTCAGAGGACACAGGACAATTACAAGGGCTTATTGTGAAAGAAGCTTTAGGGACATTGAAAACAGCATTGTTCAGAAACAGAGCAGGAAAGCCGTGCAGGGGAATTTCTTTTGTCACAACGCAGCGGCTAGTTCTGAGGGCAGCAAAGGCTCCTCTGGGAGAATTTCACTGGGAAGCCTGCCTCGCCCACCCTGCAACCCTGCCCCTGGCCCTGCCCCTCCGGATTCCTTCTGGGTCCCCAAACGGAAAGAACTTACACACACCACCACCACCACCACCCCTCCTTGAGGATGCCAAATCTGCTGTTTTGATGTGGAATAAACCGAAGGGCACAATTTTTTTAGGGAAGGATCATTGCTTGGCTCTGTGCCCTCAAATCGGTTCTGACTCATAGCAACCCCGTGAACAACAAAACAAAACGCCGCCCAGTCCTGGGCCTGCCTCACAATTGTTCTTGTGTGTGAGCGCATTGTTGCAGACACTGTGTCCACCCATCACTGCGTCCACCCATCTTGTTGCGGGCCTTCCTGTGTTTCACGGCCCCTCCCTCCTGGCAACATGTCCACAGGCACGCTGGGAGTCTCCCCAAGCTCGCCTCTAAGGAGCATTCTGGCTCCACTTCTTCCAAGACAGATTTATTTGTTCCTTGTTTGGCAGTCCGTGGCACTTTCCATTTTCTTCACCAGCACCATAGCCAAACCCATCGACTCGTCGGGCTTCCATCCTCAGTGTGACAAGGTGGTGACGGAAGCCACCAGGGCTTGGGTCAACACACCTTATTCCTCCCAGTGACATCCCTGCTTTTTAATAACACTTTAACGCAGATGGTTGTGGTGCGCTGTATTCGGTTAGGGAGATGGAAACACCACCTTCAGACATTGGATATTTTTTATTAATAATGGTTCCTAAGATTTCAGGGAGCCCTGGTGGCGTAGTGGTGACACTCTGGACTGAGTGTCTACTCCTGTGAAGAGGTACCCCCTGCCCTATTGGCTTCCTATCAGTTGGCATGACTCAGTGGCAGTGAGGGTGAGTTCTTTTTAGGTTTTTGATGATGATGATGTAGCAGTACTTCTTTTTTTTTAAACAATTTATTAGGGGCTCATACAACTCTTATCACAGTCCATACATATACATACATCAATTGTATAAAACACATCTGTACATTCTTTGCCCTAATCATTTTCGGTTTTTCCTCCTCTTTTCATTTTTTACATTTTATTAGGGACTCATACATTCCCTGCCCCAGTAGCAGTACTTCTTGACTTCACCTCAGACTGCTACCACGGCTTAAAAAAAACACTTTAAAACAATGGACACAGGCTAGGAACTGGCAGTCAAACACAGGAAGATCTCGATGGTTAATATGTAAAAAGGTCACCTCAACGGTGAGTGGGGACTGCATAACCAAATGTCACGCTCTCATAGAATCTAGAATTTCTGGAGCCATGAGGCTGCAGGAACACCCAAACTGAATCCAAGTATTTCCTGATGACTTCTTTAAACCGAACAATATTCTCCCACTTACCTCCTCCCAAAAGTCAACCTTACTCCCATCAAGTTGGTGCCGACTCAGAGCAACCCTATGGGACAGGGTAGAATGCCCTGTGAGTTTCAGAGACTGTAGCTCTTTATGGAATAGGAAGCCTCAGCTTTCTGACGCAGAGCAGCTGGTGGTTTTGAACTGCTGACCTTTCAGTTAGCAGCCCAACTCGTAACCACTACTCAGGCAGGGCGCTCCTACCAAACAATATTAAGAATATTTGCCTTGGGCATTGTGGTTACTTGGAACGAAACACTAAACTCACTGCCCCGGAGTTGATGCCAACTCATAGGGAACCCACAGGACAGGGTAGAACTGCTCCTGTGAGTTTCCAAGACGTAACTCTACGGGAACAGACACAGCCCCGTTTCTCTCCCGGAGAGCGGCTGCTGGTTTCCGATCCAGACTTTGCAGATCACAGCGCGGCACGAAATCTCTGCTGCACGAGGGCGGCGCCAATTGTGCTCGCTAAAGAAATGTCCATGCGGGATCAGACTGACAACAGCAACTTGAAAGATTAGTTAGGAAATTAGGGGGCAATGAGTTTACGTTAATGGAGAGAAACAATCTGGCCGAGGAAGGTGGGCATGCTGATACAACGTTTTATTAGGGGCTCATACAGCTCTTATCACAATCCATACATACATCAATTGTGTAAAGCACATCTGTACATTCTTTGCCCTAATCATTTTCAAAGCAATTGCTCTTCACTTGAGCCCTTTGCATCAGCTCCTCATTTTTCCCCTCCCTCCCTGCTCACCCCTCCCTCATGAGCCCTTGATAATTTATAAATTATTAGTTTGTCATATCTTGCCCTGTCCGACATCTCCCTTCACTCCTTTTCTGTTGTCCGTCCCACAGGGAGAAGGTCACATGTAGATCCTTGTAATCGGTTCCCTCTTTCCAACCCACTCTCCATCTACCCTCCCAGTATGGCCATTCACACCCCTGGTCTTGAAGGTATCATCCGCCCTGGATTCCCTGTGCCTCCAGCTCCTATCTGCACCAGTGTACATCCTCTGCTCTATCCAGACTTGCAAGGTAGAATTCGGATCATGATAGTTGGCGGGAACTGGAGGAAAGCTGTATTCTTCATTGGCACTACATCGCACCCTGACTGACTCATCTCTTCCCCTAGACCCCTCTGCAAGGGGATCTCCAGTGGCCCACAAATGAGCTTTGGGTCTCCACTCTGCACTTCCCCCTTCATTCACTATAGTAAGATTTTTTTGTTCTGATGATGCCTTATACCTGATCCCTTCAACACCTCGTGATCGCACAGGCTGGTGTGCTTCTTCCATGTGGGATTTGTTGCTTCTGAGCTAGATGGCCGCTTGTTTACCTTCAAGCCTTTTAAGACCCCAGACACTATCTCTTTTGATAGCCGGGCACCATCAGCTTTCTTCGCCACATTTGCTTATGCACCCGTTTGTCCTTGGCGATCGTATCATGGAGGTGTGCAACCAATGATATGATTTTTTGTTCTTTGATGCCTGATAACTGATCCCTTCAGAACCACGTGATCACACAGGCTGGTGTGTTCTTCCATGTGGGCTTTGTTGCTTCTGAGCTAGATGGCTGCTTGTTTACCTTCAAGCCTTTAAGACCCCAGACACTATATCTTTTGATAGCTGGGCACCATCAACTTTCTTCACCACATTTGCTTGTTCACCCACTTTGTCTTCAGCGGTTGTGTCGGGAGGGTGAGCATCATAGAACACCAATTTAATAGAAGAAAGTATTCTTTCATTGAGGAAATATGTGTTTTCCAATGGTCTTATGTGACCCCTGTGAAAGAGTCGGTCTACCCAAGGGGCTGTGACCCACAGGTTGAGAACCCCTGCTCTGTAGGATCACTCTGTTGGCGTGTACTGGATGGCCATGGGTTTGTTTGGGTTTTATTTTGGGAAGAGCCCTGGTCGTATAGTCACTTACAGATTGGGTACTATAAGTCACCTGTTTGAAACCACTGGTTGTGCCACAAGAGAGAGATGAGGCTTTCTATTCCTATAAAAATGCACAGTCTCAGAAACCCACAGGGCAGTTCTACCTACCCCTATGGAGTCGATATGAGTCAGAATAGACTCAATGGCAAGGAGTTTGTTTCCTTTGAATTGTCCAATGAGAGGAGCCTTGGTGGTGCTGGTAAGTAAACACTGGACTGCTAACCACAAGGTTAGCTGTTCAAACCCACCAGCCACTCCATGGGAGAAAAATAAAGCTGTTTGCTTCCTTAAAGATAGACAACCTCAGAAACCAACTCTACATAGAGTTACTATGAGTCAGAATGGACTCCGTGGCAGAGGAAACGTCTAGGGCATTTGGTCTGGGTGACTGACCTTCAGGAGCCCTGGTAGTGCAGTGGTTACATCCTCAGCTGCTATTGAGGAAAAGTTGGCAGTTGAAACCCACGAGACGCTCCCTGGGAGAAAGACGTGGCACTCTGCGTCTGTCAGTAGTACCTCCGTGGACCCCATAGGGCAGTGCTGCTCTAAGAATCAGTAAACTCGACAGCAATGGCTGTGGGTTGCGGAACTGTCCTTCACAGAAAGAAAAAAACAAGGGTGAATCATTTACATGTGAATCTTATAAAGGAGAAAATGTAAGTATAGACATGGTATGGCTCAAAAACAGTGTGGGGTAACAAAGCACGAATACATCATCATTTCCATTGAATTTTTAAGGTAAATTTTAAAAATATTCAAAATAGGGTGTCCTAGAACATGTTTGCAGCCTGGAAGGTGTGATCTGGAAAAGTGAGAAAGCTGGACAATGCAGAAAAGGGTAAGTTCCTTAAGAAGGTGGGGTGAAAGGGTTTCAGAGCTTCAGGAGAAGGCAGGGCTTTGACTAGCTAACCTGGAAGCTTGGGATGCAGTAGAAGGGAATTTCAAACCTCAGGTTATTTTTCTCCACTTGAAACAAGTAACCAAGAAAACAATTTGCAATCAGCTTGACAGCAGTGAGTTTGGGAGGTAAATTGTGGGAGAAAAATCACATACTGCCCATCACACTGCATGGAAAGCGATTCTGTCTGGTTCAAAAGATAAGTTTGAACTCACCTGCAAGTTCCAGCCGAAAGCATGTTCTGATTTGATTTATCTCATGGACCCTGTACTTTACTAAAATGATGTCCTTTTTTTAATGATGTGTACAAAGGAAGGGACTGAAGTCTGCCTTCTTCACTTCTAAGAAGCATCTAGGTTGCATTTCTTGGAAAACCTGTTCTTTCTTCTAGAAGTCCATGGTATATTCAGTATTTTTCACCCACACCACAATTCAAATGCACCTTTTTTTTTTTGTCTTTTTCCCTCTCTGGCTTTCGAATGTATATGGGGTGATTGAAAAGCTACGATTTGGGTCACTGGCAGGCACCTTAGTCATCAAAGTGATAGAGTCTGCTTCTTAAATATCCTTCCATAATCATTCATATTCATCTAGCAATTTTATAAGTTTATAATAATACTTATTGATCTCGATTCTTGGCCGATCCATTAAAGGTATCTCTGTAAATCTTTACAAATAACCTGAACCGGCAAGCCCAACTGTGTATCTTCCAAAATACCAACACTATCATGAATTGATCTACTAGGCTGTATCATCTCAGTCCTTGAAATAATTTGCAGTGGCTGTTTCTTCTGAGGACCCCTGGTGGGGCCGTGGTTAGAGCTGTGCGCTGCTGAACAAAAGCTGGCAGGCAGAATTCACCAGCTCCTCCAAGTGGGAACCCACACAAAACTGGACGAAGCAGGACGTGCCCTCAGAGTTGTCTCTGGTTCCTCTTATCCCCTAAAGGACTGTGGCTACTACTATTAAATGACATTTTCACCGACCCCGCCCGACCCCATCACCTCCTGCAGGACAGGTAAAATTAGAGAAAAAGGTGGAACTCAGTTGATCTTTTAATACGCTTCTATTCTTGAAGAGAAATTCTGAAAGACTCTTAAATTACCAGTACACTCTGGAATGTGTCTCCATTTTCCCGGGTTAAAGTCCGGAAATCTCCAAGTCTGGTGATCTAACAGAAAGACCGTAAGGACTACGGTATTCAAATGAAGTCTTTTCAGCGCCCGCAATTCAGCTCCGGGCTGATTCTGGGCGGTCCTACTGGCGCCCCGCCCCTCGTAGTCCTCCGAGTTTCCCAGTGTCCAGCAGGGGTCGCTGCGCGGTCCCGCCGCCGCCGCCGCGCCGCGCCGGCGCTCGCTCCCCCTGGCCCAGTCTCGCTGCGCCGGTGCCGGCGGAAGGGGCGGGGCGCAGACGGGAGCCCCTGGGCCCGCAGTCGCTGCGGCGGGGAGGGAGGCCGAGGGCCCTGACGTACAGGTGAGTGCGCCCCTGCCGGAGGCGTCCAGCCGCCCGCCCTGGGCGGCCGCGCCCCCGGCCCGCGCCCCTCTGTTACTGCACCTCGCGCAGCTGTAGGGCGAGGCGAGGCGCGTCCCTCCGTGTAAGCCCCGGGCGCCCTGTCCTTGGCCCGCGTGCCGGGGGACTGCGGGGGGCGCGAGGCTGCCGCCCTTGGGTCCGGCCGCCGCGCGAGGACACTGCTATCCAGCTTCCCTTGACCTTGGGGCTCCTAGGAAGGTGCACGGCTCTCGGGGATGGGGAACCCGACCCGGACTCACTCGCCAGCCTCTAAGGACGTCCGAAGGACATTCTGATGGTTGCTTGTCTGTTTGTTTTGAGCTGCCCTAGACCTAAAAGCACTTACCAAGATTCTCTCCACCGTACCGAGCCGGCCCGGGAACGAGAAGCGGTTCCCGCCACTTAGGTCAAGAGCAGAGTTGCTTGGATCCCAAACGTTGATTTCCTGACAGCCGCGGTTAGTTCTGATTTTCCACCTACTTCCTCTGCAGCGTTCACCCAAGTCGCCCTGTGGACTTCTTGTCCAGAGAGCCCCGCACCACTCTCGCTAAAGAGATCTTTTTAAATGCCAATCCTTTCTGGTCCCTCCTTGAGATCTTTATGTGGCTCCCAAGCTGTCTGTGTCAAGTCCAAACTTTGGTACCCATAGCTTTGGAGGCTGGCCCCTCATTCTCCAACCCCGCCTTTGTGTGGCCCCACCCGCACCCTCTAATGCACTGTGGTCTTCCTGTGCAAAACCAGAATGCCAGCTCACTGCCTTCTCATAGCAACGCTCTCTAGGCCAGCCCCTGACAACCCTTTACGGGGAGTAGAAAGTCGTGTCTTTTTCCAGTGGAGGCTGGTAGTTTCAAACTGCTGAGCTTGCTGTTAGCACCCGGCGCAGTAAGCTGAACACTATTCTGAATTCCCACTCTTGGGAATTCAACAGAAGGGATATAAAACAGGTGAAGTGCCCCACCAACTTGGAGTTTATAGACTGGGAGACCTACTGAAAACAAACCACACAGTAAATTAGATGTTAAAAGTACTGTGTAGGAGAAAGGGAAGAAAAAGCAGGCTAAGTAAGAGATTTAATAAGACGTTCATTCAATAGAGTTGGAGTAGAGTAACGTTTGAGTTAAGACTTGAAGGAAGATGTTAATCCTGCATACATCTGGGACATTTAAAAATTCACGTCCTTCCCAGAAATGTGGCTAGTGTGTAAGAGGAGCAGTGGGGACAGTGGTGTGACGGGAACTGAGGGTGACAGGAGATGAGATCAGAGTGAAAAATGGGGGTCAGCTCACACAGGGTCGTGGTAGGGATTTTGTTTCTCTGAGCACTTTGATAAGGTTTTGAGGACCAGCCTGGGCAGATCTCGGTGACTGTTTATAAGAGTCACTCATAAAATAAGAGAATCATCAATCTTGCCGCTCTGGGGAGAATAGACTCTCATGGACCCTCCTGATCAAACTCAGCAACAGAAGAGTCACTGATGGAAGTGGTGGGATTCTGGGTGTATTTTGACGGTGCGGCCAGCATTGTTTTCTGACGTGACAGGTATGGACAGGAGAGAGAGAGGAGTCGAGCTCAGTCGGAAGCTTTGGGTCTGAGTAACTGAAAGGACGGAGTGGCAGTAATAGGTGAGGAAGGCTACAAGCAGAGCAGATTGGGGGAGGGGGGTTGGGGAGGGTGACGGGCGGCCATTAAGTTTGAGGTGCCAAGTAGAGATGTTGAACCGAACCAGCAATTGAGTATTGTAATGGCCACCGTCAGTTACTTGCATTTATGTTTTACTTCAGTGAAGGGATTCAAAGTACCATAAGCAAATACACAAAGTGAAAGACGGTGGCGTTGGCTTCCTAGCATGAAGATGTCAGGGGAAAAGAGGAAGGAGGGGACAAGGAGTCTGAGGAACAGCCAGGCTAGAGAGCAACCGAGCGTGGGGGTCCTGGAAGGGAGGTGCAAAAGAAAGGGGTGACAGTCACTGCTGGTGAGAGCACCCCTGAGGACTGCACGTGAAAGTGAAGGAGGAGCACTGAGCGTGGACAGTCCTTGCATTTTCTTGTACAGAGGAGCAAGGAAAGAGCCGTGGCTTGGGGGACAGTGGGTCCCCAGAAGGTTCACTCGTCTGTTTGCTTATGTTTGAGAAAACCAACAGCCTAGTGGCGGGAATCGCACTGCCATCCAGTCGATGCCAACTGACAGCGACCCTATGGGTCAGGGTAGAACTGCCCTTATGCGTTTCTGAGACTGTCACTGTTTACTGGAGTAGAAAACCCCATCTTCCTCAGAGCAGCTAGTGCTTTCAAACTGCGGGCCTTGAGCTTTGCAGCCAAACGCGTAACCACTATGATGCCACTAGGGCTCCCTGATGGTAGGAATGATCCACCAGAAAGCGGGCGATTGCTACTGTCTCACTTGCTGCTTCCCCACAGTCTCCTTGAGCATCGTCACTCTGGGCTGCAGTTCACACAGGGCCGGGCCACTGCTGGACCTCCAGTTTCAGTCGTGTTCTCCGATTTCAAGTTAACTTAGCCACATACTGCTTCAGGGCCAGGACTGTGCATGAGCTGGTAGGATGCTCATTTCTAGAAAATGAACCTGCAGGTGTTAGCTGAATTTTGTATGTGCCGGGCAGGGAGGGGATGGGAGTGACGAACGAGCACCGTCACTGCCTGATTGGAAGCTGATGCAGGACACACATCATTGGTGCAGCAAGAGAATGGGGAAGGGAAGGACATGGTGTCTTGTGGGCAGGGGAGTCTCGGGGAGGGGCTTGTGTGGAGCTGGAAGTGGGGGCAGGGGAGAAGACCATATGAAGACAGATTTTTTTTTTCCCCCAGACATGGAAACTTTTTTCAAAGAAATGTAACAAACCCAGTATTTTTACCTGTGCTGTGCTGGTTTTCGTGAGGCTGGGGGCCTAGTTTGCTGCCTCCTCTGGCCCCACTGACTCCCCACCAGTATGAAGAGCCCTGAGGTAGAACCTGGCTTGTCCGCTTGCCCCATGTGGCTTCGAGTTAGCATCTAGAAATGGTCATTGTCTGTTAGTTTGGGTCGCAACATTTTTGCAATTATATCTAAACTCCTAGCATATGCCATTGTTCATTGGGTGGACAGTGCAGCAGCCCGCAGAGAGGGAGGCGCTCAGAGAGGGAGGCGCTCGGGGACACAGAGGTAATACTTGTTTGGACAATTGGTTTGTTGCAGTTTCAAGCCAGTTCTTCCCCGTTTTAGCCTAGAACTGAAATGGCCTCAAATCTGTAAAATGTAGGTTGAGCAAAATAAAAATTAAGGATTGATATCCCACTAGAAACTTACTGTCGCTTTTACACGACAAGGGCTTGGGGTGCCGGTGCATGGCCAGCAGAGTCAAACTGCAGAGTCCCATTCAAAGATGGAGTAGCTAACCAGGCCTCTTCAAATGTCACTCTCCACAGTGCTGTCCTTAATCCAGCCGCCACATGGAGCTCCTGGGGCTTTTACTGAGCCTCGCATGTGCTCCAGTTTCTCTTCTGCAACCGTGACTGAACGTGTTCAAAGCTCTTGTTTATTGTATTGACACGAGTTTGCTTTCAAATAGCTATTTATGTTAATGATCATGTAGGAGTAAGCATAACTCTATGCGTGATTTATGCAGAAAGGAGACAATGTGGTGGTGTGGAGGGCCTTTGGGTGGGAAATGGGCCACAGAAGACAAAGATTTCCCACCCCCATCCCTGGGTGACCCTCATCCAGGAAGAGTCTTCTAAGTGGGGGCGGTGACAGTTCCTCCTACTCCCTGTCCCTGAAATGATTCAGTCTTTTGGGTATGAGAGTAGGTGGAGGTTAGCTTTTGTCTAGAGGAATGAAAAGGCGTCATGGTGTGGCAGAGGGGGCACTGGGGTCAGAAGACCTAACCTGCAGTTGGGCTTCGAGGTCAAGGGCCCAGACTTTGGAGCAGGGTACCTGGGTTTGGGCGGGCTTGTCAGGAGTAAATAGGATGATGTTTGTAGGGCATTGTGTTGAAAAGATGGCTGGGAGTTGCAACCGTGGCTCTGTCTATAGATACTAGCTGTCTGGTTTCAGAAATTGTTAAGTTACTCTTTAGGGCTCAGTTGTAGGTCATCCCTAAGAGCCTACCTCTTTTCTACTCTGCAGACACAGAGTTTTGGGAGTGTTATCAGGCCCCAAACCCAGAGATCTACACGTGGCCTTTGGCATTGCAGCTCATAAGCAGAAAATAATTTGCTGACTTTTCCTAGACCAGTGCTTTCAAACTTTTAAAGAATTACTGCTGCTGTTTTACATCGTTCAGTCTGAACATAGTGATTCCATTTTTCCACGAATTTTTGAAGCCCCTCGGGTATGTGTGCTTGTCCTTGTCACGGTCTCGTGAAGCAGTATTACCTCCTCCTCTGTGTGACAGGCTCGAACACTTTCTGCGTTCTCCAGTCCTAGTTTTTAATTTATACATCATCAAGGGTTCATGGGGAAATGAGGAGCTGATACCAAGGGCTCTAGTAGAAAGCAAATGTTTTGAGAATGATGAGGGCAGCAAATGTACAAATGTGCTTGACACAGTGGATGGATGTATGGTTTGTGCTAAGAGTTGTACGAGCCCCCCAATAAAATGTTTTTTTTTAAAAGTAAAACTGTTAGTAATGCTTCATGAACCACAATTTGAAAAACACTCCTATAAAGAGTGATTAGTCAACATTATTGCCAGCGCCTTAATCTCCCATGACATGCGCATCTTATAAACTGGCTGGTGGAGACCCAGCAGCAGATAGTGACTTCATACAGGGGTGCTCTTGGCCCTAGACTTGGGCATCACCTGGATAAACTCTAATGAAGAGCCAGCACACACTCCCGAAGGCCAGGACAGAAAACCCTGGCTACATTTCTAACTAACCCTCCTGTGTGTTCAGAGTGGCTGGGAAAGTAGCAGGAGATGTGCTATTTACGTACACGATCTCACAGAAGTCTGCTGTGAGCTGCACATTCCAACTCTTGACAGCTGACGTAGAGTGGGTTATGGGTGCTCTACGTTTTCTTACCTTTTTCCAAATTTTCTAAAATTAACAGCTATTTCATATATAATCAAAGTTTCATTAAAGAGGATCGATGCAGTTCTTTCTGGTTATGACTTTTTTCCCTTCTATCCCCATCTGTAAATAATAATGGTAATAGTAATGTGGGAGAAAGATGAGGCTGCCTGCTTCCATGAAGACCTGTCATCTTAGAAACCCCTGTCGTTTTGTTTTGTTTTGTAACCCCTGTCTCACAGGGTTGCAGTGAGTCGGAATTGACTTGATGAGCAGGGGGCTGGGGGGTGGGGTGGTTGTTATTGTAAGTGTGATATAGTGGCCATTAGGCAAGATATATATCCAATAAAATGAGTTTTTTTTAAAGAATGATGTATATTTGTATATGTATGTGTGTATATATATATATATATCATTTGGTAAACTGAAATAGTAAACTGCTAGATGTCCATGTGGTATGGCTTTGTACTGTTGTGCCTCATGAAACACACAAGGCTGGCAACCCCTGAAGAATGCCGCTTTCTTTTTTCTTTTGATAAATCATTTTATTGTGGGCTCTTATGGCTCAGTAATCCATACATCAATTGCTTTTTTGATCGTTTTATTAGGGGCTCATACAACTCTTATCACAATCCATACATACATCAATTGTGTAAAGCACATTTGTACATTCATTGCCCTCATCCTTCTCAAAACATTTGTTCTCCACTAAAGCCGCTGGCATCAGCTCCTCATTCTTTCCCCTCCCTCATGAGCCCTTGATAATTTATAAATTATTATTTTGTCATATCTTGCCCTGTCCAACGTCTCCCTTCACCCTCTTTTCTGTTGTCTGTACCCCAGGGAGATCACATGTAGATCCTTGTAATCAGTTCCCCCTTTCCAGCCCACCCTCCCAGTATTGCCACTCACACCACTGGTCCTGAAGGGATCATCTGTCCTGCATTCCCTGTGTTTCCACTTCCTATTTGTAGCAGTGTACATCCTCTGGTCTAGCCAGACTTGCAAGGTAGAATTGGGATCATGATAGTGGGGCTGGGGAGGAAGCATTTAGGAACTAGAGGAAAGTTGTTTTATTGTTGCTACTCTGTACCCTGACTGGCTCATCTCTTCCCCAGACCCTTCTGTAATGGCCTACAAATGGGCTTTGGGTCTTCACTCTGTACTCCCCCCTCAGTCACTATGGTAAGATTTTTTTTTGTTCTGATGAAGCCTTATACCTGATCCCTTCAACACCTCGTGATCGCACAGGCTGGTGTGCTTCTTCCATGTGGGCTTTGTTGCTTCTGAGCTAGATGGCCGCTTGTTTATCTTCAAGCCTTTAAGACCCCAGACACTATATCTTTTGATAGGTGGGCACCATCAGCTTTCTTCGCCACATTTGCTTATGCACCCATTTGTCTTCAGCGATCGTATTGGGCAGATGAGCACACAATGATATGATTTTTTGCTCTTTGATGCCTGATAACTGATCTCTTTGGCATCTCGTGATCACACATGCTAGTGTGCTTTTTCCATGTGGGCTTTGTTGCTTCTGAGCTAGATGGCTGCTTGTTTACCTTCAAGCCTTTAAGACCCCAGACACTATCTCTTTTGATAGCCGGGCTCCATCAGCTTTCTTTACCACATTTGCTTATGTACCCATTTGTCTTCAGCAATCTTATCATGGAGGTGAGCACACAATAATATGATTTTTTTGTTCTTTGATGCCTGATAACTGATCCCTTCAGCACCTCATGATCACATAGGCTGCTGTGCTTCTTCCATGTGGGCTTTGTTGCTTCTGAGCTAGATGGCTTCAAGCTTTTAAGACCCCAGATGCTATATCTTTTGATAGCTGGGCACTATCAGCTTTCTTCACCACATTTGCTTATTCACCCGCTTTGTCTTCAGCGGTTGTGTTGGGAAGGTGAGCATCATAGAATGACAATTTAATAGAAGAAAGTATTCTTGCATTGAGGGAGTACTTGAGTGGAGGCCCAATGTCCTTCTACTACCTTAATACTAAACCTATAAATATATGCACATAGATCTATTTCTCCATCCTCATATATAAATATATTTGCATATGTACATGTCTTTATCTAGACCTCTATAAATGCCCTTTGCCTCCCAAATCTTTCCTCTATTTCCCTTGACTTTCCTCCTGGCCCACTATCATGCTCAGTCCCCACCAGGGTTTCAGCAATTCCTCTTCATTACATTACCCTTGATCATGTCCTATCAGGCCTCCCACCACCAATTTGGATCACTTGTTGTTCCCTTGTCCCTGGGTTTGTTAACACCACTACCTTTCTCCCCAGCTCCCCTTCTCTCATGTCCCCCCACACTGTCAGTCCCATTGTTTTTCTTCCAGATTGTTCATCCAGCCTATTTTATTTAGACAGACCTGTGGAGATAATAACATGCACAAAAAACAAGACAGAGCAAAACCAAGCACCAATATACAACAAAACAACAATGACAAACAAAACACAACAAGAAAGAAAAGCTTGTAGTTAGTTCAGGAATTGTTTGTTGGCCTTTAGGAGTGTTTTCCAGTCCAGTCTGTTGGGGCACCACACCCTGGCCCCAAAGTCCACCTTCAACAGTCCCTGGGGACCTCCCTTTTCCATTCCCTTGCAGTTCTGTTGCTCCCCCTTAGTGTTTTGCCTTGGTGTGGCGAGATCAGAACGGATGCAATTCCCACACTGTGTCTCTGGTGTTGTCCCCTGTAGGGCTACGGGTCAGTGAGGGACGTCATGTCTCATAGTGGGGCCGGCCATGTGGTCTTCTCTGTGAACTGGCTGCTCAGGAAACATAGTCCTCAGGGCCTGGTGGGCCAGCATGTGCTCCACTCTCCTCCTCCCCCTTCATCTGCTGCCATGTGCTCCGATCAGATACGTCCCTCTCCCAGAGCTGCAGATTCAGTGCCGTCCTTTGAAATAAATTCTTCTGGGGGGAGGGGCAGGTGTCCACTTAGTAGTTGGGGCTGGAGCAGGTACCCCAAATTTCTCCACTGGTTCCCTACTCCATGCAGGCATGTTGCATTCACATCTTGGAGCACTGGGTTGACCATACATCAATTGTAAGAAGCATATTGGTACATATGTTGCCTTCATAATTTCCAAAAAATAATCTACTGAACCCTGAGTATCACTTCCTCTTTTCCCCTCTACCCTCCAACCCTGGTGAACCCTTGATACTTTATAAATTATCTTTATTTTCATAGTTACACCATCTGCTGTCCCTTCACCAACATTTCTGTTATTTGTTGCCTGCCACTCCCCCCCCCCTGTGTGTGTTATACATTGTAATCAGTCCGGTGTGTGTTATACATTGTAATCAGTACCCCCTTTCTCCCTCCACCTTCCCCTTCTCCTCCTGATATCACTACTCTCATTATTGGTCCTGAGGGGTTTATCTGTCCTGGATTCCATGTGTTGAGAGCTCTTACTTGTACCAGTGTACATGCTCTGGTTTAGCCAGATTTGTAAGGTATGAGAGTGGGGGCGGTGGGGGAGGGGCACACATTAAAGAACTAACTAGAGCAGCGGTTCTCAACCTTCCCAATGCCATGCCGCGACCCTTTTATCTAGTCCCTCATGTGGTGGTGACCCCCCCCAACAGAAAATTATTTTCGTTGCTACTTCATAACTGTCATTTTGGTACTGTTATGAACTGGGTGACCCCTGTGAAAGGGTCGCTCGACCCACAGGCTGAGAACCACTGAACTAGAGAAATGTGTGTTTTGTTAGTGCTGTACTGCACCCTGGCAGGCTTGGCCCTTCCTTGTGACCCTTCTGTGAAGGATGTCCGATTGTCTACACATGGGCTCTGGGTCTCCTGACCACCCCTCATTTTGTTTTGGATCTGATCCTGTCAACACCTTATGACCTCACAGGTTGGTGTGCTTCCAGGTGGGCTTTGTTGCTACCCTGTTAGATGGCCGCTTGTTTAACTTCAATCCTTTAAGACCCCAGACACTATATATTGTAATAGCTGGGCACCATCAGTTTTGTTCACCACATTTGCTTATGCACCCATTTCATCTTCAGTGATTGTGTCAGGAAGATGAGCATCATAGAATGCCGGGTTATTAGAACAAATTGTTCTTGTGTTGAGGGAGGACTTGAGTAGAAGCCCAATGTCTGACTGCTACCTTAATACTTAACCTGTAACTATATGCATACACCTATATCCCTATCGTTGTTAGTATGCTTACATATGAACATGTCTATGTTTACACCTCTATAAATATCTTTTGCCTCCTAGTTCTTTCCTATTTCCTTTTACTTTCCTCCTGCCCCACTATCATGCTCCAACGTCATTCTGCTCTCTGTACTTACTCTCGGCTACACTGCACTTGGTCGAACCCCACCAGGTACACTGTGCCTCCTCGCTGTCAATTCTAGATCTCTTGTTGTTCCCTTGTTCCTGGGTTTATTAGCTCCCCCATCCTTTTCCTCCCCCTCTCCCCTGTCCCCTTGGGACCATCGGGCCCCTTGTTTTCCCCTTGGGATTGTTTATCTTGCCTATCTGATAGACATGAAAAATCAAATAGCCTAGGAATAGTTCCAGGTCTGTCTGCTGACCCTTACGAATGTTTTCCAATCGGGTCCGATGCAGTGCCAAGCCCTTCCCGGAGTCCAGAGTCTATTTACAGAATTCCTCTGGCACTTGGTTGCTTTGGTCCCCTTGCTACTCTGTTATGCTCCCTTCCTGTTACGCCCAGGTATGGGGGTGGGCGTGGGTGTCAGACTGGGCACAGTTCCCACACTGTGTCTCCAGTGCTGCCCTGTAGATCAGCAAGGGGATGTTGGGTCTCATGCTGAGGCCAGCCCTGTGGTCCTCTCTGCACTGACTGCTTCAAGCGCAGATGTCTTCCTTATAGCTTGGTGGGCCAGGATGCTATTTTCTCTCTCTCCCTCCCTCCTTCCCCCTCTCTCTCTCCCTCTCCCTTCGCCAGGCTCAGTCTTCAATGCTGGCCTCTGTATTTTGAAGAATGCCATTTCGTCTTTTATCTCTGCTTATATAAAATTTAATATACTTTCTACGAATGGGTATTACTCATTCTCTATTAAACTAGACAGAATATGTGTGAAAAGAATTTCTTGCAGTATTTCTCTGGAAGAAGGTGTTTCAAGTAATTTCTAATGAATAATTTAGAGTACTCGGGCTTTTGTGGCTTTTAAAGTTTGTTCCAAATTATATAGTTGTGTTGACAAATAGCCCTTGTATTACGCCTACTCATTTCAGCCCCAGGCATCGATTGGGGCACAATTTGTGCTTGTGTTGTCTGCTTTGGGCAAAAATCAGGTTCAACAAGGTGATGAACCTGTGCTCCCTGGTGAGCCCTACATAATTGCTGTTGTCCGCTCTGGAAAGTAGGAAGGAAAACTCCTGGGCCCAGCTGTCAAAGGAAAGGTGCTTACACCAAAGGAAAGTCATTCGCCAGCTCTCCAGGCAGGAGGGTGTTGGCCCTATGGAAACCCTTCTTGCTTGACCACATCGGGAACCCCAGAGCCTTCTCGGTGAACTTGCGTGAGTTGGCACCATCATAAGAAGATGGTTTCTGCTGTGGTTGAGATAACTGTAGACTTATTGCTCTGTGTACCCGCAGCCGGCTAGTGCCCACTTAGTGGGTCTCCAGGCCCCTTCCTGCTCCGCTAATTAATGCCACCACTTAATAGTGGGAAGGCATCTATCTGCCTTCCCTTAGAACTCTCTGATTTTTGCATTGACAGCTCTGATTTGCTGGGGCTGGAGGTTGAAATCAAATTTAAAGCTTCACTCTTCCGAGTTCTGTGAAGTCACAATCTGGTAGTCCTCATTGCCATCAGTCATTAAAAACAAAGCTTGACTAACACACAGTACTAGGAACTCATGGGAAGGAAGGGGGAGAGCAGAACCTCTTCTGCCCACAGTCTCACTGGTCCCCGAGCCTGCCCACTGCGGGGCTTCTCACCAAGACTCACTGCCATCCAGCCCAGCCTGACCCATCGTGCTCCCGCAAGATCGAGCAGAACTGCTCTGAAACGCCCAGAGGGAACCTGGACGCCTCACCACCAAAAAGGGTTGCATAGATCCTTGTTACAGTGTTTTCTGATTGTCTATGTAATATCTGTTCATTTTGGAAAACCTGGAAAAAAAATTTTAAAGGTACGATGACTGAAAAACATCCGTACTGTGCTCTAGGACGACCCCTGTTGGTGTTCGGGAATATCCAGCTCGCCATGTAAAGCCTCTGAGAGAATGTTTGATGTTTTCTAGGAGAGCGTGATTGGCAGAACTAGATGAAGAGCGTCCCCGTGTGGGTGTGATGTAGACGCCACACGTCTGTCCTCGTGCAGTAAGCCTGAATTACTGTCTGTTTCAGGTGTCCGAGCCATGGCTCTGGCCAGCATCAGGTGGCCTGCCACTGTTTTAAGGAAGCCAGGTGCCTGGATTGGACTCTGGGGAGCGCTCCAGGGGACACCTTCCTCATACAGACCCTGTGCTTCCTGGAACCGGCATGCACATCTTTGTAGTGCCAAGTTAAATGCATCAAACTATCAAAGACTTTTCCATAATATTTTCTCACGAAGACTCCCAGAGCTTTCAGTGTCTCCAGATTATATTTTTCCATTTTCCACAAGACTCAAAAGTAATATAAGCTCCAAAAACTCCACCGAGAAGACAGTGGAGGACGAAGCCGACTCTGAGGAGGAGAGCGAGCACAGCGAGCTGAGTGAGCAGGAGGATGAGCTGGAGGGCGGGCCCGGCGTGGTCAGAGACTACAGAGACCTGGAGAAAGTCGTGCAGTCTCTCCGGTACGATGCTATCCTGAAGACCGGTTTGGACGTCGGAAGAAAGTGAGTAGGCTGTGTTTGGGTTTCTTGTGGGGATCATTTGATTGTTGTGGAGGATATGCGCTGCGCACTGACGAGCCCGGTTCAGCAGTTCCTCCAGGCGCAGCTCCGTGGCGTTGAGGATAGCCTTGGGCCCTGTCACCACGCTCTCCCCCTTCACTGAGTGGTTGGTTCCTTACCCATGAACATACATACATTCACTGGCTCCCATCTAATCTCTCCACGTGCTATGCTCAACTTGATCCCGCATAGATAGATCTTTTTTTTTTTGCTTCAAAAATGCTTTATTAAAACATATCAAAATATGATGCTATTATTTCTCAACATATCCTTTATCTAGGTCTATACTTCCAAAAGTGACATTTTGATCTTTTTTTATTTTTTAATTAAAAAAATACTTTTATTGGGGGCTCTTACATCTCTTATTATAACCCATACATACATAGAGTGTCAAGCACATTTGCACATATGCTGTCCTCATCATTTTCAAAGCATTCTTTTCCCGCTTGAGCCTGATAATCAGCTTACCCCTTTCTCATCCCCACCCTCCCTTATGAATCCTTGATAAATTATAGATTATTATTTCCATATATTGCATCATCCTCTATTACCCCTACCCACTTTTTCATTATTTGTCCCCCTGGGAGGGGGTACTAGATTGATCCTTGTGATCGATTCTCCCTTTCTCCCCCTACCCTCCTCTAATCCTCCTGGTATCTCTACTTGTTGGCCCTGAGGGGTTTATCTATTCTGGATTTCCTGTGTTACGGGCTATTATCTGTAGCAGTGTGCAAGCTCTGGTCCAATCTGATTTGTAAGGTAGAATTGAGCTCATGATAGTGGGGTGAAGGAAGCACCAAAGAGCTAGAGGAAAGTTGTGTGTTTCCTCGGTGCTATACTGCACCCTGACTGGCTCATCTCTTCCCTGTGACCCACGTAGATAGATCTTAAAAGAGCATATTGGAGGAAGACTCTTGTCTCACCAATTAAGCTAAGGTAGTGTTTGACTTTAGGAAGACTTCAGGGTGCTTACTTTTGCAGTTTATTTGAAGATGGCGTATAAACAGTCACTTGGCCCATGTTGCGGTGAAGAGTAACAGAGCTAGGAGCGCCCCTGACTGGTAGCCCATTTCAGTGATTCCATGTTGTAGATGAGAAAGCCAGCTTCCGAAGAAGTCAAGCCCCATGTTAAGTCCAAGAAGCCGTTGACTGGCAAGTCGCCAACTTCCTAGCAGCTTCTGGAGGACAGAAGGAGTCACGTGAATCAGCACAGCACGCATCCGGCGCGCCTGGGCAGAGGGACGGACTGCTGAGAATCCAAGCAGGCAGCACAAGGTGTTAGCTAACATGCCGGCTTTGAAGCCACACTGCTAGCAATCAAATGTGGCCGCTGTGTAACTTGGAGCAAGTTACTTAGCCTCCCTGTGCCTCAGTTTCCTAATCTGTAAGATGGGGTTAATATAAGGTGACCAGGTTTTAACGTTGGGAAAGTGGGACACCAGCGGGACACCATGGATAAAACTCATATCCTGGCCAAATAGCCACACGGCAGCCGAAAACCATATACCCTAGCTTGTCGTGCATTCTCTCCAAAAATGGGGACTGTTTTAGAACGCTGCGGGACACGGGACAAATTGTTAAAAATCTGGACTGCCCTGCCAAAAGCGGGCCGTCCGGTCACCTCAGGTAGAGTCTACTTGAGAAGATAGTTGTAAGGATCTAAAACACATGTAGCAGTACCAAGCACGTAGTAGGCACTTCATCTAGTAGATTTTATGGAGGAAAAAAAAAATCACAGGAATCTGTGTGTTCATATACAGTGCCTCCAAGTAACCTTCAAGATTGCCGGGTGGATTGGATAGTAGTCGCCCGCACTGCTAATGCCCGTCTCGGGCACTCATTGACTGTGCATACTGCGTGCAAGGTCGGACTGTGGTGCGAAGAAGAAAGTCCCCACTATTTCCTTGTGTAATCTGCACTTCTCTGGCCTGGTCAAATGGCGTGGTTTACTGTTTGCCTCCGGGAAGCTTAGGAGACTTGTAAATATGGCCCTTGCCCCACCCTCACCTTGCTCAGCACCCTTATCTGGATCCCTTGCCTGGCAAGCCCACCAGGGGGCCTCTCCCTGTCCTCTCCAGAGTGGGGGTTACTGCTTTACTGAGCAGAGCTCCACTTGCCAGTCGCCAAAGAGGGCCAGCCTTTGAGCTGCCTCCTTGCTTGGCCTGGTTGCCCCGGTGATTTAAATTCGGGGAGAGCAGCAGCTGCCCTGTTGGGATTTCCCCAGCGCCCGGGCAGACGTGCAGGGCCTCGGCCTCTCAGAGTACCAGGGGTGCCTGCTCCCATTGACCACTGTGAATCACGAGGCCCCAGCCTGGGCAGGTGTTAGTTCACAGGCAGTCATGTAGAGTGGGGTCCCTGAGCTCTTGGCTTGAGAATAGCTGGAGACTGCTGCTGGGGTCGCGGTCTCCCTGTGAAGTCCCCACCGGGCTGCTGATGGTGGTATGTGCACATCTGCTCAGCGGCTCTTCAGAACATCGGGTGGCCCCACCCCACTTCAGATTCGTGCGGGCCAGCTGGTGGCCCTACTCCAGCCTGGGCGGGCGGAGAGCTTGTGGGGCGCGGCGCTCATAGTCACACTGAAGGGTCAGAGCTGGCCGCTCAAACGGGTACCGTGGCTGTGACTACACATCACGGGAAAGTACTTTACCTTTTTTCTCTTCTAATAGCAAAGTGGAAGATGCCTTCTACAAAGGGGAACTCCGGCTGAATGGAGAAAAATTGTGGAAAAAAAGCAGAACGGTGAGAGATTAAAGCTACAGAGGCGTTCCGGGTGGTGCTCCAGCGCAGCAGCAGACCGCACAGAGCCAGTGGGAGCGCAGACCCTTGCAGACGGCGGCCCCTGTTTGAGGGCAGGCCACGCCAACACCATTGCCTAGTAAAAGAAGTCACTAACAAGAAAGTGTCCTTATAGAACCCAGGTTGGAACAGTGAGTCACACACACACAAATCCTGTTAACATGTTTTTGTGAACATAAGTTACATATAACCATGTTCAGATTTTGCAGACTATGGATGTGAAAAATGTTATATGGGTAAATAAGATTATGTAGAATGTCGGTATCACTCATACCTGACAGTGAGACCCCTGGATGCATAGTCTCAGAGACCCCCAGGGGCAGTTCTGGTCTGCATTACCCAGTCACTGCCAGTCAAAATTGACTTGATTACAGTGAGTTTAGTTTTGGTGTCTCTAGTATTAAGGGCTATATTGATTTCCTCTTTTTATTGTCTTCATTTTACACAAGTATGTAGCACTCTTTAATCAGAAAACACTAATGGTGGGTGAAACTAACAAGACACAAAAAGCATTTACGAGTTTAGTAGGCAGCAGCTTGTGTAGGAGGAGCCTGATTAAGGGGAGCCAGGGGTGCCCAGCAACAAAGGATGGGGGGGGCCTAAATGCAGCCCTGGCTGGAGACACAGAGAGCAGCAGGGGATTATATACAACTTCTTGACGCTGAAGCCTCCAAACCACAGGGGTCCACAGCTCCTTTTCCCTTGCGAGCACTTACAGGCCCAGGCCAGGTGTGCAATCATTCAGTGCCCGGCACACAGGCAGGGCTCCCGACATCCTCTGAATGCCTCTCCCTGAGTTGAGCCCAGCCCCCTTCTCCTCAGCCAGCAGAGGACTCCTGACACCCCAGCAGTGTTACTGGGCTCCAGGATGATGGCCCAGGCCTTGCTGCCTCTGGCTCCATCCTGGCTTACAAGCCCCACAGGCCTAATGCCCAGCCCCCTGCTTTGAGTTGCCGTGCACTGCTTTGGGTGCTGCCTTCCCCATTTCTCCTGAGGGGCAGCATAGGAAGGGGCCAGTACTATGCCGCTGCCTTGTTATGCAGAGGCTCGGTAGCCATAGTAACCGCAGCTAAAGCGAGCTTGAGATGGGGATATTGGGAATAGCTGCCCAGTCTTCCACACAAGAAAGAACAGGACCGTGGAGGGGAGTAAAGAACTCTTCCCCTTTCTTGGCCTGCTCCCACCGCCCGGTTAAGTAGTGGGGTGTGGAGCCCCAAGCAGAGAAGATTGAACCTGTCCAACTCAACCTGTTCCTGGAGTGGGGAATGGGGTACTGCAGAGCCCTGCCCTCTGCTCCCTGACAGCCCCTCCTGGCTGCCCATGAAGCTGCGCTCCCTCATACGTAGGCAGACGACATGCACAGCACATCCAACAGTCGGCTTGTCTTTGCATGCACTGTACATGAGTGTATTTCCTGTCAACGGTGAATTTTCAGGAAAGTAAGCTATAACGCCCCAGAGAGCAGTGTCACCAAGCCTTATAGATTCTGGGCAGTGACTTGACACATCAGCTGGTTGGCCTGAGGTAGCCATTTCTTTAAAAATGTGAGCCCAGAACCACAGGAGGACAAGACCCCTCCATGGCCCCAAGCCTGGGGTCAGCCCTTCCCGCAAACCCAGGGGGAGAAGCAGTCTGGACGCCTAGCTAGTGGATGGGCCTTTGTGCACCTGAACCAGAAGAGAGAAGGCAGTGGTTTCAGAAGGCCCGCAGCTGGGAGCGGGGTGTGGGGGCAGGACAGGTGGGGACCAGGGGAAGACTGAGCATTGGCCTGCTGCAGGGGCCCTGAGTGGGGGCAGATAAAGCCTCACAGGGCTGGGGCTACAAGGTGTTCTGACGAGGTCTGGTTAATAACGAGACCAGGAATCAGAACATGCGGTAAAGTCAGCGTCTGGCACGGAGCTCCTGCAGCAAGCCCTCCAGATGGCTGTTTAATGGGCACGTGCACCCACTGGAGGCCGTGGCCCGCTGGGTCGCCCCCCCATTCAAGCAGTGGGAAGGGGTCGGGATTGGTTTGCCCCTCGAGTCACTGTGCTGATCCCTCTGGGATCCTGAGCTGCCAGACCTGGGCTCCTGTCATGGGCTCTCCATACTCAGGCAGCATTGCCCTGAGGCCTTGGGCCTTGGCTGCCCTAGAGAATGCCCTGCCCTCCTGGCTCCTCCCAGCACTAGGAGCGAGCGTGGGCTGGACCGGCACTGCATCCCTTTTGCCCTCAGAGTGGCTTTCCATCCATCACGTGCCATTCCCCTTTGTGAACGGGTCCTGCCTTTCTTCGTTTGGTGCCATCAGTGAGGCCAGCAAGGGGAGGAGGTGCTCACGGCCATTCATCTAAAAGGCACAGCTGCCCTTTGGTCTACAGGGACTAACTGCCAACCAGCTGCCCCAAGAGATAGTAGCTCGTCCAGATTGAAATCAGTGGACAACCTTACCACCAGGACTTGTCTTCTCGGCGTCTGTAGTTCGTTACTCACCCTTTGTTGTCACAGCAGCTCGGTGAGTGGTACTGTTGCCCTGTGCGCCGTCGGCGTTTCCTCGCTGTGGCCTGCACGGAGCAGACGGTCGGCCAGCTTTTCCTTCCCAGGTCCCTCTGGGTAGGTTCCAGCTGCCAGCTTTTCAATCAGCAGCTGAGTGCTTAACTGTTGCGCCACCCCAGAGCTCGTATTCTGTCTATTGTTAGTGTGACCAAAATCGATTTCTCCAACCATAAACCATCCCACGGAGGTGAGTGAGCCACACCCACAGGGACCAACCCCCCACAAGCAGCTAGTTGTCTCACTGCTTCTGCTGCAAGCCTCTGAGGCCCCCTCCATGTGATGCCCTTTGACCTGGGGAGCCGGGACAGATGGTTGTAGATCATCAGAGGACCCAGGCCCGCTCTCACCCGCGCCTCCTTGGCCGATGGCAGATCACCTGGTAACCATGCCGGGCTGTTTGTCCGGGCCTGGACTCCCCGGTGTGCAGTGAAGACTCAGTTTTTTTGTTTCCTCTGTCCGTGTTCAGGTGAAAGTGGGCGACACTTTGGACCTTCTCATTGGGGAAGATAAAGAAGGACAGAAAGAAACAGTGATGCGCATTCTCCTGAAAAAGGTCTTTGAAGAGAAGACGGCCGGGGAGAAGCACAGGGTGGTGGTCCGGCGGTGGAAGCGGCTGGAGCTGCCCAAGAAGAGGGTGTCTAAGTAAACAAGGGCCAGTGCGCCTTTCCCCTGGTGTGGGAAGGGGCCAGCTTAAGGAGGACACTTTTATTAAAATAAAGTTCTCTTACCATGTGTGGAATCTGCCGAGCAATTTTGTGGAGAGTGCGATCCTGGCCTCCGATCTCCAGAAGGCCTGAGTTGCACCGTGGGGGTTCGTTGGCACCTCTCAGAGAGCTGGCCCAGACAGGTGGGCTGAAGGAATGAGCCCAGGGTTCTTAATGGCATGCATGCTTGCCCCACATAACTACCTCATGAGTCACTACAATAAACAGGCCTTGCTGTTTCTCAGTGTTTTTATTTCAGTGTTATCTTGGTCAGCTCTTTTTCCTCAGGTCCTGGCTTCTCAGGACTAGACCCAGGAAAGTCAAGGCTGCCTTCAGGCTTCCGGGGAAGCGCTTGGGGAGCCTGGTCTCTTCTGCCCTCCCACATGGCCACACCTCTGCATAGTTCCTTCTGTGTGTCCACACCGTCTGCATAACTAACCAATCTCAGCAGTGAGGGTCCATTGGAAACTAGGGCCTTTGAGGTAAGACTGGCTTTTACATGGCTAAAGGGCAGCAACCAATATGTGGCCCAAGAAACCTAAACAACTTACTATTATTGCAAGTTACAGAAAACATTTGCTGACTCCTGGCTCAGGGTTTCGTTTTCAGCTGAAAGTTGGAGACACTGATTTTATCATTGAAGAGAATATTCTAATTCTGAAGGAAGTGCTAAAAGAGGGAACTAGGCCTCAAAACTACCGTGGCAGGGACACAGCGCGAGCCTGCGTCCGCAAAAAAGGGGCTCTGTGCGGATAGTCCATGTGCACGCTTCCGGGCCATGCCTCAGTGCTGGGAAGGCTCCGCTCAGGTTCAGCTTATGTGGGGTCAGAAAGACTGATTCCAGAGGCTGGCAGCATAACCAAACCCTTGTATGTCCCACACAATGGTTGAACTGGGGAGCAGAGACATCTGGGGGTGGGGGTGGGGTGCTCCAAATGCAAGAGTGCATTCCTGCTGGCTGCTGTGGAAGGGGAAGTAGCCACGGGGAAGCCACGCCTTCCTGACCACATCTCAGACCCGGTCCGTTTTGAGTGTAACTCCTCGGGCTGTCAGCTGCAGGATATGACCGCAGACTCCTACACAGGGTGCTCCCCAGTGGAGTCATCGACGTGGAGACTGTCCCTCACCACCACAAGCCATCTTCGGGAGGCCCTACTGTGAACACACACACCCCCTCCTGAAATGGCAGAAGTCAGCCTGGGTAGCCCCTGGATGCGAGCTCAGGTACAGGCTGCCCTCAGCAGAAAAGAGAAGCTCCGGCAAAAGCAAAGGGCGACACCCAGCCCCAAAGAGGGGGCGGTTTCTTACCAAACAAGGTGATTGCAGGAAGGGAAGAGAAGGAAGTGAGAACCAGAGAGGGGAATTGTTGCCCCCTTGTGGACAGAAACAACACTCCTGAGTCGCGTGCTCTGGTGTGTTTGGAGAGATTGGGAGTTGAAAAGCTACTTACCTGGAACTTCTGAATACCAATTAGACCAGATTAGAGAGAAAGTGCCATCACAGGAAATACTAGCAAAGCGGAAGGCTCTGCCCACCTAAATTACTTTCTTAAAGACAGTAGGGGCGGGGACATCAAAAACTGGGGGAAATTGAGAACATTAAAATCCTAAGCAATTCTAGCGTTCAAACAAAATATCACGAAACACAGGGCAAAGAAACAATAGCCCTTCCAAATACACGTGGTATAAAAGTACATTTAGGGATGACTGAATGATGGGGTCAGGAGATTATAATACAGTGACAAAATATAGCTTAAAATGAAAATATAAATAGCTAAAGGGGGGGTGGGGGAACAATACAAGAATAAGATGAAGCTCTAAAAAAAACAAAGTTGAAAGGGACGATGACTGAAATGAGAAACAGGACTTGCCAAGAGATTTAATCAGGTAGAAGAAATAATGCAAAAATTAAAGAATAAGATAGTTAAAGGTACAGATATTGAAAACTACCTGAAAGGGACTCATAAAACCTAGCACAGTTTCCCGAATGATGGGACAACCACCAAACTTTCTACCATCAAGTCAGTGGTGACACCTAGTGACAACTCTCCAGGGCAGAACTGCCTCTGAGTTTGAGACCGTAAATCTTTAAGGAGTAGAAAGCCCTACTGTTCTCCCAAGGAGCAGCTGATGGCTTTGAACTGCTGACTTTGCTGTAGCAGCCCAACATGTAACCAGTACACCACCAAGGCTCCTGGGACAAGAGACAGTATCTGCATTTGAGGAATTCCAGAAGGAAATGAGAGTACGGCAGGCTTTCTGTCATGGCTGGGCCAGGATTCTCAGTGGTTTGGCAGCTAAGACCTAGTAATTCCCCATGAGGAGATCTCCCTGAGGGTATGGCCTGATTCTAATATAAATAGAAACTGAGAAAACTTGCTTGCATTTTGTTGGACCTGGATCCTGCAGCTGACACCTTGACCTCCAATTCTTTGAATTTGAGCCAACAACCTGCTGTGTTGTCTGCCAAATCCTTGGAATCATTCGTGACCTGCCATCTTACCTGCTGACCTTGGACTAATGGACCTCTGCAGCCAAAGGCGATCATTTTCCTGCCTATTTGGGGTTCATCAGTCCCTGCATGTACGAGAACCAGGAAAAGCATCCAGCCTGCTGACATCTGACTCGTGGATTTGCAACTTGCCCATTTGTCATTTACTTAATATAAGCCTATCTATTTATCTAGCTATACAAACACACAATCATATAAGCTTGGCTGGTTTTGTTTCTCTGAAGAACCCAGGCTAAGATAGAAAGCAACAAAGAATAGTTCAAGAAATTGGCAAAAAATTTCCCCAATGTAATAAAGAATTGAATCTACAAATCCAAGAACCCCAAGCAGGATAAATCCAAAGAGATTTATACCACAACACTGCATCATTTATTCTTTCACTGCCAACAAGTCAATGCCGACTATAGGACAGGGTAGAAGTGCCCCTGCGGGTTTCTAAGGTTGTCACTCTATCAGAGTAGAAAGTCCCAATTTCTCCCAAGGAGCAGCTGGTGGTTATGAACTGCTGACCTTGTAGTTAGCAGCCCAACACAACTGCTACACCACCAGAGCTCCTACAACATTTCATAGTCCTCAAAAAATTTAAGCAAGAAAATTCTTAAAGCAGAGAGAAAGAAGGAAGTAACATTCAAAAGATTCTCAATAAGATTAAATGCCAACTTTCCTCAAAAATCTTGGAAGCCAGTACTTCCCACATACTATTTCTCTGGGAGGCTTTCTGGTTCCATGGTTCAGGAATTTAATGATTTTAAAGATGGGATTCTCCCCCTGTAGTTCCTTGAAATTGTGCTGGGAGTCTTATTAGGAACAAACTATAATAGAATTAAAAGTAGTATGACCTGTCGCATTTTCTTTATTTTGAACAAATCGAAAACAAAATCTTTCTAGGTTCTGACTTCTATCTCTTAACCCAATCTTTGTACCTAACTTTGTGATAAAAGGACTCTACCCTTTGAGACAACATCCTTCTATTTGGATATCACTTCTATCCTACAATCTTTTTTTTTCCTGCTCCGCCCCGCCCTCTGGGCCCACCCTATCCTCCAGCCATGATTGCATATTTCTTGCATTCTGTTCTCAGAATTTCTATGAGCTTGTTCTTTGAACCACTTGTCAGTTTTTATCATTTCTACTTCTATCCCTCTTGGTCTCCCACATAGCCCATAAGAATTTAGAGGGAAAGTATTTGATCATTCAATACAAGTACCTTGTGAATTATTATTTATTAGATTTTTTATTTTTTTGTACAAATACTGGGCATGATTTAAAACAACCAAATCATTTCATGACTTAACAAGGGTAGGTCCCTTTTAAAGCCAGTTAAGAGGGCCTGATACCGAACCTATAGAATAGACACCTAAAACTTTGATGTGGATTAGCCTAACAAAAAAAAGGAATTAAGAGTCAAGCAAGTGTGGGGAGAGATAACAAGGCATGTTTCCAAGGATTTCATTTGTGCACCTTAATTTTAAGACCATGGTTATAAGCAAAACCAAAATTTCTCTGGATTCTAGAAGTCAAAGCATATTGTGTAATTCAACATTCCTTAATTTAAATGGACGTGAACTAGCCTGGCAAATGTTAACATTTTTACTACTTTCTATAAAGCAAATTATTTTCCAAGCAAAAAAAAAATCTTGGAAGCCAGAAGGTAATAGAATGGAATACTTAAAATGCAGCAAGAAACAAGAATTGTCAACCAAGAATTCTATACTCAACGAAATTACTCTTCTTGAAAGAGGGTACAAGTAAAACATTATCAGGCAATTAACAGAGTTCATACCTACTACCCACCAGATTGGCTTTACAAAAATACTCATTGGAGTTCTAAAGATGGAAGGGACAGGACACTACAAAGTATTTCAAACTACACACAGAAAGCACCCCAATAAAAGGAAATGCCTGGACAAATATAAGGGCTAACAATAAGGTGTTCATGCTTGATAATTTTTGTTTTTTAATAACTGTATAAAAGATAAAAATTAAATTATAGGGCAAATGAAATATAAACACAGAACTAATGATTATAAAAGAAACCACTGCGATCAACTCTAGCTCCATTCATAGCAACCTTAATGCAAAGTAGAACTGCCCCTGTGAGTTTCCAAGGCTCTAAATCTGTACAGAGCTAAAATCCTCATCTTTCTCCAGAGTACCTAGTGGTTTCAAACTGGTGACCTTGCAGTTAGCATTCAACTCAACGCACCACATCAGCAGGGCTGGCAACAATAAGAGGGGGAGGAGAGGAATAGTAGAGATGTAGGATTTCTTTTAAGTTACTGGAATTAAGTTGGTACCAATTTACTCTACAATGTTTTCTCTACAAAATTTATTTTTACTACAAAATTTGAAATGTAATATGCTCAGACAGGAAAAGGGTCTTTTTGTTTTTCTGCTTTGTTTGTTTAGTACACAGAAGGGAAGGAGAAAGGAACCAGACAGGCTTATTCTATAAGCAAGCAGTACGAAAGGGAAAAAAGGAAAACTTAAAACACTAAAAATAATAAAATCTAGAAAGCAAGTCACTTCTTATCAATAATTGTAGTAAATTCACTAAATGCTCTAATCAAAAGGCACAGGGTAGCAGAATGGATTTTTAAAATGATCCAACTATATGCCAATTACAAGATATATTTTACAAATCTGGCTAGACCAGAGGATGCACATTGGTACAGATAGCAACTGGAAACACAGGGAATCCAGGACAGATGACTCCTTCAGGACCAGGGGTGAGAGTGGAGATACCTGGAGTGGAGGGAATGTGGGGTAGAAAGGGGGAACCGATTACAAGAATCTACGTATAGCCTCCTCCCTGGGGGATGGACAGCAGAGAAGAGGGTGGGGGGAGACGTCAGACAGTATAACGTATGAAAAAATAATAATTTATGAATTATGGAGGGTTCATGAGGAAGGGGGAGTGGGGAAGGAGAGGGAAAATGAGCAGCCAATATTAAGGGCTCAAGTAGAACGCAAATGTTTTGAGAATGATGATGGCAACAAGTGTATATATGTGCTTGACACAATGGATTGTATGTATGGATTGTGAAAAGAATTGTACGAGTCCCCCAATAAAATGATTTAAAAAAAAGTTACATTCTCAAAAACCCTCTGGGGCACTTCTGCCCTGTCTTACAGGATCGGTATGAATCAGATTCAACTCTATGGCAGTGAGTTTTGAGAAGGTCACTATGATTCGGAGCTGATTCTACAGAAATGAATAACAACTGATTTCCTTATAAACATACACATCTGGATATATAAAGGGGCTTCACATTTCATTGAAAAATTCCATTATCTTTTATTTCCATTTTTCTATAAAATTTTAATACCCTTCATAGGTGGATACTTATGATGCATGTATGCACTATTTCTTTACAAACTTCAAATAAAGAGTAGTATGCACATATTTCCCTTGTGTAAGAAGATCTGAAGCTTTAAAATTTCCTCTCATTTCTACTGGCCAGCTTTTCTTGCTATAATGACATTTGAGATTAAGATTATTACTATGAATTGGTTTCTTACCTTAATGTATTATCTTTTTCAATAATTTTAGGAATTCCAATTACTTTTTAAATCATGTTAATACTATTTTAAATCATGTTAACATTTTTAATACATTGAGTTTTGCTTTTAAAAAAAGATGTATTTTAAATCCAAAGGTGCAAACAAGTTGAAAATGAAAGTCTTGAAAAGTACATATTATGCAAATAACAACCAAAAGAGAGCTGGGGCAATCTCAAGATCAGATAAAGTAGACTCTACAATCAAAACTATCAGAAGAGATCAAGATGGACATTCTATAGTGGTAATGGTAAATGGGCCAACCTACCAAGGAGATTTAATCACCATAAATACACATGCACACAACATCAGGACACTTTGACATATTTATAAATCTATAAATCAAACTGATAGAATTGAAGGGTTAACTAGGACTGCACTAATCATTGGAGACTTCAGTACCCCACTTTCAATATTGGACAGACCATTCAGAAAGATCAATGATGAAACGGACCTGAATGAAACTATACATTGACTAGACTTTACAGATACATCTAGAAGACTCAACCTGACAACAGCACGATATGCATTCTACGTCAGTGGACACAGATTCTTCTCCAGGATAGGCCACATTTGAGGTCACAAAGCAAGCCCTGATAAACTTTTAAAAATTGAAATCATATCTCAAATTGAAAGAAAATGTTTTGAGAATGATGAGGGCAACAAACGTACAAATGTGCTTGACACAATGGATTTATGTATGGATTATGATAAAGTTGTATGAGCCCCTAATAAAATGATTTTTAAAAGAAAGAAAAAAATGGAAGACCTATCAGCTTCCCCAGTCTAAAATTAATCAAACATACAATCAAGATGCATTGATAAGTATTGTCGATTGAAATGCAAAAGTTCAAAACAAAGAGGAAGGAACGGGGCATGGAAAATAAAGCCTTGGTGACAGAAATTAAGCTGGAGATCAGAGGACTGAATTTTGCAAGACCAGTGACTTCTTCAGTGCAAACACATCTTTCCCATCAACATCAACGCGACTGGACACGTAGACCTGGCCAAATGGAATACACAGGGATCAGATTGACTATGGAAACAGCAATGGAGGAGTTCAGTCTCATCCGTGACAACAAACAAGGGCTGACTGGACTGGAACAGACCATCAGTTGCTCATATGTAAATTCTGACTGCAGTGGAAGGAAATGAAAACAAACCCAGAAGAGACTAAATGTGACACTGAGTACATCCCACATGAACGTCGAGAACTTCTGAAGAACAGATTCGACACGCTGGATGCTAATGCCAGAAGACAGGACAAGTCGTGGGATGACAACAGTATCATGCTTGAAGAAAGCAAAAGGTCATTTGAAAGGGGGAACACTCTTGGTATATCTCAAGCTCAAAGAACTGAAGAAAAATCCAAGCCTGGAGTGGCAATATGGGCAAAATATTAAACAATGCAGGACACATCAAAGGTAGATGGACAGGATATACAGAATCACTGTCTCAAAAAGAACTGGTCCACATTGAACCATATTGAGAGGTGGCATATGATCAAGAAGTGATCAGACTAGAGGAAGAAGTCCAAACTGCATTGACAGCATTAGCCATAAACAAGGCTCTAGGACAGTGGTTCTCAATCTCAACCTTCCTAATGCCGCAACCCTTTAATACAGTGCCCCATGTTGTGGTGACCCTCTCCCATAAAAGTATTTTCGTCGCTCCATAAACAATTTTGCTGCTGTCATGAATCGGGCGACCCCTGTGAAAAGGTTCAACACATTCCCCCCCAAAGGGGTCACGACCCACAGGTTGAGAACCGCTGCTCCAAGATGTAGGAACTGACAGGATGCAAATTGAAATATTTTAGCAAGGTGATGAAGCACTAGAAGCACTCATTTATGCCAGGAAATTTGGAAGACAGCTACCTAGCTTCCAATTAAAAGAAATTTATGCCAATTCAAAATAAAAGCACAAAAGAATGTAAAAATGATCAAATAACACCATTAATATCACAAGCAAGTAAAATTCTAAAGTTAATTGAAGCACAGTTGCAGCAGAACATGGATAAAAAACTTCCAGAAAGTCAAGCTGGATTCAAAGGAGGAGGACGTGGCACCAGAGAAAAAAACTGATGTCACGTGGATCTTAGTTCAAAGCAGAGGATGCTACAAAGATGTTTACCTGTGTTTTATTGGCTATGCAAGACATTCAACCATGTGAATCATAACAAACTATGGAAATCCTGGGGAAGACCGGGAATCCCAGAACACGTCACTATGCTCAGGTGGAACTGTCCAGAGACCAAGAGGCAGTCATTTGAACAGAACAAGGGAATACAAGGGTGTAAAACCAGGCAAGGGGAGCCTCAGGGGTCTGTCTTTTCACCATACTTAGTCCGTATGTATGCTGAGCAAATCATCTGAGAAGCTGGTACCTGAAGAAGAACACACATCAAGATTAGGGGAAGACTTATTAACCTGTGATATGTAGATGACACCGTATGAGTTGCTGAATGTAAGGAGAACTTGAAGCACTCGATAATTAAAGACCACAGCCTTCAGTTTGGACTTGCACTCAGTATAAATAGCCAACCCCACAATCCTCACAACTGTACCAATAGGTAACAGCATCCTAAATGGGAAAAATATATACTAAAGTTGTCAAAGATATCATTTCACTTAGATCCACAATCAATGCTCATGGAATCAGCAGTCAAGAAATTCAACAGAATATTGCAGTGGGCAGATCTGCTGCAGAAAACCGATCTGAAGCTCTAAGAATACAGATGTTCCATGAGGATCCAGCGCAGAGTCTCCACCTGTTGTATGCACACAGAAAGTGAAGAGTGAACATGGACCACCACAAGGACTGAATATTTAGAACACTGGGGATTGCTAAAAGAGCAACAACAAAATATATGCCTAGTAAGAAGTAACACGATGCTCCTTAGAGACAAGGATGATGATGCTTCATCTCACATACCTTGGACACGTTACCAGGAGAAACTAGTCCCTGGAAAGGCCATCATACTTGGTAAAGGTGAAAGTCAGAGGAAGAGAGGAAGGTGATTGATGAGATGGATTGATAGCGTAGCTGCAACGATAGGCCCAAACATAACAGCGGGGAAGATGGTCCAGGACTGAGCAGTGTTCCATTCTGTTCTACATGGTCTCGTTGTGCATGTGTTGGACCCAGCTTGTCGGCATCTAATAACAAGACAAGGAACACTAGACTTTCTGGAGACATGGATCCCCAAAATTATTATCCTGGGATCATCTTTAGTCCTTCAACCAAAAATATGCCCTGGTCTTCTCAAAACCAAACACAATAATTTAGTTTAACTAGTAAAACAAACAAACAAAAACACCTCTGCTTTTAGTATTAAGCACTTCTATGAACCATCTACATGGGGTCAAAATGACGCTGGCAAGTTGGAAGATGAGATTGGGACCTTTGGGGGCAGCGAGTTTATGTTTAGGAATAACTGGGTGGACGAACAACTCGGATAACGAGGGGAAGGAAGGCTGCAGAACGCTAATGTTCTCGACGTCTCCAAGTTGTATATATAGAAATTGTTAGATCCGTCAGTGTTTGGCAGAGTATATTCTCAACAACAAAATAAATAAGCCCAAAGGAGAAAATTAAAAAGGCTAGCTGAGTCTGGGCCCCTATTTGCTCTCCGGGCGTTCCTGAGCATTCCCGTTACCAATAGCAGAGGAAAGCAGCTTGTAGCCCAGGGCAACGAGATGTTTGGATCCAAGAGCCTGGACCTTTTTCATCAGCTCAGCTTTCGGAACATTAAAGAAAAGGAATTTTTATTGGAAAGCTTCTCCAAACAAGTAATGTGCTGTGTGCGCATGGTTACAGAGGGGAGTTTTCTATCTCAAACAGTTCCTCTCTATCCTACTCCACCATGCCAGCCTGTGGGTGTCACGCTGTGCTCTACAAGGTTGACAATGGCTAAATTTGCCACTTGGCAACAGCTTACCAAGCCTTTCTCTGAGGGACCGCTGGATGCCCTCAAACTGCAGCCAAAGAGTAACTGCACCACCCAGGGCTCCATCGCCATCTTCCACCACTTGTTCAAAACTTCACTAAGTTCTGAGGAGAAACAGCCCATTTGTGCTCAGCCTGAACTAGCCATGAATTCTGACTTAGATTATACAGATGTTCACACTTATTCTCATGTCTTTCCCATCCTTTTCCCTTTCCTAAGAAACGTGTCCGCATGGTCAGGAGCAGCATGAGCTAGTGACCTGGAGGGGGTCCCTGGCTTCTAGGGCCAGTCCTGAGATTAGCAAATTGGGTTACCATGGGCATAGCTTTACTTTTGCCCTAATTTAGGAGAGCCTCAGTTTCCTCATGGGTCATGTGAGAATCAAGATAGTGATACTTTATTTTTGTCTTGAAGGAGAAAGTTAAAAAATATTGCCCGAAGTAAGATGAGTTGGTAGCTAGCAAAGGCCATTCGCAAGGTCTCTTGAACCTCTATTAGTACCTCCTTGCTGGCGACAAATACTCACTGTACCGTGGACTGCCAGGAGGACAAACAAGTCTGTCCTGGATGAAGAACAGCAGAGTGCTCCTTGGAGGCAAGGATGGTGAGACTCCCTCTGACACACTTTGGACATGTTGCCAGGAGGGAGCAGTCCCTTAGTAAGCGGAGGGGAAGTAAGAAAGGAAGGCTTTCACGGAGATGCATTGACAGTGGCTGCAGCAATGGGGAAAACTGTGAGGATGAAGCGGAACCAGGCAGTGTTTGGTTCGGTTGTGTGTATGGGATCGCTATGGGTCAGAACTGATTCAATGCCCCAGTGGAGAAGTGGTTACGCGTTGGGCCTCCACCATAAAGTCACTGGTTTGAAATTATTTGTGGCTCATCAGGCGAAGGACGAGGCATTCTGCTCTGGCAAAGAATTCGTCTCAGAACCCCACGGTGACAGTTCCACCCTACCTATAGGGTTGCTGTGAGTTGGCGTGGACTCACTGGGGTTTAGGGGAGCCCTCTGGAGCTCACGGGACTCACTGGAGTTTAGGGGAGCCCTCTGGAGCTCACGGGACTCAATGGAGTTTAGGGGAGCCCTCTGGAGCTCACGGGACTCACTGGAGTTTAGGGGAGCCTCAGGAGCCCACATGGCATAGGGACCTATGGGTTGGGCTGCTAACCACAAAGTCAAATGGAACCCACCTGCCACGCCAAGAGAGGAAGTTGAGGCTGTCTGCTCCTGTAAAGACTGACTGCCTCAGACACCCAATGGGCATAGGGAGAGTGAGTTGGAAAGGGGGAACCGATTTCAAGGATCAACATGTGACCTCCTCCCTGGGGGACATACAACAGAAAAGTGGGGGAAGGGAGATGTGGGACAGAGCAAGATATAACAAAATAATAATTTATAAATTATCAAGGACTCATGAGGGAGGCGGGAGGGAAGGGAAAAATGAGGAGCTGATGCCAAGGGCTTGGGTGGAGAGCAAATGTTTTGAGAATGATGAGGGCAACGAATGTACAAATGTGCTTTACACAATTGATGTATATACAGATTGTGATATGAGTTGTATGAGTCTCTAATAAAATGATTTTTTAAAAAAAGCAGAACAAAACAGAAGTGGGCTTGGATTCTTTAGCGACATCCAAGTTCATTTAAGACAAAAAGACTTGGTAAGAGAGAAATTGGTTTTGGAAATGTTGATGGCAACATATGTACAAGTGTGCTTAATTATACTGAATGATGGCTTGTTATTAGATTTGTGAGAGCCCTCCAATAAAATTATTTAATAAAAAAGGGAAAAAATAACATATGTGACAGCCGTAGAAGTCTATAAGCAGAAGTCTGTCTGTGACTCTAAGTATATAGGTTACGCGACAGCAGCAGCAGTCTGTACGTACCTCATACATGCTTCACGGAACCTCCACCACTTACTCCATACTCGACCCAAATGACAGCGGCAGGCTCTTCGGTCCTGCCAAGGCTCCTTGGTGAAAAGGAGACCACCAGGATGGAAGAACCCAGGAAAGACTTGCCAGGGTGGTTCCGCCCCCAGCACACTTGGCAATCACTGGGGACATCTGTGATGGTCACACCAGAGAGGATGCTGTGGGCCTCCATCAAGTGGGAAGGGATGAGGAAGGACTTCCACTAAATCTCCTACAATGCCAAGCCCCCACACGACGAAGACCCCCTGGCCCCAAAAGTCAGGACCGTCACAGATGAGAAACCCTGTTTTACCGGGATGACAAGGAAAGGTCGAATTCTTGTTCTTGTTCCTCCCTCGCCTTCTCCTCCCCATCTTCATCCTCCTCCTTCTTTTTAAATAGTTCCTGTTTTCCCAAGAAAGCTTTAAAATGCCTCTAGTTTGTTTCCCACTTTTAAAGGATGGCCCATTTAAAGTTATGACTATTTTGAGAGTGGCTCATCTATAGATCTCTTATCAATGAAAGAACTCGCCTCTAGGAAACATGATCGAGAATTCGATTTTCCTGCCAAGTGGCATCTTGCTATCCTTGTTGGTAACTTACAGATGGCTCAGCAATGGTGTCACGTTTTTGTTACTTGTCTTATTGTGAAAAACAGACACTTGTGGGATAATTTTTTAAGTCATAACATATTTATGCAATAGTGATTAGGAAAATAGAATATAACGACCATTTTCCAAGAAACTAAACAAATTTTGGCCGGGAGGGTGCTGATAAGGTGTTCCAGAAACTTCTGCCAGAGTGTGCAATGCACCTCATTCTAGGAAGTATATCTATTTTGGCTTTCTGAAGTGACTGGCTGATGCCCGACTGATTCTGGGCAGGAAATGCCAGCAGAGGACAAGCCCCAGCATATGCCCCAGTCAGTGGACTCTCCCTGCCCCCTCAGCCTCACGGACCAAGGATTTTTTTTTGGGGGGGGGGCTCCCTGTAAGCCAGAGCTGTGAAGGGAGAGAAGCTATGCCTGACTGAATGAGCTCCACGCCACCCCGCCTGCCCAAGTCCAGTGCTGAGGTTGCAGCCCTCCTCAGGTCTCAACAACAACAGCTTCCTGTGCTTTCATATAAACAGTGCACACAAACTGAGGAAACCTTTCAAAGAACTAGGTGACAGGCTGAGAATAAGCTGCAGCCACTTACTGGCGAGCTTATGGTAGTAAAGGAAATCATAAGCGCGCGGAGCAGGCTCAGGGGAGAAGACTACGCATTTTCCAGTTTGCTTTGGGCTGAGGGACCGGCTCTGCCAGCTTCACGGCCCTGGAGGCATCTGTCTTCCTAGTTGAGAAATGGGGCAGACAAGTATCTACGGCAGAGGGTGTCTGAAGATTCAACGAATTAGCACATGCCCGATCCCCGACGCATCACGGGCTTTCCAGCAGAGGAGAACTACGACGGACACCTGAACTCCCCGTCAGGTACGAGTCCTCCGTCACTTCTGAACACCCAGCTGTCGCCAGGCAGGGGCTCCCGGAGGAAGGCCGCTGGCCTGGAACGCTCTGAACCTGTCCTGCACCCGCTCACCATCTGGAAGACAAGCCGTATTCGGAAGAACACATGCACTGTCATCCTGTAGACCGAAGCCAGCGAGCCGCCTGACCCTGCAGAGACGCCCTGGAGGATGCCATCACAGCGAGCAGTGCCCACGGGCCCTGATGGCCTGCCTCTCCCACTGGTCGAAGAGCAAAGAGGCTGTTACTACCAGTCACAAAATGGTCACTTTGCCCGAGCACAGCCCAGCGTATTGGGACGAAACCAGTGTCGTGGTTCTCCAATTGGGGCCCCGCCAGGAGCGGCAGCATCGGCATCACCTGGGAACTTGCGTAGAAATGCCAGTGCGTGGGCCCCGCCCAGACTTGGTGGATCAGCAGAGCCAGGGTGGGACTTAGCAATCTGTTTTAACAGGTGCTCAGCTGAGTCTCAGGCCCGGTGGTGCCGTTCACCCAGGCGGCGGCTCCAACAGGTTGGAGTCTACTCAGAAGCACCTCAGAAGAAAGGGCTGGTGGTCCACTTGTCGGTCACTGTCCACCCTCCGGAGCACAGGTCCACTCCAACACACGAGGCCGCTCCAGCCTGCTAACGCTCGAGAGCCACTGTTGAGCTGGACGGTGGAAGCCCCACGCAGACTGCTCCCCATGTCAAGCCCCTACCTGGAGCGCTGCCCTTGGCCCAAGGTTGCTCCCTTGCCTGCCTAGGCGGGCATTCTCTTCCAGCGGCAGACAGGACAGACAGGTCTGTGCCTCGACCTCAGCACAGCATTGATTCTGCCAGGCTACTCAGGCTCTGGGGGATCCCAGCTGGTAGAGATGTTACATGTTGGGCTGTTAACCACAAGGTCAGCAGTTTGAAACTACCAGCCAGCTCACGGGGAGTACGCTGAGGCTTTCTGTTCCCATACAAAGTTATAGTCTCAGAAACCCCCAGGGCAGTTCTACCCTGTTGTATGGGGTCACTGAATTGCCATCGATTGTACCTTAGTACAGTCTGTTTTGTTTTGGGTTATTCTTGGTGGAGCAACAGTTCAAGGCTCAGCTGCTAACCTGAAGGCTGACCCAGTCAATGGCTCTGCGGGAGACACAGACCTGGCCGTCTGCTCCCAGTCATGGGGCCCGCTGCCTCCACAATACCTCACAGTACTCACGCCCCCCGGGCTGTCTCCATGGGTGGGAATGAGGCTAGACTCCAGGAAGGACTCCACTCCTGCAGCTCCATTCCTGCCCAGCACGCCCCTTCCTGAGGGCGCCTGATGAGAGGGGATACAGGCTCTGCTTCTAGAGAACTGGGCCCACAGCAGTCTCCCCACACGGCACAATCTTGCCCCATCTCGGAAAGTGTCCTCAAGTCACTGTTTCCAGAACACGTCTGTCTACAGCTGTTTCCCCAGGGCAGTTCCAAATCCAGCTCACCATATGCCATGGCAAACCAACCGGAGCTCCGGGCACCCCCCATGGGAGACGGTGTGGGATCTCCCAATCAGTGGCCTGGGCAATGTCTGCTCCTGCGGAGGTATGGTGTGGTGTGGTACAGCTTCTGCTCAAATGTCTGCATGGCCATTGCCAGACAGGTGTTTAACTCAGGTGGTAACTTACTTCCCTCCACGCCCTTAGCATGGGGCCATCACACCCCCACCCCCCAAGCTTTTCTAATTAAGAGACTCACCTGGACCACAATATGGGTAAACCGGGAGGACGCTGAATTAATCATAAAAGGGCAAGTATTCTGTGATTCCACAATGGTAAAAAATCCAAAGGGTTTCACATGAAAACCAAAAAAAGAGGGAGAAATCAATGTGATTGCATGTATAGTTAACTTGGGGATGGAGACCACGTGAACTTTCTCATGAGTTGATTAAGTTTAGCTCACAGCTTTTGAGAATTAAGAGATCATCCTGGTAGGTAGTTCTATGAATGGTATGCCAGGCACGGGGAGGGGGGGGGGCAGGTTCAATAGTCAGCTCCATAGGTGTTATTGCAGCAAGTAGTCACCCCTCACCCTCAACCCCCCGCCCCGCCCCGCCACCTAGCCTGCATTGATAATCTGGGAGCTCTTTGCTAACGTCCTTTGAGTCTCCGATCACACTTTACTTGGTGTGTGGCGTTCCTCCCGAGAACTAAAATGCTCCTGAATTTGCTGGCTTATATACCACCTAGTACTTAATTTTGAAGAACTGAAGCCCATTTGCTCTAAAGCAAAAACAAGTTAAAAGTGAACTGCAGCTCTGGGAGCGGGGCAGAGGTAGAGTCTGGCACTGTCCAGGCAAGGTCAGAGGTGCCCCCACGGCGTCTGTATGGAAGCAGGCTGAGGCCAGGCTCAGGGCGGGCTTTGTTTGGCCAGTGAGCTGCGCCCGACACTGTGCATGGGAGGAGAGGTGACGAGCCCACACACAAAAGCAGAGAGCACGACGTGCCACAGGAGACCGGGGCCTGAGCAAAAATAAGATGTTCCGAGACCAGGTTTTCTATTTTTAGAACATTTTATATAACTCATAAAACAGTGCTTGTATAAAAATTCACAAAGTTGCTAGAGATCATACGATTTCCAAAAATGTCCTGGGTTCTTGTTACATTCAGTTTTCTAAGGATGCACTCAAATCAATGATCAATGCAGACATGACACGATATTTCATTATCTTTGGTAAAACTATGCTCGCTGTCTTGTTTCCTCACAGTATTGACTCTGATATCCACTTTGTGCAGGGTCTGCTATTCCTGGACGTCAGAAAACATTAAGGCTGAATCTACAGGCGGCAAAGATGTCGATGGAGCTGTCCTCATCCCTCAGCTGACTTCGGTCCCCTCTGCCTGCCCTGCTGCCCTGGCCGAGGCCCCAGGGACCTCCAACCACTGGGAAGGTCCAGACCCTCTCTCTCAGGTTCAAGTCTCGCCTGCAGGGGAAGGGGAGGAGGCCATCTCAGCAGCCATTGCTGTGGGGTGGTCAGCTCAGTGATGCTTACCATTGGAGCAGCTGCCCTGCTGGCCACCAAGTAGATCCCGTTGGTGGGCTGACTGCTCTGGCTGTGGCGCCCCGTCCCCCCACTGCATGCAAAAGGACAGGCAGGTCTAGGGCCAGTGATGAAGGCAGCAGAAGGGGTACCTGCACCCCACAAACTAGACCCGGCTTTATGCCGTCAACCCGCCTGCCTGCTGGCATTCAGACACAGCCAACATGAACCGAAGCGGGATTACACTGAGTACATTCATGACTATCTCCGTACATTCTTTCAAAACTTACTAACAGAACATGATGGACACTACCACCTACCGTGACTGACTACTTATTAATCCACGTAACATCAGAATGTGCCTGAGCTAATTAATTCTTCAGGCTCGGGATACGAGGCCAACAAAAAGGGAAAAAACCCAACGAAGCACCAAAAAAAAAAAAAAGACAAGGCAAAAATCACAGAATTTCCATATGGGGGAAAGGTGACATTTGCCAACGAATTTATGGAACAGATTACACAGTCTGGAGAGAAAGAAAGGTGGGGGCGTATCTATTTCTATTGCTTCATGTTAAAAAAAACACCAGTGGAGCCACCTGCCTGGAGTGGCAGCGGAGGCCCCCCTGACCCCCACCCCGCAGACAGCCAGCACACACACACCTGAAGGCATTTCCTGAAGGGGAGCCTGAGGGACAGGAAACAGCTCCCAGAGGGGTCCACCTCTCTTCACTAAAAGGGACTTGTGTTTGGGAGGAAGAAGCCCTCCCAGGGGAAGGGGTCGAAGGACACCACCAAACTATGGTCTAAAAAAAAAAAAAAGTAACATTCTTCAGGCTACAAGAAGGTAAATGTAATTCCTGGAACCTGCCGACTCCTCTCGGCATGGGTTGGGTATAATTGGTGATCATTAGCTGATTGTGCTTCTGAAGTTGCAGGGTCACATCCCCCCCCACCCCAACCGGGAGAGCAGGGCAAGTTTCACATGGCTTGGAATCCTCTGTCCACATCCTGGGACCAGAACAAACTGTGGCAGCGCGGATGGGGAGTGCCACTGCTATCTTTGGGTAGGTGTAGGGGTGTGTGTGTACATGTATGTGTACATGCGAGCAAGTAGTGGAGACACTAAGGCGCAGAGAATAGCCCACAAGAGGGGACCTTGAGGCACCTGCTGCCCCAGGCCCCCTCTCCAGGCCCGGAGCCAAACTAGTTCCTGTTGGTCCCCTTTTCTCACTGCTGGTTCTCTCTCGAGAAGGAGTGTGCGTGTGCATGCGTGCGTGAGCACGAGGGCCAGTAGGTCTCAACTTCATTAACTTAGGTTTGCAGTTTCACAGAAATCATCTGTAAATGATACTTAAAAGCAAATTTATTCAACTTATGGCAGGGACTTGGTTCAGATTTGTGTGTCATATATAATTTATTTCTAAAAAGTTCATTTGATTCAAGAGGCAAAATCATGTCACATGGCCAGAGGGACTAAGGTCCTTCTCAACCATGTGAAGAAAGTTCAGTGTTTCTATTGCTTCTGCACTTTCAAGGTAGCAAAACCTGAAGCCGTTAGGTTCTTAAATCATGTGACACTCCACAAGGATTTTATGATTACCCTGTCTCGTAAACTCAGTGAATTGTCCGGGTTCCTGGGAGGATGTAGTCCATTTAGGTTAGACTGCTTCCTTTCCCTCGGACGCAGGTGAGCCCCGTATGTTAGGTAGGTCAAGTATTTTTAGACTTTTTTTACCTGTTGGGGTTTTCAGCTGGCGTCCCCGAGAGCCTGCTGCTGGCCTAAAGCAGTGCTGTGCTGGGGACAAGGGAGCAGGAGCTTCTTTCTGGAGGACCAGCAGGGAAAGTTCTGAGTAGACCCTGAAAGGTCATGGGAGCCCCTGTAGCATGACCTGTGTCCTTCCAGCGCCAGAAGACCCAGGCATGGGCCAGGAAACCGGATGCGCTACTGACTAGACCTGCTAACACTGATGTGTGGTGACGCCACCATTGGGCCCCAGAACCCGGGATCTGGGAGTTGTACAGATACACACAGTGAGATAGATACCCATGTCCTGGCAAGCCCCCAGGGAGAAGTCAAATATGCACACATACTGTTTCCCAAGGACATGGGTCTACCCAGCCAATCAGCAGCCACGCCTGGCAAGGACAAGGGCGGGGGGCAGGGGGGGGCATTGAAAGGGCACGGTGCAGACATGGTGAACAGGCGTTCCCACGTCTGCCTACATTCATAGCATCATCATCATCATCGTCGTCATCCAGTGTTCCTGTCTGTGGGCATGAGCACAGCACTCCATGAGCAGTGATGGGCAGGCCGTCCCACGGCGCCCTCCCCAGCACCACAGTGAAGACAACCACCAAGGTGCTGGCCCAACCCCTGACTGCCACCCAAAGGGGGTCTTGCCTCTCCCGGAATCAGATGTCAAACCAAGGTCAGTAACCGGTCTATGCCAGGCTGGACAGACACTGGGCTAGAGAAGCCATTCATGCGTGAGCCTGGCACTTGCAACAATGTCATAAATCTGAAACCATCTTTTTAAAAAAAGGGGGAAAAATCCTATCTTCCACAGTCATTTTATGTAATTACCGTCATCTCAAATATTTAAAAGATTTTTTTCCTAAGTAAAATGGCTCCAAGAGAGCCTAATAAAACTTTTAAAGGATTTCTTTATAATTAAAAAAAATTTATAAAAATGGAAGCTGTAAATGGTGGGAAGAGAACAAGAGGGTTACGGGCTCGGCGTTCAGACTGGGGGCCGGTCAGAGGGTGGGGCTCGGCCAGAGAGGGGGCCCCCAGACCCCTCTGCTCTCCCAGCTCCGCGCCCCTCCCTCTGGCCCAGCAGCGGGCGGGGGACGCAGAGGGTGGGAGTGCCAAGACCAGGAGTCCCAAGCTGCTTCACTTCGCTAGTAGTTTGGTGGGTGTTCGTGTGTGCAAATGTCAGCCACTCCCCACGGCCGTAAGGTGCGTGTCTGTGGATTCCGAGCGCGTGCCCCGGTGCCCATCGCTCGTCCTTTGGTCCCATGGTGCCCCACAGGCCCGTCACTTCTCCACCTTCTTGGCTTTCTTCAGGATGTCGCATTTCTTCCGGTTGGGGCGGCGGCACCGCTCGTCGATGCTGGGGATACATTCGTAGTGCCACACCTCCTCCATCTTCTCCACGGGGTAGACGGCCTCCACGTAATGGCGGATGAGCCGCAGCCGCGTGGGGTCCAGCTGCTTCTTGTTGCAGGCCCCCGAGTGGTTGTACTGCAGCCGGAGGTTCTCGGAGGTGAAGAGTTCGGGGAAGAGGCGCACCAGGAGGCGCGCGGCGAAGTTGCCCACCGACAGGCTCTGCTGCACAATCTCCCTCACCTCCTTGTCGGACAGCAGGTACGGGGAAGGCACCGGGAAGTCGGGCGAGGGGACCACCAGCTCGTCCAGGGGGATCTTGCAGAAGTCCTTGCTGCTCCGCTCGGGCGGCAGCGGGGGCCCCTCGAACTCCTCGCGGAAGCGCTCGGGGTTGACGGCGAAGCTGGCCAGGTCCCGGCACTCAGGGCCCGGCACGTGGACCTTGCGCTGCTGCTGGTAGGAGCGCCGCTGCTCCGTGTCCCGGCGCCGGCAGCGCTCGTCCAGCTTGCCCACGAACTCCAGCGTCCACACGCGGTCGTTCTTGGCCCGCGGGTAGAGCAGCTGCACGTAGTGGCGGATGAGCCGGATCCGGGCCGGGTCCAGCTGCTTCTTGCCCAGCGAGCCGCTGCAGTTGTATTGCTTGCGCAGGTTCTCGGGGGTGAAGAGCTCGGGGAAGAGGTGCACCAGCAGGCGCGAGGCGAAGTTGCCGATGGACAGGCTGCTCTCGTAGATGCCGCGCAGCTGCTCCCTGCTCAGCAGGCAGTCGGCGCCGGGCACCTCGAAGTCGGGCTGCGGGATCACCAGCTTGTCGAAGTCGATGGGCACCAGCCAGATCTTCTTGGAGCGCCGGCCGGGCCGCTCGCCCTCGAAGCTGTCCTCCACCTTGACCACGGAGATGTCGTCGGGCAGGCTGGAGGAGTCGTAGCAGTCGTCGCGCGGGGGCTCGCCCTCGCTGCCCGCGTCCAGGCCCAGGCCCTCGAGCTCGTCGTTGAGGCGCTGGGCGCACTGCTGCAGCCAGGCCTCCTCCTCCTGCATGTCCGGGAAGTAGATCTCCGTGTAGTTGCGGATGATCTGCAGCCGCTGCGCGTCCAGCTCCTGCTTGCCGCCGTCGCCGTAGCAGCTGTACTGCTCGCCGAGCTTGCGGTGGTCGAAGAGCTCCGGGAAGAGCCGGTGCAACAGGAAGACGGCAAACTCGCCGGGCGATGAGGCCTCGTCCAAGAACTCGGTCAGGTCCTGCGTGTCCACCACGTGGTCCGAGGCGATGGTGCTGCTCCGGTCCAGCGACAGCGCCTCCTCCGCGTCTTTGTTGTCCAGGAAGTGGCCCGCGTCCACCTGCTCGGCCTCGAAGAAGCCGGACACCTGGCCGGGCGGCTGGCTGTCCTCCATCTCCCGCTGGGCCCAGAAGCGGCTGAAGAAGTCATTGAGCTGGGGCAGGCATTCAGCCTGCCACACGGCTGTGTCCTTCACCGAGGGGTAGTAGACCTCCACGTAGTTGCGGATCAGCTGCAGGTGCAGCGACTCCAGCTTGCGCTTGGCCGCGAAGCCGCAGGCGCTGCAGCCGCGCGAGAAGTCCACGTCGCTGAAGAGCTCGGGGAAGAGCTGCACCAGCAGGCGACAAGCCAGGTCCCCGCCCGACAGGCTCTGGTCCACGATCTGCTTGAGCTCGGCGGCCGTGAGCTGGTACTCGGGGGGCGGCTGGAACGTGGCCACCTGCTCGGCGGGGCTCACCTGCTTCTTGATGCGGCTCACCTCCAGGGAGAGCAGGTCCATCTTGCTGTGCAGCTGGGACATGTTCGAGGTGAGCGTGTTGAGCATGTAGAACATCTTCTGCATCAGAAAGTAAATGTTGGGGTCGCCGTCGGCGGCCGCTGCAGCCCCGCCGCTGTCGCGCTTCGAGGGCTCATTCAGGAGCCGCAGCGGGGAGGGGCTGTTGCCGGCACTGATCTTCTCGAAGAGCTCGAAGGGGGTGAGCAGGTCCCCGGCAGGCGGGTTCTTCTTCTCCATGATCTTGTGCGAGATGCCGTACAGGGGCTTCTTGTAGGACGGCGTGGTCACGTCGTGGCCGGCGTCCTCCTCGCCCGGCCAGCTGGAGCCCAGGTTCTTGCCCCTGCTGGCCTGCTCTCCGTTCCCCAGGGCGGGCGAGCTGTTCTCCCGGTTCCGCATGCCTGCCAGCAGTGCCTGCAACACAGTGCCCAGAGCATTAGGAGGGCGCAGACTCGCCCCTTGTAGTCAGGTGCCAGGGGGCCCAGGCAGACGGAGGACGCAGGTGGGAAACTAGTCCCCAACCTGGGCTCACCCAGGCTGTCCAAATGTGAGATGCCAGCGTCACACCTGCCCGCTCTCCTTTCTTCCCAAAGCCTCCTTCCTGGGGCTCAGCTGACAGGGCAGGCTTATGTTCCTGCAGGCAGCAGCCTGAGCTACCTGCCCAGGAGGCCTGGCAGGAAATGGGGCAAGGGGCTGTGGAAGTAGGGTGGGAGGGAAGCTGCCAATGGAAGCTCCAGAAGGTAAAGCAAGTCCTTCTGGCCTGCAGCCTCGAGGGGAGAAGCCGTCTCCGCTTGCTAAGCCTCACCTGAGAGGGCAGTGGGATCCATAAGACAATTGGGGTCAACTCACTCACTGTCTCACTCACACTCACTCACTGACGCATTCACTCTCACTCTCTCACTCACTCACTCTCACTTACTGATTCACTCACTCACTCACTGATTCACTCACTCACTCACACTCACTCACGCATTCAATCTCACTCACTCACTCTCACTTACTGATTCACTCACTCACTCACTGATTCACTCACTCACTCACACTCACTGACGCATTCAATCTCACTCACTCACTCTCACTTACTGATTCACTCACTCACTCGCTCACTGATTCACTCATTCACTCTCACTCACTCACTCTGATTCACTCACTCTCACTCACTCACTCTCACTCACTGACTCACTCACTCATTCACTGATTCACTCACTCGCTCACTCTCACTCACTCACTCTCTCACTCACTCACAGAAAAAAAATAGCCAAACTTACTGTCATTCAGTGGATTCTCATGCATAGTGAGAGTAAGGGTTCTGGGACTGTAAATCTTGTTTTTTTTTTAAAAAAAAAGACAATTAGGGTCTGGAAGAGCCTTCGCCCGGGAAACTCAGCCCTGCCTGACTTTGGATCAGAAAAGGCTGAGGTCCATTCCACCGTGAGAGTCTGTGGAACGAGGGGCCCCCAGGGATTCTCAGACAGGGTGTCCCTGATGGGCTGGCTGTCGATAGGAAATGGGGACCAGCCCCCTAAGGCACTGCACGGATGTGATAGTGAGTGCCATCGGAGAGGTCAGGGTAGAGCAAAACTCCCAAATCCTAAGAGACCAGGCTGACGGGTCACATGGAGGTAAGTGGACCTCCCAGCCCCGCAAGACCACCGACTGTCATCACCCTCCTGCTCCAGAACGGAGATCACCCCGGTGGCTCAATGTCCAGACAAAGAAGAGATGGATCTAGAAGGGCTACACCAACACTAGTGAGGCTCACACCCTTCAGAGCCGAGGCCCGCCTGCCCAAGGACCAAGTTCAGAGGGCTCAGAAAGGGCCGGGAGAAGTGGGTGTGAATGGAAGGGATTACAACGAATGAGAGGAATCCGCGTGCATGAAACGTTGACTGGCAAACAGATGCTCTGCCCTGTGCCCCGCCACCCAGTGCACCATGAAGTTTAAACCGCTCTCTCTCACAGTCAGAGGGCAGGCTTTCTCCCGTGCTCGGGGGTGCACACTCTCACACTCTCGGGCTTCCTTTTTTCGGTTCCAGTACCACCTCTTTTGGTTCTGTGGAGGCCTAGAAATGGCCATTTCCCACAAGGTTTTCCGTGCTACCCTGAAGTGGCCATTTTTAGTGGCGGACTCTTGTTCCCGCGGTCTTAAATGCATTCCAGAGATAGTGTGTGCTACCTGAGACGGTATTACCCGAAACTTCCCTTTCCTTCAGAAAAGTTAATGAAAGTGCATCTGCCGAGTGATTTCTTTGTGTTGAGAAGCAAGACCTGGGGAAAACCATTCTAGAAATCAAGCCCCCGTCAGGTTTCATTCCCTTTATTTGCATGGCCCCTCTCCCACACTGGCATTGTTGGCTCGCTGTGTAATCCCTTGGTGGGCCCCAAGTGCGCAGGCTGGTCTTAGCAAGCCACGTGGTGAGGATCCCAAGCCCACAGTGAGGGAGGGGGCCTGGGTTAGAGCGGCCCTGTGCAGCAGGGCTCCACAGGGTTTACCAGGGATTGCCAGGGCCTGAAGGCTACTCAATGGTTGTCATGTTTTGTCATGTGATCAAGCCTATTCCTATTTACTTACCAACCAATTGAGAGGCCAACCAAACTTAGCATACAGGTGTTAATGGCTGCTTCACTTGTAATAACCACAAACCGGAACCAAGTCCAGTTTTTATCAATAAGTATATTAATAAGCCAACTCTGCTATCTTCAGACACAGACTATACTCAGCAACAGAGAGGAACACAGGACTGATATATACCTACCCAGACAGAGAACCATCCAGAAAGAAAGAAGTCAGACAAACACAGTAGTAAGGAGTTGTAAGCAGAGTCGTCCTAGCAAGGGCATTCAGTCTGTACCTCCAAAAGCTAGTGGTCATGCTTAGTGTTCCCTGGCAAAAATCCCTACCCGTGTCAGCAGACTATGCTAACTTCAGAAAAGACAGCAAGGGGTTGGCCTTTCCTTTTCCTCTGCGGTGTTCAGAAGAACAGCCTGAATCGGGTTTCTGATGCCCAGAAACCGTACACGTGAGGGTCTAGCTAGCATCCAGGGTGACTTAGCTCGGGGGGGGGGGGGGGACGTGGTGGGGGAGAGGCAGGCGTATGGATGGGTATAACTGAGGTCTCCTTAAGGGGTATGTGCTTGAGGGTACAGTAAGGCAGAAGAGTGAATGACCAGGCCGTGGTGAGTACCCAGGAGCACGTGGGGCTGAGGAGCACTAGCTGCCCTTGACATACACATGAGCCTGGGGAATGGACCAGCAGTGTATCCTAGGGGTGTGCCGGGGGCGAGTACGGTTAGTGCAGCCCGGCCAGGCCCAGTGTTTCCTCCGCAGCAACCAGCCTCATGAATCACCTGGGCCCCTATTAAAATGCAGATTCTGATTACTTGGGTCTGCATTTCTAACAGGATGGCCCGCTCTGGCTAGTGAGGCCCTAGAAGACCACACTGGCTTTGTTCAACTCTTTTTTTTTCTTCTTTTTTTACATTTTATTAGGGACTCATACAACTCTTATCACAATCCATACATATACACACATCAACTGTATAAATCACATCCATACATTCCCTGCCCCAATCGTTCTCAAAGCATTTGCTCTCCACTTAAGCCCTTTGCATCAGGTCCTCTTTTTTTTTTTCCTTTGTGCAACTCTTCCTGATGGATTTCCATAGCTAACATCAGCACTTCGAAGATGCGCGAGGTCACCAGCCAGGGTGATCCAAGCATGGTAAAGAATAAAACCCAAAGGAGAAAACAGCTTAAATTGTGAACACTGATTTGCAGAAAGCTATGGATGACAGCAGGATCTCCCACGTGGGCTAAGTTTCAGGGCAATCCTCTCTGACCACGGTCAAGGAATGTGAATAGCCTTATCAGGGTACTGTAAACCCGATTATGACAGATTTGGTTAGGTTAAAATGTAATACCTTATCATTTGATCTCCCTTTTGACCCTTTAAAAATGTGTCCTAGTTTTCAATATTTCCTGCATTTTTCTTGATTGAGGTTTTTTCCCTGGTTTCCTTTGTTACTGCTGTTTGTTTGTTTGTTTTTTGTTTTGGCATGTTTTCCAGTATATGGAATCCAGGATACTCAATAAATGGTTTATTAAGGGTATGGAAGGCAAGGGTGCAGGGAAGTGGGGCACTAGTAGTGAGTACAAGAAGGGGAAAAAATGTTCCAGAACTGACTGTAGTGGTGGTTATACAACTCTTTTTAATATGAATGAACTATGAAATTGTATGATATATGTCAACTTTTTTTGTTTTTTAAAGAAACAAAAGTGCATGAGGCATTTTCTCTTACAGTCTTAAAAAATAGATGGACTGTCGGGGAAAGAGGCAGTCAAAAGGGGCTACACATTTACAGCACCAAGAATCAGCAGGCCTTAGACCTGCCACTGAAAGTAAGTGGGTCTTTCTGAATCTACCACCTGCAACACTCTCGCTTAGATAAACGAAGGACTTCCTGAGCCTTCTTTCCGATCAGAATGAGCAGACACTTAACTAGAGAAAGGTTAATTTTTCACTTGCATCTCTGTTGATAATAACCTTGTGGAAGGAAAGCTACCTTACTCCCTTAAGAACCTGAAGATAATGGAAATCTGGGTTGTTTGGTTTTTTTGCAGACTCCTCGACCCCTAAAGAAACTCTTTTAAGAGTTCTAGTTATCTCAGAGTTGGCTCCTGCTCTAAATGCCCCGACTCCCATAGAGCAGAAGACAAAGGACACCCGCCAGTTGAGGGAATCTGCCATGGGGGCCTGCCTCCAGGCCCAAGCCCACCTGGTATCTCCTCCCAGTCTTCAACAACTTACAACCTACAAGCACCTTGCAGGCTAGCCTCCCCGCCTGAAGAAGCACCCAACACCCAAAAGAGCTCGGTGAGTGCTTGCCAGTCAGTCGCAAGCATGACCATGAGAAGTGCTGACGGGCGGACAAAGGCAAGGCATCAGCAAGAGGTTGTCCGGAAGGATGGCAGCTTTCATGAATATCATGTGTGGTGGTAGAAACGTGGCTAAGCGCCCAGCTGAAGGGTCAGGTCTCAACGGGTGTGACCTGGGCAAATATGCAAGCTAGTCTACAGCCTGAGACCCCTGGGTATCACTCAGGGAGCACGGTGGTGCCCCCTCGCCTGGAAGCTTAATGAATGAATATCCATGGTAACGTTTCAAAAGGTTTGGGGAAAATACCCATCTTTTCATTCCACTCCCCACAAACTTGAAGCCCCCTGGGATAGAAATTACTTAGCTATGCCTGAATCATAGTGCTTAGAAATCGGTATTGTTATTGATGTACTCCCAAGCCACAGCAGAGGTAGTACTGTGGGGCTTCTCCCAAACTCTGCACCATGATGATTCTCAACCAGCAAACAAGGGGAGGACTGCAGAGTAAGTCATTCACTGAAGGCGTTTCTTGGGGGCCAGTTTACCCTAAAGGCTGAGGCGGGGGCGAGGCACAGGATAACTAAACTGCAGAAAGCATTTCAAGCTTTTAACAATTCTGTTCTTCTTCTGTGCCCTGGCACAAAGTAGAAAATTATCTTTTTACTTGTAAAAAAGAAAAAACACCAGAAAGTTGGCGGAGAAAATGAGGAGTGGCACTAGTTGAAAATGTTTCACCCTAAAGGCTGTGGATAATGGAAGTGATTTGGTGGGCTGAACCCAGGGTAAGAAAGACACTCGGACTCAGTTTTCAAGAACAATGAAATCCTGATACATGCTACCACACGGACGAACCATGACACATTACAGGGTGAAATACGTTAGTGAAAGTAGGGCAAATGTGGTAGGAACTGTACTTAGATAAAATACGAAATACACAGAATAAGCAAATGCCTAGAGATCAAGGTTTATTAGTTGTTATCTGAGACAGGTAGGAGACACCAAGAGAAGAGCCATAGCCTAGCGGATACTGAGCTGATTACATTAACCCAAACCCACTGCCGCCAAGTCCATTCTGACTCAGAGCGACGCTCCAGGGCTTCAGGGCTGTAAATCCTGCCAGGAGCAGGCAGCCTCAGCTTTCTCCTGCAGAATGGCTGGGGGCTCCCACTGTGGTCAGCACACCCCACACAGTCACCAAGGCTCCGTCTTACTATGTTAAGGATGACGATGGTAGATCGGAAAGCGCGTAGTGGTGCTGGTTAACAACACGATTGCTAGTTAGTAATGAAAGTCATGAGCTGTCAGTGTAACGCAGGAGAAAGGTGTGGCAGTCCACGTCCATGAAGCTTACAGCCTCTGACACTGATGGGGCAATTCTACTTTGTTCTACAGGCTTGCAACCAGCAGAAGTCAACTCCACAGCACATACTACAATAAAGTCAAAGGGTTTAATTGTGAACTCTGGTGGATGTTAAATTTGATGTCTAACAATTTATTTACCAGTAAGTTGCGCTACATCAAAATCCCTTCGGAGGGCTCCTGGATAATGAGATTAACGATGAGCTTTGACCACTGCAGAGAAACTTGAGTTTGACGAAGAGAACAGCCACATTGCCAAGAGGAATTACTGAGAACCAAATGCAGGTCCAACATGAGAGTGGGGCAGGAGGAAAGTAAAAGAAAATAGAGGAAAGAACTAGGAGGCAAACGGTATAAATATAGGTACATACACATATAAATATATTTATATATAAAAATAGGGATTTAAGCCTATATCCATAAACACATATATATTTAGTATTAAGGTAGCAGACAGACATTGGCCTCTACTCAAGTACTCCCTCAGCGTAAGGACACTTTGTTCTAACATCCTGGCATTCCATGATGCTCACCTTCCCGACACAATTGCTGAAGACAAAAGGGGTGCATAAGCAAATGTGATGACGAAAGCTGATGGTGCTCGGCTATTACAAGATAGAGTGTCTGGGGTCTTAATAAACAAGCCGCCATCTAGCTGGCAAGCAAAAAAGCCCACAGGGAAGAAGTACACCAGCCTGTGTGATCATGAGGTGTCGATAGGATCAGGAATCATAAGACCACTGAGAATGAGGGGGGCCAGAATGGAGACCCAAAGCCCATCTGTAGACAATTGGACATTCCCTTTCAGAAGGGTCACAAGGAAGGAATGAGCCTCCAGGGTGCAGGGTAGCACCAATGAAACATACTGTCCTCTAGTTCTTTAATGCTTCCTACCCCCAACTATCATGACCCCAGTTCTACATTCCAAATCCGAGTAGATCGGAGAATGTACACTGCTATACATAAGAGCTCTAGATAAACGCTCTCGACACACGAATTCAGGTCAGAAAATAATAATGATTTATGATTTAAAAGGTGTCATGAGGGTGGGAGGAAGGAAAAGAGCTGATATCAAAGGCTCAAATAGAAAATAAATGTTTAGAAAATGATGGCAACATATGTACAAATATGCTTGATACGATTGATGTATGGATTGTTAAGAGCTTTAAGAATCCCCAATAAAATGATCTTAAAAACAAAACAAAAGAACAGGGAGGGCGAGGAAGGGAAGGAAAGATACCTGAGGAGCTGATACCCGGGGCTCGGGTGGAAAGGGGTGTTTTGGAAACGATGATGGCAACATATGTGCAAATGTGCCTGACACAATGGATGTATGTATGAATTGTGATAAGGGCTGTAGGAACCCCCAATAAAATGATTTAAAAACAAAGAACTACTTAAAAATAAGAGAGAACAGCCACATGCGTTTACAAAAGAGGCCTGTGATTTGTAACAAGTGATCGCGTAACACTAAATAAAGTAGAATTGCACCCAAAGGCGATCATCATAGATACCGATGTGACAAGAGGGCAAGTTCTAGGGGAAGACTTTGCCTGACGAAGGAATGCCCAGCGTGGACTCTCAGGACAGGGAGAAGATTCCGGCAAACTGCCTGCAGCACTAGTAGCGCCTAGAAGGCGTTGATTCTGCCCCTGCATTCCTAGAGCTGGTGGGCCGAGAGCTATCGGAACTGAAAATCCCTGCTTCAGCGGCGTTCTTAAGCTATTTGCATTTTTACTAAGAACCTTTGGGGCTGCATGATGTGAGTGAGCACACCAGGAGTGCCAGCAGAGGGCGATATCACTCACCCTGGAGCCCTCGGAGAAACCATTCAACACCAAAGCACAGGCACCGCAGAGAGAGGTGCTGCCCCAATGAACTAACTCCACGCGGACTGCCGAGGAACCGGTGGGCGGGCTGGCTGCATTCGTGGCCGACCATAAAATCTCTGCTCAGCTGTCTCGGAGTATCAAGAAATCTTTAAATCTGTGCTACTTGGCACTGGGTTTGCTGGCTGACACCATGCCCGATCCTCCCAGGTTCATCTTCCAAGCATATGGAACTCTGCGGCAGCGAGCACTCGGGCGCTGCCGTGCCAGCAGCCTCCAGATCCTAAGCAGGGCATGTCTTCCTGATAGCACCCAAACACAACAGAGAACACCCACACCACACGCCCAAAGAGGGGCTGGTTTGATGACAAGGCCTAGACGATGTCGGGAAGGTTCAGATGTCCAGGCCCAGTGACATCCTAGGGACTGGTTACCATGGAGCTACTCCAGGCACTGGACATCTTCCCAAGGCCCCAGGTCCAAAGCAGCCAGTGACATGCAGACCCACGAACAGTGGCGGCTGGCTGGCACCGGCTTCAGGGCCAGGGCAGCACGCCTTCCCGGGAGCGAGGATGGACGTGGCTTCCGGAATAATCAACCATTTAAGATCCAAAGGGCAGTATTTCCCCAAGGACAAAGTCCGGAGGGTTAAGAAGAAAGAGGAATGGAAACAGGAAACTCAGGGAGGAAGCGGGAGACATGCTAGCACACTGAGGGGGTTGCAACGCAGACCTGAAACAGAATGTGTCTGAATTGCTGCCTGTGAAACCACCTGATTCACAATCAAGTCAAAACAGACAAGAATGTGGCACCAAGGACAGACCAGGTGAGAGGCTCTCCTACCTATAAGGTGGGCTTCACCCCCTTGGGAAGATCTCCCTGGGGGAGGGGAGTGGTTTCACCCTCATCCGTGTGGAAGGGCTCTCTGCCACAGAAGGTGAGTCTGACATCGGGCGAGGCACCATGGCTTCTACCGCTTTGGTCCTGAGTGATGTGGCAGGGTGCCTAAGACATGAGGCTCTACGGGGCCGAGAGGAAGAGGAGAAGAAAGGGCAACATCTCGGGCAAGAAGTCCTCAAAGGGCCTTGACAACACCTTACAAACACGCCATTCGTGCCGGGGCATCGCCGCAGTGGCGTTTCCACGCACAGGCCTGGCAGTGCCCCTCTGCTGGGGCGGTGTGGAATGAGGACGGCTTCTCCAGACCACCCCACAGCCACGGGCTATCTGGGAGGCATTCGAACCCTCCTGTCAGGCGAAGGAGGCGGCGTTTCTGGTCTCCTGGGCAAAAACAAACAACAGCCCCGATGACCGTGGCATGCAAGGGATTAAAACCAACAGAACCTGGGAGCACAACGCTCACTTCTGCCTGGCACGCGGCTCTGCGGACAAGACAATCGCCAATGAAAACGCTGGCCACGCGCCACCCACAGCTGCTGCCTTTGCTAGGAAGCCTCTCCAGCGGGCGCCGCAGCCATCGTGCACAGCCCTTTGGCTGGTTTGAGGAGGGAGGTTGGATTTTTCTCGTAAGCTACCAGCGTTGATGCGTTTGAATGTGGAGACAAGACTGGCCCCCGCACTGTCAGCATCAGGACCAACACTCACTGTGGACCCCTCCCCTTACCTTGGGGTGGGAGGGAAAGACGGAAGGTGGTATGCATTCTGAGTTGGAGGGCGCTCCGAATCAGTTAGGACTGGGGTGTCCTCCAGGGTGTCAGATGACCTCCCTCCCCATGAAGTAGTCCCATGCTGGTGTCCTCTGCTCGATGCACGGAGGGAGGGAGCCAGCTGAACATTAGTCCCAGGAGTGGGAGCTGGAACTAGAAGCAGGTACAGCCTTTTGGAAGGCTGCTGTGTAGCTGGCCTTGTGGGAGGCTCTGCATGTGGGTCCCCGGTACTGTCCCACCGTCACAGCGGAGGACCCGCAGGACACATCGTTGGCCTAAGGCCCCAAGGAGAAGCAGCCCCTCCACTGACTGCAGACTCTGCTGCATCTGGTTTTCCCCGTACCAGTGAGAAGCATCAGGAAAGGTAGTCTGGGTTGGGGACGGAGTCTGTCTGATCACTCCTGATAGCTCACAACAGGGGCAAGTTGCGCCTTCCAGCATCTCATCTGTATGCTCCACTTGGCTCCTCTGACAGAGCTGCTTGTCCCGCCATCACTGTTTTGTTATATGGATTAAATGATGGATAACTAGGTGCTCAACAACTGTTCGTGCACGTCCTAATTTTCTGATTGACGTTGCTTTCAGCCTCCCGCTTCCTCCAGTCTCACCTGGTGTTGAAAATCCATTAAGAAAGCAGTACCCGGCCCCCGCCCTCACGCCTGACCCCCTCCTCTCCCCCACTCCCCACGTGTCAGGAAGGCCAGGGGAGGAGGTCACCAGACTGACTCTGAATTTAGAACTAGCAGCATTCTGAAAATTCAGCATGTACTCTGATTTCATAAAGCCAATGGATTGTTCTCAAGTCCCTGGGGGCCCGAGACTATTGATTTACTGGCATATCAACTCACACAAACTTTCAAGGAGAAAGGCGGCTGCAAATTCACAGGATACATTTTCAACCAGGAGCTCCAGAATTTCAAAAGGCTTATACTTGCATACATTCTTAGTGCAGGGCAGGAGGGGAGGCAGGGAGAGAGATCAACTTCATTTCTGATAAACTAAGGGAAGTGAATAAAGCTAATCAAGCACCCCAGATCAAGACCAGGATTTCCCACCTTTCCCGCGCCACACTCTGATGGGTTGAAACTACTTTCAGAGTTCCTCATTCACTGAAGAACAAAGCTTGAGCAGATTTCAGACTGTGCAGACCGGGTAAGTCACAGTAAGAATACTACAAGATGTCCTCCATTATTCCACCTTTCTCCTCACAGGCTGGTCTTCCTAGATGAGGCCTTTGGCTCCTTCCTGGTGGAGCTTGCTGCCCGAGCAGAGGCAGAGCCTCCTCAGCCCCCACACCACCTTGCAACAGCTCAGAAAGTCCGCCACCAGCAGCCGTGACAGAGCTCTGCTCCCATGCCAGTTCTGCACGGTCTCGCTTTATGACCTGAAGGATTCAACTAGTGTCAATCAAAAGAACTAGAAATGTTCCCGTCCTTGTGATTTCATGATAATGACAGGTCAAGATGGGCACGCCCTTGGCGACATGACTCAGCGAGGCTCTCCTGAGGTTCTCCACAAAGGTCATACTGGCCTCTGGAATTCCGCTGAGTGGTCAACCAAACAGCCACCCCCGTCCCTCTCACCCTTGTCTGAGTGCCCCCGTAATATGCCTCACCCGCTCCCACCCTCAGGAGGTGGAGTCAGGTGCTTTCACCTGACTCCAGGTTTGTCCTTCTGACTTGTTTTGACCAATGGGACATTAGTAACGGTGATACAAGCCCAAACCAACAGCCATCCTGTCAGTTCTAACTCACCGTAACTCTAAAAGGACAGCGTAGACTTGTTCCTGAGGATTTCCGAGGCTGTAAATCTTAACAGAAGCAGAAAGGCTGATCTTCTCCTGTACAGCAGCTGGTGGATTTGAACTGCTGGCCTTATGGCTCGCAGCCCAACATATGGACCACTGTGCCACCAGGGCTCTTTTGCAAGCTGAGGCTTGAAAATCACTTATGTTCTAGAGCTTGCCTTCTTACTTTTGTCATCATGTGAGAAGCCCAACTAAGCTCCTACATGGCAAGAATGAACGAAAGGGAAACTCCAGCCAACCCCAGGTCCCAGGTATTAGGGAGGTCAGTCCAGATCCTGTAACTCAGCAAGTAAGGCCAAACCAGAACCACCCCACAGCTGACCGACAGGTGGTTTTGGTGGTCAAGTGTAGGGTGGCTTGTGACTCTGGCCATGGCAAACATACACTCATCTCTGTCTTCCATTTCCCGTGTCTGGCTTTACCGAAAACTGGAGTCTGCACAACGGATCATAAGCAGAAATGCAAAGTGACCCAGAGGGGAAGGCAGCGCGGACTTCTCCATGCTTTCAGGGGTGCTCTGTGAACCTACACTACAGGAAACACCCCCAGCAGGGCCTGGTGTTTATGCACAGGAAAGATCCTGGTGGAATTATCAATAACACAAAACTGAAAAAACACCTACATACCATCATCAGGAGGGAAAAGAACACAATTTAAAATAAATGTAAGAAAATGCATGAAATCCACGTAAGAATCTGGGTATTTTAACTTATGGTTGTCACTTACGGCATTGTACGGGAACTTTTCCAAGTTGGGAAAAAGAAAAAGAGGTGGTGGTTGGGGGTGGGGGAATATTTTTCCTGGGCCTCCTTTTTTTTTTTTTTTAATTTTAAAAAATATATCACTCTCCTGGCCCACCAAGCCCCAAGGATACTCCTGCTCAGAGCAGCCAATGCAGAGAGAGAACTGTGGGGCCGGCCCAACCAGGAGACACGACATCCCCTCACTGATCCACTGCGCTACGGGAGGCAACCCTGGAGACACAGTGTGGGAATTGTGCCCGGTCTGACACCCCAACACCAGGGCGAAACACAGAGCAGCAAGGGGAGCAAAGCAACAAAGTCTCCAAGGAATACAAAAAATAGACGGGGGGACAAGGCTTGGCACCTCATTAGACTCGATTGGAAAACATTCCTAAGGATCAGCAGACAGACCTGGAACTACTTACACGATTCCTCCCGCCCCCCGCGCCGTGTCTATCTATACAAGATAGGGAGGATAGACAATCCCAAGGAGAAAACAACAGGACCAACAGTTCCAGGGGGACACAGGTACAACAAGTGATCCAAATTCGATGGCAAGGAAGGTGTAGAATGCCTGGTGGGGTTTGATCAAGAGTAATATAGCCAAGAGGAATTAATGAGAACTGAATGAAGGTCAAACATGATAGTGGGACAAGAGGAAAGTAAAAGGATATAGAGGAAAGAACTAGGAGGCAAAGGGCATTTATAGAGGTCTAAAGGTGCATAGGTAAACATATTTATATATAATGACAGGGAAATAGATTTATGTACATGTATTTATAGGTTTAGTATTTAGGTAACAGATGGACACTGTGACTCTACTCAAGTACTCCCTCAGCGTAAGAACACTCTCTTCTAATAACCTGGCATTCTGTGATGCTCACCTTCCCAACACAATTGCTGAAGACAAAATGGGCGCTTAAGCAAATGTGGTGAAGAAAGCTGATGGTGCCCAGCTACTAAAAGATATAGTGTCTGAGGTCTTAAAGGCTTGAAGATAAAAAAAGAAAGTGGCCATCTAGCAGAGAAGCAACAAAGCCTACACTGAAGCAGCACACCTGCCTGTGTGATCATGAGGTGTTGATCAGGTATCAGAAGACTAAAAGCAAACAATCATTCATATCAATGTGAATGATGGGGGCCGGAGTGGAGACCCAAAGCCCATCTGCAGACAATTGGACATCCTCTCACAAAAAGGTCACAAGGAAGGGATGAGTCAGCCAGGGTGCAGTCTAGCATTAATGAAACACACAACATTCCTCTAGTTTTTTAATACTCCCTTCCCACTCCCACCCCCGCCCCGTTCTACCTTACAAATCCAGCTAGACCAGAGCATGTACACAGGTACAGATAAGAGCTTTCGACACATAGAATCCAGGACAGATAAACCCCTCAGGGACAGTAATGGGAGTAGCAATACCATGAGGGCATGGAAAAGGTGGTGGGAGAAGAGGGGGAAAAGGTGGTGGGAGAAGAGGGAGAAAGGGAGAACCGATCACAATGATCGACTACAACTCCCCACCCCCAGGGGGATGAACAACAGAAATGTGGGTAAAGGCAGACAGGGTATGGTGTAAAATATGAAAATAAAAATCACTGATAAATTATCAAGGGTTCATAGGGTGGGAGAATGGGGATCGGAGGTGAAACCAAGGGCTCAAAGCAGAAAGAAATTGCTTTGAATATGATAGCAACATATGTACAAATGAGCTCAATACAATGGATGTATGGATAGTGTTAAGAGCCCCCCCCAATAAAATGATTTATAAGAAAAAGAAATATATTGTTTGGCCACTTAAAGAAATGATGCGCTGATCCATGCTAAAGCAAGAGTCAACCAGCAACAGAAAAAAAGAAACGAATCACAAAAGACTACATATTCTATGATTCCATATACACAAGCGATGTGCACCGACAGCAAGTACAGAGAGATAGAGGTAGGTCCGTGGTTGTCGGGGGCTAGGGGGCTGGGGGGGTGAGGAATGGCTGCTAAAGGGGATAAGGGATGCTTCGTGGAATGATAAAATGTGGGATAGAGGTGGCTGTACACGTCGGTGTGCATAGTAAAAACCACCGAATTGTACACTTTAAAGAAATTGTTGCCTTACAAAGTATGCGTCATCACAAAAAAGGTGCAGGGGTGTAGGCTGAGGGTTCTCACTGTAATATCAATGCAGATACGGGAGTTCCATCCTAGGAAAGAGCTTAGTCTCTTTTGGGGGTGAGTTTTTGGTTAATTAAAGAAAAAGGCAGTTTTCCTTTACTGTAACCAATTCCCTAAAATCTACACATTCCTATTTCCAAGAGAAGAAAATTAAAACAAACCATTATCAACCAGGAGCCCCAGGCTGACATTCCATTGTTCCCTGGCAAATAATGAGTCAATCCTGGGAAAATCAGGCTCCGTTGGACATGCAGAGGGTGAGCTGCTTCTCTGGCTGTTCCAAAGAGCCCACCTGTGTGGCTGGGCTGCAAAATGAGACAGTGTCCTTCTTAAGATGACAAGGGAGAGTCTGCTGGTCCTTGGAGAGGCTGGGCTCCTGAGGCACCACATGCTAGACTCCCTGATTTCTCAGAGCTGCCTCTGTCCCCGCAATCTTCGGACTTCCCTGTGCAAGTCTGGTCTCCAAGGGGACTGCACACTGCTGGAGGAGCTTCATGTCTTTCCCATCTCTCTCAGCACTTAACTAAGCTCAGTGTAACCAGCAGGGGATTAAGAAATAAAGCAATCGGAATGAAATGACCAAAATCCAGAGTACGCCTTGAAGAATGGTACTTGACTTCTTTATACAATTCTGCTTTGGGGGCTATTAATAAAGGTGGGGGATTTCATTTGGACTAGCTCTAGCCCTCCCTCAAAACGGGCGGGGGTAGGGGGACTTGTAAGATACATAACGTGAGGGTAATAAGAGGCATGACACAATAGAAGAATTCCGCACATGAGGGAAAGGACTTATCGAAGAATCTTTAAGGAACAAGCTCCTCTGTGAGATGGCTTAGGACCACGGTGCTAACCCCACTTTTCCAGGAGGTTAGGGGGTCACAGACTAACAGCTCCTGCTGTCAACAAGTGCTTGCTCTCCCTGCGAACCGCAGCAAAATAAGATGTTCGAGAGCCGGTGCACGGTGAAGACTCGCTATGCCACAAGGAATTCCCACTGGAGATACCTTCTAGAACCGTAAGCCAGAGAGAGGAGCTGAAAGGACAATCTTCTCATGCCTAAAGTTTTCGACCATGAGTAGAGAGATGTGACGTCTAATTAGAGGGAGGGAGGGTCAGAGTCCAAAGAGAGAGCAGAGGGGCTGGGCCCTCACCTCGGGGATCAATCGCCTCCTCTTCACGCTGGGCACAGGGTCCGGCAGGCCATCGCTGCCCAGCTGCTTGCGCTTGCTGGGGTCCTGAAGGGCGGTGAACACACTGTCCAGAGGGTGCCTCTCAGGCCTGGGGTTCACTGAGCGGTCCAAGGCACCATCCTCACCCTCCGTCTCCACTTTCACAGCGTTGGTCTTCAGAACTGCGGCAGAGAGACAAGGGCGCCACCGGGCGGGCGCTCGGTCTTAAAGGAGGCGACCGCGTCCCCGTGCGCTGCCCCGCGACACTAGCGCTCAGATCAGGATGTCCAGTCACAGTAAGACTGTCCTTTGCAATGAGGCAAGCTGTATCTTGCCACAGGGGGGCCAGATAACAAAATCACGTCCAGGAATACCCTGCTGAACTAAAACTGTTGTGTTGATGACCACACAACTCTTTCATATGGCGGAACGGCTGAACTACGTGTCGGTAACAGTGCTCAAAATAAAAACTTGAAAAAGAAAAGAATATTGCGTTCCAAACTGTGGCGTCCTTTTTGAGGTGGCGGGAGTTGGGGGAGAAATACATAGCGTCTCTGCAAAATGCAAGCCTAGAAAGGTGTACAAGACGCTTATGACAGGTGTGGCTGGGGAGAGCGGGAGCTTTCCTTCTTCGCTTTCTTAGATTTTAGACCCATGCGACTGTCCAACCCAATTAAAAATACATATATATATATTAAAGCAGTTTTTAAAAACGAGCTGGCTTGTTTACCTTCTTCTACATCTTCACTGAATTCAGTTGAGTTCATCTTCTAGTCCACTAAATGAAAAGACAAACACAGAGTCACAATTTGTTGCTTGATCTTCTTCATGTTCCCGACCCTCAGAGAAACTCACCTCCCCTTCCCACCCGAGCCCTGGGCAACACGGTCAGCAGATTCTGCTCTGCAGCACTTTGCAAGTTCGTGTCTGTCCTCAGGGGTCAGACTTTGGGTCTGCCTGCTGGGAGCTCTTGGAGACTTCCCTTGGGCCGGGCAGGGTCTGCCACTCACAGAGCTGAGGCATGTTCGCAGATAACCAGAAGCCACACAATGGACCCTGGTGTGGGTACTGCCCGTCTGCCAAGGGGCAAGGGAATGTGAAAGCTGACAAGCATCATGAGCCTTACTGGTGTCCCTGAATTCTACATGTGAACAAGGTTGAAATGACAAAGGTTCTTAGTGGAGACCAAAGGTTTTGAGAATGATGAGGGCAATGAATGTACAAATGTGCTTTACACGATTGATGTATGGATGGATTGCGATAAGAGTTGTATGAGCCCCTAATGAAATGATTTTTTTTTAAAAATAAAGAAATGACGAAGGTTCTGGCACCTGGAACTTTACCACACAACACACACACACACACACACACCTCACATGCACTCTTCTCTCTCTCTCCCCCCGCCCCATTTTAATCTCCACTTTATAACATTCCAGCCACGGGATGAAAGGCTGATTAAGGATGGGGAGAGAGTCCAGGTACCAATGGTCCTAAAAGCTCTGCACTTCCCAGCACAGTAACTGCTTGCCACGTGGTTCCGGAGCACGTGACATAGGACTGGTCTCAATGGAGATGTGCTGTTTTCAAAGATTAAGTATAGCCATACAAAATATCTCAGTCACGTTTACATTCGTTACATGTTGAAATGATGATGCTTTATTAGACATATTGGACTAAATAAAATTAAAATTAGTTTTCCCTCTCTCTTTCAATGTGATGGTAGGAAAGTATATTTATATTTGCCTGGTATTTCTATTAGGTAACACTGATCTAGCCTGCCCCAGCTTCCTTCCTTCATTTGGAGCCCCGGGGACTGGGAGCCCTGGTGGTCTGGTGGGTACAGGCTGGTCAGCTAACCTCAAGGTCAAGCAGTTCAAAACCCACAGCAGCTCCATGGGGAAAAGATGAGGCTCTCTACTTCTGGAAAGACGGGCAGTCTCAGAAACCCACTGGAGTAGATCTAGTCTGTCAGTAAGATTACTCCATGAGGTGGTGGTGAGTTTTGTTTTGTTTTTTAAAGCAATGAGGAGAAAAGGATGCTGTGGGTCTTAATCTGGTCCAACCAACCAATCATTTCCCATCGAGTTGATTTAAACTCTAGGGAACGCCATGTGTGTCAAGAGTGTGAGTGTGGCCCACAAGCGATCACCAGGCTTTTCTTCCGAGCTCCTCGGGGTGTACTCAAATCACCGCTGAGTCATCAACCACACGCCCACCCATCCCCTAAGCTGGAATGGAACTGACACCAGAGGAAACCTACCATGAAAGCCCCAAGAGCCCCCAAAGTCCCATCAAAGGGCATGAGGGGATTACCACGCCCCACGCCCCCCCACACACACACAAAAAAAAGGAAAAATCTCTGCTTCCGTAGTAAGTAGTACTCATTTCCCCCCACCACCCAGGCGAGCATCCAGCAATTCACTCCTAGTGCACCCAGTGGCATCTCCTGGGAAGGTTCTCTCTGGTCACAGAGAACTTTTTCGTAAGTAAAAGCAGTTTCACTCGAACTAAATTTCTTGTGACGGCTGATTTAAGAGAACAGCATACAGCTGTGAGATTTTGATTCCTGCTCAAGTAAAATGCCGCAGAAACTGTTGTGATGCTGAACACAGCTTACAAGGACAGCGCTGTGGGAAAACTCAAGTGTACACGTGGTTTTCTCACTTCAAAAGAGGTGAAATGTCGAAGGATGTAAAACCCTTTCCTGGACATCCGTCAACCTCCTGAACGGGTGAAAATGTCACTTATTAGTGTATTTGAAGTTAGTTCCACCAAGTCAGACTTTTGATCAAGCTTTCTAATTAAAGGTACCGAAAAGACTGGGTAACAGTGTGCGACAAAAAAGGCCTGATTTGTGGCAGACTGGACTGCTCAGGCACCCATCTCAGTGTGCCAGCTTTTGGCAAAAAACAGCCTACCTCTCTTGCCCTCACACACCTAACCTAGCTCTGTGTGACTTTATTTTAGTTAACCAAAAGAACAAGGACATGAAAGGACAGTGATTTGATGAAGAAGAGGTGAAGATAAAAAACTAAGGCAGCCCGCTTAGAAAATGCCTGTCAGGCAGAAAGAGGCCTTCCACAACCTATTCACCAAGCAGTCACAGAGCGGTGTGTTTTCGGAGGATGATCAACCAGAACACACACAGGTGATCTTTGCACACAATAAAGGATTCAAAGTCTCCACTAACACCAGGCCTAGAGCAGCGGCTCTCAACCTGTGGGCCAAGACCCCTTTGGGGGTTGCCTGATTCACAAACAGTAGCAAAATGACAGTGATGAAGTAGCAACGAAAATCATGGTATGGTTGGGGGTCACCATCACATGAGGAACTGTATGAAAGGGTTGGGCATGAGGAAGGTCGAGAACCACTGGCCTAGACAGAGTGCCGGTTCCAGAAGCACTAGGCCCACTGCGTCATCAGAACCACCCCGCGCCAGGCACAGTCCTTTCATCCCTGCTGGGGCTGACTTTCGTCTCGGAAGAAAGAAATGGAAGATTTGGAATTTAAACTAACTGAAAATAATTCCTCCTCAACCAATGCCATCATCTTTTACCCGAAAACATTTACACTACACAGAAAGAATATGGATACGAAGTCAGAGATTTAAGAATTACTGTACCAGCGGTGGACTCTGCCACCCCTCCCACTGCCTGTGATAACCAACCCCTGACCTGGGGGTCTGGGTAGAAGCGGGGGCAGGCAGGCAGGAGGCCTGTGCCAGGCAGAAACACAGGCCTCCTGCCTCCCAGCCCGGCGGAGGGCCTCCAAGGCAACACACTGTCGGCATCATCCAAAAGGTTAGCTACGTCCTCACAGGCAAGGGACCAAGGGCCACTGAAGCCCTGCTACCCTGTCCCTCTTATCCTCTCAAGCACAGGGCGAGGTGCGACTGGACTGTGGAGGACAAACGATGGGTTGTCTGGGGCGGGAGGAAATGGATTAGGGTGAAAGACAAGCTGAACGCAGTCTAGTCCCACACCAAAACCCCAAACCCGTGGTCCTGGAGTCAGTTCCGACTCACAGTGACCCCACAGGGCAGTGCAGAGCAGAACAGCCCCACGGGCCTCCCACGGATGCCAAGGTGTTTCTTCCGTGGAGTCACTACGATGCCCACAACGCCAGACCTTTCCGTTCACAGCCAAGCACTTAACACGGTGCCACCAGTGCTGAGGAGTACCCCAGGGATGAGAGACCCCGACGTCCTTGCAAAGACATGCAAAGACACAGCAGGGTGACTACACCAGCGCTGAAACAAACACCCCGCCCGCCCTAAACTGGTGAAGGGAGGCAACCTGGGGATGAGTAGGGCTGGGGGTGGGGGGCAAGTTACTGGGAGTAGCCTTGGTCTGGAATGTGACTTGGTGAGCCGGAAAAGCATTTCCTGAAAAATAACACCTTGTGACTCAACAGCAGGCAATTTAGCACCTGAATTGTGAGCCCCCAGCGATTCAGAAGTCAGGAGACTTGAGGGAAGAGGGACCGCAGAACCACCTGTGCAGGGCCTGGGGGAAGGTTTGGTGTGTGTGTGGCGGGGGGGGGCAGCCAGATGCCTGGAGTGCATTTCCATGTCCATTTATAGACCAGTGACAGAAGCTTACCACACATGTTCCCCAGATCACGGAGTCTGGGCGAGGCCAGTGGTTGGCACGCTGGTTAAAAGACAGAACATTGGCAGTTCAAGCCCGCCAGAGAAAAGAGCTGGTGTGCTGATCCACGACCCCAAACTCAGCCTCCAAGAACCCTTTGGAGTCACAGGGGGCCACCATGGGAAGGCAACCCAACAACCAGTAACTGGACCATAGTCTGGCGGGCCCTGTCTTCCAGCCAGCAGATAGGCCATTCTAGGGGAAGCCTGAGAACCTCCCAATAGCAAGCGTGGGAAAGCCACCGCTGCGTCTGGCAGAGGTGCTGGAGGGGTGCAGTGACAAGTGCAGGCACTTTACAGCGGCCTTCACCTACCCCTCCAAACCGAAGTCAATCGCAGGCTGACTCACAGCCGCCCTACACTCAGGGCAGGGGAAACTGCCTCGGTGGGCTTCTGAGACTGTAACTCTTTATGGGAGCAGAGAGCCCCGTCTTTCTCCCAAGAAGCCGCACGGGATTTCAAACTGCTGACCTGGAAGTAAGCAGCCCAACATGGGTAACCACTATACCACCAGGGCGCCTCATCTAACACCGCGGTATATGAGTAACAAGGTCACCGTAAGAAAACAGAGCACCTATTTAACTTGCCCAGCGACCCACGGCTATGGAGTGGCGGAACCAGGACTCAAACCGAATGTCTGTAACAGAATTCCGTGAAGTCTCTGGATGAGCACAGGGGTGCTGTTTACAGAGAGCCATCTCTCCCTGAGAGAGAAGCTGGGGAACCCAAGGCTCCTGAGACACCAGTCAGCTCTGTGCTTGTAAACACACACAGCCCTACAGCGGCACCGTGGGTGAAGCATTGGGCTGCTAGCTGCAAGGTCAGCGGTTCTAATCCACCAGCCGCTCCACAAGAGAACGACGGGGCTGCCTGCTTCGATGAAGATTGACAGTCTCAGAAACCCTATCGAGGGTCACTGTGATACAGAATCTACTCGATGGCAACCAGCAGTGGGTTTGCTCCGGTTTTCCCCAACAGTACCGAGAAGTCTCTATACGAGGGGCATGCCACCCTGAAAAGATGTGGCCACAGCACCAAACCAAACTCACAGCTATTGATTCGATGCTGGTTCATGGCGACCCCATAGGACAGGGCAGAGCTGCACCTGGGGGTTTCCGAGACGGTATCCCTTTAAGGGAGTGGAAAGCCTTGACCTTGTCCCGTGGAGCTGCCTGGTGGTTTCCAATCGCAGCCCAATGCATAACCACTATGCCACTGCCACGGGGCTCCTGAAGGGCACCACGGGTGGGGAGGAAGGGGTGGGTAGCACACTGCCACCTCTAAGTTCCAGTCCCCTGCCATGTGGCACCACGAGCGGACCCTGCTCCAGAGGGCGAGCGCATGGCACAGAAACTCCTTTCCCTCCGTATAGGCCCTGTAGCCACTGCAGCTCCCAGCACCCTCCTGCGCACAGGCTGCCAGCACTGCACCTCCTCTGCCTGCTGGGCTCTGCAGGATTCCCCTTGTTTTAACCTCCCTGCCTTTCCAGAGCCCCCGGCTCCTTCCACACATCCTGAACCCAGAAAAACGTGTCTCACTATCCCAGCGGTTCGCACCCCTTTGGGGGGAGGGGTGTCAAATGACCCTTTCACCGGGGTTGCCTAAGACCTTGGGAAAACACCTATTTCCAATGGTCTCAGGAACTGAGACACCGCTCCTCTATCAATCTCCAGGCGGGTCCACCCACATGCTGATATGCCTACTTATGAGGACCTGTCGTGAGGGCTGTTACCCATGCGACACCATGCTTCAAGACAATATTTCATTTATTTGTGGTTAATATTTATTTGTAATAAATATTTCACAATATAGAAACACATAGCTTTTGTGATTAATCACTCTGCTTTAATCATGTTCAATTTGTAGCAATGAAAATACATCCTGCATATCAGATACTTACATGATGATTCAGAACAGGAGCAAAATTACAGTTATGAAGTAGCAATGAAAATATGTTACGTTTGTGGGGGGATTGTATAAAAGGGCCTCGGCATTAGGAAGGTTGAGAACCACTGATCTACTCAGTCTCGTTCCCCATGAAAATCTGCCTTCTCCCCAAGGGTTGGTGGGAGTTGCAGGCTGCTCCCAAATGAGCTAGCAAGCCAGGGAAAATTTAAAGGAATTAAGGAGGCTGTGTAAACAAGACCTATGTGTTAGCTTGCTGGGGACTCTGGGTAAAGCACCACTGGTTCTAAGACTGTGTGACTGCCAACCTGTCTGAAAGTGACTCCCCCAAAGGACAAATCTCCAATGGCTCATTTAACAAGTGAAGATGCTTGTTTTGTTCTGTTTGGCTGTCTAATAAAAGTGTTTTAAATGCCTCAGAGCTTGTGGAATACATATTTTTATTAAATGCCTTCTTACCAGGGGTTCAAATGGAAAGTAACTATTTAGATAATAGTGATGGCAACATAGGTACAAATGTGCTTGATACAGTTCATGTCTGGGTTGTTAGAAGGTCTGTAAGAGCCCCTAACAACATTATCTTAATTTTTTTGTTTTTGTTATCCTTCTGCTTAGAGAGAGGACACAGCTCAATTTTCCATGCAGGGCACAGAAGGGAGGGCAATGAGCAGGGTGCTCTAGCTCTAGCCATTCAAATGTCACCTTACAAAGGGTGAGTTGCTTTAACTGACCATGTAAATACAGCGACTTGAAGGGCTGGGGCCACCTCGGGGCCTCCCACTGAAATATGGAAGAATCAAAGCCCCCAAGTGTGTACCTGGCTGGGCAGGAAGGTGCGCTGAAGAGGGAAGAAAGCCTCTGAGGAAACACGAGGAGGGGGGAGTGAGGACCACCCACTGGAGCTCAGCAAGAAGGAACTTCTGAGTTCCACAGGGAACTGGAGAAGCTGGGAAACTGCAAACCACAGGAGCCTTGGCGGGTTAAACATGGGGCTGTCAGTTCTAACCTATCAGCCGCTCCCAGGGAGAGGGGCAGCGTGCACACGGCTGCTGTCGGTTGCAATCCGCTCGAGCAGTGGGCTTGCGGTGGTGGGCTTTCTGGTGGTAGAGGGGCATTTCCGGAGTCCACGTGAACAAGGAAGGAGGCTGGCGGTGTTTTGTTTTGTTCGGGGCTGCAAGGTTTCTAGGAAAGTGGAATAGAAAGATAATGGGCTACTTCCACGCCCTTTGCTCCTCCTACGTGCACGTAGAACAAGAACACACAAAGTATATTTGGATAACGTCCATGGCCCTCCATTGCCCAGGTTTCACTCTTGGAAGCAACTGCGTTGTTTTCTTGTGTGCCCTTCCAGAGTCTCCGCCAGCGGTTCTCATAGCGTGGCCCTCAGAAGGTGGTGTGCTGAAGTTGCTCCTACTCAACCTTCCGACTCCCAGCCCCGGAGCCAATTCTGACTCACAGTGACTCTACCGGACAGAGCAGTTAGTGCTGCCTCTGTGGGCTTCCGAGCTGTCAATCTTGATGACACCAGAAAGCCTCGTCTTTCTCCCACAGGGAGGCTGGGGCTTTCAAACTGCTCACCTTGTGGGTAGCCGTCCAACTCGTGACCACTATGCCACCAGGGCGCTTCCCAAAGCTCAGTAGGGGTGCCCAATAACTATGAGTATGAGGGGGTTCTGAGACTGAAAGGTTTGAGCACGCTGTCCCAAGATACTCAGCGTACCTGGCAATGTCTGTAGCGTTCCTTGTGTCAGCGTGAGTTCCTCCAAGAGCCAACTGTGGATGGAGCAGCTTCTCTGGGTGCACACTGAAGGGGCAGTGAGTTGGAGACAGGCCAAAAGCCATGAGAGCAGCTTTGTGGGGGACCAGGCCCCCCAGCACAGGCACCGAGGAATGTGCCCAACTTGCACAGACTGATTTCTGACAATCGGGAGGGGGAAAGTTCTAGGATTCTCGTTTCACAATTGTCGAGAAGAAAGGGACTTCCAGAAACCATCCGCCACCAGACCCTCGAACATGGGGGAACCAGAACCGAGGAAGGTTCAAACACATCCAAGATCATCCAGCCAGGAATCTCCCGGCTGTGTGACAAGGAGGCCCTGGGGTGCCCCACGGACACGACAGCTTATCTAAGGAGGTAGTGATCAGCACAGGTGGAGATGGGAGGTCCTGGGGGAGAAAGCTGGTGCATGGAAACCTTCCCTTAGTGGAGGATGTGTAGACACCTGAAGATAAGAGGAGGGGGCTGAAGTCAGCACCTCAGGGTCAGAAGAGACGGAGCTGGGGTTTCTATAACAACCGTCCACTCACACCAGTCAACACGGGCTGCATGTCTGTATTCAGGGTGGGTCAATGCTTGGGATTTTATGATCTAGATGCAAATCATTTTAGCTCTAACACAGACCACCAGACGTTTTTGGTTGTTTTTTTTGGGGGGGGGGCCCTAGGGTGAAATTCTCCAGGGATGGAAGAGAGTGTCCTTAGAAAATAACCTTGTCAGTGTTGAAATGGGCATATCTTGATCTTCCTCACCACTTTCAGCTTCTAAAGGAAGACTTAACACCAGACCCCGCTCGCCTGCAGTCTCACACGCTGCTATTGGACAGTGACGGCAATTGGCAAGGACGCAAGGCAGCAAGCACCGGCCAGGCCTTCTTCTCTGACTTCAGTGAGTTCACCACCAGGCTGGTGAGGAAGGCTCCTAGGGCCCGTGCCATGCGTCCGGGGCTGAAGTGTGCCCACAGGCTGTCAACGGCCGCGTTTCCCACAAGTAGCTCACAGACCTTTCTTCCAAGGCACCTCTGTGTGGGCTTGAATACCGACCTTTCAGTTAGCACCCAGCCACGTTAAATGCTGTGGCCCCGGGAAGGCTCCCATAACCATTCCCAAAAGGATCGAACCAAAACCAACGCAGTGGCACAGCAACCTAGCTAAGGTTTGAGGCTAACAGCCTTTACAGAAGGAGCAGTCTCTCCTCTTGCTCCCGGGAGTAGCTGGTGAGTCTGAACTGCCAGCTCCGCAGTTAGCCCAATAGTGCCACCAGGGCTCCAAGCATCCTTAAAAAAAGCGTACTCACTGCCATCAAGGTGATGCCGACTCATAGCGACACTACAGGGCAAGGGTAGAACTGCCCTGTGAGTTTCCGAGACGGTATCTCTTTGTGCAGTTGAAAGCCTCATTTTTCTCCCGAGGAGTGGCTGGTGGGTTTGAACTGCTGACCATGCAGTTAGCAGCCCCATGTGAACCAGTATGTGACCCAGGTCCCTTCCCATAAGCTTTAGCCGTTGTCTATACCTTCTTTTCAGTTACTATGACATTTTGTATTTAAAATATTAAAAATATATTATTTGATTCTTTTTCACATCGGCAACCTATGTCTGATAATAACAAAGGGCAGGGTGCGAGTCTAGTGACACTGGTTATGATGTCTGTGTGTCCGTTTGGCCGGCCCTTGATTCACAGTGGTCTGGCAGTTATGCAGGGATGTAACTATGTAATGCTGTAGTCAACCCTAAACTTGTGATCTGATGTCGTCCCCTCATCCTCCCCAGAATGCCAGTCTGCACCCAGAACCTACCCTTATCAACGAAGGAAGGCTGTGCTGCCACCGGCCACTCCAGTACCACAAGCTGCTGCGAGTACGAAGGCAACCCAAAGATGAGGTGGATCGCGCCTGTCTTCACCTACGACGGCTACTTCTACCATATGAGTGGCTTCAAAAAAGCTCATGGAAAAATGAAATTAAAAACTATAGAATGTTTCCATGACATTTTAAAAGTCACTTCATACAAATGAAGAAGATAGCATCTACACAATTCCCCAGCATATGGCTTTAGAACCTTTATGGGCAGAGAGAAAGCTGTGCATTAAATTACGTGTCAAGATTCAAAATCAGTTACTCCTTATAAGCGGCCCTGTCGTGCCGAGGCCCTGTGTGTTCACCTGTCAGAGGCAGTCCTGGATTATGATCAGGTTCCATTCCAGGTCTGTCTTTAAGTCCAATCTGTACATAGGTAGGATGGGTTAGGAATAGCTCGCACCTGACATGAGTTAATCAAATGTCGTAGTACTTGGTGCACAGGTGCCTGGGTGGCGCAGGGCTAACACGGCTGAGATGCGGCGTGGAAGCCACAATGCTCTGAAGAGGGTGCAGCCGGTCCCTGTGGAGGTCTGCAGTCTTTGGAAACCCCTGGGGCAGTTCTCCTCCCCTCTACAGGGTCACTCTGAGCTGGAATCGACTCCACAGCAACAACTGTCCACGGCAACAACTGTGAGGGGGCCAGGGCCACGCAGTGGGAGGGGGTCACAACTCCTTAAAAACAACTCAACGGTGCTGAATTACATGCATAAAAAATATGCATGTTTCCAGACACACTAAAATATCTTTAAAATAATGCTTTGCGTTTTTGTTTTTTTTGCAAAGTACTGGCCCATTTGTTATTATGAACAATTTTTTTGTACTGGGCAAAAAAAGTATGTGGGGGAAATTACATTATCTTTTGACTCCACTTTTCTATAACTCATCCCCCAACTTTTTAAAGCTCCCCTTGTACAAGAGGCTGGTTTGTAACTATGGGTTGTATGTAAGCCAGGTGGTTCGTAACCCAGGGCCTGCCTCACATCAGAGTTCACTAGGAATAGCTCAACGACGCAATTTTTAAAATGCCATGAAGCAGCTGGAAGGAAATAAGCCAAAATGTTAATGACTTCCAATTAGGAAGATTATGGGTGCTTTCTTCTAGTTCTTTCTCTCAACTTTCCAAATAGTCTACAGTGAGCATATAGTTCTCTGATCATAAAAGGAACATTTCTAAATAAGAAGTACAATAATTCTTAATGCCGAGCCAAGTCATATTCTAAGCTAGAGCCATAACGAGCAAAACACTGAAGAATACATGCAACATGATATACCCACTATGTATGACCAACTGTACATGTGCCGACTGTTGTCCACATGTTTGCCACAATTCACAGGAGAGGGGCAGCAGAAGAGGAAGGCCTGGAGGCGATGGTGCCTGACATCGTGCGGCAAGGGTGGGCTCGAGCCCGGGACAGACTGTGAGGATGGTGCAGGGCTTGCAGTGTTTTGTTGTTTTGCATCAGGTGGCTACGGGTCAGAGCAGATTCAACGGTACCAGACCACATTACGAAAACAAAGCCAGAAAAAGAATATAAACCAAATCTTTCCCCCTTTAAAGCATCTCAAAAACCGATGCTTTCAGAATCACTAGAAAAAGTAGCCTATGAGGGTCTACCTTTCATTTACTTCATAAGGAGCTCTGGTGGCAGTGTTTCCTGCTAACTGAAAGGTCATTAGTTCAAAACCACCAGCCACTCCAGGGAAGAAAGACAAGACGTCTACTCCTGTAAAAGGTAGTCTCAGACTCACTGGGCCAGTTCAGCCCGGTTCTATGGGGTCACTGTGAGTTGGTTTGGGTCCCGTTCGTAACAGCCCTGCATCTTTGCTCCTCGGTATCGGGAAGACTGGTCAGCTCACACACAGCCATGTGTGCCCGAGACCATGAGAAGATCACGCTGAAAACGACGGAAAGGTAGCTTCCGGGTAAGTGCATCCACAGGTTTGACTGCAAACGGAATTATTTTCCATCAGAAGGAGACGACCTCCTGGGAGGGAAACCCAAAACCAACAACCCAGAACAAGTCTCCCAGACCAGGGGCAGACGCTGGAGGTTGAGGTGAAGGTCATTCGGAGGGGTTGGTAGCTGGCTGGGAAACTAATGGTCTAGAGGCAGGCTTAGTGATTCCACAGTGCATGAAAGGGCCAGCGTGCCGGGTTTCCAGAGGAGGGCAGGACGTGAAATGCGGGCCTTTCTTTGGCCTTCTCCCGTCCCTACGAATGCCAGGAGGGGCTTCTGCGCAGCAGCGCATGGAGCCTGCCTTCCCCAAGACCTTGAAAGGGACCACACTGGGCAACTGAAGAAGGTGGGCATGGGACAGAGAAAGGTGGTCAGGGGAGTGAACGGAAAGAGCTTTGGGGGCTACACAGTGGCTGGGCCACAAGCAGCTGAATGAAGGGGGGCAGGGAGTTCTTGTTAAGAACCAGGATGCGCAGCGATGTCACAAATCATGTCAGGAGGGGGGCAGCTGGTGTGGCAACTCTTTGGCACAGCCCTTTGCTCACTAAGGAGAAGGAAAAGTGCCCGTAGGCAGCTTCAAGGGGCCAGTGATACCTAACCTGTTTTCTACGCGGGAGCAGCCAAATCCTGGGATGTGGTTGCCTGTCTCTGCCTCACTGCTTCTCCCAGTGACCCTGGAGGTCAGGGTAGACACACCCTGTGCGTTTCCAAGATGGCCATTCTTTTTATAGGACAGAAAGTCTCATCTTGCACCTACAGGAGAAAGCTGAGCAGCGGGTGGTTCTGAACTGCAGATCTTGCTGTTAGCAACCCACTGCCTAACCACTAAGCCATGGGACGGGCAGGGGCTCCTTTTTGTGGAAGCTGGTTAGAGTCACCTTGTGGACCGGCCTTGAGCCACGCAGGAAGCAACAGGCCCAGAAATGGGAAGTGCTTGGGCTCCCTGAAACCTCCAGGTTCAAATCCCAGTCGGCTGACTGGATTCTGCCCTACCGAATCCAAAGCTGCAGGTTGGGAAAACCTCAGGTCTCTGAGGGGGCAATCCCCTTTGCTCCCTTCTCCGCTGGGTCACTGGTCTGCCCTCTGCCCTCCCTCCCTCCCCCAGAGATGTGTTTCCAAATGTCTGGTGATGCAAACTCTCCTTGAGAATGTGAGTCCTGGAAAAGGAATGTGACTGGAGCCAGAGACAACAGGGACGAGAGTCACAGACAAAAGGTCACGTAGTCAAGATGCCCTTAGACCATATCCAAGGCGACTTGAAGGCAACCCACCCCACAGCCTCAGGCGGCTGGATTGGGACCTCCACGGTGCTCCCTCCCTTTCCACAGCTGTGAGCTCTGATGCCGGGAGCGAGTCCGCAGGTCCTGTCAATTTTTTAAAATTAAATATAGGAAAGGGCAATAGTCAACATTCCTGCCGCGCCAACTCCAGTTCTACAGGTTTAAAGCCTCCCTCTGACTCCTCACCACAGACCTAAGGGCTTGCCCCTGGCGGAGACCTGCAGAGATGAGGAAGAGGGAAAGCAGTGGGGTGGGATCCAGGTGTGACTGTCACATCCCAGCCTTCCAAGGAGAACCCGGCCGGGGGGATCAGGCAGGGCTGCCCAGGCTTTGCCTTCTCCCTTCCGGTTGCTCCCAGTCTGTGGGCCTGGCCTCACATCACATGAACCGGACACCTGGCCAAATCGGCCACTGCGCAGGCTGAGTCTACCAGCCAGCCGTTGGATCTGGAAGAAGAGGGGATTCCCTACTGACCTGCAGTCACACACCAAGGCCCTAACCAGCTGTCTTCGGGCCGATTCTGAGGCGTGGGTACGCAGGCAGGAGGTTCTGAAAGTAGACCTTTAGCTCCAGGTGCCTTCGGTTGGACTAGAGCCATTTTCCAGGGAGCAGGAGGGCCCTGAGCCATTTGTCCCCGAGGGGCCCCACAGAGCCACACAGACTGGGGTAGAGCCCTGATGCTACCTGTTGGGCACCTAACCCTAGGCAGGGAGCCCCTCCATCCAGGGCTGAAGCTCCCAGAACCCCTGTGAGGAAGTGGCTGGCATGTAGTGCTCAGTCAATGGCAGCCGCCATCACAAAGCATTTAAAATGTGCACACATTTAAAAGGGTGTCTTAGCAGTGAATAGCAAAAATAAAACACCTTAAAGTTAAAAAAAAAAAGGTTTAGTTACTTTTCTAATAAAACCAAAAAACTTGGAATCAAGTAAAGTCTGCCCCCCTCCCCCCCGGGGCAGAAGACTGTGCCCATGCTGCCTGGGCTTCTGTGGCTGGGTCTGGGGGTGGCCTGACTGGCTGAGCACCTGGGGGCTTCTCAGAACTGGACACCCTCCTGTCTGTGGCATCCTGCCCATGGGACTTTCTGGGCATGTTCGCAAATTTGTTGTGTTTTGTTTTTTTTTTAATAAATCATATTGAATCTTCTGCTTTCTTTTTTTTTTCTTCTTTTACATTTTATTAGGGACTCATAGAACTCTTATCACAATCCATACATATACATACATCAATTGTATAAAGCACATCCATACATTCCCTGCCCCAATCATTCTCAGAGCATTTGCTCTCCATTGTTTTTTTTCAGACTTATCTGCAAATGCACTGTGGAGCACCCCAGTCCGCACAATCCCAGGGCCATTTCCCCTGGGTTCATTCTAAGGTTGTCATTGTCGTGGCCTTCCTGATTCGACCAGAGCACAAGGGCAGCAGCCAAAATTTATCCCTTCAGCAGCCAGGGATGCTCCACCGCACAGCAAGGCTGGCCTGCCATTTGGCGCCCGGACTTTCTTAGGGTACTGTTTTCAGAGTCTTCCTCAGCTGAGGGGTCCTATCCATGAAGTGGGCCCTGGCCTCACAAAGCCATTTCTCTCTCCACCTCTCCTCAGACATTAGCAGGAGGAGGAAGGGCTGGACTCGCTGAGACTTTAACCTTGGCATCGGAAACCAGGGCTCAAGGTGAACAGGAGGGAGGGAGAGCACATTCCCATCACACCCATGTGACTGGACAGTGGTGACTAATTTTCCTAGGAGGTTAGATACAGACTTTCTACAGTACTTCCCACTTTTTCAAGGGTTTTGTCTTGTGATCCCATGAGCTCAATTAGAGTTCTGAGGCACAGTCTGGTGTGGACGGACGGACGGACTGCCTGCCCTCCTCTCGGGCTCCCTAGTCAAACCAAGAGCAGAAAAGGCCCATAAATGGCTTATTCAATCGAGCAATCAGTATGCCTTATTAATATGGATGGTCCCGTTTCCCTGGCCAGACCAAACCCTAAACCCAACCTCACTGCCGTCACCCAAAGCGGACTCACAGTGGACGGCCCTAAAGGGGCAATCGGCCCCCGAGAGTTTCTGAGGCGGTCACTCTTTATGGGAGTAGGACACCCCGTCTTTCTTCCTCGGCGCAGCTGGTGGTTTCGAACTGCTGGCCTTGCAGTGGGCAGCCCAGTGTGTAACCACTGCTCCCCCAGGGCCCCTCTCACTGGCCAGCGAGAGTTGACAGTCAAAGGAGAGGGGAAGTGGCCACTGGATGAAAACGAAGCATGTATGAGCAAGGCCTTTAAATACGCTTTTCAGGTTAAGATTAAAATTGGAGGGAAAAACTACCCACAAAGAAACAGGTGGGCATGGTATCAAGTGGGCCATTGGCAAAACAAAGCCTATTTTGAAACAATATCACATGCTACGCATAACCTGCCACTCTGGGAGGGAACTCTCATGGGTGGCAGCCAGCACCAGAAACCTCAGAGGCACTGGGATGAACACATGCTGGGGACAAGAGATACTGAAGCACTTTTCCGGTCTAGAGGAGTAAAGAAACAGAGCAAGATGATGTTCACAAAGTGTTAAAAAAAAAATTAGGGTATGTCCATTTTTTTCTGACTTTAAAAAACATCATACATTTCCCCCTTTTTGGGAGGAGGGGCACAGTGTACAGTCCTGGTGGCTCAGGTAGTGGTTAAGCATTTAGCTGTTGACTGAGTGGTTGGCAGTTCAAACCTACCAGTCGCCCCGTGAAACCCCATGAGGCAATTCTTCTCTGTTCAATAGGCTCGCTGTGAGGGGCAAATCGACCTGTTTGTTTTTAAATGGGCACAGCTCTACAAATGTCAACACATGTATACATTTCAGAAACCATCATCAAGGAGAGGATAAAAGAAAAGGCCCATCCCTCCAAAGATCAATTCTACAAATAACTCTCCCAATTTACTCTAACCAAGAATGGAAACAAATGAGTAACAAGAGTGTAAAACTTGCTGCTGAGGCATTAATTATGACTCACAGCAATTCTACAGGACAGAGTAGAGCTGCCTCTGTGAGTGTCCGAGCAGAAAGCCTCGTCTTTCACTCTGCGATGAGATCGGTGGAGTCGAAGCTCAGACAACAAGGGCAGCAGCCATCATTTATCACTCGCCATCAAAAGCGGTGGGAAAAAAGTGCCAGGAAAGACCCCAGTGAATCCCAACTGTCTTTATTCTAACACCAAATTACTTTTGTAGGTGGGCGAGCAACCTTCGTGCATCATACAACCTGAGAGATTTACAGGGCACTCTCCACAATTTTCGTCAGTGTCAATAAAATTCTTAAAAGCATGATTTTCCCTTCCTCATTGCTTCAGGGCCTCTTAGGGAGCTCTCAGAAGTGGCAGGTGCGACATTGGCTGTTTCTCAGCCACTATTGAGATCCCGCCATTCATTCATTTAAAGCTGCCTGGGAGCCAAAAACGCAGCACTGAGGAATGAACCCCATGTCATCGCAGTGTCTGTGCAGAGACTTATGCTCCATTCAGATTCGGAGAATGGTCCTGTCAGCTAGCTGCCAACAAGCTCTCTTGGTTCTCCTGTAACTAGTCCTAGCAGCGATAGTACATAAAACTTTTTTTTTTAGATAGTATGTAAAACTTGTTGAGCAACTTGCCCAACAAGACAGCATCTCAAGAGAAGTTTTCGAGCCACGGATTTTCTACAGGCAAGCATTTAATGAGTGATGGACACACCAAGCTACTCGGCCAGCAGGACCTCATGGAGCCCAGCTTTCCTCTGCTGAGCAAGAGGCATTCATGCAGTGGAATTTGCATCAGCAGCTGGTATGCAAGGGCCCCCATGTGAAGTGGGTTATGCACCAGGCGGCTGGCAACCACAAGGTGGACAGTTCCAAACCACAAGACGTTCTCGTAAGTAAGACGAGGCTGTCAGAAACTCGAAAGGGCAGTTCTACGCTGTCCTATAGGTAGCTCCGAGGGAGTGGGAATTGTCTCCATGGCTACGAGTTTAAGTTACACAACAGTGGGTTTGCTTTTATGAGAAAGGTCCAAAATCCTGGCGAAATCTTATGGGGTGGGGGTGCCCCACCACCCCCCCCCCACCTAAAACTGCCAGGAGGCACAGGAGGAGGGCAAACAAAAGAATCTCCTCCACCCAGTTGACACAGCACTGGCCTGGGGGCTCGAGCCTGGATTCGGAGCGCTGCGTCTCTGACGTCCTGTAAGCTTCTGCGGTGGCAGACTGTTCTCAAGTTCAACACTGGCGCTACCTTGAGGAGGTGGAGTGGCTCATGTTTGGTTCCAGCACTGAGCCTGGCTAGCGTTTTGGGTGAGCCAAAACTACTTGAGAATGGCCGACTTAGCAACCAAAACGCGGCATGAGAACGAGTCCTGTGCTCGTCGGTCACACGGGCTTGCAAAAGCATTGCAGCACAGCGCGCTGATAAGGCAAGGGCAAAGTCTGCGTGGGGAGTCGCGTCCGCAATCGGTGGGGGCAGGGGGCAGCCACGAGGCGCGGGAGCGCCCCGGGCTCCAGCCCCGCAGCACAGGCCGCGCGCCCAGCAGGGGTGCACACCCAGGGCGCCGGGCCCGCCTCCGGCTCCGGCAGCGGGAAGCGCGACCGCGCCGTGGGCCGGCGGGGAGGGGCAGGGCGCCCCCTGGCGGCGGGGCCCGCGCTGCCTCCCCGCTCCCGGCCGCCGCCGCCGCCGCCGCCGCGGCGGGCCTGACTCGCTCCATTTGTAGACACCGGCGGCAGCGCCCTGCAAACGGCGGCTCCTCGGGCCTCCCGCTCCCCGCGCGGCGTCGGCCCGCAGTCCCCGCCCCCTGCTCCTGCTCTGACACCCCCTTGCACGCGCCCAGTCTTCCCCCGCCGCAGCCCGGCCGGCGGGCGCGCGGCGCCCACCGAGCACTCGGCAGTCTTCCGGCGGCTCCGGCCGCTCCATCGCCGCGGTCCGGCGGGGGTGCGCAGCCGGCGCGCGGCGCGAGTGGGGCGGGCGGCGGCGGCGGCGCGGACCGTTCCACTCGGCGTCCCCCCCCCGTCCCCGCGCGGCGCGGCGCGCGCGCTCCTCGGAACGCCATGGAGCCGCCGCGTTCCGAGCGGGCACAAAGGGGCGCGCGGCACAATGGGCGCGGCGAGCCCGTGGGCTCCCGCCGCCGGCTGCGGCTCGGCCCTGCGCGGGGGTGGGCGCTGCTCGCGGCGAGCGCGCTCCGGGCAGCCCCCCTTCGCCTCCCCTCCCCTGCGCCCGCCCCCACCCGGCACGGATGGTGCAGCCGCGCTCCCGCCCGTCCGCCGGGGGCCGCCGCTCCGCTCCGCACTTACCTGGGACGCGAGTTCTGTACTTTGCCGAGCGGGCCCGCGCCGAGTTTGGGCGCCACGTGGGGCGGGGGGCGGCGCGGGGCCGGGCAGTGGGGGCCTGGCCGGGGAGTTGCTGGGGGCGGCGGGCTCCGTGTATTTTCCCCCTGTCTTTGTGTGTCCGTGCGCTGCGCTCTCGCGTGACGTGACGGGACTCCGTGTGTCATTTCCGCACAAGGACACAGGAGCCCCCGCCGCAGTGGAACCACAAGCCCTCCGCCCCCTCCCCCGCCGCCCCTCCCCCTCAGCGGGGCACACGCGGGACCGGCGGCGGCGCTGGGGCGTGAGCGGCCGCGGCGGGGAGCTGGGGCGCGCGCTCCGGGGACGCCGGGCGCGCCGCTCCACGTGGGCCCGCGGCTAGGAGGGCGGCCGCGCACCCACGGCGCGCGCGGGCACGGCCGGGAGACCGACCGCGCGCCTGCCGCCCCCGGGTGATGCCTCCGCAACGTGGCTGCTCGGGCCCGGGGAGTTTGACCTGCGAAGCTCGTTCTTTTATTTTCCTGCCCTACTTTGTCCCCCCCGCGGGCCGCCGGCCGTCTCTTCCCCGGGCGCCCGCGCCGCTCCCCATTTTTGGCATTGTGGCGTGGCGCTGGGCCCCGGGCGGGCCTTCCCGCGCCGCGCTCGGCACAAAGGCTCGCGGCCCCCGGGGGCTTCCCGGTCCCGGCGGGCGGCGACGGAGCCACCGAGCGCGGCGGCCACGGCCGGAGGCCCCTCCCTGGGCAGGGGGGCCGCCCGCTGGGTGCGCTGGCGAGCGGAGGGACTCTGCGGGCGACTTGCACGCCCAGCGGTGAGGTTGGCGGCTCCGGAGCGAGGGCTCCAGAAGCGCGCGCGCTCCCAGACCCACACGCCACATAAACAAACCCACGGGATCGCGAGCTCTTAAAATAGAAAAGCGCGAGTCACCAAGTGGATACGCGCCGCATCCCTCCACTCCCCACTCCACGATTGCACTTTCCAAGTTGCAAAACACGGCACCTACCACCTCGGGCATTTTCTCAAGTCTAAAGCCATGGTGGGGGGCCGGGGGGGGGAGTTAAAGAAGCCCAATTCGACCGGTCCACCACGTCGATAACGCGGGCAAACAATGAGGGTGTAAATTTTGAAAACTAATTTGCTGATCGGAGAGAAGTATAAAAAGAGGAAAATGCAAATGATCCCATCTGCTACTCACAGCTGACTGGCTGCGAGAGGGGACCATGTGGCCAGCCCCGCGCGGTCAGTGAATAGGTAAAATTGATTTTAAAAGAGGGCATATGCCGGCTCATGGCAGCCCAGTCGCGGAGCAGGATTGAATTAACATGTAGTTGGGGGTTCTTCGTAACCTCTTCCAGACTCCTCCAATTGGGAATTTAGTAAGTAAGCACGTTCCTTCCCCCTTGGAGTTTGAAATCAAGAGCCAGAAGAGTGCACGTTATCTAGGACCTCGGAGGGGAACCGTCTACAGCAACATTTGGATGGCAGACCTAGCGCAGTCCTTGCTAATTATTATGTAAAATTACCTTCCGCCCAGGAGGGCCCGGGCCCTGCACCCAGGGGTTGCTTTATAAAAGAATCTATAGGTGCTCAGTGTCATTCAAAACAGGATGATGGAAAGAATGGGCCCGAGATAGCAGCTCTTCACATTCAAAAGGCTTGGCCCGCTCTATCTACATTTAAAATGGGCGGAGGGGAGGAAGGGAAGAGGGCGCGGGGGGAGGCTGGGGATGGTTAATTTATACAGTCTCAGATGACTGAGCTGACTGAGGCCCTTCAATTCTTGTCTGGAATGTGACTTTGATACGTTAAATAACATGTATGATACAGTATCCCGCGTCACTTCGATACCATGCAGCAGTTTTATTCTCCCCTTCAGTTTAATGTGACAGCACAAGGATCAGGATTTTTAAAAGTTGCTTCTCATTCCTTGCGTTTTCCAGGACTCCCCTGCAGAAGAATTGAAGCGGTTAAAAGAAGCTGTTAAGCCACTTAGCATTTAAACCACCTGGCTGAGGTGGTTTAAACATGTAAAATAAAAGGCCCGTGCTAATTTTTTTCAGTAAAAGGTGATTAGACATAATGTTTCTTGTGAATGGATATCTTTTAGCCAGCCATTCACCGTGACAATGCAGGCATGGGAGGCAATGGAATGAAATTATAAAAATGAAAAAATGAGTGACTTCTTCTGGGGGGGGGGTGGAGGGAGAGAGGTAGGGGGAGTAAAGGACAGAACTACCGTCCCTACCACTAAAAAGAAAAATTCTGTCTACCTGCTGTTTGGAAATATTACCCAGGGCAAGCAGCCAGGCTACGCTGATAAAGTTGCCTTCCAAAGGGAACTCTCAGAAAGCAACAGACTGACCTTGAGGACTATTATAAACACACCTATCTGATATTTGCTAAACTGGGTGAGTTTACCAACAAGGTGAGCAGTTGAAGTTGTTTCTTTGTCTTTTTAATGGGGAGCATTGCTGTCTAGGAAAGACAAGTACCTATCTTCCAGTGGTTTTGCATGTGTATGGCAGTGATTGTTCCCTTTCTGGGAAGGAGGAAGAGGAAAGGTGCCTGAGGGTGAAAATAAATGCAAGGAGATAATTCTAAGTGTAGAACCTTTTAAAAAATGATAGTTCATTGTGATAAGAGTTGTATGAGTCCCTAATAAAATGTTAAAAAAGAAAAGAGAAAAAAATGATTAGGGCAAAGACTGTACAGATGTGCTTTATACAATTGATGTATGTATATGTATGAACTGTGATAAAAATTGTATGAGCCCCAATAAATTGTTAAAAAAATAGTTCAAGTATCCTGTTGCTTGATAAACATGATGCCTTGGGAAAAAATATAAACATGATAAGATGGGAAAAGGAGTGAGCATAAAAAATACAACTTAAAAGGGAAAAATATATACATAATTTAACTCTTAAAACAGTCTTAAGAACTGAGTGGGAGTGACTTCACGTTTCCCAAGGATATGGGTACTGATCTGAAAAAAGCAACCAGAGTTCTAAAAGTGGACTTGATGTGAAATGTTCTTGGAAGTGTGCATTTTACAATACTTCCGATTAGAGCTGCTGGAACTGATCTAATGGACCCCTTTTTCCATGTTACCTGACTGAAACTAGCAAAGGGAAAGGTGATCATTAGCTAAATAATGTCGCTCATAAAACACTAAAGCTAAACATTTGGCTGGTAAATTCCATAGCATTTATGAAGGGTAGGGTAGCTATATTGGACATGTAGATAATGACGAGTGGTAGACAGGCATTAGATTTCAGGTCTCTTTTAACTATTACTCTAAAGTTTTATCATTGCTAAATATATTTATTGTGGCCAAGACAATATTTAGGATTTTTTTTCAGTAGTCAAATCCTAAAAGAACGCAACGGATTTCGCAGTTACTTGTGAGACATTTCCATTCTATTTCTTGCCTGCTGAGTGTATGGTGTTGCCAACTCTTCAACGTGAAACAGAAATAGTTGGCAGATCTGGATTCCATGAATACTCCCAACCGCACATTAAGAGGTGTTTAGGGTACAAGAGACCCGAAATCTGAAATACAATTCAAGAACAACATTCATTAAATCTTTTTTCCCCCCCAAAGGGGTCAGACTTTATTATTAACATTCGAATTTTTTGTAAAGAAAAGAAACAACCAACATTTAGGGCTATGTGAAAAAACTCCGGCTTTGTACAGGTCAGTATTCCCATCTGAGCAGTGCTCTCTCCCGTCAGGCGTAGCGGCTGCACTTGTCCGGTGTCCCTTGGCAGATGCAGCCCTGGGCACGCATGCCACAGGCAGCATGAGCAGCAGCTCTTTTTGCAGGACGTGCATCTGCAGTCTTTGCACTTGCAGGAGCCCGAGCAGACTCAGGAGCCAGCAGGAACTCAGGAGAAGTTGGGGTCCGTGTCCAGGGAAGTGAGGGCAGAAGGCAGGTAGGTCAAGAGGATGAGGAGCAGGTGGAAGGCATGATCTGTTCAATGTTAAACAGGACAAAGTCAGGACAAAGACATCATCTGAATGAAGGAGACCATGAGCAGAAGACGTGAAGGCATCCCATCGAGCGTTTACTGACATTCCAGGACATAAAAGAAACCTGGAAGGACAAAGGAAACGGTCCCTGTCACAAAAGCATGATTGCTAGCAGATGATTTACAGCACATCATACTTACAGGTGGGCTACAGAAATGGGAATGGGCCAATAATTGGGACACTGACTTACATTATGTTAAAAGACTTTATGAGATTGGTCTAGGGCCATCTGACCAAACCAGTCAGGGTAGTAGAACTCATGACTCTGGGACCCAGTATGCTGATCTCCATCAAGAACACACCCAAGCAACCCCTAAGGGAGAAGGCCCCTCCCAGGCCTGGATGGAAGTAATCCAGTTAGCAAGGCACTCTGCCTGAGGACTGTTCACCTTCCTTGTTAATGGTCTGGAGGAATCAATAGAGGCTTAATCCACACAAGGACTGTGCAGGTAGATGTTGGGCTTTCCCTGCCATTCGTGGCCAGCGAAGGGGGAGCTCAGAGCCTTAACTCGCAGACAGTTTTCCCCTATCATGGATTTCATTAACAACCCTTTCATCGTACAGGCTGGTGTGCTTCTTCCCTGCAGACTTAGCTAACATCTCATTTAGATGGCTACTTGTTTTAAATCAGACCTCTAAAACCTACCTACAATGCTGTTCTTTCTGATAGCCAGGCACCATCTGATTTCTTCATCACACTCTCTACAACACCCATATCTTTAGTGATCGCAAGGGGAAGTAGCCAGCAGGGCCACATCATAAGAACCAACTGTCCTCAGATTAGGACTATCAATTTAAGTGGAAGCTCAAAATCCAATCATACATCTAAGGTTAATATGCACCTATGATCCCTTACAGAGGCAGCCTTATCAGCTTCTTGAGAAATAATGCAAGAACCTCCATGAGCCATTTAGTCAAATAAGCTAGCAATGGTGAGGACTTCAAGATACTAATGAGAAAATGAAACTATGCACATATATGTGTGTGTCTATAAACACGAGGGGGTACACACACGCACACACAACCAGAAAAAGCTCTGCTGAGCAGAGCAAAGCATTCAAAGTGTGCATTTTTCCCGCTCGGTGAGCATCAGCAACTCACTCTGAGTGAGTGCACCCAGTGGCATTGCCTGGGAAGGTACTCTCTGGTCACTGAATTTTTTCATCACAGCAGATTTGCTCAAACCTCGTTTTTTTGGTGTGATGGCAATTTAAGAGAACATGCGGCTGTGAAATTTAGTTTCCTGCTCAGGAAAAATGCCGCAGAAACTGTTGTGATGTTGAACACAGCTTATAAGGACAGCACCATGGGGGGAAAAAAATCAAATGTATGAGTGGTTTTCTCATTTCGTGAAATGTGAAATGTCGATTGATGACAAACTTCCATCCAGACATCTGTCAACTTCCTGAATGGAGGGAAATGTTGATAAAATGCATGCATTTGTCCTCAAAGACTGACAACAAAGGACCATTGAAGAAATAGGGATATTATCTGGACTATCTTGGAGCTCAGTTCAGGGAATTTTAATGGAAGATTTGGGAATGAAAAGGGTTGCTGGAAATTTGTGCCTGGGCTTCTGACTGACCAGGAAAAAGAACTTTGAGTTGAAACATGCTGTGCTTTGAAAGAACAGCTCTGAAGCGACCCAGATGTTTTCCCAAGATCATAATTGGTGAAGAGACATGGTGCTGTTCTTATGACCTTAATGCAAACATCAATCAAGCCAGTGGAAGACGCCATAATTCCCTTGTCCAGAAAATGCTCCTTATGCGAAATCAAAGATCAAGACGATGCTCATTTGTTTTTTGATGTGAAGGGGATAGTGCATTTGGATTTCATTCCACCAGGTTAGACTGTTAATCAAGCTTTCAATTAGAGGTTCGGCAAAAATTGTGCCACAGTGTGTGACAAAGAGGCCTGCTTTGTGGCAGATGGGGCACTGGTTTTGCCACCACAACAATGCACCTGTTCACACAGCCATCTCAGTGTGCCAGTTTTGGATAAAAACAGCATGCCTCTCGTCCCATGCATGTGACCTGACCTCGCTCCATTGGACTTTTTGATTCTGAGAATGCAGATAGACATGAAAGGGCAGCGATATGACAAAGTAGAAGAGATTAAGGGGAAAAAATGAGTGTTTGAAAAACGTTTCCAAGAATGTAATCACAAATTTGACAAATTAAGTGTAATGGAGAGTGCTTTGAAGGTGATAGAGTTGTTTTGTAAAAAAATTTAAATACATAGCTTTTAAAAATTCCTGGGTTTTTGGGTATGCCCTCTTATATATGTGAAAGCGTCTTATTTTTATTTTTTTATGTGAAAGCATTTTAGGCTAAAATACACTGCAGGTTCATTTAGACATTTAAAAACCAAAGTGAAAGAACAATCTGCCAATTATTGGGCAGGCAAATAGCAATAGGGATTTGAACAAAGCCCAATGACTTTGAAGTCCATGACCTCAGGGTAGCAGTCCTCTGCCGCTTCTCACCCTGGGGCATTTCAGCTTCAAGTCCAAAGGAGAAATTCAGTTGTTTTAATGTTCAGTAGGTGTGTTTAAGGTAAAGTCAGATTCTCTTAATGGGGTTTCCACATAGGGCCCTCCCATGTCCTCACAGGCACAAAAGGTAAAATCCAGGTAGTCTATAGCATGAGACTGGAATCACCAAAGACAGAAAAGGAATTCAGTCCAAAATACTGAGAAGGATCTACCTATAACCTCCTCCCTGGGGGACGGACAGCGGAGATGTGGGTGAAGGGAGACGTCAGATGGTGTAAGATATGACAAAATCATAATAATTGATAAATTATCAAGGGTTCATGCAATGAGCCGATACCAAGGGCTCAAGTAGAAAGCAAATGTTTTGAGAATGATGATGGCAACAAATGTACAAATGTGCTTGACACAATGGATGTATGTATGGATTGCGATAAAAGTTGTATGAGCCCCCAATAAAATTATTTATAAAATAACAATACAAGGCAGATTCTCCCCCTTGAGAGTCTATATAAGTAATGTTAAGTGTTTTCCCCAAGGGCAGTTGACCAACTAACAGAATTGAAATCACTTTCTCAGAGACAGACTTATCCCCTCCGCTGATGGCCATGAGTTTCCATTGATAATCACTGAATGACATGGTAGGAGTGTCTTAAATTAGGGTGGCTGTGGGACGATGTTACATGGGGGACTCTTTGATCCTCTCTCCTTCCCCCCAAAATGAAAAACTCCAGCTAAGGTGAGGCCTGCCGGGAAGAATTGGACTTGCAGATGTAAACATAAGGGAGTGATAAGTGGCTCATAAACATTATTCACATCAGAACATGACAGGGCGATCAGACTGAATGATTGCTAACCTGCCCTAAACCCAAATAACGCATCTGCATTCTCTCTCTCTCATTTTGTCTGTTCCTTTAGCAGACTGAATTCTTCAAAAGAGCAAAATGTTCTGCTAGCTTTTCTGGACCATCATAAAAATTCAAAATGCCTTTTAGCACAAATGTTTTGTTTTGTGTTGAGGACCCAGAGTTTAAAAAGAACACCCAGGTGCAAATGGATTGCTCATGGTTCATTCCAAGTTCCACCAAGCCAGAGGGAGAACAGGACCAGACCAAATGTACCGTGAGGTATCATCTACAACTATACAACCCCACTGGCCGAAACCTCAGATAGTAGGTGAACAATGCACTTGAATATGAGTACTGGAACATTCGCCTGTTAAGATTAAAATTCTCTCTCTTTGGAACTCAGCAGGAAATCTTACTGTTATTCCATTTTGTTACCCATAGCTCAAATCCCATTAGCCTCTTTGGTCATGATTTTTATGAATTTGTTCAATTTGCTACAAACTCGCTCTTTGCTGCATCTACTGCAAGAATGAAGGCCAATTTCAGCATCCAGACTCTCCACATTCCCGAGAATGTCTACATTTCCCTGAAGCGGCTCAGGGTCATTGTGAAGGGCCCCAGAGGAACCCTGCAGAGGGACTTCAATCACAACATAGAAAGCAGCAGCCTCCTTGGGAAGCAGAGGCTTCAAGTTGACACATGGTGGGGACCTAGAAAGGAACTGGCTACCGTCCGCACCATCTGTGGTCATGTACAGAACATGATCACGGGGGTGACACTGGTGACACGGGTGTGACATCCGATACAAGATGAGGCCTGTCTATGCCCACTTCCCCATCAACATGGTTACTCAGGAGAATGGGTCTCATTGAAATCCGTAACTTCTTGGGTGAAAAATACATCCGGAGGGTTTGCAGGACAGGTTTTGCTTGTTCCTCGAGCCCAGAAAGATGAGTTCGTTCTTGAAGTAAAACGACATTGAGCTGCTGCAATTCAGCAAGCCACCGCAGTTAAAAACAAGATATCCAAAAGTTTGGGGATGGCATCTATGTTTCGGGAAATGAAACCGTTCAGCCAGGCTGAGGAGTAAGATCTAAGAGGTGTCCAGCTACAGTCTAGATTCCTTTAGTCGTGGCTGTGATGCTTTGGATCCAATCCAATAAAATTTATGTAATGAAAAAAAAACTTTGCTACTAACTCAAACCTCACTGCCTTCAAGTCATTCTGACCATGGGGCAAGGTAGAACGGCCCTTGTGGGTTTCCAAGAGTGCAGCTCTTTATCCCAGTAGAAAGCCCCACCCCATCTTTCTTCCAAAATTGCTAATAGAAGCTATTAATTTGAGAGTCATGATACTTTAAACCCATAAGTGAAACCATTTGAGAGAAACAAGAGAAGTAGTTACTTACATACAGAGAATCCTCTTAAATGCCTAGAACCTAGCTGTTGTTAGTTGCCTTCATTCGGTTCCAACCCACAGCAACCTTGTGCACAGCAGAAGCAAACACTGTCCGGTGCTTCGCCATCCTCACCACGCCAATGTCCTTCCGTTCATTGGGTGTTCAGTGTCGGACAAGGTTTCAAAGTTATGCATGAAATTTTCAGCAGCTCCTTCCTCCAAAGTGGGGAGCTAAGTCCTGTCGTCTATTCTTAGCCTTGAAGTCCCCCTGAAACCTGTTGACTGTGAGTGACCCCAGCCGGCACCTGACATCCCAGTCTCACAAGCCTCCATCCTCGCAGCAATGCACAGGCCACCGCAGTACAATAAGCTGACAGGCAAGTGATGAAAATAACCTGTGGAGACATTTAATCTATTTAGTCGCTAATTTCTCTTCTGGATGAATTTTGAGATCGGTTGTAAGTCATGGACCCTGTCACTTTCTGGAGTTTTAGAAATCTTGCCTTAGACTGATGGGCTCAAGTTCGGAATATTGGTCCTTTTTTATAAGAGTCCATTTTTTGTTGGAAAATTTTTTGGTCAAATGTCTTATCAGGTTGACAAAACTTGATAAGGACATGCTTAATTCATTAGAACTATGCGTATGTGTTTTGTTTTGTTTTTTATGAAAGACTTAATTGGGAAATGTCCGAACCAATGCAAAGTCAAACAAGGATGATTAAAAGTCAGGGAGGATTTAGACCAAAAGGAAATACCTTAAAATGCATTGCTTGAAGTTTCAGAGAAATCTAAGGCACTAAATCTTCTGTTTGTTGTTTCTCAGTTTTAGAACCGAGAAACTTTTGGAGTGATCTACTTGCAATCTTTTTCCACTCCCCACTGGCCCAATATGCTTGGTGTGATGATTAACATTTACATTTATGTTATCATTATCAAATTGCCATGATGACAGGCGGTGAGTCCACTTCATCTGACCCACTGATGGTCCTGCGGCTATTTTAGTAGAAGCACTATCCCTCATGTAACGCGCTTGGTCAAAGATTCACCAGCCTCTTTCCATCTTATGAGTAAATCCACCAAAATTGAGCTAATATCATAAAAGTTTTAAACTGTTTCATTGTTTCTAACCCAAAGCTAATCAAGCTCACTTCCCTTCAAACCTTCTTTTTTGGCGATTAAAAAAAAAATCATTTTATTGGGGGCTTCTCAAACCTTTTACAACTTCTCACACACCGGAAAGTTAGCCTTAACTGTCTTTCACATACTGGTATGAGCACGTGTTCTGCACTAGACAAAATTTTCTTTTTCCCTCTTAAACAAACAAAAGGCAAAAACTTACTACCAGATATGCTGTCTTGTTAGCCTTTCAGCCCATGTTAAAACGTTTAACTCTTTTCAAGTTGGTCTTCATTCAGCAGACACAGGCAAGTTAAGTCGGTGCGTGCAGGTTCACCACGCTATCTATGACTGCTATATTTCAATAACAGATATGAAACATTTTAAATCAAGAAAGATGTACCAACCTGAAAAGGTATCAGAGTTAGAAAGGTGACTGAATTATGCCTGTAGGTAAGTGGATAGACTTGGGGGGAGGGGGTGGCAAAGAGCACGTCTTATTATTTTTCCTCTCTCTTCAGTTTTATTGGCACATAATCCACATCATATAATTCCATCATTCAATCATGTCAAGAAAAACTGTACAACCATTACCACAATCAATTTCAGAACATTTCAAACCATGGCGGAAGGGAGACAGTAGTTGGTGTAAGATATGAAAATGATAATTTATCAAGGGGTCATGAGGGTAGACGGGGGAGGGAAAAAAGAGGAGCTGATAACAAAGGCTCAAATAGAAAGTAAATGTTTATAAAATGATGATGGCAACAAATGTACAAATAAACTTGATACAATTGATGTATGGATTATTATAAGAGCTGTAAGAAGCCCCAATAAAATCTTTTAATTAAAATTAATAATAAAAAATTTTAAAAATTAATAATCAATTTAAATACCACAAAAAGAGAGAACATTTTCTGCCCCCCTCCCTTCCCCCCCCCCCATTCCTGACTAATTCACCTTTAAAATGAGCGGTGGAATCACATTCCGTTCTAGTGCTCCCTCCCTCCCAGTGGAGCTTGTATTAACTTTAACTGCAAGACACATGCCTTAAAAAATCATTAGTAAAAACCGAGTTTGGGGTAAGCTGGGTGAGGGGGTTGTGCTTAATCCCTGTGTGCTGGAAAAAGAAAAAGGGGGAAAAAACAACCATTTAGTGGAATTGGGGGCAGGTAAATCGCCCACACCATCCAATGGAGTGGGGGCAGGGGGAGGGCACGGGAATGAAAGGTTTTGAATGAAAAGCCACAGAGAATATGTGCTGGACAGTTCTCCTGATGTGTAGGAGGACTATTTAATAATTTATGTCAGTTCGAGATTGCAAACACCAGCACTGCCATTAGGATCTGATTCTAGCTGAATGTCTGGCTTGCACACAGTGTTTTGCAAAAAGAACTATTAGGGAAAGTGGAAACTGCTGTGCTCCCACTCGCCATTGCAAACCCTGGAGAAAACATGCCAATCTGCGCGCAGCTCCTTCGGGTCTGCAGTGCTGGCTCCAGGCTCTGTGGCCACCAGAGCCCAGGCGCCCAGAGGGAAGCCCACGGGCCTGCCAGCAGTAGTCCCCACGCAGATCACACACTGACAGGCAGGACAAAGGTACAAGTGGAAGCTGGCTTGATTTCCAGCCAATGAGAGCGCATTAAAAATGAAAAAAAATCAATATATTCTGCTCTGGCGGGGGGGGGCGGGGGGAGGCACTAGGAATCCGAATTAACTCGATACCAGTGAGTTTTGAATAATTGATCCAGTTCTACAAAAGTCTCCTGCTATGCACCGAAAGACTCCAAATCAAATACTGGATGTTTCTCTCTCTTTCTTTTTAAAATTAGCTTGTTTGACTTGCCAACAATTGCACCCGAATGGAGCCCCTCATGATAATGAGCTAGTAGTTGCTAATGGGTGCCCTGCCATCAGTTCTGGCTCACAGCGACCTACCCTTCTTAGCAGGGAAGGCAATGCTGCTGGTGCGCGCCTCCCGCACAACTGCTGCTGTGTTTCAGCCAGGTGTGAATCCCGCTGCCTGTTGCCACCCTTTGACTTTACCCAGAATGGCGTCCTTTTCCAGAGACTGGACTCTCCGGTTCACATGCCCAAAGTGTGCAAGACAGTAATTCCACTTGTAGCAATCCATCCCAGAGAAAACCTCACTCAAGGATATACGGACAAAATTGTCTGTTGCAGGAATGCCAATGTCGGTGGTAGTGGGGTAGGGGAGTGTGTGTGTGGAGATCTTGGAGAATGTCCAGTCAATGAAGCATGCTGTTGCATCCTGTGTAGCCTTTGGGAAGACAAAGATGGAAGGTACTCTTATGTTTTTATGGATACAGACTAGTGTCTGTGATACATTAAATAAAGGAAAGGGAGGCAAGGGCTTATCTAGAGAGAGTGGCGTCTATTTTTATAAGAAAGAATTCAGCTAACACATGGATTGAGGTGCCTAGGAAAAGGGCAGGGCAGGACGGGTAGCAGGGGTTACCCGCAGGGAGAGATTGCTAGACGGACAAAAGGGCTTTCCTTCTCACCCTCACAGTTGTGTGATGGTTGCATATTGTATTTGATTTCTCCCCCTACATTGAGCATCTACAAGAGGGAAATTTTATGGGAAATTTTAATTTTGAGGCTGTTTTCCCACGAACTTGTTGTAGCCGGCCACCGCCCCCCCCCCCCTTGTATTACCTGGGTCATCTTTTCCCCCTTCCGAAGACTAAACAGTGGCTGCCTATGGGGCACAAGAGTGATACTAAAATAGACACTCAAAGTCCTCCAGAGGAGCCAACTGGTGGCTGGCATGTGGGCCTCAATTTACCCTGGTCCCTACCACCCCCTGCCTACTTTAAATGACAGAGAAGAGACCCAGGTATTCATGTCATTCTGACGTGTCAACACGAATATCTTAAGAGGTGACTGTATCTAAGGATCGTGGCACTCTTTAAAAACCAATGGCCTTCCGTTCACTCGGTGGTCCCGGGTGCCCTGGAGTGCAAATGTGTGGCCCTTGGTGGTCTTCGTGGCTGTGAAGCCCAAGGCCAGGCCCTTCTGCTCACCCGCCCCCTGCAGAGTTCAAATTCCCAACTTTCTGGCTAACAGAGGAACACAGGCCACTCGGATCACAGGTGTTGCTGTGACCCTAGAGTCCATTCTATAAGGACATAGGGACCCTATAGGACAGAGTAGAATTGCCCAAGAGTTTCCTAGGCTGCCATCCTTGGCAGCTGGAGGAGTCCTGGTGGGTTACATGTTGGGCTGCGAGCTATGAGGTCAGCCGTATGAACCCACCCACAGTGTCCTGGGAGACAGGAGAGGTTTTCTGCTCATGCAGAGACTGCGGGCCTCAGTAACCTGGGCAAGCGATTCCACTCTACCCTAGAGGGTTGCTACGAATTAAAATCTGCTTGGTCGGTCAGCTCCCAGCGGAGTGCTTCCCTGTTGCCCGGACCAGCTCTTTCCTGGGACACTCTAGCTTCAAAGCCATAGGCATTATCTGCCAATTATATCCTTAAGAACAAGGAGGCAGAAGGAAAGGCACCTGGACTTTCTCACTATTACTTCACTATGGGTTCTCTTTTCAATGTTATTCTCATCAAAGGCCAAACAGGTTTTAAAAATAATAATAAAATCACAGTCCACCAAGGGGTGACATGCACAAGGCTTGTGCGTGGCATCATTTTATTCATTTAAATTATTCTGCTGCGCACACACCCACCCACCCCCAGCCTCAGCCTTCAGTCTTTAGTGGCTTCGAGTCTCATCCCATCCTCAAGAGGCCCCAAGGGCCCCAAGTATGAGTTAAAAGCCTGGGCCCTATTCTTCGGGGCACTTGGTTCTCAGAGACCTTGCTCACATGACTGGCCTTATCAACTTACTTGCCTGTTTTCCTGTGATAGAAAGGCTGTGCCAGCTTGGCTGGGCCAGGATTCTCAGTAGTTTGCCTACTGAGGCCTCACTCATGATGTGATCTAACATAAAGCACTCAGCTCCATGATGGCATCTCCGATGGGCAGCCCAGCAGTTGCGGGAAGATTAGGGGAGAACGCTACCCCTTTAAACAGGTCATAGACCCGATGCAATTAAAAGGACATTTCCTTCGGGGTGAGGCCTAATCTTGTATAAATTGGCACTGTTGAGAAGCCAGCTAACTTCTGCTGGGTTTGCATCCTGCAACTGGTTTGTCAACCTCCTGTTCTATGGACTTGTGCTAATGGCCTGCCACATTGCCTGCCAATCCTGGGAGCCATCAGCAGCTTGATGACCTTGCACTCATTCCATTCAGAAGCCACCAGCCTGTGGTCTTCCTGTCTTCTGCTTCATCAGACCCTGCAACTACACGAATCAGGAGAAGCCTCCAGCTGAATATCTGACCCATGCACGGACTTAAACCAGACTGGACTTGCCCATCTCTACTACTGTTTGAGCCACTTTCTTGACATAAATATCTGTCAGTATTGCTGCTTTTGCTTCTCTTTAGAACCTATATGAATGCATTTGCCAGCTAGAATGCAAACTCCCGGAGAGAAGGGCCGAGTTTTCCCACTGTGCCTCCAAGTGCCCGCACTGTGCCTGCGACACGGTGGACTTCCTGCCAGTGCTGGCTGAAGGAAGGAAGGAATGGTCATTCCCTCATTCGGCTGTTCCATTCCTTTCCCTCCTAAAGATTAGGAAACAAGGGGTCAAAGGTTAAGTGCAAGGATGCTCAATACACCACCTAGGCTGTTGTAAGGCAGGCAGGCAGGCAGGCAGTTAATTTGGCGCATGACTTGGGCTACGCGCCAGATGTCCCCATATCATTACCAACTCTGAGTAATAAACCTTCCAGCTCTGGAGAGCGCCCCTGCTTTCCTTTTTAATCACCGTTCTCACATTCTGTCTTTTCCTGGATGCCTTTGAGGACCGCCTGAGAAGAGTAGAACAGATCCGTCACCTAGTCCCAGACCCCCTCGGGGGAAGGAAGCACTGCTCTGTCCTACAGGTTGCTATGAGTCAAAAGCAACTCGTCGATGGCTGTGAGTGCGCGTGACAACCAGCCCGTCTTCAAACAGATGAGAAAAATAATGTCACAGGTATTACACAATTTATAGTCCACTTCAGAATTTAAAAAATAATTATTGCTGTGTGTGACAGCTGAGGTGGGGTGCCGACTTGGTTGGGCCCGGAATCTCATGCTTTGACAGGTAAGAAATAGTCCCTCCCCCAGGATGAGTCTAATTTAAGGCCATCGTTTCTAGGATGAAAGCTGCGATGAGCAACTGTGGCAGTCACCTAATCTGGTGTCAGTTTAAGGATTAAGAGTGTAGGGGTGGAGTCTAGGCTGTCAATCTGGAGATAGCCAATGAGACTTCTGTGTGGGCATGGCCTTCTCCTGAGAATTTTGAGAAATCTGGGACTTCCTCCTTGGAGGCGGAAGACACTGCTCTCTGCCTCTTCCTGGGAGACATTGCAGAAAACAAGACACATGGACGCAATCAGACCCCGGAAGCCGGAGAAGCCACAGAGAGACCCCCTGCCAGCGATGAGATGCTTCCAACGCCACTGGACCCAAAGACTTTCTCTCCACTGGCTTGTGATTGTCCTGCATTTGGCTTCATTGCATGTGCTTTGTGAGTCTGAAAAGGACTTATAGGTTGATATCGGGCATATGAGCTAATATCGGACTTATGGACTTGATCTGAACTGGGCTGGGATGTTTTCTCCATGTTCAATCGCTCTTGTACATAGACCTCTTTCTTATACACATATGTGTGTCCATGGATTTGTTTCTCTAGTCTACCCAGACCAACACAGCAGCCAATCAATTGGAAGGACGCTTCCTCAAGCGTGTGACCTGCTTCCAGTATATATGAATGTTCTGGAAAAGCATGCTAGCTTTTTGCTGGGTCCACATTCTTTATCTGACTCCTGGTTCTTTGGACTTGAACCACCAGCTGGCTAACTTGCCTGCCTATCCCGGGAGTCGTCTGTAACCTGCCATCTTACTTGCTGGCCTAAAATTCACTTGCCTCTGTAGCCAGAAGCCTGCTATTTGGCCTGCCAATCTTGGGTCCATCCGCCCTTGCAGGTGTGTGAGTCAGGGGAAGCCTCCAGCCTGACATATGACCCAATGACTTCGAATCTGCCAGGTTCTTCAACTGCCTGAGCTATTTCCTTTAGCTAAACCTCGCTGCATAAACCTCACGTTTCGTGTCTTCAGAGAAACTACGCTAAGACGCAGCTTAATGCGTGTCATTCATCTGTCGGTGTATCCTGCAGGGTCATGTTGGGCAGGTTTCAGTGGACTCTTCAAACTGAAGCAGACTAGGAAGAAAGGCTGGTGAGCTACATCGAGAACCAGTCAAGGAAAACCCTACAGGTCACAACATAGACATTTCGGACTTGTTTTGGACATATCATCAGGACTGATCGATCCCTGGAGGAGGACCTTGTGCTTGAAGCAGAGGGCCAGCCAAGGTGAGGGAGACTGTTAGTGACTCCACGTGGCCCAGTAGTTGCAAAATGGATGCAAATGGATCACCAATGGTGAGGCTAGTGCACGCTACTGGGCATTTCTTTCTGATGGACATGGGTCACCGTGACTTAGCGACAGCTCTCTACATAGCTACAAAAATCATTTCTTTTAGATTTATGTAGCACAAGGCTGCTCCCCATGAGGTGGAGAGGAAAGATGCTCCAAATGTCTGATTTTCCAAAATGCAACTCCCTTATCCCTGATATCAACCACTGACACCGTGCCTTAGCCAATTCCCGCACATCCTAGGACTCTGCAGTGCGATGCGAGTTTCCCCAGATCTCCAGAAGCGCTGAGAAAATGGTTCATGTGGCTGTCCAGCTGGTAAGTCCCAAGCCCAAAGTCCAGATGTCTGCCTGGAGGATCTGCCTCACCCAACCAAACCAGGGTGGCTGACTCTCAAGGTTTTGGAAGCTGGTAGAGTAGGTAAGGGGGCAGACTGCTGGCTCAAGTCCCCCGACCCAGAGGTCAGGCAGAGGCACATAGGACACAGGAGACAGAGCAAGAGGCTGACAAAACTGTTGGCCCAGCTACAGAGGTGAAAGTGAAAGTAGGCCTCTCTTGTTTAACCAGGCAAAAACCACACCGGGAGTCACCTCAAGATGGCTCCCCAAGTCCTGGGACAGCCGGGATGGAGGATGGCCGCTGGCATGTGATTGGCGTTCCTCGCTGGTGACGTAGCACAGTCTTCCACTCACGCTCAGTTGGGAAGTGGAGCTTAAAACTCAAAAGTTAGTGCTTGTTTTAGCACCGAGTGTAGACTACACCACAGGCGTAGAGGCTAGGATACACAGCACCTCACAGAATGGAGAAAGGGCCACATTGAGTCATGAACGAGGTTGCGATTTCATGGCTGGGGTCTGCATCGTATCTTAGATAGCACTTCTTGTGCTTCCTCCCCCTCCCCAATTAATCTAGTTATTGCAGAATCCTGGTTTAAGATCCCTAGTGCTTAGCTGCGGTGGCGGTTAGCTTTCATGTCTATTTGAACCTGAGTGAAAGTGTAGGTGGTTTCCAACCTGTCAATCAGGTCACAGCCCGGAAAGCCTCCATGGAGGTGTGGCCTACGTATAAGAAACCCCATCAGGGACTTCTCCTTCCTCTTGCCCTTTGCCTTCCTCCTCGCTGGGAGTCTGTGTCTGCCTCCAGGGGTGAGATGAGGAGAGCTGTGAGCATCCTGCCATGTTCCCACCAACCTTGCACACTTGACCCTGCACCCACTGGTCTGTGACCTCCCTGCCTCCCACTCCACATTTCCACATCACCAGCCTGCAGCTACGGGAGTCGAGAGGGCCAGGCTGGCATCGGACCCATGGATGTGAGTTGGAAGTGAAAGCCTGAAGTGAAAGGCAGGACAGGGGTCATGACAGTGGGGGCTGAGGAAGCCTCAAAGAACCAGAGGAATATTGTGTGTTTCATTGGTGCCATGCTGCGCCCTGGCTGACTCCTCCTCCTTATAATACACACGAGTGTCACTGGTTTAGTTCTTTCATCAACCCAGACTACTTACACAGCTTCTGCCCCAAAGGTCTCTTCTGTGCATGAACCGTCTTCCACTCTGAGATACAAAGGATGCCGTGCTCCCCTGCTCAGACCGAGCATTTCTATCCCCGGCCTTTGTTCAGGATTTTTCCAGGGTCATCTGGCCAACTCCTAGTCATCCTTCAATGCTCAAGGTTGGCCATGTGAATCCGCCAGCCATTCCATGGGAGAAGAATGTGTTCGTCTGCTTCGGTAACGGTTCCAGGCATGGAGACGCAATGGTTTCCATGTGGGACACAGCTGCTCTGCCCCACAGGGTGGCTATGAGTCAGGACGGGCTCGACGGGCAATGGGTTGAGTTTGGTTTCCACCAGGGGTCGAACGTCCCCTTGCTAGGCTCTCTTCTTATACTCATCAAACAGACAGACCTAATCTCAGCCGTCGAGACGCATTGACCCGGTGGCTGCAGCCCGGGCCGTTTGAGAGGATGGCGGTGGCGGCCTGACTGGATGGGCCTGGCACCTAAACAACCCCACAATCTCAGCCCAACGGGTAGAACTCCGGGGCTTCTGTCACGCGCTTCTACTCGACTCCAAGGAGCCTCAGAAGATGTCGTCTTTCCCGCTGCTTTCTGAGCCAAGTTTCCCAAGCAGTTCTTCCTGCTGTGGACACTGCAGCTGACTAGACCGGGCTGAGGCCAGAGCTGCTAGCAGCCACTCACAGCTGCTGGTGGAGCGAAGCCAGCCTTTCCTGGAGGCCTGGTGCCAGGGCTGCTAACTAAGGAGCCCTCTGAAGCACGTGGGGACAACCCGCAATAGCTGCATCTTCCCTCTTGTTTATTTAAAACCCTACATAGTGGTTTGGGTGAAAAGGTACCGGGAAAATGGGTTTTCCATTCAGCAATTCATCCGCCCTTTGCTTTGTGACATTGATAGCAGGCCCTACAGCATAGCAGCTCTCTCCTGTGTGACATTTCCCCCGGTCCTGTCTCAGTCTTCCCTGCCGTCGGAACTTGACCCCTGTGCTTGGTGCTACTTTGGGGCCCTACACGCTTATCTATTGTTAGGTTGAAAGTTGAGTGGGACAGGGGACAGGGTGGGATGGGCCCCGTGCGCTCAGTTTCAAGATCAGGGGTGCCGACAGCCATGCCTCAGGGTTTCTACCTGTCTCCATCAGACCACAAAACCTGATCTCTCTCTTTTTTTTTAATGAGTTTGGGTTTTGTTCTACATTTTTCTCCCACTCTATCTCACTGCCATCTAGCCAGTACGGACGTGTAGTGACTCTACAGCACAGGGTAGAACTGCCCTTGTGAGTGTCTGAGACTATAACTGTTTACAGGAGTAGAAAGCCCATCTTTCTCCTGAGGAACTGCTAAGGGTTTTGAACTGCCGATCTTGCCGATTGCAACCCAACTCAAACCCACTATGCCACTTGGGCTCCTCCCTGCTCTAGCCAGGACCCTCTGTTGTGAGCTCTTTCAGAGCTATTGGCAATGGTGGCCAGGCACCATGCAACTCTCCTGGTTTCTGGGTGGGGACGGCTGAGGTGCCTTGGTCCATAGGTCCTTTAAACGAATTGTCTTACCTGTGTCTTTGGCTTGCTTGACTCTTTGCTGCAGATGGGAAGAGACCACTAGTTATACCTTACATGGCTGCTGACAAGTTTTAAACTCCCAGTCAGTACTCACAGAGTCAAATGCAGAACCTTGTCTTTGAGAACTATGTTATACCAATAGACTCTGATGTCCCTGAGACCACAATCCGGATTCCCAAGGCCTGGTGAACCCTTCCCTCAAAATGTTTGGTAAGGGCTAAGAAACGCCCATGACTTTGCCTCTAGATGTTCTAGACATTCATGGATGCATGTGTGTGTGTGTATATATATATATACACATGAGAGGAAATGAAAAACGAAAATGGAATTGCACTGGGTGGGCCGGAGCGTTTGTACTAGTACACATTTTTCCCACTAGGAGAGCATTGAGCAACTCGCTCTGAGTTAGAGTACCCAGTGGTGTCTCCTGGGAAGGTTCTCTCTGGTCACAGTGAATTTTTTCATAAAAGCATTTTCACTTGAATCTTGTTTTTGTGATGGCCAATTTAAGAGAACAGTGTGCGGCTGTGAAATTTTGTTTCCTGCTTGGGAAAAATGCCGCAGAAGCCATTGTGGTGTTGAACACAGCTTACAAGGACAGCTATGGGAAAAACTCAAGTGTGTGAGTGGTTTTCTTGTTTCAAAAATAGTGAAATGTCGATTGATGACAAACCTTGTTCTGGATTCTATCAACTTCCTGAATAGATAAAAATGTCAACTCGCAGGGCATTTGGAGTTGGTTCCTGCAGGTCAGACTGTTAATCAGGCTTTCTATTGAGAGGTTCTGAAAAGATTGACTAACAGTTGCGACAAAAAAGACCTGACTTGTGGCAGATAGGGGACTGGTTTTGCCACCACACAATGCACTTGCTCACGCAGCCATCACAGTGCGCCAGTTTGGGGGCAAAAACCAGCCGGCCTCTCTTGCTCCATGCACCTTACTCACCTGACCTTGCTCTGTGCAACTTCTTTTTGCTTCTGCGAATGAAGAGGGACTTTAAAGGACAGTGATTTGCCGATGTAGAAGAGGGGAAGAAAAAAATGCAGGAGGTGCTATCAGACATCCAAACAGATGAATTTGAAAAGTGTTTTCAAGAATGGAATCACAGATCTGACGAATGAATGAAGTGTAATGGAGAGTACTTTGAAGGTGATAAGGTTGTTTTGAAAAAACAACAACGAGGGCAATAAATGTACAGATGTGCTTGACATGGGAATGGGGAGGGAGGGGGAAAATGAGCAGCAGATATTAAGGGCTCAAGTAGATGGCAACAAATGTACATATGTTCTTGACACAATGGATGGATGTGTGGATTGTGATAAGAATTGTACGAGCCCCCAATAAAATGATTGAAATAAATAAATAAAAACAAAAAACACCAAATGTGCTTGACACAATGGATGTATATGGATTGTGATAAGAGTTGTATGAGCGCCCAATAAAATGATTTAAAAAATGAAATACATCACTTTGAAAAAAAATTCCAGTTTTGGGTTTTTTTTCTTGGTAACCGAATATATATAAGAACCCCCCCCCCCAAAGTAAACACATTCATTGTCATGAGTCGATGATGATTCATAGCAACCCTTTAGAACAGGGTAGAACTGCCCTTGTGAGTTTCGGACACGGTAATTCTTTACAGGGGTAGAAAGCTTCATCTTTCTACCTCAGAGCAGCGGGGGGTTTTGATGTGCTGACCTTGTGGTTAAGCAGCCTAACGTGTTTCTTCCAACAGTCACCGTCTTCTGTCTGTGTTTGGTTTCTCCACTTACGGAACCAAAATTGAGCAAAGAGGGACACTGAACTCTTGTGTGAAAAACAGCAGCTCAGGTGTCATGCTCAGCGATGTCAGCACCAGGGATCTGGACCAGGGATTGGTGGGAAGTGTGGCCAAGTGGGGCGCTCATGCTTCACCCCAAGCAGAAGCCGTTTGGTGCTAGACAGGCTCAGCCCAATAGGGCCCCAATCTTCCAATCCAAGAGAAGCAGAAATCTGGATTTTCCCGTGGAAGGGCCACCATTCTGAATGCTCAGTGGCTCAAATTCACATGGCCAAGCAAAGCCTGTCAACAGAGAAGATCCAACCCATGGGCCTCTGGTTGGTGACTTGGCGTCTGGACCCAGGCCAGAGCCACATCTTTAAGGACAAGTCAGCCTCCCAGCAGGGTTGCTGGGGTGCCCAGGCGGCAGCCTATCATCCCTCCATCTTGTCCAGAGTCCAGAGGAGTCACCCACTGGCCTGCGTCTATCAAAGACATTGCCAATGACACAAATCCTCTCGCCATTGGGGCTTAAGTTGTTTGTTTTTATAAATCATTTATTGGGGACTTGTACAACTCTTATCACAATTCATCCATCCATCCATCCATTGTGTCAAGCACATTTGTACATTTGTTGCCATCATCATTCTCAAAACATTTGCTTTCTACTTGAGCTCTTGGTATCAGCTCATTGCATGAACCCTTGATCATTTATAAATTATTATTATTTTGTCATATCTTACACCATCTGATGTCTCTCTTCTCCGCTGTCTGTCCCCCAGGGAGGCGGTTATATGTAGATCCTCGTAATTGGTTCCCCCTTTCCACCCCACCCTCCCTCCATCCTTCTGGTATCACCACTCTCACCACTGGTCCTGAAGGGACCATCTGTCCTGGATTCCCTGTGTTTCCAGTTCCTAGCTGCACCAGTGTACATCCTCTGGTCTAGTCAGATTTGTAAGGTAGAATTGGGATCATGATAGTGGGGCAGAGGGGGGCGGGGAGGAAGCATTTAGGAACTAGAGGAAAGTTGTATGTTTCATCATTGCTACACTGTACTCTGATTCATCTCCTCCCCGTGACCATTCTGTAAGGGGATGTTCAGTTGCCTACAGATGGGTTTTGGGTCCCCAATCTACACTCCCCTCATTCACAATGATGTGATTTTTGTTCTTTGATTCCTGATACCTGATTCCTTCGACACCTCGTGATCACACAGGCTGGTGTGCTTCTTCCTTGTGGGCTTTGTTGCTTCTGAGTTAGATGGCTGCTTGTTTATCTTCAAGCCTTTAAGACGCTGTATCTTTTGAAAGCCGGGCACCGTCAGCTTTCTTCACCACATTTGTTTATGCACCCACTTTGTCTTCATTGGTTTAAATTTTAGAAACAAACGGTTTCTACCCATTTTCTCCCTCCACAGGGACAACAGGCCCTGATGTGACTATGTGGAGGAAGGGGAAGGAAGGGAGCACATGCCAAGAGAATGAGAATGGAGGTTAACATTGTGACAAGAGGGTGCTGCCACACATCCTTCCCAAGCCTATTGGACCCGAAGTTGCCTATGGAGCAGGCCCCTCTACATTGGACTCTCAGGAAGCACTGGGAGAATCTTTCAGAGGGGAATCCCAACCTGGCCAATCCATCCAACAGGCTTCCATTTGCCACCGTAACCCGCATGCTTCTAACCCAGCATCTTAATAGTACACTATGAGGTAGCTTTCCTTTTATTACATCAGCACCTTCTTTTCTTGATTCTGCCATGGACAATCTCTGAATTCAATAAGACCTTGATTTTTCTTTTTAAATGTAATAAATTGCAACACCAGTAGGAGTTTGGCCATTGGAAGACGTGTTCACTGAAACAATCCTAACCATATGACACTAGTTATCAATGACGTTGTCATTGGTGGGAAGGACACAAGTTATTACTGAGCCATTACTGGTTTAAAGGATGCAGCAACATAACCTTGGTGCCCTTGGAAGATGATAAATTTGGGGACAAGAAGTTCAGACTCAAATGACCTCTGTCCCATCATTTCCTTGGTGGTGGGAGGGAGACGCTGGTCTCAGTGTGATACAGTTTCCAGTGGGCAGGAGTTGGGCAAGACTATTAGAAATACGCCGGCTGAAAATCCTTCAACGGAACAACCCCATTACCCTCCTGACCTACATAATCAGCACAGAGCAACGAGGGACCATTGCCCTTTGAACCCAAGGGTGTGAGTTTGAGAGGAGAAGGGCCAGGGGAAGACAGCCGCAGGCACCCACTTCTTCCCTCTAAATATTGGACATTAGGCACGGAGGGTGCTCTCCGCCTGGCCACCACGACCAAGTATTCTGATCAGGACCATAACAGATGGGTCCTGACCGAAAAGGAGTGAGATGTGGGGCACAGCTTCAGCGTCTCAAAGAACCCACACTTCCTGGACCCATTTTGACAGGACAAATCCCAAGACTATGACGCTGAGATACTCTTTAAACCTTGAACTGGAACAATCGCGTGAAGTCACTTTTTAACCAAATACCAGGTTAGCTTAGAAACTCAAGAATGTCACCCTGGGTCATGTACTCTTGTGAAAAATGGCCTAAAGGAAACCAAGTGGATAACAGGTCCTCTAAAACACGGGGGGGGGGGGGGGGGCCGGAGCGGGGAGAGCAGTGAGACGAAGTCAATGGGAGCGAAGCAAGGAAGAATGAGCAACTGGCACAGTGTGAAGAGGCAGCAACGTCACTGAACAATGGTTAGAAATTGCTGAATCACAGTGGGGTTTCTTTCTTTTTAAGTCAAAAAGATTGTCACCAAGAATACAACTGAAAAGAGAAAAAGAGAGAAAGAGAAATTTTGAATGCTTTCCTCCAAAAGCTAACCCAGTCTCCATTGTAATAAAGAAAGTGGTAAAGTGGGTATGAATGGTGGGGCGGAGGGGACGTGACTCTCCGGGACTCCCACATTTAATGTTTCCTGAACTCTCGTTGTTGTCGGGAAGATTTCGATTGGTCTCCGTATATCATGAATGATGTCAACTTGGTACCCAGTGATTTGATGACATTTAAATCTAGAACACTGTTGTTGTTGGGAGCTTTGGAGCGGCTCCTCCCTCACTGAGGGAGCCTGTGGCCGCTTCTCCACCGTTCTGTCCGAGCCCAGCATTGGAACCACCGTGTCACTGCACCGGTGCAGGGCCTGCCTCTGTTTTGTTGACCCTTGACTTTACCGAGCATGATGTCCGCTCCAGGGACTGGTCTCCCCTATAACAGGTCCACGGTAGGTGAGATGACGCCTCACCGCCCTTCCTTCTAAGGCGCATTCGAGCTGTGCGTCTTTCGGCGGCAGCAGTCTTCCCCAGCCCCCTAATTCGGTGTCCATTCCTCTCGGGCTTCCTCATTCACCATCCACCTGGCACATGCAGATGAGGCAACTGCCAGCACTGTGGCTTGGGCCAAAGTGAGGCTTTGCTCTTCTTGACCCGTTCATGAGGTCTTGCGCAGCCAATCTGCTCAAGTGCAAGATGATGCGTGGCTTCTTGACGGGAGCTTCCCTGCATGTCGATTTCAAATCCAAGTGAACGGAATCTTTGACAATGTCAACCTTTCTGGCATCTCTCACGATGCTTATCGTGATGTCACCTACTGGTTGACTTGCGAAGAGTTTTGTTTTCTTTACGTTGAGTTGTAATCCACACCGAAAACTACAATCGTGGTTCTTCATCAGTGAGTGCTTCAAGTTCTCTTGGCTTTCAGCAAACAAGGGTGTGTCATGGGCATATCAAAGATTGTTAAAGAGCCGTCCTCGGATCCTATTTTGGATAGCAACTCAAGTACTTCATAGGATGCTCGTTGTAACCCCTCTTTATAAAACAGATACTTGCTGTGGTAGTTACATAATCTGTTGTCAATTTGAAACTTAAGAGTGAAGGGGGACTTCAACCTGGTGCTCCAAGATGTGAATGCAACAGGCTGGCATGGGGTAGAGAACCAGTGGAGAGGTCTGAGGAGCCGGCCCTAATCCCAACTAGGTGGACACTTGCCCCTCACCCAGAAGAATTTTTTTCGGAGGACAGCACTGAAGCTGCAGCTCCGGGAGAAGGACATATCTGATCAGAGCACACAGGAGCTAATGAAGGGGGAGGAAGAGAGAGTGGAGCACATCTTGGCCCACCAAGCCTTGAGGACGATATTCCCGCTCAGAGCAGCCAATCCACAGAGAAGACCACATGGCTGGCCTCACTGAGACATGATATTCCTCACTGACCCATAGTCATACAAGGGACAACACCAGAGACACAGTGTGGGAACTGCGCCCAATCTGATCCCACCACACCGCGGCAAAACACTGAAGGCATGCAATAGAACAGCAAGGGAAACAGAGCAATGAAGTCCCCAGAGAATACCAAATTAAACTCTGGGGCCAGGGCTTGGCACCCCATCAGACTTGACCAGAACACACTCCTAAAGGCCAACTGTCCTTGAACGAACTACAAGCTTTTCTTTTTTGTTGTTGCTGTGTTGTGTTTTGTTTTTGTCATTGGCTTTTTTGTTGTTGTTGTTTTGTTTACTTTTGTTGCTTGATTTTGTTCTGTCTTGTTTTTGTGCATGTTATTATCTCCGCAGGTCTGTCTAAAAAAAGACAGGCTGTATCAATAATCTGGAGGAGAAAACAGCGGGACTGATAGTTCCAAGGGGACACGGGAGAGTGGGAAGTGGGGGGACAGGAAGTGGTGTTAACAAACCCAGGAACAAGGGAACAGCAAGTAGGAGGCCTGGAAGGGCTTGATCAAGGGTAATGTAACCAAATTACTGAATTTCAGGAAATGCCGAAACCCAAATGAAGGCTGAGCATGATGGTGGGACCGGAGGAAAGTCAAAGGAAATGGAGGAAAGAGCTAGGAGGCAAATGGACATTTATAAAGGTCTAAATAACGGCATGTACATATATAAAAATATTTATATATGAAGATGGGGAAATAGATCTATGTGTGTGTGTGTATATATATATGTATATATATATATATATATGTTTAGCATTAAGGTAGATGGATATTGGGCCTCCATTCAAGTGCTCCCTCAATGCAAGAATACTTTGTTCTATTAAACTTGCATTCCATGATGCTCACTTTCCCCACACGATCACCGAAGAAAGCGGGTGCATAAGCTGATGGTGCCCAGCTATCAAAAGATATAGCATCTCAGGTCTTAAAAGCTTGAAGGTAAACAAGCAGCCATCTAGCTCAGAAGCAACAAAGCCCACATGGAAGATGCACACCAGTCTATGTGATCGAGGTGTCGAAGGGATCAGGTATCAGGCATCAAAGAACAAAAAAATCTTATAATTGTGAATGAGAGGGAGTGTGGAGTGGGGACCCAAAGCCCATCTGTAGGCAACTGGACATCCCCTTACAGAAGGGTTGTGGGGAGGAGATGAGCCAGTAAGGGTGCAGTATAGCAATGATGAAACATACAGCTTTCCTCTAGTTCCTAAATACTTTCCCCCTCTCACTATCATCATCCCAATTCTACCTTACAAATCTGGCTAGACCAGAGGATGTACACTGGTACAGATAGGAACTGGAAACACAGGGATTCCAGGACAGATGATCCCTTCAGGGCGAGTGCTGAGAGTGGGAGTGTGGAGGGAGGGTGGGGTAGAAAGGGGGAACCAATTACAGATATCTACATATGGCCTCCTCCCTGGATGGACAACAGCAAAGTGGGTGAAGGGAGACATCGGACAGTGTAAGATATGACAAAATAATAATTGATAAATTATCAAGGGTTCAAGAGGGAGGGGGAGCAGGGAGGGCGGGGATACAAATGAGGAGCTGATGCCAGGGGCTGAAGTGGAGAGCAAATGTTTTGAGAACGATGAGGGTAACGAATGTACAAATGTGTTTTACACAATTGATGTATGTATGGACTGTGTTAAGAGGTGTATAAGCCCCCAATAATATGATTTTTTTTAAAAGAGTGAAGGGGTGGAGTTTAGCCTGTCAAGCACCAAGTGGATAAATAGCTCGCTGGAGGTGGGACAGTCACTCACTCCCTGAGACATTCCTGTGGACAAGACACATGGAGCTACACTGAGCCCTGGAGCTGGAGGAGCCGTGTGGTGACCCACGCCAGAGCTGAGATGCTTCCACCGCCACTGGATCCACAAGACTTCCCACCCACTGGCCAGTGCTCTTCCTGCATTCAGCATCATTGCATATGTTGGGTGAGTCTGAAGAGGAATTTATAGACTGGTACTGGACATCTGGGCTAGTATCAGACTTATGGACTTGATCGGGACTGGGCTGGGATGCCTTGTCAATATTCAGTTGCTCTTGTAAATAAAGCTCTTTCTTATACACAGGAATGTCCATGAATTTGTTTCTCTAGTCCACCCGGACTAACACATTTGTGTTAACTGCATTTATGCAGCCTAGACAGTCTCACTCACCGCCATCAAATGGCTTTCAACCCCATAGGACAGGGTAGAACTGACCCATGTAGGTTTCCAAGATTGTAACTCTTTATGGTAGCCGTGTCAATCTCCCACAGAATGGCTGGTGGATTTGAACTGCTGGCCTGGTGGTTAGTTAGCAGCCCAAGAGGTAAGCACTATGCCATCAGGGCTCAGCCGAGATAATACTCATCGCTATCCAGTCAATGCTGACTCAGAGCACCCCCTGTGGGTTTCTGAGGCTGTCACTGGGAATAGAAAGCTAAGTCTTTTTCCCTAGGAGCTTCTGGTGGTTTCAAACACCTGGCCATGCTGACCGCAGCCCCACATCAAACCACGACACCACTGGGGCTCCCACTGCAGGTGGCAAAGGCCCTGTAGTCTAGGCTAACGGAGGAAGGGAGTCAGTTTGCTCAAGGCTCAGGTTCTTTGAGTTTAAGCAGGGACAGGCTCTGAGGGCTGAGCAGGCTGAAGGCGGGAGGTGAGAGCTTTGGGAAGATGTTCTGACCAGTTTTAAAGTAACAAAAGCCTTTAAAATGAAACAACTATTTACTGAGTTCTTTGGGATATTGAGAAACAGATAACCAAACTCCTGTGCCCATCGTGTTCAGATTACTCAAGGAATTTGATCGCGAACCCCAATATGGAACATAAAGCAGAAGCCTGCGCCGGCGTGGGGATGTGGGGTGGAGGCTCTGGGAGGAAGAATGAGCAAGACTGGTCGCTTCCGAGGGTGAGGGATGGAGACTGGCGGGGCAGCAGAGGCAGGAAACGGCATGTCAGATTGGGAAATCTATAAATAGGTCTGTGAATGAAGATCTCTGAGCTAAAGGTAGGAAGAAGTCACAATGTTAGGTGGTGGCCAGGTTGCGGTCTTCCTCTGGTCTAGCACCCATCATGGCAGCACCCAAAGCAGGCACCCATGACCGCGGCTGGCACAGGCTAGGGAAGCCCTGACCCCAAACGCCAGCTTGGCCCATGGCTGGTCTCCCCAACCTAGGCTTTTGAGGCCAAGGTAACTCAGAATCGGGGTGTCACCAGAAAGGGAGCTGAGGGACTGGAAATGGCACGAGTAACGGATCCTGGCACCTTTCAGGAGCCTCGCTCGCTGGTCCTTAGGGGGAACTCGACTGACGACACAGTCCCCACGCGGATGCAGAGTCCTGAGCACACTGAGAAAGGGAACAACGGAGACAGGGACAAAACAAAACAGCAAGAAGATGACAGCGACGATTTTATGCCTGTTGGCCACCAGGCGCTCACTCACAACCGTGCAACGGTTAATTCAAAAACCTCGGGCATTCACGTAACAGGGCCGATAATCTCGATAGATGGTTCCTCTTGACATGCCTTCCCTATTGTCCTGCTTGAATTTCAGTGAGTCTCCAACTAATACAAGCTTTTCTTTTTCAAAGCTTTTTATAGGTAACTAAAACACATTTCCAGTACTCAAAGATTCTGAAATATATATACTATGTTGTCAAGTGCTTCAGGGACCCTAGAAAGCAAAATATAATCTTAAGAAAATGAATATACATGAATATGAATATACATCTCAATATAATGTTTATTTGGCTCCCATTTCTAATCCAGCCCACGTGTGAGAACAAGGAGGAGCCCTGGTGGCTGAATGGTGACTGTTGGGTTGGGACCTAAGAGGTTGGCAGTTCAAAACCATCAGCCGGTCCGAGGGAGAACAACAGGGTTTCCAATTCCTGTAAAGAGTTGCAGTCTTGAAAATCCAGAGGGGCGGCTCTCTCCTGTCCTCCAGGGTCACTATGAGTCAGCATCGGCTCGATGGCAGGGAGTTTCGTTTGGGATGGGTGAAAACAGGGAAGACACAAAATTGGGAGTGTGTGTATGGCGGGCGGGGGGGACGGACGAGGAGGGGGTAAAGTTCTATGCTAGGGGTGGGAAAATGAGTCTTACGGTGGAGGGCAAGTGTGTGAAGGTGAGGAAATATAGATACATTTGTTTCAGAAAAAGAGGAGATGAAGAATGAGTCTCTGGTGTTCAGTATTTTCCCAGCTGAATTTCTGCGACTGGCAACTAGCTGGGAGATTCCTGACACCAGGGATGCTATGCTCCAAGTCCCAGCCTAACTGGACTCAGAATTGCCCCCAATAGAAACTACATGGAACAAACCACCACAAGGTGGCATCAAATCATAGCTGAGATGGGCAGGACTTGAGGTAGGGTAGCTGGACTCCCAGAATTCCTCACTAGCACGATGGCCATTTTGTTGTTAACTTTACCAAAATACTATAACCTTACATTTTGAATGACTCATTCTTTGGATCTCACTCATCCAGTTACAGTGGGTTGTACTGTATTAATTTATGGCAACCAATAATCGAAGCAAACACTCTTAACAGACTGTAGGCCCAAGGACGCTAAATTAGACATCATGCTGGTTGCCTTATATGCTTGTACATCAGCTCGTTACTCAACGACCTGTGAATATATAGATTATGGAACTTCCATTTTTATAGGTAAAATAGTCAAATTCTGACATTTTATATGGTTTATCCTAATAGCGATCATTAACTATCTTGCGAGTGTACAAGAGGGCTTCTGACTGTACTTCTTCCCAGACAGATTTGTTTGTTTTTCTGGCAGTCTCTGGACTTTCAGTATTCTTCACCAACACTATAATTCAAGTTCATCACTTCTTCTGTTGTCTTCCTTATTCACTGTGTGCTTTCACATGCCTGTGAGGTCATTGGAAATGCCATGGCCAGGTGCACCTTAGTCCTCCACGCAACTTCCTTGCTCTTCAGTATTTAATGTAGATTTGTCCAGGGCAATATACGATTTAATCTCTTGACTGCTGCTTCCATGAACATTGATTGTAGATCTAGGCAAAATGAAATGTTCGACACCCTCAATCTTTTCTCCATTTATCATTATGTTGGCTATTGGTCCAGGTGTAAGAATTTTCTTTTTCTTTACATCGAGTTGCAATTCACACTGCAGGTGCAATCCTTGATCAACAGTCAAAACCATGCAGGGCTCAGATCGAAGCTGAAGAATATGAAAACAAGTCCCTGAGAGTCAAAATACGGCATATCACACCTGAATTTAGAGACCCTATCAGGAACAGATTGGATACATTGAACGCTAATGACCAAAGACCAGGTGCATTGTGGGATGACATCAAGAACATCACATGTGAAGACAGCAAAAGGCTATTAAAGGGCAGGAAAGAAAAGGCCAAATTTCAGCTGAGACTCTGAAACGTACTCTTGAACACAAAGTTTTGCTACACAAAACTTGCTGTAGCAGGTACATAGACAAGGAGCTGCCAGAAATATAAGACTGGTTCATAAGAGGATGTCAAGTAGATCTTGGCTCCAAGTAGAGAAGACCAGCACGATGTGTACTTGTGTTTCATTGACTATGTAAAGGAATTCATCGGCGTGGGTCATAAAAAGCTGTGAATAACATTGAGAAGAATGGGAATTCCAGAACACTTAACTGTGCTCATGCAGAACCTGTATGTAGACCAAAAGAAAGCCATTCAAACAGGTCAAGGGGATGCTGTGTTTTAAAAGCAGTTAAGTTTTATATCAGGGTTATAGTCTTTTACAATTCTTAATCACTTGTGTGCGATGCAAATAACCCAAGAAGCTGGTCTTCATGAAGATGAACATGACGCCAGGATTGGAGAAAGGTTTATGAACAGCCTGTGACATACAGACTGCTACCTTACTTGCCGAGCCCCAAGACTGGACGCACTTACTGATGAAGATCAATGGCTCCAGCTCCCAGCATGGGTTATGGCTTCTTGTCCAGAAAAGCAAAACTGCTCACAACTGAACCGATAGACATCATGATAAATGGAGAAAATGTTGAGCCTGAAGAATTTTATTTTATTTTGAACTAAAGTCAACTCAATCAGTAGTCAAGAAGTCGGTGTCGTGCTCGCTTCGGCAGCACATACACTAAAATTGGAACAAGACAGAGATTACCATGGCCCTTGCGCAAAGATGACACGCAAATTCATGAAGCGTTCCATATTGAAAGAAAAGAAATCAGTGTATTGTTGGACAATGTGCTGCACAAGATCTATTCAAAATGTTAACGATTAAAAGTAAAGACTAAGGTGCACCTGATCCAATTCATGATATTTTCTACTATTTCATATGTATGTGAAAGGTGGGCAATGAATAAGGATTGAAGAATGTCAACTGATCTATTTGAATTGGTGAAGAATATTGAACATACCATTGACTGCCCGCAACAAACTAAAACCAAACTCACTGCCACCAAGTGCCACCCGTTAGGACAGAATAGAATGCCCTTGCGCCTTTCCAGGACTGTAGCTCTGGGTGAGATTAGAACGCCTCTCCTTTCAATGCACGGACTGCAAAAGAACAAAGGAATCTGTTGTGAAGGACTCACACCCACAAAGTTCCTCAGAAACAAGGACGATGAGACTTCATCTCATGCACTTTGGACATAGAATCAGGAGAGACCAGTCCTGGAAAAAGACATCCTGCTTGGTAAAGAAGAGGTCAGTGAAAAATGGAAGACTCAGCAGGAGATGGATTGACCAGTGGCTGCAACAATAGGCTCAAACATATCAACAATCATGAGGCTGGTGCAGGACCAGTACTGTTTCCTTCTGTTGAATAGGGTTGCTATGCGCCAGAACCAACAACAGTAACGTTTTACTGTGTTCATGTTATCACAGTCGGTTAGGTTCTCTTTGAACAATTTTTATACAGTATTTGGTACCATTGTGAATATGTCAACATCGTTATTATTTCCATTCTGTTTGTTCTGTTTCCACTGTTCAAGCTTCCCTTCCTCTTCTTGCCTTCTCACCTGTGTTTTGGGTAAATATAGTTTGGTCTCAAATGGTTCCTTGTTGAGAGCACATTACTCATGGGTGATAGTATTCATAGTGTAAGCCACTATATTGTTTGGCTGAAGGGTGACCAAAGAGATAGCGTTATTTCCATGTTGAAAGGTGATCTTGAGCTGTTAAGCGGGGAGGTTCCGCTAGTCTTTGTCAGTCCTGTCAGTTTGCCTTTATAAGGCATTTGAAGTTTGTTCTACATTGTTCTTTCATTCTCTTTGGGATCTGCCTCTTTGTTCCTGGTCAGAACAGTCGGTTTTAGTAGCTGGGAACCCTCCAATACCTCTGGTCTCAGGTTTGAGTAAGGTGTAATTCTGAGAATTGTTTTCTTCTTTTTTCTAATTAATCAATTTTATTGAGAGCTCTACAGTATTATAACAATCCATAAATCAGTTGGATCAAGCAGAATTTTACAATTGCTGCCACCTTCAGTTTCAAAACATTTTCTTTCTTCTTGAACTCTTTGATATCAGCTCCCCTTTATCCCCTGTCCCCTCCCCCCCAGGAACCCTTTATAATACATGAATTATATATTTTTATCATATATATTTGTTGTGCCTTACACCAGGCAGTGCATCCTTCACCTGCAATTCTGTTATTCACGCCCCTTGAGTGGGGCTATACAGTCATCATTGCTTCCCCCACTCCCCCACCCCCAAGCCCTCTTCCTGTACCCTTAGGGAATCATTACTCCCATGACGGTGTCTGAGGGATGTTTTCTTCTTTAACTCTTTGATTTCCATCATAATCTATTGCTCCAAATGAGTGGAGGACCAATAGCTGTGTCTTAGGTGACTGCTCATAAGCTCTTAAGGCCTCAGGGGCTATTCAGCAAACTCAAAGGTAAAACAATATTTTTGTGAGCCAGGTTATGCTACTTGATTAGGTTTTCCCCTGAGGCTGTGGTCCTGAGGCCTTTGAACCATGTCCTAAGCGGTTTGGATATGTTTACAAAGCCTTCATTGAGTTTCTTCTCCGTATGGCTATATGTGCCACCCAGACCCACTGCCACGGAATCAGTCCTAACTCAGAGTGCCCCTCTGTAAGGGTTTGAGGCTGTGCATCTTTGTGGGAGCAGACCGCTGCTTCAGTTAGCTCGCATGAACCATTGACCTGATTAAGCTGCACAATGTTTGCCTGACATAGGAACAGCTCATATAAACAACATATACATCCTTATGCCTATAGATAGACCTATACACGGACATCCATTTATTTGTGTGAGCCTTTTTAGATGCACCACATCTACTCACACAACTGAACATATTTTTGGACTGTATTTGCTACTGTTGCAACATTGCATGTTACAGTATTTACCACACTTGCCCCCTTTCCACTACATTTTTAGTGTTTTTATTCTCCTTGGTCATGTGTAAGTGACTTTATTTGGGCTTATCTTTTCCACCACTACAAGGAACACACGTCTACTAGCAGGTAAGTGATTCTCCTTCCTTTCCTGATTTTGGTAACCATTAAATAACTTTGCTTTTTGTGTTTATGTCCTCCTGATTTTTAAAATAGTGGGATCATCCAGATTTGTCACGACTTTCACTCAGCACGACGTATTCTGAGTTCACCCTCATTAAAAGGCATTTCGTAGACTATTATTCTGTATAGTGGTGTAGAATTCGATGATGTTCAAGGGGGCTTCAAAAAGTGTGTGGAAAAATGAAATGAAAAGATAATGGAAAATTTCCACAAGCTTCTTGAAGCCTCTTTGAATGTATCACAGTTAATTTATCCACTCACGCACTGGAAGGCGCTTAATCGGTTTCCATCTTTTCGCAAGGGGAACAATGCAGCGAGGAACACAGGTGTGCACAAGGCTACTTGGTCCCTGCCCTTGTCACTGCAGGGTGCCAGCTTAGCGACAGGATGGCTGGAGCACAAGGCTTCTCTGTGTCTCTGTAATTTCAGTTTCTGTCTTATTAAAATCCAGCCTTTGAGTCTGCTTTTTCAATCGGTGGATTTTATATTAGAGTCCATGGTGTGAAAACACTTAGATCTAGCCTCGCATTCCGTAGTTTCATGTACGAGATGTTTTATGCTCTGCTTTCGGTTGGATAGATGATGATTTTTATTTTTTGCTGGCTTACACGTCACTCCCGTTGGCCTGAAGCGATCTTACTTCAAAGTCCACGTTCCGTCCAGTGCGTGGCCTAAGAACGAAATGGGAGTGGAACTCAGGAACGGAGCGAAAGCTGACCCATGGGTGAAAATGACCAGACAGCCTCTTGGAAATGCAGCTTCCTGGGCCGCCCGTGGGGCTTTCCAGGCCTGGTCTCTGTGAGGTCTGTCTCTGGCGGAGGCGCTGGTTGGGTTTCAGTTGCTAACTTTTCTGTTACTTTTCAGTTCGCAGCTGCGCTGTGGATCACTGGAGGCACGGGGAAGTCACGGCCCAGACCTTCCCAGGTGACAAATGAGACACACACTCCTTTCCCCGTGAGATTCTTCATCGGAACAGCGACTCTTAACAGGTCACCGACGTTACCCTCTGTGGACATGCCCGACAAGAGCCAGAGCCCTTTCATTTCACTGCTCTCAACCCGGGGGGTCTCGCCACCCTTTCACAGGGGTCGCCTGTAGCAATGAAAATCATTTTATGGTTGGGGGGTGGGTCACCACAGCATGAAGAACTGTATGAAAGGGTGGAGTCATTAGGAAGGTTGAGAACCACTGCTTTAAGGAATGCAAAAATGAAATTTTAGTACTCATTTCTCCTTTAGGACTACCATATGTACTCAGAGTAAATATGGTTTAGTTAGCAGAGTTTTTCAGCACTTTTTTTAAATGCAGTTTTTGTGCTAAAATTAGGTGCCTCGGGGTCGATGATACCTTCAGGACCAGGGGTTTGAGGGGCCATACTAGGAGAGTAGAGGGTGAGTGGGTTGGAAAGGGGGAACCAATTACAAGGATCTACATGTGACCTCCTCCCTGGGGGACGGACAACATAAAAGGGGGTTAAGGGAGACGCCGGATAGGGCAAGATATGACAAAATAATAATTTATAAATTATCAAGGGCTCATGAGGGAGGGGGGAGAGGGGAGGGAGGGGAAAAAAGAGGACCTGATGCAAAGGGCTTAAGTGGAGAGCAAATGCTTTGAAAATGATTAGGGCAAAGAATGTACAAATGTGCTTTATACAATTGATGTATGTATGGATTGTGATAAGAGTTGTATGAGCCCCTAATTAAAAAAAATTAGGTGCCTCGCAGGGTATTCAGGTCGACTTATACTCGAATATATAAGGTAATCTCTCTCTCTCACACACACACACACACACACACTCCACTGGATGAGTTTTAATCATCTCTTCTTAGACCCTTTCTCACCTTCTTTTACAAGTATTAAACAAACGCACAAATAAAAGCCAAACGCTGCCATGAAGTTGAATCCAAACTCATGGAAACGCCATAGGCTTTCCAAGGCTGGAAGTGGGAGCAGAAAGCCTCATCCGTCTCCTAAGCAGCAACAGGTGGCTTCAAACTGACAACTTTTTAGTTCGCAGCGTCTTAACCTCCTACACAATCAGGGCTCCTTTGAAGTGCTGAAAGCAGTCTTCACACCTAGCCCTTGAATTCTCATGTCTCCATTAGACTCTGCGAATCTAGTTTTCCTTTATAGGTACTCTATTTTTTGCTATAAAAATATATTTCTTTTGGTAACATTTGAGATAACCCTGGCAGTGTGGTGGTTAAGGCACTTGGTGCTGGGAAGATGGGCAGACTGCTCTCACAGTGCCGACCGGCCGGCCTCGGGAGCCCGCAGGGTTGGCTGTGCAGAGTCAGAATCGTGGGCACCAGTAGCTAGCCCAGCATTATTGCACGCCAACCTGTGATGTGCATGGGGATGGGTGCTCCTGGCCCTGCACTTTGGGCACCGGCGGCTCTTTGCTAGTACTATGGCAACCTCCATTTCTACAAGGAAGCCAGGATAAACTTGGGGGGATATGCCCAGGGCCAGATTCAGTGGGGGAGCTGGAATTTGAACCTAGCTCTATTATATAGTTAATATTGCTCCGCCTTCGAAAAGAACGGGGCTTTTCCTGTAGCAGGAGTAAATCTCAGCGAAAAGAAGGCATGGAGTTCATCTGGCTCTGTCCCTCCCTCCCTCCCTCCCTCGCTCTGGCTCCCAAGTCAGGGAACCACAATCTGGCCAGACAAAACAGCACCAGAAGGGATTGTTTGGTGAAACCCAAATGTGGAGAGAAACTCGAAAGGAGATCCCATGTACACATCTAGTTTCTTCATCTGACCTGCGACTGTAACAGGCCACCAATTTTACTCCTTGTGAAAATGCCCGATAGAAGCCAGGACTCCTTTTGATTTTTTGTTCAAATTAATTCAATAGAACTGAGGGAGCAAGAAAAACCCCCCAAAAACAATTTTAGTACTAATTTCTCTTTTATGTACTCAGGTTTTTTTTTTTAATGCTGATGTTCAACATAACAGAACAAGCAACTATATGTAATTGTAGGGATTGTGGCTGGGAATTTGCATACGAAACATACACCTTTCGCTGCCTCTAGTTGGCATTGTTAACTCGGTTATAAATAGTACGGCTAACACGCTGCAAACAGAAATTGCTTTTTGATGGGCACCTGCTTTGAATGGAAGAAGTGCTCAAACACAGTGTTTAAATTGGAAAGCTTTCATCCGAACTAGCCAAGGGGGAAAGTGGCTTATTCCCTAATCATAGCCTTGCTTAAGAATCCAATCACATGGAAAGACTTATGGAAAAGCATCCTAAAAACAGATATTTATGCTGCTCTTTGGATAAGCAAATGACATACCAATCTATAAACATATTTTGATATTGCTGATGGACATTTTTAAGAAAATCTACCCCTCACTCTGGAGAAATGATCTCATGCTGTGTCTGGGAAGGAGCCAAGAAAGTGAGAAGGCGGAAATAAGAACTTGGGGAGTGAGGCTTGTATTTCTACCACTTTCAAAGATAGAGCTGACACTAGGTCATTTGCTAGAATCATCTATTAAGATTTAACATTTTTAAAGCTATCTGAGGAACTTTAACTATGGAGACAGAACCAAAAGATGCCGCTCACCTTTGGTTATGGGAACAGAGTGCTGTGAAGAAGGCAGAAGGGCAAAAGCCCATGCATTTTACTGTGCAGGATGCCTCGGGCGTGACAAGGAGTGGGTACAAGGGTTAGTGATGGTCTTCATGAACAACAAAGGCACAATTTTTGATGGGGGACAGTGCTTTGATTTCTCTGTTCACTACAAGTGGTGACGCAGCTATGATGACATGTTCATGCTGAACTAGAGGACGGTAGAGGGGAGGGGGCTTGGGCCACATTTTTTTTCTCCCTATACCGCGCTTCTCTTTGCCCGAGTGCCTTGATACTATGGTGACAGCTCAGCAACAGCCTGCACAAATTAAGGTAATGTGTCATGCCAGCTTCTAAACACCAGAAGTGGGTGGACGGGACACTGTGAAAACAGAGAGGTGTTCAATCCTGGTGGTGCTGTCTTTACAGATTTGCTTTCTCCACGACTATCTGCTGTTGACTGTGGGATACAGAAGGATTTCTCCCAAGCTGTCTCCCCCAAATATATGCCAGACAGCTGCTTGGGAATGACTGCACTTGGAGGTCATCAGAGATAGGTCAGGGTTATTCTCCCTGAGAGCTATCAACCATCTACAGCAAGTAGTTACCACTGTTTATCCCACAACAAATAGGGCCCACTCCCTTCTGATGAGGATAGTAGTTGTCTGTTTCCTTGTAGGAGACCCCAGAGAGGTCAAACCTGCCCAAGGATGATCAAGGTTAGGTCGCCATCTTGGATCTAGGGTCCACCCATCTTGTCACATGTATACCCCCAATCCCTCTTCCTATTGTGTGTATGTCCCTAGACCACCCCCTTCTTATTACTGTATTACCTATAGGACAGCCCCTTCCAGTGACGTATGTCCTCACCTGTAATTAGGGGGCTTGCATGTCCCCAGAGAATATAAAAGGGGCCAGGGCTACCATTAAAAGCTCTCTCGCCCTCCACATGGACCATGATGCAGGGCAGAGGTGAGCATGCTACCATGAAACGTGTCTGACTCTCATTTATTTCAATACTTCTATCTCTCATGCTCTCAGTAACTCTACTATGATCTCTACTTATTATCACTGTACAATTGCGCCTACCGGACCCGTAATGATGTATTAGGGGCTGGCTTCCCCTGACAGTTGACTAGCTCTTCAACTCACATTCATACATATACTGTATGTTCAGAAATGAGACAGGAATGTAGGACAGGGATATAGATATGTCTACATGCACACACATGCAGGGACTTCAAAAAGTTCATGGGGAAAATTATCTTTTCTTTTTTAATTAAAAGATCATTTTATTGGGAGCTCTTATAGCTCCTATAATAATCAATTGTATCAAGCATATTTGTACATATGTTGCATCATTATTTTCTAAACATTAACTTTCTCTTGAGCCTTTGGTGTCAGCTCCCTAACCCCCATCCATTATCTTTTAATTCCATTTGTTCATGAACTGTTTTGAAGCCCCCTAACATTTATTATCTTTCTTTGATAGGGTTGTGTCTTTGTAAGTGTGTTGCAAAGACATTTCCAAAATGGCCGTGGTGCAGTGTGGTTCTTCACTGGCCTGCTAACTCCAAGCCCGGCAGTTTGAACTCACCAGTCGTTCCAGGGGAGAAAGAAGAGGCTCTCTGCTCGTGAAGCTCTGCAGCCTTGGGAACACACGGGGCTGTCCTACTCGGTCCTACAGGTCGCTCCGAGTCGGAACCGACTCGATGACAGTGAGTCTGGGACGGACATTCAATTTCTGTTCATGGCAATGAGGAGGAGAAAGCTAATACACTATATACAAATATATACATATACTTATACACGTATCTCATATTTACAAGAGTTGGACGGCACTATGACTTCCATCATTTTAAAAGTCAGTGCACCATAGGGTTCCTTTCACTACATTCACCAGGGTAATTTTATGTCAAGCAGAAAAAGTAAAAATGATCCGAAGGGAAGACCATCATATTTGTAAAGTAAGGGGGAAATAAACTCACTAGATTTTAAGGGCTATTAGTTTAATTTCATTTTACAAACTGACAAAACAAAACAAAAACCCCATCAGTTAAAGCAAACAGTTGTTAGCCAGCCGAACAGATGTGTAGCAAATGCGTAGTGTCAGCCGCAGCTCGGCTGCAGTCATTAGTGTGCTGGCTGGACCAGAGTGTCATTGGGGTGGTGGGGGGAGTCCGAGGAAAAGGACTGAATCCTGAGCAGCGTGTTGATCAGAGCCCAGAAGGGGACAAGAACCCATCCGCTGCCATTGAGCGGATTCCCACCCTGAGTGACCCCGCAGGACAGAGCGGAACTGCTCTCAGTTGCTGAGACTGTAAATCGTCACGGGAACAGAGGGCCGCAGCTTCCTCCTATGGTACAGCTGGTTGGTTTGAGTCTGTGACCTTGCAATTATTGGCCCAACTGCTTAACCCAGAGTTCCACCAGGGAGACTCAAACCCACTGCCATCAAATTGATTCTAGCTCATAATGGACCTCAGGTAGAGTGTGAGAGACTGAAAATCTTCATGGGAGCAAAGAGCCTCATCTTTCTTCTGCAGGAAGGCTGGTGCATTTGAACCGCTGACCTTGAACTTAGTGGCTCAATGCCTAACTTAAAGCACCATCAAGACTTCTGACTAAAGAGACTAGAGGACAAAACAAACAAAAAAACTAACAATCATCCCAAGCCAAACTCTTTTCCATTGAGTTGATTTAGACTCAGGGCAAGCCCATAGGACAGAGCAGAAACGTGCTGTGGGATTTCCACAGCTGTCATGTTTACAGAAGCAAGGTTTCATATCTTTCTCCTTCAGAGCAGTTGGTGGGTTTGAACCAGACATTTTGCTTCACAGCTGAGTGCTTACCCACAGGACAAAAGATTTGTTAAGTGCAATGGGTGGTGTAGAAGGGAGCCCAAAGCAGTCTCATACAAACCTTAAATTTGTCTTAGATTTTATATTAAAATGAATGCAAACCTTACATTCAATTTCACCATAGCTATATTTAATAGGCCATAAAAATTCTTTAAAATCTTTTGCCATTAAATCACTCAACCTTACCTTTATGGAAAAACAGATGTCCCTGGACCGTGTGCTTGCGCATCCTGGGGCTCCCAGTGGGAGACAGACCTGGGAAAGGAGTGTGTGCAGACAGCTCTCTCCATGCTTACATTAAGGCATCTGGGAGGCCAGGACTCCCGTGGAGGAAGCACTCACGCTGGTGGGCTGGAGACACATCCCACTCATATCCTCCTAAGTAAGTCATTCCCCTTGATGGCTCTCATAATGCCAAAAGTAGGGTGTTGCAAGCAGAGGTCAATTGCTGGAAGGCTATCTGCCATCAAAAGCAATCAGACCCTATTGTCTGTCCCACCCTATGTAGGGCCCACTCCCTTCTGATAAGGATCATAGATTGTTTGCATGGAGAAGAGCTCACAGACACCTAAGGTCAAGCCAACTCAGGGAAGACCAAGGTGAGGCTGTCATCTTAACTCTAGAGCCCATCCATTTTGTTACATTTGTGCCTTCCTGTCACATGTAGGACTCTGGTGCCACCCCTTCCTATTGCGTGTGCCCCTCATGTTACGTGCGTGCTTCGTGGACAACCCCTTCCAGTTACCTATATGCCTACTGTGGCTTGCTTGAGCTTGTCTGAGTCTGTGAGTCAATAAAGCCCAGTCTCCTGGTTCCAGTCATCATGGAGAGGGGAGCCCTTGCATGCTGTATCTTGTCTGATGTCTCTTAATTGACCCATTAATCATACAACCACCTTGGGCCCATTTGAATGTGGGTAGGCTGGTCCTCGACACCTCCCCCAGCTTCCAGCACCAGCCCCCTGACAGAAACCCTCCCCAAGGAGACAGAAACACCAGTGTTTCTGTTTGTGCGTGACAAAATGAGATTGAGAGAGGTCCTGTAACTTGATTGTTAATGGCAGAATTTAGATTAGAAGATTACAGAGCCCAAAATTTTAACAAATTATCTACATTCAGCTAAAAATAAGCACAGGGTTCTGTGGTATTCTGGATTTGGTACCCAACTACTGATCCGAAACAAGACTTGTAGGGGCCAGAGAAGACCAGAAAAAACTAGTTAATTCAACAAGTTCATGCCTATTGTTGAGCAAAATGAGCTCAGTTCAGGGTCTGGGCAGTGAATAAACATAGCGCCCTTCCCCAATCAATTCCTATCAAAATCCTCATAGCCTATTTTTATTACCTACAGCTCTTACAACCATCTATATATCAATTGTATCAAGCACATTTGTACATAGGTTGCCATCATAATTTTCTAAACATTTTTTTCTGCTTCAGCCCTTGGTATTAGCTCCTTTTTTCCCTCTCCTCCCACCACCCATCATATCCAGAACCATGGATAAATTATAAATTTTTATTTGTATATCTTACACCAACTGCTGTCTGTCTCTCTTCACTCGTGTTTGTTGTTCTTCCCCTGTGTGTGTGTGGATTGTACATAGGTCATTGCTATCAGTGCCCCCTTTCTCCCCCACCTTCCTCTTCCCCTCCTGGTATCATTACTCTCATTGTTGACCATGAGGGGTTTATCTGTCCTGAATTCCCTGTGTTTCAGCTTTTATCTGTACCTGTGTGCATGCTCTGGTCTAGCCAGAACTGGGTGTCATGATAGTGGGGTAGGGGAGAGCATTAAAGAACCAGAGGAAAGTTGTATGTTACATCAGTGCTATACAGCACACTGACTGGCTCGTTTCTTCCTGTAACCCTTCTGTAAGGGAATGTCCAATTGTTTATAGATGGACTTTGGGTTTCCACTCCACACTCCCCCTCATTCACATTGATATGATTTTTTTGTTCTGGGTCTTTGATGCCTGATACCTGATCCCATTGACACCTCATAATCACACAGGCTGGTGTGCTTCGTCCATGTGGGCTTTGTTGCTTCTCAGCTAGATGGCTGCTTATTTATCTTCAAGCCTTTAAGACCCCAGATGCTATATCTTTTGATAGCCAGACACGATCAGCTTTCTTCACAATATTTGCTTATGCACCAATTTTGTCTTTAGTGATCATGTCAGGGAAGGTGAGCATCACAAAGTGCTTGGGTTATTAGAACAAAGTGTTCTTGTTTGAGGGAGTACTTGTCTGCTATCTTAATACTTACTATGTATTACCTAATACTTACCTAATCTATGTAATAAATATATGTACATAGATCTATTTCCCTGTCATTATATATAAATATATTTACTTATGTACATGCCTGTATTTAGACCTCTATAAATGTCCTTTGCTTCCTAGTTATTTTTTCTATTTCCTTTTACTTTCCTCTTGTTCCACTATCATGTTCGGCCTTCATTCAGGTTTCAGGAATTCTTCTGAGCTACATTGGCCTGATCAAGCCCTACCAGGCATCCTATGCCCTCATTGCCATCAATTTTAGATCACTTGTTGTTCCCTTGTCCCTGATTGGTTGACACCCCCCTTCCTTTCCCCTGCTTCCCCCTCTCCCATGTCCCCCAGAATCGCCAGTTCCATTGTTTTCTGCTCTGGATTGTTTATTGACATTTTATCTTTTAATAGCCAGGTACTATCAGCTTCCTACACCACATTTGCATATGCACCCATTTTATCTTCAGTGATCATGTTGGGAGGGTGAGCATCAGTGTTCTTGTGTTAAGGGAATACTTGAGTTGAGGTCCAATGTCCATCTGCTACCTTAATTCTTAACATATTGATATGAGTACATAGTTATAGTCCCCTCTCATTATATATATATATATAAGCCTGTATTTAGGCCTCTATAAATGTCCTTTGCCTCCTGGTTCTTTCCTCTATTTCCTTTTTACTTTTCTCCTCTTCCATCATGTTTGGTCTTCATTCAGGTTTAGTAATTCCTTGCTGTTACATTGCCCTTGATTGAATCCCAGTAGGCATCCTATGGCCTTCCTTCCATTGATTTTAGTTCATTTGTTGTTCCCTTGTCCCTGGAATACCTCTATTTTTATAAATTAACATATTTACATAACTATGTTTCTACCTCTATCAATGGTTTTCCAGGTCTGTCTGGTGGTGGTGGTGATTGAAGAAATTGACAAGTAGATTTGACAATTTGGGTGGAAATGAAAAGGACTTGGAGTAGGTGAAACAATTTTGAAAATGACAGATAAACATAGGGAATCTGAGTAAGCTTTCCATACACGGTCTTTTGTGGTGAGGATCCCAGCGGTGTAGTGGCTAAGAGGTTGGGCTGTGAAGCAATAGGTTGGCAGTGAGAACCCATTAGCCCTTTGGCAGGAGAGAGACAGGGCAGTCTGCTCCCAAAAGATTACACCCTTGGAGGCCCTTTGGGGGCAGTCCTATTCTACAGTTGCCATGAGTTAATACTGATTAAATGGCAACAGGTTTGGGTTTTTGTGTGTGATAATTCTGGTCTATTTTTATAAGATGTTAACATTGATGCTCCTGGGTAAAGGGTACATGAGATCTCTTACAATTGCCTGTGAATCAACAATTTTCTCAAGAAAACTTTTAAGTTAAAAAAAAATTAAGTTGGAGGATTTACATTTCTTAATTTCAAAATTGTAATCTACAGTTATAGTAATTAAGACTGTTATATTAGCATAAGGGTAGACATATAAATTTAATGGAACAGAATTAAAAGTCAAGCAATCAGTCTTTATGTTTATGGGTAATTGGTTTTCCACAAAGTTGACAAAACACACACACACACACACACAGTTGACAAGACAATTCAAAAAGGGAAAGAATAGTCTTTTCAATAAATGGTTCTGGAAAACTTGATATTTATAGGTAAAAATGATGAATTCTGTCCCTGGGTTTTCATTGTAGCGATTTCGCTGCCTCCAGAAGTTTCGGTTGCTCCGACTGGGTGGCGCACCATTGGCATCTAGTAGGGAAAGGCTAGGTATGCATCTTACACTGCACAAGGCAGATTTCCACAACAAAGGATGATTTAAGTTAACACGTCAATACAGTCTTATGGGTTACAGCTCAACATAAAGTTACCCCAAACGATCACATCAGGCAACATCATGGTAAACAGAAAAAAGTGTGAAGTTGCCAGGGATTTCATTTTAGTTGGATCCACAACCAACATCTGTGGAAGCAGCCAAGAAATCAGACAAAATATTACATTAGGCAAATCTGCTGCAAAAGACATCTTTAAACTGTTAAAGACTAAAGAGGTGACTTTGAAGACTAAAGTCCACCTAAGCCAAGCCATAGTATTTCCCGTCACCTCATAAGTCAGAGTCAACTCTACCACAGGGAGTTTGACTTTCTGAGTCACATAGATGTGAAAGTGGAACAATGACTATGGAAGGCCAGGGAAAATCTGAATTATGCCATTGAATTATGATGCTGGCGAAGAATACTGGATATGCTGGGAGCTTTCAAAAGAACAAACAAAATATTTCCTGGAAGAAGTACAGCCAGAAGGCTCTGCTAATGTAACTGGGACATGTTATCAAGAAGGGCCAGTCCCTAGAAAGGACACTATGCTCGGAAAAGTAAGTCAGTGTGGAAGATGATCTCAACAAGATGGTTTAACACCATGGCTACAACAATGGGATCAAGCGTACCGACAGTTGTGAGGATGGAAAAGGTTGAAGCCATGCTTCCTTCCGTTACAGGGTCTATGAGTTGGAACCGTGCAATAAATAGCATCTAACAGCTACAGCAGCGGCTCTCAACCTGTGGGTCGCCACCGCTTTGGGGGGTCAAACGACCCTTTCACAGGGGTCACCTGACTCATAACAGGTAAAATTACAATGATGAAGTAGCAATGGAATTAATTTTATGGTTGTGGGGTTCACCACCACATGAGGAATGGTATGAAAGGGCCATGGCATGAGGAAGGTTGAGAACACTGATCTACAGCAACATGTAAATAGTATTGAGGATGAACAGCCCTCACTTAGAGCTCTACCTCACACCACTTGCAAAAATTAACTGAAAAGTGACTATATGAGGAGGTACCCTCGAGAACCGGAATTAGGCTGGGTGAAGGGGAGCTTTCATATGGAGGATGCATTTTTTCCACCAGGTGAGCATCCAGCAACTCGCTCTGAGTTAGTGCGCCCAGTGGCATCGCCTGGGAAGGTTCTCTCTGATCACAGTAAATTCTTTCATAAAAGCAGTTTATTCAACACTCGTTTGCTTGTGATGGCTGATTTATGAGAACAGGATGTGACTGTGAAATTTTGTTTCCTGCTTGGGAAAAATGCCACAGAGACTGTTGTGATGTTGAACACAGCTTACAAGGACAGCACTATGGGAAAAGTCCACATGCATGGGCGGTTTTCTCATTTCAAAAAAGGTGAAATGTCGATTGATGACAAACCTCATTCAGGACACCCGTCAACTTCCCCAAAAGACGAAAATGTTGACTCAAGTGCATTTGGAGTTGGTAATACCAAGTCAGACTGTTCATCAAACTTTCTATCGAGAGCTTCTGAGAAGACTGCTTATTGCATAAGTGACAAAAAAGGGCTGATTTGTGGCAGACAGGGGACTGTTTTTGCCATCACGACAATGCACTGGCTCACGCAGCCACCTCAGTGTGTCAGGTTTTGCAAAAACAGCATGCCTCTCTTGCCCCCCGCACTTTACCTCGCTCTGTGGGATTTCTTTTGGTTTCCACAAATGAAGGGGAGCATGAATGGGCAGCGATTTGAAGATGTAGAAGTGGAGAAAAAAATGAGGGAGGAAAAAAAATGAGGGAGGTGCTTTCAACCATCGAAACAGATGAGTTTGAAAAATGTTTCCAAGAATGGAATCACAGATTTGACAAATGTATGAAGTACAGTGGAGAGTCCTTTGAAGGTTATAAGGTCGTTTTGTAAAATGAAATTTAAATATATAGCTTTGACAAGAAGATCACTTAAAATTTTTTTTGAGGGGGACGAGGGTGCCCCCACATAGGCCCAAGTGTAAGAGCTAATTACAAAAACTTTTGGGATAAAATGCTGGCGAAAACCATTGTGGCCTTGGAATAGGTAAAGAGTGTTTCAGATATAACTTTTAACGCATAACCAATAGAAGAAAGAGCTGATAAATTAGACTTCTTAAAAATGAAAGAAATTTGCATTTATGTGAAGACAAGTCATAGATTGAATATACACAGAGATACATACCCAGAAAAAATACAGATTTCTCATTATCTAATAATAAGATGGCCCCAATTAATAGGAAAGATTTTAATAGACAGCTCACCAAAGATATACAAATGACTAAAATGTACATGAGAAGATGCTTAGCATCATTGGTCATTAGGGAAATGCAAATGAAAGTCAAAATGAGCTACCACCTCACTGCCAGTAGAATAGATACAATAAAAAAGTTAATGTCAAATAGAGAATATTAATGAATTGAGGATAATGAGACTTTGTTTAACCTTCTGTGGACCTGCTGTCAGGAAGAACCAGTCTATGGAGAAGGACAGCATGCTTGGAAGAGAAGAGGTTCGTGAAAAGGGGCAACTGACCCAAAGTGAGAATGATGCAGGACAGGGAGTCTTTCCTTCCACTGTATACAGGGCCCCCAGAGCAGAAGCCCACTCACCGGTATCTAATAACTCACACAGATTGGATTATCTACCCCAAAATAGATGTTACAGATCCTAGTCCCTCAACCTGTGGTGATAGTCCCATTTGTTATTCCAGTGAGGCAGTACTAGTGTCGGTGCTCCAAATCAATCTCCTTTGAGATATAAATGAGGAGATTAAATAAGCAAGAAAGCAAGCACAAGTGGACGGGACAATATACCCCATAGGGACCTAGGAACAGAAGCTGCGGAGCGAGGAGGACATCCCCCAGAGCAGACAGCCAGAGAACAAGCTCACCTTAGAGTTGGTTTTCTGAATTTGCATCTAGAACCTTCTGAACTGTGAGAAAACACATTTTTGCCCATCAGAGGTACCCCCTGTGAGATTTCTGTGCCCACAGAACTAGATAACCAGGACAGAAGGGGTTGGTGAGGATGTGAAGATATGTATTTCTCATACGTAGCTGGTGACAACAGAAAATGAGAAAGCTGCTTCAGAAAAAGATTGTAATATCTTAAACATTCAATATGAATTCCTATGGTTATTGTGTACAGCTGAATGGATTCTGACCCATAGGGGCACTGTGGGGTCGGCTGAACTGTCCTGTGTGGTTTCTTAGGCTGTAATCTTTACAGAAACCAACCACCACATCCATCTGCTCCCGGGCAACTGCTGGGCTTGGTTAGCAGCCGAGTGCCACCAGGGCATCTTTAAATTTACCTGACTACCTGGCAATTTTACCCCAGACATCTATACAAGCAAAGTGAAACACACTGCACTCCCATAACAAAGACTTGAACGTGAGTGTTCAGAGCAGCAATCTGATAAACAAACAGTAGAATGATCTAAATATTCATCACTAGTGAATGGATAAAATATAGAATGCCATTTGACAATTAAAAGGAATGAAATAGGAAGGGAGGGAGGGAAAAAAGAGGAGCTGGTACCAAGGGCTCAATAGAAAGTAAACGTTTAGTAAATAATGCTGACAACATATGTAAAAATATGCTTGATACAATTGATGTATAGATTGTTATAGGAGCTGTAAGAGCCCCCAATAACATGATGTTTTAATAAAAAATAAAATAAACTTGGATTACATGTTATGAAGAAATTACAGATAATGGATTTTGTTACATGTTGTTCTTTAAGCCTTTATAAATATGTTCCTTTTTAGCATGGGATAATTTACAGATGATGAAGTACTTATTGTAATTATAACAATGTTCAGTTAATATATTTTTATCTTCTAATGTAAAAAAAAAGCATGAAATAACGATGCCTGGGGCTACGTGGGTAAACCTGAAAAATACATGGTGAGAAGTGAGACACAGGACTACGCACTGTATAATCCCACTTATAGACAATGTCCACAACAGCCACCTCTGTAAAGACAGAGTCCCACAGTTGCGCAGAGCTAGGGGCTGACTGCACAGGCAATATAGATATATACTAAACAATTTATTAGGGGCTCATAAAACTCATCACAATCCATACATATACATACATCAATTGTATAAAGCACATCTGTACCTTCTTTGCCCTCATCATTTTCAAAGCATTTGCTCTCCACTTAAGCCCTTCGCATCAGGTCCTCTCCCCCCCCCCTCCGTTTCCCGCCCCCCTACAGGCAATCTTTTGTCCTGACCATGTCAGTGCTGGCTGCCCAATCCTGTAAATTTACTAAAAATCATTGACGTGTGCCCTTAAAAACGAATAAGCTTGATGATCAACATGTACTCAAACGCAAAGCTGGTAAGGGGGTCAGAGGAACGCTATTTCTGGAAACGGACCAACCAGACAGAAATCACGAGCCTTTCGAAACGTTGAAAGACATGCAACCGGAAAATGTCCAACAGGAACCTCACTTGTTGTGTGAACTTTCTGTGAACACAATAAAACAGTGTTTAAAAAAGAATAATTTTAGGGCATGTAAGGTATCCTTCAATAAAGTGTTTTTGAAAGAATGCAATTAAAATAACTTTAATCTTGAAGCAAAACAAACAAAAGTGAAGGTAGGAAGGAAAGAAAAGCCTGATTGTCAAACTACCTAAACAGCCAGTAATGTGGAAACCAGGACAAGTGAGCTGCTGGCGAGCGATTTCGACTCGACTCGAGGTGCCTCGTGTGTGTTAAGTTAAAACGCACTCCACAGGGTTTGCAGCAGCTGATATGAAAAAGTAGACTGCCAGGTCTTTCCTCCGAGGCACCTGTGGGTGAACTCTCAACACCAGCCTTTCAATTACTAGCCCAGTGTCCCAGGCCTCTTAGCAATGAGACAAACAAAAAAGCCTCCAAACAGCCAACCAAACTCACAGCCACTGAAGTCAATGCTGACTCACAGGAGCTCTCAGGACAAGGTAGAACTGCCGCTGTGGGTTTTTGAGACTGTGACTATTTACAGGAGTGGAAAGCCCCGTTTCTCCCGTGGAACAGCTGGTGGTTTCAAACCACTGACGTGCCCCTGTGGCTAGGAGGCCGACGTGTAACCGCCGCACCACCAGGGCTCCTCTCTTAGCAGTCAGGAAGTCACAAGAGTTTGATCATTGTCTTCCCTAGTGAGCTTAAACGACTGTGCAAGAGGGGAAATGACAGCGAGGGCATGCCATTAAAATGCCGAGACCGCGACAGTCATGCAAACAATAAAGTCGCAGCGATGACATTAGGCCTGAAGACTGCAAATGCAGCTAAGTTCCTTCAGAAGGGTGATTTTTTAAAGCTACTTTGAAGGCTTAAAAAAAAAGGAGAGAGAAAAGACCGAATATGACAGCATGAATGATCTGAGTCAGATATTGTTTTGTTTCCCTTTGAATAACTGCTAACAGCTCCCATCTCCCCAGTCTTGGAAGCCACCCAGAGGACTTCTCATCTTATGAAGAACGGGTCCTGAAGTCTTGGCTGAAAGCAGCAGCCGTGCCAATGGGCAGCGAGGAGGGAGACACCATCATGGTGAGAGCTGACAGTCAAGCAAGAGGAAGCCACTTGGACTCGTGGTTTCATCTTAAGCAGTGTCTTCTTTCGGGAAGGAGGCTGTGACAAATAGGGTGATTAATAGTCATGTTGTTGAATCTGAAGTGAACCTGTTCTGCGCAGAGTTTTCAACAGACAGCATCGGACAGTTTGCAGAGAGACTAGTTACCCACGTCAACAGCTGCTCATATAGCTGGTCGGACAGTTGGCTTACACAGTACTCATCGTGCACTCACTCACACCAGGGAAAACCACCAAGAGCAGCAATGCAGATGCCTCGTCCAGCATGTGAGCTGTATGAATTTTCCCGTTAGTCATGCTCCGACGGCGCAGCATTAGGGACAGTGTTTATAATGTGCTAGGTGAAAACTGCAGGCCCCCAAGGTGAACTTGACCCTCGTGTTGCAACCTTGCAGGAATGTTAATTAGGGAAGATGAGGGCGGAGGGAATATAAATGAAGTGGCATTGGTGATTATGCGAGGCTGAGATGGTGAGGGATTCTGGTTTTATCTCCCCACGCACGGCGGGCACTCAGGTTGTTCAGTGAGAGCATCACAGGTCAGCAGATCACCTGGGTGCTGTTTTTCTAAGATGGACTCAACATTTCCAAGAGGAAAGGCGGAGAAACTCTCTCTGTACATAGAAGCAACTTTCCTTCACCAACAGGCGTCTAAATCACAGCACTTGAGGGCTCTGAGGTCTGGGGGAGCAGAGGAGAGGATCCCAATATCAGTTTGGGCTACCCAAAGGCTACTAATCACAAGGTTAGCAGTTTGAATCCACAGGCTTCTCTGAGGCAGAAAGATGAGGCTTTCTGCTCTTGCAAAGATTTACAGGGGCAGCTCCACTCTGTCCTACAGGCTTGCTTTGAGTGGAAACCCACCAGATCCCAGGCAGTAAGCAACAGTAACATTCTCCTTCAAGAATCTTGCTAAGTCACCTTTAGAAGATGGAACCCATTCTGAAAGAAAAAAGACAGCTAATTTGAAAAAGAATTAAGACGGAAGTTTTGAAGAAATAAAAAGATGATTTTCTTGTTAGTTTCCTATTGTTTTCAAAAAGATTGTGCAAATAACTAGTAGGAATAAAACACTATTGGCCGTAATGGACCACTGGAAAAAGAGCGTCAGGGAAATGCGGGAGCTCCTCTGCGACATGGATTGACGCAGTGGCTGCGATAAGAGCCTCAAATATCCTGACGTTTGTGGAAGGTGCAGAACTAGGCATGCTTTGCTGTTACACATATGATGGCTTACTCAGAGGCAACTCAAGGTCAACTTGCAAGGGTAACGGAAACTTCATCATAATAGGATGCGCTCCATTTCAAAATTTTCATCACCTGATTCAAATGATCATTGTGATCCAGCAGCTCTTCAGTCACGCCGTGTGCACTCCGAGACGCAGTGTGGTCCCATCTGTCCCTGAACTCTGGTGCTCTGGGGAGCGGTGGCGAAGACTTCTTTAAGATAGTCACCCAGTCCCAAAGGTAGACGCCGACATTAAGACGAATATGCTTGATATCGTCGATGTAAGGATTGTGTCAAGGGCTGGAAGAGCCCCCAATAAAATGAGGTTTTAAAAGCAAGAGAAAAGGGATTGTTGTGGGTTATTCAGATGATTCTGTGCCCATGGAGCTCCATGTGCGGTACATGCTGGTCTACACAAATGTCTGGGTGTCTTTTTTTGGGGGGGGGGCGGAGGGAGCCTTTCTTTTGCAATAGTCTGTCCTTTACCTTCAATTGGCTGGTGTCCTCCACATCCTGGGCCACGGGAATAACACCGTCAGAGACAAGGCGAAGCCTCAAACACTGGCGCAGGGACTAAGCAAACAATGTCGCTGGTCATTTACTTCGTGGTGTGAAGAAACAGTCACAGTATCTGAACAAGGAAACATGCGTGGGGTGGGTCCCACCGTCAAGCAACACACAAAAGGAGGATTTCACGACAGCCACAATCCTTATATTTTTCCCCAATTAATTAAGCACGAGTGGTCAACAGCTCTAAGTGACATTGTTTGTATGCCAGAAAGAGTTTTTTTTGAGATCTTGAAAGTAGCAGCTTGAGTGGGGCAGGGAATGACTTTGTGGGGAAATAGACACGGATTGGGGAAGGCGTTTCTGGAGGGGTGGGAGTGGGGAAGGGCCTATCCGAGGAGGCGGGGAGGAGCGGTCAGCAGAGCAGGGATGAAGGAGGAGGCGGGGCGGGGACCAGCCGAGGTCAGCACCTGGAAAGGTACCGCGCAGGGATACGACGATGGATGGACGGAAGGATGCGCACACGTGGCACTCAGACCACTGTCCCCTGTGGAACAAGTGACCCGAGTGTCTGCTGTTGGTCTATGCGGCAGGCGAGGGGAGCCGGTGCCCAGTGGCAAGGGTTAGGGCGTTAGCGACCTTTGTGGGTAAAGCTGCGAAGAACAGTGGAGGCGGACGGAGAAAGCAGATCTGCGTTCCAGGGCGAACAGAGCACGTTCCGAGCCGCCCGAGGGGACACGGGAGCTAGAGGTGACAGCAGGCCTGTGAATGCGGGCGTGAGGCAGGTGGCCATGCTTCCGCAGCTGCCGCGATGGGAGAGGCACCTGTGCACACACATGCACACACGACGGCTCGGAGCCCCGGCTCGCCTGTCGCGCTCGCCGGTGGGGATGCTGTTCCCCGGAGTGCAGCCTGCGTTATTCCGGTCGGTGCCAGAAACGGCGAGGCCGAGACCGAAATGAAGAGCACTTAATGTGAGCTAAAGCAAGAGAGACCCGTGAGGAGGGGCATGGACGGGCTCTCCGTACTGCATAGGTCAGTACGGCCTCCTCGAGGGCTCTGACCCATAGCCACCCCACACAGGGTTTCAGAGGCTGCACATCTTTACAGGAGCAGCCGGCCTCGAGGAAGGGTGGGGTTGAACCGCTGACCTTGTGGTTAGCACCCCGACACCTAGCCCACAGTGCCACCAGGGCACCTCCTAGCCAACCTCGAGCTCTATCTAAAAGACGGTCTGGCCAAGATGCCCAGGACTTGAGAGTACTGGCATGACCCGAGGAGACGGGGAAGGCAGCCATGGCCGTGGCAGAAAGTTGTTACCCCACAGTGAGGGCAAGCTACTGCTCCAGCAACCCAGAAGCATATGGGATAAGGAGGCAGCTGGGGAGACTGTGACAAAAGGGGTGCAGCAAAGGTCCTCCAGAGAGCTGAAAGGTGGGTGGCGGGGAGAGCAGCGTGATGTCATAAAGGAGGCCTGGGAATTGTGGTCAGCTGTAAGGGCTGGCCAGGGGCACCACTCTGCGCTGGCCGGCCTGCTCTGGGCTTCACTTCCCCTGCACCCGCTCTAGCAGGACATTGCTCTTCCTCCCAGCGCCTGCCCGGCCGCTGTGACTCATGCTGACTGCATGGATGTCAGAGGAGAGCTGTGCTTCACTGGGGCCTCCTTTTAAAAAATACCGCATTCCTGTGAATTGGGATGAAAGGTCGCAGAGCAGTTGTTTTCCATGAAAAAAGTCACCCACGTGTTCCTTTGTGTCCCTGACTGCAAGGCCCTCATTGCGTCCAGGGGGTTTCAATGGCAGATTTGGGGGGCGTAGATTTCCAGGCTTTCTATTCGGTGATGCTTCCTGGGTGACCTCAAACCGTCAACCTTTCGGTCAGCAGCTGAGCGGTCACTCCTGCACAGCCCAGGGCCATTGTCTTCCTTATTTCAGGCAGTCGGCGGGCCAATTCTTAGGAAGTGCAGCAAAGCTGGAAGAGGCTTTCTGCGTTTTCATACGTGATCCAATGTAACTCCGTCCGTCTTACAGGCGAGGACACGGCTGTCTAGGCCGGGCCACGCTGCGGAGAAACCAGCTGTTGCAGGGAATTGGAAAAGCCTGGCACCCTGGCCCGGCGCCTCCAAGGAAGAAGCCAAGCTTGAGCCCGCCCCAACGCACACCGAGCTTCCTGCCCAAAGACAAAGCGTTATTCTTCCTTTGCGGAAGTTAATCATTACAACCCAGTCTGATCTAAAGCATCTTAGCTATAGTTACTAATTAAGCCGACCTCGGTGAGAAAGGCACGCCACTTCAAACAGGAGCATGGAGCCTTCTCTTCAGCTCTATCTCACACCTTCCAATTGTCCGAGCACAAACCACAGTTACAGTATTTCAAAGCACACTTAAAGATACTTCGCAACACCATACACTTTAACCTGTGTCATTTTCCATTTTCTTTTCCTTGCACGCCACATGCTGGGCCCTAATGAAACGTTTTTGTAGCCGTTGCAGGGAGGGCTTTCACCAAAATAACTCTACTTAGTGTTTGAGTGAATGAGGTAATAAAATCTGTGTGCTGGCTTCGCTGTCTCCCGATCCGGCTGTAATTACACCGCAGAAGGAAGAGAGGTAGCTGAGTCTCAATCTGGACCATTTGCGTAAACTCAGCCTTCTTGTCAACGGCACTCTCATATTGCATGCATGCAAACCACAAAAATCATCTCCTATGAACCACCCAGAGACAGTGTCCGATTGCAGGGCTGTGGGGTGGCCGGTATTCCTTCTGTGATTGGGTGTCTGTGGTTCCAGCCTCCAACTCCACATTCTGAGGTTACAAGAAAAATCTCACCAATGAATTCCCCCAGGTCAACAGTTTAGATGACTGAACGTGTACAAATTAAAGGTATTCTCTAAAGCAAAGCTTTACCAAATGAGTACATTTCATCGGAAAAATGCAACTTATTTTGGTTAAAAAAATAACAGGGGCTTTGAAATGGTGTTTGCAAAGCATTTGGTCTTCAAGAAAGAAAAGCAGGCAAGTCCTACTATACCCAAGGTAGCCTTTGATAACACTTTAATCTCCTACTTTAAACATTTGGCAGTTCCCCCTCCCCACCAATGTCTCAAGAACAGAAATCTTACAAAAACCACCCGGCACAAACGTTGGCCACGTTGGGCCTATAACTAGCATAGTCATAATCCATCCTAAGAAGACACAGCATGGTTTTTCATTGAACTGTCCCCTCCGTGGTGTTGCTCTGGAAGTGACAGTCGTCTGCTCCGGACACCTGCAGCTTCCAGCTCGCTCCGTCCTCTCCAGAAGGAAACCACAGGCCACCGCCCTGGCGCCATCCTCGCTCGGTCCAATCAATAAGGACTGATTTCCTGTCCATTTGCTGAGGTCACGGGAGCAAATCTCATGAATTATTTCTGGGACTGCGGCCTCAAGTGTGCTTCTGGCATGACAAGTGAAACTGCTTGACCTTTTTTTTCTTCTGATGCCGTTCCGTGCAGTTCCTCAAAGAGGACAGCATTCATTTAGGAAGCGAGCGGGGCGAGCACAGACGGTTCCGATCATGAACACATTTAGCTGTTCCATCACCAAAGTTCTCCCCATCACCTCATTCTCTTGGCGCTTATTTTTTGTCCCCCAGCAAACGAACAATAGTGTCTGTTTAATCTGGTGTCAGGAAAATCTGGTCACGGCAAACACAATGTTTTCCAAAGCAGATCTGGCCTCTGAGGGAGGGAAGCTCTCCAGGGCCTCCAGTGCTTTGTTTCCATGGTAACGACACAGGTCAATAGCTGAAGTCACACCTTTGCCAGCTTTGATTGTTTCTCGCAACTGTTAAGAAACAAACGCACAATAAAAGTCAGTTTTTAAGGTGTTCAGTAAGGGGCACAATTCAATTGGGTGGGGCAGTGGGCAAACAAAGACAGAAACCCTATAGCCGCAGCTGCCGCTGTGGGACTTTGAGCTACAGAGGGCCCCGTCCCAATAGCCGTTCAGTCCCCAAGGCTGCTGGAAGGCTCCCCTCCCAGTGCACAATAGGCTCCCCCCCACCAGCCTAAGCACACCTCTCCCCTCCCCCCCTGGACAGCCAGAAGTGTGCCAAGCGGAGAGGCGGCTGTGATGACGGGCAGGGCATTTGAATTCAGCTGCCTGGTTTGGTTTGTTTGCTTGTCTGGGCAGGGGAGGTTGAGGAGGAAGCCTTCGCTAATCATTTACAGCCAACACAAAACCAAAACACTCTATGTTGACACAAAAGTCCATAGGAACATTTAAAAACCATATATTAGCTCAAAGCCCGCCTCATTTGACGAAGAGAATTTTCGAGTTGATAAGTTACAATGACTTGGTCTGCTTCCCCTCTGCCGATTGTGGCTGCTCCTTCTTGGTAAAGGGCTCAGGTCCCCCTGGAAACCGGGAGTCCGTCTACTCTCCCTGGCGGGCGGCAGGTCTGGCGAGTGCCATACACCCACCACAGTAGTTTCCTGGCCCCTAGTGGTACCGTGTGGTACCACGTGACAGGTTACCTTCACTGGTGGTGGTTTAGTGGTTACATGTTGGGCTGCTAACTGCTAAGTCAGCAGTGTGAAAGCACCGGCCATTCTGAGGGAAAAGATGGGGCTTCCTCCTCCTGTACAGAGTTACAGTTCTGAACTTCACAGGGGAGACTCTGCTCTGTCCTACGGGCTGCTTGGAGTGAGTGTTGACTTAATGGAGGTTAGTTAAGGTGTGCTTTCTTTTAGATTGACGTTTCTCTGTGTTTTATTTTTGGTGCCATGGTATGAATTTCTTTATATATATGAAACCCAGGGTAGGATTTCTCCATAGAGATAGTAACTAGGTTAATAGTTTCTCAGGGTTGTGGCAGGGGAAGTTGGGGGATAATGGGGAGCTAATGATAATAGCTATAAGAATGAAGAAACTAGTCTAAACTTGACTGTGGTGATGATGACACAACTCTAATATATTTAAATCATTGAATTGTATAATTCACAAATTACGAGGGAGGGGAAAAAAAGAGGACCTGATGCAGAGGGCTTAAGTGGAAAGCAAATGCTTTGAGAGTGATTAGGGCAAAGAATGTATGGATGTGTTTTATGCAATTGATGTATGTATATGTGTGGATTGTGATAAGAGTTGTATGAACCCCTAATAAAATGTAAAAAAAGAAAAAAAAAGTAATAGATACCGCATACCATGTTGCCATAAAAAAAATTCACAAATTACATTAAATAAAACTTAAAAGAAAAGTCTTCCCAGTTCTGCGTTTTCTACCACTCTGCTAGGGAGATCTTTATAAAAAAGATGCAAATGTGATCTTGCTTTCAAATTTGCACTGTCTTCCAAGACCCTGAAGGAAAATGTCCAAGCGCCTTCCTGAGGCTCAGAAGTCCTTTCCCAATGTAGTTTTTGTCCCTCTTGTCTCCTTTCCCTCACTGATCATGTTGCTCTGAGGACTAAGGTGTACCTGACCCAAGCCATGGTCTTTTTAATCGCCTTCTATGCAAGTGAAAGTTGAGCAATAAAGAAAGGCTGTAGAAGACCTACCCCTCTGGGTTCTAGTGCTGGCAAAGCAGAGGGACTGTATCACGCAGCAGCATGCTTGGTAAAGCAGAAGGTTCTTGAAAAAGAGGAAGCCCGCGCTGAGGTGGATGGACACCGTGGCGGCAACAATCAAAGAGCAAAGGATTGTGAGGGTGGCGCAGGACTGAGCAATGTTTATCCTCGTGTGTACAGGGGTGCTATGAGTGGGAAATCAACTGGGCAGCGCACAACAACAGCAAGACTTAAAGAACAATGCTCTCAGAAATGATCTACTGTCTTCCCGACGAGATGTTCACATTTGTCGGTGGCACTGGAAGAACCAGGCTGACGACCCCCCCGGTGGGCACCTAGCCCTTCTTCCTCTAGGCTCTCCGAGTATCCTGTGCATATCTGGAGTGAACAGTGTTACATTTAATTCCCATTCACTTCTATATCTCTTCATAAAACTTTAAATTACTGCACAGTGCATGAAATACAAATAACAAAATAACCAGGTTTATTCTCCTAATTATAAAGATAAGAAAACTGAGATTCACAGAAGCTCAGTGACTTAGCCATGACCACATGTGAACAATGGCCAGTTGTGATGGTTAAGATGTTTTGTGCCAGCATGGCACCTCTAGATAGGGGTGGAGTCTAGCCTGTCAATCAGTCACAGCTTGATGACCTCATCTGGAGGTGCCACTGAGGTAAATAGCGCTCTGGAGGCAGGCCACTCTTTCTCCGCCTTTATTTTATGCTGGTGAGCCAAGGTGAGCCCTGCTTGAGCCCCGGAGATGCGTCCACTGCCACTGGTTCCATAAGACTTTGCACCTACCGGCCTGGGAGCTCCTGTATCAGGAGGCTTCATAAGTCAGAAGAGGAATTTATGGACTAGAATTGGATTTATGGACTAGTATCAGACTTCAGTTGACTGGATGGGATGCTTTCCTTATATATAACTACTTCTTGATATAAGCTCTCTTAAACATATGTGATTGTCACTGAATTTGTTTCTCTAGTCAATCTAGCCTAACACACACATTGAGATTAAAAGCTAAGTTTTCTTTTTTTACATTTTATTAGGGGCTCATACAACTCTTATCACAATCCACACATATACATCTATCAATTGCATAAAAAGCTAAGTTTTCTAATGCCTGGTCTAGAGGCACCTAATACTATACTCTGTGATACTTAGCACTTCACAGATCATTCCCTACTTCCTACCAGCCTCGGGTTCTTTGGTCTCTTGCTAATCATCGAATGCATGAAGACACTAAATAGAGATGGTCTCAGAAGCGGCCAGATTGAAGCTGCCATTCTACCATGACAATCCTACAGTCCGAGGGAAGTCATTTAACTGCTCTGAGTTCTTGAACCCCCAAAACCAGTTAATTGGGAGTTCTTACAGTTATCATATCATCCCGTACTTCAAGCACATCCAGCAGTACTGTACAATTGCTACAAAGATCAGTTCAACAACGTTTTCTTCCTTCTTGAACTCTTCTATCAGCTCCCCTTTACCACCCCGCTCCCTGGCCTCCCGTAGCTCCTCTGAGTCATAAGGGGTACCATCAGTCCCTGTCGGGCTCTGAGAGAGCACAGAGTGAGAGTGGTCAAGGCACACTACGATGTCAGGCTGCTTAGTTCTCCTTCCTTACGCACGTAGCTGTTGCCAAGAAACCTACTCCATCCACGCTGGTCAAGTCTATCTTGGCTTCATACACAATGCCTATGACCGTGGCTGGACCCAGATTCAATCAGTCTCAAGCATGTTAACAGACAAAAGATGAGAGAGAGAGGGGGGGGGGAGAAGGGATACACAAAAAGATACACAGAGAGGACACTTGCCCCGTTTTCATTATCTTTAATCTGCTCAAGTCAAATTAACTAGACGGACTAACATTCTCCTATCCTAGACTTCTAGATTGGAACCTGTAGGCATTGGCACACCTGGATTAGATGTTCAACTTATAAATATTAACTAAGTACCTACTATGTATATAAAAATATCAGAGAAGCTGGATTATATGAAGAAAGTGGCATTAGGATTGGAGGAGGTTTATCAACAACCAGTGATATACAGATGATACAACTTTGCTTGCTGATAGTAAAGGAAGTCTTGAGGCACTTGCTGATGAAGATTAAGGGTTACAGCCTTCAGTGTGGATTACAACTCAAGGTCAAGAAAACAAAAATCCTCACAACTGCACCAGTAGGTAACATCATGGTCACTGGAGAAAAGACTGAAGCTGTCAAGGATTTCATCTTGCTTGGATCCGTATCAATGCTCATGGAAGCAGCAGTCAAGAGATCAAATACGTTGCAGTGGGTAAATCTGCTGCTGCACAAGACCTCTTCAAAGAGTTGGAGAGTGTGTTAGTCCAGGTAGACTAGAGAAACAAATCCAGGGAGTCTCATATGCGTGTAAGAGAGACCTTGATGTATATTAAGAAACATCTCAGCTCAGTCTAGATCAAGTCCTAAGTCCAATATCAGTCCATGTGTCCGATACCAGTCTATAAATTCCTCTTCAGACTCACGCAACACATGAAATGACACTGAATGCAGGAAGATCACAGGCCAGTGGGTGGAAAGTCTTGTGGATCCAGTGACAGTGCAAGCATCTCAGTGAGAGCATGGGTCTCCACGTGGCTCCTCCAGCTCCAGAGCTCTGGCTCCATTAGCTTAGCTTCATGTGGCTTATCAACAGGAATGTGTTAACAGAGAGTGTGTGTCCCGCCTCCAGGGAGGAAGACAGGGGTTCCCAGAATCCTCAGGAGAAGGCCATGCCCACACAGAGGCCTCATTGACTATGACTAGGCCCTTCGCTCAAGTTGAAAATAGATTATGTAACTGCCACAATGTTCAAAGTATATTAAGATCAAGTCTCGACATTATTGCCTCTAAGGAACATTTTGGCTGTACTTCTTGCAAGACAAATTTGTCCTTTTGGGAGTCCATTATACTTTCAATACTCTTTGCTATCATCATAATTCAGATGCATGGATTTTTCTTCATCTTCCTTATTCCATGTCCAACTTTCACACACATATGAGGTGACTGAAAATACCAGGTTTCTGTCAGGTGTGTGCGCCTTAGTGCTCAAAGCAACATCCTTACTTTTTGTGGCAGTTACATAATCTCCTGGCAACTTGAGTGAAGGGGTGGAGTCTAGCCTGTCAATTAGGCCACAGCCAATGAGGCCTCTGTGTGGGCCTGGTCTTCTCCTGAGGGTTCTGGGAATTCCTGTCTTCCTCACTGGAGGTGGGAGACACACTCTCTCTGCTACACATTCCTGTTGACAAGCCACATGGAGACACACTGATGGAGCCAGATCCTTGGAGCTGGAGGAGTCACGTAGACCCCCATGCCAGTACTGAGATGTTTCCACTGCCTCTGGATCCACAAGACTTTCTACCCACTGACCTGTGATCTTCCTGCAGTCGGCATCATCGCATGGCTATGTGAGGTCGAAAGAGGAATTTATGGACTAGTATTGGACATATGGGCTAATATCACACTTAGGACTGATCCAGGATCTTTTCTTAATATACAATTAGTCTTTGATATAAAACTCTCCCTTGCACACGAGTCTCTCTGGATTTGTTCCTCTAGTCAACGCAGACTAACACAGACATGCCGTCAGGAGTGACCAGTCCGGGAGTAGGGCATCAGGCTTGGTAAAGCAGTCAACAGTGAACAAGAGGAAGGCCTTTGACAAGCCGATGGACGCAGAGGCTGCGTGGATGGGCTCAAACTAGAGGACAATGTGGAGGATGCGGCAGCATTTCCTCTGTGTGCATAGGGTCGCCACGAGTTGGAGCAGGTGGGAAGGCACACAACAACAACAACAACAACAACAACAAGTGCAAAGACTAGAAGGAGCCTGCCTTGCTTTATAGGTCAGGAACTGATGAAGCGTACGCTGTGAAGAGCAGCCAAACCAACATCCAAATGGCAGGGCGAAGCATGGTCCCGGAAGGGTCTTGCGAAGCCTGACAGCCGTGTGGTCAGAGGTGCGCTGGAGAATTTGGAAGACTTGCTCTGAAAACAGCGGCAGCAGGGGCTGCAACGAGAGGGCAGCTGGGGCAAAGGCACAGAGGTGACCACAGTGGGCGGAGCACCCAAGGGTGAAGCAGATTGGTAGGACACAGCTTGCCAGAGCTTATGTCTGGGGACCAAGAAAGTATCTGAGAACTGGACTAAAAAATATGAGCTGGGGAGGGAGGGGAAAAAATGAGGAGCTGATACCAAGGGCTCAAGTAGAAAGAAAATGTTTTGAAAATGATGACGGCAACAAATGTACAAATGTGCTTGATACAATTGATGTATTATGTATTGTGATAAGAGATAACCCTATGAGTCCCCAATAAAATGATTTAAAAAAACAAAAAAAAATTTATGTTCTTGACACAATGGATGATGTATGTATGGATTGTGATAAGAATTGTACAAGCCCCCAGTAAAATGGTATAAAAACAAACAAATAAAAAACAAAGGGAATCACCCACATAACTCCTTCTCCATCACAAAGGAAGGTCAATGGAAGAGACCTGAGATGGTGGAAAGTTTGGATGGAGAAAGATGGGATGTTTACATTACCTCCACAGTGACTCCTGGGTTTGTGGTCTAGAGACAGGGCACAGCATGAAGTCAGGGGAGGGGGCTGCTTAGAAGTACAAGCCTGGAAAGGGGAGGTACACTGCAGAGGAGCAGAAGGCTCGCCAGAAAGCCAGCCTCTAATGAGACGTCCGCCATTAGCCCATGAAGGGTTCAACTCCACATTCTACCAGGCCTTTTGGACTAAGCACCCTCTGAAGTTCTTTCCCAAGTACCCCCTTCAATCCCCTCTGTTCATCCCTTACAAACAAAGCGCAGCACAACTCGAGCTGCATTTCGATTTTCCCCTCAGGTTTTAATTTTTAAAACACGGATGCGTTGAAAGGGTAGTGAAGGAGCACTGGGAGCATCTCGCCGAGGGAATTCAGACAGGGACCAAAGGACGATAGTAGCTGAACTCACTTGCAGGAAGCATCGAGACTGGGCAGCCGTCTAGACACAGGTGGTTAGTGGTTCCCAGCGGCTGAGGGAGGGTGAGAGGGGCCCTCCTGCTTCGGGGTCCTGGGTGTCTGACGACAAGCCTTGGGGCTAAATGGCGATGGTGGTTCCACGGGCAGTGGTGAGAGTAACTGCTGGTGCTAACTAGCAATCTGTTTTCTTTTAAAGCAGAGACCACAGTCGCTGGTCAAAGATGATCCAGATGCTTTCATGACTCATGTTTGCTGGGACACAACCGCATCCATTTGTGTAAGGAAGGACTTCAGGACTGAAGAGTCCGGTGCAGTCCACGGCCGTCGAGCTTGCAAAACCTGAAACATTTACTCTCTGCCCTTTACCGATGCCCGAGAAAGACGGGGCTTCCTCCTCTTGTAAGGCACTACAGTCTCGGACACCCACGGGCAGTTTTATTTTGTCTCATAGGACCCCCACCAGGCCCCTAGGAGTCAGAATTGACCCGATGACAGGGAGCTCTGAGTTTCTGGCCTGTATAGAAAAAGTTGCAGACTCTTGGACTGGCATAATAAATATTCATGTATCCTCCTACCTAGATTCAACAACCAAGTATTTTGCCGTTGTTGTTGCATCTACGGTAGGCGTTTTTGGCGGGGGTTGAAAGGTGAGCTGCCCTCTGGGGTGTGAGCTGTAGCCTTTGCAGCTTTCTGCGGTGCCAACACTCCCGCCAGGGTACAGGCTCAAGCTGCCAGCTGCTGTGGGGTCGGCACTTCCCAAATACTTCCTGGCAGGCTCTGGCCTGGTCTGACCCGGCACACCTCTGGCAGCGGGGTCTTCCCTCGTTTCCACGGGCATCTTCTAGAGAGCACAAAGGGCTGGGGGGGGGTTCACCTGGGTGAAACGGAAGGCAGTGGTGTGTGAGAGGGAGGAGGCCCCTTGGTCAGGGAGCAGGTGAGGGGCAAAGTCCTGGGAGCTTGACGAGTGCTTTAAGCTGCTGAAGACTAGGTTGATGGTCCAGTGTAAGCCTCCACCTAACTTACAGTCAGTCCCTACCTCCTGCATCGCTACAGCACTGCTACCACAGTAGGGAGAGGTCGCGATTCTCCCCTAATACTATCCCAATATCTAGTCCAGGTGCAGGGTTTCTCAACGGGTCTCCAAATGTGCTTTCAAGATATTCATATAGAGAGATACTTTTTTCCTTTTTCAAACTGTGAACAACCCTGCCTCACCCATTGCATTTTCTTGTTACAACACTTGAATCTTTTAATTTTAATTTTTTTGTCATTTTGAAAAGACCAAGTTAGCTGTACTTCAGAATGCTCTATACGCTGCATTTCTATGATTGTTTGACTTGTTCCTCGATAAGCTTTATTCAGCCAGGCTCAGCTGAGTATTCGGTGTTTAGTCCGGGGGAGGTCCAAATGGTTACACGCTTGCCTGCTAGCTGTAAGGCTGGCGGCTGGCAATCTACTACCAAACCTCAGCCACTTAAACCTCCATGGAGCACAGTTCTGCCTGGACATAGGGGAAGGTGCTATGAGTTGGAACTTATTGGATAGCAACTGTTGTTTGTTTATATGGTTATCCAAGCCACACAAAAACAACCAGACTCACTGCCATCAAGTTGATTCCAACTCAGCGACCCTCTATTTAGGGGTAATTCAGATCAGGACCAAACAGCATCCGGGTACACAGTGTTCGCTTACTCAAGTCCTGGAAGAATTTCTCTCAGCCAATGACTGTCTTACTTCCTGGGAATATTCAAATATGCTCTCAATAGAGGGCTTTGTGTACTATGGAATCTAGTAGTTTTATGTATAAAATTCCATTTTATAACTCAATAAGCTATGAGTTAACCATTCTTGGAAGGTATTACTCCTCTCAGACATCGGTGAACTGTCACACCAGGTAAACAAAGAAAATTCTTAGATATAGCTAATAAATCATATTATTAATAACCTGTGATAGACAGATGACAGTCTTGCTTGCTGACAATGAGGGCTTGAAGCACTCTGTGACGAAAATCAAAGACTGCACTGCACCCTTCAGGATGGATTGTAACTCCATGTAAAGAACACAAAAATTCTCACAGGTGGACCAGCAGACACTTATCGTAATAAATGACTAGAAGAGATTGGAGTTGCCAAGGAATTCATTTTGCTTCGATCTACCACCTATGATCCTGGGAGCATTGGTCAATTGCTTTTATTAAGCCCGTCTGCGACACGAGTTCTGGGAAGCGCTGGAGAGCAAGGATGTGTCACTTTGAGGGCCATGGCGTGCCTCACCCAGGCTGGGACGTTTGTGCCACCTCGAATGCATGTGACAGTTGACACTGAGTAAGGAAGGCTGCAGAGGCTTGGGCCATCTGGATTATCGTGCTGTAGGCGGGCACTGAAAACACCACGGGCTGCCAGAAGAACAAACAAGTCTGTCTTTGGAGAAGCGAGGACGGTGAGACTTCATCTGAATACTTGCGACAGGGGATCAGGAGAGGTCACTTCCTGGAAAAGGACTTCATGCTTGGGAAAACAGAGGGCGGCAAAGAAGTACAAACCTTTGTGAGAAGGACTGGCAAAGTGGCTGCAAGCATGGGCTCCAGCCGAAGGAATGCGAAGACGGCTCAGGCCCGGGGAATGTCTCGCCCTACTGTGCGTAGAGCTGCTCTGCGGTGGCCCCTCCAACACTCTAAAGCATGAACGGAACTCACTGTCTAGTGGTAAGCTAGAAGAGGCTACAGTCCAACTTGGCAAGTCTTGTCATCTGTATACTACCAGCACAGTCAGCTGCCGTTCCTGAGGCGGGCTGCCTACAAGACTCACCTGGGGAGCTTTCAGTGCAGGTTTCTAGGCCCCACTCTTGGGATGTCATCAGAAGGCTAGATCGTTCTGATGACTAGCCAGGTTTGAAAAGTTTCTCATTGGGGAGTGGGGAGGGAGGGGGGAAATGAGTAGCTGATACCAAGGGCTCAAGTAGAAAGTAAATGTTTTGAAAATGATGATGGCAACAAATGTACAAATGTGCTAGACACAATGGATGGATGTATGGATTGCGATAAGAGTTGTATGAGCCCCTGATAAAATTATTAAATTTAAAAAAGAAGAGTATCTCATTCAACAGAGAATGTACTGTGAGCGACTGTAATTAACATTGGGTTTACACTGCTTCAACTATACCTACAATTCATCTTTGCGGAGATCAATTCAACCGCACTTATGGACACTTTTGACTCCTCACAGGACAAACAGGAGGGCTTCTACTTCTGTAAAGATTCACTCCGTGGCAGTGAGTTGGCTTTTGCTATCACGGAGAGGAGACTCGGTGGCACCGGGAGTCAAGCACTGGGCTGCTAACAGCAAGGTTGGGGTTAGCACCAACCATTCTTGCGGAGCAAGGTGAAGACTGGCAGGCTCACTAACCCTGTGGAGTAGTGGAGCCGTGTCCCACAGGGTCACTGTGAGTCGTCACTGACTCAGAGGCAGTGGGTTTGGTGGGTGGGCATCACCTAAGCATCCGTGTAAAGACACAGACAGCGACTCAGTTGCTGCCTCCTGGACCACTTAGTAGTGTGCAGTTGTGGGGCCAGGCAACCAGAGAGCTTTGAATGGGACCCATGACCTTGGTTCTAATCTAATACCTGCAAAGACTACACTTCGAAATAAGGTTTTTGTTGTTGTTTTTTTTTAAAAGAGAAGAGTCTAAAGTCCTAGTAGTCTATAGCACACGGCCTGGGTCACCAAGGTCTAGGTAGAAACTTAGGTCAAAAGTGCCCATTTAGGAACATTCCCAGGCATATTTCCCCCTGGGGTCTATGCACACAACACCCTTCAGAGGTCACTTCAAGACTCAATGTGGAACCCCCTGAGTGATCTAGGCTTTACCTCAAACTCACCTGAGCCCTTGGACTTAAGGCTGAAACTCCCTAGTATGAAAAGATGACTGGTATCTCTAGGGCAGTGCTTCTCAACCTCCTAAGACCGCGACCCTTTCATACAGTTCCTCATGTTGTGGTGACCCCCCCCAACCATAAAATTATTTCCGTTGTTACTTTATCACTGTGATCTTGCTACTGTTATGAATCAGGCGACCCCTGTGAAAGGCTCACTCCACCCCCAAGGGGTCGTGACCCACAGGTTGAGCACCGCTGCTCTAGAATACAGACCTGGCAGTTGTTGGGCTTTGGTTTGGGTCTCCTGCCTTGAGGTTGCCCAATGCATGGTGGGCTGGGATGGCAATATTGCCATAATACCACTTACTATTTTATGCCTTACTGGCTTTCTTAAGACATGTACTAATCTGCTAGGCATGGTTCGCCACTGTCAGTGAGCATCCCTGAAAATAGTGTCCAGTCACTTAAGAGTTTAATCTGATCGGACAGTGTAACATATGACAAAAGAATAATAATTTATGAATGATGAAGGGTTCATGAGGTAGGGGGGAGTGGGGAGGGAAGGGGAAAATGAGCAGCAGATATTAAGGGCTCAAGTAGAAGGCAAACGTTTTGAGAATGATGATGGCAACAAATGTACATATGTCCTTGACACAATGGATGGATGTATGGATTGTGATAAGAATTGTATGAGCCCCAATAAAATGATTTTTTTAAAGTGTTTAATCTGTATGAGTCAACAACTCATGTATTAGGGTTCACAACCGGCCTATACTTATATAATTTCCTTTTTTCAGCTATGTTTCCCTCCCCAATTATGTTTTAAATTCTGTACAATTGGCTAAATTAATGATGCTATCAACAGGAAAACAAAAAACAGCGCTTCCCCCGTTGAGAACGTGGCTGTAAGTACTACATGTTGACTTCAGCGCTGCGGTTTGGAAACAAAAGCCAAACAACAACCATAGAAACATGTCAGCTGCAGGATAAATAGCACACAAAAAATACAAAAAGGTGATCAGTTTTGAGTTTTATTCTCTGATGTAGCACTGTAGGGCACTAATATAATTAAATCTCTAATTAAGTCAACTGAATAATTGTATAAGTGTAGCATCACCTAAAATAAATTAAGTCCAAATCCCCTGTCAGAGGAGTCAATTAGAAATAGTTACATCAAGGAGAGGATGCAAAGTAGTGTACTTAAAGCTAAGTGCATCATCATTTTAAAAAGTCCTATTTTATTGCATTTTTGGTGCAGGTTTACATAGCAAGCTCAGTTCTCATCTGACATTTTTATACAAATTGTTCAGTGACATTATATTCCATTTCCAGTACTCTGGTTTCCCTGGCTCCCTATCTTCACCTCTTTGCTTTTGACAAGAAGCTCTGGTAGTGTAGTACCTTCTGCACAGCGCTGCTAACCACAAGGTCAGTGGTTCAAGCCCACCAGCCACTTTCTCTGCCTGAGAAAGGGGAGGCGTTTTGCCCCTGTCATTGATTACTGTCTGGAAACCCACAGGTCAGTTCTCGCGGGCACTTCCCAGGTTAATCGACTCCTTGGCAGTGAGCTGATTTGGAGTAGTTGTTGATCTTCTGGTCTCATAGTAGTGGGTTTTTTTTGTTAGTTTATTTTAAAGTAGAGCATAGCTTTTATGGATACTATCCTTATTTTGTATGTTTGTTATTTTCCTGAAGGGCAATTTCTTTTAAAAATCATTTTACTGGGGGCCCATACGACTCTTATCACAATCCATATATCCATTGTGTCAAGCAGATTTGTACATTTGTTGCCATCAGCATTCTCAAAACATTTTCTTTCCACTTGAGCCCCTGGTATCAGCTCCTTATTTTTTTCCCCTCACACTCCACCCCCCTCCGTTACAAACCCTGCATAATTTATAAATTGTTATTTTGTTATGTCTTACACTGTCGGACATCTCCCTTCACACACTTTTCTGTTGTCCATCCCTCAGGGAGAAGGTCATATGTCGATCCTTGTAAGCAGTTCCCCCTTTCCACCCCACCTTCCCTCCACTCTCCTGGTATCGCCACTCTCACTGCCGGTCCTAAGGGGTTCATCTGTCCTGGATTCCCTGTTTCCAGTTCCTAACTGTACCAGTGTACATGCTCTGGTCTAGCCGGATTTGTAAGGCAGAATTGGGATCATGACACTGCAGGGGGAGGAAGCATTAAAGAACTAGAGGAAAGTAGTATGCTTCATCATTGCTACACTGCACCCTGACAGGTTTGTCTCCTTCCCAAGACCTTTCTGTAAGGGGATGTCCAGTTGCCTATAGGTGGGCTTTGGGTCTCTACTGCACACTCCCCCTTATTCACAATGATATGATTTTTTTGTCCTATGATGCCTGATTCCTGATCCCATCGATACCTCGTGATCGATCACACAGGCTGGTGTGCTTCTTCCATGTAGGCTTTGTTGCTTCTGAGCTAGATGGCCACTTGTTTATCTTCAAACCTTTAAGATCCCAGATACTATATCTTTTGATAGCCGGGCACCATCAGCTTTCTTTACCACATTTGCTTACGTACCCGCTTTGTCTCCTGAAGGGCGATTTCAAAGGATAGGCTAGATTCTAGGTTTAAAACATGTATCTGGACAATAGTTTTCTGTTCTTTATGGTTCCAGTTTGCTTAGATTTTATTATTCTATGAACTTGACTTCTGCTCCACATTTTTCTATCCGTCTTTCCGGAACATCTATTGTGACCCTAGTCAGAACTGTCTTCATGGTATCCAGGAACCATCCACTTTTCGTTACAAGTAGATGTGTGTCCTGGAGACTTGTTTCACCTTTGAATGTTTGGTTACCTTCTTACTGCTTTGATTCTGGTGAGTAGAGACCAGATCTTGTGTCTCTGACAGTCCCTCATAACCTTTTGAGACGCCACACATTATTCACTTCACTAGAATGTATATTATTTTTATGAACTATGCTATGCCAAATCGACCAAGTTCCTATTTAAATGAGTTGTTACTACATCTTAAACTATTATTAAATAAATACTTTGTAAGCGATAAATGTGGAGCCTGTGAGACCCCTCTGAGAGCATCATCCATTACATTGTTGTTAAGTAAACAAACAATGAAACACATACAGATGATAATCCTGGAACTTTGAGGATCAAATGAACAATAAAGAATCTGATTAAACACCAACTGGCAATGGAGCCAGGATGAAAAGGGTGACGGAGGAGAGAGGTGGTGCCGAGTCCCGTGCTGTATCCTGCCATTTGGGGCACAGGAAGCAATACACGGCGAGGAAAAGCCAGCATCCTGTCATCTCTATTGGGATAGGGTCACAGGAGAGGCAGGTCCTGCGCGAAATAAGATGAGCAGAATAGAAGCTAACTCTGGGAAAGGAAAATGCAGCCACGGGGTGTGAGGTCACTGAGGACAAGGGCAACCGTGGCGTGAAGAGGAACCAGAGAAGGGGATAGAGTTACTCACTACTAGAGAGGCCCTAGTTGTGTAGGTACAATATCCACGTACAGGTGGCATGTCTTGTACAGATGGCAGTCAGAGACAGGGAACTCTGGGAAACGCCTAATTCTCCAGTTGAGCTCTGGGCAGGAACTGGTTAACTGGCTGTGCCTGCCCAGACGGATCCTGGGCCCACAGAGAGCTTTCTCCTGTACACTGTGAGATAGGGAGAATTGTGGCAACACCATTGTGACTTCTTTTCTTTTTGTTAGCAACTTTTCCCCTCACCTTTTCTTCCTTTTTGGTTTACTGTTTTCGCTATTCATCTTCTTCCTTTATTTTTCACCCATGTTTTCTCACCTCTCCTTTTTCTTTCCTTCTCTTTTAATTCTGTTCAATCTGACAAGGGAAAGACACGGTTACCCAACTAGTCAGCCATATGTACCACCACCTACTGCCTTACTCCAGTGGGTGAGTGCCAACACTTCTCCTACACTAACGTACCACCAGCACATGGTGGGCAACCCTTGCTCGCTACCACTGCCAACTTGCTCTTACCAGCAGCCAGTGCACACTTCCACCAGTTACTTCACCCAACTGAAAACAGAAAGAAGTGGCCAAATGCCGCCAATCTTACATCCAGAGTGGTACACCCTTCCTGCCTATTCAGACAGACAGACAGACACACACACACACACACACACAAACCCAAAGAAAAAATTAGAGGATGACAAATCAACACACAGTCAACAAATAAACACAACAACTCCCAAATATCTGAGACAATCAAAACTCCCTCAAAGTCATTGCCATCAATCGATTCTGAGTCATACTTCAAATTAAATCAAGAAAAAATGGTGTGAGGAAGTGACCAAAATAAGGACCAAGAAATCTCTAAGAGTGAATGGATAGAACTACCTGATAAAGAATTGGAATGATATCTATCTGTCAATCTCCCTCCCTCCTTCCCTCTCTCCAACAGTTCAAGGAAGCCATAATATCAGGGAAAACACAGACAGTATCTTAGAATAATTCAGGACAACAATACAAAGCAGAGTGACAAAATTAATAGACCACTAGAAATAGCAATTTGAAATCCAGAAGATTCAACACTAAAATGTCAGAGTTAGCTAACATTGGAAGGACAAAAGGGTAGAATCAAATCAACTGAAGAACAAATCAGTAAATTAGAAGACAATTCCCTTAACGCCAATTTGAATGAGGAAGTCAGAAAAAAGAACGAACCCCCCCCCCCACAAAACAAAAAAGCATGGCTAAGAATTATGCAGGATATTATCAAAAGGAATAATTTATGTGATATGAATTCCATAACAGAAGGCAAAATAGAGAAAAAGAATAAATCCATAGAGAATTGTGATTTGCTAGCAGAAAATTCCCCATTTATTAATAAATAAGAAAATATATCCACCCAAGAACCCAAAGAACCCCTTACAAGGTTTGGAAGGGCTCACATTAGAAGGTCCTGGATACAGTGGAAGAAAAATATGAAACAAATTCAAAATATAAAAAAGACCAGGTTTTCTGGTTTGATAAGAGACTGGTGGAACCCCTGAGACTTTGGGTCTTAGTCACCCTTCAGGTCTGGAACTGAACCTAACCTTGTGGCTTAATTTTCAGCTAAACAACAGACAGATCTACAGGGGGCACAGTAACACTAGAGATTTATACTCACGTTAGAACACTAAACCATTTGAGATCATAAGGGAGGCATTTACCAAAGGACAAAGTTCAGAAGGGTTAGGAAAGGAGGCAGGGTGGAAACAAGAAACAGGGAGGGGGTGTTGCTCAAGTACTCCCTCAACACAAGAACACTTTGTACTAACAATTCGGCAATCTGAGATGCTCACCTGCCAGGCACAATCGCTGATGACAATGGGTGCACAAGCAAATGTGGTGATGAGAGCTGATGGTGCCCAGCTACCAAAAGATATAGCACCTGAAGTCTTAAAGACCCGAAGATAAACAAGCAGCCATCTAGCTGAGAGACAACAAAACCCACATGGAAGAAGCACACTGGCCTGTCCTGACTAGATCACTGAGGACAAAGTGGGTGCATAAGCAAAAGTTACAAACAAACCTGATGGTGCCCAGCTATCAAATGATATAGCATCAGGGGTCTTAAGGGCTTGAAGACAATCAGGCGGCCATCTAGCTAAGAAACAACAAAGCCCACAAGGAAGAAGCACACCAGCCTACCCTGACGCGAACACTGAAGACAAAGCAGGTGCATGGGCAAGTGCGGTGAAGAAAGCTGATGGTGCTCAGTTGTCAAAATATATAGAATCTGGGGTCCCATAGGCTGGGAGATAAACAAGGGGCCATCTAACTGAGAAACAATAAAGCCCACTTGGAAAATGCACACCAGCCTGTGAGATAACACGGCATCAAAGGGATCAGGTATCAGGCATCAAAGACAAAAAAAAAAAAAATCATAGCATTGTGAATGAGGGGGGAGTGTAGAGTGGGGTCCCAGGGCCCATCTGGGGGAAATTGGACATCCCCTTGCAGAAGGGCTGTGGGGAGGTGACAGAACCAGTTAGAGTATAGTGTAGCAACGATGAGGCATACAATTTTCCTCTAGTTCTTGAATGCTTCCTCCCCTTCACCCCCACTATCATGATCCCAATTCTATATTTCATAACCGGCTGGACTGGGAGATGTACACTGGCATGGATGGGAACTGGAAATGCGGGGAATCCAGGATAGATGAACTCCTCGGGAACAGTGGTGAGTGGCCAAATCGGGAAGGTGGAGGGAGGGTGAGGGAGAAAGCGGGAACAGACGACAAGGTCTACATATGACCTCCTCCCTGGAGGACAGACAGCAGAGAACAATGTGAGGAAGATGTCGGATGGTGTAAGACATGATAAAATAATAATTATTTATAAATTATCAAGGGTCCAGGGGGAGGGGGGAGCAGGGAGGGAGGGGAAAATGAGGAGCTGATAGCAAGGGCTCAAGTAGAAAGCAGGTGTTTTGAGAATGATGATGGCAACATATGTATAAATGCGCTGGACACAAATGATGCATGTACAGATTGTAAAAAGAGTTGTATGAGCCCCTAATAAAATGATAAAAAAAAAAAAGAAACGGGGGAAGTAGGATACACTGTGGATACTGCAGTCAATGAAGTGAAACAAAATATGCATGAATTGTTGAATATAAAACTGATTCACAATTTTTAAAAAAAGGAATTATATATCTAACAAATATATCCATCAAATATGATAGCAAAATCAGGACATTTCCAAATAAACAGAAATTAAGGGAATTTGTAAACCAAACCAACCTTACAAAATATGCTGAAGTGAGTCCTGGATAGAGACCCAGCAATGTCAGAGAACACCCTAATGCATGACAGTATCATCCAAAAGTCAACCAAGAAAGAATTCTTATATTTGCAATAAATTTACAAGACTGAAAATAAGGAATCAGAGATGTCTTATCTGTAAATGATGACAATTACAAAGCAAAGAGGTGGGAACAAATGGCGTAATTGCAGAATTCCTAACTCAATGATATCAGGATAAAACAGTTTTTTAAACTTAGGAAGATAAAAATAAATTATGGTGTGACCACAAAAGTAATTAACAAAGCATCCAACCAATATAAGACAGAAGAAAAATTGTACCTACTAATTAAACATAAAATCAACAATGGAGACGGGAAGGTTTTTTGTTTTGTTTTTTTAATCATTTTTATTGGGGGCTCGTACAATTCTTATCACAGTCCATATATCCATCCATTGTGTCAAGAACATATGTACATTTGTTGCCATCATCATTCTCAATATTTGCCTTCTACTTGAGCCCTTAATATCGGCTGCTCATTTTCCCTTCCCTCCCCTCTCCCCCCTACCTCATGCACCCTTCATCATTCATATATTATTATTATTTTGTCACATATTACACTGTCTGACGTCTCCCCTTAAGATGGGAAGGTTTTGTCAGTGCTTTAAAATAAGAGAAATAACTGTAAAGAGACAAGCCACATGTTGTAGTCAAAGAAACTCTGGGCCTGGACATGAATAAATCTGACAGATAATATTTGTACCTTAAGGAAGGGCTATGAAGAGTAAATTAGGTAACGTGTGGGAAATCAACGAATATATAAGGGTGCTTTACTCAATTGACACATGTATGGATTGTGATAGGAGTTGTATGGGCCCCAATAAAATGATTTATTAAAAATTATTTTGATGTCAGTAAAAGACTATGCCAGTATGAAGACAAGGGGCACATGGGGATCACTGTGAGATGTCTGCACCACGTTCTTTGAATGCATTACTTCTAAACATTTGGAGACTTTTACAGAGATTTAGGGAGGTGTTTTAATTCTTTAAATCTCTGTTAGTGATTTGGAAACACATGTTTTTGGAAATTCCTAAATTATACTGATCATTGAAAATGTAGCGTATTTTCCCATTAGAGAAAAAAAAGAGAACCGTAAAGATATAGTCAATATACGTTTTCTTGACTTGTCCTCCACTTGTGGCTACTAGACTCAGAAACTATGCCATTAAAGCTGTTTAAAGCCCCCTCTCATATGTGTACACACACACACACACACACACACACACATCCCAGTGCAGTAAAGAAATTGTACTGGAGATAGGAACCGGAAACACAGGGAATCCAGGACGGATGATCCCTTCAGGACCAGTGGTGAGAGTGGCGGTACCAGGAGAGTGGAGGAAGCGTGGGATAGAAATGGGGAACCGACAACAGAAAAGTGGGTGAAGGGAGACGTCGAACAGTGTAAGATATGACAAAATAATAATTTATAAATTATCAAGGGCACATCGACTGCAATGATCGCCACATAAGCATACACTTCCCCAGTCCAAAGGAACGAACAACAGAAATCACCAGGGAAGGGAGACAGCGATTAGTGGAAGATATGAAAATAATCATTTATAATTTACCACGGGGTCCCAGGGGGCTGGGCAGGGGAATGGAAAAAAGAGGAGCTGATACCAAGGGCACAATACAAAGCAAATGTCTAGAAAAGAATGATGGCAACATATGTACAAATATGCCTGATATAATTGATGTATGGATTGTTATAAGAGTCGTAAGAGCCTCCAATAAAATGATCTTTCAATAATAATAATAATAAATGTGAAAGGTCGATTGATGACAAACCTTATTCTGATGTCCATAAAGTTCCAGATTGATTAAAAAAAAATTATCAAGGGTTCATGAGGGAGGGGAGAGCGGGGAGGGAGGGGGTAAAATGAGGAGCTGATGCCAGGGGCTTAGGTGGAGAGCAAATGTTTCAAGAATGATGAGGGTAACAAATGAACAAACATGCTTTATACAATTATGCATGTATGCATTGGGATAAGAGTTGTATGAACCCCCAATAAAATGATTAAAAAAAAAAGAAATTGTACTGGCCCACTCAAAACTAACCCACATGGTTGTTACACAGCATTGGCTATGTAAAGAACACAAAGGCCAACTTGCATGTCACACAGGGTATGAATAGATGTGCCTCGTGTCAGAATTTAATGGAATAAAATGTAAAGTTTAATTTGCAGATTTAAAAACTTTCATCAGCATTGATAGATTCAGAATTTGAGGCTTGCAATATGAGATTATATTAATGTCATGATTAATTACATAGGAAAGTTAATCATTGCTTCTTGGTTATGAGGTCTTCCAAAGGAAAATTTGTTAAATTTTAAATAATCATAAATGTATCTATATTTTGATTCCAAGTCAATTTTTAATTTTAGCTTCACATTTCAGAGAGGAGCTTAATTCTACACATTGAAATGCAAAAAGTGAGCCTGGGACCTTGAAGCTTTTTAGGAACGCCAGTAATAGAAATTCAACAAGCGAAAAGTATCAGGCTGTCAACTGCAGCAATGAACCACACTTGCCTGTAGCTTTTTGGGGGAGTGAATCAATAACTACTAAGCTCTGTAATCTCATGACAAATACTATGCTGGTTATTTAATTAAAAGCAACACCATGGGACGAGCCACTCACATCATGCAGGTCCCAAACTGTCCTGGGGTGCTGGAAGAATACATAAGCTGCGTAAAGCGAGTTTGGGTTTCTATTCTTTTATGCAGGTCTGTGTGTTCTGATAAATTTCTTACATCTTTCATCACATCCTGGTTCCGTCTGCTTTGGCACTGAGGTGTGGATATCTGTGCCCCACCATGCCCACCATCATCTACATGGTGCCCGAGCCCTAATATCCTAATTTCAACCCTGAGACAAGATGAAGGCAAAATACAGTAGAATCAATTTTATGGCAGTAAGTTTAATTTTTTTGAGTTGTCACTAAAACGTATCTCATGCAATAGAAAAATTCTATCTACTGAGGATGACGATGGAATAAATATGTAATTCCAGCTAAGAATGGCAATACATCTAAAAATGGAAATTTAAAATTGCAAACATCTTCTGAGGATTTAGTGTGTTTTATAATTTTTGTTACATTAAAAATCTTCAAATTCCTAATGAGAAGAGATAAATAAAAATATGGATTATATTTAAAATCAGAATTGCTTTCTGGGTGCTCAGCCAGCATTTTATTTGGGGGGTAGGGTGGGTGCTTTCAGCATTCGGGGACCCTAATCCCTAGGTGACTCACTCAAAGGTGAATGGGTCAAGTGTAGGCTTGGACCTCCAAAGAGCCAATGAGAATCATCTGTGGAAAATGTTATTGGCATTATTAGAGAATCACTTTCTTTTTGCTGAGATTATTAAGCACCATGAAGACTGTTGCTTCCAAGAACCATCTTTGTTACCATGTGGAAAGAATCTGCCTGAGGTACAATCTTCCCAGAAGACAGCAGAGCGCGCTGGCCAGACAGAACAAGAGGGTGACGTTCCTGATGCTATCTTTGGAGGACCTGAAGCTAATGAAGTCCTTTCTGTGCTTACACCTCTCTCTCTCTCATAAAAGCGCCCTCCAAGTACAGAGTGCACACGTTGATAAGCTGGTGGCTTGTGTTGAGAAAATTCTAGACCTAGAAGTGCTCTGTAGGAAGAGAGGGTGCTCTCCTTCGCAAAGCTCCCTCTGTGTTGGAACTGTTGTCAGCCCCTGGGAGCGGTTAGTGGATAACCCGGAGCAGAGGAAGAGCAGTTGCGCAGCAGGGGGATGGGAGCTGGGAGCAGATTCCCAGGACATGGCCCAGTTGTGTCCTCTGGGCAGGCAGGCTCCTTCGCACAGGGGGAAATGCAAGAATCAAATGAGTGGGGTGAAGACATTCTGCTCTGTGTCCCGGGGGACAATCACCTCTAGATGCAGGAGGCCTCTAGGCTCTGGTGTTGGGAAGGTGCATTTGTTAGCTGAGGTGCTTGTCTCCCTCCAGAGAATGGTGATACGAACTTGCGGTGAGTGCTTATTGCTGCACAGTGTTCTTGGAAGAGTGAGGAATGCCTGCCAGTTTACGAGGGAAAACAAGTCACAGTCATCCCTGCTCTCCTTCAAAACCGTAAATGCCACAACAGTCACTTGTCAGACAGTATGTCTCACAGCTGAACCCTGTCAGGTGATAAAGTAGGAAGTACTGATGGCTGAATACATGGAGGACCAGAGCCTCCGTACCCTTATCTGGAGGCCTAAGGCACTCTGCGCAGCAGCAGGGCGACGGTAAAGGACGCCCACTGTGGGGTCCTGACTCTGGGACGCACTCAGTGTAGGAGCAGGCATGCTGCCCAAAGAGAGGATTGTGATTAGAACATTCAGCATAACTAATAAAACGATGAAAAAAGAACCTTAGGCGTCTCAGGCAGTATTACTGCCTTTCCCAGTACACGGCACACACAATGGCATGTGTCCTACAGCACTCACGGTCCACAAAAGGAGACCATACAACGGTCCCCACAAGCTCACACAGACCTTGTCAGGAAGGAGTAACTCCTTAGACCCTGAGCCCGGAGCTCTTCCACAGGCAGCCCCATTGTACCGTGCACCGATCAATCCCCAGAGACGGTCTTTGGCTTGATTTTAATCCAGTAAGCAGGTAAGCTCTCCCATTAAACCAGAGAGACTGTGTGTGTGTGTGTGTGTGTATGTGTGTGTGTGTGTGTGTGTGTGTGTGCACGGGCACCTCTCCACCACAATCTTCAGTAGCATATCACACACATTACTAACCTATGCAGCAGGGTCTTTGATCTCGACTGGTGCCTCAGTAATTCTGTTTGAAAATGGAGGTGGCATGGCCCCCTTGTTATTTCAGAAAAGGTGGTTAAGATCATCATCAAGGATCAGTCCTCTGATGTGGGAAGCGGGAGGCTGAGTAGTGTTTGCAGACACTGCTTAGGAGACATAGGGGAACGGTTGCAGATGTACCAACCAAACAAATTACAGCTCTCTGAAAGATCAAACATCTCGGAATCAGAGATCCCCAGTCCTCTACAGAATCAGACTGTAGGATCAGCGTGTGCGTTTGGAAATACGGGCCTAGGTAGTGACAGAGCTCTAATTCACCACGGCTCTATTCAGAATCGACACAGAGGTGCCTTCCTTTCCTGTTCTCCCGAGCAAGGTCATTGTGTGGAACCCATGCCTCTGCGCTGTGTTTAGGGGAGGGAGAGAGCCCACCCTTCCAATCCACTGAAAACTGCTGGAAGGGACCACACTGGGGCCTCCACGGGGCCAGAGGCGGCTCCCCAACAGGAGGACACGGGCGCTCCCTTGAGCACAGGTGGCTCCGATGCCACAAACTGGGAGGCCTAATTGAATCCAGCTCTCCCACAGTGCAGAGCACTCGCCCACAGAACCAGCCTGGAGGGCAGTTTTGGTTCACTCTCCAGACTGGGATTCAAAAGATTACTGCAATTGAATGTCTGTTTCAACTCAGGAGGTGCAGAGCATGGCGGACATAATCACACTGTTGAGGGAAAAGCAAGGGAACAAAGGTAAAGGCAAATTTACTTCAGGAACTGAAATGACAAGCGTGCAGGCGCAGACCAACCTAGCATCTTGGGCCACGCACTCACTGAGGTGCAGTCGTCCTGTGCTGGAGTGCCGAGCAGCGCGAACAGCTAACCCACCCGGCCGCCAAAGGAAAAGCCGGAGGTTTGAGTCCACTCAGCAGCACTGCATCCACTGCCCCAAAGCCAGCTCCTGAGAACTCTGGGAGCACACATTGACTCGGACTCACGGACACCAGGGCTCAGAATCCCCTCTCGGGGGGCTGGTTGGTGTTTTGTGCCAGGCACTGAGAACAGGAGCATTTCATATGTAAAATTATAAACCAAAGGTAGCAAGTTAGGAATACACACTTTGAAGAAAAAGAAAAACGGGTAACAACTGCCTAAAGCAGTGGTTCTCAACCTGTGGGTTGCGACGCTTTTGGGAGGTTGAATGACCCTTTCACCTGGGTGGCCTAAGACTATCGGAAAACACATAAATATTTTACAATATATAATTACATATTGTTTTGTGATTAATCACTGTTTTAATTATGTTTATTTATGTTCAATTTATAGCAATGAAAATACATCTGCGTATCAGATATTTACATTACGATTCATAACAGTAGTAAAATGACAGTTATGAAGTAGCAACAAAAATAATGTTATGGTTGGGGGTGCCCACAACGTGAAGAACTGTATGAAAGGGTGGCGGCCTGAGGCAGGTTGAGAAGCGCTTGCCTAGAGGATTGAATAGATCCCTGGAAGGCGCACACGGTTTGCTCTCAACTATTATCTTAAAGGTTAATGGCTCACATCATCTAATGAGGCTGTGGGAAAGGTCTGGCAATCTGCTCCCATAAAGATTAGGTGTGAACATTCTGTAACACATGGGGCTGTCATGAGTACGGATTGACGCGGCAAATGGGTAAAGAATTAAAAAGAATACCAATAGTATGTTGCCGTGAGGTGCTGTGGAGTTGGTTCCAACTCATAGTGACTCTGCACAACAGGAAGAAACACTGCCTGGTCCTGTGCCGCCTCACAGTTGTTATGTTGGAGCCCATTGTAGCCACTGTGTCCACCCATCTCCTTGACAGTCTTCCTCTTTTTTGCTGCCCTACTACTGTATCAAGACCAAGTTGATATATATATATATATATATATATATATATATATATATATATTTATTTATTTTAGGGATTGGTCTGATAGCCTGGCCAAAGGACAGGAGATAAAGATAATGGAAATTCGAAGCCTCTTCATATTTGGAATGGAGCCTGGGTGGTGTAGTGCTTAAGCATTAGGCTGCGATCTGCATGGTCAGCAGTTCAAAATCACCAGCAGCTCCTTAGGAGATAGACCTGGGAGTGTACGCCCATAAACAGTTAGTTTTGGAAACCCACAGGGGGTTGCTATGAGTTAGCACTGACTGTATGTCAGTGAGTTATATTAGGACTAATAATTGAGAGAAGGTGCTATATTTTATAATGTCGCAAAGAGGCTTATCACTGACATTACTTAGTAAGTGTATTCATAAGCAAGTTCATGTTAAAGCTTAAGAAATTTAAAACAAGTCCATAGAATCAGAGAATGACCTTGAGTATATTCCACCTGAATTTAGAGACAATTTCAAAAACAGATTTTCTGCATCAAATATTAATAGCTGCAGCCCTGATGAGTTTAGGGGATGGCATCTTGGATGACATAGGAAGAGACAGGAAGGAGAAAAAAGATCTAAATAGATGCCAGAAGGCTCTAACACTTGCCCTTGAAGGTAGGGTGGCTAAAGCAGACGGAAGACCTGATGAAGTAAGAGTTGACCAGAGGATCTCAAAGGTGTCTCAAAAGGATAATATATTATGATAAAAATTATGCAATGTGGCAAGACCTGGAGTTGGAAAACCAAAAGGGAAGAAAATATTTGGTATTTCTCAAGCTGATAGAGCTGCGGGGAAATTCAAGTCTTGAGCTGCAACACTGAAGGATTACAAGGGCAAACTATTTAGAGACACAGGAAGCATCAGGAACAAGCGGGAAGAAATACACAGTCAACATACAAAAAATACTTGGTCGACTTTCACCCATTTCAGGAGGCAGCATCTGATCAAGGACCGTGATACATAAAGAGTCCAAATGCACCGAAGGCCCAAACAAGACTACAGGAACTGATGAAACACCAGTTGAGATGTTTGAAAAACAAACACAACATGGAAGTATTCACATTACTTAATCTATGTGCTGTGGTAATAATCCAAGAAGCTGGGCCGAAAGAAGTACATCAGGTTGGAGAAAAAGACTCATTAATAACCTACAGATATGAAGATGACACAGCTTTGCTTGTGAAGGTGAGGCAGATTTGAAGCACTTGCTAATGAAAATCAAAGACTACAGCCCTCAGTATAGATTAGACCTCAAGATAAAGATAACATTCACAACTGGACCAATAACAACATCATGACAAATGGAGAAATTATTGAAGTTGTCAAAGATTTTATTTTTCTTGGATATATAGTCAGTATCCATGGAAGCAGCAGTCAAGAAATCAAATGAGTATTGCGTTGGGTACATTTGCTGGAAACTTCTCTTTAAAGTGTTAAAAAGCAGAGATGTCCCTTTGAGGATTAAGATGCACCTCACCCAAGCCATAGCAGTTTTGGTTGCTTCATATGCATGTAAAAGCGTGGCAATTAATAAACAAGGCTGCACAAGAATTGGTGCATCTAAATGATGGTGTTTATGAAGAATATTGGCTGTATCATGGATTGCTAGAAGAACAAAACAGTCACACTGGAAGAAGTAGGGCCAGAATTATCCTCAGAAGCAAGGATGGTGAAACTTTGTCACATGTACTTAGGACCTGTTAGCAGGAGAGACCAGTCTCTGGAAAAGGACATCATACTTGTCACAGTGGCTGTATCAATTGGCACAGACACAACAGTTGTGAGGACAGCCCAGGACCAGGCAGCGTTCCCGTCTGATATACCTCGGGTCTGGTATATTTTTGCACCAGCTCAATGGCACTCAACAAGAGTAGTCATTTTATTCACGACCCAGATAAGGGAACAGAGATCAGGATCATCAAATTTGTTGATACCACTGAAATGTGTGGGACTGCTAACATTTTAGAGACCAAGAATCTAACTTTAAAAGAACATTTAGAAATTGGAGGAATGGATTATCAGAGTAGGATGATAGTCACTGGGACAAGAGGCTCAGCATCTGAAGGAAGAGGGAAGGAGTCTGGTGATGGGAATGAGCGCATGCTGTCCACCGGGCAAGTGTTTGGTACAAAGCTTGTAGCTTTACAAGAAGACACAACTCTGGAAGCTGGCTTAAGATATGAACGGACCCATGTGCGGCTAGAATTTATGAGTGATAAAAAGTTTCACGTGGTTTAAAGGCTTTTATACTTCACTTGGGGAAGAAGTTGATCAGTAATTCCTTTTCTATCATTAATAATTATATTTTAAAGGAGATCTGAAATCAAGGTAGATGTTGTCACAACCAACTTTAGTAAATTAGTTGTTTTGAAGAAAAACAAGACTAAAGAAATCTATTCATTATTTCAGCAAGGAAAAAAACACTTGTCTGAAGTGAGATTGCCGAAAGAAAAATAATTGGGTTCATCTGATATATAAAGAAACAAGGAATGAGAGATTTGAAGCTTTCAAACGTCAGCCCAGGCAGCCTCTTCCAGCAGCCATCTTGGAGATGTGGCTGGGAAATAAGACCACAGCCTGTCATGCTGCTTCACATACCAAAGCTCCATCTTCCTCCACCGTCTGCTGACCTTCAGCCACTCTCGCTCGTCTAGCTTGAAAACTTACATCATTGAAAAACAGAAAGAAGGCACATTTTCACAGTGTATTTCTGCCTGTTACCATAGCAGGTAACTCTTTTGGAGCCTATCGTCAACTTCTAGTTTGTTACTACAAACAGGATTTCAGACAAGTTGTTTTTCAATTCTCAAATACATTAACTTAAAGCAGCATCTAGAAATCTTAAAGAAAACATATTTTGTATGTGAAAATATAATGCCATCATCTTCATTTTTATATGCTGTCCTCCAGTCTTTATTTATGAGCACATAAAGTGTTTACATAGTTGTACCCATATTGTAGAGGCATTTGTATTTGTAGGTGACTTGTCTTTTTGCTAAATATTAAAGGCATCTACATAAATTATTATTAAAGACATATAAATTTTACCACAAGTCCTGTATGAAACAAGGGGGGAAAAACAACACCAAGACTAAGATAGCTTCAAAATGAAGGCTGAGCATGGTAGGGGGACAAGAGGAAAGTCAAAGGAAGTAGAGGGAAGAACTTGGAGGCAAAGGACATTTATAAAGGCCTAAATACGGGCATGTACACATGTAAATATACTTATATATGCTGATGGAGAAATAGATCTATGTACAAATATTTATAGGTTTAGTATTAAGGAAGAAGATGGGCATTGGGCCTCTATTCAAGTACTCTCTCAATGCAAGAACACTTTGTTCTAGTAACCTGACATTCCATGATGCTCACCTTCCCAACACAATCGCTGAAGACAAAGAGGGTGCAAAAGCAAATGTGAAGAAAGCAGATGGTGCCAGACTATCAAAAGATATAGTGTCTGGGGTCTTAAAGGCTTAAAGATAAACACGCGGCCATCTAGCTCAGAAGCAACAAAGCCCACATGGAAAAGCACACCAGCCTGTGTGACCACGAGGTATTGATAAGATCAGTTATCAGGTATCAAAGAACAAAAAAAACCATATCATTGTGAATGAGGGGGAGTGTGGAGTGGTGACCCAAAGCCCATCTGTAAGCAATTGGACATCCCCTTACAGAAGGGTCGCAGGTGGGGAGACAAACCAGTCAGGGCACAGTATAGCACCACTAAAACATTCAACTTTCCTCTAGTTCTTTAATGCTTCCTTCTCCCCACTATCATGATCCCAATTCTACCTTACAAATCTGGCTAGACCAGAGGATGTACATTGGTACAGATAAGAGCTGGAAACATAGGGAATCCAGGACAGATAAAGCCCTCAGGACCAATAATGAGAGTAGCCATACCAGGAGGGTAAGGGGAAGGTAAGGGAGAAATGGGGAAACAAGTATAATGAGCTACATATAACCCCCTCCCTGGGGGGACGGACAACAGAAAAGTGGGTGAAGGGAGACATCAGATAGTGTAAGACATGAAAAAAATTATAAATTATCAAGGATTCATGAGGGAGGGAGGGTGAAGGAAGAAGAGGGAAAAAATGAGGAGCTGATACCAAGGGCTCAAGTAGAAAGCAAATGTTTTGAGAATGATGATGGCAACAAATGTACAAATATGGTTGACCCAATGGATGTATGTATGGATTGTGATGAGTTGTATGAGCCCCCAATAAAGTGATTATAAAAAAAGATATCTTCAGTTGGTAAAAGGAAATGAGAGATTGAGTATACCCAGTGAGGCTCTGTGGAATATTTTACTACAGGAGGAGATGTAGAGTCCCAGGGTAGGAGAAGCAGCAAGAAAGGGTACAGGGGCGATAAATATAACAACATCTGGTCTCTAAGTGTGCCAATGTGAAAATTCTCAGAGCCAGTTAACTAGGGCTATGGGGAAGAATAAGTAGGGGAAAGTCAGAATAAAGGAGGAGGAATAATAATAATACTAATCTGGCCTTGGAAGCAGAGAAAGACCAGTGGCATTTACACAGAAATTTCTAAACTCAAGGTAAAAAAAAAAAAGAAAACGAGTAGAATTTGAGACACAAAATGCAAGAAAGGCCCAAAGAATCTAAGAACAGTAACAGAAGACATGGCTAAAAGGGAAAACCTTAGTGAGGAAGAACCACGACATGAGACAAAAGATTTTTTTCTGCCCGTCTTAAAGGGAAGTGATGTGACCATGCAAATGCAGTCTGTGGACATTGCTGTCTGATGGCGGGAAGAGAATTTTAATGTGCACCCTATGCAAATGCATTTTCCAATACAGCAAAATGTGCAAAGACTTCTGGGGGCAGGATGGAAGCGAAGAGCACCAGCTGCTGGGCATTAATGCCTGAGAGGCATCAAAGGACCGAGCCAGAACGTGCCGCCTTGGAAGCCGGAACGAACACTAGGAGAGAGCAAGTCACAACTCCGAGCGGTTAATGATCCTGGCTAGATTCTGTGGGGAGGTTTCAGTCCACACAGAGGCACCTGCAAAGAAAGGCCTGGCCAAAAATACCGCAAACCAAAACTACGGGAGGGAAGAAACCATCTCATGGGACACAGTTCTCTGGGGTTCCACACGGGGATCCATGTCAGAATTGATTTGATGGCCACTGGTCCTAGTCAAGTGAAAAACACCCCACCACCTTCACGTCTCTGTCCTTTGGCATGGGGGGGGGGAGGGGAGGAAATAAACAGAATGCTTAGTAACGTACATGCAGAGAGAAGTACAAAGGGAACTACCGCACACGGCTTAAGCCGTGTGTCAAAACGCACACTCAGACTACAGGCTACTCGGTCCTGGCTCTGACCATGTGATTCTTATGCACCTCTATAGGCCTGAGTGATTATTAAAAAGAAATTGGGGGAAAAGTATGCATCTCAGTGATGTCGATATTTAAACAAGCCATTTTTGAAACTGCTAAAAACATTGACGCTGTAGAGAGTCGAACCGTAGGTGCCATGTTTTGCCTGAAGTGGTAACAATACCATCTGCCCCCGTCTTTCCGCAGCGTGCTTATTTCAAGTAGCAGTCGGCTAAACTGCGGGCATACGCTCCGCTCCAGCTGGGAAAATACTCAGCCGCTCGCTGGCTCGCTGGGCGATGCTTCCGCAAGCGGGAGGAGTCAACAGACCCGCTTTCTGGAGACACGCACGTTAGTTACCGGGCGGGCTCAGCACGCACCCACGAGTCCCCTGCGGTTCAACAGGTGGCGCTCTTCCCTCTAGGACGGGCGGAGCCACACACCTGTACCTGAGGTCCCCGGGCACCCGGCGGATCCGCTGAGCTGCCAGCGCAGCACACCCGGTGCTTCTGTTCCTCGAACTGCTTCCCTCGTGGTGGCTTTCCCTGGGAAAGTAAGATGCTCCTGGTTTTGCCCCGTCCTAGCAGCTACTGCGGAGCGCCGCCTTTCAGGCTCAGATGCTCTCCATGGCGGCCTGCCGCAGGCGGGGTCAGCAGAGGGCCCAGCGCGCCTGCAATGGAATGAATGGCTTCTCTCGTGGAGAGCTTTGCTCTCCCGCCTGCGAGGGGCCGCAGCCCTGTAAAGCATTCGCATCCAGGCTCGGGGCAACGGGAACGCCATTGAAACCCAATTCCATTTCTCCTCCGAGCGTCTGCGGACACACCACTGAACACACGCTGGATGTGACGGGCAGTTTTGAGCTCCAACTGAGACTGGATTTTGAAATGATCCCTTGCCCACCTTCCCCTTCACGCTCTCGCTACTCCGTGGCTAACGGAGTTTGGGAGATGGCACCGAAAGCCACACAGCAGACAACCAAGATAGGTGTCTGTGGTTCTGGGAAACGTGGCTTCTGAGTCAGTACACACCAACGGAAGATACAGACATTTTCAGCGACGTCAGTTTCACTACAGCCTTCAGGAATGGCCTCGCGGCTTTTCCCGGGCAGTTTTCAGTGCACGCCCATCAGCGACGCTGAGGCATCAGTGAGCACGCGTTTGCAGCTGCGCTCGTCTGACCGGAGGTCGTGACTGGACTGCTATTGTTCCTGTTGCGTGCCGTCAAGTCGACGCTAACTAACAGTCATTGGGCTTTACACACCAGTCCCGCGCCACGATGTTTCCTACTTTGAAATCTCATAGGAGCAATCTCCAGGTCTTGTCTCCTACGGATCGGCTGGTGGGTTCGAACCGCCGACCTTTTAGTTAGCAGCCGAGCTAACCACTGTACCACCAGGGTTCTTTAAGTGACATGTTGCTCATAATACATTGCATCAAACATGCCAGACAATACTGTCAGCTGTACTCTGCAGACATCTAACTACTCACTACCTGGCGGAAAAGAATCCATCTTTCTTTCTCATGTTGCCTGGAAATCTAAGTGGCCTGACATCAACTAACAACAAAGAATCGTGTGGGAATGACAAGGTCTAGGTTCATTACTTGGATCAGGTTTTGCCCTTAAATTACCCGACAGTAGCACATATTCAAGGGAAGTGGGGGTGGGCGGGCATTAGAACTCTTGTCACTGGACATTAGGGCCATTCAACACTGAAATGGGCTGGATTGTAGAGTCCATATAATCTAACACAGCGGTTCTCAACCTGTGGGTCTTGACACCTTTGGGGGTCAAAAAACCCTTTCACAGGAGTCACCTGATTCATAACAGTAGCAAAATTACAGTGATGAAGTAGCAATGAAAATAATTTTACGGTTGGGGGGGTCACCACAACATGAGGTACTGTATGAAAGGGTCATGGCATCAGGAAGGTTGGGAACCACTGCGCTAACGGTAGTTATTCTCAGTCTGTCTTTCTCGATTCCAGACTTCTACAGTCGCTCACACTTTCCCTTAGCAGAATACTGAGGCAACCCTCATAGCCCTCTCAGGTGTAGCCTGTGCTGGGTGCAGGCGATGTAACCCCGAGCCTGGCCACCATTGTGATAAATGTTATCAAGAAAGGAGACTAAAGGAGAAGGCTACTTTAGCGGCGGTTGTTAGGTACAGTCAAGTCTGTTCTGACTCACAGCGACTCTGTACAACAGGAACACTGCCTGGCCCTGTGCCACCCTCACAGCTGTAATGTGTGAGCCCACTGTTTCGTCACTGTGTCAGTCCACTGTGTTGTGGGAATCCCACCACTTTTTTGCTATCTAATTTACCAAGCACGACATCCTTTACTAGGGAAAGGTCTGTCCCTATAACATGGCCAAAGTATGTGAGGCGAAGCTTTGCCACTCTTGCCTCTCAGGAATATTCTTGCTGTGCTTCATCTAAGACAGGGTTGTCTGTTCTTTTGGAAGACACCTGCTAAAATTTTCCATCTACCCTTGAGGGAAAAAAGAGGTTGTGAGCCAGGTGTGTTCTGAAATCTGAATTCAGGATTACCTTCAGAGACTTTCTCAAATGACTCCAGCCTGCCCTCTGGTCTGCTCCCCAACCAGGGGGGTTTGATTTTGGTGTCAGAGGGTGGGATACATTGGTAATCTAAGTGTGTGCATTTTCCAAAAGCTCCATAGGTAGTGAGTGAATGATTACCTTTTGAGTTCGCAGTGCACGGTGTTTCCCAGGTGTACTGACTTGAATAATGTGCCTAAAACTTCATGACACCCGGGAACTCAGAATTGCCCATATTTATAAATAGGGTCTTTTCATATGTAATCAATTAGTTTATGTTTGGGAAAACAACATATCCATAACTAGGATGGGGCTTCAAAAAGTTCATAGAATTTTAAAAATAGAAAAAAAACTATTTTAATGAAATATGTCCACAAATTAAAAAAAATTGTCAATTGGCTGAAGGCTTACAGCACATATTAGTTTTCCATTCATCACGTCATACACATTTTGTTTCATGCCGTTGCTTGCAATCCCTACAACAAAGTATCTTGTGTCTTACTTCCTCTTTACATTTCCCAGTTCCACTCCTCTTTTCCTAACCCCTCTGAATTCTGTCCTTGGGGAAACGTTGCCCTTTTGATCTCAGTCGGTTGATGATCCTAAGGTGGGTGTACCTCTCTGGTATTACTGTTTCCTGTATAGACCCGTTGACTGTTTGGCAGAAAATCTGAACCTTAGGGTGAGTTCACTTCCAGACCAGGAGAGTGACCACGGGCACAGTCTCAGGCGTTCCATTTGTCTCTGACCAGTGAGCCTGGTCTGTGTTATGATTTTGAATTCTGTTCTATATTTTTCTTCTCCTCTATCCAGGGCCTTTTACTATGATTCCTTTCAGAGCAGTGGGCTGTGCTAGTCAGGAATCACCTAGTTCTGGTCTCAGCGTCATGGAGACTGACCCTTTCCACACAGGGTCTGAGGCCCCATGTCCGTGCACACATGGACATAATGTATACATCACACATAGGACACTTAAATGCAGACAGGGCTATGTGGTTTGCAAAAACACCAAACAGACTGTATAGTTTGTGCATTATTTACGTGAAACTATGGCAGTCTACGGTCAGTCCGGATTGGGGCAAGCTGTAGTTCACTAATTTATAAAGGCACCATTTAAATCCATTCTAAGTGGTCCCTTTATAAGAAAATAGAGACACAGAAGGCGGGGAAGAATGCCACGTGAAGCTAGAGATTGGAGTGATGCATCTACAGGTCAAGAAACGTCAACTAGCAGGAATTAGGAGAAAGATGTAGAGTAGGTTCTCCGTCAGATTCTCCAGCAAGCAGATGTAACACACATCATTCCCTAGTTCCTGAACGCCTCCTCTCCCCACTACCATGACCCAGGTCTACCTTACAAATCTGGCTAGACAGGAGTACACAAAGTGGTATAGATAAGAACTCTCGACACATGGAATTCAGGACAGATAAAACTCTCAGGAACAATAGTGGGAGTAGTGACATCATGAGGCTAGAGGGATGGGGGGTGGGGGGAGAAGGGGGAACCCATCGCAAGGTTGGATATATAGTCTAACACCCCCCCAGGGGAACAAATAACAGAAATGTGGGTGAAGGGAGACAAAGGACAGTAAAAGATATGAAACAACAAAAATAATATATAATTCATCAAGGATTCATGAGGGTGGGAGCATGGGGGAGGGAGGGGAAAAAAGAGGAGCTGATTCCAAGGACTCAAGTAGAAAGAAAATGTTTTGGAAATGTTGATGGCAACATATGTACAAATGTGCTTAATACAATTGAATGATAGATTAGTAGAAGATTTGTAAGAGTCCCCCAATAAAATGATTTTAAAAAAAAGAAACTCTAGTAGGAATCAACCCTACCACCACCTACACTTAGACTTCTGGTCCTCAGAACTGAGAGAAAATAAATCGTATTCTTTCAAATCACCATCAGTTATTATCTGACCAACCTAGGAGCTATTTTCTATCAGGAGGCCATGTATACAAGTTTCCAACAACGATTAGTGATCTTCTCCTGCTTTTTTTCTTTCTTCGTATGATTTATCATCATCACTAGTTTGTCACATGGATATTGTTATCCTGGTTACTCTCGCATTCCCAACACTTAATATAATATCTGGTATAAAATGAGCACTCAGCAAATACACTTATGAATATTTTTACCTGCTAACGCTTGTTATTTGACAGGAAATATCCTCCAGCTCTGAAACGATGCTTTTCTTTTATGACCTTTGAAGTATAAAACAAAACCCAACCACCACACCAAAATGAATCAAAGAATATAGAATATGGAAAATCTACGTACCTTCGCATAGTTTAATCTTCCTTTTTCCTGGGCCTAAAATTAGGAAAAGAGGGGGTATTAATTCCTTAGTTTCTTAAAAATCAGTTTCTATACCCTTGTGTTTCAAAGAATAAAATTAGAGAAATCTCTGTGTAAGTATCAATATATAAACACACACAACACACTCACACGAGGGGCTCCAAGAAGTTCATGGAAAAATGGGAGTTAAAAGATAATGGAATTTTCCCACAAACTTTTTAAAGCCCCTTGTATTTAGTGGCTGTCTTTATTAGAGTAGTAATTCAGAATAAACTTAGATGCCCCTTTAGATAAAGCGCGTTGACAATGGTATTTGCAAGTGGGAAGCATCATCCTCTGCCCCACTCAATTACTAGCGTGAGGCTTTCCATCGCACGCTCTCCGGAACGGCTCATTTCATTTCCTTCCACCGCCCATTACGGACATTCTCAAATGGACGGGAGAGCGCACGCGCCACTCTGCTGAACCCGGACAGCAGCTGCCTCACGCGCTCTGCCCCGCAGCCTGTAAGCACAGGACAGCTCAGATAGTGCCAGATGGCCACGCTAAGAGTTAAAAGTGGAATAATCGTGCCATATTTGTAATACACAAATCAAATTCAAACTTCCCCAACTGTACAAAGAATATCTTTTATGGCTTTTCCTATAAACCAGACTCATACGTTGAACTTAAGAAAAACAAGCGGTGGTAAAATACACAGAGCAAAGATCTGACATTCTCCTGGACATCACTAGCAGAAGGGCCGCGGGGAGGAGACGGCCCAGTCAGGGTGCAGTGTAGCACCGATGAAACGTACAACTTTCCTCCAGTTCTTCAATGTCTCCCCACCCATTAACATGGTCCTAACTCTACCTTACAAATCGGCTAGACCAGAGGATGTGCACTGGTACAGACGAGAGCTAGAAATACGGGGAATACAGGACAGATGAGCCCTTCAGGAAGTGTGGTGAGAGTAGCGATACCAGGAGGGTAGAGGGAAGGTGGGGTGGAAAGGGGGAAATGATTACAAGGATCTGCATGTAACCCCCTCCCTGGGGGATGGACAACAGAAAAGTGGGTGAAAGGAGACATTGGACAGTGTAAGACATGGAAAAATAATAATAATTTATTAATTAACAAGGGTTCCTGAGGGAGGGAGGGGAAAAATGAGGAGCTGATACCAAGGGTTCAAGTAGAAAGCAAATGTTTTGAGAATGATGATGGTAACAAATGTACATATGTGCTTGACACAATGGATGGATGGATAGTGATGAGAGTTGTACGAGCCCCCAATAAAATGATTTTTTAAAATTGCCATTCTCTACTATTCTATTATTTTCTCACCCATACAGTAATAATTTATATTCTAATAAGTCCTAATTTAATTACTCATTGCAGGAGATATTTGCAATGTTTTCTTTTCCTCATGACCACTCAGCTGAAGTATACAGTTCTCCACATTTACAATGAATTTGAGGTTTAGAGAGAGAAAAAAAATCACTCCTTAGTTTTATGGTGCAAAGCTTTCAAAATTATCAAAAAACTACAAATGCAATCCAATTACAAAGTGTATTAAAAATTAAAACAAAGTCAGGCCATTAGAAATCTGCAGACTATTCCCAGAGCAGCAGATTGTCTTTTCCTCAGTTTGTTGCCTGTTTGCCAGATCATGTCTAATTGTCATGGCTGCTAATCCGCAGTTCATTGCTTTTACAGAGCATGAACCTGAGGTTGGGAGAGCTAAAATAACCCCAGTGTTTTCTTTACAGTTCTGAAGTGTGAAACTCCAAAAATGCAAACTCACCGCCAGGCAGTCGATCCTGACTCATGGTAACCCTACAGGACAGGGTGAAACTGCTCCTGTGGGTGTCTGAGGCTGTGACTCTTTATGGGAGTGGGAAGCTTTGTGCTTTTTCCTTTGAGTATTGACCTTGTGCTTAGCAGCCCAATGTGTAACCACTGTACCACCAGAACTCCCAAGCATCCAACTAGGTGACGTTATGTTCACCACGCAGTACAAATACTACTATCCATTTCCAGGAGTTTGACATCACCTCAGACACCTAGGATCTCTTCAGCAATGACTCCCCTCCACACCCTGGTAAGCACTCAGACACTTGGGTCTCTATGCGTTTGGCTATTCTAGATACTGGTTACAAATAGGATCATACACTATCTTTGTGTATGACACATTTCACTCAGCATGATGTGTTCAAGGTTCATCCCAGCGCTGTGACATGCATCAGGACTTCATTTTGTTCATTCATTCAATTGTGAATAGACACTGTGAATAGTGTACACCGATACTCAATACAGCGAGTATCTGTTTGAATCCCTCAACTCTTTGAGGGATACCTAAGTATATATCTAGGCTCCTGCTTACACCCTGGCCTGCTAACTTGCAAGGTCAATTCGAAACCACCACTGCTCTGTGGAAGAAAGATGGGGCTTTATGCAACCATAACAAATTACTATCTTGGAAATTCACAGGGCAATTCTATCCAATTCTATAGGGTCACTGAGATGGAATCGACTTGATGGCAGTAGTTTTTTTTTTAATACACACACCACACACACACACACACCACCCCACTAGATGTGGAATTGCTGGGCCAATGGTAATTCTGTGCTTAACTTTTTTTGAGGAACTGCCAAACTATCTTCCCTGGCAGCTGCACCATTTTACAACCCCACCAACATTTCTTCACAACCTTACCAACACTTGTTAGTTTCCATTTGTCTGAGAGCAGCAGCCATCCTCATGGGGATGAAGTGGTATCTCATTGTGGTTTAATTTGCATTTCCCTGATGACATTTACATTTTTAGCAAGAATACTTCATGCGGAATATTATGTACTTCTAAGGCATCATTTCAGGAGAAACAGAATGTCAGGCAATCTCACTATTAGTAATGCTATAAATTTGATCATTTGGGTAAGATAATAAGTAATGGATTGCTCCACTGCAATGATACGCTTCCTCCCATACAAGTAGTAATCTCTAGGGTCAAAAAAGTGCTGCTTTTTAAAAAAGATACCTTTAGTTATAAACATCTATGCACATAATTTTATAACTGTATTAATTTGGGCAAACTAGGGAAACAAATCCATAGAAATTCATATGTATAAGAGAGCGTTTTATATAAAGAGTAAGTATACATTAAGAAAGCATCCCAACCCAGTGCTGCCCAAGCCTATAGGTTTGACACCAATCTACAAGGTCCTCCTCAATCTTACAAAACACATGCAATGATGCCGACTGCAGGAGAAAAGGCAAGTTAGTAAGCATGGAAACATCTCAGAGCTGGCAGGGGTCTCCACACAACTGCTCCAGCACCCAGGGCTGCATCAGGGTAGGTCCATGTGGTTTCTCCTCAGGGATGTCTTGCAGGAAGTGAGCTTTGCAAGCTGAAGCAGGGAACTGGCTAAGGCAGCTGCACCCTGGTCTGACCATCAGAAAGCAAGAGACCCGAGAACTAGAAAGGAGAGGCTCACTGAGCCATTTATCTCTCTGTCCTTCAATTTATCCCACATGTGTTTATCGGCCAGGCTGCCAAAATAAACCTTAACTATCTGAAACAGAAACAACTATTGTGCTAATCTTTGCTACCAGAACACTATTCACAGAACAAAAGCAACTTCAATTTACAAACATGCTAGGTCCTGAGACGGCTTTGCTCCTGAGTCCAAAATGACATTATTCTGGTAATTATGGGCATTAAATATGAACAGATTCTCTTCCGGAGAGAAAGGAGAAAACTGGGCCTGACTTTTCTTGCTTCTCTGCATTCCTTTCAAAATGTACCATCTCTTAACTTTCTTATTTCCATAATCAGTTAGAACAATACGCTGCTCGTGCACAGCTATTGGCAACGTTACTAGCCACTCCACGTTAAAATCTGCGACCAAAGCGGTTGTAGAACAATCAGTGGGGGCTAGCACTCTGCTCTTCAAAGTTTTTTTAAGGACCTAGAATTTTCAGTGAACTAGGCGGCCTCCTGGGAAGATGAGTCCATTTTCCAGAAGTTTTAGAACCCGGCGTTTCTTCCTTGTGATCAGATAGTTTTGCATTTCTTTGTTTAAGGTAAACTTCCCCCCAGATCCTCTTATGTCACACTGAGAGTGGAACACCTCAACCTCCTCACGTTCACATCTTACGCAGGAGTGGCAGGGAATCCTTGAACACAGCTATACAGAGCCTTTGTGACCTGTTACTCATGGTGAGATTGTGCGCCTCGAAACTGTCTTTGAGCCTATGAAGAATTCATATCTTGTGACCAAAACGTCAAAGCAGTGGTATCGCAACAAGTTTAGTCTTTAGGTTCTCAAACGCACAGCTTTCTCTGTAGGTGGCCAGGTGTCCAGCACTGAGGGTGAAGCTGTCATGGCCAGCAATGGGTCCACCTTCTTTCCCTATCGCCCCTTTACCATAGAGCCAGGCACAGCAGCGTTGTTTCTCAAATGGTGCACTCCTGGGGGTTCCACAGAATCGTTTCACCAACTTATTCCAGCGACAGAAGCCAACACTTTTAATTTTGCTTCCATTCTAACCAGATGGTCCTCATTCTAGCTCTTTCAACATTCTCATCTTTCAGCATGTGACACAAAGGACAGGCTAAAAATGTTGAAAGTGTTGATGTTCAGGAAGCCGAAGAGCTTCTTCTAAAGCTCGAGATGGCAAGGTAAGCTGTGGAGAAATTGTATAGTTAATTTATTTGCAATGATATAATTTATGGTGGAGAGTAGATTTTTCCCTTTTAAGTGTGTTGAGACATTTTCTAGACTGACTCACTTAAAAAACAACAACAGCAACAGAACTGCATCGCTTTCCTCAAGGAAGAAAAGCAAACCGAAAGCTGCTCACAGGTGGGACCACCTAAGCATCGCTCTATGTACTACAACACATTTTAAAAGAGATTTTACTGGATTAGAATAGATACCAAATTGGCCATTTTAACGATTCCAGTTCATGGCATTGATTACACCCACCACCGTCCAGTTCCCAAACTTTTCATCACCTCCACAGAAACTTCCCACATGCCATACTCGGTCTCCCTTCTCCCCGCCCACAGTCTGTGGCAACCTCTGATCTACTTTTAGTCTCTGTGAATTTGCCTCCTCTCTGGTGCAGTGTTCACATGCTGGCTGCTAGCTGTAAGGTCAGCAGTTCAAAACCAAAGCTGCTCCTTGGGAGACAGACGGCTGTCTACTTCTGTAAAGAGTTACAACCTCGGAAACCCTCGGGGGCAGCTCTACCCTGACATAGTGTGGCTAAGAGTTGGCGACGACTCGATGGCAGTGAGATGTATGCCACATAAGTGGAATCATGTAATATTTATCCTTTGTGTTTAGCTGACGTCACTTAGCACAACATTTGCATTGCTGTAAAACCACTTCCCCATCATATATTTTGTTTACAGACGAACCACCTTAAGAGAATGCTATTACTGGGAAGCACTTAAGCTTAATCAACCACAAGGTATTTTCAAATCTCAGTGTGCTCACTTTAATTTGCATTCCTAGCTTGGTCATCATTCTTAAACTCAGAGGAGATAAACTTCTGGGGATGGGAGCGGGGACCACCACCTAGCTGCAACAGATCAGCTCTTCAATGCTTTGCAAACAGAGCGTAGAGTGCTACACAAGACAACAGACATGACAACCGGAACAGACTGCAACAACTGACATGCAGCTCACCTGCATGTCCACTACATCGTAACAGCTATCCCACTTCTATGAAGTCATTTCACTCTTGACTGCTTTAGCGGGTACAGAAATGCGTCATTTATTTTAGAAAACAAATAGGGTAACTAAACTTTCATTGTATTCATTTCATCATTACTCAACTATGAAAAAGATAACTATGTAATAATCCTAGACATCTCTCATAGTTTTAGCAACTCTCTCTCCAGCAGACATATGTGAATATAACATCTGCACATCCACCTGTCAGTAGACATTCATGTATAACATTTTTTTTCATGAAATGCTTTTGAGAGGTAACAGAAATATAACAAATTAGAGATATGAACATGATGGGTTAGGTCTCTACTAAATAGTAGTATGTCTAGTAATAACAATTTCTGGTTTTGAAAAATAACTAATCTTGCAGAAGCCATAGTCTATTTCAGTGGATAGCTGCACTTTTCATTCAGTGATCTCTACTGAACACTTACAGCATAGGTCCTGGAGTCACAGCCACGAACAGGACAGATAAGGCTGTGCCCCCAGGGAGTGGGTACTGTAAGAGCTGGTACAAGATTGTCTTAGATCAGTGTGGAAGTGAAATTACTTGGTCTTTGTAACTTTCAGCAAATGACTGGGTGGGAACATGCAAATATGTGAAACTGTAATGTGGGGATTGGGCAGTTTTGCCATTTTACTGGGTATAAAATGAGCTATCGCAGAAGCAGGAACAGAAACTCTCATGACCACCAAGAAACCACAGTCACCGGTGAAGTGTATCCAAGGTCTGTGTGTGGAGCAGCAGCACAGCACAGACTGTGAGGCACAGCGACAGGCTTCCCAGCCAGCAGAACAGGTAACATCGCATGTCTTCTGGCAGGTGGCTAGTTAGAGGAGTGGGGGGTCCTTTGGGTATTCATGGGTACTCAAATGACTTTGAAACACCTGCTCAAGCAGGGCAGAGCTCAAGGGGCCATGTGTCTGAGAGGCCAAGGACCAGAGAGACATATGCCTGCCTGGACAGTGAGAGCAACCACTACATACAAAAGAATGGTATCCTTTACATTTCTGATCCTGACTTGTAACTTGTTAGCTTCTTTAACAAACCTCGTAACTGTGAGTATTCTCTATGTGGTCACTGCAATGGGTTATCGATCCCAGAAGAGCAGCAGAGGGCCGTGAAGCGATGGTTGGAGTCAGAATAGGATAAAGAAGGTTGGAGGCCATCTGACCTCTGAGTCATAGGAATCAGCCCTGGGTAGATAGGAGTTGGTTTCTCCATCCCCTAGTGGGGCTGCAGGCAGGCAGATCTGGCTCCCACACCATTTCTTCCATTGGCTTCATGAGCAATCCTGCAGCGCGTAAGCTTCACGGAGTCAGGACTTTTCTCTCATATGCACAACCCTTTCCCCTGTGCCTAGACGAGAGCCTGGTGTGCCGTCGGTGGGCACTAGTATCTGTTGTACACATGGATGGATGGTTCCTTTCTCTTTACGGGTGATCTTCTTTTTTGGGAAACTTTTATGAAATTCATTGTACTGGCCCCTGGTTCTAGAACAGCTGGGTGATTTGGTTCAGAGCTGGTACATCACTGATGCTGAGCCATATGCTGATGCTTACAAATCATGAGTGACCCATGAGCAATGTCGGTGCTTGCTTCGAAAGCTGAAAAACAAACACTGATATCAACTCCTGAAGTCTCAAATGAGAATGAAAGGCAGTTGAGCCTTATCATGTATCTTTCTGGCAGAGTTGATATTATTAGATAACCTTCTCACCGGGGCCCCAAACAGGTGGCTAGAAAAAAAATGCAAATTTGAGGGTATTCCCACAAGGAGTAGACCCGAGTCTCTCCTGGCTACCCGGTTCCTTTCCAGGAGCCACTGTACATTCTCCATGCGCGTGCGCGGCAATTCCCCCAGGACTTCATTACTAGGCTCTTTAAAAGGCTCTTCACTCATCTCTGCTTCCTGGAGGTGTGCTGCTTGTCAGTCCAGGGCACGGAAAAAGAAAGTTACCTTTTCCAGTCTGTAGCAGTTCACAGGGAATGTGTGGTTTGAACCCTATTTTATCTTACCTCCCTCCCCTCGCCCCCCCACCCTACCACCACGGAAGAGACAAGACAGCGTGCCGGGCCTCAGGACGAGATAGGCTGCCTCAAGCCAACACTGCGAAAGCAACACGGCCAGCACTCTGCTTGAGACATGCACAAAGGGGTTCACTCCGAGGGTTCTATACCAGCTTCGGCACCCCAGAGGCCGAGAGCGTCCCTGCTGGTAAGGAGTGGATACACAATGCGGTCTTTCATTTCAAGAAACAAATGCTTTCATCTAATAAGTAGGTAACAAAGAAGGATCACATGGCATAGCGGACTGTTTCTAATTTCCAACCACTGTTATCTGGACTTGATAGCTGGATATGGGGAAACCTTTTCTGAAAAGCAGAAAACTAATATTCGAAGGCACAGAGTCTAGAAATTGCGGGAGGGAGGCTGATCATCTCTACTTATCATGTTCTTCTTCCGAAATGCTACCAGCTATATTGTGAAAGAACAGCAAGCTTTAAAGATTTCCTCCCCTACACCTTCAAGGAATAATATGTTTCTTCCTATTAAAAGTAAAAAAACAAAAACAGAAATCAAACTTCCAAACCAAAGCTGAATGTACGCACTGGACACTGGTTCACCCGCCAATTGCTCATGCTGTACTTCTTTCCCAGGCAGAGCGACTGCTTGTAAGGAGGCATTCCTGACGTCTGGTCTGTCAACCCGTCAGCAGTCATGTAAGAACAACAATGTTTCCCAACAGAACCGTAAACCCAGCTCCACCCACAGTATGATTAACTACATTATTTCAGATACAGACTGGATACAAAATGTCGAAGTCTACCCACAGATCCAATTAAAAACTAAACACTGCCTTTATACATCTTATCTTTTTACTCTTTTCTAATGAGCAATGTTTCTCCCACCCCACCACCTTTTTTGTCTTTCATAAAATCAGTATACTTTTCTTCATTAGTACAATGTAAACAATTGCCCATTCAGTCTTTTTCAAGTGTGTAATTGAGTAATATCAATTACATTAATCATGCTGTGCAACACACTCCTGTAAACAGAAATTCACTATTTCTTAAACAAGGAATGCATCTTCCCAGGCCCTCCATCCCTGGTTACTACTAACAAATGCTGGTCTCTGTGCACATGCTTACTCAGGGCATTTCTTTTTTCCCCCTTCGGGGTATTTCATACAAGTGAGATCAAACAATATTTCTCCTTTTGTGATTGACTTATTTCACTCAACAAAATGCTTCTAAGGCTCATCCGCCTTGGTAGCATGTATCCCGGCTTCATTTCTGATGGTTGAGTAGATTTCTACTACACCACAGTTCGCATCTCCATTCATTTGCTGATGAGCATTTAGGCTATTTCTACTTCCTGGCTATTGCGGATAGTACTGAGATATATGCATTTGTTTGCGTCACTGTTTTCAGGTCTTTGGTGCGAAACCCCAGGAGGGGACTGCTGGGTCACCTGGAATACAGGCAGTTTTTAAGGGTCTACATCAGTTGCCCTGCAGCATGCTCCATGTCCTGTACTGAGTGTTTTCTCACGATTACATTTAGGCAGAACATTCTTAGCAAGAAAACTACCAGGTGATGTTATATACTTTTCTATCATGTTGGGAGCCACACAATAGCCATTGCCCCCATTATAAGTGCAATTCAATTTGCACCCATGAGCCAAGTTCGTTGTTTTCATTTGCACTTAGAAAGTGACCCGTAAGGTGTTTTAAAGACCATGTGGGGCTCTGTTTCTCATTAACCTATCATCCAATAGTCTTAACCAATGATCCACGGGTGACCCTCGTTTCACTAAAATTCCACATGGAACCACCGGTGAACGGTCTGTACTGTTGTGCCACTAGCAGAAATACCATTAGCTCCTTAAGAGAAAGCCATTTTTGTGAAAGTAGTCTCAGTGCGTCTGCACTGGGACTAGAGGGGTAGAGTTTACATATAACAAGGAACTCTTGCTGGGGGGCCAGGGGAGGGAGGGAAGGGCACCTTCAGCCTCCTGTCAGAATGGCTTGAGTACAGTGGGTAGGGATTAAAACGAAATCTACTAGATCTAGTCCCGAGGAGGTTACAGCAACCTGCTGAGGTCTGACTTTGTTGTAGGGTCCCATCAAATCCGTTCTGACTCTTTAAGAACCTTATGCACACCAGAAGGAAACACTGTACAGACCGGCACAGTTCTCACAGCCTTATGTTCAAGGCCATTGTTGCTGCCATGTGTCAATCCATCATGTCTAGGGCCTACCGCTTCTTTGCTGCTCCTCTACTTCACCCAGCACGATGTCCTCCAGGGACTGGTCTCTCCTGACACATCCAAGAATCATCATCCTGGCCTCTAAGGGCCATTCTGCTGGCTGTACTTCTTGCAAGACAGATTTGCTTGCCCTTTTGGCAATCACGGCATTTTTTATTTATTTAATCATTTTCTTGGGGGCTTGTCCAGCTCTTATCACAATCTATACATAAATCCATTGTGTCAAGCACATTTGTACATACGTTGCCAGCCTCATTTTCAAAACATGTTCTTTCTACTTGAGCCCTTGGGATCAGCTCCTCGGCAATCATGGTGTTTTAATGTTCTTTCCTAGCACCCAAACTCAAATGCATGGATGCTTCTTCAGGGTTCCCTATTCAATGCTCAACTCTCACATGCATACAAGGCAACTGAAAAGATCACAGTCGTGGTCCTCAGAGTAACATTCTTGTTTATCAATATTTTAAAGAGGTCTCATGTAGCCAGTTTACCCAGTGCAATGCATTGTATTAGCAGAACGAAAAGCCAAACCTATGGCCATCGAGTCTACTCTGACTCCCGGAGACCCCACAGGGCAGAGTAGAATCGCTCCATAGTGCTTTGAGGCTGCAAAGCTTTGTGGACGCAAGCTGCCTCATCTTTCTCCAGAGGGGCAGCTGGTAGGTTTGAACCTTAACCTTTCTCATATGAGCCCAATGCCTAGCCCTCTGCACAGCGGGCTCCTTGGCAATATAAATAGGCCTACATTGCTTGTTCCAAAGGACAGCTTCAAGAGGACAAAGTGAAATATCATAATGAAATATGCAAAGATCTAGAGTAAGAAAACCAAAAAGACAGAACATGCTCAGCATAGCTTAAACTGAAGGAACTCAAGAGAAAAATTCAAGCTTTGAGTTGTAATACTCAAAGATTCTATGGTGCAAAATATTGAAGGCTACAGAAAGCATCGAAAGATGAAAAGAACACAGAGCCACAGTACTCTACAGACCAGTCACCATTCCACTGCTTCAGAAGGTAGCATATGATCGAGAACCAATGGTGCGGAACCAAGTTCAAACTACACTGAAAGCATTAAGCAGAAACCAGGCTCCAGAATTGATGGAAAACGAAATGAAATGGTTCAACAAGCTGATGAAGCACTCGAAGCACTTACCTGTCTATGCCAGGAAATTTGGAAGCTAGCTATTTGTCCAACTGACTGGAAGAGATCCGTATTTGTACCCATTCCAAAGAAAGGTGACCCAACAGAATCCTCAACTTAGAATAATACCATTGATAGACATACAAGTAACATTTTGCTGAAGAACATCCAGCAACAGTTGCAGCAGTACATTGACAGGTGTGAGAGGTTCTGGACGGATTCAGAAGAGGACGTGGAACAAGGGGTGTCTGAAAGCAGAGACTACCAGAAAGTTGTGTACTTGTGTTTTATTGACTATGCAAAACATTTGATTGTGTGGACCACTACAAAGTATAGTTTTGAGAAGAATGGGAATTGCAGGACACTTTATTGTGCTCACGTCCATGGATCACGAGGCAGTCGTGGGAACAGGACAGGGACTACTTGCATGGTTCCCAACAGGTGTGTGTTAGGGTTGTATCCCGTCATCGTACTTATTCAATTTGTTTTCTGAGAAAATTATCAGAGAAGAAGAATGCAGCATCAGGACTGGAGGAAGGCTTATTTAACAGGATTCAAAATGCAGATGATACAATCTTGCTTGCTGAAAAATGAGGAGGACTTGAAGCACTTGCTTATGAGGACCAAGAATATCAGCCTTCAGTAAGGATTACAACTGAATTTAAAGAGGACCAAAATCCTCACAAAGGGACCAAAAAGTAATATCATGATAAATGGAGAAAAGATGGAAGTTCTTGCAAATTCCTTCTTGCTTGGATCCACAATCAGTGCTCATAGAAGCAACAGTCAAGAGATCAAACGATGCGTTCCATTGGGTAAACCTGCTGCACCAGACCTCTTGAAAGTACCGAAAAACAGGAATGTCCCTTAAGGACTACAGTGCGCCTGACCCTCGGACATAAGATAATTTTAAATGTGCATGTGAAAGGTGGACACTAAGGAATAAGGAAGGCTGAAGAAGAAGCCATGCATTTGAATTAGGATGACAGTGAGCACACTCAAAGTACCACAGACTGCCAAAAGGACAAACAAATGTGTCTGGGAAGTACAACCAGAATGGTGCTTAGAGCCAGGGATGGGGGACTGTGTCTCATACTTTGGGTATGCCAGGAGAGACCAGTCCCTGGAGAAAGAGGCATTTTAATTTATTGAGGTACAATTTACATACCATAAAATTCCCCATTTTAGACATTTTGAAGTTTCCATTTAGTAACACCCATCATGTAGCACCATCACGGCTCCCTAGTTCCAGCATATTTTCCTGACTCCACAGGAAATCTCATATCCATCAGGAGTCACCGCCCCTGCCTGGCTGCCACCAGTTTCTGTCAATCATTCGTTGACTTTCTTTCTCTGTTTTGCTTACTCTGAATATTTCTTAGAATCATATACTATGTGGCTTTTTGTGCTCTGCTCCTCTCCCTTAACATGTTTTCAAAGTTAATTTCTGTTATTGCATGTATCATACTTAATTCTGTTTCGTGAACGAATAACAGTCCACTATAGAGATATAGCACATTTTGCATATCCGTTAGTTGGTGGGTATTGGGCTGTGTTAGTCTGGGTACTTTAAAGAAAGAAATCCCCAGAAACTCATGTAGAAGAGAGAGTTTTATATAAAGGTTAAGTGAGCATCACGAAAAAAATACCAACCCAGTGCTTCCCAAGCCCACAAGTCCAACATTAACCCATTAACCCATATGTCCAACACCAATCCACGAAGTCCTCCTCCATCTCACAAAACAAACCCAATGATGCTGACTGCAGGAGGAAAGCTAAGTCAGTGAATGTGTATGCATCACAGCACTGGCAGGGGTCTCCACATGGCTGCTCCAGCACCCAGGGCTGCACTGGGGTAGGTCCATGTGGCTTCTCCTCAGGGATATCTTGCGGGAAGTGAGCCTTGCCAGCTAAAGAAGGGAACTGGCTAAGGCAGCTGCAAGAGACCCGAGAACTAGAAAGGCAAGGCTCACTGAGCCATTTATCTCTCTACCCTTCAATTAACCCCACATGTGTCTGTTGGCCAGGGTGGCACAACAAACTAGCCACCTCATGGGCTATTTATATCTTTTAGCTGTTGCGAATGGGGCTGATCTGAACACGAGTGTTCATACTTTTGTGTTTTAAAAACTTATCATTTTAGATCAATTTTTTATGTTTCTTACAATTTTAGATAGTAATTACCTATCATTTTAGAGCAATTAGTTATCTGTTTCTTATAATGTTCCATGTTTTCCATATTCCATCCAAGCCACAGTGTTTGCCAACTACGTACCTTTCTTCACTGTTTCTTTGCCTAGAAAGCCCCTCTAGTCCCCTCTATGTTACCAAGATCTTCCCTCAAGGGCTATTGCAGAAACGGGACACAAACCCGCTTTCCTCTGAGCTCCCCACACGGCACCAAGGACCTCATTCCTTGTACTTGTGCATTTCTCTCCTGGCCTTCTTATCAGGCCACAGGCAACGTGTGGGCATCGCGGTGTCCGTCCGTGCAAGAGGCACCCTGAGGAAACGGTTCACGTGAAGAGCTATTTCAATAGTCATTGAGGTCTCCTCTACCTGCCAGCACTGGGTCCCTGTGAGACAGCTCAGAGCAACCAGACCCCCCCACGTGGCCCCAATACTTAAGAACATCGTGCGTTATTTTCCTGCACCCCAGCCCTGCCTCGCAGCCTTTGGTTTAATTTCTGAATAAGAAGTCACAGTAGGATGGACGGCTGGGGATAAGTGGGCATTGTTAATCGGTAGTACACTTACGGTGTCTTATGGCTGGTCATGACAGTGTCAGAATCTCACACACCTTAGTGACATGTCAGTCCTTTCAGGAACAGCCACGAAAACATCACCATAAGCTTTATTTCCTCAGATGACTTGGCATGGCAGCAGAAAACTCAAAGGATTATTAAACTAAAACTTGCTGACCTGAAATAGCCCCGGACTCCCTGACAGCCAGGTCTCTGGTTCTCTGAGTCGACTTGCTTTTGCGAGGAATCAAAGCGGCAAGTGAGCAATGACTTCCCCTCCCCAGGGTGAATCACCCATTTACGATTAGTATTTGCACTGGATCATTATTATCATTGAGCTGCGACAAATTTAAATTTAAAATTAAGGTAGGGAAGATGTGTAGGATTTAGTCTGGAGACAACACTCAACAAGTACTTTCCAGCTGCTCCTGGTCAGGCCCCATGAGATGGAAAGGAGCGTAGGGTGTCGGTGATTGTACAGGTGGGATGGAAGAGGGCTAGGGAGAGGTGCGTCCTTGCAGGCTCCACGGTAACGCTGAGGCGGCACTAGATGTGTAAGATCATCTCCTCAGTCAGTTATTAACATTCACTCTGGCCAAGCAGGAATTCAAAAGCCTACCTGGGGGGCACAGCTGCCTAGGATGAGCGGGGAAGTGGTTTTACACGTGGTGATAAGAAGTCACAGTTGATTGCCACCACTGGGAGCAAGCCTTCCTGTTTCTCAGTGTGGAAAGCAGTGTAAGCGTCTACAAACACTTTTAGAATGCATCACTTGCCTCAGAAGCTGATTTCTTGGATTTACTTGAGAGCGGAAAAGGACCTTAGAAAGGATGCAGTTTAATGCCACCATGTTCTAGAGAAGAACCATAAAGGTGTGAGAGCATGTGGCTAATGCTAAGCTCACCCTGGATGCTGTCAGAGTTGACCCTGGAATTCAAGTCTTCTAACCCCTGGTCCTTAGGGGCCGTTTTCGCTCCCAAATAGCCACATTCTATGACGGACGACCATACCACATACTCTTTGCCTAGTACTAACTGGATGACTACCCTAGCTAAGCCACTGTGCCAAGCATATTGGTGATTGAAAACTGAACTTGCTGTTATCCTTAAGGAATTTTATACTTTGCACTAAATTTCAAAAGCGGGGCCCAGACTTTGTCGTCGTGTGCCGCTGCGTGGCTTCTAACTCACAGTGACACTATCTGACAAAGCAGCACAGGCCCATAAGGCTTCCTAGGCTATAATCTATAATCTGCCACCTCTTTTTCACCACAGAGCTGCTGGAGGACTCAAACTGCTGACGTTCCAGGTGGTGGCCAAATGCACGATCGAGCAAGGAGCTGAGGTGGGTGGAGATAAGATCCAAAGAGGAGCTAAATCACAAAAAATTGGGCAGGGGTCACTGGAACTGATCTAAGGATTAATACGCAATTGCCTTAAAATTCAGAACAGAACGTATGCTTCCAGGGTCACGTGACTCACGCTTCCTTACCTCTGACTAAGGGGGACTCACAGACCAGAATCATCTTCTAAAGCTTACAGAAATGGGTGTAGTGCAATGTAGAAGAGTGAAATAAGCTAAAGGAAAGGGTCTTTAATCTGGAAGTATTCCACCTGATCTGGAATCCAAAAGCTCCAACCTACATCCGATTAACAAGCCCCTTGCATGACAGAACTTCTGAATGGCTGCAGGGGGAGTCACCGGCTGTGATGCTGGTCATGACTCAGACAGGTGGATGTACGGAGAAGGGCCTGAAGTCTGTAGAGCAAACCAAAGCAGCCTGGCAGGGTCATGCCGGTGGCCAGTACGCCGTGTGTGCTTCCTGCAGGATAAGGACAGAGCTGACCACAGAGAAACTAGGGTAGAGCCTGCAACATCATCTTGCCTGGGTCCCTGACCTCTGGGCATGGCTGATTTGAGTAAGAAACAGAATGGATGCCATGACAGCGAGTTGAGCTGTTAAGACAAAGTTGGGAATGATGATTTGGGACATTTTATCATCTGCTTAGGAAACCATGGGCTTCTCATGTTCTCTATATTTACGTGATATGTTGCAATGAAACAAGAGTTAAACCTGTCCTTTGTCCATGTAGCTTTTGAAAAATTCCTCTCTCTGCTACTCCCATTGTTGTTAGCTGCCAGAGTCAGCTCCCAACTCCTGGTGAGCCCAAACAATGGAACAACACACTGTCCACTCTTGGCCATCCTCCTCTTCCCACGACTGGGCTGTCTAGGGTTTGCATCAGCTTATTCTTTGAAGGAGGCCACCAGGCTTTTCTTGAGTCCATCTTAGTTTGGAAGCTCACAGCAACTTGGAAACCTGGATGGGGTCTGTGCAGGAGGTGCACCGGCTGAAACTGAACCATCTATCTGTAAGGAGGGCGAGTGAGGTTCTGTCTTTGACCCATCATCGAGGTGCATACACCTGGGAACAGCCAATAGAGCTGGTAGTGTTGATTTATCTTTTCAATGACAATATACATCTGAAATGTATTCTAATGTAACCCAATTAAAGTTACAACAATTTTTAATAATTAGATCAATTGTCATTATCTTCCTTTTATAATTCATACTTTAGAACATTTTGATATGTACTCCTTTGCCCATACCTTGGATATTTTTCTTAGGCTTAATTCTGAGAAGTAGACTTCTACAGCCAATTATATGTCTTTTTAAAAACCTCAAAATCTTTTTATTAGAAACAAATATAAGCACAATATTTAAGAAGTCAAACAGTAAAGACTTCTTACAAAACAATTTAGCATTTCTCCAGCCCTTCTGCCTGTCTTTAGCTATTTCTTCTGTGGTTTCCTTTGATACATGGTTCTTTCTAGATTTAAAATTTTACACCTCTAGTACCAAGGGCCCTGCCAGTGCAGGTTGACCAGTACATTGCAGTTATTCAAGGCTAGTCACTTTAAGCCACCAGCCACTCTGCAGGAGAGAGATGAGACTTCCGGAGCCTGCACACAGGTTCAGTCTCGGAGACCCAAGGAGCAGGTCTATGGGGTCATTCTGTGTGGGAATCCTCTTGGTAACAGCGGGTTGGGTTTCCTTGTACATTTAAACAAAGCAAAATGATAGCTAATAACGATCTCAACTTTTCCCATATGCTTAGTGCGGTTATTTTGAAACTTGGTCCCCAAATTAGTTGAACCTTCTCCTATGGAGAGGTGGGGGTCTATGATATGTGTCCTGGGATGGTGACTGCTTTGCTAGAGGACCATGGAAATGACTTTGCGCAAGTTCTGAAGCTGCAGCTCCCACGCTGTTTGCTGGGACATTCAAGCTGTGGTTTGAGCAGCATACAGTCAGGTGACTACCCTCAGGCTGCCATGCTGTGAGGAAGCCACGCCAAGCTACAGAAGGGCTCACAAGTGAGTACTCCGACCGGCAGCAGTGCCAGGCACAGTGGAGGAGCCTCCAGATGATCCCAGTCTCCAGCGTCATTGAGCTGCTCTCCTGGACGGGAGGCTTTCTGCTCTCAGAATGATCTGCAGCTTTGAAAGCCTACAGGGGGAGTTCTACTCTGTTCTAGAGGGTTGCTGTGCGTTGGGATCCACTCAATGACAGGGAGTCTGGTTTCTTATCATTAGTTTGTTACTAAATATGGTCAAGCCCATGGTAATTTTCAGCTCCATTTTTTTCGTTGGAGGTATTTTTTCTGGAGATCTCTGTCTTCTTGTCTCAATTTGGAGTGGATGCAAATCCATCAGCCTAGGACTTGCTGGGATGAGACATTATAGCAGGTTAAAGTCATGGACTTAAACTAAGTTCCCAATGAACAATTTTTATACAAGTGTTCTGGGACAGTGGCTCAATTTTCACAATGTGCTAGTATTTTCATTATTTCCAATCTGCTTGTTCTGTCTGCATTAAACTAGTTTTCCTGGTCCTCACCTTCTTCTCTTTGCTTCCAGGTAGATTAGACAGTTTGCTTTCACATAGCTAGTGGGCTGTCTCAGAAAGCACAGTTCTCATGCGTAATACTGTTTATCATATAAGCCAATATATTATTTAGCTGAAAGGCTTGTTTTCTTGACAGAGGATCCAAGTAAAGTGAAATCCTTGACAACTTCAAACGTTTCTTCATTGATCATTATGGTATCTATTGGTCCTGTTGTGAGAATTTTTAATCCATTTTGCCCTCAACAAGTCCATTTGCAAAGATCCTTCCTCTCACCCTGAGGCCACACTTTCTCCATCCAGCCCCTTGTCCATGTCTGCCCTAGTTCCTAGATCCCCACTCCTAGTGTAGCACCTTGTCCTCTCCCTGAAAAAAAAAAAGGTACCAGACATGTAAAATTTTAAACTCTTATGTAGCTGCTTAAATGGTTGTAATTCAATATCACATCTTATTGATTATATAGCTGACATAAGATTCTAAGTTTGAAACCACTTTCTCTCTAAATTTTGAAGTAATGCTCCATTGTCTTAAAGCTTTCGATGTTACTTCTGAGAGGCCACTCTGATTCTTGATCTGCTTTTGAAATATTGAGGCTCTCTTCTTTATCCGACCGTTCCAAAATTTGATAATGATGTGACTTGATGCAGAGCAGTGGGTTATTTATTAATGTGGTTCTTCTAGCCAAAGGCTCTGTAGCTCCCATCAAGCAACCTTTTCCTGCCTGGATCTGGGTAAAAAGGTGAGGGAAGACACTGACAGAGTTCGCCTTTGAGTAACTGTTAACAGGATTCATTGTGATCGCCATGCTGCTGGGCATGGAGTGAGCCCTTTGACAGAGGGGAAGGGTGAGGGAAGAGGAGGCAGATTTCACTACCAGCAAGAGTCAGGAGTGGGGTGCATCCTCTGGACCCAAGATTCCCTGCACAGCTGAACCTCTTAATCTAGAAGGCAGCTATGGCCTCTGAGGCGTGGCAGAGAAGCAGCCACAGAAGGATGAGCCAGAGTAGTGGAATTCCCAGAGCAAGAAAAGCTGAGTGATTTGGGGCAAAGGGGCGAATGCAGGGTGCTAGGTTTGCTGACTTAGACTGGAGCTGAATGCCTGCGGGTTGAGGCTGACAGCGGAGTGGCATACCATTTGGGCATTTATTAGCAGCCCTGGGAGAACTTCATAGCATGTCCTGACTGAATAATCATTTCCTAAACATTTCTCACCAGCATTGTAACCTATTTCTTAGTAAACCTTTTAATTGTGACCATTGCCTGTGAGCTGTGTGGCTATACAACTTAGATGAAAAATTAGAGTATTGTTTGAGACAGAACACATTTGGTGATACAGATTGAATTGTGCACCCCACCCCACCCCAATATGTGTTATAATTGCTAACCTCTATGGCTGTAATTATAATCCCATTTAGGAATATCGTACATATTTGTGTATAAACCAAGTTTTCCAGCACATTTTAAATGCAGTTTTGTGGTAAGATTAGGTGTCTCAGCTGATATTCCGGTCCGCTTATACTCAAGCATACACAGCAGCTGTCTTTGTTATGCTAATAAGGCAGGATTCCTGTGGGCTGTTTTGAGTCTCTCTTTAGAGATATAAAAGAAATTAGAAGGGGAAAGAACAACCAATGGAAACCGTGGGGGAGGGAGACAGTGGTTGGTGTGAGACATGGGTTGGGGGAGAAAGTGGGGGGGAAGAAGAGCTGACACCAAGGGCACAGTAGAAAGCAACTGTCCAGAAAAGAATGATAGCAACATCTGTACAAGTATGCCTGATACAACTGATGTATGGATTGTAATAAGCATTGTAAGAGCCCTCAATAAAATGATTAAAAAAAGAAAAGGTGCAAAAAGACCACCACCACCACCAACAACAAGAAACTAGAAACAGGAGGCCCAGAGCAGCAGAGAAGCGAGAGTGGTGCTGGGTCCCATGCAGACTGCCGGGGCAAAGCTCCGAGAGGGACAAGGCCACACTGCAGAGTGGACAGGGAGGAAGCTTCTCCTCCAGCTGGCAGCCTGGCCGACTGACCTGAGAGCAAGTCACTGTGTCTGTGAAGGACCCACTTGCCGTATTTCTGAAACAGCATCACTGGAGAGCTTAGACCTCTGAAGGTCTTCTTAAATATCACTCTTTAGGGAGCCAGTTTGATTTGGAAACTTACCGCTAAGTCCTCAATTCTCAGAACTTTTCTTTGTTTTCACTTAAGATTTCTGCTATAACCTTATATTTTATGTAAAATGTTATTTTATTGTTCTTAAACAAACAAAACCCCTCCATTAAACTCACTGTCATTGAGTCAATCCTGACTCAGTGACCCTATCTAGCATATTTTCATTTCAGATTCAATATTGAAAATCTCTTTCTTTCCTTGCATTATCTCTGTAGCCTCTAAGTCTTCGTCTTTTATCTGTTTGTTTTTGACTCTCCCATCTTCAACTCCACCCCCTAGTCTAGGGCTCTTTCTCAAATGCTCAGAGGTCCTCTATTTCCTATGGTACTTTAGAGTGAGGCAGATGGGTATTTCGGATGGATTTGTCAATAGGGAGGCTCCTTGTAGAAAACTCATCAGGGGGATGTAGCATGTTTATTGAGGGAGTCCCAAACACCACCCTCCCACTCCCTGCAGGTGTCTTCTTCCTCTAGGATCGACAGTTTTACATTGGGCTGTAATCCGCAAAGTAAGCAGTTCGCAACCACCAGATGCTCTTCTGGAAAAAGATGAGGTTTTCTACTCCTGTAAAGAGTTACAGTCTCAGAACCCCCCAGGAGCAGTTCTACACCGTCCTGTGGGGTCACTGTGAGTCAGCAGTGACTACATGGCAGTGAGTCTGGTTTCAGTTTGGATGTGGTCAACAGGGAGCATTTGGGAACCAAGAGGGGAAAAGAATTGGAAGGGAGAAATCTTATCTTTCAGAGCACAAGATAGGAACTAAGTTTTATACTTTAAGTAAGATGGCTGGCTACTCTTGTCCTTGTCTGTCCCTGGTTCTTTTTGCCCAGAGTTTTTGATCAACCTCATCAATTAGAATTATGAATTTAAATAAATGTCATAAGCTTTAGATCAGGGGATCCTCAAACTTTTTAAACAGAGGGCCAGTTTACTGTCCCTCAGACCCATTGGAGGGCTGGACTATAGTTTAAAAAAAAACTATGAACAAATTCGTATGCACACTGCACATATCTTATTTTGAAGTAAAAATCAAACGGGGGAAAAAACACCTGGCGGGCTGGACAAATGTCTTTGATGGGCCACATGTGGCCCGCAGGCCATAGTTTGAGGACGCCTGCTTTAGATAAACAGACAAGATCTTCTTGTACCAGAGTTGCTGGATTAAAACCAAACCAAATCAAATCTTTCCTATCTCCCACCTCTTCAAAACTCCACAGCACGCGCGCGCGCACACACACACACACACACACACACACACACACACACACACACAGCAGTGCAAGAAGTGGGAAATTTGCCCAATTCAATCTCTTTCCCCCTCCCACTCCACCATGAGTTTCTGCCTTGATAATGCCTCAGAACTCGTCCAGGGTCCAAGTTTGTTTTAAAATAACCCAATGAGTCGACAGACGGAGGGCCTGGAATTCTGCAGCTTGCGCTAGAGTCTACAGATGGGAAATTGCCGTCAGTTGAAGGGTGGTGCGGTTACCCTAGCCCAGTTTTTGAAAGCCTTTAGGGAAAAAAAATCTCAGTTAATTAGCATTCGCCACAGGCACCAGTCTTGTGTTACAGCATTTTCAGAACCGGATGATAGGAAAACGAGAAAACAATATCGCAGCTTCTAACTTTTAAACGAATGCCTTACCTTTTAAAAGTGTAGATTTTTAAGGGAAGGATTTTACCTCTTACAAGCAAGTGCTTTTGTAAGGCTGAGCCCCGGCTTTAACGCATCAGGAAATATCATTCTGTTCTAAAATAATGTCAATAGCGCTCGGCCCGTAAATGGGAGTCATTTCATTTTACCTCGCCGATCTGCTTCATCCACAAATCTCTTCCAAGAAATTCCTGATGTAAGACCACGGGAGCCGAATTCAGATGAAAAGCCATGGTGTCACTTGCCTTTTCTTTGATAAACGGCTGGAGGTCTGAATTTATCTAGAAGGGGCAGTGAAGAAGGAGTCAATCAGTGCAGTGCGTCCGCACGGGCATGTACTCCTCTTACTCAGGAAGACGCAGAGGCCATGCTGTCAGGAAGGAGCCTTAAGGAATGCAGGTTTTAATTACACTGTAATCAGCAAAAGAACATGTAGATGTAATAGCAGCTGTTAACATTCTTTCACATGGTTTTCCATTTGGCCACTGCCTTTAGTCTATTTCTTGGAGTGGAAGGTAAGGACTTTCGATAAGGATTTAATAAAGATAATTGTTGGGAGGGGGTGGAAAAGGAGCGGACACCAAGGACTCAACAGAAAAATAAATGTCTATAAAATAATGATGGCAACATATGTACAAATGTGCTTCTATGATCGATGTATGGATTGTTCCAAGAGCTGTAAGAGACTTCAATCAAATGTTTTTTTAAGAAAAAAGATAATTGTCTAATAGACCAAGATTTTAAAAAACACGTGAACTTAGAGATGTCTTATGAATTAAAACAACATTTAAGAAATATATCCAGTAATATTTTAAAATTCTATACAGAAGCAGTAATATAGCAGATTAGTTGGGGACATTTTATACTTCATCATGTCAATTCCAAAGGAGTTATTAGAACAAAAGCTTTTACTTTTATCCACTGTATTTCTAAATTTCATCAACTTTTAACTTGTTTTACATAATTATAGGGAACTTGTAACAAAGACTCAAATAAACTTTGATCCTGGGAGTGGTAGCGTTAAAAGTTATTTGATAACTTGTGCTTTCAAGTTGTACGAAAAGATAAATGTTAACATGATTTAAGTAAGATATAGCTTCCTATCAAAATAGCACAACACAAATCAGCTATGACACTGTTTACATTAATTAAATAGCAATCCCTGCCTATGACTGGTAGATCTTAAGCACACAATAAGCTTAAAAAAAAAGCCCTCTTACAAAAGCATCTTACTAAATGGCAAAAGGCTTCTTGTGCATCGTGTGAGCTATTTCAGCACCAGAGAAGAGGAGGAGAAAGGCCGTGCTCTTACCTTATGACTCATGGCCATGTGCTTCCCGTACTGAAAGGCCAGATCCTGAACCTCAGTGTCATGCTTTGCTAGTGCCATTGCCGCTTGGCAGCTCTTTGCTAGCAGGGCTCCATGGGAGAGAAATGTCTGCTCCTTCCAAGTAGATATTCCAATATCATCCGTGACATCGCTTTCCTAAAAACGCAACAAGAGCCCAGATCACAGGGCTATAGGATCATTTGTTTCTGTGTTTGAAGAAGCAAAAAGTTAAGAAATGAACCCTTCCAGACACTCAGCTGTTGCAGTAAGACCAGGCCTGAAAGAGGCTGAAATTTAGCTCTAGCTGCGAAAAATAGGGGGAAGAGCAATGGGAAAAAACAATGCTAAAGCAAATGAAATAATTTAAGCTAGGGAGCCTATAGTAAAATAAATAATACTTTATATCATAAAGGACAAGGCAAAAAAGTAGAAACTTGAACCTCTAAAGCATACGTTTCCTAACTTATTGGTCTTATGGCCCCTTTTTCGGAAAAAATTAAAATAAACAAAATAAAATATAAATAAATTAGTTGGTGCCCGCCCCTCTGGCAATAAAAAACTATACAGTCCCTACCTCTGCCGCCTGTCATTTCAGTGCCCCTCTGAGTGCCCAACTTGGGAGACACGGCTCTAAACGAACCTCCTCCTAGATTCACTGTATTTGTTCTTCAATGCAATTCTCCAAAGCACAAGAAACCGGTAATCTTTAATTTAAGTGAAAATGTCAAGGGAATGACGAAGGCACTGGGGTTCTCCTATAATCCATTAAGTAGAAATCAGTACTAGAAAAATCAGAGAGGAAGCAACCCATTATAATGAGATGATTAGATTCCATTACTCATCAAGGTCTGTGACTGATGTGCTAAGAGAGGATATAACTATAGTTTATTTCACTTCTGTTTTAAATGGTGGAAGTCATTGTAGCATCTGTATACACACACACACACACACACACACACACACCCTCTATCATAGTACTAACAGAAATATATTGTAAGTCCATAGGCAATCTGAAATGTTCTAGTAATCACGTTAAAAAAAGTGAAAATGGGTTAACGTCATCTTAACATAGTTTAGTTATCCCAATATATCTAAAGCATAAGAACATATAGTTAATGAAGGCTAACCTTAATATAATGAAGATTACTATACTTTCAAAGCCAGTGTGTATTTTATAGTTGCAGCACCCCACCCCCACCCCCCCAGGAGCTAGTGGCTGCCTGACCGGGCAGCTTTGCTTTAGCTCTCAGAGGACAAGAATGAGGTAAACATCGAAACAACGCTCACTGCAGGGTTTAACTGGCCAGACCTCATCCGGATGGCCTCACCAGCCCCAGACATGTTACTTCCTGCCCTCTACCCCAGCACGTTTCGCTTCACTTCTATCGAGGGCTATACAGAAAACAAGGACCACTGAAAGGTAAACTCAAATTTACCCCCATCTCTTACACCAAGCTGCCCAGTCAGATCAAATTCTCAGTTTCATTTCATTAAGCTTTACAGTAGTATGGATCGTGATAAGAGTTGTATGAGCCCCAGATAAAATGATTTAAAAATATGTAATTAATATATGTATTGATCTTGAATTTCCATAAAATAATGAGAAACTATTATAAATAGGATCTTTTCCCATTATATCTACAAATGAAAACATTAAAAAGTCAGGAATAAACATAAAAATGTATCAAATTAATATGAAAATAATTTATTTATTAGTTAAAATAATATTGAAGGGCAAATACATATCTTGAATGAGGACACACCATATTGAAGCACGTAAGACCCGACTTCATAAGTCAATCTAATAAAACTAACTGGCCGTCCCCATCAGCCTCCCTCTGAAACCAGGCAAGCGGACTCTAAAGTTCATATAGAAAAATAAACACAACAGTCAGGAACACTATAAGGAAAAGGACACTACATGGGTAGTGATGGTGAATAGGAGGCAGGAGGAGGGAAGGAATGACGTCCTTTCCTATCATAGAGTGTAACTTATGATAAACTTTCAATAATTAAAACATGTATTTTTCAGTCAGACCATAAAATCGAGTCCAGATATCAGTCAAGCTATACACAGGACTTTAGAGGAATAGTCGGGCTTTCCAATACCTAGAGTGGGACTCAATAACCCTCTGTCAAAGTCAGACATGTGGTTCACACTGTTTTACTAGAATAAATTTCAAGTGACAAAAACCAAAGTAAAACTAATAACCACATAAACATAAGCAATGTCAGAAGGCAAAGGGCAATGAAGTAAAGCATTTGCATCCTTCATGTGGGCTGAATCGTGGCGTAACAAGATACTCACACTCATATCCTGGAGTCTGTGAATGATAACTGACTTGGCAAGGGGATCTTGCAGATGCAGTTCAGTTTATGGATGTTGACATGTTAATTTCCCAAATTACATCTACAAAGATCCCATTTCTTCTTTTTAAAAATCAGTTTGTCGGGGGCTCTTACAGCTCTAATCACAATCTACACATCCATCCATGTGTCATGTTGCCATCATCGTTCTCAAAACATTTTCTTTCTACTTGAGCCCTTGGCGTCAGCTCCTCTCCCTTTTCTCCCTCCTCCTCATGAACCTTTGATAATTTATAAATTGTGATTTTCACCCTATTTGTAAATAAGATCACACAGTTGGCCTTTGGCATATATATTTGGAGGATTCAATTCAACTCATAATAGCATATCAAACAACCCCACCCACACCCCCCAGAAAAAGACCCAAACTTACTGCCAATGAGTTGGTCTGGCTCACAGTGACCAAGCAGAACAGGGCAGAACTGCCCCGGTAGCTTTCCAGGGCTGTAACTCTTTACATGTATAGAATGCACCATCTTTCTCCCGAGGAGCGGCTGGGTTTCAAACTGCTGACTTCTGGTTAGAAGCGCAATGCACACATAATGCACTATGCCACGATGTTATTCCGATACCGCCATACAAAGAACACGCGCTCTGCCATGAGTAACCCTCAAAACCACTGTGCTCAGTAAAAGGCGCCACTTTGCATAGATTGTGACACCGGAGCCCACACATTCCATGCCGGACACTAAATGTCGATTAGTAGTTTCCTGGGACTTGACGTCGGAACTGTTCATGGTCGCAACAGACCTTATTGTGTGTGTGGAAATGGTCGACAGCTAACTTACGGTGATAGTTGCTCTTCTTCGCTGCCAATGTGGGGGTTCTGACACGTAGACTCCCCCTTGTAAGAGAATGGAGCATTGCCTGCTCCTAGGCCCTGCGCACAAGCTTTCCTAAGTTTGAGCCTGTGTTGCAGTTACTGTGTCAGTCTAGCCAGTTGAGGCTCTTCCTTTTTTCATTGCCCCTCGACCTAGCATGATGTCCGGAATCGGTCCCTCCTGATAACAAGTCCACCGTATGTGAGATGAGGCCTCACCACGCTAGCTTCTACGGAGCATTCTGGTTGTACTTCAACACAGACTTGTTGGTTCTTCTGGTAGTCCATGATAATTTCAGAATTTTGGACAAAACCATCATTCAATGTATCAGTTCTTCTCTGGTGTTCCCAATTCATTCTCTGGCTTTCACCTTCAGATGAGATGGTTACATGTCATGGCTGGGTCAGGAGCACGTCAGTCCTCAAAGAGACATCTTTGCTTTTTTTTTTTTTTAATTTATTTGTCTCCTCATACATAATAATGAATGTATGACATTATTAGTTTTTAAAAATCATTTTATTGGGCTCATACAACTCTTATCACAATCTATACATCCATCAATTGAGTAAAGCACCCTTATACATTCGTTGCCCTCATCATTCTCACAATTCATCTTTGCTTTTAAAAATAGGTCTTGTGCAGCAGATCTGCCCAATGCAGTATGTCCTTTAATTTATGTTGCTGCTTCCGTGGGTGACAATTATGTCAATACCCTTGACAATTTCAATCTATATATTCCATTTATCATGAAGTTGTTTATTGGTCTAGTTGTTAAGGATTTTCATATGTTTGCATATAAGTATAATCCACACGGGAAGCTCTAGTCCTTGATAGTTGTACCACTTGATAAAGTTACTAAAAATCATTGAAATGCAGCACATTTGAAAGAGGTGAACTTTATTATATGTGAAATATACCCCAATAAGGTTGTGATAAAAGAAAAAGTTAGTGAGTATAACATTTACACTTTTTGGTCTCAAATGCATTAACATTAAAAAAAGTATATGATCCTGTATGAATTTCTGTGGTTTATCACCCTCATCATTATAACAACAAATATTTAAGGGTCAAGCTCTCTGCTACTTAGTATAGGTATGGATAAAGGTATGGGCACAGAACTGTCATATTTTTGCATGTAACACACCCACAAAAATAACATGCAAAGCATGCATAGGAAACTAATGTGCAAGGGAGCTGTGTGGCTTGCCCAAAACAAAACAAGGCAAGCGATGAAACACACTTCACATAATGTGAGCATTATTTGAGCTAAAATACAGTGGATGGGCAGCAGAGCCTGCCACAAGTAGCTCATGACCCTGGGACAGTGTGAATTCATAGCCACACATGGATACAGAGGTAAAGATTGACATGCTGATAGAACTTCAATGACTAACTCATTCTACCCTTATCATGATGAAGACATTTATAAAGCAACATTTCTACATTTTAAATGACCTAAGTGATACATGACCACTAAAAACATTTTAGACAAAAAAATTTCAGATAACTAAGAAACAATTAACTAATAGTTCCCTGAAGTCAACTACCATAAGTTAATCAGACCAGATGGCAGGACTTTAGCTCTCAAGTTAGTCAAAAATTTTATTTCCTTAACATTAAAGTAGTAGTATTATGAACGTGGTGAGAAATTACAAAGAACCGCTCCATTCTTTTCCATCACCTTGTCACGTATCTCTTAAGGCTGCTCTAGGTAACAAAGGAAAGTTGATATACACCTGTAAAATACCAAGAAACTGGCATGATAACCACAACCATATTTACCTCCTTTAGAAGATGCTCACCTATGTCTATTGGAACACATAAAGGCATTCGACTATGTGGATCATAACAAATTATGGATAACATTGCAAACAATGGGAATTCTAGAATGCTTCATTGTGCTCATGTGGAGCCTGGATGTAAAATTAAGAGGCAGTTGTTTGAACAGAACAAGGGGCTAGCGGGGTTTAAAATCAGGAGAGGTATATGCTAGGTTTGTATTCTTTCACTATACTTATTCAATCTATAGGCTGAGTAAATAATCCAAGTGCCGGACAATATGCCATGAGGATTGGGAGGTAGACTCATGAACAAGCTGCAATATGCAGAAGACACAACTTGGCTTGATGAAGGTGAAGAGGTAGTGAGGCACTGTCTAATTAAGTTGAAAGACTATAGTTTTATAAATGCTTTGAGAATTAGGATGGCAACAAATATACAAATGTGCTTGACACAATGGATGGATTGTGATAAGAGTTGTACGAGCCCTCGATAAAATGATTTTTAAAAAGATTATAGCTTTCAATATGGACTGCACGTGGCATTAAGTGAAAAAACAACAACCTCACAACTGAATCAATAACCTTAACAATGAGAGGGTGGTGATGGTTTCAAGCTGTTGTACATCAGGTGGCTGTGAATCAAACCTGACATCAGGGCATCTGATGATACCAGCCAGAGCACCAGCAAAGGCATCAGCTATGGGGAGCTGGCTGGTGGGAAATGCATCTAGGCAGAGTGAAACATTGGGATAGACGTCCACTTTGCACTGAACTGGTTGGGTTCCAAAGATCAGGTGGTAATGTGAAATCAGCACATGTGAGAGACTTGTCTGTGCACCCCCTCCCCTCCCACCTTGGACCTGAGGGGCTAGGGGTGGGGTGTGTGTGGAGATGGCGATGACCAGGTGCTGCCTTTGCCTCCTGCGGCCCACCCTGGACAGGTCCTGCACCTCTTCCTTGTGCCCCAGCCTCACAGCCCCATGAGGTCCCTCCTTCTTTCTGCTGGAATTTTCTTTTCTCAAAAATGTCCTAAATGGGAAACAATAGACAAGGAGACAGCCCATAAATGAGTAGTGCATTTCGCAGTATCGTTTGCATACGTATGATTTTTCCTGAAGATTTATTATGAAAGGTATGGGGAGCAGGAAGGGGCTTTTAAACGTTTGTAGAAAATGAAATTAAAAGATGACGTTTTCCTACCAACTTTCTGAAGTCTCCAAGTACATGCAGTGAATATTTACTTTTAATGAGATTTCCTTTTGTTTTTTAGCAAGGTAATATCTAGCACCATGCTTATTGAATAACTGTCAGAAGCACAGTGGCTTTTGCAATGTAGCTCTCACTCTTCACTGTCACGTGTGAAGGCAGGCTAGTTCAAAGCGCATTCAGGAGATGTGCGTGATGACGTTTGCTGGAGACAGCACTGGTGGTGGTGGTCAGATACACAGGACGCTGCTCCGCCAGAGGGCTGTCTTGGGTAAAAACCGGGAGCTGCTTTTCTGATTTGGGGGGGGGGGTGCCTTCATAAGTATCTCTTCACATGAGAAGGAGCCCCTGTGGTGTGGTGATTAGCGCTTGGTTGCTAATGAGAAGGATGGCAGTTCAAAGCCAGCAGCTGCTCCCTGGGAAAAGGATGTGGCAGTCAGATGCAGTGAAGATTACAGGCTAAGGCAATCAATTTGGCCTGTGCAGATTTCAGAGCTCTGGCCTTTTAACGATAGAGTCCACGCACTATAAAGAAAGTATGCAAGCATCTCTTGCTTTCATTGGTCTTCTTTCTGATTCATACTCAGAGTTGTAATCTTTTAAACATGATGCTCTAATGTTGTATTTCCATACTAAAAATGTTTGCAATGAGTTGCCCTGGTCAATTATTTTAAGAAGTTCCATGAGGCAGTCCAAACAGCTTACCAGTCTAAGTTATATACAAGGAAAATAAAAAATCATCACACAGTCAAGTATAGGGCATGTTCAATAAAGACTCTAAATTCAGGAATCAGAAGTAGGCCAGGAGAAGATAACATGCACCCTTTTCTAGGGACTAGCAGGTTGGGCCTTGTAGTCATTACAATCTGGTATCAACTTGACTATTAAGACTGAAGCCTGTCAATCAGGTCACAGCTTGATGACCTCATTTGGAGGCTAGGAGTGGGAATTGACTCAGTGGCAGTGGGTTTTAGCGACAGCTGAAATGATCACATGTACTATTATGTGAGTGCTTAGAAACCCGTACTACTATTTCCATTTACTATATAAGGAGGCTTGAGAGTGTATTTCATCAAGATCACACACTAGTAAATGGTAGAAATGAGTCTTAGAGGTGTATCAATGGATTCCATTTAATTAACACATTATCAAAATATAATCAATATCTATTAACTTAAAAAATCATTTTAATGGGACTCATAAAACTCTTATCACAGTCCATACATACACCAATTGAGTAAAGCACACTTATACATTTGTTGCCCTCATTATTCTCAAAATTCGCTTTCCGCTTGGGTTCCTGGAATCAACTCCTCGTTTTCCTTTTCTCCCTCCCTGCTGCCCTCTTCCTCATGAACCCTTAATAATTTATATATTATTATTTTATCTTACCTTACACTGCCCGGTGTCTCCCTTCACCCACTTTTCTGTTGCCCATCCCCCAGTGAGGAGGTTATATGTAGATCCTTGTGATCGGTTCCCCCTTTCTACCCCGCCCCCCAGCCTTCCCTCCCGGTATCGCCACTCTCACGGCTGGTCCTGAGGGGTTCATCTGTCCTGGATTCCCTGTGTTTCCAGTTCCTGTCTGTACCGCTGTGCATCCTCTGGTCTAACCAGGTTTGCAAGGTAGAGTTGGGATCATGATAGCTGCGGGGAGGAAGAGTTTAAGAACTAGAGGAAGGTTGTGAGTTTCATTATTGCTACACTGAACCCTGAGTGACTCATCTCCTCCCCACTACCCCTCTGCAAGGGATGTCCAGCTGTCTACAGATGGGCATTGGGTCCCCATCGCATGCTCCCCTCATTCACGATGATATGATTTCCCCCACCCCCCAGTCCTTGGTGCTTGAAACCTGGTCCCCTCGGCCCTTCATGATCACACATGTTGGTGTGCTGCTTCCATGTGGGCTTTGTTGCTTCTGGGCTAGATGGCCACTTGTTTACTTTCAAGGCTTTAAGACCCCAGACGCTATATCTCTCGATATCCGGGTACCATCAGCCTTCTTCACAACACTTACTTATGCACACATTCATCTTCAGCGTTTATGTGGGGAAGGTGTTCACACAATGATGGTTTTTGTTCTTTGGTGGCTGCTACCTGATGCCTTCAACACCTCGTGTTCATATAGGCTTGTGCTTCTTCTCTGTGGGCTTTGTTGCTTCTGAGCTAGATGGCTGCTTGTTTGACCTCAAGCCTTTAAGACCCCAGACGCTATATCTTTTGATAGCCAGGCACCATCAGCTTTCTTCACCATGTTTGCTTATGCACACATCTGTCTTCAGCGATCATGTCAGGAAGGTGGGTATCATGAAATAACTGTTTGGTTCAGCAAGGTGCTCTTGTATTAAGGGAATGCACGTGAGGAGGCCCAATGTCCACCTGCTTCCCTACTACTAAACCTATGAATATATGCACGTAGATCTATTTCCCCCATAATCATAAATACATTTACATATGTACATGTCTATATTTAGGTCTCTATGTATGCCCTTTTCCTCCCATTCCTTTCCTCTATCTCCTTATGCTTTCCTCCTGTCCCACTACCATGTTTAGGCTTCATTCTGGTTTCAGTAATTCCTCTCAGTTACCTTGCCCTTGGTCACTCCCTACCAGTCCTTCCATGTCCTCCCGTCACTGGTTTTGAACCACTCGTTGTTCCCTTGTCCCTGGGTTGACCAACACCTCCTCCCTTCCCCTACCTCCCACACTCTCATGTCCCTCCGGGACCGTTGGTCCTGTTAATTTCTTCTCACATTGTTTGTTCAGCCTATCTTATCTAGGTGGACCTGCAGATATAGTAATATGTGTATAAAATTGTGGATGGCTTTGACAGCACCAAAGTGGCACATAAGAACATGGTGACACATGTGACCTCCTCCCTGGGAGATGAACGGCAGAGAAGGGGGGGGGGAGGGAGACTCCGGATAGGGCAAGACATGACAAAATAACGATGTATAAATTACCAAGGGCACATGAGGGAGAGGGGAGCGGGGAGGGAGGGGGAAAAAAAAGAGGACCTGATGCAAAGGGCTTAAGTGGAGAGCAAATGCTTTGAGAATGATTGGGGCAGGGAATGTATGGATGTGCTTTATACAATTTATGTATGTATATGTATGGATTGTGGTAAGAGTTGTATGAGCCCCTAATAAAACGTTAAAAAAAAAGAACATGGCATTGACAGCAGCAACACCAACAAGCTAAAAAACAAAAAAGCCACTGACATACAAAATTTAAAAGAAGAGGAAAAAAGAAAAAAACAGAAGCAAAAAATAAAGCCTGTTAATAGTTCAAGGTCTGTTTGTTGACCTTTAGGAGTGTTTTCCTGACAAGTGTCACGTCCTGGCCCCAAAGTCCATCCTTTATACTCCCTTGGGACCTCCTTGCTCTGCTTCCACCACCGCTCCATTGCACGCCTCCAGTGTTTTGCCTCAGTGTGGTGAGGTCAGCTCAGTTGCACATCCCACACTGTGTCTCCGGTGCTGTCCCATGTAGGGCCATGGGTCAGTGCAGGATGTCACATCTCTCAGTGGGGCCAGCTATATGGTCCTCTCTGTACATTGGGCCCTTCAAGCCAGTCTAACTTTTATATTTAAATTTGAAGATAATAGTAGATTATGTTTAAGTGTGAGTGACATGTTGTACTTTTATATAAAAACATCATTTTAAATCTGTAAATTATGGCATTTATGATGTCTATTAAAGAGATCCAAGAGTCTTAAGCATACAAGAATAGAGATAGGAGACTTTTAAATTATATTTTCAGGAATCCTAAGGGAAGGGTGTGTGTGTGGAACTAGTATGATATTATAATGTCATCTAATAAAATGAAATAATTTGCTTTGATATATAATTCACATGGGGAATAGTAAACTGTATCTGGAAGTTTTACATCTCAGCCAATCATAGAAAAGAAACTAATATGCAATACATGTGTACACATAAAAACAGTTTTAAAAAAATTCTGTTACACATAATAGAGCTGTTAAAACTGTACTCATATGTTAAGGGAGAAAGGTTGGATTAAGAAGGATTAAAAAATCTAGGAATTCATAGGTCTAGGAACTGTTGGCATTCCAGACCTCCACACTAGCCAGGTCTTGCTGAGATGCATGGGAAGGCCCCTTCTGAAGGAGGGTCAGCACCACCCTTCCATAGACACTCTATCTGTGATGGCGAATCTCAGAACAGCTAGAGGGCAGCAGATGTGTTGGGAAGGGTGACACAGTCTGAGCAGAAGGGACTAGAAACTACTTCTTTGAGATGAACAAGCACCAATTGGAAACGTGGCTAAGTAGAAGTATGCCAATGTAGGGCATACAATGTAAGTGGCTCTAGTTCAACTAATTGTTTGGTGAGCTTACTGTATAAGCTAGGTATGGTGGAGTTGAAAATGAGGTATTCTGACTCTAAGGAGAACTTCAGTCGGTGAGACACACAGTAAATAATTATAAAGAAGTTTGAGATGTTTGAGCAGAGCTGTATTTACAGAAGAGAGTGTGAATGTTTTATGAAGGAGCTGTAAAAGAACTCAGTAGGAAAATTGTTAGAGAAGTCCTGAGTACTACACTGGAATTAGCCAGGAAGACAAGGGAGGGCTCTGGCATCAGTATTAGCTCCGTACTCTGAAACCACAAAGCGGGTGGTGGTTGGAGAAGCCAGCACTACCCAGGTAGACGGGAGATCGTGTACGCATCAGGCTTAGAGGGTTAGACCTCCTCGTTTAGGTGACAGGGCACTGTTTTCAGTAAGAGAAGAACTTTAGACGGCTTCTCTAGGAGTTTGGCCTGGATAGGCAACAGCGGGAGGCTCTCTTCCAGAGTGAAATGCTGTATTCCAGGTACGCAGAGATGAGGCCCCGGGGAGCAAGGGTAAAGAACAGGTTGCTCATGGAAAAGTTGGCAGTTTGAATGAGCCCAGGGTAAAGATGCAGAGTAAAGACGGAGTGATCTGTTTCCATACAGATTTCAGTCCAGGAAACCCCATGGAGTATCTGTTGCATGGGGTTGCTATGACTCAACCGCACCCCAAAACAAGACACGCGAGGTAAAGAGTTGGCTACTGGAAACAGAAAGGCAAGAATGCCACGAATTGCTTAAAAAGGAACAAGACAGCTCCCTGCTACGGGCACGGAAGTTACCCAGGATCCACCCCCCCATCTTTTTAATAATAAAACCCCAATACTGTCCAGGTATCCATAGCTCTTTATTGGTGCTGTTATTAGGTGCTGTCAAGCCGGTTCTGATTCATAGGGAACCCCATGTACAACAGAACAAAACACCACTCGGTCCTGTGCCATCCTCAAAATTGTTCTTCTGAGCCCATTATTGCAGTCACCGTGTCAAGAGTCTGCCTGTTTTTCTCTGCCCCGCTACTTTACTGAGCATGTTGTCCTTCTCCAGGGACCAGCCTCTCCTGACAACATGTCCAAAGCACATGAGAAAAAAAATATTGCCATCCTTGCCTCTAAGGAGCTTTCTGGCTGTACTTCTTCCCAAACAGATCTGGCTGTTCTTTTGGCAGACCATGGTACCTTCAATATTCTTTGCCAGCACCACAATTCAAATGCATCCATTCTTCTTTAGTCTTCCTCATTCAATGTCCACCTTGCACAGGCATATGAGATGACCGAAAAGACCAGGGCTTGTGTCAGGTACACCTTAGTTCTCAAAGTAACATCCTTGCTTTCCAACACTTTAAAGAGGTCTGTGCATAGATTTGCCCACTGCAATGCACTGTCTGATCCCTTGACTGCTGCTTCCGTCCCACTGATTGTGGATCCCAGCAGGATGAGCTCTCTGACAACTTCAAACTTTTCTGTTTATCATGGTGTTTCTTACAGATCTAGTTGACAGGAGTTTGGTTTTGTTTACATGGAGTTGTAATCCCTGATCTTCATCAGCTACCCCTTCAAGTTCTCCTCGATTTTAGTATGCAACAGTTGTTATCTGCATAATGCAGGTTAACAAGTCTGCCTCCAAACTGAATGCTGCTTCTTCTGCATATAAACCAGCTTCTCTGATCACTGGACAACACACATTCTGGTGCCTCAAACGTTAAGTTTGTTTCTGAGTGTATTTGGCCTGCTGATTCAAAAAATGCACCAGTTTCCCCTTATCACCTCTAGTTTTTGAGATACAGAACACATACCATAGGCTACTCTTCACTCTGGTTTATCTATAAAAATTGAGAACCTTTTAATGAGTTCACTAGCCTGAGATAGAGGAAGTCCAGTTGGACTTTAAAGTAGTTTGTGTGTTACTAAATATTTAGGTAAAGTTATACTTCATATATTGTATGCTCTGATACAAAGATATATTTGAACAGTACATATTACATGAACTTGGAATTGTCCCTAAGTATCACTTTACTATGTTAGGAGTTGAATATCATGCAGTTCCAATCCACTATCTTAAAAAGGGACCAGAAAAAGAGTACAGTAATACAATAAATAAGGAGCCCTAGTGGCAGAGTGGGATATGTGTCTGACTGCTAACCACAAGATCAGCTACTCAAGCCCACCAGCCGCTCTGCAAGAGAAAGATGAGGTTTTCTGCTCCCGTAAAGATGTACAGTTTCAGAAACCCACAAAAGTTCCATTCTGTCTTATAGGGTCACTATTGCGGTGAGCTTGGTATAATAAATATTCAAATGTTCTGAAACCCCAAATGGATCTGTCATAGTCCACCCTCTTACTAAACTGAAAACGCCCCAGTCTCATAAAACGGCACTTCTCCACCTGCGAATAGAAAGTCTTCAAAGAAATTCTGAATATAAAGGGTTCAAATAGAAAGTGATGATTGTAATACATGTTATGCTTGTAATATACGGTATGTTTGATACAACTGATGTATGGATTGCTTTATAAGAGCTGTAAAAGCCCCCAGTAAAATGATCTTAAAAAAAAAAGGCATTTTGAATTTTTCTTATAATGACACTTAGGGTCAACCTCACCTCTGAAATACCTAACGTGAATTATCCATTGACTTCTATATATTAAAATGTGCTCTATGATGTTTACTGCATGATTTGAAGATTTAGATATTCAAAATATTTATGAAAATGGCTACGAAGTCTTACATTTTTTACTCTAAATTTCCCTCACACCTTCCAACCATGTGCTTTTTCAAGGTTCTTTCCACTCTTTTCAAGCTGTGCTCTGGCTGTGCACCATCCAGCTTGTAGTCTCAGAAAAACCCGCCGTCGTCTAATTGATTCTAATTCCTAGTGACCCCACAGCACAGAGAACAGCCCTTCTGGGTTTCCAGACCTCTCCGTCTTTCAAAGGCTAAAGAGTAAATGGTGGGTTTGAACCACTGACTTTATGACTGGTGGCTCAGTAGGCAACCTACTAGCCATCATGGGTCCACGAACAGCTTCCCTTGGAAGTCCCTTAATGCCTAATTCTTTTTCAAATATTCTTACTTTTTTTGGCTTATAATTTGTGGGTCTGGGTTTTTCTCATTTAAAACTAGGATGAAAAATTAATAAATCTGTATAACTCAATAGCTTAGAATAGAGTGGCGCTCCATCTTCAGGAAACCAGAGCTGGTGCAGTCTCTCCAGTGCAGTTTTCTGAATCAGTGCCCCAAATAACTCTGGGAACAGGCCTAAAAACCAAGACACCAAGAGAGAAGAAACAGTGTCGGGCTGTGCTATGTGCTCGGCATACTGACTGAAGAACCCCGTGAGAGGATACAACGCTGACGAACATCCTGGCTGATTTCAAGCTATGCATTAGTCCCTTGTTCTAGTCGCTCAATTGCCTCTTGATCCACGTATAGGTTCTGCATGAACACAACTGAGAATTCCCATTCTTCTCAAAGCAATCTGTAGTTTGTGATGGTCCGTGCAGTTGAATGTCTTTGCATAGTCAATAAAACACAAGGAAACATTTTTCTGGTATTCTTTGCCTTCAACCAAGATCCATCTGCCATTCACAATGATATCCTTGTTCCACATCCTCTTTTGAATCCAGACTGCATCCAGTCTGGCAGCTCCCTATTGATGCAATGCTGCTACCATTGTTGGATGATCTTTAGCAAAATTTCTTAGCAATTACTCACACAGGAATGGGATCCTAGCTCATAGAGACATGAGGGAAGGCTATCAGAAAGTGCTTAGAAAGAGGTCCAGGTAGAGGTGGGGCCTCTTTCCTCCGGATGATACTTTGTCTTGAAGAGATGTAAGTGGGGCTTTTGTGGCCAGACTGCTACCAGCCTGATGAACCTCACAGCAAGAGTGGAGGGCAGAGGGAGGACGCAGCTGTCACTGAGCTGTCACCTTCACCAGCACCGAAGTCTGGCTACCTCTGCGTGTTCATTACACTGACCCATACGGCCTCCTTCTTACGTCTCTTGATCAGATTTTCCATTATTTCCAACTGAAAGTATCCCAGTGAACTCACGTCTAAGAAAAATCGTTAAAACTATAAAACATTTATACATATATACCAATGGCAACAAACTACTAAAACACATCAGGAACTATTTCTCTTAGGGTGGTGTATTAGTGATCTATTGCTACAAAAGAGATCACCTCAGAAGGTAGCTAAACACAACAAGCATTGTGAATGCCACCGGTTTTGAGAGTCAGATCTCCAGGAACGGCTTAGGTGGGTGGTCATGGCTCATGGCTGCTCATGAGGTTACGGTCACACGCTAGGCCAGGACTCGTGTCCAATGAAGGGGAGACTGCTCTCAGACTCCCTCGGTGGCTGTTCTCCGTGACCTTCCTGCCACGTGGACATGCATTCCTAAAGCGGTGCAGGCACGAGAACGGCATCTGGGACCAATGTGAAAGGGTGTCAAGATTTAACCCAGGGCGAGCAGACACCGGGTAGAACCAGGCTGCGTCTGCGAACTAATGGAAGGGGCGTGAGAACACAGAGCAGGTTTGGCCCTTGATCGGCTTCTCTCTAAGTCTCCTCAGGATGCAATCGTGGTGTTCAGATAGCAGGTCCACACTGTCCTCTGAGCAGCTTGGAACATGTTCTGTACAAGCATCACGATGCTAACACAGAAACCCCACAGCCGTGGGGCCGACTGTGCTCATGCCAACTCGACCGAGCAGAACAGAACTGCTCCACAGGGTTTCCAAGGCTGATTCTCTGCAGAAGCGGGTGGCTTTCTCCTTCTCCTACAGAGTGGCTGATAGAATTGAACCACTGACCTTCAGGTTAGTAGCTGGGGGTGATTCAAAGGGATGGAGAGGATTTGACGGGCGGGGGGCTGGAATAGCTGGGGCAACAGGGAATCCAATTTCAAAAAGATGGCTTCCCCACGACTTGCCTGGTGCCTGAACTGGGATGATTCCAAGGCTAAGCTCACCTGTGCCTTTCCGATGGTTTCTCACAGTACAGTGGCGCAGTTCTGAGGAAGGCTACGTGCAGAGAAAGAGTTTCAGGAAAGTATGCACTCCAAGAGACCTAGCCTGGGAAGTCACCTATTCTCTTGAGGTACTCACAGGCCTCCGGAAATTCAAGGGTAAGGGACACAGACTTCCTCCCCTTATTGGGAGGCAAAGTGGGCAGAGCCAAAGACTCCTTTTGAATCTTTTCTTTAAAAACACAAACAAACAAAATCACGACAGTGTACTTTTGAAGCGAGCTCTCAGGAGAGCCTCTGCTTTCTTGGCTCCATCCCGGGCTAAGGCAGTGATACAGCAGACAAGGAAGGCAGCCACAGGGGCGAGCAGGGGCCCGGCAAGGGGCGGGGGGGGGGGGGTGGATAGTGTTCAAGGACAACTCTTGAGCTTTTGAGCTACAAGACCAGATGAAGGGTGGTGGTCTTTGTGAAGACACATGCTTGTAGAATGGGTTTGGAGGGAGAGGTCTGGGATCTGGCTTTAGTGCGCGTGTGCGGTGAGTGAGACCTTCAAGTGGAAACACTGAGCAAGCAGCTCACCGTGCAGCTCCGAGCTCAGGACTGAGCTGGGTGGTGAGATAAATACAGACAGATGGTAATTGAAGGCTTGGGTTTCATTTTCTGAATGGTCTATTTTTGTCCTTGGTCCAGAATGGTATCCTATTAAACAATTTACATGCTTAACAGTGATGCTCCATCTCTCAGGCAAATAAACTGCCTGTTAAGATGTTCTGCTGCGATAGCTGTCAGAGAGTGACCTAGAGTACTTTAAAATGGTGTACAAATTCAATTTAGACATTTAACAAAACAGTCACCAGCCAGACCCACTCTAAACTTGAGGGTCTAGTTAATCGGTGGGGCCATTATATGTGTTATGATTTCCCATTCAGCCAGAGTTTTTGTGCCTTCTCGACAGCAGCATTACGCCGTATGCCACCACCTCTGCTTATGCAATCTAATATTCTTGGGTTTGATTTATGTTTACTTCACAACACATTTGCTGCTTCTTGAACCTGCTTTAAGATAAAGACATTTTACGGATAAAGATACAGTAGCATTTCTTAAATGGAGCGGTATCCACACAGGCATTTCACTTCATTAGGATTCTTTAAACTGCACCTGTCTGTCATAGATCCTCTTTTGTATGTTGGACACATTTCATAATAAAGACATTTTTTTTCACACCAGTCTCAATTGCCTTTCAATCTGAATCAGTTTAACGTTTTTACTTGCAATGAATGATTTAAGACAATGTCTACTTTATGAAAGAAGGGTGTTAATAAAATTACAGGTATTTATTATCATCACCTCTAGCATGTTTAAAGGCTTGCTTCTGTGAGTGATGGAAGTTTGAACAGATGCCCAGCAAACAATAAAACATGGCATGGCATGTTTTATTAGCTCATTAATACATGCCTTGGGTACAATGTGAGGGACAGGTTGTAAGTAAATGGACCAATGAAATACACCCCAGAGTATCTTAATGCTTTTTACACAGTAAGAGGCTTTACCTTTGAACTTCTTTAACTAGACATTTTGTTTAAAATGCTTTTCATATGCATATATTATTAACTTCAGAGAAAAAAAAAGAAAAAACCCCATATCCTATTTCTAATTTCGTCACTGCCATTGAGTTGATTCCAACTCATAGAAACCGTGTAGGACAGAATAAAACTGCCTCTGTGGGTTTTCTGAGACTGCAACTCTTTATGGGACTAGAAAGTCTCATCTTTCTCCTGAGGGGTAGCTGGTGGTTTTGAACTGCTGACCCTGGGGTTAACAGCCCAATTCATAACTCACTATGTCACCAGGGCTGCTAACCCAACGGTCAGCAGTTCAAAACCACTAACCACTCCGCAGGAGAGAGTGGAGACTTTCTACTCCTGTAGAGTTATAGTCTCTGGAAACTGATGCTGGAAGCGATTATTCAACTCTGCTCGACATGGTTGAACTATGGAATGATAATATTAACTCCCAAGTAATAAATTAAGAGAAAATTTCATATATATATGTAGATTCATAATGGGCTTTGGGCTTGCACTAAGTCCTAGCTCCAACTTAGGAACAACTGGTTCTTACATCATGGTCCTGTTCAATCCTCACCCTCAGGAAGGGACCACAGAAGATACAGGTGCTATAGCAAAGTGTGCCGGAGACTTTCAGTGATGCCCAGCTGGCAGATATAACAGCATCTGGGGCTTAAAGGCTTGTCTCCCAACAAGTAACCATCTAAGTGAGATGTGAGCTAAAGCCACAGAGAAGAAGCACATCAACATCCGTCACTGAAGGATTGCAATCCACAGAATTCAAAGTCAAAGGAGGGATTAGTATCTGAGCCTAAGCGGTGTGAATCCGGTGTGCAGAAGGTGATGGATGACAGTGGGAGCCAAGATTCATCTGGGAACTCCATGGGTAATGAGCCTCCAGAGAACTTCCTTTATCTACAATAGAGGGACGGGAAGAAAGTGGCTACTCAAAGAGTGCTTTGGAGAGATGAGTAGAGAAGATCAAGGGCATAAACCTGACTTGAACAGTTAAAACTCTGTCAGTGGATCCCCCTACGAAGCAGGCTGAAGCTGACCTGGTTTCCAAATTTCTCTGTACTTTTGGTTTGTAATGTTGTTTGTACATATTAGGGTATACATTAGCGGTGTTATGTCACTGGAGGCCACCCTCTTGAGGTGGTGTTACATGTTTTTCTGCTTATCAGTATTGAAATCCAGGACTGATGAGCCTGTGGGGACAGTAAGCAGAATCAGGGTTCCGGGAGGAGGGGGCACCGTGGTGGTGGTTGGATAATTAGGAGATGATGTCAAGGAGCCCCGGTACAAAAAGAATGCTTGGAAACTGATTGTGGTAGCAATTGTACAATTCTACTGGATGTGAATGAACTATGGAAGGATATACGCATTAAATCCCAGTCAATCAATCAATAAATCTTTCTAAACCAGTAGAAGAAAACAAGAGAAATCAAATTAGAAAATGAACTATGCTTAAATATTTTAAAAGGTAAAACAAAAGCAAAGAGTTACAGTCTCAGACACCCACAAGGGCAGGTCTACCCTGTCCTACAGGGCCACTGGGAGCTGGAATCAACTCAATGGCAATGAAATTGTATTATGCCTTATGATTTCTCTGGGCCAGGAGTTCAGAGTGGCTTAGCTGGCTGTTCTAGCTTCGTCACTCACGGACGTGCAGTCAGGGTAATGGCCAGGGCCTGGATCATCCAGAAGGAGCCCTAGTGGTGCTGTGGGCTACACACTGGAGTGGGTTTTATTTTATTTTTTTCTTTTAAATTAATCATTTTGTTGGGGGGGGGCTCTTATAAATCTTATGATACTTGTACATATGTTGCCATCAACATTTCCAAAACATTTTTTTTTAAATTTTATTTTAATAAATTGTTTTATTGGGGGGCTTTTATACCTCCTAAAACCATACATCAACTGTATCAAGTACATTTGTACATATGTTGCTATCATCATTTCCAAACATTTTTTTTTCTACTTGAGTCCTTGGTATCAGCTCCTCATTTCCCCCCTCCCTCCCTACCCTTGTGAATGCTTGATCATTTATATATTATTGTTATTTCATGTCTTACAATGTTCATTGTCTCCCTTCACCCATATTTCTGTTATTTGTCTCCCTGGGGGGTGTTGGGCAATATATCCAAGCTTGTGACGGGTTCCTCCTTTCTCACTTCACCCCACCTCCACCATCCCCATGATATTGCTACTCCCCCTACTGTTCCTGAGGGCTTTCTCTGTCCTGGATTCCATGTGTCAAGAGCGCTTCTCTGTACCAGCGTGTGCACTCCAGTCTAGCCGGATTTGTAAGGTAGAACTGGGTCATGGTAGTGGGGGTGGGGGGAAGCATTTAGGAACTAGAGGAATGATGTGTGTTTTGTCAGTGCTGTCCTGCACCCTGGTTGAATCGTCCCTTCCTTGTGACCCTTCTGTGGGGGTATGTCCAATTGTCTACAGATGGGCTCTTTCTCTCCACTACAACCCCTCTCTTTTACATCGATATAATTGTTTGTTTTGTATTTAAAAAAATCATTTTATTGGGGCTCATACAACTCTTATCACAATCCATACATACATCAAGTGTATAAAGCACATTTGTACATTTGCTATCCTCATCATTCTCATGTTTTGGATCTTTTGATACCTGATCCCATCAACACCTCATCACACTGGACTGTTAACCAAAAGGTCCATGGTTCAAACTTGCCCGCTGCCGCAGGAGAAAGATGAGGCTGGTTGCTCCACTAAAGACTGTCCGGCTCTGAGACCCAATGGATGCGGATGTCAGTAGGAACCATCTCCATGGCACTAGGCCTGGTTCTGTGGCTCATGGTCATCTGAAGGCCCCAGGAGGGCTAGGGGTCCACCGCCAAGGTGGCTCACGCACATGGTTAGCATGAGTTGCTAGTGGGAATGCTCAGTTCTTCTCCACATAGGTCTCTTCCTGGGGCTGTAAAGGGGCTTTGATTACAAGGATCCACATGTGACCTCCTCCCTGGGAGATGGACGGCAGAGAAGGGGGGGAAGGGAGACTCCGGATAGGGCAAGATATGACAAAATAACAATCTAAAAATTATCAAGGGCTCATGAGGGAGGGGGGAGTAGGGAAGGAGGGGAAAAAAAAGAGGACCTGATGCAAAGGGCTTAAGTGGAGAGCAAATGCTTTGAAAATGATTAGGGCAAAGAATGTACAGATGTGCTTTATACAATTGATGTATGTATATGTATGGATTGTGATAAGAGTTGTATGAGCCCCTAATAAAATGTAAAAAAAAAAAAAAGAAAAACCCAAGTGAATGTCAAAAAAAAAGGGGGGGGGCTTTGAGAACATCTCCAAAGTGAGTGACTTGACACTCAGATGCAGACACACACACGAAGGGGGAATGTAGCTTTTTAATGACCTAGTCACAGATGTCATGTAGCATCACTACTTTGGCCATATTCTTTGTGTTCAGTGGAGTCCTTAAGCCCAGCTCACATCGGAAGGGGGGGCAACTAAACTCTCCCTTCTGAAGGAAGGAATGTCAGAGTTCCCAGATATATGTTATTAGGGCACATAAAAAAGTACTGCTATGAAGCCACAGAAAACCTGTATGAAGCAAAAATACATCAGAATGAGATGCTAGCCTTTCTTGACACATCCTTCAGCCAAGTCTGCACACTTGTGAAGGCAGCGTCCTCCCCTCTGTAACCCCCTCGAGAACTCGGGGCTCTTCAAGCTACTCCTCGTCAAAACGGCAGTTTGTCATGCTCCAGGGACTCCGCCCGCCCCGCGTGCCTCTGACACACTGAGTTTGGGTGATGGCGCCGGGCTCCCCAGGGAAACCCTCACAGGAGAGCCCGTGCTACCTGTGAAGGAGCAGCAGGCGCATTTCCTGGCCTTTGTCTCACTGATGTAGTTTTCAATCTTCTGAAAAGTTCTTGCTATGTTCCAAACGGCCTATGGTTGTACATCCATGGGGAAAATCTGTCCAGACCACCCATTTGGGACCCCGCCTCCCCCTCTCCCCAAACAAAACCAAAAGCAACCGTAGCCATAACCTTCTGAGCTGACTTCTCTGCCTTAAGTTTTACTGTTCCAGCGGACCCCTTGAACCTTTTTCTGAAGGTACTTTAATGAGGTTAAGACAAGTCTATTACTGAGAGAACTTATCCGTAGCCATCCACTGATTGCAGAGACACATTAAACACCCTTTCCTGGGAATAAACCTGTGTAGGTACGAACCAGAACCCTAGTAGCAAAACTTTAGGATTTACCTCCTGAAACCGCCAAAATGTAAAATGCTGTTCCCAGGGAGGGAGTGAAGAATGCAAACGATGCAAGGTGCACTGCTTTCCTGCACACCGTCTGTCTCACTGTAGCCCCCCGCCCGTGCACGCAGGCTGCTCTGCTTGGATGGTCTTCACCTTCGTCCTAGGGCAAAGCCTTGCTCAGCCTTCTGGAGCAGGTTGACCTTGTAACCTGCATCTTGATTCCCCACAGCATGCTGTTCATTGCTCAAAAAAAAAAAATACATTTGCCACATGATTTTGTAATTTGATTTTTCAGGCTTCTACCGCCACTTCTGAACTATAAGTTTTATAGGCCATGGATATAGGTTCATCTAATTTTGTACTCAGTTGCTGGGAACGGAGTATTGGGCACAGACGTGCCACATGAATGCTTGTATTCCAGTAGTTCAAGAACAGAAATGTTAGCTTCTGAAGTGAAAGAGACTGAAACAAACCTGTACAAGTATACTATATTTCTAATGATCGTCTATGGCTTTAAAAACCATATTTGTATACAATGCAGTGCAGTATACAATACTGCCTAGAGGGTAATTACCACCAAAATAAGAGACTGCAGCATTTAAAGAATAGGCTAAAAGATGGCAAATATTGACTCAATCCCATAAAAACACAGTGAGAGAATAATCAACAGGAGACAAAGCTCTCAATCACGGAGTAGGCTGGGAGGTGGGTCCCCGTGTAAGTGCCGGCTCCTTGCCCTATCCAGTCTGCACTGCCAGCATCTGGTCTGCTGTTTCACACCTGTGTGATATAACACTCTTCCAGCTGGTCTCTCCATTTCTAATTTCTGTGGCTTCCAAGTCATTCTATTCACAGTTTCTACAAAATCTTTATAAAATATCTTCTCTATATAAGTATATAATCTTGAGGTAGTGTCTTATAGCTTACTCTTTTAAATCTTAAATTCCCTAATATATGAGGGGGTACTCCCCCCAAAACAAACCAGATCTTTTCCAAAGCTATGCTAAAAAATTTTTTTTTCCACAAAATAACCTGGTCACCTTCAAAGTACTCTTCATTATACGTCATACATTTGTCAAATCTGTGATTCTATTCTTGGAAATATTTTCCAAACTCATCTGTTTGGATGGCTGCCGACAGCACCTCCCTTGTTTTTTTCTTCACCTCTTCTATATTGTCTAGTTGCTGTCCTTTCATGTCCCTCTTCATTTGCAGAAACAAAAAGATGTCGACAGAGTGAGGTCAGGCGAGCAAGGCGCTTGGGGCAAGAGAGGCATGCTATTTTTTGCCAAAAACTGGCACCTGGCTGCGAGAGCAGGTGCATTGTTGTGATGGCAAAACCGGTCCCCTGTCTGCTACAAATCAGCTATTTTTTAAAAAAAGCATTATTTTATTGCAGGCTCTTACAGCACTTATAATAATCTATACATCAATTGAATCCAGCTTATTTATACATATGTTGCCATCATTATTTTCTAAACATTTACTCTCTATTTGAGCCCTTGGTATCAACTCATTTTTTACCCCACCCCTATGACCCCTTGATAAATTATTATTATTTTCATATCTTACACCAATAGCTGTCTACCTTCCCCCACGGTTTCTCCCTATCCTCTTCTCCCTACCTCCCCCTACTCTCCTGGCATTACTACGTTATTATTACTCTCATTTCTGTTCCTGAGGGGTTAGCTGACCTGGATTCCGTGTGTCCTCAGCTCTTATCTGGACCTGTGTACATGCTCTGGCCTAGCCCGAAGTGAAAGACAGGATTGGGGTCATGGTGGTGGGGGGTGAGGAAGCCTCAAGGAACCAGAGGAGTATTGTGTGATTCATCGATGCTCTACTGCACCCTGGTTGACTCATCCCTTCCTTGCGATCCTTCTGTGAGAGGTTGTCCCATTGTCTACAGATGGGTTTTGAGTTTCTTCTCCAACCTCCCTTTCTCAACAATATGTTTTTTGTTTGTATTTGGGTCTTCAGCAAATCAGGTCATTTTCTGGTCACACACTGTTACGCTATCTTTTCAGAACCTCTGAGAGTAAGCTTGATTAACAGTTTGACCTGGTGGAATGTGCTCCAAATGCACTAAGAATTGACATTTTCATCTGTTCGGGAAGTTGACAGACATCCAGAACCAGGTTTGTCATTAATCAACATTTCATCTGTTTTTGAAACGAGTAAACCATTCGTACACTTGAGTTTTTCCTACGGCGCTGTCCTTGTAAGCTGTGTTCAACATCACCGTTTCTGCAGCATTTTCTCCAAGCAGGAAAAAAATTTCATAGCTGCACACTGCTTTCTGAAACTGGCCGTCATGCACACAAAAATTAGGTTAGAGAGAAACGGCTTTAACAAAAAAATTCACCATGACCAGAGAGAACCTTCCCAGACGACACCACTGGGCGCACTAACTCAGAGTGAGTTGCTGGATAATCGCCTAGCGGGAAAATGTGTACTATGAAAGCTCTGTTTAGCGAAGCTTTTTTCTCCCCTGTATTTTTCGGGGTGGGGGGTGGTAACCCGTAAATATTCACCTCGCTCTAAATTATTACCTTTCTTTAGTAAGATCTCTTTGTCCTAAGTCCCACTATCTTCATCTCTGCTCTGGCTCTCATTGCACACAATCTGACTTGTCTAGCCAGCTGCTAACATATAATTGGCACTCAAGAAACATTTGTTGAACGCGCAGCCCTGGAGCACTAACTGTTGTAGCACTGAATTGGCTCACGCTCATTAACAACCCGACATATAACGGAACAAAACCTTGCCCCGTCCTGAGCCGTCTTTACAGTCATTACTGTGTGTGAGTGCGTTGTTGTAGCCACTGTGCCAATCCACCTTGCTAAGGGTCTTCCCTTTGCCACTGACACTCTACTTTACTACACATGATGTCCTTCTCCAAAAACTGGTCCCTTCGGCAGCCCAGGTATATTCAATAATCATCGCCATAACTCTGTAACTCTGAGGCATCAATTCATTGTCCAGCTTTGGTATGAATATGAGGTGACTGAAAATACCTGGCCTGGCTCAGGTGCGGCACTCAGTTTTTGCTTTAGAACACTCTGAAGGGGTCCTTTGCGGAGGATTTGCCCAGTGCACGACATCATTTCATTTCTTGACTATTGCTCCCATTGTCATTGCCTGTAGATCCGAGTGAAAGGAAATGCTACACAATTTTATTATTTTCTGTTTATAAGGATGCTTCTTACTGGTCCGCTTGTGAGAACTTTTGTCTTCTTTATGTTAAGGTGTAATCCATGGGGAAGACTTTGACCTTCAAATAATAATTAGGTAATGCTAAAACAAAGTCATAAATTTCTTTCTTTCTTTAATTTAGCCATTGAAAACATCAGGTATTGAACTTATGTCCAACGCACATTGTGTCATATATATTTTCACAGCGTATGTCTGCCTCCCTGACCATCTCCAGCTACCCTCTATCCATGCACCATTTTCCAGTATAGGTGGGAGCCCTGCCTTCTCCTCTTCCTTGGATAAAATGAGCTGGCTCGCCCCTCAGGCTTGTGTGTGAGTGGCTTCTTCTGCCCGGATGCTTTCCCCTCACGTTTGCCACATAGCTGGCAGCTGTATGTAGGTAAATCAGATCTTAGCTTAAACATTTCTTCTTCAGAAAGCCTAAGTAGGTTGATCTAACGTGGCTCTCCCTCACTGACGCTCACTCGCCCTGTTTAGTTTGGCTGTGTAGTTATTGCTATCAGTGATTTCCCTTGTTCATTTATTTACTTGATTACTTATTTATAGTCAGCCTCCTCTTTAAAATGTAAGCAAAGATGTCTTGTGTCTCCAGTGCCTACCATACAGCAGCTGCCCAAAAGATATGTTAAATGCATGAGAAAACAAAGAACACTTCCCAGTCAATGCTCAAAGCTACCTTTCTGGTCTCAAGAAACCTCATTAATTATTTGAGGTTAATTTCCACTGTGCTTTCTAAATGCATTTTAAATATTTCTCCCCCCCCTCCACCAAAAAAGAAAAAATTTCTTCCCCCAAGAAACTGCTCCTGAAACACTGTTAATTCTTAGTGCTGTACTTTCAACTACATATTTAGACATTACCATATAATTTTACATGGGGTCTTAGGAGGAAATTTTCCTCTGGTGGCTTCGTGTGCATGTTTTCCTCTGAACTGTAAGTTTTGTCAGAGCCTTGAAGGCAGGTCTGTGCTTTTGGTGAGTTTTGTTTCGGTTGCTCTAGGAGCGCTCACGATGCCGCCCTGCACATAACAAATCCAGCACTAGCTTTTACTAGGAAGCAGCTGACCAAAGATGCTGAAAATAGACAAACAATTAAACCAGAATTTAATGAGAAGCTCCTTGCCTAGATTTTCCTCATTCCATCTTTGTATTATGTTAAAGTACTAGGAAACAAAGTACTTGGACTTTACTCTCTGTTTTCCATAAAAAGAAATATACTTCATGAACTATGAATTACTACAATATTAACTGTTTTTGTTTTTTTTAATCTGAATTTTGATTCTGGGAGAATTAGCTGTTTAAACTCCACAGTTGACAGTACCATTCATTCAACTTAATTGCCTCCCCTACCCCATCAATCAAGTGTAAAACCTTGCGACTTCCTGAACCACCTAATCATCAATAGATAGCTGGAAACAGTCAAGCAAACCCTAAACTATGCTATATGAACAGCTAACAAAGAATTGTGTATACACACACATTCTCCATTACATCCACCAGAAGACAACTGGTGAGTGGCTAAGGTCTCAAAAATGAAACCATCACTTAAACACAAAACCACCACAATGTCTCAGAAACAGACAATTTCAAATTACACAAAGAAACAAGATAGAATGGCCCAAACAAGTGACCAATACCCAGTCAGAAGATCCTTGAAGGAAGAAAAGGTTATGGAACCACCTGCTAAGGAATTCTAAAGAATGGTATTTAGACTCCTTCAATGGGTTGAGTGAAAGATTGAACAAACTCTTTAGGTGAAATAACGGAAAATACAGAGAAAAAAAACTTTAGAGTAATTCAGGAAACACTACAGAAACACACTAACAAAATAAATATTAAAAACCACACATACACACACAAACCAGCAAATAGACATCCATAAGATTTATTCTAATATCAGAAATAGTTCATGCATTGAAAGAGCAAAGGAGTAAAAAAGACTTGATGGAAGGCTGAATTAACAAGTGTGAAGCTAAATCTCTGTTACATGAAAATAAACATAAAAAATTTAAAACCTAAGAATTATGTGGAACAATGTACCAAGAAGGAAAATTTAATGTATAATCAGAATTCTATAAAAGGAAGAAAAACTATGGAGACTATATTCAAAGAGTTGTTGGAACAAAATTTCCCTAATGTAATTATAAAAGACAAAATAATATGCATTCAAGAAGCTAAATGAGTTCCCAAAGAAAATCACTACAACATATAACTAAACCTTCAAGAGCCAAAGACAAAGGAAGACTCCTGAGAGCTGCTTGGGAAAAATGCTAAGGGATCTACATAAGGGAACCAGTAAGACTAAGTGGGTTTGCTTATTTTCAGCAGAAACCATACAGGCAAGAAGGCAATAAGCTGACACATGAAAACTTGAAATAAAAAAAAAATCTGCCAACCAAGAATCATACTCCCTAAAATTGTCCCTCAAATATGACCGGGGAATTAGAACATTTTCAGGTAAACAGAAATTAAGGAATTTGTAAAAGCCAGACTAAGAAACACTAAGGGGAGTTCTTTGGGCAGAGAACCAACAATGGTAGACAACAACTTTAGTTTAATATGCAAGGCAGTAACCATCCAGAAGTCAACACAAATACAGCTGTATCCAAATGTAAAATAAACTTAACGACTGAAAACAAGGAACTAGAGATATCAATTTGTAAGGAAGACCACTAGAAGGTAAATAGAGGGAATAGAACTCTCAAATGGAAAAGAAGTCAAGTCGATTTCAAGATAGACTAGATTGTTTTAAATTAAGGAAGAGAAAAATCACAAATTTTAATAAACACTAAAACAACAGCATAATCCCAGCTATAATTTATTATACTGAAAGGATAAGATACAAAACCAGTCATGGGAAAAGGTGGCTGGGAGAAGTCTGGAGAAAACAAGCACAAGCTTCCAAAATAGTTCTCTTGAAGTCGTACATTCTAGAAACCCAAACTCAATGTCACTGAGTCAATTCTGACGCAGAGACCTTATTTAGATTCCCGGGTCTGCACACAGTTTCAGGAGCAGGCTGCCTTATCTTTCTCGCAGGGAAGGAATGGAGTGGCTGGTGGGTTTGAACTGACCATCTTGTGGTCAGCATCTGAACACCTAGCCCATAGCACCACCAGGGTCTGGAGGCACACAACCTTAGCTCTTCCCACACTAAAGGGTTACAATACAGAAGAACTGTTGTCTATCAGGAAAGGCCAATAGTTTCTCATTGTAGAAATGGTCACACAGGAGAAGCCCTGATGACATAGTAGTTAAAGCACTCACCTGCTAACCTGAAAATCATGAGTTCTAACCCATCATAGCCCAACGAGGGAAGTTGTGGCAGTCTGCGTCTGTAAAGATGTACAGCCTTGGAAACATAACAGGGAAGTTTTACTCTGGACAATTGGGTCATTATGAGTCAAAGTCTACTTGACACAGTGGTTGGATCACACAGGTACACAATCAAGCAGGGACCAAAATCTAGACTCAGCATATGTTCTGTATATATATATACCATACTCATTTGCACAACCAGTTTAACAGGCACAGGGAGTCAATCTTTTCCATTATGGAATGGTGAGAACTCACTCCAAACCCCAAACCCCCAGAAGCCAGGTAGGGGCAACTTTGAAAGGAAGCTTTCCTTAGGATAACAATCTCAGGCTTACCATGCTATTTCTTGTCTGCAGTGATAGATTAAAAAGTATTCTTACGTTTCGATGAATAAAATTTCACCTTCAGAATTCTGTATTTTTCTCTCTATATATATTTAGCAAATACTATATAAAAAAGAGGAAGTTAATATGTGCTTAGATGTTCACCGCTATTTCAAATGTGAAGTCAAAGTCTGGAAACAATCCAAATATCCAAAAATAATGGAATGGTCCAATGAATGAAAATGCAGTAGTGTGAAGAAATATTAAATAGCTTTCAAATGATATTTTTGAAGATTTATAATGACAAAAATGATCAAGTTGGAAGACAAAGAAAATACAAAATTATATATAGTAATATTCCGATATCGGAGAAAAACAGGATAAAATCTAAAAGGTAATTTATTAAAATGTATCCCTGATTGATTTGTGGGGAGTGGCTATACAGCAATAATTTTGTTTCCTCTGATTTTTTACTGTTTTTAATTTTGATTCAAGACCATGCATTTACTTTTCTACTCGGAAAACAAATTATATAACGGTGACAGCAACTGTATAATTATCTTTGATCTAATGGAACTATGGATTATAATAATGTCTATAAGAACTACCAATAAAATGATTAATAATAGTTAAAAATAAAACAAATGATAATTAAAACACGAACTATGTAAAAAGGTCTGAGATACAAACGATTGTGGATTCCAAGTAAATTTTGTTAAAATGTAAAATACTTACTATTAATGTAAAATACTATTATCCTAGTGAGTAATAGGAGTATAATGTACACAGCTGAGTTTGACTGGGAAACTCTGAAAATGACAACCAACTATTTAAAAATACACTTTCCCTATCTATTAGGCTTCCTTTTTTGATTAGCTAATATCAGAAAACACATGGAGGAAAGAGGGACGTTTTCTCATAAACACTGAAGGCAGCACAAGACCAATTTTTGTTGTAACAAAGAAATGGTTCACAAACTAGTAGATACAAAATAAGAATATTTTTAAAGGGTAAAACAAAGAATGAGTTGCCTGAATTGCTTTGTGTGTGTATATGATCATAACTTACCTACACCCTGAAGTATTACTAACATAAATCATATACGTGTTTCCAGTTTCTTCACAAGGAGAACCAGGTAGTTGGAGGTGATTTCTGATGTTTCCAGGGTCAATTCCCCTCCGTTTGTCTTAAATGCATCTACCCTAGACGCATAGCTAGTCCACAGAGAGCTGTTTGTGCTACCTGGTTCTCCATCACAGCATTAAGTTGCCATTATAGAAAACAGAAGGCTATTGTATCCTCTTATCCCTAGAGATGAAATGGTTTGCAGCTTATTTTAAATCACAAAGCCATTTTTTGTGAACAGAATTGGCCCATGGCAACGGAGGTTGCACAACTCAGACCCACAGTCACCTCACTGTCCATGTGACCACCAGTTGCCGCTGCTTCTCAGTATAGCCAAGAAAATGAAAATCTTGCTGGCACTCCGGTGTGGGGGCTGTGCTCTTTGCCTTTGAAGTGATCCCTGGGCCAAGTTAGGAAAACCAAATCCCCAAAAGCCATTGCAACGGCAAGTAGAAACAGGAAAAAAAAAAAAGCCAGAATTTTTCTGGTTAGGAAAGGAAATGTGGTTAACCTAAATTGGTCCTGGGGCACAAAAAAGAATCAAGAAGTGCTCCCACTGCTGCAGTTCAACTATGCATTTTTGTTTCCATTAAGGAGGGGTGGGAGAGAGAGAGAGAGAGAAAGACTCTTTAAAAGGTTCGGCTATACTCAGAAATCTTAACTGTTTAAAAAGAGACTCAAGTTCGTAAAAAGATTGCGTTTGAAGAGGAGGTGGGGAAAGAGGATAGAAAAACAAAGCATCGCCACAGATTCTGTTGAGCAGCGTGTACAGCTAGTGAAAGTCAGCAATTGATCCTTGCTAAGTGGTGGTTCATTTATAATCAATAAATAGCCCTTCAAAAACTTTGCTGCTTCTTCTTCCCTCTTCCCCAGGAAGAAGCAGAGTTTTTTGTGTTTTTTTTAAAGCATGGGACTTGTATTAAAATAAAATTCCAGTCTGACCCTCCTCAGTCTGCTGCCCATGTACACTGCACCCTCATAAAGCCTAATGCGATAGCATCTCTTTGCTGTGCTGGGGATCTCCACCAGGAAGGAGGATTGCAATGCCCTATTCTGACAGTCGAGGTGTTCACCTCAGTTGAATATAATGTAATCAACTTACTTCCACAGAAAACTAAATTAAGATTTTATAATCAAATAGCTGTTCATTTTTCTATAAAAGTATTATTGTTCATTTTAAAGTTCTTTCCATTGCCATTGAGTCCATTGGCACTCACAGTGACCTTGTGGCGTTTCTGAGGTTGTCAATCTTTTTAGGAGTGGCTGGACTCAGCTTTCTCCTGTGGAACAGGAGAGCCAAACGTTGACCTTGTGGGGAGCAGTCCAATGCTCCCTGACAGCACCACTACACTGTATTGGCTTCACTGTCATCACTGTCATCAGTGCCGCTACCCCTAGCACCAAACGAACTACAAAGTGACTTTTGTATGCATGAAACTAAACCACTCATTTCACAAACCCTTAGTAAGCTGCAGTTCTGGTAGTGAACCATGCTGTGCCTTTAAAAACCTGGCACAGTCCCCACGGTGGTCATGCACCCTGCCAGGTGCCCACATGCCACGATGCTGGTTGGGTGAGTTCAGATCTGCCTAGGAGGAACTACGCTTTCCGAAGCCAGAAGTCAGCAGATGCCCACGGTACAGCGCCTCCTATTTCACTAACCACTCCTGGGCCTTTCAGAATTCCAGGATTACACTCTTAAAATTGTGATTTCTTACCCAGCTTTCTCATGCCCTATGTTTCCTGCCAGTAAAATTAGTCTTCCTTTTTTCCCCAAGGGAAATGTCAAAAGCTTGAGATGTGCACATAGGCATACTTCTCTCCTAATTTGCAGTGACTGGATTCTTGCTGATAGAGAAGCTAAGGAAGTGCGAATAATGAAACACTGAGATCGGGGTCCCTTATAATAGAAAATACCACGTTCAATGGCTGTAGTAGTCAATGAAGCAATTGTTACATAGCTAATATCCTACTGAAATGAAATAAATGTATTTTACGAGAATAAGACCTAACCCTCTTAAGATGTCCTGCTAAATGAGTCAAGAAAAAAACCCTTAATTCTAGACCTATAACATTAATCAAAATAATTGAGCTGTGTAACCATCCTATTTCATATCGTAGAAAACTTAATGATAAAATAAATGCTGGATTTTGATCTATAAGACCTTCACACTACCCCCTGAAAAAAATATCCCCCAAACCCAGGCATGTTCTTAGAGTTTCCTCTACGGGGACATGAAAGGCTGGGTGGAGCCAGCCTGCCTTTTGATGGTGCTACTGTTAACCAGAAGGGTCCTGATGCCTACGGGGTGGCTACAGATCGAACAGACTGCGAATCCAGCCACGGATAAGAGAGTGCTTTAATTGGCTAAATCTGTGATGTACTAAGCGTATGGCCATGAATTTGTAGCCAAAACACTACTCTTTAAAGAATCCCTTACCTGTGCTGAAGTAGAATTTTCATGGTATACGCCTTGTACCAAGTCCCTGAGTGCACTTGCTAAGAGTTCCACAACCTAAAATAAAACAAGAAAAACAATTCAAAGAAACCATTTTTAAAAATTCACCCTCATTTTTACCTCAGAAAGTTTAGCAAAAAGGGCAGGATTTGTGCTTGATAAAAAAGGGAGTGATGTGCAAAGATTCTGGCAAATGGCATTGCCCACCTGGATACTAAAACTGTGGTCCAATTTTCTTCTCAGTCATAATTTTCAAACAACACCCAAACCTACAAGCATAGCATTTGACTAATAAACACACGGAAAGTTCGGAATAGCTATTTTGAACATAAGCTGACAGTCTAAATAACTAATGAATTTTGAGCTAAATTAATAATCTGCATGTTATTTCTGTCAGGCGGTTACTTTTTCAATAGCCCGTTTTGAGAGCATTTACGATGCTATGTTTATATTTAACCCAGGAAGAAAAGCAAAGTGAAGAGAAGGTTAGCCTTCAAATGTGTCCATTTTGTCGTGCTTAAAGCGCACTGTGGGTATATCTGGTGAAGAGCCACTAGGTCAAACATACCACAAACACTGACCATTTTTACAGACCTGAAATCTTATTAATCAACCGGTATTATCGTTAAGGCTCAGGCTACTTTCAAAACCAAACAAACCACCAACAAAGACCACAGCTTTGAACCGGTTCCAGAATGTAAAACAAGCAGAAAGCAGTAAACGGTCTCTTTGGAACAACTCTACAATTAAGAGTGGTTTGCATAAACCATATTAATTCAAGAGGAAAAAAACAGTGGCATTTATTATAACATTCACTGCAGTCATTTCAAACAAGAATACCTGCAGGCAACCTCATCCACTGCTTACCAGATCTTAATACTGTGTGTATTTAACTTCCTCTATTAAGCGTCCTGTAACTGATCCCTGCTCTTGGCTTCCTCAAATGTAGCTTAGCTCTGACTGAATGAAAGGATTTTGTTTCAACTGTTATCATTCTTCTAATTAAAGACAATTTAAGCCAAAGGATACAGACCCAAAAGACAAAACACTTCAATCTCGGGGACCTTGGATTTATTAAACATTTTCTTAGAGGCAAATTACCTTAATTTGTAGAAAGATTTGTTTAAAATGTTTAGCACAGGAGAACTTATCTCCCAAATTTATATTTACATTCATACAACACAACACACACAGGGCTGCTGATAAGGATATTGTGCTGATTCAAGGCATATTTTTTCTAGCTCTGCAGATAGGTTAATTTGTAAGGCTTTTACAAAGTCTCTCTTTTTAAAATCACATTGCCCTCCAGGTAACCAAATACTTCAGAAATATTGTAGCAATATGAGCTACAGAGGAACTGGAAGGACAATGATCCTACAGTATTACCAGATGTGTTGAGTTATTTAAGTGGGGAAGAGGGAAAAATGAATGGACCCCCCCCCCCCCCAAAGGTATCAGATAAGCCCCATTCCCAAATCCAGGAGGCTCGAGTATCACCAATAGGTCTACGAAGGAATGTGACTAAAGGCACAGCATCAGGTTGGGTTTCAGTTTATACAAGCAACATCCCAAGATCCCCCTGATGGCTGGACACATAATCCAGATCACTCTCACTCAGAAATGTTATGGTTCTGAAACCGCTTGAGCTGAGCCCAGCGGTGGTAACGTGAAGAAAGGCTTTCAAAGAGAAAGTTCAACTCGAAATGTCAACACGATGGCCTGAACCTTTTACAAGGGAACCGGCCATGATAACCTGAGCGATCTCTTCCTTTGCTGAACTTCCAGAGCAGGCAGAAGAAACAAAATCATGTGTTCTCTGCATCCCATTCTCTTAATTCCGTTGGGAGAGGCAGGCCTGCACTTGCAAATGCATAAATGTAAGTATATGACCCCTACTTACAGATGGCTTGCTTGGGTAGAATTTATCTCACGGCCACTCACAACCATCAAGGAAAAAATCTCAGACTTCCTTAGGTTCACAAGCAGTTGAATGAAAGAGATTATTAAAAGCAGGAGTAGGCTAGGGGAGTTGAATGTGTCCCAGGAAAAGGTGATTTGCCCAGTACACATACATATCTGTGTCTATTGCCTGAAATGCTTGCTTTACTTTTACCATATATACTCATGTATAAGCAGAATTTTTCAGCACATTAAAAAAATCATTTTATTGGGGGCTCATACAATTCTTATCACAATCCATAGATGCATCCATTTCAAGCACATTTGTACATTTGTTGCCATCATCATTCTCAAAACATTTGCTTTCTGCTTGAGCCCTCAGTATCAGCTCATTTTCCCCTTCCTCCCTCCCTGTTCCCCTTTCCCTCATGAACCCTTGGTAATTTATAAATTATCAATATCTTGTCTTATTTTACCCACTCCCATCATCCACTTTTCGATTATCTATCCCTCAGGAGGTTATATGTAGATCCTTGTAATTGGTCCCCCTTTCCACTCCACCCTCTCTCCACCCTCCCAGTATCGCCTCTCTCACCACTGGCCCTAAAGGGATCATCTGTCCTGGATTCCCTGTGTTTCTGGTTCCTATCTGTATCAGTGTACATCCTCTGGCCTAGCCAGATATGTAAGGTAGAATTGGTATCATGGTAGTGGGGAAGGAAGGAAGCATTTAGGAACTAGAGGACAGTTGTATGCTTCATCATTGCTACACTGCACCCTGACTGGCTCATCTCCTCCCCACACCCTTCTATAAGGAGATGCCCAGTTGCCTACAGATGGGTCTTGGGTCCCCAATCTGTACTCTCCTTCATTCACAATGATTTTATTTTATTTGATGCCTGATACCTGATCCCTTTGATATTTCGTGATCACAGAGGCTGGGGTGCTTCTTCCATGTGGGCTTTGTTGCTTCTCACCTAGATGGCCGCTTGTTTACCTTCAAGCCTTTAAGACCCCAGATGCGATATCTTTTGATAGCCAGGCACCATCAGCTTTCTTGACCACATTTGCTTATGCACCCATTTGTTTTCAGCGACGGTATTGGGAAAGTGAGCACATAATGATATGATTTTTTGTTCTTTGATGTGTGATACCTGATCCCTTTGACACCTCATGATCACACAAGTTGGTGTGCTTCTTCCATGTGAGTTTTGTTGCTTCTCAGCTAGATGGCCACTTGTTTACCTGCAAGCCTTTAAGACCCTGGACGCTATATCTTTTGATAGCCAGGCACCATCAGCTTTCTTCACCACATTTGCTTATGCACCCGCTTTGTCTTCAGTGATCTTGTCCGGAAAGTGAGCATCATGGAATGGCAGTTTAATAGACCATAATACTCTTGCTTTGAGGGAGTACTTGAGTGGAGGCCCAATGTCTATCTGCTACCTTAATAATAAACCTTTAAATATATGCATAGGTCTCTTTCCCCATCATGACATATATATTTACGTATGTGCATGCCTGTATTTAGACCTCTATAAATGTCCTTTGCCTCCTAGCTCTTTCCTCTATCTCCCTTTACTTTCCTCTTGTCCCACTTTGATGCTCCACCTTCATTTGGACTTCAGTAATTCCTCTGGGTTACATTACCCTTGATCACACCCTACCAGACCTCTTACACCCTCCTGACCACTGATTTGGATCACTTATTCCCTAGTCCCTGGGTTTGTTAACACCACTTCCTTTCCCCCCACCTCCCCCTATGCCATGCCCCCCATCCCCTAGAACCACTGGTCCAGCTGTTTTCTCCTCCAGATTGTTCATTCAGCCTATCTTATTTAGACAGACCTACGGAGATAATAACAAGCACAAAAACAAGACAGAGAAAAACAAAGCAACAAAAGAAAACAAAACAACAACAACAAAAAGCCAATGACAAAAATAACCACAAACAAAAAGAGCCTGTAATTAGTTCAAGGACTGTTTGTTGGCCTTTAGAAGTATTTTCTGGTCTAGTCTGATGGTGTGCCAAGCCCTGGCCCCAAAGTCTATTTTTAGTATTCCCTGGGGACTTCATTGCTCTGTTCCCCTGGCTGTTCTGCTGTGAGCCCTTGGTGTTTTGCCTTGGGCACACAGAGTTTAAAAGCACCGTAATCTTGGTCCCATTCAGCACAAGTCTTAGGTGGATGAAAGGCACAGCATGGGAAATGTGAGAATAACAGCATTTCTTACCTAAGCAACAAAAGTAAATATGCTTCCTTTCATTTTGGGATATGAGGGGGTACTAAAAAAAAATCAGAATTTTTTCCAAAGGTATATATTTAATTTTTCTCTATATAAAACAAGCTATCACCTTCAAAGTCCTCTCCATTACACTTAATAATACATTTGTCAAATCTGAAATTCCATTCTTGGAAACATTTTCCAAGCTCATCTGTATGGATGGCTGATAGCACCTCCTTCGTTTTTTCTTCACCTCTTCTATGTCGTTAAATCGCTGTCCTTTCCATTGGGCCTCTACTTAAGTACTCCCTCAATGCAAGATCTCTTTGTTCTATTAAACTTGCATTCCATGATGCTTACCTTCCCGACACAATCACCGAAGACAAAGTGGGTGTAAAAACAAATGTGATGAAGAAAGCTGATAGTGCCCAGCCATCATCTGAGGTCTTAAAGGCTTGGAAGTAAACAAGTGGCTATCTAGCAGGGAAGCAAAAAGCCTGTGTGATCATGAGGTGACAATGGGATCAGGTAACAGATATCAAAGAACAAAAATGCATATCATTGTGAATGAGGGGAGTGGAGTGGAGACCCAAAGCCCATCTGTAGGCTACTGGACATCTCCTTACAGAAGGGTTGCAGGAGGAGATGAGACAGTCAGGGTGCAGTATAGCACCGATGAAACATACAACTTTCCTCTAGTTTTTTAAATGCTCCCTCCCACCCCCACTATCATGATCACAATTCTACTGTACAAATCCAGCTAAACCAGAGGATGCACACAAGTACAGATTGGAGCTGGAAACACATGGAATTCAGGACATATAAACCTCTCAGGATCAATAATGAGAGTAGAGATGCCAGGAGGGTAAGGGGAAGGTGGGGTAGAAAGGGGGAACCAATCACAATGATCTGTATATAACCTTCTCCCTAGTGGATGGACAACAGAAAAGTGAATGAAGGGAGACATTGGACAGTGTAAGACATGACAAAATAATAATAATTTACAAATTAACAAGGGTTCATGAGGGAGCAGGGAATAGGGAGATAGCAGAAAAATGAGGAGCTGATGCCAGGGCCTCAAGCAGAAAGCAGTAGAACGCAAATGTTTTGAGAATGATGATGGCAACAGATGTGCAAATGTGCTTGATACAATGGATGGATGGATGGATTGTGATGAGTTGTACGAGCCCCCAATAAAATGATTTTTAAAAATCTGTTATTTCATATTCCTCTTCATTCGTGGAAACAAAAAGAAGTCACAGGGAGCGAGGTCAGGTGAGTCAGGTGCACGGGCCAAGAGAGGCATGATGTTTTTGCCAAAAAGTGGTAACTGAGATGGCTGCATGAGCAGGTAGGCCTGTTTTTGTCGCACACTGTTACGCAATCTTGTCAGAACCTCTAAATAGAAGGATCGATTAACAGTCTGACCCGGTGGAACCAACTGCAAATGCATTAGAGCCAACCTTTTTGTCCACTCAGGAAGTTGACGGATGTTCAGAACAAGGTTTGATAGCCATTGACATTTCACCTTTTTTGAGATGAGAAAAACTCATACACTTGAGTTTTTTCCATAGCATTGTCCTTCTAAGCTGTGTTCAACAACACAACAGTTTCTGCAGAATGTTTCCCCGAGCGGCAAACAAAATGTCACAGTGACATGCAGTTCTTTTAAATCAGTCATCACAAAAAAGCAATGTTCAAATGAAACTGCTTGTGATAGGTAGCTTCATTGTACCAACTTGGTCAATAGGAACATGTGGGAGTAATAAGGTCATAGTTTGATTGGAGGGCAAAGAGATAAATGGCTAGGTGAGTCTTGCCTCTCTATCTCTCTCTCGCTCTCTGGTGATCAGACCAGCATGAGGCTGCTAGTTCTCTGCTTCAACTTGTGAGCTACACTACCCATGGGACACCCAACCTGTGAGTCATGTTGCTAGAGCTTGAGGCTCTTTCAAGACCTGCTTCGCCACACTACTGGTATACACATTGCCTGAGCTTCGGACTGTCGGATTCTGTCATCTAGCTGAGACCTGCTCTGCTGTTTGCTGCCTGTGGCTGGACTGCCTGCATTGCGCTATGGAACACTCAGCTGTCAGCTTCCTTGACCTTGCACCCAGCAGCCCTCACAAGTTGAAGGACTTCCAGTATATTAACTGTTCCACGGAAGTTAGTTGAACTGAGCCCTCTGTACTGCTGTGTGGACTAATTAGCTGTATATATCTACTACTACTACTACTACTCACACACACACACACACACGAAATCATAAGTGTCCTGGTTTTGTTTCTCTAGAGAACCCTATCTAAGACACTGCTTTTACAAAAGCATTCACTGTGACCAAAGAGAACCTTCCCAGGGAATACCACTGGGTACATTAACTCAGAGTGAGTTGCTAGATGCTCACCTAGCAGGGAGGGGCGGGGGAAGGGGGAATGCATCTACCTTTCCAGTTTTTTTTGGGGGGGGTACCCCCTCATATGTTTAAATCTGACTCAACAGCAAGGCTATGCATTGTTACCCAATCTTCTGAGTGATGTCTGGAATTCCAGTGAACCGCAAGTGGCACCACATATGATAACAGTCTTAAAAGCGTGTGATTTCTCCTATTATCTCCCGTTTTGCTTACTAGGAAGACAGCCCTAGCATAAGTATGTGTGTGGAGAGTACACATTCTCAAGCAAAGTGTCACTCTCTTCCACTTCAATCACCACCTCCTCACCAAAGATAAGGAATTCTGTCAGACATCTGCATCTGCAAGTGATCAAAACAACCCTTCAAAGGCTAACTGAAAACCAAACCCAAACCCACTGCCATCGAGTCTATGTTGACTTATATGGTTGCTGTGTAGGAGAAAGCAGAACTACTCATTAGAGTGTCGGAGACTGTACATCGTTATGGGAGCAGAGATTCTGATTTCTCTCCCAAAGAGTGGTTGGTAGGTTCAAAGCAGCGACTTTCTGGCGAGTAGCCCCATGCTTAACTCACTGTACCACCAGGGCCTCTTCTTAAAGGCCAACAGCTAAACGGTGCTACTTACGAAGCATCTACATTGCATGAAGGGGCTTCAAAGAGTTTGTGGAGAAAGTCCTACTATCCGCCTTTCAGGTAAAAAAATTACGCAGTACCTTCTTGACAATGAAAAACTAGTGAACTATAGCTCAGAATCCAGGATCTAATGTATCTGCTTTTGCAGCCCCTTTGAATTATTCCAGAACACACCCCCCACTCAACCCCCATAGGCAATATCATCCACTGTGGGAAACGCTGATCTAAGCATCCACACGTGTCCTAGAACCAATCCCCTTCACATACTGTGGGATGACTATAATTAGTATCAGATGGATCTGAACCCTAGCACCAATTACAGATCTGATACAACTAACCCGGGGAATGAGTTTCTTCTAGTTAATTTACAGGACAAAATTCAGCAGTCAAGATAGGTATTTATTTAATTCTTTTATCTTTCGTCCAGGGTAACAACATTTCAGTAATTTTTAAAGCTGAAAAACAAAGCTGATGTATATCCTCATAAAAGGTGTTGTGATAATTATGCCTCTGAGTGATAATAAATTCTCATCATAAAAAACCGACATCGAGAGAAGGGAGGAGGTAATGAGAAATGGCGATGGTAAAAAAATACCCTCAATTATATTACTACACAAAGCGCTGTAAAAGAAATCGGGTTATAAAACAGACTAGCACCATGGGTATTTCAAAAACAAAAAGTAGCCCCATCTACGTGTTTATACATACCCAGGGAAAGGGCTGAAAGACAACCAAGCGTGAATCATACCGGCAATATGGTAAGCTCCTCAGCTGGCTTTTAGTTAAAATGATTTTCTTTAGTAGCTAAAGGGAGCTGTCAGACAGTGTCAAACATGACAAAATAATAATATTTTATAAATTATCAAGGGTTTGTGAGGGAGGGGCGGCAGGGAGCAGTGGGGAAAACGAGGAGCTGACATCAAGGGCTCAAGTAGAAAGAAAATGTTTTGAGAATGGTGATGGCAACAAATATACAAATGTGTTTGACACAATGGATGTATGGACTGTGATAAGAGTTGCACAAGCTCCCAATAAAATGATTTAAAAAAAAAGATTTTCTTTAACCTTTTGGAATTGTTTAGATGTATATAATATATGGCGTGTTCTCTTGGTTTTACTGTATTGATTTTATAATCAGATAAAACAATAAGTCTATGGGCGGGACAGAGCCTGTTTTCCGGCTCAAAGAAGTCATGCTAAACTAGGCGCACACAGTGACTTATGGGCTGGAGCAGACCACATTCTCAGGATTAGCAAAAATAAGATCAGTACGTGGTGGTGAGCCTTCTGTGTCGACAAGTGGTGCCTTTCTCAATCAGCGTGATTCAGGAACACCGTCAGTTAGCATTTGACAGGTGGGACAGCGTCGGCAGAGCTGTAGGTCTGTGTGAAAGTAGCACTCTAGACCACTCGGGTTTGTGTGAAGGAGAGTCTATCTCAAATTAAAAGGTGCAACGAAATCTTTAGGCAAAATGTTAACTGTAAACAACTGTGGCTCAATTAAAGCTCAAGTCAGCAGAAACTGAGTTGGTGTGATGAAGTAGTGTAATTGTATTCAATTCACTTCAAGAAAAAGAAAGGTTGCTACATAACTTAATTTGCTTGGCATATAAAGAGTAGAGGCCATGACAGATTTATAATCTTCTTAAAAAGACTTGCCCACGAAACGCTATTTTAATGATGGTTTTCACTGCAGTGCACAGTGACAAGCTTAAGTGGGCTCCATCACTCTATTTAGGAGGCAAATGAACATGTAGGTAGCGCCCCAGCCTTTACTACTGGCAACAACGGCAAGCTGAGGAAAGAGTGTTGTGTGTGTGTCTGCATCTCCAGTGCTGATGGCTTTAATTATACACAGATTTATTGCTCTCCCTCCCAGTCCCCCCAAAACAAATAGCAATGCATAAAGCCGTAGCAAAGGTAAAGTGCCCTTGGGAAGAATTAATTTTCATATACGTCTTGGGAGGAACAAAAGACAACTGAGCAGCAAGATGTCTCTTCAAAGAGCTTTGCCACTTGAGGCAATATTGTCAAAGTTACTTTTTAAAGCCATACACGCATACACAAACAACACTAACAACAACAAAACCTCCATGATATGGGCAGTAAAATATCTTACAGAAACATTCTTTTAAAATGCAACTGTACCCAATAAATTGCTAATGGTAACAGCTGCCAGTTCCACTCTTTGGGTTGGCAGGTGAATTAAGCACCAAGTATTTCACAGATGCAGTTCAAGACAAAGTTTTACAACACCTTGGTGAGGGAGAGGGGCCTTGGTCAGTTAAGGAGGAGACCAATAATAACGTCTAACATTTGTAAAGCATTTTATCATTTACAAACTGGGTCTAGCCAAACCATCATCCCGGCTTGCGGCCCCCAGTGTTCAGCCAGCGCCTCCAGGCTGGCAGCCTCAGTGGATGTGTGACCTCTGGAGAACATCACGAGCAGGAGCAGTGGCCAAATAGGGGGTAAATCTACTCACCCGCCACCTGGGCACACACAGCCCAGATGAGCCCTAATCTACATGCTGATTAATATAAATGAGTGTCTCTGATAAAGCCATCCCTGAAGTCACTGAAAGAATGACTCCCTCCCCTCCTTCCTATCCGACCAGGTTTAATCAAGACGACGACGAAAGGGCTGCTGCAGTCCACAGACCACGAACTCACAGGAGTTCTGGAGGAAGGCCTGCCCTTACTTCCCCAAAGGGAGCCTTTACAAAGCTGCCCAATGTGCAGGGCCTGGCTTTCCGTGGAAGGGATGGCAATCTGGTCTAGTGAGCTGGAAGTTCTTTTTGGCTGAGGGGGAGAGCCGAGACAGAAATGGCACAACCATTAGGACAGGTGCAGCAAAAACTAAGCAAATTGATAATCTTCGTGTTTAATTTAGAACAGCTGATGCATTGGATTATAAAACCTAACTACAAGTAACATTTGTCAAAAATGGTTCTAGAAAAATTCAGTGAACTAAAGTACAAAATTGCAACCGGCAAAACTCAAAAGTAATAGGACAGAAGTTCAAGAAAATGGCTTGAACATGAAATGCTGAGGTTTAATTTTATACTAACTAGTAGATTCTCATTTGATTATCAATATTTTCTCACAGCCTACTATGTGCCAGGCAATGTCCTAATAAAACCAATCTCATTAATTCAGGGTTACATCTGTAGTAGGTCACTAGCAAAAGGCAATGGCCCACATTCATAATTTATTTAATAAATATTCATGAAGATACCACTATCAAATCATGTATAAGTAAGTTCTAATCAAGTGTATTACATCTTACATTTTTCATATTATTTTCAAAACTATAGTTGTTCTTTTTAAAGGACATATTCTTTGTATCAACAACTTTCTGTTATAAAGGCCATTAATCGGTCTTTGATCCTTAGGTTAATACAGGGAGGAGCTGCATGACCTGCGTCAGCTATATCATATCTTTGAGCCTCAATTTGCTTAGCTAAGTGCTATGGATTGAACTGTGTCCCCAGTAAGTTATGTTCAAGCCCCCATCCTTTTATCTGTAAATATACAAGCCAGTCAAGAAGTATTGCTACCGGGTTTCAGTATAGAGAGGCACGGGTTTATTCCAAACAGGTCTCTGTGCTCAGTGAACGACTGCAGACAAAGTATCACAGTAGTAGGAACACTCTTGTCTTAGCCATCTGTAGGGACCTTGGAAAATAGGAACATGTTTTGTGCTGTGGAGTGGAGGTGGGGATGATTTTGAGGTTAGGGTTAGTACCCAAGAAAGAAAGAAAGAACTTAAGTGGTTAGCTTCCCAAATCATGGAAGCTGACTAGGATGCTGCTGCATGGAGCCCAACAGTTTTAGGGAGATGGAGCATTTCTGGAAGGCAGGAAAGGTGAGTGAAGAGAGCGAAGATTTTCACCCTCAATGAACGAGAGAGCTGTGGCTGACGTCCAGACACTGGGAGGAGACAATGATGGAATTACTACTGAAGCTGGGATCTCACATGGACTGGCACTTTCCATTTTAAGCGAACATCTTGGCCTCAATAAAAATTGGCCTGATGGTAATGAAAAAATATATAGAAAGATTAGCCCGATGGGCGCTAAAAGTGTGTGAAGATCAGCTAGATCTAAGGCTGGTCTTTCCCCCAGTCTTTCAACCAGGATTGAAGTAAATAAGGATGCTTTTATAATGTGAATTAGAACTATGGAAAAGTCTTGGATTTACCAATAAAGTCTGGAGAGCAAGATCCCATCAAAATGGTGGTCTCCAAGATCTGCTGGGTCAGTTCCGTTCAGGCAGAGAGGTCAACCTTTGAGATCACAAAGGGGTGATCTCGGTAGACTTCCTCCAGCGACACAGGGCAATCTCAGTGGCTTACTCATAAGAACTTTTACGAAAACAGAAAACTTTATTGATGAGAGGCCAGAAAAGTTGTGCTAAGGAATCCCGTTCACCCACTCCCCGACCCCTGCCTCCCACCTACTCTGTAGTAGATGGTAGTAAGGGTGAGCCTTTGAGAATTTGGTTGGGACACCTCCTCCACATGACAGCCCTGATATTTTGCCCCCTTCAGATTCCTTTTGTTCCAACCCCCACCCTCCGAAATACCACTAATAAAGAGTATGATGGAGCCCCACAAGGCACTGTAATTCAAAGAGGACAAGCCCTTTCTGGAACAGTTGTCACAGAGAAGTGCCTTGGAGATGGTGCTAACAAGAATCAACTCGCTGGCAGTGAGTTTGGTTTGAAGAACTTGACTCACAATGTCCTCCGAATCCTTTCATGTCACGAGTTATTTCCCAGTTTCATCATTAGTCTTCAGTGGCCTATAGTATTCCACTGTGTGCATGCACCAGTGCACTATCTCTTCTTCCACTTATGAGCATTTTGGCTGTCTACACGGTCTTGCTATTGTAAAGAGTGCTTTGGTGAATTTGGGTGTGCATATACGTGGGCTTCACGGTATGGATCGAGTAGAGCGATTGCTGGCTGATACGGTATTTGGATTTCCAGTTGTTTGAGAAGGCACTACACCGATTTCTGCAGTGATTGTACTTTTATAATCCTACTCATTTTTTTACACTGAGCTGCAGCCCTTGGTCCTCCTCAGAAAGCATTTCAAGTACTTCTCGATTTCAGCAGGCAAGGTGCCACCTACTACCTATCACCTTCACAAGCCTTTCTCCAATTCTGATGCCGTGGTTTTCTTCACATAATCTAGTGCCTTGTTTTCTCAGAAAACAGAATGAATAAGTATAATGAAAGTAGTCAAATCTATCTCTCTCTCTCTCTCTCTCTCTCTCTCTCTCTCTCTCTCTCTCTCTCTCACACACACACACACACACCCCTTCTAATCTTAAATCATGCATCATTCTTTTGTTCTGTTCGACAGGTTCGACATGAGCACAATTAAGTATTCTAGAATTCCCATGCATCGTAATGTTATCTGTAGTGGGTTATGATCCACACAGATAAATGCCTTTGCATAGTAAAGAAAACACAAGTATACATATTCTGTGCATTCAGCAAATTCCATGGGACATCAGGAATGATATCCTTTACATTCATTCTTTTCTGAATATGGCTTGAATTTCAGACTCTGTTAATGGAGCAGTTTTTGAATAATCTCCAACCAAATTTTACCTGCATATAATATTAATGCTATTATGAGAAGACTGGACTACAGAGCTGGCCCCAACCAGAACCAGCCTGACCCCTGCCCTGGAAGTATGTGCCGCAGAGAACGACACTAGACCTTCAGGTGGGAGAAAGGAACCGACTTACCATGCCCACACGGAAGCACACCAAGAAGGGAAAAAGAGAAAGGGGCAGTTGGTCTAGACTCCATATAGGTACACCAAGTCCAGAGGATGCGGTTCCTGCATGGAGCTAGCTGCTAAGGTACAGAGAGGACTGTGGACTACCAACAACTTAAGACATGTGGTCCTCTAACGGATGCATATGAGGACAGGGAATAATAATCAGGACACACGCTGGGGTGGCAGTGTGGCAATGGAGCATTGGAGTAAAGCCGAGCCACGGGGCCCCTGAGGAGCCCCCAAGAATGGACTCCCCCAGGACCAGGGATGAGGGACTCATTGGGGTCAGCGGACAGACCTGGACCTATGTAGGATTTTTTCTTTTTCCCCTCCTTTTCTTTTTTTCAAACACATGTTTTCTTATTGTTTGGACTAGGACATTGCTGGTTTACCTACTTACATGGGTCAGACATGGGAGAGAAGCTCGGGGAGAAGGCAATTGTGTGTGTGTGTGTACACACACACACACACACACACACATATATACACCATACAATTGCACTTATCGAACCTGTGATTTGTTGTGGGAGGCTGGCTTCCCCCACAGGGAGGGAAGGGGCTACCAATCACAATGAATGGCACATAACCACACACCCCATCCAGGGGGAAGAACAGAAACCAGAGGGGAAGGGAGACAGTGGTCGGTGTGAGATTTGAGAATAATTAACAATCTATAATCTATTAGGGGCCACGATGGTTGGGTGGGGGGAAGAGGAGCTGAAACCAAGGGCTCAATGGAAAGTAAATGTCTAGAAAAGAAACGCTGGGATGTATGTACTAATATGTCAGATACAATTGCTGTATGGATTTGTAACAAGAGTTTTGAGAGCCCCCAGTAAAATGGTCTAAAAATATTAATGCTATTGTTTGATAATTTCCATATTGTGTTGGGTCACCTTTCTTTGGAATGGGAGCAAATATAGATCTCTTGCAGTCAGCTGACCAGGCAGTCATCTTCCAAATTTGCTTGTATAGACTAGCGTGTGCTTCCAATGCTGCATCACGTTGGTGTTCCTTCAATTCCTAGTCTAGTTTTCGGTTGAATACCTTGAGTGCAGCCTGGGCTTCTTCCTGCAGTACCATGGGCTCTCCATCATACGCTACTTTTGGAAATGGCTGAATGTTGACCAGTTATTTTGAGTATTCTTTCCATTGTCTTTTTTTTATGTGGAAATTTTAATTTATTTTTTAATTAATCATTTTATTAGGGTACGCTTACAAATCTTATCCATCATTCAATTGTATTAAGCACACTTGTACATATGTTGCCATCAACATTTCCAAAATATTTTCTTTCTACTTGAGCTGAGCCCTTATCCATTGTCTTTTGATGCTTCTTGCATCATTCAATATTTTGCCAATAGATTCAATATTGCCATTCAAAATTTGCATTTTGTTTTCATTTCTTTAAGTTTGAGATACGCTGATTATCTTCTACCTTTTAGTTTTGCACATGCCATTTTAACATTTCACTTTCTCTTCTTATAATGTTTGCTTCGGGTCAGTCATCATTTCTTCCGTTTGCTTTAGCTTTCTATGTACTTCCAAGGCAGCTGCAGCGTCTCTTCTGGCATCCTGTTGGTCTTTACTGTCTTTGCTGTCATTTAATGACCTTTGGCATTCTTCATACATCATGTTTATGATGTCATCCTACAACTTGCCCAGACCTTTTGTCATTAGTGTTCAACGCATACAATCTGTTCCTCAGATGTTTACTACATTCAAGGGAGATATGCTCAAGGTTCTATTCTGGCTGTTGTGAACTTAATTTTCTTTAGCTTCAACCTCAATTTTTATATTAGCAACTGATGGCCTGTTCCACTGTTGGCCCTTGGCCTCATTTTGTCTAATACTAAGCTTCTCCATCTTCCCTTCTCATATGCGGTCAATTTGATTCCTGTGTATTCCCAAGCATATAATCATTTACATTGTTGAAAAAAAAGGTATTTTCAGTGAAGAAGTCGTTGGTCCTGTAAAATACTAGTATCTCATATCTAGCTTTGTTTTTTATCACCAATGCCATCATTGTAACTACTGTTCCTCTTTTCGCGTTCTAATCACCAGAAATTTTAAATGCATCTTGATGCATGTTTGATCGATTTCAGACAGAATAAGTTGATAAAATTCTTCAATTGTTTCATTACTGGCTTTAGTGGTTGGTGTAGAACTTTGAATAATGATTATAACTAATTATACTTCCTTGTAGGCATATAGATAACATCCCATTACACACAACATGTAAATTCAAGGAAGGGTTAGGGATGGAAACACTGCCTTCAGAAGTGTATAGCTCTACATGACGGCTATATTGAGAAACAATACCTTCACATTTGATAGTTTTCTTTTAATAAAGGCCTCTATGATTCTGTAGCAATATTTTTTTTACTTACCCTGGTAAGACCTTGTTTGAAAATAGGGCTTTTTTCCAGTTATGTTAGTGAGGTCCCACTGGAATCTCTTAAACCTAATCAATCCCTTCTGAGTTGTGTTTTATAAAAAGAACATAGTAGACAGAAATAAATACATTCACTGATGGCAGGTGGCATGTCACGTCACATTCCTTCTTTAATTCAATCAATGTTCAAAGATACAGACAAGGAAAGACCCTCCCCTAGAGCTGATTGCACTTCCTATGTGGGAAACAATAAATTCTTCTTTGAAGCCAGCCACTGCAGTGTTTGTTGTGCAGCACTAGTAATTCAAGACAGGTACTAGGAAGAGGTATCTGCATTGGATTATCAACAATAAACTCCATGATACCTAAATGTACATCTGTATGTATTTCTATTTCAAGTAGATAACCACAGTTCCAACCCCTACTGACCTTATGCACAACAGAACAAAACACTGCCAGTCCTCTGCCATCCTTATAACTGGTCCATTGCCTGAGCCCAGTGCTGCAACCAGTGTCAATCCATCTCATTTAAGGCTTTCCTCTTTTTCGCGGCTCCTCCACTTTACCAAACACGATGTCCTATTCTAGGAACTGGTCTCTGCTCACAATATGTCCCAAGTATGTAAGACGAAGTCTTGCCATTCATGCCTTTAAGAAACACTCTGGCTATACTTGTTCCAAGAGAGGTCAGTTTGTCCTTTATCAATCCATGGTATTTGCTTTCAATAATCTTCTTCAGAGGCATCTTCGGTCTTCCTTATTCAACGTCCAACTTTCACATGCCTATGAGGCAACTGAAAACACCACAAGTTTACATGAATTTTCAGTTGAAAAATACTGCTTTTAGATGAATATTGGACGTCTACTCAATTGCTCCCTCAATGCAAGAACACTTTGTTCTATTAAACTGGCATTCCATGATGCTCACCTTCCCCACACAATCACTGAAAACAAAGTGGGTGCATAGCAAATGTGGTGAAGAAAGCTGATGGTGTCTGGCTATCAAAATATATAGCATCTAGGGTTTTAAAGGCTTGAAGGCAACCAAGCGGCCATCTAGCTCAAGCAACAAAACCCACATGGAAGAAGCACACCAGCCTGCGTGACCACAAGGTGTCGAAGGGATCAGGTATCAGGCATCATCAGAACAAAATATCGTATCATTGTGAATGAGGGGGAGTGCAGAGTTGAGACCTAAAGCCCATCTGTAGGCTACTGGACACCTACTTACAGAAGGGTCTTGGGGAGGAGACGAACCAGTCAGGGTGCAATATAGCACTGATGAAATATACAACTTTCCTCTAGTTCTTTAATGCTTCCTCCCCCCCTACAAATCTGGCTACAAATCCATGTACAGAACATGTACACGGGCACAGATAAGAGCTGGAAACAGAATCCAGGAAAGAAAAACCCCTCAGGACCAATATTGAGAGTAGCCATATTAGGAGGGGAAGGGGAAGTGGGGGGAGAAAGGAGGAACCAATCACAATGATCTACATATAACCCCCTCCCAGGGGGATAGACAACAGAAAAGTGGGTGAAGGGAGACATTGGACAGTGTAAGACATGAACAAATAATTTTAAAAATATCAAGGGTTTATGAGGGAGGGAGGTGAAAAAATGAGGAGCTGAAACCAAGGGCTCAAGTGGAAAGATGTTTTGAAAACAATGGCAACAAACGTACAAATGTGCTTGACATGGTGGATGTTAGTCATGAAACAATAAAAAACCAACCCACGATGACCCTCTAATAATGCACAGTACCGTCTAATAATGCTGACATGAGCCCAGAGCAGGAGCAGTCGGGCCTTCTGCACTCAGGGAATTCCTGTGTACAAGTCGGCTACACTGGGGCTGTTTCAGGGTCATTACCTTCCTTCCTCAGTGGCACTGTTAGGTCTTGCTCTGAGAGAGCTATGCTCACTATTTCCAGGATCTGCCCATCTTTTTCAATGTGACTGGTAAAGTCCACTTTCATGTCACTGCTTTGTCATTTGAGGTTCCACTCAGTGATGTGAGGCAATGTTTTCCAATTGTGAATTTACTTTAAAAGTTAACATCATCTTTCAGAAACAACTGTTTATTGACATAAACATCTCATTTTAGTGGTTTCCAAGCCTTTAAAATTGCAACCTGTACTAAGACTTATATTTAACATGACACAGTACATACAAACATACCTGCATGTGCATGCATATCTATGTAGGTGCATGTAATTGCATCAAAAGCTTTATGAAAGTTTCATCCAGCCTTTATTTACTGATAGTGTCTCACTAAATTAATTTCACTCCCTACCAATAAAAAGGATGTCATTTGTGATGTGAAACATTATCTGACATCTACAGCTTATACTTTGGCTAGTCATCTTAATTGCATACAAGGTGCCCATTCCCCCCAAGCTTTTGAGGTGTAAGTTTTAGGTATTAATTTCTCTCACTCTAAACCAAAAAACATAAATTAATTGAATGCAAATAGAGGCGGGAGGCAGGACAAAATGGAATCATTCCTGGATACTAGGGGCATATTTTGGTGAGGCATGTTTCAATTTTGTGTGTTTTTATCACTGATGTTGACTCCTAAATTTTTATCCTAGTGTGTTCATGAAAGTAATTTGGCTTAGACTACACTTGTCTAAAGCTATAAACATTCAGGATCCATGTGGGATTCACAAATACATCTCGCAGATTTCAGAGTGCCATGTCTTCTGGGTAGTTTGGTTCACTTTTTAGCTCAATCAGTTCCTCTTTAAATTGGATCACACTAAAGGGCAGATGTTTGCAATTTACAGACATCTGATGGTGTGCATTCCAAAGGCAACAACAGAGATAAAGCATAACTCACATGCATTAAAATCTATGAATCCTTTCTAAAACTGCAATTTCATTTATTCTAAATACCTTTACAGCTCTCCAAAATTTGTGATTCAATGACATTCTAAAAATAATCGGTCCTACTGGTATTGTATTCTAGAATATTAGAAGTTTCTTCTCCCCACCATCTTTCAGAAAGTCAGGGGTCTGGTTGTACTGTATCCTTGGATCTAAACGAGTGCCCCTGGCAAGCATTCATTTGTTCTCTATTCTTTCACAATATAGGAGGCTAGAGGTCCAAATTCAGAGTTAAGGCCCTAGGAGAAAGAAGGCTTTCTACTCTACTGACCGTGGAGAAAGGTCCCTATCCCCTTTCAACATCTGTGGGCCTGGTATCTCTTAGAGATCTCCATACGTCTTGGCATGGGTCTAGGAGGTTTTCAGTCCAGGACACCTGAGTCTAAGGACACACTCTGCTCCTAGTATTTCTTTCTTGGTGAAACTGAGGTTCCTTACTGACTGCTAGCTTCTCTCTCTCCTTGTAGCTCTTACAAGATAAAAGGTGATATGCAGGCTATATATTAGGGAAACTCCCCTTATATTGGAGCAGAGATATGATGTGAGTCAGGGTGTTCCACATCCTACCCAAACCCAGCCTCATAAACATACCAAACATACCCCGGTCCTTATTTATGTAACCCAATTCTGCCTCATTAACACAGTGAAGTCAGGATTTACCAGCATTACAAAAAGGAGGATAATTACATCAGCCCTTATTTACAATGGAGGGCCACCCACCATACTGTGAATCATGGCCCAGCCAGGTTGACTCAGATTTTCAGGGGGGACACAATTCAGTCTATGAGAGTTGCACAAATAAAAAAATCAACTGGAATGCTAATAGTTGTTACTACATTGTTCAATCACTATTTTCAGAAACCTGACATTTGCACATCACCTTACAGTTTTCAATGTACTTGAACAAATGAAACCATATAGTTATCTCATCCCAAACCCATCATGAAGGTGAACTCACCAATTTGTGAAACTGCTTTACAATGATGAAATATGCATGTTAAATCTTCAGGCCTCTGACACTTATAAAGATCGTGGATTCTCTATTGCATCACTGATTTTATGAACATTTTTGGATGCTTCCTTTGTTTTTCTTTGTATTTCATATAATTTTCAGGATCTTGTTATAAGGTCCAAGTTTACAGTCTTTGCTACAACACTGAGGACTACAGAGCAATGGACCCAGCAACGACCCTCGAACTAGAGGTGCTGCTGTCTGTAGTTCACACGGGAGGACACGGAGAAAGCAAGTTGCATTTGCTTACAGGTTCCTTCTCTGAAATATTTTAAGAAACTACTAACCGGTTGTTGTTCACATTGAAATATTTATTCCAACATTTAAAAACTAAGAATGTTTTAAAAGAGTATACATCTTAGGATCGGTGATTGCAAAATGGTCATTGAAAGTAGTGCCGTAACTCTGTTGGTTTGGTAACTTACTACTTAATTAAAACTGTGGATTTGGGGCCCCGATGACCTGGGTTTAGGCCACACCACTACCACTCATTAGCAGTGTTTCCTTGGGGAAGGCGTTTCACCTTCGCTGGTGGTGTAGTGGTTATGCACTGGGCTGTTAACCACACACAGAGCAGTTCGAAGCCACCAGCTGCTTCTCAGCTCTTCTCCTCCCTTAAAGAGTCACGGTTTTGGAAACGCACAGGGAAAGCTCTACCCGGTCTCATTGGGTCACTGTGAGTCAGAACCGACTGGATGGCAGTGAGATTTTTTGTTGTTGTTATTATTGGTGTCTTCACAGAAAATTAAATAGGTAAATAGGCTAATATACATAAAGCACTTAAAACAGTGCCTATTTAATGAGCATGAAGAATCATCGTATCCCCAATAAAATGATTTTAAAAAAAAGAATTACCGTACATGCTCGAGTATAAGCCTACCTGAATATCAGCAAAGGCACCTAATTTTACCACAAAAACTGCATTAAAGGCCGTGGGTGGGGCTTTGGTGATTGAAAAACAAACTGCACTAAAAATGTGCTGGAAAACTTGGCAGGTACACGCGTATATATAGTATGTTATTGTTACTCTTTAAAATTGGTAGTAATTCTGATAAAGATTAAATTTCTACACCATGAGGTCTCTTATTTCAATTATAAAATGGAGTATTAAGAAATTACATTAAAAAGACATTACACAGTCTGCAGATAAGTATGAATGTGCTTTAAATGACATTAAGTAGTAAAATGAGCTGATCAATAGTAAATAGCTATTGGAGAAAAAAAAAAGCCAGCCCTAAGGCCTAGGTCCACAGGCTCTCCTCAGGACTATATTCTGCTCGTTGTAACTTTATGTTGTTGTTGAAGAGTAGAAAATGGATACGTGTTATATAACTCATCACATGTTATATAACATGTTAAAAAATGTGAAGTGACCCACGAGAGAAAACCAACAATCTGCCCAGTGTAGTTCAAACTGTGTGATACTCTGAACAGGGAAACTGTCCTTATAGAACCCAAGACTGAACTCTCAAGGCAGTTTTGGTGTTCCCTGGCTGCTGGCTGGCTTGTTTACCACAGCGAAATGGCCTCCGAACAGGGCGTCACAGGCAAACAATGACAACAATCTAATGCGTTGTCTAAAATGCTGGTAAAGAAACTTGTTTGGCACAGCCAGACTTTCCAACAAACTCACTTTAATGCTTCTACAGTTTACAATATCTGAAATGACCTCTAGGTCAGGCATTTGTCAGTTAATGACCTGTTGGGCTAATGGCCTTGAGCTGCGCCTCGGGCACCGGAACCCTCCAGTAGGTCATTAGCTGCCAGGAAAGGGCTCTCCCCAGTCACTGTTGCTAAATAAATAAAATCTGCTCCTGGGTGAAGGTCCTGAAAGCCAACTTTGGGGCTTGGAGTGAATTTCTTATTGAGTAGTTACAACACTAAGGATTTACACAAAACGATGGCAGTATTAAAACCAAGATTGTATCAACACAACTGAGCCCTGCTATGGCTACTGATGAGAAGGAGACGCAAGGATCCTTTTGGATCCCTTACATGTTCCGTTGCTTGCTCCGTTCTAACTCAGTATTGGTTTACTACAGCAAGGACCAGATTACAAATGTGTCACATCTTGACGTTTCATCAAAAAGTCAGTAGTTTGGAGCCCGTGAGTCATAACATAATACTTTTCTCAACCCAGTTCTGGCCCGGCATGGGAGCTTGTTTCCCACGGGAGCCCCCAAAATGTGGCGACCTACAACATTATGAAATACGATATACTTGTAATTAAAAATAACTCCTGGAAAACGACATACCTGCAATTACACAAAACAGGAAAACAAAAGTAAGGAAGAAATATTTTTTAAATGAGTTTTAAAGGTTGAAAGCTAAAGGGGGAATATGTCTTAATAAGGAGAGAGAGGTAGAGACACTGATTCTCTCTTATCTAGACTCCATTTTTCAATCCTGGAAATTTCCTTTAATGGAACAGAATGCAGAGCTCTGTCCTCAGTTTTCCAACTCCCAAGTTGATTTTTTCCTCTTGAGAAGAGCAAGGAAAAAGCAAAAAGGTGAAAGCACTCCCCAGCCCTGGAATAACAGTCAGAGGAGAGTGACAAAGTGGAGGAAAGGGCCTCAGCTGTGCCTACAGATTAGAGAGGGCCTCGACTGAGGGGCCAGACACAGGCTCTGTGTCAAGTGGCCTGGGCTGAGACAGGCGAGATGAAGATACAGCTGAGGATACAGAGGAAGGAATTAGCTATTTGTTGGCCCACAATTTTCATAAACTCCCAACTCAGGGAGTTAGTTCCTTGGTAAAATCATCTGATGGGCAAATGAAAGAAAAAAAGCAACGAATTATTCAACCTTGAAAATAGGTTCTCTCCATTACCCTTCCTTTTCTGACTTTGAGGAAAAAACAATTCATGTGAGTGACAAGGGTTGAGGGGAGCTGATTTCATAAATTTTACCTGTGTAAAGTAGCAAAAGGGATTGTAAACAATCGAAGTTGCTAAATGTATTATGGGAGAAAGATGAGGCTTTTTCCTCCTGTAAAGAGTTACAGTCTCAGAAACCCACAGGGGCAGGTCCACCCTGTCCCATCGGGTCACCACGAGGCGGCAGGCTCGATGGCAGTGAGGTGAGAAATGTGTACGACGCTCTAACCCCGGTATTTCTACCTATCCCGGCCAGTCCTCGTGTGGAGCTCCACTTCCTCCATTGCAGAGGGTCTGTTTTTGCAGAACCCAGCTATTTTCCCTTTGAAGTGTGGTCCTTTGAATGTCAGGCATGTGGGAGAAAAGGAAGTTTCTCCTGCTTTTCTTCCTTCCTGGGTTTCCAGTTTGTCACAGCCACTCAAGAGGAGTGTCCATTTTGGGTGACAACATTTGACTTTTCTACACCAGAGAGTTCATTTATTTCAGGGTTTTAATGAAATACTGCATTTACAATGTTTTATTGTATTTATTTACCTTAAATCTTTTATTGTGAATTAAGTGGGGGTTCACATTTCAGATCATCAGTTTTGAATTCAACAACTCCAACCACTTACCAAACCTCTCAATAACTGACCCCCCCTTTTCCCTCTTCTTGTAGCATGCTTCCTTCCCCGTCATCCAAGTTAAAAGGACACAGTAGTGTGTTGACTTATTTCTAGTACACTTAATGTGCACTAATCATTCACCATTCTTACATAGAGATCAAAGAAGAAAGCTCAGAAAATGGTTGCCATCTCTGGTTAATGGGTGGCCATATTAATAAGGAAAAACATGGAGACACTAGTCTGTAGTAGGGTTCTGAAATAGTCAGTTTATGGCCGTTGACATCTCCAGTTAATTGATACAGAGACAGTTTCCGTCACTGCTTCAGTCTGCCACACCCCACTTACCTTCTACAAGCATTTCTACTCCAGTCACGAACATCTGCATTGAATAAGTTCTATGTAGAAAAGAATATTAATCTTGGTGTCAAACTGAAGAGGCTAAAAGATACCAATTCAATAATTCCCAAAAGTAAAACAGTACTGACGGGACTACAAACACACACTGTCAAAATAATGTCTTTTTGAAATGAGCATGATAGAGAGAAGTATGAAGCATTATGTGATGCGCCATGACTTTAGGTTTCCCTTGCAACAAGAACTTGAAAGTAAAGTTAACAAATCAGATAAGACAAACATCAAATAACCCCAAACGGCCTCTTTGTTAAAAATATATAGGTGGTGTGAAAGGAAGAGATGTATAAGCATAAACTGAGCATATTTATACAAACAAAATTCTTCCTTGTAAACAACATATTTATGCCTTTAGGAAAACAAAATTAACATAAGGAACTACATCAGCTATGTAAGGAGTACATCTGTGCCATTGGTTATTTAGAAACATAAATTACTAATGCTTAATAGAATGGCCCGCAGTAGTGACAGCAGGCCAGCTCTGGGGCGCTTAGACAAGTCCAAGTTCACTCCCATCTGATGGGCCACAGGAAGTCCGTCATATGAAAACGACCATTACAAAACAGCACGGTAGATTCAATGCTTTACATGACTAGTTTACCACCACACATGTGAAATAAAAGACTGCTTTTATTTTTTTAAATAAGAAAAAATATGATAAGTATTCTATAGTCTTATTGACACTGTAGTCTAGCCTAAAAATACAAGTCCTGTCTGCAAATAAACCCTGGGCACAGTAAGAACCTGTAATAGCCCAGCCGCATGTCTAAATAATAGTGCTTGCCCGTTTCACAAATTTCCTTCAATTATTCAGCATGTCTCACTGATAGCTGGAAGCTCAAACAATAAAAATTTAGACTCTGGCATGACCTCATCATTATAGAATTCATGGTGTTTCACATGAATACAGTGTAGAGCAACTTATCTCAATGAGTGAGAAAATTTATGGCTTCAAAAAAAAAAAAAGGCTTTTTAAGGTCTCCAGTCTAGGGTCTTGATAAGTGAAGTACTAAAATAAAAAAAGTTACCCTTATGTTCCATAATTGAAAATAAATGAGAACGCAGCCATTCCTTTTGAAACTCATCCTTGAATTCAAAATCTTATGTTAATTCACACTTAGGTGGCTGCAGCTATAATGGTAAGGAGACAATTACTAGAGGATTAATATGCCAATTTCCACACTTAAAGATATTTAAAAATCTACGTGTTACCTAAAGGCAATTACCTTGAAGACCCATAGTATCTTCAGGGAAAAGCCAAAAGGAGAATAATTGACTTTGCTAATTTTACCCTTGGCAATTATAAAACAGCTGTGAATTTCACAGAACTGCAGAACTCTTCAAGGACTGGGCTGCCGCTGCCCCAGGAGAAGTACAGAGATAAACACATCACACAGACATTCAGACAAGAATCTAATAGCACCAGAAAACGGGAAATTGGTAGAATAAGCTGTTATAAAAAATGAGTTGCTACAAATATGCCAACTTTAATTACCAAGTTATATATATTTCCTCCAAGAAGCAGCAGGCTGTCACTGTGAAACAGCAGTGACACATTCCAAACAGAAATTCTGTATTACTTTCTGCCTGCTCCCTCATTCCTGTGGTCCCTAGTTACGAGGCTATTGCTGGCAAATGCCTTTCTTATTAAAACAAACAAACACTCCCTCCCACTTCACCCTCCCCCCCCAAAAAAACCCAACATACCAAACACATTAATGAAATAAAATCATTATTAAATAGAAATCTAACTTTACCATGGCATTAACCATATCCAGAGATAAGAAAAACTAAATACTGCCCAAAATATATCTTTATCATAATCCCTCTTCCCAAACAAAACCCTATTAGTATTACACTTTAGCAACGCAAACTTCTGGAAGAGTGATTTAATAAAATTAGGCTTCTTCGGAGCTATAACTTCACTTTCCTCAACTACTCTGATGAAAGACTCACTGACATCAAGTAAATTCCAACTCGTAGAGACGATGTACAGTGGTTCTCCACCTTCCTCATGCTGCGACCCTTTCATACAGTTCCTCATGGTGTGGTGACGCCAACCATAACATTATTTTCGTTGCTACTTCATTACTGTAATTTTGCTACTGTGAAAGGGTCGTTTGACTCCCAAAGGGGTCACGACTCACAGGTGGAGAATCGCTGCTAAATGGCAGAACGTCCCATTTGGATTTCTGAAATTTGAAATCTTTATGTGAGTAGGCAGCCTCATTTTTCTCCTGGGTAGCAGCTGATAGGTTTGACCTGCTGACCCTGTGGTTACTAGCTCAGTGCGTAGCCCACGATGCCACCAGGGTTCCTTTCTGATGGGAATACGACCAAGTACTTAAACCAAAGGGAGACGTGCTCTATCAAAGAGAATTCTTGACTTTCATGTACCTGAAGGGAAGAAATTGCCTCTTCCCTTCAAGTCTCCTCAGTTACAAACACTGTTCACATGAGTTTAAAACCATCTACTAGAGATTAGAAGGTTACAAAATGCGTAGATTTGTTGGAGATTAATCACAGACCTCTAGGTATGGCACTGAAGGGCTTTCATAAAAGTAAGCAAGTGCAATTGGCCTTGTAGAGCCTTCGGACCCTGAGAAGACCAAGGTGCAAAGACTCACGTTCTGAATGAACAGGAGGTTTGCACTGAATAAAGGCTTCAATTCCACACACAACCATCAAATTCAGAAAAAAAAAAAAAACCTACCATTGCCCAAAGAGGAAAACAGCTCTCGCCAGAGAGAGGTTAAGGAGACTGAAATGTAAAGGTGCAGCATGTGCAGGGACCAGGAAGGCGTGAAGGCCACTGCGCCCCAGGAGAAGCTCCAGGCTGAACTGCTGCAGGGCTATGCTAGGTCTGGTTTTGTGCCGCTTCCTTCTTCCCTGTTCTCCTGATTTAGTTTGCAAATCAAGTAGTGCTCCTGCAATCCAGTGCCTAATGGAGCAGATGGTGGAGGTCTGAGACTCTGGAACAGTTGTAGTGCGGCTTCTGAATGCAAAACACCAGAAACAGGTTTCACAAGCTGTGACTGTGGTTTGACTCTGATGGGAACAAGGCCTCCATTTTTGCTGCGCTAAATGCCACGAAAGGGAGGGAGGTGTGAGTGACTCAAGCTAGCTAAGAAAAAGGCGCGCATCAGGTAGGGTTCCTACAGAGCGGCCAGCAAACGGATGGCGTGTTTGTAGCAATACAGTACTGATCACAATTGGCATACTTTTATCTTTTTATTAAACCATATGTAAGATTTCATCAGAATAGCGCAAGAAAGCGAAAACTGTTGATTAAACCAAATGCAAATTGCCCAGGACCTCCTTGATTTTCTAAGGTGGAAGCTAGGTGGAGGGCTGATAACTGAAATGTATACAGACCTAGTCACTAGGAAGCAGTAGATCTAAAAATCTCCTGCCAGGCACATGGTCACAGTTTGTGGCTAGAGCTGGTCACGTGTAGCCAAGGCACCCAGAGACTGTGTGCCTCATGAGGCCTCCTCCTCCCAGGAAGGTCCAGACTTCACCAAAGACCACGGCAGGTATAGGGAAGAAAGATGGAAGGAGTAGTAATAAGTAGTTTTGACCCAGAACCTTTTGGTTAGCAGCTGAGCACTATACGAGGGGATACCCCCCAAACCAGAATTTATTCCTTAAGCTATGTATTTAATCCCCCCCAAAAAAACAACCTTATCACCTTCAAAGTACTCTCCATTACAGTTCATACATTTGTCAAACTCATCTATTTGGAAGACTGACAGCACTTCCCTCATTGTTAAATTAAAATTGCGGCCCTTTTATGTACCTCTTCATTCGCAGAAATAAAAAGAAATCACACAGAGCAAGGTCAGGTGAGTAAGGTGTGTGGAGCAAGAGAGGCATGCTGTTTTTTTTGCCAAAAACTGGAGCACTGAGATGGCTGCATGAGCAGGTACATTGTCGTGGTGACAAAACCAGTCCCCCATCTGCCACACATGAGGCCTTTTTTTTTTTTGTCACACACTGTTATACAAACCTTTGAGACCCTCTAAACAGAAGCTTGATTAACAGTCTGACCTGGTGAAGAGAGACGTCAGTCAGCGTAATATATGAAAAAAAAAATTATCAAGGGTTCCTGAGGGAGGGAGGGTGGGGAAGGGAGTGGAAAAAATGAGCTGATACCAAGGGCTCAAGTAGAAAGAAAATGTTTTGAGACTGATGATGGCAATAAATGTACAAATGTGCTTGACATAATGGATGGGTGTATGGATTGTGATAAGAGTTGTATGAGCCCCCAGTAGCTCTTATACAGCTCTTATCACAATCCATCCATCCATCCATGTGTCGAGCACATTTGTACATATGTTGCCAATATCATTCTCAAAATATTTCTTCCCACTTGAGCCCTGGTATCAGCTCATTTCCTCCTCCCCATCCTCCATTCCTCCTGAACACTTGATAATTTTTTATATGTCTAACACAAACCGCTGTCTCCCTTCACCTACTTTTCTGTTGTCTGTCCCCCTAGGAGGGGAGGTTATATGTATATCATTGTGATCAGTTCCCTCTTTTTCCCCCCACCTTCCCCTTCCCCTCCTGGTATTGCTATATTGCTACTCTCATTATTGGTTCCATTTCACCTTTTTTCAAATGAGAAAACCACTCGTACATTTGAGATGTTCCCATAGTGCTGTCCTTACAAGCTGTATTCAATATCACAACAGTTTCTGTGGCATTTTCCCTGAGCAGGAAACATTTCACAGCCACACACTTAAATTGGCCATCACACCAAAAAATGAGGTTCAAGCAAAACTGCTTTTATGAAAAAACTCACTGTGACCAGAGAGAACCTTCCCAGGTGACACACACCTGGGAAGGTGCACAACTTAAGTGGGTATACAACTGAGAGTGAGTTGCTGGATGCTCGCCTAATAGAAAAAACTACGTACTAGGGAAACTTCACTCCGCCCAGCACAGTTCCAGTTTTTTTGGATACTCCCTCATAACTACTGAGCCACCAGCCCTAACTACTTAGACCTCCATGGTGGATAGTAAATATCAAGAAACATTTTGTGCAAACTACACATTCATTACCAACTTTCTTGCAAAATAAAAATTTTTTAAATGTGGAAAATGTATTTTTTGAGCATATTTCTTCCTAAAGAGTTTACTGTAAAAACAAACAAGGGTTGACAAGCAAATAGTTATAGATTTGTACCATATAAGTGAGTTTAGTCTACGCTCTACTCACTTAGCAATAGAATGATCAGATTTCTTTTCCCAGATATATTTCTCAGCAACAGAAACAAGAATATCCTTTGTTTCCTACTGAGCCTATCACCAGGAGCCTGGAAGACCATGGTAAAGCTGGTGATATACCATGGGGACAAGTGGATTGGCAGCATAAATGACTGCTCCCACGAATGCCCAAGAGAGCATGGAGTTGCTTGTTCCTAGATGCGTATCTCTAGAGTGCACCTTCTTGCATTAGGAAGTACTCTCCACTGGGCGGTGGGAGTTAATACTGTTTGCAAAGGGTTGGGAAAAGCAAAGTGTTATTGGTGGTTACCTTTCAGATTGAAGAACACATTAAAATGAGGACTCTCTTCATTGTGCATGGATGGGTCTCATACAATATCAGACTACACAATTCAAAAATTAAGGCAGAGGCAAAATGTACAAGTGAACATGTGTTGAACCCATTTTCTTCTAATATAATTGTAATAGCTATAACATTTTCTGCTAAAAAATTAAAATTTGGGAGAAATACCAAATCAGAAGGGATTCTAGAACAACGGGTTTATGAGTCTGTCCCTACAAAACAGAACACAGACTCTTCCTCCTGGCTGAGATGAGAACATGATGGCAAGCCAAGCCACTGTACTGGGCCGAGAGGTGGAAAGATAGGGATGGCAGATCAGAGAGCTCTGGTCCCTGACTCTGTAGAATCAGCTTACCAACCTCAGATTGCCAATTTCGAGAATTTTTCACAAGGGAAAAAATTTTCTATTTGTTTAGGCCACTGGTACCTTCTATTAAAGCTAAAACCAATGGCTATCTAGGGAACACTGCTACAACGTTTCTACAGAGCAGCTTGACAAGGTATGAACTAGTTCTTGAATTCAAGAATATGAAATAGTTTTCTATCCTTTGAACTATGTCAAGGTAATTTATCCAGAAATAATCTGAAATGAAGAAAACATGCTCAGTGCAGTTATTCATGACTACAAACATTTAGAAATAATCTAAATATTTAAAAATGACGAAGGCAAATGGTATTACAATGACTACTACACAGTCATTAGAAAGTTTATGACAAAAAAAGAAAGTTTATGAAAATGCCTAAGAGCATGGGAACATTTCCATAGTACTTTACTATGAAGCAGGGCAGAAAGAGTGGAAACGAAGAAAAAAACCTTATACATAGAAAATCCTCTAGGTTAAAAAAAAAATCCAGGTCCATAAAAGTATAAATGAACAAGAAAATAAAAATATTAAATAACAGTGATTATCCTTGAATTGTGAGATTATAGGTAATGTTTATTTAAATCTTTAGTTCAAATATTTAAAGCTACTCTATTTTTAAAATATAAATTCAACTACAGTCAGAGGAAAAAAAAAAGAAATTAATCTCAGCACTGTCTCAGCCTTTACCAGTGACATGCCATCGCTGTTGTCAGCAGCAGAGACCAGGCACCTCGTGGGAGTTGCGGTGGCAGCGCGCACAGACCTTCGCAGTCTGCATCCAGACCCAGAAAACCTGCCCGATTTTACCTTGGTGTTCTTCAGTAGAGCGAGTCCATTGCAGGCGTTTGCTAGGAGAAAGTCTCCACTCAGGATAGCTATTTTATTTCCAAACTGCATGTCTTTCAGTGGCCCGTCAGAACACTGCACTTCATTTAAATTCACGATCCCACGATGCACAAGGAGAGCGGTATGGATAAGTTCCGTGATCTCTGCCAAACTTCTTTGACTAAAACATACAAGTAAGAAGTATTTTAGCGGAGAACAGAACGTTGGCATACCGTTTTATCAACACTGCCAGACTCTGGTTTTCAACAAATATTACATAGATGATTACTTTTCAATGAGGCTTTAAGAGGCCTGTGTTAGTCTGGGTTGACTAAAGAAAAAAAATCCAGAGACACTCATATATGTTTAAGAAAGATTTTTATATAAAGGAGCAATTGTATATTAAGAAAACATCGCAGCGCAGATCAAGTCCATAGTCTGGTATTAGCCTACATGTCCGATACCTATCTACAAAGTCCTCTTTAGACTCACACAACAAATGCAATGATGCCGAATGCAGGAAGATCACAGGCCAGGGGGTGAGAAGTCTTGTGGATCCAGTGGCAGTGGAAGCATCTCAGCACTGGCGTGGGTCTCCACGTGGCTCCTCCAGCTCCAGGGTTCTGGCCCCATCAGCTAGTCAGGAGAAATGATGCAGAGTGTGTGCTTCCTGCCTCCCAGAGGATAGGAGTTCCCAGAATCCTCAGAAGGCCATGCCCATCTAGAGGCCTCACTGGCTATGACCTGATTGACAGACTAGACTCCACCCCTTAGCAACTTTGCCGGAGATGATATACCTGCCACAAGGGCTCGCCACGGAGCAGGTTAGAACCTGTAGGTGGATCTTGATACTGTGTTTCTCTAGAACACCTCTATTTCTTTACCTCACAAGCCACAGTGGTCCCCCCAGAGAAGCTGGCCAGTGGCTGGTCACCCTCCATGGTTCCAGATACTTTGCTTTGATCTGTTCATTTTCTTATTGATAGCTATCTATTCATTCTTTCCTTCCTCTCACTACTAATAAACCTTTGATTATACTTGGAATGGCAATACGCTGCTGTTGTAAGGTACTGTTGAGTCAGTTCTAACTCATAGCAAGCCTATGGAAATCAGAACAAAGCACTGCCCAGTCTTGCTCAAGAAATGTATCACTATTACCTCTTTGGAATCCCCCAAAGTCACCATTACCTTCTGAGCTGACTTCTCTGACTTGAATGGTAATGGCCTCGTAGATCCCCTCAGAAGCCAGTTTTAATTACAGTATAGTTTTGGAAGGCACTCTAATGCAGGGGCCCACAAACTTTTAAACAGGGGGTCAGTTCACTGTCCCTCAGATCATTGGGGGGCTGGACTATAGTATTTTTAATTTTTATAAATCATTTTATTGGGGCTTATACAACTCTTATCACAATCCATACATACATCAATTGAGTAAAGCACCCTTATACATTCGTTTCCCTCATCCTTCTCAAAATTCGCTCTCCACTTGGGTTCCTGGAATCAGCTCATTTTCCTTATTTCCCTCTCCCTCCCTTCCTGCTCCCCCCTCCCTCATGAACCCTTAATAATTTATAAATTATTATTTTATCTTAACTTACACTGCCCGGCATCTCCCTTCACCCACTGTCCTGTTGTCCATCCCCCAGAGAGGAGGTTATATGTAGATCCCCAAGATCGGTTCCCCCTTTCTATATCCCCTTCCCTCCCGATGTCACCACTGTCACCGTTGGTCCTGAGGGATTCATCTGTCCTAGATTCCCTGTGTTTCCAGATTCCAACTGTACCACTGTGCATCCTCTGGTCTAACCAGGTTTGGAAGGTAGAATTGGGATCATGAAATTGTGGGGGTCCGGGGGAGGAAGTGTTTAAGAAGTAGAGGAAGGTTTTCAGTTTCATTGTTGCTACACTGAACCCTGAGTGACTCATCTCCTCCCCACTACCCCTCTGCAAGGGATGTCCAGTTGTCTACAGATGGGCATTGGGTCCCCATCATGCACTCCCCTCATTCACGATGATATGATTCTCCCCCCACCCCCCTTTGTTGCTTGAAACCTGGTCCCCTTGGCCCCTCATGATCAAACAGGCTGGTGTGCTGCTTCCATGTGGGCTTTGTTGCTTCTGGGCTAGATGGTCACTTGTTTACTTTCAAGCCTTTAAGACCCCAGACACTATATCTCTCAATAGCCAGGCACCATCAGCCTTCTTCACCACATTTACTTATGCACACATTCATCTTCAGCGTTTATGTGGGGAAGGTGATCACACAATGATGGTTTTTGTTCTTTGGTGTCTGCTACCTGGTCCCTTCAACACCTTGTATTCACTTAGGCTGTGTGCTTCTTCTCTGTGGTCTTTGTTGCTTCCAAGCTGGATGGCCGCTTGTTTTCCTTCAAGCCTTTAAGACCCCAGACTCTGTATCTTTTTGATAGCTGAGCACCATCAGCTTTCTTCACATTTGCTTATGTACACGTTTGTCTTCAGCGAACATGTCGGGAAGGTGGGTATCATGGAATGATTGTTTAGCTGAGCTAGGTGCTATTGTATTGAGGGAGTGTGCGTGAGGAGGCGCAATTGGATTATAGTTAAAAAAAACTATGAACAAATTCCTATGCACACTGTACATTTTTTTAAGGGTGAAGACAGACCCAGTCATGGACACGGCTGCCTGCTGGGTCTCCTTGCTTTATTAGTTTCCAGCGATCAGTTCAGAAAGTTGTAGAGGGTGAGGCTGCCACCAGGAACTCTGGACGGACTCTCCTGGGGCAGGCTTGACAGGTACAGACTGGGACAAGAATTCGCAGGCCCCACCGGGGACTGGTAGGAAGACCATGGATCAGTAGCTGCTTTTCCACACAGATGGAGACCTGGAACCCATGGGTTGTGTCATGGGCCTGCATGTCCCAGCAGGTCACAGACCATCACTGCCCTGGTGAGTCTGGAAGGATTTGACCAGAGCAATTCATGCAGTGACCGGGCTGGAGCCGCTGACTGGGACATGGCCTTGTAGTGGTTGCATCTGCTTACACAACTTAGCGGGTCAGCATGGGCCCTGGTGAGGGCTGGAGCCCCTTTGGGAATTGGGGTTCATAGGGGTGAGACCTGATAGGCAGGGAGGGGGGGCCGCCAGGCTGAGGAGAGAAGCCAAGGGTGTTATGTCTTTCAAGACACAGACACCCTCAGACCAGAATCCCATCCTCGAGCCTCGGTGGCCAAGATGAACCAGCCCTAGGCCCCATCCTGGCACAGAGGGTAGGGTCTTTAGGAAACACCCCCCCCCCCCATCCAGCCCTCCCTGCCTGAAGGTCAGTAGGTTGTAGTTCTAAAGGGGGGTGACCAATGCCTGTGGTTGCTTGGGGTTGGGCTGCCTGCTTACTTCCCCTGGGAGGCAGATGTGTTGCCTTTAGGGATGAACTTCAGGGAGCTGCTGAATATTCAGACGCTGGACTGCCCCCGCTTGGGGCCATCACTGAGGAACTCGTGGCCAAGCCCGTGGCCGCATTTACCGCAGGACACCTTAAAGGCATCGGGCTGATTGCACTCAGGCCGCTTGGCCACGCTGTCATCGTGGCCGGTCTCCATGAAGGCTGGCCACGGCGACGAGCGCTGTACTTGGAGCAGCTGGAGAGCAGCTCGTAGACGCACTTGGCACACACGTAGAGAGCGGGTTCAAAGTGATTCTGGAAAACCTCGCCCCTGGAGAAGCTGCAGAAAGACATAGTGCTACCAGGTTCCCGTCCCACTCTCACACTCCGACAGCTCCGAGTGCACCGACCCCACTGCACAGATCTTATTTTGAAGTAAAAAAACAAAACGGGTACAAACACCCGGATAAATGTCCTCAGCAGACCGCATGTGGCCCACAGGCCGTAGTGTGAGGACCCTTGGTCTAGACCTAGAGAGAAGAAAAGTCAGTTTTTCATTTTGGTACTTTTGTGTAATAAAGGTTTCTGTAAGTTTGACTTGACCTCGTATTTCTGGACTTTGGTTTTCTCACCCAACGTTAGCTCTTGTCTTGGGGACAGTTCCACAGTCTTGACACAGAAACCTCCCATTTAATCTCTCTACAGAGATCTGTTGTACAGATGTACCATATACTTTTGCTGTTAGAGGTCAAGTTATCAATATATTTTTTGTTTAAAGAAAATTTTTAAAATTAAAAGATCATTTTATGGGTGGCTCTTAAAACTCTTATCCATACATCAATCGTATCAGGCATATTTGTAAATATGTTGCCATCATTCTAGACATTTACTGTCTATTGCGCCCTTGGTATCAGCTCCTCTTCCATCCAATCCCCCATCCCCAGGACCCCACGATAGATGATAAATTATTATCATCTCCATTTCCCCATGGTTTCTGTTGTTATTCCCCCTAGAGGTGTGTGTTTGGTTATGTGCTGACCATTGCGATCAGTTCCCCTTTCCTCTACCCTCCTTCCCCCTACACTTCCAGTATCGCTATTCCAATTCCTGCTCCTGGATTTGTGTAGTGTCAGCTTTCATCGCTTATCTATACCTGTGTAGATGCTCCAGTCTCGTCCAGAGTGAGAGGCAGCACTGGGGTCATGATAGTGGGGGGTGAGGAAGCCTCAAGGAACCAGGAAAATATTGTGTGTTCCATTGGTCCTTTATTGCACCGTGGTTGACTCATTCCATCCCTGTGATCCCTCTATGAAGGGATGTTCCATTGTCTACAGATGGGCTTTGGGTCTCTGCTCTGACTCCCCTCGTTCTCAACAATGTTTTTATTTGTTTGTTCGTTATGGGTCTTCTGATACCTGTTACCTGGTCCTGATGACACCTCATGATAACACCAGTGGGTGTGGTTCTTCCATGTGGGCTTGTTGCTTCTCTGCAGGATGGCCGCTTGTACAATTTCAAGTCTTCTTAAGACCCCAGACACTATATCTTTTAATAGCCGGGCACCATCAGCTTTCTTCACATTTGCTTATGCACCCATTTGTCTTCTGCAATTGTACTGAGAGGGTGAGCATCACAAAATGGGTTTGTTAGAACAAAGTGTTCTTTTACTGAGGGAGGCCCAAAGCAGAGGCCTAAAGTCCGTCCTCTCAGTGTATAGCTATATAAATATATGTACATAGGCCAATACCTCTATTTTTATGGTTTTATGTATTTACATATGTACACACCTCTATCCAGGGCTTTGCTTCCTAGATCCTTCCTCTGTTTCATTTTGCCTTCCTCCTGCCCCACCATCACATCCCCCCTACTTCCTCTTCTTAGTTCTTCCTCTCAAGTAGATTGTTGTTGCTCCAACATCCTCAGGATCTCTACCTCCTCCTTATTGTTGATGTTAATTCCGTAGTTGTTCCTGTCTATGGAGTTGTTTACTCACTGCACCCTTCCCCAGCCACCTTCCCAAAAGACCCTCAGGGATCGTTGGTTCTGTTGCTTTCTCCTTGAGCTTGCTTCCCATGTCTGTCTTATATAAGTAGACCAACCAACGATGACATAGACCAAACAATAAGACAACAAAAGATTGAAAAAAGAAAAGGAAGAGAGAGAGAGAGAGAATTCCAGTTTTGTCCGCTGACCTTCATGACTACCTCCCCCTTGGTCCTGGGAGAATTTTGGGAGCTTCCCCTCCTAGCCTGAAGTCTATTTTGGAGGTTCTTTAGGGGTTTTGTGGCTTGGCTTCGTTCCAGTTGCTGATCTGTTATGCTCCCTTCTTGGGGGGAGGAGGGTGTTCAAACCACACTCACTCCCTGCCGCGTGTCCCCAGTATTGTCCTCTGGTGCAGTATGCCCCAGTAAGGGGCCATGTCATGGGCTTTTGTCGGCCCTACAGTCTTCTGTGTGCTTCCGTGCAGGGACACTGTCCTCCAGACTTGGTGTGTCAACATGGGGTCGAGACTGCTGTCCCTTTTTCTTTTTTACTTTGTGGTTTACTTCTGTGTTGGCATGACACGTTGGCCCCTTTCCTCAAACTGTAGGTTTAGTGTTGTTCTCTGTCACACATATTTCTAGGGAGGGCGTCAGTTTGCCTCTGGTTGGGGCCGGCCCTGTAGTCCAATCTTTTCATGCCTTCCCCTCCACCCCCCGTAGTTACATTGCCCTCATGGTTTGGTGTCCCATGTGGGGTCTGTATGCACACTCCCAATTCTGTGGAGACATAACCAATACTTTCCACATGGGTGGGTTAATGCCCTGTTTCCCCCATGCTATCATATCTCACAGAATTTAAAAAAATCATTTTATTAGAGGCTCCTACAACTCTTATCACAATCCATACATCCATTGTGTGTCAAGCACATTTGTACATTTGTTGCCCTCATCATTCTCAAAATATTTGCTTTCTACTTGAGTCCTTGGTATCAGCTCATTTTTCCCCTTTCCTCCCTTCCCCCCTCCCTCATGAACCCTTGATAATTTATAAATTATTATTATTTTGTCATATCTTACACTGTCCGACATCTGTCTTCACCCACTTTTTTGTTGTTCATCCCCCAGGGAGGAGGTTATATGTAGATCCTTGTAATTTGTTCCCCTTTCTAACCCACTTTCCCTCCACCCTCCCGGTACACCATTTACAGAATTTTTAAAGAATTGGTCTGACACCTCTTCTGTGACGCCGTTGTCCTCGTCCCCAGAGCTAACCTTTTCTTCTGTGCTTGAAAGCATTTCACCCACCTCTCATTACCACATGGTCTGTAATTTTTTCGTTAGCCATTATTGCTTTAAGACGTCCTCATTCCACTGTGAATTATATGCCTTATGTTGCTTATAAATATTTGTTAAATGAGCAACTCTTCATTTGGACCTACTTTAAACACACACACACACACACACATAACTATGGGAGGGTATATCACTGTTGGCTTCAAAAGGGAAGGAATCATACAGACTGGAAAGAAAAATTAGGTTTATAGGATTTGAGTCGGAAGTGATCCCTGAGGTCAATTAGCTACCAGCTAGTCCTTCCAGGAGGCAGGACTGCTGATGAGTGATTTTAATTATTAGAAGTTATTCTTTATATTAACTTGAAATCTCTCAGTTGCTAAAATGTTTTACATCAACGTTGGCATTAAAGTTGACGGGCAATTATGTGCCACCACACAGGGAGGGTCCAAAAAATTCAGACGACTGTGGAGCCTTATCTTGTTCTATTTTTCCTTTAGCTTTCTTTCCCATCCTCTCCCTTTTTGGGAGAGGGTTAAATAACAAAACAAACCAAAATGGTACAGAGAATAATATAACAAATACATGTATCTTCTCCTTAGAAGTAAAAGATGTTCATCCCATCTCATTTTTAACAGTTATAAAAGCTACATTAAAAAACAACAACACACACAAGCACATAAACTTTTATTCTGGTAATTTTCAAACATACATGAAAGTGGAATGATCATCAACAGAGAACCCCTGTGGAGTCATTACCTAGCTTCAAAAAATTTTTCAGGAAAAAAAGCTTTATTCTAAAGAACATTCAGAGGACAAACATTTAAAACCGAGAAAATATATGTATTAATTTTATAACATAAATTGCAAACCACGGAAACCAGATTCTGTAGTCATCCCACATACGTGCATTATTAGTTCTAAAACGCAGTAAGGCATCTATTGGCTGCTCAATCTGTAACTACGAAGATCACCCCTAATTATGACCACTTCTCACACAAATGTCTGTTTTTGGTTTTTTTTTCCTCACAGACAACTGCATGTTGTGTTTAAGAATAATACAGGGAACTTTGTGTTTTCCAAATGTATTTTCTAAAGATTTGAATAGCAATAGAGCTAAGGTTCTCTTTTCATATCATTAGAAACTGTAAACTCACAGAATCATCTACCTTGCTTAGATGTCATTTTCTTTGACTTTTTCACAACCTAACTCCTTTGTCTCTTCTGTTACCCTGCTTCCTTAGGGCGCCCTATCTTTTGACCTCTGTTCTTTCTCTGCACGCTACCTCCTTTGCAGAGTCCAGCATGGCTTTAGAGCCATATGAAATCCTGACCCCCATCTCTCCCAAACTCTCATTTTATAACCAATTACATTTTGTAATATATTTTGTGTGAAATTTTACAGAACAAATTCATTTTCCACCTTTCAACAATTGTTAACCCAGGGCTAAATTTGCTTCACCTACCTACTTCATCTTCTCCAGATTATCTCAAAGTAAGGGTAGGATGTTACATCATTTCACCTGTAAATACTTCACATACTCTATTTTAAAGTAGTTAAAGTGTTTACAGATGAAAATGCCAACAATCATGATTATGGCTAAAATTCACTAAAATCCAGTTGCTCTCGACTTACAAAGACATGACAGGACAGAGTAGAAACTAATGCTCCTGCAGGTTTCCAAGGTTGTAAATCTTCATGGAAACAGAAAGCCTCATCTTTCTCCTATAGAGCGGCTGATGGTTTCCAGTTACTGACTTTGAGTTTAGCGGCCCAACACACAATCCACCGAGGCAGCAGATTATGGCTCTCACTGCCATCGAGGTGATTCTGACACTTATTAACTACTTGACGCTGTTAACTACTCTATGCTTAAGTAGGAGCTCTGGTGAGGGAGTAGTTATGTGATCCACAGGGTCAGTAGTTCAAAACCACCTGCCATCTCCGAGGGAAAGGGCTTTCTAATCCCGTAAGCAGTTCGTCTCCGAAACCCACAGGGGCAGTTCTACCCTAGCCTACAGTGTCACTATGAATTGAAGTTGACTCGATGGTAGCGAGTAAAATGAGTTATGTTGGTAGGTGCTGTCACGTTGGTTCCAACTCACAGGGATTCTATGTACAACAGAACGAAACACTGGTGGTCCTTGCCATCTTCACAATAATTGCTATGTTGGAGTCCACTTGTGCAGCCACCATGTCAAGCCAACATGCCGAGAGTCTTCCTCTTTTTCACTGACACTCCACAAAGTGTGATGTCCTTTCCCAGGGACTGGTGTCTCCTGTTAACATGTCCAGAGGACGTGAGATGAAGCGTCACCAAATTTGCTTCGAAGGAGTATTCTGGTTGTACTTCTTCCAAGACAGATTTGTTTATTCTTCTGGTAGTCTGTGGTACTTTGAGTATTCTTTGCCAACACTGTGATTCAAATGCATCCATTCTTCTCTCCCTGCTGCCCCTATTCCAAATCAAGTTGAGTCCAGTGCACAGCAGCACTTTAGGACTGAGCAGAACTGCTCCTTTGGGCTCCCCAAATTCGAATCTTGACATGAGAAGACAACTTCATTTTTCTCCCAAAAAGTAACCGATGGTTTTGAACTGTTGACCTTGTGGTTAGCAGCTCAAAGCATAATCAACTATGCCACAATACTTCTTAGGGTTTCCTTAGTCAATATCCAATTTTCACATGCATATGAGGCAATTGAAAATACCATGGTTTGGGTCAGGCACACTTTATTCCTCAGAATGACACCCTTGTTCTTTAGCATTTTAAAGAGGTCTTATGCAGTGGATTTGCCCAATGCAATCTGTGGTTTGATTTCTGACTGCTGCTTCCAAGAGCAAAAGAAAGATTTACAGCCTTGGAAACCTACGGGGGCAATTCTACTCTGTCCCATTGAGTCACTATGTTTGGAAACGACTCTAAGACACTGAGTTGAGTTGTCAGCTTTGATTATCATTGATCGTGGATTCAAGTAAAAGAAAATCCTTGACCATTTCAACCTCAGTGGTGAGAATTTTGTTTTCTTTACGCTGCGTTGCAATCCATGCTGACGGGTGCAGTCCTTGATTAGCAAGTGCTCATGTCCTCCTCTCTTTCCAGCATACAAGGTTGTGTCACATGGTGTTAATGAGTCCTCCTCCAATCCCGATGCTCCATTCTTCTTTCTTATAGTCTAGTTTTTCTGATTATTTGCTCATTATACACACTGAATAAGTATGGGGAAAGCATACAATCCTGAGGCACACCTTTCCTTATTTTAAACCACACAGTATTCCATTGTTCTGTTCAAACTACTGGCTCTTGGCCCATGTGTAAGAGGTTCTGTATGGGCATTGCAAGGTGATCTGGAATGCCCATTCTTCACATAGTGTGTTATCCATAGTTTGTTATGGTCTACACAGTTGTGGCAATTACATTATCTCCTGTCAACTTGAGCGAAGGGGTGGAGTCTAGCCTGCCAATCAGGTCTCATTTGGAGGCGCAACGGAGATAAATAACTCACCGAGGCCAGAATCAGTCTCTCTGCCTTCCTTTTCCTGCTGTTGAGACACAATTCTCCCTTTGAGGCATTCCTGTTGACAAGCTACATGGAGCTATGCTGATGGAGTCAGAGCCCTGGAGCTGGAGGAGCCACATGGAAACCCACGCCAGTGCTGAGATGAGATGCTTCCACTGCCACTGGATCCACAAGACTTTCTACCCACGTGCCTGTTATCTTCCTGCATTCGGCATCACTGCAATGAGTCTGAAGAGGGATTTATAGACTGGTATGTAACATATGGGCTAATATTGGGCTTATGGACTGGCTCTGGCCTGGGCCAGGATGTTTTCTTAATATACAATTACCATATCTCCTTGAGTATAAGCTGACCTGAATATCAGCCAAAGCACCTAATTTTACCACAAAAACTGTATTTAAAATGTGCTGAAAAACTTGGCGTATACATGAGCATATACAGTACTATGATATAAAACTCTTACACACATATGGGTGTCTATGAATTTGTTTCTCTAGTCAACCTGGACTAACACAACAGTCTACTGCCTTTTTGGAGTCAATAAAACACAAGTAAACATCTTTCTGGTATTCTCTGCTTTCAGCCAACATCCATTTGACATCAGCTATGACATCCCTTGTTCCAGATACTCTTCTGAATCCAACTTGAATTTCTGGAAGCCCTCTGCTGATGTACTATTACAAACATTTTAATATTATCTTCAGCAAAATTTTACTTGCTTGTGATATTAATGATACTTTCAATAATTTCCATTTCTTTGGATTGGGCACAAATATGGATCTCTTCCAGTTGGTTGGCCAGGTAGCTGTCTTCCAAGTTTCTTGGCATAGACAAGTGAATGCTTCATTAGCTTGGCGAAATATTTCCACTGGTCTTCCATCAATTTCTAGAGATGTGTTTTTGGCTTGGGCTTTCAGTGCTGCTTGAATGTCTTCCTTTAGTGTCCTTGGTTCTTGTTCCTATTTCTTCCTTTCCCACTGGGAGCTAAAGAAATAGTTCCAATGAATAAAGAAGTATCTCCCACTAATAAATAAGTGATGCCATAGCCTTCCACATCACAGCAACAAGCAAGCCGCCACAATATGATAAAACCAAGAGACAAGTGGCAGAGCTCTGTATCTTCTGACTTGGGACTGACTTGGGACTAGCCCTTGCATATGATATTTTTGGTTGTAAACTCCACGAGGGCTAAGATTTTTTTCTTTTTTACCTTGGGCTGTATTTTAGCTGGATCAATTCCTAGCATTTAGCAAATCATGCAAATATTTGTTAAATGGATGAGGAATGTGAGTTGAATTCTGCGGGGGAAAATTACCAAAAAAAACCAACAACGATGAAGCAGCAAGGGAAAAGGGTATGTAGGAAAGCAGCAAAGGCTAGATGTAGACATTATGAACATTTCAATAGCAATGTATATAATTTAATTTGTAAACTGCTTAGAATTGCAGAGTACAGATTAGGAGATGGGTATGGAGATGAGCAGGAGGCCCTGCGCGGCGTCACCAGCTAAGGGCTCAGCCACAAAGGCTCGCTAGTTGAACCTACTCCCATGAAAGGCCAATCTGCTTCTGAAAGCACCGTTTTATCCTACAGCATCCGTGTTCATTATGCACTAGAATCAATGGATGGCCCCAGTAAAGGATGTGTGTGGGACAGCCAGAGGTTCTTCTACAAAGAAGAACCCAGATCAGTGTAGCGCCACGGATGGAAGAGGCCCTTGAACACTGATCTGCAAGAATTTCAGGTTTTCTGAATCATAACGTGGAGCTACTAAGGAGCTGCTGGGCATTATGAATGGCCCGTGCGTGACACAAATGGTTGGACTTAGCTCCCAATCACAGGGTTGCTGGCTCAAACTCAATGGTCATGGAAGAATGGTCTGGCCACATGCTTTCATAAAGATTACAGCCATAGAGAATTCATAGAGCTCAGTTCTGTTCAGTGACAACTTAGGTTGTCATGAGTCCTAAGTGACTTATGCCAAGAGGTTTGGCTGGGGTTTGAGCTTTATTTTCCTGAATTTTATGAAAATACTGAGATAAAGTGGGTATTTCAAGAAAAGGAAGATGCCCCCCCCACACACACACCAAAAACCGGGGAAAGAAATGGAAGATGTCAGTATAAAGCAGGGTTCATGGACAAGGGAGAGACAACAGTCAAGAAGAGCAGGCTGTCAGACCACCCCACAAATCCGCATAGGGCCCAGGGGGCCATCTAGCACCCACAGCCACACAAGAAAGGCATCCAACTTCTGTTTAACCACTTTCCATGACAAGGAGCTAAGGATCTTATAAGGGACCTAGTCTGTTGAGAGAGTTTATAAGAAATGTATTTTTGGTTTTATACCACTATTTGCCATTCTGTAATTGTCTCAGAGTTGTTCCTTTGTGATGTGATTACAATGTGGGTTCTAAAGTGACAACAGAGATGGAGAGGGAGTGAAGAAAGGAAATTGATAGAAGTACAAAGTTGATGTGTGACTGAATTTGAATGGCAAATAAAAGTTGCTTTAAGGAGCTTTGGTGGCATTGTCAGGAGCACCGGTGGTGTGCTGGTTTCTGCGCCGAGACTGCTAGCCATAACGCCAGTGCTTATGGTTATACGCTGCTTATTACCAGCTGCTCCTCAGGAAAAGGGGAGGCTTTCTGCTTTGGAAACCCACGGGGCAGTGCTGTTCTACTCGCTCTGAGAGGGCTGTTATGCGTCAGCGCTAACTCTATGGCCCTGATCTTGGTTCTCTGTGTGGGGGATGGTGGGGGGAGGGGAGGCACTGTCAATAGCTTTGGACTGCCAGCCGCAAGACTGCAGTTTAAAACATCCAGCGGCTCCTTAGTAGAAATACGAGTCTATTGTTTTTGTCAAGATTTCCAGCCTTGGAAAACCTATTCGCATTACTGGTAAGCTGAAATTCATTCAAAGCAATGATTTTGCTTTTTTTAAAAGATGTGGGACTCAAGTGACTGTACCATGGTTGCAGAAACATGAAGGCAGGATGATCAAATGCTTAGGCCCATTACGCCTTTGCCCTAAAGCCTCCAGCAGCTCCAAAACAATCGCCATCTCACCCAGTGGTAAAACAGTCCCTGCAATGGACTACCAAGTCCAGCACAATCAGTCAAACTTCAGTTAACCTGGCTGCATTCCCTACTCAAACAAGTAAGACTCTTATTTCCAGAACTCTGTCCTTGTTCCTCTTCCTGGATCACGCTTCCTTTATATATCTACAAAGTTTCACCATTCACTTTTAAAAAAAATCATTTTATTAGGGGCTCATACAACTCTTACCACAATCCATATATACATCAATTGTATAAAACACATTTGTACATCCATTGCCCTCATCATTCTCAAAACATTTGCTCTCCACTTAAGGCCCTGGCATCAGCTCCTCATTTTTTCCCCTTCCTCCTACCTCATGAACTTTTGATAATTTATAAATTATTATTTTGTCATATCTTCCCCTGTCCGACGTCTCCCTTCACCCACTTTTCTATTGTCCACCCCCCAGGGAGGAGGACACGTGTAGATCCTTGTAATCGGTTCCCCCTTTCCAACCAACCCTCCCTCTACCCTTCCAGTATCGCCACTCACACCACTGGTCCTGAAGGGATCATCTGCCCTGGATTCCCTGTGTTTCCAGTTCCTATCTGTACCAGTGTACATCCTCTGGTCTAGCCAGACTTGCAAGGGAGAAGTGGGATCGTGACAGTGGGGGGCGGGGGGAAGCACTTAGGAACTAGAGGAAAGTTGTATGTTTCATCGTTGCTACATCGCACCCTGACTGGCTCCTCTCCTTCTCCATTCCATTTTACCTACTCTACTTCTCTGCTGGGTTTTTAACCCATTACAGTGGCCACACAGAACTCACAGACAACACTCACAATTACATTTTTTTTTAAAGGGAAGTTAACTGGTTCCACAAGTTAGAATTAGAAAACATTAAGAATACAGTCTTTGGTACACAGCAGTGCCTCTTCTCAGTCAGCAGCCACATGTCTCTCTGGTCCTCAACCTTTCAGTTATGGAAGCTTGTTTGACACTTTGTCTTATCGTCTTACAGTTTTCAGTGGCTCAGCCCCACTGCTCTGTGCCATGATCTCCTGGCTGCAGCCTTTGGTGTCTCTAGACTTGAGCTCCACCATGTAAGGCAGGGTTAGACCACATACTTCACTCGTGGCTCTTCTTTCCTGATGGTCCCAGGATTCTCCCTCTTTCTGCTTCTGAGATGGCAAAGGAATGGAAAACTGATCACTCCTACACCCTTGTAACATGTTCTCAATCATTTGGTGGGAGTTATAGAGAAAGAGAAAGAATAGTCATATTAAGAATTTTCACTTCACCTAACCTCCTTCAGGCCTCTGCAAAAATGCACTCCCATTGGTGAGTCCTCTCACCGTCCATGCAGAGTAGCAACCAGCTCACCCTCATCAGGATCCTCTACCCTTGCTTCCTATCCCCTACTTTCTCCACAGCACTTACTGCCATCTGACATACTGGCTATTTTGCTTGTTGCTTTTTTGTTTTCACAACTCTATAAAATTAACATCCTAAAGGTAAAGAATGGAGTGGAAGATGCAGATACGAGCAAACAAATTTCTAAAATATCTAGAAAAATACAAAGCTAAGAAAGCAAAAAAGAAAAATCACCAAACCAAACCAACCAACCCACCCCTCCTACGCAGCCCCAGCAACAGGCACATAAACTAATCTAGCCTACAGGCAACTAATCTTTGACAAAAGACCTAGGAATATCCAATGGGAGAAAGACAGCCTCTTCAACAAACGGTGCAGAACAAACTGGGCTGCCATATGCAGAAGAATGAAACTAGACCCATATGCTTCCCCAGGCACACAAGATGGATTAAAGACCCGGATGCAAACCCCAAAGCTCTCAGGATCATCCACGGAAAGGCTGGGACAAACGCAAGGGTCCCATTGCAGCGCACACAGACTACCAGTACAATGAGGAGGCACGCGCAGCAGAAGACACGATAGGTGGTTGGGACACGCTGACATTACATCACTTATGCACATCAAAAGACTTCATCAGGAATTTTTTTACCAATGACATATTGGATAAAGGGCTAATTACCAAAATATACAGAACTCTAAAACAGCCCAACAATAAAATGACAAGAGATCCGATTAATAAATAGGAAAAAGACATGAGCAGTTTACCAAATATGAAGTACAAATTGTGAACAATAAGCTCATGAGTCAGAGTTTTTCCAACAGCACCGAACAGCAGCAATAACAAAAAAGAACCAAAATATGTGGTATAAATTTATGCCTCATACTGGGTAAATTTTCAACTTTCATGTTGAAAATCTATAATTTGATGAATTAAATATTAACTTCTTTTATAAGAAGGCCTGACCCAATATCCCCAGAGCTTCATTCCTTATAATTAGACAAAACATAATTTCCCATTTGTTCATGCTGATAACGTAAGTTAAAATGAAAATTAAATATTGTGTGTGCCACACAGCATTGAAAACTAATCTTATTCTATCCCTGCATTTGGCTAGGAGAATTCCAATTTTTAGAAAGGGCCACAAACCAAAAATCTCCATCATTAAAACCAAAGAGCCAAGGCTCAAGGTGTGTAATGAGACCTGCAAGCAGTGGAAGGACAACAGTCACTGGCGGTGTCAGAACCCGTGCCCTGAAGTGCTCACCTGACCTGGTAGGTTGGAGTATACAGCAAAGAGGCTGAGAAGCAGGGCCCAGAAAACGAGGCCTATGCTGGAAGCCTGCCATACCAGAAAAGCACGAGGCCTGGAAGTGAGCAGAAAAACCAGATAAAATTCATACGGAGGACTTCAGTAAAGCTCTTTAAAACAACCAAGAGTCTCCTTTATTCGATACTGCACTGTAATTTAAATTGCCTGTTAGGTAACTAAAATAAATCAGAAAATGATCATAGCTTTATGCCAAAAAATGATTCTATTTCCAAAACGGAAAGGCCACTTATGTTCTGTAATTAATTTCCCATCCACATGCCAACCAATTTAAAAAGAGGTGAGCTGGTGGCAGTCACACTTGAGAGGGCAGAGGGGTGTTAGGACTCAGCAAGGAGTTACCAAAATTACAATCAGAAAGTAGTCAACCCCACACACATTTGTTTAATATTTCTCCTTTATGAGCAAATGTAACACAATTCTGCAAACTACTGTAGTCAAGCATAACCAAGTCTGCTGACTTACTGTGTTCTGAAGACCTCAACAGAGTAGTTTAATAACTGTCAACACATAATTGTCTTTTAGGTCAACCACATGCTTATTATGAGGAGGGAGCAGGTGAGGAGCTAGCTATTAGACTGGTCTCTGCAGACAGTTTAAGCGGGGCTGCTTTTTGCCAGAGAAGCAGAGCCTAGCAGGGTACCCCATGTAGGTCCCTTGAAGTACTTTTTTAGTTTTAGTATGACAAAAGGGGTTAAAAAATACTGTGGCGACTATCGGGGGTGAAAAAAAGCCTGCCAAGACAGCTGGGTGCAGCGGCTGTCTGTGTCGGGCAGCCCTTGGAGGGCATGCCCACATCAATTCGCTTCATCAGATGGACAGCTGATCAACATTAAACAGCCTTGCTCTGGGCAGACTGAGCTGTGCTCCCTGACATGAATTCCAATGAGAGCCCTCTGCTCTCCATCCCTGCACTCTGCCATTTTCACGGTGCAGCTCCCTGGACATATGGGAATTCCTAGTGAGGAGCACAGAAAGCTTCCTCTAACTCAAGTGACGGCTCATTTCCTCCGGCTGAAGGCGGACATTAATATCCTGAGGCGATCAGACCCGCCTCTCTGACCCCCATCTACCGAGGCAAAACGACTGTCCTATTCTTCATTTAATAAGCTTTTAATGAAGAAAACCAAACCCCCTGCACTGGCTGTCACACAGTTCTATGTGAAAAGGTTATACAAATGCATCAGCTTCAGTGTCAGAGTTTGCCAAACTACCTGTCCCCCTCCCCTCTGGAGAGCAGCCCCTGTCACTCGCCCTCCCGGGACGTGCCTTCTCCCTGGGCTGCCACCGAGCACGCGTTCAGGGTTCCACTCTGATCAGTATGCATGTCTCCACGGCACGGCAGGTGGAGGATTAAAGGACTGATTACAAAGCTTGCATTGCTGTTTCCACGTTCATCACAAACCCCTTCCTTGCAGGGTTTGTCATCAGCTATGAAAACTGCTTCAGGCACAACCAGGCTGAGAGAAACGGCAGTCCAGCGGCAACCCAGCGAGGCAACCAGGAAATGATCCTGGGCTACATGAGAACACGAGAGAGTGAAGCGTGCGTGGTGCACTGGAGCTGGCATGCACACTGGCTTTCAGAGGGACAGGAGGCAAGAGGACGGCAGCCAGCAGATTGCCACCTGCGAATATTGAGGATGGTGACAAAGGACCGATGTACCGACAGGGCTCTCTGAGTTTGCTACGTGAGAAGCTGAGGCCAGTGTGCCTCTCCTTCAGAAAGTCAGTCAGGGCTAGGAGAAATGTGAAGGCCACATATTAAATGAGGCATGGTAAACCCTACAGGAGGGAAATGTCATTTGGAAATGGTCTCTCCAATGTGGAGACAAGAGGCAGGGATAGACCGAGAAGGAAAGCTTGGCAGGCGTCATTGAGAGAGACCATGAGGTGTGTCAGAGGCTGGCGAATGAAGGCAAGGTGAGATCAAAGGGGTAAAGATCCTTTTCTGTGAAGAGAGGTGTCAGGACACAGATTAGACTGCTCACACGGTCGTGGAATCAAGCGAGGTATTTAGAGTCACAAGGAGAAATCCAAACTGTCCCCCCAGTATCTGGAGGTCTAGTCACAGGCCAAGTACTCAGTGTGCAGGCTAATTATTGCACACTTCATAGCCAGGCCCTGTGATTTATACATAGCATCTCCTCTAATCTTCATCACGCTTCATGACTAACCCTATTTGTAAATGAGGCATGGAAGCTCCAAGCTATTAGCTAATGTGCCCCCGGCTAGTAAGTACTGAGGCTAGTTTTTGGAAGATACAGTAATGGTGGTAGCATCTACAATGGTAGCAGTCATGGGGGTGTTAACCTTTGTTGTGCTGGGGACTCCTTTGGCACCCTCGGGAAGCCAAAAACCCCTACTCAGAATCATGTTTTAAAAGTATCAAATAAAATAAGATGACAAAGGAAACCAATTATTTTGAAAATAAATGTGCAATTATTTTTTCTATCCAAGTTCAAGGACAACAGATTTCCCTTATAGCCTGTGGACTCCCAGGCTAAAAAAATCATCTGAGGAAATGGAAAGGAATGTGTGGATGAAAGGTCTCCATTAAAGTGCACCAAGTGCACATTTATAAAAACTCTTATCTGACAACCCGACAAAGGAGGAAGTGATGAGATTTTTTATGGTGGTAACTAAGGCTCAGAGAGGTCAAGTTATTTGCCCAATGCTACCCTGGAAGTTCTAGTAGAACCAGTCTGTACTGTGAATCCATGTTCCTTTCCCTTCATTCAAACGCCAGAGAAATGTTGAGACAGGAAGACTTGATTGGCATCTTGTATATCTGCAGTTCTCAAACTGTGGGTCGTGACCCCTTTGGGGGTGTCGAACAGCCCTTTCACAGGGGTTGCCCAATTCATAACAGTAGCACAATCACAGTTATGAGTAGCGATGAAAACAATTTTATGGTTGGGGGGATGACCACAACATGAGGAACTTAGTCAAGGGTTGCGAATGACTGTGGCATAGCAAAAACTGGTCTCTTATCCCTTGGCCTTATGAAAAGCCACAAAGGACTGGGGGTGGTGGGGGTGGTGGTGGTAAAACAAGAACCCGCATGTCATAGGTTGTATATCTCTTTATGTCAAAATTCTAATGTCTTGCTTCCATCACCACTCAATGGTGTTAAACTTCATGCTGTGAAACTCAGATAAAGTGAATTATTTTTGACAATGCCATGTGAGGGAAAATGCCATTTCCAAGCAGACATTTTAAATCTGGTACCCATGTCTTTTTTCTCTCGGTGATGCGTCCAACAATGTTCCAGATGGATGCTGTTCCATCAGCGCTGGCCTTGGACTACAGATGACATGGACATGTAGCAGGGGTAAGGAAGACCTCAGCTTGTGCGCCACTGTGCTGTCACGGCTATCACTGCAGTTTACCCTAGCCTATCCTGACACAGCATGGGGACAGTTCCGGGACTGCCTTTGTCTGGAATTAATGGTTGGGTGCTGTTTGAATGACAGTGTGGTAATGCACCAATACAACACCCCTCAAGCATGAATGTTAAAGGAGTGCAAAAGTGGAACATTTGGTAGAGTTTTAAGAGGATTAGAAATTCCAAGAAAAAAGGTCTTTCCATCTAGAGTGCTTGACTAGACTAAGAATGAAAGGGAACCAAAAGAACACTGGATACGGTGTTAATTGAGCCTCTGACTAAGCGGAGCACAGGCAAGGAACAAGGGAAACTCCCCACCCAATCAGTAATAAGGGGGAGGGACATCTAACTACTGTTTCCTGGATAGATTTTCCTATTCTCCACCAGTCTCTGACTTGACTTAATGTTTGTGGTTGAATATATATTAATTGATTTTTTTCATAATCTTGTACTAACCCCCAGGCCCACCCACCAATCTGTGTCAACTTGACTGGGCCACGATTCTCTGGTTTGGCGGTTATGTGATATGGTAGTTTTATAATGATCCCCTATGATGTGATTGAATGTGAAAAGCGAATTAGTTGTAAGAGAATTAAGGGTGGAGTGGAATACCCATAATCCCATCACATAGTCCTGATCTGATGTGCCAGGAGTTTCCCTGGGGTATATGTCCTACAATACTTTTTATTTTGTAAGACACAAAAGGAGACAGAAGGGAAGAGAGAGTGAGAGTGAGAGAGCGAGCAAGAGAGCGAGGGAGAGGGGGAGAGGGGGAGAGAGAGAGAGAGAGAGAGAGCAAGCACCAGGAACAGAGCATGCCATTTGGACCCAGGGTCCCTGCACTGGAAACTCCAAGGTTCTGGGGAAGATTGATGCCAAGACATACGTAGATGTCCGAGGAACACCTGCTCCACAGATGCTAAAAGGACAGAAAGAGCGTCCTTCTAAACTGTGTGCCAACATAAAAAGAAAGATGACAAAATTATATTGGAAATAAACATTGAATTATTCTTGGATTTTTTGGTTGTTGTTGAAACAATGTACTTTCAGCAATGAGGGTTATTGTGAATAACATTTTAGAAAATTTTTAGTTAATAAGGTATTTGAGACAATTAGTGGGACATAAATGTCCCAAGGAATATTTGATAGTGGAATTGGTGGGAATGAGGCCTGTTTCTTTAGATTTATGCAGCTACACAGGCTCCTAAGAGATGGCAGTATGCACTAAAAGTGAGGGTCCTATCTTCCCACTAAGGCAGAGACGCAGCCCCTATATTCCCACATGTCATAAGAGGGTTCAAAAGCAAATTATAATGAAATCGATATGACATGAAAAAACCTAAGAAGAAGTAATGGGATAGCACACTCACATATGCTTGAAAGCAATTACAATAAGTTGTTTAGGTGCCATCGAACCTCTAAGGGAAGATGAGAAACAGACAGTAAGAATACACACATGTACATGTATATAGATGTGTGTGTATAATTAAGGTAAGTGTATACCCTGTCTGTGCATATGCACCTGCGTGGTACACATACACAGGTGGCAAGTTCGTGGTGAAAGAGATCAACAACCAGAAAGCCTAACTATAATTCTAAGAGGTGAGCCAAACATTCGTGCAGCGCTGAATTCCAATAAAAAGAAATGGGAAATTTTGTCTTGACAAACAAAATATGCAACATGGAAAAGGGTGAAAATAATAGCACTCAGAAGACTTTTGAGGTCCAAATTCAAGTTGTGTGTGCGTTTTCAAGAACCACACATGGATGAGTAATAATAGCACATTGGAAACTGCGAATCACAGAGCTCTTTATGCTCAGCTCAGGCTCTCACGAGCCTTATTTTGGTAAGTTTTATGGATACCAAAAGTAAAAGGAATAAACACTGATTTCTAGTTTATGTGTATATATACACACATACACACATATATGTATGTACACACAAACATAAGCATACATTCTGCAATACTTTGGCATGGACAGGCTATTTATTCATCACCATTCACTCAACAGCAAATGATTGATAATGATTTTCTAAGCGGGAGTGGAGAAGGGGGCTATGTCAGGAGGCTTCTACAGGAAATACTGAATGAGTGAAGATTTAAAATCAAATGACATTTCCAAACACCGCTAAGTATATATACCATATATGGAATTATTTTCTGTCTAGATTTGGCTACAAACGTTGTGAATATGAGGGGCCGGCCACAATCAAAACTACGTGGACATCGGTCTCTCTCCTCAGAAGAATTCATTTCAGAGGCCAGCACTGAATCTGCAGCTCAGGGAGAGGGACATGTCTGATCAGAGCACACGGGAGCAAATGAAGGGGGAGGAAGACAGAGTGGAGCACACCTTGACGATGAAGTTCCCGCTTAGAGCAGCCAGTTCACAGAGAAGCCCACATGGCCGGCCCCACTACGAGACACGACATCCCTCACTGACCCATAGCCCTACAGGGGACAACACTGGAGACACAGTGTGGGAATTCCGCCTGATCTGATCCCACCACACTGAGGCAAAACACTATGGGTGTGCAACAGAACACCAAGAGGAACAGAGCAACGAAGTCTCCAGGGAATACCTAAAAAGACTTTGGGGCCAGGGCTTGGTACTCCATCAGACTCTACTCGAAAACACTCCTAACGGCCAACAAACAGTCCTTGAACTAACTACAAGCTTTTCTTTCTTGTTGTGGTGTTTTTTGTCATTGGCTGTTGTTTTGTTTTCTTTTGCTGCTTGGTTTTATTCTGTCTTGTTTTTGTGCAGTTTATTATCTCCACAGGTGCGTATAAATAAGATAGGCTGGATGAACAATCTCAAGGAGAAAACAACGGGACCAACAGTTCCGGGAGGACATGGGAGAGGAGAAGGTGGGGGGAAAGGAAGTGGTGTTAACAAACCCAGGGACAAGGGAACACCAAGTGATCCAAATCAGTGGTGAGGAGGGTATAGGAGGCCTGACAGGGCGTGATCAAGGGTAATGTAACCAAGAGGAATTCCTGAAACCCAAATGAAGGCAGAGTATGATAGTGGGACAAGAGGAAAATAAAAGGAAATAGAGGAAAGAACTAGGAGGCAAATGGGCATTTATAGAGGTCTAAATAAAGGCATGTACATATGTAAATATATTTATATATGAAGATGGGGAAATAGATCTATGTGCATATATTTATAGGTTTAGTATTAAGGTAGCAGATAGACATTGGGCCTCCACTCAAGTACTCTCTCAAAGCAAGCTGGCATTCCATGATGCTCACTTTCCCAACACAATCGTTAAAGACAGAGAGGGTGCATAAGCAAATGTGGTGAACAAAACTTATGGGGCCCGGCTATCAAAAGATATAGCATCTGGGATCTTAAAGGCTTGAAGGTAAGCTCAGAAGCAACGAAGCCCACTTGGAAGAAGCACACGAACCTGTGTGATCAAGAGGTGTCGAAGGGATTAGGTGTCAGGCATCATCAGAACAAAAAATCCTATCATTGTGAATGAGGGGGTGGGCAGAGTGGAGACCCAAAGTCCATCTGTAGGCAATTGGATATTCCCTTACGGAAGGGTCATGGGGAGGAGAGGAGCCAGTCAGGGTGCAGTGTAGCAACGATGAAATACACAACTTTCCTCTACTTCCTAAATGCTTCTCCCCTCCCTCCTCCACTATCATGATCCCAATTCTACCTTACAAATCTGGCTAGACCAGAGTATGTACACTGGTACAGATAGGAACTGGAAACACAGGGAATCCAGGATGGATGATCCCTTCAGGACCAGTGGTGTGAGTGGCAATACAGGAAGGGTATAGGGAGGGTGGGTGGAAAGAGAGAAGTGATTACAAGGATCTACATATAACCTCCTCCCTGGGGGATGGACAACAGAAAGTGGGTGAAGGGAGATGTAGGACAGTGTAAGAGATGATGAAATAAGAATTTATAAATTATCAAGGGTTCATGAGGGAGGGCAAAATGAGGACCTGATGCCAAGGGCTTAAGAGGAGTACACATGTTTTGAGAAGGATGAGGGCAATGAATGCACAAATGTGCTTTACACAATTGATGTGTGTATGGATTATGATGAGTTATATGAGCCCTAATAAAATCATTAAAATAAATAAATAAATAACATGGTCAAGGCTTGACTAAAAATAAAAAAGTTGTGAATAAGGTTACTGAAGATTTTTCTGTTATTTTTTAAAAAGAGCTTTATTAAAATACAACTTTCCTCTAGTTCTTAAATGCCACCACCACCCCGTCCCCTCCACTATCATGATCCCAATTCTACCTTGCAAGTCTGGCTAGACCAGAGGATGTACACTGGTACAGATAGGAAGTGGAAACACAGGGAATCCAGGACAGATGATCCCTGCAGGACCAGGGGTATGAGGGGTGATACTGGGAGGGTAGCGGGAGAGTGGTTTGGAAAGAGGGAACCGATTATAAGGATCTACATGTGACCTCCTCCCTGGGGGATGGACAACATAAAAGTGGGTGAAGAGAGACATCGGACAGAGCAAGATATGACAAACAAAATAATAATTTATAAATTATCAAAGGTTCATGGGGGAGGGGAAAGGGGGGAGAGAGGGGGGAAAATGAGGAGCTGATGCCAGGGCCTTAAGTGGTGAGCAAATGTTTTCAGAATGATGAGGGAAATGAATGCACAAATGAGCTTGACACAATTGATGTATGTATGGATTGTCATAAGAGTTGTATAAGCCCCTAATTTAAAAAAAAGATACAAATGATATACCATAATATTTGATCATTGTGAAGTATACTATTCGATGATTTCATAGCACATTTACAGAGTTGTACAGCCATCAGTACAGTCTATATTTACAAGAACTATAATCTAATTGCAGCACATTTCCATCACCCTAGAAATAAGCCTCATACTTATTTAGAGCCCTTTCCTATTTTAAGGCTATTGTCTTGATTTTTCTTTTAGTTTGTCAGATGTTTGGAACTTTTAAAGAAATTAATTATAAAAAACTATATATAAAATCATAATGTCAACATACTCTATTGACAAAAAGACTAATCTGTGGCAAACAGAAGATATCTACAGGATATGGCATGTCTTGTATATGTGATATGGTATCTTTCCAAAGGTAAACAAAAATGGCAGAACCATTAAGAGTCTTAAAGTAATATTTTTCCTTTTAATCATAAACAAAAATGTATCAATCCAAATGAATATAAGGGGGATTATAAAGCTCTAAGAACATGGAACTAAAAGATAATTTAATTTTTCCGCCAACATTTTAAAGCCCCCTCATATGTTCCTCCCAAATTCGTCACCTTCAGATGCAGGAGACTCACATATCTGCTAAACGGATCAAGACTATTTGAAAAGATGGTTATAAATTTTTTAGGCCTGTAGGTATTCAGACACAATGTGTAAGACAATTACTTTAAAAGGCAAACAAAGTTTGCTGTCCACATACAAAAAAATCTTATTGGCTTATTATCTGCAAATAATGTACTCATGTACCTGACATGCAGGCACCCAAAATGTATAGATATTGTACATGCACTGTGTAGACAGGAAACTAATGTGCAAGGGCACTGTACAATTTCCAAAAAACAAAAAATCAACCCTGTATGATGAGCACATAAAAACATACTACTTTAAAACTCCATCTCATTCAGCTCCAAACCCCAGACCACACTAGCTGCCACTGAGTTAATTCCAACTCATAGCAACCCTCTAGGACAGGGTAGAACAGGGGTCCTCAAACTATGGCCCACAGACCACATGTGGCCTGCCGAGGACATTTATCCAGCCTGCCAGGTGTTTTTGGCGGTTTTGTTTTTTTACTTCAAAATAAGATAAGTGCGGTGGGGTCGGTGCACTCGACCCTACACCATGTGCCAGGATGGGGCCTAGGGCTGGTTCATTTTGGCCTCCGAGGCTCGAGGATGGGACTCTGGTCTTAGGGTGTTTCTGTCTTGAAAGACATAACACCCTTGGCTTCTCTCCTCAGCCTGGCGGCCCCTCCCTGCCTGTCTGGTCTCACCCCTATGAACCCCAATTTCCAAAGGGGCTCCAGACGTACCAGGGCCTGTGCTGACCCACTAAGTTGTGTGAGCAGATGCAACCACTACAAGGCCATGTCCCAGTTGGCAGCTCCAGACTGGTCACTGCATGAATCACTCTGGTCAAATCCTTCCAGGCTCACCAGGGCACTGATGGTCTGTGACCTGCTGGGACATGCAAGCCCATGGCACAACCCTTGAGTCCCAGGTCTCCAACTGTGTGGGAGAGCAGCCACTGATCCATGGTCTTCCTATCAGTCCCCGGTGGGGCCTGGGAGGTCTTGTCCCAGTCTGTACCTGCCAAGCCTGTCCCAGGAGAGTATGTCCAGAGCTCCTGGTGGCAGCCTCACCCTCTCCCGCCTCACCCTCTCCAACTTTCTGAACTGATCGTTGGAAACTAATAAAGCAAGGAGACCCAGCAGGCAGCCGTGTCCATGACTAGGTCTGTCTCCACCCTTAAAAAAAGTGCAGTGTGCATAGGAATTTGTTCATAGTTTGTTTTAAACTATAGTCTGGCCCTCCAATGGTCTGAGGGACCTTAACACAGAAGTGGGGTAGGAAAAAAAAAGCCTACTTAAAAAAACTCATAAGAGAGCCTATTGTTATAGTAAAACAAAAGAAAGCAAACCAGAGAAATAGTAAATAGAGCTGAGCTGTCCATTAAACCTGGAGATGTAGCTGGTCTAACTGAGGTGTGTGTAGGTTTAAAGGACTTATTTAATAAAAAATTATAAAAAACCCAATAGCTCAATAAGAAATGTTAAGGGAGATGGAGGAAGGAGCTGGGAGTCAAGGGGCATTTATGGAGGTCTAGACAAAGACATGTACATGCAAATATATATATGAGGATGGGGAAATAGATCTATGTGTCTATATTTATAGGTTAAGTATTAAGGTGGCGTAAGGACCTTGGGCCTCTACTCAAACACTCCCTCAATGCATGAATACTTTCTTTTATTAAATTGGAACTCTATGATGCTCACTCTCCCGACACAACTGCTGGAGCCAAAGGGGGTGAACAAGTAAATGTGGTGAAGAAAGCTGATGGTGCCCGGCTATCAAAAGAGATACTGACTGGGGTCTTAAAGGCTTGAAGATAAACAAGCGGCCATCTAGCTCAGAAGCAATAAAGCCCACATGGAAGAACACACCAGCCTGTGTGATCGAGTGGTCCCAAAGGGATCAGTTACCAGGCATCAAAGAACAAAAAAAATCATATCATTGACTGCACACCTCCATGATAGGATCGCTGAAGACAAATGGGTGCACAAGCAAATGTGGTGAAGAAAGCTGATGGTGCCCGGCTATCAAAAGAGATAGTGTCTGGGGTCTTAAAGGCTTGAAGGTGAACAAGCGGCCATCTAGCTCAGAAGCAATAAAGACCACATGGAAGAAGCACACCAGCTGGTGCGATCATGAGGTGCCAAAAGGACCAGGTATAAGGCATCATGCAAAAAAAAAAAGAACATATATATATATGTGTGTGTGTGTATATATGTATATGCCATAGTGAATGTATATATATGTATATATACCATAGTGAATCAAGGGGGAAGTGCAGAGTGGAGACCCGAGGCCCAAGTGTCGACCACTGGAGATCCCCTCACAGAGGGGTTTAGGAGAGGAGAGGGGTCAGTCAGGGTGTGATGTAGTACCAATGAAGAACACAGCTTTTCCCCAGATCCTGGATGCTTCCTCCCCCCAACTACCATGATCCGAATTATACCTTGCAGGACTAGATAGGGCAGAGATTGTACACTGGTGCATATGGGAGCTGGAGGCACAGGGAATCCAGGGTGGACGATACCTTCAGGACCAGGGGTGTGAGGGGCGATGCTGGGAGAGTGGAGGGTGAGTGGGTTGGAAAGGGGGAACTGATTAAAAGGATCCACATGTGACCTCCTCCCTGGGAGATGGACGGCCGAGAAGGGGGGAAGGGAGACTCCGGATAGGGCAAGATATGACAAAATAACAATCTGTGGATTAACAAGGGCTCATGAGAGAGGGGGGAGCAGGGAGGGAGGGGAAAAAAAAGAGGATCTGATGCAGAGGGCTTAAGTGGAGAGCAAATGCTTTGAGAGTGATTAGGGCAAGGAATGTACGGATGTGCTTTATACAATTGATGTATGTATATGTGTGGATTGTGATGAGTTGTATGAGCCCCTAATAAAATGTAAAAAAAGAAAAGCAAAAAAAAAAAAAGAAAATGATTAGGGCAAAGAATGTACAGATGTGCTTTATACAATTAATGTATGTATATGCATGGATTGTGATAAGAGTTGTATGAGCCCCTAATAAAATGTTTTTAAAAAAATAGAAATGTTTTACATTGATTACATGTTCAAATGATGTTTTGATCTTTTGGATTAAAGAAAAAAATCCTTAAAATTAATTTCCTTCTTTTATAGTTTTTGTGTGACTATTAGAAAATTTTTAATGACTTTATATTTTTACTTGACAATGCTGGCACTGAGTAAAATATTACTGTCATCCCTGGAGTCCTACCAGGTTTATCACGCCTTCTTCATCCTGTTTCTTCCCCTAAAAGTTTTATCTTGTATCGTTTGGCATATTTTTTCAAGCTTTGTCATATGTTTAGAAACACGTGTTTATAAACACATAGCAAATGGTATGCATTATAGGCATAGAGCAAATGCTATGCATTTATAAACACATAGCAAATGGTATGCATTTTCCTATACAGATAAATTCATATTATACATATGGTACTATAATTGCTTTATGCACATTACCATAGCTTTAAGATATTTTTCTGCAAATATACCCTGCATATAGCAAAACTGTGTAGAGCAAAGATACCTCAGCCTGTCAAGCTGATTCCAATGCAGTTATCCCATAAGAAAGGGGAACTGCCCTATCGGGTTTCAAGGCTCAAATTTTTACAAAAACAAAAAGCTTGTCTTTCTCCCACAGCAGCTAGTTAGTTTGAAGCACCAATCTTGTGGTTTGCAGTCCAATGCTTAATGCACTACCAAGGATCCTTACTAGTACATATACCAATCCTCTCTCACTGCCTTAGAGTTACCTAATTCTTCTTAAATGGTGAGTATTAATTCATAGTACAGATGTGCCATCATTTACTTCAGATCCCTAGAATAAACATTTAGATCATCCTCTATTACCGTATATACTCATGTATAAGCCGAGTTTTGGGCTTATACACGGGTCAGTGGTACCCTAGTGAGGTGTAACACCTCGCTGTCCCCCACCCCCACCCCGAGGTAGCAGGACGAGCGCCTGTTATGTCGCGGGTGACTGCCATTTCTCCGATGTTCAAAGCCCCGCTGACCCTGCAGGGCTTTGAATGTTTGTTTACTCACATCTAACCAATCAGAGCTGTCCTATGACGTGGACGTGGATGGCTCCAATTCACATAAGCACCCGTAGTGATTCACTTATGCCAGCAGTTGAACTGGTAAGGGTGTGGCTGCGCTCTGTTTCTCCCCTCTGGTACAGACTCCCCCCCTCCTCCCAGCTAACACGTTGTGGGGGGGTGGAATATTACCATGAAAGTTCTTTTTCAAAGTCTTGCTTAAAAATATTTAAATACATTACCTCACTGATGTCTCAATTTTTAGTAATTTTATTTTCATTTGATTATTGAAACTGGCCATTAGCTTCTGCATTTTCCACCCTAAGCTTATACTCGAGTCAATCAGTTTATCTGGTTTCCTGGGTAATAATTAGGTACCTCAGCTTATACTCGGGTCAGCTTATATTTGAGTATATACGGTAGTTTATTTTCCAACAAAAACAAAACCATCAAGCTGGTCTATGAAATAGCAAAGAAGAACTTCAAATAAGGGATTCGGTGAAAACCAATCCTAAAATATGCATTGAATCTAGCTCACACTCCCAAACCAAACCCTCTGCCAATCAAGTGGATTCTGACACATAGCACCCAGTAGAACTGCCCCTGTGGGTTTCTGAGACTGTAACCCTTCACTGGAGCAGGCAGCCTCATCTTTCTTCTGAGGAGCAACTGGTGAGTTTGAACCACTGGCCTGGCAATTAGTAGCCCAATGCTTATCACAGCACCACCAGGGCTTCTTTGAAGCCGGCCCCGGCACATCCAATTGACTAGTGTCCTGTGGCGGGACGGAGGCGATAAGTTTGCACAATGATTCCTTTCTTTTCCTTGCGATTAACATTTGCTCCCACTGAGGTCATGACGTGGAGGGGGCTGCCATGCCTTTACCATCCAGGCTGAAAGACTCAGGGCTGAGTTGCTGGTCTAACCAAGATTAGTCAGACTTGCTCCCCAGGGCAACCTGAAATGGAGGGTTCTGCAAGCTGCAAAAGGTATATTTACAAATGTCAGTTACCCAGATGTCATTTTGTCACTTCTGCACACACATCGATACTCTTAGACATTTAAGATTTTTCTTTAAGTTTTGTTTCTCGATCCTCTTTCGCTGGAGACCCCATACAGCACAAGGCTTCACAGCGCAGATTGTGGAGGCTGCCACATATTAGCTGTGTCACACCTGAGACAATTAGCCCAACCACTCTCAGTGTCCCAAGCTTTTCATCTGGAAAATGGAGGCAACATAGTGCCCGAGTCATCCTTCGGGTTATAGATGTTACATGACTGTGTATCAGAGCTTAGAGCTGTATGACTCCATGGTAAATGCTCGATAAATGTTAACTCTTAAGAGTTTCAGGGGGAAAAAAAGGGGGGCAGGAAGATCCTTCATCTTCTGGTCATAGCCCACGGATGGATGAAGGAGAACAAAACAGTAATATTTGGCCACAAGCCAAACAGGTCATTTTCACACAGACAAAGGAAAATGAACATGCCTTTCATCTCCTATTTTGTCTAAGTAAGGTTACCTAAACCACAGAAATGTGAGCACATAGTTGGGTCTCCGATTCAGCAGAAACATATTCACTTCCAGTTAATTAACTGAAAGTCATTATACTACCTAATTCATCGGCAGACTTTCATTTGGACACAAGTGCCCTGCGTGTGGTCTAAAACAGACGCCTACATATTAATCAGACGGGCCGTATGGAGGAAGCTCCGTTTGGAGAAAGCAGAGAAGTGGCTGGTGTCACTTTAGCCCGTTGCCTCCCTCCTCTGACTACAGAAAAGAATATGGTGAGGACTCCTACCAGCGGATGTGATGGGGCGAGCATGCTGGCTTCCCTTGTAGCAAGTCCTTTTATGAGATAAAATGGTACCGCAGTTCAGCTTCACTTAGCCTTAAGCTTAGGTAATAATTTAGATGGTTCCTAATTGAGCTGCCCTTCACTGTACAGGTCCTGCCCTATCATAAACCCTGCTCTGTGAAAAAAAGACTGAGCCAGGTATCCTGAGGAGAAAGAGCCACAGAGCCCAGGGGCCCACACTGGGGGAAGGGAAGATGCCAGGCAGATCACAGTAGGTGACAATTATTCTAAACCCCTGATAACATGAGCAGTTCCATTTATCTGTGTTTCTCCCAAGACCTTACAGGATTATTCTAATTATTTTATTAATAGCTTATCTCAAACTATTATATGGCACCACCCTAAGATAGATAATTATTATGTTAAATTAACAACTATAAACACTTCTTCATATATTTAAATCATAAAACAAGATTCAGAATAACCTACCTAGCAATAAACATGTATATTATATACTTACATATACAAAACACCTTTTAAACACAATTTTATTTTTCTTGTTGAAAATATACACATAAACCCATTGAACAATTCCCACATTTACATCCAGTTGATTACCTTCTTCAAGTTATGCAACCACCATTCTCAATCTCCTTTTCTTAAGGTTCTGTGTTAGGCTGGGTAGACTAGAGAAACAAATCCAGGGGAACTCTTATGTATATGAGAGAGTTTTATATAAAGGGTAATTATACATTAAGAAAGCATCCCAACCCAGTTCAGTCCAAGCCCTTAAGTCCGTTATCAGCCCATATGTTTGATACCAATAGATAAAGTCCTCTTCAGAATCACAAAACACATGCAATGATGCCGAATGCAGGACAATCACAGGCCAGTGGGTAGAAATTCTTTGGATCTAGTGGCATTGTGCTAGCAGGAGTCTCCACATGGTTCCTCCATTTCCCAGGGCACGGGGTCTCTCAGTGTAGCACCATGTGTCTTGTCAGTAGAGCGTCTCCAAGGGAGTGAGCTGAGAGAGAGAGTCTCTCCCGCCTCCAAGGAGGAAATTCAGGATTTCTCAGAATTCTCAGGAGAAGACCATGCCCACACAGAGGGCTCCTTGGCTGTGATCTAATTGACAGACTAGACTCCACCCCTTCACTCTAAATCCTCCCAAGTCCCAAACTGACACCAGATGATGTAACCACCACAGGTTCCTTTCCCTTGAACATAAACTGTCCACTAAATTTCCCATTTGATCTTTCGAGTTCCTACTATCAGTTTGCTTTTACATACATTGTGGGGGGAGGTCAGATGCTCACAGGCATTCTCCCAGAGGGCGATCTGTTGCCAGACTGCAGTGGGCCCCACTCCCTGCTGTGAAAGTCAATAGACCTTGCAGTCATCTATTTGGTTCCTGTAGGTGGGGTTTACACCCTACTGATAATGGTTCCTATGGAGATCTACAGAACAGGTCAAAGTTAAGCTGCCATCCTAAACCTAGGATCCACCCATCTTGTCACATGTATACCCCCAATCCCTCCTCTTCCTATTGCGTGTGTGTCCCTAGACCACCCCCTCTCATTACTGTATTACCTATAGCACAGCCCCTTCCTGTGACCTATGTCCTCACCTGTAATTAGGGGACTTGCATGTCCCCAGAGAAGATAAAAAGCCTGGGCTAGCATTAAATCTCTCTCTCTCTCTCTCTCTCTCTCTCTCTCTCTCTCTCTCTCTCTCTCTCTCGCTCTCTCTCGCTCTCTCTCTCTCTCCCTCCACGTAACCATCAGGCGGGGCTGCAGTGATCATGCTACTATGAATCATGTGTGACTCCATTTATTTCAATACTTCTCTTCTATCTCTCATGCTCTCCGTAACTTTACTATGATCTTTACTTATTATCGCTGTACAATTGTGCCTACCGAACCCGTAATGATGTGTTAGGGGCTGGCTTCCCCTGACAATACATAATTCTTATACATACTGGACTGCTAACCACCAGGATAGCAATTCAGACGCACTAGATGCTTCTCGGGAGAAAGAGGAGGCTGTTTGATCCCTTAAAGACCTAGAAAGCCTTGGAAACCCTGCAAGGGTGGCTGTGAGTTAGAGTTGGCTCCATGGCAGGGGCTGGTGGGGACAGACCTTACAGAGTACCTGAGACATGTTTCAGTGGTTAGGCTAAACTACTGTTTGGCTTTAAGAAGAATTCAGGGGGTATTTTTAGTTTAAGGTTTAAAGAACATCTCAGGGCAATAGTTTCATACAGCCTCCATAGCTCCAAGAAGTCTAGCGTCTATGGAACTTTTAAATTCTGTTCTACATTTTCTCACTTTTGGTAAGGATTTTCCATGAGATCTCTGATCAAATTTTCAGTAATGGTAGCTGGGTACCATCGCTATCAGTCCTTCTGGTCTCACCACAAATTGTTCATGGAGGCAATTAACCACGCTCCATTTCCTTCTCCTAGTCCCAACTTGCCTTCTTCTCCTGTTGCCTCCAGACAAAGAGAAGCTAGGTGTTGTTCCAGCTGGCACTACACAACTAACTGGGATGGAGAACAGAATCCCTGAACATAATAGTAGGCCAATTAATTGGGATGTTCCGCAAAACCATCACCCTAAACTCCCAGAGTAGGGAACCAAATCTCATGAGGTGGGTGGCTATACATCAGTAGCCTGGTTAAGTTGTTTAGGGTTGTCAAGTTGGTTCCGACTCATAGAGACCCTATGTACAACAGGACAAAACACCACCAGGTCCTGTGCATCCTCACAATTGTTATTTTGAGCCAATGTAGCTGCCACTGTGTCAATCCATCTTGAAGATCTTCCTCTTTTTCACAGCCCTGGGGTTTCACCAAGCATGCTGTTCTTTTCCAGGGACTGGTCTCTCCTAAGAACATGTCCAGGAGGACATGAGATGAAGTCAAAATTGTAAATATGTCTATCACAACTTTTGCCAGTTCCAACTTTTTACAAGTGTACAACTTAAGGGCAGCAATTACATTAATTGGCTGTGCAACCCTATCCTAAATCAATAGAAATTCCCTGTTCCTTTGTGCTCCTGTTCATCCTCAGTAACCACGAATAACCTTTGGTATCTATATATTTGCCTGTTCCTGTCTTTTGATATCAATCAAGTCACACAACATTACTAAAATGCTTCTCACATTCAAGAATATTTAGCAAAAAAAAAATACATCTTCTATTTATTTCCCCTCTAAAGAATTTTGATAATACCTAGCTAAAAAGATGAATAAGAGAGCAGTTCATGAAGTATTTCTAATGTTATAAGAAAGACAAAAGCAGACGATGTCAATAAAATATGGTAAATACTTCACAGTTATTAAGAATATGGGTTTTGAGAAACAACATAGCCCACATGGAAAATGCACACCAGCCTGTGAGATAACAAGGCATCGAAGGGATCAGGTATCAAAGACCAAAAAATAAAAAAATCATAGCATTGTGAATGAGGGGGAGTGCAGAGTGGGGACCCAGGGCCCATCTGGGGGAAATTGGACATCCCCTTGCAGAAGGGCTGTGGGGAGGTAACGAGTCAGTCTGAGTGCAGTGTAGCAACGATGAAACATAAAATTTTCCTCTAGTTCTTAAATGCTTCCTTCCCCCCACTACAATGATCCCAATTCTACCTTACATATCCGGCTGGATCGGAGGATGTACACTGGCATCGATAGGAACTGGAAACACAGGGAATCCAGGACAGATGAACTCTTCAGGACCAGTGGTGAGAGTGGCGATATCGGCAGGGTGGAGGGAGGTTAGGGAGAAAGGGGGAACAGATGACAAGGTCTACATCTATCCTCCCTGGAGGACGGATAGTGGAGAACTGGGTGAGGGAGACATCAGATGGTATAAGATATGATAAAATAGTAATTATTTATAAATTATTAAGGGTTCAGGGAGATGGGAAGAAGGAGGGAGGGGGAAAATGAAGAGCTGATACCAAGGGCTCAAGTAGAAAGCAGGTGTTTTGAGAATGATGATGGCAACAAATGTACAAACGTGTTTGATACATGGATGGATGGATGGGTTGTGAAAAGAGTTGTATGAGCCCTAATAAAATGATTAAAAAATATATATGAGTTTGGAGTAAAAGGTACCTACCTAATTTAAATCCCAGATCTTCTAGTTTTTGTTGCGTGATGTTGGATAAATTATTTATCCAATTTAAGCTTCACTGTTCTGACACAGAGGGGATATATCATTATTGACCTTTTAGGATTATTGTGAGACAACAGTGAAATAATATGCGTACAGCCTTCAGCACGTGCTTGGAATATGGCCTGTGCTCAGTACACAGTGGCTATTACTACTCTCTCCAGTACTGTTTGTTCAGACTGATGTACTGTGTGCTAAGAACCCAGAAAAGGGGGACTTCACCCAGCCTGAGGGTCGAGAAACCTGGAGAACCTGAGAACTGGGCTGTGTCTGAAGGAACAGAGAGCAGCCAGACGGAGAGGCAGGAACAGTGCCCCAGACAGCAGAAACACAGGAATTGGAAGCAGAAAACAGTGCGGCGTAGGCAGGACGCTGTAAGGGTTGGTATTTGTCAGAAGAGCTGGTCTTCATTCGGTTCCCTTTCCCTCTTTGGGACCCTACAGCATATTTGTTTCTCCCTCCACACGGCACTAACCACCCATCCTCCCAGAAATCCCCTCATTAGTCTGGAGAGCTGGGTTGGGTTCATGTTCAGCTCATCAGAGGCATGTGGGCTAGGCTTTTCTCCAAGGCTCCTGAACCTGCCCTTGGTCTTAGCGCTACAAGAGACCGCCTGCAGAGGTTGGGGGGCCTACGTGGTCAGAGTGTGGGTTCTGCACTTAGACTGCCTGGGTTCACATCCCAACTCCACCACTGCCTGATGTGGAGTAAATGGCTTTGCTTGTGGTGCTTTGGCCCCCCTCCCATGCTAATAACAGCAGCCACGTCTTGGGTTGTGAGGAATCTGTGAATGGATGCAAGGAAATGGGAACAGGGGATGGCTAGTAATAAGTAGTAGCTATTCGTATATTCCTATCTGGCAGGAGTCCTGGTGTTGTAGTGGTTATGGTTTGGGCTGCAATCACCATGGTTGGCAGTTCGAAACCAGCAGCAGCTCTAAGGGAGAAAGAATGGACTTTCTACTCCCGTATCCAGTTAGTCTCGGAAACACACAGGGGGAGGGGGGGTGCTATGAGTCAGCATGGCCTAGATGGCAGATTTGGTTTGGATTTAAATCTAACAAAACTAACCTTTTGTGTTTCATGGGTAACTTGAGAAAGCAGAGCTCACAAAATTAGAAATGTGGTCATGCAGGGGAGAGGGGGGTAGGAATGGGGGAGAGGATAAGAGAACAAAAAGATCAAAAGAAGAAAACAAGCGTTTATTGAGTACCCACTAGGTACCAAATATTGTATTCAATACCTCATGCTTGCCCATCTGATTCTCACAACCGCTGTGTCCCCATTTTCCATATTAGTACACAAGCGCTCAAGGAGGTCAAGAAATGTGTCCAAGAGAGATAGGATCAGGGTTCAAAACTAAAGACAGACAAAGCCAGAGCGGTGTTATTAGCAGCAGCTTCTGGTCCCCTCTCAGGACCTCCATTTTCTTAGCTTGAAATTTATAAAACGAGACCTCAGATTGCCAAGAAAAAACTGGAGAGCTGCCTAATTTTTCACATGACCTTCCAGACAGACTCTACCAAATATCAACAAGTTCTGATTTTAGGGGGGCATATGAGGGGGCACCTCTCAAAAAATGGAATTTTTTTCAAAGCTATGTATTTAAATTTTGTACACAACAACCTTATCACCTTCAAAGTACTCTCTATTATACTTAATACATTTGACAAATCTTCTATTCCATTCTTGGAAACATTTTTCAAACTCATCTGTTTGGGTGGCTGACAGCATCTTCCTTGTATTTTCCTTCACCTCTTCTATGTCTTCAAATTGCTGTCCTTTCATATCCATCTTCATTCGCAAAAACAAAAAGAAGTTGCACGGAATGAGGTCAGGTGAGTCAGGTGCATGGGGCAAGAGAGGCATGCTGTTTTTTGCCAAAAACTGGCGCTATGAGATGGCTGCTTGAGCAGGTGGCAGGTGTCATGGTGGCAAAAGCAGTCCCCCATCTGCCACAAATCAGGCCTTCTTTTTGTCACATACTGTTATGCAACCTTTTCAGAACCTCTGGAATGAACTCCAAATGCACTATACCCCTCACATCCAAAAAAAAAAAAAAAGAGCTTTGTTTTTTGGTGGATATACTTTCATATGCTGGAGATTTTGTTACATAAAAATAGTAAGCAATGATATGTAATTCAAGAGCACAATTCCCTGTCCATATATTTGAAGTATATAACAATTATGCATTGGGAACAAAGTATTATTGTCTTAGAATGCCAATCCCACATCTTCACACATTATCAGCGGATTGGGGTTCTATTTGTTTCATAACGTGCTGCAGGGCCCAGAGCTCATCTTTATATTTTTTCAAGCTAAATAGTGTGTCAGGTATCCTGTGGGCCTTTAATAATCCTTGTGATTTGTATATCACAATAATATCTTCTTTCTTTTCTTTCCAGAGAACATAAAATTCTTATAATAGAATGAGAATAAAGTTACAGAAGGGAACTCTGGAAACGTAACTAATAAAGAGACTGGCTATAAAGCTTTAATTTCATGAGCTAAACCTAGATGGACGAACGCTATGGATCTTGTACCTACTGCCAAGGGGGAAACTTTTCTGTGGTATGGAGAATGCCTCTCTCTCTCTCTCTCTCACACACACACCCGCATGCACACCCCATCAGGGTCTTGTCACATGCTGACCCCTACACTAATAAAGGAGACAAAGCCTTGGGGAAGCTTAAAAATTCTACAAAAATGGGAAATCACATACACACAATCTTTTATAAAAATGTTTTATATACGTATATACCTTTTTAAGTTAAAGGTCTGTAATTTGTTTTCTTTAATTACGGTTTCCCGTATAGCCATCAGCGTGCTCCAGCGATGCAAGCCATGTTTACCAGAGGCAGCATGTCAAACAGGAGGTGACAATTACGGTCTCTATCAATACATAGTGTGGCAGACGGTAATGAGCCGCCCACAAAGGGCTAGCCAGCCAGAATAGTCACGCCACGTCCCAGAGAAATGTCGACGAGGTTACGGTTTAGTACACAGTGCTCATTAGATATACAGTGGCAGCGTGAGCAATTTCTCCTTCCTTTGCGTCTCACTTAAGGATCTGCCCCCCAAGCACTGTCAAATTAGTACACAAGGTTAAAACCATTATGCCCAGCAAAAAATTAAGTTGCATTTTATTTTACAGTAACAGTGGATCAAAGGTCCTTGGAATCTATTATTGGAGAAGCCATTATCTAACGCAGAATATTAACAAAAGGGAAAACGGCAAGCAATGCCCTGCCAGCGTGACTGGATGGGAACAAAGGCAGACTGTTTGAAATCCGCAAACACCACATTACTTAATTAAATACCCCTTTAAAAAATAACACGAAGGCTGTGATACTGGATGACAAAAGTCACAAAATTAAAGTTAATGACGACGCACCAGCCTATACTTGAAGTGCCTCATTTACATCCACTTATTCTTAAACATTTTTCTGCATTGCCTTTGTGCAGTTGTAGACTCACTGATCGCTAGGAAACAGATCCCCTTAAAAAGGCAACCTGGGATCTCATCACTGCGGCAGACCTGCACTTACTGATGTTACAGAAATGGAAATTCACAGCTATGACCATTGTAACTAGACAGGTCTGCTTTAGAAAGCACCTTAGAGCAAGTTACAAAAACAAAACCGGATTCTGTGAAATAACACTTAATGGATTTTGTCAAGAAATGGTTAACAGCTTGTGATTTATTCATAAATAGGGTAAAACACTCATAGATGAGTGAGCTTTGAAGAGATTTCTAAGACCTCCTTTGGCTGTTATAAAAATGTTAAAATTGCTTTTGGTTAAAAAGACACTATTCCAAATATACTTTCCCTGTTTTATTATAAACTGAATACAATTGCTATGATTAGTCAAGGATTCCTTGCTTTCATTTAATGAACATTTATTGAGTGCCTGCCATATGCCTGGCCTGATGATAAATTCTAAGAATTAATTAAAAAAAAAAAAAGAAAAGACCCATAGACATTCTGAGCTGAAGAAGCTCATGGGCAGATTAGTGGAGGATTGAGATTGGGATCCCAATGATTTCCATTCTGGGTGATAACTGCTATCACAGACGTACACACAGGCTGCCGAGGGCGCTCCGGGAAAGGGGTCGCACCCCACATTTTGATGGAATGAGCGAAGATTGCCCCGGGCAGTAACACCTGCAGTGGCCCTGAAGGGTCACCTCACCTGTTAGAGAAGTGGGAGGGAGAAACCGACTGAGAATATGGAGACAGAGGAGGGTGAAGTGAGTCCTTTTACCTCATATCAGATCACACAACTTTAAGGAATCTTCTTAAAAATCTGATCCAAGTTAGAAGAAAACACCCTGAAGTTAAGAACGGCGGACGTTAGGAGATAAAGTTGCCAAAAAGGTTCTGGAACATGATCAGATGATCATGCTTTAAATGAAAACACAACACAACAAAACAAAACTGTAAGGAAGAAGTCCCTGGTCAGGTCAATCTATGGTTCATCAAATCTCAGAACCGGATACTGTTCCAGACAGTATCCTTTCACCACATGTATTCAGTCTGTATGCTAAGCGAATAATCTGAGAAGCAGAAGTGTATGAAGAACGTGGCACCAGGATTGGAAGAAGGCTTTATTAACAGCCTGGAATATACACATGACATAACCTTGCTCGCTAAAAGCAAAAGAGGACATGAAGTATTTGCTGATGAAAACCAGAGACGACAACTTTCGTTATGGATTATAACCCAGTGTAAAGAAAACACAAAATCCTCACAACTAGACCAATATACACCATGATAAATGTAAATGACTTAGGTTTCAGGTATTTAATCCACATCAGTGCTCATGGAAGCAGCAACCTGGAAATCAATTGGTATATTACACTGGGAAAATCTGCTGCATGAGACCACTTTGAATTGTTAAAAGAGCAAACCTGTCACTGTGAGGACTAAGGAGTGCCTAGCCAAAGTCAATAAGGAGCTCTGGTGGTGTAGTGGTTATGTATTAGGCTGCGATCCACATGGTCAGCGGTTTGAAAGCAGCATCAGCTCCATGAGAGAATGACTGTGCTTTTTTTTACTCCCTCAAAAAATTATAGCCTCAGAAACCCACAGGAGCTCTCTAGGAATCAGCATTGAATTGATGGCAGTGAGTAACCTAAACCGTGGTATTTTAAGTTGACTCAGATGCATTTAAAAGCAGAATAATGCATAAGGAAGACAGCAGAAGAACTGATGCACTTGAACTGTGGTGCCGGCAAAGACAGTGAAAGTACCCAAAACTTCTAGAAGAACAAATAAATCTACCGGTATCTTGACAGAAGTCCAGCCAGAATGCTCTTTGGAAGTGAGGCAAGGATTCATGTCATGTGCTTATGACATGTTATCAGGAGAGACCAGTCCCTGAAAAAAAGGACATCGTGCTTGGTAAAGCTGAAGATCAGCAGGAAAAAGATCACAAAGAGATGGACTGAAGCAGTTGCTGGAACAATGGACTCAAACCTAACAACCGTTGTGAAGCTAACGTAGGATCAGGCAGTGTGTCATTCTGTGGTATGAGCCAGAATCCCTAAGAATTCTCCACAGTAGAAGGAAAGTGAGCTATTTCCCTTTCTAAAATATTTAAGGAAAGTAATTCATTCACACCAGTTAATAAAAAGCTTTCTACATTCCTGAATAAGATTTGATAGTAGTGGTTATCTCAGATTTACTAGAAGCAATGGGCAGCTATGTATGCAAGTAATAAAATGAAAAATCAAGCAATTGTTATTTTACGCATTAAATGTGTTTGGTATACAGATAACCATGATTATTTTAAAGAGGCTAGGACGAATGGCAAAAGGAGTCCTGAGTGTACAGAGGCTGGGAGGTTACTCTAAGGATGGCAACACTGGCTACCTTCCCTTCACTGTCTGATCCTCGGCTGCATTCACCCCTTCTTTCACCAACAGTCTACTAGCCATCCACTCGGAGGAGGCCAGAAGGGGTCAGCGGAGAGCAGGTAGTCACCCATCCTCCTACCCAGAGGGCCGGGCAGCTCTCAGGTCTCCGTGGACCCAAAGGAGGAAAGAAGCCAAGAGGATGAAATTCAATTCAAAACACAACAAAACGTTTGCACAGAGGACTTTGAAGTTGTGGTACACTTTGTAGAGAACAGAAATTCTCCCTTGTGGGTTGTAAAATGAAATCCTGATACCAAAAGTGTTCCTGCAGGGAACAGAGGCAATAAAGATGAGGATGCCTGGATACGGGCATTGCGATCTTATTCTCTGAGATCGTCTCTGAAACAGCCAGCATGCACGGTCCGATATGTAATAATTCCCACTCAGATGCATTCCACATCGGATTACTGTGGTTTCCAAAATAACAACTGGTCACGTACTACAAAGCCCCCAGCTTCTAAATTCAGTCTAAAACAATGAGGAAACGAGAAAACTTAAACATGACTTAGGAAATGTCTTGAGTACTTCAATATAAATTTGTCCTTTTTTTATCTTCTGAGAAGTGCAAACTAAACAGAAAGTTCTCTCCACATACAGCTGAAGAATTTGAATGAAAAAGGCCATGGACTTTAAAATAAACACTTCTTGTATGTTTATTAATCTTCATTGGAACTTCTTTCATAGGCTTCCACCTATAAAGTACAGTGCTTAAAAGCTAGTTTCCCCATCGAAGAGGTGGACAGGTAAAAACCTGTAGCAGTGCCACAGGCACAAGAACCACCCAAACAGAAAAGCCAAATTCACTGCCATCGAATTAACGACGACTCAGAGTGGTCCTATAGGACAGGGTGAAACTGCTCCTGTGAGTTTCTGAGCCTGTAACTGGTTACAGGAGTAGAAAGCCTCTGTTCTTCTCCATGGAGCAGCTGGTGGTTTCAAACTGCTGACTTTGTTAACGCATGTAACCACTATGCCATCAGGGTTCCCTATCTGTACATCACGAGTTGTTACTGAACCTTCCTTCAATCCGGATGCCATTTTCTTCTTCTTCATTAGTCCCGTTTCTTGGCTTATTGGCTCAGCCTATACAATGAATAAACATGGTGAAAGGATACAACTCTGACGCATACCTTTCTCTGATTCTAAGCCATGGAATACATCTCCTTGTTCTGTTCCAACAACTGCTGCTTGGTCTATGGACAATTTCTGCGCAAGCACCTTGAAGAGTTCTCAAATTCCCATTCTTCCAAATGTTATCCAAATTTTGTTATGATCCACACAGTTGAATGCCTTTGCATAATCAATAAAACAAATTTGGGGGGGGGATCACCTTTCTTTAGGATGGCACAGATATAGATTTCTTCTTATACAATAGAGGTGACCCTGATTGTATTTGAAATAACCAAGTGGTGTGTCATCCAGCATCACAGCAACATGCAAGCCACCACAGTATATGACAGACTCACAGATGAGTGGTTGATAAACAGAATTAATTTAATGCTCTTCTACTCACTGATATTTCTAAATTTTTCCACTTGTTTTTGTTAAATTAAAATTGCTCTGGCCTATCTATAGAGATAAAATGAAAATTTCTAGTATTTTAAAAAATTCCTATTATTAAAAGTTTTGATTGAACAATTTAGATAACAGAAATATCTTTTAAATGCAAAGTATCTTTACACGGTTGCCCAAAAACAACGAACAAAGGGAAGTTAAATAATTTCAGTCATATTTTCTCACTCTTTTTCACTAGGAACACAGTCACTTGCATGGCATAATAAGCTGCAAATTATAAACATTTTTACATAGCCTGCTGCAAAGGAAAGTCTGCCAGCTTTCTGCTATATTGGAAAGTGTTCAAATGATTAACTGCAGCTTTGGAAAGAAGGGGTGGAAACTTGTTTTGCGTCTCAGTTTGTTGGTTTTCTTATGTTCAGCCTCTAGAAATCCGTTACATCATTATTTGCAATGAATACATAAGTAATTACAGTAGAGAAAGAGTAGCCGACCTTACTGTAGGGTGAAATTACCTATGCACAGCAGCAAATCTTGTAGGTGCACAATGACCCAAGTATTTGCTTGGGACTGCGTCTCCAGTGAATATTAATATAAAAGTTTCCAATACCAAAATTATTAGGACTGAGCATTTCAGGATTAATGTCAAATAAAAGGCATTCACTTTCCTCTTTGTCTACAGGGAAGCCCACTAGAAAGAGGATCTGCTTAGGGTTCAAGTCTATTTTTTTTAAAGGTTGCTGTATTAAAAACAAAACCAAAGCAGTTGTCCACATTTCCCAATAGTTAAAAGAATAAATTTACAAAAGGAAATGTGCTATAAAAGAGATTAAGAACAAGGAACTGATTACAAGGATCTATATACAACCTCCTCCCTGGGGATGGACAACAGAAAAGTGGGTGAAGGGAGATATCGGACAGTGTAAGATATGACAAAATAATAATAATTCATAAATTATCAAGGGTTCATAAGAGAGGGGGGAGCGGAGAGGGAGGGTGAAAAATGAGGAGCTGATACCAAGGGCTGAAGTAGAAAGCAAATGTTTTGAGAATGATGATGGCAACAAATGTACAAATGTGCTTGACACAATGGATGTATGTATGGATTGTGATAAGTTATATGAGCCTCCAATAAATGATTAAAAACAAACAAACAAAGAGATTGAGACCTGCATACATAGAAGCTTTTCTTTTTAAATTGCAGAGAGCCCCACCAAGATCCACATTCAACTCCAAAAGGAAATTGTTTCAATCATTCAATGGTCATTTATGGAGTACGTTGACCGCCCAGCACAGTGCTAGGGCTTTGTAGGCCAAAGAAAAGGCCTATAACTGAATTGTGCATCCAATACCGTCTACTATGAAACACAGGATTTGTACTCAGTGCTGGGGATGCCGACATGAATAAACAGCACACTGAGGGTACCCTACTTCAGAAGCTGCCTGCACCCCTGGGAAAAGCATGGCTTCTGCACTCAAATGGCATTTGGATCCACTGACTTGCACTGTAAATAGGGGAAAGTTATTACATTTTTCTAAACTTATTTCTCAAGAAAAGCAATTCTTTTTTTCCTTGACTAGTGCTGTCAGGATGCAGTGATTTTATGTACTCAGACATCAACCACATGGACACACAGAAAACTCAGTATATGTCAGTTACAAGGATCATCTTTCTCCATTTAGCTTTGGGTAAGCAGGTACTCAACAAATACTTGTTGAACGAATGACTCATTCAACCAATGAACAAATAGTGTTGTGGGTTGGGAGTTGGGCTGCTAACTGCAAGGTCAGTGGTTCAAAGCCAACAGGGAAAGATGAAGCTGTCCACTCCTGTAAAGATTTAGTTTGGGAAATCCTATATAGGGTCACTCTGAGTTGGCGTTGACTTGATGACAGTGGGCTGGATGAGCAGACAGACAAATTACTATTAGATGGCTGAGAAGGGTCTCAAAAGCACAATATGTACTAAAGGGTTCAGTAATCGGAGAGGTGGTAGGGGTTGGAAGATGATCAAGCTATGGGCCCTGACGTCTAGAAGGTAAAGTCTAGAGGGAAAACAGTCCCATAAAATCAGTCACTTCAAAACAACTTGCTAACTGCTCCAAGAATTCACACAGTACTCATTTCAGGCTTTAACTTAAAGATTAAGTTGCTTAAATACTACTAACAATATGTAATATAGTAAAAGTTTCGCAAGGGTGGTATGGTGGGGAAGGGAGGGAAACACAGAGGAGCTGACATCAAAGGGCTCAAGATGAAAGATAATGTTTAGAAATTGTTGATGCCAATCCCTGTACATGTCCGCTTGAGACAACGGATTTTGGTTTGTTATATGTAAGAACCCCTCAATAAAATGATTCAAAATATCGTGATATAGACATTAAGAAAAAAAAAACAACCATGTTGCTGCCACGCTGATTCTGATTCATGGGGACACCCAGTGTGTCAGCACAGGAACTGCTCTCCATAGCTTTCATGGGATGGTTTTTGAAGCAGAGTTGCAGGCCTTCCTGCCAAGGTGCCTCTGGGTGGGTTTAAACTTCCAACCTTTTCACAGCTGAGCTAGTTTGCCATATCCACTGAGCTAGAGCTTTTCCTTGGGTACTGAAATGTCTTAATTCACGTCCTCTCTTTTAGGCTTCTACTGGATGTCTCCGGGTTCAAATACCCGTTGAGATGGCTACACAGAAAGTCACAGACAGAATTCAAGACCAGAAGATTCAAGGATGTGAACAAGTTAGAGTGCCCGTGAGAAATGCTCCAGTACTTGTTTACCAGCACTCATTACAGTTTCAGTCTCTAATCAATGCCCCAAGGGCATGCCACTCTGCTGTTGGGCGCCATCTGCAAGCATGCAGCTCAAGCCACATAGGCCAGCAAAACCAGGCCCTGAATTAAGTGCCCAGTCGCTCCTTACTCCAGTGAGCTTCAGTAGGAAGGCTCTCAGTTCCACTTCTGCGCGTCAGCAAGTCCAACTTCCCTAATTAAGTGGCCAGAGGCACCCTATTCTGTAAACCAGCCTCCTGCCCTAAAGCTCTCATCTTAACTTGCTCCATGGGTTGGGAAGTCTATTCCATGCTCTGGCTCCGAGTTCTGCTGCTGCTTCTCTGACAGCATAGCGTCATCTGGATCCAGGAAGTTCACTGCTCAGGGATGCCTGGTCCAGAGGACTCACTCCACCACTCCTGGCTCTTGCTGGTAAGGAGGTCCTATCCTTCTGTTTCTCAGAAGGCTCATTTTATGCATAGCAGGACGCCACTCCAGAGAATCCTGTTCTCAATGACTTCCAGGTGGATCCTATCAGTATATTACAACCTATGCGGGGAAAGTCATTCAGTGGGAGTTAGACGCTTTGGCTAGAAGAGCCACACGACGTAATTCACTGTCCTTGCAGGTACCGAGATTACTGCCTCTTTTGAAGCTGGTTTTGCTTTTCACGATCCCCCTCTATCACCCTGCATTCACTGACGTGTTTGATATCTTGCTCAAGTTCTGTTGTTCTCCGAGGTTACTTTCAATCCTATGAACTAGCCATCCTACAGTTCCTTGATCTCAATCCAGGCACTGCTACATTCTCTCTCAGGCACAAATAAGACTCAGCACTGAGATCTATTCCTGCTTTGGAATCTCCAAATATCCCACTTTCTACCTACTACTTCTTGACCTCTTCGTTACTGGACGAATTCTTTTACTTCTACAATTTGGCTCATCATAACCTACCCCTTGATCACTATTTTCGCTCCTTAATTTTTGGCATCCTTAGCCTAGCTCATTCCATTAGGTCAACCATATTCTTGCATTTTACCATATTCCTTTGCCTCTTTTCTTAGTGGGCAAAGAAAAACCCTGATCGTGCTTTTACTGTCTTCATTGCCACTCCAAGACTGCAAAGAACTGCATGTTACTGTTCTAAGTCACTTGTGTTTAATCCTGTAGAGCAGTGGTTCTCAACCTTCCTAATGCCGCGACCCTTTCATACAATTCATGTTGTGGTGACCTCCCAACCATAAAATTATTTTCGATGCTACTTTACAACTGTAATTTTGCTACTGTTATGAATCAGGTGAACCCTGTGAAAGGGTCGTGACCCACAGGTTGAAGAATTAAGGATATTTTCACTCCACTCTAACTTTAAAACTTAAGGAAAAGTGGAGTGGGTGGGAAAAATCTTAGTAACAGAAAACAGAGCTTCAAGCTAAAGTAACTGCCAGAGTTAGGGATACCTAACCTAAGAATTAGCCCTCTTCTGCTCTCTTACCGCCTCCTCCAGAACCGCCACCAATGCAAGCAGCAACAGTCTGCAGGCTAAGAAGGAAGTCCAAGAGCTAAGTGAGGAAGGAGAGCCCAGGCTGAATGAAGCACTCTCACATGGATTGTGTATTTCAATAACCAATCAGCTACAGATCTATGGCCCTTTATCTATTATACCCCACTGTTTTACCAATGGGGGAACCCTGAGCTTGGATTCCAAGAGAAAGCACTGAGTCATGAAGGTATTGTGCAGACTGCCATTAAACATTTTATGTGACTGCACGTGTTCTACATGGGCCTGACCCAGGCCATGGTATTTTCAACGGGCTTCGATGCATGTGAAAGTTGGACACTGAATAAGGAAGACCAAAGAAGAATCGATTATTTCAATTGTGGTTCTGGAGAAGAATATTTAAGAACCACTGACTGCCAAGAGAACAAACAAATCTGCCTTGGAAGAAGTACAACCAGCATGCGACTTAGAAGCACGGATGGCGAGAGACTTTATCTCACATACTTACGGTATGTTGTCAGGAGAGACTGGTCTTCAGAGAAGGCTATCCGGCTTGGTAAAGAAGAGTGGCAGTGAAAAGGGAAAGACTGGAGGAGACAGAGTGGCGCAGGGGCTGCAACAATGGACTCAGACATCAGAATTGTGAGAATGGAGCAGGATGGGCAATGTTACCTTCTGTGGTGCACAGTCGCTATGAGTTGGAAGTGACCTGAAATCACCTAACAACAATACATGTTTTCTGGTATTTTACTATGATGGAGGTCAGGAATTCAACACTGCTTAGAATGCAAAATTAGCAACTTCATTCTACCATGCAGTCTTAGTAGTCAATATATCGTTCTCCTTTAAGGAAAAAAGAGAAAAAGGTGTCAATTAACAAAACAATTTGTATAGCTTGCTTTTTGCTACCCACTACTCCATACTACTACTTCTGTACTCTGGGTAATCTATAGCATGTTATTTATATACAGTGAGTGAACTCTCAGCTGAGTCGATTAGTAACTGAGCCCACCTACTTTCTGTAGTTAATTATACTTGTTTTGTAAGAGGCTGATCTTATTTTGAGTTTCTCCAGCAGTTCTGGTGAAGTAATGACTTCTGATATACAGTATGCTGAACATAAAGAGCCTTCCCCTTTCCTGCTCAACATATAATTGCTGCATTTGTGCATGCTGCGTATGGTGAAAATAACAATAAAAAGCTAATGAAGAAAATAAGTACTGGTTGTAATGAATTAGTAATGTTGCTAGATTTGTAGATACAGTTTATTTCTATTGTTGTAAGTTGGACTTAATCAATAGGGATATACATTTAGACCACACATGCTTTTGCTTCCAGCGGGGGTTCTACAAAGGAGACGTATCTTGAGGAAATTATCTTCAAAACTCTAATCTTTTAAAAAAATATTCTCAATAAACACTCCTCATTTTTAAGGTTCTTGTTGTACAAAAGGATAGATTTTTAAAATTGGTTGTTTTTTTACAAGTATGACATGATCTCCCTCTTCATTTTCATTATGAAATAACATGAATTAAAAACCCCCACTGCTGTCAAGTTAATTCCGAGCCACACTGACACTACTGGACAGTAGAGAACCGCCCCATAGGGCTGCCACGACTACAGTTTTTAGGGGACGGTTTGCTCCATCTTTCTCCCACGGAGCAGCTGCTAGGTCAGAACCACTGACTTTCCACCAAGCACCTAAGCACCTCCTGTGCCATCAGTAATATGAAAGGATTCTCTTCATGAAAAAATTTGAAATATTATAAAAAGAGTTAAAGTCCTCTTGGGCTAGCCCCTCATATCTAGTGCCTTTTCCAACCCTTCCTCTTGCCCACCTCCATTAGTATCAACCACGGTTAGTATCAAGGGGTGAGATTTCTTCCAGAGTCTTTTCTCTGCATTTATACATGTCATCTCTTTAAAAAAATAATAGCCAGTATGGCTGGTTTTTAATGAGACATATTTCAATACTACTTCATGTTAGAATAAACGTATTTCATGCTGAGCTCTAAATAAACAGTACCATCAGTATGTTCCTACTTAAGTCTGGTTTGTTTTGGTATTTTATTGATACGGTCAATTCCCATAGAAATGGAGTGTGCTGATTCTGTTTGGCCTGTTTAAGTGCTAGGTGAATCCTAATATGTGGAGTGAAGATGAGGATTGGTAGTTACAATTCATTGTTACTGTAATTAGAAGTCATCAAGCACTAATAAGTACCACATTAAAAGGATGAATGATGAACTGCAGTATTTGCTGCTGAGACCAAGCTCAACTCCCTAAATCTACAGATGGATAGGAGAGGGGAATGAGATACTTCTCACGGAGCTGTTCTCCTCCACTTCTCTCCTGAAGTTAGACTACGACGTTATGACAGTACATGCTTCCAAACTGCCCATCACCACTTCCTTATACCACACCAATCTGCACATATTTCCACTTAAACGGGAAAATCATATAATCAGTAAAATGATTTTCAGATATTTTCTGGATTTAACTTATACTTACTTTATCATGTATATCATTAATTTAATCTTAATCAACTGAATAATACAATGAGCTAAATGAATAACTAATTAGCACCATTGCTAAGAAAAGAAATCTCGGGCTAAGTTAAAGATCTCTCCTCAGCCAGAAGCCCTACAGATACTGAACTACAATGTCCATGACGGCTGGTTAACCAATGTGTTGACTAAGGGAACCGCAAATCAATCTACAGTCTATGTATTTACAGATTATGTGATCTTGCCAACGGGGTTAAAAGATATAATTTCAGAGACGCTAGTGCTAGTAGAAGGATAGAAGTTTTAAGTCATCTTCAGTTAAAATTTTATGGGGCCCAGTGGTCAAGTACTCTGATACCAACCAAATGGTTTCAAATCTGGTTTTAGGGGTCTATGAGTGAAACATACTTGAAAATCATTTAAACCTTGGAAAGAATAGAAACTGAGCAAAATTCCTCCTCCCATTTCTCCCACAGGTGACCACTCATGATTAACTCCGTTGTGTCTTTCGAGGCACTGTCTACACAGAGAAATGTATTGTTTCTCCACCCAAGAACCCATGGGATCAGATTATATTTCTGTACTGGCATGCTTTTCATACATTCCAGATCAGCACAGGAAGATCTCAATTCTTTTACATGATTGTTTGGTATTCCCTTGTATCCATAATAATCATAGTACAGATTGGCATAACTATGAATATATTGCTATTATATAAAGGTATTGGTAAAAATAATAATAAAGTTATTGGTAGACCTTTGGGTTGCTTCCGTGGTTGCTGCTACTGTTGCTGTGAACTGTGCTAGGAAGAACACCCCTGGAAACACATCTTTCAGAGCTTAGGTTCACATGCCCAGGCCGTTTATGCTAAATCATGCACGGATGCAAAACCAGACAGCAGCTGAATTAAAATACAATTTATAGCTATTAACAAATTGCTCTCTAAGTAGCTAGACCAATTAAAGCTCCTACTACCCAAACATTGTAGCGCCTGCTTCTGTCACACACTCTCAAACATCGGGGGATCTTTATCAATCTCAACAGGTGAAAACGTGATCTCATTTTAATTTGCCCTTTAAAATAAGGACCCGTCTTTTCCCCGGTGCACACCATTTATGTTTCTTTTCACCCAACAGCCTACTCCCATCCTCTGTCCCTGCCTCTGCTGTAGTATCTTCATCTTCCTGGTTTACAAGCTCGTCACCTGATCTGTACCTTAAAGCTTGGTCCTTTGTCTCATGGCTTGCAAATATTTCTGGTAATGTTGGCTATTGTCTTTTGACTTGCCAGGAATTTGTTCTATTGAAGAGTATTTTGTAAGTATTCAAAGATGGAATCTTTCCTTTGAGAGTCCCAGAACTTTTTAGAAAGGTCTTCTTCCCTTGTCCAAGATTAAACAATAGTATTACTTCAGTCATGATTAAATCGTCACTGACTACTGCCTGTGCCTTGGGCTCCATGCTAAACCTGGCCATCTGAACTCTGTGTAACAGTTCAAGAGCGCAAGAGCTCTCTGATCAATCAGCACTACAAAGAAAGGAGGAAGATAAGCAGTCCACAGCTGTATCCTGATTCATCGGCTCATCTGCTGCCAACAACTCACATACACTTCAGAGAAAAGCAGCTGTTTTACAAATAGAATTGGAACACTTTAGAATTGATGAAGTATCCACTGTGCGTGCCAACAGACCATGTAAGAGGAAGAAATATGGATAAGCACTGTACTTACTATGACTCAATGCTTCTTCACTCTTGCTTATTCTGTATACTCTGGGATTTTTCTGTACAGCAAACAGGTAAGAGACAGAGCAAGGTAAGCAAGAAGAGGGAGGCAACATGTCTACAAAAGAACACCTGTGTCCCATGACACTGACCTTTGATTAAATTTCTTTTTTGTTTTTTTTAATGTTTAAAAAGGCAGGCAAGTCTAAAGGCCCCATGTGCTGAAGTTCTGCTGTGGTTCTTGTGGCAGGGGTGCACTGGTGCCCCAGCCCCAGCCCCGCCCCAAACATCAGCAGCAGCTCATGCTCCCCCTCTGCTTGAGGAAACAGGCCGAGGGCAATACAAACCTAGACAAATCGAACATCTATCGGTAAAACTTCGAGCCTTTTAGCCACCAGAATGGAAGCTGCAGATGACTGGGAAGGTGAGTGATGAAAACTTAATAAAAGGAGCAATGAGTTGAAGAAAGGAAAAAAACAAACAAGGAAAACAAATTTTTGACGAGATTAAAAAAATGCACTGGATAATTAAGAAGCCACTAATACATTTACCTTCCTTTCTTTAAATGCCATGTATTTTGTTTTACATCGTAACTAGGTTAAAAAATGAAGGCTGTTTCTGGAAGGGGGCTTTGGAGTCTGATTACAGCTCACATCCTTAATTAGAGGCTGCTCGGGACATAATACGGTAAAGTCACTGTAAGTCACAGTGCGTGGTAAACTACTCGAAATGTCACATACGGTGACACGTGTGACCCAAACATTTATTTTGGCCCAGTATCCCTCTGTCAGACCGAAGGTTCCGTCATCTGGACAAAGATTTTAATGGCTCCTTCTATGAGTGTTGATGAAATATAAAGACCTCCAAGCCAAGTCCCTCTCCTTAAAGGGCGAGAAATCTAATAAAAGACTTAAGGCAGCACTAGGGTCTGGACTAACCCTGAGAGATCCGCTAGCTAGGCGCCATGCTGGTATCCGGCACAGTTCTAAGTGTTTTATATGCATTATTTTCTTTAGCATACCCAACACACCTATGAGGCACGGCCAGGTTACTTTTCTAGGCTCATCCAACTACCATGTGGCTCAAACAAGGACTTTAATCCGGGCAATCGATGACTGATATGATTATTTCTTTCCCTAATTAATCACTTAGTAGGGGACCTCAGGAAATCACTTCCCTTTTCTAAAGTGCCTTGGAGCACAAAGTGGGAAGTGTTGGCAAGAAAAGAGCAGAAATCAGAGGACCTTAAAAAAAAACTAAGCTCTGTCTCAGTGGCTCTTCAACAGCACCCCCTGGACAAAAGCTCTACCATCAGCCCAAGTTGCTGTTCTCCCACTCAGTGCTTGACTAGGCTTCAGCAACTCCGTGGTTGATTCTCGGTCTCTTGGACCTTTCCTCTTTGGGTCATCTTTGAAATAGCAGCTAATTGCATTCTACAGCAAAGGTATATTAAAGTGATGTCCCTGCTAGAAAGCCTTTTGATGACACTAAGAATAGCTCAGCAGGAGAGAAAGCACAGAACGTTTACTAAGAGTCATGACCTATTTAATGCCCAAGCACACACTAAGATTGAGCTGCTAGGGGCTGCAGGCTGTCTCCAGATTCCAAGTCCACGCTGCTGTCGCTCAGATGCACATCACCTCCCTCTCCCAGCCCTACTGTTTTCTCCAGCATTGGACCCTAATTTTTTAGGCCCTTCACAATCTGGTTTTATTTAGCTTTTAATAACCTTATTTCATCTCTACCTTACGTACATAATGAAGTTAGTTTCTCTTCTGTACCTTCCTCCTTTCATGTAATGAACAACTCTGCACTGTCTGTGAGAGGATGGTTCAGGAGGGGAAACAAGCACACACATTAAACTACCACCGTGGGGTCAATTTCAAGTCACAGCTATTCTACAGGACCGACTGGACTTGATAGCAGGGAGTTTGAGGTGTTTTTGATCTATGGTCAGAGAGAACTCACTGGAGGCTCCACCTATGCGGAAACTCAAGGGAAAGTTAAGGCTCCCGCTGCAAGCCACAGCATTTTCCGGGACCTGTCACGTACTTGCAGACCCTGTGTCGACGGTCAGACACTTCCTTCCTCTCTTTCTTCGCCTCCACGTTACTCCCCCTTACCTGCCCCTATCTGTCCCTTCCCTCCAACTGACGACCTACTAAACAATTTCAAAGCCCACTATTTCATGAAACCCAAATGATCCCCCTTTCTGTGTCTTTATCCTTTCTCTCAACCTCCTTAATTCCTCCACATTATTCTGTTCTCTCTATACTCTTGTAGCATTGTATTACTGTTGTTTGTATATTTGTATGCCCCCTGGCTTCTAAGTCATAGAGGGCAAATACTATGCATCATCAGCTTGTATCTCCAGCACCAAGCATAGGGCTAAGCGTATTCACACTCTCTCTCAATCTCTCGCACGTGTTTCATAGCAGAGCTGAGATCTCGGGGCCTCCAGAGGCTGTGACGTTCTGCAAGTAGACCACTTTCTTTTGCACTGTCTCTGGGTGGATCAAATCACCAACCTTTCAATTAGTTGAGCACTTACCAGTCTGTGCCACACAGGCATCTGCTGGAACGGTGTGAGTGCTTACTAAGTTGCTGAATGAGTGCAGAAAGGAGGGATTTGAAGTGTTCAATTTAACAAGACCCACCCCAAAAAAGTAGAAGGTCTATCTACAGACAGGGAAATCAGACAAGCAGCTATTGCTGAAGTTTAGACACGAAGTAACAAAGGTCTGAACTAGAAGAAGAAATGGACTGAAAGTGAAAATACAGAATGTTTCCTATGTGGCATGCGTAGTAACTTTTGTGTTCACAGGTTATTGGTTATTGAGTGGGAAATGAAGATGATCAAATTCATTGGCGTAACTGGTGACTGACTGGTGACAGCATTTGTACATTCATTAGGATGATGTTTGCTACGGCAACAAATAAACCCTCCACATTTAAGTGCCTCAACAAACTAGGAGCCCTAGTGACACAATAGGTTAAGCGGTAGGCTGCTAACCAAAAGGTCAATAATTCAAATCTATCAATACTTCTGCAGAAGACAGATGTAGCGATCTGGTCCCAAAGAGAGAGATGTACAGCCCTGGAACAGGAAGCAGCCCCCTCTGTCCTACAGGCTGCTGGGAGTCGGAATCAACTCAGTGGCTAACAAACGGATATGTTCCACATACAGAGTCTTTATACATGATCCGGTGGCACTCTAAGACCAATGCATGAATTTAGGCATGTTTCATCTTCAAAGGTAGCGTCCATGATCATCTGTTTCATGAGTATTGCAGATGTGCAAGATTAGGAAATGGTAATTATCACAGTCACATGGTCAAAGCCAACTGCAGGGGAGGCTGGGGAAGAGAGTTTAGTTGAGTACTCAGGAAGAAAAAATATCTGTTTGCTGAACTTTGCTTTTCTCTTACGAGAAGGTGCTGGGCTGTATCGGGAAATGAGAATTAGGCAAAATTATGTTTGTTTAAGGTCTGTCCATAACTACTGGTTTGATGAAAAGTACTTGAATCAGTCCTTGTTAAAATAACTGAGAAAATAAAACTATTAAAAAAATACATACTCCCCTGATTTCTTTAACATTAGCATTATATTACATGATGAAAGTCTTTACCTTATAATATTATATATAATATAAAGTATCTTATTTATGGGACAGGAAGTTATAAACTTACTTTCTCGGTGGTAGCTAGAGATACTTGCCAATTAGGGGAACTTTTTTTTGGACTGGTTGCCTTTGCAACCAAGGTGGGCGGCATAAAACTATGGTCTACTGTCTTGTGGAGCTAGGCTGTGGTGGATGTTGACAGTGCCAGCTTTATAAACGTGGATCTCTTGTCCATTTTTTATATGGAGCTATTGGGTTTTCATCTAAATTCTTCCTCTCTGGGCCGTTATGTAAAAAGTTCACAAGGCAGATCCCCTAGCACCAGTTATAGTCTCAGGCCAAACAAAAGTAGCCACCTCACTCACTTGTGGTCCCTTAGGTAATTTAGTCGGGTTCCATTACCTGGCATCAAAGTCAAGTTTATGAAAGAAAAACACTAACAATGTAAATCCCAATAGTTTATAGGGGAATTAAAAAGCTCCCAAATCAGTACTTCCCTCAAATGTTAAATAATTCACTGTGGCATTATAGATACAAGCCTCTGCCTCTAGCAAAAGTTACACTTGAACAATTAAAGAAGCAGAAGACAAACAAATGACTTCAGGGGTTGAGAACCAAATTAATGGCTTCTCACAGTACTACACTGTAACAAATTACTTCTTCACATTAAGAAGTATGTAAAACATCCAGGAAACACCAGTGACTTACTTGATCAAGCCTGATTACAGAAAATAGTCTCAATATAATTGAGTATTCCACAAAAGTTTTTTAAAGAACATTTTAATGTTCATAATGTGTTCCTATACTTTTGCAAAATTCTTTACAATTACATCATTTACCAAATGCATTAGGTTCCTATGGAGGAATAGAAGGAGTATAAGTATTTCTTAGAGGACAGGTAAGAAACTAGAAACAAGGTCACATCACATTACACCATGTTCATATAGACAATAACCCATGCATAGAAACACGGATACAAACTCTGTAGCAAAAAGTAGGCTTAAACTCTAACAGTATCCCCTTCTTGAGGGGATTTTATAAGTCATAATCTCGTATTGGTTTTGTCATCTGTTAAAAAAGGGATGATTCATTGATGCAACAAGTGTTTATTGATCCCTACCATATGTCAGGCAATATTTTCCAAAAGATGTTTTAGGATTATCGTTACTGTTACCATTAGGTGCCATGAAGTCAGTTCCACTCTAGCGACCCTAGGCAAAACAGAACAAAAAAAGGCCCCGTTCCTCAGCATCCCCCATTGTTCCTGTGCTTGAGCCCATTGTGCAGCCACTGGGTCAGTCCAGCTCCTTGTAGGCCTTCCTCTCTTTCACTGCCCCTCTGCTCTTACCAAGATGATGTCCCTCTCCAGGGTCTCTCCTGACCACCAGTCCAAACTAGACTGTAAGATGAAGTCTCGCCATCCTGGCCTCCCAGGATCATACAGCTTCATCGGTGTTCATGAGTGGTGGGTGTGTGGTGCCCCATGGCAGGCACATGTGATGGACCAGTAAAACAGGGACCGAATGCACAGATTGAAACCACAAGGAATACTTGGAATAGAACATGGTGCAAGGTCCCTTTCTGGGGGCTATTCATTGTAGTTTGTTATATATTTTCTCTAGGTGTTTCAACTTAATTTAGCCAAGAGTTTTACAGCACTCATGAGGTAAAGTTTTGAGCTCTAATCCAAACAGATTTGGGGGGAGGTATTAAAGATTTGCCAACTTTACATTCAGAAAAATTTCAAGACATACTTACAAGACGCATTATCTTGTGTTGACATATAAATGTAATGGCTAGCCTGATCTATAAGCATCAGGCCATGAGTGAAACAGACTTAAAAGGTGGAATGCAATACAGAGTATGGGGTACCAGCTCCACAATCAAATGGGTGCAACGGGTGGTTGTGTAATTGAGGGGTAAAATTAAAGAGACATCACACAGTAGAAGGCATATACTTGCTCCCCTCCTGGACGGCCATGACCTCAGCAGCTAGGTCCGAGCAGAGAGAGGGAGGAGGCGGGTGGTGAGGTGCATTTCCAAGCAGGACATATATACACTCTCTGGGACGTTCAAGCCCCCCTGATTACATCATAACAGGAAGGGGTTGTACAACTGGCATACATCAATCAGACGGGGACAAGCTAGGGGTGCACCCTCAATCGGAAGGGGTGGCACCAAGGGGACACATGTGACCAGATGGGCGGACCCTAGATTCAAGATGGCAGTCTAACCTTGGTCCTCCTTGAGTTGGCTCGACCTTGTCTCTGGGCTCTCCTTCAGGGAGACCATCCACCATCCTTATGAGTAGGGAGTGGACCCTGCTTAGGGTGGGACAAACTAGAGTCTGATTGCTCTAGATGGCTGATGACTCTCAGAGGTAACTTCTAAGCACCTTGCGTTGACCTTCAAGTGTACAGTCATTTACCATGTGTTGCATGCAGCATCTTAGGTTTGGCATATATTTGGGGGACAACCTGGGGGAAAACCCTTTTGCATCCCACACAAGAGAATATAGTTAGAGACTTACCTTTCCCCATTTGCCAGCTGCATGACATGGAATGTCTCGAGATGGTTGATTCTCAAGAGTAATGGAATAAGTATACTGTCAACTCAGATCTTAGAGCACTATTCTAAGCATCAAAACGGGCTGTCATAAAAATGACCAGTAACCTAAAAATCAATACACAAATGTAACCGATTCCAGAGTGAGTAAGAACTGCACAGGGTCTCAAGAGCTCACTTCTACTCGAGCCACTTGAATGGACAGCTGGTGAAAGGCCAGCCAAATTATACTGGTTGGGAGACGCGCCATTTGTGGTCTGGACAATAATCTTCCTGACGGAAAATTAGGAAAGATAACCGGATTTCATTGCTGGCAATCAACAGCCTCCTCTGAAAACTACAGAAAGGAAAACACGTTCCTGGATAAGATCACTAGGAATTAAAAAATCTTCCGATGTGGGCTAGTTTCAAAGTAGATCAACAGATCCTGTGCAGTTCTACTCACTCTGGAATCTTTTATATTTGTGTATTGATTTTTAAGTTACTGGCCATAAATCAACACTCCTAGTAAAGTTTGTGTTTTTGGAAAAATTCTTTGTCACCCATGTTTTCTGGCACAACAATTCACAAAAATGAAAATGCTCCGCATACCGAGTTCCACCTGCAGATTGTTATGTCTATACAAGCTTTTAACACAGTGCCAAGTGTACTGTCAGGATGACACGAAATTATTACCAAACTATTACTAAGAATCCTTACAGTGACTTTTAACAGAACTGAAAGGTTTAGGGTTGTTTTCATGCAGCAAAACAATGATGAATGAATACTCATGATTTATTTTTAAATGAAATGTGTAAGTTGTAAAAAATGTCCCTATTCCAAAAACTTTTGTAAAATTCTCCTAATCAGAAAGATAAATGAAATAACATATAGTGCTGAACTGGATCACTCAAGAAACGGTGCTCTCATCAGTGATACAACAGCTATCAAGATGCGTGTGTTTCAAAACCACAAACCCTGGACTACGTGGCACAGAGGTTTCTGCAGAATTACGATGGTGACAAAATTAGGGGTTGGGGATGGTAATACTGATAAACAGAAATTTTCAAATAAAAATTCATGGTGACATCTCCTAGTCTTGCATGCAGTGGACAAGAGTGCCATATTTATAACCAAGAGACTGCAAACCTGTTGCCTTTGAATTGACTGTTACTCCCGGTGAGTGACCCTGAAGGACAGAGTAGACCTACCCCCGAGGGCCTGACTGCCAAGGTGGGTTCACACCACCAGCCTTTCAGTTAGCAGCCCAGGGCTTTAGCCACAGTGCCACTTGGGCCCCTCCCAGACTTATAAGGAACAATAATACAAACAAACAAACAAATAAACTTATGAGACATTTTAATCTAGTTTGAATCAGACTGTGAGAGATATACACAGTCTGCTGGTCAATAAATGAAAACAGTCTAGAGAGCAAAACCAAAGTCAACTTTCTGCTTACCATGAATAGATCCCACTGACCATGTCATAGTTCTGACAGGAATCGTGAACGCTGCTGGGCCCGGCGGCTTTAGAAATGAGCAGCACTACCAAGCCTCTCAACTGGAGGTTATGCCGGCTGTCCTGTACAAACCCCCTGTCGACAAATGAAAGAGGGGTTAATACACTCTCACTGGGTCAGCCAGAGCAAGGTGGACAAACTGCTGCAAGTATGTCCACAGCTCTGAAAAGACCTGGGGCTCAGGAAACACAGAATTAACAATGTGGGCTTCAGGGCACAACTAGGCTGCCATGGCTGGTTTCACAAGGAAGGTCTCTTGATGATATGGCCCCCTCCTCAACCCAGTCTTCCTGATATCCAAAGCCTACTTCCCAGTAGTAACCGTTTGCTTCGATAACAAGAGAGAACTATACTTCTAAATCGCTTTGAAATGGCTGATAGCAAATGGACCACCGACTGTCCCGCTGAGTGAAGTCAGGGGGTGATAGTGCTGGAGGCCATTTCTGTGCACACAGGCAGAAGCATTTCTGTGCACACAGGTAGAAGCATTTCTGTGAACACAGGCAGAAGCATTTCTGTGCACACAGGCAGAAGCATTTCTGTGCACACAGGCAGAAGCTTTGAAAAGGAAAGAATTAAACGAAATACAAAAGATGCAACATGAATCTATCAAGACAAATAATAGAAATGAATGTTACCAGCAAAAATCTTGCCATTTCCTATTATTTATGCAATTCTTGGCAACAAGAAAGCTTTAATTTAAAATGACGTATTTCTTTTTACTATGAGGATTACAGTTTTATAGTTTCTGCTGTAACTGTGGACAGGAATACTTTCTAGGAATACCTAAAGTTTTTCAGAGTTGCAAGTGACTGTCATGTAAGAACTAAATGGTATCATAAAACAATAAAACTAAGAGCAATAGGTAATAATAAATCAATTTTTAGAGCCATGTTCATGAGCGCCGATCAAATACATTATATAATCATTGCATACACAAAATATACACAGAAAAACACTTGAAATTAGTATCATAATATTTCATTGAATCAATATCAGGAATAAAAAAACAAAAAAAATCATATCATTGTGAATGAGGGGGAGTGTGGAGTAGGGACCCAAAGCCCATTTGTAGGCTACTGGACATCTCTTTACAGAAGAGTCACAGGGAAGAGACCAGCCAGTCAGGTTGTGATGTAGCAATGATGAAACACAACTTTCCTCTAGTTCTTTAATGCTACCTCCCCCCGACTATCATGATCCTAATTCTACTTTGCACATCTGGCTGGACCAGAGGATGCACACTGGTACAGATAAGAGCTGGAAACACAGGGAATCCAGGACAGATAAACCCCTCAAGACCAATAATGCGAGTAGTGATACCAGGAGGGGAAAGGAAGATGGGGGAGAAAGGGGAACCGATCACAAAGATCTACATATAACTCCCTCCCTTGGGGATGAACATCAGAAAAGTGGGTGAAGGAAGACGTCGGACAGTGTAAGACATGACAAAATAATAAAAATTTATAAATTATCAAGGGTTCATGAGGGAGGGGACGCGGGGAGGGAGCAGAAAAATGAGGAGCTGATACCAAGGATTCAAGTAGAGAAAATGTTTTGAGAATGATGGCAACAAGTGTACAAATGTGGTTGACACAGTGGGTATGTATGATGGTGGTAAGAGCTGTACGAAGTTAAAAATGTTAAAACAACAATAAGAAGGCCTTTGTTACCCCTTAGTAGTTTCAAAATAAGACAGCTCTTCGGTCTCTCTTCAAAGTCAGAGTTATAGCTCCTTCTCTACTCCTCTGTTCTCGACTGAGTAAGTGATCTTCAGCAAGCTAGACGTGCTAGTGGTGCTGCAGAAAGGCGCTCTGGTACACTAAGAAAAGGGGCCGAAGGTAATCAAGCTACATCACAATAGGAGCAAGGGCTCTCGTGAGAAATTGCCAAAGCTCTTTACCGTCGTGTAACAAGACATCCAAACCCGACAGAACTGAATTGTAGGGAAGCACCCTGTTTTAGAACACGAAAATGTAAAACGTGAACTTTTTGTAAACTTGTTGCTTGGAAATACAAAATTTAACTTATGCCACCAGCTCCTATGCATACTATGGTGACTCTTCATTCTTCTTTTTTTTTTTGGTAGTGGTGGTGATGCTTTCCTTCTTTTAAGCTAATACTCAAGGGCCAAACTGGCTCTTAATTATAGAAAAGAAAAAGAAAAAGTGTGTGTGTGTGTGTGTGTGTGTGTGTGAGAGAGAGAGAGAGAGAGAGAGAGAGAGAGAGAGAGAGAGAGAGAGAGAGAGAGAGAGAGAGAGAGAGACAGAGAGAGAGAGAGAGACAGAGAGAAAGAGAGAGAGAAAGTTAGTTCAAGGAGAAACAAGCTAAGGATGAAGACTAACGAGAGAGAGGGAGAGATTGAGGAGAGAGAGAGAGTTAGTTAGCTCAAGGGGACACAAGTTAAGGATGAAGACTAACGAGAGAGAGAGAAAGAGAGAGGGGGGGGGGAGAGAGAGAAAAGAGAGAGAGGAGAGAGAGAGAGTTAGTTAGCTCAAGGGGACACAAGTTAAGGATGAAGACTAACGACAGGACACGCTCCAAGAAGGGTGCCTAGAGACAAGTCTGACCAAGGCGCATTAATGAAGTGGTTCCAGCACTAGTCTCAGTCTGGACAACTTTCTCCTCAAACTTCTCAGACAAAGGGCCTTTCACAAGAGTCCAAAAAATAACAACCACATGGTATTAGTAATAGAAGTGCTTTCTGCCACAGACTGTTAAAAGCATTTTATAAATTATAACTAAGTTAACTCATAGCAACCCTAAGAAGACGGTACCGCAGTTATGCTGACTTTCTAAATGAAGAGACCGAGGCAAACAGAGAAATATCAACTTATCCAACATCCCACAGCTGGTAAGTGGCAGAGACTTGGTAGAGGCAAGATTGGAATCCAGGCCAATTGGCTCGAGAATCGACTTAAACTCAAACCATTATGCTACAGTGACTGTCCATCTACTTCAGCTAATGTACAAAAATCATTCGCTAGGTCAAAGAAGAGGAGTGCAGCCACTCGCTAGCAATGACTGTGAAGCTGCCAGCGCCTCTGCTCGGAAAGGGTATCCGCATGAATAGAAAGAAGGCAACCTGACCACGGGATGTAACACCGTGGGTCACATGGCAGGTGACCAGTGAATGGGTAATCTCCCAGTGATGGTTTACTTTTTTAATATTAATAAATCATTTTATTGGGGACTCTTACAGCTCTTATAACAATCCATACATCAATTGTATCAAGCACATTTGTACACGTATTGCCATCATCATTTCCCAAACATTGTCTTTCTACTTGAGCCCTTCGTATCAGGCTCCTCTTTTCCCCCCTCCTTCCCTGACCCTCCCACCCTCGTGAATCCTTGACAATTTATAAATTATTTTTATATTTTATACCACCTGCTCTATCCCTTCACCCATGTTTCTGTTGTTCATCCTCCTGACTTTATCACTGCAATTGGTTCCCCCCCTTTCCCCCTTCTCCCCTATCCTCATGATATAACTACTCTCATTATTGGTGCTGAGGGGTTTATCTGTCCTGGATTCCATGTGTCAAGAGCTCTTATCTATACCAGTGTACATGCTCTGGTCTAGTAGGATTTGTGAGGTAGAACTGGGGTCATGATGGGGGGGAGGGCGGGGAGGAAGGAAGCATTAAAGAATTTGAGGAATGTTGCATTTTGTCACATTGGCTGGCTCCTTCCTTCCTTGTGACCCTTTTGTGAGGGGATATCCAATTGTCTACAGAAGGTAATTAGGTCTCCATTCCAACCCTCCTTGCTTGTATCCAAATGGTTATTTGTTTTCAGTCTTCTGATGCCTGATTCCTGATCACGTTGACACCGTGTGATCACACAGGCTAGTGTGCTTCTTCCATGAGGGCTTTGTTGCTTCCCTGCTAGATGGCTGTTTGTTTAGCTTCAAGCCTTTAAGACCCCACACACTATATCTTTTGATAGCTGGGCATTATCAGCTTGCTTCACCACATTTGCTTATGCACCCGCTTTGTCTTCAGCAATCCTGTTGGGAAGGTGAGCATCATGGAATGTCAGTTTAATAGAACAAAGTGTTCTTGCATTGAGGGAGTACATGCGTAGAGGCCCAATGTCCATCTGCTACCTTAATACTAACCCTATCAATATATAGCCAGGCACCATCAGCTTTCTTCACCACCTTAGTTTATGTACCCATCAGGGACCGTGTCAGAAAGGTGAGCATCACAGAATGCCAGGTTATTAGAACAAAGTGTTCTTGAATTGAGGGAGGACTTGAGTAGAGGCCCAATATCCGTCTGCTACCTTAATATTTAACCTATAAATATATGTACATAGACCTATATCTCTATCATTATATATTAATAGATTTACATATGCACATGCCTATGTTTATACCTCGATAAATGTCTTTTGCCTCCTAGTTCTTTCCTCTATTTTCTTTTACTTTCCTCCTGCCCAACTATCATGTTCGACATTCATTCAGCTACAGTGCACTTGATCGAACCTCACCAGGCGTAACTGTTTACCATTTCTTTAAATTCACTTCATTAATACCCTTTAAAATGAAAAAGAAAAAAAAGAGGCAGCACTGACATACACTGACTATGTCCACAGCTCAACAATTAGCTTACACCCAAGGAGAACCAGAGATTTTGCGTGAGCATAGAAAGTCTCTAGGACTCTAACGAGACAGAAATGATGTTTTACATAGTTCAGGCCATGCTTCCCCTGGAGCACTCTGACTTGTTCTTATGACCTACCTCATAGAGGGATACTGACCAGCTGGGGCCTGTCCAGAAGATACCCACCAGTCCACATAGGTGAGGTCTCCTGAACAATCGGGGTCAAAACAAAACCAGAAATTCTGCAGAGGCTAGCTCTGAGCGTGGTCAAGAGGGTGTTCTCACACTTACGCAGTCCAAAAAGCCGTGTATCAGGCACAGTGCTCCAGACGATGGAGGATACAGCAGTGAACATGGGTGAGGTATAGTGTCCCTTCCTATGTGTGATACAAACCCCAAACCCAAGAGCCACCTCCACGAAGTTTATTCCAACTACGTGACTCTATAGGACAGGGTAGAACTGCTGCCTAGGGTTTGCCAGGCTGTAAGTATTTCTGAGATCACATAGCTCAGCTTTCTCCCATAGAGAGCTGGTGGGTTTGAACTGCCCAGGATGGCGATCAAGAAGGGAGTAATAAGAGTCGAGCTACAGAGTAAAACTGTTACCCTGGGCCTGATACTGTTACCAACGTGCAGAGGCATGTTGGGTGCAGGGGGAAGAAGAGGAAAGAGGAGTGAGGATGAGCCTTGTCTAAAAGTCTAGGTGGAAGCTAATGAGGGCCTGCATTAGGGTGGTGGCAGCAGAGATGAAGAAGAAAAATTGAAAGATGTGAGCAGCCTCGAGGTAGAACAGGCTAGACTGGCCAACACCTGAGGGAGACATGGGGAGAGTGGTAGACAAACAGGGCTGCCTTTGAGATTCAAGCCTGACTGGCAGGAGGGGCGCTGTTGCCATGAGCAGGATTGGAAAGAGGTAGGAGTTAATGGAGAATTCATGAGCTCCGTGTTGGACTGTGAGGAGGACTTCCAGATGGAGGTGCCCAGCAGGCATCTGGCAAGCTGTGAATACAGATTTGGGAAGCATCCTCGGAGAGGTGATGGCTGATGTACTAGGAATTGATAGATGACTTTTTGAGGAAAGAGAAAGTAGGAGAATAATAAAAACAAAAAACCAAATTCTCCGCCATCAAGTCAATTCCTACTCATGGAGGCTCTATAGGACAGAGCAGAACTGCCTCTGTGGCTTTCCAAGGGTATAAATAAATCTCCACAGGAACGGAGAGTCTACTTTCTCTCTTGGAGCAGCTAGTGGGTTCAAACTGCCAGCCTGTGGTTAGCAGCCCAGCTGTTCAAGTGCCAAAGCCCAGGCGTGTGCAGGCTGTGTGGCCTTGTTACTTAGTGATCTGTCCACAAGACCTTTCTCACAAAGCTATGGGAACAGTCAGGGCATTCAGACTGAGTCATGTCTGGATGCCCTGCGTCCAGCTAAAAAAGGGACACTCCATAAATCTAAAAACAAAACTAAACAAAATACAACACGAGCTCCAATGTTCATTGAAGCACTATTCACAACAGCCTAAAGGTAAGACATGAAAAAATAATAATAATTTATAAATTATCAAGGGTTCATGAGGGAGGGAGAGTGAAGAGGGAGGGGAAAAATGAGGAGCTGATACTAAGGGCTCAAGTAGATAGAAAGAAAATGTTTTGAATGATTATGGCAACATATGTACAAATGTGGTTGACACAGTGGATATGTGTATGGATTTTGTATGAGCCCAATAAAATGATTTAAAAAACAAACAAAAATCATCAAGTATTAACCAATTCTTTTTGGTACAGCGACTCTTTAAGCCTTCCTTCTTTTGGTGTTTCCTGAATCCTTGAAGATTGTGCACAGCGTCCTTCAATATTACAAGTCGAGGCTTAAATTTGTCTCCAGATCTTTTTTTTTCCACCTTTCTTTCTTTTTTTTTTTTTTTTAACAATTTATTGGGGCTCATACAATTCTTATCACAGTTCATACTTAGCTTGAGAAATGCCAGGGACGTTCTCTTTCGGTTTTTCAACTGCAGGACGTTGCACATTTCATTGTAATGTTTTTGTTTGTTTTCTCAAATGGCCCTTTGAAACTTTCTATTCAGCTTTTTTTATTTTACCATATCTACTGTCTACTCTATGTTCAAGAGCAAATTTCAGAGTCTCTTCTGATATTCATTCTACCTGTTCTTTCTGTCCTGTCTTTTAAATGACCTTTATCTTATTGTGTGAAGTTCTTGATGTCATTCCACAACTCGTCTAGTCTTTGGTCATTAGTATTCACAGTGTCAAAACTGTCTTGAGGTGATCTCTATATTAAAGTCAGTTGTACTCAATGTTGTACGTTGGCTTTCATGGGCTTGTTTTAATTTTCTCAGCATCAACTTGAACTTGCATATTAGCAGCAGCCCTGACTAATGATACTGAATTTCTCCATGAGCTCTTTCCTCAAATGAAGTCAAGTTCATTCCTGTGTATTCCATCCAGTAAGTCACCAATATATGTTGTTGAAAAAAATGTGTTTTCAGTGAATAAGTCATTAGTCTTGTAAAGTTTAGTTATGTGAGATATGGAGTCATTTCTACTACCAAGATTATATTTTTTCTGCTATCGATCCTTGTTTCCAACTTTTGCATTGTAATCGCCAGTAATTATCACTGCATCTTGATTGCAAGTTTGATCCAATTCAGGTTGGGAGGTTGGTAAAAATCTTCAATTTCCTAAGTTTTGACATTTGTGGGTGTTCAAATGTGTACATTTGAATAATACCTGTATCGACTGGTCTTCCTTGTAGGGTTATGGATATCATCCTACCGCGACACTGTTGTATTTCAAGAGATCTTGAAAGTTCCCTTTGGAGGATACTGTGCTAGTCACCTAATCTGGTGTCAATTTGAGAGGATTATGAGTGAAGGGGTGGAGTCTAGTCTGTCAATCGGATCATCGCCAATGAGGCTTCTGTGTAGGCATGGTCTTCTCCTAAGAATTCTGGGAAATCTAGTATTCCCTTCTTGGAGGTGGGAGACTCTCTGACACTCCCTGGGAGACATGGCAGCTGACAAGACATGGACCCACCCTGATGCCGAGGCCCCTGCCAGTGCTGAGATGTTTCCAATGCCACTGGAACCAAAGACTTTCTACCCACTGGCCTGTGATCTTCTACATTTCGCATCATTGCATGTGTTTCGTGAGTCTGAAGAGGACTTTATAGATTGGTATCGGACATATGGACTAATATCGAACTTATGAACTTGAGCTGGACTGGGCTGGGATGTTTCCTCAATGTTCAATTGCTCTTATATATAAATCTCTTTCTTATACACATATGTGTGTCCATGGATTTGTTTCTCTAGTCTACCCAGACTAACACATTATGGTACTGAGAGTGGGGTTTGAACCCACGCGGGCACTAGCCCATTGGAGATACGAATGTGAAGCCATTCCTCTTTAATATGCCATTCCCAGCATAGTAAACCACTAGCTTTGGATGATTCAAAATGACCAACACCACTCCTTTTCAGCTCATGAATGCCTAGGATATCAAACTGTGGATTCCACTTATTTTTGACATCTTCTAATTATCCTAGGCTCGTATTTCATACTTTAATTACTAATCGATATTTCCACTGTTTCCTCTCATTTTGAGTTGGACCACAGGCGCAAATGCAGGGGTAGCAAGCTCTGCTCCCATCCATGCCCTTAAGGCCGACTCCACTTTCAGGAGGCAGCTCTTCCTCAGGTGTATTGTGAGCACCTTCCAACCTGAGGGCGCATCTCTTGGCACTGTATCAGATAAGGTTCTGCTGCCATGCATAAGGTTTGGTGGCTACTTTTTCAGAAGTGGACTGCCTCTCTTTCTTTCCTAGTCTTAGTCTCGAAGCTCTGCTGAGACCTGTCCACCAGGGTGACCTTGTTGACATTTAAAACAGTGATGGCAGTTTCCAGCACTAGAGCAACATATAAGCTGCGACAGACACCAAACCATGGCAACCAGATACATCCTCCCTCAAACAGGTCTATTACTATTCCTAACTTTTTGCATCTCTCCTGTTAGCCATTTGCCATATCAACCACTCAGTTTGGTAGACTCTTCCTAAACCATATTGAATTCTTTAAAAATGGAAGTCACACACTAATTTAAAATCAGGAATGGTATGCATCGACGTTGTATCCTCTCACCATACTTATTCATTCTATATGCTGAGCAAATCATCAGGATTAGAAGAAATCTTTCAATATGCTGATGACAAAACCTTGCTTGCTGAAAGTGAGAAGGACTTGAAGCGCCTGCTGAGGAAGATCAAGGACTGCAGCCTGCAGCATGGATTGCAACTCAATGTGAAGAAGTCCCAAGGCCCCACAAGTGGACCAATAAGTAACATCATGATAAATGGAGAAAAGACCAAGTTGTCAAGGATTTCATCTTGCTTGGATCTACAAACGGTGCTCATGGAAGCAGCAGTCAAAAGATTAAACGACACATTCCACTGGGTAAATTTGCTGTACAAGACCTCTACAAGAAGGCTACTTTGAGGACTAAGGTGTGCCTGACACAAGTCACTGTGATTTTGGTAGCCTCATTTGCATGCGAACATTGGACACTGAATAAGGAAGACTGAAGAAGAACAGATCCATGGGAAGTTATGGTGCTGATGAAGAATATTGAAAATATCACGAACCATCAAAGAAACCAACAAATCGGTCTTGGAATAAGTACAGGCCGGAATACTCCCTAGAGGCTCCCATTCTTTGGACATGTCATCAGGAGAGGCCAGTCCCTGGAGAAAGATATCAGGCCTGGTAACGTAGGGGCCAGTAAAATAAAGGAAGGCCCTCCTCAGGAAGGACTGACACCATTGGCTAAACCATAAGAACAACTGTGAGGGTGTCAGAGGGCCGGCAGTATTTTGTTCTGTTGTGCATATAGGGTCACTGTGAGTCGGAACCAACTAGATGACACCTAGCACCACCATCAACGCAGAAGAAAAACTCTACCACATTCTAAGTTGCATGCTGAAATTTCTTTTACTGCCATCTTGAAAGGCTACAATGTATAAAGAAATTGTGTCTCTTAAAAGAAACTATTCCACAAGATTTAGATAGAAAGAAAACAACAAATTGGAGTGTTTCTGTGCTTTGCTTGTTCATTGTGGAGAACTGACAGAACTTGCTGCCGCATCGGTGTGTGTGAAGAGAGAAGGCTGGCCTCACTGTGAACAGAAGGCGGAGGCTCTTCCAGATGGAGAGCTGAGATGGGATGGCAGAATTGGAACAGGGGTAGAAACTCGAGATTTGTACTTAGAGTTCAACAGTTTAACTTATGTTCATTCTCCAAATCACTATTTTGAAGTGTAGAGTGCGGTATGAAGGAAATATTACCATTCACTAGAGATCATCATTATATAGAGTAGAACTGCCCCTGTGGGTGATTTCGAACTGCTGATCTTGCAGTTAGCAGTCCAATACGTAACCCAGTAGGCCACCGGGGCTTCTCTGAGTAAACTCAAGGCACCCCAAGTAGAATTTACTGGGTTAGAATCAGCACAATCCACATCCCCTGAGAAGATAAACTCCCTCTAAGGCAAGAACTAAAGACACAGAGTTTATTTTACTGCCTTATCTCACTTCTAGTACATCCAATGCTGACAAAATCATACGCAAAAAGAAACCAGAGAAGACGGGTGTCAAACGCTAATCTACAAGAGGTAGACTATTCAATTCCTAATGACACTTCAGCAGCCCGGGACCCCTACTCAAATGAAAAGCAACAATAAGAAATAAGAAACAAATAGAAAAAATAACATTTTACATCCAGGTAATAACAAAGGATTAACTACATGCGCATGTCAAGGAACCACCGAAATGCCCTGACGTTGTCTAGATGCAGCCTGCGAAACTGATTTCATGACTCACTAATGAGTTGCAACCTTCAGTTGTCTGAAATGCAGTATGATATATTAAGTTGAAAGAACTGGAATCATACTGTACAACTAATTAAATTTGAAAAGAATTGTCCCTACTTAGGAAAAGAAAACATGCCCATCCACTAGAACAAATTCAGTGTGGCAACCAACCAAAACTCTATTGCTGTCAAGGCATTAAAAACATGTAATGACACGAGAAAATATTTAAAATGTTACATGAAAAGCTAGAATAGAAAAACTGTATTTACAATGTGATCACAGTTATGCCTGGATATATGCACCTATCTATGTACATAAACAGGCTAGGGATAAAAATTAGAAATAAATGTGAGAAAACGTTAACATTTTTCATCTAGGAGTCAGCATACAGGTGTTCGTTATACAGGCTGCTCTTAGGGTTTTCTGAATGTTTGAAATGATCTGTTTTAAAAGATGAAAAACATAGAAAGAAAATATTTGAAAATGTTAATAAGCGTTAATCTTGAACTTATAGATTAAGGGTGACTTTCGGTATTTTCTAAGTTGCATACAAGATCATGGATATTTTCTAAAAAATTCTGAAGGAAAAACCCCACTATTTAAGAAAATAACAGAATTTTAAGGTAGGTGGTACACTACATTATACGGGTGTTTCTTATTCGAAGGAAAAATTTTAACACACATTAAAGAACACCAGGTCTGAAGTATGTTGGGTACCTTTTTAGGTTCTCATGTCACCTTTCATTTCTCTAGGATTCAGACACAAGGCCATAGTTTAAATGGTATCAGAGAAGCAATGTTAAAATATATATATAATTAGCAATTCCATGACAGTAATATTATTCAGATGTAAACGAAAAAAATTAACACTCATGAAAATTGTCTTAAAGCACTATAATTTCATGGAGACTAAAAATAAGCTTACATGTCACAGATTTTATATAAAATTAGCAGAAGGACTGGAGGCTAATTTCCATTGACAAAATGACCCAAACTGTATTATTATTGCTATATCTATCCTGAGATGAAACCATCCTAGACATGAAACAACTTTAAGGCCTGAGGTGACCAGCCTTTAGATTCCGGGAGCTGTAGCAGCCACTGACATGGCTCGAGGGCCACATGCACATCCCACCAGCATTAAATCCCCCAGGGAGAGCAGGGCCAAGGAACCGCCTCACCAAAGCCTTCCAGGAATTGCAATTAGGGCTGATGGGCATGTGGCAGAAGACAGATGCCTGGGAAAAGAGAAGGAAGAAAGAGTAGAATGGGGGTCGGGAGCAGCGGCTGTTGAGCAGCGGGCAATCATGGCAAGAGCTTTTCAGAAAGGGCTGCTGACCACCACTTATTCACTGAAGCATAAGATAACGACACCTGGATCCAGCCCGCAGCAAGGTGTAGGCTGGCCATCCTGGAATTAAATACACCATTAGGAAAAGAAGAAGAAAACAAACAAACAGATTCGCCCACTCAAATGATAAGGGAAGATAGTATTTTAAAATGCGCGTGAAGTAAAATAGAGCCAATGAAACACAATAGCCTTGCTATCCTAAAAACGATTAAAATGATCTTTGCAACTAATTTTAACGAACAGAACCATTTTGTTCTCTATTTAAAATTTAAGTTCATGTGGAAGCAAAGGGGTAGGGAATGGAGTGTTGGGATCCAGGCATCATGACACTACACAGACACCCGAGACTCCACCACCACTCAAGCAGTGATGTTGGCTAAGAAAGAGCTAATGTCTGAGCGCAGACTGTCTCAGGGCTCCCTGAATGCTCACTGCTTTTCCCAATGTGCAGCCCCGATTTCCACACTCTGCCACTCAAATGCGAACCAAGTCCTCTCAGATGAATCTCCTGTGCTTCCCATGGCTTTATTCAGCTAGTACGAAGCCACATTTTTTTTATCAGAAAGATTGTCTCGAGGTAAGGAATGAATAGTTAGCATGGGTCCTATTAGCTAAGGAAGGTTGTTCAATTGTGTAAAATTCAGAATATCTATGTTAGAAAACGTTGGAAAAGACAAAAGGTAGAAAAGGTCATTTTAGTGGCATTTGCTAAACGTACTATTAAGAGGCTACAGCCAAATGTTGAAGATACAAGAGCAGATGGGAGAACTCAGTAAAGAATAAGCAAACTGGGCAAAAATGATGAAATATTTTACTAGGGGAAAAAATAGGGCAAATTGGAGGGGGTGAATTTTAGCAGGAAAAATACGTCTAAAAAATGAAACAGAAGAACAGCCAAAGCCTACAGGATGCTTCAGAAATACAAAAATTTCAGGAAAATCGCACTATTTTTCTAAAATCCACATTGAATCCAAGGCACAGGAGACAGGTCTAGAGGAATTAGAAGTGCCAGACCGAGGGGCAGGGCCCAGGCTTCCGTCATCATCTTGCCTAGTTCCTACCAGAGAAAAAGTCCCCTGATCGGCTGACTTAGGTCAAACCCACCGGCTTAGCTGTCATAATCACGAATAGTGCCACCACTTAACCTCTAGATCGTATAGCTATTTACTGGCAAACACAGTAGTAACATCTCTCAGATTATGTATACAAGAGGCAAATATGATTGGTTCTCTTGAAGTTTCATTTGCACGGTACCTAGTGAATGTAGGTTAATTCATGTGAACAAATGTTTTGCTGGTGCTAGTCAGTGTCAGGTTGGACCTGCCTCGTGGTGACCCCATGGATAATGGAAGACCATCCCCAAAATTAGGTTGGGGGTCCCACATTGTGGTCAGTGGTGTTTTCATTGGCTAATTTTCTGAAGATGACCAGGCATTTCTTCCTCGTCTGTCTTAGTCTGGAAGCGCCACTGGACTCTGTCCAGGCAACACAAAAGGCTCAAGTGAGTGACATATAGTAGCTGTGTATAAGGTGCACTGACTGGGGGTCAAATTCGAGTGGCCTGCATAACAGTTGCTCTAGCCAACCTGAGTCTTAGGGATGGCACCACTTGCTCTCCTCTACTATGCCTGGGAAGAACCCTCCATTTTCCAGATTGCTACTGAGCCTCCTGGGGCACACTGTCTCATCTCCCATGGCATTGCTACCTGCCAGCTCCACTAGCCTGACAACCATCCTAGGTAGGCCTCCTGGTGCAGGTGGGGGACACTGAAGCTAATTGAGAACGTTTATTTTCTCCATATCAACTATTCTCATCTGAGAGACCTGTATTTATTGATTTGGGTCATTGTTTGTCTCTCCTGACTAAAATGCCAGCGTTCTACATAAAGCACACGAGTCAGAAGCGACCGGTGGCAGTGGGCTTGGTTTGGGTTGATGGCATCTTTACATGTTCACGACTGCGTCTCCCATGTTTAGAACGATACTGGCACACAACAGACATTCAAGAAGCAGATACTGTGAGAGCACTAGGAACGGAGCCAGCCCGAGAGCAGCGTCAGCATGGGGAGGGCCTGGGGTCAGTGCAAGCTGCCTCCAGGGCCATCCTCCGGGAGAATGAAAATACAGGCTGGGAAAAGGCACACTGGCTTAGAATTAGGACTTCAGAAGGGTCTCGTAAATCGAAGCTGTGCAAATACTTTTAGTTTATTTCTCCTACGCCTTTCTTGAGTTTTCTGGGCGTCAGGTCTCATGTGTTAGGAGCGGAACAAGAGCAGATAGAGGGGTGCGGTCTCCTCATTGGCAAATTCAACCAGACTCTCGGGCAGAGGTGAGCGGGGCTTTGGGGCCCATGACACGCTGAGCCACCCACGGGAAACCTAACTAGCTCCTGTGCACCTCGCCTGAGAAAGGGCCGCGCCGCTCCAAAGGCCGGTTTATCAAAAAGGGGCGTCGGAGCGGCCGGGCTACAGGACGGGCCTGCGCAGGCCCAGCGGGCCGCACCTGGCTCCGACGGGGGGTTCTCTGAGATCGCCCGCACGCGTGTCAGACGGGCAGCAGCGCGTGTTTTCCTTCCTCCTTTTGGAACGCCGAGGGTCCTTTTTCTCTTTCTGAAACAGCGCAGCCTTTTATTTTCTCCACACAAGTAGCCTATTGAGGGGCTACTTCGTTTTCAAAGATCACGTATATTTGACTGTTTTATTTCTAGGAATGTACTAAAATAAGACAGGAAATCTATATTTGGAGATTTTCCCTTCCTATGCTAATAGCTGTAGTTTGTCCTAATTAATACAGAAATGATCCATTTCTAAGTGGTATCAAATTGAGTAAAAGACAGCAGTATAAGTAGGAAGTACTAGAAAATGTAGAAAACGCGGGTCATTAGGTCTCACCTCATTAGGATGCCATTTCTCCCCGTTTTCCTTCCTGAAAAATTGCTGGGTATAAGCTGAAAATGATACCCTTTATTTCACTAGAAAAAAGGGAAAAAGGCAAGAGGAGCTAAGTCATGGATCTGCTACTCCCTCACCCTCAGCCACGCCCCAGATGGGACACTAGCTCATATGGACACCTGTCTACTATCTGTGTGACTGACATTTTTAGGGTAAGAGGATGGGCCAATGGGGCACAGGGAGCAAGACCACAGTTCACAGCACATACTCTGGATCATGTCATTTACACGCACTCCCTAACACGAAGAAGTAAATACTATAGTTATCTCCTTTCTACAGGTAAGAAAGAAAGCTGGGTTTGAGCTACGTAACTTTCTCGTCTGCGGTCAAATAGTAATGGAGACTGCCTGGATTCAAACTCAGAACTTTGGAAAGCCTCCATCTTCGTTACTGGTTGGTTGTTGAACTTCTCTGATTCCCAGGGGCAAATAACATTTCTGAACATGAGAGAGCCGATGAAATGTATGATAACCACCACAACAAATGCAGACTAGGTGTTGTTTCTTATGATTACAAGGTCTTTATCTAGCTCTATTTAAAAGTGTTGAAACTCTATAATTACCCAAATTAAAAAACAAAACCTCAAGCACTTTATAGCCACATTTAATTCAATGTGTTAGTACAATGCTTGATTCACATTTCTCAATTGAAACATTCCCATCAAAACAAAGATCACTTTATCATTACATACAAGCTAGAAGTCTGGGATTCTAAATGCTGTTAACTAGTACACTTTCGACCCTTTTATTCTAAATAATAATAATAAATCCCCATTTCAAAATCATCTCTAATACCTATTGCAGGTACTATTCTCAGTGTTTAATATGTATCGCTTCATTGGAGTCTTACACCAGCTTGTACGGGACCACAGTTCTTCTACTTTTACTGATGAGGAAACTGGGGCACCACTACTAAGTAGTGGCGGCAGGATTCTAATCCAGGTCCGAGGACTCCAGAGACCAGACACCTCCTCCAGGCCTTTGAAAAAGCATGGTTTCAAAGTCATACAAGGTTGCAAGTATGGAAGAAACCATTTTTCTTCCCTAAATGACTGAAGAATAATTTGTTGATGTGATGCCCCATAACCCTGAAATACATCTTCCAAACTAGGGCATTTTTCTGAATAATCACAATACAACCATCAAAATCATGAAATTTAACTGTAATGATTCATAATCATCTATCTGCTTTTCAGGGTCCATTAAACAACAACTGCCGATTATCCCAAAAAGGTCCTTTGATGGCGATAGGTTCTAACTCAGGATTACAAATTGTAATCGGTTGCTTTGTCATCGGCTTCTGTTAATATGGAACAGTTCCTAGTATTCCCTTGCCTTTCCCAATCTCGACAATTCTGAAGATTATAGACTAGTTAATTTATGGAAGCTCTTTCAGTGATGGTTTATCTGATGTTTCTTAATTTCAATTTGTCCCATGATTTCAGATTTTCACTTTTACCATTTGTCACCACAACTAGGCTTCCCCAGGGTAAAGGTATACTTTCCCCTTCATAATTAATGTTTTGTGGAGAGGCATTCTGAAGCCATATAAATATCCTATTTTCCCCACGTATGAGTAGGCTAGCTGTTGGTGGGTATTTACAATTAATTGCCCTTAAGCAAACATGGTATCATGAGCTGAATAAAAGAAAACACTTTTTAAAAGATTAATTGGAAAGATGAAAATGTTTTACAGAGACTTAAGCATTCAATTATGTCTCTCCAAATAATGTGTGATCAATCCGAACTTCTATGCCTGTGGTCCTAACACCATTTTGGAATGCACTGTCTTCATGATAGTAATGAGGAACGAGGCTGGATAACAAAGTTTTAACATTTGAGATAGTCATTACCCTGTTACTGAAAAACAACTGCACATCTCATAAAAATGGTAGCGATCACAATGCTGTATTTTTTTAATAGTGGCCTTGAAAAAGATGATCTAAAATAAGATGCATCTTGAACTGAGCAAAGAGGAAAAGAAGCTAGGAATGAGATGACAATTAATTTAAATCGAGGGAAATAAATGTTTTTTTAATTTAATAAATCATTTTATTGGGGCTCATACAACTCTTATCACAATTCATACATACATCAATTGAGTAAAGCACCCTTATACATTCGTTGCCCTCATCATTCTCAAAATTCGCCTTCCACTTGGGTTCCTGGAATCAGCTCGTTTTCCTTTTTTTCCCTCCCCTTCCCTCGTCGACCCCCCATGAACCCTTAATAGTTTATAAATAATTATTTTATCTTATCTTACACTGCCTGGCGTCTCCCCTCACCCACCTTCCCACTGCCCATCTCCCAGAGAGGAGGTTACACATAGATCCCCAAGATCGGTTCTCCCTTTCTACACCCCCTTCCCTCTCGGTGTCGCCACTCTCACCGCTGGTCCTGAGGGTTCATCCGTCCTAGATTCCCTGTGTTTTCAGATCCCTAGTGCACCGCTGTACATCCTCTGGTCTAACCAGGTCCGCAAGGTAGAATTGGGGTCATGATAATTGGGGGAGGAGGAAGTGTTCAGGAACTAGAGGAAGGTTTTGAGTTTCATTGTTGCTACACTGAACCCTGAGTGACCCATCTCCTCCCCACTCCCCCTCTGCAAGGGATGGCAAATAAATGTTTTATTACATAAACTGTTAGAACTAAAACTAACAAAAGTCAAAGCAATTACACTCTACAAAATGCCAATACAATTCTGAACACTTAACATTTGAGGAAAATGATAAAAAGGCAAAAGTATTTCCTTCTGATCACATTTGTCCCAAGCCCAAGGAAATCAACATTTTTGTCCCACAGTGTAGGCAATGGTTTCCTCTGGTAAAAAGTTCTCCTGTGGTTATATGAGCCAGACTTTGAGTAGGTGACTCTGTGGTCAGTAGTTTCAGGATATTGGGTTTTGCTGTGACGGCAGCACACACCAATGACACCTAGAAACTCGCAACGTAACAACAGATTTGTTAGGCCTCTGAAATCATATTTAGCTGTTTAGCCTCCCTGGTGGTCTAATTATGTCAGCAATTTTGTACCCAAAGTGGTACACTGTTTTGCATAAAATTTGTTGTTTTATAATGTAGGCCTGTAATTCTTAAGAAATCACTCATTTTAATCTCTCTAGTAGACATTCAGGTATGATAAACTTTAATACACAGTTAACATGCACCCTGAGCCACACTTGGGATTACCGCCCGGGAGGTTTGAATATATTCCTCACCTTCAAAGAGTGGTAGCTGAAGTCACGTCTGGTAAATAGTTCTGCCTTTGACAGAGCTGTGCATATTGTCCACGAGCTCAAACCTGATCTTTATCATCACTGCCTCTAGATCCTCTAGTGCCCCATTAATCTAGTCCTATAATACGATATACAGACTGTCTACGCTACTGTCGACAGTGGAAGCTACAGCTAAAATCGCAGTGTCGTTTTTTACATAATTATTTAAGTACATTCAAAACGTCTAAGATTTTCATACTTTAAAAAAAGCTTATTCTCTGCATTTTCCCAAAATGTTCTTTTAATTAAACATAGTGAGATCCAGCAATTTCTTATAAACAGCATTAACTAAAAAGAAATCTCTAAAAGCAAAAGCCCCTGTCAATGAGTGGATTTCAAGTCACAGTGAGCTCAGGACAGCATAGGACTGCCTCAAAGGTTATTTCTAAGGTTATGGAATCTTTCATTTTCATCGTGTGAAGTAGCTACCCGGCAGGGTTTGGTTTGCAGGTGAGTGCTTAACCAGTGAGCTATCAAGGCTCCTTACATGGCATTAACAAGGCTATATATTGATGTGCTGATATACAGTTCTGAAACAATCTTTCAGATGATAGAAACATGACAGGAAAATATTCCTCAATGCAAAGGCTATATTTTTGTACAATTTCATGGTAATGGGCTCATAAACAAAGACTTTTTGGTAAAGAAGCTTTATAAATCAAAGAAAAATAATTGACCTCACCAATTCAGAGACCTAGAAAGTCCCATTTCACAGCATCACAATTTTAAAATATTACTAAGAAATATATTACCTATGGAAGCAAACTTACCTAGGATAATATAACAAGAAACAGTCCTATTTCTCAAAAAGAGTAAAAAATTCATAACTAAAGTCATATTGGATTATAAATTTATATAAAAATAATTTTTAAAATTTTGTAGGAATGGGCCATCATTGACAGTTTTCTGACTTTTTAGGATCCTAAAAGAGAGTCACACAAACTTAACTACCCACAATATCATCCCCACATCAATAGGAAAAACACAACAGCCTTATTTTGGCATTCATGGTTCAATCGATGAGAGCAATCTGGATTTCTTTCCATTTTAAAAACATTGAATTCAGAATATTCTAAAATTCTAATATCAAAAATTAGCTTTTGTAATTATGTCACTTGAGGACAATTTGTATTAATGATTCAATTTTGTTTCATTGCTTTGCAAAACAGTATTCACAATCCTAGATCTGAGAGGGCTGTCACAATAAATGGGTTTCACTTAGGACACTCCGAGCAATCAGACAGACAGACTGTAAAGGAGCTGGTATCAGATGTGACGCCTGGCAGGGGCACGGGAGGCAGCCTGTGAGTAACAGAAGGGGGTTGACAAACTTTTCTACCAGAAACACTAGTGGCTGGTCCATCTAAAGCTATCGTTCTCCATGGGGGACGTATTTACCCTCCAAGAAACTTGGTAATGTCTGAATACCCTTTAACATATCTGGCAACCCAATACGTTAAGTATGGTATGGTGTATTTATAGAACTTACTTCACAAAGAGAGGCATGTGAACGTTGGACATTGAATAAGGAAGACTGAAGAAGAATGAATCGACGCATTTGAAATACGGGTTTGGCGAAGGATATTCAAAGTACCATGGACTGCCAAAAGAACAAGCAGATCTGTCTTGGAAGAAGCACAGCCAGAACGCTTCATAGAAACACGGCTGGCGAGGCTTCGTCTCATGTGCTTTGGAAGAGACCAGTCTCTGGAGAAGGACATCATGCTTGGCAGAGTAGAGGGCAGTGAACAAGAGGAGGGCGCTCGAGGAGATGGACTGGCAAAGTGGCCACAACAATGGGTTCAATGGTGAGGATGGGCAGGACCAGGCGGTGATTTGTTCCGCTATATGTTGGGTTGCCTTGAATCGGAACTTACTCAGTGGCACCTAAGAACATGTTGATATTAGGTTGGTATAAACATTGTATATGGAGGTACACAATAACTGAATATTATGAAAAATTGGTTGTAGATTTCCTTTTTTACAAAAGTAAAGCGTACGTTTTACTTCTTTCTCTGCATATAGAAGATTCCTAGGGATAGCAATTGATTTTAAGTTATTACACCAATTATTTTTAATGCTATACTATTAAATTCAGTGTCCATTTTTATCTCTAAATTCTATAACCGATTACTTATTTTTTAAATCAAGATACTTTCTTTTTTTTTTAACATCAAGAAGTAATAACAATCTTTCATTGTTGAATTCAGAGCACTTCATCTTCTAAAATGTATGGAGTAAAACTCTTACTTCTTTTTTTTTTAATTAATCATTTTATTGGGGGCTCTTATAGCTCATCACAATCCATACATCCATCCATTGTATCGAGCATATTTGTACATATGTTGCCATCATCATTTTCAAAACATTTTCTTTCTACATGAGCCCTTGGTATCAGCTCATTTTCTCCCCTCTCCCATCCTCCCTCCCTCAGTGCCCATTCCATCTCAAGCTAAGTACTTTCTGGCACTACTTTTTCCCTATTAGCTAATCGGTCGGACCAGACCTAATCCACTGCCATTGCATCAGCTCCAACCCTAAGCACCCCTACCGGGCAGAGCAGAACTGCTCCTGCAGCTTTTAAAGACCGTCCATCTTGACAGCAGCAGACAGCCTCATCTTCCTCTCACGGAGCACCTGCTGTGTTTGAACCACTGACCCCGCAGCTAGCAGCCCAAGACTTAACTTGTTGTGCTACCTGGGTACAGGTTCCTAAATGCGGTTAGTCATGTTATATTTGTTACCTCTGCAGACTCTCCATTTTTATTGTTACCTCAATAAAAAGGGTTTCTCAAGAAGTAAAGCTTGACTTATAAACATGCAGGTCAATGCTCAACAGGCTAATGCTAACATTGCCTCTGTGCTTCCAATAGCCGAAGACGCTCAAGTTGAACACTCCTATTTTAATTCATAAAATTCTGATGTAAAAAGCATGAGTCTCTATGGATCGTGATGGGAGTTGTATGAGCTCCAATAAAAAGATTTATTAAATAAAAAATAAATAAATAAAAAGTTTTTTAAAAGCACGAGTCTAGAAATAATGAGCAAATTTTATAGAGAAATAACTTTTGGAAAATCATTCTAATTTTTTAATGTATTTTTCTATTTTTCTCCCCCTCAGGAAAAAGCTTGTGACTTTAAAAGGTTGGTGAATTTAAGCAAACACTCCGTGGTTTGGGAAATGTAGTTTCCACGGCAACCAACATGGTCTTCTTTATATAGCATTATAAACAGATGGTAGAGAGTGGTCATGTTTGTTTCTTTGCCAGTATATCAATAAAACTGCTGTTATGCTGTATTGAATAACTTAAACTATTCAATAAATGTAATCTACTAACTACAAGATCTAGTCATTCAGACAGACAAATACAATTAGCTAGTATCAAGGATTTTTTTCCTTTTTAATAAACACATGAGGATTTTGAACAGTGAAGTTACTATTCTCCGTACAGTCAACAGTCTTCCTTGGCAAGACTTTGTACAAATGTTTTCTCAGCACTTGCCATGTGGGGCAGAGAACCACAAATATGAATCTGAGGAGGAGAAAATAATGGATTGAAATAATAAATGTGGGACCATGGCTATAATTATATTCCTTTGCAGTCTTTATTCTTAAAGAATGAATGAGAAATTAAGAAACAAACTGTTCCTCTCCAACAAGCAATAGGTCGTAAAGCAAGGGGCCAAGCTGTGATTTCTGACAAAATCAGATTCCACTCAATACCTAGTGGTGGCTTTGAGAAATGCAGGTGCTCTCCACTCCTCTGGTCTAACTGTGGTAATTCCTAAGTATTATTTGCTGAAAACGGAAATAAGCCAACCACCTAGAAATGCAGTTCGTCTGGTAGTAGCAGAATGAACAGCCAGTTCCTACATGGATTTGCAACACAGATGCCAGGAAGCCAGCCAGCCAGAAGGGGCTGTTTCCAGAACCACGGGTCGCCCTTCTCAAGAGACCCACTTTGGAGGTCTATGTTCCAAGCGAGGCTAAGGAATGTTTACCTTAAAAAGAAAACAAAGGAAAAAGTGGACAATATGTACTATTTTAACTTATATAGATGGCCTTTTTTATTACACTTAACAAAATAACATTCGGTATATGTCCCATTAATTAAAAGTCCTATTACTTTTCTTGCACTTAGCACAAAATTTATTGATTTGGGATCCTTTATAAATTCTTTCTTTACTTCTCGCATCAAAGCAAATTCATTGGAACTGAGATAGTTCATTCTGTAGAATAATCCATGATAGGAACGAATATTTATCATGGTTTAGTAAAGAAAACAAAGAAATTCAATTAAAAGTGTAGTATTTCTTGAGACTGCTCTAGATTTATATCTGACATAAAAACGGGAGAGTGGTTTCTAAATTTTGCATCTTGGCTCACCTACACCGAACTCCACAGTCTACCAAAAACTCTTGCAACGATACAATTTTGGAGTTTACTTAAACCTGGACAAGTTAGATAAGTCTCCCCTGGCAGGCGAGGCTGGAGACTCTCTTCCACAGGCCAAGCTTATCCACCAAACAAACCACCATGCCTACCTACAGTTTCTGGCGAGAGTGATCACATAGCCTGAAACCATTTCCAGAGGACTTTCGGTTTACTCTGGCCGGTAAGTGCTTAGCAGAGTGGAAAATCACTAGAAACGTGCAGGCTCAGTCTAATTTAGCTTCCAAGAGGGGTTTCAACACAGGCTGCACAACAGATCACCTGGAGAGCTTTAACGAGAGCAATGTCCACACCCCAGCACAGGCAAGGTAAGCAGACTCTCCAGGGGCTGGGCTCAGACACCAGTATTAAAAAACAACAACAAAACTTCTCAAGTATGATTCTAGAATTCTCGCGCAGGATTACCACAAAAGAAAACAAAAAACCGCTGGAGAGTTTGATTCCTGTTTCTTCTACCTCTGATGAGAGAAAGAGCTCAAATCACCATTTTCCTCTCGGCAGGACACACACAATTCCATGTTGGGTTTCCTTTGCTTTATAGAAAGGCACAAGACTAGAGGAACAGAGCTTTGTTAGACTGACTTGGTGCTTTGAGTTTTATTGTACAGGAGTACGAAATACAAGATTGAGATGTGACAAAAATTCTCCCCAAGCGACTTCAGAAGGATGATTAGTGTCAGAAGACTTGTGAATGGTGACCCTACTTTCACTACTTCCGAGACAGACTTGGTTTTCCAGCTGGCTCCCATGCATTCCCCCCAGTGAACAGTCCTAAACTTAAAGCCTCGTGGGTTCTCAACGCACTTAACGAAGAATGACCTTTACACTATCATCCACAATAGTGAAAATTCGCCCACTTAGAGAAGGAACCGCTCTCTCGAGGCAACAACCAGACCTCTATTTCTTCTGCAGCACATATGGAAGGAAGGGGAGAGGGGCGAGAACACTGTCAATAGGCTGTCCTGGAAAGAGGGTGCAAAGCAACACCAAGGACCAAAGTGTTACTTTGAGCTATGCACCCAAAGCGACATTTTACTATGCAGAACAGTAATGCCTGGCAGTTAAAGCGCTCCTTCATCCACGTTTTTGTCTCTCCAATTATTTGCAAAAAGACCAATGATTTATTTACTTGATATGAAAAAGCAAATAAAATAGTTACAGATTCTACAGGTGGTCAAGGAGACTGACTACGAGGATGAGGGCACGGTTAAGTAACCCCAGTGGATAAACTATGACCACAGTAAAGCCTTGAAATGGTCTTCTCAGGTTTCCACTGAACCCAACCAAACCTGCTGCAATTGAGTGGATTCTAACTCAGCGCACGTTTCCATAGGTTAGTAAAATTGTCACAAGTCATTTGTTCTTTCTTTGAGAAACGTTTATTTGACGATCTGTGTGTCTGGTGCTATTAACTCATCATCATTTCACATCAAATTCTCACAGCATAATATGATTGAGGTTTAATTCTAAAATATTCAAAACACACAATACAGGAAAAAGGCATCATCCTAATGTGTTTTGGAAGAAACAACCTATTAAAAAGAGTAAGTGTGTCTGGTAGAATTCTAGAGATGACAGAAAACAAGAGGAAACAACATTTCTTAATGTTATTTAAATGTGCACACAGGAGACAGGGGATGTGCTAGGACCGAGAATCAACAGGAACTCCAGTCTTCCTGCACATAAAATAGGGCTTCATTAACAACAAAGGAACAGGTGTCTTGGGACCCATTTATCCAGGCTATTAACTATTATGACCTGCTGGTATCCAAATTTATGTTAGTACTAGGCAACTGATTAAAAATAAATACAATTTTAAATTCCATCTATTAGCATGTGAAAGCGATGACTAGCTTTCCAGAGTCTAATTTAATACAGAGGTATTTTTCTAGGGTCCTGGTCACAGAGGATACTGAAGTTCATATGAAACATTTCCAAAGTGCCAAAATAACAACCTTCATATTAAACTCACTCAAATGCAAATGATGATGATGATGATGTGTGGTCTTTCCTATTGGCCTCCCACGACCAAATAAGCTTTGTTTACCAAGAATAAATTTTTTATTCTAACTTAATGATGAGCTAGACATACATCAGTATTAAAAATGTGAGGAGAGAATCTCCCATCTTGCTCTGCTCCCGTTAGTACAATCACCACATTCTATACTTCTCCAGTCTTAAAAATGGTTTGCAAGGGCTATTCTTTGGTAGTTCTTTTATTGTCTCATCTATAAGCACTAGCCAAGAAATTACCAACCACTATGGGGAATCTGAACATGTAGTAGGGCACTTAGATTAAGAATCGAAACTACAGCAGGCATCTCCTCGTTGCGCAGACATTTTTCCAGAACAAGGAAATGAGGTAGAGTGAGGCTCAGTGAACTTATGTAAGCGAAGTGCTACTTCTCCCTGGCTCCGCCCCAGGAATGCACTAGTTGTCTGACCCGGGGAAGTAAGTTAGTAAATTCTAAGCCAAATCTGCCAAGTCAGTGCAACACACCTATCTTCCCAGTCTGTTGTGCAAATCTGATGGGTTCTTCTGGTTAATGTTATTTTAAGCTGTTAATAGTCACCTGCATCTAGGCGAGGTGTTTTTGTTTTTCCTACGTAAATAATTTGGTTTACTCACTTATATAATGTTTTCACAGTAATTTTTAAAAAACATTTTATAATGGCTTGGGTGGAAGTTTAAAAGGCAATTCAGTTGCCTGGTAAAATATACATATTTTGGGGAGTGGGGAGGGTGGGGGGAAATGAGGAGCTGATACCAAGGGCTCAAGTAGAAAGCAAATGTTTTGAGAATTGTGAGAGCAACAAATGTACAAATGTGCTTGACATAATGGATATATGTATGGATTATGATAATAAATTGTACGAGCCCCCAATAAAATGATTTTAAAGGCAATTAAACATCTATTCCCCATCCCCATAAGTAACCATTACCTTGAAGTTGTTTATTGTTCTGTTTATTTTTAAATTTTTGCTGTTTGTAATCATAATAAACATATACTTTCATGTCCTGTACATTTTGTTTCATGATATTAACTGCATTCCCTTTGAATGCAAAAGCATACTGCCCACTCACTCTCTGTCTGGGTTCATATTTCCATTTGCCCATCTTTCCTGCTCCTTCTTGCCTTCTGAGTTTTGTGTTGGGGCCAATGTTGCCCTTCAGATCTCACATGGTTGCTTGTTCAGAGTAGTATGCTCCTCACAGGTATTATTATTCATTTTATAGCCCTGTCTGAAATTTGGTTTTCTGCGTGTGTGAAGCTCTGAATGGTGGTGATTCCAGCATGTGGTTCCAGGCACCAGGCACATGGAAGTGCACTCGAGGGCACTCCGAGGGAAGGATGGAAAAGAACGCCCGAGAATCAGGGACCAGCTATGAGTTGGCTCGGGGTCAAATTTATACAGACTTAGGCCTGCTGAGGGCACAGCCCATGAGACAGGCTTGCCACTAGTGCACACCCTGCTTTGGGGTGCCTACAGGCTCTGCATTGAGAACTAGGCCGGGTGATGGGTACACTTGAAAACATAATCACCAAGAGAGGAGGGGAGCTCATTTTGATTTTGCCTTCACTTGAAAAGTTACCAGGTGGTCTCAACCTCTCAAACTCAATGAACTTTTGTTTCTCAAACATTGAGAGACTAGAAAGAGGTCTATGTTTTCACAAAAGGCTATCAATAGACTGAGAAGTTTTAAAATACTGTTTTGTTTTGATTTTATGTGCAGTGATATCTCCAACATTAGAAATGTGGACATAATCTGTTAAGTCTGGATTTACATACTGGGTAGTATTTCCTTTAACAAAAGTTAAATGCATAAAGCAGCATTTCATGAAAATTTAACTTCAAATGTAGAGGTACAAAAGAACCTGATTTATATGGAAGACAACTTATTTTTAATTGGGAAAAAAAGCAGTGCCAAGCTATTTTACATTTAACGTTTTAATTTACATATATTACAATATTCATGATGTACAGCAAATACTTAAGTTTTGGAAAACCTTGATTATAGAAAAAACTAGACTTCTAGCATGATACTTCACATTTTAAAGAATGTTCTCACTTTAAGAAAGAAACATACCAATGTGGCAATTGATATTAAACCAATCACGAATAAATTCAGATTCCTTTAATAGCCTTTGAATTACTCTAAAAATCAGAGGTAACTAGCATACATATAATATAGATGCTAAATATTTCTAATTTTCACATAAAAATTCATCTACTGCGTTTTAAGTACGCCTTGTGGACACCTTACACCGCTGTATGATTAATCTAACAAAAGATTCTTCAGTCATAATAAAGATGCTGCCTAAATCACCGTGGAAAAGCACTTTTGAAAAACTGATGCTCTCTGATCCAATTTTTTTTCTCAATGTGTTTCAAACAAAATTTGGGGGTTGCCACTTAGGTAAGACTATGGGGAAGACAGTGATCAGATTCACCTGCAACGGTAAGCAGGCAATTGTGATTGCCTTCCTGCTGGGGGTATAAAATGAGCCTTGAGGCGAGGGGAAAGCTCAATCCCAGCAAGAGCCAGGAGTCACGTGCGTCCTCTGGACCCTGAGACCCTGCACAGTAAACCTCCTTGATCCAGAGAGAGGGCAGCTATGACATCAGAGGAGAAACAATAGTAATAAAACCAGGAGCAACAATAGTAATAAAACCAGGAGGAGCCAGAACATGAGAGAGCAGTAAGCTTACAAGCCCCCAGAGTAAGTAAAGCTGAGTCCTTAGAGTCAGGAAACTGGCTTGTGCAGTGGCACTTACTTCAAGGAGCTGGATTCACTGTCCCACAGAGCTAGAGCTGAGTTGCCCTGTGGGCTTTTATCAGCAGCCCTGAAAGAACTCTGCAACATGTCCTGACTAAGCAACTATATTCTGAGTATTTCTCACCTGCATTATAACCTCTTTACTTTCGCATTAAGCCTTATAATCATGGACACCACCTGTGAGCTGTGTGGCCATTGCAATGAATTGTTGATAAAAAGTAGAGACTTCTGTTTGAGGCAGAACACACTTGGGTAACAAGCTGCCTTCACAATAGAAGTGAGCGCTCTAAAAATGCTCATGAAGAGATCAATGAAAATATGGGTGCTATTGTAAGGGTGGTGAAGAAAGCAGACAGTGCCCAGCTATCTGAAAGAATAGTGTCTGGGGTCTTAAAGGCCTGTTTTCAAACAAGCAGCCACCTAAGTAAGGTGTCAACTAAGTCCACATGGAAGAAGCACACCGACCTGCGTAATCTAGATTTTAAATAATAAAATCCAAGTCCGAAGGAGGGAATGTTATGAGAGCTTAAATTGTAAACAGCAGGTTTGCAGAAGACTATGAATGACAGTGGAAGTCCCAAATCCACTTACAGGGTCCCTCACGGATGAAGCCTCTGATGGATCCCCTCTGACCACAGTCCCAGGATGTGAGGAGCCTAGCTATCACAGAGCATTCAATGTGATGTAGATTACGACAGATGTAGTTTGGTTAAAATATAGTACCTTATCATTTGATCTCATTGACCCATTTTACAGTTGATTGTTTTTAATATTTTCTGCTTTTTGATTGAAGCTGTTTTTTGTTTATTTGCCTGCTTCCTGTTTTTTGTTTTATATGATTTCCTGTACATGAAATCCAGGCTAAATAGATAGAGAGGGTAATTGGATAGATAATTGCCCAGGGGCAGTGCCTGGGGAGGATGGAGGGAATGGGGCTCTAAAAACAAGGAGTACAAAAAGAAAATGTCCTGACACTGTGGTAATGACTGCACAAATCTTAATGATTGCATGATTAAGTTGTATGATATATGAAGCATATGTCAATAAAACTATTTCTCAAAGCTGACCCAATAGAGCACTATTCATAAATGTTATTAGGTATTGTGGCATGGTTCCAACCCACAGTGAGCTAGGACAAAGCACTGTGCCATCCTTGCAGTCAGTGCTGTCTGATCCCAGGGTCGCAGCCACTGGGCCAGGCCATCTCCTTGAAGGCCTTCCTCTAATTCACTTACCCTCTGCTTTAAGAGCATGGTGTCTTTCCCCAGGGACTAATCCTTTCCAATGACATGTCCGAAGTATATGGAACAGTCTCACCGTCCTCACTTCTACAGAACATTTTGAGTGTACTTCTATATAAAAATGTTCTTATTGTAGCCATTGTGCATTCTACTCGCTGTGACTGAAACTTTGGATGACATATGTATTAAGTCCCAGCTAACTATAATTTTTATGTGTTTGTTCTCTGCCAGCACAACAGTGCGGATACAACCTCCTTTCCAGTCTCCCTTATTCACCGTCCAGCTTTCACATCCACAGGCAGTGACTGACGATAGCATGGCTTAGGTCAAAGGTGCCTTCTTCGTTCTCAAAGGAGGCGTATTTTCTTAACATTTTAAAGTTTTTTGCAGCAGCTCTGCCCAATGTAATAATATATCATGTAATTTGGGGGGGGGCTGCTTCCATGGGCATTTATTGTGGATACAAGAAATGACAGCCTTGAATGCTGTAAGCACAGATCTCCGAGTTACGAAACTACTGAAGATTTAGATGAATGAAAAGCAAAGGAGAACTGTGAGGACATTTGAGATATATCTACAGTTGGTTCTGGATTATGCTCTATAGTTTTGGCAGGCTTACTAAAGTTGGGGGCCCAAGTATTTTTTAATGCAAATTATATGGCAAGGTGTCAAGTAATTCAAATAATATTCATTAATGATCATTGGGATGCATTTCACGAGCTAGTGAAAATTTCATTGACACATGATCACCTTCAAAGCAATCCCAATTGAAGTAAACCAAGGGATCTGCAAAGATCTGAATGCTCTACTAGACTTTGTTTTCCACAAAGAACATTATCAGCTAAACAAAGCTGTTTGATCTCTAATTTCCATTAGGGAGTCTATATTCAATAACATCTGCCAAATTAAAGAATCTCTAAAGATAACCTGGTGTGATTTACTATGTAAAATTTGAAATCTACCATCTAAGCATACCTGATGTGCAGTGCAAAGATAAAGAAGTGCATATTAAAGAATAATGAAATTTTAATTTCTCCCTCGTTAGGTATTCAAGTATCAATTCTGTTCGTTCCTCACTTAGGAAATTCTGGACCCACAAATAAAAATAATTTATTGCATTATCTTCTCACATGAGACAAAATGGAAGAGAGTTCTTTATGAAGCTAGGAAAATCTTGGCCTCTGAGCCTTCAGGAGCTCTGGTGGCATAGTAGGTTGTGCATTTGGACCAGTTAATGCAAGATCAGCAGTTAAAATTCATCAACTGCTAGGCAGAAGAATGAGCATGTCACCCACTGCTGGAGGGATTTACAGCTCTGGCACCCTGGAGAACAGCTTCACCCTCTCCTGTAGGGCTGCCATGGTCAGAATCAGCTTGATGGCAGTGGCTTTTTCAGTTTCTGAGCCTCCAGTTTCCAGTTGCCGTTCAGAGCAATCTTCCTTTCTACCTCTTTGAAAACAGATGTCATAAATGCCTGAAGAAAATTTCAACCACCAGAAGTCAAAGAAAACAATACTAAACACTAGGTTTTCCTGAAAAACATCAAAAATAGGTGGTTGTAAGTTATCAGAGCTATTCATTTTAAGGAGGACAAGAATCTTCTCCCTAAACATTTGTTATGAAGTTGCTGTATAAGACCTCTTTCCAAAAAGAGATCTCTTTCAAGTGTTAAAGAGCAAAAGTGTCACTTTAATGACAAATGTATGTCTAACCCAAGTCATGTTTTCTATCGCCTGAGATACATGTGAAAGCTAGATAATAAATAAGGATGACTAGATAATTGGGATAGCCAAAATGCAAACATACAGGGGAAAGATATTTTAAAATTTAAACTTTAAACAGCCCTTTCTTTACCCATGGTATAAATAGAGGTCATCTATTTTTTCAGTCTCTGCTGTTTAGTGGGAAAATGCTATCCCACTTTGAGTGTGTCCTGCCATCTAGTGGGGGCCTATATAATTGTGACTCCTACCTGCTGCAGCACCAGAGACCCCTTGGGCCACATATATCATATTAATTGTGTGTGTGTATAAATATAACATTTTATTTCCAAAAGATTTTTTGTTACTGAAAACATGTTTTCAACTAAAAATTGAAGCCAGAAAAGAATTGCCTTAAAGGGGTTAACTTTTATTTTAATGGGAACAAAAAGACTAAGATTAAACTGCAGGTAGCATGATTCAAGGACAGTGTGAAGTGGCAAAGAGACTACATGCAGGACACATGTTCCCAAATTTTCATTTATTCTCGCTGACAAGTTCCCTTGTAACTTAGCAAACAAAGATTCTAGCTCTTTTCTCAAAATAAACGTTAAATGCTCCCTGACAAGTCAAACCAGGTTATTCTCAAGTGCAAGTACTCCTTAGAATGTACAACTAGCAACCATACACTCCTAAGAATTAGAAAGAATGGAGGGAGATGGCAAATCCTGGACCATGAAAAATCCAGCTGGGTCTTAAAGCATTTTAGAGTCTGTGATATCATAGATGCCAGTTCCTTAAGGAACTGCTAACAAAGAAAACACGTTTTTAAGGCTTTAATAAGAAAGCAAACCCAATATCTCTGAGCTCCTATTTTGATGCCAAACATACTCGATGTATACTTCAATTAACTAACTCAAGGCATCGCCTCACAACCTGACAGGCAAACATATCACCCTTGATTTAAATCAGAAACCTTAGATTCAGAAGAATTCAATTGCTTACAGTACAACCAACATAAAGTTCAAACCAAAGACCTAAGTTCTCTCTCTCTCTTTTTTTTGGGGGGGGGGGTGGTGTTGAGGGGTCAGGGAGAAAAGAATGTATCTCATTATGATTATTTAATTCAGTTTCCACTATTTTAAGAAGCCCAATTAAGAAGACATGCATTGATTGCTGTGACCACAGATTCCCTATTTTCTATTAGGCATCAACAAACTGGGTTGGAAGCAGGGTGCCAGGAAATGTGTCAGCAAGTACCGGCTCTCCTTGTTTCATGCCGGCTCTGGGTTTCTCTCCCTGTAACAAAGCGCGCCAAATCCTAATCCTTTTATACTAGCAACTGAAAAAAACTAGCATCAGGTTCCAAACAAGTACATTTAAATATAAATGACCACATTCAGTCTATGTCTCCATTTTTCATGTTTCCCAATGTGTGTGTGTATAAATAACATCCATTTCCAAACTAAACCTACATACTTGACAAGCCTAATCATCTATTTTATAGGAATGCTGATTAATTTCTTAGCCTGTGAGTTTCTGACACGGTACATCTTTTCTAGAGCACAAAGCCTGTTCCCCTACCCTACCCACCCCCAGCCTCATGTTCTAGGGCTCCATAATTCACTGCAACTTCTCCCAGAACTCATGAAGACATCAAGGAAATGGCTCGTGCAATTGTGAAGGCTGGCAGGTCCAGCCTCTGTCTTGTTTCCATCTTTCCTGTGCTTCTTGGGGCTTATTTATAAATAAATAGTTAGGACCTATTTATTGCTTGATCTGATTTGCCAGCTTCATCAGCCTTGTGAGTAGGGAGCCTGTCATCTGACCTGTTGTAGATTTGTCAACTCTGTCCTATAGGGTTTTGTTTTGTTTAAAATCACTGTTTTAAGAGTGTTACCATTACTTTTATGTGTGTCTACATATCTATATACCCATAACTATTTATCTACTTACAGGAGTCCTAGTGATGCAGTAGGGCTGCAATCTACATGGTCAGCAGTTCAAAACCATAACCAGCAGCTACTTGGGTGAAAGACGGTGCTTTCTACTCCCATAAACCGTTATAGTCTCAGAAACCCACTGGGGCTGCTGAGTCAGCATTGACTAGATGGCTGTAAGTTTGGTTTGGTTATTTATATATACATATATATGAATATTTATGTATTTTTCAATTAAAAATAAGTTATGATATATACATATTATCAACTGTTGAAAATGGTAAACATGAAATAAACATAAATTTTATTTTTCTTAATTGTTCAAAAATACAAATGAAAATCTAAAGCAAAATGGACCAAAGAATTTGGAGTATAATGTTGTAAAGTTCTTACAGGATATGCAAACCCCAAAATAACAAACTTGCTGCATTGTGACCTCACTGCCTACTCACAGAACTGCCCCTACAGGTCCCAAGCCTGTAGCTCTTTACAGGAGTGGAAAGCCTCATCCCTCTCCCCTGGTTTCAAACTTATGATCTGTTGTTAGCAGCCCAATGTGTAATCACTAGGCCACCGGGGCTCCTACAATATGCAAAGTGGTATTTCTATATAATTACTTACAGGCAGATTATGATTAATTAAATAGAAAACTACTAGTAAAATGGTAGGAACATTGTTTCTTTGTTCATATTCATGTTGTATTGCTAGTGCATAAAACAACATATGGTCCATAGTAGAATTATGGTAGATGAATAAATCAAGAGATTAGATGCTTTTCTTGACTCCAATTTCCATAATCATAAGACTGGAAAGGGGCCAGGTCTAGTTAGTCCCTGCCTTCCCTGTTTATTGTACTCAGCATGGACTGCAACAGAAAACAGTTTTAAACCAGAGTCCTTAAGCATATGTAAAATACTGTTAAATGTTCTGAGACAACAGAAGTTTTTCATGACAGCAAAAAGTTTACTCATCTTTTTGGCCATTTTGGGAATGAAGGGGTTTTGTTGTTGTTTCAACCTCATTCCTGGCTATGTCCCATATTCTGAAGAGCTGTAGCTAAGAAAGTGAAGTTTTAAATCCATTAGGTTGCTAAGCAAGGCAAGCAGTGTGGTCAGTGGCATAATTTAGCATTCATTTGGCACAGCTGAAGGCCACAATTACACTATTCTGATTAGATGTGCTGTGATCCCATTTGGTCAGGCAATGCAACTAGAATACTTATATTGTGAAATAATTTCTGCAGCTCAACTTTTGACTTTTGAATAAGACGGCAGCATGTTTCTTTACTAGACTTGATCCTACTGAAAACAGTTCATTAAAACAATAGCATTTGGTTCATGGACAATCTAATTATAAACCAAACAACCTACTGCCATCAAATCTATTTTGACTCACAGTAACCCCATGTGTCACAGAACGGAACTGCTCCATAAGGTTGTCTTGGCTATAATCTTTAATGACATTTTTAGTTTGAAACCCAACATGAAGATCAACTAATAATCACTCTGATAAGAAAGAAAACCTTTAAAATATTCCCTTAATATCTAACCCCAAATCCACTACCAGTGAGCTGATTCTGACTTACAGTGACCTCACACAGGTTTTCTAAGGTTAACAGGGGCAAACAGCCTCTTCTTTGTCCTGAGGAACAGCAGGTTAGTTTGAACTGCTGACCTTGTGGCTAGCAGTTCAATGCTCACCTTATAGCACCACTAGGGCTCTTTCCTAATATCTAAAGGAATGTAAAATTAAACAGAAGTTTAGAGAGTATAAAGCTAATGTTCACCACACTGTCTTTTTTCAACAGCAGATGTACAAAAGTGCTGTATCTGAACTAGATCAAAGGAAATTACTAGTAGCACAATGGAAAAGTACAATTCACAAGTCTCCTCCCCTGTTTAGTCTGTCAATCTCTGACACTGCCAGCCACACTCTGCCTCCTTATTCTGGATTAGACATTCTCAAGAAGGCCTGACAGGACCTACTTGGCCTTGACTCACCACCTGTGAGAAAGCCCAGAGAGGTTGGCTGGCTGTTCCTGGAGATGAGATGACGTGCCTGCAGTTGCACCTGTGGCCTCGGATCTGTGAGCAGAATTCTGATTTGCATAACTTAATGAAGCAGCAGCCTGGATTTCCAGAAATATTAGCAGTTTTCATTAAAATAAATTTTCTCTAGAAACCTTGATAGTATGAATGAACTGCTTAAAAAATTTTTTTCTCAATTATAACTCTAATTTTTACTGATACCATTCTTTTTGTATGCATAAAAAGAGATTACAAAGATGAAAGAAAAAATTTAAGAAAAAAATCAGGATGATGTAAGATATGAAAATATTAATCTACAACTTATCAAGGGTTCATGAGGGTGGGGAGAGCGGGGAGGGAGGGGGAAGAAATGGGGAGCTGATATCAGGGGCTCAAGTAAGAAGAGAATGCTTTGAAAATGATGATGGTGGCATATGTGCAAATGTGCTTGACACATTGGATGAATGTATGGATTGTGATAAGAGATGTAAGAGCGTCCAATAAAAGTATCTAATTAAAAAAAGACAGAAGAAAACATTATTTATTCTAATTGTTTTGCTACAAAACAAGGCAAAAAGGGCAGTTCTCTCTCACTGCCATGGAATCTATGCTGACTCATAGCAACCCCATAGGACTGGGTAGAACTGCCAGCTTTCCCACCAAGAGGCTCCAGGTTCCAAACTGATGACCTTGTGGACTGCAGCACAATGTGCAACTACTACACCACAGGGGTCCCCCAAAAGAGCAGTAGCTGCAACTACAGAAGAGCCAAATATACTAACCCCAGAAGTCAAAGAATCAATATGAAAACCAAAAACCCACTGGAGGGGCCTAAATGTCTAACAGGCACAGTTCCTGTCACCATTCCCAGAGAAACTTTCTAGACCAGCTGATCAGAGGTACTAGACGTCAACTGTGAGCCTCATAGAGACATTGGAAAAATTCATTTTCTCCACATCTTAGAAGGCAAGAAAGGTCCAAATTACAGTTCACGTGCTGAGCTAAAATTTTAACCTGCACAAAATTACTTGTGAGGTCAATGAAGAAACTCAACAGAATGTTATTAAATAAACCTCCAAAGAAACTGATAATTCCACAATGCTCAACACTGTTAAAACCACTCAATTATTTTATTAGTCTACCATTATTGAAATTAGATAATCTCAGATTATACACCTAATGAGAAAAGTCTTCTCGCTCAAAAGAAATCACCTGCTCTATTTCCTCACCACTGTAGTCACAGCCACCACCAGTGTGTCAGTTTGTCATTCTGTGGGGCTTGCGTGCATGTCACTGTGATGCTGGAAAATGTATCACAGGTATTCCAGATACTAGTACGATTATGCAGGGCAAACAGGTTTTGGCAGAGCATCCAAATTAAGGACAGACTAGAAAGACATCGGAGCTGTCCATTTCTGTGTGATTAGTCACTGAAAGCCTTACAGAACACTGTCAGACACAGTGAGGAAAAATGGGTCCCTCAGGTTAGAAGGCATTCAAAATATGATTGAAAAAGAGCTGCTTTCTCAAAGGAGAGTTAGCCAGAATTACATGGCTGGGGTAAAGTCTGTGGGACCTAAGTCTTTGGGATCTTCATTTGCTGATGGGGCACGATTCAAAATGAGAACAGCTGTAAACATGCAGTAATAATCGGGATGTGGGATGTCTGAATCTAGGAAAATTGGAAGACATCAGCAGGAAATGAAACACATCAATATCCTCGACATTAGTGGACTTAGATGAACTGGAATTGGCCAATTGAATCAGACCATCGCATGGTTAACAATGGCGCCGAGTCTCAGAATCCACAAGAATGACAGATTCAAGAGGATTGGCGTCCGTCACACTGTCCCAAAAATGCACCTCGAGACCTGTCTTTCAGTGCAATGCTGTCTGTGGTAGAATACTATCTATGCACCAAGGGGGACGTATAGTTAGCACTACAACTGTTATTCAGATATACACGCTAGCCACTACAGCTAGCGATGAAGAAATTGAAGAATCCCTACCAAATTCTCTAGTCTTAAATTGATCGAAAATGCAAACAAGATGCATTAATAATTATTGGTGATTGGATTGTGAAGTTGGAAACAAAGATGAAGAAGGATCACAAATTGAAAAATATAGTCTTAAAAAAAAGAAAAATATAGTCTTGGTGACAGAAATGAAATTAGAGATCATATAATCAAATTTTGTAAGCTCAATGACTTTTTTGTTGCAAATAATCGTTTTCAACTTAAATGGCCAGATGAGATACAGAGGAATCAAACTGACTACCTCTGTAGGAAAAGATAATGGGGTAGGTGGTGGGGGCGGCTCAATATCATCAGCTAAAACAAGGCCAAGTGCTGACTGTGAAACAGACTACCACGGGCTCAGGATTAGTTCAGGTTGAACAAAATAGAAACAAGTCCATAAGGGTCAAAATACAAGCTTCAGGTCCACTCCCATCCCTCTACCCTTACGATAAGCAGATTAGGCCTCAGATGAACCCCTCTAGCCATGGACCAGGGATGGGAATGGTCTTATGATCAGGCAGAGGACATAGTAGGGCAATTACTGCGACTGTAGTTAGGCCAAAATGCACCAGCTTATCATTTAATCACTTTCCTGAGCCAATGTAGAACTGTTCCAGTTTTTAATATCCTCTACTTTGTTTTCAAGTGAAGTTTTTCTCTGTTTCATTCTGTCACTGTTATTGGACCGTTTGGGTTTTGTTGTTTTTGTGCGTGTTTCTTTATTTGAAACCCAGGAAAGGTAAACCTATAGAGACAACTGCATTAATAGATTCAAAGGGACATGGCAGGGGAGGTGGGTGGGAAATGGAGAACTAACAGCAACAGGGCAGGAAGAAGAAACATCTTGGAATTGCTAGTTGTGGTGGTTGCACACTCTTATGTGATTTAACTTGAGAAATGTGTCCATAGAACTGTTAGGTAGCTAGCATAAGGACTGGGGCGTTCATTGCGAATGCTCAAAGGTTTGAGCTTCTGGCCAGGAAGGGGTGGCACACCTGGATTGACACCCATCTAAGCCAGGTGAATTTGATTCAGCCAATGGAATCAACCAGTATTGTCGACCACACCTCCCAGCGGGCCCCTGAAAAGGCCAGAGGTTTTGCTCTGGGCGCTCTTTCCCAGCGGCTGCCACACGCTGTAGCACAGCCGGCTGCAGTCCTGCAACTATGCTGCAGACTCCGTCTGGCTCGTGTTCCATTTACTGGAGAACCTGAAACTGCTTCTATTCTCTGTACACTCACTGGGATCACAAGCCAGGCTGCGGCGTGAATTCTTTCTCGCACGGAGCCAAAGACCGAGGTATATCTTCCCCCTGAGAACTCTAACAGAACTATTAAAAATAAATCCACTAATTTTAAAGGAAAATAAACACAACCTTAAGTATAGCCCACCTGAATTTCGAGAACATCTTAGGTACAGATTTGACAAACTGAATACTAATAACTGAAGCTCTCATGAGCTGTGGGCATCAAGCACATCATCAATGAAGAAAGCAAAAGGACATTAAAAAGACAGGAAATTAAGAAAAGACCATAGTGGATGTCAGAAGAGACTCTAAAACTTGCTCTCTAATGTAGAGTAGTTAAGCAAATAGAAGAAATGATAAAGTAAAAAAATGGAACCGAAAATTTCAAAGAACAGCTCCAAAATAAAAAATAAAGTATCATAATGCAATGCGCAAAGACCTAGAGTTGGAAAGTCAGAAAAAAGAAGAGGCTCAGCATAACTCATGGTTAAAGAACTGAAGACAAAATTCAAGCCTTGAGCTACAATGCTGAAGAATTCCATGGGCAAAATATTGGAACACTGCAGGACGTATCAACAGATGACAGAAGTAATTCACAGTCACTGTACTAAAAAGAATTGGGTGACATTCAACCCTTTCAAAAGGCAGCATATGGTCAAGAATTGATATTCCTGAAAGAAAAATTCTAAGCTGTACTGAAGGCATTAGTGAAAAACACGATTTCAGGAATTGACATACTATCAACCGAAGTGTCTCAACAAGCTGATGAAGCTCTGAAGACGCACTGCACTCGTTCAAGCCATGAAGTTTAGAGAGCAGGTACTGGCCAGCCGACTAGAAGAGATCAATTATTTGTGCAGATTCCAAAGAATGGTAACCAAAGAAATGCAGACTATTTTGAGTAATATCATTAACAACAACAGTTAATAAAATCTTGCTGAAAATCATTCAACAACAGTTGCCGCAGTACAACTGCCAGAATTTCAAGCTGGATTCAGATGAGGATGTAAAATGAGAGATATCCCTGTTGATCAGATGGATCCTGGATGGATAACAAAATGGTGGTAACTTGTGTTTTATTGACTATGCAAAGGTATACTATACAGATTATAACAAACTTCATCGCATTTAACTGTAAGTATGCAGATGTTGCATCTGTTACAGTCGGGAAAGGTGTGCATTGGGGTTGTGTCCTTTCACCGTACTTTCCCATCTATATGCAGAGCAAAGGACCCAAGAGTCTGGACTCGATGAAGAAGAACTGGAGCAGAAGGACTAACGGAAGGTTCATTACCAGTGTCTGACACGCAGACAACAAAACCTTGCGTGTTGAAAACCAGGAGGACTTAAAGCACTTACTGATGAAAATCAAAGAATGCGGCTTTTCAGTATGGATCACAACTCAATGCAACGCACTGCCATCAAGTGCATCCGACTCATAGTGACCACACACTATAAGACAGAGTAGAACTACCACAATGGGTTCATGAGACGGTAACTCTTAATGACAGAAGAGAAACAAAAATCCTGACAACTGGACCAGTACACAGCCTAATGACAGATGGAAAAAAGACTGACGGTGTCATGGATTTCATTTTTTTAAAACATTTTATTAGGGGCTCATACAACTCTTATCACAATCCATACATATACATACATCAATTGTATAAAGCACATCTGTACATTCTTTGCCCTAATCATTTTCAAAGCATTGCTCTCCACTTAAGCCCTTTGCATCAGGTCCTCTTTTTTGGATTTCATTTGTTATTGGATCCACAACCAACACTAATGAAAGTAGCCCTCAAGAAATAAAAATATAAAAAGGTATGACACTGGGCAAATCTGCTGCAACAACTCTCCTTAAAGTGTTAAAGAACAAATGTATCACTTTGAGTACTGGGGTGTGCCTGACCCGCACCGGCAACTTTCAATCACCTCATATACATGTAAAAATTGGACAATAAATAATTATGGTGTTGGAAAAGGTAATTGCTAACCCCCTCCCCAGAAGAGTGCACTACAGGAGACAGCATTGAAGATGAAGCCCGGGAGGAGTGGCAGGGCTGCCCAGACCACACTGGTGGGACAGGATGTGGCTCTCTCTCTCTCTCTCTCTCTCTCTCTCTCTCTCTGAATGATATGTATTAACTCCCATTAAAAAAAGAAGCATACCACACATACATACGCACACACACCCAGGGGGACGAACAACAGAAACAGAAGAGATAGCAGATGGTATAAAATATGAAAATAATAATAATTTATAATTTATCAAAGGGTTACGAGGGTAGGAGGTCAGAAAAAAAAAGAGAGACACGCTGACACCAAGGGCTCAAGTAAATAGAAAGAAAAATTTTTCAAAATGATGATGGCAACATATGGCTTGATACAATGGATGTACGGATTGTGATAAGAATTGTAAGTGCCGCCCCCCTCCGAGAAAAAGCTACTGTATACAAACACTCCAGGGGTGAGGTCCAGGTAGTATGGCAGGGGCCAGACCAAATCCAGGGGTACATCTGGTAGCCAACTAAAACAGGGGTGGAGGAAGGAAAGGGGAAAGATATAAAAAGATGTGTGATGGGGGAATACGGCACTGACCCACCCAAGGGGAGGGTAGTGTTTGTGTCTCCACAGGGAAAGAGGGACCAGATATAAAGGCAGTGCCAGACGAATGCAGTGTGCCCGCAAGGAGTGGGGAGCCAGTGGAGGGGCCTGAGGGCTCGGCCCCCATACCAGCTACGTGGACAACTGCCCCTCCCCACAGAAGAATTTACTCCAGAGGTAGGCACTGAAGCTGCAGCTAGGGGAGAGGGGCTTGTTTGATCAGAGCACATGGGAGCAAATGAAGGGGGAGGAAGAGAGAGTGGGGCACATCCTGGCCCATCAGGCCTGAAGGACAATATCCCCGCTCTGAACAGCCAATGGACAGAGTGGACAATATGGCTGACCCCACTATGAGACACACTGTCCCTTGATGGCCTAGGGCCCTAAGGGGGACAACACTGGAGACTCAGGGTTGGGACTGGCCCAGACTGACCCTGTGACACTGAAGCAAACCACTAAACGTGTGCGGCAGAGCAACTGTGGGAGCAGAGCAGGGAGTCCCTGAGGGAGTACAAAAGACAGACTCTGGGGCCAGAGCACGGTACCCCATTGGAACTGACTGAAGGACACGCCTAGAGATAAAAAATCAGACCTTGATCTATTTACAGGTTTTTCTTTCTTTAAATTTTTTTCTTTTAATTAATTTATTCTTCTATGAGTAATTGGTTTCCTTTTTTGTTGTCATTACTGTGTTCTCACTCATCACCAAACTTGCTATGACTTGATTTTAGGTGCATATTATTATCTCTACAGATCTATCTAGATAAGATAGACTGGATGAATAGTCTGGAGGAGAAAACAGCGGGACCAATGGTTCTGGGGGGACACGGTAGAGGGGGAAGATGGGTTAAACAGATGGTGCTGACCAACCCAGGGACAGGGGAGCAATAAGTGGTCCAAAATCAGTAGCAAGGAAGGTGTGAGACGTCTGGTAGGGATTCAGCAAGGGCAAGGTAACCAAGAGAAATGACTGAAACCCAAATAAAGGCTGAGCATGATAGTGGGACAAGAGGAAAGTAAAAGGAAATAGAGGAAAGAACTAGGTGACAAAGGGTATTTATAGAGGTCTAAAGACTGGAATGTACATATGTAAATATATTTACATAAGAGTGTGAGGAAACAGATCTATGTGCATATATTTAAAGGTTTAGTATTAAGGCAGCAGATGGACATTGGGCCTCCACTTAAGTACTTACTCAATGCAAGAACACATTGTTCTATTAAATTGGCATTCCCACTCAAGCACTTACTCAATACAAGAACACATTGTTCCATTATATTGGCATTCTAGGATGCACACCTTCCCAATATGATTGCTGAAGAAAAATGTGTGCATAAGCAAATGTGGTGAAGAAAGCTGACGGTGCCCAGCTATCAAAAGATATAGTGTCTGGGGTATTAAAGGCATGAAGATAAACAAGCAGCCATCTAGCTGAAAAGCATCAAAGCCCACATGGAAGAAGCACATCAGCCTGTCTAACCACAAGGTGCAGTAGGGACCAGTTATCAGATATCAAAGAACTAAAAATCATATCAATGGGTGCCCACCTCCCTGATAAGATCACTGAAGACAAACGTGTGCATAAGCAAATGCGGTGAAGAAAGCTGATGGTGCCCGGCTATCAGAAGATATAGCATCTGGGGTCTTAGAGGCTCGAAGATAAACAAGTGGCCATCTAGTTTAGAAGCAACAAAGCCCACATGGAAGAAACACACATGGCAGAAACACACCAGCCTCTGTGACCATGAGCTGTCAAAGGGATCAGGTATCAAGCATCAAGGAACAAAAATCGTATCATTGTAAACGTGGGTGAGTGCAGAGTGGAGACTCAAAGCCCATTGGTAGCCAACTGGACACCCCCTTACTAAAGGGTTTTGGGGAGGAGATGGGCCAGTCAGAGTACAGGGTAGCAACGAAGAAACATATACCTTTCCTCTAGTTCTTAAATGCTTCCTCACCCCCACTATCATGATCTCAATTCTACCTTACAAATCTGGCTAGACCAGAGGATGTACATTGGTACAGATAGCAACTGGAAACACAGAGAATCCAGGACAGATGGCTTCTCCAGGACCAGTGGTGACAGTGGCGGTGCCTGGAGGGCGGAGAGAATGTAGGGTAGAAAGGGGGAACTGATTACAAGAATCTACATATAGCCTCCTCCCTGGGGGTATAGACAGCAGAGAAGAAGGTGGGGAAGACGTCGGACAGTGTAACATATGACAAAATAATAACAATTTATGAATGATGAAGGGTTCATGAGGTAGGGGGGAGTGGGGAAGGAGGGGGAAATGAGCAGTCGATATTAAGGGCTAAAGTAGAAGGCAAATGTTTTGAGAATGATGATGGCAACAAATGTACATGTGTTCTTGACACCATGGATGTATGTATGGATTGTGATAAGAACTGTATGAGCCCCGAATAAAACAATTTTAAAATTTTTTTAAAGAATTGTAAGTGCCCCCAATAAAACTATTTATAACCGAAAATATCATAAACTGCACTGCCATAAATCTGTTGTGGAAATAAGTACAGACAGAATGGTCCTTAAAAGTGAGGATGCCCCAGTGTACAACAGAGCAGCAAGGGGAGCAAAGCAATGAAGTGCCCAGGGAATACCAAAAAAAAAAAAGACTTTGGGGCCAGAGCATGACACCACATCAGACTAGACCGGAAAACACTCCTAAAGGTCAACAAACAGACCTTGAACTCTTTCTAGGCTTTTCTTCTTTTTTTGTTGTTGTTGTTCTAGGTTTGTTGTTGTTGTCTTTTGTTGCTTTGATTTGCTCTGTCTTGTTTTGTGCTTATTAGTGTCTCTGCATGTCTATCTAGATAGGATAGGCGGGATAAACAATCCAGAGGAGAAAACAACAGGACCAATGTTTCCAGGAGGATACAGGAGAAGGGGAGTCGGGGAAAAGGAATGAGGGTGTCAACCAACCCAGGGACAAAGGAACAACAAGTGATCTAAACTCGATGGCGAGGAGGGTGTAGGATGCCTGGTGGGGCTTGATCTAGGGCAATGTAGCCAAGAAGAATTACTGAAATCAGAATGAAGGCTGAACATGATAATGGGACAAGAGAAAAATAAAAGGAAATAGAGGAAAGAACTAGGAGGCAAAGGACATTTACAGAGGTCTAACTACAGGTATGTACATATATAAATATATTTATATATAAGGAAATAGATCTTTATTTATATTTATATAATACATATACATCTATTTATACGTTAAGTATTAAGGTGCAGACAGACAGACATTTGGCCTCTACTCAAGCACTCCCTCAATGCAAGAACACTTTGTTCTAATAACCTGGCATTCTGTGATGCTGAGCTTCCCAACATAATCACTGAAGATAAAATATGTGCATAAGCAAATGTGGTGAAGACAGCTGATGGTGTCCAGCTACCAAAAGAGATATCATTTGGGGTCTTAAAGGCTTGAAGATAAACCAGTGGCCATCTAGCTGAGAAGCAACAAACCCACATGGAAGAAGCACACCAGCCTGTGTGATTACCAGGTGTCGATGGGATCAAGTATCAGGCAATCAAAGACCCAGAACCAAATTTCATATCAACATGATTTGGTTGGACACAGAGTAGAGACCCAAAGCCCATCTGTAGACAATTGGCCATCCCCTTACAGAAGCGTCACAAGGAAGAGACGAGCCAATCAGGGTGCACTATAGCACTGATGAAACATACAAGTTCTTTAATGGTTCCTCTCCCCGCCCCTTTTCCACTATCATGACCTCAATTCTACCTTACCTGACTAAACCAGAGCGTGTACACTGTTACAGATAAGAAAGCACAACACAGGGAATCCAGGACAGATATACCCCTCGGAATCAATAATGAGAATAGAGATACCAAGAGGGAAAGGGGAATGTGGGGGGAGAAAGGGGGAACTGATCATAATGACTGACATATACCCCCCTCCCAGGGTGATAGACAACAGAACAGTGGGTGAAGGGAGACATCGGTTAGTGTAAGACATGAAAAAATAATGTTAATTTACAAATTATCAAAGATTCATGAGGAAGGGAGGGCATGGGAAGGAGTGAAACAAAATGAGGAGCTGCTATCAAGGGCTCAAGTAGAAAGAAAATGTTTTGAGAATGATGATGGAAACAAATGTACAAATGTGTTTGACACAATTGATGAATGTATGGATTGTGATGAGAGCTGTACGAGCCCCCAATAAAATGATTTTTTTTTAAGTGAGGATGACAAGACTTCCCCTCCTATTTCTTTGGGTATGTTATCAAAAGAGACTGATGTTATTAAAGACTATCAGTTGGACCATTGGTCCCGTTGTTTTCTCCTATGGATTGTTTATCCCACCTATCTTTTAGAAAAAAAAATGTTTTAAAATAATTTTACTGGGGGCTCATACAATTCTTATCACAATCCATACATCCATCAATTGTGTCAAATACATTTGTTGCCATCATCATTCTCAAAACATTTGCTTTCTACTTGAGCCCTTAATATCAGCTCCTCATTTCTCCCCCTCCCTCCCCACTGCCCTCTCACCTATCTTTTCTATATAGACATGCAGAGACACTAATAAGCACAAAGAGCAAAACAAAACAAAATCAACACCAAAAACAACCAATGACAAAAAAAGAAAAGCCTATAAATAGTTCCAGTTCGGTTTGTTGACCTTTAGGAGTGTTTTCGGGTCAAGTCTAATGGGTACCACACCCTGGCCCCAAAGTCTATTTTTGGTATTCCCTGGGGACTTCATTGCAAGAATATCATCCTCGGGTCCTCACCTTCCCTACACAATTGCTGAAGATAAAATGGGTGCTAATCAAATGTGGTAAAGAGAGCCCCAACCCCATCTGTAGACAATTGGACATCCCCTTACAGAAGGGTCTCAAGGAAGAGATGAGCCAGTCAGGGTGCAGTACAGCACCCATGAAACTTACAACTTTCCTCCAGTTCTTTAAGGCCCCCCCTCCTCAATATCATGACCCCAATTCTACCTTACAAATCTGGCTAGACCAGAGCATGTACATGGGTACAGATAAGAGTTGGAAACACATGGAATCCAGGACAGATAGACCCACCTCAGGGCCAATGATGAGAGTAGCAATACCAAGATGGGAAAGGGAAGGTGGGGGGAGAGAGAGGGAGCAGATCACAATTATCTACATATAATTCCCTCCCAGGGGGACGGATCACAGAAAAGTGAGTGAAGGGAGTCATAGGTCAAAGTAAGACATGAAAAAATAATAATTTATAAATTATCAAGGGTTTATGTAGGAGGGAGGGTGGAGGAGGAAAGGGGAAAAAATGAAGAGCTGATACCAAGGACTCAAGTAGAAAGAAAATGTTTTGAAAATGATGATGGCAATAAATGTACAAATGTGCCCCTCAATGCATGAATACTTTCATTAAATTGGCACTCTACGATGCTCACCCTCCTGACACAACTGCTGAAGCCAAAGCGGGTGAACAAGCAAATGTGGTGAAGAAAACTGATGGTGCCCAGCTATCAAAAGATATAGCATCTGGGGTCTTAAAGGCTTGAAGATAAACAAGAGGTCATCTAGCTCAAAAGCAACGAAGCCCACATGGAAGAACACACCAGCTTGTGTGATCACATGGTCCCAACGGGACATCAAAGAACAAAAAATCTTATCATTGGCTGCACACCTCCATGATACGATCGCCGAAGACAAACGGGTGCATAAGCAAATGTGGAGAAGAAAGCTGATGATGCCCGGCTCTCAAAAGAGATTCTGTCTGGGGTCTTAAAGGCTTGAAGGTGAACAAGTGACCATCCAGCTCAGAAGCAACAAAGCCCACATGGAAGAAGCACACCAGCCTGTGCGATCATGAGGTGCCAAAGGGACCAGGTATAAGGCATCATCCAAAGTAAATAAATAAATAAACCATAGTGAATGAAGGGGGAAGTGCAGAGTGGAGACCCAAAGCCCATTTGTCGGCCATTGGAGATCCCCTCACAAGGGGTTTAGGGGAGGAGATGAGTCAGTCAGGGTGCGATGTAGCACCGATGAAGAATACAGCTTCCCCCCAGATCCTGGATGCTTCCTCCCCCCCAACTACCATGATCCGAATTCTACCTTGCAGGGCTGGATAGAGCAGAGGTTGTACACTGGTGCATATGGGAGCTGGAGGCACAGGGAATCCAGGGTGGATGATACCTTCAGGATCAGGGGTGTGAAGGGTGATACTGGGAGAGTAGAGGGTGAGTGGGTTGGAAAGGGGGAACCGATTACAAGGATCTACATGTGACCTCCTCCCTGGGAGACAGACAACAGAGAAGGGGGTGAAGGGAGACTCCGGATAGGGCAAGATATGACAAAATAACAATCTATAAATTATCAAGGGCTCATGAGGAAGGGGGGAGTGGGGAGGGAGGGGGGAAAAAAGGGACCTGATGCAAAGGGCTTAAGTGGAGAGCAAATGCTTTGAAAATGATGAGGGCAAAGAATGTACAGATGTGCTTTACACAATTGATGTATGTATATGTATGGATTGTGATAAAAGTTGTATGAGCCCCTAATAAAATGTTTTTTAAAAAAAGAAATAAATATATAAAAATATGTACAAATGTGCTTGACACAACTACAGCAGTTTTAGTCCTCAAAGAAACCTCCCGCTTTTCAACACTTTAAGGAGGTCTTGTGCAGCTGCTTTACCTAATGTGATTTGTCTTTCGATCTCCTGACTGCTGCTTTCATGAGCACTGATTGTGGTTCCAAGCAAGACCAATCCTAGACATCTTCAATCTCTTGTCTGTTTAACATGATGTTATCTATTGGGTCAGTTGTGAACATTTGGATCTTCTTTACACTGCGTCAAAATCCATATTGAAGGCTGTAACCCTTCATGTCAGCAAATGCTTCAAATCCTCCTCATTTTCAGAATGCAACTTGTGTTGTCTGCATTTTGCAAATTGCTAATAAGCCTCCCTCCGATGCTGATGTCACATTGTTCTCCATATAAGCCAGCTTCTCTGATGCTTTGCTTGGTATACAGGCTGAATAAGTATGGACAGAACCCCGATGTACATCTTTCATGGTTTTAAACCACATAATATTCCCTTGTTCTGTTTGCACAACTGCCCCTCAGTCATTGTACAAGTACCTCATGAGCGTAATGAAGTGTTCTGGGATTCCCATTATTCTCAAGGATATCCATAGGTTATTATAATCCACATAGCTGAATGCCCTGCATAGTCAATAAAACAAAAGTAAACATCTTTCTGGTATTCTCTGCTTTGAGCCAAGATCCACCTGGCATCAGCAACAAGACCCTTCATTCTCCATCCTCTCCGAACTGGCCTGAACCCCTGGCAGCTCCATGTTGATGCACTGCTGCAACCATGATTGGAGGCTTTCACTTGGATGTGCTACCAATGATGTTGTTCTACAATTTGAGCATTCTGTTGGGTCAACTTTTTTGAAAATATGGATCTGTCCAGTTAGTTGGCCAACTTTTTTGAAAATATGGATCTGTCCAGTTAGTTGGCCAAGTAGCTGTCTTCCGAGTTTCTGGCATAGATGAGTGAGTGCTTCCTGTACTTCATCAGCTTGTGGAAATACCTCATTTGGCATTCCATCAATTCCTGAAGCCATGTTTTTTGGCTAATACTTACAGCGTAGTTGAACCTGTTCCTTCAGTCCCACTGGCTCTTGCGCATATGCTACCTCTTGAAATGGTGAAATGTCAACCAGGTCTTTTTGGTACAATCGACTTTATTTTTTTCCATCTCTTTTTGATGTTTCCTGAATCATTCAATATTCCGCCGCAGAACGTTTCCATATTGAAACTACTGTGTTTCCCCGAAAATAAGACAATGTCATATTTATTTTTCCTCAAGAAGATACACTATTGCTTATTTTCAGAGATGTCTTATTTTTATTAAGTATGGTACAACAATCTACATTTATTCAAACATAGTGAAGTCGTCTTCTTCTGGAACAAAGACCCACAGTGCTCAAACGGTGGCCACAACTGCTCCCCCTGAGCGGGGCACACTTCACTGAGGAGACTCTGACTCTCACTGTCTCTGTCTCCCTCAATGAGTCCAGTTGCAGCACCACAGAAAGACCGGGACCTTGTGGATGGGGCTGCCCGTACCTCTCCGGTCCCCTCTGAGACCGCAGCTATCATGATGGGGCAGATGAGAAGGGCTGTCCGTCTTCGTTAACGCTCTGCAATGGTGTGCTGCAGAGCCACACCTCTCACTGTGTCTTATTTTCAGGGGATGGCTTCTATTGCGCAAATGCTTAGAAATCCTGCTCCGGCTTATTTTAAGGGTATATCTTATTTTCAGGGAAACACGGTAGAGGCTTGAATTGTTTCACTGAGTTCTTTCGGTCTAAAATTTGCTGAGCATGTTCTTTCTTTCTTTCTTGTTTTCTAACTCCAGGTCTTTGCACATTTCATTATACAATTTGACTTTGTCTTCTTGAGCTACCTCTTTAGTTCTTTGACTTTATAATTTCTTCCATTTGTCTTAGCTATTCTACAATTAAGATCAAGTTTCAGAGTCTCTTCTGAGATCCACTTTGATCACCAAGTCTGGAAGCAACCAAGATGCCACCTAACAGAAGAACAGATTAAAAAAACTATGGTATACAATGCTATTCAGTAATAAAAAGAAACAAACTATTGACTCATGTAACAAGTTGGATGAATCTTAAATATGTTTTGTTAAGTGAAAGAAACCATATTGGAAGGTTATAGAGGTACAATTCAATTTCAATCATATAATATTCTTAATAAAGCAAAATTTGAAAAGTGGAAAATATATCTGTGATTGTCAGGAGTTGAAGAGTGGAGAGTGATTTGTTATACAAAAGGAATGCACTAGAAGATTTCTAGGGCAATGGACTATTCCGCTTAGCTCTGAGGTAGTAGACACACGACTGTATTTTTCAAAACCCACAGAGTTTACAACACGAGTGAATGTAAATTTTTTAAAAATCCCACAGGTTATTGGACATCCCAGGGTGGAATGCAATCTGACAAAAGAATGTAACTCTATTACATAAATAACTTGGAAAAAATGTGTTGACCAGAAAAAAATAATGTAAGACTCAAAAGGAACTACATATAAACAATTTCTTCTAGTTGGTAAATAGGAATATGGGTTATACTGTATACTGCAGTGGGACAAATAAATAAGATGTTGGATAAAGAAGTCAGACTTTTCACTCTTCGGGAGAGAATTACAAAAAAGCAACACAGGTAATGAATCCTATTGTGCTCAATTAGGGTATAGAGATAGATTTCTTAACACTGTCGGTGACCTGGGGCCAGTAAAATCCAAGTAGCAATGAGAACTGTATAGATCAGTGGTTCTCAACCTTCGTAATGTTGTGACACTCCAACAATAAAATTACTTTTGTTGCTTTTCATAACTATAATTTTGCCACTATTATGAGTCAGGCGACCCCTATGAAAGGGTCATTTGAGCCCCAAAGGGGTCATGGCCCACAGGTTGAGAACCGCTGGTCTAGATGGAATGCTGACTCTGACAAAGAATCCAACTCCAGTCTAGATGTACGCTAGAACTAGCATAGGGAAATGCAAAATTAACCTAGAGCGCCCTTGTGGCACGACAACGTAAGGGCACGTTCAAATAGAACAGTGATGAACTATGCTAAAGGGGACACAGAAACCAACCAGAGTCTTCCTAATGCCCAAGTGGGAGCCATTTGAATAACAAAACAAAGTAGTGATGAACTATAACTCAACATATAAAATCCAATATAAAATAAATAAACCTGTGCCTACACTGATAGAAATAAATGACTGAGGGACTCATATAAAAAAGAGAAAAGCATGTCTTCCTCACAGAAGGATTCCAAATACGGTATGCAGATAGTTTCCACTGTGAGAGTCGAAGATTGATCCGCCCCCTGCCATTGATTATAGACTGAGGTTAGTGACTCATTTCTTTTTTTTAAATTTTTTTTAGTGACTCATTTCTAAAGAAGTGATTATGGAGAAGTTTGGTGGAACAACTTGACAATGGAGAAACCTGAGACACTGTCTTGGCCAGATGATCAAGGGTTACATCAACAATAACCAATCGAGTCCATAGTACGTACTCCTGAATTTATGAGACAAGGGCAATTTGCCTCGGTATTATTATTAAAAACCCCTAACCTGCATTCCTGACGGGGCACTCTATAACACTTGACCAGTGCTCCTTCGCAAAGCTCTTGAGAACATCAAAAAATAAGGAAAGATTGAGACTCTTTTAAAGAAAGGAGAGTGAGGAGACATCACATCTAAACACAATGTGGTGCCCTAGATTAACTCCAAGCACAGGGAAAGGGCCATTAGTTTTAAAAAGAAGTAAAATCTGAATAAAGTCTGGAGTTAATATATGCCAATGCTGATTTCTTAGTTTTGACAAATGCAACACAGTTATGCAAGATGTTAACAATAAGGAACACAGAGAGAGTGCTACACAGGAGTTCTTACATGTGATTGTTGTAACTTTTCAGTAAATCACAAATTATTCCAAAATACAAAATATACTTTAGAAATTAAACCAAGAAAATATATATAAACCAAGCCAGTAAGCTCACCCAATAAAGCATTAAAGTCTACCTTAATTTTTATAGTTAGATAGCTAAATAACAACAGGATTAGAGTTATTCAGTAATCAATAGAAAATCTAAGTGGATTCTGTGGGAAACAGAAAGATTTCTCCCAAGTTGTCTTGCCCAAATATATGCCAAACCCAGCTGCTTGCTGCACATGGCAAATGGCTGCCCTTGGCGACCAACAGAAGTAAGTCAGAGGCTATTCTCCCTAAGGGTTATCAGCCATCCAAAGAAAGCAGACACCATTGTTTATCCCACATTAAGTAGGGCCCACTATTTTCTGATAAGGATAATAGTAAATTGTTTCCCTGAAGGAGAGCCCAGGGAGGTCAAGCCCACCCCAGGGTGACCAAGGTTAGGCCACCATCATGAATCTAGGTTTTGACCTTCTTGTCACATATATATCCCTAGTTCTTCCCCTTCCTATCCTGTGTCCACCCCTAGCACACCCCCTTCCTGTTACGCTTATGCTTATTGTATACCCCCTTGCTATACTGCCTATTGTACAGCCTCTTCCTGTGACAGGTGTGGTTGTCACACCCCCTAGGTAGATGGAAACCTTGGCTAGCAATAACTGGCTCTAGCTCCAACTCTCTCCTGCAGACTGAGTCTCCCATCTCCACGTGGACCACCAAGCAGGCTGAGGTGAGCATGCTACCATGAAATGGGTCTCACTTCTTTATTTTCCTCTCTCTCATTCCCTATGACTTTGTAATCTTTATATATCTTAGCCGTACAATTGTGCCTATCAAACCCAACGATTAGTTGGGGGCTGGCCTTTCCCCCACAGGACTCCATAATTTTTTTAAAATTTGTAAGTAAAGTTTTGTAACTCCTAGCTGCCCAAAGTACAAAATATGATGCTTCAAATAAAGATCTTTTAACTGATGGGACAAGGAAAATTCATAGAAGAAAAGCTAAATTGTAATTTTAAAAATGTTTTAATCCTTAGAACATCCTTTCTGTTCCAGTGTTGGATTTCAGGATTGAGACAATAAGGTGCCATCATACTCTAAGGCCAGTAGTGAACTGGTGGTCCACAACACCACATCTACAGTACGAGGGAGAGTAGAGAAAGCAGACAAAAGAGTTTGTTTCAGAGCGAGAGTAAAGATGGCTTATAAAGAAAGGAAGGAAGAAAAGGAAGATACTGAAAACTGACTAGGTTTGCTACTATTAAGTAAATTACGTTTTTAATTTAACTCTTTACGCAACTCTGTCTGCTGTGGCAAGTGTTAATTCAGCATTCTGTTTAGAAAAGTTCCTGCTGCCAGAAGTAATTCCTATTAAAAGCAGGGAGGAAAAATTATAGGGCGGTCACAGAAATCATGTGGAAGCAAATGTTGTTCTTGATGGTTTCCCCTTCAATACAGAGGGAGGGATTTCAGGGAGCTACAGGTACTTCTGCATACTAAAACGATGCAAACCCATATTACGTACATAACTCTTTCATACATTTAACCCATTGAATTGTACGTGAGTTATACGCCAACACAACTTAAAAAAACAGCTGATACCAAGGGCTCAAATAGAAAGTAAATGGAAATGATGTCAACATATGTACAAATATGCTTTAAACAATTGATGTATGGAATGTTTTAAGAGCAATAAGAGCCTCCAATAAAATGATTAAAAAACACCCAAAAAACTGTTAAAAAACACTCCCACAACCATATTACATGAGGGGCATCCAAAAGTTTGTGGGGAAATTCCATTTAACTTTTAATTCCATTTCCAAAAACTTTTGGAAGCCCCGTTGTATTTCATGTCTCAAACTACTTTCCAGTAAACCTAATATATCAATGTGTATTATAACTAACCTTGCTGCAGCACTAATATAATAAATATTATGCTTAATTTCCCCCATTAAATCCATTTGATTCACTCATTTACTCAATGAATATTTACTTTGTTTCCGGCACTTTTTGGATGACTCTACAACTTTTGTAAACAAGTCCTGTTGGTGTTCAGCATTCTATTGCTAACCAAAAGGTTGGCCGTTCAAACCCATACAATAGCTCTGCAGAAGAGCTAAGCAATCCTAAAGTTTCCAGAACCAAACCCACTAATTCTAACCAAGTTGGTGCTAACTCAGAGCAGCCTTCTAAAGGGGTCCCAAGACTAAATCTTTAGAAACAGACAGGCTTCTCTGGCAGAGTGGCTGGTGGGAGTGAACTCTTAAATCTGAGTTAAGAGCCCAATGATTATCCCAAAAACCACTGGGGCTCCTTGAAAAAAACTATGAAATAGCTCTATGCCGTCACACATGGTAGCTGTAAGTCAACACTGGGAGAAAGGTGGGGCTGCTGGCTCTGATGAGATTGCCTGTCCTGTACACTCCATATCAGGTCTTCAGAGTTGGAATCTAGTCAAGGGCAATGGGTTTGGATGTGTTGTTAATCGCAACAGCTTTTAAAGAAAATGATACATTCATATTATTTTTAAATGAAAGCAATTCAGACATATACAAATATATTAAAAGGGAAAATATCACCTTACAACATACTACACAGAATTTAACATTTCGTGAAAAACGATATAAACAGCTTTCTTTTCTAGGCACATTTGTAAATACTTTATAAAAAGCACTTTAGCCACTTTCAAATATGTAACGTTCCTTTAAAAAAACTTGAATTTTATGTCAACATTAATCGTAGACTCTTCTGTTAAAAGCAATCTGAGAATTCAATCTAATGATTTCCCTTCGCTTGCAGCACACCTTCAGGCGCGGAGGGAAGCATATGAGCATGCGTGCTTCAATAATGGCTAGATCTGCACGTCCATTTGAAGGTGAAAATCTAATCATCGCATAGCAGCTCTGTCAATACGAGGTAGACATTAACCGACTCACTCTACTAACTCACAGTAAATAAAAAGCCAGCATGGATTCCCTTCTAAGTAGGTAGGTTATTTCCCCTCTTTTCCTCATTCTCGGTTATAGCAATATCGATGCAGGTGACTTGTTGGTCCCCTAGACTTCCATCTCAGCCTGCTTCTACATTCCCTCCAGCCCACTCAGAGTCCCCACAAATTCTCTATTCCCTTCTTGAAGCTTAGCTTCTGCTTTCATTTGCTTGGACTCTGGTTGTGGTCTCCTCTCTTACTCGTCAATACTTAATATGCTGTCTTTCTGCCCAATCTGGGGCTTCCAATGCATACTCCCCTTCTCAACAGCATTCTGGAGAGGAGGGAATTGGTGTGTTGACCAAAAAAGAGCATTTAGTTTTCCCTCTTTTTCTCTATTGTCTTTTATTTTATTGACTTCTGCACTTCTTTATACTTTATACTTTAACTTCCAAGATTTGTAAATTTTTCTTTTTTAGCATTTTAATTGGCACTTCATCCACATATCATACAATTCAATAGTCCAATCATATCAAGAGTTGTATAAACTTTACCGCAATAATTTCTTTAGAATATTTTCTTCTTCCTTCTACTTATTGTTGGTCTATGTATCTATCTATCTATCTATCTATCTATCTATCTATCTATCTATCTGGGACTCTCACAGCTCTTATAACAATCCATACATCAACTGTATCAAGCCCATATATTATCATCATCATTTTTAAAACATTTTCTTTCTACTTGAGCCCTTGGTATCTGCCCCTCTTTTATTCCAGCTCTCCCTCACCCTCCTACCCTGTAACTCTTTGATAAATTATTATTATTTTCACATTTTACACTGTCTGCTGATTCCCTTCACCCATGTTTCTGTTGTTCGTCCCCCTGGGGGAGGGGGCAGGTTATACTTCAATCATTGTGATCAATTCCCCTTTCTTTCCCCACCTTCCCCCCACCTGGATTTGTTATTAATATTTTTTCTTTCACTTGTATGAACAATATACACAACAAAGACTAAATCTCTACTAAATCATCTTTCTTCTGAAGAGCAGCTAGCAGATTCAAACTGCTGACCTGTGGTTAGCAGCCCAATGTGTTCCAATACACCACCAGATCCATCATCTACTTTATTTTTCCTCTCTAGGAGGCCCTTGATTAATTTTGTCTTCTCTACTTGTAATTCTAAGTGGTTAAAAATCATTTTACTGGGGGCTCGTAGAATTCTTATCACAATCCATACATACATCCACTGTGTCGGCACATTTGAATACTTGTTGCCCTCACCATTTTATTTTTATTTAAATCATTTTAGTGGGGGCTCATACAGCTCTTATCACAATCCATACATCCATGGTGTCAAGCACACTTGTATATTTATTGTCATCATTTTTAAAACATTTTCTTTCTATTTGAGCCCTTGGTATCAGCTCCTCATTTCCCCCCCGCCTGCCCCCACCTTCCATCCCTCATAAACCCTTGATAACTTATAAATTACTATTATTTTGTCATGTCTTAAACTGTCAGATGTCTCCCCTCACCCACTTTTCTGTTGTTCATCCCCCTGGGAGGGGGTCATATGTAGATCATTGTGATCTATTCCCCCTTTCTCTCCCCACCTTCTCCTTCCCCTCCTGGTATCACTATTCTCATTATTGGTCCTGAGGGGGTGTATCTATCCTGAATTCCCTGTGCTTCCAGCTCTTACCTGTACCTGTGTACATGATCTGGTCTAGCCAAATTTGTAAGGTAGTATTGGGGTCACGATAGTGGGGGGGGGGGAAGCATTAAAGAACTAGAGGAAAGTTATATGTTTCATGGTGCTACACTGTACCCTGACATCTCTTCCTTGTGATCCTTCTATAAGAGGATGTCCAATTGACTACAGCTGGGCTTTGGGTTTCCTCTCTGCGCTCCCCTCATTCACACTGATAATGATTTTTTGTTCTGGGTCATGATCACACAGGCTGCTGTGCTTCTTCCTTCCATGTGGACCCTGTTGCTTCTCAGCTAGATGGCCGCTTGTTTATCTTCAAGCCTTTAAGACCCCGGGTGTTTTATCTTTTGATAGCTGGGCACCATCAGCTTTCTTCATTGTGTTTTTGGCGACCATGTCAGGGCTGTGAGCATCACAGAATGCCAGGTTACTAAAACAAAGTGTTCTTGCATTGAGAGAGTGCTTGATTAGGAGCCCAATGTCTGTCTGCTACCTTAACACTTAACATAGAAATATATGTACATAGATCTATTTCCCTATCATTATATATATTTAAATTTGTACATGCCTATATTTAGACCTCTGTAAATGCCCATTTGCCTCCTAGTTCTTTCCTCTCTTTCCTTTTACTTTGCTCTAGTCCCACTATCACGTTCAGCCTTCATTTGGGTTTCAGTGATTCCTCTCGATTACAGTGCCCTTGATCAAGACCTACCAGGCCTCCCACACCCTCCTCACCATCAATTTTAGGTAACTTGTTCCCTTGTCCCTAGGTTTGTTAATACCCACTTCTAATATTAAAAAAAACATATTCATTATAGCATCTTTGTCTACTAACTCCATCATCTGTCATTTCTGGGTCTGTTTTTATGGAACGATCTTAAATTCTGGTTATGAATTATGTTTTAGGAATTACTGGTTTGTCTACATTTTGTTATTATACACCATATATTATTGGCTTTGTTTTGCTATTTTTTTTATCCCTTTAAACAAGATTGAACTTGTTCAAGAAGAAAATTAAAATTACCTGTGAACATGTTTGACCCTGCGAAGCTTACTTCTATGGTCGGGAGTGTCTTCACGCTAGAACTAATGTAATCAGCTCTCACTACAAAGGTATGACTCTTCTGACATCTCCTCTGAAGATTCCCACATCTTTCCACTCAGGCTGGCGGGAAACTGAGTGATTTCGGTCCTGTAGGAGATGTGAGCGGCCTGCCTTACAGCTCCCCACAAACTTTTCCCTCCGAAGCTGTGCTTTGCACCACTCTACCTATGTGTACAACTCCCAGGGCATGTTTTTCAGGCTCTTTTTCTGCACAGTGCTCTCCTCTCTGGAGCACTGACCTGCCAAGTCTAACCACCGTGCCTCCATTAACTCAGCTCCAGACCTCACTCCATTGAGCAACACCATTTGCACTCTATTTGGGTTTCCACTCTGCACGATGATCTAGAAACTTCCTGCAGCCACAAAGCAGGGCAGGGAGAGAGCTCACCTCTTAGGTTTCCCTTCTATGGGTGCCGTCTACCCTGTTTTTTAATCTGCAAAGACAGTTGTTCCCTGTATCTTGTCTAGTTTTAGAACTGTTTAGAGAGAGGAGGCAATTCCAGGCTCGATGTTTCCCTCATGTTTAGAACCTAAAGTATAATTTTGTACTATTTGACTGTATGTGACGCACTGTATACAAACTGTAGAGACTGGAGTCAACGTTATTGTCCACAGAGGTCTGCTCTTTCCTCCATGAGGAAGGTACAGCGGACATAGAACTTGAGTTAGATTGTACTCACTTCTATTTTTAAATGTCTGAAGGGTGAGACTGTCCTGTTTATTGCAGGCCCCTTCCACTCAAAATATTGTCTGCAGCCTGCCAAGGGTCCCTGAGATATGCTGAGGCTTCGGTAAGATCAAAACCGCACTTCAATAACACTAGAATAGCTTTTTCAGTGCTGTCATTTACATTGAAGGTTCAAAAGTAATAGAGAAAAGTGCTAACACTAAAGCATGAATCAAGACAGGGGACCAAGTACAATGCACTCAAAAGCTTAAAATAATATTTTTAAGCTACTTCCTCTTTAGAGAAAGCAGTAAAGTAAAAGGAAATTGAGGGAAGAATTAGGAGGCAAAAGACATTTATAGAGGTTTAAAACCAGGCATGTACATATGTATATTTAACATATATCTATATGTTAAGAATTAAGGTAGCAGATGGACATTGGGCCTCAATTCAAGTATTCCCTCAACACAAGAACACTTCTAATAATCCAGCATTACAGAGCCTATGATGTTCACCTTCCCGACATGATTGCTACTAACAAAATGGGTGGATAAGCAAATGTGGTGAAGAAAGCTGATGGTGCCTGGCTATCAAAAGATATAGTGTCTGGGGTATTAAAGGCTTGAAGATAAGCAAGCATCCATCTATCTGAGAAGCAATATGGAAGAAGCACACCAGCCTGAGTGATCATGAAGTATTGATGGGATCAGGTATCAGGCATCAAAGACCCAGAACAAAAAAATCATTAATGTGAATGAGGGGGAGTGTGGAGTGGACATTCAAAGCCCATCTGCAGACAATTGGACATCCCCTTTCAGAAGGGTCACGAGGAAGAGACAGTCAGTCAGAGTGCAGTATAACTTCGATGAAACATACAACTTTCCTCTAGTTCTTTAATGCTTCCTCCCGGCAACTATCATGTCCTCAATTCTACTTTAAAAACCGGATTAGACCAGAACATGTACACTGCTACAGATATGAGCCCACAACACAGGGAATCCAGGATAGATAAACCCCTCAGGACCAACAATGGGAACAGATACCTGAAGGATAAGGGAAAAGTAGGGGGAGGGACAACAGAAAAGTGGGTGATGGGTGACAGGATGATGTAAGATGAAAATAATCTCTAACTTATCAAGGGTTCATGAGGGAAGCGAGGAGGCAAAAATAAGGAGATGATATCAAGAGCTCAAGTAGAAAGGAAATGCTTTGAAAATAATGGCAACATATGTACAAATATGCTTAATACAATGGATGGATGGATTGTGATAAGAGATGTAAGAGCCCCCAATAAAAGTATTTAATTTTTTTTAAAAGAGGAAGCTATACAAACGATTGACTTCACTTTATTAAATCTTGATGCCAGAATAAACATCTTTTTATAACATAAAATAATTCTGAGTTGCAAGATAAGCTAGTTGCTTTTTTCATGAAACACCTGAAAGAACATCTGATAGAAAATTATGATCTTTCAACTTGAGTATTTGGCAGGAAGTTTCTCAAAATGAATGCAATGAGCCAGTCAATTCCAGGGACACAGATGACAACATTTGTTGCCAACAATAAAATTCAAAACTGCAAGCAAAAATTAGAATTGTGTAAAACTTGTATCTGACATTATAATCTTAAGTTTTCTAATACTTTAACAACATTTCTGATAAGGCCAGTGCTGATATTAATAAATATGATTTTGTGGTAGCAATTGTATAATACTGCTTGATGTGACTGAACTATGGAATGATATATGTATTAACTCCCAATTTAAAAATAACTAAATACACAGATAAATATGATTTTGGTTTAAACCATAAAACAAAATGGTTGATATGAAAAGATTAGCGTACCTCAGTGTACTATAAGTGACTAATAGTAGATACAAATGGGTAAAAGATTCATTCAAAGTACTTGACAGAATAATGGATTTCTATGTATTAACATACAAAAAGTACACTAAGACAGTTTTATATTCATATTGCAACTCATCTTTTTTCATACTTTAATACGTTTCTGACAGTTATCAAAAAAGATAGTTCAAATGGAATCTCTTTGGGATCTTCTATTATTTTTAATACTGTAAAAGGGTTCAGATACCAAAAGGTTTCCCAAGCCAGTGCTGTGATCTAGCAACTCTCATCAACACCATGAACCTGTAAGCGCTTTTTCCCTGCTTTTCCCTCCGGCCCCAGCCTCTCCCATTGGCCCAGCACTTACAAGAACCTAAATGAGGTAAGAGGCTGTACATTTGGGGGTCCCTCCAATTCCTTCAATGGGAATGAGTTTGAAATTTCCAACTCTCAAACAAGCCCACATAACTGATTTTAGACACCCTCTACCTTAACCAAGCCTGATTCGAAGATCATATCCAGACTTGGCAACAACCCTCAGCTGGAAAGAACAGCTGGCCATTTCGCATCACATGAAAAGGAGTATTATCTCTGGTATTTGAGATCCTTTCCTCCTCTTTGCTTCCATGGCTCTCCCTTGATTTTAAAAATAAGGTTTTTGAAATATAGCCATTTTCTTCAGAGGAGCCATGACCTACTGCCTATAACATACTACCCAGAGATAGAAGCTTTAATCCACTAACCTTATTAATAAAAATAGCTAACACTGAAAGATGAGGCTTTCTATTTCCATAAATATTTACAGTCTGGGAAACCGACAGTTCTACACTGTCCTACAGAGTTGCTATGAGTCAGAATTGACTCGATGGCAGTGAGTTTTTTCATGCCATTTACTCTCCAAGCAATATTCTAAGCATTTCACACAATATACCATATATAATCAAGAATAAGCCGACCCGAATATCAGCCAAGGCACCTAGTTTTACCACAAAGACTGCATAAAAAATTTGCTGAAAAACTTGGCTTATACTCGAGTATATATGGTAAATTCAATTCAATTCTCACAAGTGTGGTAGTTACATAATTTCAAGTCAACTTGATAAATAAAATGTAGGGATGGAGTTTAGCCTGTCAATTAAGTGGCCACTTGATGACCTCATTTAGACGCTCCTCGACCAAGATAAACGGCTCACTGAAGCCCGACCTCGCTCTCTGCCCTGTGATACTAACACTGTCATTGGATCCACAAGACTTTGCACCCACCAGCCTGTGATCTTCCTGTCTTCTGCATCATTTTGTGAGTCTGAAGAAGGATGTATGGATTATCAGACATATGTAGTACTATCAGTTTTATGGATTTGATCTGGATTGGGTTGGGATGTTTTCTTGACATACAATTATGTCTTAATATAAAACTCGTTCCCATACATGTGTGTCGTTGGATTTGTTTCTCTAGACAACCCAATCTAACACAACAACATAATATGGGAGATACTCTTAAGATCTTCAATAGAGTCATTCAGTCTTAAGTGGCAAAGCCAAGATCAAACTCAGGCAGTCCGGTTTTAGGGCCCATGCCCTTAACCTCTACCAAACTGCTCTTTGCCCTAGCTACCACACATTCCTCCTTAGGAAAATTTTCATGGTTGCTGCTGTCACCTCAAGGCTAGAGCTCTCCAAATCCTTATCAGACCTAATCTCTCTAACTGCTGGATGAACTTCAACCTAGCTATACAGTACCTAAGGGACCTGCCCCCCCACACGCAAAAAAAAAACAAACAAAAAAAGCTCATGGGAAAATGGAATTTTCCACAAACTTTTTTAAGTCTCTCCTCCTATCTAAAACCAATTATCTTTTTTCACTTCACACAAAACTTCCTTTCCCAAGCACAGCCCTTTCAACGACACCAATTCCTCCTCATTCCTTTTCAGCCTCTAAGCTTCATGAATATTTATGTCTACACCAGTCTCCAAACATTGATTTACAATCAAATTTACAATAGTTCATAGCAATATAAGAAAAACAAATATACAGTTAAAAATGTTCGTGAAAAAAATTCATTATCTTTTCATTCCATTTTTCCACATATAATATGAAGTCTCATCATATGCTGTTCACTTGTTTTAAATAATCTTTTATAACTAAGTTAACTTGTACAATTAGTTTTGTTTTTCTTTTTGTGAAATAATGGTAATAGTTGGTTTTATAAACCTTTTTGGTTAAGTAAAAAGATAGCAACATAATGATTCTCAAGATTGCTAGCTTAAAATTGTTATGAACCAAAACAATTTAATATGAATTACTGGTCTCTGCTACTTTTTCAGTTGATCAAAGTCTGCTTTTGACTATTCTACCTCTTAATCTAACCCAATCAGACATTTCCAGTCAGGTAACCTCCATAAATAGGCCTTGCTATCAGAAGATACGGATTTCAAAGTCCTTTTTGGTCTCTGATACTGGAGTCAACCTTCTTTTTCACTTGTGCAAACACCCTTACGTACCGGGTGTCATGTGCTATATTATCTAGCTTTAATCCAGTCCATTTACCGGAAAACTCTCAATATTCTAGACAGCCTTATTGTTTTAGGGTACTTAAAAAAAACTCACTGATTTGATGACAATTCATAGCAACCCTATATGATAGGGTGGAAATGCCCCTGTGGATTTTGGAACTAATTTTTTACAAAATTAGAAAGCCCTTTCTTTCTCCTAAGGAGCTGCTGGTGGTTTCAAACTGGTTACCTTTGAGATCACAGCTCTAAACAGACCCCAATCTCAGATTTAATTTAAGGATAACATTTATTAAATCTTAAACTGGAAAAGCAAAGGCACGGCATACAGGCGAGGAAGACCATTTGCAGGAGGCTGTAATGGCATACAAAGATTTGCAGCGATTCAGAGACTTAAAGAGCGCATGGGAGGGCGAAGAAACTCCCAGAAGCATGACTGGCAGCAGATCAATATATCAAGTGGGACCACAGAAGTGGGAATGAAATCATTATGTAAGACAACAGAGCTTACAATATTTGTTCAACAGGTCCTGTAAACAAGGCACTCGGGTGTGATGCCCGATGCTGTGACTCTTGCACCCTGATTTTCACAAAGGACACACCCAGGTAAGTCCCTAAGGGCTATGCCACTTCTCCGTGGCCTACCTAGGAAAGTGGTAGCACTCCACCTGAGGGCAAAGCTATTTCTGCTGCTGGTTGATGGTCAGAAGGAATTCAATGGCGTCTGAACTCACATGGACACCCATAAATGGACTGAGCCTTTTGCAAATTAGTGCTCAGAAACTTAAACTCTAATACAATACACATACTGATGCCCTAAGTCAACATCTACTAACTGATTCTGGACTCATGGAAAGACATGCTCCCTGCCCTAATTAAGTAATTGTTTCAACAGATATATTCATATTCCAATTCTCCATTTCCAATAAAATCCTGGAGTCTATTAGCTACATGTTAACTAAAAGAGAAGACAGATTCAGACCAGTAAGGACCAGGGAAGATAGATGACCGACTGCGTCTGCAAGTGGGAAGCACTGGGTATAGTACAAGAAGGGAACAGTCCAGTTTGGCAAAGAGCTAAGAGATACGAAATGAGAAGAAGGCAAGAAAGAGCGGGGCTCTCCTGTTTGCTAATTCAAGGCCTGAAATTTAGCCTACTAGATCACCAAAAGCTTTTGTTGCTGTTGAAGGAAGAGGGACATATTACATTTCTACAGCAATACACATTCATCTGAATTCCATTCATTAAAAATCTTCAGCAATTTCACCTCAGCAAGAATAATAGTTATCTATGCTTTTTTTCAAGTCAAAATGCTTATTACATAATGGTTTTTAAGAACTGCATGTACTGTACAATTTTAATTTTGATCGACACTGTATCTGTATATGTGCACACAGGTATGCATATAATAAATAATATATACTATTTTAAAATGGTTTCTTTATAAAATGAAAGATAATTTTTATATTATTTGTTTGTAAGGGATAAACTGTTACTGCCTTGAAGTCAATTCCAGCTCATAGCAACCCAGGTTGAAAAAAAATCCCTGTTGTAAGTTATAAAGTATAGACATACTTTGGAGGCTCAATAAAATAATAAGAAAAGTACTAACGCTTATGAATCACAAGTGAAGCATTGGTGGCTATGACAAAGGAAGTAAAGAGAGAGCTGAGGAAAGATGGAGCTGGGCAGTCTTTAGGCCAGCTTCACAACTTGTTTTTTAATACATTATCATGTAAAGTCAAGGGAACCATTCCAGGCAATTCTTTGTTAATCCATTTCACTTTACTCAAAACTGCATCCTAGTCCAAATTAAAGTGTGCCTAAAATGGTGTAAAAGTTGCAGAATATTTAACATCAAATTAAAGTACAAAATAAGGAACAACACAAAGCAATGGCTATCATCATTATTCATCTCTAAAGATAGAGAAAAAATGAAAATAACTTTTATGGCTGTTTCAAAAAGTTTTAAATATATTGAAATAATTACAGCAACAATAATGAATTACTTCATGCAGCTCTTCCAGCCAAATCTCTAACTCCCACTAAATAACCTTTCCCTTTCCCTGCTTGAGGAGGGGAAGAAAGTGGGGGAAGCTATTGACAGGATTCACCTGTAATTGGGAGCAGGATGTCTTGGGAGTGGCACATTGCTGTGTCTGAGCCCTCTGTGAAACAGTAGAACAGATCTCATTACCAGCCAGAGCCAAGCGTGGAGTGAATTTTCTGGACCCAAGATTCCTGCACAGTGAACCTCCTGGATCCAGATGGCAGCGATACCTTCAGAGGGGCAGCAGCAGGACCAGGAACCAGAGCAGAGAACAGAATGCTGAACTTCCTAATTCACAGAACAAGTAAAGCTGGGTGCTTCTGTGGAAAAGGCTGGTGTATGGAGTAGGGTGCCTCTGGGCAACCTTAACCGGGGAAGATGGCCTGGCTGACCCGTGGAAGTAGAGCTGAGTGCCTCCTGGCTGAGGCTTTCTAGGGAGGGGTGCCTCTGGGCATTTAATGCAGGGAGCTAGGGTTGCTGGCCCACTCACTGAGTGTGAGCTGAATGCCTTCAGGTTGAAGTTTACAGCAGAGTGATAGGCCCCTTTGGTAAGATGATCAGATCTGAACATTGGGAAAGTGGGACACCAGCGGGACACCATGGATAAAACTCATATCCTGGCGAAATAGCCACATGGCAGCTGAAAACCGTAGACCCTAGCTTGTCGTGCATTCTTTCCAAAAATCGGGACTTTTTTAAAACGCTGTGGGACACTGGAAAAATTGTTAAAATTCGGGACCGTCCTGCCAAAAGCGGGACGTCTGGTCACCTTACCCTTTGGGGACATTTATTAGGAGGCCTGAAACTTTCTCACATGCCCTGGTAAACCACTACTACCCTGAGCATGCCCTGGTAAACCACTACTACCCTTCACATGCCCTGGTAAACCACTACTACCCTGAGCATGCCCTGGTAAACCACTGCTACCCTGAGCATGCCCTGGTAAACCACTACTACCCTTCACATGCCCCAGTAAACCACTGCTACCCTGAGCATGCCCTAGTAAACCACTACTACCCTGAGCATGCCCTGGTAAACCACTGCTACCCTGAGCATGCCCTGGTAAACCACTACTACCCTGAGCATGCCCTGGTAAATCACTACTACCCTTCACATGCCCCGGTAAACCACTGCTACCCTGAGCATGCCCTGGTAAACCACTGCTACCCTTCACATGCCCCTGTAAACTACTACTACCCTGAGCATGCCCTGGTAAACCACTACTACCCTGAGCATGCCCTGGTAAACCACTACTACCCTGAGCATGCCCTGGTAAACCACTGCTACCCTGAGCAGTTCTCGTTGGCAATGTAACTTGTCAGCATCCTAATAAACCTTTTAATCTTGAATTTTGTTTGTTAATTTTTATGTAGCTATCACAATGGACAGAACCTAGAGATCAACTAGAAATAGAGATTAGAAACTAGCGAAGTACAATTGTGGACACTAAGACACTAAAATTACCAAATGATACCAGTTGACTTAATGCTTTGAGGGCTAGTTAACTGTTCTGAAATGCATTCCCTCCTCACCAAATACCAACCTTTCCCTCGAGGGTCCTCAAACTTTTTAAACAGGGGGTCAGTTCACTGTCCCTCAGACCCATTGGAGGACCGGACTATAGTTTTAACAAAAAATATGAACAAATTACTATGCACACTGCACATATCTTATTTTGAAGTAAAAAAATAAACACAAATGGGGCAAAAACACCTGGCTGGTTGGATAAATGTCCTTGGCGGGCCACATGTGGCCCACGGGCCCTAGTTTGAGGACCCCTATCCACACAGTAAAGAATTTCAACAAGTGACTTGTTTCAACAATTCTATGGGCGTTAAAGGAGGTTCTAGAAAACAGCCCTGGGTAGTACTGTCATTCTTATTATATGGCTATTAAATTTCTCTAAGATCTTTGTTGTCATTTTAAAATTGTCATTTACCAAAAGTACCTAGGGCTTGTCAGAGTGGCAATAGTCTTCTGAGATAATCAATAACTGCCGAGCAACAAGAAATGTGAGGGCGGGGAAACTAAGGAGCAGGCCGGGGAAGAGAAAAAGAAAGCGGAGGCAAAGAGGAAGACCTGAGCCACAACTCCAGGAGGCGCTTTCCCAGTGTTGATGCTGCCCTATGGTCATGCCTTCTTAGTTTTCAAAAGACCCTGGAATGTCAGGGGTGGGTGGTGGAATGGGGGAGGGGAGTGTTGAGGCCTCCACTTTGAGTAAAATGGATCAGAAAGCCCTAAAGAGCCTCCTGGTTCTGGGTCTGTGGTTTCTGCTCCATGCACACCCTCCTTCTCCTACAGAGAATGAGAGGAAACAATGTCCTAGTTACACTTATCTTATTTTGAATCTAAGGCCTCAGATTCCCTGAGAATAGGACAGTAGGTGATAATTAAGGAATGCTAAGTGGGGGGGGGGGGGGGAGAGGAAGTATCCAAAGTAGTAAACTCAAAAGGAACTTTCTTAACATCGACTTAATATTTGAAAAGTAAAAACCTGGCACTTATAGTACACGCTAAAATAACCTATCAGCTTTCAAAATGTCAGGAACTGAAACTATGGGAACGAGAATACTGGAAGAACGTGTTAAGCAGCTAGAATACAGTTTTTAACTCTTCAAATCGACCCAGTGAATGATATGAGGAGGTGTAGGAACCCTTTGATGCACAAGACGACCCCTTATGGCACAGCATGAAATGCGTTATCGCCTGTTGTGGCAGTTACATCATCTACTGTCAACTTGAGGAAAGGGTGGAGTCTCGCCTGTCAATTGGGTTGCAGCTCGATGACCTCATTTGGAGGCATGAAGGAGATACGTAGCTCACTGGAGGCCAGACACAAATTCTCTCTGCTTCATCTTCCTGCTGAAAAGCCACATAGAGCTATGCTGATGGAACTAGAGCCCTGGAGCTGGAGGAGCCATGTGGAGACCCCTGCCTGTGCTGAGATACTTCCACTGCCACTGGATCCACCAGACTTTCCACCCACTGGCCTGTGAGCTTCCTGCATTCAGCGTCATTGCATGTGTTACGTGAGTCTGAAGAGGAACTTACAGACTGGTATAGGACATGTGGGCTAATATCGGACTTATGGATTTGACTGGGATGTTTTCTTAATATACAATTATCTTTGCTATAAAGTTCTCTCTTACACACATGAGTGTCTGAATTTGTTTCTCTAGTCTACCCAGACTAACAAACCTGTTGTGTCATCTTGGGAGCCAACGTTCTCAATGCTGCCCAAGCTTACTACTTGGTGGCTATGACAAATAAGAGGCCTGTAAATCATAATATATTATTGTCTTAGTTTCCAACAGAAAAATTCTACTTTGTACATTTTTATAAACTGCCTGTTGTTTTGATAAGGAAAATTAAAAAACAAATTAAGAGGAAATACAACTGGAAGAGAGGGGCGAAATCTTTGGGCAAAAAAGAAAGTTTTACTGAAACACAGGAGTCAAGAATGGTGGGGGAAGAAAATGATTTTCTCTTCTCAAAATACGACTACTTCGATCAAGGAGAGTTGACTCCTTCAACCTTTGCCAATTAATTTATTTACAACCATATCAGACACCACACACACATACACAGAGCAAGAACTGTACCCTGCGAAACACGTAGCATTCATTTCATTAAATCTCACTTTCCATAGGAGAAAAACAGGGCAATCTGCTTCCAGGAAGATTACAGCCTGGGAAAGAGTACAGACCTAGGGGGCAGTCCTATATCCTAAGGGGTCACTAGGAGTCGGAATCAACTCAGCGGCAATGAGTTTTGAGTTGGAATGGGAAGGAAGATATGGCCTTGTCTTCGGAGGCTTCCATAAGGCTCAGCATTAAACTGAGGTTAAGGAAAAGCAAGCTTTCACTAGGCAAAGTGCTCCAGAAGAAGGCACAGCCCGCGTGAAGGCCCTGTTGGGGAAAGAAACAAGCACAGTGAGTTTTCGGTGTGGAAAAGGACAATGTGGCCAAAGCAGAGAGCCAGGGAAGGCAGGAAGCAGCACGGCTGAAGAAGGTGGTCCTCAAGGGCCTCGCCATTCCCGCTAGAAGGCTCCAGCTTCAGAACAACAGGCACTGCTGACGCTGGGACGGGGAGCGGGGGGGGGGGGGCAGATTTCTGAGCATTTTTTATGAAGGTATATCACCTAATTGCGACCCTGTCGCTACTTACCTGATCCCCACCTCCCAGAGGGAATCAATCTATCTTTTTTCTCAGCTAGTGTATCTAATATGAATACATGGATATGTGTACAAGGGGTTCAAAGGTTCATGGAAAGTTTTCATTATCTCTTCATTCCATTTTCTTACACTTTTTGAAGCCCTCTTGTAAACATTATGTTGGTGTGTTATTTGCCATGGAGTCACCTTCCGCTCATGGTGACTTCAGGTGACGCAGAAAGTGACACGTGGCTTGGAACCTCACCTTCTTGGTGATCTCTGTTCTGCCCAAGTCCACTGCTGCCAGGTCCTCTCCCCGGCCCGCCTTACTCAAAAGATGCTGTGCTATACGGACTCTTCTGGGTCTTGCCGGTTCTCAAGGAGCCCTCCTGACATAACTACGCACGCCGCCCCTAACTGAAAGGCTGGCAGTCTGAGCCCGCTCAGCAGGATGCTTCTGTAAGGAAACCCCAAGGAGCAGCCCTACTCTGTCCCGCGGCATGGCTATCTGTCAGTCAGAATTGACTGGAAGGCACACACAATAGAAAGAATGGCCAGGCTTTCAGGTTGGAGCTGGTCTGATGGATGACGCACCGTGCCACAGTCTCCTTTAATTCGCTGCCTCTGACTTTCGCTCTGCTGGAGGAGCTCTCGTCTGTTTTAGAGCCGTCCGCAGTCTGGAGCCTTTGGCTACGTTTCTAACGTGTTTCTATGAGATTTTAATATCTGGGAGATAGTGTCCTTTGAGATGGTAAATATTTTTTCTAACTTGTAGTTCTCTTTTGACTTTGCTTATGGTCATACAGATCTTTTTAAAAGGCATATTTATCAATCTTTCGGCTCCTAAATTTTGAGTCTTGGTTTTAGAAAGGCTTTTTAACTTTAAGGTCTCATGGTTTCAATATTTAAATCTCTGACCCATCTGGACTTCATCTGGGTATGCAATGCCAAATACAGACCTGATGCCCTCTTTCCAGATGGCTACACAGTTGAACCAACACCACTTCTTAGAATCTGTCCTTACTCCCACTGAGAGTCACTGTATTTGATCACTTCCTAAGTCACTGTATTTTCAGTCCACTTTCGATTCTGCCAGCGCATGACTTTAAAGGAAGCACTACAGTCTGCTTTCCTATTCCGAAGCATTAGTCCTCCTTTATTGCTCTTCTTGATCCGGGTTTTTCAGGGTTCCATATGCATCTTATTTATTAGTTTACTAGTCTTTTATTGGCGTTTCATTAAGTTTGTAAATTACATAAGGGATAATGGATACACTGTGATGTCACTCATTCGCACTGCCATTGAGTCAATGCCAACTCATAGTGACCCTATAGGACAGGGTAGAACTGCCTCCGAGAGTTTCTGAGACTGTACCCTGAGGAGCAGCTGGTGGTTTCAAACTGTCAGCCTTCCAGCTGGCAGCCCAGTGTACAACCACGACATCACCAGCCCCCTGCCACCTGTGATGGAGAGCCTTCCTAATCAACCACACAGCATTTCCTAGTGTGTTTCTGTCGCCAGTGTCGGGAATGTGGGGGAGTAGGCTGGAATGAGGTCAAGTACATGCAGTTTGACTAGCAGAGGTTGCTCCTGGTAATAAAAGGACCTGGATGAGAGAAACCACAGGGAGACTAGAATGACAGAAGGGCAGACGCAGGGCAAAGAGAAGTCTGCCACACGGGCAGGGGAAGGTATGGTCAGAAAGTCAGAAAAAATCAACCAAGAGTATTTTTTGAAGAGAGAAAAGAAGAAAATGTCCACAGTGCAAGTACGATGAAGATAGAAACACTCATTAGATTTAATGATATGAAAGTCATTAATGGACTTAGTAAGATCTATTTGGGGAGAATTATAAGTCTGGAAGTCATATTAGCACTTACATTCCAGTCTGGCCAATTATAACTATTTTGCTTGAATGTCACCAAAATGTCACAAACATCATAATGTAACTACAAATTGTTCGGAAAACGGGTTTAAACCTTCTCAGTCAGAAGTTCTTGAACAATTCTTGCCGAGAATATACAGATGTGGAAAATATTGCCAATTCCAATAAAGGAAATACTAGGACCCAGAGTTAAAAGAAACAGCTACAGAGCAGAGGGGGTGGCGATCATGAAGTAAATTAGCTCCACGCAAGCCAGCCATCTTCTAATCTCCAAGGAAGATTTAGCTTGGCATCAGCACCTACAAGCATACACACATTCCCAAGTACCATCAAACATCCAGATAAAATAGGCAGCTGCCTAACACGAGGCCCTGCCTGTTCAGAAAAAAACTTCCTTTTGTATCTTGTCGTTTACCACTCTTTCTCTCTCCAAATTCGATTTCAAAATCCTAAAGCTGATTACTAGTGTGTTGGTTTAGTTTCAACAGAAGCAAGCACATGGGCTTCCTCCATTGGTAGGAAAATAAGGTTATTCAAGGATGGCCCCTAACTCTTCCCTAGTATTTACAACCAGGAACTATTAGCATATAAGACCTGGCCATCAGGAAAGCGCAGCAGGAGTCTGGAAATGCAGGGGTTAGCAAGGTCAAATCCAAATGGGGCTGAGCAGGCTCTAAGGAGAATGTCCCACTGGAAATGGCAGAAACCTGAAACAATGGACGGGTGGGAAGTATACAGGTGTTGGAACGTGGCCATTAAAGGACGGGATCATATTATTTGAAGGGAACACAGTAGATTATCTTCCTCTGCATACAGTTCAGTCTTGGATTATAGGGTCAGCAGAAGGAATGAATAGGTATGGGGAAAGGATACAATCTTAATGCATACTTTTTGACTTTAGATAATAGAGTGTCCCCTTGTTCTGTTCCAATGACTGCCTCTTGGACTGTGTACAGGTTCCACATGAGCACAATTAAGTAGCCTGGAGTTCTCATTCTTCACAACCCCAAATAGAATTGATTGAGCATATCCTGGGTGAAAAAAAATTTTTTAAATACCGTCTTTCAAGAATTCTTCAGATCAGAAAGAAATTGGCATGCCAGAACCAATTGCCAAAGTTAGGGTGGAAATGGAGTAGGGAAGTAGCCAAACATCTTTATATCTACCATTTTAACACAACTGGACCAAGAACGGAATGGTTTTTTACTAAATTGCAAACATCCAGGTACCTTCTACCACTTACCAGCTGCGTAATTACAGGCACACTCCCTGCAACAGCATTATACCAATTCATAAAAAGGGCTACTCCCAGAAAAAGAGCATTAGCCTCTTTGCTAAAGAAATGGAACAGGCTCTGTGGACAGAGTTAGACTCGTTCAGGGGAAGGCGGACGAGAATGTGCAGAGGGAAATGGAGGAGAAAATGAGCCTTGGTGACGCAGTGCGTTCATGTTGATCTGCTAGCCCCAGGGTTAGCAGTTCACACCCACCCGCCAGTGCACGGCAGAGCTCCCAGAAGAGAGGCCTTTACAACGTTTATGGAAGGGGGCATCACTAGCTGTCACTGCCATTGAGTCAATGCTGACTCATAGCAACCCTACGAGACATGCTGCAATTGCCTCTGAGAGTTTCCAAGATTGTAACTCGACAGAAGTAGAAAGCCCAGTTTTAGTCCTGCAGAGTAGCTGGTGGTCTCAAACTGCTGACCTTGCAGCTAGCAGCCCAATGCCCTACCGCTAACTACATCACCATGGCTCCAGATCACAGGCTGGAAGGTGTAAAACAGTGGTAAAGAGGAAGGAAACAGACATATAATAAGAGAAGTTGGCAAAAAATGATGGAGGCAGGGAAGAAACTGGATGTTTGCAAGGGTTAAAGGCAACAGAGGTCAACCTCGTTACATATACAATCCTGCGATAATTGTGGCCTATGAGGACATGCATGAATAGACTCGCGGATAAATAGGCATGGGAGAGTGGGAGCACATCTATGAATACATATATTTGGCAGAGGATATACGTATATCTGCATTTACTTTTGCTGCAAATATACCCGAGTGAGGTAGAGCATGCAGGGGGGAAAGTGATGAAAATGTCTTAGCTAAAACCAATTATCTCGAAGGAAGGAGTCACTGAGCTTGTTTTAGGGGACTCAGCACCATAGTTTTAGGGCACACCAAGGTCCGCTGGCATAACAGTTCACCAAGACAGTGCTCTACTTCCTACTTTGGTGAGTAGTGACTGAGGTCTGAAAAGCTTGTAAGCAGCCAAATATGATGCAACTATTGGGAAGACCCAAACAAAACAAAAACCAAACTCACTGCCATTGAGCCAGTTATCGTGGCTCTATAGGACAGAGGACTGTCGCTGTGGGCTTGCAAGACTGTAAGCCTTTCTGGGAGCAGAACGTCTCGTCTTTCCGCTGCAGCACAGCTGGTGCTTCAAACTGTCCAGTGTGTAGCCTTCTACACCACCAGGCTGTCTCAGAAGAAAGCAGCAGAGAAGTTGGCTGTGGTTTCAGTTCAATTTGCATTCTTCCTTCTTAGAAGAAGAAAGATGTGATGCAGGATCTTACGGTGCAATGGCTACCCCTAGGACAACGTTTTTATTTCTTTACAGAGTAGCAGGAATAAATCAGATATTAATATGCGATTGTGATAGTCGATTCTGTTTACTGTTAGCAGGGGGAAATGTGTTTTATTTCTATGGTAAAATGACAGAACTTTGTTTCCAGGCAAGTACCTCGTTCTTCAAGGAAAAGAATGTCTAAGTACAGTGTTCCGTCAACTTCCGTCAACTTACAGAAGACAGGACGGGGGCACAAGAGCCACGGGATGGAAACAAACAGGAAAGAGAGCCGGCACAGGCATTTGAGGGTAATAAATATGATAACAATCTAGACAATGAACAATGTAATATTGTTTATGATTACAGCCTGATTATCCCTCTAAGTGCAAAGGCTATCCAATAAGTCACATCCGGGTTGATTTGTTAGCAAGGTACTTTCACCAGTTAATAAATTAGAATGTAATTAAAGTGCATTCTGTCTGTTTATCACGGACTAAGATTGCTTACTATAATTCTCAATTACCTGCATGAACACACAACATGACAGCAGGGTGAATAAGCCTTCCAGCACAGGGCAACCAATGTCCCAAGGTTCAGTTAAAATAGCTAGATTTGCTCTCTAGTTCTTTTTTTTTTTTTAATCATTTTATTGGGGGCTCATACAACGCTTATCACAATCCATACATACATCCATTGTGTAAACCACATTTGTACATTCATTGCCCTCATCCTTCTCAAATCATTTGCTCTAGCTCTCTGGTTCTTTATAAGAGTTTTTTTTTTTTTGCCTCGATTTTGATTACCTTGGTGCTTGGTTTTGTACGTAAATCATGGACATAGATGTCAATTCACAACTTCTTAGTTGTCAGCAATTTGCTAAGGACAATGATAACTGACTTATCTACCAAAACCTTCACTCATTGGAAAAACTTGAATGTAGAGAAAATGGAAGTAGACAGGAAAACCAGATATGAGCATTTAGAACTAAAAATGTGCTCAAGTGAAAAATACAGTATGTATTTACAACATGTAAGAAGATAATTTTACTGTACAACTATTTCATAAAGATGAAGAATAAGTCAATTGAGAACATGAGACAGAAATGAGCAGAATATGCTGGGAAAAACAAATAAATAGGAATATGAAATAAATGTTCCAATAATTTTAATTTAAATCCAAGCACTGGTTCACAGATCTAGTTAACAAGTCTTTTAAAAATGACAATGGTCTCTGTGGGCAAAGATAGCGTGACACCGGTACCCTTGGGTATTGCTGACGCTGTTCAACAGAACACCACCAGCTGACAGAACTCTTTGACAATGCAATCTGGGAGCATAAATTAAACACCAGACGAATGTTTGTAACATATAACTCAGCACTCCCACATTTTGGTACTCCCAAATCAGAATTCCCATATTTCAGTACTCCTGTATTATTACAAATCAATCTATTAACCAACATTATCAACAGTAAAAACTGGAACATAAAAATCCAACAGGATGATAATACAAAATATGACACAAACACAGATGGAATAATAGGTCATCATTTTAAATGATGGTTAACAAGACTAAGCAGAAAATTACACATGTGATTACATTCAAGTAAAAATGTATATATAAGCAAAGACAGAAAGAAAATTACAAAGTGATAATAATTGCGTTAAGGTACAGTGGTAGGTTGGGTAATGCCCCAACCTCATCCCACCCTCCACTAAGATTATCCCTAGAATCTATGAACGTTACATTGTGTAGCAAAAGGGGCTTTACAGATGTGATTGGGAGGATCATGCTGGGTTATCCAAGTGGGCTAAATTTCATCACGAGCATCCTTCTAAGGAGGAGCGGGGAGGGCGGCAGTCAAGAAGAAAAAGTGCTGATGAACGCTGAGGCCAGAGTGATGCAGCCACAAACCACGGAAGAAAGGTAGGGAATGGGTGTTCACTCCTGCAGCCTCCAGGAGGAAGCCAGCTCTGCCGATGACTTGATTTTAGCTTCATGAGACTCATTTTGGATTTCTGGCCACCATAGTTGTGAGATAATTAATGTGTTGCCTTAAGTCACCATGCTTGTGGTGATTTGTTACAGCAGCAATAGGAAGCTCATACAAGGATAAGACAGATCTTGCTAGACTTTTTTGTATTAGGTTCCTATTATATTGTATGTCAATATATGAATTTTCCTAGGATTTAAGATTCTTCTTAGAAACATAATTATGCTACAGGTATTCATTCTTACCTCTGATTATGTATTAGAGCCAAGTGGTCAGCGTTAACAACAACAACAAAGTCAACCCCATACTTTCTCTCTATCTACAGAGATTCTGACTAAATTTTTGGTAGGCCCACGAACACTGTTATGGTAAGGCAGTCAGTCCCAGCACCCATGTGCAGCCAGGGCTGAGGAACACTGCTCTGGCATATCAACTCTTAACTGACCAAAAGCAGGAACATACATCAACATAAAACCTTGTCTCTCTCGACAAGTCTGCAAATAAATAGACTCAGCAATACATTTCAATACCGGGCTGAGCGCCTGACAGTCTGTCAAATGGAAAAATAACACACACAAAAACCCCAAAAAGCCTTTACTCTTCTTCCTCAATGTTCAAAGAACTCTTCACAGGTTCTAATACATCATGAAAACAGTTTTTAGCAGCTGTTATTATCAGAACTCATATTCAATTCCAGCATGGGTTTCCAAACCTATTGGGCCTTCTATGTGTGCCCTTTACAGTGGGGGGGAAAAAACGTCGTCAGCACCAGCAGCATCAACCACGGTGGGGAACACTGACTTCGAGCAACTCACAAGAATAACCGTTTCCCTCATTTTCCTACCCAAAATTTACTTTATTGCAAGATTATGAAATGTATGCAGATATTTAGCTTTTTAACAGTATGCTTTTGAAAGAGCACAGGCAGCCAAATGAAGAAATCTGTCCATTTCTTCTGATGTGTTCACTAACCTCCTGTTTCCCAGGTATCAAATTCATGCACTGAACACACACACTCACAGACACATACTTGATTGTTTTTGTGAGCAACTATCACCCCAAAGCCATCCAATGTGACTCTCAGTAAAAAAGTGATGATTAACCAAGTCCTGTGTATCTCTTGGTCAACTCAAGGCATCATCTCAGATTCTTCCAGAAGCAAAATCCACATATCAGCAGGAGAGGCATCCTTATCAACCAAGCGTGTCCTAAGAGTGATCTCCATAGCAACTGTAACTCTGACACATGCAGTGTAGAAGGCATCAGAATTAACACCACATGCACACTAAGTGTTGGTACCATGTTGTCCAGACTGTGGTTGCTATAGAAACCTAGACCCAAGTCCCTGACAACACAGGGTAAAATGAAAACAACAACAGAAGGATCCTTCAGAACCTACACATCTACTCCTTGGATTCATCGCTGGACAGCGCTATTCTAAACACTCCCTAACAGCCATACATTGATATCCCTAAAGGAAGATTCTCTACAAACTGATTTTAAGTGAGCTGCGACTATCTGTTTAACATTAGGAACCATTTCCAGGACCTGATAAAATTCCCCCTGTCACCATGTGCTGGCTCGGCCATCCATGAGGTCACTTTCCCGGCCTCCAGGAGAGCCAGCCCTCTGCTGCCATAACCCCCACTGCGACGGCCACTTGCTGGCTGGCTGGACAAGGAAGCACGCGGTGACAACCACTGGGGCTGGAAAAGACAGGGACTGAAGACCTAGAGGGTCGGGCCTGGTACAAAGGCCAAGGGAAAATGCCACAAATGGAAGTCACCAGACACTCCTATCCCTCATTGAACGAATCATCATCGAGTGTCCACTGTGTGGCAGCTACCATGAGAAGAAACGCTAAATAGCCTCTGCTGCCAAGCAGCTTGTAATTTACCAGGAAAGACCACAAACTGTGAGAGCACCGCCGAGGATGGAAATGGTAAAGAACGAGATAGCAAAATGTGACTACACATGAATCAGCCAGCAGTACTTGAGCTCACAATACCTATGCAAGCAAAGATGTCAATTCTCCTCCACTGGATCTAGGCAGCTCTTAGCAAAGCTCTAGCAGGACTTTTTTTGCGGGGGGGGGGGGGGGGGTGGATATTGGCAGGGTTATTCTAAAACAATTTTGTAAAAGAATGAAAAAGAAGAAGGGGTCACTCAACCTGATGTTAAATCTTACTCCACAGCTACAATAATCAAGACAATGTGATATTGGCAGAAGAACACGCACATAGATCGATGGAACAGAACAGAGAACCTAGGAATTGATCCATAGAAACACATCCAATTGATTTTTGACAAACGTGCAAAAGCAATTCACTGAGGGGAAACGAGCTTTTTCAACAAATGGTGCTGGAACAAATGGACATTCAGTGGCAACACAAACAAAAGCCTGAACCTCAGCGTAAGCCTCACACCATATACAAAAAGCAAACAAAAGAGATCATGGGCTTAAATGTAAAATAGAAAACATTTTTACATTTTAAAGAAAATATCAAAGAACAACTTTAGGACCTAGGTAGTGGAACAATTCTTAGACATGACAACAAAGCACAATCCACAAAAGAAAAGGGGTGGGGGGGGGCAATCATTGAACTTCATCAAAATTAAAAACTTTAAAAATAAAAGTTTTAATTGTGCCTTGTGAAAGACCTTGGGCAATACTGTGAATTGCTTAGTATGGCTCTATGAGTGATAGTCTTTGTAATTCCCACCAAATGATAAGCCGAAACCAACACTAAAACCTACCCCCACTGAGTCAATTCCAACTCATAGCAGCAACCCTATAGGGCAGAATAGAACTGTCTATGGGCTTCGGAGACTCTGAATATTGACAGGAGCAGAAAGCTTCAACTATCCCCAAAGAAGCTGCTGATAGGTTTAAAGAATTTCCCACTATGCACCAGAGATAGGTCTATGCAAATTGAAGATGCTTGTGGACTGGATAGTTTGTTCAAAATAGAAATAAGGTATATGACACCCTTGTGGATATACAAACCCACACTCACTGCCATCAAGTCAAGTCAATTCTGACTCATAGCGACCCTATGGGGCAGGCTGGAACTGCTTCTGAGCGTTTCCAAGACTGGAATTCGTCCCAGGAGTCGAAAGCCTCATTTGTCTCCTGTGGAGGGGCTTGTGGTTTCAAACTGCTAGTCTCTCCATTAGCAGTCCAATGTGCGACCACTATGCCACCAGGTGGGACCATGCAAATGCTTTGGGAACACTATGCTTCTTTCTATTCAAAGTAATGGGAGATTTTGCAAACGGCTAATGATGATAATAGGATATGATGAACGTAATTAGGTTGGTAAGTGGCTTTGTTATATGTATATTTACCACAAAAATAGTTTAAAACCTATATAGCAATGCTCACAGCGGCATTGCTTGTGACAGTCAAAACTAAAAACCATTCAAGTGTGTTTGGAGGTAAACGGGGAAATGAACTATGGCACAGTCATGGAGGAACGGTGACTAGCCAAAGAAGGGAATGAACTACTGGGAGATACTACTTGGCTGGAACTCAGACATTACCCTGAAGGGAAACAGCCAAATATAAAGGGTTCTATACTACATGATTCCACTTATATAAACGGCAGTCAGTATCGTTTTTAGATATTTTTAAACAGTTACTTTATTAGTACATACTGACAAATGCATTCTCCAATCAACCGAATGAAAGGAGAGAAAAAGACACACGAAAAACATGCTAGTAAGAATGTCCTCTTTACCATGCTATTGTTTTTAATCAGGTTGGTTTTGAGTTAAGGAAGAGGGAGGTGGAGGTGAATCTTTTCCTCTTTGGGCTGGTTAGCAAGACTAGAATCTCTGAACGTTTACTTGATGCTCTGGAGTTTCCAATGCTCAGCGGGTAGCAGAAAGTTAGGGTTCTCCCGTGGAAACATGGGGCTGCTTAGGGTTTGTCTTCCCTTCAGTTCAGTTACAGACACTGCTACTTTTTCAGAGTGTAATCCTGGACTACATCACTCCCTAAATCCTTCCAGCATTTCCCCTAAACGTTGTTTTTGTTTTGTTTGTTTTACTAACCTGAATTTACTTGCCTTACAATAGGCTGAGATCACCTTCAAAATTCTCCCGCATGGCTCACAGCTGATTCGTCCTTAAAACTAACATGACGGGAACTGTTCTTCCTAACTTTCACACCTACTTTCCAGCTAAAGAGGGCAGAAAGAACTCTTCCATCTTCCATCTAAGAAACCCTGGTGGATGCGTGGTTAGAAACCTTCGAGTGCTCACCAAAAGGCCGGAGGCTCAAATTCACTGGCGGCTCTGCAAGAGAAAGATGTGATAAACTGCTTCCACAGAGATTCAAGTTTGGGAAACATTGTGAAGCCCTTTGGGGACAGTTCTACCCTGTTCTATAGGGTCGCTATGAATCGGAGTCTACTCAAGGCAGTAGATGATTTCCACCTATCTACTTCGGCCCATTCTTTACACAGCAGTTGAAAATACCTCCTTCTTTTATAAAACCGTCAGTTCAACCAGGCCCACAGTGGTGTGCCCTGTCCTGAACACTGGAGGCTTTTAACTAAAGGCTGTACATGACAATCATTCACAATTGAGGGGGCAGTGCAGAGGTGGAATTCTTGCCTTGCATAGGGAAGGCCAGCATTCAGTTCTCACCAATATACCTCATATACAGCTCCTACCTGTCTGGAGACTTATGTACTCCTATGATGTTAAACAGGTTTCAGTGGAGGATTCGGAATGAGATGGGTAGGAAGAAAGGACTGGCTATCTTCTTCTGAAAACCAAACAATGAGAACTCTATGGATCACAAACATCTCGAGCTGCACTGGGTCATGTGACTGCAGAACTGGTTAACATTCTGTTCCATTGTGCATGTGCTACCATGATCCAACAGCAGCTTATAACAACGACACCTGTTTATTTTATATTGTTTTTTAAACAAATTTATACATATGTATAGATTAGATAGATAGATAGAGGAACCCTTTTTGTCTAAGCCTATCTCAACATTTATTGACTTCCCAGAGTAGTCAATAAATATTTGTTGATTACTTAAAACACAGGCATCACCTTTGATAGTCACCCTGAAAGGTCTCCTTCCTCAAAAGGTTAGCAGGTATTCCTCCTACCTGTCCTCTGTCTCACAGAGGTGGAAGATAGGGGCTTTGAAGCATCCTTTATCTTTTTCTCCCTGAAGCAAAACTTGTTTAAACACACCAAAAGGGAAAAGAAAACTAAATTTATACCTTCAAAGTAAAACAACTACTACTTAACAAGATATAAGCTACCCTTGTTGGAGAATATCTCCAGGAAAATCCCAGGACACAGTACATGTACACTAATGGATTGATTTCCTTTCCAATCCTATAATCAACTCCATCAGTCTTGGTCCCCAATACTAAGATACTCACACTCAAGCTTTGAAGGAGTTCTTTAGAAACGCAAAAGTATTTTTACCAATCATCTGAGCTGTATGTATCTCTCCAAATGCATCTTCAGTACCAGGAAGAGTTAGTTCTCTGATTAAGGATTTATTCCTTTAAGAATATTTATACTGCCTAAATAACTCCAGATGTTTTGGTTTGGTTTTTGGTTAAGGGTGAGAGCAGAGGCACAGAAACCAAAATGAGAGCACTATCTGTTGGAAAGATTGCTTTTCCAAAACGATGCCTTTCTTATATTTCTGCTTGGAGTTTTCAGACTTGAACTTATGATACTCATTCCAAAATATGAGTCAATAGGATTGTTACTTTTTAAAAAATGGGTTGTGGATAACTTACATAACAATTATTCTTACAAATCACAATCATATGCAACAGGAGTTGCTTCCTGCTTTGAAAGGAGTTTGCCAACAGAATGAAGCAATATCTGGACACAGCTGTTTTTCAAAGATGAGAAATTTACAGAATGACAAATCCCACATTTTTTCCAGAAGTAGTGCACCTGCTGACTAGCCCATAGATTAGATTCTACCTAAATCTACACTACCTTAAAGTTAATATTTTTTTCAAAGCATGTATCAGACTTCAATTTTTCTCAAACATTTCTGAACATTCTGCCCAGGCTCAAAAGGAATCTCATGTGGCCTTTCCTTCTGTCTTCAACTTGTATGTCGCTCCTATTGGCATCCTATTGCCATCCACCCCTGACAACAGTTAGAGCTGGGAAACGTCTCGCCAAGTAACTGGAATTCATCTTTTCACAATCTAAATGTGCACAGCCTCCGCTTCTCTTGCCCTGTCTCTAGGAAGAGCAATGTATTACTATCTTCAATTACGATGGTCTCTGCTATTAAAAAAATCTGTTAAGATGAACACATCATTCCATAATGCTCACCTTCCCGATACAATCGCTGAAGACAAATGGGTGCGTAAACAAATGTGGTGAAGAAAGCTGATGGTGCCCGGCTATCAAAGACCCGGCTAGGGTCTTAAAGACTTGAAGATAATCAAGCAACCATCTAGCTGAGAAGCAACAAAGCCCACACGGAAGAAGCACACCAGTCTGTGTGAACACGAGGTGTCAATGGGATCAATTATCAGGCATCAAAGAACAAAAATCCTATCATTGTGAGTGAGGGGAGTGTAGGCAACTGGACATCCCCTTATACAAGAGTGGTGGGGAGGAGATGAGCCACTCAGAGTGCAGTATAGCACCAATGAAACATACAACTTTCCTTTAGTTATTTAATGCTTCCTTCCCCTCCCTTTCACCATCATGATAACAATTCTACCTTACAAATCCGGCTAGACCAGAGGATGTACACTGGTACAGAGAGGAACTGGAAACACAGGGAATCCAGGACAGATGATCCCTTCAGGACCAGTGGTGTGAGAGTGGCAATACCAGGAGGGTCGAGGGAAGGAGGGGTAAACAGGGGGAACCAATTACAAGGATCTAAATATAATCCCCTCCCTGGGGGATGGACAACAGAAAAGTGGGTGAAGGGAGACGTCGGACAATGTAAGACATGATAAATAATAATAATTTATAAATTATGAAGGGTTCATGAAGGAGGGAGAATGGGGAGGGAGGGAGAAAAATGAGGAGCTGATACCAAGGGCTCAAGTAGAAAGAAAATGTTTTGAGAATGATGATAGCAACAAATGTACAAATGTGCTGGACACATGGATGGATGTATGGATTGTGATAAGAGTTGTCTGTGCCCCTAATAAAATGATTTTTTTAAAAGATGACTACCGGGGGAGCGGGGAGGGAGGGGGAAAAAAGAGGACCTGATGCAAAGGGTTTAAGTGGAGAGCAAATGCTTTGAAAATGATGAGGGCAAAGAATGTACAGATGTGCTTTACACAATTGATGTATGTATCTGTATGGACTGTGCTAAGAGTCATATGAGCCCCTAATAAAATGTTTTTTAAAAAAGATGACTACCATCACCTAATTAAAAGAGCGACTAAAGCAAAGATCTGCAAAGGGACAAGATCCTCTGGTGAGGGAGAGTTTCATGTCATTCCATTCAACTCTGCATACTGAGTGAAGGCTTTCTATGCGTCAAGCTTAGGCTGGGCGGCAGAGCTCTGAAGAGAAAACTCTCTTCTTCCCAAAAGCTCATCAGTCGTAGAAACAGCTACCACTAAGCTAGAGGTCCAAACTGCACGGCCCAGATTGATCGATCAATCTGGCTGGCTGTAACTGGTGCATTCCAGGAGGTGAGCTGCAGAACAATACCCAGTCTAACACCTTGACACAGCAGGTTGAAGCCACGAGGGAATGCAAGCTCAGCGGCACTAGATCTCATTTTCTTTAAAGAAATGTGGACTTTCTATAAAATCTCATGATTCTTAAATGCTTGCAAAAATATTATATTTTTTACTTTAAAACACTGTATTGGTCAATACTGCTTGGGTCGAATGAAATACATCTGAAGGCCAGATTCAGCCTTTGCTGTTGTTAGGTGACATCGAGTCAGTTGTGACCCATACACTGCCCAGCCCTGCGCCATGCCCACGATTATCCTCCTGTGTGAGCCCATTGTTACAGCTGCGGAGTCAATCCATCTCCTTGAGGGGCTTCCTTTCCCACCCACCCCGCCCCACCCCTCCACTTGACCAAACAGGAAGTCCTTCTCCAGGGATGGGTCTCTCCTGACCAAGTACGTGAGACACAGTCTTGCCATCCTTGCCTCTAAGGATTTGGCCTGTGGGCCATCATTTTGCAGCCTCTGAAAACAATGGGAGAGCAGGAGGCACTTCAGGAGCAATGCAAACACCTGGCTGGAATAAACAATGAGTAATTCACAAAAGGGCTAACAAGTAATCCAAAATTGATTTTGCTTCAGAAACAATGTTTGCTTTTGCCAAGGAAATTTCCTATTGTTCACTTAAGAAGAGCTCTGGTGGCCTGGTGGGTTACACATTGAACTGTCAGCCACAGTGCCAGTGGTCCAAACCCACCAGGTGGTCCAAGGGAGGAAGCCTGATAGCCTCCGAAACCCGACCTGGGGTCACTATGAGTTGGAAGAAATTGGAGGACAGTGGGTTTGCTTTTAGTCTGGCTTAATTTACGTAGAAGAAAGAAAATCATGCTGAGTCCTTGTCACAGAAGCCTCGCAGAGCCATCAAATGGATTCTGAGTCACAGAACCCCATGGGTCACACAGTAGCGCTGCTCCATTGAGTTTTCTTGGTTGGAATCTTTAGGAAAGCAGATCACCAGGCCTTTCTTTTGTGGCACCACTGGATAAGTTCAAACTGTCACCCTCAAGTTCAAACCACATGCACCTCCAGGGGCCTCAAAACAGCAATGGTATTGCTCCATAAGATAACATACTCATCAATTGATTTCACCTCACAGTGGCCCCATAGGACAGAGAAAAACTGTCCCCTGGGGTTTCCAAGGCTGTAATCTTAATGGAAGCAAACGGCTCATCTTTCTTTCACAAAGTGGCTGGTGGCTTGTGGATTCAAACCGCCAGCCTTCCACTTAGCAGGCACTCACTACGGTTGTGACACTAGGGCTCCTTATTCCACAAGACAGGTATTATTACGCCCAGTTTCTCTGATGGGAAAACTGATCTGCATCCTTAATGTGCCCAAGAAGCTAGTAAATGACACGTGCTAAGTCTGAATCCAGGTCTGTCTACCTTTTCACTATAGCATATTGCTTCAACTCTTATTTCTTTTGACTTTCAAATGTCTGTTTTCTTTTGTTTTAAAATCATTTTATTGGGAGCTTATACAGCTCTTATCACAATGCATACCTACACCATGTCAAGCACATTTGTACATATGTTGCCCTCATCATTTTTAAAACATTTTCTTTCTACTTGAGTCCTTGGTGTCAGCTCCTCATTTTTCCCTCCCCCACCCTTCCTCCCTCATGAGCCCTTGATAATGTATAAATTAGTTTTTTTTTTATGTCTTACACTATCTGATGTCTCCCTTCACCCACTTTTCTGTTGTCTGTCTCCCTTAGAGGGTGTGATAGGTAGATCAGTTCACCCTTTCTCTCTCACCTTCCCCTTACCCTCCTGGTATGGCTACTCTCAAAATTGGTCCTGTGGGGGTTTATCTGTCCTGGAGTCCCTGTGTTTCCAGCTCTTATCTGTACCAGTGTACATACCATGGTCCAGCCGGATGTATAAGGTAGAATTGGGGGTATTGATAGGGGGGGCATGAAAGAACTAGAGGAAAGTTGTATTTGTCAATGCCACACTGCATCCTGACTGGTTCTCTCTTCCTTCTGACCATTCTGTAAGGGGATGTCCAGTTGTCTACAGATGGGGTTTGGGTCTCCGCTCCGTACTCCCCCTCATTCCCACTGATATGATTTTTTGTTCTGGGATTTTGATGCCTGACAGCTGATCCCATCAACACCTCCTGATCACACAGATTAGTGTACTTCTTCCATGTGGACTTTATGTTTCTTCCCAGATAGATGGCCGCTTGTTTATCTTCAAGTCTTTAAGATCACAGATGCAGGGCATCAGCTTTCTTCACTACATTTGCTTATGCACCCATTTTTTCTTCAATATGTCAGGAAGGTGAGCATCACAGAATGCCAGGAGCATCACAGAACACCAGGTTATTAGAAGAAAGTGTTCTTGCATTGAGGCAGGGTTTTAGTAGAGGCCCAATGTCCATCTGCTATCTTAATATGTAATATATAAATAAATGCACATAGATCTGTTTCCCCAGACATATATAAATATATTTACATATGTACATGCCTGTATTTAGACCTCTATAAATGTCCTTTGCCTCCTCCTCTATTTCCTTTTACTATGCTCTTGTCCCACTATCATATTCGACCCTCATTCAGCTTTCAGTAATTCCTCTCGACTACAATGCACTTGCTCAAACCCCACCAGGCATTCCACACCCTCCTCACCATCAACTTTAGATTACTTCTTATTCCCTTGTCCTTGGGTTTGTTAGCTCCCCCTTTCCTTTCCCCCATCTCCCCCTGGAACCACCGGTCCCACTGTTTTCTTCTTGGGATTATTTATCCTGTCTATCTTATATAGGTAGACATGAAAAAAAGCCTAAATTGTTTCTTAGAATAGTAGTCTTAATACACCAATACCACTTTGCATTGTTATCCTACAGCATAGCTTCCACATTATATTCATATGTACTATTTCTATGGATTGCCAAAGCTACGCTTCAAGTAAACTTAACAAAGGAATGGGGGAAGGGAGGGAAAAATATAAGGAGCTGATACCAAGGGCTCAAGTAGAAAGAAAGTGTTTGAAATTGATGATGGCAAGAAATGTACAAATGTTCTTAACGCAATGGATGGATGTATGGATTGTGCTAACAGTTGTATGAGTCCCCAATAAAATGACTTCAAAGAAAAAACAAAAACAAAGGAATAAAAAAGTAACTAACCTAAGATTGTAGGGAAATAATTACTGGGCACAAAAACATAGCTAATAATAGCAGCTACATTTATTGAGCACTTAAGCTAAGCATTTTATTTGATCACATGTAATCCTAATTACAATCCTGTGACACAGTAATAGCAGAATAAAAAGCATATGATAAGATAAGCAATATTTTAAATAACTGAAATACTTTAAAATCTTTCAGAAAAAGCTTTGTAATAGTGTTAGTCCACTGAAACTAAATGGCATTATATAGCCACATAAAAGAAATAGCCTAAAGTTAGAGATACATGTTGATGAGGAGAAATAAATGTAATCTCTTTGCTATTTCATATCAGGACTGGGCAGGGACTGTTTCATTCTGTTGTACACATGGGGTCACTATGAGTCAGAACTTAGGCAAAGCCACCTAACATTAACAACCACATAAAAAAACAGATCACCTGTCACAAGGCCTCTTTAATGATTAAATACAATATAGTGTATTCATGCAAATTATCAGCATTTAACAATTTGAAACACTACTGCTAAATTTTTACAGCATAATAATATTTGCTAAGTCTAACTCTAGCTTCAAATACTGGAAATAAAACTCATTCAGTTCACACACGCGCGCACACACACACACACATATCTTTAGAACAAGTGAAATGACATTTCAAGGAGATTCCGGGAGAATGGTAATTTTTAAAGATATTTTTAAATATTTGTTAAAATGAAGTTTCAGTACACTAAAATAGAAAAAAAAATGGAAGGCTTTGAAGAACCTTGGGTGAGTCATGGGGAGGAAAGCAAATTCAGCTGCGCTCTAGAAAGGAACGATTTTTATCTGGAACATCCAGCAAGCCTTGGACCAGAAACAACCATCCAAAGGGTTAACATCTAGTACCCAATTTAAAAACCTATTGCTGGAGCTATTTGGGGAAGATTTATTAAATTTCCTTGAAACCACAGCGCAAATGAATATTTTTTGGTCTCCAACATGTTCTGTTTGTTTTAAAGACCTACTGAAGTGTAGAAAGGGGGACCCAATCACAAGGATCTACATATAACCTCCTCCCTGGGGACAGACAACAGAAAAGTGGGTGAAGTGAGATGTTAGGCAGTGTAAGCTATGACAAAATAATAATTTATAAATTATCAAGGGTTCATGACGGAGGGAGAGCGGAGAGGGAAGGGCAAAAATGAGGAGCTGATACCAAGGGCTCAAGTAGAAAAAATGTTTTGAGAGTGATGATGGCAACAAATGTACAAATGTGCTTGACACAACAGATGTATGTATGGATTGTGATAAGAGTTGTACGAGCCCCAATAAAATGAATGAAAAGGGGAGAAGAAGAAAAAAGCCCTACTGAAACCTACAGAAGACCAAGGAGGGAATAATCACCGCAGACAGTATTGATGAAAGCGCCAAGCAGTAAAACAGTCATGAGCAATGTGTGACGAGAAATGTGGGTAACTGAACCCTAATTCATTAGAATAAGCACAGAGAACTAAGTATTACAGCACTTAGAAACCTACAATCGACTCACCCTCATTAACTGGAGCCACAATTAAGAATACAGACTAGACTCACTCTCTTACTCTCTCACTCTCTTACTCTCTCTCACTTACTCTCACTTTCTCTCACTCACTCTCACCCTCTCACTCACTCTCACCTTCTCACTCACTCTTTCACTCTCTCACTTAGTCACTCTCTTCCTCTCACTCTCTCACTCACCCTCTCACCTTCTCACTCACCCTCTCACTCTCACTCACTCTCTCACCCTCTCACTCACTCTGTCACTCTCACTCACTCACTCTCTCAAGCTCACTCACTCTCATTCACTCTCAAAATTAAACACCTTATCATTTGAAAAAAAAAAAAAAGAATACAGACTAGTCAGTGTTCCTCAGTCTCCAATAATACAGGAATCCATTTTAAGGAATAAAACTGAAGTCACCTTGTGACTTTTATCAAAATGTTATCTAAATACAAATATAAAATTAGCTCATCACTCTATGGTTACAGTTCTTAAACAAATAACATAGCTTATAAATTTAATATAAAATATGTTCCAATAGCCCTGATATGTAACAACAGCAGATGATACTTAACTGAAACGAAATTGCTTTTCCTGGTATGCAATCGGCTCTGACTGCCTCGGTGGAGGTTCTCTGAAATAAAACCCACTGCCACTGGGGAGGCTATGGCTGCTCTTCCCGACTTGGACTCTGAGGAACTTATCATATCAATACGCTGCTCTTATATGTCCCTCAGGAGCCCTGGTGATGTAGTGGCTATGAGTTGGGCTGCTTTCATAAAGGTCCACAGTTTGAAACTACCAGCTGCGACAGCAGTCCAAGTGAGCAATATGTCCCCTGACTAGGCCCAGAGATTCTCCCTGCACTCAACACAAATAATAAATCGATAAAGGGCACACCATTAATCCCTAGTGTACCTAAGGGTACACTAATAATCCTTGCAAAGGTGCCTACTCCTCACGTTAAGAATGTTAATGGGTGAGGGCGCGTGGGAGGAAGTGGCAGATGTCCATTGAAATGGACTCCAGGATCTCAGAAAGCAAGGGGAGGAACCTGGGGTGGTCTGAGCCAAGTGTTAAAGGTTATAGTCAGCAGCAAAGTGTGCCTGTGGATCCTGACGTGCAGCGAGGTGAGTCTAGATGGGAATACTAGCTTCTATCAGGTTGTGTGGCAGTAGCAGATTTTTTGTTTTACAAGGAACCAGACTCATGAATTTAAATCTACCTACTGTTTGATTTAAGCAACAAGCTAACACGTTAAGTTGTGTAAGGGGAAGGCTATATACAATAAGAGGGAGTTTTGCAAAAACTGAGGGAGGCAGAGGAAGTTTGAGAGGAGTACATGAGTTAAAGGGGAGAGAGGTAAATACTGTTATGTACAGGAACCTACAATAGCAGTGATCTACGAACAGATGCACAAACAGGCTTGCAGGCTTAACAGATGAAAGAGAGTGGGCATACACCCACAAATACATATATACGTTTGGCAAAGGATATAAGCACATGTATGTGTAGTTTGCTTTTACTGCAAATATGTCCATTAATGTGGCAGAGCACACAATGTGTGGTAAAGCTGTGGAAACTCATTAGACACAACAAAACACCCTGAGGGAATGAATTTCTGAATCGAGAGGCTCAAGACTGGTCTCTGGGGACACCGAGGTCAATGGCATAACACAGTCAGTCCACAGGAAAATGTTCTACATCTGACTTTGGTGGGTAGTGACTTGGGTCTTAAAAGCTCATGAGCAGTCCTCTAAGGTACAACCACCAGCCTCTCCCTGTCTGGAGGAAAGATGAGTGATGAAAACTGAAGATGCATGGAAACCACCAGTCCATGGGCTTGGACATTAGTCTCCAGGACCCAGAAACCAGAAGAACTAGATGGTGCCTGGCTAGCACTACCAACTGCTCTAAAGGGTCCTGGATACAGTGAGAGAAAATGGTGGAACAAAACTCAAAATCATAAAGTAAGTCCAAGCTTACTGGTCAGTAAAGACTAGTGGAACCCCAAAGCTCTAGTTTTTAATCACCCACATTTAGGTCTAGAAATGAAGTCACCTCCATGGCTCAACTTTCACCCACACAATAGACAGATCTATAAGGGGAACGGTAATACTATGGAGTTACACACCTTAGAATGATCAACCATTTGAGATCAAAAGGACAGCATTCACCCAAAGACCAAGTTGAGACATATTGGGAAAAAAGGAGGAATAGAAACCAGAAACATGGCTTGAAACAAAAGGAATTGTTGAGTGGAAAACTAAACCTTCACTCAATTCAAAATAAAAAGTTAAAAAACAACAAAATTCCAGTTATAGCAGAGAGAGATATGTTTTGAGCACCCAATAGAGAGAGTCATGGCCTCTTACTCAAATCTGATCATCCATAATGCATTGAGTGGAAAAAAGAACAAACACATAAAACTCAGATGTTGTAGAGTTGACTCCAACGCATGCAGACCCCGGAGTAGAATGGGACTCAACGTTGTGACCTTTCAAAAGCAGATTATCAGACCTGTTTTCAGACGTGTTTGTGGGTGAGTTCACACTGTCGATCTTTTTCACCACCATTCACCACCCTTGAATGAACCCCAAATTCAACGCCATTGAGTCAATTCACCAAGTGATATGGACCCTTTGGGACCGAGTAGAACTTGTCCATGTTACAGGAGCAGTCAGCCTCATATTTTCCCCATAGAGTGACTGTTGGGTTTGAAATGAGGACCATGTCATTAGCAGTCCAATGCTTAAACCACTGTGTCACCAAGCCTCCTTTTCTTGAATCCCTGGCTATTTGCCCAGAAAGTGGTCAGCCAATGAAACCAAAATACCCAAACCTGCCGAAGAGATCAGTTATCAGGCATCAAAGAACAAAAAATCATATCATTGTGTGCTCACCTCCCTAATAAGATCGCTGAAGACAAATGGGTGCATACCAAATGTGGCGAAGAAAGCTGATGGTGCCCGGCTATCAAAAGATAGAGCGTCTGGGTCTTAAAGGCTTGAGGTTAAACAAGTGACCATCTAGCTGAGAAGCAACAAAGCCCATATGGAAGAAGCACATCAGCCTGTGTGATCATGAGGTGTTGAAGGGATCAGGTATCAGGCATCATCAGAACAAAAAATCTTACCATAGTGAATGAAGGGGGGGAGTGCAGAGTGGAGACCCAAAGCCCATTTGTAGGCCACTGGAGATCCCCTTACAGAAGGGTCTCAGGGAGGAGACAAGCTAGTCAGGGTGTGATGTAGCAATGATGAAAAACACAATTTCCTCTAGTTCCTAAATGCTTCCTCCCCCAGCCCACCCACCCACTATCATGATCCCAATTCTACCTTGCAAGTCTGGCTAGACCAGAGGATGTACACTGATACAGACAGGAACTGGAAACACAGGGAATCCAGGGTGGATAATCCCTTCAGGACCAGTGGTGTGAGTGGTGATACTGGGAGGGTAGAGGGAGGGTGGGTTGGAAAGGGGGAACCGGTTACAATGATCTACATGTGCCATCTTCCCTGGGGGATGGACAACAGAAAAGTGGGTGAAGGGAGACGTCCGGCAGGGCAAGATATAACAAAATAATAATTTATAAATTATCAAGGGTTCATGAGGGCAAGGGGGAGCGGGGAGGGAGGGGAAAAAATGAGGGCCCGGTGCCAGGGGCTTAAGTGGAGAGCAAATGTTTTGAGAATTATGAGGGCAATGGATGTACAAATGTATGTATGGATTGTGATAAGAGTTGTATGAGCCTCTAATAAAACAATTTTTTAAAAATACCCAAACCTTTTGAGGACTACACGGTACTGGCTCTAAGCTAACCTTTATCCTCAGGAATTAAGAGCACTGTCAGTCCACTCGTCAGACTTGGGACTTAGAGGGTTGCCTCTTCTCACAGTAGTCACCATGGGAGTCTAAAGACAACCTAAAATTTTTAGATATCCCCAAACACAGAATCCTCACCATGGCTTCCTGTTTACGAGGTACAAACGTGGAAGTAGTGGACTTTCCTTTCCTTATTGGAACCACTGCATTCCCAGGAAGACCTACAGAAGCCAGGACCACCAAAGGTCTGACAGAACCCAGCATAACCATTCCTATCACATTCCCACTCCAGATCCTTTGACTAGTGGAGAAAACTGAGGAGGGGATTGTAAACCTAATCTGATTGTCACTGAAATTAGCACTGCTGTGCCACAGTAAAGTAACAGAGACCTAAGCATTTGGTAGGAGCCCTGGTGGTGTAGTGGTTACGAATTGGGTGGTGATCCTCATGGTTTGCAGTTCAAAACTACCAGCAGCTCTGCTGGAGAAAGACTGAATTCTACAAACAGAATCAACATGTTAAACCCATAACCATTTGACCTAGAAGTCTCTGTGTAGGCATGCTGTGAGTCAGCAATGACTTGAGTTTGGTTTGGTTTAGAGTTTGGTGTGAAGCTCCTACTGAAATTCACACCAACTAGCTAAAAGTTCATCATCCTATCTCTAAAACAACTACTCATTTATCATTTACCAATGCCCTTTGGATCAATCCTAAGAGTGAGATTTCTAAGTCAAATGGTAAGGTTTAGGTTTAGGGCTTAACATGTTTAATTAAAAATGGCTAAACGGTTCTCCGAAGTGATTTTACCATTTTACATCCCTGTGAGCATTGTACGGCAGTTCTAGTTGCTCCATGTTTTCACTAACACTTAATGATTACAGCCAACCTTTCTGATTTTAGCTGTTCTCATATGTAGTTGTAGCACATTGTAGTTTTAATTTCTATTTCCTTTACAACTAATGATGCTGAGCATAGTTTTGCTTATTGCCATTCAGTTATCTTTTTCTGTGAAAATAATGTTGTTACTCTCTACACTTTTAATTGGCCGCTGTCTTCTTGAGTGGTACGACCTTAGTTAGGAGTCCTGGATACAAGTCCTTTGCCAGACATGTGTTCTGAATATTTTCCCCCTGCTTGTGTTTGCTTAAAATAAAAAATTTCTTTAAAAGAACAGAATGTTAAATTTGATGAACTCTAGTTTACCAATTCTTCCTTTTTACAGTTGAACCTTTTTATGTTCTAAGAAATCTTTATTCTAAGTTATAAAAACTTGTTTTTGTAGTTTTTATAATTTTAGTTTTCACAATCCATTTCCAGGAAATTTTGTTGATGGTGTAAGGGTTCAGGCTCTTCCCACAGCCCCAGTACCATTTATTGAAAAGTCACTCTCTTCCCATATAACAACCTGGCTTCCTTTGTTGAAATTTTACCAGAAACCGGTGGGGCTACTTCTGAGCTCTCTATTCCACTGAAGTGTCTGTCTTGACATCAATTCCACTCTGTTTTCTTACTGTAGCTTTATAGGAAGTCTTGAAGCCTTGTAACATTAAGTCCTTCAACATTTTCTTTGTTCAAATTTGTTCTGGCTATCCTAAATCTTTACTCTATCTTTAGTTATTCTAGGTCAATAGTTTTAAAATCAGTCTATTCTGATGAAAATGTCCACAGGAATTTTTATTGGAGTTATACTCAATCTATATAGGCACATGTTTAACACTACTGAATTTTCCAGCTTCCAATACAAAAACATTATTCAGATCTTGCGTACTTTTTAAATCTCACCCCTCAACATTTCATGTTTCTTTTTTTTTTTCCTTCTGGAGTCTGCAGTTTTTCTTTTTATTTTTTTTTTTTCATTTCATGTTTCTTGATGCTATTATAAATGGTATTGCTTTTCAGAAATTTATTTTTCAGCTGTTCATTTCTGTACACAGAAATATATTTGTTATGTATATCCTTCAACTTTGCTAAATATGCTTGTTCCTAGTTGGAACTTCCAGTAAAGTTCAAACAGAAGTTGTGGGAGCAAACATACTCTTGTGTTCTACCCTGGGGATGAGCAGCTTTCAGTCTTCCACTATTCTAAATACTGAACATGCTGTGCAATGACGACTTTCACCACAACACAGTTTTTTTATAAGTTATGTATATTCATGTAATTTTTATGGATGCTCTCTATCCATTAGAGGATCTGTTTTGCTGTATTTCCCAGTTCCTGTACCTTTTTTTCTATGGCGCCTAATCTGTGGCAGGTCAGGCCAGTTAACTTTGTTTGTATTTGCCCTTTTTTAGTCAGAGGTATTACACTTTTTCTTTTTATCACTTCCACCATTATTTTCAGAATGCACGTTTTCTTTAAATACTTGAACTTATTTAGAGTAGATTCTTAGCTGCCAAATCTATCCTCTCAGCCTCCTCTGGAGGAGCATGGTGGCCCCGTGGTTATGTGCTGCGCTGCTGACCACAAAGTCAGCTATCAGAAGCCACCAGGGGCTCCGAGAGAGACATGGGCTTTCAACTCCTGCAGAGGGACAGTCTCGGAAACCCACACGGGCAGCTCTGCCCCGTCCTACGGAGTTGCTGTAAGTCAGAATCAACTCCATAGCAGTGAGTTTGTCTTGTCTGAATCTGTTTTGTGGACAGATTTTTCTCCTAGTTTTGGGTGATATTTTCTGTTTCTTCACATGTATTTGTGATTCTGAACAGGATGCTGGGTAGATATAATGTTACTTTGCTGTTACGTGCGGAGAATTTGGAGTCACCGTTTTAAATGCTTGCCTTTGGCGGGTAGTTACATTATTTGTGGCTGAGAAGGATGCTTTTGAAACTGTTTATGGGCATTGTTAGGGAGGTTCTGGAATAGGCTGTACCACATTGCTAATCAGCCCTATTACTAATACATAACTCATCTGAGCGATCCACTGAGGACCCAGATGTTCAACAAGGCTGTCCACACAGTCTGCTCAGAACCATTCGATGAGAACTCTGAGAACTGTACAGTTCTCTGCCTGTCGATTCATCAGTAGATTCAAGTGGGAATTCTGGAGCCTTTCCTCCACAGAGTCCCTCCTCTTATGTATTCTGCCCGACAATTTCCAGCTGCCTCATGCACCCAAACCTCTAACCTATCTCAATTCAGCAGTACCACCATCCTCGGCTTGAGTCCTCCTTCTCAATGGAACTATTTGGAAAAAACCTTTGTGGCAGAAGCCAGAGGGACCAGAGACTGCTCTTCATTTGGTTCCTCTCTTTCAGCAATTGGTCCCAGGCTGCCTGCAGGCCACTATCGGAATAGCGTTGTTCCATGCTGGGTTTTATTTGGCTTTAGTTTCTGTTGCTTACGGAGAAAGTCTAGCAATGTATCCTGTGTGCTTCATCCTACACCAAACTGTTCATGACTTTTGTAAACAAAATTGTTTTGTATTCATTTATTTTCCTTCCTTCTCTCTCACCCAAGATGACCCAACTCATGACAACATCTCTGTCTTAATTTTTTCGATACAGATTTTTTTCTCCACCACAGTCTTTACAACATATTGCTCGCACCCTCCCTGGCATTTTTCTCAGGGCACTCTGGTTATCTGCATGTCTCCCCCACTAAATTGAATTTCTATGAGCAATCATGATCATTGCTAACATGCTAATATCTGCTATCTGCCAGGGACTGTCCTAACCACTTGACATATATTAGTTCATTCAATCCTCACAAATACTGCCCTAGGACACACATCCTATTATTACCCTCACTTTACACTCGAGGAAACGAGAGCAGAGAGAAACGACATGAATAAATGGCCCGAGAGCACATCACTTGGTGGCAAACCATCTAGTTCGCAAGCTCAAACCCCCGCTCCTGCGGTCCTGGGGGCAGCACCTCTGTCCTCCCCTTGCCTATGGCCGGAGGACCTCACACATTTGTGGGCTGAATTCCAAGGTTTCATTTTCTCCTCGTCATCCAAGAACAAGTTCTTCATAAGTAATGTAGGTTTTTAGTCAGTAATTACAGAACTGAATCTTGAAAGGGTCTTTCATAAACATGGAAGAGACTAAAATTAAATTTCTAATAATAAATGCAGAGCTCTCTGAAGAATCTTACTATGCAGAAAAGACTAATCATTTTTTTTAATAGCCAAATAACTGCAGTCAACTCAGGCGGGAACAAAAACCCTTTACCAAGGAATCAATACCCCCTCAGAGAAGAGACTAAATGTCAGAATTTTTCTCCAATAACTGCATACTAAATTAATCCCATCTATCTCAATCTGAAATAGAGATCAGAGTGTTTTGAAGGCAAAGGCAAAAAGACAGAGCATTTAAATAAAAATTTGATCCCCAGGGTCAAATCTGTCAGGATGAGAGTAATCAATGATAATAAATATGCTATATTGCTAAAAAAACAACCAAACCTGGATGTATTTAAAAAGCATCAACAGAGAAACTAACCAATTCTATCTGCATTCTACATATTGGCTATATAAAATATTAGCCATTACCTTTAAAATAATTAAGTGTCCTTCATGTGATTATGAAAAGCACTTAACTTCCTGACAGCAGATAACATACAAAGTGAATTAAAAAAAGCTAAAAGTACTTCTTGAAAAATGATTTCTAGGTACAGGGAATCCAGGGTGTATGATACCTTCAGGACCAAGGGTGTGAGGGACGATGCTGGGAGAGTGGAGGGTGAGTGGGTTGGAAAGGGGGAACTGATTACAAGGATCCACATGTGACCTCTTCCCTGGGAGAGGGACAGCAGAGAAGGGGGGAAGGGAGACTCCGGATAGGGCAAGATATGACAAAATAACGAGGTATAAATTACCAAGGGCACATGAGGGAGGGGGGAATGGGGAGGGAGGGGGGGAAAAAAGAGGACCTGATGCAAGGGGCTTAAGTGGAGAGCAAATGCTTTGAGAATGATTGGGGCAGGGAATGTATGGATGTGCTTTATACAATTGAAGTATGTATATGTATGGATTGTGGTAAGAGTTGTTTGAGTCCCTAATAAAATGTAAAAGAAGAAAAGAGAAAAAAATGATTAGGGCAAAGACTGTACAGATGTGCTTTATACAATTGATGTATGTATATGTATGAACTGTGAAAAGAATTGTATCAGCCCCAATAAATTGTTAAAATAAAAAAATTAATTAAAAAAAAAAGAAAAATGATTTCTACAGGAGCACTTAAGTGATTAAATATACGAATACACACATACATATACATTACACACATGGATAGGTAGATTTCATCAGGGCGGCAGTAATGAAACCATAGGTGCCAAGCAGCTCTGGGAGGAAGTGAGGGTTGGTACACTGAGGCTTCCTTCAGCCTTCCCACCGCTCCCAGCTCGTCACAGACCGCAGCTTCCAGCCCATCCTCTAGAGCACCAGCTAGCGTGGGCAAGTAAGTGCGCAATCTCTCAGTCAATGGTCTTTCAAGATGCAACATTTCTTCTGGTTTTAAAAAGGTGCACTTTACCCAACACGCCGCAGGATCTGGGGCAGCACTCTGTAATCAAACTCATTAATATTTCTCCAGCAAAAGGCATGAATATTCACATTAAGTAGGATCAAGACAGACTATAAATAGTCTAGCATCGGTCAGGTCAAATGTATGAGTTAAAAACCTTTTTGTTTTGTTTTCTGGTCTTTGGAGAGTTTTGAACTGTGGGGAAAGGACTACAGACTGGTGGCCCCACACTGCATTCACTCTGGTCCCTCTCCCTGCTGCGGAATCAACGGTGGTTCCCTTCCTTCCCTGCCACGTTCAGTTACGACACTGACTTGGAAACGTTCTAGAATCAGCAACGCCTTCAGGAATCACCTGGGGATTTTACTCCTTAACGTTACTGTTTAGGACACTAGCACCCAAAGCGCTGCAATGAGTGACATGGAGTCACACTCACCTAGCGACACACGCCAGGTCACCCAGTCTCCTCTCTGACTTAGAGGTCGGTTTGGTCTGTGGGTTTGTTTTGTTTTTAACTTTTAAAAGTAATCTTTCTGTTGCTGTTGTTAGGTGCTACTGAGTCCGTTCCAAATCATAGCAATCCTGTGTACATCATGGGACAACTAGAGAAAAGCTGAAACAACAGATGATCGATTTTAATTTGTATTCCCCTAATGGAAAATTAAGGAGCCCTGGTGGTGCTGTCATAAGATTCCTGAGGGTGGAATGGTTACATGGTTGGCCTATATAATCCAAAAGGTCAGCAGTTGGAAACCATCAGTCACTCGGGAGCGTGACGGGGCTTTCTACTCCCATGAAGACTTAGTCTCGGAAACCCACAAAACAGTTCTCCCCTGCCCTACAGGGTCACTATGAGTCAGCATCAACTTGGTGGCTGCGAGTCTGTTTTTTTGGAGTTTGGCGGTGCTGTCGAGTAAGAGTGACCTGCTAACCATAATGCTGGTTCAAACCCACCAGTCACTCCAAGGGAGAAAGATGCATTTCAATTATGGTGTTGGCGAAGAACACTCAAAATACCTGAACTGCCAGAAGAACAAAGATATCTTTCTTGGAGAAAATACTAGAATGATCCTTAGAAGGAAGGATGGTATGATTTCATCTCACATACTCTGGACATGTTATCAGGAGAGATCATCCCCTCAAAAAGGACATGTTTGCTAATGGAGAGGGTTAGTGAAAGAGAGAAAGATTCTTGGTGAGATGGAGTAACACAATGGCTGCAACTATGGGGTCAAACATAATATCATCAGGAGGATGGTGCAGGGGAGGCAGTGTTTCATTGTGTTGTACAGAGCAGGTATGAATCGGACTCAACGCGACAGCCCCTAAAAAGAAAAATCAGTAATAAAATGATAATGAAATTTAAAAACCTGAGCAAAAAGATGAAAAAAACATCTTCAGCCATGCCAGTGATAAGGAAGACAAAAATTAAAACCAAGAGGAAATAGCATCTACCCCTACATGACCAGCAGAAAATAAGAAACCGCATGGTTCCAGAGTTTTGAGACCATGAGGTAACCTGAACTTAGACATTAGTCATGAATGCACAGGCTGGTCCAACCACTTTGGAGAACAATTTGGTTTCATCTTCCTGGAAAGCGTATGTATCTCAGAATTATACTCCTGCAAGAGTATTCATAGCTGCAATTTCCATAACACCAGAGAGAATGAACAACCCAAATGTTGACTGACCTTTGGCATGTACACACATTATAATTCCACACACCAGTGAAAACAGAAGTTCCGTGAAACACATATGGATGACTCTCAGAAACGGATGACGTGAAACGTAGTCCTCTTGGCAAAGGACAGTGCTAATGGTGGGTAGCACTCAATGTAAAGATGCCACTGAGCTGTAAATGTGGAAGTTGTTGTCTTGGCAAAGGTTTCAGTGGGTATATTTTCACCACAAAATTATCACAAAAATTCAGATAAAGGCCCTATAATCCCTTATCTGAGAGGAAAACAATAAGCTAGTCACAGAAACCCATATTTATAAATTTCAAAAACCAGCAAAATTAGACCGTAGGTTATTGTTGTTTAGGAAAACGCAAGTGTAATTGGAAAATTAAACAAAAAGCTCGGTATAGTGGGGGCTAGGGAGCTGCACCAACATGTACACCAAAAGTTTTGACAGAATTTGTAGTTAACTTAGGTAAACCCAGACCAAATCCACTGCCTTCAAGTTGATTCCAACTCACACACAGCAGCACCCACTAGGAGCCTGCAGCACAGCCCACTCCTCTGTGACTCTGGCAACGTTAATAATCCCCTAGCCCAAGTCGCACTCACAGACAGCGAGTCAATACCAACTCACGGCAACCCTTTACAACATGGTTCCCAAATCATGGGGCCTCCGATCCGTTTTCACACAAGAAAATTACTCAGTGCCCCACTGGCGGTGAAATCCTGAGTGTTGGGACCCTCTTTGGTTGCTCCGCCTGGATCATTCCAGGAACCCGCAGGGAGCAAGCAGTACCACCCACTTTGGGAAACTGCTTTACAAAGTTTCCAAGACAATTAAGTCTTTTTTTATTCTCGAAAATATATTGTATATTTCTTCAAACTTTTGTATACTTATTTTTTAATCATTTTATTAGGGGCTAATACAAATCTTATCACAATTCATACATACATACATCAATTATGTAAAGCACATTTGTACATTTGTTACCCTCATCGTTCTCAAAACATTTGCTCTCCACCCAAGCCCCTAGCATTAGCTCCTTATTTTTTTCCTCCCTGCCCGCTTCCCTCTTCTTCATGAACCCTTGATAATTTACTAATTATTATTTTGCCATATCTTGCACTGTCCAACGTCTCCCTTCACTCACTTTTCTGTTTTCCGTCCCCCAAGGAGGAGGTCACATGTAGATCCTTGTAATCAGCTCCCCCTTTCCAACCCACCCTCGACAATTAAGTCTTTAAGAGAGCAGACAGCCTCATCTATATCCCTCAGAGCAGAGGGTGGGTTTGAACCACCAACAAGCAGTCCTACTCCTGACTCACATCACCACCCTGGTAGGCAAAACAGACACCAGTTCAGAATCACTGCTGTAGTCATAAAAGCGAAGAAATGTTACCAACTGAGGAGACAAAAGGAGGTGACAGTTAAATGTAACGCCTGACCAGAGCTGTATCGTGTACTGGTGGCTGGGGAGTGGGTGGATTGGGGGGACACTATAAGGGACATCATTAGTTCAGATAACAAAATAAGAATATGAATATTAGACCAAATTCAAGTACTTTATCAGTATTAAACGTGCTTGAATTGGTAACTATACTACAGTTATTTGATATGCTAAAGTGTTGATGAATACAATCTACCCTCAAATGATTCTCAAAAAAAAAAAAAAACCAAGATATACAAGGAGGCTGCAAAGTTTGTGGAAAAGTTCCATTGTCTTTTAATTTGTTTTTCACAGACTTTTTGAAGCCCTCTGTGTGAGCATGCACACGCACACGCACATACCATTTAAATAAGTATGTGTGACAGGTGAACTGGAAATCGACAAACGGGCTTTAATGAGAATAAAACACCTGTGCACCTCGAAAGACTTCAGCAAGAGGGTGACAAGAAAACCCACACACTGGGAGAGGATTTTTAGTAATGACACATTGGACAAAGGGCTCATTACTAAAATCTGTAACACCTTCATGGTCTGTAAAAAGAGGACAAGAGTTAACCCCCTAAGGAAGTGGGCAAAAGAACTGAAAAGAGCTTTCACTAGGGAGGAGACCCCTATGGCCAACAAGCACATGAGAAAGTGCTCCCAGTCATTAGCCAAAAGAGAAACGCAAATTGAAACACTCATGAGAAACAGACCTAACACCCCTGAGGCTAGCCCAAGTCAGCAAATCAGAGAGCAACAAGTGTTGGAGGGGCTGTGGAGAAGTAGGAACTCTCCTCCACTGCTGGTGGTCGTGTAGATTTGTACAGCCACTGTGGAAAGCAATCTGAAGATACTTAAAGAAAATGGAAATTGATCTACCTTATGACCCAGCCATCCCTCTACTGGGCATATACCCAGAGGAGGTAACAAATAAACACGACCAGTCATCTGCGCTCCAATGTTTACTGTGGTGCAATTCACAATCGCAAAGACTTGGAAACAGCCTCAGTTTCCATCCATCGATGAGTGGATAAACTCTGGCACATACACACAATGGCGTCCTATGCAGCACTGAAAAGCACAGACGACCACATGAAGCATGTTATTTCACTGGAAGAGTTGGAAGGAATCATGTTAAGTGAGGTAAGCCAATCTCAAAAGGATACATACAACGTGAGTCCCCTGAAGTAACTACAATCAGCACGGCAGGAATAGAAAAATAGACACTTATCTTGCAATAAATGGGTGGAACATAGGTAGTTGGGAGGGGGTGTCCAACCACACCCAGGGAGGTACATGTGAGCCCAACATAAAGAAGGGGAAAGAGGGAAGGAGGAGGGAAACTGAGATGATGACATGAGGGGAACAAGGTATTAACCCACCCGGGGGAGAGTATATTGGTTGTGTCCCCCCAGAATTGGAAAGTGCATATAGACCCCAACATGACGCACCAAACCAGGAGGGCAGTGTAACATGTGGAGGAATCCATAAAAAGACTGGACTATAGGGCCGGCCCAACAAGAACCAGCCTGACCCCACCAATGGAAGGGTGTGTCACAGAGAAAGACAACAGAACTTCTGGTGGGGGGAAGGAACCGATCTACCATACTCAGACGGAACGAAGCAAATGAAGGGGGAGGAGGGGAAGGGAGCGGAGCACACCCTGGCCCACCAAGCCCTGAGGACAATAGCCCTGCTCAGAGCAGCCAATGCACAGAGAGGACCATATGGCCGGCCCCACTAAAGGACGCGACATCCCACACTGACCCATAGCCCTACATGGGACAATACTAGAGAGACAGTGTGGGATGTGTGGCCAAGCTGACTCCACCACACCGAGGCAGAACACTAAGGGCATGCAATAGAACAGCAAGGGGAGCAGAACAAGGAAGTGCCATGGTAGTATCAAAAATAGACTTTGGGGCCAGGGCGTGGCACCCCATGAGACCTGACCGGAAAACACTCCTAAAGGTCAACAAACAGACCTTGCACTATTAACAGGCTTTTCTTTCTTTTTCTTTTTTTCTTCTTTTTGATTTTGTATGTCATTGGCTTTTGTTGTTGTTGTTGTTGTTGTTGCTGTCTTCGCTTTGTTTTTCTGTGTCACTTTGCTTGGCACAGTCATGTTTTTATGTGCATATTATTATCTCTGCAGGTCTATCTAAATAAGATGGGCTGGGTAAACAATCTGGAGGAGAAAACAACAGGACTGATGGTTCTGGGGGGACATGGGAGAGAGGGGAGGTGAGGATAAGGAACCAGGGACAAGGGAACAAAGAGTGTGATTCAAGGAGGAGGTGGGAGGCCGGGTAGGGAGTGATCAAGGGAAATGTAACTGAGAGGAATTACTGAAACCCAAATGAAGGCTGAGCATGGTAATGGGACAAGAAGAAATTAAAAGGAAATAGAGGAAAGAAGGAGGAGGCAGAGGGCAATATAGAAGCCTAAATACAGGTATGTACATATGTAAGTAAATTTATATATGATGAGGAAATAGATCTATGTACATATATTTATAAGTTCAGTATTAACATAGAAGATGGATGTTGAGCCTCCACTCAAGTACTCCCTCAATATAAGAACACTTTGCTCGGTTAAATGGACATTCCTTGATGCTCACCTTCCTGACACGATCACTGAAGACAAATGTGTGCATAAGCAAATGTGGTAAAAAAAAGCTGATGGTGCCCGGTTATCGAGAGATATAGTGTCTGGGGTCTTAAAGGCTTGAAGATAAACAAGTAGCCATCTAGCCCAGAAGCAACAAAGCCCACATGAAAGAGGCACACCTGCCTGTGTCGAAAGGATCAGGTATCAAGCAACAAAGAACAAAAAAATATTATCATCGTGACTGAGGGGGAGTGCAGGGTAGGACCCAAGGCCCATCTGTAGGCAACTGGACATCCCTTTGCAGAGGGGTGGTGAGGAGGAGACAAGTCAGAGTGCAGTGTAGCATCGATGAAACACACAACTTTCCTCTAGTTCTTAAATGCTTCCTCCTGCCCCCCACTATCATGATCCCAATCCTACCTTACAAACCTGGCTGGACTAGAGGATGTACACTGGTACAGATAGGAACTGGACAAAACAGGTAATCCAGGACAGATGAATCCCACAGGACCAGTGGTGAGAGAGGAGATACCAGGAGGATAGAGGGAAGGTGGGGTAGAAAGGGAGAACCAATTATAAGGATCTATATATAACCTCCTCCCTGACAGATGGGCAACAGAAAAGTGGGTGAAGGGAGATGCCGGGTAGTGTAAGATATGATAAAATAATGATAATTTATAAATTATCAAAGTTTCATGAGGGAGGGGGAAGCAGGAAGGGAGGGGGAAAAATAAGGAGCTGATTCCAAGGGCTCAAGTGGAAAGCAAATGTTTTGAGAATGATGAGGGCAACAAATGTAGAAATGTCCTTAGCAGAATGGATGTATATAAGGATTGCGATAAGAGTTGTACGAGTCCTCAATAAAATGATTTAAATTTTAAAAAAATTAAAATGGCAGTATATACTAACAAACCAACTAAAAGACCATGCAGCTAATATTCTTATGACTAGCAAAATGCATAGCAATAAAATTTAATGCAAAGTATTCAAGACAATAATTCAAGAAATTTCTGTTGTTCAACACAAGTAAGTATTTGTGTATGCTAAATATTTTTCATAGAATCATTTGAGGGTAGCTCGCATACATCAATACACAGTATGGATTATATATTGCTTGGCTTTTTGTTTTTTAATAAATACACTTTTTTCTATGGATGGGGTGGTAGATTATATCTTAACATAAAGAAAACACCTGAGTATGGATCACAACTTCAGTATTGATTACACCTTAACATAAAGAAAACAAAATCCTCAACAATTGGACCCTTAAGCAGTATCATGATAAAAGGGATTTCATCTTATTTTGAATAAAAACAACCAATACCCAAGGAAGTGGCAGTCAAGAAATGGAGGCAGTATTTTATTGGTATATTATATGCACGCGAAGGTTGTGCAGGGAATGAGCCAGAAGAAGAAAATGGATGCACTGAAACTGTGGTGTCAGTGAGGAATACACCACTGCCTGCCAGAATGAACAAATCTGTCTTGACAGGAGTACAGCCAGAATGCTCCTTAGCAATTAGGATGGCAAGACCTCTTTTCACACACTTCAGGATGGTATCAAGGGCACTAGTCCAACGTTTGTGAAAAAGAGGATGCCCCTTTACAAGATAACTAATAAGACTGACTGCAACACAGGGCCCAAACACATGAACGATCAAGAGGATGGTGCAGGACCTGGCAGTGTCTCATTCAGTTGTACACAAGAAGGCTATGAGTTGGAAGTGAGTGGACAGCACCAGTCACAACAATGTATCGTGTATAGAACAGGTCGATCTGAGTAAGGGGTACAGAAGTGGGTTCTACTTGTACCACTTTAAATTCTTGCAAATACAAAGTTTTTGTTTATGGGTAAGGAAAAGTGTGATCCTCAGAAATCAGTAGTAGTCCTACACAAGTGGTAAAACCCCCAAGAGAATAATGACCAGTTTGCTTGGTTAAATTCGTACTCCCACGAACTCTTGCACAGACGTAGGGCAGGGTGAACAGAATTGCCCCCATGAGTTTCGGAGACTGTGAGGCTTTACAAGAGTAGAAAGCCCTGTCTTTCCAGAGGAGAGGCTGCTGGTTTCCAACCGCTGATCTAACCGTTAGCCGCCCGAAGCGCAACCACTACACCCCCAAGGATCCTCATGCTTTCTGAAGGCGACGTCTCAAGAAGTATGAGGCCGAAAAGAAATCCACTCCACTTTTAAAAGACTGTTCCTAGAAAGTGACTCAATGAGCCCACATCCCGATTTGATTTCTCCACAGATCAATGAGGCATGTTCCTCCTCCACAGTTAGGAAGCAAAGCCACGAGAAAGCGACCAGTGTTTTTTCTCAAAAGATCAAGCCCTCGTCTCCTCCAAGGGAGAGCAAGTGAGAGGAGGTGCTGGGACGCGGAGTGACGGACCGAGAGGACGGAGGAGCAGAGAGGGTAAAAAGGAAAGGAGAAGTTGGACGCCACTCTGAGTGAAGCCGGCTGGCTGTTCCGGCCGGGGGGAAAGGGTCCCGGGACGGGAATAGCTCACCTGGCTGTGGTCAGCAGTGGGTGCTGGGTGCCCACCAGCTTCCGCACCTGCATCGCAATGTTGTTGAGCTCGTCGCTCAGCAGGCAGCGGAGGCTCATAAACGACGTGGGGTAGCCCACGATCTTCTCTGCTTCGGACACCACCTGGTTCCAGTGGGTCGGGGACCTGGAGGACTGGCCGCACCAGGAGCCCACCGTGCAGACAGTGTCCAGAGGCGGGGACCACCACCAGCGACGAGGGGAACTCGATGCTCCCAGAAGGCGTGGAAAGCGCAAAAGCAGTGGCCGGAGCCTCATGGTTTGAGTCGGGGAGAATCTGGGACTTGGGGCGTCCGGCGGTGGCGCGGGGACAAACCAGGGGAAGAGGGAAAACTTGCTGAGGCTAGAAGGAAGCGGCGACTCCTGACTCGCGGGAGGTTGGCCGCCTGAAGCCGTGGCCTGAGACCAACTTTAACTGCTACTTTCTGCAGCCTGGACCAGATCGACAGCAACCCCAGCAGCTCAACACTGCCCTCAACCACCCGGGGTGGAAACCACGGCCCGGGCTACACGCGGGACGCCATCTTGGAGGCGTGGAATGCGGCGTGACGTAACGAAGGAGGAGGGCTGCTTAGGAGCCCAAAAAACGAGTCCTTACTTTACGGCTTAGCCGGAGCCGCCCCGAAAGGGCGGGGCTTTGGAGGCGGATCCCGGAAAGCGAGGGGCGGGGCGAACGCTCAGCTCCTCCCACCCCACGCCCCACCCCTTCTCCTTCCCCAGCCCGGCGACGAGCGCGGGCCTGCGAAGCGAGGTGCTCCTTGATGCTCCTCCGCCCGAAACCCGGGCCGCGGCTGGTTTCTCCGAGCGTCTCGGGCCCCGGCTCGGAACGGGCGCACGTGAACAGTGGGGTCATGGCGAGGCGCCTGTCCTCGGGAAAGCCTGCGGAGGCTGGGCACCGCCCGCGCCCGCCTCGGGGACTCCGCCCGGCTCCGTGGAGGGAGGCGCGGAGTCCCGCAGGCCGAGCCCCGGTGCTGAGAGCGTTCAGCTCCCCACCGCACCGGAGCGGCGCGTGGGCTTCCTCTCCCCCCAAATGCCATCTGCCTCGTGCGTGCATCGCGGGTGTCGCCGTGTACACCGCCAGGGCAGACCCGGCCGCGCCTCCTGCTCGGGGGCAGCACGGATGGAAAAGCCCGCCGGATCCCCCGCCCCGCTGGGGTCTGGGGTGGGTCATCTCCCTCCCAACGCCTGAGAGCGCCCCACCCCCTCCGAGTGCTTTCCCACGTCAGCCCGCCCACCGCCTAGGTCAAGTTCGCGTTCGCCGCGATCCGCAGGGGGAAACGGAGGCACAGCGACCTTGTGTAAATTGCCTAAGGACACATTAGGCGCGCTTGTGCGCCCAGAGGACCTAGTTCCCGCGTCCACGTTCTCAACCCCTTGACACCGACTTTTCTTTTCCACTCTGTTCACCCGGCTGCTGAGAGAATGCCATCGATGGGCTCAGCAATACGCCCCATTCGTCTCTCCTTCCTCACCGCTCAAAGCAAGTGTCAGCAACGCCATGTTCATAAAGTGTTCACTCGAAAACTTTTCCGCTTTCAAACTCCTTCCAAATCCATCGCGGGTGGTTTTGAACGTTAACATCATGCATAACATCGAACTCGAATCTTGGACGATAGCTACACATTGAAATTTAAGATTGGATAAATGAAGGATTCATTTTACCCCAAAAAAAGTGACTGCTTTCCTCTAAAAATAGTTTTTTTGCCTCAGGTTTCCCTTCAGTGGCAAGGTTCCCGTGCGATTTAAAATTTTGATTCTGTTTACAAAAATTCAATTCAGGTATAACTTTCCATGGGCACATTTGGTGAAAAGTGAATTATGCTTGAAATTATTAAATACTGTCATGCCTCAAAATAAGTAAGGCAAGCTGGGGTTTGAAAATAATTCCTGGGAAAGAGATAAACCTCTGGCAATAAAATCAGGTCTGTTGCTTGATGAAATAAGGGTGGATAGTGAGATGCTTTACCATTCCAAAAGGTTCCAAGTCCTGAGCTCTGGGTTATCCAAGGTGAAAGAAGTCGTGAAAAAGAGGAGAGAGAGAGAGAGAGAGAGACTCGGTGTGATGTATTGTGCACCTGAGGTGGTTTCTTTGGATCACAGTGTCTTAAGACTAACTTTTCATGTCATTTCCTTAATACCAATTCACAGTATGTACTTTAATTTCCCCACAGAAGCTAAGTGCATTATTCTCTGGTCGTACTCTATCAACCAAGTTTTTTATTATTCATGGGACTTTTGGTCCCATTTACTTTAATCAGCACTTTCCTTTATACTCACTGTTAAAAGGTTGCCTTACACCTAATGATGATCAGGTGTTAGAAGGTTAAGATGGTATTTGTTCATTACTCTTCCAGATAAATATATAATTCCTTGGCGCCTTCATGACTAAAGAGAGTTCTGAATTACTAGTGACTCTGAGGCCCAGGAGGGGTACTATCTAAGATGCTGCCCTTCCTCCACACTGATAATAGCCAGGTGGAGGATGCCTGCAGGCGTGGGCATCAAAAACCCAGCAGGGTATCTGAACCTCAGCAATGTGGACGTTTGGGACCAGATAGTTCTTTGTTGTGAGCATTGTCCTGGGCATGGTAGGATGTTTAGCTAAGTATCACCTGCCTCTACCAACTAGATACCAGGAATAGGCCCCTCCCGATGATGACAACCAAATATGTCTGAAACAGAAAGGGAAAAAACAGCTCTGAAAAACAAAACCGTCGCCATCAAGTCGGTTCTGACATGCACGAATCAGTGTAGATAGCACTTACAGGGTTTTGATGGCTGTGGTTTTTCTAAAAGAGCACCAGGATTTCCAACTGTAGAAAATCATCATTGGGGTGTGAGCTGGTAACTGTAACATATAGTATTTCATTTCTGAGATGCCGACTCAATTTAACATCTCTGAAATCTGAGTATACTTCATAATTCATGGTGCGTCACCATTTGGTGTTCAGTAGTTTTTCAAGGTAAACAATAGACATAAAGCAATGCTGCACCTCACAAGCAACAGCCCTGCGCTCCATGGAGTACGCTACGGACAAAGACTCATGGAAGACTGTTTATAAATAAGGGTAGAATAATAAAAACCTAAGGAGATGCATACATTCAGTTATACCATGGAACACCATTGTAAGAGTTCAAAGCGTAATTGTTGCTCATGCAAAATAGGGGAAGCCTGCTGGAAATACATTGTCCCCAACATTTTGCAATGTGCTTCTGAGTGGACTCAAATGGTCAACCTTTAGGTTAGCAGTAGAGCACTTGAGCATTGTGCTGTCCAGGACACTTAGATGGGGCTCCAGAAAAAAACCTGTCACGACCTTTCAAGCAATGTTGATTCATAGTGACCCAATAGGACAGAGTAGAACTGCCCCTGTGGATTTCTGAGACTGTAACTCTTTACAGGAGTAGAAATTCCTGTCTTTCTCCCACAGAGTGGCTAATGGTTTCAAACTGCTGATCTTTCCGTTCCCAGCCCTATGCATAACCAGTATGGTACCAGGGCTCCTTAGCTATATCCCTAGCCATAGTTCAATATCTCCTGATGACAAAGTCATCCACTTGAATAAAGGGAAATAGAAGATGCTCAAAAAAGAAAAGAAAAAAAGGTGGGAGTGGGGATTTCTATACTCTCCATCCATGACGTTTACTTTTCTGAACTCACTGTTAGCAAGTCACAGTGAGGCCAAAGGACAGGGTCGAACTGCCCCTGTGGGTTTCAGAGATTGCAACGATAAAGGAGTAGTCTCATTTCTCTCCTGAGGTTCTGAACTCCTAAGCAGCAGTCAGTGGTCCAACGCCTAATTCCCCTGTGCCACCAGGGTACAACAAGAGGTGGTGCGTGAGCAGCACAGTGGTCTCAGTGCAGTCTATGGCAACTCCCACCATGCACAGGGACTTCCTGCGCTTCAGACATTGTTCTGGAGACAGCAAGTGTCTCAAAAGAGGGACATGATTCTTTCTCTCCCTTTCTTGGGATTCCATGCTGGTAGAGTATCAGTGGACTTTCCATACTGGCCCCTTGGCAGTGTGCTCAGCTTGGGAAGAAGTGAGGTAACAGTTGAATGCCCTTTTCTTTGTCTAGAAAGGTGAACCAGCCTTGAGAAATACAAGGTCTTAACAAGGAAGGTGGACGGCTGTGCTGGGCTTTGGCATGTCCACAATTAGGTGAGTGGAAACAGATAAAGCGCTGCAACACCATCCTCCTAGTACTCTGGGCACAATCACCTATTGTTTGTGCCCAGGAGGTTCATCCAAAAACAGATGAAAGCATGTCCTTATATCTTGAAGCAGAATGTTAAAAGGAGGCAAGTAATTGGATTAGCAAAAATCCAGAAGGGTGACCACCTACTGTGTTGGCAAGCAGGGAGGAAAGAGGCAGTGGAAAGAGTGCAAAATGGCGGCCAGCACCTGGGGGGGTGGTGATCATTCCTAGCAAAAGTCCTTGTACATCCCCAAATTTCCCATTCAACTTTCATATAACATGGATTTTATCTACTCTGAAAAACCATTGTTCCTAACAACTCTCAGGCTATTACTTAATTTACTTTTCCTATAATATACAAATAGTTTGAAAGGAATAATATCTCTAGTTCTACTGGCAATAAAACTACTGAATTAAGTTTAAAGTTTCCTGAGATTATATCCTCTTGTCTATGTACTGTGGAAACACTATGACCTATAGTTATTTAACTCAAAACGTCGGCTAACTTAAGATCATTTGCTTCCGTTGTCATTGTTGTTTTAATTTTTAGGAATTTTTTGAGTTAACATTAATAACAACGCAAACTAAACTAAACTCATTGTCATCCAATTGATTCTGACCTGGAGGTGTAGTGGGTAAGGCGTTGTGCTACTAACCACGAGATCAGCAGTTTGAAACCACTTGCTGCGCCATGACAGAGAGGAGGTTTTTGGCTCCTGTAAGAGTTACAGTCTTGGAAACACAGGCGGCAGTTCTACCCTGGCCTATAGGGCCGCTGTGAGATGATATTCATTAACTATATAAAATATGTGCATCGACCCAATAGAAACTAGGTAGCCAAGGTGTGTTCAAGATGATCCGTTTAGCATTCGTGCCTGCCCCTTCACCTGTTCACCCCGAGGCAAGATGCACAGTGTGAACGAAGGGTTGTTTGCCTTTAACAAAGTTTCTAGGATCCCAATTAATAATCCTTACATGTATTGAAATCAAACACTATTCCTTTGTTTTGTCCACTGAAAAGGCCTAGGGGTGCTGACATTCTAGAAGCAAAGAGCACCTTTAGCATTCATCGTGCGCATTCGGTACGTCCACACCACAAAGCTCACTGGCGCCATGTGGATTCTGAGTCTAGAGTGATGTTTTAAAGCAATGTACTAGTTTTATTGGTGTATCTTATACAATCCCGTATACTCATTCACATCCAATTCTGTTGTTCAATTCCATGGTGTGGAATCATACAATCAATGGTAACAGCTCCCACGCCCCTCCTTCCTCCCACCCCCACCCCATCTCTCTTCCTGTCCCCTCAGGGGTCCACTACTCCTGTTGCTGTTTCTGCAGGGTGATTTATCTTGACTTTTATGTACCAATGAATCTTAAATATGCAAATGAACATAGGCAAATCTAACACGATTACTGTGGTAAAACAAACAACAGCCTTAATGTTAAGGGCAGGAAATGTCAAAGAACTAGTGGGCAATGATGTGGTTCATCAGTGCCGTGCCTGACCCTGGATTTATCATCCTTTCCGTGTGGCCCTTCTGAGAGTGACTGTCCCATTACCTAGAGTGATCTTACAGGACACAGGAGTAGTGCTCACGGGACTTGACTTCCAGGGCTGTGGATCTCTGCAGAAGCTGGGTTCCAATTGCCCACCTGTGGGTTAGCAGCCCAATGCTGAACCCATTGCCTCACCAGGGGTCCTTGTGTTACTAAATCAGCCCATATGAAAAGGAACAAAGCTCTTTGGAGGAATGGTAAGATAAGCCTATGACATCAAGCCTTTAGGACTAACTCCCAGAGTTCTGGAAACACAGAGACAGCAGAATAACTGGAATGGTTGTAACAAGGAAGAAAATGGAAGACTTGGATGTGGGACCATCGGAAAATACTGATGGTGTTTCTTTATAGGACAAAGCAGGGGGGAGGCAGTGGGTCTGGAGGCTTTACCAGGGCATGTCTCGACCTTGTTTGTATCCTGAATGTCATATTTGAGATGCTTAACATACTTGGAATATAGTTTTGATATATTAGATCATTCCCCCAAAATAATTACTAATTTTGTCATGTGTGATTTTTTTTCATGTGTGATTTTTGTATGAAAATGTCCATTTTTTTAACAGTGCACACTAAAGGGGTGAAATGGCACAACCAGGAATTTGTTTGAAGCTATTCAGGAGGGAGAAAGAAAAGCTAAAAAAAGGAAGCATGCTAAAATCTAGAAAGCTTTTTATTCCATACGGGGAGCATACGGTATTTATTATACTATTCTATTCTGTCTGTGGTTGGATATTTTCACGATAGTATTCCATAAATAAAATCTGCATCTCTATTCTACAGATGAAGAGAAGTCAACTGACTTGCCAGAGTTATCTATCTGCAAAGTTCAAAGTCATCGCCTCCTCCCTTGCGTCCTGGTGCCTTTGGTCCTGAATGCACTTCACTGAAGCTTCCATTTATTCTCAACGTCAGATACAGAACACTGGTTATTGACCCACTTTTGTCATTGTTTCATGCATTGCCCTTTTTTGTTTTGTCTCTGTTTCACTATCGTGGTCAGCAGTCTCCAAGCTGGTCCCCAGCCATCCCTACCTCCCGGGAGTCACATGGTGTGACATTTCCTTCCACATTCCCCCAAGGTAGGTCTGGTGATCCAAGGCATCTGACAGAAATGATGGTGTCCCACTTCGGATGTTCGCTGTAGAGAAGGTGTTGGAGCGCCTATCTTGGGTTCTCTTCTCTCTCTCTCTCTCTCTCTCTCTCTCTCTCTCTCTCTCTCTCTCTCTCTCTCTCTCTCCCCATGAGGCTAGGAACTGTCTGACACCAACAGCCATGTGAGTGAGCCATTGTTGTGGCAGACCTTCCATCTTCAGAGACCACAGCCTTGGTTAAAGCTTCCCTGAAGCCTCCTGAAAGACCCCAGTCAGACACACCCATCTAAGACACATGCAGATTCCTCACCCTTTAAAATGATGTGAAATAAGAGACACTTTTTGCTTTCAGTTGCTACCTCATGGACTAAATTGTCACACTGCAGTGAATGACAAATGTAACTATCTGTTCATCTGCAAAGCATACTGTGGAAACCTCTTCCCTCCCGCCCCCCCCCCCCAGCATGAGAACATGAGTATGGACAATGCCTTACTTCTACCTAGATGGCCTTTCTCCATTCCCTTCCTCTTGCTTTGCTCCCATTCAGGAGTAATTCTATGCAGAATCTTGTATTTAGCATTGCCATGATTTTCCAAAAGCACGGTTTAATCAGACATGGTTGTTATTTTTTCACTACAAAAGGGGTGTCTCACTAGATGTCCTTTTCTGTGACCTTTAAAAAAATTTTTTTTAGCTTAGCATCCTTTTGCTAAGCTTGACCCACATCGGTGTGTCTAGTGGCGGCTTGTCTTGACTGCCCTCTGTGTGACTCTGTCGCTATTTATTCATTCTGTTGTGTCGTCGGGCTGCTGTGACAGAAAGGCCACAAGCTCTCAATAGCAGACATCTCTTCTCACAGTGCAGGAGGCTGGAAGTCTACGGTCAGCACATTGGTGGGAGGGCACTCTGCTTTTCAGCTCTGGAGGAAACGCTGGTCTCCACTCTCATAGGTCCTGTATCTGTATTCCTAGGATCCTCAGCAAGCTCCACGCGCCGTCTTTCTCCAGCTGTGCTTGCCTCTCTGTGTCTCTGGGTGGGGAGGTGAAATTGCTTAGAATGGCTCTCTATCCAAGTCTGCAAATTCCACCAACTGACTGGTGGTCGTGGTTGTGGTGGTGGAGGGGAGAACCATGCACATAGGGTATGTGAAATACTAAGGGATTAATGGGGTTAAGAATGAGGCATTTCAGAAGCAGAAAGATGTCAGGACCATCAAGGATGAAGAGCCACCAGGGAGCATGTTCAAGATTCCTGACTAAAGCAGTGGAGGCCAAGACCGTGGGCACCGAGACCATGGGGCAGAGTGAAGGAGCCACAGTGAGAGAGAGAGAGCAGCGGGGCTGCACTGCTGAGACAGTCAGACGGTGAGGTGAGTGGCAGGTAGGCTTCCTGGACCACAGAGGCAGAAGGCAAAGGATCACATGGCTGAGGACCAGAAAGAGACTTGGCTGAACGTTTTATGTCCTTGATTTGTTACCTTCCCTGGCAAACCCCCTTAAGCCTGCGTATTGCCAGTGAGTTCAGAGTGACCATTGCAAGGGACGATGGAGCCCAGCAGAGGTTGGAGGATGGGTGTGTCTGACTTTTGCTCCTAGTGATGGTTCTTGAGCTGGGGAGGCGTTGGATTCTCCTTCTCCCTTGTGTGGCTGGAGGAGCTCAGACATGGCCTCCATGCCTTTTTCATACCCTGCTCCTCTTTTCTTTTTTAAAATCATTTTATCGGGGACGCGTCCAACTCTTATCACAATCCATCCATTGTGTCAAGCACATTTGTACATTTGTTGCCGTCCCCATTCTCAGCCATGCTCCTCTTTTTATCACAGTGATTATGTTTAGGACACACACAGGCTACTCTGATATGGCCTTCCAGGCATAACAAATTCCCTTATCAAAAGGGTTGCATCTCCAGCTATAGATATATAGGGGCAAGGACTCCAGCACACGCTTTGAGGTGAGTGTATGGGGGTGGGGAGGACACTTCACTCCATAACAGGTCATTGCTTCCATATTTTTTTGTGCTATTATAAAGGACCCATGACCCCAAACCATGGAGTCGATGCTGACTCATAGCAAGCCCCAGTGAGTGTCTGAGACTATAAACGTTCATGTGAGTAGAAAGCCCAGTCTTTTCCCCGCGGAGCTGCCAGTGGTTTTGAACTGCAGACTGTGCGGATCCCAGCCCAACGCATAGCCACTAACCCCACCAGGCTTCCTTTTCCATGAAAACGGGCTTACAAAAGCGTCCAGGTGTGTGCAGGTAAGCGTTCATAGCGAGCATTAGACTTTCTGGGCTGCAGTATACAATCAAATGCCAACCAGCTGTGCCGAGTTTCACTTCCGCCAGCCTTTGCAAGAGAAGCTGCAAACCAGATCCTGCCCACACGTGATAGTGTCAGGCATCTCAACACTTCCATGGGGAAGAGCGCGGCAGACCTGCAGAGCCGCATCACGGACGCACTCTCCATCCTGCCCATCAGCGCTCGCAGACGACCTGGAAGGAACACTACACTGTCATTCTGTGCAGTTTCTCTGTGGTTTATTATTTAGGTCGTCCTTGCTCAGATCCTCACTTCCCACGTTCGCAATGGCCTTTTCTTGCCATTTACTTTGAATGTTCTAACTGCTTGACCTTAGAACAACTGCAGTTTGGGAGGAAATGGGCCAAGACCTCCGCTCCTTTCTCTAGTTCCCCACCGGGCAGCAGCATGGAATGGACTAGTGGGGCTGCTAGTTAATTTCACACTAGGTTTAGCTCAACAGGGAGACCTTGGCCCTTTCTTTTACAAAGGCTCTTTCCGGGGGACTGTTTTCTCTTAGAAATGTGAAGTGAGAAGGCAAGAAGACAACTCCCCTGGGGTTTTCACTTGAGCATTGATGGTGCTGTAAGATAGATGGCCATCTAACTTAAGTTCCCTGTCTGTCTCTGTCCTGAGTAACTGTAAGATCACAGGCTAGTCATTTAACCCTCAGTTTAAAATGAGAGGGGCCCTGGTGTCATAGCTGCTAACCATAACACCAGCTGTTTGAAACCGCCAGCCGCTCCTTGCAAGAAAGACAAGGCTTTCTACTCCTGTAAAGGTTTGGCTCCGAAACCCACAGGGGCAGGGCTACCCTGTCCTGTGGGGTTGCTACCAGCCGTGGTGGTGAAGTTGAGAGGGAGAGTTTAAAATTACTCATCTGTAAAAGAAAAGTGAATGATCTCTTAGGTTCCCTAAGACTCAAAAAAAGGGGGGGATGGGGGTCAAAATACTGACATTTATTTTGCATTGAGTGATAAGCACAGAAAGGTTCGTTTTTTGTGTGTACAAAATAAGAGTCTTTCCTCAAGCAAGGTCACAACAAAACATCCGTGCACGCATTATACTATAAGCCAAATCATGGCAGGCACCTGGAGATCTTCGGTTCATCTGGATGGCATCTGTCTTCGTGTAGAGTTTAAGGTAGGGATACAGCATAATCTTCCTATCGTGAGTCATTTTCCCAAAATGTTCCACCAAACTCCATGTTTAATTTATTGTCTTGTGCTGTCATTTGGACCACTCTCTCTGGGCCTATTTGTGAGCTCTGTTCAGTTGTCTTATCTGTTCCTGCTCCAAAACCCCATTCTTTTTTTTACCCCATTCTTTTATTACTGTTACTATTTATTTCTACTACCTAGTTACTACCATTGAGTCAATTCTGATTCATAGCAACCCTGAAAAGGGTTTCCATGGCTGGAAACTTTTATGAGAGCAGAAGGTCTCATTTTTCTCCTGAGAAGCAGCAAGTGGATTTGAACAGCTGAGCTTGTAACAGCTCAATGAGTAACTCCCCCGGGCTCCTTTATAATTACATATGCACAGCATGCTTATGAGCCAGGAGGAGTCCTGGTGGCACAGTGGCTTACACTTGGGCTGCCAACTGCAATGTCTTTTCGAATCCAAGAGCTGCTCTGCAGGGGAAAGCTGAGTCTTTCTGCTCCCTTAGCCTGGGAAGCAACTCACAGGGGCAACTCAGCCCTCGAGTCACTGTGAGTCAGAATCCACTCCATGGCAGTGAGCTGGTTTGTTGATTCTGTAAGTCGGAGATGGGTTTGATTACTTGAACACAGATCGAATAGTTGGAGCTGTGACAAGATGAAACGTTAATCTTTCATTAATGCTAATCTTTCAATCGGTCCCGTGGAGGAAGGGCATTTTTTTTTCCTTTTTCCTAACCCTAACCCTAACCCTAGGAGGAAGAGCATTTGACTGCACATAGACACCTCCATTTCCAGGTTCCACCAATTCTGTTGCTCCTCTCTTCTCTTGGACTTGGATGGGGTAGTCAGTCACCCATCAAAAAGAGATTGGCTCAACGTGGGAAAAGAGAAAAAGGAAGGAAAATAAGTAGTTTTCATTTAAGAACACGTTCCCCAAAGTTACGTACACTTCTACTGACATTCCATTGGCCAGCACTTGGCTCTAGGATGCATCTAGCAACAAGGGAAATGTGGTAGCAGGCTAGTAAGCCATGTCCTTGGCTGGAAGTGGGAGGTTCTATATAAAGAGATGTAGTTGTTGGTGCTTTTCAACGCCTAGCAACAACCCGAGACTCAGTAGAACTTTCCCACAACCTTTTCTAGGCTGTAATCTCGACAGGAGCAGATTGTCAAGTGTGCTCACTCAAAATATTTTTATTCCAGGGGCAAAAGTAACTAGCAGTCTGGTCTGGTCCTGATGATATCTTTTTCACTCTTGCCACTCTTGATTGGTCTTGGCATTAACAAAGGTTGAAATTTGAGACCCATCAAGATAACGTCAAAGAATCATCCTTCATTAACTGTTTTGTTTGCTATTGCATCCCCACGCTCAATACAGGGTCTGATTCAGAATAGATACCACATCAAGGTGTGTTAGTCAGTTGTACAGATTATGAATGAATGACATACATCCCTATTTTCCATTCTCATCTTCACACCACCACCAGACTGAAATTCAGAAGTTGCTTGAGCTGTAGTTATCTGTGACGAGAAGAGGGAGCACGGAGCGCAGGATGCCTCTATTATTGCAAGTCCAGCTAGCTTGCATTGTGTCATACATGTCCCATGATGAACAAAGCCACCACAACAAAATGAGTCAGCATCTCTGGGATTGAGGGCCAGATATCAGCATTTACATCAGATTATACTATGGAGCTATGATGGGAATCACTATTCTAGAAAACCTATAGGATAGTCTTCTTTTGTGTGTTTTTTAATCTCTTTCATGCTCCCAATCCTTCTTTTTTTGTCTTCTTTTTAACTTAAGAAATATAGGCCAGGCCTGCTCTCTGGGACCCCAGTGGCCTCACGTGCCTAGCAGACCCGAGCTCAGCCCTTTCCTGGACTTGGCGGGAGTAGGCTTCTCCAAACCACTGTGCCCATGCCACTGGCTTGATGCAACCCCAACTGTACCTTTGCAGCGAGCTGTTTCTTTCCTTTGTGACTCGAGGTTGAATTAAAATGCCTGTGACCTGCACACTTGCCTAAGATTGACTTGGTTCAATAAATAAAGTGCTTTTCTAACCTTGTCTGGTTTAGAAAACATGCAGCTCTCCCCCAAACTTAGCAACATTTACTTTTAACCTCATCTGTTTTACTTACACTTTGGGATGAGGTCACCTTTTTCGCTTTTCACGTATGGGTACTGAGGTCGATTCTAGTGTGGCTGAAGAGAATGCACATTTGGTCTACACAATTTCTGTTTATTATATTTTGCTCCCTGTTTTATGCCTAAATATTGTTGTGTTTTTGTTTTAAAAATCTTAATAATGGCTCGGTTCTGGTATATCTGTTTCAAAGAACTAAGAATTTACACTAGTGTCAACGATTTGTTTTCCCACTACTCAGGTTGTTTTGTTTTGTTTTTTGACTTTCCCTGCTCCCTAAAGTACAATCTTTGGACGATTATAGAAGAGGGGTGGATGGATCTTAATGCTGAGAAAAAATAACTTTGGGGTTGAATTTACTTGAATGGATTAAAAAAATATTGTTCAAGTTAGGAAAAAAAAGTAGGTATGAGGAACGAAAATAACTTGCACTGAATATAAATAATACTTAAAAGCATGTGAAGATGTGATCATTTGTGATGTTACTTTTTTACAAAAAGTATACATCTATCTTTTAAGTGTTGAAAGGAAAATAATACTTTATATTCTTCATCATACCACTTTTTAAAAAGTGTTCAATCTAATCCTTTTTCTTTGTTCTGTCTTGTAGCCTTAAGGAGTGTTTCAAGTAGATCTGAATGTATAAAATAAAAGCAAATGCTCTACATGGTGTGATGCTGCATTATATAAAAGACTGTGTACATGAATTGTAAAAAGAAAGAAAGAAATATAGATCAATCTCCATTTTATAGGATTCTAGGGGAATTTCAATATAACTCTATTTACAGAAAAATTTTCCTTTCACTGAGTAGAATGCAGATATAGGTAACAACTAGTGATAGGAAACCAAAATAATTTACCTTTGTTATATGTATAAAAATCAACAACTTTGAAATATAAAGTTGTCAAGACCTCAGTAACTGTTGTCCTATATACAGTAACAAATATAATACTTAAATTACATGAAAATGTTTTCTCTTTCTTAATATATAACTTTCTCTGAAGCTGGAAAATATTTCATTCAAGAATGGATGGGTGAACCATCAAATCAGTTTGATCAACTAATTCTAAGAAATAAATTTCCACAAATTCAGTTTCCTAAAAAGCCCAACCTAGCCAAGTATTATTTTCATAAACCTAATGACCAATTCCATGAAATAAGTCAAGTTGAAGAACATGTCATCTTGCTCTATCAATTCCTAAAAATACAAAGGTTCACCAAAAAGTTAGCATATTCAAAGACTATTTTAATTGTGACCTATGTAAATGAACTCTTAGAAAACATTGTTTTTGACTCAGAAAAAGGTGTGATAGTAAGGTTTTAGGTCAAGTTGGCCAGAGCCTGGATTCTTCCGTGATTTGATCTAGCACAGTGTGCTCACCTCCATGACAGGATCTTCTATGAGCAGCCAAGCAATTGAGGAAGAACAGGATGGAGTGCCACCCCTAAATCTGTCACAGTCTTGATACAATCAAAGGACGCTTCATCGCGGGCGTCTCAAAAAACTCACTGCTACTGAGTCAATTCCAACTCAAAGTGACCCTGTAGGACAGAATAGAATCGTCCCTGTAGTTACCAAGACTATAATACTTTTTTAAAAAATTAAATCATTTTATTGGGGGCTTGTAAAACTCTTATCACAATCCATACATACTCCATTGTGTCAAGCACATTTCTACATATGTTGCCCTCATCATTCGCAAAACATTTGCTTTCTGCTTGTGCCCTTGGTATCAGCTCCTCATTTTTCCCCTTACTCCCCACTTCTCCCTCCCTCATAACCCTTGATAAATGATAAATTATAATTATTTTGTCATATTTTACACTGTCTGATGTATTCCTTCACCCACTTTTCTGTTGTTTGTCCCCAGGGAGGAGGTTATATGTAGATCCTTGTAATCGGTTCCCCCTTTCTACCCCAACTCCCCTTCAACCTCCTGGTATTACCACTCTCACCACTGGTCCTGAAGGGATCATCTGTCCTGGATTCCCTGTTTCCAGTTCCTATCTGTACCAGTGTACATCCTCTGGTCTAGCCGGATTTGTAAGGTAGAATTGGGATCATGATAATGGGGGAGAGGGGGGAAACATTTAAGAAGTAAAGGAAAGTTGTATGTTTCATTTTTGCTACACTGTACTCTAACTAGCTCATCTCCTTCCTGAGACTCTTCTGTAAGGGGATGTCAAGTTGCCTACAGATGGGTCTTGGGTCCCCAATCTGCACTCCACACAACTCACAATGATACGATTTTTTGTTCCTTGATGCCTGATACCTGGTCCCTTCTACACCTCGTGGTCACACAGGCTGGTGTGCTTCTTCCATGTGGGCTTTGTTGCTTCTGAGCTAGATGGCTGCTTGTTTACCTTCAAGCCTTTAAGATCCCAGACGCTATATCTTTTGATAGCCAGGCACCATCAGCTTTCTTCACCACATTTGCTTATGCACACATTTGTCTTCAGCAATCATGTCGGGAAGCAGAGCATCATGGAATGCCAGTTTAAAAGAACAAAGTATTCTTGCATTGAGGGAGTACTTGAGTGGAGGCCTAATGTCCATCTTCTACTTTAATACTAAACCTATAAATATATGCACTGAGATCTATTTCCCCACCATCATATATAAATATATTTACATATGTGCATGCCTGTATTAAGACCTCTATAAATGTCCTTTGCCGCCTAGCTCTTTCCTCTGTTTCCTTTTACTTTCCTCTTGTCCACTATCATGCTCAGCCTTCATTTGGGTTTCAGTAATTCCTCTCATTTACATTGCCCTTGATCAAGACCTACCAGGCCTCTTACACCCTTCTTGCCACTGATTTTAGATCACTTTTTGTTCCCTTGTCCCTGGGTTGGTTAACACCACTTCTTTCCCACCCCCCGCGCCCCCCCCCCCGCTTCCCCCTCTCCCATGTCCCCCAGGAACCATCAGTCCCATTATTTTCTCCTCCAGATTGTTTATCCAGCCTATCTTATCTAGATAGTCCTGCAGAGATAATAATATGCACAAAAAACAAGACAGAGCAAAACAAAGCAACCAAAGAAAACAAAACAGCAGCAACAAAAACAAATGACAAAAAAAGAGAAAAGCCTGTAAATAGTTCAAGGTCTATTTGTTGACCTTTAGGAGTTTTTTCTGGTCGAGTCCGATGGGGTGCCATGCCCTGGCCCCAAAGTCAATTTTTGGTACTCCCTCAGGACTTCCTTGCTCTGTTCCCCTTGCTGTTCTGTTGCACGCCGTTAGTGTTTTGCCTCGGTGTGGTGGGGTCAGATTGGGTCTCCAGTGTTGTCTCCTGTAGGGCTATGGGTCAGTGAGGGATGTCGTGTTTCCTAGTGGGACTGGCCATGTGGTCCTCTCTGTGAATTGGCTGCTCTGAGCAGGGTTAACGTCCTCAAGGCTGGGCCAGAATGTGTTCCACTCTTTCGCCCTCCTTCTTCATTTGTTCCCATGTGCTCTGATCAGACATGTCCCTCTCTCTGAGCTGTAGCTTCAGTGCTGAAGTAAATGAAGGCATTGATTGGAAAGAAATGGGACCCTGTAACTTGGAATGGGGACATATAGGCAGGTAACCAGGAAGATGAGGACATAAGCCTTTCAACTCCATTGAGCCACTTCAGCCAGTAACTCTACCCCTCCCATTTGAAGAGATTAATCCACTGTCAGTGCAACCACAGTCTCCTTCACTTGCACTTAAGGAGAGTCACACACTGTACATGCTGGTATGGTACCTGGGAATGTATCTGGGACATTGCCCGAGGCCAGTGCTTACAATATGCTGCGGAGAGTTCCCAGGAAACCCCCTCACCACCCGTTTTTGTTTCCACACCTATAACTAGACTTAACTCTGTGTATCTACAGAGAAGGTGAGAGACAGAGAGGGACTGATTAATTAATTCAATGGGATTATTTATCTTGGCAATATGTATGGAGTCAAGAATTTGCTGGACTTGTGAACAATTTGTGAAAGAACACCAGAAAATATCAGGTGATTAGGGCAAATAATGGAAAATCCTTTCCCAGAAGCTGACATCTACAAAAGAGATATCATGATCAATTACAGCAGTGTCATGGCTTTCCCAAATTGTCCTGGTTTAAATCAACCCGAAACGTTTACTCATGTCATCTGTTCTTTGAAATCATGCCATAACGAAACATCTGTAATAAATACATTTGAGCATTATATGTTCGGAGTAATAAGTTTGAATACATGGGGAAATAAAAGGAATATGCTGATGTCAAAGGGAGGATGGGTTGCTTTATTTTCACAAGAATAAAAGAGACTGCGACCTCAAAGTCTAAACAGAGAATAACTCTACAAAAGACACTCTTTCCCTGGGGAGTGGAAGGGCTGGGAGATTAAGGGATCACTCAGGAGCCAGGCATCTTGTGTTTGAATCCCAGTTTTGTTCTTAACCCAGAGTGCAATGTGGGGCGCATTACATAACCTCCCTGTATTGCAGCTTGCTCGTTTGTAAAGTGATTGGCATGAGTTCATAAATATAAATAGATGAATGCCCGCCACATGGTAAGCTTCCAATAACAACTCCCATAATGCTCCAATATTCCACCATAGACCTTGCTAACATTTAATCGATAACAAAAATAATAGAAAGTGCATTTGCTTCTTTTACTTCTAGGAAGACAGCTGTTTTTAATCCCAGACAGGTCACACCGTTTACCATGCATGGATATGCGTGCACAAGATGATCAAAATGCTGTTCTGCTTGTGAACATTGTGGTGATGTTTTAAGAATGTTCTTAGTTATACGGCTTAGAACTTATCATTTAAATTTAGACAGAGTCCTAGCCACTGTCTAGGACATGGCTTTAATTAGATAGCTCTTGTAGTGGTCTTATTGTGATGGTTTCTAGGGGGACTGGCTATTTTCTTTTTCTTAAAGATGTTTTCAAACTTTGCACAAAACTAGAAAAAAATGAAAACCAAAAATACCAGGACTCATGATCCAGCTTTCACAAGCATTATCATTCCTCTCCCATTTCCATAGATCTCAGCTAGCCCACTGTTTGGTCTGTCGATAGCTTTTAACGTCTCTGATAGAGATGATCATATAAAGACTTCCTTTAAAAAAAAAAGTAACCACAATGCAGTCACACCTAATAAAACTCTCAAGACCCAGCCTCTAGGAAGTGCCTTGATGCAGTCCGTTTGTTTAAATCACAATTGGAGCGAGGTTAAATGGGTAGGTTACGCTGTGCTTATTTGACTCTGTATTTTGGAAGAGGTTTCAGCTTTGTACTTGTTCCAAAGAGAAAGGAGTGACCACAGATGTAATTTGAAAGTGAAATCATCATCCTAATCGTGTAAGCTACAGGGAGTAAGGAACGTCTCACAGTAGGTTTGGACTTTATTAGTAACCCTGACCTGCGGTTCAATGACGGGACGGGCGATTCTTTTTCTGCTGCAGAAAGAAGGCAAATAATCCTCCTGAAATGCTGCAGCCCCCAAGTGCTTTTACAGGGAGACACTTCGTAATTATACATTACTCAGATTTATCAAAATGAATGAGGTTCCCCTTTCAAAGTAGGTGGGCAGAAAATAAATAGTAAGTGTAGTATTTAACCAGATAAAATGTTAACATGTTTGAATGTGTGGGGGAGTTTCTAAAAATAACCAAGCCTTCTCCCTTCCGTGGATTCCTCGTGTACCCTCCAGCTGCTGGGAAAGCACAGAGGACACCATCTTTATTGATCGGGATCTCAAAATAGTCGGGTCTTTTATCTTGCCTGCTTCGTCGCCTCGTGTCCCTCGGTGATGTTGGCATCACCACAGCGACCATTCTCTCTCTTCATGTTGCCGTCTGGAGGCTTGTTGCAACCACACAGAATGGTTGTTAAGATTCCAAGTTCTTGACTCAGATGGCCTTGACTCAATCCTGGTGGCGTCATTTCCTACTTCTATGTCCCTGGGCAAGTCACTTAACCTTCCTGCACCTTGACTGCTTCATTTATAAAATGGGCGTAAAATAGCTGCATACCTACCTAGTGATACAATGAACAATATTTTATTATTCCCCAAAACCCACTGCTATCAAGTCAACTCAATGACTCCCAATGATCCTAGTTTCCGAGACTGTAAATCTTCATTGGAACAGATTGCCCCGTTGTTCTCCTGGGGGGCTATTGGTGGGTGTTAATTGCTACCTTGCAGCCAGCAGCCCAGCACTTAACCCACTGCACCACCTTGTTTATTTATTTTATTGTATGTCTTTTTAAAACAGTTTTATTAGCATTTCATCTTTATCGTGTTTCTTTAACTATATTTATTTCATTATAGCTCAGAAAATATTGATTCCATTCTCCCTTGGGGTAGATCTCTCCCCCCTTCCTATCACTCTAGTCTTGGTCAGGGAATGTGGGTGGAATAGTCTGCCAGCCTCGAGCCTGTTTCCGAGCCTGGCAGAAGCGTGTCCCAGGTAGCTGCTTGTCCCCGGACAGCCTCTACAAACAAACTAAAGGAACTCACGCCCCTGATTCATAACAACCTTATAGATCAGAGGGGAACAGCCCCTTGGGGTTTCTGGGGCTATACATCTTTATGGGAGCAAAAAGTCCCATCTTTCTCCCATGGACCACCTGGTGAGTTTAAGTGTGGTCCTATTGGTTTGCACCCAACACAAAGCCCATTGATCAACCAAACCATAGCTGACCATCAGACTCCAGAGAAAGATAGCCAATGTTTTTCACTCTAAGTTGCTAGGTCTTGGGGACTGGTCGTTGCAGAGAATTGTTGCCACATTAGCTGTAAAATATGTAAGATTATGTGGGGATTAAATGAGACCATCTATGTAAATCATTTAACCTAGTGCTAGATTCAGGGTGAGTGCTCTATTTAACCAATGTTTACGGCTACAATAATTTCACTTTTTCTGGGTAAGAAATATCCAAGTTATATATTATGATTAATATATTACGTAAGCACATGCATAATATGCCACATCATCATATGCATAATATCACATTAACCACTAATTGTTGGGCCCTGCTGGTATGTGGTAACATAGGCAATGTTGTTATTATTGTGGCTGGTAGGTGCTATCGAGTCAATTCTGACTCTTGGGGACCCTATGCACAAACTCTTTCTGGGCTTACACCATCCTGACAGTAGCCCTATGCTTTAGACCATTGTTGCAGCCACAGTGTCAAACCATCTCATTGAAGGCCTTCCTCTCTGTTGCTGCCCCTCTACTTTACTGGGTTTGATGTCCTTCTCCAGGGACTTGGTCTCTCCTGACAACGTGTCCAAAGGACGTAAGATGAAGTCTCACCATCCTTGCCTCTGATTCACAGTAACTTTATAGGACAGGTAGAAGCACCCTGGCCGTACTTCTAAACAGAACAGTTTGCCCATGGTACTTTCAGTATTCTTCTCCAGTGCCACAATGCAAATGTATCAATTCTTCTCCAGTCTTCCTTATTCAATGTCCAACTTTCACATGCATATGAGACAATGGAAAATACCTCTACTCAAGTACTCTGTGATGCTCACCTTCCTGACACGAAAACAAAGTGGGTGCATAAGCAAATGTGGTGAAGAAAGTTAATGGTGCCTGGCTATCTCAAGATAAAGTGTCTGGGGTCTTAAAGACTTGAAGATAATCAAGCAACCATCTAGCTGAGAAGCAACAAAGCCCACATGGAAGAAGCACAGCAGCCTGTGTGATCACGAGGTGTCCATGGGATCAGGCATCTAAGAATCAGAACAAAAAATCATATCAATGTTAATGAGGGAGAGTGTGGAGTGGAGACCCAAAGCCTATCTGTAAATAATTGTACATTCCTTTACAGAAGGGTCACAAGGAAGAGATGAGTCAGTCAGGGTACAGTATAGCACCGTTGAAACATACATCTTTCCTCTAGTTCTTTAATGCTTTGTCCCCCATTCATGACCCCATTTCTACCTTACAAATCTACCAGATCATGTACATGGGTACAGATAAGAATTGGAAACACAGGGAATCCGGGACAGATAACCCCCTCAGGACCAATAATGAGACTAGCCATACCAGGAGGGTAAGGGAAAGGTGGGATAGGAAGGGGTAACCAATCACAATGATCTACCTATAACCCCTCGCATAGGGATGGACAACAGAAAAGTGGTGAAGGGAGACATCGGTCAGTATACGAGATGAAAATTAATCATAATTTATAAATGATCAAGGGTTCATGAGGGAGAGAGGGTGGAAGAGGGAGGGGTAAAAATGAGGAACTGATACCAAAGGCTCAAGTAGAAGGAAAATGCATGGAAAACGATGATGGCAACATATGTACAAATGTGCTTGACCGATGGATGTATAGATTGTAATAAGAGGTGTACGAGACCCCAATAAAATGATTTCTAAAAGCCTTTTGCCTTGGAGAGAGCCTGGAAACAAGGTGGGTCACCAGCATCTCTCCTGGAGCCACCGGGAAACTTCGGCCAGGGTTCCCGTTTCCCATTCTTGACACGTGTGCACAAACCGGCACGGTCTGATCCGGGATACGGCCTCAGTACGTGCAGTCAGTGTTTCCGTCAGTACGCAAAGACATGGGCTTCATCAAGCTGGACTAAGAGATCTTTGAATGGGCTATCCAAGACCGCTACCCAACAGAAGAAACAATGCCAACTATTTGTACATAAAATAAATTTTAAAAAGTCAAGCCTGAAAAAAAAAGATTGAACAAAAGAAAGAAAGAAAATACCATGGCTTAGTCAGGCAGACCTCGTCCTCAAAGTAACCTCCTTGCTTGTGGATACTCTGAAGAGGTTTTATGCGGCTGATTTACCTAATACAATACATGTTCTGATTTTCTGACTGCTGCTCCTGTGGACCTTGAGTGACAAAATGATTGACAACTTCAACCTTTTCACCATTTCTCATGATGTTACCTATTGGTCCAGTTGTGTGAGGATTTTGGTCTTCTTTACATTGAGCTATAATCCACATATACAACATACCATATTTTATTCATTTTAAGGCATGCACTTACTTACATTTTAATATAGCTGAAATTGAGACACATCTTAAAACTGATGATGTGAAAGGTCCGCCAGTTTATTGCACCGTGAAGGCTTGCGTATTGCTGTGCTGGTGGAAGCCGTACCCACACACCAGTAGAGTAATCCATGGAGAACAGGTTTCAGCAACGCTTCCAGACTAAGAAGAGTCTAGGAAGAATGGGTAGGCTGTCCACTTCTGTGGGATTAGCTGCAGAAAGGCACTCAAAACACACCTGAAAAGGAGTTGCCTCTGCCAAACAAAGCCAACCATAATGATGTGGGTCGGGCAAAGTGTGGGGGACTTTCCTTTGCTTTGGCCACTACCCCCAAATAAGAAGAAATGGCTGCAAACATTCATTCATAATTGAAATGTGGAATGTATAATGAATGAGGGAGAATTGGAAGGTGTCAAAATATACATAGAATGCATACAGTTCAATATCCTAGGTACTAATGAGCTGGAATGGACTGGTATTGGCCATTTTGAGTCAGACAATCATATAGTTTATTATTCTGGGAATGACAAATCCAAGAGGAATGGTGTAGAATTAATTGTCAAAAAGAACACGCTCACTTTATTTCAAGCTGAAAGAAATGAAAACACTAATTCAAGCCTCAAGTTGAAATATTGAAGAACTCTGGCCAAAATACTGAATGATACAGAAAGCATCAAAAAGGGCAAAGAACTCATAGTCACTGTGCCAAAAAGAAGATGTGTTCAATGTTCAACTACTTCTTGAGATAGCACATGGTCAAGAACTGGTGCTATTGAGGGAAGAAGTTCAAGCTACCCTGAAGGCAGTATTGAAAAGCTAGACTCCAGGAATTGACAAAATACTAAGTGATATGTTCCTATAAACTATAGTAGTACTGGAAGTACCAGGTAGACTATGTCAAGAAATAGGTAAGACCTGATCTAAGCAACTGAAAGAGCTCCACGTTTGTGCTGATTCCAAAGAAAGGAAAGGTGACCCTATGGAATGCAGAAATTACTAAACACATTGATAGCATATGTAAGTACGTTTTGCTGAGAATAATTCAAATGATTGCAGCAGTCATTGGAAAAGGAGCTACCAGAAATTCAACTTGGATTCCTAAGAGGACGTCAGATAGATCTTGACTGAAATCAGAATCTTACCAGGAAGATATTTACTTAAATTTTATGAAGTATGCAAAGGGATTTGGCTATGTGGATCTTAACGAACTATGGATAGCATTAAGATGAATGGGAATTCCAGAACACTTCATTATGCTCGCAAGGTACCTGCACATAGACTAAGAGGTAGTCTTATACACATAACAGAGATACTGCCTCACTTAAAATCAGGGAAGGTGGGTATAAGGGTAGTATACTTTCACCATACATATTTAATCTGTATATGAGCAAATAATCTAAAAGGCTGTACTACACGAGGCATCTGGATTAGTTGTTGTTTTTAGGTGTCATAGAGTTAGATCCAATCCAGAGCGACCCGTGCACAACAGAACAAATCACTGCCCGGCCCTGTGCCGTCCTGACAATTATTCCTATATATCTGAGCCCATTATTGCAGCCACTGTGTCAGTCCATCTCATTGAGGGCCTTCCTCTTTTTTGATGTCCCTCTACGTGGCCAAGCATGATGACCTTTGCAGACGACACAACCTTGCTAGCTTCAGTTTTGGAGGACTTGAGGTATTTGCTGATGAAGATAAGATTGCAGTCTTCCATATGGATTGCAACTCAATGTAAAAGCCAAGAATCCTTGCAACTGGACCAATAGACAGCATCATGCTCAATGGAAAGAAGATCAAAGCCATCCAGGATTTCATTTTACTTGGATCCACAATCAATAAGCATGGAAGCAGCAATTAAGAAACACATTGATTTGGGCAGATCAGCTGTATACGACCTCTTAAAAATGTTAAAGAGCAAAGATGTTACTTTGAGGACTAAGGTGCGCCTGACCCAAGCCATGATATTGTAATGGCCTCATATGCATGGGAAAATTGGACATTGAATAAGGAAGACCAAAGAAGAAGCAAGGCTTTGAACTGTGGTGCCAGAGAAGACTATTGAACGTGCCATGGACGACTGAAAGAACAAACTGACCTGTCTTGGAAGAAGTATAAGCAGAGTGCTCCTTGGAGGCAGGTAGAAACCGACTTGATGGCACCTAACAACATCAACAACAACAACAACAACGTATGTCTGCAAAAGCTAGGCAATGAATAAGGACAACTGCCGAGGGGCTGATGCGTTTACATCATGGTGCTGAGGAAGAATGATGAAAGTCCATGGACTGTCAGAAGGACAAACAGATCTGTCATGGGAGAAGCGCAGCCAGAGCCTTCTGCAGAATAAAAAATGAGACCTTGTTGCACAACATTTGGACATATTTTCAGGAGAACCCAGTCTCTGGAACAAAAAAAAAAATCATGCAGGGTAAAATAGAGTCAGTGAAAAAGAGGAAGATGGTCAAGGACACAGTGGCCACAAGAACGGGTTCTGATGTAACAGCAATTTTGAAGATGGCCTAGGCCAGGCAGGGTTTTGTCCTGTTGTGTGTGGACTCTCTACGAGTTTAAAATAACTTCACAGCATCTAACACAAATTACGGTTAAGTGGTCGAACTTTTGTTGTGATTATCCATATTACAGGAGCTTACAGTGAGACTTATTCCTTGCTAAGGTGTAAGGGCTCTCAGGTGGCAGTGGCTCCCCTGAGCTTGGCTTGGTTCTGCTTGGTTACCAGGTTACACATGTCAGTCCAGGGTCTGAGGGTGGAAGGACTGGCCACTATCTAGGACTATTCTACCACTTTCTCAGGATGGTTGGCAGGAGAAACTGTCTGAATCGAACACAAGCACATTGAAAACTTTATCATATCCAGTCATCTTTAATTACTCAAATCAACCCACATGACCATTCTGACAAGTAAGAAAATGTACTCCACTCATAGTATAAGGCTGGGAGAGATTAAAGGTCAGAGCTTGGGAACAATAACACAATCTCCCACAGCTAAGCATTTCCTTAAAAAATAATATGTTAATCAATGGTACGTCTCACGATAATTGGCATCTTCGAGTCATTGGAATATAAACATTTATGTATATATATTAAATCATTTATTTTTATCTTTTTTAATCATACATTTTTCATTGCAACACTGTTCACAATAATAAGAAGATGGAAAAGACTAAATGCCTATCAGTAGAAGAATGGATTAAAAAACCCTCTGGTAAATGTGCACAATGGAATGCTATGCTAAAATACTATGCTAAATACCATGCTAAAAACCACTGATGTCATGAAACACCTTAAAGTGTGGGTGGACCTGGAGCACAGTAGGCTGAGTAAAATTAACCAATCACAAAAGGATTGGTTACTATATGAGATTGGTGACAATATTAAATACTATATGAGACCTTGGGCCTCTACTCAAGTACACCCTCAACACATGAATACTTTCTTCTATTAAATTGGCATTCTATGATGCTCACCCTCCCGACACAACCACTGAAGCCAAAGCAGGTGAACAAGCAAATGTGGTGAAGAAAGCTGATGGTGCTCGGCTATCAAAAGAGATAGTGTCTGGGGTCTTAAAGGCTTGAAGGTAAACAAGCGGCCATCTAGCTCAGAAGCAACAAAGCCCACATGGAAGAATACACCAGCCTGTGGGATCACATGGTTCCAAAGGGACCAGTTATCAGGGATCAGTTATCAGGCATCAAAGAACAAAAAAAAAATCATATCATTGGGTGCACACCTCCATGATATGATCGCCGAGGACAAATGGGTGCATAAGCAAATGTGGCAAAGAAAGCTGATGGTGCCCAGCTATCAAAAGAGATATGTCTGGGGTCTTAAAGGCTTGCAAGTAAACAAGCAGCCATCTAGCTCAGAAGCAACAAAGCCCACATGGAAGAAGCACGCCAGCCTGTGCGATCACGAGGTGTCGAAGGGATCAGGTATAAGGCATCATCAGAAAAAAAATCTTACCATAGTGAATGAAGGGAAAGTGCAGAGTGGAGACCCAAAGCCCATTTGTCGGCCACTGGAGATCCCCTCATAGAGGGATTTAGGGGAGGAGATAAGTCAGTCAGGGTGCGATGTAGCACTGATGAAGAATACAGCTTTCCTCCAGTTCCTAAATGCTTCCTCACCCCCCAACTATCACGATCTGAATTCTACCTTGCAAGTCAGGATAAAGCAGAGGATGTACACTGGTGCAGATAGGAGCTGGAGACACAGGGAATCCAGGATGGATGATACCTTCGGGACCAGGGGTGTGAGGGGCGATGCTGGGATGGTAGAAGGTGAGTGGGTTGAAAGGAGGGAACCGATTACAAGGATCTGCATGTGACCTCCTCCCTGGGGGATGGACAATGGAAAAGAGGGTGAAGGGAGACGCCGGCCATGGCAAGATATGAAAAAATAATAATTTATAGGTTATTAAGGGCTCACAAGGGAGGAGGGAGTGGGGAGGGAGGGGAAAAAGAGGACTTGATGCAAAGGGCTTAAGTAGAGAGCAAATGCTTTGAAAGTGTTGAGGGCAAAGAATGTATATATGTGCTTTGTACAGTTGATGTATGTATGGATTGTAATGAGAGTTGTATGAGTCTCTGATAAAATGTTTATATATATATATATATATATATATATATATATATATATATATACTATATGAGACCACTGGTTACTATGAGATTGATTACTTTATTAAATACTATATGAGACCACTGTTTTAACAAGGAAGACTCCAAGATAAAGACCTTCATGCCAAATGATATGGACTTTAGAGATTGTCAAGGTGGGTGAGGAAGGCCAGGCAGTGAAGGAAAGCAATAGGTTAGCTTGTTGACAGGTGTTAACTTGGGTAAAATCAAAGATTGTGGGTCAAAAGATGGAGAAGAGCATCCAAGATTTGGTTGAAGGGTTGAAGGTGGGTGTGATTAGTAGTTTAAAGTACTGATTACAAAGTTGATGATCTGACATGTAAATCATCTAATTTATAATAAAAACTATTATTATTTTTTTAAACTATTATTTAATATATGTATACACACAGCTTAAGAGAATATATTCTTCAGCCATATCGTCAAGATATTATTGTGGAGGTTACATAATCTGGTGTTAACTTGAGACTATTAAGAGTGAAGGAGTGGAGTTTAGCTTACCAATCACATTGCAGCTTGGTGACCTCATTTGGAAGTGCTATGGAGATAAATATCTCACTGGAGGTCAGACCCACACTCTCTGCTTTGTCTTCCTGCTGACAAGACACATGGAGCTACGCTGATGGAACCAGAGACCTGGAGCTGGAGGACCCATGTGGAGACACAGGTCAGCCCTGAGATGCTCCCACCACTACTGGATCCACAAGAATTTGACCTACTGTCTTGTGATCTTCCCACATTTGGTGTCATTGCATATGTTACGTGAGTCTGAAGAGGCATTTTTAGGTTGATATCGGACATATGGTTAATATCAGACTTATGGACTTGATCTGAACTGGGATGAGATGTTTTCTTAATATACAATTACTTTTTATAAAGCCCTATCTTATACACATATGAGTGTCTCTGGATCTGTTTCTCTAGTCAACCCAGACTAAGACAATTATTTTTCCTGGTTGGGCTTTAAAGGCCATACACAGAGATTCACACGAAACTACCCAAAGACTAGGTTCTTGATATTTACTGTTACTTCACTTGTTTATTCACACAATGTTATTGTTAGTTGTCATTGGGTCAGATTCAACTCATAGCGACCCAACGTATAAAAGAATGAATCGTTGCCCATTCCTGCGCCACCTTGATAATTGTTATTTTTGAGCACATCTTAGCAGCCTTGGTGCCAAACCATCTTGTCAAAGGTCTTCCTTTGTTTCACTGCCCTCTGCCTTACCAAGCACGATGTCTGCCAGGACCAGTCTCGCCTGCTAACAAGTACGTGCGACGAAATCTCATCATTCTTATTTTTAAGGAGCATTCTGGTTGTACGTCTTTCCAAACAGATTTGTTTGTTCTTTTGGCAGTCCGTGGTACTTCTTTCAATAGTCCTTGTCAATTTCATAATTGAAATGCGATTCTTCAGTTTTCCTTATTGACTATCCAACTTTCACATGCATATCAAGCAACTTAAAATATCATGGTTTGGATTAGGCATGCCTTAGTCCTCAAAGTAACATCTTTGCTTTTCAACACTTTAGAGAGGTCTTGTGAAGCAGATTTACCCAGTGCAATGTGCCATTTAATCCCTCGCATGTGTGTTTCCTTTTTTAACAGTTTATTGGCATATTATTCACATATATAATCCAATAATTCAACCACAGCAAGAAGAGTTGCACAATTATCACCACAATCAATTTTAGAACATTTCTTCATTCTTGGACTCATAATTTTTAGCTCCTAATTTCACCCCAACCTCCCCTGCCATATCCCCGAGGAACCATTAATCTAGTGGCTGTCTATTGACTTACCTCTCCTGGATTTCATATTCAGGAAAATATAAAAACAAACCAAAAGAACTAACAATAAAAAAGCAAAACAGATAAAATTCCCAATCCAAAAGAGAGCAGAAAATATTAAAAACTAGAACAAATTTAAAGTGGATGAAAAGGGAGATCAAATGTAAAAGGTTAAATTTTAACCTGACTGCGTCTACAGTAATCCACATTTCAGTGTATTCTGCGTGACTGCTGCTTCCATGAACGTTGACTGTGGATCTAAGCAAGACAAAATCCATGACAACATCAATCTTGTCTCCATTCATCATGATGTTACCTCTTTGTCCAGTTGTGAGGCTTTTTATTCTTCTTTACATTAAATTATAATCCACATTGAAGGCTTTAATCTTTGCTTTTAATCAGCAAGTGCTTCAAGCCCCCTAATTTTCAACAAGCAAGCTTGTGTCATCTGTGTATTGAAAGTTACTAATAATCCTTCCTCCACTCCTTCTTCATACACTTGAGTTTCTCTGAGGATTTGCTCAGCACACAGATTGAGTAAGCATAAAGAATACAAACCTGTGTTAGTCCGGAGTCCCTAGAGAAGCAAATCCGGAGACACTCATAGGGTTGTAAGAGAGAGCTTTATATAAAAGAACAATTGTATACCGAGGAAACATCCCAGCCCAGTCCAGATCAAGTCCCAAAGTCCAATATTAGCCAATACATTCCATACTAGTCCATAGATTTCTCTTTAGACTTCCACAGCACATGCAACGATGCAAAATACAGGAATATCACAGGCTGGTGGGTGAAAAGTCTTGTGGATCCAATGGCGGTGGAAGTATCTCCAGGGTTCTGGCAGCCCTCAGTGTAGTTCCGTGCGATTTGTCAACAGGAATGTATAGCAGAGAGAGGGTTCTTCCTGCTCCATGGCGGAAGAGAGGAAGTTCCCAGAATCCTCATGAGAAACCCACACCCACAAGGAGGCATCAGGCTGTGACCTGATTGGCAGGCTACACTCCATCCCTTCACTCTTAATATCCTCCAGTTGACATGAGATTATGTAACTACCACAAACTCTTTCCTGATTTTAAAGCTGTCAGTTGTGTTCCTTTGTTCTATTCCCACAGCTGCCTCTTGATCCATGTACAAATTCTACAGGAGCACAATGTAGTGTTCTGGAATTCCTGTTCTTTCAAGGGTCTCCATAGTTTGTAATGATCCACATGGTAAAACGCCATTGTATAGTCAATAAAACACAGGTAAACATATTTGTGGGACTCTTTGCTTTCAGACAAGATTCATCTGACATCAGCAATGATAGCGATTGTTCCATGTCCTCTTCTGAATCTGACCTGAAATACTGGCAACTCCTTGTAGATGATACTGCTGCAACCATTGTTGAATGATCTACAGCAAACATTTTACTCATATGTGATATCGATGATATTGTACTATAATTTTCACATTCAGTTAATATCACCTCTCTTTAGAATGGGCACAAATATGAATTGCTCCTAGTCAGTTGGCCTGGTAACTGTCTTCCAAATTTCTTGGCATACATAAATAAGTGCTTTCAATGCTTCGTTAGCTTGCTGACACATTTCAATTGGTATTTTGTCAATTCCTGGAGCCTTGTTTTTGGTTAATACCTTATTGCAGTTTGGACTTTTCCTTTGGGCTACCATTGGTTCTTGATCATATGCTACCTCTTCCCGAAATGGTTGGATTTCAACTACCGTAGTTCTTTTTGGTAAAGTCACTCTGAATTTTTTAAATCTTCTTTTGATACTTCTTGAATCATTGAATATTTTGACCATAGGATATTTCAGTATTGCAAAATCGTGCTTATCTTTTTCTTTAGTTCCTTCAGTTTAAGATATGCTGAGCATGTTCTTTCTGTTTGGATTCCTAACTTCAGGTCTTTGCACATTTCATTACAATACTTTAATTTGTCTTCTGGAGCTGGCCTTTGACATTTTTTGTTCAGCTCGTTGACTTCATCATTTCTTCCGTTTGCCTTACCTTACCTCTACCATTAAGAGCAAGTTTCAAAGTCTCTTCTGACATCTACGTTGATCTTTTCTTTCTTTCCTGGCTTTTAAATGATTTCTTCATGTATAACGTTCTTGACATTATTCTACAGTTCATCAGGTTTTCTGTCATTAGTGTTTAATGCATTCAATCTATTCTTGAGATGGTCTCCAAATTCACGTGGGATATCCTCAAGGTTGTATTTTGGCTCTTGTGGACTTGCTTTAATCTTCTTCATCTCAACCTGAACTTTCATATGATCAATTGATGGTCTGTTCCACTGTTGGCTGCTGGTTTGGTTTTAGCTGCTGATAATGAGCTTCTCTATCCTCTCCTCTCATAGATGTAGTCAGTTTGAGTCCTCTGTATTTCATCTGGAGAAATCCAAGTGAGTAGTCACCATTTGTGTTGTTGAAAACGAGTATTTGTGATGAAGAAGTCATTGGTCTTTCAAAGTTCTATCGTGTGATCTCCTGCTTTATTTCTATCACAGAGATCATATTTTCCATACTGTTCCTTCCTCTTTGTTTCCAACTTCTGCATTCAAATTGCCAATAATTATCAATGTATCTTTATTGCATGTATGATCAGTTTCTGACTAAGACATTGATACGACTATTCCATTTCTTCATCACTAGCATTAGTGTTTGGTGTATAAATTTGAATAATAGTTGTATTGACTGGGTTGTGGGTAGATATCATTCTATCACAGAAAACAGTGTACTTCAAAATAGGTCTTGAAATGTCCTTGTTGGTAATATGACACCATTCCTCTTGACTTTGTCAGTCACAGCATAGTAAGCCATAAGATTATTTGATTAAAAATGGTCAATACCTAATTGGACATCCCCTTACAGAAGGGTCACAGGAAGAGATGAGCCCGTCATGGTTCAGTACAGCACTGACTGGCTCATCTCCTGTAAGGAGCTGTGTAGTAACAATGAAACATACAACTTTCCCTTAGTTCTTAAATGCTTCCCCCCCTTACTATCATGATCCCAGTTTTACCTGACAAATCCAGCTAGACCTGAACACGTACACTGGTACAGATAGGAACTGGAAACACAGGGAATCCAGAGTAGATGATCCCTTCAGGGCCAGTGGTGAGAGTGGCGATACCGGGAGGGTGGACGGAGGGTGGGGTAGAAAGGGGGAACCGACTACAAGGATCTACTTATCACCCCCTCCCTGGGGGACGGACACAAAAATGTGGGTGAATGGAGACAACGGACAGTGTAAGATATGACAAAATAATAATTTATAAATGATCAAGGGCTTATGAGGGACAGTGGAGTGGGGAGAGAGGGGGGAAAATGAGGAGCTGATGTGAGGAGCTTAAGGGGAGAGCAAATGTTTTGATAATGATGAGGGCAATGAATGCACAAGTGTGCGTTACCCAATTGATGTATGTATGGATTGTGGTAAGAGTTGTATGGGCTCCTAATAAAATGATTTAAAAGAAAAGAATGAGATAAGTGGGGAAATAGTAGGTGCTGATCAATGCCATGATGATCGAGTTCATGATAATGAACTGAAGAACAGCCAAGGGGAAACGACGTTAGACCGGATCATGAGACTTGATGGGAAGGAGTCAACTGTGTAAAGATCTAGGGGGAACACATCCTAATCAGAAGGGCCAGCAAGTTAGAAAACCCCGAGTTAGCAGAAGAGAAGAAAGAAGACCAGAGTGACTAGAGAGTGGTGATCAGACTGTTTAAATGAAGAAACCAAAAAAGGCAGTGCATTCTGCCTGTGGTAACATCTGGGTCGGTGGTCCTGACTTGATAGCCCTGGGGACGTACACGTTTTCTATCTTGTGGTGTTTCCCTTCTTACTGTGCAACCTCCATTTGATGCCTTGAAATGGCTACTTCAGATTCCACCCTTTGGCCATCATACTGCAGCTCGGTCAGTGTGGGATACAGAAGGATTTCTCCCAAGCTGTCTCCCCCAAATATATGCCAGACAGCTGTTTGGGAATGTCTGTACTTGGAGGTCATCAGAAGTAGGTCAGGGGTTATTCTCCCTGAGAGTTATAAGCCATCTAGAGCAAGTAGTCACCACTGTTTATCCCACAACAAATAGGGCCCACTCCCTTCTGCTAAGGATAGTAGTTGTCTGTTTCCTTATAGGAGACCCCAGAGAGGTCAAACCTGCCCAAGGATGATCAAGGTTAGGCCGCCATCTTCAATCTATGGTCTGCCCATCTTGTCACATGTATAACCCCAATCCCTCCCCTTCCTATTGCGTGTATGTCCCTAGACCACCCCTTCTGATTACTGTATTACCTATAGTACAGCCCCTTCTGTGACGTATGTCCTCACCTGTAATTAGGGGGCTTGTATGTCCCCAGAGAAGATAAATAGCCTGGGCTACCATTAAACTCTCTCTCTCCCTCCACGTGGACCATCGAGTGGAGCTGAGGTGAGCATGCTACCATGAATTGTGACTGACTCCCATTTATTTCTATACTTCACTTCTATCTCTCATGCTCTCTATGACTTTACTATGATCTTTACTTATTATTGCTGTACAATTGTGCCTACCGGACCCGTAATGATGTGTTAGGGGCTGGCTTCCCCTGACAGGTCAGCAGGAAGAGGAACAAAGGAAATAGGTGGCGTATCCCTTCCCTTTAAAGGCACAACTTAGAAGGTGCACACGCCCCTTTGCTCCAACCCCACTGGCCAGAGCTTTGTCACATGGTCACATCTTGTTGTGAGGGAGGCTTGGAAAGATAATCATTAACTTTGATTCATATGTCTCGAGAAACTTTGGTGAGTTTGTTTCTAAGTAAAGAGGAGACAAATAGTTAGGGGACTATTTTTCCACATGGTTACTGGTAAAGTTAACAAAACAGTCCTTGGGATGTAGGGCCTTGCAGGCCATGACAAAGAGTTTGGATTATATTTTAAATATGTCTATACCTCTCTCTCTCTTCCAGTCCCTGGAGCTCTGGGGACTGCAGGCGTCGGTGTAGACATGACCAAGCCCAAGAACCACACAACGCACAACCAATCCTGGAAATGGTGCAGAAATGCATCAAAAAACCCCAATCATAATGATACGAATTGCTTAAGGGGGTGGACCCCAAGTTCCTGAGGAACATGCGCTTCGCCGAGAAGCACAACAAGAAGGGCCTGAAGAAAATGCAGGCCAACAACGCCAAGGCCGCGGCTGCTCGTGTGGAGGCCATCAAGGATCTCGTGAAGCCCACGGAGGTCAAAGCCAAGATCCCAATGGGCCTTGATCAACTGCAAGCTCAGCCAACTCGCCTACATCACCCACCCCAAGCTTGGCAAGCGGGCTTGGACACGTATTGCCAATGGTCTGAGGCTCTGTCGGCCCAAGGCCAAGGCACAAAGCAAAGCTGACACTCTAGCCAAGTCCTTAACTCTAGCAAAAGCTCCCAAAGGCATCCAGGCTCCCACAAAGTAGAGTTCTCCATGTGAGGCCGAGAGGGACTGGTGTGAGCCCTGAGCTGCCACCTGCATGGCGCTGGTGTCTTCTTGTGCTGTTTGTTGTATTAATAAACCCAGGTGGAGCTGTTAAAAAAAAAAGTCTAGTATGGAGTGTGATAAGAGTTGTATGAGTCCCTAATAAAATGTTAAAAAATAAATAAAATAGCTCCCCCCCCCAAAAAAAGTCTGTAAATTATCTATTGCTGCTTTACAAATTTCCCCCAAATGTAGAGGTTCAAACATTTATGACCTCATAGCTTCTGTTCCTGCCTCGGGAAGGCGGGATGAACTTATCTGGGTGGTTCTGGCCTGGAGTCTCTCAGGAAGTGGACAACAGTCATCTGGAAGTTTGTGACTGCAGGATTCACCTGTCAGTCAGTTCTTGCTGGCTGTTGTCATGGGGCCTTAGTCCCCCACTATGTGGAGCTCATTAAAGGACTTCTTGAGCATCCTCATGACATGTGTGGTAGTGGCATCATTCATGTCAACTTGAAGATATATAAAAGTGAAGGGGTGGAGTTTAGCCTACCACTCAGGTCACGGCCCGAAGGTGACTCCTTGTAGGTGTGGTCTTCTTATAAGGAGGGCTCTGGGAACCGGTTCCTCACCCCACCTTCATCCCTGCCTTCACCTTCCTGCTGGCTGACCCCGATGACTCCAGAGCCACTGCCATTGGATTCACATGACTTGGACCCACCAGCCTCTGATCTTCCTGTATTCTGCATCATTCATTGCATGTGGCTGCATGAATCTGACTATGGACTAGTATCGGACCTATGGACTTGAGTTGGCTGGGCTGGGGTGTCTTCTCTATAAAGCTCTTTCTTAAACATATATAAGTGTCTCTGCTTTTGCTTCTCTAATCATCCCTGCCTAACACAACATGGCAGTTGGTTTCTCAGAAAGCAGGGAAGAAATTACAAAGCCTTCTCTCTCTTACTATCAGACATCACACACCAGTCACTTTGGACACATTTGTTAGACTGAGTCACTAAATTCAGCTCACAGCCAAGGGGAAAGGAATCTCACTTTGTCTTTGAAGGGAGGGATATTAATAGTAATTTAATTAATATTAAATTAAATAATATTTAAAATCACATATGATAGAAAGACAGTGGAAAATGTAAGGCAAGTAAACGACATTATCTGTTTTACATTTTTTAATGAATTAGTTTGCCTTCCTTGGGGAAAATGGATCATGCAGGGTTAAGAATGAAAGCAAGGAGCCCGAGCAGGTGGCTATTGGTTTTGGTAATCTGTCCATGTGCCTAAAATTAGGGTGACGGAAGTGACGGCCGAAAGGAGTGGTGAGATTTGGGATATGTCTCAGAGGTAGAACCGAAAGGACCTGATAAGGGATTATTGAATCAAGTGTTAGTGGACATCATTTCCTCTTCACATCCTGGCTGGTCATCGGAATTCCCTGAAAAGCTTTTAATATTTGGATTATTGGGCTTCAATTCCAGACAATCAGATAAAGTAGGTTACGACGGGGTCATTATCAACCTAAGTGGAGACCGCAGCTTCATTTATTCAATGAGCTAGCTAGAAACGTAATCACTGCTGTTGTACCCCACATCTCATCTAATACCAGTTCCTATGGGTTCTGTCTCTATCGGGGCTCCCGGGCAAGGCCGCCATTTAGCCTTCCCTGGACTCTTGCCATCATTGTCTTGTCTTCCTCTGATCGTGTCTCCTGCTGTTCACCTATGGTCTGAGTGCTCTTCCTGCCCCGCATTTATGATCCTGTCAGTCACTGGTTAAAAAAGAATCAGTCGCTTCCTAGGGGTCTAGGGAAAAAGTATAGGCTCCTTTCAGATGGTGTTTGAGGCCGTTGACAATGTAGCCCTGGCCCCGCTTGTGGGAATCTCATTCACTGGAGCCCAGTGGGTCTCTTTGTCTTCATTTAACTCTCTTTGTTAGCATCATGACACTTCCTTTCTGCATACTATTCTTCCTACCTAGACTGTCCTTCCTCCTTCCACCCTCTCCCAACAATACAACCAGCTTGTTGTTTCCTAAGGTCCAGCTTAGATGATCACATCTCTACACCTCACTCAGAAGGAATCATTCCCTTTCTGCGTTCCTGTCTCAGGGTTTGAACTCCTTTATTATTTGTTTTGTTCACAGTGCCTTGCAGTGTTGTAAGTCATTTAGCTTCCAAATAAAATGTTGGAAATGAATGACTCGTTTTCCCAGTTTACCCCAAATTTTATGCAATAAAGTGGAAAACGGCAGGAAAACTCAAGTCACAAGTTTGGTTAATGAAATGTATATGCATGCATATCCTGGGATCAGTGCACATTAAATCTGTACCTACTGTCCTCCCCAACCACACACGGCGTCATTAATACTTCCAAGGCACTGCAAAGTCTTCACTCTCCAAATATTTTATTAAGAACTCCAGTGGTAAGAACACATTTAGTTAGATATTTTAAGTTAATATGAACATTTCATTCCCTAAGCATTCTAAGTAATTGATGTTTAGCATATGGGCTACTAAATTCACCTTTTCAAAGTTTGCATTTAGAGATTACAAATGCATCCATTAGGGTGCATTTTCAGGTCAGTCAGGTTTTAATTCACAATATTTAATGTGTGCATGATGCAACCTTTGCCTGGCCTTTCCAGATTCTTTTAGCAGACCTGCATTCATTTTTGTGATCAAAGGACTCGCTACACAGTGGTAACGGTGGGTACTCTGCAGGGTGTTTGCTATGTTCTTTTGGCTGCAAAACTCCACCTGTCTTTTCCAGGGAGGGGGGAGGGGATTCTTCACCGAGTGTGGTTCTGGTGGGATGTAGGACTTTACCTCCCACTGTGGGGCCCAAGGGTTTGATTCTTACCCTTGTCATGCCCCGGCCCTGGAAGCAGGGGCCCCTGACGTGGGCAGTGGTCACGTACACTCTCAATCATTTCTGTGCAGTCCCGAGAAGGACATCCATGGCAGTCCATGTGGACAGCATGGTGTTCAATGATGGTTTCTGACAGGGGGCCCCAGCAGAAGTGGAGATAACACCCTTGGGGACCGAGTTGTCCCATATCTTGGCCGCCTGAGTTCCGAGGCTCCTCTTGTCTGTCTTCCAAGCCTGCTCTCGAATGCCGCTGCAGCGAAGTACCGTCGAGGTGGTTCTGAGTCACAGCACAACGGGACACAGCCCTGCCCAGTGCGGTACTGTTCTCACCGCCATCGCTTTGTTAAAGTCTGCTGCTACAGACACCGACCCTTGCTTTGACCAAGTATGATGTCCTCCGCTAGGAACTGGCCTTTCCTGATAACATGGCCAGAGTACACAAGATTAAATCTTGACATTTTCACTTTTAAGATGCATTCTGGTGGTAGAGCGGTTTTCTCTCCTGGCAGTCCTTGGTACTCTCGGCACTCTTTCACACCAAAGGCATCAACTCTTCGGCAGTCTTCCTTGCCCAGCTTCCACACATACAGGAAGTGACTGGGTTGGATAGGGTGCACGTTAGTCCTCAAAGTGACGTCTTTGCTTTTTAACGCTTTATAGAGGTCTTTTCTAGCAAATATGCTCAATGCATCCTCCTTGTAACTATGAAAGGACCCTGGGAGGTGCAATGATTAAGTGCTCAGCTACTAACCGAAAAGATGATGGTTCGAACCCACTAGGAAAGACCTCGGAACTTCTATAAAGATTTGAGCCCAGAAAACCCCACGGGGCAGCTCAACCCTGTCAGAATGGCCTCAACATGAATAGCTTTGAGCTCTCTTTTTTTCCAATATAAATTTTCTCTTTAGACACATATGACTTGCTTTTGTTGCTTTCAAGCAAGAATCCTAACTAATACCATTGGTATTACAGGAGAGTTCTAGACTCTAGAGTAATCAGATTACAGAGCCATTTATTAGCTGTGTTATTTAATTTCTTTAACCTTACATTTCCTCATCAGTAAAATGGAGCCCAAATCAATATCTGTGTCAGAGGGTTGTTGTGAGAGAACTAAAAAAAATAATTTCTATATTTAGCATGGTCCTGGGTGCACAAATAAGCAATCAATAATAGTAGTTTAATTAATTAATTAACAAACCAACAATCTATATAACTGTCCATTCGTTCAGGCCATAAGACTAGTTTGCTCACCACACGAGCAAAGAGATCCAATGTTGACTCTGTGCGTAGTGTTGGAAACTCATTCAGATCCCTTCTGTGTTAGGCAGGGTTCTCTAGAGAAACAAAACCAGGAGAATATACATATGGAATATAACAGCTAATTAGTCTACACAGCAGTACAGAGGGCTTAGTTCAACTCACTTCTGTGGAACAGTTAATATACTGAATGTCCTTTAACTCAAGGGGGCTGCTGGGTCCAAGGTCAAGGAAGTAGACAGCTGAGTCTTTCCTCAGGCAATACAGGCAGTCCGGCCATAGGCAGCAAACAGCAGAGTGGGTCACCAACAGTCAGCAGCTCAGGAACTTAGGGAAACTGGCCTGGATAGGATATTGAACTCAAGCAATGAATGATGACAGGATCCACCAGTCTCAAGGTCAAGTGATGTACATACCAGCAGCGTGGTGAAGCAGGTCTTGAAGGAACCTCATGCTCTAGCGACATGATCCATGGGTTGGCTGTACCACAGATGGTGTAGCTCACAAGTTGAGGCACAGAACTAGCTAAAGCAGCCACATGCTGGTCCGATCACCAGAGGGCGAGAGAGAGAGGGGCTGGCCTTGCTGAGTCATTTATCTCTTTGCCCTCCAATCAAACTATGACCTTATTCATCCCACAAGTCCCTATTGGCCAAGTTGGCACAATAAACCCACCTATCACACTTGCTCAGCTCTCTGATTATGACTTGATGACATGGTCTTGAAGTTCTGCATTTTCTTCACACTTTATTTATTTCCAGACTGGGTTTTGTTTTCCAGTTTGGGATGTCAGCTCTTTTTCACGCCGCATGTTCTGACGATGTCTTGGGGAGCTCCTTCCAGTCCCTAAATACGATCATTTCATCGTGGCTGTCCCTGTCAGCATTTCTCCACCTCCAGTCCTCCAAACATAACTCAGACTCACTGACTTCAGGTGGAAAAAACAGAACTGCATGTAATCGTGAGATCTTCTTTAGCATCTGGTATACAGATTTGGTGGTTTTGTTGCGGTCACAACTCAAAACCCCAAACCAATGTACAGTCTAGATCCCAAGACTTATTATGAGCGCCTTAATTATCTACTTAGCTTTTGGTGGATTTCCTCCCCCTTCTACTGACATCTGTATCTTCTCACAGTTAAACTGCGGAATCTTTCTCACTCAACTTCCTCCCTCTGGGATGTAATAAAGAGACGACTTGTGGTCCAACAGCACATTGGAGACAAATTTCCTGTGATAGAAAAATGCTTTTTACTGTACATAATGTTCCTCAAAGGACGTAGGTCAAAACATAGATATCAATCCTCTGTAACCTTTTGCTGAATGCTATATTTTGTTTGAGACTCTTAAAATGTCATATGTTACGTTTGAGAGGTGGAGTATTTGTTTATGGCTATTTTAATTTCCATACCAGTCATGTGTTAATTAGAATAAAGAAGACACTACAGTTACTTACCCTCTCTACATGCTCTACTTTCCAAAAAGGTGATTCAAGGAGTGAGCCCAGAGAGGCGGTAATGCAGGGTTTATGAAAGTACACCTGAGCAGCCAGGACATCAGCTGATGTGAGACTCCCATCCTAAATCACTTACTTGTGCAAGCCAGGGTTAGAGCATATGCGCCCCTGCTGTGAAACGGGGACAAAGATACTTAATTTCAAGGATGGTCATCAGAAATAAACAAGATAATGTGAGCAAAATGGTCACTTCATAAGGGGAATTCAATACATATAATTGATGTGACAGCTCAACATAAGCTTGTCAGAAATTTAATAATATATGGTTATTTACTTGAAGGAAATATGGCATCGCTGTGGTCTACAGTGGTATCCATATAAATTAAACACAGGAATAATTTTGATTTCATCAAAGGAGCTCACAGGGAACACAATGAATACAAACGAAGACAATAGCTTAAACATTCAGTTAGGTTGTATTTTTCCAGAATCTGATTCATTGTTACTTGGTGCCATTGAGGTGATTCTGCCTTAGTGGCACGGTATGCTGCCCAGTCCTGTGCCACTCTTACAGTCTTTCCTATGTCTGAGCCATTGTTGCAGCCACTGTGGCAATTCGTCTCATTGGGGATCTTCTTCTTTTCCTGGTCCTTAATTAATAAGGAAAATCAAGCATGATGTCTTTCTTAACTCTCAATTAATAAGGAAAATCAAACATGATATCCTTCTCAAGGGTTTGGTCCCTCCTGATGATACTTCCAAAGTACATGCAAGAAGTCTCATTTTCTTGCTTCCAAGATGCATTCCAGCTGTACTTTTATCGAGACATACTTGTCCATATTTCTCGCTGTCCATGGCATCTTTAATATTCTCAGCCAACACAGTCATTCAAACGCATCATTCCCCCTTTGATATTCCTTATTCGTTGTCCAGCTTTCACATGCTGCAAAGGTTTCAGAGGAGCTTCCAAACCAAGACAGACTACAGAGGAATCTGACAAACTACATCTAGCAATATTTGCTGGGGAAGCCACGTAAGGCTCAGCGGGACATTGTTTTCTAGAGTGCCAGGAGATGCGCGCCCTCTGCTTGGAAGGCATTCAGAATACAACCAGGGAAGGGCTGCCTCTCCAAAATGCAGTCGACCTTAATGACGACGCGGGTGGAGCAAAGCTTTCAGGACCACCATTTGCTGATGAGGCATGACTTAAAGTAAGAAGAAACTGCCGAGAATATCCATTAATAACAGGAATGTGGAAGGTACAAAGTAAAAATCAAAGAAAAATGGAAGCTGTCAAAAATAAATGGAATGCCCAAAGATGGATAGCCTAGGCATTAGTGAGCTGAAATGGTCTGGTATTAGCCATTGTGAGTGGGACAATCATCTGGTCTACTCTGCCGGGAATGACTAATTGAGGAGGAACAGCATCCATCCATTGTCAGAAAGAACATTCAAGATCTATCCTGAAATACACACTCATTGTCAATGATAGGAAATATCCCTATGCCTACAAGAAAGACCAGTTAACACGACTATTCAAGTTTACACACCAACCACTAATACCACCGAGGAAGAAATGAAGGATTTTTACTAAATTCTGCAGATGAAGTTGATCCAATATTATCACGATGCTTGATAATTTCCAGTGATTGAATACAAAAGTATGAAACAATGAAGGATTGGTAGTTAGAAAACATGACCTTGGCGACAGAAATTACTCTAGAGACTAAAAGCTAAAGCAAACTCACTACCATCAAGTGGTTTCCAATTCACAGCTACCCCAATGGGACAGGGGAGAACGGATCCTGTGGGCTTCTGAGACTGCAACTCATCACGAGAGCAGAGAACTTCAACTTTCTCCCTTGGAAAGGCTGACGGTTTTGAACTGCTGCCCCTGTGGTTAGCAGCCCAACTTGTAACCACTATGCTGCTAAGGCTCCTCCACACTAAAGGCCACATGAGAGGACTTTGCAAAATCCATGACTGATTCATTGCAAATACTCTTTTTCAATCGCATAAACAGTGCCTGGACCAGTGGGCCTCAGCACATGGAGTACCTGGGAATCAAATCAACTACGTCTGTGGCAAGAGATAATGGAGATGCGCAACACCAACAGTCAGTTCAAGGATATGAAACGCATACAAAACTGTGCACTGCTGATCAGTAAGTAAGCTCAAGTTAGCCCATGCTTTCCTTGCTTATTGGGTAAAAGATCCTTGCTCATTTGGGTAGTCTCTATTTTGACATGCTTACTATACCGACAGCTGTTATATTCAAACATGCACATTAAGAGTCATGCCTAAGGCTTACTTTTATAATATAATCAAGATTCTTGGCATAAATAAATACTGAGCTTTGATCACTTCTTCAATGGCTGAGTTAAAAATTATAACTTTGTATGACTTTTCTTTGAAGGTATAGATATGCTTGCCCACTAGGGATACTTATAATGTTCTTCTAAGAAGTCCATAGAAAATATTCATTTTGATAAATTGAAAAAATCACATTTCACGTGATTGCTATTAAAAGGGCCCTATTGTGCATTAGGGTTCCAGGTGACTCCACTACAGTAGCAAAGCGTGTTGTGTGAGTGTGTGCCTGCACACAGGCATGTCCATGAGCGGGTGGTTGAGGAGCAGACATGTGGTTCTTCTGAGCGATGCATAAGATTGTTCCTACCCAGTAAGAGTTGAAGTCTTTCAGACTGTCTGATGCCATCGGGGAACACTATCTGACTTATGGCATGTCAAAGTGTAAAAGGGAGCAACTCCTTTTATGATTGTCTTCATGTATAGAACACCAGAACAAAACAAGAGCTAGTCAACAGCGTGACAATCTTTAGTTCTGAAGTTCAGTCGAGACTCAGAGTTCTCCTCACACATCCCCTTATGAATTGCCATTCTGTCACTAAAGACGTTTCATCATGAACTCTACCACAATGTTCTCCAGCGGTTTTCTGGAGGACGTAAGCCTGTGAAGGAACAGGTGGCTGGTTAATAGCATTGTTTTTATTACATGCCTGAACCATGGCAGAGAAAGCAAAATGTCTTTAAAAGAAGCCTATCTGCATCTAAATATAACTCTGGGCCCCAGCTCTCCTTTTCCGTTTACTTTACTTTTCACTGGGTCGGTGTGAGGAAACTGTATCCTAGGACTTGGGGTCTGTAACGTGTTATTTGATAGTGACTGGGCAACAGTGAAGCCATTGTAATGGTTCTGGCACCAAGGGAAGCAGAGGGGCTTAAATATGTTTCTAGAAGACCAAAAAGTTTCTTTTTGTGTACAGTTTACAAAATGATTCCACAATTTTAGAATATTCAATACCCCAAAAGGAGTTTTCCCACCTCTTCTCTCAATAGAGACCAAGAAGACAAAACAGAAAAAAACAAACAAACCCACCACCACCACCACCACCACCACCACCACCACCACCACCACCACCACCACCACCACCACCACCACCATGAATTCCAATCCACATATTATTGACCAGATATCCTGGATGAAATTCAAATTGAAAGAAAGAAATAAAGACTCCCTCTTCCTCTCCGCAGTAACATCGTGAAATACACCCACCCCCTCACATGTGGACAGAAAGTGTGCTCACTCCAGGAAGGAGGGACCATGGAGGGGCTCCTCTCTGCAGTCCAGTAGTGTGGGCTTGGCTTGTGGGACCCAACCCAAAGGCCCGGAGCTCACAGTTTGGGGAGGATCCTGGGGGTCCTGGGGAAACCTCAAATAGAGGGCGCCTCTAGCATAGAGGCAGCAGATGGCTATGACAGTCTGTTTCGCAGACAGCAGCTTAGGAAACCCTCTTTCCTGTCGGGTCCCTCTGAGTCGGAATCGACTGGACAGCGTTGGGCTTGGTTTCCTGGTCACACTAACTAGACTGCTCCCAGTAGCCTTGAGCCCGGCTAGCCGCCCAGGAACTTCCATGGTGCAGATGCAGCGAGGGAGCCAGAATCAGTCATGGGAGGGTTGGGGGGAGGGGGAAGCACTGCACCTAGCTGGGCACAGTTTCTTCTTAAGAGATGTGGTGTTCAGTAATCTTGGGTAACTTCCTAAGCATTTGAAATTTGGCGTTTTCAAACCAAAATAAGGCTAAAAGGCAAAAAAAAAAAAAAAAAAAAACCCAAACCAAACAAAAAAACAGGCAACGTGGAGGTGTGTGGCCTTCCTGGGCAAACCCCCAAATAACTCTAATTAGATGTTGAAGAAAGAAAACAATGCTAAAATGCAAATTAGGCAATGCAATACCCAGAATGAGCCTGGCTTGACAGGCCAAACTGAGATTTTAATGGAAAGCTTACTCATATTCCACACTGAATTCATTCTTTCAAGTACTTTCAAAAGTGTAATTTTAAGTTTCACCACTGTCACAATGAACACCCCACAATAAGGAGCAGTAGAACAATGGACACCCCTTTATCTCGTTGTGTCGGATGATAACGAAGTGCGCCGCGCGGGAAAGCGAAGCGGGGACCGTCCAAGTGTCCTCGCAACCTGTGCTCAGGGTCTCGGGCCCCGCGGATGCCACCCCCGGGGAAAGGGAAAGACGCAGCCCAAGCTGGGCCCGACCGACGACGTGGAAGGAGAGGGCCCAAGACCCGGCGCGTGAGGGCAAGGTGCCAAGCTGGGTTTTGGGAGCAGACCTGAGCTTGGGAGGGCGCAGCGGGGCAGGGTGGGGAGGGTCCTGGCAGGCGTAGTGAGGGCGTCCAGTTTCTGCTGAGGGCAACGCCACGCGGGACCCCGCGCTCTTCGCAGCGCCCAGGGCACCAGGGGGGAATTTGTTACTTTGTGGCAGAACTCAAGTCTCTCTCTCTCTCTCTCTCTCTCTCTCTCTCTCTCTCTCTCTCTCTCTCTCTCTCTCTCTCTCTCTCTCTCTCTCTCTCTCTCTCTCTCTCTCTCTCTCTCTCTGTGTGTGTGTGTGTGTGTGTTAGAGAGAGCAAGAGAGAGAGAGAGAGAGAGAGAGGGAGAGCGCGGATGACCAAAGTGTCCCACTTCTAAATGGTTAATCAGAAGGAAACAAGTCCGAAGCTTCCTTGGAAGCGCGATCCCAGCCCGCGCCGCACTCAGGCCGGTCGGGTAGGGCGCAGGGAGCGCCCCAAGGGCCCCCCAGCCTCCCCACGCGCTGTGGGGGTCTGGAGAGGGGCACCCCTCTCCTAGCAGCAGAGGGGGAGTTAGGACTGTGGTTTCCTCCCCCTCTCCCGAGACCCCAGCTTTGCCATCTCTAGGGGGCGAGCTGTCTGCCCTGGGGACTGTGGGAGGGGGCAGTGCTCTCTTGCTGCGACTCAGGTCTCGGCACCCTGGCACCCATTCATTTTCCTCCGCCGCTTCCAGGACGACCTAAACCAAACCCAAAGCCAAACATTAAAACCTCCCCAAGCCGCTCGAACCCACGTCGCCGAGCTAAAGACACGGGGGCGGCACGGGGCGCGGGCTGGAGAGCGGACCCGGGGCGTCGCGAGGGGAAGGCGGCCGCGAGGGGCGCCGCGTCCCGCCCGTGTCCGCCCGGGAGGAGCCGGCGGCCACGAGCAGCCCCCGGAGCCGCGCAGCACCGCGTACCCGGTGACGGCGGAAGCCACGCCCGCTCGGCAGCCGGGGGCTGTCCTAGCACCCCCCCTCCGGCCCCTTCCTCCGGGCCCCCTCCCCCTCCTCCGCGCGGCCCCCGGCCCGCCCCCGCTCGGCTCGCGGGAGGCGCTGGGCGCCGGGGCTGGCGCGCGCTCCGGGGCGCACACACACATCCACGCCCGCCCGCCCAGAGCAGCTCTCTCCGCCGCCGGCCCTCGTCCCCCTCGCCCATGCAGACGGACGGAGCGACGGAAGATGGCTGACGACTCCACGGGGCACCGAGGATGCAGCCCGGCGGCGGCGGCCGCGGCGGGAGCGGCAGCGGCAGCGGCGGCGGCGGCTCGGGCAGCGGCGGCAGCGGCGGTGTCGGCGGCGGCGGCGGCGGCGGCAGCAGGAGCCGGAGCGGCGGCGGCGGCATCCCCGAGACTCCGCGAGCTACCTTTCCCCGTGACAGCCACTGACGTGGTTCGCCGCTAGAAGAGACCCCGCACTCGGGCGCCTGCCTCCCCTTCCCCCGCCCAGCCCCTGCGCGGCCACCTCCGCCAGCCTTGCCACCATCAGCACCACCTCCGCCACCGCCACCGCCACCACCTCCACCTCCGCCGCCGCCGCCGCCGCCGCCGCCACCGCCGGCGGCAGCAGCAGCCATTTCATCGCCGCAGAAACCAGACACAAAAACATGGCAGAAATGGAGAAAGAGGGAAGACCTCCGGAAAATAAGAGGAGCAGGAAGCCAGCTCACCCAGTGAAAAGGGAGATCAATGAGGAGATGAAGGTATATTTGGAGCGCGGGGGCTGCGGAGCCCAGCTCCGGCTTCCGCCCGCTCCCCTTGGGCCGTTGTGTGGATTTGGGGGGTCCGGGGGAGCGCTTGTCAATTTCCGTAAGATGCTCAGACAGCCTCAGCTCCTCCTCCAGGTTCAAAACCGAGGCCAACTCGCGGGCTGCAGCCCCGAGATTTGCCTCCCTCAGATTTGATGGGGGAAGGTGGGGGGTGGGTGGGGGTGGGGGGTGGCACGACGCGGGAAACCACATACTATTTAACCTCCTAAAAGCCAGGTTGGCACTGACGCGTTTCAGGGGTAGGGGCCGGGAACCCAAGTGGTGGGTGGGCGGGCATGGCGAAGCGGCTTTGTAAGTGGGCGGTGTACTTATTTTGTTCATCCGCTCTCCCTTCGTCGGATGGTTCAAAGTTAGGAGGCGCCCGGCCGGGCACCCCGGGGGCGCCCGATTCCAGTTCTCCCCAGGTCGTCGCCCGGCTGCGTGGCCCGCTTCCCCTCTTGCAGCCCGCGGTGGCGGTGCCAAGGGGCTGTCAGTGCCTGGGCGAGCGCGGCCTGAGCGCCTCTGGTCTGGGTACTGTCCTGACCAGGCGCCTGCTCGCCTGGCCCGCAGCCTCCTGTGCCTCGTCGGCGGCTGCCTCCAGCTCGCGCTCGCCTTTGCGTGCCTCACTTCCCCGGCTCTCAACCCCCAGCGAGCCCGTTAGAAGAGAGCGGTGTGTGAGGGGCAGCTGTCGCCGGGCGTCTGCCCATTGTCTGCAAAGGCCAGCCGGGCGTCCTCTCCGCGAGGCCGGGCTCCCCGCCAGGCCAGCGGCGCTCCAGAGGTGGCGAGCGCAGCAGCCTGGCGCTCCAGCTGTTCCGGTTGGAGCGATTGCACAAGAACACCCCTCAGCTCCGGACCCCCACCCCCACCCCTCATTTTCCGCGAAGGGTCGCTTTTGGCCGGGCCAGGGCTTAATTCTGTATCCATGTCGAGTCGCGTTTATGGTATATTCATTCCTATGATTTCCTGCCGCGAGTTGCCATCAAGTAGCAGGTTCCAAGGGAACTTGGTATGCATCCTGCAGCTGTTTGGGGGTTCCCAGTCTGCATAGAACCCCTAACCCTGTCATCGGACTTGGTCAATTTGTATTTTAAAAAAAAAGTGGCCTTCATAAATGGCACGAAAACGTTTCGACGTTTTCCGAATGGGAACAAGCATCTTCTATGCGAGTGCCTTGTCTGTAACCCACGCGTAAATGGGGCCAGATTGTTGGGTACCCTGTGTGGACAGGCGCATATGCTTAGCTTCTCTTCCTAGCGTAGCCACCTCAGTTTTGGAGTTAGGGGCTTTGTATGTCTGGGTGCGAAGCTTAGTGCCTTTCAGCCTGCGCTGCTGGCAGCATCAGTCCAAAGGAGAGTTCAGGAAGAATTGCTTTGGGAATGAATGCTGTCCCTTGTGATGGAAACCACCATCCAGCACAAGGAGGGGGAGTGTTGTTTGCTGTTGCTGTTGTTGTTGTATGAGCTTTTCTTAAAACACCAGGGCCATTAAGCCTGTAGAAGAAGTTGTCTTTTGATTGAGTGGAATTCACACACGCAACAAGAACCATTCCCTTTCATTTCACTCCCCTGTCCCCCCCCCCCATTTCCAGGTTACTTATCCATTTTCTATTGAGGGAGGAGGGACAAGGAGAGAGGAAAAGGCCATCAGGAAATCACAGTGCGCACTGGCCCTTTAAAATGCTGCCTAATGTGATCTATATGGATGGCAGCTTTTAAGTTTCGTAGGTTCTAGAATTACAAATTAGCTAATTTTAATCAAAACATGTGAAATGTTATCCCGGCTGGATATAAAGGCTGACTGTGCCCCGAGCTCGGGCTTGCGTTGTTGACTTTGGCTGCAGGCGAACTGTATGGTTGGGGAGATAGTTGTCCTCCTGCAGTATGACATTGGGGAGATAGTTGTCCTCCTGCAGTATGACAGATGTTTGTCTGGACCGGTGAGGAAGAAGCAAAGCAACAGTGTATGATGGGGGAAAAGTACACATTTTTTTTTAAAGCCAGGGCGGCAGGACTAAGAATGGAATTCACCTCTCTGCACAGAATTTCCTCTTTGTAAAATGTTATCATTCTCCCCACCGCCCAGCTCCCCAAATTGCCACCGACTATTTGAAGTTTTAAATCATTTTAATCCAGAGTTCATTAAAGAGGAAGTTGTCCTCCAACAAAGAACTCCATGGCCAGTAACATCAGAGTTTTCCCTCCGGTTTGGACCAGGGTATGAGAGCCTGGGGTGAACATTTTCAGCAGTGTCATGCACACCACGCCACTGAGTCATGAAATGGTCTAGCTAGTGCAGAGGTTTAGTAGGGAATCCTCTAATGTAACAGTACCAAGAGTTCTCACTTTGATTTCTCAAAGTCAAAAAGGCAGAAGGATTACTTGGAGCTCATTACGATTTTAAAAATATAGATTTAAATATATATATATTTTAATGTCAACACCCCCAAACTGCCTGATAGTGTGCATTACCCTTCCACGGCCTCAAGACCTAAAGTGTCGAGTAACCCAACAAGTTGGTTGCCCTGCATTAAAAAAAATGTGTGCACGAAACTGTCACCAGGAACACAATGTGGCCTTGTGCAGCTTCCTATCGGTGCCGCTGGAGCTGCCTGGCTGTGTCTGCCGTCTTCTGAACGGCTTTCATCTGGACCAGTGTAAACTAAGCCTCGGTAAGTAACCACTGCCCGGCAGAAAGAAAGGAATGTATACAGCGAGCACAGCCTAAGCTGTAAAAACGGAAACCTGAGCCCCCTCCTCGGATCACATATCAAGGCTTGAAGGTAGGGGAAAGGAAAGGGGGAAAGAGGAGAGAGCGAATGGAAAAGTCAGCCTGGGAAGTGGAGGATCAGGAGGAGGCCCCCCTTAGGGAGATTTGGCCCAGGGATTAGGGAATTTTATCGTGGTGTACAGTGACCTACTCAGGTTTCAACACTGGTTGGATCGTGTTGCTTCTCTGTGAGCTGAAAGAAAAAGGCCTGGTGTGGATGTGATTTCCCCCTCGGGGTAATAGAAAGGACATTGGTGTCCAAGCGTCTATTTTAAGGACAGCAACATGCAAGGCACTGAGAACGAGCAACTAAATTGCCTCATCACAGAGACTTCCTTCAAGATTTCCTAATTTGAGATAGTCAGATATGTATTAATTAATTAATTTATTTTAAATGTCTGGAGAAGACAGACTGCTGAGGTTTAGCTGACACCAGAAATGGCATTGGGGGTTGGCTTCCTGTGGCTGGGAGCTAATGTTGGTGGCTGTTTCACTAGATCAGATATTGAGTTACATTTTCGTTATCTCTAGGTTAATGTACATGACAGTTGTAACAAATTTAAATTTGATACAATATAAATTTCAGTGTGAAAAGCACGTGACTTGGCCTGGCTTTCTCAGAGTGTACTCAGTGAAAACGATCTTCAAGTAGTAATGTTGGTCTCACTCTGACCTTTGCAATGTTTTCTTATCTTTTCTTCTTCCTTCCTCTATCCTGGTTCTTGATGAAAAAGATTGATTGTCTTACAGTACTTACAGTTAGTAAGCCTGATTTTAATTAATGACTAATAGAACCCAAAAGCAAACCAAGCTCATTGCTTCCAAGCCAGGGTTGATTCATAAAGACCCTGTAGGACAGACTAGGACTGTCCCGTAAGGTTTCCAAGGTTGTAAATCTTTTACGCAATCAGACTTACTACTGTTTCCTTCCATGAAGTGACTGGTGGGCTCAAACCACTGGCAGTTTGGGTCACAGCTGAGTCCTCCAGCCACTGTGCCGCCAGGACTCTGACTAATAGAAAACAATTAGGAGGCAATGTGATTTGTATTTTGACGACTTGGTTTCTAATGGGACTGTTGTGATTATATCTAATGTAAAATGTCTTCCTTATAATCTTTGCTCATAAGTATAATAAATGAGTGTTGGGAGGGAATTCTGACATCTGGAAGAGTCGATTAGTTTTAGGAGTTCATGCAGGACAAGGTAGATAATAGCTTAAAAACTACTTTGTACAAGTGGATGTATACAGATAAGTGTAAATGTAGCTGCATTTACTGGGAACTGTGATCAGTGGTTATTGAATATTAATACAATTCAAAAATCTTAGCCAAACTTGTGATTATGGGTCCGATTTTTATCTTGCAGAAACAAAAACAACACCAAAAAACTCTTGCACAGAACCAACACGATTAGATTCAGCACTCTGTCCTGGAAGCTTTCCTAAACAAACCATAATTAATGCATTGGCAATGTTTGGCTGCTTTATCAATTGCTAAAACTACAGGATAATCTGTGTTAAATGTCAAAGAGTCTTCTTTGCTCAAGAAGTTCTCCGTCTATAAATATTCTCAGTCGGTAATTTGTACCTAAAATTATGCCCCAGCCCTGATGCCTGCAGTTTGAGTCAGGCACATCTGTTAGAGTTTAGTAGTAAACTCACCACAAGATTTTCTAGTTTGGTTTCTGATGTTCTCCGTTTGGCATTAAACATGACCTGTGTCAATTGCGTAGACAATAAAGCAAGTTGCTGAGCTGAGCTAGGGAGTGTAGTGAGTAAAGAGCTTGAGGTTAAAAAGATTTTTTTTTTAAAGAAGATTTGAATGTGGATTGGAAACATCCGTGTTTAAGGTTGAAAGCAGCTCGTTATTCCAAATGTGTCCACTCAACTCTCTCTTGGTGTGCACGCAGTGATCCTCGGCAGCTTAGAACGCGGACTTAGGACCACATCACTGCGGCATTCAGAAATGATGCCAGATCTCTGGCTGAGCCGGGGCCTCAGGTATGCCACGTGGCAGGGCTGTGGACTAAATCAGCAGGGACCTGGCCCTTGTCCCCTTGGGAACTGTACAGGAAGTTCCTGAGCCCCAGCTTTGTCCTCAGAGGTACTAGCGGTTTCCTAGTCAAGACTTCTGTCTGTGGGAGCCCCTACGAGCAGGCTCCAGGTGGTCACAGAGCGCAGTGATTTCCATTCTCTTCAGACTGGGGGCCTTGTGGGAAGAGGCCTCTTGCTCCATCTGTAAACCTGTGAAGTGTGAGGTGCGATAGAATGAACGCAATGCTCCTTCGACAACTCCCGGGTTCCAGAGACAAGGAAATGGAGAGGAACCGCTCCACTTCCTCCCGAATCTGAAATAAACATTTGAACTAGAAGAAAATGAGTCTGACAGACTCATTCCCTTCTGCGTTTCCTGCCTCTGTGCTTGCCAAGCCCTGCTTGGAGAAGCCAAACCCAACTCTCCCAGTGTGAAAGACAGGCTCATAGAAACCGAGAGGTAACGGAGCTTAAAGGAAAAGTCCAGAGCAGGACCCTGGGTGGTGGGTGTTAGGGAGGGGGGGCCCTGGGGGCAGGTGTCTCTCAATGAGGGCAAAACGGGGTCTCTAAAGGAAAGGCGAGTTTCTAGGGAAAGACAACGTCTTGTTAGGGTAACCAGGTGCCTCTTACCTTCGAAGGAAAGTCCCTTTTTTAAAAGGTCGATATACGATTTATAAAATCCATGATTAGAACTTGTAAAAGGGAGTTCATTTAGAAAAAAATACAACCTGAAGTCTAAAACTTCCTCTTGTGGAGTGGGAAGCCAACCACACTTACACTCGCAAGCTAATAAGATTATTGAATATTTTCCTGAAAGAGAAGGGATTCGTTTACAGGGTCGAATAAGGCTAGTGCCAATTGAAATACGGAAGCACCTAGGAAAGCTTGAGGTCAGTGTGATTTGTAGACCGATGGTTGTTAATATCGTCTCTAATGAAGGCCTGTGGAACCCTATTGCTTTAAGACCAGCGGCTTTGGCTTTGGCGTTGGCACAGACAGGAAAACAATGTAACAAGTCTTAGTAACGTTTCTTGGTTGTTTTTTTTAGGGCAGTTCTGCAGCTGTGATAGGGCACAGCTGCTCACAGCTGCACACCTGCCATGCCTGCCACAGTGCTAACCCGAGGGCTGTCAGCCACGATTTTACAGCCTCTGTTTGACCTTTTGAGGGCATTGGATGACCAGGCAGCCTATTAAAACATGGAGACCTAATTGTCTGCTTGATGCAGTGACAAAACTATATGGAAGGACACAATATGTGTTCATATGCCAATAGAGGTAGCCATCCAATTCAGAAGATGTCTTTAAGAGAAGAAGACGGGTTTAACAACAACAACAACAACAACAACAACAAACAAACAAACTCACTGCTGTCAAGTACATTCTGATTCATAGTGGCCTTATAAGGGCAGTGTAGAGCTGCCCCTGGAGGTTCCCCAAAGGGTAACTCTTTAAAGGAGTAGACAACCTCATCTTTCTCACATGAAGCAGCTGACGATTTCAAACTGCTGACCTTGATAAACTACTATGCCTCCAGGGCTCCCTCGACTCAAGAGATGGCAGAGTTGGGCTTCTGTGTTTGGACCTGTCCTCTGTCTTCTGTGCTGCACTGTAAGAAGTGTGCTAGCTGAGGATGCTTCTGCCAGATGAACTAAAATGGGGCACACTGCCCATGCCCCCCGGGTTTTCATTTACAAAGCTGTAGTTGGGCTGCTAACCAGAAGACCGGCAGTCTGAAACCATCAGCCACATCACAGGAGGGAAGATGCGGCCTTCTTTTCCCATGAAGCGTTACAATCTTGGAAACTCACAGGGGCAGTTCCGCCCTGTCCTATAGAGTCGCCATGAGTCCAGATTGACTCGATGACAGTAAGTTCAAGTTTGGTTTGGAGTTCTGGGAAGAATGTGGGTCTCAGTGCAAAAAGTTTGTACCCCTGAGTGTGGACCTGGCCCACCCCATGCATCCATCAGCATCCATGCATGTTGCCGGCTCTCCAACGAGTCATCTATAAGAGAATAATGACCCGTTTGTCTCCTGTCCTTGTGAGACCATCTTCTCCAGTTCTTAATGTGCTTTATAATCTGAAAAGGGCCACTCAGATATTTCTTGACTGTTGGAATTTCACTGTCTGCTTCTTGGCAGAACTGGGAAAATAACATCTACCCACTGGGTCCGTGTTAAGTGGGGGCAGCGTAGACTTAGTCCTAGGCTAGGCCCGGGAACAGAGTTGGAAATGGACTTCTTATCAACTACAGGCCCTGATGCAGGGTGGCTTTCGGTACAAGGCTCCAACTTGTGCCTGCATAGTCCATTTCTTTTTCTCAAAGAAAACTACCCCAGAAGTCAGTCAAAACACATAGAGGTAGAACAGGAGATATAATTTTTTTCTCCAAAATATCCATCATTCTAGTCTGCATAACCTTGACCAGTAGAGATACTTGCAGCACCCCCCCCCCCTTTTTCATCACCCCCCCACCCCGTCTGCTTTATAAGTAGTTCAGGATTGGGAGCGTTCCACATTCTTGGAGAATGTGTGTCAGAATGTTTGGAAGTTTAAGTAATGTGGCTGGTGGATCCTTTTTATTGTCATTAGAACTGTGGGCATGGCTGATATAACTGTCTTAGTGAGACTGTGTGTTAATTTATAATTATTTTTATGAAACTAATGCATGGACATGATGGAAACTGTAAAAAACAACAACAAAAAAAGTAGACGGATAAGCAAGGAGAAAAACAAAGCCTATAATTTTCTCACCCAGAGGCAATTACTGTCATTGCTTTGATGTATATCTTTTCATGTCCTTTCCTAAGTGTGATGTATAGTTTTTTTAAGAAACAAAATTGGCCCTATAGTGTATGAACCTGCCTTTTAAAACATAATATATTGTGAATATCTTTCTATGACAATAAAATTTATCTACAGCATATATTTTAAGGGTAAAATAGTATTCCATTATATGACTAAACTGTAATTTATTTAACCAAATTCCAATTGCTTGCCACTTAGCTTGTTTCTAGGAAAACAACCCGAATAAACATTCCTGAACATGCACACTTTTGGCACCTAGAATTCCTAGACGTGAAGTTACTGAGTCATTTTTAAAAGGCTTTTAATGCATAGGGTCAATTTACCTTTGCTAAAAGTTGTATCCATTTAAATTCCCAGTATGATGAGCAGGCTCACTAATACTGGACATATTACTCTTTTGAACTTTCATGTATTTGTTTTCAGAATTCTGTATTCCTGAATTTTGTTCAGCAACTTCTCTGTATTTATACATTTCTTTGACACCTATAAAAGCGTCTCAATGTATGGACTCATTTATTGAGTACATGGTCAGAGCTTCACTTACTAGATGTGTCATGAAAAAGAAATCAAAAGCTTCAGCCAACAAACACCGTACATGCATAAAAACAAACAAATATACCCACCCACTGTCATCTTAGTCTATTTCAACGCATAGGGAGCTCCTATAGGGTTTCAGAAGCAAATCGTTATGGGAGCAAATCGTTATGGGAGCAAATCTTTATGGAGGGTTTGAAATCCCTACCTTGTGGTTAACAGTTCAACACATGCATGACAGCGTCCCTGGGCTTCCGTGTAGAAGTGGGTCTTGGAGTGGAAAGGGGGATTTTATATGTGGGCGGAGGGAGGGTACAGCTTTCCCCTCAGGTGGGTGAGTGTTTGGGATCTCCTCAAAACCTTTCTGTTTTCTTGAGTGGGATACAAAGTGGAAAGTGCATGGCCTTTCAGAGAGAGAGAGAGAGAGAGAGAGAGAGAGAGAGAGAGAGAGAGAGAGAGAGAGAGAGAGAGAGAATACCAATTTGTGGTATCTGCCTTATTTTTAAAAGCTAGTTGGTAAATAAAATGAGTCTCTTTTGAAGTCTTTAACGTTTCAGAGGGAGCTTGAAAAAGCCCTGGTAGCATAGTTATGCACTGGACTAATCTCAAGGCCAGCAGTTCAAAGCCACGAGCGGCTCCGTGGGAGAAAGAAGAAACTTTGTGGGGGGCAGTTCTACCCTGTTCCATAGTGTCAATGAGTCAGTTAAAACTTGATGGCAGGGAGTAAGACTGAGTTATTTTCAAAGGCCCTTGAAGTTAACTCTTGGTTGTTTACCTGGTGAAAACACGAAGATTGAACATGGATATCATTATGATTCTTCTGCTTGGAGCAGGACAGTGTCAGGTAAAAGTCCTAGGAACAAGTTTCTGGCAGGAATACATGTTGCCCGTATTGTGGGACTCACTCAGGAGGAGTTTGGAAACTGCCTCACACCTATCTTTCTGTCACTGTGTTCTTGTTTTTAATTCCAAGAGAAGGCCATGTTTTCAGACTAAATGTTATGATTGTCTTCTTTCTTTTAAAAAATGTTTGTTTATTTATTTTTATTTTATTGGGACTCTTACAGCTCTTATCACAATCCGTAATATATCCATGGTGTCAAACACATCTTTACATATGTTATCATCTTTTCCAAAACATTTTCTTTCTACTTGAGACCCTGGCATCAGCTCTGATTTTTCCCCCCTTCCCTTCCTCCCCCAGCCTCCCTCCCCATGTCTCCTTGATAATTTATAAATTCTTCTTCTTTCTTCCATGTCTTACACTGACCGCTGTCTCATTTCCCACTTCTCTGCTATCCGTCCCCTTGGGATGGGGGCCATACATCTACCATTGTGATTGGTTCCCCCTTAACCACACCCACCCCCTAACCTTACACTCTTAGTATTGCTGTTCCGAGGGGTTTATCTGTTCTGGATTCCCCGGGTGGCGAGCGCTCATCTGTACCAGTGTACGTTCTGGTCTAGCCAGATTTATAAGATAGAATTGGGGTCATGGTAGCAGGGTCGGTAGCAGCATTAAAGAACTAGAGGAAGATTGTGTCTTCTTTCTTAAGGGCTCTCGTGGGAGAAAATGGAGTTAACGAAGAGGTCGTGGGGTTAGGTATCAGAAGTAAAAGCAATGAGTCAGGTGCGATGTCAAAAAGCTGTTAGATGAGGAGATGAAATCCGAGTTGTGAATGTTGTGCCCCCACTTTTCCAACAACACAAGTAATTAAGGAGAGTCGATGATGAAACCCCAAAGCAGATGAAGACGTCGTCATGCAGATGGAAGCCCTGGTTGGCAATCTTGTTATATGGGACACTTACATCCTATAGCACGCTTTGTTTTGTTGTCAACCTTTGATTGGTCCAGTGATTCCAAATTGGAATCACTGGGATTAAAATAGAAAGAATCTACAATTGAATGAATCCTGGTATGAGAACCAGATCTATATGTAAGTTCTGATTTTGCTGGGTGAGACTCTTTCCTGTCCTGTAGCTTGATGCTCTGATTGTGTGTGTGTGTGTGTGTGTGTGTGTGTGTGTTTGTGACATGAAGTGTTGGTTGTGGAAATCCAGTGCCTAGCAGAGAGGGTCTTTGACGGGAACCAGAGCGTCAGCAGAGCCGAGAGCCCTGTAAGTGCTATACAAGTGCTAGACATTATCGTTGTAGTTAGAGTGACCTATTTTCCAAACCCAAATTGGACCACATGGTATGAGAAAGGATTTTTGTGCCACTTCCAAGGGCGAGAGGCTGTCTGCAAAATGCAACTCAGATGCCAAAATATTGAAATTTCTGGCACATTTTGTTGGGTATGGGAGCAACGATAAAATATTTGAAATAATGGCTGTTCAGTGACATTCATGATGTGTGATCGTTATAATTATGACATTTCTTTCCAAAAGGTATTTCATTTCTCATATAAGTAGAAGTTCTTTGATTGCACAGAATCTTAGAGCTGCAAGGGACTTTAAGAGACTTTCTGCTTTAGTCCCTTAAGTCTCTGAGGCAAATCTTGGTGCCCATTTCCTACAGATTTGTGGGGAAGCAAGTTTCACACCCTCCCTTTAGAACGGGAGTTTGTCTTAATGTCGTTAAACAGAGCCATCTGAGCAATCTCTGCGTTATAAATCTTGATTTTTCCACCTGCATGAACAAAAACACAGACAAGAAACTTCCATAGGAAAGGGAGTCCTTCTTTTAAATAGAAAACAGTCAAGGAGAAGAATACAGAAAAAAAGGTTGAAAAAAATAATGATTGGAATCTCTACCAGAGGTCTCAAACATTAACCCATTTTCTTAGAATGTATTTCTTAGCTAGTCATGACAAAAAATCCATTTCATATGCTTTGGTTTACTACAAAAATGAGCTGGTATGAAATCTGACATCAAACCCAGACTTTACGTAGCCGATGAAAAAAAATTAGCTTCGATATTCCCAGAGGTTCTTTGGTTTCTGAATACAATGGTCTCTCTCCACCAGCGCTGCAAGCTGACTCCACTGCATCCCTGTGTAGGGCTTAGGAGGTTGTTTCATGGGAACAAGGAGCTTCCCCATCTTTCGCCCTCAGGGCAGCTGGTGGGCTGGGACGGACACCTCGTGGTTAGCAGGCTAGTGCTTGCTTCTCAATAGCTGATGTGACGGAAGTTCCTTTCTTTCCACCCCCTGCATTCACACAAGACACCTTGCCCTTGATTTTCTTTCTTTCATCCAGTTCAGCGGTTCTCAGCCTGTGAGCCTCGATCTCTTTGGGGGTCACCTAAGACCATCAGAAAACACATATTTCTGAAGTTCTTAGGAACCGAGACAGCGATCCTCCATCCGTCTCTCCAGGCGGGTCTGCCCACATGCAGATACGCCCACGTACTAGTAAATGAAGACTGTTACCTGTGCTACACCATGCTTCAAGACAAAATTTCATTTATTTGTAGTTAGGAAGAAATATTTCACAAGATACAATTTCATATTGTTTATGTTATTAATTACTATGCTTTAATTATCTTCAACTTGTAACAGTAAAAATACATCCTTCATATCAGATATTTACATGACAATTCATAGCAGTAGCAAAATGACAGTGATGAAGTAGCCATGAAGATAATTTTTGGTTGGGGGTCACATGAGGAACTGCATTAAAGGGTCTCGGCATTAGGAAGGTTGAGAACCACTGATCTAGTGCCTCCTCTCAGGAAAGATTTGAGATGTATGGCTTAAAATTTTGTCAACCTTCTCTGGATCTGCAGTCATAGCTCAAAACTCTAAAATGTTTATCTTTATTTTCAATGGCCAGGAAGGGAATGTTTTCAGAGTTTATGTTCACTGACATGTGTAGTAACTGGACAATCGGGGAGAGATCTAGTTCATATCGGTCCTTCTGTGCTGTGTCAGCACACACCAGGAATGAAAAATGGCGCCCTTAAGATAACCAAATCATAAGAATTTGGTGTGAATGGTAATCCTTTGAGGTTTCTGGTTTGTTTGGCTTTGTTCTCTTTCACCCAAATGGCCCGGGGTTCTTGATGCCATCCCTGGGATCGCTTCTGAAAGGTTGGCTGCATTTGCAGCTTATTCAAACACACAGGTCTATATTCTGGGCTGGTGGCTGGTTGCATGAAGTATGCAGCTCCAGCCTTCATAGCAATTCAGGGGTTAAGCTGAGAGTGGCATCTGATGCAATGGTCTACAAAAGTGGAGGTGCTGGCCCGAGCCACTGTGCAAAAGGTTTTCTGTCCTGCTGGCACAGTTCTCTGACAGACTGGGGTCAGTGACACACAGACCCATACGATGACTTGAACTTGGCTCTTCATGCTGTTGGGCATTGGGTTTTCGGTGCACGATGTAAGCCTCAGCCTTGGAGATTTCTGCTGCCAGCCTTCTGAGGGAGGACCTCCATCTGGGAGCTCAGGGACTGTCATCCTGTCATCTGGGAGCTCAGAGACTATTGGGCGCTCAGCTCAGTGGGAGAAATGGGATGCTAGGGGAGACTAACATTACAGGGGTCTCGCTTAATGGAGTCAACAGTGTTTAGACCCATCCTCCTCAGTGGTATTCCAAAGTCGCCAAGCTTATTATTGGTATCGATCATATCATCTTTGTGCGTTCATGAGAAGAATGTCTACTTAACGTGGGCATGGCCAGCCGTCAGAGAGGATAAATGCCTCAGTCTGTCTGACTGTTGGCCTTGTGGATGGTAACGCCGGATCAATCTGGCTCAAGAGTTATATTTTAATTACTGGTGCACTATACCATCACAGATTGACCTAGTCGGAGTTCTATGCTTAAGTGGGTATTAAAGCAGGGGAGGAAAAAAAATGCAGCATCTTGTGGGTGGTTTGAAATGCCAAGTTTGTTTTTGTGAAGTCAGTCGTGTAACCGCTTTTCTTTTCTATGCAACCCCTGCTGAACTCTGAAGCGGAGAATGCAGGAAAACGCGGAAGGCACACACAGAGACTGGGCACTCTCTGGCTTAGTCTTTGGGCTTTGTGTCACGTGTGTAAAGGATGCATCCCAGTGTAATTCAGGAATGGCAGCTTCTAAGGAGAGGACTAAATGATTCGGAGCCCCAGGGAAGGTTAGGATCTGTAGTTCTTCTAGCTCTACCTAGGAGGCGCTGCTTGCCTCACCAGGTGGAGACTCTAAGGCACACAAGAGCATGGACATCATTTATGTATTTCTTGTTTCCAGACCCAGCAGTTGCTGCATTAATCGCCATGCATCAATATTACAAGCTTTACATATGACCAACGACATCCATTCTTTTGAAGCTCTGATAATCAGAACGACAGCAACCATCCCCGTCCCTCTCCGCTGAGTGTTTGTAGTTTACAAATGGTTTCACACGCCATCCCAGCCACCTTAAAGTTATGTGGGACCTTTATGGGGCTTGGTAGAAATAAGTCCAGTGGACCTTTGATTTCATGGTGAAAGACTGTCGTGAATGAAGTTGGTAAAGGAAGAATACGCTTGCAAAGGGGGAAATTCAAACGGGAGGCCTTGTCGTCTGCACAGCTTGCTGCATGGTTGTAGGTGGCAATTGAGAAATTCTCTCTTTGTTGAGATGTTGCCGTGTCTCAGACGACAGTCATGATAAGGAGCAGCACTTGAATCAGAATGCAACTCTAATTTAAATTAACTGGAGACACTCAAAAAAGGTTGATGCATTGCTTTTATTAAAAACAAAACAAACAACCCTTTCTTCTCAGCTGTTTGTAAACTGTACTTTTCAATATTTTCACCAAAGTGTGGGCTTTCTACCTTGTAGAAAAGATGCTAAAATATGGCTATTTGTAAGAAAACTGACACATAGGCTTTTCTTATGATCTTTAAATTGCAAACTCCTGAAAGCCTGTTGTAATTCAAGGCATCCCCCTGAGATTTAAATGCGTTCCAGTTTTTGAACGTGATTTGAAAAATGAATACGGGTACAGGGGAGGTGGGGCCGGGCTGGCAGTGCCTAGGATAGGGCACAGAGAATTGGAGTTATGTGTTCATTTTGAATAGTTATTGGTTATACAATTAAGTGGGCTACGCTTCTATTTCAGAACTTTGCAGAAAACACCATGAACGAACTCCTTGGCTGGTATGGCTACGATAAGGTTGAACTGAAAGATGGAGAAGACATTGAATTTAGGAGCTACCCTACAGATGGGGAGAGCCGGCAGCACATTTCTGTTCTCAAAGGTAATGACATTTAATGTCCCTTTGTTCATTCAAAGGAAGATTAACTATCTCAACCTGCCAGAATTGAGTTGCTTTGGGACTCATTTTGTTGATTATGCCAATAGTTGATTTAAATGCACATCCCCAGTAGCGCTTTCCCATAAGCAGAATTCCACAGAATGTCAGGGCACAACATAAACAATCACAGATGCAGCCTAGCCTCCTTCCAGCAGTGCGAGAGCTGGACAAGGGCTTGGAGGCTCTGGGCACACATAGTTAGAGAAAGGGGCAGTGTTGGGGTTTATTTGCCCGAGTCCTTTGGTACCTCACCAATGGTTGGTTCTGGGGCTTTCTGGTGAATGAAATATGAGGTTTAGATGAGTATTTCCTAGAGCGGGCCATACCCCCAACTCGAGTGGTGGTGGAGGTGGTGGTGGTGGTGGTGGTGCTGCTGCTGCTGGTGGTGCTGGTGGGGGGGGTGTGTGTGCACTGGATTGACCCGGGGGGCTGCAAAAAGTAGACACCTACATTTTATCCTGAATTATGGGCTACCGCACAAACATTTCTAATTGCCAGTGGGGCATTTCTCAAAGAGGGGTGGTAGGCCAAATTAGTGTGGGAACCTGTGGTTTAGATCAGTGGTTCTCAACCTTCCTAATGCCGCAACCCCTTCACACAGTTCCTCATGTTATGGTGACCCCACAACCATAAAATTATTTTTGTTGCTACTTCATCACTGTCATTTTTCTACTGTTATGAATCTGGGGACCCCTGTAAAGGGTGGTTTGACCCCCAAAGGGGTTGCAACCCACAGGTTGACAACTGCTGATTTAGATGATCAGAGCATCCCCTCCCCTCTTCCCCCTCCACCTCAATCTGGAAATTCTGAAGAGAAGCCTATTTCCATTTGTGTTTGAAGTTTTTCCTACCTCCACCCTCCCAGCCCCCCATCAAATCCTTGGAATAGAGTAAGAAGAGGAAGAAATGATAAGTGAATGGTGAGACGCTACCTTAAGTCCAGACACACTTTTCAAAGCCCAGTTCAAGAGTGGACATGACCAAGACTTGACAGAGCTGAACTCATCCCAATTCTGCCAGGGTCTGAAGGGCAGGGCCCTGGCTCATGGGGAACAAATGGTGGGCCTTGATATGGACAGCGATCAGACGGGTCTCGTTTTTAAGGAAAAGCAGAAGAGCGTGTGAAGAAGCAACGCATTCGGGGACCTTCAAGAAGATGAAGTCAGGTCACGTAACGCACAATTATCAGTAAAATGTAGGTAAAACGAATTGTGTGACGTCACGGATAGTTTGGTCATGATGGGCATTCCCGTCCAAATTCCTATTGGCGTCAACCACCCTTTTGGCTTTTTTATTCTCAGTCTCCAAGACAGAGCCTTTTCTTCTTATGAACTACGCAACAAAATGTAAATGAGCTGTCCCGCAGGCCTGTGGAATGGAACGAACGTGACAAATTTTGTGTTAAGCGTGCTATGAAATTGTGCACATCCTGTTATAGAGTTGGTGTCATCAATTTCACTGTAAATGAAAAATGCAAGTCATGGGTTTACGTTCTATAAACTAATAGCTCGTATAATACTTGGTGTAAGCAATCATCGGGCCTCTGAGGATGACAAAAGGAGAGAGGGCCAGGATTGACTCCTGGAGGGCCAGGTGGTTTTCCATAGCTGAGGTGTTATTTTGTCAGTAGTGTAGCCTTCTGCTACTGATACCTTGTGAAACAACTGTTTGCTTTCCAGTCTCGCTGCTTCCTTCCCACCACGCACTTGATGACCCAGAGCTGACAATGACGTGGCACCTTGCTATACTGCTGGAGGGCATGGCGCAGACTTCCCCCCCAGCTCGCTGGAGAGCCAGCCCCCTGGTGCCTGCTATCGATCACTTTGTTCATGGAAAAGGTTAATTGCCTCCCAGTTTTCTCTGGGATTTCACAGTGCTAGAATTCATCACCTGGAGTACAACTGGGATGGTAGCTATCAGAGTGAAATAAATTTCATGGAGTCCATTAGAAGGGTAGGGCAATAAGGCCCATCTCTCTTAAGTCAGTGGATGGTCCTGTGGAATCGTGGTAAAATGTGTTTAAAGGCTTACGAGGACCATATTTGTTTTGCTACATGATCTTTCTTTTTGCTTTAGTTAAGTGGTTGTAAGAAAAGTGGTAGGTCTGCTAAATAGATTCTTTTGTTGTATTGAACATGATTTCTTTTTCTTTTACAGAAAATTCCTTGCCCAAACCCAAATTACCGGAGGACAGTGTTATTTCACCGTACAACATAAGCACAGGCTATTCAGGGCTTGCCACAGGAAATGGACTTGGTGACTCACCTGCAGGGTCAAAGGATCATGGCAGCGTACCCATTATTGTACCTTTAATCCCACCACCTTTCATAAAGCCACCAGCAGGTAAGTCACCATTGGACTGGGCTTTCCAATGATAACGATTCACAGACAGTTGTGGAACTATCTTATCAGAATACTGGTTAATCACTCAAGTTAGTTATGGAAAGGGCTCTCGTAGGACCTTTTTAGATAAGAAATGTTACTGTACATATTATTTAAAGAATGATTGCAGTAGCAGGCACTCTCCCGACCCTACTGCCACAATCCTGGCCATTACGTCAACTTTCAACTGACCACGATCCTGACTTCGACTGCTGGCTGAAAAACAAAGCAAAAAAAAAAAAAAATCCAAACCCAAACTAAAACCCCTTTCCCCTTTATGAAGTGATCCTTTTAATATAAAAAATGGATGAAATAATTTTTAAAAGTTATACGAGGCCTGGGTGGCAAGAAGAAAAAGTAACCATAGATGAACTAGGCGTCGGCGCTGTAAGAACCAGCTCTCCTCTGCTGGGTTTTCTGGGACAAGGGGTGGTGAGAAGGCATGTGGCAAACTTGTTTTCCAATCTGCCTTCCCCTAAATCCTTTCGAGAAACAATGTAGGCCACCCATCTTCTTTGCAGAGTTCTAATTCTTGGAAAGCTCTCGTGGAGCTAGGCTTGTTCCAAATGGACATCTGAGTATCTTCTGCATGAACATGTCATCCGTCCTTGTGCAGTCACAGAGGATTAGATGGCAGTGTAGACGGCAATGGCTCTAGATAGCAATGGCCTGAGCGTGATGGCATGGCAAGCTAGGGTAGAGAGAGGTTTTCTGCAGAGAAAGAACCAAAATAACATTGTATCAAGTTTACTGTGAAATACTGGAATTTTGCTACAATGTTTCATTGCTACACTGGCTACTTTTTCTGGAATTGAACAGGATAAACACTGAGTTTCTATAATAGTATCACACGTGTATTTTAATTAAAAGTGATGGATGTTTTCGGCAATCTTTTTAAACGGTGAACATATTTGTAGATCTGAAATCCTGAGCCTATGTTGTATAGTTTCACCATATTCTAGGTGTTGCTAACATGTTTCACTTGCACGTAGGCCCATCTCTTCTGGCCTGATCTGCATTTTGGCAGAGGTGTACTGCCATATTGAGGTCCTTAGATATATCGTTAAAATCTTCTGCTTGTCAATCTCTCGTGATTGTTCTTGCCTGCTAATGAGAAGGTAATTCGTGTATCAGATTAAGTTTGCCTTTTTCATACTCCATATTCTTAGGACCCCGGCGGTGTAGTCGTTTATGCATTGGGCTTCTAGCAGCAAGGTTGAGGGTTCGAAAGCACAGCCTTTTTGTGGGAGAAAGATGAAGCTTTTGACTCCCATAAAGAGTTAGTAGCCTCGGAAACCCACACGGCAGTTCTACTCTGCTCTGTAAGCCTCACTCTGAGTTGGAATCGACTCAATGGCAGTGAGTCTGGGGACTTTTGAGTATTCTTCGCTGGACTGGTTTGCGGTACAGAAAGGCCCAAGTTGATCTCCGGAGGGCTGAACACATAACATGCGTGGGTGAGTTGAGGACCGGAGGGATGCAGGATTTTGTGTATGTATTAGCTCGTTTTTGAATTTGAGTCCAGCACCTCAGGCGAGCGGTGATGTTGACTAGGAGAATAAGACTCAGAAGAACATGGGCTTAGGATTCAGTACGGGGTCCAACCCAGGTTTTGTCACTCACCAGCTCTGGGAATGTGGGCAAGTTCCTTACGGTTCTCTTCCCTCACATTTCCTCCTCTGTGAGCTAGAGCCAGTGTCAGGTGAGGGTGCTCTGAGATGAGGTGCTGGGAAAGCCCTCGTATGGAACCTGCTCAGGAGAGGCCCTCAGCCAACAGCAGCCCCAGTGTCAGTGTTTTCCATCCTTAGCCTGCCCCAGCGTTACCATGCACATAATTTGTGCATCCAAAGGTGTGCATCCAAATGCAAATTTGCCTCTAAGATTTATTTGAGCAAAGCAAACAGCTTTAGAAATTAGCATAGCTGAGGCTAACATGAGGTGGGCATGCCAAAAAACCTGCCCTGGGGTTTCCTGCTGAGCCAGCCATGTGGAATTCAAGCACACAGCTCCTATTTAACTCTAATTCCACATCAGATCAGGAAATAAATATGCAAAGGGACAGAGGCCAAAAATGGAGCCTTGGAAGTCTTAGACAGAGGGACTCTGAGGAATTAGAGGCCAGAGTAACCAAACACCAGTGGTTTTATGCTGCCTTCCATGACTCTCCAAGGCGCTCATCTGTTAAAAACAAAATGTAGGGGAGGACTTATTTAATTTTTGTGACTGTTCTAAACCCTGCTCTGTCCTTCTCTAGGGTCTGTGTGACAAGACGATAGAGAGTGCTTCTCTCTGTTCAGTCTGGCGGTACAATGGTTACGAGTTTGATTGCAAATCACAAGAAAGCCCGGGCTTTCTACTCCCGTAAAGAGTTACAGATTTGGAAACTCACAGGGGCAGTTATACCCTGTCCTGTAGGTTTGCTATTGACTTGATGACCGTCAGGGCTCTTTTTTGAGAAACCATTAGTCTGTAGGCAAAAGCTTGCAGGAGAGTTAAGTTTGGATTTAGTCGTACTCTTTAAGGCGGATGCTGGCAAACATTCTGTAACGGGCCAGATAGTAGATGTTTTAGGCATTGTGGGCCACATGTGAGCAAATAGGTGTGGCCATTGAAACTTTAGGTATAGAAAAGGCAGCAGACAGGGTTTGGCTTGGGGTCAAGTTTGCTGACCTTGGCTTTAGAGTAAGAGGAGCCAAGGTCTCTTGAAAACACCCACTGTCATCTGGTCCATTCTGACTCACAGCATCCCCGAGAGGGTGTTGGAAACTGTCAATCCTTATGGGCAGATGACCTCCTGTTTCGCTGAAGTGGGCTTGAATCATTGTCCCCGTGGTTAGGAGCGCAGTGTGCACCCCACAGCACACTATGTGACTGTCACTTCTATGAGTCAGGTTGTGGGCTCCGCCAGTGCACGCTGTATCCCAAAGAAGGACATCAGCAAGGGCAGGGACAGAGCGGGCTTTCAGGAGGGGCGAGGACCTCTGCCACCTGGGAGCTGCTCCATGTATGTGTTGAAGAAATAAGTCCTCTCCAAGTTCCCATTGCACATGTGGAAGACCTGCGCGCACGCCTTTCTTGTTCACTGAGAAAACGCTTGTGTCTTGTTGGGTTAGTCCCGCTCTTGATCCCTGACCGTGAAGTGAGGACTCCATTGCTCTTAGTTACTTACATACAAGGGGGCTTCACGTAGTACACCACGTCCACAGCTTAGCCCAAAGCTGCCATCTAGTTCATTTATTCTGCCTTATTTCATTTCTTCCTTTTGCTGAAACTTTTACCAGAGTTGTTCTGTAACAGCTGGTCTAGGCCCGCTTCCGGTCTTCTAGCAGTTGTGGGTTGATCTTGTGTTCCCCAGGGGAAGTAGTGAAGGGCACAGTGGTCAGAAGGCAAAGACCCCTCACTAACCGGCCTGTGAGGCACATAGGGTTGACTGTTTCATGCGACTGGCTGCCTCTTGGAATCAGGACGATGAGGACCATGTGTGAGCTTTAGATTCCTGGAAAGAAACTATGTTGGCGTTCAAATTATTTCTATTGTACTGTAAACTGGCTATGTGAAAATGCTAACATCAGAAGCTTACACTTCTGTTAAGTCCTTTACAGTTTATAACGTTTGTCTGAATTCATTTGATTTCACGTGATCTTTTTGACATCCCTGGAAATTGCATGTTAGCTGGTACATAAAGAATTGAAGCACCAATGCGCCCAGTGGCTTTTTCCAGGTCACACGAATTCTTCGTCCTCTAATCAGAACTAGTCCTAATGTCTGCTGAGCCCTAATTTAATATTCCTTTCTAATGAAATAGAACTTGTTATCCTGTATTTTGCTGTGTTGCGAATCTACATAGCAAAACACATAGCATTCCGATAATTCCCACGTGTCCAGTCCTGTGACCTGGAGAGCATTGCTCACAGGGAGCCACCGTCCTCACCCTCCTCTGCTGAAGTGCTTCTTCCCTGTTGGCATGTGCTTGCTGCCCTCTAAGGTTCCTACCTAATCTTTCACGGAGTTGTCAGTCTGACCTGACCCCCTGTGGAAAGATCTTAAAAGATCACTCCAGACATTTCTGACTAGTTAAGCTAAACGATTATGTGGTTTTAAGAAGACTTCCAGGGATTTTGTTGTTGTTGTTTTAACATTGATAACTCCATGGTTGTTGTTTTTTCTTCTTTTAACTTTAAAATTATGATCTAGGGGAAGGTTTCGAGAGCAGCTACTCAGTTTCCCCATCAACAATTCATGCGCATTTGGTGTCAACTCATCCATTGCAATCCCTTCAATGTCCCTTCCCTTGTTGCATGTCCTCCCTGCTTCCTTTTTCCATTTCTCCTTTCTTCCTCGAGCTCTTAACCCAGGGCAAATGCTGCCTTTTTCTTCTTCTTCAAAGGTTGATCATTCTGGGACAGGGATGAGTCCAGTCCCAGACCTGAAGGGTGAGGACCATAGCCTTGAGGAGCACTCTAGTCTCTATCCAACCGGTATCCACTACCATGGAGTCAGTCCATCCTGAATGACAGTGACCCTTCAATAGCGGATGCGGCAGAGCTTCCCTGTGGGTTTCAGAGGCTGTCAGTCTTGATGGAAGCAGAAAGCCCCATCTTTCTCCTGAGGATTAGTTGGTGGCTTCAAACCGCTGTCGTTGTGGTTAGCAGACCAGTGTGGAGGGCGCTACGCCATCAGAGCTTCATTTGGCCAACACAACTAGTCTTTTTTTATGCTTTTTAGTTTTGTTCCAGACTTTTCTTCTACAGTATCCAGGACCTTCTAGGGTGATCATTCAGAGTGGTTGCTGGTGGGAGCTGGGTCCCTTCTAGTTCCTTTGGGCTCAGGACTGTGGAGGCTGATGTGCGCAGGGTCCATTGGTCCACGTTCCTCACTCTTCTTTCTTCTAGTTAGAGGGAGCCCCGTGGCTGCCCCACCTGAGCCTTGAAGAGCGCCGTTGCTCTGTTTCCCAAGTAGGGTGTAGAACCACTCTTGGAAACTGTGTTATGCCCATAGACCTTGTTCGGGGGATATTTTTGGCTTAAGATATAAAGATGATCTCAGGGCAATCAAACCAAACCAAGCCAAACCAACACACTGCCATAGAGTCAATGCCGACCCAGAGCGACCCTGCAGGACAGGGTTGAACTGGCCCTGTGTCTTCCAAGACTGTAGCTCTTTTCAGGAGTAGAAAGCCCCTTCTTCTCCCCAGGGAGCTGCTGGTGGTTTCAACGCTGATCTTGCACTCTCCGCCCAACATGCAACCAGAGCTCCCCTCGGGGCAATGGTTACAGCCAGTATCCTTTTAATATGCTGTTGTTGCATCCTCACGAGTCCACTCTTACTCAGAGCGCCCCTGTGGGTCAGAGTGGAAGTGTCCCAGGGAGTCCTCAGGCTGTCCTCTCCACAGGCGTGGATCGACAGGCCTTTTTCCCGCAGGAGCAGCTGCTGGTGGGTTCGAACGACCAATCTCTGGGTTCGCAGCTGAGCGCCTTTCCATGTACCTCTGGAACGATTTCATTCTAATAGAACGCTGTCTATTCCACATGTCCCCACAAAACTTGCCTGGGCTGTATCAGAATCTTTATTATTAGAACCAGTGCCTATTAATATACTACTAATCAGATTCCTCAGTGACAGGGGATACAACTGATTTCTACAAAAGGATTATTTAAAAAATTCCACATCCTATGGGAGGTTTGACTAGCTCTTCCTTAAATCTTGGCGTCTGTGTTTGTGTGCCTCTAGGTGACCTGGCAGGGGTGAAACCTCAGCTTGGCTGTAAGGGTTTGCCCTCAGAGATACAGAGGGCTCCTTTGGGTCAGGGACTAGTTACCAAGAATGTGTTCATGTGCTCAGACGGGCCTGCTACTGGCCCCCATCCATGTCTTGGCAGTCCGTGGGCCCAGTGGAACACTCATGGTGGGGACATGGTGATTTCACATGCGCTTGGATTTCCACTCTTCTGTTGCACAGCTGCGTGTAAGAGTGTGGGTGTAGTTTACTGCTGAGCCTGGGGAATTGCTCTCCCGGCCCTGCCCCTGCTCCGATCCAGAGAAAGAGAACTCCCTGTGCTTTAATGACCACCCCTAATTATTGGCCCCACTTTGGCCTCAAATGTTTGATTCCATCTTTGGAGGTTAAGCCGCCCTCCCTTACTCAGAGACAGAATCTGGCCCTGGGTGTAGGTTTTGTGATATCACAATCGTTACTATGGTAATAGACTTGGTATAAACACAGGATAATAGCCTTGCTTTTGCTTTTATTTTATTATTTTTTGAATCCCCAAGCACTGAAAGGATTCACCATGTTCCTTAAATAGGAATCCCAGACCTTTCTGCAGGCACTGGGAGCAAGCATGAGAGAAACCCCAAAGATCTGTTGAATGATGATATTTGGAATTAATGCAAAGTATTGACCAACTCTTTCTTTGAATGAAAACATGCTGTTATCCCTTTAGTTTTTGGATGAATGTGATAATCAATTTCTTGACTAGACTGTAGTCTGAATGGGCAGATAGCATATTGGCAAGAGTTTCGAGAGATAACTTGGGTTAATTATATTGCTCTAGTACTTCTCCCATTGGAGATTTTCACATGACTCAGTCCTTTGGGAATTCATTCTGAGAAGGCTGTGGAGTGAAAGACTGGCAGAGGATTTCAAGAGCTGTAATAGTAAGTCTCCATTCAAAGGGTTATCCATGTCCGCATTCTCCAAGTCTGGTTATTGAAGCAAAGCAGTCAACTTCGATTTTTTTCTGATCGTGGCATATTCATTTCAGCATTTTTTTGCATGTACAACTCAGCGGCCTCCATAATGCTCCTCATGTTGTCCAGCCACCAGCACTATTTCCAGATTTCCCTAGCATCCTTGAGAGTCAGTGCCCCCCAAGCACCTTCCTCCTGACCCTTACTCAAACGAACTCACTGCCATCGAGCTGATGCCAGCTCACAGTGACCCTATAGAACAGGGTGGAACTGTCCCTGTGAGTTTCTGAGAGCCTGTGACCCTAGGGGAGTAGAAAGCCTCGTCTTTCTGCTGAGGAGCTGCTGCTGGTTTCGAACTGCCTGCCTTTCTGATCGTAACCCAGTACAAAACCCCTATGTCACCGGGGCTCCTCCTGACCCTTGGTAACTACTAATAAAAGCTGGTCTCTCTTAACTGGACAGTTCTAGTTTGGTCATGAAAGTGGACTCCTATGCGATGCTATACGCAGCATAATGTTCTCAGGGTTCATCCACGTGGTGGCAGGTAGCCAGACACCATTCCTCTTTATAGCCAGGTAATGTTCCATTGCTCTCGGATGAGCCTCAGCTTGTTCTAAATGAATTTTAAACACATATCTGTTGTAAGTAAAGACCCCATGATTTCTCCTGGGTGCTTCCCAAGAGCAGTAGTACATCCTACTGTTGACCTGACCTTAGCTCTGCGCAGTGGCCAGGCCTTCTTGGGTCTCCTCATCTTGATCTTTGGTCCAAGAAAACAGGCTAGATGGTGGTCCATCTGTGCAGGCATTTTTTTTTTCGTATGTGGCGGCTGCGTGAGAGAGAGAGAAAAGACCTGATGATGTGTTCCTATAAATATTACCACCGAGGAACCACGATGGGGTGCTTAGACTTTGCCACGTGGGTTATTCTGAGTTGCAAACAGATTCAGTAGTACCTGACAGCAAGGGAAATGTCTCAGTCATAGTCCGTGACAATGTTTTGCTTCCCAAGAATTTTTGAAAAAATCGTATAAAACTGTTCATGTGTTTGTTTTTTGTTGTTGTTGTTCATGAGGAAAAGATGAAATACGGCAACTTCTAGTGAAACTTGCACTGAGACGTGTTATAGAAAATACCGTGCAGTTAGTAAATGTTTACATCCAAGTTTTAGGTCCAAGTCTTGGACAGGTTTTCACAGGGGCTTCAAAATTGCTTGCTTTGAGTCCAGAATCCCGCGAGCTCGCGGCACACCCTAAAGGAAGGAAGCACAGGTACGAGAGGAGGGGCTGTACTCCCTTGCTGCATGCACCCATCAGTTTGGACCCAAATGTCTCTTACCTCCGATGGCAAGTGACCTTTAGATGATGCGATGCCCACCCGGGCTCGTGTGTGAGGTGAGAGGTAGGCATGGCCCCATGGCGCACACACGTTTGTGTGCAAGGAGATGAGAGCAGTCTCCGAAGACCACCAGCTGGGCGCCTTGTGTGCAGAAACGCCTTGCCTTCCTTTGAAAGCAGTGACCATTTCTTGTCCTCCAGGATGCTTGGCTTTCAGGGAGCTTTCCAAATCCATGTTCAGTCATAGTCATGGAAATCTGATATGTTTTTTCAGGCAAATATTGAAACTCTTAAGGGGTTATAAGAGCTGGGCTCTAAGGAATCACTAGGTTAACTGAGAATATGGAAACATTCACGTGATCGACTAAGCCCTATGTATATAGCTGAGTAACCCACAGTTAATAAGCATGTTACTTTTTGGCTCTTATAGTTCTTGCTTGGTGCTGTCCTTTGCAGGGAAGTGGGAATCAGAATGTGGTTTGCATTATGATCATTATTTATTTTATCTGTTATTCAATATTCTTGGGGCTTGCATATAAAGGATGTATTCCAAATAGCCATTGAAAAAACAGGGTTTAATCAAAACTGCTTTGCCGTTTATTTACTTGTCCAACTTTTAAAATATGATTATTAAATAAAATTACCTAGAGTTAATGGGATTTGGATGACTGATTGTTTATGCACCAAATACGTTTCTTGAAAAAGAAGAAGTCCATCAACCCCTCAGTTTTCCAGATCCCTTGGGAAAAGTACAGAAGGAATGAGGCGGAAGGGAAGGCAGTGAAGCAGTAAATCCCAGTGACAGTCTGTGTTCATCAGAGCACACGTGATGGGTCAGCCACAGCGTTAATGGATGATCTCGTTCAAGGTTTACAACCTCTCTATGTGGATGCCATCCCTCACCTGGATTTACAGGCGAGGAAACGGAGCTTCCAAACAATTAAGCAACTTGTTGGAGGCCACATAGGCAATTGGTGGCAGGGCTGGTATTGGAACCTAGTCCTTAGTGTCTCCATGAGTAGCTCTGGCGGCAGTTCTACCCTGTCCGTGATGGCAGTGAGTTATTTATTAATTGTCATTATATGTTCATAACTCATCTTCCTAACCACCGGACTATACAAAACCCTTAAGTGAGCCTTGCACTCAGTTTTCTTAGTGTTTCCTACATTGTGCTGGATAATAAAATGATCACCATCATCCCTTGACCATCAAGAATCAATAGTCTAACCCACACAGTTCTAGCTTGAATTTGGAATCTAGAGGAGCTCGTTAACTGCACCTGGAGGGTGCATGATGGGAACAAAAGGGCAGTTATGCGGGCTAACAGAAAGTCTACAGACAAATAGCTAAGAATGGATATATTTGAAGCAGCGGTACCTGAGGCATATTATGGGCAAGAAGATAATCTGTTGAAACACAAAGTGGTTGAAAATGACCCAAATGAAGCCGCAAAAGGTTAGCAATCATGCTAGGGTCCTATTCTCCCTCCCAGTTTCTTTCTTGAAAACCTTAAATTGTGGCTTGTGTGAAGGTCTACAGAGCAAGCGGTTCCCCTACGGCAATCCCTACAAACTGTGTTTCATTGCAGGGCTCTCCCATTTTCCACACACAGTGGGAATTTGTGACTAGCTGAAGACAGATTTCAGAACGCTCCAGCTTTCGCATAGCAAAGAGACTGTGTAACTTGGAGGGCAACGTGAGGAGGTAGAAAGATTATGAGACCAAGAACTAGCAGGCCTGGATTGTAACGCCAGCTCCGTCAGTCATGGGCCGGGCACTCTGAACAAGTCAGGGACTTGAAAGAATGGATTTAAAAAACGAAGATGAGCAGTTCTAGGAAGCGTGAGGAAACAGGAAGACTCTCTTAGTCAGATGCTATGATACCGAATCCTTTAAAACATTACTGAGGTTTGGGCGTAAGTTTACATAGCAAGTTAGATTTTCATGTGACCAATTTCCCCGAAATGTCCAGTGATGCTGGTTAAATTGATCACAGTGTGTCAACATTCTTTTTAATTGTGTTCTGTCTGAGCCCGGTTCCTGTATTCTAGTGTGCTTGACCTGTTGCCACCTCATCTTTGCTCTGGAGCAATTGTTGACCTTTGGACTCCTACGGATGGTTTTTCAGTCAGGCACTGTTGTTACGGGCACTGTGTTTGTGTCCAGCTATGCTGTTTCACTAGAGAGTCTCTCGCACTGATCATCTTAAAAAGTCCTGTCTCTACTATTCAAGTTTTTCTGACTTAAAAAAAAAATGAATTCGAGTTCTGCTCCTCCTCTTTCTCCCGTTCTGTCTAGGACTCTCCATTAGGAGCCTGGTCAGAAAGGTCAGGGGGCGGTGGCTGGGCACCATCTGTTTCTTCGGGTCTCAGGGCAGATGACGTCAGGACTGGTATAGACTTGTTTCTTCTCTGGGCTTTGGGTTACTGCCTTGCTGTTTTGCTCCCAGTGAGCCGAGATCATTGTCCCTTACATGACTGCTCATGCTGCTTTAATATCCCAGACACCGCTCCCTTCATAGGGGGCAAAGCATTTTTGTGAACGATGTTATGCCGATTGACTGAGTTGTCCCATGAGATTGTGGTATCAAGCTTGGAAGGTGTTTCTTTATGTCTGTGGAGTATTTCTATTCATATCTACAATAAATATATGTACTTTCACTCACATATTTGTATTTTCACCTTCTAATAGATGCTTCTAGGGCACTCTGGTGACTCATAGAGTGTAGTGGGACAGCTTACCTGTGAGCCACAAGGTTTGAGAAACCACCAGCTGCTCCTTGGGAGAAAGACGGGGCCTTCTACTCCCATAAACTGTTACAGTCTCAGTCCTACCCTGCCCTACAAGGTTGCGATGAGTCAGTATTGACTCAATGGCAGTGAGGTTTTTTTTAACAGTTCTATCTGTTCTCACCTGTGTACACACCTACCCATATATATGCTTACACCCACCTGTAATCAAACGGCATGGGGCAGTGTCAGACCTCCACAAGTCAGGAGGACGAGAATCAAACTCTACATCAACCCAAGAACTGTTCTGAAGAGGCAGGATTCAGGCACACCTTCATCTTCTTTCCTCCTTTGCCAATATTGACACCAAGCGTCACTCCCACTTTACTTTTTGGCTGGATTCAGGAATTCATGGCAATGACCACGCAGAACTCACAGACCATACACACAATCGTGGAGTGTAGTAGGGAAGGAAGCAGGCTGCAATCCAGGACCAGAAATGCACAGGACAGTTCTTCCAGTCAGAACAGCCTTTTTTTCTCAGCTGTGCCCACAGGCCTGGCCCTTGACTCTTGGCTTCTCGGCTGCCCCAAACTGACCAATCCCTATGTTAGAGTTTTAAACTTTTAAAATCGCAAACAGCTTGCTTAACAACCACTCACAACTGAATCCTATAATCCTGTAAGTGTCTTCCTCCACTTTCCCGATCCAGACCCATCGGGAAAACAAGTCCTTTGGTAGGTGTTGCAGAGATTGTAGCCCGATGAGCCATGTTAAGTCAGCATCGCACCGTCTGACGCGCTCAAACGCTCACTGTGCTCTGGTCTTGCTGTACTCGGTCTGTCCACATTTGGTGCCACTTTCCCCATCAACAAAACAAACAACAACAGAAAAACAAGTCTCCTTGAGCTAAAATATGCCTCCGCACCCCCTGTTTCTGTTAACCCTCAATGGTCTCTATGCAGCTGCTCTTGTCTTCTTAAGAAAGAGGGATTACACAGTATTTGTTCCTCATATGTTTGACTTATTCCACCTAACATTATGCTCACCGGGCCCAGCCACATTCTGATACGCTTCAAGAAATCACCATTGTTCTTTATGATCGCATAGGGCTACATTGTATGCGTTTGCCACAGTTTGCTTACCAATTTATTTGTTGATGGACACTTTGTTTCAATTTATTTGTTAGTTAATAAACCAGCATTGAACGCATGTGTGTGTATGTCATTATTTTTAGGTCACTAGGGTTTGCACCAGGATATCCAGTATAAACACTGTACTGCTAAGCATAAGGTCAGCAGTTCAAAGTGGCCATCTGCCCAGTGGGAGAAAGACAAGACTTTCCACTCCCGTCGAGATTTATAGCCTCACCAACCCTGTGAGTCAGGATTGACTCAATGGCAGAGTGACTTTAGGGTATAGACAGAGGATTACATTGCTGGATCATTCCATTTATAGGTTTTGGATAAAGCACCTGTTTTCATCTGTGGTTGTACCATTGTACAGCAATGGAGAAGGGCTCTAATCTCACCATGCCCTTTCCAACATTTGTTGTTATTTTCATGTATTTAAAAAGCCGGTGCCATTTTAACCAATTAGTATCTCATTGTGATTTTGATTTGCCCCTCTGTAATCATGAGCATCTTTTCATGTTTGCTGACTGCTTCGATATCTTTGTCCATTTTGTGATTGGATTATTTATCTTTCTGTTGTTGAGTTGTTGCAGTTGAATTTTTATGGTCTAGAAATTATGCTCTGCTCAGATAAATTGTTTCTGAAAAGTCTTTTTTTCCTTGCTCTATTTACTCTTAGAGTAACATATTTTTATGAGCATATGTATTTAATTTTTATGACATTTCATTGATCTACTTTTAAAAATGTCTTACTGGCATATAATTCACTAGTTCAGTTACACCAGGAGAGTCATCACCACAGTCAGTTTTAGAACATTTTCTTCATTCTTGCCCTCATCATCATCGGTTCCCCATTTCCCTCCAACCTGCCCTGCCACGCCCCAAGGAACCAGTAATCCCATTCCTGTCTCTGTAGATTTACCTATTCTGGATTTCATATGCAGAAAACCATTTTTAAAAAAATGCAAAAAGCTAACAACAATAACAAAACATATAATTGAAGGATGTGAATACCTTTGTTATCGGACAGAGAGCATTAGAAAGTCTATTTTGGCAGACTCAGATTAAAATGTAATATCTTATCCTTTCATCTCCTTTTTGACCCATTTTAAAGCTGTTTCTGTTTTTAAAAAAGTGAAAGGGAAATGCATGTGGATTAAGACTCTGGTGAATTCCCTCTGAGCATGGACCCGGCATGTGAGGAGCCTTCCTGCCACGCAGAATGCATCAGAGAGTGGACTGCTGCACATGCAATTAGGTTAAACTTTAGCACCTTAATCATTCGATCTCCCTTATGATCCACTTAAAATTTGTTCTGGTTTTCAAAAACATTTTCTACTTAATTTTAGATTGAGGTTTTTATCTGTTTTGCTTCATCATCAATCAATTTTGTCTTCTTCTGTTTATATACTTTATTTTTTTAATAATTATTTTATTAGAGGCTTAAACAACCCTTATCACAATCCATACATACATCAATTGTGTAAAGCACATCTGTATATTCATTGCCCTCATCATTTTCAAAACATTTGTTCTCCACCCAAGCCCCTGTCATCAGCTCCTCATTTTCCCCCTCCCTCCCCGCTCCCCCCTCCCTCATGAACCCTTGATAATTTATAAATTATTATTTTGTTATATCTTGCCCTGTCCAATGTCTCCCTTCACCCACTTTTCTGTTGTCCATCCCCCAGGGAGGAGGTCACATGTAGATCATTGTAATCGGTTCCCATTTCCAACACACCCTCCCTCTACCCTCCCAGTATTGCCACTCACACCACTGGTCCTGAAGGGATCATCCGCCCTGGATTCCCTGTGTTTCCAGTTCCTATCTGTACCAGTGTACATCCTCTGGTCTAGCCAGACTTACAAGGTAGAATTGGGATCATGATAATGGGTGGGTGGGCTGGGGGAGGAAGCATTTAGGAACTAGATTGTATTTTTCATCGTTGCTACATCACACCCTGACTGGCTCATCTCCTCCCTGAGATCCTTCGTTAAGGGGATGTCCAATGGCCTACAAATGGGCTTTGGGTCTCCACTCCACACTCCCCCCTTCATTCACTATGGAAAGATTTTTTGTTCTGATGATGTCTGATACCTGATCCCCTCGACACCTCATGGTCACACAGGCAGGTGTGCTTCTTCCATGTGGGCTTTGTTGTTTCTGAGCTAGATGGCCGCTTGTTTACCTTCAAGTCTTTAAGACCCCAGACTGTATCTTTTGGTAGTCGGGCACCATCAGCTTTCTTTGCCACATTTGCTTATGCACCCATTTGTCTTCAGCGATTCTATTAGGGAGGTGAGGACACAATTATATGATTTTTTGTTCTTTGATGCCTGATAACTGATCCCTTCAGCACCTTGTGATCACACAGACTGGTGTAATTCTTCCATATGGGCTTTGTTTCTTCTGAGCTAGATGGCCACTTTTTTTTACCTTCAAGCTTTTAACACCCCAGATGCTATATCTTTTGATAGCCGGGCATCATCAGCTTTCTTCACCACATTTTCTTATTCACCCACTTTGTCGTCAACGGCTGTGTTGGGAAGGTGAGTATCCTAGAATGCCAATTTAATAGAAGAAAGTATTCTTGCATTGAGGGAATACTTGCGTGGAGGCCCAATGTCCCTTTGTTACCTTAATACTAAACCTATAAATATATGCACATAGATCTATTTCCCTATCCTCCTATATAAATATATTTGCATATGTACATGTCTTTATCTAGAACTTTATAAATGCCCTTTGCCTCCAGCTCTTTACTCTATTTCCCTTGACTTTCCTCCTGTCCCACTTTCATGCTCAGTCCCCACCAGAGTTTCAGCAATTCCTCTTGTTTACATTACTCTTGATCATGCCCTACCAGGCCTCCCACACCCTGCTCATCACCGATTTGGATCACTTGTTGTTCCCTTGTCCCTGGGTTTGTTAACACAACTACCTTTCCCCCTACCTCCCCCTCTCCCATGTCTCCCCCTGGAACTGTTGGTCCCATTGTTTTCTCCTCCAGATTGTTCACCCAGCCTATCTTATTTAGACAGACCTGCGGAGATAATAACATGCACAAAAACAAGACAGAGCAAAACCAAGCAACAATATACAACAAAACAACAAACCAATGACAAAAACAACAACAAAAGAAAACACAACAAGAAAGGAAAACTTGTAGTTAGTTCAAGGATTGTTTGTTGGTCTTTAGGAGTGTTTTCCAGTCTAGTCTGTTGGGGTACCATGCCCTGGCCCCAAAGTCTACCTTCAACATTCTCTGAGGACCTCGCCGCTCCATTCTCTTGCTGTTCTATTGCACCCCCTTAGTGTTTTGCCTCGGTGTTGCGGGATCAGATCGGGTGCAATTCCCACACTGTGTCTCCAGTGTTGTCTTCTGTAGGGCTATGGGTCTGTGAGGGCCGTCATGTCTCATAGTGGGGCTGGCCAAGTGGTCTTCTCTGTGGACTGGCTGCTCTAATTGGGAACATCGTCCTTAAGGCCTGGTGGGCCAGGATGTGCTCCACTCTCTCCTCCTCCCCCTTGATCTGCTCCCGTGTGCTCCAATCAGATATGTCATCTCCCGGAGCTGCAGATTCAATGCCATCCTTTGAAATAAATTCTTCTGGAGGGAGTACACTTTGTTTTTGCTATCCTATTTTAGAGCCTGAATTTTTCTCCTTGTGTTTCCTCCAATTTTTTTTTTAATGCTTTTTGGTTTAACACTGAGGTCTTGAATTCACTTTGAGTTAGTTTTTGTGTATGGCATGAAGCGTAGACCCTGTTTTACTTTTCTTCATGCGGATCTCCAGTCTTCCTCCATCTCTTCCAAAAGGGGAGGGAGAAACACTTGTGAACTGTTTGTGAACAGGGTGATCCTGATGTCTAAATCAGACAGGGAGATCACAAAGACAAGAGGAGAGGAGAGGAATTTCCCAGACCAGTAGGAACATAGATGGAAACATTTTCAACTAAATTCTAGCCAACAGGTTCCAGCAACCTATAGGAAAACTCATATATCATAATCCAGTGGGATCCAGACCACAATGACAAAGTAGCCAACATTAGAATTCAATCGGGGTAAGCTGTCATATAAATACAGCGTACTACCATATCACTTAATGCATAAAAGGAAACACCCTTTCCTGATTATGACTTAGCCAAATAGGAATAGAAGGGAGATACCTTAACACAGGAGTCTAGCTGTGGTGGTTATGCCCCGGGCTGCAATCTGCATGGTCCCTCGTTTGAAACCTCCACCAGAGAGAAATGGGCTTAGTTCTATTCGCGAGGCAGTTAGTCTCAGACACCCACAGGGGGCTGGCCATGTCTCCGCAATGACCTGAGGGCAGTGTTTGGAGTTTGGGATTTAACACAATAAAGGCACGTATTTCTACCCTGATCTTTACTTCCTTCTTCTGACACCTGGGGAGCTTTGGCTCCTTTTGCTCTTGTCTATTTGTTCAAGTTGTCAGCTTACATTAGTAATTTTGGATCTTCTTTTTTAATATAGGCATTTATTGCTATGACTTTCCCTCTGACTACTGCTTTTGCTGTGTACCAAGATATTTGGACATGCTGTGCTTTAATTTGTGTTTTCTTCTGTTTTGTCGTTAGGTGCTCTTGACCCACAGAGACCCCATGTAGAGCAGAGTGAAACACCACCCGCCCTTGTGCCTCCCTTACAAGTGTTCTTATGTGTGATTCTAGGAATTAAAAATTTACTTCTGACTTCTTCTATGACCCAGTCATTTGATAGCAGGGTACCATTTTGTTTCTACATATGTATTTATTTGGGGTTCTAGCTTTATACCATTATGGTCAGAGAAAATGCTGTGGGTGATTTTAGTCTTTTCAGAACGCATTGAAACTTGTCTTATGTCCTAGCAGGTTTATTCTTGAAAACAGTCCCTGTGCCCTGGGAAGAAAGGATGTTGCTCTAATGTTACATATGTCTGCCAGGTCCACTTGACTTATGACTGTTTAAATTCTCAATGTCTTTAGTGATTTTCTTTTTAGATGTTCTGTTTATAATTGAAATGGTGTGTCGAAGAGCCTTACTATTATTGTAAGGCTGTGTCTCTCATTTATTGTTGGTCAGGGTTTGTATTGCTCCTGTTGGTGCAATGCCATTAGCTGCATATATGAAGGGGCTTCAAAAAGTTTGTTGAAAATGGAATTAAAAGACAATGGAGTAACTGTATTAGTGGCCCCTTGGAGGGTAAAGCAGGGGGGGTTGGGGGGAAATGGGGAACTAACAGAGATGAGTACAAAAGTGAGGAAAATACTCTAGAATTGATGGTGGTGGTGATTGTACAACTCTTCTTGATGTGACTAGACCATTGAATCATGTAAATGTGAATTATATGCCTTAAAACTGTCAGAAAGAAGAAAATATTAAGTTCTAAGCAAAAAATAAAGTTAGTTATGTCATGATATAATGGGTTTACTATTATTCTATGTAAACAAATTTAATAAATACCCTTAGAATTTCTGGGGGAAAAAAGGAATTTTCCCACAAACCTTTTTAAACCCCTTTATATATTTATAATAGTTATATCATCTCATTGACCTTTTTACTATGTGAAGATACTATGTGACCTTTTTTCTGTGATAGTCTTGTAAAACATTTTAATTTTAAGTTTGTTTTATCCAATATCAGTCTGGCCACCCTTGTTCTTACTCTTTTTTGTTTATTGATTATATGGGGTATTTTTGCATTCTTTTATTTTCAGTTTTTTTTCGGTATCCTTATGTCCAAGGTATGTTTCTTGTAGATAAAAATACAAAAACCCAAATCTAGCTTTTTCGTTTTGAAAGTCATTCTGCTAATCTCTTCCATTTTCAATGGGTATTTAGACCATTTATATTTAAATTATTGCTAAACACAAACTGTGTCTACTTCATTCATTTTGCTCTTTGTTCTTTGCTTTTTTAAAATATATATTGTTTTTCATATTGTTCTGTTTTAGTTTTGTATTTGGCTGCTTTCTTATGATGTCTTTTTGCTTTCATCTTTTCTTCTTGGCAATTTGTTAGAGGTTACCACACAATTGCATGACACAACTTACAATTGCAACAATGTTTAATATCTTACACGACTTACAATTGCAACATTGTTTAATATATTAGCAACATTTGACACCCAACTTTAACATAATAAGTCATTCCCTAGTATTCTGCTTTCTCCCCTATTTTTAAGCTCAGGTGTCATAGTGTTTATGAGTTGGGCTGATAGCCATAAGGTCAGCAGTTCAAAACTATGACCTGCTCTTCAGGAGAAAGACAAAACTTTCTTTACTCCAATAAAGAATGACAGTCGTGGAAACTCAAAGGGTCAGTTCTACCCTGTCCTACAAGGTCCCTATGAATTGGCATTGAGTTTTAGCTACACTAACATCAATACATAGCCTATACGCCATAAGTTAACTTTATGCTTAGTTCTTACAAACTTGACATAATAGTGTTTACAGGACTTAATGATTGAGTTTATCCCTTGAGAATGTCATATATGTGGTCCTTAGGTTTGACTTTGTTGTAATTTATGGAGATCTCTATCACTTGCTTATTTGTTTCCCCCATAGATAGACTCAGTGGTTTATCCAATCAGTTTACCTTTCCATTGGAGTACTCCATGAGTAATATGTGCAAAGCCATTCTGGTAGTGAGTGGCAAATTCCCAGAGCTTCTGTTTGTTTAGGGATGTCTTATTTTTCAGTTCGTATTAGTTTTCACATATCATATAGTTTAATCATTCGGTCACATTAAGGAGAGTTGTGTAATCATTGTCACAATCACTTTCAGAACATTTTCTTCTCATACTCATTGTTGCTCGCTCTGATTTTCCCACAGGCTCCCCTGCCATGCCCTTATCCCACTACTGTCCGTGTACATGGACCTATCCTGGATTTCACATATGGATAATCATACAAAACACACACAGAAAGCCGGCAAGAAAACAAAACCCTCAACAACAATGACTAGACAGAACAGAAAAATCTCAATAGAAAAGAAAGCAGAAAATATTAAAAGCTGAAATCACTTATACATGGGTCAAAGAGGAAATCAAATGATAAGGAACTGCATTTTATGCTAACTACCTCTGCCACAATCAACTTCATAATGCCCCTGCCTGGTAGCAAGGCTGTTTACATCCCTAGACTGTGGTCAGAGGGGATTCTCACACTCAGAAATCTCACTGCCATCGCATTGGGGCAAGTGTCCTGTGATAGACCGTAAATGTTTACAGGAGCAGAAAGCCTGGTCTTTCTCCCACAGAGTGGCTGGTGGTTTCGAACAGGCACCTATGCAGTTTGCAGCCCCTACAAGACGCATCACCACTACTCCACCAGCGCTCTCTCTGAGGTGATGCAGCAGACGCTTCGTCCACGTGCAGACCCCTGCCTTCTTCAAGCTCTGATACCACCCCCTCCTTCAGATTTGGATTTTATTTCAGCTAAATTTTGAACGATGACTTTTTTCGGTAAAGAATTTTTAGTTGGTAGTTGTTTTCATTCAGTATTTTATATGTGTTGTTCCATTGTCTTCTGGCCCCTAGAGTTTCTGGGGGAGAAACCATGCATTGATTCTTATGAAAGACACTTGGTATGGTACGTTACGTCATCCTCTTTTTTTCTTTGCAAATCCTCTCCCTTACCATTGGTTTTCAGTAGTTTTATTAGGATATGGCACAGAATTGGTGTTTGTGTGGATCTTCTCTTGGGGTTTGTGACTTGGAAGGGTGCTTCTCTGTTCAGGTCTAGGGAATTCTCTTGGATTCTCTCTTGGAAGATTGTTTCTGTGTCTTTACTGTTGCAATGATACTCTGCGATCCCAGTAATGCTAATGTTAGACATCTTAATAGATTCCCATATTGACTTTTGGGTTGGTTTGTAAACTATTCTTTTCGCTCAAGACTTGATATATTGTTATTTTGTCTTTGCGTTCATTTATTCTGTCCTCTGCTTGAGTGTATTGTGCAGTCTTTCTCCTGTCTTTTCTCATTCAATTGCTTTGTTCTTCAGTTCCAGCATTCTTGTGTGTGTGTGTGTGTGTGTGTGCTTTTGTGTGTGCGTGTGTGTGTGTGTGCGTGCGTGTGCGTGTGTGTGAGTGTGTGCGTGTGTGTGCGTGTGTGAGTGTGTGTGCGTGTGTGTGTGAGTGTGTGCGTGTGTGTGCAATTCAATGGCTTTTGGTATATTTATGTTTGTGCATGCATCATCACAATGAAGTTTAGAATGCTTTTATTACTTAAAATGTAAACAACTTCCCTGGTTGTTACCTCTTAATCCCTTCACTACCCCCAGGCCTAGAGAATCAATAATTACTTATCCAACCTACCTATTTCTGAAGGGATTTTTCTATTCTGGATTTTTCTTATGAGTGGAAACATACAGTTTGTCATCTTTCTTGTCTAACACAGTGCTTTTCATCAGCATAATGCTTCCTAGGCTGGTCCATATTGTAGCATGTATTAGTACCTCGTTCCTTTTTATGCCCCCAGGAATATCCTACCCTATGGGTGTACAATATTCTTGATTATCCATCAGTTGCTGAAATTTTGGATTGTTTCTACTTTAAAAACACTGGTAGGGTTAGTACTGAACATTTTTCAGACAATAGAAATATTTATGAACCGTTTTTAGTACCAGCACTTGTTCTTGTTCTTGATGTCTCCTGTTTCCATTCCTTCATCTTTTACAGTCCTCTGAACTTTCCATTTGGGTAAATGTTGCTCTTTTGATCTTAAGTGATTGATTATTTTAATGCTGAGGGGAGTTCAGTTTCAGACCTGAAGGGTAAGGGCAGCAATCGTTTTAGGGGTCCCCCAGTCTCCATTTGACCAGTAAGTCTGTTCCACATTTTTCTCCCTCTCTGTCCAGGATTTCTTACTGTGATCCCTTCCGGAGTCAGCAGTAATGATAACTGGGCACTTTCATTCTTCTGGTGTCAGGGTCTCGGGAGCTGAGGTTTGCGTGGCCAGTTAATCCACTGGACTAATTGTTTTCAGATGTCTTTGATTTTCACCCCTGTTTTTTCCTCTGGATAGAGAAAGCTCAGTAGTTTCACCTTAGATCTCATGAGCTTTATGAGGCCCTATCACGACTCCAGCCATGAGGACATTTTGTGTTCTTGATGTGGTTTGCTTTCTGTTCATCTTTCTGCTCTTGTGATTTTGCTCAGTTCACTATATTTTGTTGAATTTTGGTCATTTTTCTATCTATTTAAAAAAATCATCGTATTGGGGGCTTGTGCAATGCTTATCATAATCCATACATCCATTCATTGTGTCAAGCACATTTGTGTATTTGTTGCCATCATCATTCTCAAAACATTTGCTTTCTACCTGAGCCAAGGGCTAACTATGTTTTAAACTTTACATTTCGTAATCTCATTTCGGATTGGCTGCCATAGTGGCAGGTGGCCATGTGCCCGGTTTCAGAGGAAAGGCTGAGGCCAGCGCCCATCTTCTGCTCCCTGGGAGTTGCTGCCGTAGTCCGTAGGGTCTTTGTAGGTCAGGATCAACCCAGGGACAATGGATGTATTTTCTTCTTCTGAGCACCACTAGAGGGCACTCTTATCTTTGTCGTTATTGTTTTCTACCTGGGGTGATCCAGGGGTTCCAGATGCTTGACCTCTGGAATTTAATAATGCTCATGCATGGAGGTAGGGGGTGGAGGGTTATCTGCTTACAGATGGTGACATAACTGTAGGGCTAGACGCTCATGTGGCAAAGGCGGCTTTCTATGTCTTTCCCTCTGCCTTCCGTGGTGTCCTGCTGTGGGCAGGGAGCAAGCATCACCTATTAGTGTGGCGTGCCCCTCACACTGCCACCCTTGCTGTTCTTCCCTGACCGCGCGCTCGTCCGTCTCAGTCTCAGGGAGCTTCAACAGCCCTCTCTTGTTGTGCTGCAGTCTCGCGTCACGCTCTTCCAATGGCAGGGCCATGGACTCCCATAACCACTTTGTGCCAACTTTGAAACAAAACCAAAAACAAACAGAAAATCAAGCCACAGCTTTCTTAGATTCATTCCTTTGAGTCTTCTCTGTTTGGAACGTCTCCCAGCCTCATCTCAAAATGAGTGCAATGCACTGTTAGCGGGTAGGTTTCCCAGCCTTTGTACGATCCCACTCTTCCTCACCCCCCACCGGCCTCACTTTGACTCTCCAACTCTCTGCTTCCATCTGGAGTTGAGAGCTCAGAATCGGTGCTGCTTTTTAGTTCAGGCTGAATTTGTTGCTGGGAGAGAAAATGGAAGCATCCTCTCACGTCACCATCTCGCTCTGCCCACATTCTTTTTCATCTTGCATATAAATCGTGATCATTAGAAGGAAATTCCCAGAATTCCTGAAAAGGAGCAGTCACATTGCAAATTTAACTGAACAAAATAGACACAAGAAGAAATAGAAACCCCGAGTAGTCCTATATCTAGTAACAAAGTTAAATTCATAGCTAAAACCTTTCTACAAAGAACATTCCGGACCCAGATGTCTTTGATGGTGAATTCTACCAAATACTTAAAGAAAAATAAAAATAAAAAACAAATACTTAAAGAAAAAAATTTTCTAGAGAACAGAAGAAGAAACACTTTCAAACCATTTTATGATCTTTACATAACCTTGATTCCATCATGTGATAGGGGCATTTTAAGTAAGGAAAGAGATATTTCTATTTAATGTAGTTGTTTTATATTAAAATAAAAATGTAAAGTTTCTGAGCAAAATCTTAGCATACATAGGTTAGTGATACATACAAAAGCAAATTACATCCCAGCTAATTTAGATTGGTTCTAAGAATGGGAGATTGGCTTAAAATGTAAAAAGCAGTTAATATATCTTATCGCATTAATCGATTAAAAAAATAACTCATGCCATCATATCAATAGTTGTGGGAAAATAATTTGATTAAATTGCTCACAGTTAGTGCTAAAAGCTCTCGGCAAGCTAGGACTCGACCGGAACCTCCCGAATCTGACACATGATGCCCACACAGCTACAACATCACAGCCAACACCACCTTCAGTGGCAAAACACTGACACGCTCTTCATCGTGCCATCCAGCTTGAGACAAAGACGACCACTCTTGCTGGTTTTATTCAGTTGTATGCTGGTGGTTATAGAAAAGTTAATACATCAAGATTTGAAACGACAGGAATGAAACAAAACAAACAAAAAAGAAATGACAGGAATGTCATTTTATATAGACCTGTCAATCCTACTGATAAAATCTTATTGTTAAAGGGTGAATTTAACAAGATCTCTTATTACCCCAAATCAACCATGTCTTTGAATAACAAAAATTAGGGAACAAAATTTAAACATACCATTTAACATAGCATCACCATTTAGAACCATGGAATAGTTGTTGTATGGAACCTCTGGGGCCCTGATCGATAATCTGTTGATACCAAGGTGAGTCCTGGTGGCACAGTGGTCATCCTTTGAGCTGCTGACTGCAAAGTCAGCAGTTCGAAACCACCAGCTGCTCCAAGGGAGAACGCGCATAGGGACAGTTCTACGCTGCCCTATGCATGACTATGAGTCGGCAGGAGCTCAGTGGCAGGAACTTTGGTTTTTGGGATTGATACCAAATATGCATACACCTGAGTATCCAATAATTCCATTCTAGGCATGCGCCCAAGAGGAATGTACATACAGCAACATGTGACTAGAAACAACAGAAGAATCTTTACATTAGCATTTATTCGTCACAACTAGAAAGAATGAAAATGTTCATCACAACCGTTAACAATAGTTAAATTTGTGTGTATATCATGTAATGTGCAATTCAAGGAAAACTGATCCCCCACCCCCCCCGAAATAAAGGTCCTGTCTCAAAATACTAAGAATCTTTGTTTTTAAATGTTTTCTACTTCTTTTAACAGAAGCAGTTGAGCCCTGGAATGGAATGTCAGCATTTTTATCCTAAATCTAGTCTGCTCATTGCTATTTCAAATCAAATGAGCATCAAAGATTTGAAGTCACACATGTAGTTACAATCTCATACGTCTTTATTTTTAAAGAATGAGCATCTATTTAAATGCACGTGTAGTATGGTGAATTCTAAAATGAAGTTACAGTCATACTATATAAATATCTCTCCAGAGCAGTGCACTTGAGGGCTGCTTTTGCTATGACATACAGCAAAGAGAAATGAAGGGTGGCGGATGAGCATCTAAATACCACATTTCTGCACCAGGGGTCTCACCAGAGGATGACTTTTCCACCCCGGTGGGGGCATATTTGGCAATATCTAGAGCAGTGGTTCTCAACCTTCCTAATGCCCCGACCCTTTAATACAGTGACCCCCCCAACCATAAAATTATGTTTGTTGCTACTTCATAACTATAATTTTGCTACTGTTATGAATCGGGCGACCCTGTGAAAGGGTCATTCAACCTCCAAAAGGGTTGGGACCCACAGGTTGAGAACCGCAGAGGGAGTGCTCGCGGCATCTAGTGGGTAGAGGCCAGCTACTGGCCTAAATATCCTACATTGCGTAGGACAACCCCACAGCGATGCTCTCACCTGAAATGGAAACAGTACCGAGGGCGAGAAACTGAGCTCTTCGCTGGTGACAGAGCTCTTCAAATCCCTTTGGCCCTCACTGACTCCAGGCCGTCTTGTGGTGCTTTAAGCAACTTCTGTCACATGCTTTGCCTCGCACCTGTGCCAGGTAGCTTTGGTTTCCTGCCCTCAGGCATCTCTACCAAAGGCAGCAGCATGGCCTCCATTGTACCCACTCAGACATGTGCAAATTGCAGATGTTGGGGAATTGACCCATTAGATGAATTGAAACAAGAGCTGATGGATTTCTTTCTTTTTGTCCTCTTTCTTTAATGCTTGCTGTTGCTGTCCCCTGGGTGAAAAGTTACAAAATGCATTTCATAGACTCCAAAGAATATCCTGTTTTATGGCACTTTACCCATCGGTAGTGAGTCCATTCTGAGGCGTAGCAACCCCCTAGGACTTAGTAGAGCTGCCCCGTGAAGTTTCCAAGGCTGGAAATCTCTGGACAGCCATGTCTTTCTCCTGCAGAGCAGCTGGGGGTGTCAAACTGCCAACATTTCTGTTAGAAACCAAGCGCTTAATTACTGTACTACCACTAGAATTCTTCCAGTCTCCCTTTGAAATTATTATTAGTTGGGATTTAATACATATATCATTCCAAATTTCAATCATGCCGAGTAGAGTCTTCCGACCCGTAGTCAGATGCCTTATCCATTGCGCCACTGGCCCCGTACTTTGTGCCAAGTACAATTGCGACCACAATCAGTTTCCAAAACCTTCTTTTTCTACATGGGCTCCTTAACATCATCTCCCTTTGATCCCCAGCTCCTCTCCCCACCACTGTACCCCCTCCCCCCAAGCCCCTTATTCTACTCTTGTTGCTCTAGGTTCATCGATTAATCCTAGGTTTCATCAATAGCACTATCTTACATTGCCTCTTCCTCCTTCCCACATTCATCCCCCTGGTCTCCTGTGCATTCGCTCAAAAAGCCCATGCCCAGCCAACCACCTGCAGGCAGGATCTTTAGATCAGAGTCACTGGGAAACTCCGGAACCTGTGTGTGGCAGTCCACAATGATAGGTTACAAGTTCATGGAATGTAATATGAAAATTCGAGTAAGATGAACATTCCTTTTTCCCTTTGTTGAAGCCAAGCTGGAATAAATAACAAAATATAAAAAGAGGGCGTCAGATTCCTGGCAGTGCCCATATTGGAGAGTTCAGAAAGAACCACTTCTGAAACCATCCTATCAGTCAAAGGGTTTCCTCAGGTTTCCTGTCGTAAGGCGGAGGAACCCTAGCTGTGACATTGTGGCGGGAGAAACGGGGAAAGAGGAAGAGGAGGAAAGAATGCCTCTACTTCTATACCTTTGGATCTTGTTGTTTTGAGAGATTTAAAATCCTAGCATTCTAGCTGGAAGGAGCCTGGGAGATCACCCAGTATTTACTTTAAACACTGTGTTTTATCAATGAGGTCTGGAGCGTCCGGATGACCAGGTCAAGGTCACTCCTCTGCCATCTCCGTGGGACCAGGACCAGAGTTCACTTCTTAAATAGAACCACCCTTGAAACCTGGGTTAGCGGGCACAGGTCCCTGCCACCCCTGAGGCAGTCAGGAACTTCTCTTGGCATCCTATGTAAGTTCTTTCTGGGGTACCACCCAGCTGGACGCTCTGCCCCAGGTCACCAAGTACCTAAGATGCTAACAGGAAATGGAGAGGAATTAAGCTCGCCTCGCCTCATCTGTTTGGCATCATCGGAAGGCATACAGAAAGTATGGTTCTGAGAGAAGAGGTGAAGTGAAGTTGGTCACGCTTGTCGCTTCCTTGTGGGGAGCGAGGCAGACAGGCTCCCGTCTCACCTGACTCACTGTCTCCTGGAGGATCAGACAGTCCAAGGACTGTTAAGTCCCCGGTGCTGTGGGGTCTGACCAAGTTTGAGGTTAGGGAAGGCCTCCTGAGAATGAGGTTAAAGATAGAAAGGAAATGAGGGGATGAAGCAGTCAAGAATTTGGGGGGAGGAATTTGAGGGAGGGTGTTGGGGAAGCAGCCCAGACTGGATGGGGAAGCAGCTGTGTGGAGGGAGAGTACCAGGGAAGGGAAAGATGCTGGAGCCCCAGGAGCAGACAAGCTGGGATGGGGAGGTTTTGCCCAAGACCTCCAGCCGGTGCTCCAGAGCTGGGGGACACCACGGGAGCTGCTGTGTTGTGGTTTGTTTTGGGTTAATTTTATTGTGGTAAAATATATATAAAACACAACATTTGCCATTTCATCATATTCCTAATGTTGTACAACTATCACCACTACTCACCTCCAAACATTTTCACTACTCCAGGCAGAAACACTGTACCTGTGTTCAGCTTATCTCCCAGTTCTTCCCTCTCCCTAGCTTGGTAATGTCTAGTCTGCTTTCTGTCTCTGTGAATTTTCTTGTAATTTCCCATAAGTGGAATCACACAATACTTGTCCTCTTGTGCCTGAATGTTTTCACTTAGCATGATGCTTTCAACGTTCAACTCTGTCAGGACATGCACCATAATTCCATTCCTGTAAAGCAGGTGATTGTTGATGAACTTCATTGGCAGACTTCTTATATTTTTAAACATTTTATTAGGGACTCATACAACTCTTATCACAATCCATACATATACATACATCCATTGTGTAAAGCACATCTGTACATTCTTTGCCCTCCTAATTTTCAAAGCATTTGCTCTCCACTTAAGCCCTTTGCATCAGGTCCTCTTTTTTCCCCTCCCTCCCTGCTCCCCCCTCCCTCATGAGCCCTTGATAATTTATAAATTATTATTTTGTCATATCTTGTCCTGTCCAACGTCTTCCTTCACCCACTTTTCTGTTGTCCGTCCCCCAGGGAGAAGGTCACATGTAGATCCTTGTAATCAGTTCCCTCTTTCCAACCCACCCTCCCTCTACCCTCCCAGTATCGCCCCTCACACCCCTGGTCCTGAAGGTATCATCCACCCTGGATTCCCTGTGCCTCCAGCTCCTATCTGCACCAGTGTACATCCTCTGCTCTACCCAGACTTGCAAGGTCGAATTTGGATCATGATAGTTGCGGCGGGGGTGGGGAGCATTTAGGAACTGGAGGAAAGCTGTATTCTTCATGGGTGCTACATTGCACTCTGACTGGCTCATCTCCTCCCCTAGACCCCTCTGCAAGGGGATCTCCAGTGGCCGACAAATGGGCTTTGGGTCTCCACTCTGCACTTCCCCCTTGATTCACTATGGTAAGATTTTTTTTTTTGTTCTGATGATGCCTTATACCTGATCCTTTTGACACCTCATGATCGCACAGGCTGGTGTGCTTCTTCCATGTGAGCTTTGTTGCTTCTGAGCTAGATGGCTGCTTGTTCACCTTCAAGCCTTTAAGACCCCAGACACTATCTCTTTTGATAGCCGGGCACCATCAGCTTTCTTCGATTTGCTTATGCACCTGTTTGTCCTCGGCGATCGTATCATGGAGGTGTGCACCCAATGATATGATTTTTTTTTGTTCTTTGATGCCTGATAACTGATCCCTTCGGAACCATGTGATCACACAGGCCGGTGTGTTCTTCCATGTGGGCTTTGTTTCTTCTGAGCTAGATGGCCGCTTGTTTATCTTCAAGCCTTTAAGACCCCAGATGCTATATCTTTTGCTAGCTGGGCACCATCAGTTTTCTTCACCACATTTGCTTGTTCACTCGCTTTGGCTTCAGTGGTTGTGTTGGGAGGGTGAGCATCATGATTGGCAGACTTTTATTTCTCTTTATGGCTGAATAATATTCCATTGTACGAGTATGTAGAGACCACATTTTGTGTAGCCAGTCATTTGTTGATGGACACGGGTTGTTTTCATCTCTTGGCTAGTGTGCGTGACTTTGCACAGAATAGTTGTGTACAAGTGTCTGCTCGCGTCCCTGTTTCAAAGTGTTCTAGACAGGTACCTAGAGGTGGGATTGTTAGACCACAGTGGTGGTTCTCTGTTTAACTGTTTGAGAAGCCCACTGGAGGATTTTGACCAGGAGAGATTTTGTTTTCCAGGAGAATTTCCCATCTGCAGAGTGGAGAGAAGGAACGAATTGGGCGGGAGTGAGCTAGGAGACGCTCTGTGGTGTGGGAGAGAGCTATTGGTGGCTGGGTGACGTTAGAGAGCTGTAACCTCCAGGGCACGTACAGCAGTGCCTGGTTCATAAGCAGACACGCAATGAGCATGCATTCAATGAAGCGCCCGATTATAAAGGTGTTTAAGAGGCTGAGGATCTGTTGGTTGATCAGAATGTGGAAAGAGGCACCAAAGATGCCCAGTTTCTGTCAGCACATCATCGCTGGTGGATGGTCGTGTGGGAGAAGTGGGTCACGGAGAGGGATGTGTGCGCAGCTGTGGAGCTGAGGGATTCAGGTGCGGAGGAGGCAGTGGAACCCCCCTGAGGGGAGCTCCTGTTTGGATTTTGAGCATCGTCCGCTGTGTGGGCATGCGTAGATGATGTAGCCTAAGAGAGGTGGAGAGAAGAGTGGATTCTGGAGGGCTTCCCATTGGCACGGCCCCTCCACCTTTCCTACAGCTGGCTGTCTTCTCAGGTCATGTCTCCTCACATTCTGGGGGTGGGCATGGGCCCGGGCGCCCCTTCTGAGAGTCCCTAGCCATCCATGGCTCTCCCTGGAGAGACGTCAGGAAATGTTTCAAGGTGGTCAGTGTGAGGAGGGAAGTGAGTAGTTCCGACCGTGTTCCGACAGGGACACGCTGGCTCTTTCACATGTCCACCAGCTGCACGGACCCTTCTGGGTGTGGCTTCAGTTCAGGGCATGGAGGAAAGGAAAAGAGACAAGGCCTAGAATGCTCTGCCCCTCCCAGGTGTCCCTTTGATCCCTGATTGACAGCCTGTCAGCTCCCCTCCCTGAAGGCGAGACCCCCAGCATGGCAGACTGCCCTTCCGGATGCCCCGGAATGTCTGAGGCGGGCTGCTCTGGGTCCCATCTGGGGTCCCTGAGCCCCCAAGCGCCTCTGGCCTCCTGGTGGTGGTGGAGTCCTGGGAGCAGCCCTGCACTTCGTGGGTCCTTTCCTGCTACCTGTTAACACTATGCCGGAGATGCCCAGCAGAAAGCTCCGGGAGGACCAGATGCACGTCGGTTTTATTCACCATTGAACTTCCAGGAGAGGGTCCAGCACAGAGTTGAGCGGATGCATGAATCCATTGTCTCAGGTGAAGATCTCCCCCCTGGGGAGTTTTGTCAAGCACCGTGAGCCCGGGTGGCACAGTGGTTAAGCACTCAACTCTAACCAGGTGTCGGCAGATCAAACCCAGTAGCTGTCCCTGGGCGGAAGGTGAAGTCATTTGAAAGCCCTCCCCCAAACGCACTGCCATCGTCAAGTCTGACCCTTGGCGACCCTGCAGGACAGGGTAGAACTGCCCTGTGTGTGTGGAGACTAACTCTTTCTGGGATAGAGACCCTTCTTTCTCCCATGCAGCAGCTGGTGGTTTTAACCCTGTTTCATAGCGTCACTATAAATCCAGATCAACTCCAGGCCAATATTAAAATGCTTGTTTGTTTGCTTAATGAACCCATTGCAATCCCTGGGAAGTGCAGGCGATTCACCCAAAGGCTTAGAGGTTTGTGTTCCCCCAGAGGTGCCTCCATAAAAGGGCCCGGTGACCTACTCCCCCAAATCCAGCCCTTGAAAACTTTAAGGAGCGTTGTTCTCCTCTGCCACCTGGGAGTGCCCACGAGGCAGAGTTGATGTGATGGCAACTGATTTTCTTCTCTTTCCCCCCAATATGGCAGCAGACAAAAGGCGTGTGTTAGGTGAGGCAGGGGGATGGGATTACTCCGGTGTCTCTGAGCCTCTGTACCAATCTGCTGGACTCGGGAGCCGCAGTCAGCTGCCACTTGTCTTTCTTTAGAGATGGGGTGGGCCGGGAGGGACTCAGAATGGCTTTTCCAATAGATGGATTGACGAATGCCACCTCTTTGGCCCGGCTCCCTTGTCGCTCGGCACCGGCACCGGCACCGGTGGATTCCAGCAGGGGCTTGGTGAGTGGACCAGAGCCACACTGGAGGGAGGGTTCCCACGGGGCACCTGAGAGGACTCAGGGGCAAGGGCAGGGCTTCACCAGAGCTACCCAGCCATGGCAGCAGCCTTGAAAGCGAGTTGTTCAGTCTGGAAGGGCAGCTTTCCCCTCCCTGTGCGCCGGGGCTGAGCTCTGCCTTTTTTCTCTGGGCTTTTATAGGCAAAGGGCTGCTGCCCATCGATGTTAGAAAGGCGTCCCAGACACCGCGGTCCTTGGTTAGTCTGGTGGTGTGTACTGAGGCTGGTAGGTGTTGGGCCCTCGCCTCGTGGCTGCAGGCCTTGCTTTTTTACCCAGTGCAGGCAAAAGAGGCTCCTGGCAATGGGCGCTCCCATTCTGGGCAAGAGAGGAGAAGCCTTCCAGACAATTAGTGACCCACCTGGAAGCGCTCATGCCTCAGTGCTGATATAGGGCAGTGGAGCAGCTCGGCCGGCGAGGCTCCCACCAAGTGCAGGCTTGCGCAGTCTCTGGGAAAAGCCATCTCTGTGGTCCAGTTTGTGGAAAACAGAAAACTCTACCTGCCTTCCGAAGGCTGACTTTGTTGAACTCCGTGTTTCCCAGACACGAGAGTATGGCGCCATTGTTTCACAACCCGCTGTCACGCTGTTCTGTGGAAGACGCCTTGGGAAGCTCGCTGAAGGGTCACTGGTCTTTTCTTCCTCTCAGCTTCCCCCTTCCGCTTTCCTTTCTTATTCCAGTCTCTCAGCCTGAGGAAGCAGGAGAGGCAGACGAATACTGCAAAGTGGAGGTGGGCTGGCTAGGACACTCCAAAGAAGCCCCTCCATTGACCGATGCGTGGGATTAAAGGAGGATTTTCAGATCATGCCAGGGAAGCCCCTCCATTGACCAATTAGTGGGATTAAAGGAGGATATTCAGATCATGCCAGGGACGAGAGGAAGTCAGGAAGCATTGCTACGAAGGCTCCAGCACAGACCTGTGCACAAGGGTTTCTTCCAAACAGACACGTCTCTGCCACCAGCGATGGCTGCAGACAAGTTCTCTCCATCACGCATGTGCCTCAGTCTCTGTAGGGCGCCTTCAAAAAAGGGCCCCGTCAAGACCGTTGGGCTGGTTACATTCAAGGCCGAGAAAGCTTCGAAGGTGACGCCACCTGTGTACTGGATTCCCAAATGGGTGATCTCGATAGATTTTCTCCAAGGACCCGGGAAGATCCCAGGGGCTCATGAGTTCGAAGTTCTTAAAACATGGAAAACTGCATTGGCGAGAGAAAGGCTAGAAATATTACACTGAGGAAATCTCTCCCATCATGATAATGCACCGCTCGTTCTTTGAGGGTTGCAAGAGCTGTTCTGGGAGAATCTCATTGGGAAGCCTCACCCCATCCACCTTCCAGCACTGATCTCACCCCTGCAGACTCCTTTTTGTTCCTGAGACTCAAGAATGTTGAAGAGGAACATCAGGTGAGTCCTGAAATGAAGATGTAGCTTCCATTTGATGTCGTATAAATCCAAGAGTGGAGAATTCTTCAGGACTGGTTAGGGAGATGCCGCCTGGCCTTCAGAAGTGACCAGACCTAGGTAGAGGATATGTTGAGAACAATCACTTCACATTTTGGTATTTTTGTTCAATAAAGGGTTCTGTGATTTTGTAGCAATACTCTTTGACTTAGCCTCATAATGCCATGTTAAAAATCCAAGTTTAGTTTGGTTTTCAAAGGAGAATTGTATGAATTAAGTGGTCTCTTCCTCCCCCCCCTTTCTTTTCTTTTTTAAAAGCTGTCTTACAGCCCTTATAACAATCCATACATCAACTGTATCAAGCATAGTTGTACATATGTTTCCATCATCATTTCCTAAACATTTACTTTCTATTTTAGCCCTTGGTATCAGCTCCTCTTTTCCCTCCTCCATCCCTCCTCCGATACTCGTGACTCTTTGATAAATTAGAAATTATTTTCATGTCTTACACCATCCACTGTCTCCCTCTACCCACGTTTCTGTTGTTTGCCCCCACCCCTCTAGGTGGGGCGGGGGGGCTATGCATCGCTCATTGTGATTGGTTCCCTCTTCCTCCCCTTGTTCTCCCTACCTTTCCCCTACTCTCCTGGTATTGCTACTCCCATTTCTGTTCTTGAGAGGTTTATCTGCTCTGGATTCTGTGTGTCATGAGCTCTTATCTGTCCCAGTGTTCATGCTCTGGTCTAGCCTGAAGTAGAAGGCAGGACTGGGGACATGATTGTGGGGGGTGAGGAAGCCTCAAGGAACCAGAGGAATCTTGTGTGTTTCATTGATGCTATACTGCACCCTGGTGACTTATCCCTTCCTTGTGACCCTCCTTTGGGAGGATGTCCTATTGTCTACAGATGGGTTTTAGGTCTCTGTTCCAACAATATGTTTTTTGTTTTGTCTTTGTTCTTCCATGCCTCTTACCTGATCCTATCAGCATCTTGTGATCACACAGGCTGGTGTGCTTCTTCCATGTGGGCTTGTTGCTTCTCTGCTAGATGGCTGCTTGTTTATCTTCAAGCCTTTAAGACCCCAGACACTATATTTTTTGACAGGTGGGCACATCTGCTTTCTTCACCACATTTGCTTATGCACCTGCTTTGTCTTCAGCCATCGTGTCAACTTCCCTCCACCTTTTTTTCTTTCTTTCTTTGAATCCTGGCAAAATAAGTAAGAAACAGACAATAGAAGTAAATTATCTTAGAATTTAACTCCAGACTGGGTTTTCACACTGATTTCTGGTCGCATTCTGGTTTTCTTTTTTTTAATTTTAATCATTTTATTAGGGGCTCATACAACTCTTATCACAATCCATACATATATCAGTTGTGTAAAGCACATTTGTGCATTCATTGCCCTCATCATTTTCAAAACATTTGCTCTCCACCAAAGCCCCTGGCACCAGCTCCTCATTTTTTCCCCTCCCTCCCCACTCCCCCCTCCTTCATGAACCCTTGATAATTGACAAATTATTATTTTGTCATATCTTGCCCTGTCCAACATCTCCCTTCACCCACTTTTCTGTTGTCCATCCCCCAGGGAGGAGATTATTTGTAGATCCTTGTAATCAGTTCCCCCTTTCCAACCCATCCTCCCTCCACCCTCCTGGTATCGTCACTCACACCCCTGGTCCTGAAGGTATCATCTGCCCTGGATTCCCTGTGTTTCCAGTTCCTATCAGCACCAGTGGAGAATTGGGATCATGATAGTGGGGGAAGGAAGCATTTAGGAACTAGAGGAAAGGTGTATGTTTCATCGTTGCTACATCGCACCCTGGCCGTCTCGTATCCGCCCCGAGACCCTTCTGTAAGGGGATGTCCAGTGGCCTACAAATGGGCTTTGGGTCTCCGCTCCGCCCTCCCCCCCATTCAGACACATTCTGGTTAATGTGCTTGATTTAATCTCCCTCTTAAATTTATTTGCGCTCCTCCTTTTACGTCCGCCGCCCCTTCATCACCTTTCCTTTGACTGCTTGCATTCATTCACGCACCTTCCCGCTCATGCATGCACCGTGGGGGAGCACAGTCATGCGCTAGCCTCCAAACACGCAAACGTGAAGATAGGGTCATGGCTCTCTCTGGGGGCATCTGGACTCCATTTTTCCCTGAGTTCTCATCCATACTTCTGGAGTGATTTATCTCAGCGCAGTCCTACGAAGAAATATTGATATTCTTAAACGTCCAGAGTAAAACAACCCTTTTCTTAGCAAAATGACACCCCAGGAAGCTCCTTGTTGAGACCCCCATCCCTTCCCACTCTAATGCCCTGCTTTCCCTGCGCACAGACCTGGCTGCACTTAAGGACCACTCGACCCCCTCAGCCTTCCTGCTGCTCCCTGACTCCTGTCATTCCTTCTGCCCTTTCTTTGCTCTGGAACCCTCTCTCCATCCAAATCTTTCACGACCCAGCTCAGTGCTATGCCCTCTGGGCCTGGACGGTTCCCTGAAGCTCTCCTACTGCCTTCTGCCTTCCCGGCATAGCAGGATCCACACACTGTTCCGATTGGGAGTAGGGCCGATCTCATTCAACTCAGCATTCTTGACCCCTAGTCCTGGGACTCGCATGCCATGGCTTACTTCTTTCTGGAATCTCATCCTTTGCACACCAATATACATGACAACATCTCTCTATGTCCCTGGGGGCACAGTACTTAAGCACTTGGCTGCTAACTGAAAGGATGCAACTCAGTGGTTGCATGGGAGAAAGGCCTGGTGATCTGCTTCCTAGAACACCCCCCCCCCCCAGCCATGGAGCCCATTCTAATGCAGACCAACCCTACATAAGGGTTTTGAGGCTGTCAGTCTCTATGGTGGCAGGAAGCCTTGTCTTTCTCCCATTTAGTGCCTGGTGGGTTTGAACCACTGACTCTGAGGTTAGCAGCCCAGCGCTTATGCCACAGTCCTACCAGGGTTCATAAAGATTAGAGCCCAGAAACCCACAGGGGCAGCTCTGCTCTGGCGGAGGTTCCGATGCTGCCAGAAAAAACGATATGTGTATGATGAAGTGGTTTCAAAAACGTTTTGCAAAGCTCTCCTTATTCTTTAATCCCTTACCCACGGACATCCTGAGCTCTCGTGTATAGGCGTCACACACACACACACACACACACACTCACACACACACACACACACACACTCACACACACACACACTCACAGTACAGGTTCCACTGGGAAATTTAAAATTAAAAAAATGATTTCATTTCTTAAAAATTTATCTTAAAATTCATTACTTGGAGTTTTATGTGATAAATCATTTTGTACAATAAGCACTCTTTCTTGACTTTATTGGAACCAAATTTTAATTTATGTATAGAGATTTGTATTTCATTACTGTGTTAACTACTGTTATGTGTAGAGGGGGTGGACTATTTAAATTCCTGAAATCTCCTTATGTGATTCTATTTTCAAAAGAATAGCAGGGGTAATTTTAGATACTACCAAGACTCAGACAGTTGTATGGAGCTTACATCATTTAATTGCATCTATCCACTTAATGAATTAGCACAATGAAATTATATTAGTTTAGCCTCTACTGGGTGAGAATTTCTGATAGTCCCACTCCAAGCTGGCTGACAGTTTCAGTTTTTACTATGATACCTTTTCAAAGAGCAGACTTCTCAGGTACCAAACAAGAAAAGAAGAGAAAGATCTACCCATGTGCAGATGCTTGATGAAATAATTACCAAGAATTCCCATCTATTAATTACTGAATATCAGGCAGTATGGTGATATATTTGGCAACACCTTGTCAGCTATTAATTCAAATTAAGTAATTCTTAAACCCGAGTAACTATAAGTGAGGCTTTTATTTCCTCTAATGGATTTACTCTTAAATAATCAGAGTTAGTGAAATTTAGCCAATTACTGGGTGGTTCTTTGTGGAATTTAACCGGTTACTGGGTGGTTCTTTGTATCCGAAGCGAGTGGTTCTACAGCTGTCACCCCCGGGAGGGACACGTGATTGCAGAGACTGGTGCCTGGTCTCTCCCAGTCTCTTCCACTCTCGCTTGCACACAGCTGATCCCTAGCCTTCTCTTGGGGCTCTAGTTGCCAGTAACTCTAAGGAAGGAGCATTTGCATATATAGTGTGCATACGTCCTCTCATTGGAGCCTCACCACAGCTACAGTTAGAACAAGCATGAATATCCCTGTGAGTGGCATTCCCCGGGCACACAACCGAAGGGGTAGTATTAGCTCTTTAGCCCACGCCCTGGCGGCATCTCCATGGATTTCACCTCACTGTCATTCTAAGAGCTGTGACTTAGGTTTACAAATCAGTGTATATTCATTACTTCATTTGCTTGAAAAACAAACCAACAAACCAAACACTCCCCTGAGACTGGCATGCTAAGTAGATCTGCCTGTTGATTTCTTTGCCAGAAATCTCTCGCTCTATTGCATTCCTCTCCACCTCTTCAACTGTGCTTGCTGCTTCTGTATAAAAGATACTCTGGAAACAATTGCTTAGCCCTTGTGCCACAGTGCTCCTCAGGACTGTACCCACCTCCCTCCATTCTGCCTTCATTTGGTTGCTATCATTGTATGTCCTGGGCTAGACAGAATCATAGATAACACACGGATAAGATTGACATAGATCAGTTGCTGGAAAATACGGCTTTGGGGATAGAAACGAAGCCAGAGCTCTTACAATTGAAGTATGCAAGATCAATGACTTCTTCATTGCAAACATCCTTTTCAACAACAAAAAGAGTAGCTATGCAGATGGACCTCCTTGGGTGGGGTGTACATAAACCAAATCAAATACATCTGTGGAAAGAGATGGTGGAGAGGCTCAGCATCCACCAGAGCAAGGCCAAAGGCCGACTATTGAATGGACCATCAATTACCCATAATCAAGTTCAACTTGAAGCTGAAGAAAATGAAAACAAGTCCAAAAGAGCCAAAGTATGACCTTGAGTCTATCCCTCTGAATTTGGAGGACATTTCAGGAATAGATTTGACGCATTCAGCACTAGTGACTGAAGAGCGGTCGAGTTGTGGGATGACATCATACACCCGGAGAGCGAAAGTTCCCTAGAAAGACCAGAAAGAGAGAAAAGAGTACAATGGATGTACAAAGAGTTGCTTTGGAGGCAGAGTAGCTAAAGTGAACAGAAGAAACAGAAAAGAACTGAACAGCAGAAGTGTTCAAAGGATGACTCTGGAAGACAGAGTATTATAATGAAACGTGCAAAGACCTGCAAGTAGAAAATGCAAAGAGAAGAGCACACCGAGCATTTCTCAGGCTGAAAGAGTGATAATGGGCAAAGCGCTGACCGATGCAGGAAGCCTCTCTGGATGGAAGAAGTACAGTCACTGTACCAAAAAGAACTGGCCAGTGGTCAGCCGTCTGAGGAGGAACCAATGGTATTGAAAGAAGTCCAAGCTGCACGGAGGTATTGGCAAATACAAGGCTGCTGAAGTGGACAGAATTCCACTTGGGATGCAGTCCGGGAGGTGCTCCCTCGTCTCTGCTACATGGCCACCTGACGCGAGGAGCGCCATATGCATGCTTATGCTTCAGAAGGATGACCCGACAGAATGTAGACATTATTGAGTGTCATTGTTTTCTCATGCAAGTGAAATTTGGCTGAAGATAATTTAAGAATGGTTTAAGCAAAACATCAACAGGAACTGCTAACAATCCAAGCTGGATTCAGAAGAAGACAGGGAATGGGTGTTTTCCTCATCGGGGTCACCTAGCGTTTGGCTGGAAGCGGAGTGTCCCAGAACGAGGTCTGCCTGTATATTGATTTGCACAGGCGTTCAGATGCGGGCCTCATAACATATAAGGGACAACTCTGCCAAGAATGGGAACTTCAGGGCACTCGTTTGTGCTCACGCGGAGCCTGCACACAGGTCAAAGGCAGTCATTTGGCTGGAGACAGGACAGACTGACTCAATCTGTGTGCTCCGCAAATGGCCCGGGAAGCGGGAGTCCCTGAAATAATGTGGCGTGGGCACTCGAGGAAGACTCGCCAACCACACGCAGGCGGCAAAGCCGTGTGTGTTCAAAGTGAAGAAGAGAAGACTCGCGTCTCTTTCTGATGAAGAGGAAGGACCGAAGCCTTCCTTGTGGGTTGCACCAGAACCTGAAGAAAGCGAACGTGTTGACACTAGACCAATAAGCAACTTCATGATAAACGGAGAAAAGATGGAAGTCGTCAGGATTTCACTTTGCTTCCATCCACAAGCAAAGCCTATGGAAGCAGCAGTCAAGGTAGCAAATGATGTATTGGACGAATCTGCTGCAAAAGGCCTCCTCAAAGTGATTGAAAATATGTCACCTTGAGACTAAGGCACCTCCGGCCCAAGCTGAGCGCTTTTTAATCACCTCTTGCGTGTGCAAACCTGTGCGACGAACAGGCAAGGCTGGAGAAGGGCAGATGCCTTTAAATGTGGTTTTGGTGACGGTTATTAAGTGTTGGTAGACGTACAGCCAGATGTGTTGTAGCAGCGAGGATGTGAGGCTTTATCTCGGGTACTCCAGACACGCTGTCGGGGGACTTGTCCCCGGAGAAGGACATGGTGCTTGGTACAACACAGTCTGTGAAAAGCAGGAAGCCCTCGTGAAAGAGCTTGTCCCAGTGGGTTCAAGCAGCAACAGCTGCAAGGCTCGACCGCGATCCCACCGGGCAGTATTTATGGCATACAGCTCGCTATGCTGGCCTCTCTGCGTTAAAGTTTACTCACAGCACCCGACAGCAACACTCATCAGCAAAAGACTCATTGAAGATTTTTTGTGGCCACTTGGAAGACAGTTGGAAGACTGTCCCAACTCTGCCCCATGCGTTCCCCTCTGGGACCCCATCCTGTTCGCATCGTCCTCAGCCCAGCTCCACACTCCCCGTGAGAAGCTCTTCAGAAGGAGCCGCTCATGCTCATGCACAAATCATTGACAAAGATGCATATGTATTGCACCTCCTTGCCGTCAGGGTTTTGGATTTGTGTTGGGCTTAAGAAACAAAGACATGACCTTTTAAGGGGAGAATTACGGAGTCCTGGGGATGTAGTGGACGCTGCAAGGTCTGCAGTTTGAGGCCACCAGCCACACTGCAGGAGAAGACAAGGTTTTCTATGCCTGTAAAGCGTTCGAGTGTTGGAAACCCACAGGGGCCATTCCACCCTGTCCTTCTAGGGTCCCAGTGCGTCGGAATCAACTCGGTGACAGTGAGTTTTTTGAGTGAATGGGAGAATTTAATCTATTACTGAGCAGTTGGGTTTATTCCAGTCTTAACAGCACACCTCTAACTATAGATTTAGATACCCCCCCCCCCATCCATTCACATGAAGGCTATTTAATGACGTTCAGCTGTGATCTAGCCTCCTTGCAGTGAGAAGGGTGGGCAAAGTATTGCTTCCTTCTGGGGAGACTCACTGTTTCCTGTCCTCCAACTATTACTGTTCTGTCTTCATGCTTAATGTGTACCTGCTGGTGCACATTCAGGTGGGATGTATACATGAAATCCTTGTACCATAATCGATGAAAAGGAAAGGTTTATGCTTCGGGCCTGTACCTTTTTTTTCTTCTTAAAAATCGATCCACAAATCTTGAGTAACTCTTCCACTATCTCCTCAGCGCCAGTTGGATTCCACGTTCTTGTCTAGTGTGCCACAGAGTCGCATGCCCCCTGAATGGCAGGCTCTGTGACAGTTTTTAGGGCTTGCTGTGGAGAGAAGTCTATGTGGATGGTGTGTGCTCACGCTCAAGTTGTCAAGGCTGAGGTCCGTAAGGTGGAGGGGGTGTTGTTAGGTGCCATAGAGTGGCTCCTACCCATATCGACCCTCTGCTCAGCAGAATGAAACGCTGCCCAGCCCTGCGCCAGCCTCACGACGGTCCCTGCGCTCGAGCCCATTGCTGCAGCCACTGTGTCCTTCCGTCTCTTCTTGAGGGCCTTCCTCTCTGTCATTGCCCCTTTACCAAGCAGGATGCAGAGCCCCCGATCTTGGGCTCTGGCTTTCACTTGGGCTTTGGTATATGGTCAGTGTGTGATTTGAACCGAGTTACTTAGCCTTCAAACCCGGGTTCTCCATCTGCATGGCGAGGCTTGAGATGGAGACAGAATGATAGATTTAAAGCACTTTGCATGGTGCCTGCCACCTACTATTGGAGAATGGCTAGCTATGCTCACTGTCCTCTTGGCTCAGTGGCCCCGGCTTTCTCTGAGTCTCCTGGTGTGCTTACTTCTAGAACATAAGCGTTTGGACAGAGGCCTTTGGAAGAGTCTATAGGCTTTTAAATTGGACTGTCTCAAAGTCTTTCCAATGGAATAGTTCGCAGAGGGCTGTCGAGGAGCAAACTCTAACCTAGCTCTCTGACCGCCTTACAGGCTGTGCCTTCATTCCTTTCTTAAGTGATCCCACAGGTAGTTTGAAAGGGTGGTTCTCAGGCCAGACCTGCAGTTTGGGGGTGTGGCATGCAGGAGTCCCCTCCAACTCCCTGGCTAATTGCCTCAAGTACAATTTAGTTGTGAAAAGGAGTGTCTGCATGTGGGCCTTCTGTGAACTATTGGAAGAGTTTGGCATCAACAGTCAGTACTCATACTTTCAGAATTTCCCATCAGTAGTACAATCCTATGGGAGTTACAAAGCATGGTAAATCTGTAGTTGAATCATTTGGAGTCCATTAAGACCCTCCTGGTGGTGTAGGCTACACCCTGGGCTGAGATCTTTAAGGCCAGCAGTTTGAAACCCCCCAGAGGCTCTGCGGGAGAAAGACAGGGCTTTCTCCTCTTGTCAACTGTTACCGTCTCAGAAACCCACAGGGGCAGTTCTCCCTGGCCTACAAGGCCACTCTGAGTCAGCATGGACTCTGTAGCAGGGAGCGAGTAGTAGACTGGGGGTGGGGAATGGGGTGAGAGGTGTATGTTCACAGTTAATCCAAACACCCCTAGACGATTACTGACCAATAGCCATCCTTCCCTTTACAAGTCACCAGATAAGGCAACTTCTCCAGCAGCTTCAGGGAGGCATCCAGAAGTGCTTGATCTCAAACTTCTGTGCACTGTAAGAAACGAACACAATTTTGACTTCATCTCACAGTAATTAATCTGAACTTCCCCTTGTGGGATTTCAAGTAGAAAAAATGTTTCTCTAGCTCTTTGAACATTAGACTGGAAAGAAAATGCCCTCAAACACTCTGCTTAATTAAATTCTAAAGAGGTGGTACAAACTTTTCATGATTAACTGAAACATGCATATTTTGACTGATGCATATTTATGTGATATTATCATATGAAAATTTTATCATGTTATACAAACCGTTCTCTTTGGGAATGCGGTTTAATGCTTTAAACATTTTGCGTTTGTTGTTGCATTGTTCATTATGAAAAACACACAGGCTGATGGCTATAAGGAGAAAGATGCTACGTGAAGCGTCTTGGAGGTAGCCTCTAGTCTTTCACGGCACTGCTGGTGTAAACATAAGCTGGGAGTTCCAGGTTTGCTTTTTTTTCTAGTTTGAAGAATTAACTTAAAAAAAAAACACACACACAATAAAGAACAGCAAGCCAAACCAATGCTAAGCAGATACAATTGGAAAGGGAAACATGCTTGGGGTCTTTGATTTGGCCCAAATCAGTCATCACTGCCACTCTCAGGTTTCAGGTAGAGTTAAGATGCGATCATCAAAGTGATCCATCCCACTGGCTTTATGGATCTGGGAAAGGTACACTCTCCTGGGGGTGTGGTCTTCTTGTTAGGATGGGGACACTGCTTGATGCTGGCAAGAGACTTTTCAGCTGTGTGTTAGCTGCTGAAAGTAGTGTAGCAAGCGCATTACCAACATGATCCAGTTCTTCCCTGGCTTCTTAAACATCAGGCGACTAGAAATGACTTTGAAGAGAAGAGGAGACCAAGATGACTGGGAATGTCCACCTGAGCTTTGGGGATAGCACACCTTTCCCACTCTTCTTGGGACCAGCAGCCATTGGGAACAGTTTGATGTCAGAAAATGGGGAGAGCTAGTGGGAGTTTTCCAAGGTATTTGCTTGTATGAAATGGAATGTGATGATGATGATAATGGACGGGAATGCTGCCTCATTTAACAAGACAGAAGCCAACCGCCCTGCTCAGCATTTTCTAACTGCCAGACGCAAACGTGCACAATTGCTTTTGCCTCATCTTCCCAGATTAGGACTTAGTCGCAAGAATGACTTACACAAATGATTTAAAAAACAAACAAACAAACTACTTTTTTGTTTATTGGTTAGGTCTGTCTAAGAAAGTACTCTTGCTTCACCTATAAAATTGTCCAATGGCTCTCTATGGTGCCGTTGGGATCAAGCGTCCTTCAAGCCGCGGTTTTGCCCCCCGGCATCATCCCTGTGGTCCAGAGAGGAAAAGCACCCAGCCAGGTCCCAGCGCTGCTCTCAGTTCAGTTTGAGTCCGCGATGAAGACCTACAATGTAAAAACTCTACGTTCTAACCAGAATATTTAATAAAGAAACAATGAGGGGACCCGATGCACGCTCTCAGGTGGCTTCTGGAGAAGGGAGGCCTCCCCGCTGAGCGGTGAGGCCATGTGATGCCCCCTTCAAAATGGCCTTCATTTACCGATGGCACCAGCGTCGGCTTCATTGCCCGTGGTTCAGCTGTGAGCGTCTGCTGTGTTACCTCTTTTGTCGGGAACTTAAGGGGTCCCGGCAGCTTATCCATGAAGGAAAATAGAAACAGTGAGGAGTCGCAGTTAGTGCGGTACCTACTGGTGGGTATTTTTAAAGATAGGCTGTTTCTAATCAGATTTTAAAAACTTCTCCCCCTCCAAAGCAAATTATAGAGCTTTGCTAATTTCTCCTGCCCTGTAAAATGTCTATGTGCAGACAGGTGCCATGCTAGGAATCATACGAAATAGAGGGTTTCTTTAAATAGAGCAAATTACAAAATGCGTAATTACACGAAATCCGAATGAATGTGCTCTGACGCCACCGAAAGAAAGTTATGTGTTCAAAAGATGTTTGATTAAAATGAAAGGTCATTTTCACACGGTCTCAGTTGATAATTAACAATAAATCACTATGTAATTTGTGAAATAAAATGTAGATCATTAAAGTGACAATATTTATTCCATTAAGGTAAATAAAGCCCTGCGCAGTTCGGAGGATGGCACTCAGGGGGATAGGACTCTGTCACTGCACTACAAATTAGTTTGCGTCTAATTTTGCAGGCTGGTGACCGCACTGCCTCCAACCAAATCTCTCCCCTGGAAATGGGGTGATTCCATGACAGACTCTATGAACCATGAACATGTCAACAACTCACGGACCAGGCCTTGCTTAGCAATTAGTCTTTGGGGGATTTTATTCTGAAATCAGACTACACTGCACCAGAGCTTGTTTGTGGGATTTTGTGATTGCCTTTCAGGTCTGGAGCATGAGCCTGGGTTAGTACAAAAGAAAAAACAATCTGTAAAGGAACCAGAGAGGAGACTAGTCGTGGCAGTCAGTCATACCCACACCCTGTCCATTGGAAGGACAGACAAACTTCAAGCTGTAATAAAAGCCCCTGGGAGACAGCAAGGAAGTATTTCTTAGGCTTTCACGTAAAGCCTCCCTCCCATCCCAAGCTCTTCAGGGAGATCTGTGTTTCCCATCGTTCTGCCATTTGCTTATCTCCGTTGCAATTGTTTCATGTCCTCTAAACAAAATCTTTGGTTTAAAAGTTTTTGGAAGAACGCCATTATCTTGCAATTTCCCCCTTTTCCACGAACGTTTAAAAGCCATCTTGTGTCAGTGCTACCACGAACTCCTTGAGTCTGTTTTCTCCTCATACCGAAGGAAAAGGGAGGGAGAATTTTAAATATTAAAAATGTTTGTATCCGACCTAGATCTTGTCTGAGCATCCTCATGACTCGCAGCGGAGCTAGGGAGATCTCCCGTGTGGTTGAGAAGGATGTGGGCAGCCGAGGGACCTGGGGCCTCCTGGCCGGCATCCTCGTTTCCCTCCCTTCATCCTGGAAACGTGAGCCCTTCCCATGGAGGAGAGCGGAAGTCAGGCCCAGCTTCCCCGAGAGGACCAGCGCCTAGGAGACTGCTCCGGCAGCCCGCCGTCCCTCTCTGCCACCACACTCTGCCCACTCACTGCTCTCCCTCCCAGACCAAACACATCATCTGGGATTGTTTTGTTGCAAAAGGAAGCAACGTGTCCTGGTTGAGCCCAGCTCCTGGCTGTCAGGTTTCACATGGCATGAATCACCACAGGGGTGGGGTCCCACAGGGGCGGGGTCCCTCCCAGTGTCATCCCTCCCAGTGTCGTCCCTCCCTCCCGCAACACAGACTCTGTCCGCTTTCTGCAGGACCACAACAGACAGGAGTCATCTCACACGGGGCTGGTTTCTCCAGGCAGACGGTGTAGTTTCACCAGGTTAAGAAGCCCTGGGACCTCCCTCAGCCATGCTCTGGGTTTTAAGTAAATGATGCCTTTTAGAAATTTAGGAGCAGAGAGAGAGGAAGGAAGAAAGTGAAAGAAAGAAAGAAAGAAAGAAAGAAAGAAAGAAAGAAAGAAAGAAAGGGAGAAAACCAAGAGCTGAGCCCCCCCCCCCATCCCCTTAAGAGCTGGCTGTCCTCCCTCCCAGGTTCGAAAGCAGTGAAAGACAGAAACATGTAAAATGAGACCCGAGTAGCTTCTGTCAGGTTGAGGGTGTGTCTTAAGTTTGAAGGGATGTTTGCTTCTGATATGAACATTTTTCTTATACTTTTGTTATAGAAGATGATGTGTCAAATGTACAAATAATGTGTGCCTGGTGCCAGAAAGTGGGAATCAAGCGCTATTCCCTGAGCATGGGCAGCGAGGTGAAAAGCTTCTGCAGTGAGAAGTGCTTTGCGGCCTGCCGACGCGCCTACTTCAAGAGGAACAAGGTAAGAGCACGGGACGAGCCAGCTTCCGCAGGCCTCGCCAGACCCAGCGCGCCCGTGGCTGCCCGCTCCGAGCCGAGACCACGGCGCCCCTTTGAGCCTTACCCTCTGACGCCTTCGCTCTTGTCTACTCTCTCCTTCTGCCACACACAACCTTTTGGGATACGCCCCCCACCCCAGTCCCCTTCCCCCTTCTCCTGTGTACCTGTCCTTCCGTTTCTCTTGGCTTGGTGTTTGAATTCTGAGAGGCTGGATGAATCGGGTGAGGACACGGTGACCACAGCTGGCACCCTGAGCCACAGTGTCTCCAGCAGCCAAGTGCACAGACTGGAGGACATTCCAGCTAAGTGGTAGAGATTTCCTATAAAGGACCAGGAACTAGCTCAGGAGCACGGCCACAAAGCCGTAGTTCACCCAGTTGAATACTTACTCCCAATGGAAATATTGCTCTTGCTTCCCCCCCCCAAAAGCTGACCCATCAATTCTAGTCAAGAGTTACCTTATAATCATGTTAAAAAACGATGGGTTTTGAGAACAGGTGTGACAGTGGAACAGTGGATTGATTCCTGCACCAAGATGAGCCACGCGTTGGGAGGAGGCTTGGTCGATGAACACAGGGACCGCCGCAGTTAGAGGGTAGCTTTATTGTTAAAAGACATTTCAGGGTCGAAAAACGGCCATTTAGGAGATAATTAACCACCATATATGGGAAGTGGAATGCACGGTGTTTTTTATAGTCGCGACACACACACTGACACACACACACCAACCACCACTGCCATTGTAGTCCTTAGAGAAGCTGTAACATTCTGTTACCAATCCCGAAATCAGTTGCCAGGCCTTGATAATTGACCATTGATCTGTAACGCTTGCTGCATTAGTAAAATCATCCACGTTCTGGTAAGCATTTCCATTCCCATCATACAAGACCCAAATCTGCCCTTTCTTAAGCAAATAATTACGATTAAAAAAAGCACAAGCACACCAACTCTGATAGGTGCCAGCCGGCCTGCCCTGCTCTTCGTGGGCTGCGGCCTGCCACGGGGCTCTGGGGCAGCCATCACCGCCTGCCCAAAAACGAAAACAACCGCATGCCAAAAGAAGTAGGCTGCAGAATTTCACCGGGGTGGAATTTTAGTTGCAGTCTTGAAGGTTGAGGCTCGTGAGCATCACCAACACAGAGGGGCAGGTGAGGAAACGGTTTGGGATCCTTTTAGACCCCAGTCCCCAGTCGGTGGAGTTCACTTTCCCTTGGGAGGAGCTGGGCAGGCTGGGGAGGAGGGTGGAGCAGCATACGTGAGGAGCTACACTTAGTGTTGATGTGGGAGGAATATGATGATCCCCAGACCCCATCTCCCACACTGAATCCTCAGCTCTGGGATTTCCTCAAAGTCCCATTCACCACAGCAGAATGCTTGCATCTCGTTCCAGAAGATGGCTCGAGAACTGGGGCTTTGTCTTTCTTCCATGTCGCAGGCTTATGGGTTTGAGTCCTGACAGGCTGCTGGGAGTGAGTCACACCTAGCCGCGATGAGTTTGTTACGATTCCGGTGCTACACAACACACCTTGCACAGCAATTTCACTTGAGGAAACCTTAGAGGCCCTCAGCATTTTAGGATCACATGATTGGCATTTATTAGCTCGGTGTAAAGTTGAACCGCCTTTAACTTCTCAGCCTTCATTTGTGAAAAGTGGGTCACAGACGTAGGGTTTGGAATATGTACAGTAGGCAGTCTCTCAGCAGGGGTGGGGGGTGGAGGATCAGTAGGGTTCAATTCCTCATCAGAAGCTAATTGGGGTAGCCTTTGGTCAGCTTGCTCAACCTGCAGTCACAGTGGCTTGATGGGTAGCCAGTGCCGTTGCCACTGACCCCCCGCAGGCCATCAGTGTACATGCCATGCATGTCTCTGCTGCCATGTCATGCTTATTCACATATCCCCGAGTGCTGCCCAGGCTCTCCATGTCCAAGTAGAGACATTCACTGGTCTCATCACCTGCTGGGCTCATTTTTCCCCCTTCTTCTCATTCTGAAAGGGTTATCTTTGCACCAATATTATATTGCATTACAATAAACATGTTCGCCTGCTGCAGTTCTGTTAACTGATAGGATTTTGCGGTCATTTCTTTGAGGGCTTGGGTTTCCTAATGGATGACATTAGATACTAGTCTCCATCCTGCCATCTCTAAGAACTCCTTCTAAGCCCCCTGGTGCTCCCCACTGAAAACAATAGCAACGTCTTATCAATAGAACCACATCTTGCTGGTGTTAGCCCTCATTATTAAGATTATTAAGAATTTCTTAATGTTAGACAAAGGGCAAATTTTTTCCCATTCCTACCTGAAAAAAAAAATCTTTTTGTGACAAAAACCTACACCTTTAAATATGGAGACATAACTGGAAAATGAAGAGAATAATGTATGTGCAGAATAGAATTTTGCCTTAGGTATATGTAGATTAAAAAAACATGTAAAATTAACTATGCTGTGGTTCATGCTTTATAATGACAACCCCGTTTCTTTCTGGATAGCATGCTGGGAACTAAAAAAGAATGGTCTCTGAGTTGGAACCCAAATTGCATGCATGACTTTACAAAGAACGATCTGAGTAGAAAAGGTAGCTAATTAGGAGCAGCACTTGGTTGACCTCGGTTTTGTGCCTGGGCAACACCTGCATCTGCGAATGTAAATTGGACAGCTGTGCCTGTAGCTCCCCTGCTACCCTCTTCCCTACAAATGCTCGGGAAGCTAGGCAGGAATTGATTTGCTGCTAAAAACAAGGACAAAAATAGCCCAGTTCTCCAAATGCAGGCCCACTGCAAATTGGCTCTTTAAATTTCATTTGCTTACTGAACCGTCGTTCCTCGTTGGTTCTCTGTGTCTGCTGAATGAGTTAGGTTAAAGATGCCACCGAAGTCCCCCAGAAGCCCTGGCACCATGGAGTGAGCTGGGATGGACTGAAGCCAAGTTAACCATTTACAGCATGGAGGTTCCATTTCCAAGTGGAATTGACCTTTTTCTGTGAAGAGTTGTCTGGTTTGTTCCAAGTTGATAGGCTTTCTTCTGAGGGCCTCTGCTGAGTACTTTCTCTGGAGGGGCCACGCATGACACCTGTTTCCAGGGAAGGAATCTAGCTACCAGCTTCCACATTTTGGGGTGCTGGCTCTGGAAAGCGAATCGTGTTAATTCAAATGATGTAGCATCTGTATTCCTTAAAGACTCAAAAGTTTTTAAACACTGGACGATAAAACCGAATCAGATGTTTTTAGCTGGTGGACATTGGATGGCCCATGGCGTGTCAATCTCATTACTTAATGTCCTAGAGACCTTTCCGGAGGCTACCAGACTAACACTCTGTCCCCAGCCCCTTGAGAGATCTGAGAGGATTTCTTAAGAGTAGAGGTTGGCTAGGAGTTGAGAGTCATAGAGATGCAAGGGTTGCTCAAATGCTTGGTCTGACCTGCTCGGATGAGCTCTGCTTTGCACAGTCTGCTTCAAAAGCCTCTTTCCGAAGGAGGGGTCGCTGTCAATGTTCTCTCTCTGAACAGGGGAGAAACAAGGAAGACCACATGTCGTGGTCATTTGTAAAGGCCTGTTATAAAAGGGTTTCCCCCCTAAATGACCTTTTTCCTTTTGTCATGGAAAATACTCCATTTCTCAACTCATACCCCCACCTCCAGCAGGAACCCCCAAGCCCAGGACACATGGCCAACAAGTCAGGCAGTGAATGCAGGGTGGGTGTTGTCTTTGCTTGTTCAGCTCTCCAGATGACAGCGTTCTTCTGGAATCAGTGCCAGTGAAGCTGGCCTACTCTCGGACACAGATTCCCGAGGGCACACCTTTTTGCCTCCTTGTTCTAGTTTTTCTCTCCATCATTTCCAACAGAAATTGCTAGAAGTACTTCTCACTTACCCAGCTACTGCTGTACTTCAGCAGACCACAGTTGGAAGAATCCAAGATGCACAAAGAGCTAAGGGCCCGTTAAACATCAAAGGTCGTCTAGACCGCAAACACTGTCATTAAGCTGTCCTCACACTATTGTACCCCCGACATAAATATCTTTTGAGAAAAGTATAGCGCTGCGTAAACATGTACTTTCCAACGATATCTCTGGCTACCTTACATGCAGAGAGGTTTTCCTAGAAGAGATTGCTTCCGGAAGACCCTCTTGCCAATTGGCAGGTTCGATCGCCTTATTTGGAATGACATTTTATGTAGACATAGGCTATTGGTCTTTTTTTAAATTCAACTTGAAGCTATCCTGGGAAGAGTGTCTTGGTTTCTGACTTAATTATAGAACCTAGCGGTGCAGAAAAAATGTGTTACAATTGCCCTGCTAATCCAGTGATTAACCTACCCACTTTTTTCGTTTTCCTTTTTAAACACCTGCAAGTTTTAATTTGCAAAATGGCTATCATTCATGAAGGTTTGCAGAAGGACATTAAGAAATTATTTGCAATTAATGCCCCCTGACTACCTGCGGCTCAGGCCAAAGCTTTGGCATCTGCTTGACGGTATCCTCGGTCCACAATTCAGAGCCCCGAGAGGGCACTGGCATCGGTGTGTGAGTCTGATGGGCTGATCTACCGCATCAGGCCTGCCACATGGCTGCCTTGGTTCTGCACGGCCCCCTGGAGCTGTGCGATAAGCCCACCCACATCTTTCACATGGCGGCCATTTCCTCCCAGGACTTCAGGCTGTAGGCCAGCAGGCTGCATTCTCTGTTGGCTTCAGCACACAAAGGTGTGACTAGCCAACTCTGAGGGGTGGGGGTGGGGGACACGCACCCTACCCAGAGATTTCCCACTGGTTTCTTGTTGGCGGGTGTTTTGAAACACGGGATGGCATGTTGACAAGGTGTTGGGAATGAAAACTCGCGAAAGGCAATTGCAGGAGCAGAGCGGGAAAGGGGGGAAACGCATGGGGTGGTGTTAGAGCGGGAAGGTGGCTCTGGCCAGGGAAGCATGGTGGAGGTCAGTTTAAAGTCAATGCCAGGTGCTGGAGAACCCTGGGGCACGGGCAAAACAGAGCACGTGCCTTTGTGCCGATGCGAGGAAAGGAGACTAAGCACTCCTTTCTAAGGAGCTCTGTACAAACCCTCCAACAACTTCACGCCCCGCCGTGCTGAACATGTCTCTGCAGTGAGCAGAGTGGAGGGGCGGGCCCTGCACAGGCCTGTGTCTGGTTACGTGGGGATCAATACACGGGGCTATCGACACACGGCTGCTCGGATGCTAATTTTCAGACCCAGTAAATCTCTGCGCATCCTTCTGGTGGTAGCGAATGCTCTACACTTCCAATCAAGTTTTTCTCCTCCGAACTGCCGGTAATTATCCCATCCATCTGGAAGGCACGCTCCCTTTCAACGTGCACTGCAGTGTCAGGTTGCATCCGCCACATTGTGTTCTGGTGACTGCCGCTGCCAGTGATGAATGTGCGTGCTCGGGGAGCTTCGGCCGCTGCCTGTCTGGGCAGTGGGCAGCTCCGGGAAACAAATGATCAGGAAAGCCTATATTTCTTCAGGGTGTGCGTTCTCCTGATCGATTCAGTCACTCGCTTGGCCTGGTCTCTCTCCCTGCGGGTCCAGGTGGATCAAAGGAGCGAGCATTTTAAGAATGATCTCAGAGGTGTTTTTGAGGCTCTTCTCCCATCCAGAAAGGCATCCAGCACAGAGGTACTGGCTGTGTCGGACGTAAAAAGGAAGGCCTCCCAAGCCTCTCGTGATAGGGACCGAGGGGGGACAAGGCTCCGTGAGCACCGGTGCACCGTCCGAGAGAAAACAATTTTGCATTGCCCCCGGGCTGCGGTCAGGATACCCTGTTAATTCAAATGCTTGGCTGAAAATGTTCACAATCTCAGTCAGTGCATACCCAGAAGACAAGGCAGGTGGCTGGCCTTGAGATGTTTTAAGTACTAGTTTGAGTCCCGAATTTCTCTCATCTGCATTTGCCACCTCTGGTCACCAGGCAGGGCCCCCACGCAGCAGGTGCAAAGTCCCCAGCATACCAGCACCTCTGGGTGGCCTCCGTGCACATAAGCAAAACCCTGCCCGAGCCAGCCATGTGTAACTCTCTGTCCCTGGGGCTTGATTGCTCTGTGTTCATCTGATCAGAGAGCCGGGTGAAATGAAGAGAACCTGGCTGCGGATGACCATTTAATTTCTGCTCCAGCAATCTGGACCAAGAGTGGAGAGTCCCTCTCTTCCAATCTACTCTTAGGGTGGCTGCGCATGCCACGGGACTGCCTTCGAGGTCACAAACATCCGTCTATGGCATCCTCTGTGAACATAGGCTGTGGGCCAGAGCTGGGTGCTCCTGTGAGCACTAGCAGGCAGATCAATGGCTTAATGAATCCATAAAAGATGCTTCAACCCGGCTGCAATTTAGTGAGCACTCTAGTTAAATGAAACTCCTGTAGTCTTTAGCAAAGATAGCGGGAATCGATGGCCGAGGCTGGAAGCCGATGTCCAGTAATCACAACCTCCCCGAATTCATGTTGTTGTCTCATGTCTAACAGAAGGGTAGTCAGATTTGAGCTCTGAGGCTCGCAACATCGATAAGGAGTTTTGCTCAGTGCTACAGAGCAGAGCCGAGTCTGCTCCAAAGACGACCCATTCTTACTGCTGTGGCTTCTGGGAGGGCTAGTTTCAAACCAGAGGCTATGTGACTATTTTAAAATAACATTTCTTTATAAAGTGGTGTGATTAGGCTCACGAGTTTTAGTTCTTCTAACCTGGGCTGTCTTCGTAAGCCATTCTGACGATGAGACTCCATTTAAGAGAAAACCCTGGAAATGTCAAAGTTCCTTAGCTGGGGGGAAGGCTGGATTCACCCCGTGGTGGTAAAACAGCCCTCATTAGTCTGCTACGGTTAAGGGTTAATCACTCCTGTTATAAATTCAGACATTAATGTGTTCTGCTTAATTCATCTTCTAATAGGATTTTTTTTTAACTTCCAAGTGTGCTCTGGAAACATTATGCTGATTTATGAGAGCGATTTGGGAGCACGTTGGAGAATCCCTTCACAGAGCTTCGCCATCTTTGGTGGGGAGGGGAAACCAAAACAACAGCCTGGGCTTTGGAATAGTTATTTTTCTGAGGGGGAAGTGGGATTTAGGAGTTAAAGACCCCCAGGCCTCAATTATCGACTGTCTCATGATTCGGCATTTGTCATTTACAGTAGCAAACAAATATCTGCTGGTTAACTCCGCTGCTTGTTTCTGAAGCAGCTGGCATGGCAGTAACCGTGGCCGAGCGCCTTCTCCCTCCGGTCTGTGGGTCACCTCCCAGAAGCTGAGCTCTGCTGCCCTCTGCCCTTCGCTCCCCCCTGCGGGTGGGGTACACAGGTCTAGCTGTCGGGCCGGGCCGCCTCCCTTGTGGCCACGGCTTCCAGGCAGACACGTAGGCAGCACCTGGCCAGCGGCTGCGTGTTTGGCTCCTCAGCTCCCTGCGGGTCAGAGCTGCGTGAGGTGGAGAGGGAGGAGGAAGGCACCATGGAGAGGGTGTTTGGGAGAAATGTGTGCTAGTTCAATGGTGTCCAAAAGTGAACCGATCTGGGCCTGAAGTCTCTGCCTCGGTGCGGCCGTGTCCAAGGCCAGGCTCCCAGCGCTCTCACCGGAAGCCGTGGTGACTGTCCAGCTGCAGAGGACAGAGCGGGCTCCGAGCTCTCAAGGCAGGGCCCGGAGGGTGGGAGGGAAGCCCTGACCTGGCATGGGAGGCAGGAGCCGTGGGTTAGGCCCTCCAGTCTCACAGCCCGGCTTTATCCGGCGCTGTCTCCCCCAGCCTCCGTCTCTGCAGAGGGGTAATCCGTAACCGATGAGCATGTCAGTAGATCTTAACTTTATTATTTCTGTGATCACAGGTTTTAAGTAAGAACATGTCAAACGAATGGGTGGTCTGAACGTGAATAAACAAACAACAAAAGTCATTTGTTTGTTTTTTTCAAAATGCCAACTTTTGCATAATGGCCACATCTCTGGAACCTAACAGTGTGGACTAAGCGAGGAGTGGGGGTAAAATAATTTGAGTCTCTTTTTTTGTTTTTTACTTTTGTCATCCACATTTAAATTTCCCTAGTGTTTACTTTTCCTGATTTGCTAGGTAGCCTGAAGAGAGTCGGCCGTTTCCCTAAAATCGTGTCTTTGAGGGGCGTGGTGCACAGTAGTAATCGGAGGGTGAGCCTGGATGGCTGGCAAGCTGCTCTCTTGGGCACCCATCCCATCACAAAGCAGGCGATTTCTGTGTGGCTGCGATAAGTGATATGGTGTCTTGTAACTCGCCCTGAGAACATGAGTTCATGTCCTTTAAATTATGGTGGCAACTTCCACGACTATGATGGAGGCCTCAGTATTTTCTGTGATCATCCGGTAGGATTATGGGAGGAGGCTTCAAAACTCTCGTGGGAAAATTAAACGAAAAGATCGTGGAATTTTTTTCATGATCTAACCTTGTATACTCGATAAGGTAAGCTATTTTCAGTTATCGATGTCAAGTTCTTTGGGGACAGAGAGACTCAGTGTCCAGATGACATAAAGCTGGACAAGTAGTTCAAGACAAGGGGGATTTGTTCAGCAGGACTTTCTTTCCAAGGGGGATTTGCGGGGTCTTGTTTTAAAAAAATGATTCTTTGTTGTTAGCCAAGCTTTTTTTTTTTTAAAAAAAAGAGCAAAAACCAAGCACCCTAACTCTATTACCTCTTTATCCAATCATTGGTTGTTGTTGTTTTTTTTAAAGACACATTGAAAATATACTCGCTAATATGATGGATTGACATCAAACTGCAATAATGAGCTCAAACATGCTAATGACTATGGACCTGTGCAGGAAGCCCCTCCGTGAGTCGGAGCTGAGTTGATGGCAACTAACAAACGACTTCATCCGTCATGTGCCGAGAGGAAATGGGTGGTTCCGTGGCAGAGGCTCAGACAGTGCCCCTGGCGTGCAGCCAGACCCATCTGCCATTGGAGGCTTGCCAGTTGCTATGAACAGGGCTTAGTGAATTGAAGCTTCCCTACCAAGGAGGACTAGCCAGAAAAGGCCATCTTCTGAAAATCGGCTGATGGAGCCTGATGGGTCACAACAGCCCCACCTATGACTGATCCTGGGGTGGGGCAGGAGGGGCAGCTCTTAACTTCCATTGGGCACGTGTCACCACGCATCGGGGACCAACCGTGGCAGCCAGTCCTAACAACAGCAACATGTGCTGGCACCGTGTTTGTCTGAGTGCGCACATGACGGCAAAAAAGGATATGCTCTCTGCCGTACAGATATCTTTTTACTAATACATGCATTCAACTGTTTACTAATCCATAGGCGAACAGTAGACAGCAGCCCCTCCTGGTCCATAGTGTTGCTTTCAATGGACTCAGTTACCTGCAGTCAATCATGGTCCAAAATGTTAAGTAGAAAATTCCAGAAATAAACAATTCCTAAGTTTTAAATTGTGCCCCCGACCCCTTTTCTGAGTAGCGGTGTGAAATCACACACCATCCGGCCTCGTCCTGCCCTGGATGTGAATCTTCCCTTTGCCCGATGTATTCACATGGCACACGTTACTCACCACTTAGCCACTTGGCAGCAATCTCAGTTACCAGACCAACTGTCTAGTATAGCACTGTTCACATCACTCTTATTTTGCGTAGTGATTGTTCTATTTTGTTACTAGGTGTTGCTGTTAATCTCTCACTGTGCCTAATTTATACATTGAATTTTATCATAGGTAGGTATGTGTAGGAAAGGAAGCCATCACATATATAAGGCTCTGTACTATCTGTGGTTTCAAGCATTGACTTGGGGAGGGGGGTGTCCTGTAACGTATCCCCTGTGGAGAAGGGGGCCATTGTATATGTAATATGCTATCAGGGAGCTATAAATGCTACGAAGGAAAAGCAGAGTGAGGGATTGATAGTGATGGGGTCAGTTTCATATCTGGTCATCCCAGAAATTATCTCTGAAGAGTGGCCTGCAGGTCGAGGTAGAAGGAAGTGAAGGAGCTGGCTATGGGCGGGTCTCGCAAGGAAAGGGCGCAAGCATGAACAGAGGCCCTACAGGAGGAATAGGCTTGGCTGCACTGGATAGGCTTGGCCAGAAGGTTAGAGCAGGGGAAGGCGACTGACCAAGGTGGCTATAGGCCAGGTCATTGGACTCAAGATGGAGTAGTTTGGATGTGATTCTAGATGTGAGGGCAGTGAGCAAGGTGAGTGATAGATTTTCTTTGTTGATGGGACTTGTGTTAAATCAGGAAGACTTCTAAAATCTTGGAGGGCTTAGTGTGTAAGCAAAGGGAACAGCACTCCCACCAAAATTGGGTGTGTCTGGCAATAGAAAACTAAAAATATCTTGTTCACTGAATTATTCATTGGTGGTTATGAAACATTTCCCAGTAGCAAAAGTGGGTTGAACCAATTTAGAATTTTTGGCAAGGTGTGCGAGCAAAGGGAACAAGGATAGGTGCTGTTGGTGCCCTTCCTAAGACAGGGTTTCCTTTCTACAGAGTAGACGGCAGTCTTCCCCTGGCCCTGTGGGGAGATGGCAGCCTCAGGAGGCAAGCCCCTTGCAGAACGTGTCTCTTAAGCTGGGAGCCCGACCTTGTCGACAGGGCCTTCCCAAGCTCTACCCTTAGAAGCATGATGAAAGGAAAAGGTAACTTTGCCAGGTCCGTATTTTGATAAAGGGATTATTCTGCAATTGATTTTACCCTCAGAGTAGATGTCCTCGGAGGCGGATCAGCTAGGACCTCCCATGTAAGTAACAGCCGTTGCATCCCAAATGGGATTAAACAATAAACCGCAACTAAACTCACTGCCACGAACTCGATGGCAGGGTAGAACTGCCCCTGTCAGTTTCTGTGACAGTAGCTCTTTATGGGAGCAAAGAACCCCAGCTGTCTCCCAAGGAGTGGCTGGTGGTTTCGAACTGCTGACCTTGCAGTTAGCAGCCCAACGCATAACTCGGTGCCACCAAGGGCTCCTTTAAACAGTGAAAGGCATCTATTATCCGATGGAACTGTGAAAGGCAGAAGTAGGGTGTGCGTTAGCGCTGGTCCATCCAGTGGCGCCTTGCTTCTGCCATGGTCTCGTTTCTTTCCAGCTCTGTGTTCCGTAGACACTGCCATTGGTAGTCACTGGTGAGCTGGCACTGACGCGCGGTGACCTTATGTGTAGTAGATGAAGCACTGCCAGGCCCTGTGCCACCTTCATGCGTGTCAGTAGAGTTGAATTCACTGTAGCTATGGTGTAGCTCATTGTAGTTATGTTATTGATGGTTTCCATGGTTTTCAACGGTCCTCAACCCTATCAAACATGATGTCCTTTTTCATTTTTCACACAAGTAGCCTTTCCTGAGGCTGTGTCCCAAGTAAGCAAGGTGAAGTCCGGCTGTCCTCACTTCTCTGGAGCGTTGTGTTGCACAAGGGGGCTTCCAAAGTTCATGGGACAATGAGAGCGTTGGGAAGCCCCTTTCTCTTGCTTTTAAGGCTGATTTGCTCACTCTTTTGGCAGTTCACGGTACAGAGAGCTCCCAGAGGCCATGGGGTGACTTCATTTAAAATGATCTGCTTCTCGTAGAAGCCATCCAATGAAAGACCGTGTCTGTGTCCTAGCAACCTAAGCAAGAGTCTTGAAATGCGCCCCCATTGGCTAGGCTTCCGGCACATGCTCATGCCTGACATAGGACCCTGACCAGGGAATGGAAGGTTTTGGTTAGAGCCAGTCAGGGCTTCCCTCCGAGACTGGGATAGGGCTCATTTTCCTTGAAGCCCATGGTCGGCATGGGGAAGGGTAGCTACCGGAATGAAAAGCTAGCTGCTATTGAAGAGGGGGAGCGTCACGATGATGGCTGGTGGAAGGTGCCAGCAAGTGTCCTCCTGAGAGAGAGAGGGGAACTCATGAGGGTGAGCTCTTTACACGGCAACCTGTCATGTGGCAGAAGGAACTTGGAACCCAAGTGTGAACCGAAAGAGAAAAATGCGGTTCATTTCCATCATAGGGCCCTGATATCAACTACCTTTTCTACACCAGGACCAGCTGGTTCGAGAAACTGGATTATTAGAACGTGGGTCTGATTGATCAACCCTGGTCTTAACTAACAGGAGTAACATGCTGGCTCCGTCTATTCATTTTGGGCTCTATAGAACACAGACTGCACTGGGCGTAGACAAAGGGATGGTGGTGAGCTATTAGAGACCCCATTGATGAGGAGGAACAATAGTGCCCTTAATTTAGAACAGCAGACAGCGCAGGATGTAGTTGCCCCAGTAAAGCTGCCTGCGAGATGCTGGCCAAAGCCATGCCGGAATGAAATGGCAGATGCCCGGCTCGGCAAGAAGGCTGCTGCCACTTATCAAGAGGTAGCTTGCTCCCACAGGAAAGCTATTTTCTCTGTGTTCAAAAACCGATATGCAGAAGGGAAAGGAGAAGATTCCAAAGAATGGTGACTCAGTCTAAAGCGGAACACATCAAAGTCAGGCGGCCCAAGGAGCAGAGGACGTGGGGGTTGCAACTTTGACCGTTGTTAGTGAATTAATCAGCCCATGTACTTATGCATCCCATAAGTATTCACGGAGCAGCTATTGGGTGCAGCATTGCCTGCCAGTCAGTGGAATGCCAGTGGCCAGTAAAAACCTGGCCCTGCCTTCATGAGGCTTACAGTCCAGCAGGGGAAGACACTGATCTAACGATGAACACACGTGCCGTGATAAGAGGGACGCTGACATGCTAGGAGAGGCCCTACTCGAAGCCACCCAGAGGAGCTGAAGCCTGAGGATGCAGGCGTGCTAGGAGGGAGAGTGAGAAGGAAAGGCTTCTTGGGGGGAGGCTCAAACAGGGTGATTTCCCGACTAGCTCCGATGCGCTATTTACTGGAGGGAGCATTTTCAGTGCTCTGCGAAGGCATCAGCCTTACCTTCAAAGAAGAAAATAAACCACCAACAAACATTTCTTGGAATTATGAGCCTGGCTATCCATATCCTTGTTCATACATGTGAGAATTCATGCATGTCATCTACCAACCCAAGGGGATTTGCTGCTTGCCTGGCGGCCTCTCTCTTCTTCAGCAGCTCCATGGACTTTAGAGTTAGCACATGAGGAGGATGCATTCACTTCAAAGGGGAGGGCTGTTGACAGTTTATCATCTCTAAAGGTTTTTGTAAATCAGCAGTAATAATATAACGGTGGTCGTAATAAGATCCTAAGGTTTTAAGGTTTCAAGTACATCAGAAAGCAAGAATGATCACAGAGAAGAGATTGGGTGAGGAAACTGGTTTGAGAGAGAACAGGGTGATGCTGATCTGATGGAGGGGGTCAGATGATGACATCTAAATGGGATAAGTCACTTTTGATGGGGAGAGCCACAACAAAGGGCTGATGAGTCCCCTGGGCGTGGAAGGTGGGTGGTTGTGTTATAAGTAAATGGTGAGAGTTATAGGGCCATTGGCACAAGGATGTGAGGACGGAGAGGAAGTGTGGGCGATGATCAATCCTGGGACAGAGAAGTGCTAATTGACACCCAGCTCCCCAGACTCACAGCTAGGATAAAGGGGAGACAGCACAGCATGTCCGTGGGCTGCAGCAGAGGGTAAGTCTCAGGGCACAGTCGTGTGGCAGGAGGGCGGGGTTTCTCCTCCCCGTCTTTGTAGTCTTTGTTTCAGCCTGGCATCTCACTGGCGTGCCCAGGATCATGGCGGCAGCTGTGTAGAGACGCAGTGATAAGTAAATAGGCGGGTAAGTCATTCAGATGTTACCTTCCCGACCTAAACACCCAAAAACCCAAACTCACGGCCATGCAGCCGATTCTGACTCTGCGACCCTCTAGGACAGGATCCACCTGCCCTGGTGGGTTTCTGAGACTGTAACTCTGGATGGGGGTAGAAGCCCCATCGGCCTCTATTGGAGTGGCTGGTGCTTGAACTGCTCGCCTTGTGCCTTCCTGATGTAGAGGATTAAGTTTGCTTCCATGAGATTGCAGGAAAATTTGGGATACAAACATCTGACACATATATGGCCTGCAAACACCTGGAAAGGCGTATTGTTGTTCGGAACCACTTAACTGGGTGATGGGGACAGGACTTTTCAAGATGAGAGAGGTGTGGATCACGATTGCAGAGCCCCAAACAGAGGGCAGATGACCCCTGTCAGAGCTGACCACCACTGGGCTCTGCCTCAGGTGACTGTGCCCGGTGCCCTCAGCAGAGCTCTGTGGGAAGCAGCACCCCTCTCCCATTCCAGGAGCTCTGGGAAAACCACACACAGAGACAATCGTTTCCAAAAGAGGCTGCTTTTAAAACTGTGATGAAAATGGCTAACAGCAGGCTGAAGGTTAAAGTAAAAAACTTAAAAACCATAAAATCTGCCTGGAGGCTATTTAAGCACACTGTTTGAGAGGTACAGATGGTTCCTCTACCTCTGAGCCAAGAATGAAAAGGAAAGCGGGACCAGCAGGGCTGGTGTGATTAAGCAGACAAGCAGGAAAGGTTTATTAGCTCCGAGGAGGCGGCCTCTCCAAGAGGGAAGGTCTGCCTCCGGAAACAGGGAAGACCCGTGAATGGGGAGGACCAGCGGGCCACCTGTCAGAAAGCAACCAGAGGTGATGAGCATGACTCCCGGACTGATGCCCTGGGCGGCTGACCGCCTGGGAAGAGTACCATGCCGTGTGTGGGCACCTGCCTGTGGCTGCCTACCTGGGCCAGGCTTTGGGTGCAGAGCTGTTTCCTAGGCATTTGGGTCAACTGGAATGGTGCTTTGGATCAAAGAAAACCAGTGGAGCAAAATTGTCAAGTGCCAGAAGCCAGCAGATCCAAAGCATTGAAGGAGCTAAAGTCTGTCATTGTTACGAGGATTATTAAAAACGAGGAAGCACTGCTGAACATGGGAGCATCATGGGGCTCCAGGGCAACTGACCTCTTTGGGGGGCACCCCTGGCTGGGTACGGAGGCCCTCCTCCAAGTGCCCCTTGAGTGTGCACGCACGTGAACCCCCCCCTCCAGAAGGCCTCTGGGGGGAGTGGGGAGCCTCAATTATCATAATTTCGAGACAGCTCACCCACTGAAGCATCGCCGAATATTCCAGAGCCTGTTCGGTCACCCGAGAGAAACTTGCTCCGAGAAGGAAACAGCCCTTGTGTCTCGAGTGAGCATTCTATACAAACCTAAATCTGAGGGGCCAAGTACAGCCTGGCAGAACGTCAGGTCTGCCCTTCTGCGTCTCCACAAACCCAAGTAACTCGCTCAGCTTGTCTCCCTCCCTCCCGAGACGACCTTTGATGGAAATAGATAAGCGCAGGCAAGGAAGAAAACCTCGGTCAGGAGTGGAGGGTGTCCCTCAGCACATACATGAATTCATAGCACATGAGCCCAGGAGCCGTGTCACGGAATATGCCCATCGCTTATTTGGAAACAGAGGTGACAGGAGGGAGGGAAAGTTTACTATTTGCTCGAAGTTGCTTTCATTTGAAAAACCAAAAAAACACCCCAAAACAGAGGATTACTTCCCTGCTCACCCCCCCCCCCAAAAAAAGAGGCTCTACAAGGGTATAACAATAATGAGGTAGCCTGGCATCTGATACAGTTCTATTCACTCAACTGCCAGCCAGCACGAGGAGCCCAGGGCTCGAAGCTTCACCATCCTCACTCCGCTGACTCTCAGCATCCTCAGGCAGGACACTGGACTGAGAGGGCCGGGGCCTCCGTGCTGCTCGTGCCGAGAGCCGCACATTGGCTGAGAAAGCTTGCCTGCACTCAAGACAAAATTCAAAAAGCCGATCAAAGTACGGCAAACAGCATGCTGACGATCAAGCTCCATCCCGTCGTCCTGGGCAACAAGTAGCCTGTCCTAGTCTTTAACTCATACGTTTTCTTTTCTTTCTTTAAAAAATGAAGGCCTAATTCTGAACATTAAGGGAGTTGACGAAGAGGATTAAATATATTTCCATTAGATTCCAGGCTATACAAACACGGATGCAAACACTTGAAAAGGACCCATCCAGAAACCAAAGCAATGGTTTCCAAAGGGAACTGTCACGGAAGTGTACCCTGCCTCTCCACGCTCCGAGGTCACCTTTACAGCTGGTCACCGCGGAGGAACGCTGGGCCAAACTTGGGGTGGCAGATGGTTGGACGGGCGGTGTAGAGATTCGTTCTCCGAGGCAGGCCTGACTGCTAGCAGAGGTTCCTGATCCACCGGGTACCGCCAGCGTGAGCTTCAGATGTCATGCTGCAGGGTTCAAGTTGGAGAGTTTGTGGGTCGGGAAAACATTTCCCCTTTGCTTGCCGTGAACAGCTGAGGAGGCTTGCTTTGGGGCAACGAAGGTTGACTGTTTCAGGTGAGTGGAAGAGAGAGACAGTCCATGACCTACTTCGACCCATCCTGGCGTCCATTTACAAACGCTACTAGTGAGAATGCATTGATGATAAGGAGTTTGCGAAGAAAACTTGATGGCAGCGGATACCACCGAAATACCTTCTTGAAACTTCCAACTTGATATCAAGTCAATACTGATTAAAAGGAAGGAAGGAAGAAAATCCCACCGATTCATGGCCTGTTGGCACCAGAGAAGGTCCACCAATGGGATGAGTTTCATCTTTCTTTATTCCAAATTATTTAATAACTAGGGAGGAAAAGTGACCCTCCTCCAAACTCTGGAGCTTTTAACCTTGGCTCAGAGGCTGGGTTAAAAACATACATGCCCAGAGGATTCAATACAAGGGTGCAGGTGTCCAAGGCCACACTACGTTTGGCTTCCTTGGGAGCGTCAAGTCAGACACAAGGATTAGAGATACGTTTGAGAGGGGCAGAATGAAATGCTTGCGTGCCTTACAGAGTTCGATTTTGGGCTTCATCTCCTATTCGAAGTGATAGGAGAATAAAATGTAACTGCACAAAAGGTGGAGCTCATTCACATTTTTGTTCCTTTTGTTCACTTTCTTTACTTTTTCAATGCCATTGTTTAGCACTTGGTAAATAATAACAAATCAATCAATCAATTAAAAAAAACCAAATCCAAACCCACTGCTATAGAGTGATTCAGCTTGATAGTGACCTTACTGGACAGAGTAGAACGGCTCCCTCCTTCCCAAACCGCGAACCTTCATAGAACCGACGGCCTCATCCTCGTCCGTGTAGAGGCTGGTGGGTTTAAACCCCTGCGCTTGCAGTGACTGGGGCCCGTGGTTCCACGAGGACTGGACTGTTTGCCAAGGGCTGCTGTAACGGAGTGGTGCAGACTGGGATGGCTCAAGTTCTAGTTCTGCAGGCCAGCAGTCCGAATTCCAGGTGTTGGCCGACCTGTGCGCTCTCTGAAGGCTCTAGATCAGTGAAGGGTCCTAATGCCGTGACCCTTTCGTTCAGTTCCTCATGTGGTGGTGAACCCCCCAACCATAAAATTATTTTCATTGATACTTCATAACTGTAATTTTGCAACTGTTATGAATCAGGTGACCCCTGTGAAAGGGTCGTTCGACCCCCAAAGGGGTCTCAACCCACGGGCTGAGAACCGCTGCTCTAGGGGAGGCGTTTCCTAGTGTCTTCTAGTTTGGGGTAGATCCAGGTGGTACTTGGTACTTGGACAGCATAACGCCAGCCCCTTTGTGTGGCCCTTCTCTTTTATTACCACGCCACGCATCCTGGATTAGGATCTCACAGAGTCCAGTGTGACCTCGTGTGAACTTAAGTCTCCCTTTGCGAACAAGGTCATGTGTGCAGGCACCAGGGCATAGACCATCACATGTCTTTTTTAGGGGGGGGCACAGCTCACTTCACTCTCTAGCAACCACACGGTCAGCTCCAGACCAGGAGCACCCCGGCATCCCTGGTGCCTGGATGTCTGGTTACGCATTTGGCCAGGGACTGGTAAGGACAATGTGGATCTCAATTTCATTTTCCTTACTTAGAAGGACAGGGGGATGTGTTGCCTGGAATAGTTGCAGTGAGTTAGCTAACCTATATTCCCCAGCGGCATGGAGGGGAAGTGCTGGCCCTGGTCACGTGGCTTTAAGTCAGCTGTGATGGGCCAGGTCTTGGATGCTGAGGCAGAAATAGTCCCTGCTACTTAGCTCCCTCTCAGGGGCATCTCCTAAAGGGAGACCAGAGACAATTTGGCCCACTAGCCTTGGCTTCGGCCAGGATACTGGAAGTGGAAGAGTGGAGAGGGGCACAAGAATATGAGTGTGCTCGAGAGGCACGCTGGGGGTGTAGTGGTTAAGCTCTCAGCTGCAAACTGAAAGGTCAGTGGTTCGAACCCACCAGCTACTCCTCGGGGGAGGCGGTTGCTTCTGTAAGGATCACAGCCTTGCAAACCCCTCGGGGGCAGTTTTACTTAGCCCTGTATGGCCACTATGAGTCGGAATCAACTAGACAGCCCTGTTTCCTTACGCATGTGCTGGACAAGTGAACGAGGCGGCAACTCGGGGCTTCAGAGGTTGGGCTCTGTTTCTGTGCTTGAGGCCACCGGGTCTGGCATATACTCAGGAGTGTGTCTGTCCGAGTTGTGCCCATGTGGAGCTGGCACTCCTCAGCTCCTGCATGTGCTTCCTCCCTCACCTGTCCGCCAGCAGGATGGGGCCTGCCCAGCAGGCTGGCATGGATCTGTGGCTGCGGCACCAGGACCAGAAGGGAAAGGTCTGCCCCATGCTCACAGTTGACCAGGGGAAACGCCTGCAAGTAAACGAGAGATAGATGTGTATGAGACCTGGGGCCTGGGTGGGGGGGAGGGGGTGCATCCTCAGTCAGCGAGCGTTTGTTCTTAGAGGGACCAAAAGGTAAAAGAAAAAAAAAGACAGAACAGCTCAGAACTGTGAGGTAGAAAATGAATGTGAATCAGGAACGGGAGATCCACATGTCACTCACCAAGAGCTCAATCGCACGGCCTTTCCTGGAACCCTGCAGTGTGTTTAACGCTTGTATGTATCACAGACTTTAGAGGACTGCTTGCAAGAATACGGTGTGACTTAGAATGGATTTTGACATCATTTTGTCTGCAGGTTGTCGTATGAAGAAGTCTTCGGGGAGGATAAGGGAAGCGGAGAACATAATAGGCCGGGCTCATAAACACAGCCTAGCGAAGACGGAGAGATACATGAAGACTTTAATACTTAGCTGTCTCCTTCTTGAATTCTTCAAACTTCAGTTGATATTAGAAAGCGTCTTCTGTAGCCACCTTTATTGGTGACTGTGGCCGTAGGAGTTCGGTGACTTGCAGGGTCACACAGTTTTGAGGGACGATACCACCACCACGGGGAGGTCTCTGAAGGCAGTCACAAGAGAAGCGTCATTGCCGGGCGGTCAAAGCTGGCCACCTCGATGCTTTCAAACGTGATACTTTCAAACGCGTTGTTAAGTGTCCGTGTAAACCTCATGAAGGGGCTCAGCAGGGTCATTGTCAAGCCCTTGTTCTTGCTGTTGTTAGTGTCCTCAAGTCGGTTCTGACCCACAGCACAACAGAGCAAAGCACACCACCGTCCTGCACCCTCCTCGGAATTATTCCCGTGCCTCAGTCCGTTGTTGCAGCCACTGTGTCAGTCCATCCGCTTGGGGCCTTTTTCTTTTTCAGTCTGAATTTTTTGTTGTTAAACCATGAACTCGGAGTAAGAAATGTATTTTGCCTTAAAACTTAGTGCACATGCATATGTGTGTGGTGCGTGCGCGCGCGCGCACACACACACACACACCCCACTCATAACCACATTTCGTAGACTGACATTTTCTTGATTTCACCAGAACGTGCCAACAGAGGTTGTCACAATAATGTCACAGCTGCAGCCTGGCTGACGACAATGAAGACGGACCATGATTTCAGAAGTGCTACAATGTGGAAAATGTTTGGGCTCGGATCATTCCAAACACAGCACTTCTGTTTGAGATGGAAGCAGAAGTTTCATGAACCCATCTGAAATCCATTCAGGGGCCTTTTGAGTTCGGGTTTAGAATCCTGCCGCGGGGTTAGGACTTGAACATCGGCTCCCCATCTGCTCCTCTAAAATCCAGGGTTCTTCCCTGAAAACAGAGCTTGGGGGTGGGATGGGAGGCTCTCTCCCCGCTGCAGCCTGGGAATGGAAGTTTGAGGGCGCAAACAGCTGGTGGTGACCTGCAACTATGATTTCTTTGTACCGTTGATAAACTGCAGGCTGACCGGGACTGCTTGGGGTCCCCATGCCGAATTGAAAAACACTGTCCAGTAATGAACGTTAGGAGAGGGGCCAGTTCTGCCGCAGAGCCATTGAGCATGCCCCTTCTGGGGTGGTGGCCTTGAGAGCCAAATGACAGAGTTATTTACTCAGAGCTAACGAACACGGGGAAGCGCCTACAGCCCTGGTAAAATGTTGGATGAAATCATGCTTGCCGCCTGAACGCCCTTTCAGACACAACTGTCATGCTCACAGAAACTCCTTGTCACCCCTTGAAGGAATTTAAACTGTGCGTGCGTGCGCTAAATGCTCATTGTTAGCGTGACATTTTCTGATGAAGCCCACTTAGCTTAATTTCCCCAGACATCGCTGCATGTCAAGCGGGAAAGGAGAAGCAGGGCTGGGGCCCATGGGCGCTGCCTTGTACAGAATAGTCTGGAACACCCAGGGCGCAGAATCGTGGCCAAGGGTCGCCGCGTGCTGTGTGGATGTGGCTATTCTAAGTGAGAGAGATGCCCCAAGGAAAAGCCCCGCGCCCCACGGCCTCCCACTGCTGCCCTGGGAGGAAGAATGGTCCGTGCCATCATTCCAACTGACCCACGAATGATCCCCCGAAGCAGCTCCTTCCCTGTCTGGAATGGACGGAGCCTTTGGCCCTTTGATCTGGGGAGGCTGGGTGTGGGCTGGGGAGAAACCATTGTTCTGAGAGCCGGGCTGGGACTGCAGACCGGAGGGCTCGTTCAAGGACAGCAGCATCTTTGTACGGCACTTTGTGGTTTTACTTTTTTATGCTTAAAAAAAAATCCCCTTGTGAGGGAAATCTGTGATTACCACCTCCCGCGTCCCCCACCCCCCCGCCGCCCGCTTGTACAGGTGCTAGAGCGCACTGCGCAAATACAAACATATCCCACTTCGTGAGAGAGTTTGGAAGTCATTTTCCTTCCATCTGTCAGAAGCGGAGTGCACGCTAAAACTGGCCACCCACCCACACAGTCTCCCACACACCCTCTCTGTGACAAGGCGGACAGGGGATTGCAGGGGTATGTGTGTGTGAGGGGGGGTAGGGGGGTTGTCAGAAACGTGGTAAGGCATTTAAAAAGGATGGCTTATTAGCATCATTTGGACAGCAATGAAAAACACATGATCGCTTCTGGGGCTTCATGGTATTCACTGGAGAGTAGCCTTCATTTTCCTCCTCTTCCCCAAACCAATATTCCTTTATTACGGTACCCCTGGCGCGCCATCTAATTCCCCAGTGCCGGCGGAAGCCGGATGCGCTGTGATCACAGCTCATTGTCCTGTGGCCCCAGTCGCCGTGGGTAGGTGAGCCGCGCTCTTGCAGGAGAGGGTCACGGATCCTCTTTGCAGTCAGACAATCAGAGGCCCAGCAGGGCACCTTCCAAGCCCAGCTGCACAGCCGCCCTCCTGCTCTTCCAGGCTCTGCGCCCTACGTGCAGATTCCAAGCTACATTTAACACAATTGCCCATCCGCACTTAGGAAGCAGTTACCACAGAAACCCAGCAGAGACCAATTAGTCACATGATTAAATTAATTAAAATAACCCAGGGCATCTGCCATCTTGCTTCTTTGGGCTACGGATAGCACATGACCCAGACAGACTGTAATTGGTTAGCCGTCCTGCGGTGGCTCCTCATCCTAGTGCCTCCTTACCACGAGAGAGGGTTCTCTTGATTGGCTTGTCTCTGCCCGAGACCTCTCTGGGGTTGTTTTGGAAGGTAGCCTGCCCAGATCAACTGGGCCGTATCGCACGGACCAAACTTCAGATTTAATAAACAATGGGATTGGGTATGTTGGGGCTAAGAGGATCTGGAAACATTCCTCAATTGCACAGTTGAAGACTTTTGGAGGCTTTCAAACAATGGCTTTAGCAATATGTACCCTGGGGGTGCGTGGTAATAGGCATTTACACTTGACCTGAGAATTCTGTGGCAAGGAGGACAAAGCAGACCATGGCAGTGGGGGGTTTCACAATGGGGCGCGGGTGTTCAGTGTTAGAAGACAGTATGGGGCATGGGTGTTCAGTGTTAGAAGACACTATGGAGGCATGGCATCTAATGATCCCACTCAGTGGCTTGTCGTTTCCAAGAGACATGAATGTACACTCAGAAGAAAAAGCAGTAAAGTGATGTGACGCTTGGTCCTTGATATGCTCAGTGACCCATGAGTGGCCTGCCCCAAAGCTCCAGATTGTAGCCAGAGGTCTTGTCTTAGACCAGTGTCATCCTTGCACGCGACACACACACACACACACACACACACACACAGACACACACACAGACACACATACAGACACACACACACAGAGACACACACACACAGACACACACACAGACACACACACAGACATACACACACACAGACACACACACAGACACACACACACAGACACACACACACACAGACATACCCCAATCCACTTCCCTGAGCTCTCATAATGCTCACTGCCGCAGGGCTGCCATCGCCTCCGACATTTCCTGGGGACAGACCCCTCTGGTCCATCGCACCCCAGAGCAAATGACAGCGCACCAGTTGGGTGGTGGGGGAAGGGAGCCGTCATCAGACCAGGTGATGGCTTGGGTTCCCAAGGCTCTGTAGTGAGTTGACCTGATAAAACGGCACACACTCATGCTTTGGGTGGTCTGCGTTCCTTGGTGCCTCGCGAACCCAGTTGGCCAAGCTAGTCTGCAAGGCTTGACTCTAGGACAGGAGAATTGTGACGGTGCCTGAGTAGGGGGAAGTGGGTCAATAAGGGGCAGATGTGCCCCTAGCTATTGGAGGAGGGCTACTTTGAACCTTCTTCTTTCTTCCTGGTCAGCCTCGGACCAGCCGTGAACACCTGGCCCTTCTCAAAGTCCAGCGAAGGATGTAAGAGAGCCATGTGGTAATGTCAAAAGGTGGGGTCAAGCAGCAACGGTTACCATCCTGGAAACCCACAGGGGCAGTTCTACAGGGTCACTGTGAGTCGGCAGTGACTCGGTGGCAGTGAGTGTTGTTTTGTTGGTTTAGTTTTGGTGGTAGCGCAGAGTACATGAAGAGCTGTGGGGAAATTAATTGATAGGGTCATCAATAGCAGCACTAATAAGGGCACGCATTTGTATCAGAATTTGCAGTCTATAAAGTATTCACATAGCTTGTGTTCTGACTCTGCTCTAGTCTTCCTGGGGAGGGTTGTCACCTGACGTTCTGAGTCATGGTGACCGTGTGTGTGGACCAGGACAGCACCATCGTTCTTTAAAGGCTGTGTGTGACCTTGTGGAACCAGCTCACCAGGCTTATCTTCTGTGATGGCCCTGGGTGGGTTCCAACTGCCACCCATTAGACCAGCAGTTGAGTGTTTAACCTATCATGTCACTCAGGAGCCAATTCTTAATTTTAAAATATTCGGTAGGTATTTTGCGTACACTTAGAGTGGTCATTTTATTTTTGGTGCAAATGACTTCCATGAATGAAATAAGCATCATAAGAATGCAAACTAGAGCTAAAACTGGAGTATAGAAGATATGTTTCACATTAATCTCACGCCGTCTCCTGTGGACCCTAGAGGAAACCCCTGTGGGTTTCCCAGGCTGTGATCGCTGTGGGAAAGCCTCTTTGTTCTTCTGCAGAGCAGCTGGTGGGTTCGAACTGCTGTCCGTGTGGTTACTAGCCCCATGTGTAATTCACTATGCCACGAAGGGGTACTTTTCACGTTTATAGAATTTTGTCTCTTTCTTTAAAATAAGCAGAAAACAAACAACATGAAATCTTTCTTTGCATAAAGTAATTACCGAACACCTCTCGAAGAGATGATTTGAAAGTAAAAACTAGATCAAAATGCAGTACTGAAAGCCAAATATTAGTGCTTTGGGGAACTACATAAAATCTTATTAAATTCATCCCTTCCTTGTGACCCCTCTGTGAGGGGATGTCCAATTGTCCACAGAAGGGTTTTGGTTCTTCATTCTGACCCACTTCGTTTGCATCCAAATTGTTTGGTTTAGGTCTTTTGATGCCTGAAACCTGATCTCATTGACACCTCGTGATCACACGTGTTGGTGGGCTTTGTTGTTTTCCTGCTAGGTGGCCGCTTGTTTAGCTTCGAGCCTTGAAGGCCCCAGACACTATGTCTTTTGATAGCCAGGCACCATTGGCATTCCTTACCACATTAGCTTATGCAACCATTTTATCTTCAACAATCATGTCGGGAAGGTGAGCATCACAGAATGCCAGCTCATTAGAACAAAGTGTTCTTGGGTTGAAGGAGGACTTGAGTTGAGAGGCCCAATGTCTGTCTGCTACCTTAATTCTTAACTTAAAATTTTATGTATATAGACCTATATCCCTATCATTATATCTTAATATATTTACATATTTACATTGAAGTAGAGCACCGAAAAAACACACAACATTCCTCTAGTTCAGCAGTTCACAACCTGTGGGTCGAGACCCCTGTGGAGGCTGAATGACCCTTTCAGAGGGGTCGCCCAATTCACAATAGTATCAAAATTATAGTTATGAAGTAGAAATGAAAATAATTTTAGGGTTGGGGGGTGTCACCACAAAACGAAGAACCATTTTAAAGGGTCATGGCATTAGGAAGGTTGATAACCGCTGCTCTAGTTCTTTAATGCTTCCTCCCCCCACTATCATGACCCAGTTCTATCTTACAAATCTGGTTAGATCAGAGCATGTACACTGGTACAGATAAGAGCTCTTGATACACAGACTCCAGGACAGATAAACCCCTCAGGACCAATAATGAGAATAGCAATTCCATGAGGTTAGGGGGAACATAGAGGGAACAGGGGGAACTGATTGCAATGATCGATGTATAATTCCAACCCCCTAGGGGATAAACAACAGAAATGTGGGTGAAGGGAGACAGTGGACATTGTAAAATATGAAAATAAAAATAACTGATAACATTATCAGTAGTTCAAGAGGCTGAGTGGGGGACAGAGGGGAAAAAAGAGGAGCTGATACCAAAGGCTCGAATAGAAAGAAAATGTTTTGGAAATGATGATGGCAACATATGTACAAATGTGCTTGATACAATTGATGTGTGGATTGTTAGGAGAGCCCCCCCAAAATGATTTATTAAGATTTTTAAAATCTCAAATTATTAAAAATTTCAGAGGATATAACCATTTGAAAATGAATAATGACTACTTTTTCAGAATGAAAAAATGGACCACAAATTAGAGAGTACTGAACGCTGCGAGAATCCTTGTGACATGGTTACATCCTGGAGCGTTAACCACGAGGTCAGCAGTTCAAATCCATCTGCTGCTACGTAGGAGAAAGACGGGCTTTCCACTTCTGTCAAGATGTACAGCCCGGGAAACCCAAAGGGCCAGTGCCGCTCTGTCCTGTCGGGTTGGTAGGAGCCAGAACAGACTCAGTAGTAGTGGGTTTGGCTCGGGTTTGAGTTGTGTAGCAGGCTTGTCAACATAAGTTTAATGCTTAGGACGCTATTGTAGTGTTTCAACCAGCAGCACATCGTGTGTCGTGGATTGGAAACGGTGGTTTCACCTCCTTTGACCCCCTCTTGGGTGGGTTACACTGGGTTATTCGTGAATCGCATTGTCAACAACCCTACAAGGGCTTGTCTGTCACCATCATCGTTCTACTATCTGATTGGGAGGAACTTTGAGAACCCAAAATTGGGTTAGTTTTCTGGGGTTATCAAAGTAAGGTACCCCCCACCAGGTGTGCAACACATCTGAAGGTAGTCTCTCACCATGAAGGAGCCGGCAGCCTCCAGGCTCTGGGTGCTTCCTTCTTCCCTCTCCTGGCTTCTGGTGGATGCACCCAGTCCTTGGCTCGTAGCTGGCTCCCTCCAGTCGCTCCCTCTACCATCACAAAAGAATCCACAAGCGCCATGAGGGGGGATCACGTGTTCATTGTACTTTCTAAGTCTTTGTTTTGTGTCATCCAGACTTGTCCCTCTGCTTCCCAGAAGGATGAGCTGGAGGTGACGACGTAGGAGACAATAATGTCTCCCTTCATTCTGTCTCTGCGCTCCCATGTGATAGTAACATTCGCCGTATGTGGACTAGAATGCACACTTTATGCATTTTAGACTCGGGATGCTAATTCACAGGATCCTCCTGACATACTTCAGAGATTGACACATTGTGAAAATATATTACAAAGTTAAATTTCTACTGAAATTGTGATTATAACAAGTAGTTGCTGCCTGTGTATGTTTCAACCTTTTTCATTTGACCTTCCTGCAAATCTTGGTGCTGAGTACTTACTGACACACTTAAATTGTCAGAGAAATCAACTGCAGATGAGAGAAAATGAAGCATTTTGGAAATGAGCTAGCATCACACTACTATTTTCATAAAGATCTGGTTATTTAATAGCAAAGGGGGCAAAGCAATTTCTGGAGCCGTGTAGTGGCTCCACGTTCTATCCTGTCTAGAAGGAAGCAGAGTGCAAGCAAATTAATAAATGCAATTGAATTAATAAGTCAAACTACGACATCGTGGCCAGCACGTTAATTCCAACACGCTACTTTGTAGCACACACACAGGGGAAAGAAGAAAAAATACAAACACCACCCTACCCTTATTAAAAATGGGACATTCTTTATTTTATCCCCCCAGATACTTAGATTAGCAGCCCTCATCACTCTTTAACCTGCTTTTCTTTTACATCACACATAATTCTACTAGATCTCATATATGTACCTCTAGTAGATATGTGTAAACACACACACACACACACACACAGCCCTGGTGGTGCTGTCAAAGTATTGGACTACCAACCACAAAGTCGTTGGTTCAAACCCACCAGCTGCTCTTGGGGGGAATGATGAGGCTGTCCACTCCCATCAAGCTGTATCCAGTCCTGGAAACCTTCTATAAGGCGTCCAGGAAAGGGGACCAACTGCATGCTACCCAACAACAACGTGAGTCAGCATGACTCCAGAGGAGGGGATTTGTTGTTGTGGTTGTGGTGGTGGTGGTGTTGGTAGTGGTGGTGTGTGTCTCTGTATTTGCCTATTGTCTGTGTCTCCCATTTATAAGAAAAAATCTGCTAAAGCAGAGATTATGCCTGCCTTGTTCCCTGCTATATCCCAGGCATTAAAAACTGGGTCTGCCTTATGAGATTCTTGATAAATATTCATTGAATTAATAAATGAACGAGGCCTGAACTAAACGATGAACTAAATAAAACAGGCTTAGCTTTTTGAAGTAAAGCGCACTGAAAGGAATGTTAATTTGTTTACTGAATTAGATTAATTAAATGCTAAAAAAAGCTAGCGTGTGGGCCCGTAGATATCCTCAGTCCCGCCATCACGAGCTGCTGGCGGATTCGGGACCCGAGAATCTGTGCAGAGATTACAGACAGAGGGTGCAAAGCCACGGATGCTGTAAGTGCCGCTCTTCCCCACCCCCACCCCTTTCAGTATCCAAGTCCTTTAGCACAAAGAAGCTCAATGGACAGGAGACTTAATTAAAAAAAAAAGATAAAGATGGAATTTATTTCAACTAAGCAAACAATAGGAACAGCCCTGAAGGCAGGGAAAGAAGAGATTTTGGGAAGAAGGGCTGGGCTTACAATATGTCCCTAATCCGGTCTGGGTACATGGACACCCCCACCCCCTCAGGGGGGCTTTGATCTCCTCCGAACTCCCCGCCCACGCGGCTTTGTCTCGGAACCCCTGGGCTGCAGAGGAGCTACTCAGGCTCCCCAGGCCTGTAGTAGCAGGGATCAGTCTCTGGTTCCCGCCTGTTCAGTGGTGACACTGTGGAAACGACTGTGGTGAATTGTACGAGAGCACACGGGTTTGCATGGCACGCAGGGGGTTGTCCCTGAAGAACCCCCCCCCCCCGTGCCCTTTGCCCCTCTCTGCAGACACACTCTGTACTCTCCAGCAGAAATCGCACACGCCACTCACACACGGGCTTGCAGTCTGCAGGTCTACCTGCAGAGCGCGGACGTGTGACCCGGCCAGGCCAGGGACGGGTGTGGATGGTGGTGCAGTGTGTGTCAGCAGGACGCAGAAAGGGGAGAAGATATCTAACTTTGCAAGATGACTTTTCCAGAAGTAGAAACTCATAGAAAACCCTTTCGGATGTCGTTCTTGCGAAGGGGTCTGGTGGTTTGACTTCCTTAGCTCCGGGCCCCCCTCCCGCCACCCTTGGCTGCTGTGCTTCATCTCTCTACCTCCCCAACCCCCCCAGCCCCCAGCCCTGCCCAGCGGGGCTTTCAGCAGCCGCAGGCTCCTGGAGCCCTGTGGAGAGCCTTGCTGAAGGGCAGGGCGAGGGCAGGGCGGGCCCAAGAAGGACCTGAGCAGTTCCTTAGGGGCCCAGGTGTAGGGCCCTGCAAAGTTGGGCAAAAAGCCAAACACAGGTGACTCTGGAGCATCACCGACTCCTCACTGACCCCCTCACCTCCTGCCAACCCACAGGGGCCCCTTCTTCTCTGTTTCCTCTCCTTCAAAGCCTAGGTCCCGCCGCCCAAACCTGGCACAGAGAGCTTCTCGGGCCCAGGAGTGAGCACCTGGCCCCCTTCCCAGGTTGTTGCCCCTCGCTGGATCCTGTTGACGGGGATCCCTCTAGGGTGACCTCGTGTCAAACAGAACGAACCACAGCCATCTTTATGACCAGTGTCCCCGTTCTGACGTTGTGACGTGTGGGTGCAACTCCCCAAGAGTTGCACTCCAGGGCCTGCCCTATTCTAACCCTCCCCGCCCACCTGTGGGTGTTCACAGGACCTGCCATTTCTAAGCTTCCAAATCAGACACCAAAGCTGGGTACTTTATGTCATTTAATCCTCATGGCGGTCCAAGGAGGGGAAGTATCCTCATTTTACATGGAGGGCAACGGAGACTTGGAGAAGTTGAACGTCTCACCCAGGTCAGCTAGCCCTTCAGTGGCCAAGCGGAGAATGGACCAAGAGTGGTTTCTTCTCAAAATGCTGATTTGGAATCTCGCGGTCGAAGGAGGGATGGGCAGGGCCAATAGGTGCAGCGATGCCCGCCCTGTTCCTATCTCGTGTCTCATTCACCGACCCCAACCTGCAAGAGCCCAACCTCCTCCTCAGTCTTTTCTGAGGGACCCAGAAGGAGCGTGTCCTTTTAGCTGGGCAGCAACAGGACACATGGTCAGATGTGCCTTGCTTGGGTTTCTTGGCAGCCCTTGATGCCCTGTCTTCTGAGAACCTCTGTGTTTGGGAAGCCTGGGTCTACGGGGGGAGATGTTGGTGAGATCTTCCTGGGACCAAACTTGCTGCCATTGAGTCAAGTCCAGCTCCTAATGACCCTCCAGGGTAGGGGAGAACTGCCCCTGTGAGTTTCCAAGACTGTGACTCTTTATGGGAGTAGAAAAACCCGTCTTTCTCCCACAGAGCGGCTGGTGGTTTCGAACTCAGGACCCTGTAGATCACAGCCCAGTGCATATCCACTAAGCACGTCTACATCGGGGCTCTGTGGAACTCATTAGCACAATGATTCTGGCCACCATCAGGGTCTTCCCTGAGACGGCCTTAGAGGGGCCGGCAAACTTGAGGTGGTCGAGTTCATCCTGTCCCTCACAATTTAAACATGATTAAAGAGCCGCAAATATCTTTTTACAAACAATGGCATCACCATTATCTGAATAATGTCCTTTAACATGTTTCAATTTTACTTTGGAGCCACGTGTACGTATTAAATCGCGTGTATGTGTTGAAAGAGTCATGTGTGGCCAGTGACCCACCGTTTGTTCATCTTGGCCCTAGAGGGTCAAGAGAAGGTTAGGTGACTGCTTCTTCCGGCCTTAGCAAAATTCCAGTTTCAATTGTTCTTGAAGACATTACACACAAAGAAAAGAAACCTTCTTCTTATTTTTTTAAAATTAAAAACAAAATAAAGATACAGGTTCAATATTTCATCATTGCCTGGGGAGACATTCCATTTAGGGGAGGGAATGTTTTCAGCTGGGTCCATGGGTCATTTTTGGTCCTTTCTGTTTTCCATCACCCTTCATTTCCTTGAGTCTTCTCTGCTGACGTAGTGAGGGCCCCAACCCTCACCGCTGGCCCTGGAGACGCCCTGAGCTGGGCCCAGTTGGGCTGGACGGTTCTGGGAGGAAGGATTTGTTCTCACAGGGTCGACTGCAGGCGAACCTGCTTGGTGGGGAGCGCTGAGAATAATTAAGGAGCTGGTCAGGTTCCTTGTCAGGTTAAGCAGCCCTTTGTTTCTGTTTAGTTTTCTGAAACAAGACAAATTATGATGTTTTCTGTTAATTTCTTTCCTTAATGAGTTTCATTAAAATCAAAGCTTCCGGAAGACTGAGCCTTGACAGCTGGCTAAGGGCTGTTTCATTTACTGGGGGCTGCTTAGACTGAATAATTATTACAGCTTGATCGTTAAAGAGAAGCAAGAGCTTCAGAGAGCACTAGATCCCTTGCACCGAGTGTCATCCAGTTCCTGGTTCTCCCCAGTGTCTGGAGCTCTAGGGTGTTCAAAAGAGATCATTAAATTCATGTGTTCCTTGAACTGAACTATGACTAAATCATCACACGATTGCTTCTTCATTTTTAAATTCTGAATTTCACTTAATGATGGTCTATTAGAAGGCAACCTTTTAGAAGCTACTAAAATATTTTTTTAATTTAATAGTTTTAACCAGAGATTGTCTTTAGATACCACAGGTCATCTGGGACACAGTGCTACCATGCCTGGATGAGGAGTTGTGTATTGTATGTGATGTTTACTGGGTGTCACTAGAGGCAGACCATGTCACCAGGATGTCGTGGTGGGTGAAATACCGGGCCAGTGAGAACAGAGTGACACAATAACTAAGTCAATCACACCGCTGTCAAGTCGATTTCTACTCTGGACCCTCTAGGACAGAGCAGAACTGTGCTTGTGTGTTTTGGAAATATAAACCTTTACGGGAGTAAAAGTCACATCTTGCTCCCGGGGCTAGTGGTTTTGAACTGCTGACCTTGTGGTTGGCAGTCCAACCTGTTATCCATTGGGCCACCAGGACTCCTTAGCCAAACAATGGATAGACATACATACCTCTCGCTATAGCCATTGGTATACACAAACACATGCACACAGCACTGATGATGATGGCCCAATGTTTTGTTCTGTAATACATAGTTATCCTCACAGCACCTAACAATAATAACAGTAACAACATAGTTATCCACACGTGTTTGGCTTCCCCGGATAACAGTTTGGCATTAACACGAGAGACTTTAACTTTACAGTCAGAATTTTATATTTCATGATAGAGATGGAAGAGTTCTGATGTGTGGCGAAGCATCATTTATCTCCCCTTCCCTCATCTCCGACAAAGTTGAGATCAATGACTGAGGCATGTTGAGACGCTGAGATCCCTGGGAGGATCCCTGAAAGATCATAAAAGGGAAAATAATATCAACCTGATGTGCATACTGCTGAAGTGAAGTGCATGCAGGGTTATGCAGGGCAAAGATCACACGATGTCTCGGACTCCCTTTAAAATGTCATAAATTCCCTGTCATTGAGTCATGAAGTGGAACTGCCCCTCTGGGTGTCCAAGCCAACAGCCTCATCTTTCTCCCTCAGTGCAGGTGGGGGGCTTGAACTGCTGACCTTGATAGTAGCAGCCCAGTGTGTAACCCGCTATGCATGCACTAGGGCTCCTTCAAAAATCTGATAGCAAGGGGTGCGGGGGGGGGGGGGAATGACAGGAAGGGATACAGCAGATAAACGGGCCATGTTTTTGGTAATTATTGAACCTGGGTTGCTGAGGATTTGGGGAGCCACTCATCTGTAACCTCAATTTTTAGGTATATTTGGAAATTCGTCGTATAAATTCTTAGGGGACAAAATGAGTATAGAAGGATGAGCTGTGAGAGGCAGCAGCAGAAGAACAAGCAGTTGTAGGAGTTTGATGGTCCAGCATACATTCACAAGAGGAGCTGATGTGAAAAAATAATCCACATCATTGAAAAACTGAGACCCGACTCTGTAAGCATTCAAGTCCGAATTTCCTTCGGTAGTTAATTAATTTCAGAGAAATGAATTGGGAAATAGCCTGTGCTTTTGGAAAGAATTCCTCGAAGCAGATACTAAAATCTCACAGCAGCTGTGACCATCCGGTGACAATGAGGTCAGTGGGTTCTAGAATGAGCACGTTCATTGTCCCGATTCATCCCTAGCTATTTAAACCACTTGTGATCGACATGTGAATATTTCTCCACCTGCTCCGGCCTACCCAGCAACACAGAGAACGTGCTTCCCGTGTTGGCACTTGACTTGTAAAGAATGGAACCTCGTGGCCACACTTTGTGAGAATCTGGAGGTCAGAGAAGACACGGGAGGCGCCATCCTCTGGGACGGAGAGCTGAGCCCCAGCCCTCAGCAGGAAGCACTTCTGGTTGCCGCGGCAGCTCTAAGTAACACCCCTGGACTTGTGTCGCCCCTTTGGGATCCTGGGAAAACCAAGGAGCTGGTCCCATGTTTGCACAGTTCTACTTCGTGATGATATTGGATGGGTCCTGGGACCAGAGAATCTCGTAAGTCCGTCCCCCCCCCCCCCACCTTCAATCCTGAGTATCTGTGGTTTCATAAGACAAAGAGAAATGGAGATCCCAGGAGCAGCAAGGATTAGATGGCAACCAGGTCGGGCTGTGTGAGTGTGACTGCACACTCCGTGTCACGGAAGACGCACACACACTGTGAGCTGTGGCCGGCGCCCCTTCAAGTAGCAAGCAGGCTGGATTTACTCTAGCTCCTCCATTTCTTAAAGCTTTTCATAGGAAGGTGCCTGGTCTCCCTCAAGAACGCCTCATTAAAGTATGAAACACTCTCCCGTTGCTTGGGCGCTAGGAAGGCGCTCTCCTTCCATCAAATGGAGATCGCTGTCTTATGGAAATCTCTCCCCCAGGAGGTCACGGAGCCTGGAGCTGCAGCTGTGTTTGTAATAAGGGCTGGATAATTTTATGACCAATAACATTTGTCGTTACACATGCTACAAGAAGGTTAATCAAATCTTAGCCTTCAGGGCATATCCTGGGTTCCCACAGGAATTTTTTTCAGGATTTTGTGTTTGGCTCAGGAGGCTGCCTTCCCTCTGCTCACACAGGCGTTGATGACTGTGGATCCCGGAGCTTGTGCAGCTATTGTTTCTTGGGGGTTCACCATGCTATTTCAGTATTCAAAACTGTTAGGGCCACTAACCTGCTTCAGGAGATCAATGCTTTCAGGCCAGGATTTTTCTCCCTTCCCTTTTGCGAGACAGGAGTCCTCATTCTATCTGTTTTATTTGCCTCAGAGAGCCAGAGTTTAAGGGCAACCCGTAGACCTGAGATTCCAAATATTTTTCCCCCCAGCATTTCTCGGTTGCTGAGGAAACCCATAAACTGGTTCAACCATCTCACTTGGGGAACTATTGAAGTGACAATTAGCTCAGCAATGCCTTTGGTCTGCTGAAAGAAAGAGAGATGGAAAGAAAGAACCCGAGAACCCAGCATCATTGCTTGAGAGGGCAGTGGACCAAAATAAAGCTGGCGAGAGAGGAGGAGGAGATGACTTTTGAAAACGCAAGAGTAGATGTTCAAGTCCGGAGAGCGTCAGTGTTCCCCCCTTGCTTGAGACTCTTGGGTGGGATCAGCCTGTGCGGTTTCAGCTCACGCTCTAAAGCAAGAATAAGGGCGCGCAGTCGTTTGAGGGGGACCAGTCATTTAAAACAGGAGCCCTGGTTCCATGGGGGTGACTCGTCAGGTTGTTGCTTTGAGAAGGGTGCAGCTCTGCTCTAGTCTATAGGGTCCTGTGAGTTGGGATCGATCCGATGGCAAATTGGTGACATTTAATGAAGCCAAAGGAGTGGCCCTGGTCATTAGAACTAGGACCTAGTTGTCCATGTGGCCCCGCCGCTCTGTTAGGGCTCATCAAGCTCTTTTTCTGTCTTAAGCTGTTTGGAGTCTGTCTGCACAAGGCTGCCCTCGGAGGGTCATCGTGACCAAGTCAGATTGCCTCACAGTCTCCACCACGGATGGCAGAGAGCCCCACCCTGCCCCACCCCTTCTCATGCTGGGCCCTTCAGATGCAGTAGAAGGTAGCTGCAAACGATCTGGCCCAGATTGGGTGGTGTGTGTGTGTGTGTGTGTGTGTGTGTGTGTGTGTCAGAGAGAGAGAGAGAGAGAGAACACATATGGAAGTTCAGATTTACATAGTGATGGGCTTACAACAGATCTTGTAGACATCTTGTCATCTGGGTGGAGCTTGACATGAGTCTATTCCGAGTCCCCAGGGCTTGTGGGCTGTGATTGGAACCAGGTCTGTGTGGACCGGGGCGGGTGGAGCCGGAAGAGAAGGCTGAGTTCAAGAGAGAGATGTTCTATTTCTTAGCACTCTCCTGGCCTCTGGCTGGAGAAGAGTTGCATGCATTAATAATATTAACTAAAAAAAAGCCCCAATGAAGTTGTATTGAACTGTAAAACATGCACCTAATCAGAGCCGGAGACAATGAAGAAGCTCATGGACCTGGAAGTGCTAGCTGCGTGTTCCAAATGATTGGCCAGTTGCTTCAGAGCTGTGCCTTGGGCCACAATGCACAATGGAGATACGGGGACTGACTCAGCCTGGGGAGGCATCCTGGGCGGCTCATCCCCCCCTCCTGTGGAGCTGTGCCTGCCACTTGCTTTGAACATCGTCGGGTCCTCTCTCCCTGGGGGGCTTCATCTCTGTTTGTGTCAGCTTATGTGTACAAACAGATTTTTAAAAATCGTCCCTTGCCAAGGGAGCTGATATCTGCCACTCTCAGAAATTAGAAATGACAGACGCCCTGAAGGGTGAAAGGCCATGGCCCAATCGGATCATTTTCCATACAAAAAAAACAAAACCCAAAAAACACCCAAACAAACCCAGAATCCACTCAGACTCCACTCTTCACCAAACAGACAGTATTGCCAGCCCCGCACAGTTAGGGACCTCATTTGGCTGGTCAAAGTACTGTCTTCTCCTGCAGGAAAAACCAGCCAAAGCTCTCCCCTACTCGTTCCCTGTTGTAAGATCCCATGCAGGCTTAGTCCCCTGGACTAGGCAAAGGATGGAGGTTTGGGATGGGATACCTGTTCATGTCAAAGCCTTCTTGTCAGTTCATCCTCCGATCAGCAGTAGCCACTTCTCTTCCCTACCCCGGGTCAGAAAGAAAACAAGTTCTGAAAGGGAAGACCGTGGAGGTAAAATGAAGGCAGAAGATGGGCCTGTCTATTTTAGCCAGGCTCCTTAGGAGAAGGGGGCTGGAATTGGAACCAGGAAGCAAGTGAGAACGGAGGCAGCTTTAGGGGTTGGCTTCTCTCCACCTCTCCTTCCCTCATGGGAGCTCTGGTGTGTCGCTGGCTGGCTGCTCGATGTTTGTCTTCCTGTCGACCAGATTTCTCGGCTTCCCCGTCGCTCTGGGTCCTCATCGGTTCAGTCTGTACAGCCGCGGCATGCCGCCATTGCCGTTCACTGCTCATCCTCACCGGCTGCAGTCATGTGTTGTTCATGTGTTCCAGTTCATGTTCCTGAGAAAGGAAACCGGACGGAATCCGTTCGTGTTTTGCAATGGGCCCCAATCGAGGTTGCTAGACACCGTATATTGTGACTGACCCTGGGGTCTGTGTCCGCTCTTGGTCTCATCAAACTGCAGTGTGGTCAGCTGGCTACACAGTCCCTTAAAAGGGGTTTTGGCAGGCAACTCCCTGAATTGATATCTCTAGTACACGTTGAGCATGCATGTGTGCCAAGCCTTCGTACCAGGCTAGTTCTGAGGCTTCCAGGCTTTAGAAGGTTGTATGTTCTCATGCATAATAAAGAGGGAAGGCAAAAAAAGAGAGACCTAGATTAGAAGCAGATAAGAAGCAAGGAGCACATTGGCGAGATGATGGAGCGTCCAAAACCCATCCAAGCTCACTGCCATTGAATCACTGCCGACTCCTATAGGTCAGAGTAGAACCGCCCCAGTGGGTTTCTGAGACTGTGACTCTTTATGGGAGCAGAAAGCCTCTTCTTTCTACCTTGGAGTGTCTGGTGGTTTTGAACTGCTGACCTGTTGGCTAGCAGCCCAGCACATGACCACTATGCCACCAAGGCTCCTGGTGGCTTAGGACTCCTTCAGTCATAAATTAACTTGTGGTCCTGATCCAAACTCCAGAATCCATCGTCATGAGCTTCGTGAAACCAAATGAGGTAGGATCACTGCCACTGAGTCCTTGCTGACTTACAGCGACACTGCTGCCCCCCCTCCCGCTGGGGGTTTCTGAGACTCGTTACAGGAATAGAAAGTCCAGTCTTTCTCCCACGGAGTTGCTGGTGGTTTTGAAATGCTGACCATGCAGATGGCAGCCCAACATATAACCCACTCCACCACCAGGGTTCCATAAAAGAGGTATGGATTCTTAAAAATGTCTCAAACCGCTACTGAACTGTTATCAGGACCAGTTGCCACGGAGCTGAATGCAGCTTGCGGCGACCCCACGTGTGCCCCCAGGGGGACCATATTCCATAGGCTTTCCAAGATTGGAGTTGGCAGAAGTTGACGGCCAGGTTTTTCTTTCAAGGGGTGTCAGGTGGACTTGAACCTCCAACCCTTCAGTAGTAGCTGAGCTTCTTAGCTTAGGGACTCGGCTAAAACCCGTCTCCCGTTGACCATGCCAGCCTAAGAGGATGCCTTGGCTATCAAGACACCGACATCAACAGGCATCCGCCACTTCTATTTTCCCTTTAATGTGCATATGTCCAGTCGTCTTAGCCAGAAACCCCTGGAGAGAAGGGGCCAGGTCTTACGGCTCTCCTTCTCAACGTTCTCATAGTTGGCTTTCTAGGCCACGGAGTAGAATTGCTTTAAAAGTCTGGAAGCCTTTTCATTTAGGAGGATCTTGGCTAATGATTAATTAAGCTCTGTTAAAATCCAATACAACCCCAGAGTTTGGTGAGCAAAATAGGAAAGTATTTTGCTCATACAAAAGAAACTTGAATAGCAGTAGAAATGCCCAAGGAGTTAATTTCTTGACTGAGAAAGGGCCTGGTGTTGCCCACAGAAGTGTTGCTCAGCTCAGGATGAATGTGATCTGAAGCTGTGTCTTTTTGCTGGGCGGCCCCTCTGTGCCAGGGAGCTGACAAAGGAAGAACTGGAGAAGAGATTCTCAAAGTAGCCAGTCTCCCCAAGCTGAGCTTTCGTGTTACAGAGGAGGGCAGAGAAACACAACACCCAACTCGCTGCCATCAACTTGATTCCAAATCCCCGTGACCCTATAGGACAGAGTAGAGCTGCTCTTTGGGGTTTCCAAAAAGTGTAAATCTTTACAGGAGTAGACAGCTCCAACTTTCTCTGGCAGGGCGGTTGTTGGGTTCCAACCAGTGACCTTGTGGTCAGTAGCCCCATGCATAACCCATTCGATGACCATAGCCCTTTGGGCTGTGGAAGGAGGGGCCATATTTAAACTCAACTGGCTAGTGACTTTTTAAGTGGTCTGTTTTAGAAAGGCAGAGGCTTTATCCCAGTGTGTAATATTCTTTCAGTTTATGTATTAGGTCCCTGAGTGGCACAGGTTTCACTCGGCTGCTAACAGGAAAAGTTGAAGGCTCGAATCCACACAGTGGTGCCATCAGCCTCCATAAAGATTAGGGAGAAAAACTCCGATGAAGCTTAATTCTCCTCTGTACCACATGGAGAGACCATGAGTCAGAGTTGACTCAGTGGCAAAGAGGATTTGTTGCTTTAGTTTACATACTGTGAGGGTAAATGATAGATGATGATAAAAGTGTTGCGGCTGGAGTCTAGTCTCAGCCACCCAAACCATGGTTAAACGTGTCTCTGTGAAGAGCGCATGACCGCAGACACGTGCTCTCCGGAATGCTCTTGTCTTAGTCTCCTTAGAGTGCCTTCCAAACAAAGGTCCATGCAAAATAGTGGCCTCTGAGGGGGTCACTGGGCCGTGAAATGCAAAGCAGAAGTCAGCTCAAAAGGTTGTGGCGACTGTGTCCTTTCTTATTAATTCCCAAGGAGGCAATCTTGAAGGACACAGCACGATCATAAGGGCTTCTTAGGACGAGATGATAAGAAAATGGGAAAAAAATATATACATCACTGAGAAAAAAAGGCCCGGAAAGCTGCACTGTGGATTTGTGGAGGTTGTTTTTTTTTTTTTTTCTTCCATCGAAGCAATGCATTTGCTCGTTCCTTGCGGGCTGGGAAAACCTTACCCCATCTACCCTCTAGCCCCGATCCTGCCCCTGCACACTTTTTGGTTACCTAAACCCAAAGAGCATTGATAAGGAGAACACTTTGAGTCCGCTGAAGATGCCAGAACAGCCCTTTTGACATGGCGTCCCGTGCAGACAGACGCTTTGGAGATGAGTTGGAGCGACAGAAATACCACTTTTAGAAGTGTATGGACCTAGATGGAGGCGAGGTCAAGACGCAATCGCTTCTCACTTGATATCTTTGCTTTCAGAAAGGATTTAAAAATTTTTTGCAGTAGTAGTTTTGTCTTGCTTTCATTACCTGCGCATGAATCTTCACTAAACATTCCTATGTATTTGTAACAATTATACATGCTTATTAATGTGGTTCACTGAACCCCTGTTGGTATAATGGGTTATGAGTTGGACTTCCAATTGCAAGGTCAGCAGTTTGAAACCACCAACCACTCTGGGGGAGAAAGACGAGGCTTTCTACTCCTGTAAAGAGGACGCGTGTCAGAAACCTACAGGGGCAGTTCTATCCTGCAGCGAATTGATTCATGCTGTTGTGTTAGCTGTAGAGATCAGAGTGAGGTGGCAAGACCTATTTCCAGTTAAGGATTTAATTTTATTTTCTGTTAGTTTCAACTCATTAAAGAAAAGCGAGAAAATAAAATAAAGAAGCTACAAAAACAAAATGAGGAAAAGTAAACCCAGGCATCACGGTGCTGAACATGTGACGAGGCTGCCTGTTGGCGCCCAGATACCACGCCATCTTTTAAATATGTATTTTGTTGTTTATAGCAACTCAACCAACTACATCCATACTGAAAACCAACACCTGACTCAAATGAGGGAAAGCCTCAGGCAACTTAAAACTTCCTACCAGTTTGGGGTTATCTCCCGTCACTCCTGCTCTTTGAGCAGACATGATGTTAAACAGCAAGGAAACGACGTCATGGATTCCACGCACACAGGCAGCTCTGTGGGGGGCAACACCCCGCCCGATCCTGATTGAGGCTGCTGCCCCTTCAGCACCTCTGAGGGCTGGGGAGCAGCAGCAGAGGGTCCTGGCCTCAGTGCCAGGAGCTGCCCTGTGACCGCATAGCCCTGAACGTTCATTCTATGAGGTCCCCTTTCTTTGTGGAGCCGAAAACCAGCCAACCTCATGTCCAAAATGCCGAACTCAAATCCCCCCTTCTGCTGCAGCTCGGGGCCACCCCATCGTCCTCCATTCCTGTGTCCAGGAGACCTTTCCATTCTCATTTGGCCGGCAATGAACCACGAGAACCTTCCTGCATGCGCCCCACTGGAAACTCTTCAGCTGGCAAAGCCACCTGGGAGCATCCCCCTGCTCGTAGACAAGCTGGCAGGAAAGGGAGGGTGGGGGGTTGAAGTGAGCAGGATGCTTTGCTCTAAGGTCTCTCTCGGGGACCAGTGGGCCTGCCGTTTCACAACGAGCGCTCTCACAGCCCCGGGAGAGAGGGCAGGTGGGACAGTCCGCCCCCTGGCCCGCTTTGTGTCCCCGCGTGCAGGCAGCTCTGAGTCCGGGGCAGGGGCGGGGCTTGCTTTCAGAAGCACTGATGCTGGCAACACTATCACCCCATTTTAGGGTGATCTCCCAAAGACCCCAGAAGGAGAGGACAAAAGAGACAATTTCCTCACTGTCCCGTACCAAGGTAAACGGAGGGAATTCACCAAAACAGTGCTTCCCCGCGATGGTGGGACTCCCGCAAGAAGAGAGCAGCCCCAGAAGCAGGCAGAGGCCCCAGGTCCAGGGCACCTAGACAGGAAGGCTGGGGACCCGGGGCGGAGCTGAAGGAAGTGGGTGCTGACTCTGGGTCCCCGCCTGGCGGGGCTGCCTTTGTTACCGTGAGTGGGAAGCACACGCCTTCGCTCCGAGCTACTTCGGGTTTCTTGGCGCGCGTCACATCTTCCAAGTCACAGTCGAGCCTCCCCTGTCCGCGCTTTTACTGTGCAGAAGGCTTCTTGTGAGCGTTGGCAGCACGGCTGGGCGGGGAGGGAGCAGAATGCGTGTGTGGCACAGTATGCGTCTCCCCGATGCACGGGACTCTTGTGCTTTTCACTCAAGGTGCGGCTGCCAAATTGCCAGGAGCCATGCATAAGGGGAGGAGCAGCGTCCCATGCCTCCTGCAGCAGCAGGCTTCGCCCCCGCCCTGAGGGGGGCCCTGGCTTTTGCCCCCTCACAATAGCTCCTCTTTCACGTGGCTATGTCCTTACTTAGAGCGAGCTGCTGTGCAGTCAGCCCCCTGCTTAGGGTGACCCCAGACCCATTAGAGAGGCACGCTGCCGGACCCTGTGAGGCAGACGCTGGTGGCACCCCAGGGGGGGTGCTGCTGGCCGATTTCTGGAAGCAGATCGCCAGGCCTTTCTCCTTAGTCTGTTTTAATCTGGAAGCTCCCTGGAATCTGTTTGGCATCCAGGCAACGTGCACTGTCTATTGACAGACTGGTGGTAGGCGGTGCATGAGGTTCGTTGGCCCAGAATGGAACGTGGGGGTGGGTGGGTGGTGGAGAGGGATCGCCCTCATGGAGGTGAGAATTCTACCACGGGAAGTACGTCCCTGCCCCCACTTACCTCGATGCAGCCGTAACCTGCACCACCTGGGCCAACGCTGGGCCTTGACCCAGAAGGCCAGCCACTTTCCAGGCCAGCCAGCGGCGTGAAGTCCTGTTGCCCTCCGAGGAGGAGATCTGGAGGCCGGGGTGTGATCAGTGTGCGTGCTGATGAGGGTGACAAGCCCGTGTTTCGCATGCAGCAGCAGCAGCAGGAGTGACACAGGGGGAAAACCAGCTGATTCCTTCATCTTTGCAAGGTGTCACTGATCACACCTTTGTGACGCTGCTCTGTTCTAGAGCACCTTTCAGGATCCCCAAGACCCCGGCTGCGGGCGGCCAATAGGATAATTGCGCTTTCCCCTCGCACCTCTGATTCTCTTTCCGTCTCTGTATTGTTTTACATGAAATAAAACATATTTTTCAGTTTCCCCATTGTTTTTAAACAAATAGTAGAACAGGAGTACAGTAAGTAATAACATTTGAATTTGAATACAAGTAGATTCTGACCCATAGCAACCTCTCAGGACAGAGCAGAACCACCCTGTGGGTGTCTGAGCATGTAACGCTTTACAGGAGCAGAGAGCCTCTTCTTTCCCCTGTGGAGCAGCTGGTGGTTTCAACCTGCTGACCTTATGAGTGAGCAGCCCAGTACTCAGCCCCCTGTGCCACCAGGGCTCCTTCTGGAAAGACTTTTTCTAATTAGTCAAGTTGACGAATTTGGATCCACAGTAATAACCAATGGTATACCAATCTAATCATATGATCATGTTAATACTATATGAATGTATTAAACATAAATCCGTAACAGGTGAATGGGTATATACCATCTAAAATTCAGACCCCTCATCTCCTTTGACTATGGAAAACGTGAAGGAGGTCCGTGGACAAACTACTCAAACCCTTCCTTGCGCTGTGGTCTCAGTGTGACGTGGTGGATGCAAACAGCCCCCGCATCCCCACCCCCCGTTGAGCACTAGCCTGGCTTTACAGTGTGTGTTAGACTGGGATGACTAGAGAAACAAATCCAGGGACATTCATATGTGTGTGTCTAAGAGATAAATTTATATTAAGAAGTGATTATGTGTCAGTAAAACATCCCAGTCCAGATCAAGTCCATAAATTTGATATTAGCCCATAAGTCCAATATCAGTCCATGAATTCTTCTTCAGACTCATGTGGCACATGCAGGACAATCACAGGCTGGTGGGTGGAAAGTCCTGTGGATCCAATGGCAATAGGTCCATCTCCAGGGCTCCCGCTGCCTTCAGCGTGGCTCCATGTGGCTTGTCAAAAGGAATGTCAAGCAGAGAGAGAGAAAGAGAGGGAGAATGTCCCGCCTCTTCTGATGGCAGAATCAAGAGAGAGGAAGTTCCCAGAATCCTCATGAGAAGGTCATGCCCACAAGGAGGGATCACCAGGCTGTGACCTGATTGAGAGGTTAGACTCCACCCTTCATGTTTTTATCAAGTTGTCATGAAATTGCATGACTACCACACAGTGGTCCCCTCAACCTCTCCCTCAAGGCCTCTTTAAGCTGGGGGTCCAGGACCATACTTTTCCACCCACTGGTCCTGCAGGTGTGTGTGTGGGGGTGGGGGTGGGTGGGGGAGGGCGGTCCTGCCACCGCAGAGGGCCTTAGTCTATTGCATGATAAAGGACCAGGCGAATTTAGGAACAATAGAATTAGCATCACCCCAAATCTGTACATTCACTTGGAGTTATTTATGGACTGCTTTCTCCACCTCTTCCCTCAAACGTTAACAACTAACTTTGGGGCCAGTAGACAATGGGCACGTGGGGCTTGGGTTTTCATGAAAGCTGACCCGCTCCCAGCTCTCCGCTGCGTCCACAGCACAGAGCAGCGTGTGGCGCCGCGTGCTCTCCGTGGGCTGCCAGGCCTCCCTGAGTTGTGGATCTGGGGCACTGTCGCTGTGTAGGGGAGCGCTTGGCAGGCAGGGCCCTCAGTTTCAGCATGGTCCTTTGTCGCTGCAGGCGCTGGTGGAAGTTGATGTGCACCCAGGCGGTGGGGGGGGGGAGGGGGCGGGCGACTGCAGGGCCTGAGGGAAGATGCTGCCCCATTCCCGTGGAAGTCTGGGTGGGCAGAGGGACAGCTGGGCCATGGAGAGGAGGGCTCTGGAAAGGTCAAGGACAGGGAGGGAGAGGCCTACTGAGTTATCCAGGAAACCTGACTTCTTGTTGGAGGGGCCAGAGGGGAGCTGTCCCACGCTTTGCAAATTGATCGTGGATGGGTAAGCACCCTGGGACACTCAGGGAACCCCAGTCAGAGCCTCCCCTGAAGTCCCTGCTTTGGGTGGCACGTCGTCACTTTAGAAGGGTGGTGACAGTCACACTGCAGCTCAATTCTCAATCATTCGCTAATTGGTTATTTTAACAGAAACTGTGGCTAAGGAGCATGATTACACACCTGTCAGCCGTACGGCGGGCAAGGGAGCCGTCTGTGCATGGAGACAGGGGCCGGCACTTCTCCCCAGGTCCCTGCGGAGTCTTCTCCATCAAAGATGTCACTTTTCATTTTTATCTAGCAACAAGACAGACCTTGTAGCTCCTGCCTTGTCTATGCTGTTTATAGGAATTGCCGAGGCCTCGGCCCTACGCGAATACATTTCCATTGTGATTACCTGCTTGTAGACATTATGTCCTAGGGCACAGGGGGGCGAGGGGGGCAATATGAAGAAACGAGTGAGCACCAACCTGCAGAGCAGCTTCTGCTGACAAGGCAAGCAGCGGGGTGGGGAGCAATCGGAATGTCTTGGAGGAGGAGGAAATTTCACCTTCAGATTAAATGGATCAGTCAAATGAAAGCTTTTTTTTCCAGATGACTCAGAAGTGCTAGTGGCATGATGGTTACATGTCGGGCTGCCAGCCACAAGGCTACCAGTTCACAACCACCAGCTGCCTCTTGGGAGAAAGAAGGGGCTTTCTGTTCCCACAAAGAGTTACAGTCAAGGAAACCGACAGGCAGAGTTCTACCTTGTCTTATAGGGTCGACAGGAGTCAGAATTGACTAGCTGACAGTGAGTTTGTAAGTATTCTTGGTAGTAAGTTACATGTGGGGCTACTGGCTGCAAGGTCAGCAGTTTGAAACCACTGGCTTCTCCTAGGGAGAAAGATGAGGCATTCTACTCACATTAAGCAGTTATAGCCTCAGAAAGCCACCTGAAAGGTTCTACCTTGTCCTGCAGAGTCACTGTGAGAGGGTGCGACTGTCTCTGTAGGTTTCCAAGACTGTAAATTTTTGCAGGACTGGAGGACCTGATCTTTCGCCTGAGGAGCAACCGGTGACCTTGCGGTGAGCAGCCCGAAGCAAAGCTCACTGAGCCACCAGGGCTCCGTTAGATGGTAGAAGGGAGATAGGGCTTGTCATGAACTAATCAATTGCATTCCGATTCTGTGAAGAGTTACGATTCAGAATAGTGGGCATGTTCGTGCATTTCCAGAATCCTCAAACGTTTGACTGTCTTCTGATTGGCATGTGCCTCCGACTCCTGAGAACGCGCTAGAGCTGCATGCAGTGTAATTTCCATCAAGACCTTCCTGACGAGAGAGGAGGCAGAGTCCCTCTTGTCTAAAGTCCCGGCCAGCTGAGCTTCCTGTCTCACTGGAAAGAAAGTAGGTGTATGGAGTGTGAATTTCCCTGTCCATGAAGTTCTTAGGCGCCTTGGTGGCATCGTGACTACCCCATCGGGCTGCAACCTGCACGGCCATCAGTTCGGAATCACCCGTCGTTCTGCAGGAAACAGACGGGTCTTCTTTCAACGCCTGTAAGGAGTGACAGTCTCAGAAGTGTTCCTTCATCCTAGAGGGTCACCGTGAGTGGCATCCATCCGCTTGGTGGCATTGTGTGAGGAAGCACTTTGTCCAGGCACTGTGTGGAGCAGGGGACATCCACATAACTGGTCTTTGCTAATCTGTGCCATGTGTTGCTGGTATTGATGTCCCCTGCTGAGCCATGGCAGCGCACAGTCCCTTTCTGGTCTCCGCTAACATCCTCTGCTAAGTGGCACACAGACCCCCTCAGTCCTTAACAACCTGATCTTGGCGTTTTTTCCCCCTAGCTTTTGACTGTCTTCATAATTCGTATCTGCCTACCGGAATATCTTCTTCTTGCCTTTTGTAGTTTTCTTCCATTCAGATGACTTACAAACGCAAATATTAATTAGGATGGAAATATGTATTTGACACTCCAAATTCTGTATGGTTTGGCCATTCCTTTGTTGTCATCATTGAACTTAACATTTGAAATGTGTTGACTCTGGGCTAATAGAGTTCATTTTAGTTGCTAAGCTCAGTTGCCTGTTTTGAGTAGGCACATGGTGAATGTGAAGTAAACGGTGAAGGCAAACACACCCCGTACAAGTGTGTTGTTGTTGTTGTTGTTGTTGTTAGGGACCACTGAGTTGGTTCCCACTCATAGTGACCGTATGTACAGCAAAGCGGAACACGGCCAGTCCTGCGCCTTCCTCACGATTGTTCTGAAGCTTGAGCCCACTGTTGCAGCCAGTGGGTCCATTTATCTCATCGAGACCCTGCCTCATTTTCACTGCCCTTCCACTGTTGCTGGCACGATGCCCTTCTCCAGAGACTAGTCTCTCCTGACAACATGTCCAGAGAATGTAAGATGAAGTCTCAGCATTCTGAGGAGTAGTCTGGCTGTTCTTCTTCCAAGACAGATCCAGATGTGTTCATGTCTGCGAGCTAAGGAAGACACGATGGCAGTGCCTTGTCGTTGGTGTCTGCTCTGGGCCATTCCACATGTCGTGGACTACCCACAGGTTCGGTAGGTAGCAACCTTTAGTATACGGAGGCAGACAAACCATCTTTGTAACTCAAAGGCCCCTTTAAGATCCCCTCAGGAAAGGAAGTGAATGAAGTCTTGGCTTTTTTGCAGCAGCGCCCGTGGGTCCATGTGAACAGTGCTTGCTTTCAGCTATAAGGGCAGGCTTCCATTAGCCATAGAGACCTGGTGGTGCAGGGGTGGGGGCTTGGCTACTAACAGTGAAGGAGGCTCCCCAGGAGAGAGATGTTGCAGTCTGTTGCTGCACAGATGGGGGAACCTGATGGAGGCTCGTTGGGAACTGGAATTGCCTCGATGGCAGCAGGTTTGATGTTATAATAACGATGTCCAGTGGTCATTTTCGCTCTTGTGCTTTCCCCCCCACATACAACCATAGCAGTTCTCCATTTTGTGACTAAGCAGAGCCCCAGGAGTTTCTGGATCCAGAAGGTCACAGAGCCCTTGGGGACATGTGTGCATCCCTGTAGATATCTGAGACCAGAACTGAGTTCTTGTTCTCCCCTTGGTACCTCATAATCTTTAGTCTGTGCAAATGGAAATGAGAAAATAACCCTCTAGCTTGGGGGCGGCCTCGTTGGCCATCTCTATGCACCAAGTCCCATGCTCACATACATGCCAGCCGCCCCATCTGCCATCTCCTCCTCTGCTCTGACATATACCTCAATTGCGGGGTACTCGGGGAGACCGTTCCCCTTCTTCCTGGTGGCCTTCGGGTTTAGTTCTGCTCCGTTTCTTTGTGGTCGGTGCTCCCTTCAGTCTCTTGGTGACATGCTGCCTCCCTGCCTGCCCCTCCACATGCGCTACTGCGCAGTGCTTCTCTGCCAGGTGAGAGAGCTCTCTTTCTCTCCGCCGCGGGCCCCGTAGCACCTTGACTTTCCAGTTATGTGTCCACCGTTTCTGTTGCTCACAGTCAGCCTAGTTCCCTCCTGGGAGAAGAGCCAGTGTGGAGCATGCACGATGTTGTCATGCATGCGCTCGGAGTCCTGCACTGTCTTTTATCTGGTCTGTAGCTGTGGGCAAATTTTTTCACTTCTCTGTTTCTCAGGGACAAATCGGGGTGGAATGGTAATATAGATCTCATAAAGACTCAGGGGGCTTTCATGAACCCAAATCTATAAAACGCTTAGCAGTGTCTGGCCCAGAACAAACATTAAGTCTTACTCTAATTGTGAAAGTCATTTGATACTGAGTTTCCGTCCTTTCCACCTGGTGACAGCTCAGTGATGCTGTCATTGAATTGGAAAGACCTGGAAGTGGTGCTGTCCTCTCCAGTGGGGTCCAAGCTGCACTCTGGGAGCTTCCTTCAGGGGTGGGGGGTGTGTGTCCCTTCATTCAGCTCATGTTCAGAGCTACACTGGGCTGTTGGGATACCAGTACCAAGAGGAACTGGGATTGTTGGGGAACGCTGGGTAACAGAAAGGTTGGGTGAGGGGGGATGGAGCAAGCAAGAGACCAAGGCTATTCTCCAGGGGGTGGGCGATGCCACATCTTGTTATTGTCACCATCCTCAAAAGGAGTGGATGTGGAAACTCGGGTCACTTTCTATCTTCCTGCGCATAGATATCGACCCAAAAAATATGCCTCCCTGGAATGGAATAATTTGTTCTCACAGGGTGACAGGGAGCAAATGTTAACTGAGGTGGTCGCCCAGCATAGGGCTTCAACCTGACTCTCGGCTATTAGCTTCCACAGGCCCTTCCATCAACCCCAGTCAAGTTCTGTTCTAATGGTTAGCCCCTGTTTAAACATGCCACAATCCCACCTTTTATTACCTCCATTCATCATCTGCAGAAGGGATGGAATTTAAAATGCAGACTCCGGAGAGTGTCATCTGATCAGAGGTCATTATTTATGAAGCCCCTTGGCTGCCATGTTTGCACTTGGCTCCTCTGAGGGGCTGAGTGGCCCTGGGTTTGGAAAGAGGCTCATTTAGACTTTGGTTCTCTTTAAGCTTGATGGTGCCTCCATTAACAGGTCAAGTGGCACAGCACTCGTAATTGAAGCTCTGTCAGCAGGAACATCCTGTTCAGAATCACATCCGGACTTCACGCTCTGCGGGCCCCCGGGGGCAGAGCGAATGGATGCGTCACCCTGTCGCTTTCCTCTACCCACAGCCGCTGGCATAAATCACAGCATCCTGGTTGTTGGTCAGGGCCTTTGTGTGGGCAGCGCACAGCGCACCGTCCAGGCTTGAGTTTGCCCTTAGTCCTGGCCTTCCTTCTGCATGTCCAGAATTTGCCAACATCTTACAATACTCGGATTTCTTCCTAAAGAAGTCTGGCCTTTAAGACAAGTGGTTCCTCGGGTGCCCGTCTGGATGTGTTCTCTGTAAAAGCAGGGGTTGTCTAAGGTGCAGGGACTACAGGGGCGGCTCCATGGTTGGCTCCATTTTGGGGACAGCAGTCTCCAGGCAGACCAAATGCACAGGTCTGTGGGTCTAGGCCTAGAGTTAGAATGAGGGGTAAGAGCTGGAAGTGGGTCGGGGGGGGGGGCTCAGAATTGGAGCTGATGGGGGCCCAGTGAAGTGGGCAGATGGTTGCGGAGAACAACCCACGACATCTTGGTCTTCTTTGTTGGCGGGCTCCCAGGGGATGGAGAAGACTGGGACTCAGCATTCCAGAGAGGATGTCGACAGTCCTGCCGTATCTGGACCCTGATTTTTGTGGTAGGAGAAAAGTTCAATGGACCTGAGCCTTGGGACTCTTGGACAAGGGGAATTATTACAAACAATAATTAGGACATCGAGTCTTTGTTAAGTATTGCATAGATTCAGGATCGATAGCCCTTGACCTCAGAGTTAGAAACGAATTTAAGGGACGCCATGGGTTTCAGTGTGTGACTCATAGCTGTCTATGCTTGCCATTACCAGGGTAAGCCCTCTGAGGCATTTCACCCAGACTCAGTGAGAGGTGGACAGCGATCGAGGCACACTCTCTCGTGTGTGTTTTCTAGTGCAGGTCCCCTCTTTGCCAACATCTGCAGATGTGTGGGTCTCAATGGAAGGTGTGTTCTGTGAACTCACCCACGTACCAGGTCTCTTGCAACCTGCAGCATCAGTTGCTCTGCCTCAGTTAGCCCTGAACGTGGGGTGTGTTGCAGTGTAAAGTAGAGGCTGGAGAGAGAGAGCCCTTGGCTCACCCACCCTTACCCCCATGAAGCCTTGGCCTGGTCTCGGCAAGTCCAAGACTCAGGGTCATCATGGCATCCAAGGTTGTCGCCTGCTTTGATGAACTGATTCTTGTCAAGCGAAGTCCTAGTCTGCATTGGTGTCCCGGACTATCAGAACGCGGCAGCCTGTGTGGCACCGTCTGAGGGATCCGTGCAGGAATCTGCTGTGGCTGAGGCTTTTTCTCGGAGATTCACAGGGAGCTAAGACAAAGGGAGCTTGGTAATATCTATCCAGAGTTAAAGATCTCAAGAGCCGAGCTGCTGTGCAGGCCATGTCCTGTCTCAGGGTCATAATCAATGATCCAGAAGTTACTTAAGAAAAATCGAGGTATTTGTCATTAAACACCTTCGCTTCTCAGTTTTCTTGGTGACGTCAGTCATGCAATGTTAAGACCAAAGAATTACAGAAAGGTTCCTTAATTAGTTAATAACACACACATCAACCAAAAACCAAACTCCCCGCCATCAAGTTGATTCTGACTCATCATAACACTGCAGGCCACAGTAGGATTGCCTGTGGGCAGCTGAAGCGGCACGTGTTTATGAGAGCAGAAAGCCCGGCCTTTCTCCCTTGGAGGGGCTGGTGGGTTCGAAGTGCTGACTCCGTGGTGAGCAGCGTAATGGGTCATCCGCGACACCACCAGGGCTCCATCTATAGGTGTGTGATTCCACGCTGGCTGCTTGCAGCACTGCCACAAAGGCGACGGCGACATCATTGGCACGGGGCGTGGGAAGTCTGGGTGTGAGACTCTCTGGGTTTGAATCCTGCTCAGTTGCTTGTTAGCCGGGTGGCTGTGTGCGTCAAATAACCCCGTGGCTCCCTGTTCTCACAGTGCACGGGGATCCTGAGTGTAGGACCCTTGTCCATTTGGGTGGATACACGTCAAGCTCTTCAGACAATACCTGGTGTGGACATGACAGCTGCTACTATCAATCCTTGATAATATCCAGAGCAGTGCCTTAATCTGGTTAGTAGTGTTTCCTAATCTCATTCAAAGCTAGTTTATTTCCAGGCCTGGAACCAGTTCTCTCTGGTCAGTCATGACTGACAAGTGAAACCAGAATGGACCTGAATTTGTAAAATGTGGGTGTACCGGGTAATAGCCAGAAAGAGGAAAATGATAGGCTCCTGCCCTGTTAGAAACGTAATCTCCCTCTGAGAACAGAAGGCGAGCGTGCACACTGTGTACCTGCCAGGCCCCTTGACCGGCAGAGTAGGAAACCGCAGTGCCTGCTTCGAGATGGCTGCTGACGGGGGTGCTTAGAGTGTGTGGCACTCCTCCGAAGAGCCCTGGCAGACCTCAGGTCTTTATGAGCAGACTCCGCCTCCCTAAGCCACCCATCCCTGGCTCATGATGTCTCCCACTCTGGTTACCCTTCCAGGAGAGCCACTTTTTACAAATTCAGCTCCGTCCTGGCTTCTGTTGCAGCCAGTTTGATGCCCTGGTTATTTCTAGGTAATTTCCTGTAGATACAAATCTCCTCCACAGCATCTGGACCCTTTCCAGCCTCCCACACGGGGTCCTGGAGTCCCCGTCCTTTTCTCTGAATTCTTAGGCCCATCATGAGGTCTGCGGTCTGCGTCTAAAGCTAGGAGTCTAGCCCTTCGGCCCAGTGACTTCAGAGACCAACCGTAAAAAGGCTATTGGAAATGCCCACCAGACTCGACCCATTATTTAAGTGTGTTATGGACACTCACCAATAGGACAGTGAATAACTGGCATCTCCTGCCTTTGGTTCCTCCTCACAGGCCCCTGGGGAATAGATTTGGATGAATATTGTAAGAGCCCAAAGGCAGGCAGTGGGCAGAGGATGGAGGTGGGGGGAGGAGCAATCTGGAGCCTGGATAAACTGCTGTGGATTAAGGGTCCCAGAATAATCAGAAGTTGCCGGGGGTCTGACAGTCAGGTGCCTATAGCAGACCAGTTTGGGGAGGAAGGTGTGGGGGTAATGGGGGCCAGTGGCCCAGATGCTGGACCCAATCAGTGGATACTTCGGAATGACTGTTCTTCCCAAAGACCCCCCATGATCTGATCAAGAGCAGTACAGGACACACCCAGAAGGAGTGTCTGTCCAGTGAGGAAAAAAAGATTTAAAAAAGAAAACACACACACGTAGGGATCTTTAGAACCACTCAGTAACCACGCTGATGGCGCTAGGCACAGCTGACTGCGCTGGGCCGAGCACACTACATTGTAGGCCACGCCGTCGCTGTATGTCAAGGGGATGTGGACTCTGTTGCCGTAACTGTCACACAATCCATTAGGGCCCCTGAGGAAGGGCAGCCATTAACCAGGCAGCGATCAGCTCCGAGCAGGCTCTGACCTGACATCATTTAAGGAGATGCTAGTAGAGACCATAAACATGATTCGATTCACATTTTCTTCATGGTGCCTATTTGATACTGCTATTCTTTGAAGACCCCAAATTGGGTATTAAACATTTATGACACACACACACACACACACACACACACACACACACACAAAGGTTTGCGTGGAGGGGGAAAATCACTGCGGCGAATAAGCACATCTCATCTATCTGAAGCATGGGGATGGCCCGAGGAGGTGGGAGACAAAGTGTCGGGAGAGCGAGTTCATTGGCCACTCAGCCAGGATGGAGAGTGAGCTGGAATTTCACCGGGGAAATAGGGGCTCCCTCTACCTGCTCACCGGACGGGAATTTTACACACATGCTGCTCAAAGAACAAAGGAAATGGCACCACGCAGGCACCCCACAGGTAATCTGCAGGGTGAGCTTCATCGGTGAGTGGATGAAAAGGGGGGTGGGGGGATGGCAAAGGCTCATGAGGCAAAGATCAGTAGTGACTCCCACTGACCCGGTGCCTGGGTCCAGAGAGTATGCAAGGCGACTGAGGCAGGTGGCAGTCTTCCGTCCAGGAGAAAGCCCCCCCACCCTGAGCTATGTGCACACCCAGCCTTGAATATTTAAATGGGAGCAACTCATATTCAAGGTGTATCCGCCCGTAGAACCCGGCGGTTCTGAACAGAGGAAAACAGAGCACTTCTGGGACTGTCTTAAGAAACAGCAAATGATGAATGAATCCACTCAACATCCATTTGCCGGATTATTTATTCAACAACACTCTGCGTTGAGCATTGCAGGCTTGTGCAGAATCTATAGATCCTCTGCCCTCAAGGAGGAGTCTTCAGCCGGATAGGGGAGGTATGGCATATGTCGTCATCAGGATGGTTTCACCTGGGAGTCCCAGGTTGACCTAGGCCACTAGGAACAGATGCGATAACGGAACCAGAGAGCCAGGCTCTGGGCTGGTTGATCTGTGAATGGGCCTGTGAGGATGAGATGCTTGCTAGTGAAGGGACCAGAAGAGCAGTCCAGTGGGGGAGGGGAGGGAGAGAGGAATATGTGGAACATGTGAGACAGGTCGAAATTCTAGCAGCCAATCAAGTGGGGGCGGGGCGGGGACAAGTATTGGGCAGAAGTTCATGGACTAGTCAGTGATGCTGCAGGCGAGAGGGAGGTGTGATCACAGAGCTCTGGCCACACCTTGCTGTGTCTTGGGCTTGAGGAGATTTCCCGAGGCTCAGAGGCATGGAGCTCTGGGGACTGGGGTGCACAGTAGAATGCCCAGTCCCTGAAATAAGGGTTTAAAAGATAGGAGCCCATTTATTCACTCACTCACTCACTCACTCACTCACTCACTCACTCACTCACTCACTCACTCATCTATTAAAACAACGCAACAAAACAAGCCAAAAACAACTCACTGCCATCGAGAGTCAATTCTGGCTTACAGCAACTGGCTGTAGAAAGAACCACGGACTGCTGAAAGGACAACCAAATCTGTCTTGGAAGAAGTAAGGCTAGCGTGCTCCTCAGAGGCAGAGATGGTGAGACTTTGTCTTCGACGCTTCGGACATGTTGTCAGGAGGGCCCAGTCCCTGGCGTGGATGGCACGCTCAGTAAAGTGGAGCGAGGGGCAGGGAAAAAGAGGAAGGGCCTCCGTGAGATGGACTGACCAGTGGCTGCAACAATGAGTTCGCGCATAGGGACAGTTGCGAGCATGGAGCAGGACCAGGCTGTGTTTCGTTGCTGTGGGTTGGAACCGACTCTGGTGCCTAACAACAACAACAACAACAACGAAAATGAGCAGGGTAGAATTGCCCTGTGGATTTCCAATTGTAAAGCTTGATGGGAGCAGAAAGCCTCATCTTTTCTCCCAGGGAATGACTGGCGGTTTTGAACTTCTGACCCTGTGGTTAGCAGTTCAGCAGTTTAGCTTGTAACCCATGGCCCGGCCTGGATTCCCTTCACTGGCTAGGGGCCCCAGATAATCTGCCAGGTAGCAGAGCAGGCTCCAAGGTGGGCAGCTAGGTATGGCACCTTTTTTAGTTTGGCACTCGAGGACCCCACAGACGACTACAATACGATGCAATAGACAGAACCGTACAGCCCGCGGCACAGAGCAAGGGACGGGGGCTAGTTGAAGACCCAGAGGAAGGGCTCACAGATGGACTCTTCCTAACAGAGCTGCAGGCTGAACCGGGACTTCAAGGTCACAGAAGGAGTTGTCAGGAGGGAAGGCGGAGCCCAGGCCTCGTTTCTGAGGACAGGTGGCACAGGAGGGAGACCTGGTGGAACGGAACCGCGCGCAGTCACAAGGAATTGGGCTGCTGAGAGGATGGGGGAGTCAGTCGAGGCACCCAGGGAGCCTCTCCACAGAGCTCCTTAAAGTGTGCCAGCCCAGGGCCAAGCGGAGGTGGGAACCCCGAGCTGCTAGGTGTCTTTTCTGGGGAACAAATACACTGGATGGACCTTTGTGTCAAGTTCACAAAGATATCCAGGGCACTATGGGCTTTCGGAGCTTCCTCGAGAAGTTGTGTGCGGCCCTTTGAGAAAAGGCTAGACCACAAAGAGAACAGACAATGAAACCACAAGCCGTTTCCGTGGTGTCCCCAAGCTAAGACACCCCATTCCTCTCATTCAAAAAATTAAGTAATAAATAAATAAACTGCTTCCTTTCCACCACCCCAGCTCAACCGCCCTCCGTACTCTACAACTACCTGCCTCTAAGCTGGGCTGCACTGGTTTTGATGTTCTCAAACCTGGTATGGACGCTCCAGGTGTGAGCCCGCATGTGCCACGTCTGCTGCAGCTTTGGAGAGGGAAGTCCGGAAGCCCCGCAGTGCCCAGCTCTGGTCCCGGGAGTCTGAAATCACGGTGACACGGAGGTGTAAATGCCCAGTCATCGCGGCGCGGTCGTTGGGGGCCCCCACGTCTCTGAACCGTGTCACACCATAGCAGCATGTCACCTTTCCCGTCTTGGTGATTGAGCCGGAAGCATGGCTCTTCTCCTAGGTAGGCGGGCGGAGCTGTGTGGAGAATGCTCTGCCTTCCTAAAGGTGCTTTCCTGAGCCCAAAGAAGGCTGGTCCTGAGGAAGACGTGAATTCTCCGAAGCTGCATGTAAGGAACACAGCCCGGGAAGCAGCGTCGGGGGTGATTCACAGGGACAGAGAGGTGAAGCGAGAGCTCATGTAAGCCAGACGTTTGGAAGCAGCGGATTCCTCATTCCGAGGTTCTCATATCATCTGACACTGAGTTTGCTCAGATGCTGGGCACGGCGTGGGAGGCTCGTCAACCTCACGGGGACTCCCCTTGCAGTGTAACCGGAGACACTCCATGTTTGTCTCTTTTGTAGCGAGAAGCAAAGGTTTCTTCGAAGACCAGGCCCAAAATGCCCAGGCACGCCTGAAGTGAAATGTGAAAAATAGTTTCCCAGACTTGGGACACACGGCCAGGAGAGTCGAGTCACTGAAAAAGGCCATCGTGCTTGGTAAAGTCCAGGGGCGGGGACCAAGAAGAAGCCCTTGGACCAGCTGCCGACTCCAACAGAAGAACGATTGCGAGTCTGGTGCCGGACTGGGGCTGTTTTGTTCTGTTGTGCACAGGGTTACTGTGGGTCAGCACCAACTCAAGGGCACCGAACAACAACAGCAACAACAACAAACAACTAGTTGGAAGAAATCGTCTAGCACGTTCATCGGCATAGCGCAGTTGAAAGAAGTCACACATGGAGAGAGCAGACTCACCGTGAAGTGTCTCCGCCTTCTGGCTCCCATCAGGACTTGTCACCTCTGTGACCCCAGAAGAGAGTCAGACCCCAACACATGTCTCCTTGCCCTGGGGGAGACCGAGGCAGCTAGAGAATGCATGGCCTGTGATGGACTCCAGACAGTCATAAAACTGGCCGAAGACCAGTCAGCTCAGTGTGGGCTGCTGCCATGAGTCAAGGAGGGTGAGCCGCTTTCTTGTCGACAGTTGACATACTTCTCCTACGCCCGCTGCTCCATTCTGGCCTCTTCCAATGGGGCCCGTCCAGAAGAGAACAGCCAAACCAAACCCACTCATGATGACCCGACAGGGCAGGGAAGAACTGCCCCCGGGGGTTCTGAGACTGCACGTAACTCTATTCATGGGAGTAGAGAGCCTCGTCTTTCTTTCCAGCAGCAGCTGGTGGTTTTGAACTGCTGACCTCACTATTAGCAGCACAACATGGAAGCGCATAGGAAAGTTCCTATGGTTTAAAAAACATTACCAATTGAGAGTAAATGCATCTAGCACATCATTCCATAGTTCAATCACGTTAGGCTTCTATGGGTTTTGAATCTAACCTTGTCTAAAGTTGCTATGGAATGACCTTACAGTTCATTCTCCCAGAGCCCTCGCTGCGGACATAGGAGGAGCCAAAGAGCATGGCTGTGTTAATTTCATCAGCCATTACAAAAACGTTACCCCCAAACCGCTCTCCAGACCCACTGCCATTGAGTCAATTGCGATTCATAGCAACCCTATAAGGTAGGATGGAGCTCTCCCTGTGGGTTTCCGAGACTGGAACTCTTACCAGGACTAGACGCCTTATCTCTCTCTCTTGGAGTGGCAAGTGGGTTTGAATTGCAAACCTTGCAGTTAGCCACCCAACGAATAACCGAATATCCCACCAGGGCTCTTTACAGCCTAACTCAACCAAAACCAAACTCATTGTTATCAAGCCGATTCTGATACTTAGAGACCTTATAGGACAGGCTAGCACTGCCCCTGTCGTTCAGAACTGCTGACTTTACTGTCAGCAGCTCAACTTGTCATCACTGCCACCAGGGAGTTTAACCCTACTAGGTAGGTCCCTATCTGGCTACTCGACAGCACAGAGTAGAACTGCCTCTTTGACTTTCTGAGTCTGTAAATCTTTACAGGAGCAGAAAGCCTCATCGTGTTTCCTTAGAGCCTCTAGTGGGTTTGAACCGATTACCTTGCTGTTAGCAGCCCAACATGTAGTCCAACTATACCACCAGGGCTCCTTTGGGGTCGCTTTGATTCAGAAACAACTTGGTGGCAGCATATTTTTATTGGCATCATGCTTGTCAGTGTACCATTTTATAGATGGCACATTAAGAAGCAGTAAAGCAACTCTCCCACGCTTAGGGCTGAGCCAAGCCTGGAACCCAGGATCCTGCCTTCTGTCCATCGTGCTCTCCTGCCATGTGATTTTTAGGGCAGAGCTCAGGCTCTGGCAAGAGGGGTCCCCAGGACGAGACAAAAGCTGTCTTCTCTGCAGCCACATTGAAAAGGTGTTCAAAGTCACAAAGGTCATGTATCCTACCGCTTTGAAGAAGATGGCTCAGCAGCCCTGTCAGCTGGTGCAGAACAAACACCCTAGTGCCGGAGGCTCTGACTGTGAAGGAAAGTTTCCCAAAGAGTGACAGTGGCTGCCACAGAATGGTTGCTGGGAAGTTTGCCTGCAGACAAGGAGATGGACGTAGTGTATATAATCTCTAGAACCCAGAGGGTGTGGTGGCTACACACTGGGCTCAGTTCGAAACCACCAGCCACTCCCCGCAGTTCTCCCCTGTCCTGTAGGGTCACTGTGAGTGGGCATCGCCTCGAAAGCAGTGAGTTTGGTGAATTGCTTTTTCTGAGTCACTTAGAAAGCTCCGGTGACTTATAGAGATTACATAGCACATGCCCTCTGTCAGTGCCCCACAGAGTTCCAAGAATATCCCTCCTCCTCCCTCATTCATTCAACAGCTGTTAATTGAGCACCTGCTGGATATCGGGCATGATGTGGGGGCTGGAGAGACAGTGGCCAGCTAACCAGACGCCCTCCCTCCCCATAGGAAGCTTGCAGTCCAGTGGAACGACAGAGGCCCACCAATATTTGTAAGGTTGCAACTGTGGCAGGTCCGTGGCGGAGAGGGTAGCGAGCAGAGGATACCCATCCTCGAGATGTTTGCCTTGACCAGGGGGACTGGGAAGGCCTTTGCAGGATGGGGCACTGCACTCAAGGGAGAACATCCTAACGTTTGCCCAGCCAGACTCAGCTAGTCATCTAATCTCTTGAGTCATTCGAGTAAGACCCATCATCTCCCTAGCCTACCAAGGGCTTGCCTCCAGTGGCCTGGGCCTGTTAGGGAATGTCTGCCAGCCCTGCCAGGGGACTCCCCCCAGGCCTGCAGGAACCAGGCTTCACTCAGCCTGCTGGTATGCCTTATGATCACCTGAGGGCTTTTACACAAGCTACTCAGGCCCAAGTCCCACCTGGACCAATTAAATCGCAATCCTGGCAGGGGAGGGGAGGGGGCCGCAGAGTCAGGCACCAGTAAGTTAGCAAATCATCCCAGAGGATTCCAGTATGCAGCCAGGGCCGAGAACTGCTGCCTGAGATAAAGAAATGCCCATAATCTTGCTTTGCCCCATAATGATAATTTACATTTTTAAGGTAAAACACCCCAGAATACAAAAGGGATTACTTTGGCAAGGGAGGGGGTGGGAGAGGGTGTGTGTGTGTGTGTGTGCAGATCGTGGCGTTGGGCTTCCTTTCCCTGGTCTGTGCTTCCTGTGCCTGTGGCACGTGGTGGGAACACAGCAGAGGGCCGGGGGATGGAATTTCGTGGGTTCTGGAGTCAGGCTGGCCATTAGAAGGCAGGGCCCTTCCCAGGGCCAGGAGCGTTTGGTGCAGAGGTAAAAATATGGCACAGTCAAAGACCAAGGCCCCATTTCCTCTCTTTCCTCCCCTCGCTCACGCCTCTCCCACTGCTGCTATCTCTAACCGCACCCATTAGGAGGCTTTATGGGAAACCCAGAGCACCTTTGAAGAAGCGCATTCAGGTCTTAGAGAATTTTTGTTGTTGCTTGCCCTTTAAAAAACATTTTAAAAAATGAAAGAAAAAACGATTGCAAGCACCTTATATGTAAATGGAATGAATGTATTTTTGTCACTATGTTGAAAATATCCCCAGGCATCTGGTGTGTATGAATGTGTATACATAGTACATGTGTAATAAACATATTCTACCTTATGAATATTTATACTCAACATACATAGATATTGAACATAGACACACATATGTAAATAGTAGCCCTTGTAAACTATGCAAAGTGTTTCCAAGCATATGGATCATAGTGTATCACCAATAGAATAAACCCACCCCTAGCGTAGGATATAAGAAGTTAGCTTTTTAAAGAGATGCTTACAACAGGATCTAGTTACTCTCCACATATTAGCATTGCTGAAATGCTTATGAAGTACCAACTAAAAGTAAGGTAGGAGCCCTGGTGGTGTAGTAGGCTATGCACGGAGCTGCTGACCACAAGGTCCGCGGTTCAAAGCCACCAGCAACTGCCAGGGAGGAATGCAAAGTTTTTTATCCCCCAAAGAGTGACAGTCTCAGAAGCCCAAAGGGGCAGTTCTACCCTGTCCTATCGGGTTGCTATGAGTCGGCATGGACTCAACAATGGCACTGAGGATGGGTTTTGAAAAGTCAGGTACAAGACATGGCAGAGCAAGAAAAATGAAATGGATGGTTCTTTTCCCTTAGGGAGTCAGCTTCTCAGAATGGCTTAAAATCCAGCTAGGAAGGGTTGAACACTGGTGCTCCATTGGCATCATGCCTTCCCTGGGCTCTCTCATTTATACACCCCTCCACTGCCTCACCAGCTGCGGCTTGAAAGGGGGCCCATTTAGAGTAGCTGGAAGGAGCCCTGGTCGTGTAGTGGTTCCAAGCTGGGCTTGAGTCACAGATCAGCAGTTCAAAGCACCAGTGTGCTCCAGGGAGGAAGATGGGCTTTCTACTCGGAAATCCGCAGGGAAAGTTCTCCCGCGTTCTGTTGGGCTGCTATGAGTCAGAACGGACTCTGGGGGAGTGAGTTGTTTTTGTTTGTTCATTTAATATATATCTATATCCCAAATGTGTGCCTCCTTTTTTATCGCACTCGGATTTCTTAGGGAGAAAGCAAAACTACAGTAAAAAAGGCTCCCATATTAAAATGGTGAATATTTTCTTACCTACAGACTGAACCCAAGCATAATCTAAAGAACTTTTACTGAGAGGGAAGACAATTTACAAATTGGGATTACAGAGTCTAGAGTATTCTGAAATAAGTGATCCAAGAAGAAGACCATTCAGAAAAAAATTTATTAATTTTGGTTCTCTTTTTTTAAGTTTTATTGGCATCCAATTTATGTACCATACAATTCAGTGGTTTAATACATACATATGTATGTATAAAGAGTTGTGACATCTTTATCACAATCAATTTTAGAATGTTTTCTTTACTCTTGTACATTACTATTAGCTCCCCCTTTCCCCCCAAGTCCCCTTGTCATAGCCCTAGGAAATTATTCATCTAGTTACTGTCTCTGTTAATTAGCTACCAACAATGACAACAAAATAAAACACATGAAAACCTAAACCCAAAATAAAGCAGATGATAATAGAAACTAGAGCAAATTAGTGGGTCGACAAGGACAACAAATGATGGTTAAATTTTACCTCTATCTGTAGTAATCCGTTCTCGAATGCACTCTGTCTGAGGCCAAGACTACTCACATCCGTAATCAATAGTCTGAGAAAGTTTAATGAAGGTTTACTCTCAGCAGGGACTCAGCAAATGGATTTGGGGTTTTTACTGTTATTCATAGTCTTCTGCAAACTGGGTGCTCAGAATTTAAACTCTAATAAAATTCTCTCCTCTGATTTTGGATTTCATTATTTAAAATCCTTGGTTCACATGGGCTGGTCTGCTCCTTCTGTGTGGATTTAGAGGGCATCTCACTTAGATGGTTGCTTGTTTTAAATAAGCTTTTAAGACCCCTTGAACTTACAGGTGTGTCTTTCTTATAGTCAGGCACCATCTGATTTCTTCATCACCCTTTACTGTAGCCACCCATATCTTCAGAGATCCCTTAATGAGAGCAAGTATTGATCAGGGCTACATTGTAAAAGTGAATTGTTCTTAGATTAGGGCTAATGATTAGAAGTGAGCTTAAGACCCATTTGTGTATTTAAAGTTTATATATATGTATCTCAGGTTGTTGAGAAGTAATTAAGTAACTCCATGAGACATTTGGTAATTCTAATACTCATCAATCTAGCCAACACCATATAGATTTTTCATGTACTATTGAGAAAAGGAAAATACGAATAGATAGATAGGAAAGCTTTTTAGACTAAAATGCCTGGAACATTCACTTATAAAGTTAAAAGGCATCAGAACCCATAGATGTCCATAAATCTCAAAATTGAAACCAAAGTGAAACAAAGAGCCCCTCCCCCTCACACCCCACCTGCAAACTTCTTGTCCTTCCAGTTTGATGGGGCATGGCACTCCGCTCCCAAAGCCCATCCAGTCCCCCGCACCCCTGCAATCAGTCGAAGAAGCCTTTATTAAAAACAGGCTATCTGTTCTGAAAGGTACAAAATACGGATAGCTCGCTCAAATGACAGCGCGGAGTGTCATCACCAGGGCGTTCTGAATGGCATTTGTCAGTGGGCATATTCCACTCCATTAAAGTAGAAACCACGATCCGTGCTTGTCACAGCAGAACCACCGAGGGTGTATCGTATTGCGCACCCCCCCCCCACCCCATACATCACAACAGGTAGTTCTCAGCTGCTCCCTTTGTGCTAGACGTACATTTTATCTAAAGAGACAGCAGACAGAACTACCTGCTGCTTCCGGTGCAGGCTCTCCCTGTGTTTCTCTCCTTTCTCCTAGTTCACCGGGGCTTTTTCAAAATCGGTTGGCGGGGAGCCAGGAGCTCATCATTGCAATGCAGTGCAAAATGGAATATGCATAATTCTATGCAAGCCATATGTGAGGGAGACAGCTCAGCTGTGACTTTCAGAAGGCCAGGAGAGAGAGTGAGCGAGCGGCAGTAGGGCAAGATGAGCTGAGAGCAGAGCCCAGTGGAAGTGTTACCCAAGCGAGCGGTTTAATGAGCGTGCTGCGGAACACGCCTCCTTTCACCCCCTCTCCCTTCTCTCCGACTCCACACCAGCCCGGGAAGCGAGGAAGAGGAGACTGTGCGAGCGGTGTTGCTGACGGCTTCTGCGGACGCCCCCTTGAAACTTCCGCTTTCTTAATGAACAGTGCAGATCCAAACCACCGCAACTTTCCCTGCAGCTTCTTCATTAAATCTATTTATATATTTGTACTGCCTTTGATAGAAAAATCATTGTTCTTATTAGATCACCGCTCGTTCAGATCTTTCATTTCAAAGCGGAGGGGAGCCTCTTTCTCTCTGAGAGTATTACAATGCAAAAAATATATATGACGCTACAAATTGCTTTCTCCTATGGCCTTGCTGTGTAGAAGTTTTTTTTAAGTGCATTATCTAGGATTGCTTAAGCATGCCAAAAAGTTTAAACACGTATGTATGTCACGTAAGCCTCCAAGTGCCACGAAAGCCACACGGAGGGGTGGTCCTTACCAATGGAGGGATTTGATTTTTGGTGTGTCTCAGATTGGTTTAACCATCACACCACAAGAAAGTGGCACGTGCACACCCAACTATGTGAAGAAGGAAAAAAAAATCCCAAGTTTGGAGATCTGAAACGGCGTACTGCGTATTTAAACAAGCTTCTTGATAATGTTGTTATTTCTGGATTCCCGTTTGTGTAAATGATCTGAGCTGTTATGCTTTTAGCTTTTTTTTCCCTTCCATTATTTGTAAGTCCCTAAATAGGCCATTATATTTCCCTTCAGGCTAGAGATGAAGATGGACATGCTGAAAGATTTCCCCAGCAGCACTATGCTAAGGAAACTCCAAGGCTTGCCTTCAAGAATAACTGCGAACTACTTGTAAGAATCCCGTACTTACAACAAGTCTAGAATGTTACTGTAGCACAGTGAAAACCGTTTTTGAAAGGATTTGTTCATTATTACATAATTTATGAAGTATTACGGTTTTTCTGTGTAGAGTTCTAAATGCTAATGCTGATATATTAATGATAAGATCTCAAATTGTTTGCAAATCTTTTATATCTGATGATAGCTCTTGAAGGGCCGTGTTTTTATTCGCTTGCTTGGTGCAGGGGTTGATAAGCAGCCATTTGGAGAGGGGCTGGTGAAGTTAACAATGCGGAGAAAGGCAGTTGATGTACCATGTAGCGTGGAGACAACCCGAGCCCACCCGGACCCCTCCTCCTCCTGGCTAATTGTACACTATTTTAGGAGACAACATTGTAATATTTTGTTCCGCTAGGAAAGCTAGCAGAGTTGACACCCGGTCGGTCCTTCCCTGAGAATTCAAGTCTTCCTCCTTTCTCTTGCCAAACGCCGTCAGGCACTCTGTCTCTCCTGCGTGGAAGGAGCCAAAGCAGTGACAGGACCGGGGCTGTTTACAAGTCGTGAGCACGAGGACATCAGCTGTGACAGAAGCTCGGCTCTGCGGCAGGGTGGATTTGCTGCTCATTTTTGCACGGACAGCCAGACGAGATGAAAAGCAAGCAGGGAGGCCTATTCTATTTCTATTAAAGGAGTCTGTTGGGACCTTGTGTTCTTGATGAGCTTTTGAAAGCATTTTGTTTACCTAAAGTCAACAGAGGACGAAGCGTTGTTTACGCCGCGGTCCAAGCAGGCTTTTGAAAACGGACGGAATGAGGGACTAGCTCCAGGGGCCCTCGGTGCTCTCCCCTGTTCAACTGCACGGAAGGCAGAGCGTTTGCTCCCACGACATCAGGGGTTCTCAACCTCCCTCAGGCCGCAACCCTTTCACACAGGTCCTCATGTGGCGGTGACCCCCAACCATCAAATTATTCTCATTGCTACTTCATCACTGCCAGTTTGCTACTGCTCTGAATCGGGCGACCCCTGTGAAAGGGTCGTTCGACCCCCAAAGGGGTCTCGACCCACAGGTTGAGAACCGCTGCACTCAATGGCAGCACTGTGAGAGACCGAGGGTGCTGGTCAGTCGATACGTTTTGAGGTAGTCGACATGCTGCTGAATTTGGAAGGGTTGGGCTCAATATGGGAAAATTCTGCCAGATCTCCACACTAGGGACCAGTCTGTGGACTGAGAGCTGACACAGACTGCTCTGTTCATTGAAGACAAAATGTCCAAAGAGCAGGAGGGACGAGCAAAACGATCCAATTCTGAGGCGTCTGCACCGCAGTGGCCGCAGGAGCTGGCTGCCCGGTGACAGTAGCATCGCTCACTTCCCTGTGACCCACCAGCTGCAGGCAAATCTGCTGCTGACAGCCGCAACCTGTCTGAAGTGTGAGCTCACCTGGTATTTTAGCTTGGAGGCTTTAAACATGCGCTCTTGCTGCCATAGGTCTCATGGGAGACTGGTCGTTCATTTCCGCGTCCAATAAGCACCACCAGTCGGCAGTTCAAACCCACCAGCCACTCGTAGGGAGAAAAAGGAGGCCATGAAGATTTGCCGCCTCAGACACCCTCCTGGATGGCAGTGGGTTTGGTTTATTTGGATGGTCGTGAGTTTCAGTTGAAAACCTAAGCTCCTGTCAGGATGCTTTTGGGAATCGCTCCCTTCTCAGCAAGCTGGTGAAAAGTAACACGTCCGATTGGATTCTTTTTTCGATTGGTGAGGGAAACACTTGACTGAGCCCGGATGTGGTCAGTTTATATAGGAGGAAGTACAGTATATATGTTGATATCTTTTCTAGCTGTGTTTGGGGGCAGGGGGTGTATGTTAGTGCTCTGTACTTCAACGCAATATTGTGTTGGCGGTGGTTTTGAGAGATTGGTACAATCTGTGTCCTTGTGGTCACCATTAGAAATGCTTTCGTTGGGCCTGTAGACTCTGCAGTGATAAAAGTAAAAGGCGAGTAAAGAGAAAGAAACAAGGGAGTTTATTTCTCCGAGGAGAAATTCCGTTTGTTTGAGCAGCCGGAGCAGGCCGGGTGTCCGGCTGGTTATGATGCTCTGAGAAGTTAGGCTCCGACATGAAAGCGGCTTGTTCCTTCTTGAGAGAGGAGTAGGAGGCCCTTGGCGTTTTTCTTCGTGCAGCTTCAATCACATCTCTAGCGACTCTGTCAGGGAGGATTGTGAGCACCCCGCCAAAGTGCTTTCTCAGCTCCGGGGCGGTCTGGCATCTTCTTGCTGGTTCACCCGCAAGTTGGTTCTTGCAGTTGGATTGGCGCTGTGGTGATGGTGGTGGGGAGGGCGCTTCCCAGGGCCTCCCAGGAGAAAGCATTGGCGGGTGCAGGTGACGGGTGAGTTCCCCAATGATCCAGGCATGAGGCTGGGCAGCTAATCCATGAACCACTGCTCTGATGGCTAGAAAGGACCGAAACAGGCCTTGTCTGTGGCTTTTGCTGTTGAAAGTCGGATGGCTCCAGCTTCCCTGTTTTCCCTCTCCTTACCATCCGTTCCCTCCACTTCCACTTCTTGGAAGGAGGCAGAAATATTAAGTAACCAAAACACAAACACAGTAAGATCGATGCCTGGAATACGCAAGCATTGACAAGGAAGGCTCCGACAAAGGAAGCGTTGGCTGATAGAAAAATCTGCTCGGCGACTGTAGATTTCCTGTAGAGTATTGATTTTTTTCCATTTAAACCCCAAACTGTGATATGTGCCTTCACACTTAATGCACAACACAGATGACTAGATATTTAGCTTGGGGGCCAAGATTCTGTAGCTGATGACTGTGCAGCAATTTCCTTACGCTTTTTGTTAATTCTGAAAGTGCACACTGTCAAGATAAATGATGTTGTGGGTAAAGTGGGTTATATTTGGCATGTTATGATCCAGTATGGGCCCCATCTATCTCTTCATAGAGAGGAACCTACATGCACACGTGCACGCACATGCGTGAGGTATTTTGCTGGCACGTCTGAGTTTATGACTAAAGCACAAAGAATTTCCAGTAAAGTAACATGTAGAACGTTGACATCATGTAACACTATAGCAACATAGCTGATGACCGCCCAGAAGAGAAACATGAAAGCCAGCCATGCGTGACTACTCATTGCCCCAAATTCCAACTCCATGACGGGCTGCTTCCTCCTCATGGTGACTTCATCCTTTGGGGACCGGAGACCCTCTTATCTTCCCCTATTACAATGCTCATGTCACTAGCGGGAGCTGCTGAGTTAAGAGCCACAGTGAAAAGAGGACCTCAAACATATTGTGAACTTAAACATGCGTTCTCGTCAGCCAGCACGCGTCTCAGTTCTCGGAGCGAGACTTTGCAGGAACACGACACAAGCTGAGTTCTTAGAGGGAGAAGTTGTAGCTGGAGGAAGAGGAATCTTGACAGGGCTTGGGGAAGGTGCCGAGGACAGCCGAGCTCTTGCTCCAAATTTATTTGGCATCAGCTCAGAGGAACATCGATGCGTTCACGAAGAAGGTTAAAGAACTAGGAGGGGGTGGGTGGGGAGCAGCAACTTTGGGTTATTTGGTGTAGGGCAAAGCCGTTTAGGAAGTCTGAAAGAGGCAATGAGCAAAAGCAAGCTTAATGGGGAGGTCTGTCCGGGGAGGGAGGGGACTGGTGACTGGTTTTCCTTGATTCCTGAGTCACCACCCAGACAGAGTCTGAGTCCCTTTGGCTTTCCCTCCGGCGGCTGGAGCTGTGGTAGGAGGAAACGGACACTGGGAAGCCAGATAAAAATAACACCAGGGAAGAATTCTTTCTGGTCACTGACAAAGCCAGTGTAGAAAGAGGAGGAAAGCAATTTTAGTCTGTGGTCTTGTGATCAGAGTCGGTGGGGAGGAGAGATGGCTGGGCAGTGCTTGTGTGGGCTGTTTCCCCGTCTCATTTCCTGGGGGAGGTGGGCAGGTGCGTTAAGCACGTAAGGGGAAGGTTTCCTTGCACAGTGGAACTGCTCTGTGTTCGTGCAGTGTTCAAGTCACGAGAGATCACGGAGCATCTTCTGTGTGCCAGGCAGTGTTCTCAGCCACGCAGGTGGGGGCCGAAGATAGAAAAATACACAGTCCATTCCCTGAAGCAGCTTAGAGGGCAGGATCTATAGGATGATCACCATCGAGAAGGTAGGCTCTTGGGTCTTCCTGGCAGTCAGATTTTTGTCCCAGCTGTTGTCGCCCTTGTTGGGCATCCTGGAGTCGGTTCTGATGCAGAGTATGAGGCAATGTAACCTCCCCGGCCCGGTTCCCACTCCCACAGTCGCTGCTATATTTGAGCCCATTGTTGCAGGCGGTGTATCAATCCATCTTGTTGAAGGGTTTCGTCTTTCTCACTGCCCCTCTATTTACCAAGCACGGGGTCCTTCTCCAGGGACGGCCTCCCCTGATGACAGGCCCTGAGTCTGGGAGAGAAAGTTACCACGCTCCCTCCTAAGCAGCGTGCTGGTGGCACTTCTTCCAACACGGATGTGACTTTCGCTCTTCTGACAAGCCATGGCGTACTGAATGGCCTTTGCCAGCATTGTAATTCAAAGACATCCTTTTTGGTCTCCGTTGGCTCTCTAGCGAAGGCTTTTAAACCCATTGCCCTGGAGGCAGTGTTGCCTCATGGGGTCCCCACGAGTCCTTCGCAGGGTAGCGATCTGGTGGTGGCGGGTGGGTGCTAGTTGAGCTCGTTTTCAACTCTTCGTGACCCCAGGAGACAGAGCAGAAGGGCTCCTAAGGATTGCGAAGCTGTTGTGTTTGCAGAAGCATGTCACCTGGGCTTTGTCCTGTGGAGCCCCTGGGTGGGGGTCTGCACCGCCACCCTTCTGGTTAGCAGAGAAGCACTTCATGGTTGCACCACTAGAGGTCCTAGCCACCCCAAAACACAACAACCAATCAAACCAGTTGTTATTTTTATCTGTTTCCACTGGTGGCGAACTCGTGTGTGTGTGTGTGTGTGTGTGTGTGTTTGTGTATGAGAGAGAGAAAGAGAGAGAGAGAATGGAGCTGGGAGCCATAGGACTTTCGAGGCCTGATTTTTCGGAATTAGATAGCAAGACTTCTTGTGAAACATCTCTGGGTCGGCTCAAACCTCCAACCTTTTAGTTAGTAGCCAAACATAGCCCTTTGGACCACGCAGGAACCCCACCTTGGCCTCAAAGTCTTCTATTTTATGGGGGGCACATCTGCGTCATGTCAGATAGCATCGCTGTCTTATTTCATTGACCACCCTGAACCTTAGACTGTCAGCTGTAAAATACGGTTAAATTTTATAGCTCCATTGGAGTAATCAAACTTTGCCAGGGAAAATACCTTTGGCCTAGACCTTCTTACACTGGTCAGAGTTTTACAGTTGGATCTGGGGAAGGGAAGGGAGCATTCAAGTAGAGAGATGAGGAAGCCCAGGCATAGACCAGGACCCTAGTAGGTAGCCTGAGTTGGGTAGCGCATAGAATACCTGAAGGGTAAGGCGTGAACAGGCAGGGGGGCTCCTTGGCAGGGATCTCAAATATTGTCACTGCCTGGCCTTTCCTATGTCTCCTTCATGGACAGGATGAGTACTTTTGTAAAATTAATAAAAATAAAACCAGTAAGGAAAGTTTCCGAGATACACCAAAGGCGAGCAGAGGTGAGTCATTGAATGAATTTCCATCTCCAGCTTCGAGTTATCAACTAGGGCTACTCTTGTTGTATTAATTTATCAGCCCCCCCCCTTTTGCTGAATCAGATAGGGTATTTTGTTTATTGTGGGGTGGGTGGTGAATGATAAAGACTTTAGCCTCTTGCTTCGCTTGGTAGGTGAAAAATGCATCAATACCAATTCAACCCGGGGCTGGGTGGGGAGCCTTGGCTTGGGACTAGGTTCACCCAAAACTCATGGCTGGTTTGTGCAGGGGCCTCTCCCTTCTTGCTCAGCTGGGCCTTGGAAAGCGTGGGCCTTCAGGGCAACGTTGGAAAACCTTCAGAAAGACATACCACAGGGCCAGGGGTGACCCGACTCTCCCTCACTCGCAGACCTTGATGTTGTTGTTTAAAGTAAGATCAGGTCCCTTTGCAGCCCAACCTAGCTCACCGAATACACGCTGGCCTCGTCACGAGAGTGAAGGGGTGTGTGTGCAGGTTTTCAGGTATCAGTTAGTACTCGGACTTGCCTGCTAGAACACTTCCACTTTCCCCTAATAGAAACGGCTGCATGTTATGTGAGGTTTGATAGGAGGTACAAAATGGGTGCAGTGGGCCAAAAGACCCTCATGTTGAACACGATTGGTCTAACACAATGTCATATCTTGCCCCCGCTGAAAGGGGGTCTGTACACTGTGGCTTTGATGCCCCCACTGAGCCGCTCAGGCACTGAGAGCTCAAAGAGAACATTGCCTGACTGTGGTTCCGTGGCAGAAAGGCTGGGCCAGTTTCCTGGAATAATCATCATTAAAGAAGAAAGGTGCAGAATGGCCCAGAAAACCCCAAGGACTACTGGCTGCCTGGCAAGGATTGGCCTGCCCCACGTTGTTTTTTCCCCACCCACCCTTTCTCGATCCCTTTAGTCTGAGGGCATTCCTGGGCTCCTATGGTTTCCTCAATGTGTTTTTAGAAAAACAGAACTTTTCAGAAAGAAAAGTAGCTACCTTAGACTAACCAAAGTCGAAACCTGTTTCCCTTCCAACCCTTCCAACTCAGAGTGGCCCTTGAGGGGACAGAGGAGAAGGACCGTCTTCACAGAGGCAGAACGCCGCGGCCTTCTCCCTGCTGGGCTTGAAGGGCTGACCTTTGGTGAGCAGCTGAGTGCTTCACCGCTGCGCTACCAGATTCCTTATCTTAAGCAGAGGAATGAGCGATGCCAGCAGAGGTGGTGCAATTGTGTTTCAGAGCAACCATCTAGACCTTGTGCAAGTGAAAGGCGTGGATTCCACGTCAGTGTTATTGTCCACCGTGCATCCGTCCGCTTCCATCTGTGCCCCTGCTCTCCACCTGTGTCTGCTGCTTCTCGCTCACACTCTTCAGCTGCTTGGCTTCCTCTGCTGCCATGATTTTGTGGTTCTCCTGCACAGCGGTGTTCTGGCCTTCAGTAAACTATCTCCTCTCGCGTCCCCATCCATGAAAACTCTATTTCAGCTCCATCTGTGTGTGTGTGTGTGTGTGTGTGTGTGTGTGTGTGTGTGTGTGAAGTGTCTTTATTTGGGGGTGAAATCAGTTGTAGGAGGACTAGAATTCCCTAGGTTCTGTTTTGATATGTGGTCCTCTGGGGGAGAGATAGGGAGGCACTCTCGATTTGATCTGAGACCCTTGGTACTAAGCCATGGGGAATCTGCCTGTCCAGGGTCAGGGCCATTGCACGCAGAAGCCCGAGGCTTAATGATAATGGTTTGGTTTTCACATGTTACCCTGTGGTGTCTCTTGGGGCCAGAGGGAAGGATGGAGAACCATCAGTTCTCTCGGAGAGCCTCTGGGGTGTCTTGGAGAGAGAGCCTTCACCCTGCTCTGAAGACCAGCCCTCTGTGCCACTGGGCAAGACCTTTGTCTTCCCTGAGCTTCCGCATCTTTATCAATAGGACAAATGCAGCACCTACCACAGAGGGCAGTTTGGAGGAGTAAATGGGGCCATTTGTGTGTGAAATACTTAGCATCCTGTTCTGTGAGCAGTCATTTGTGGCTAATAAAAGGGACTGAGAAGGTAGCATTTGTGTAGCAAATCATGACGCCAATGCTGGGAGTGCCCGCCTTTATGCTCCAACTAAATGGTTTGGATTAAAACACAAATGTAATATTGTCAGTTAGGATGATGTGCTTCAGAAAGGTCCTTGAACATCACTTGCTAATGTAGAGCACCAGGCCTGCCTGCTGGTTGAGGGCAGATGCTGCTGATTTGTGGGATCCTGCAGTGTAGGCAAAGCATTAAACATTTCCCCCAACATGATCATGCTGTTGTGGTGAGAAACCTGGATTCTTGAGCTAGACTGGTGTGCCTCAGACTCAGGGATTTCCCCTCCACTCATGGAGTGTGCTGCCGCGGGCACGCCAGGGAGTCTGTCCGTGCGCCTCCTTCTCTTCAGAGAGGGGAGCAACCGTGCCTGCTGGGTAGGGTTGGTGTGAGGTATCACTGAACAAATACCTGGAAGGTGCTTAGATGGGCATTTGGCCAACAGTGGGCATTCAGTCCGTGTCAGTTACATTGTTGTGATTATGAGCATTATTTATTCCAAGGTTTCTGCCTTTTAACCACATTGGCCAGGTTTTCTACCAATAGATTCCCTGAACAGTTTGAGTATTCAGGTGCACACAACAGCCACAATTCCTTCTAAACAATAGGTGCATTATGCAGCTAACTTTTAGAGCTAACCATACATGTGTGTGTATGTATATACACACATGCACACACACGTGTATATGTATATATACACATGCATAAATACATGTATTTATAGAAAATCCTCAAGGAGCATGTTCTATATGATCCCAAACCTCCTTGTCCTGCCCTATGAAAATGTTGTCTGCTGAGCCAAGGAGATGAGAAAACACGCTTTGTAGGGTGCCTCCAACATGCTCCCCATCTTTGTAAACCCTTCTAGACCCTTCATTCTCACCACAACTTGGCTTGGTAGATATTGTTGCCATTGAACACACGGGAAGTGCAAACTCAGAGGTGTTACTTAGCTTGCCCAAGACAGGGGTAGCAGACAGTCCAGAGAGGAGCTGACGGGGCCAGAGTTTACCTCTCAATTGTCCGATGACACTCTCCAGCCTTCTCTCCAGCCACTGCTGCCTCCTCTGGGCCAGGGGCGGGTCTGCCCAGAGAAGGGGTTCCATCTGTAGGGTATAAAAAAATGAATGAAGCCATTCATTTAGAACCACTCTTCCTCGCTTCTGGAGAGTCAAACTTCTTTTGTGGATGTCTGAAGCCAGCAAGAACATGACAGAGAATGCTGGAAAGTGTACTTCATTCAGAAAGGCACATCACTGTTTCAGCATTAACCATGCATCATGCATGTGGGGGGGAAATCAAAAACACGTTTGTGTGTGTGTGTGTGTGTGTGTGTACACAGTCATGCATCACATACTGCCCATTTGGGCAACATAAAAGAATATATAGATATATATATATTCCCAAAAGGTTATACTTGAGTTGAGAAAACCCCAGTTGAAGAGTAGGACATAGAAAATTCAGCAGGTTCCTGTACACAACACGAGTATCCCATGTCTCTTGTGTATAAAGCAGTTGGGCTCCCAGACGTATAGTGGTACCATACATGCATAACCTATAAGACATTCATCTTGACGGTGATAATATATGTTTATGTGATTGGCTTATGCCTGGGCTGTGCTGCATTTTCTATCTAAAGAGCTTACAGTGTATGAGGGGATAACCCCCCCAAAAAAAACCTGGAATTTTTTCCCCCAAAAGCTATGTATTTAAGTTTTTTTTTTTTACAAAACAAACAATCACCTTTAAAATACTCTCCATAACACTCAATACATTTGTCAGATCTGCAATTCTATTCTTGGAAACATTTTCAAACTCATCTATTTGGATGGCTGACAGCATCTCCCTCGTTGTTTCTTTCACCTCTTCTATGTTGTCAAATTGCTGTCCTTTCATGTCCCTGTTCATTCACGGAAACAGAAAGAAGTTGTACAGAGAGAGGTCAGGTGAGTCAGGCGCATGGGGCAAGTTTTTTGCCCAAAGCTGGCACACTGAGATGTCTGCGTGAGCAGGTACATTGTCGTGGTGGCAAAACCAGTCCCCCGTCTGCCACAAACCAGGCCTTTTTCGGTCACACACTGTTATGCAACTTTTCAGACCCTCTACATAGAAAGCTTGATTCACAGTGTGACCTGGTGGGACAAACTCCAAATGCATGATCCCCCTCACATCAGAAACACAGATGAGCATCGGGGTCTGGGGGGGCAGCCTGCTGCGACTCGGAGGCAGCAGCACCCGCATTACCTCTTTGTTGGATTTCTCTTTTGAAAATAGTCCCGAGGAGTCTACGCTGCCTCCCAACTCACCCAAAGCAGCCCTAGTGGCAGCAGCAGCAGCAGCAAGAGGCACGGAAGGAGTATCTATTTGGAAATGACACAAAAGCTCGTTAAACAAAGCCCAGGCGGAAAATCAGTCAATGCTGTTGCTGGCAGGTTAGGCTGTAGCACTCAAGAGCCATGATGGGCCCCCAGAGAAAGACAGGGTTCTCCAACCTGCCCCACTGAACGCGACCAGGCGAGCTGAATCAGGCAGACGGGGGTTCTTTTGTGGTGTGGCCTGTGGGCCAAACACAAATCAAATCTCTCAGCGGAAGACCATCCCTTCCAATGCACTAAGAAAAAGTGGGCCCAGATTACGATATGGTGTTCACACAACATCCAAATCGCATACCTCCTGCTTCACAGAATGTGCATTGATATTCAGCAATGCATGACAAAACAAAACCCAAACCCCAAACCTAACACACTGATAAGCAATCAATTTTCAATATAAAAATGCACCAGTAACAAGCCAGAACCAACATTGATGTCACTCAGTCACATGCTTAGTTAATGATTAGAACCACAAACTAACGAAAGTCTCTTGGGAGTCTCAGGGAAATGACTCAGAGTACTTGGACTTGAGACGAATGAACTGTGTGGGTAACAGGGAGGCAGGAATAGAAGATCCCTGGGAGGGGTGGATGTGATGGGGGAGTGGCAAGGAGACATTGTAAAAAGGAAAGAGGGAAGAAAACCCAAGACCGCCTGCCATCGAGTCGATTCCAAGTCACAGGGACTCAAGAGGACATAGCAAAACTGCCCCATAGGGTTTCTGTGACTGCCATCGCTACCACATCTTTCTCTTGGGGAACAGTTGGTGGGCTTGAACCGCCAACCTTCTGGTTAGCAGCAAAGTGCTTTGACCAGTGTCCCAGCAGGGTTCTGTAAGAAGGAAGATCCCAAACCAAAGTCACTGCTATCAAGTCGATTCTGACTCACCACCACCTTATATTGGGTTTCCGAGCCGGTAAATCTTTACAGGAGCAAACAGATTCATCCACCCCCTAAGGAGCAGCTGGTAAGTTCGAACCATCAACCTGGTAGTTAGCTGTCCAATACCTAGCCAGGGCTCCGTAAGAAGGAAACTCACTGCCACCGAGTTGGTGCTGCCTCATGGTGACTCTGTAGGACAGGGTAGAACTGCCCCGTGAGTCTCAGAGACTAACTCTTTAGGGGAGTAGAAAGCCTTGTCTTTCTTCTGTGGAGTGGCTGGTGGTTTTGAACTGCCAACTTTGCAGTTAGCTACCCAATGCATAACCACTGTGCCACCAGGGCTCCCTAAGAAGGAAAACAGAGGCTTATAATTAATTAAACTGCAAATGAGCAGGTCCAAGTAAATAAGAGTTTCTAAGATACTGTGTTTTTTGCATTGCATTTAGGCTTGAGGTCTCCAACAATTGTGGTTTTGGTGCATTGTTGGGTGGCCAGGTACCTATTCTGATGCATCAGGCTTTCCTGGAGGGCCCCTGCTGCAGGCTGCACACAGCCAGGACTGGATGCTGTGCATCCGCGCGATGGCAGGGCTTTGAAGCTGCCGCATTTTAACGTCTCAGAAAGGGCAGTAGCATATTACATCAACGGCATGTCACTATCCAATTGGCAGAATTTGTTTTTTTTTCTTTTTTGCTGGGTTTTAACCCAGCAACAAAACCCACTGCCCTTGAGTTGCTTTAATGCTATTAAGGTGGCGTCTGTGTGATGCGCTGTGAGGGCCGGGCTCACTGAATCCGTGTTAACCGAGTGCCTCCGTGACATAGTGCAGGCAGAGGGGCAATGCTGAAGGGCTGGTATGGACCGTGTGTCTGCCACCGATGAGGATGGTGTGGAGGGGTGGCCTTTGGTTGTCTTGAGTGCCCATTTTTTTTGTGTGTGTGCCATTTTCCCTTTGGCGGAGCCGATGATGGCTTGGCTCATTCCTGCAAGTGAAAGGTTGAGCCGGTAAAGACACATAAGATAGGCCAGGTTTAAAATGACAAAGAGCACGTTTGCCTTAAGTGGTCAGAAAATTTCTGCGCGTTCTACTTTGGTTCGCATGTCCCGTCAGTAGTCCTCTTGAAAACTCATGATGAGATCTTGGTAGAGGACCAATGGCATTTATCTCCCAGCCTCTGTGTGTGTCTTTCTCTCTCTTGAAACAGAATAGCTATAGAGTTCATGAGGGTAAAATATGCTTTTATAACTGAGAGTCCCTTAACCACCACCATCATCCTCACCACTATTAGCTCTTACAGAGGTACCCAGCCTACAGAAGAGGCAGGTGCACAGGGAGGCCTCTTTTTCACTGCAAAGAGCATTATAAGCTTCAGCCAGGCTACCGGTCTAAACACTGTGAAGCACCGTGCAGTTTTTTGGGGTGCTCAAGTCTCAGTGTAGTAGTTTGGTTTCCTCTGAAGGGAAAAGTTGATTATTCTAATTCTAATCCTTCGGCACACGGGCCAGGATCTGTTAGATGCATCATTGTGTGAATGAGCAGGAGGAAAGTCACATAAACTTTGCTCAGTAGCAAAGCCTGGAAAGGGAAGAGAGCATCATTTAAATGTTGAGCATGCATTGGCGTAGGTTATCACAGAACTGTCCCGAGGACTAAACGATGTGTAATTTGGGGATCTTCCTTCTTCAAACTCTGTGGAAAAATTTCACAAAGCCTGGTGCCTGCCGATAGCCATGTCAATCAAGTATTTTCACTCCTTCATTCACTGCCATGAAGTCGATGCCAAGTCCTAGTGATCCCATCAGGCAGAATACAGAACCACCCCTGCGGGCGTCTGAGACGGTAGCTCTTTGTGTGAGCGGGAGCCTCATCTTTCTCCTGTGGACGGCCAGTGGTTTGGAACTGCTGACCTTGTGGTGAGCAGTCCAACACACAGCTGCTCTGCCACCAGGGCTGCCCGTCAAGGGTTTGGACACTTGTAGATTGTCAGATCAACGTGTAAAGACTGTCCCGCAGAACTACGTCGCTTGGGGCTATTAATATAGTTATAGGGAGCCCAGGAAGAACTCCTGGTGGTGTAGTAGGCTGTGCATTGATTTAGCTGCTAACCACAGGTTAGTGGTTCCAACCTACCAACTGCTCTGCAGGAGACAGATGAGATTGTCTGCTCCCATAGAGATTTAAAAGTCTCTGAAACCCAAGGAGACAATTCCACTTTGTCCTGTAGGGGTGCTGTAGACTCCATGGCAGTGAGTTGAGTTTTGAGGGAGTCCAGATGACACTATTGAGCAAGTACTGGACCCCCAACTGCAAGGTGGGCAGTTGAAACTCACCAGCCACCCCTCAGGAGAACGACGTGACTGCTTATTCCTATAAAGATTTATAACCGTAGGAACCCCGTGTAGGGTTTTTACGAGTTGGAATCCACACCACTGGTCTGTCAATTGGTCGTCCTGTGGAGCCTTTCGTGTTGCTGAGATGCTGAAAGCGATGTCGCTGGTCTTTCCCATACCAGCAGGGTCACCCAAAGAGAACAGCCTTCAGCAGAGCTTGACGGCTGCTAGTAACCACATGAGCTGGAATTGACCCAATGGCAGTGCTTGGGGTCCTATATTTACTAGGTAAGTTTGAAAATACACAACATCATTGTTTGATGCCCAACTTTTTTTGTGTTGTTAGGTGCCATTGAGTCAGTTACAACTCGTAGTGACTCTGTGTGCAGCCGAAGGAAACCCTGCCTGGCCCCGCACCCTCCATGTCCTCTCGCTCGAGCCCATTGTTGCAGCGATGGTATCCGTCCCTCTTGTTGAGGGGCGTCCTCTTCTTCGCCGTTCCTCAGCTTTGTCAAGTGTGATGTCCTTCTCTCGGGACTTCCCTCTTCTGACAACTTGTCCTAAGTCCGTGAGACAACATCTCACCATCCTAGCTTCCCAGGAGCCTTCTCTTGGCGGACCATGCTACTTTCAGTACTCTTCTCCAGCACAGCCATTCGGAGTCATGCATTCTTCTCCAGTCCTCCTTGCTTCACCTGGGGGCCAACTTTCACAGGGATCTGAGGCCATTGACAATACTATAGCTTAGTCAGGTGCGCCTCAGTTCTCAGAGTAACCTCCTTGCTTTTCAACACTTTAAAGAGGTCTTGTATCACATGATTATGCAATACAGTGTGTCATGTGATCTCTTGACTGCTGCTTTCATGGGCATTGGACTGGGGGTCCAAACAAATATGAATCCTTGACATCAATCTTCTCTTTGCTTGTAATGATGTTGCCTGTGGGTCCAGTGGTGAGGGTTTTCTTATCGAGAGTCGTAATCCACACTGAAGGCTGCCCTCCTCTATCTTCATCAGCGAGGCTTCAAGTCTGCACATTGCCCGTTGCTAATAAGTTTTCCTCCAGTTCCGATGCTGCATTCTTTTCTTATTATCCAGCGCCTCTGATTATTTACTTGGCATATAGAATGAGTAAGCATGGTGAGAGGATAGGACCCTGGTGCACACCTTTCCCGATTTGAAACCACACAGCATGCTCTTGTTCTATTTGCAGAACTGCCTCTTGATCCATGTACAGGTTCCACTAGAGCACGAGCAAAGTGTTCTGGAATTCCCAGAGTTCGTTATGATCCACAGAGTTGAGCGCCTTGCATGGTCAATAAAACACAAGTAAACACCTTTTTAGTGTTCTCTCCCCTCAGCCAAGATCCATCTGATGTCAACAACAATCTTCCTGGTTCCACGTCCTCTTCCGAATCCAGCCAGAACCTCTGGCAGCTCCTTGTCCTGGTGTTGTTGAAACTGTTGCTGGGTGATCTTCAGCAAAGTTTTACTTGCATGCGATATCGATGACTATTGTTCTATAACTTCAGCACTCTGTTGGCTCACCTTTCTTTGGAATGAATCCAAATATGGATCTCTTCCTTCCAGTTAGCCACATAGCTGTCTTCCAAATTTCCTGGCGTAGATGAATGCATGCTTCCAGTGCTTCATCAGCTTGTTGAAATATTCCAGCTGGCATCCCATCAGTTCCTAGCCCCTTGCTTTTGGCTAATGTTTTCAATGCAGCTTGCGCTTCTTCCTTCAGCCCCATTCATTCTTATTTACATGCTACTCCCTAAACTGGTGGAATGTCAACTAATTCTTTTTGGTACAGACTCGGTGTACTCTTTCCATTTTCTTTTGATGCTTCCTTCATCGTTCAATGTTTTGTCCATAGACTCTTTCAGTTTTGCAACTCGAGGCTTGAATTTCTTTCTTTTTAAAAACAATTTTATTAGGGGCGCATACAACTCTTATCACACTCCATACATACATCAATTGTGTAAAGCACATTTGTACATTCATTGCCCTCATCATTCTCAAAACATTTGCTCTCCACTTAAGCCCCTGGCATTGGCTCAACATTTTTCCCCTTGATAATTTATAAATTATTATTTTGTCATATCTTGCACTGTCCGATGTCTCCCTTCACCCACTTTCTGTTGTCCATCCCTCAGGAAGGAGGTTATATATAGATCCTTGTAATTGGTTCCCCCTTTCTACCCCACCTTCCCTCCACCCTCCCGGTATCCCCACTCTCACCACTGGTCCTTAAGGGATCATCCTCCCTGGATTCCCTGTGTTTCCAGTTCCTATCTGTACCAATGTACATGCTCTGGCCTAGCCAGATTTGTCAGGTAGAACTGGGATCATGATAGTGGGGTGGGGGCGAGAAGCATTTAGGAACTTGAGGAAAGTTATATGTTTCATCGTTGCTACACTGAACCCTGACTAGCTGGTCTCCTCCATGTGACCTTTCCCTGAGGGGATGTCCAATTGCCTATAGATGAGCTTTGGGTCTCCATTCCGCACTGCCCCTCATTCACAATGATATGATTTTTTGTTCTTTGATGCCTGATACCTCATCCCTTCGACACCTCGTGATCACACAGGCTGGTGTGCTTCTTCCATGTGGGCTTTGTTGCTTCTCAGCTAGATGTGGCCGCTTGTTCACCTTCAAGCCTTTAATTAAGACCCCAGACACTATATCTTTTGATAGCCGGGCACCATCAGCTTTCTTCACCACATTTGCTTATGCACCGCTTTGTCTCCAGCGATTGTGTCGGGAAGGCGAGCATCATGGAATGAGACTTGAATTTTTTTTTCTTCCGTTATTTCAGTTTAAGATACGCTGTGTGGTCTTTGTTTTTGTTTTCTAATTCTAGATCTCTGCACATTTCATTAAAATATTTAACTTTGTCTTCTGGAGTTGCTCTTTGAAAATTTCTGTTCAGCTCTTGCCCTCATTTCTTCAATTTGATTTACCTACTCTACAATTAAGAGTGAGTTCCAGCATCTCTGGTGCTATCCACTTTGATATTTTCTTTCTTTCCTAACTTTTTAATGCTTTCTTCATGTAAGATGGTCTTGATGTTATCCCACAGTTTATCAGGTCTTCCATCATTAGTGTTTAATGCATCAAATCTGTTCTTGAGATGTTCTCAAAATTCAGGTGAGATATCCTCAAGTTATATTTTGGCTCTTGTGGACTTATTTTAATTCTCTTCAATGTCAACCTGAACTTACATATGCGCAACTGACGGTCAGCTCCACTGTAGTCCCCTGGCTTGATTTTAGATGTTTATATTGAGCTTCACCCTTGTCTCTTCCCATAGATGTTGTCAGTTTGACTTTTGTATTTCCACCTTGAGAAGTTCGCATTTATAGTCACCATTTGGATTGTTTAAAAAATGTATATGTGATTAAAAAAAAGTGATTGGTCTTGCAAAATTCTGTCATGTGACCTCCCGTTTCATATCTATCACCAAGGCCGTATTTTCTAAGTTCTGTTCATTCCTCTTTGTTTCCAACTTTGGCATCCTAATCAATAATTATCAATGCATCTTGATTACATGTTTGATCAATTTCAGACTGAAGATGTCTATAGAATTCTTCAATTTCTGTATCACTAATGTTAGTGGTTGGTGCATACATTTGAATAAGAGTTGCAGTGACGGGATTTTCTTGTATGCAGACAGATTTTATCTTACCTCAGACAGCATTGTACTTCAGGCTTGATCTTGAAATATCCTCTTTTCAAAGATGAATGTTCCACCATTACTCTTGAAGCATTTATTCGTGGCATGGTAAACCATCTGCTATAAATGCCTAGAATATCAATTTTCTGTGTCCCATTTCATTTTTTTCCGAGATTCATACTTCTTACATTCTGAGATCCAATTATTAATTGATATGTGTAGCCATTCCTTCTCCTCGTCAGCAAATGCAGGCCCTGAAGGCTCTACTCCCCAGATCCCCCCGCAGCCCGTCATTAGTCATTCTGTGCGCCCTCCCTTGAGGAGGCAGCTCTTCCTCGGGCTGATTTTGGGTGCCTTCTGGCACGGCCTCCGACAGTGTTCTGCTGCCACTCCTAAGGTTTACAGTCTCTCAAAGTGTTTCAGTGCGATCCACAAGGTTTCAGTGTCTAATTCCTCAGAGGTTGACAGCCTGCTTTTGTCTGTTCTTAGTCTGGAAGCTCCACTGAAACCTTTCACTTTGGGTGACCCTGTTGGTATTTAAAATACCGGCGACACCACTTCCAGCATCACAAGTCACCATAGTATGACAGATTGAAGGACAAGTGGTGGTGGTGGTGTGTGCGCGCGCACACTCAATACATATAGTATTCTAGAACAAAGTATCCTAATAGAAGTGCATATATGCATATCTCATTCACTGCCGTCCCGTCAATTCCAGCTCATAGTGACTCTGCGTGACAGGGGTTTCCAAGACTGGCATTGTTTATGGAAGTAGAAAGCCTCATCTTTCTCCTGTGGAGTGGCTAGAAGTTTTGAACTGCTGACCTTGCAGCTACAGCCCAACACATAACCACTGTGTCATCAAGGCCCCTCGTAAGATGTGTGCAATGTACATGCACAGGTGTGTGAAGTGTGTGAAGGAAAATGAGCAAAGCAGAGCGTTGCCAAATGTGAGCCTACCGTATCCAGCAAACCTCAAACATCGATGCGCTGTTTTTCCTCTCCTAAGCTGATGTGTGCCTAAGAACACATAAAAATAAATCACTTGGAAAAATACAGTTGCAATGAAATTTTAATTTTCATCTTCCCTTAGTTTTCATACATTTTGAGTTTTAAACAATATCTGGCTGTCATCGAATCAACCACGCTGAAAATTGAGCTACATCAATGGAGACATCAGACTTGATAATTCAAACCCCAAAGATCCTTTCTCAAGAGATGTGTTCTCTCTCATTTGTTTAGTCTGAATAGTTTGTCTCTATTCAATTGCATATACCGCATGAAGATAATGTCTAAGATTAAACATCGTTTTAAAAGTCTGGATTTGTAATAACATGGGCACAACTCAGAGACTTAAGAGAGTCGGTGGTGGATTATGAAGTGTGTGTGTGTGTGTGTGTGTGTGTGTGTGTGACTCAGGTTTCGAAGATCTTTGTCTTTTAATCTAAACGAGTTCTTTGAGTGCTTCCTGTCTCCCAGAGTTGTGCTTTAAAGGCGTGTACTGCAAAGTATAAATGTGGGTCTTTCTCATAAGGAATTGATAAATAAGCTATGCTTAGATGAAGAGGGAAGGGGCCAGACTGGTGGATATGGTAATTAGAGACAGGAATGCATAGTAAAATATGTGTGTGCTAAATAAGGAAATGAAAGGCCATTTAACTGGTAAGAAATGGTGTGCTGGCATCAACAGGCATAGCCCCTCAGGGGCCATGGGACTCGGGCTAGTCCTCGGAGAGTGGGTGGGGCATGGAAAGACATCGCAGATCAAGAGTACACTACAGGTGCCAGGATGGTGATGGGCGGAGGTGAAAAGCCTGCACATGGGGACCAATTGGAAGACGTTCTGGACAGGCATCATTTGTGAGTGGTGAAAATAGAGTGATGTCAGTTCTCTATAGGACACCCTATGGGACAGGGTAGAACTGCCCGTGATTTTCCAAGACGGTGGCGGGTAACAGGAATACAAAGCCCTGTCTTTCTCCTGTTTGGAGCATAGAGTTAGCTCAGTAGTAGGTGGTAGTCAGAAAATGGAGACAGTGGGATCCAAGCATCTGATTTTTCCATGTGGCATTTGAGGCTGTCGGGCTTGGTGTTTGGAGCTTGAGCCAGGAAGCACGCTACTGAAAGCAGTGTTTTCACAGGTTGGAGTGGGGAAGCGGAGAGCCTCCTAGATGGTGGCTGGATTAGTCCGGCCACACTGCGGTGAGGACACAGCCGTCTTGCAGCTGGAGAGCCATGAGTGGAAGGCTGCGAATGACTGTCCAAAAATATTGGTCATCAAGTCTTCACAGCCAAGTTCATAAAAAATAACTGGTGAAGATTTCATCTCGAGTCCAACTCTCTGGTAATTTTAGGTTTGGGATAATCATCTTAATTGAGTAAGTAACTAGTTACGCGTATTGGGGAACACAGGATCAAAGTAAAGCGAGAAACTAAAGTTAAAATGGATTGATGCTCTAGACTAATCCAGGGATCAGTATGACTTAAGCTACAGAAAGACAAACTAATTTAAAAGCAACAGCAAAGCTTGCAAATTTGGATTCCTTAAGAGAGGAAAGAATCTCCATGAACAGGAGCCCTCACCTCAGAAAACAACAGTGGTCGTGTGTGGGGCAGAAGCTTCACTCTCAGCTGCTAACCGAAGGTGGGAGGTTTGAGTCCATCCTGGGGTACCTCAGAAGAAAGTTCTCAAAATCTGCTCCCCGCCAAAGCAGCGGGGAAAACCGTGTAGAGCACGTTTCTGCTGGGATATGCCGGGGTCACAGTGAGATAGCACGAGTGAACACCCCTCACTGTGGCACATGGGGGAAGCCTGCCCGCTGCAGGAAGCTGACTCGGCCCAGCCCTTGGCGGTGCGGGTTGCTTTCTTTGTAGCTCAAGGAAGGTGAGTGTCTTCCTCTGAAAACTAGGAACAACCTTACACAACCTACTGGGCTGCTGAGATCATGCACAGAAACTCTTTGGCACAGCGTACGGGCTCGTTAAATGCCAGCTAATAAAGGCAGGCGTGTTTTGTATGCAGCTTCCAAGAGAAAAATGGAAAAGGCCAATAAATAAAGCCCACGAGTGACCAGAACCTTATATTACTTAAGCAGAAGAGAAAAATCGTACGCTACAGAGCCTTTGGTTGTATGGATTGTGCTTATTCTCTTGCATAGGACTCTCAGAGGAGATTTGGGATCTACCTGGTAATGAGTTCCTAGATCTTTATCAAAGAAAGGACATTTTCCTTGAGTTTACTGTGTTCATTAAGGCAGACTACTTGGCTAATATAAAATGACATGGGGAAAACAAAGAGACATGGTCTCAAATAGAACAAATCTGCTAATCAATCCCCCAAATTAAATTTCTTAATTCCACATTCCCTGATTATTTTAATTACCTGGCCACTGGAAATTTCACTTGTTTCCTTGGAATGAATACGTCGACTTGTCACTGCCTTCTTTGGCCATCTTCAAATAAATCAATCAGGCAATGGGTTGTTGATCAGATAAATCCAGTTTCCTTTTATCTGAAATATGTAGAACCTATTAAAGTTATACAGATGGAACACAAAGAAACGAAAACAAAAAATCATGTGAGCAAAGTGTCATTTCGTGAAAATATTGAAACTCGAGCACATCTCCCTTAATTAGAAATCATCTTTGAAATATGGCACATATTATCAAGGCCATGTTCAAGATTCAATGAGCTGTGGCACAAGAAGGTGTTCATTACAGCAAAAAAAGAAAGTAAAAACAACCTACCATTAAAACAGAAAATGAGATGTAATGAATTTCCTCGGGAGCTGCTTTTCCTTTCTGAGCCTAATATACCGAGTTAGCCTAATTTAGTTTTAGCTTTAGTTATGTGTTCTAAAATTATAATATGTGTGAGGATTGGAATTTTTTCCTCCCAACAAGATTGAGAGTGAATGTAAAGTACTGACTTCTCTGTCTAGCCAACCTGCCAGGTGATTGGCTCCTCCAGGGCCAGGTGCCACCAAAGCCTTGAGTCTACCTTGTAGATTAGTTCTTGAGTCACAAAACTATTTGCTCCAGAAAACAATAATTCTGTTTTCTTTTAAAAGAATAATATTGTATTGTGTGAAATTTTACAAAGAGGATTTGGTTCCCACAATGCTACAATTTCTACACAAGTTATTCAGTGATGTATTGGCTGCATTTTGCAGTGTGTCAGCATGCTCAGTCATTCTGTTCTGGTTGTTCCATTTCTAATACTCTAGTGTCCCTCTGAAAGAGCCCTGGCGGCAGACTGGTTGCACATTGGACTGCTAACCACAGGCCAGCAGTTTGAAACCACCAGCTGCTCTGTGGGAGAGAGATAAGGGTCTCTACTCAGGTACAGGATGAGATTCTTGGACACCCACCAAGGCAGTTCTCCTCTGTCCTCGCAGGTCCGTGTGAGTCAGACGTGACACAATGGCCCTGCATTGTTGAGAAATTCCCCACCCCAACCTCCTCATCTTTACTTCAGAGTAATTTTTGACCATTTGGCTTCATCGAGATTTTTTTGAAAGGAGTTCCTCACTCATGGGACCTACCTTATTTTATGAGCAAATCTATTATTTAGCTCAAAGATGACATCAAGGGATAAGTCCAGTTTAGGGTTTAAGGAGTGTCTCTGAACAGTAACTTCAGCCAATCCTTTAGCCTCAGCCAGTTCAATAAATCTGAACGTTTTAAGAATTTGATTACAGTTGCATGTTTTCTCCTGTTCGACTCTCAGGATCCATCTCTGTTGGCTCTGACCACAGCAGTAGGCAGTGCTAGCTGGATATCATCTAATTCCTCTGGTCTCAGGGGAGATGAAGCTGTGATGTGCATAGACTGTTAACCCTAGTGGCGCAGTGGTATGGGCTGCGCTGCTGGTCATAAGGTGAGCAGCTCAAAACCACCAGCCAGTCCGTGGGAGAAAGACGAGGCTTTCTGCATCTGAACAGTCTTGGACACCAACAAGGATAATTCTACCCCGTCCGCCCCGAAGGCTCCGTACGTGAAAGAGACCTTATTTGCAAGGGCCATCCTCTGCCACGCCTTTCCCAGAGCCCACATCACTGATGGTTCCTGCGATCATTTGTCGGCAAGGTTTTTGGCTGAGGGCCCAGGATACGCAGGGTACCAGATGATGGTGGATGGATACAAAACAGACTAGACCTGTCCTGAGTTCCATCCCTAACTCTTACAAGACGTAGATTATCTTAATGATGGGCTTTGAGTGGGCACTCGAGAAATAGCTACCGTAGGAATAAATGAACAGACCGTAGCGGAATCTGTCCTGATTGGCTAATGGCCACATTGCGTTCAGACTTCCAGGTCTCTCCTGCGCCCAGGGAGTTGTTGAGACTGTCTGGAATGTGGCAGTGTGGCCTGGGCGAGCTCTTCTCTGACACAGTTTGGAGTTGTCCAGTTTCTGGGCAAAGCGAAGAGCGGCTCCAGGTCCCACCTGTGGGCTCTGAGGATGACCTGCGACCCCTTCCCTGGACTTTCTCAGGCCTCATCTTCCCTGCCCACCCCAATAGAGCAGGTTTGCTTCTAAAAGGAAAGCCCGGGGCTTAAAAAGAAGTTTCTCCAAATTGCATCGACTCCTCATGTCCATGTTTAGTTTAGCTTCCACAGGAGGATACCTTGGTTTAAATTTTTTTTAATTAGTTAAAAAAATTTTTTCATTCTGCTTGAGTTGTTTTGAATAAGATTAAAAATAAAAGAATTACTTTGGAAACACTGCTTCATTCCTAGGTTTAACTGACACATTCACCCTACCTGGTTTAGGATTGTGCTACCTGCTCCCGGAAATGTCTCCCCCGCCCAGTGATTTACACATGGCATGCCCGCTAAATTGGCCCCATAGAATTACCATACTTCGTTTGGAAATAGAAATATGCCAAGCCTCGAATTTTATTACAGAATTTAATACCAATAATTACTTAAAATTTAATGAATTTCACTACTGACTTAATTGCTTTTGAGTAGTTCACTTAACTTATTAAAGAGAAGCAAGGACATATTCATTTAATGAGCAGCAGACGTCTTGCCCTCACATCTGCCTACATTCTCTTTTCAATTAATCAATTATAGTCCGATGGTGTGTAATTACACATTAAGAAAGTTATTGGATATCTCAGCATGCCTGTCCCCGGGGGCTCATGAATACACTAATATAACACACCTGTAATGACCTGCTCTCAATTCTGCAAATTACACTCATTCCTCCTCTCTCTCTCTCCTCTCTCTCTCTCTCTCCCTCCCTCTCCTCTAAATTAAGATGAGCGCAATTGCCATTAATTTTTTGAGTCCCATCTTGCCCATGTGACGTGGAGTGGAAAGGTGAGCGAGAGAGGGCTAGGGAAAGGGGTAAAGGTAAGAGAAGAACTTTGGTGTGGAGTCATCCGCATTTTGAGATCAGCTCCCCGGGACCCAGGACCCACTCCAGGGTTGTCGCAGCCTCTCCTCTGCCTGAACCGTGTCTACGGAATCACACAAAATGCCTGAGAAAATCAGGCCCGCATTATTTGAACTCAAATAGCGACTTGCCTCTGCGCTTCCTTCAATCTCCTGATGAGAGAAACAGGCAAACCTTTCAAAATCCCATTCAGGCAAATTTGCTTGCCTTGTTTCAAATCAAGCCAGAGTCTGGAACGGATCTGCGTGCGGGACCGCTAAGCCTGTGCTTGGCAACTAAGCCCTGCTGGAGGAGGGGTGGGCAGGGAGAGCAAGCAAAGAAGAGCCCGCTGAAAAGACAACACAGATAAACAAAGGCCAGTTTGCTACCTTAATGGCGTAAAGGCTCTGCTTATGTCTGTGAATGGGGTCTGTTCCAAAACGTTCTTCGGATGTGTGCGACAGCATAAAGCGCAACAAGAACCTCTTAATTCAAATGATATAGTCCGACATCCTGCACACCTCAGCCAACCAAGAGATTTTAAGCAAAATGCCCTGTTAAAATAAGCTTCTGATGTCAGCACAACTCAGACTCATGAAGCAATCTGTTGACATTTTCGGCAAATGCTAGCTTAGCCTGAGAGGGAGGCGGCATCAGCTTCTTCGGTGTGTGCTTGGGAGGAAAGCTCACACACACACCCACCTCCCCCCCCGCCCCCCAGCCCCTGCCTCCACCCCAAACTCCAAGTTCTATTATTCTATTCCATTATCAGTTGATTGGGGTGCTGACAAGGTCAAATCTACAATGATGAATGCCTGTCCATCAGAATAGAAATCAGGAAGCTTTGCTACTCGGGGAGCAGATGCTCATGAGCATGCAAATGAATGTGGTGAGCCCTCTTGGTAGAGAGGGATTTGCTTTGTTGATGTTTTTAACTTCTGCAGCCTCATTCTGGGCAGTGTGTGTGCCGTGTCTCCTGCTTCCTGCACACGCACCGGTCTGCCTGTGCTCTCCCTGTGCCTTCTGGGAACGCCCAGGACTCTGCGGACCCTGCTCAGGAGACGTGTGTGTCCAGGGCAGTGCAGGCACCCCGTGTACTTTCAGGGTGTGTCCCTTCCTGGCACTCCTGGCCAGTGGGGACAAATGTCTCTGGGCTGTCTTCCTGTGTGGGCTCCCTTTGTGGCCTCTCATGGGCCTCCGTGGAGTTGAATTGTAAATAGTGGCCACCACATAAAGCATGCCATCTGTCCCCCTGTGGGTAGGAGGATGGAACACAAAAAGGATTTATTCCAGGAATATGAACTGATGTTTACCGACATGCCAGGACTGGCTTTTTAAAACACAGTAGAAAACTTGTCTCCAAAAGCAGTTTAAGGACCATGTAATAGAAGCCTGAAAAAGAAATATGAAGGAATCCTCTGTGCTCGGAGAGATGCAGCCGTCCATGCGCACAGAGGGCTCGCCAGGGAAGCGGGGCTGGGGGCGCAGAGGCCTGCGGCCCCCCATTTGGGGGGGGTGTCTTGAATTCACTGCCCTTCAATAATCGTCTTAGGAAGACGAAGAATGAAGAAATGAATTTTGATTGAGCAGTCGAGCTTGAGCCCCGGGAGTCTCCCCATTTGCTGGACTGGATGCAGGGCTGCATCTGGAGTTGGCCCTGCCAGTGCCACATCCACACGGACACGGGCACTCAGCTGTGGGTGTCGGCACCACATGTCCCAGGATTCCCATGGCCTGCCTGCCGTAGTTCACTTACATTGCCAGTGTTCACGAGTCTGTCGCCTTCCAGTGAGTTCAAGTGGCCCAACATCTAGACATGATGTCACTCTTCTGAGAGCGCCAGGAATTACGGACTTATTTTATGCCCATTGTGTGCCTGGGGAGTGGTGTTTGCCACCTGTAACACACCTGAAATAAAAAGGCATAAGCACCAGGCAGCAGGTTTACAAACATGCAATCAGGCTGTCTAGCTACGCAGGATGGATGGCCCTGTTTTCCCACGAGTGTCTCTTTCTGCTTGCTTGTTGGCTTTTGTCATCTTGGGACACTTGTTAGCCTGTACAACAGCCTCATCGTTACGCAGGCAAGACCATTCCTACTGACCCTGGATTGTTCTTGGGAAAACTTGTGGTTAGTGTCTTGGGATGTGAGCTTAGTTCACTGTTCTTCCCATTCTGGGGACATGGCCACTTTTTGTAGGAAGACAGTGGGCTCTGACCCACCTAATGGGGGAAGTGACTCTTGGTGTCCCGTGGTTCTAAATATTACCTCTCTAGCTGACACCTTCCCCATAAAGATCTCCCTACCCCTCTCCTGCCCTTTGGAAACTAAGAAGGGGCCTCAGGTGAAGGGTCTTTCTAAATTGGCCTGAGGAGCCCTCATGGCATAGTGGTTAAGCATTAGGCTGCTAATCACAAGGTCAATAGTTCAAAGCCACTAGCCACTCCTCTGGATAAATGAAAAGGCTCTCGCCTCCGGTAGCGATACAGTTTCAGAACCCATAGGAGCAGTTCTGCCAGATCTGACATGGATGTTATGAGTTGGAATCAACTCAACAGCAGTGAATTTTGGTTTCGTTTATTTTTTTTTTAATTGGCCTGGAACAAAGCCCTTCATGCCCAGGTCTAAGATTTGTGCCTTCATATGAGGTCGTTAGGATCTCTGGTCAAGCAAGAGCTGGACTGCTAACCACATGGTCAGTAGTTCAAACCTAACTTCTGTCTCCTTGAGAGACAGAAGAGGCTGTTTCCATAAAGATGTAAAGCCCTGAAACCGTAGAAAAGGCCGCTATGATGACGTGAAGGATGGGGCGCAGTGGTTACTCATTGGGGTGCTAACTGCAAGGTCATCAGTGAGAAGCCACCAGTTCCTTCTCAGGAGAAAGACCGGGCTTTCTACTTGCATAAACTTGGACGCTCATAGGGGCAGTTCTACCCTGTCCCATGGGGTCACTGGGAGTGGCCATCGCATCGATGGCAGTCTGTTTGGACCTTTTGGAATTGTGTTGACCCCATGGCAGCGGTTAGAGTCTGAGAGAAGATACTACCCAACTGGTCCAGATGGACAGACTGTTGTCGGAGCGGAGTTTGAGAACCGCTGCTCTGATCTCTATCTCCTGTCAGCATGGCCGAAATAGCAGCACCTGAGTGTGGCTCCCAGGTGGCCTCTGACTCAGGAAGCAAATCCAAACCCTGTCTCAGACCGTGTGCTCTGGTTTCAACTCTGAAAATGTGAAGCCTCTCACTGTGGCCGGACAGATCTCCACTGGGCCACAGCGACCCAGTGGTGTGGGCCCCACGTAGCAAGCACCTGAACCAGTATCTACACTTGAACAAGAGCCCCAGACGATTTGGAACGGCGTGCACGTGGCGTTTGAGGACCTTTCTGCTAGACTGGAAGATGGTGATAGGCGTGGAGCCTGTCAAGTTTCAAGTCAGCGGGCTCCGCTGTCCACAACCTGTTCCCACACTACCCCCTCAACTGACCAGAACAGATGGGAATTCTTCACAGCGGAGCCAGGGTTGAGCTGGGGGTCTTCAGAAGAAGCAGGCTGGGGTGGGTGCAGTGAGTGGGCAGTGTTGTGGCGGGGAGGGGGACACAGCCCTTTGGGACATTCAGCCCCCTGTGCTACTGTCTCTGCACCCTTGATGTTTGAGTTTGAGGGTGCTCTGATTCAGGAAGAAGAGGTGTGGTGCAGTAACTAATGGAAAACGAACTCGCTGACGCCTCCGAGTGCACGGAGGGCAGGCTCGGTGTTGAATTCCTAGAAACAAAAGGTCTCAGCTGGAAGTGGGACCTTAGACGGGCCACAGGCTCGGGCAGCAGATCCAAAACTGCTTTTGCCTGGAGGGGCCTTGCTTTGGGCTGGAACTGGGGGTGGGAGGAGCGAGGATGGCAGGAGAAGGGCTGGATTGCCTCCTGCCCCCACGGCTTCTTCTGTGCCCCGGAAAGGGAGGCCAGCCTTGGCTCACCAGTGTAGCCGAGATCAAGGGCCAGGCCCTGCCAGGAAGGCTCAAACCCAGTTGCCCCATGTCTGTGTGTCAGCGTAGCCGTGTGCTCCACAGGGGCTTCCAGGGCTGATTTTTGCCAACAGAACACCAGCCCTTTCTTCCGAAGTGCCTCCGGATGCAATTAAACCTCCAGCCTTTCCTCAATGTTTGCGGAAACGTTTTCACAACCCGGAGACTCTGTGGGGAAAGGTACGCCCAGGTGATTCCAACCTTTCACCCACCCACTCTTTCAAAGTGCTGCCTTTTGCTGGACCCAATTTGAGACTCCCTCCCCCCATCTCCCCGCTGTTCACCCCCCTCCCCACATACACACTTTTAACAGGTGGAGGAGCTTAGCACCCTGCTGACTTGGAGGCCTGGCCTTTGCATATGCTGAGGAGAGAGTGGGTTGTCCCCCCTAGAAAGGGCATTGGGGAGAAGGGTGTGGCGGGGCTTGGGGGTGGTGAGCATGTGGACGTGCCGTGAGTGCTGGGATGGAGATGGCTATTGTACATTTCTCAGGGCACCTGGTTTTCAATGTTCTGCCTGTTGTCGCTGTCAATCAGTGCAAGTGACCTGGGGCCCCAGCCACACTTCCCAGTTGGTCTTGCATCTCCCACCCTGTGGCAGAGCAGTCATTGGTTGGATAATGTGTCCTGACTAATTTCAGGCAATTGGGTGACCATTTGTAGCACAGCAGGAAGTGGACAGCTAACCTAAGCCATCAAGTCTGTGGCCACCTGGATTTTCTGGGACAGCCCTCCTGCAAAATGTGCCGGCTTTCTATCAATGATGGCTCTCAAATTAAGCTCCCAGGGAAGACTGGGGTACTTCCAGATGGACCCCGGGTTTGAAGAGTGGCTTTGTGGTGGGGGTAGAAAAAGTTAAGAAGGATAGTTGTCGGGGTTTTTTGTTTTGTCTATCCCCCTTGAAAAAATAGGTCTTCTCATTTTTTTAGTTCTTTGGCATATTACAGAAAGCACATGCTAGCATGTGACAAAAGAAATAAACAACAGAAAAGGATGAATATTATTAGTCGGGTATGAGGACCTGAATGAAGGAGCTGATCTTGTGTGGTTGAAGCCCCCTTCTGTGGCCTGGGGCTCAGCGTGGGCCTTGATATTGGGCTTGCTTTATTAGGTGCAGGTGATGCAATCAGTTGAGTTCTCTTTTCTGGGTTTAGCATTGTTGTTAGTTCAAGTGATAGAATTAAACTTTTCAGGATTTCATTGACTCTACGGAGAGCTTTGCCCAGTCAGTCCAGGGCCCTTTTCACAAGGCTGGCTCTAGGGGAGGGCTTGTGGCCATCAGTGTCTTATGACTGGAAGAGCCGCTCCGTTGACGGAGCCCCACACCTGAATTTCCACTGTTAGAGAGTGATTTCTGTTTTCCGGGTTGTTGGTGTTGTTGAAGGTTTTGTTGTGTTTTAGGGGAAGGCGTAGACAGCTGGTTAGATTTCCATCCAGTAATTCATTGATAAGTTGGTGACCGTCTCTGCAGTGAGTCAGGGTTCTCCCTGCTTTTGCTCTGAGCTCCTCCTTTCCATTCACCTGGGGCCCCTTCCCTTTCCTGCCACCTCATTTTTGTTTGGGGGCAAATGGTGCCCTTTTGGTATCATGACTGCTTGTTCTAAGGATCAGATACATCGGGGGAGTTGCTGTTTATTTTGTAGCCAGGGGACCCTGGTCGAGTGGTGCCTCCCGGGAGGGCCTTCCGTTCTTTTTGAGAAAGGTGGCATAGAGTCTTGCGGGTTCCTTCGGTCTCTGTCAGACCAGTAAGTCTGGTCTGTTTTTTGAGTTTGAGGTTTGTTCCACATGTTTCTCACAATATACCTACCAAGTCCCTGGTCAGACTGGTCAGTAGAGGTAAGTGGGCACCATCTAGTGTTCCTGGTCTCGGGCTACAGGACCCGGTGTTTCATGTAGGTTGTTGGACCTTTGGACGGAGGGCTTCCTTGAGCCTTTGATTTTCATTAATCTCAGGGCTGGAAGAGACCAATAGTTGTATCTTAAACAGATTCTTTTAAGATCCCAGACATTACTCACCAAACCAGGGTGCAGAGGACTCTCTGTACAGACTAGATATGATGCCACTTGAGATACATGTCCTCTGGGACTACAGGCCTTAGGCTTCTGGGTCAGTACTGTAGCCCCACTGGGTGCTGGGTTTTGTGTAAGAAGTTTCCATGTGCTCTGTTCCGTATGTACTCTATGTTAGATATGTGAGTGTAGCACATACAAATACGTATGTAGAAAAATCCAGAGCCATACATGTGAGTACAGTCCTGTCACCTTCCACAGCTATTAAGCACACGTGTCTCCTGTGTGTACACTCATAAAGGACAGTTTATTATTCCTGCTGCGGGACTGTATATGTTACAGTATTGACTGAAGTTGTCCTTTAGTTTTGCATCTCCCCGCTGCGTCTTCCTTTGCTACCATGCTGATGTTCCCCGTGCTGTGTCTTGCCTTTTCTTTCTCCAGAATTAACACAGGCTTACTATCCACCTAGTGATGCGTCTTCCTCCTGCCCTAGCCCCAGTGCCCGCAGTGAATATGTCTTTCTGTGTCTAGATGCCTTCTTGACTCTTTGTAATAGTGACGCAGCACACTGTTTGTCCCCTTGTGACGCACTTATTCCACTTAAAGGCGCCCTGGTGGTGCTGTTGGGGGTGCATTGGGCTGCTACCCCCAAGGACTGTTGTTCAAACCCCGGGAAGGCCTGCTCCCGTAAAGGCCCACAGTCTTGGGTGCACTTTATTTCCTCTTCTTGCCTTATTGCTCCAGCTCGGACTTTTAGTGAAATATCAATGAGAATGATGAAAAGGGAGTCCTTGTTTTGTCACCTCCCTCCAGGGAAATGCTTCTCCTAGCTCACCATGCAGAACAACGCTGGCCTTTGGTTTTGTGTACATGCCTTAATTATGTTGAGGAATATTCTTTTTATTCCTATTTGTTGAGAATTTTTTTTAAAAATCAGGAAAGGGTGTTGGATTTTGTCAAATGTCTTTTCTGCGTCAATTGAGATAATCATGTGGTTTTCTCCAGTTGTGATAGTAAAGATATTATGATTTTCTTGGGTGTTTGGTTGGTAACAACCTTAACGCACTGAGGATCGAGGTTTTGAAGGACAGGTCGGTAACCCAGGAGGAAACGGAATGATGTGCCTTACCTCCCCGCGTTATCACGGTTTTGTTCAGGACTGAGCTTGTCTTTCCCTTGACCACCCAAGGGAACAGCATGGGCTTTGCTTGGCATTTTTGAGTTGTTGCTTCCCTTCATCTCATTTAGATTTCTAAATGATGATCTATGAGCTGGGTGGGACTAGTGCATAGAGAATTAGAACAATGAAGAATATATATATGCCAACCCCAAACCAAATTCACTGCCATGGAGTTGATGCCGACTCGTAGGATGGGGTAGAACTGCTCCTGTGAGGTTATACATTCCTACCAGTTTTTTTTTTTAAAGGAGCAAAGGAGAAGATACCCACAGTATTTATTTATATGTAAGTTATCAACATGTATCACTGTCTTACTACATTATGCACAAATAGAAATGATTTGCAGCAACTATAAATAGATGCTCTCAGGTTCTCTTTCTTGACTTCAGTGGATCATCTTTGTCCCCTCTGAGTCCCTCGGGCCACCTGGAGGGCCGCCTTTCAAGAGCGGTGTGCACAGGCTGAGGGAGACTAGCTCTCGCAACAGCCCTTTGGGGCTAGAAGACTCACCCGGTGTCTACAGTTAGACCAGATGCCCCGTTCCTGAGCAAATCCCCCAAAGTCAGTGATGTCTGAAGATGGCAGAGAGAAGTGATAGACCATCCGTTAGTGCACAAACCAATCTTTAAGTCAACTTGTGGTGCAGAGTTTACATAGCGCACATTGCTAATGGAGGCGGACCCCAGGACCCCCTTGCTTGATCCAGAGGGGTTTTCAAGCTGGTGGAGTGTGAGGTGTCCCCAGCTCTGGTGAGCAGACTGGTCTTGCCACCTGGTCCCACTAGACTTTAGAGCCCCGGGTGGAAGGGAGAGGGTAGAGGTCTGGGAAGCAGTTAAATGGTGAGACCTGCTCAAATTTCACAAGGGGGAAAGAGAACCAAACTCAACCTTAGCCGAAGGCCATTTCCTTGGAGGCAGCCATCAGTCATGCCTGCCCCCTCTAACCTTCAGCTGCTGGGCCTCACTCTCCAATCCTCTGCTGGGTTTGATAATTCACCGTGATGGCCATTCAGAAACCACAGGCCATCCTTACTGTTGGGGCTTTATTAGGGAGCTAACTAGTTACAATTCAGGATCAGGTACACTTCCCTTGGGATATGGGTTTCCAGTCAGGATCGCCTCCTCTCAGCCAGGCCCACCTCCTCTCAGCCAGGCCCACAGACACAATGGGTCCTTCCACCGCATCGCCTACTTGGGTAAGTGTTAGAACGCTCTTTTAGCTCGGAGCTTCTCTGGCCCCTGGTCGCCTGGCCTCTGCCCTGCCTGGCAGAGTGTAGCTCTGCCAGTAAACTCTCCGCTGTGCAAGTCTCGGCCTGAAGACACCAGCTCTAGCACCTCCGTTATGTGCCTGGTGACAGACCACTCCACCAGCAAGGCTCCTGCCCAAAGGCATTACCCTCTCTGTGGGCAGGAGAGCCCACTGTTCTGTCTCCTGCTCTTGGTTCTGCTGCCTCTGCGGCTGCCACATCTCTTCTGTGTCTTTGCCACATTTGTGCCCACTTCTGTTGCCACAGCTCTCTATTTCCTGGATCAAGCAGGTTCTGTACAGAATCTCCGGGTCCAAAGGATGTGCTTCGTCCTGGGCTCTTCTTTCCTGATGGTAGTTGAGACTTTCAATTTAAACCGAGAGAGATGGCAAAAGCAACCGGTCCACTGATTAGAGTTCCGTGTACCTCATTTTCATGGTCCTACTCCCACGATGGAATCCTGGTGGCATAGTGGGTATTCATTGGGCTACTAACTGCAAAGTCAGCAGTTTGAAACCACCAGCCACCCTGAGGGAGAAAGACGAGGCTTTCTACTCCTGTAAAGAGTTACAGTCTCAGAAACACACAAGAACAGTTCTGCCCTGCCTTATGGGTTGGACTTGACCTGATGGCAGGAAGAGTTACCTCACAGGGTGTCATGTGCCTTATTTACATTATTAGCAAATTGCCCAAGAAGGGCTGGTAGGAGAAGGGGTGGTTGGGCAGCCCTGCACGTTGCAGATCATCAGTGAGAGGGAAGCTGAGGCCAAGACAGAGTGATGAGGGAGAGCCTGCTCCTACAGCTCTACCCAGGTGCCCCCAGGACGCAGTCACCTGACTTTCCTGAGCTCCTTTCTGCCTGTCACTTTCCACATTTTGAGCAACTAGTCCACCCCCCCACACACACACACACAGCACTCTAGGCAGTATAGATGAAGTTGGGGTTCGAATAGGGCTTATGTCATAGGGATTCATTTCCAGCTTAGTCTTCTTATGCACACTTTTTGGTCCCAGTTGGAGGCCATACAGGTTGTGAGTTGTGCAGAAAGCATTAAACCCCGATGGGCACTTCCAGCGTGTCAGGCACAGGGAAGAAGCTGGGTGGAGAGAGGGAAGGAGATGGGGCCTTTCGTTTCCACAATGCTCATTTTATCTGGGGTCTTCTTGAGCAAAGGAGGCCAACCCCGGCTGTATAACTGATCTCTCCTCCTTCCTGAGCCAGAAAGAGCCATCACGCTCCTGATGGTCTCCTGTGGAAGGTTTCACAGCCAGAAGGCTTCCAGGCTCCTGATGAGGAGGGGGCATGCAGGTTCCTGGCCTGCAGAGGTGACAGGGACAGAGGAGAAGCTGGTAGGGGGCAGAAGGGACACGTGAAAAGGCGTGATGTCTTGCTCAGGAGGCCCTGGCAGGTGCCACGTGGCGGCCACTTGAGCCTCTGGGAGGCCCGCCCACTGCAGAGTAGCTGAATCAGAATCCGGGCAAGCAGGGGCCAGGAAAAAGCTCCTCAAGTGGCTCTAATGTGCCGCCAAGGTTGCAAAGCAAAGCACTGGAAGCATCTCGAGGCACTCCGGTCCTGTTCCCAGCCCCCAAGCTCTTCTGGATGGTTCTGAAAACACTAACTAAAGCATTGTTTCCTCTGCCACCGAGCTCTGCTCCACCTCTGCCCCTCCACCCCGTCTCTCTCTCTCTCTCTCTCTCTCTCTCTCTCTCTCTCTCTCTCTCTCTCTCACACACACACACACACACACAGACACACACATGGGTAGGAGAATAAATACAAGCAATGGAATGCCCTCCTTGAGAAGAGCTGGTAATTTTGGAAAAAAATGCATCCTGACGGTCATTACCGTTTGTTGGGTGTGGAAGTAAATACCTGGCAAACCAAGTGACCGGCATCCTTTGGGGGGAGCCGGCTGGCAGCCTGGGCCCCGAGGGTGGGGCAACGGCAAGCGCCATGTCCCAGGCTTTCCTCCCCAGCGAATCCCTTCTAAAGGTTCGGCTGGCCCTGCCTCTGCGGCTGCCCCAGCTCCCTCGCCCTCCCCTGGATCCAGGGCCTGGATCATAATGGAGAAGCCACGCGAGGCCTTTGTGGGACTTCTGAGCCTGGGGTGTTTATTATCTTTCTGCCCGGCACCCTCCGGAGAGGGGCATGGAGTGGGGGGCCACCCCGGAGCCAAGGAGCAGTAATCCTCAGGAAAGAAAGAAGACCAGCAGTGGCAACAACACAAAACTTCCTGCAGATGTGGAATCGGAAGGAATCCAGAGAAAGCAAGCCTATTTTTAGCAAGAGTAAGAGTGCAAGTCGTGCTAGACACCGCAGGCTGCTGTCACTAACACTTGGCTATAAGCAGTCCTCTCCCGTTCAAGCAAGACAGCCCTGCCAGTGGGAAAGAACCGACACTGTCTGTCTGCCGATCATCTCCCGCAGCCAGGGGCAGGGGGGGAGTTGGGGGTGCAGGGGGAGCGCCCATCTCGGGGCCCGGCCAGCTGGCTCGGTCCTGGGGTTACCTGTGCCACCCGTCAGCCACTGACGGCAGGCAGTGATGATGACAAAGATGTTCTTTGCAGGTGAAGAAGCTGACCAGGTGACCCCAGTGGGGACAGTGTCCAGCACACCTTGCTCCGTTAAGCATGCGTGGGTGGCAACGCAACACTCACATGAGCCGGCATGAGAATATATTCACTGTAAAGACATGAAGCGACACCATGGGGAGAGCCAGTGAACTTGAGGTGAACCCAAGAATGTCAAAAAAGAGAATCCCAGAAACGTGAGCTGAGGAGAAGTTTACTTCACAGGCCCCCAAAGAGACGTATGCATTACATCCTCCGTGCCCCGGATGGCTAGCTCGCCAGATCAATATCAGGAGGTCTGGCATGCAAGTTCTTTTGCAACTTTAAGCAGCCAGCATTTCTCTAAATCTTATCAGGATAATTCACTCCGACTGAGTTGCAGGGACTGTGTAAGGTATCTGAGGACGGCAAGGTGACTTCGCCAGCCACCCACCCCGACTGCCACCTATTTCTACCCTTCTCTCTCTCTCTCTCTCTCTCTCTCTCTCTCTCTCTCTCTCTCTCTCTCTCTCTCTCTCTCTCTCTCTCTCTCTCTCTCTCTCACTGCCATTGAGTCTATGCCGCCTCGTAGTGACTTCATCGGACAGGGTAGAACGGCCCTGGTGGGGTTTCCCAGAGTGTAACTCTTTATGGGAGTTGAAAGCCCTGTCTTTCTCCCCAGGAGCTGCTGGTTGTTTTGAACTTCAGACCTTGCAGTTTTAGCAGCTTAATGAGTCACTTAGGTGTTAATTTATTGGTATGCCTTCTGGTCAATGGTGGGTCACACTGAGTTGGGGGAGGGGTGCAAAAATAGGTAGAAAACCACAGTACTGATGGTCTGGATACAAAATGGCAAGCTCAGCTGGTTTTGCTCTTTTGGGCATTGGTGGGCAGTGCCATACAGACACGAAGAATTTGAAGCTTTTCAAGGCGACCAGCTGAGCAGAGCACAGAGGAGAGAGTGAAGATATTGATTAGCCTCCCTTTTGTGGGCACAGAGCAATGTTTCCAAATGAGCCCCCCCAGACCGATGGCATCAGCATCCCCGGGAAACACGGGAGATAGGCCCACCTTCCGCCCCCAAACCTCTGGGAATGGGGCCCAGCAGCCTGCATTTTAACAAGTCCTTCAGGTGACGCTGTGGAACTCAAATGGGATGTCTCGCCCTGAGCCCAGGTGGGGCAAGACCGTGCTCAGGACTCAAGCTACAGTCTTGGGTGCCCCTCCTGTGGCTCCCTCAATCCTACCCAAGGGTCAATGCTATGGCCAGTTACACTTCATTCAGGCGACAGAGATCAACATTTAAAATGTGCCAAGGATCCTTTTAAGCCTGGGCCTGGGACAAAATCCATAGCCAGATTTGGGATCCCCTGATGTTGTTTCAAGGGTGATGCCTCCAAAGCGCCCAGTGGATGACAGATAGCATTCATTCAAGATGCATAACCATCCAGCCACTGCTAGACTCAGTCAGGCGCTTTCCTCCCCTTTGCACAGTCCTTGACAACGCTCTACTCTTATCTAAGGAAATCCATCTCTCTCCTCTCTACTTGCCTAACCCCTTCCCCATTCAGAGGTTAAATAACTCATGTTGGGTTGTCCCACTCCAAAATGACAAAGCTAGGATTAGAATCAAATTCCAACTCCAGAGTGGCTGAATCAGCCATCTGGATGAAAATATTCATGGCTGGGGGGGGGGGGGGCGGGCAGTGTTGTTGCTGCTGTTAGTGGTGGTGCCGTCTAGTCGGTTTTGACCCTGCTCACAGCAGAACAAGCCGCCGGCGGCCATGCGCCATCCTCACCATCCATGTGGTTGAGCCACTGTTGCAGCCGCTGTGTCCATCCATCTTGTCAAGGGCCTTCCTTTTTCCCCTGACACCGCACCCCCTGCTCTACCAAGCATGTTGTCCTTTTCCAGAGACTGATCTCTCCTGATAACATATCCAAAGCACGCGAGACAAAGTCTCACCATCCTTGCTTCTAAGGACCATCCTGCGTGTGTTTCTGCCCAGACAGATTGGTGGCAGATTAGTGTTACCACTTCGGGGGGTATTTGAAATTTTAACAGAGGACTCCTGGATAGGCCATTTTTGAAACCTGCTTCCCCTGAATAAATCATTCAGGGTAGCTTGGTATACCTGAAGAAGGGAAAGGTCGATATTTCGAGGTAGTGAGATGTTTCCAACAAGCCTAAAATCACATCACATATATCTCCTACAGAGATTGGTGTGCCAAGTCAGAAGGGCATGAGTTTTCCCCTGAAGTGTCCCATGCTGACAATGAGCAGATTCCCGCTTCCTGCGTGGCACAGGAAAGTGCGTAGCTACTAACCAAAAGGACGGAGGTTTGAATCTACCCAGAAGCACCTGGCCGACGGCAGGAGTGGGGCGGGGTGGAGGCAGAAAGGCCTGGCAATCTGCTTTCAAAGGATCACAGTCATGAAATCCTGTGGAGCAGTTCTACCCAGTACACCTGGGGTCACCCACCAGGTGTTGGACTCAGTTTGATGGTAACGGACCCAGGGAGTAGACGCTGAGAGTGACGAGCAGGTGGGAGCCTAGTCACCTGGTTGGTGGTGGCCTGGGTGCCACGCTTCCTTAGAGACAGTGGAAATGACTGAGAATCTTCCTCCTGGAAGAAAATGCCAAAGGCATCCCTTACCCATGGGACCAGGTCTCTGATGGGCTGCCAGACAGGTGGATGGGGTACAGCCACATCCGTGTCGTGCAGGAGAGTGAGTCCCGTGGGCAAGGGCTGCAGGAAGGCAGGTCTCTGCTTGTCAGAGTTTGCTAACAAGAGTCGGATGGGTATTCTTGTAAAGCAGTGAGTCCCTCGGGGCAGAAGCACCACAGTAGAGCCTGATGTCCAGCGCGTCCATGTGTAGCAGATTCCACGCACTGATGCAGAGGTGTGTGAAACGACCCTCTGGTGCCAGTTCAACTCCTGGGAATCCTAAGGCCACTGAATGGTGAACTGAATCCAACATCAATATGGCACGGGGGTTTGATATTGAGCTATCATTTCAGCCCCCCCTTTTAAAAAGTCACTGAGTATCATTGATGGACATAGCTCGGTGGTAATGACCGTCTGGGTGTTTGCTTCTCAGTCATCAATTCAAGGGCGCACCCCTTTCAAGGAGTGCTGCTCGGACCGACCGGCGGTTCCCTTTTCATGCTAATAACTTGAAACCTCAAAATGGAACTGCTTCCTGGGCAAGGAGCTTGGGGACAGACTAAGCGGGCATGATCCGGCTGGAGTGTGGGGCGCGTGCAGGGCGTTTGGATTATTGGGCTTTTGGTGTTCCATTCGGCGCCCCCGAGCGAGGCCTCAGGGTCTGTGTGGCTGGTGTGACCGTGGTCTTCAGACCTCAAAGGATGCAAACCCGGGGAAGGATCACGGGGAAGGAAGGGATCCCTTCTGTTTGAGAGGAGAAGTGTCATTAGGGGAGGGAATGATAAGACATGAAACACCAGAGGGGCCCAGGCGGACAGAGCCTCCTTGAGGAAACCCCAGCAGCTGTGGGGGTCAGATGAAACGGAGAGAGCAGTTTCCTCTGCTCTCCCCTCTAGCCTGCCTTGTCCACACGAAGGCCGGGGCTCGCCCTCCTGCACGGCTCTGCTCACCTGTCATCGCGCGGTGGAGCGGTTCAAAGCCACCAGCTGCTGCGTGGCAGAGGGAGGAGAGCTCTGGTCCCATGAAGAGGTACGGTCTCCGAAACCCCCAGGGGCCATTCTACTCTCTCCTAAAGTGTGGCCGTCGACTCGGTGGCGGTGAGTGTGGCTTTTTGGTGACAGTCAGGGTGAGACGATCAGGTGGTTCGCTTCCTGGCTCAATGGGCAGTGACTGGAGCTTCAGCAGCTGCTCTGAGGGAGGGAGACATGTGAGTGTGCGTCTGTAAATCCACGTCTGTGAAGGGTACCCACCGTCGTCGAGTGGACTCCAGCTAGTAGTGGCCCCACGGGACAGTCCAGAACTGCCCCATAGAGTTTCTGAAGGAGACCCTATCGGAGGTGTGTGACTTGGGTTTGTTAACGGGTCGACAGGAGTCGCGAAGCTGTCAATCTTCATAGAAGCAGGTGGCCTCGTCTTTCACCCCAGGGGCAGCAGTGGATACAAACCCCTGACTCTGCGTAGCTACAGTGCCACCAGGCCCGTGGAAGCCCTGCAGGGAAATTCTGGTCTGTCCTGTGGGGTCACTGAGTTGGAATCCACTGGAGGGACACAGCAACAAACAGGGCCCAGGAGATGCCTGACTTTCCTGCCACCTGCCAGCTTGCTCTGCCATCCCTCCTCTGGAGGGGAGCAAGGGGGTGGGGAGGGTAAAGGTAAAACCATCCCCATGATTGGTGGGAAAATATCAGGACACTGGGCTGGAGGGAGGTGGCTGTGCAGGGAAGGGAGAGAGGGCGGGCAAGCTGCTTGTACAGGAAGATGGCGTTGGGCCAGCATGGGTGTCTCAGCCAGCCCCAAGCTTTCCCCTCCACTCTAGGAACTGCTTATTCTTCCCAGAGTCCAGCACCAGCTGCAGTTTTGTGAAGACCCTCAGCTTCAGTCCCTGCTTCACGGCCTGTGCCTGCTAGCTGAGCTGTCCCCACTGCCCCCCACCCCCAGGACTTGCCCACTGCCATTGAGTTTATTCTGTAGGACCGAGTAGAACGGCTTCTCAGGGTTTCGGAGACTAAATATGAAGGGGAACAGACAGCCTCGTTTTTGTCCCACAGAGTGTCTGGTGGGTTTGAACCACCAACCGTAAGTTTAGCAGCCCAGCGACTAAGCCATAGCACCACCAGGGCTCCATTCAGGTCTTGTAGCCTTCTGGAAATGGCTGTGTTGGGGGATGTTACCCAGAAGATGCCCAGGACCCAGACTTTCTTGGAGACTAATTACAGAGGAAGCTTTTACTTCAATAAAGAGTTACGGTCTCAGAAACCCACAGAAGCAGTTCTAATAGGTTTTAGTGGAGCTTCCCAAGCCTGTGTCTATAGGGTCGCTGAGTCAGAATTGACTCGACGGGATGGCAGTGTGTAATTACAGAGACATCTATATCCAGGCGTTTGCACAGTCATTGAATAGCACCAAAGTGTGAAACAATGGCAAGATTCCGAGGCTGATATTTGGACAGGATTTTTGTGTCTTGGAAGTTTCCATACTATCTAGCTTCCTCTGGGGCTTTGGGGGAGGGGTGGGAGCAGATTCTTTTTCTTTTAATGACAAGAGCAGCTGCCCTGTAATTTTTTACTCTGAATCTGACCTCTTTTTGTTGTTGTTAAGTAACGAGTGTTTCGTTCTTTACACCAGCCGTGTGGCATGGCTGGTCTGCACAGCTTGCTGTGTCTTTTACCAGGGATTGAGAGCCTCAGGTTGAAACCAGCCACGGCCTGTTCTCCGGTGGTCTCCACCAGTGGGCAGAGCAGCGGGAGCACTGGAGTCTGACCTCTGGACAGTGCTGGGGCCTTAGTATTTGCATCTGGGCACTTGGGGGGTCCTCCCCAGGGAGGCCATGTGGTTGGGGGCTCATTGGGAATGGTCTTGCCTTCTACGTAGGGGCCCTGAGTTCAATTCATGGCCAGTGCATCTTGTGCACAGCCACCACCCATCTGTCAGGAAGGCTTTGGTGCTGCTAGGATGCCGAATAGGTTCTACTGGAACTTCCAGATTGAGGAGACTAGGAAGAAAGACCTGGCAGTGTGTTTCTGAGAACCAGCCAGTGAGACCCGGATGGATGGCAACGGACTGCTCTGGCCAGTGCTGGCCTGTGCACAGGGTGGCCAGGCTTGGGGCGGGCTCCGTGGGTGGAGCCTCACAACTGCAGCCACATCTTGGTCCTCAGGCCGCTCTGTGCTTGAGCCAGGCATCAGAATCAGGGTCTGATCAGAACGAGAAACTGGCAGGCCACAGAGAGAGGTCCCCGGAGAGTCGCCGAGCTGCTGCGTGTGCAGGGGTGGGTGGGGGTAAGGGGGAGCACCCAGGAAAAGTGCAAGCTTTCTGAGGAGGTGGGCTGCTCCTCTGTCCACAGCCAGGGACCTGTTCTAACTGCCCTGAAGTCAGCTGCCGAGCACCTGAGCCGCCCTGAAGGACGAGGGTGCCCCCCTGTTTTTCCTGAATTAGGTGATGCGTACCCCCACCCCTGTCTGTGAACTTCGCTGTGGGGGTCTCCTCACATTCTCCTCGGGAACCCCCACAGCCGCGTTCTAATCCCGATTCTTAAGTGTGCTTGGCTCCTGTGTGGTCTCTGGGGGCCAGCCTCAAACACACACACACACACACACGCACGCGTGAATTTGGCGTCTCACTTATTAAATAGGCCAATGTCATGGTGAGGAAGGTGAGTGTGCTGAGAAAAGAACATAAGCCAACAAGCCACCTTGTTCAAGGCAGGAGGGGGTGATGATTGCCCAGGCTTGGGTTTGGTGTCCTGTTTCCCGCTCCTGTGCCAGCCTTGTCCTAACCTGAGAACCCAGTGGTGGGTCTCGGTGTGACGCCCTGTGTGGCCATGCATCAAGCTGCGGGGAGCCCAGCAGATGTACACAGATGAATATTTAAAGAGGAATGCAGAAGAATGAGCTTCCAAACATGTCACGTTCAATTATTAAACACCCATAATGGGATTCCGATCCAAATGCCCCTCGCCCGTCTTGCTAGTCCTTGGCAAGATGCCCAGTGATCCAGTGCGGCTGTGTTGTCCACAGCTGGCCGGCCAGGTGTGCTCTCTGCAGGCGACTAGCCACGCAGAGGGGCAATATAGATAGCCCGGTGCTTTCTCCGTGGGTGATGGTGACAACCCTTTTAAATCAAACCGATGGGTACAGTGACTCAGCATTGTTGACCGGGCCTGGAAGAGAAGTTGAGTGACGTTCAAGTGGTAGGAATTGGAGGGAGTAGAGGACCTGTCAGGAATCATGAGAGCTAGCCACAAAGTCAGCTGTTCCCACCCACCACCTGGTCCTCAGGAGAAAGAGGAGGCTTCTGCTCCTGTGAGGAGTTACAGTCTCGGAAATCCACAGGGGCAGTGCGACTCTGTCCTGTAGGGTCAGTATGAGTGGAGATTGACTCAGTGGTGGTGGTGGGGGTTGTTGTTGTTTAGCAGTGAGGTTTGTGGTACAGGCTGCAGGCATCTGATGATGAGAGTCGCTTAGGCCCCGGGGCGAATGTCCATTTCCCTTTGGAGATCACAGCTCTTCTGGCCCCTCTAGGACACCAGTGTCACTCTTTTACTCTTGGTGACAGTAAGTTGACCCGAGGTCTAGATGTGGAGTAGCATAAACTCTAATACCGACTCACTGCCATCAGCTGATTCCAACTCCTAGCCACCCTCTAGACAGAGTAGTGCTGCCCTGTGAGAGTTCCCGAGACTGCCAATCTTCACCGGAACAGCGAGCCTCCTCCTCCTCCCACAGAGTGGCTGGTGGGTTTGAACCACTGACCTCTGGTTAGCAGCTCAATGCGTAGTCCACTACACCCCCAGGGCTCCTAAACCCTCATAGACCAATCAGATCTCTTTCAAGGTCAGTGTGCCAGCGAGGGGGGATTCAGCTAGTATTTCTTTTATATTTTTATCCAGCATGACAGATAAGGACGTCCTTGGGCATCGGGATGAAAGTGTGCGATGTTGTTTTGTTGTTGTGCTGGGAGATTCCCCTCTCTGTGGGGCTGTCTGGGTCTCATGAAATGATCATGAATGCATCTGCCACACAGAAAATGCCGTGCGCTGACCTAAGATGCCCTCGGGTGGGGCGTCAGACTTGGGAAGGTCACCGGAGATGGAACAAGACTCCTGACGTCTCGCGTGAGGTCTGTGTGGGGTAACTAGCACGCGGAGGACAGACATCGAGTTTTAGTGAGTGCAGAAGCGGAAACCACAGGGTGAAATGCAATCGGCTCCAAGCCTCTGTGAGCACAGGAAGCCCATCAGAGTGGGGGTGTGGGGGGCGGCCTGGAGGCTGCAGGCTGGAGAAATGAGCTGTGAGGGAGCCAGTAACCTTGATTCCCTGCAGGACAAGCAGGAGGGTACAGGCGGGTGAGGACCTTTCCCACAGTTCAGTCACGGCCACCAGCCATGTGCTGGCCCCTCCCCATGTGCAGGGCAGTGCCCCGCCTCCTGAGAGGCTGCAGGGTACTGCAGGGCCCAGTGCCTGTACCTTAAAGGAAACTTTAATCAGAGGAGACATAACCAAAGTTTCCTGGCCCTGTCTCATGTGCCTCCAAACTGTGAGAGTAGCATTTTGCAGTGGTTTCTCTATGGGTGCCCACTACAGAGGCAGAGAACTCTGTTCTTAGAAAGTGGGAGAAACTCTGGATATATCAAGTGAACCTCCTTTCTGCTCTGCAGAGCTCCTCCGAGGCCGACTCCACAGGGGCGCAGTGGTCCTCACTGTCGCCTCCCGGGGAGGAGGGCCTCGTCTCATGAGGGCCCTGTGCATACAGATCGAAACCCTGCCAGGTGCTGGGCCAGCCTCCTCCACAGCTGTAGGCTGGACCCTGGGAACCATAGAGTTCTCCTTGATGTAGGGTATGTGACATCTCCCACGCTCACTGGGCCATGGGGTCCTTATTCGGGGGCAGAACGGAGATGGCAGTGGGGAATGGGGTGGTCAGGGAGGAGTGGGGAGTTATGGTGGGCTGTGGGATTGGCAGGGCCCAGGGGAGCAGTCTCCTTTGCTTTCAGTGGAGTCTTAGAGATGGCAGCGTTGGCCGATGCAGGCATCTGGGTGGGGCATGTCCTGGTGTCCGCAGGTCCCACTTCTGAAGCTGATGCAGGCCGCTCACTCTTGGGCTGACCTGCTTCCGAGCACCCTGCACTCCAGAAGACCTGCCACCCTCCTCTCCCCACATCCCCAACCCACCCCCAAACAAACAAGCAAACAAACAAACAAACAAACTCACTGCCATCCAGTCCATCCCAAGGGTGGACCTGCCCCGTGGGTTTCCAAGACGGTGCCTCTTTATGGAGGAGTCCTGGGGCGTCATCATGACTTATCGGGCTACCAACCTGAGGCCAACAGTTCAAAACCAACAGCCTCTCGGAGGGAGAAGGAGGGTGCCTTTCTACAACCGAGAAGAATTCCCATCTCGGAAACCCGCTGGGCCAGTTCTACCCCTGGGCTACAGTATGGTCACGGTGAGGCAGAATCGACGCGGTGGCAGCGACTTTGGTTTGGGTCACTCGTTATGGAAGCAGCAAGCCTCACCCTTCTCTGGCGGGGCGGCAGCCCACCGCAGAACCGCTGTGTCTCCCAGTGTCCAGGCGCCTTCCACGAACTTCCACTTGCTGGCCCCAGGGATGTCAGTGAAATGCGGCCCCCACGGGATTGTCCTTGACTGTCCTTTCTTCCAAGGGACCTACAGGTGAGCCGGCCTCCCCAGCCTCTCAGTGAGCAGCTGCGCCTATTCATGGCTTGCATCACCTGGGGCGTCCCTGGGAAGCGCACCAGGTAGTAACCTGCCACAGGTGCTTCTGATGCACTGAGCGGAGGTATCTCGGGACCAAGCAAGGCAGGTGGGCCCAGAAGGCGCTGCTCCTTCCTGTCTTTAAATCAAGAGCATGCATCGTGCCACAGTACTAACCCAGAGGTCAGCCGTTCAAAACCCTCAGCCAGTCCATGAGAGGAAGATGGGTCTTTCTACACCTATACAGAGGGTTGCTAAGCATCAGAATGGCCTGTGAGGGTCACATAAGAGCAAGCTTGTGCTGTGGACCTACACTGACTTCCTAAGATCATGGAGTGGGGAGTGAGGTGGACAGAGCAGCCACTGCTGCCCAGCTTCACGAGCCCCGGTGCTGGTCGCCCCCAGCCTGAGTGTGCCCGGCTCCCATGCTCTCCCCTAAGGTGCGCAGCCCCCTGCAGCGGGCTCTTCTTTGGGCTCCTCCTCCGACCCCTTCCACCTCTGTGCCTGCTCGCGGCCTCTTGTGGTTTCTTCCTGCTGCCTTTTCTCTGCGGTCCTCTGCCTTTATTCACCCAGCCACTCTGCCCACCACGACTCCGTCTCCGGACGGTGTTTCGATTTCGGACTTTCCAACGAAGCGAGCCGGAGTGCTCACTGGGCGACATATTGCCACAGTCAGGCAGAGCCCCGGCGATGTCTTGAGGTGCCCTTGGGTCCAGTCAGCGATGACCAGGGAGGAGATGGGGCCATAGCCCCGGACGGCACTCCTTATCAAATGGGTTCTGTTCTGACACAAAAGGGCTTAGTGCACAGTCCTGATCGCCAACCCTTCCCTTCTGGCTCCTCCCCACTCCTGCGCGTGCCAACGCACATCAAAGCCAGGCCCTCACAGAGTATACCATCCTCACTGGCCTGACTTCACGGGGAGCTCTTCCACACTAGAAGATTGGGGACCAACATCACTTATTTACATTACCTTCCAGACACTCCGTCCTCTGGTGCCTCACCAGATCTGGGGGCCTGCAGATGTTTGGATTCGGCTATTCTGTTACCCCACTACCCCACCTCTGGGTCTCTTCTCCCCCAGGCACTGTGAGTGCACTGGTCCGATGGAGACGGCATTCCTGTATTTCACTTCCTTCTTCAGAGCAGGCCAGTAAATGGTGTAGTTGTGGGGTTGTGACACGGAGGCTCGTACCCAGATACTAACGTCTGATCAGTAACCACGGTTGCCAGTCTTATCTCTCAAATGAGGTATAGGATTCGGTGGCTCATCTCTGTACAGCGTCTGGGGATAGGTCGTGTGATTGTGTCTATTGAGAGTATTGGAAGAAAGGATTGATCAAATTACCAGGTGTGTGAAGATGTCTGAATGCATATCTCTAGCCCAGGTCATTCTGCCTCCCACCATTCAGCGATGTGGGCATGCTGCTCAGGAGTGAGTTGTATTAGGGATGCCCTGTGGAGGACCTAGCATTAGTGGAGCGCTGGTTTCCAACCAGGTACTTAGCACAGCAGGGGGCCGAATTCACAGAACAAAGATGGAAGAGAATTAGACAAACCAACCAAGAAGCTCTTCAGAGACAAAGGAGCCAACATGCAGAAGGGAAATCAGGAGGAATCTGGCACAGCCCACCCAGACACCAAGGAAATGCTCACTAAGCAGGAGCCCCCACCCCCTTGACTTTGAATGGCTTCACCAAGCCGAGAGGCAGCCCAGGTGGCCCTTTTGCGCAAGTTGGTGAGCCCAGTGCACCAAGCCCTTTGCATTTGCAGCCTTGTGCACCAGATGCCATAAATGTCACATTTGTGTGCGACTGAGCACAAGGGATTCCAGGGGTGACTCTGGCCCCGGCGGCTGGTGCTGGCCTGAAGCTGAGCCTAGGGCAAAATTGCCCAGAGAGAGCCTGGGACCACAACCTGGCCCGAGAAAACCTGCTCATTATTGCAATTACACTGCTGTCAAACACGCCACCAGCCACTGGGGGCTCAGTGGAGGAGAAGTCCAGGGTCAAGGTTTCTGTTGGTCTGGGTTCCCTCCTGGGTTCTGTTTCTCTTGTGTGGCTTTTCCTCCTAGGTCCACTTCACAGGAGACAGGGGTTTTTCTCTTGGTTTTTAATAACTGAATTTCAATAATGGGGGTTCTGGTTTTTTTTTATAGAGAGAGATCAAAATGTTGACTATTTAGGATCAGCTGAAAATACCTTTATCTGTATGGCAGTTTATTTATTTTTAAGTGCTTCCATTTAAATTGCTTTCTCTGATTCTCACAGTGTCCTTGGAGGCAGGTAGGGGGCTTGAGGGCACAGATACAGGACCCAACACCTCAGCGCAGGCAGGGGTTGTATCTTCTGATCCCTAAGGTAGCTCTTTTCCTCACCAAACCATCCTGCTTCCCAAGGAAGGAGTCAAAGCCCAAGACATTGATAGAAAATTGGGATGCAACTATGTTTAGAGGCTAAACACAGTCCACAGACAACATAACTTGTGAGGTAGGGTGGGGGGAGAGAGAATTATCCCTGGGAAATCCATAAAACTAGACACCAGAAAGGGGGTAAGACACAGGAGGGAGTGGGTAAGGGAAGGAGGGACCGGGTCCTTCTCAAGAGTCGGCAGATCAGGGGCCTGGACACATGGCCTCTGCTGTCTCTCTGCAGAGTGAAAAAGGACCCGTTGACCCTGCACTGCGGACACCTAAAAGACAAATAACCATTTCAGAGATACTGTTGAGATGGGCAGGGGCTCATGTGTAGAGATGGAGCTGAAATGGGAGACAAGCTATCCCATCAGCATATCTGTCTGGGCGAGTAAAGCTCAGGAAAACAGACCATGGCATATATATTTACATATACTATATGTCTCGTGCACCAGAGTGGGCAAGGCAAGGTGGAAACCTAGGAAAATAAAAGCTGGCACTAAAAGTATTAGTTATATTTTTGAATTAAAAAAACCCACTGCTAATAAGTTGATTCTGACTCAGAGCAACCCTACGGGAAAAAGAAGTACTGCTCTTAGGGTGTCTTGGATTATAAGTCTCTATGGGAGCTGACAGCCTCATCCTGCTCCTGAGGAGTGACTGGTGGGTTTGAACCTCTGACCTTTCCATTATCAGCCCAACACTGAACCCACTGTGCCACCAGAGCGCCTTATTTTGGGAGCATCTCGTATGAAAATGTGAAGCAGTCATTAAAAGATAGATTGACTAGCAAAGGAACAACAGGACAAATGACCTAGATCACGACTAAGGATATCTTCCTCTCGCAGAGTAGTTGATCATGTCTTCCATTTTTGGGAAGTTCTGGATAGTGAGGTGGTGAGAGGAATCCAACTTTGACCATCTTCTGATGAGCGCAGAGTCAAGATGCCTGGGGTGTGAATGGAGAGGGAAATGACCTTGGGCTGGGCCGTGGCGGAGCGAAAGAATGTAGCTATGATAGGTCATATACCCTAGATTTTAAGAAAGCAGATGGGTTCTTTAAGTTCTCAGAAAAGGTAGACTTGGTCCCACCACCAGAGGCTTAGTGCAGTTGGTGGTTGGCTGTGTGTGTGTGGGGGGGGGTTCTTTTGTCTTAAAGGAAATTAGGGGTTGAATCCCTGAGGAGACCCCCACATCGATTAGGAGTTGGGCTGCTAACCACAAGACCAGCGGTTCAAAACCACCAGCGGCTCCGCAAGACAAAGATGAGGCTCTCTATGCCCGTAAAGAGTTAGTTTCAGAAACACACAGGAGCAGTCCTGTCCTGTTCTATAGGGTCGCTCTGAGTCAGAATTGACTTGATAGCCGTGAATTTGAAGATTGTTTTCAGTGATGGAAGAAGTCAGAGTAGGTAGCCGTGTTTAGAGCAAGTGGTGTGTGTGTGTGTGTGTGTGTGTGTGTGTGAGAGAGAGAGAGAGAGAGAGAGAGAGAGAGAGAGAGAGAGAGAGAGAGAGAGAAATCCAAAGGGGGTGAGAAGGCAAGAGGGGCCACTTTTCTTTGGCTCTCCTTGTCTTCATAAAGAGAATGTTCTCTAAACTTGAAAGAATAAGGAGAACACCATAAAGAAGGCCATATGATTTGCAAGGCAGCTAGAGCCAAACCAAAAGCCATGCCCAACTCACTCCATGGGGTCCATATTGACTCTGAGTGAGGGACCCTGCAGGACATGGTAGCACTGCCCCCGTGCGTTTCTGAGCCTGGAACACTTTGAGAGCAGACACCTCATTTTTCTGCCTCAGAGAGGCAGGTGGCTTGGAACGGCTGGCTTTGCATGTAAGCCCTCTACCACCAGAGCTCCGTAGGTAAAGATCAGCACCTGTTATTCTAAGTGACTCTGCATCCCTAAGCTCCCCAGAAGAACTCTGTCCCTAACTTGAGATTTGTTCGAGTTTGGCAAATAGACGAGGACTCAGAAAGGTCAGAGATGGACGGATGCTGGCCACTGTTTCAAAGTTGGGGAAAGGTTTCTAATTTCTGAAACCTTACAGCCAGGAAACCCAGTGGCTTCCCTTCAGAGGTCCTTGAAGGTGTCATTCAATACGTGGTAGGTGAGTACTTAGGGGGAATGGTTTTTAGTAGACCAGAAACCCAGGGTGAAGGAGGCGGCAGCATGGCAGAATTCAAAAGATCAGGATTGGTGTGGAGTAGTCGCAGGCCTGCCTGGCTCCTGGCTCCACGGTGTGTGGGCTGGGAGGGCTGAGGGAAACCACATGACCTCTTTGAGTCGTTCAAATAAAATGGAAAAAAGAGGAACTGGTGGCCCCTTCCTAAGCTTGCAGGGAGAATGAAACGGCACCACTGCCTGAAAGCTTCAAGCCTGGTGCCGAAGCGATGGCCAACGACTGTTTCTCTTTTGACGAAGCAAAGACTTAACCCCGGCGTGTGACTGCTAGGCAAAGCATGCGTTCTTCGGTGGCAAAGTCAAGGTAGAAGATTCTCTGTGAGGGAGGGCAGAGTGGCACTGTGCAAACTGCCCCTGGGGACCAGCGGTGAGAACTGGGAGTTTAAGAGTAAGGGCTTTCTAAAAGCAGGTAGATGGCTGAGCTTAGGAAATGAGCTGACTAGTGCGGAGAGCCCCCAGAGCACGAGTACAATCTGTGGAAGCAGCAGACAGGTGGAGCTGGTTCAGTTTTCCACCAATCAGAGCTGCCCAGGATTGAGATCTGTGGGCTGCCCCAGGCAGAACCACCCAAACCAAACCTGGGTCCTCCTCAGAGGGACCCTACAGAGCAAAACTGCCTCGGAGTTTCCAAGTTAGAAATCTTAACAGAAGTGGACCCGCACCTTTCTCTTGCCCCACAGCACCAAACTCCAAAAACCCAGCCTGCTGCCTGCCTTCCAGCTGGTTCCGACTCAGAGAGACCCTCCGTGGGGCTCTGAGGCTGTGCATCTGGCGGGAGCAGACCAACCCATGCTTCTCCCTCAGAGCTGCTGGCAGGTTTGAACCTCCGACATGCTGGTGGCTAGCAGCCCAACACGTATCCCATCATGCCACCGGGCTCTCCAATTATATGTCGTTCTCGCTGGGCTTCCAGGAAAGTCTGTGCAAGGGAGAAATATCAGTTTGGTGTGAATCACTCTCGGGTGTGTGGTTGCCTGATGGATCTCGCTGTTGCAGGGAGTAGTTGCGTTTCCCTGAAGTCCACTCTTGGAAACCCAAGTAGGAACTTGAGCTTGGTGAGTTCAATGGAGGCAGGCTGGCCTCACCTGTGAAGCATCCTCTCTGTCAAAAGGTCTGTGACTCTGGAGGCTTCAAGACAAAGACGAATATTATCCCACAGTAGTCAGTTATTCTTTTTTTTTTAATCTTTATTGGGATAGAAAGCCTCATCTTTCTTCCACAGGGTGGCTGGTGATTCTGAACTACTGACTTTGTGGTTAGCAGCCCAGCATGGAACCACCACGCCACCTGTAGTCAGTTATCTTCATTCTGTAGGCTTGAAGGAAAAGGCAGTAATAATAATACTTTTAAAAATCCTGCCAGAGTGGAGTAGTATGGGCATGGAAGCCTGTGTTTAAACAGGCATATTCTCGGGCAAGTTATTGAATGGATCTAAACTGCTGCTATTCTACCCAGAGGTGCGTTTCAAGAACAGCGACTATCAACTTCCAAGATATCGGCCACTGAAAATTCAGCGGGGCCAAGTTCTGTGTGGACACCTGCACGGTTGTCTCGAGTCCTGAGCGACTTGATGGCAACTGGTTAAAGAACCAAACCAAACCCGCGTCCGTGTGATGATTTGTACAGATTAATGAGGCCTGCTGAGCACAGTGCCTAAGGAAGTGCTTACACCATGTTAACCATTATTAGTACCATGTCTTATTATGACATCAAACGGGGGCTTGAAGTAGCAAATCATATAATGCAGTAGGCGCTGTAAGGAAACACATAACTTTCTACTGGAAAAATTTGAAGACTGGGGAGAGGCAGACACCAAGAACCAAGGTGAGGAGGCTTTAGCATCCGTAGGTGGAAGCTGGGCCTGCCTGTGACCCGGCATGAAATGTGACAGTGTAAGAAAATGTCCCCGGCAGGGTCCAGTCTAACATGGATGGTTGTCAGGTGAGCGAGCGGTCACCAGCAGCCGGAGAGTGCGCTGAGATAGCCCGAGCTGGTGCAAGATTGCCAGAGGGGCCGTGAATATCCACGTAAGCTTTGTTAGCTCAGTGTCCTGGCCAGGTAGTCCTTAGCGCAGCGCTTCTCAACCTTCCTAAGGCCACAGGTTGAGAACCGCTGCCTTGGAGTCTCTTGGCTACTGCTCAAGGTAGTCTCTGGAGTTGATACGGGGAGAGAAATGGAGCCAGAGGGCCTGGCAGCAGCGTGAGTGTGGGACAGCACACTCGTCGGGGTCACTTGCTCAATTCCTTTCCTCCTCATGTTCCAGGGGGTGGTTGGTGACTACTGATGATCTGATCATTACGGCGGAGCACCTGAGGCTCAGGGTGATGCAATGCCGGCCCCCACTGGGAGACCAGGCTGGACTGGGTGGCCTCCCAAGTTCCCTTCAAGCTTGTTTCATTGATCTGAGCTCACTGAGCCAACGTGTGGTCTCTCAGGTTCACACCAATGGGACGCAGAGAGTCAGGCTTGTGCCACTGGGCAGACCAGGTTGTGGGATGTTTGGGTTTTTCAGTTTCCCTCTAGATGAAGATGTAAGTTGAATTTATCCAGCTTAAATTTATCCGAGAGCTTTGTGATGATCGGGGAACTCTCTCAGGAAACCTGAACATCTGACCCTGTCAAAGGGGGAAGATCACCTTCGTCTGAATCGGGGGCTTGGCTGGGAGGCTAGATCCCCGGCTGCAGAAAATAGGCCAGGAGTCCACCTCTTCCTCTGACGGCAGAAGCAGCTGCTGAGGGCCTTGGTGAGCACACGGTCAAAGCTGGTCTCTGACCAAGCACTAAGAGCCAAGCCCTTCCCTGCTTGGCCTGGCAGAGCTCAGGGTGCGTCTGAAAGAGGAGGCTGCTCTCCAGGGACCTGAGCCCAGATTTCTGGAACCCAGCTGCACAGTTACAAGAGAAGCAGAACTCAAGTCACCCCAAAAAGTTCCTACCGGGCAGTTTTCTAGTGAGCTTTTCAATTCTACCAAAGACGAGCTCCCAATCTGCTTCCAGAAAGAGAGAGCCCAAACCACAAAGCAAAACTAACAAACTCAAACCCAAACATGGTGCTTCAATAAAAAAGAACTCTGTGGCAAACACCATCTTGGTGAATTCTAAACCTGCAGGCAGAGCCCTCGCTGGTTCTAAGTCTCCTGATTTCTGTGCGGCTTCGCTTGCCTATGACTAGGTCATCATTTTCCTCTCTTGTCCATGGCTAGGCCACTCCTGTCCTTCCCTCTTTAATCCAACGTTGCAAAGGAAAGGAGAACAATGAGCTTTGTCCTCCATGGGGCCTCATCCCTCACGCATTCCTTCTTCCAGGGCAGCAGTGGGTCATTCTGTCATACAGGCATCTGGCGCTGTGGCTTCTGGTTCTTCCTTTGGAAGATCATCCTGCCATTTAATGAGTCAAGCAGATTGTTTACCAGCCTCATTTTTAAATAAAACACACATAGCACTGTTTATGATTTCCACCGTTTAAACAGCAGTTGAGCTTAAAAGGATTTACTCACTTAAATGGTCCAAACACTTGGTTCCGAGCAGCCTGGCTGCTTTGGCCTGAGTTAGAGAATGGCTGGCCTTGGAGAAAGAAGAGGGTGCCGTAGGAATCGAAGTAGAGGCTTCTCTGGATGGTGGGCTTCAAGGCTGCCTAGACAGCCCTCTGCTACCCTGGGGACAGGGTGGCGAGCGTGAGACGCAGCACGTAGTCACTCAGAGTAAAGCATGTCCCCTGCTAGCTCAAAGACACCAGCTTCTAGCTCAAAGACAGCAAACCTATGGACGAAAGTCTCTCTTTTCTTCTTCACCTTGTCAAAGGAGCATCCTCCCCACCAAATGAATTCAAACATATGCAGTGTTCCTGGGACATCAGGTACATTAGGTCACAAGCTTAATGAGCTGCCTGGTGCACATTACTCGCCGTAACTGTGAGCTCCATTTTCCAGTTAGAGAAGCCAAGGCTGAGATTTGCAGAAGAATTCACTGCTCATGGAGACATTGAGTCTGCAGTCAGACTCCCATCTTGCCATTCCAAATCCCACTTGGTTTCCATCGCCTCCTTTGTCTTTCATGTGCACTGACCTAGGGACCTGCTGCAAGTCGTGTCTAAACTCCAAGGCTCAGCTGGTCTGAAACCTTGCCTCTCCAGGGTAGGGCTAGGAGCAGGTGTTCAGGTGGGAACCACTCAGAGCCTCTTAAGTCATTCTTTGAGGTAACTGCCCATGGGTAGAGCAGACTCTGAACCCTTCAAATCCTGATCAACCCTGCCCAATGCCTCTTCATCCTCCTTTGCTTCATTCATGGGTACGCTCATGATTTTCTGTGAGCTGGCCTGACTGACAAGATCAACGTGCTACAGCCTAGAGGGCCTGTCTCTATGGCAAGTGATATTTTTGCACGTGGAGCTCCAATGTCTGAGCTGTTAGCTGGGTGCTATAATCAGAGAGGAGTCCCTGGGTGGTATGATCAAACGTTTAACACCTCGGCTGCTAATCAAAAGGTTGCATGTTCGAGTCCACCCTGGGGCACCTTAGAGGAGAGGCCTGGGATCTATTCCCAGAATATCAGCCATTGGAAACCACATGGCACGCAGTTTGCCTCGGACACACACAAGGTCCCCATGAGTTGGAACAACTTGACAGCCATTGGTCTGGCATTTGTGAAAAGTTGGGAGAATTATTTTTGTCCTGCTTTTCAAATTATTCCTGCCATGAAAGGGGTTGCTAATATCGTGTTGCTGTTCCATTGCTGCAAATGTCTTTGCCCAGAGAAGAAAGATTTCAGCCCAAGGGGTTCTTCATTAAATATTGCCTGATGCTGGATCACCACTCAGAAGGCAGCAGTGAGTTCCATTAAAAGGTGAACTTTACTCTTGAAGCTGACAGCTGATTAATGTGTTAATTAGAAGCAACCCCCACCCCTCCAAGCCCCCACCGCCCAGTTACCAGGAATCGTCTTTTAAGCCCTGCAGAATGTATATATTGTGCCCCTGTGGGTAACCTCATGGCATACTTTGACTTTGACTATGGACGTTTATATAAAAATAAAGCTTCAGTTGCCAACATGAATAGCGTGCTTGCTTTCCAGGGGAAATGCAAGATGGAAAGAGTTATAGGAACCAGAAGTCCTGCTTTTTGGTTTGCTAATATCAAGAGTGAGCAGTATTTCTGCCGAGGCAGGGCCTTTTGAGTGGTTCAGCGGTGTAGCTTGCCACGCATTTATTTCACAGGAAAGGAGTGTATGCACCAGGCCACTGAGCTGATAAGTACAACCCTGGCAGTGAGCCACCAAAATAGACTGATGCCAAATGGACGAAAATAAATGTTCATTTTGTTGTGTAGAATTGGACACCTCCCAGGAAGGTGAATTGCATCTCTTTTGAGGACTGGCACTGTAGGGTGAATGGACTCCTCATTTGTTTATCTTCTGTGTGATCTTTTTGTCTCTGGTGATTCATGACGTATTTGCGATATAGAGCACGTCAGCTGTCCCGTTTCCCGGTGGTGCATTAGCCGATGGTTCAGTCCCCTAGTGGCCTCGGCTCTGTCAAATCTGGGCCTGTTGTGCAGGGAAGGGGAACCAGAGAGGCTAGAATCCTACAGCAACAAAGCTGGGGTGGACTGAGGGGGGAACCATGCCAGAACCCCGGGAGTTGAGCCCTGTACTTGTTCATATTTCTCTGTTAATTATATACTGTTTCCAGTTCTGTCTATTCAGTTATCTAGCCATTTTCAATGACACACACATATATAATTGAATATGGTAAAAGATTCTACGGGGGGAAAAAGGACAAATATCCCCATACCACCACAATTCAGAAAACCACAGTTTATGAGACACACATTATATATTCCATGGGTATGCATATGTTATTTTATTAAAGTGAGAGGCATACAGTATATCTTTGTACCCAACTATCACATCTTAAGCAATCAGCCCGGTCTCTTTAAGTGAAACCTTTAATTACCATGAGGATGTCATCAGCAAAGATGTAGAATGAGCGATGGTGCTGGGTTTTATTGCCTCACATGATAGAGCCATTTGGGCCATCAATTCATTGACCTCATCTTCAATAATGTGTCCTGTAAGACGGATTTGATGCATTATTTCTTAAGTGGCATTTTTTTCTCTAATGATTTTTTTTCTTCATCAGAAAGATGACTTTCCTGTATTTTCAGATCAGCATTCTCCAGTGAGATATAGTAAGGCAAGGAGACACAAATGCACAAAGCACACAACACAAGATAGTCACACACGGTCACACAAGTAAAGAAACACTTTGGCATGTTAAAAATCAATTAGCTAACCATTAGATTGGGCTCTCACTGAAAGAGAATTTGGCCTCCAACTTTGATGCCTGTAATTCTTCTTGTGTAAAAAGAGATAAAAGGTAGTGGAGAGTTTTGTTTGTTCACTGAGAGAGATCTAAGAGCCTTCCTTATTCACCAATGAGTTATTGGAGAACATTTAAGTTATCTTTGGTGTGTGTTTTTTACTCCACTTGAAAATATTTATCTAGCTGAAGAAACAGAGAAATCCTTTAGAGGCAAATAGTCCAATCTAGCATTTAAAAAACCAATTGAGTTCAGAAAACCCTTCCCCCTTATGGTTAAAAAAAAAATCCAAAGGAAATAGACCAGGGAATTTGGTGTGTTCTTTTAATTATTTTAATGCATTGGTATTGACATGGAGTCGATTCTGCGTCACGGTGACCCTATAAGACGGACTAGAACTGCCCTGTGGGTTTCCAAGTCTGGGCATCTTTACCGGAGTAGAAAGCCTCCTCTTCCGCCCATGGACCTCAATGAGAGTGTTCTCTGATTCATGATGCACACCCCAGACCCAACCCATTGTTGAGAGACTCACAGCTCAGAGAGAGCTTACAGGACAGCATCGAACTGACCAACGGGACGGGGTTCCCGCGGCTAGACACCTTTACGGGAGCAGACTGCCGCATCTTGCTCCTGCGGAGCGGCTGGTGGGTTTGAACCATGCACATTTTGGGTAAAGAGCTCAGCTGCTCTTTCACCCCTGGGCTCATGATTAAAGGAACTATATTTGATCTTTACTTCAAATAGAAAATTTACATTCCAAGGTTTCTCTAGGTGCCGAATATGGAAAGAGATGCATATGGTTGTATTTTTAAGTGGAATTCAAATGCCCCATCATTGTCAACTAAAATGATCACACACAAAAATGATCAGGTTTTTAAAATAGCTTAAGTGTGTCCTGTTTGCACAACTAGCCTGTTTCATCGTTATCTAGTGAAGAATGCTCAGGGGCTGGTGGGTGCTGTTTGTCTTCTCACCAGAGGTGATTCTGCCCTTGTTTGTACGCCGCATATCCTCAGTGTGATCAGAAAAGCTCACTTTCATTGTCACCTGACACAGCGCAAACAGAGGTGGGACCATGCGGTGCAGCACAGAACTGCAGTGGCTTCCTGTTCTTTCAGGGACTCCCACGGTTTGGATCCCTAAATTCTGGAAATGCCTCTCTCATCATCAAAGACCATTCTGTAGCCAGCCTGCTCTCTTCGCATATTTGGCAGGAAGTATTTTGATGTGAGACCAAACCAAAAATGAACGTATGCCCAGAAGTGTCCCATCTCATGCCATCACGTTTATTACCTTGAACATCAGTGGGGAAAAAAGAGGTGAGCAGCAGAGTGCAGCTTTAGCTGCGGGGGCACATCTGCCACGCGTGTGTGAGCCCGCCATGGCTTACCGGCCGACCAGCGCTGTTCATAGTCAAGGAAAGCTGAGAGCTCGACGACATGAGTAATCAAGTGCCCGGCATATGTTGTTTGTGCATTGTTTATGTGACCAATCATTATTAAAATGTATCATCTCTTAATGCGACCAGTTTACAATAGCTAAACGCACGCACACGCACTAGCAGACATCCTCCACCGAAACAGGGTTCCACGAAGGATGCTGTGGAGTGCGTGCTCGAGTGGGGGCACACTCAGATTCAGTAAGCTCTCGATTGCACTGGGCTTCAGAATTGGCCCTCTCTCCTGCTGTATGCTTTGAATGCTGAGAAAATGACCAACAGGAAAAAAATATATTGTGTGTGTAAAATTCTGTCAGAAAAGGCACTGAAGGAACGATTGGAAATTTTGACATCTGTTTATCTGTTTATAGCTGTGGCGAGATTACTCATATTAATTCTTGTTTAAAATGCCATATGAAGGAAAGACATTTGTGCAAACAAGAGTCATATTTGAATTGTAGATCATGTCTTCACCATCTGTGAGAGCTGATGGTGTTGCAAAATTAATGTGTTAATGAAATCACAATAATTTCTCCCAAGTAATGGGTGCTGAGCCTGAGCTGACTATTTTCTGAACTTTGATGTCTAGTGAGTTCCAATTGGGAAAAGCTCTCAGCCTTTAATTAGTTCTGCCGCCCAACTTTAAAATAAATTTGGTGATGTCTTTCTTTTGCCAGGAGTAGACTTGAAGGGGGAGGGGAAGGCCAGGACAACTTTTAGAAAATATTCTCTGGTTTTTGAAAAGTTGTTAAATAAGACCGCCTGCCAAGAAATGTCACCGAAAATCCTGACGACTAAAAGAGAGTGGGCAAACAGCTCAAAAAGAAAGAAAGAAAAAAGAATTCTAGCATCACAGCTTGGCCATAGCTAAACCTCACATGGACCTCCTGACTATTCCGTGTTTGTCCGTGGAAGCCAGGGAGAAAGGGTGTTCTGGCTAACATAGCACATCTTCCCAACTGCATTCTCGAACACAGTCAGTAGCCTAAGGTGACTCCGCTGAGGAGCATTTGAAAGGGCTTGTGTGTCAAGCCCATTGAACTTTCTGGAAAATCCTTTCCTCCAAAGCTCCTAGAGATTCACATGTACAGTGAGCCTCTTTGACAAATGAGAAGGGATGGCAGGTGTGTGCAGTCATTCTAATTTGGGGTGGGGGTGGGGGTGGGAGAGGGGCTCAGACCCACCTGTGAAGTCAGACTTAGAGAGCACACTTTCTTTTTCAACAGCAAAGAAACACTCGAAAGGAAAGAACAGGAATCTGTGATGGGTGCTGTTGTAAGGAGGCAATATTTGTGAAGCAAGCCTCATTTTACTGACATTGTGGAATCTTACCTTTTAGAAGGAAACGATCAGCCGGTTTGAAACGTGGTGGTAGCGTTTGAAAGAACCTTTATGTGAAACATGAACCGCCCTCTACCCAAGGAAGCTGCTCCTCTTACGTGTTGTGGTGTTTTTGTTTTATTGCTGTTGCAGGTATGTGACTGGTGTAAGCACATAAGACACACGAAAGAATATCTGGACTTTGGGGACGGGGAACGAAGGCTTCAGTTCTGCAGCGCCAAATGCCTCAATCAGTACAAAATGGACATTTTCTACAAAGAGACCCAGGCCAACCTGCCAGCCGGGCTGTGCGGCACACTACACCCTCCCCTGGAAAACAAAGCAGAAGGCCCCGGGGTGCAGCTGCTCACTCCAGACTCCTGGAATATCCCGCTAACAGATGCTCGGAGGAAGGCCCCCTCCCCGGGAGCTGCAGCTGGCCAAAGCCAGGGCCCTGGCCCGTCCGCGTCCACCACCGTCTCGCCATCCGACACTGCCAACTGCTCGGTCACCAAAATCCCCACGCCGGTGCCCAAGGCCGTCCCCATCGGCGAGAGCCCAAACCTCCCTCCGGTCTCTGTGCAGCCCCCCGCGAGCATCGGGCCCCCCCTCGGCGTCCCGCCGCGCAGCCCGCCCATGGTGATGACCAACCGCGGGCCCGTGCCGCTGCCCATCTTCATGGAACAGCAGATCATGCAGCAGATCCGCCCGCCCTTCATCCGGGGGCCGCCGCACCACGCCTCCAGCCCCAACAGCCCCCTGCCCAACGCCATGCTCCCCGGCCTCGGGCCCCCGCCCGGAGGGCCCCGGAACATGGGCCCCACGTCTAGCCCCATGCACCGGCCGCTGCTGTCTCCCCACATTCACCCCCCGAGCACGCCCACCATGCCCGGGAACCCCCCTGGCCTGCTGCCCCCGCCGCCCCCGGGCGCCCCCTTGCCCAGCCTCCCCTTCCCTCCGGTGAGCATGATGCCAAATGGCCCCCCGATGCCCGTGCCCCAGATGATGAACTTCGGGCTGCCGTCGCTCGCCCCGCTGGTGCCGCCGCCCACCCTGCTCGTGCCATACCCGGTCATCGTGCCCTTGCCCGTGCCCATCCCTATCCCCATCCCCATCCCCCACGTCAATGATTCCAAGCCCCCCAACGGATTCTCCAGCAACGGGGAGAGCTTCATTCCCAGCGGCCCCGGCGACTCGTCGGCGGCGGGAGGGAAGCCGGGCGGACACTCGCTGTCCCCCCGGAACTCCAAGCAGGGCTCCTGCAAGTCCGCGGACTCGTCGCCCGGCTGCTCGGGTCAGGCCCTGAGCCTGGCGCCCGCGGGCGCGGAGCTGGGCCGCGGCGAGGTGGTGGACCTGACGCGGCGCGCCGGCAGCCCCCTGGGCGCGGGCGGCCCGCTCGGCTTCCCCGGTGTGCTGCAGGGCCCGCAGGACGGCGTCATCGACCTGACGGTGGGCCACCGCGCCCGGCTGCACAACGTGATCCACCGCGCGCTGCACGCGCAGGTCAAGGCGGAGCGCGAGCCGGGCGCCGCCGAGCGCAGGACCTGCGGCGGCTGCAGGGACGGCCACTGCAGCCCGCCCGCCGCCGGCGACCCGGGCCCCGGCGCCCCCGCGGGCCCCGAGCCCGCCGCCGCCTGCAATGTCATCGTGAACGGCACGCGCGGCGCGGCCGCCGAGGGCGCCAAGGGCGCGGAGCCACCGCCCGAGCAGCCCCCGCCGCCGCCCCCGCCGCCGCCCGCGCCCCCCAAGAAGCTCGTGTCCCCGGACGAGCCGGCGGTGAGCGAGCTGGAATCGGTCAAGGAGAACAACTGTGCTTCCAACTGCCACCTGGACGGGGAGGTGGCCAAAAAGCTGATAGGGGAGGAGGCCCTGGCGGGGGGCGACAAGTCAGACCCGAACCTTAATAACCCCGCGGACGAGGACCACGCGTACGCTCTGCGGATGCTGCCCAAGACGGGCTGCGTGATCCAGCCTGTGCCCAAACCCGCCGAGAAGACGGCTCTGGCGCCGTGCATCATCTCCTCGCCCATGCTCAGCGCCGGGCCCGAGGACTTGGAGCCGCCACTCAAAAGGAGGTGCCTGCGAATTCGAAATCAGAATAAGTAAAAGGTTTGTATGTCCCCCGGGGTCCTCGTCTCCTCGAGTCTCCCAAGGTCGTTCTATCGGGCATCACAACACCAGCTGTGTTCCGCAATAGGTCGTGGTGTGTGTTCACTTGCGGTCACATTTTTGGTCCGACGTCTGTGAGGCTTAACGATGGTTAGGTAGCATCTGCCCCCATTTTACAGTGGGGGAAACCGTCACAGCCTGTGAAAGCCTCTCCCAGAGGCCCTCACTCACTGGGCAAGCCCATTCTGGAGCCTGGCTTAAAACACCCGATCCTTGATGACATCTCTTGTTGTTGCCCCTGTTCCGGTCTTCTGTGTAATTCACCCTGGCTAGGAAGATGGCAGATGTGGGGGCGAAGGTGCATCCCCCGGGGCAAGGCGAGCTCAGCCTCGAGGTTGCAGGGCTGTGCGCAAAGTTTCCACTAAGCCATCAACTGGGCCACTTTCCAGAACGGTGACCTGGCCAGCCAAATGTCCCAACTCATTCAATCTTCTCTATGATGCAGGGAGCCCATTTGGGAGATGAGAAGAAAAACGAATCTTGTATGCTTAGGCCAACAGTACCCAGACCACCAAGGCCTGCTTGCTTAGCCAGCTGTTGGAGAAATGGTCTGTGGCCCCTCCCTGCACCACCCTTTCCCCCCACCGCACGTGAGCTCTGCCCTCAGCCACCAACTCCCATTCCCCAGGACAGGCCCATGTCTCAATGACTAGCGTTCCTTTGCCCCCTTCTTGGCCTGAGCAGCTCAGTGGACTGCTGATAACCTCGCAGACAGGGAGGGGCTTTGACAGGGGAAAGGGCTGCCTGGCTGAACTCGGTAACCTCGTGGTGGGGTTCCTTCTGATTCCACAATTCCAGTGAAGGGCAGGGGAACCAGCGTATTTGGCATGAGGCGTGACCTCATTTGGGCCTCCTGCGAATCCTACCGGATCAGGCAGCATCTTCCTCTAACAAACAGGAAGGTGAGACTTAGAAATATTGACCAAACCAGAACTGGTAAGTGGGGGAGCCCCTGTTTAATTCAGACCAGTCAGATACAGAGCTCGAGCTATCTCATCATTCGCGATGAGCAGCAAACATCTCTTGGCCAGGTGAGTTCATTTGCTGTTTGCAGAGAGGAAAATACTCAAGACAACCACGTCTCCACCCTAGGAGGAAGAAGGTCTGGGATGTAGGAAGTGAACCTGTTAATACTTGCATATGCAAGCCCTTTTCCAAATGGTTTTTAGTAGCATCTGTTTTGATCACTGCAAACAGTAGTGTCTTCATGGTACAGATGAGGAAACTGAGGTACAGAGAGACTAAGGCACGTGCCCCAGATCACCAAGTTAGTAAGTAGGGAGGTCATGATTCCAACTCAGGCTGTCTGATCCCAGAAGCATATGTCTTTTATCAACCATTATAGATGACTAGACTAAGGTAGAAGTCTCTTTCTTGTCCTACTTGAAGAAATTCTTTCATCCTCAATTGTCTGGATGCAAAGTCCCTAGGGAAAATTAAGCCTGCCGGCAAACTTCCCTACATTTGCAGAAAATGTTCAATTCTTGGTTTTCCAGTAGCAGCGTCGACAAGCCTAGGATCCCAGTCCATTGCTCCACAGGGGGATGTGTAATTGTGGACTGAAATGACTGATCTCATGTGTCTAGCCCATTGACTCTTAAGTCAGCATCGTTGCATGGGCAGCTAACCTAGAGGCTTCTCTTGGGAAGCACAGAACCTGAGCTTGAGGTGGTTGGGTGGTATGAAAGGTTACTTGGCCACCATAGTATGAGGTTTCCCTTTTCCACTGAGTCCGGGTATTGTCGTGGGTGACACATTGGGCCACCAGCCACAAGGTCAGCAGTTCGAATCCCCCTGGTTGCTTTGTGGGAGAAAGATGGGGTTTTCTGCTCTAGTAAAGGTTTAGTTTCAGAAGCCCCGAGGGCAGTTCTACTCTGTCCTACAGGGTTGCTTTGAGCTGAGATGGACTCAATGGCAGTGGGTTTGGGGGTTTCCGCTGAGATTTTCCCAGTCAGAATAAAATATTAAAACTTGGTCCGGTTCACCTTTCCTTCTTGATGTTCTGAGTCCCGCTGTTTGAAGACAGATGGTTCCGGCCTTCTTGCAGACAACCCGGTTGACAATGGCCCTGAGTCCTCCACGAACATGATTTAATCTGGTTGACGGAGCAGTGAGCAATGAGAAGGCAAGGGGCATAAAGAGGAACAAGCGTTAGGACGTCAGAAAGCATTGGGGGTTGCAATTTTAAACACATTCCAACAGCACCTATTCAAAGTAGATGAAAGGATGAACAGGAGGTGAAAGATTTTACTTCCATTACTGCGTTGAGAAATGACCAGGTCAAGAATCGTACCACTAGCACATCATCTAGCAGGGGACCAACATGTAAGAATATAAAATGTGCAGTGGCTATTCGGATGATAGATGTTTCGCAAAAAAGAATCAGGCAAGGGTCTTGTGTGCGGACCAGAGTCATTAGTAAAACTATTAACCTGGCTCAAGCCAGTTTAGGAGATGCTGTAATGAAAGCGGCCACAGCTCGTGGAGATAGGAGAGTTCTTTTTATAAGGGGGCCACCCAAGAAATAACAGCTTTTCTCCAAAGTCAGAAACACGCAGGCTTTGCCAGCTACAGTGGGGTGATGAGGCAAGTGATTTAAGATGAGGGGAGAAGCATCTCTCTTCCACTAAATCACACGTCCTCTTGTCCTGTTACCCGTGCCACCTCGACACCCAGGCTCCCCGGCCGTAATTCACTCTCGTTCTCTGACCCTCCTCATTTGCTGGGCACACCCGGTGCTATTTTTCTTCTGTGCCTTCAGAAACCCAGCCCATGCATACAGCTGGGGAAATTGAAAAGGGGTCTGGTGACTAGAAGATGGTGTGGCTTTTGTGCCTGGACGGTGAACACTGGCGATGGGTGAAAGACAAAGTGGAAATCATTACAAACTAACACCCGTGCCACACCCCCCTGAAAAAAAGAAAAGAAAAAAACACCCAAACCAGAAAAGCCCAGACTGAGAGTTGTGGTGGATAAGGTGCCGGCGAGTGCCTTCGTGACGTGCTCGTTGGTGGCTCATTGTAAAATTGCTCACAGCGGAGTCAGCTGGTCACTCTGGTCACCATTCTCATACAAGAGCCCAAGCCACTGCAACTGTGTCCAAAGAAATCTCACTCCGTGGTTCTTTGGAAATGATAGTGCCCTTCCCAACTGAAGTTGAAGTGCTTCTGTTTCTGCTTGATAGACTTTACACGTTGATAAGGAGCCCCGGCGGTACAGTGGGTTACACATGGGGCTGTTAACAGCGAGGTCCAGTGGTTCGAACCTACCAGTTGCTCCACAGGAGAAAGAAGAGGCTTTCTGTTCCTGTCGAGATCTACAGCTCCAGAAACCCAAAGGGGCTGTTCTAGTCCAGGGCTGTCATGCGTGGGAACCGACCCTAGGGCAGTAGGTGGGTGGTGTGTTGATATGATTATAGGTTACTCGAAGGGACAGGTATTTTCCCAGGATGTAGCTGAAGACCTTAAACGGTTGAAAATTCCCTTTAGTTTTAAAGTTTTAAGACTCCAAACACCAGCTCTGCAGCTTCTGTAGGCTAGGCGGGAAATACTCCCCTTCCCCAATAATAAGGAAAACAATGTATAAACATTTTACAAACAATTCTATCCACAAAAAATTCCATTTATAAATGGAATACTCTCTTCTTTGTCTTAGTCCAGGGGCTTGGGGGCGAGCTGTTTGTATTTGTACATTTTCTGAATTTCTACAGTTTACACTTGTTTATGGTACACAAGGGAGTTCAGAGTAACCATTTGCGAATGTTTAAAAATATTCAAAAGAAAATCTCCCTCTTCCCTCTTAATTTTCCATGGAAATGACATCTTCTCTTTAAGTAAAATAATCAATGGAAAAAATGTGTACCCATGAGTAACCCTTTCGCCCTCACTTTTTCCACCCCTGGGAGCAGCTCTGGTTTTCAGGAAGTTTGATAGGAATGGTTCAGGCTGCTTCCCATCCCGTGGCTCCCAGTGGCTGGTGCGTTTCTCCAAGCGGGCAGACAAGGCTAGGCGCTCGCTTTTGGCCCGACTCATGGCACACCTCCAGGCCCAGCAGACAGGATTCTGCTTAAAGTTTCCTCTGCCAGAGCGGGAGGAAGTGCCTGTCCTTCTGGCTTCTCATAGTTGAAGTATTCGTCTGGTCATAGAGCCACCATCCCTGAAAAGACTGTGTCAAGGCGGGGGATGGGGGGGGGTGGGAGGGTGCTGCGTGGCCTCATTAGAGAAACCAAAAGGGTGGCCTCTCCAACTGGGGAGCTTGAGGGAGGAAGCTGAGTCAGCACCAGGAGAGAGTGCTCCCTGAGCGAGAAGAAGGCAGGCAGGCAGGCAGCATATGAGAAGGGGAAGACAGTAGACGAGGGATGTGCTTGGGTCCTGAGCCTGACTGGAGCGACTCAAGAGTTCTAGCTTCCAGCGATTGGAAATGTCCATTGGCCATATCATCCCTAGTGTTAAAAGTGGAGCCAACCTGTCGGGATGCCGATGCCCGAAAAGTTCTAACTGGTAACCAACGGCGGTCAGGGTGACTCCAGCTTGTAATCTCATGTGTGTCTGGGGGGCACTGAGCTCTCTGGGGTTCCCAGGGGCTGGGGCTTCAGGAGCAGATGGATGGTTATAGCCCTCTCCGGGCTGGATTTACTTGAGTGCCATTCATTTGGTTAGCAGCCAAGAGCTTTTGCCATTTTGCACCAGCTAGCAAGTAAAATCCACAGTGGCCCTGTGGACAGGGCAGGTCTGCCCCTGTGGGTTTCTGAGACTGTAACTCATTACGGGAGTAGAAAGCCTTGCTTGTCTTTAGCCCGTGGAGTAGCTGGTGGTTTCCAACTCCTGACCTTGCTGATTCCACTCTGTGGCAGTGAGTGGGGGATTGAAAACCCCAGCAAGAAGGTGGTTGGGTGGGGGCTGTGCACGTGAGGCCTGCAGAAGCAGGGGGTGCTCCCATGATGGTTTCAGGCTCATCGAGGAAGGCTTCCTGGATTGAACAATGTCCAGAAAGGCCTTAGACACACCCTGTTCAGTGGGGCTGGGCTATTTTAACTCTTTGGACAAAGGGGTTTGAGGGAGGGCTTGCACGTCTGCTCATCTGGCGTTTGGCTCTGGCCCTATCAGGTTATGATAGGATATGAGATGACCTGTGTGACTGGCTTTTTTTCCTCTTTCTGCTGCAGCCACCACTCTACTTTTAGCAGGGCTGGAACTGGCACGAGGCAAGTGAGATAAAGTGCCCCGGGCCCACACCTGATGGTCCTCCAAGTACAACGCAGCCTTGGCCCTCATCCCCAGACCCCTAGCCACCTGGGTAAAACCCACAGCGACTCTCCTGCAGTTTCATGGGGACAGCATCAGCTGCCTGAGTAGAGAGAAAGCATTCTCTGGGGACAAATGGGTCCATGCTTTTCAGCTGTAGAAAAGTCGTGCTGCAGATCTATCTCGGAAGCAGTGTAGCAGTGTCCCACTTGGAATTCTGCTCGACACTCTGAGGAAGCGGGACTAACTGCAAACGCTCCTTGAAATGTAGGGTTGTTACATCAGCTGTGGAAATCATACTGCACACTCACTGTGGGAGCGACACAGCGTAGTGCTAGCCGAGCCTCAATCGGAATGCCGTAGTGGTGAAATCCCCAAGGTGACAGACCTGTCGTGAAGTCACCGAATGCTCCAAGTCTCTGTAGTGAACAAAGAGGAAAAAGGAAGCAAGTAGAGATATAAGCTAGAAACTTCCAAAGCACGAAGGCTTTCAATGTTTCCAGTCTGGGGAAATGCCTTTCGCCTGCCACTGAAGCCAAGGGACCAGAATGACTGGTGTCAGAGTAGTGGGCAGGTCAGTAAACACCAGGGCATGGGCATTGGGTAGTGGGTGAGCAGATGGGTGCCTGTCCTTTCTCCCTAGCTCTCCAGCATGCTGTGTTACCTGGCCGTTCCCCAGCAGGGCCCTGGGAATAGCCCCCTGGCCGGTTTCTAACGAGTTCCCCCTCCTGCCTGTGCATCCTAGTTCTATCATGGCCACTCCCTTCATGCCGACAAGCGTTACGGCGGGCAAAGGGGTCTGAGGCCAAAACACACTGCAGCCTGCAGCACCTACCGCCACCCAAGCCGCTACCCGGCACTCTTGTGAGCGAGATGGTGCCAAAGGGAGAGAAGGTGGTCATTCGAGTTTGCCGTGGCCTGGTGGCCTGCGCACATCCTGTGCTCCCCAGCGGCTGTGTAAACACACGATGCTGTGTCTCGTCAGTGGCTCTCCTCTGAGGGCGTAAAGGAACTCGCTTCTGAGAGCCGGAGGACCCAGCCTTCAAAGATGACCAAGTCAGGGCAGGCGTAGTTTAACAGGCCTAACTTTAAAGAGGAAGGAGTAAGGGCCACGTCCGATGCCCGCTCGAGACTCCAGCGTGGAGAGGTCCGCTCTGGGTCTGTGAGCATTTGCACGGCGCTCGGCTTAAGGACAATTGCAGAATGAGCTCAGAGTGGAGCGTGTGACCCATCCACGGGGGATGGGCCACAAGAAAGCACCCCTCAGTTGTTATTTTCAAAGAGTCTAGTGAAAATGAACTCTGGTGGCATCGCAGTTACATATTGGGCCACAAACCACAAGGTTGAAAGTTCGAAACCACCAGGCACTCCACGGGGAACGACAGGGCTTTCTACTCCTGTAAAGAGGTACCGCCTCAGAAACCTCACAGGGGCAGTTCTATACTCTGTCCTATAGGGTCTCGGAGTTGGCATGGACTCAAAGGTAGTGAGTTTGGTTTCAGTGAACATGATTGGAGCAAACATCAACAACAAAAACTTGGAATTAAAAAAGAAAACCAGTTACGTTGCACCTGGGAACCCTTAACTCAGCTGCTTGGAGGACGTTGAGTGATGTCCTGAGCGACGCTTGTCCAGTGCGGGCACAGAAGCCATCCTCGCTGTGGAGAAAGGAACAGAGCCGGAAAGCCTTTTGCACAGTTAGGGCGGTGGCAAATCGAAGTCACCCAGGGCTCCCAGCCTCATGTCCAACCAGACATGTGTGGCCACATCAATGCTGCTTGTCTCATGCCCGGGGACCCGCTGCCGTAGCTGTCTTTGATAGCAAGCTGTGCTTCGTGTGGGGTGAAAAGGGTGTAAGAACGAGACTGATGACATTTTAAAGAAGCAGAAGGGAGAAATACACTTTATAGACTCATTTCATATGAAGGTCCGACAAAAGTATCGCTCTCCCTCATTTGCATGGATTATTTCCCTAGGCATGTTTTTGGGTACTGAAAATGAATGGCGTTCCCATACAACATGTATCCCAATTTGTACTGATGTTCTTCCTGCAGCTGGCTTAGTTCTCCAAGTGTTTCTGAAACGTACTGTTTTAAACTGGAGCCAACCTACAATAACAAATTATCTCGAAGCAAAATGGCTAAGCTGCATTTGGTGAGAGAAGAGAAACCCCTGTATTTCATCCTTCAACTCTGGTTGTGGAAATTCAGACGGTAACGTGATCTTTTTCTAAGGAAATCCACACACGCGCCCTTTAAAAATCGTGCAGATTGGGTATTGTGGGAGCAAGAATGACCAGGTTTAAGTTTCTCTGCAGAGCCCTGCATCCCATCAACAAGTCCTTTTGATATTTTAAACCCATATTTAGAAGTCGTTTCAAGATATTTGGAGCATATGCGGTTAAAAGTAAAACTTTGTCCTTATGATCTGTCAGATGCTTATACGTTAAATATTTATAAGCCACTTTTAAGTACTTGATCCACAGCCTTCTCCCGCTAGATTACTGTAATTGAGTGGGAGCTGAGCGCCTTTACAGGAGATGCTCTGAAGGTGCAGCCTGACTCTGGCACAGCTCTACTGGCTTTCGGTCAAGTGTTATTTTTAGTAGAATTTAGCTTCTTTGAAAAATATAGGTAAGGCCACACACACAGTTGGTGGCCTCTGATTTAAAAACAAAAACAAAAAACCCCCTTTGTCTCCATTTCCCTAAAGGTGCCAGTCTCTCAAGTTGATTTTGCCTCCTGACGACCCCGTGTCAAGAGCAAAACTGTGCTCCCTATGATTGTCAGTGGCTGATTAACAAAAAAAAAGGTGTCTGGCCGTTCTTCCAAGGTGCTCACCCAACCTTTCGGTTAGCAGCCAAGTGCATTACTCATTTGCACCACCCAGGGGTTGTGATGGTCGGTTCGATGCCATCAAGTTGGCTTTGACTCATAACGACCTTCAGCCGAACGAAACACTGACCATCCTACATCATCGTCACGATTATTCCTACGTTCGAGCCCATTGTTGCAGCCAATGTGTCAGTGCATCTCATCGAGAGCCTCCCTCTTCTCACTGCCCCTCCTGCTTTGCCAAGCATAACGTCCTTCACCAGGGACTGGTCTCTCCTGACAACAGATCCAAAATATGAGAGGAAGTCTTGCCATTGGAGAAACAAAACCAGGACAGTTATGCTTTTAGATAGCTAGATAGATAGATAGATAGATAGATAGATAGATAGATAGATAGATAGGTAGGTAGGTAGGTAGGTAGGTAGGTAGGTAGGTAGGTAGGTAGGTAGGTCTATACAGCGAGAAGGAATGTAACAGCTAATTGGTCCACACTGCAGTACAGAGGACTCAGTTCAACTCACTTTTGTAGAACAGTTAATATACTGGAAGTCCTTCAATTCATGTGGCCTGCCCGTCCAAGGTCAAGGAAGCGGGCAGCAAACAGCAGGGTGCGTCAGCAAGTCAGTAGCTTGGGAGTTGAAAGTCTTGTCTTTCTCCGGAGGAGTGACTGATGGATTTGGCAGCCCGACGCATAACTCGTTACACCACCAGGGCTCCCGCTAGTGTTCATTTAGCTCCCTAAAAAGTAAAACAGATCCCATCTGTGCTGAGCAATATTCGCCAGTGACTTCATTCAGAACCCAGAGGTACCTGAGAACAAGAGGAAACGGAAGACACCCCTTGCTTCTGGAGTCCCGCCCATGCTTTGAGCAGCTTCCACCCTGCTGAGCGGGATGAGGGAGAGCTAAGTTCACTTTATTAGCAACATGCAGAAGCGGCAAGCAGATGTGAGATGTGAGGGCAGAGGCCAGGGCCAGTCCACTCACCCTTGTAACTGAGTGGCCCACCCTGGGGCTGTCACAGTGGGCACTCAAGAATGTGTTGAGCACATGAGCGAGAAGAGTCTCAGGAGAGCGTCACTGCTGGGGTCCAGGCAAACAGGTGAACGTGGGGCTCTGTCCCGAAACCCGAGCCAGCAGAGTTGGAGGCCTGATCACGGGCAGCACTAAGTCCAGGAAAGGGCCAGCTGCGTTGGGATGACCGCAGTTAGCTTGGCTGGAGCAGAGGCCTGACCATGGAGAGGGGAGAGGAGATGGGCTTGGGAAAGCGGTGCACAGAGAGCAGGCAGCTGAGGGCTTGGCACTCGGCTCGGGAGGCAGCGTCCCTGAAGTGCAGGAGTGACAGGAGGGAATCTGGGCTGGGGCAAAACTGTTCAGCAGCTGGTGCGCTGCATTGTCATAAGGGCCAACGACAGTGGAAGGCCCTGGCTGGAGGCTGGGGTGGCCGCAGCATGGAGACTACAAGCGCACTAGGCCACTGCGGCCATTCCCAGAGGTGGGCCTCGGGGGACTTCACAGTGCCGGGGGAGACTGGCCGGCCCCTGACTCCCAGGGGCACAGGCTCTGCTGTCAGTGGCCTGGAACCTTAGTCGGCGAGGAGCAGGCTGTCTTGGGGGAGGGGTGTGATAGGTGTGGCCGTGGACTCTCCTTGTCGAGGACCCTGTTACACCAAGAGCCCGAAGCGACCCCCTCAGATGCCCAAAGTCACTGTCCGCAGTGCTGTCTGTGTGCGTGTCCGGCGGTACCTCCGACACCTTCAGGGATGGTGTCAGAATCTGTGTCCCGGGCAGCCTTTCAGACAGTCCTGAAATCCTCTGAGGCGTCCCGTGCACATGGCCACGGGGGACTCGTGGGAGTGGAGGAAGGTGGCAGCGGTTTCATGGGAAAGAGCATCCTTGGTGGTGTGGAAGGGGCTGGCTTCGGATCCCAGCTGAGCCCTTTGCTAGCGGAGGGAGGGAGTGGCAGTAAGTTGTCCCTCGGTGACATGGGTACCAATAAGCCTGCTGTCAGGGATCAGGGATGCCCCAAAATGGCCACGATCACTGTTTTAGAGAGGCACCATTGCCCGGGCAAGGAGCAGGGGGCCGGATTCTAAAACTGCCATTTACTAGCTGAGCGGTCCTCATGAAGTCCTCATGAAGCCCTCAGAGCAGCTGCTCTTGACTGAGCGCTTCCTGTGTGGCACACAGATCCCAAGGCCTCCGGACAAGCCAATGGATGCCATCTGAAAGAGAAAGAGAGGTTGAGTATCCGACTAGGAGCCCTCTGACCAGTGCCCAGCGGTGCTGGGATCTGACTGACCACGCCTCCATGCAAACCCACTCTCTTCCTTACCCACCTTCTATTAAAAAGAAGGAAGACCACGACAGCTGCCAAATGGTGTGGTCATAAGACTCCAGTAGAAGTGGCACCAGTTAAAAGCCCCAGCGGGTGCTAGGCACCTCAGAAGGAAAACACACAAGCCCGTGGCCATCAAGCCCATTCGGATCCATGGAAACCTGTGCCCTGTAGCACCTTGGTGGCTGAGCTTCCCGAAATGGATCACCTGGCCTTTTTTTTTTCTTTCCTACTTCCCCTAAAACTAACCTGTTGGATGGTAGCTGGGTGCTTAAGCCGGTGCACCACTCAACTGCTCGTTCTAAAACTTCTCATGGCCTCTGCATCCCAGAACTTTGAGTGTGTGATGGAAGATGAAGTCCCTAGGTCACAAATGTCCCACTTGGTACAGCCTGTAATTAGGGATGCCTGCCCACCCCCTCCTGCAAGGCCTATCCCATAAAAAATTGTGAGGTACATACATTGGCCCATGTGGGTTTCCAAGACTGTAGTTCTTTACAGGAGCAAAAAGCCTCATCTTTTTTCCTCAGAGCAGCTGGTGACTTCAAACCGCTGACCTCGGGGTTAGTAGCTCAAGCATCACCACGACACCGCCAGAGCTGCGAGGCATAGGACACTCAAAAGTCACTGTTATCAAGTTGATGAAGACTGATGGGTTTCACTCTCACCAGGGCAGTTCTCGCCTGTCCTGCAGGGTCGCTCTGCATGGGAAGGTGTACTATATGCCAGAGCAGACCACTAAGACTGACGTGAGCTAGGAATTGTACCTAATGGTACAGGACTTACATGAAATCTTGACTTAAAGACAAGACTTAGGACCAGCACTCGTGGTCTTAGATAGGCAGGACTACCTGTCTCGAAGCTGTCCCATGCTGAGAGGCCCTGGAGATCTCTGCCTCCTCTCAGCAAGAAAGAGACTGGATGCAAAGCACTGAGGTCTCCGAAGGGCACAGCTCGGATTAGAACCTGAGTCCTCATCTGCCTTCCCCTCAGCGGGACACCGGATCCCATCAGAGCTGCTTGAGTTTCACGCCCTGAGCCAAGGCCAGAGTCAGGTGTCTGCCTGCCACCCCACCCCCACCCGGGAGTCACTCTCACAGCAGGCAGCTGATTTAGAGAGAAAATGGGCTATACCGGAACATTAGGGCCGAGGGCTTGAAGGGTTACGGAAAGCAATTATTAACCACAGTGCCCATCTCCTTTACTGTTTGGAGGAGAGATCAGCACATTTGCTCTTGGTTTTTTGTTTTGTTTAGTTTTGCAGTGAAGTTTGTACTGATAGAAAGCATTTCTCTCTCTCTCTCTCTCCCTCTCCCTTCTTGGCTAATAGGCTGGTTGTAAAGAATCAATCGCAGTGTGGTCAGACCTCTTTTCATGACCTCACCTAAAATCTTACAATTGACTTGCCATTGCCACTTGCCACACAAAGCTCCCTTTTCCTCTGGGTTCTCTTTCAGTGGCGTGTCTGTGCCCAGATAACATGGAGAAAGCATGAACCCAGTTCTCTCACTCTGTCTCTCCACCGCAGAATTCTGGGAAGGCAGTAGTCTGAGAGGCAGTGTGATAGAAGTCAGAAGAAGAGGAATATGAGCGTGGCCACGACATCTTGGACGAGTCCCTTAATTAATCCAGGACTTAGCATCTGCTACTTTCATGGGGACACATGACACCTGCCCCTGTAACCACAGCATGGGTACTGGGAGCAGAGCTGCAGGCCCAAGGCCTGCTGAGTCACACGGACTTGTCTCCGCTGGTATAGACAGTGGGTGGGACTTGAATGAATATGGAATTTTCCCCCGCTGGTCAGATCATTAAACTTCTCAAAGATATTGTTTGCAATACAAGGGGATTGGATCCCACGGGTCTTCAGGTCCCGTCTCACTCTACCTTGTGGCCCCCAGCCCTGCACCCCGCCCCCCTCCTCCAACCACCAGGGTAAAGGAAGGGAGAGGTGACACACGGACTAGGAGGTAGAATGCACTAAGGGTGTTGCACGGACGCTGGAGCCCTATGGAGCGGGTCTTCAATGCAGTTTTGCCCCTTTCCAGCCTGTGACCTTGAGCAAGAAAGATCAGGTCATCTTCCTGGGAAAATGTCCTCAATGGTAAAGTAGGGACCAGAAAGAAACACTTGGGTAGCCTTGTTGTGGGGACCTGGGTGTTGCATCCTGTTAGATGTTCTGTTATTAACTAAAGGTTGGTGGTTCAGACCCTCCCAGAGGCCTGGCCAAAAGTCACGCCTTTGAGCAGCCCGTGGAGAAGCTCTCTGCCCACACGGGCTCACTGGGAATCAGAATCCACTCCAGAACAACCGATAATGACCAAGACCCATGGCATAACCATGTGCTTCGAGGGGAAGACGTGTATGAAGAAATGCTGACTAGCGTATTTGGCACACAGTAGATGCTCAGTAAAATCTGGGCCTTCTTTCTGCTTTGAAGACACTGCAGTTTACCAAAGGCAGGATAGGAAGTCGTTTGGCCAGAAAGGCAAGAGAATGGGGCCTCGGCTCTTCTTTAGCACAGCCTGCAGAACACGAGGTGCATTATGTAGCTCCTCCTGGTTTGATTGTTTTCACTAGTCAATAGAGGTAGCCACCCAGCTCCAGTACCCTTGTAGGGACTGTGAGGCATGCACCCACCCACGAGAAGGGACAGACCGGACCATGTGGTTTGTTTAAGTGCCTGGGGTTCAAGGGAGGATGGAAGTGACGAAAGAGGACCGTTGTCCAGGGTGAAGCTCCAGACCAGCGTGAGTGTACAGGAAGAGGTCTTAGGGTTTAGGATTACAGGCCCCAGCCCCATCCCACCCCTCCTAAATTTCAGAGGTCAGAAACAAATCCAAGCAGCCACACGTAAAAATCAGCAGGCCTCTCTCCCCATCAGACTCAGATCAGCAAAGAAAGGCGAGGTTTCCATTTGTCAAACAGAAATAAAGATGATGCTATCCCAGCAGGGGGTCTCGTGTGATTCTGGTTTTAATTGTTTAAAGAATCAAACAAGTGATCCAAAATACAAGTCTCACTGCCATTGAGTCGATTCTGACTTCCAGGCACCCCTCAACAGAGTTTCCAACCTTTGTGGGAGCAGGTAGCTTCATTTTTCTTTTGAGGAGAAAATGGGGTGTGGGAAGGGGAGGGTGCGCTGAACTGTCAGCCTTGCAGTTAGCAGTTCAATGCTTACCTGATAGCCCCACCAGGGCTCCAAAGAAGAGATCCAAACCCATACCCAAACCCAACTCACATCCAGCCCATTCCAACACCAAGTGGCCCACGGCATAGGGAAAACAACCCCGGCAAGGTTCTGAGACTGTAACTTTCTGGGAGTAGAGAGCCTCATCTACAGCGAGCAGAGAAAACTAACAACAAAGAGAAAAAAGCAAGGTGGTTGTGTTTCATTCTATTACACCGAACATCTCCATGAGCTGGAACCTGCCTGGTGGCAAGTCACAATATTTAGAGAGCAAGAGACAAACAGCCCGCCTTAGCTCATCTCAGCCACAGGGTGAGTAGCACTGTGCTGATGGAGAACCTGACAGGAGCGCTGAGCTCAGCACCGAAGCTGATCCTTGACCCCCACAGCGCGGGTCATTTCCCAGAAAGGCGAAGAAGTTTTGTGATTTCTTCATCAGCTAATGTGTTGTGTCGTTGCTAAGGAGCACCAGTGAATTTTGGCTTCACAAACCATTCTCTGGCATCCAGTCCATCCCACCCCCTGAGACTCCCACATAAAGGTCCCGGGTGATACTTCTTCTTGGAAATAGACTCTTCTTTTCTCAAGGAGCGAGTGAAGGATTTGAATGGTTGACCTTGCAGTCAGCAGTCTAGAGCCTCACCCACAGTGCCCCCAGGACTCCCGATAGCCATCCTAAATGACAGAGTGGCCCTGCTCCGCGGGCCTCTCTAGGCTGTAGTCTTCATGGGAGCAGATGGCCGCCACTGGGTCTTCCTCCTTTGAAGCCCCTGGGTGTATCTGAACCCCACACTCTCAGGTAGAGGCCAGGTGCTGAACTGATACACCACCGGGACTCCTTAGACTTTTTTTTTTTTTAAAGAAATGAAAACTGTTTTGCATCCTGGCAAAAGCCATGCCAAACCTCTTCCTGAAGCTGTGGTTGAGGAAGGAGGGCAGCCTGCCAGCGATGGCCCTTTCTTGGGATGGGCTTAGTGCAGAGACCCGGAGCTGGCACCACCCTCGGACTTTTATCAGCCGGTGCAGGCGGCTCTGTTCATTGACCGCACGGCTCTACCCCTGCGAGTGGCCTAGAATAGCTTCAGCTACCTGAGAGGAGGCCAGTCCTCAGGGACTCGTTATTGTCCCAGATAAACAACCTTGCCACAGCCAGTGCGTAATGGCTGTATTTAACTGTGATAAGTGATGGGCAGACGTGCCCGGTGAGCGGCTTTGCCGATAGGTCCTGGGTAATTGGACAAATGCAACTGGCTTGGCCACAGCACTTCTCAGGAAGCTCCAAGTCAGTGCTGGGGGGTCTAGGCTCCCAAAAATAAGTAGGGCAGCCATGGGAGCTTGCTTTCTAAATGCATCAGCCGGACAGGCGGACAAGTTTTGGATTATGGTAACTCCAGAGGGATTTGAGGAAGGAGTTTGGGAATTCGGGAGACTGAGGGAGGCGGCTTTCCCAGCCCAGGTGGAGTCTCACAGCAGGGATAGGCTGGTGAGGAAATGTTGGGAGATGGAATGAGACAGGCGTTTTTCCTCTGGACACACTGTGCCTGCAGGGGAGGTGGCCTGGAATTTGCGGGAGAAAGACCTGGCTGTCTGCTCTGTAAAAATTACAGCCGAGAAACCCCCCTCGGGCAGTTCTACTTGGCAAAACCAGGTCTGCATGAGTCAGAATGGCCTCTGGCGCCTAACAACCGCAGCCACCTGGCAGTTTCATGTCCTTGAAAACACAGCAGCGGAAGCTGCCGGCTTTAGTGATCAAAGAGTCGAAGGGGAGAATGGCCACATGTTGACAGCAGCAGCATTGGAAACATTTACTGGCACTTGGGCACATTTTGATTCGCTATAGTTCTCTGCAAACCCTCCTGTGCTGAAGCAGGACGAGTGCGGTAGTCGCTTTCTCCCTGATGCTAGGGAGACCGACCCGCCAGGTGGACAGAGGTCCTCTCGAAGGCCGCGGCCTGCAGCTTTGTGCCGTGCAGAGCTCATTTCATTTTTCTCTCACTCCATGAGGCAGCCCAGCCCAAAGGCTGAAAGTGTCTGGCCACTGGAGACCAGGCCTTGTGAGGTCTGGGGCTCTCTGCGAGCACAGTACAGGGGACAGACTTCTTCATGCGTCACTGTTTGTGTGGCGGTCCAGGTAAGGGGGCCCAGCATTGTTCTGCCAGCATGCAAGCCCCCAAACTCAGAGGAACACTTGGATGGGAGCAGGAGTTAACCACTGCTCACAGCATGCATTAAGGAACACCCCAGACATTTCTGCCAGTGGTGTGTGTGTGTGTGTGTGTGTGTGTGTGTGTGTGTGTGTGTGTGAGAGAGAGAGAGAGAGAGAGAGAGAGAGAGAGAGAGAGAGAGAGATATTAATAGTGAGAAAGGAGGCACTTTTTTGGAAGTCTGGGCTTTCTGGGTCTCAGAATTGGGCTGCTTCTTGCACAGCCTCCCCCCTGCCAGGGGAGACTTGTGCAGTTATTGTGATGCAGAACCATTTCCAGTTGAAGGTAGACCAGGAAGAAAGACCTGGTGATCCTCTTTTGAAAATAAGCGACTGAACACCCTATGGATCACAACCATCTGGTCTCGGGTCACCATGAGCCAGGGGTCAACTCAACAGAAGTGCACCCCCAAAACTACCATTGATGCCTGCTTGCCTTCCCTCCGCCCATGACAGACTGTGAGAGGCAGGAAGGGTATAATAGAAAACCTCCTCTGCTCCCTCAGTGCCAGAGAGACTGTCCAGACCTGGGGAGGTCAAGGAGCAAAGGGAGGGCCACGTGGACGAGCGAGGGGACGAACTGACTGAACCCCAAGCCACCCTTTCCCCTCATTGGTAGTGCTTTCCGCTGCCAGGTCAGGAAACAGACGAAGGACACTGGTTTCCCATAGGATCCCTCTAGTGGGCAAAGGCCCAATACGAAGTCGTCCCCCCCCCACCCACCCACCCCCCCACACACACACTCTGGAACCTCCAGCCATCATCCTTTCTCAAACTCAAACTGTAGAAGAGGGGCCTCCGCCAGCCAGAAGAACAACTGAGGAAGAGGGCTTTAGCCAGGGTCTTGTACTACCACCCTCCGGCCTTTGTTGGTGTCCCGACCCGGCCAGCGGGTGGGGAGAGGTCGGGAGGCAGCCCACTCTCTTAAAATAAGCTCTGTGTGAAGAGGCCTTCGGAGCAGCGGGAGGGGGACCCGCAAAAAATAGCATGTGCTGCAGCTGCACCCTTTAGAATTTGGGGGGAAAACACATATTATTTACCAGACAATAATAGATACCAGAGAATAATAATGATTATTATAGTGTTTGGAATGGCAAACGCTGTAGTTAAGGTTCCAGAATGGCTCTCATTAGAATCCCGTTTTTCCCAATCTCGTATGAAAGCCTTGAAATTTTCTCCAAGGAGGCCGATGCTGTCCATGTTTGGTTTGGGTCCAAAGGTGATTTGAATCTAAAAATTTATCACAGAGAGAGAGAGAGCCCTTCTTCTTTTTTTTTTTTTTTTGGATAGTGCTTTCATGAAAGAAAAGAAACTTGCAATCAGTAATTCAAACTGGTGGTGGTCCCGAGTTGCTAGGAAGAAATGTTAAAACACGGTCTCCCCTCCTCTTTAAAGTAAGGCAGCAGAGGCCCCTTGATGGCAAGGCTCAGCTGCTCTTGGTCCCAGGCCCACTGGTGAGGATGTTTTCCCACCTCTGCAAGAGATTCTGGCTGTGCTCCATGAGTGCCTGCGGATTGTCCCCGGAAGGACTGGCCTCTGTGTTTCTGGACCTCCTTGTCATTTCCACGGCTCCCTCCCAGATCTTCCCATTTATTGATGGTGGTTGGTAGTTTTTGGTTGTTAGGACGGCTAAATAAAAAGCAAAGAAAAGGACAAGAGCGAGAAAGGACGAGAAAGAAATCAGAGGTGAGTCCTTGACTCCGAGATAGACACCTGCCTTTCCAAACCTGACCACGCCAGAGGAGAAGGCCTCCGTGGTGCCCTGCTGCATAGTTGTGGTTGTTTGCATATTCATTTTGGTTATGTAATATACATATGAAATGCACACGTGGGGGGTGGGGGGGGCTGGTGATTTCATGTGATTGGGTGAACTCGGGCATTTCCTGTCGTGAACATTCACATTGCCAAACCTTGGCTTTTTGGCTGATGGCTATTATTACCATTAACACCAGGCTGGGGTAGCAGGGGTCCAAGCAAAAGCTTCTACTTAGCCTTCCCAAGGGGCACGTTGACCCTCTCACACGTGGGTTAAATCCAGGTTCCGTCCACCCTGAGCAAGTCTCCTGGTCTCTTTGCGGCCTCCATTTCATCGCCAATAAATCGAGGACAAGGTAGTCTATGATCTCTGGGGCCTCGTCTTCCAGCAGCACCTCCCTGAAAGGAGGTGGTCCTTGTCCCCAGAGGAGCCCCGATAGTTGTACAGAAGTTTATGAGTCTTCTGTTGCCCCCTCCTCACATCAGGGGGCCCGTGACCCGTTCACATCCCCATTTACCGGCCAGTGCGCTGCTTTAGACTGCTGCCAGCGTGCATCCGTCCCCAGGTGTTTGCTCAGCGCTCACAGCTGGTCAGATGCTGAAGGGGAGGCTGGGTATAGTGACATGAGCAAAACCAGCAGTCTGGCCTGGGAGTGACGGTTTCCTGGGAAGGATAGGTCGGGCGGCCTCCAGATAGTCCGTGGGAAAATGGGATTATAAAGATAATAGACTTTTCCCACAGACTTTTTAAAGCCCACCCTGTTATTTTCAATGGAAGGACTGGTAGGAACTGGCATCCATGACCTGCGAGGCGTCAGGGGTCCGGGCCTCATGCCCTTGGTGACAGATGGAGTGAGCCTTCCCCAGAAATGGCCTGTCCTGTGAAAACGCTTGGTCAGACCCTGGGCCCTGCCTTCCAAGGTCTGGCTGGCTGATGGTCTCCCCGTCCTTCAATTTGGGTGTACAGGGAATGACTCGCGGCCTTGGCCCACACAGAGGGGAACCGCTTCTACCAGCTCCAGTAAGAAGTTTCACATGGGCTCCGTGGGAGAATCTGAAGTGAGGTGTAGTGCCCGGGGGATAGTTTTTCCCTCGAAAGGTGATGCTCTCGCGGCCTTGCTTTTATTGCAGCAGGCACCAGGACAGTGGCCGTGACTTCTGGAGCTCCAGGACAAGCCACTACCCCCACCCTCCTCCGTGACCTGGCCTAACTTAGGGGTGACCTCATGCAACTCAAAAGGCCTCCTTGGGGTGGAGCATGCAGGAATGTCGGGGTGCGAGCGACTGGGCTGCGGAGGATGCTGAGGTCTTTGGGCGCTGGCGGGGTGAACCGGGCTCACTATGGGGTTCCAAACCACGTGCTGTTTCACGGGGCTCCCGCAAAGCTGGCAGGGCGCCTGGAGCCGGGCTGAGCCCTGCGCTGGCATCACGCGGTGCTGGCTGAGCTCCATGTGAGCTGCCCTTTGACTCACGCCCGCTTCTTCCCGGTGGAGGGTGGTGTGGTCCAAAGAGATTCTGACGGACCCTTCTCTTTTCCCAGGAATGCTCACTCACAGGGCCCCTTGTCTGGAGAGAGGGCGCCGCACCCGGGGACACCAGCTGGTCAGCTCCACTCTCCACCCCCTCCGGCGACCACTGGAGCAAACAGCCGCTTCCTGTCGTTCGGCATCTCGGGAAGCAGCCCTCCCTCCGTGGCCTCAAGCCCAGAAAGGCCAGCAGGTCTTGGACCCACCGAGCGGACGCAGCCTTCCTGCGGCCACCGTCTCTGCTTCTCCCCAGAGGAACTGAGGGATTTTTTTTTTTTTGCCCCTGGTTTTCCACAAGCAAAACGCCCACAAGTCACAAGGACCAATGTCGGTATTCTCCAGATCCACGGTGCAAGGCCCAGACGCTGAGGCTGGAAGACGGTATGGATTTGAACGGGAAAAGAAAGTCTTTTTTAAAAACCTTTTTAAAAACTGCTGTGGTTTTGCTGCTACACGAAGAATTGTGATTTGCATTGTACGGCTTTGGGCCTGGACTGTCCACGTTTTTGGACCGCGGAGAGGGATCGCCTCGGGAGCCCCCAGCCCTTCGGACTCATCTCTGCCCTGCCCAGGATGCACTTTTAAATGAAGAGTTAGAATATTTTATTGGCTAGTATACTTTTCTTGTTATTTTTACAAAGGCCACCTTTCCCCTTTCTAATGCCGTATTTTCAGTGTTACACTTTGATGGCTCTTAATTTTCGATCTGACAGATGTAAGAAGCAGCATGAATAGTTTATACTGTGGTTTTCCAGAGGCTGAACGCCAAGAGAACTCGGTACATGTTTATCCTTCTCAGCTTTCTCTTTAAATTCCCCCCTAAATAGCGCCCCATTTGGGAACAGAGCAAGAGTGTTGAACTGAAGACCAAAATGCCCTCAAGGTGTAAACGAATCCGAGGGGGAATATTTGCTGGGCGTCAGGAAAGGCTGGGATGAAATTTCAGCCCCGATGGTTTTCAGTGATCCAGGAAGCCAGGGAGACAATCTCGCCATACGCAGCGCCCTTTCATGCTAATTAGAATGGTATGGACAACCCAGTGGAAACAAGAGGGAGAGTGAGAAAGATCGCCCGTGATTCTGTTTCACTGTTTGCTTTCTCCTGTCATGGTGAAGAGAAATGTGCAATTCGATCCTCCATCGGCGCAGGAGGATAACAGGGTAGATTTACTTGCGTGCACTTGTACCGGCCTGGCGGCGGCCCCTAGAGCATGTGTCCTGACGCTGAGTTGGTGAGACAGTCGTGGAGTATCCCATTCTGATGAGTACAGAAAAAAAAAAAAGGAAAAGTTAAAAAAAATAAATAAATACATAAGAAAAAAGAAGAAAAAAAGTCAAAAAACGAAGAAAACTAAAAAAAAAATCAAATCACCTTGTGATTCAGTGTATCTGTTTACTAACTCAAAATAAAGCAATTGTTCCCTCTGGAGGGGTCCAGGTGCCCCTGCCCTACACGGCCACTGAGTCAGCAGCGGGCGGCGTGGCGGGTCCCGGGTGGGCGAGGCTGGGGCGGGGGCGGGTCCCGGCAGCCCCGAGGCCCCGCTGGGCCGGAGGACACGGTGAACATACTGTATTTCTACCTTCTCCTTTGTACAGACTTCAGAGTCAAGCTACTGTGTTACAGGTGCTCCTTATTTATTCGAGCTGTGAGGGCTGGGGGGTCACGCCTGGCGAGCGAGCTCGCTTTTTAAAATGAAACGGGGTGGGGTAGGGGCAGGGGGAGGGCTGTGGGAGGGAGGGCAAGCTCGCAAGCCCGGGGTGGGGTAGGGTGGGGGGTGGGGGGGAAGAAGAGATTTCAAAAAGCTGACAAAAGACAAGCAAGGCCAACAGTAAATCACAAACCCCAACAACCAAACCCACCCCGGCAGGAAGCAGCGGGCCCTCTGGGTGCTGCTGAAGTCGCCACCGGCTGCCTCTCTCCCTAACGGGTGTCAGATTCATCAAACAAAAATAAATCTCGACATTAAAAAAATGCACTCACATGTGCCGACTTTACTTGGCTGTTCTCATGATTGTGGTGATCGGTTGGCATTTTCCTGGCCGCAGAAGGCAGAAGGTGCTCCAGGCTGGCTTGGAATGGGTTAAGGAAGAAGGTTTCACCGGAAAGCTCGCAAGTGGGTCAAGAGATGGCGGAGATCTGGGGGCGAGTTTGCTAACCCGTTCTGCACTCTTGCTTCCTGCGAAGGAGGCCCAGTGGGTCTGCGTCCCAACCACGCCCACTGCCTGTGGGAGCCCTAGGTCTGGAGATTGCCCCTTCCCAAGCCCTGGCCTTTTTCAGCTCTAAGGGTTCAGGTCTAAGGCTCAAGAGGCACCGCCCAATGTCTGCCAACCTCCTCCACTCACACCCACACCCCGTCTCACCCCACGGGCTGATATAGGGGTCCACTTTTGCTGTGTAAGAGCGGCCACAGTGATGGGTCTGGCTGTCCGTTGGTCCCTAGAATAAACGTCAGAAAGCGGCTTGAGGGTAAAAGTACAGTAGTACCTGGTTTACTCCATCCATCCATGTCATGCCTGAGAAAGCATGCCTACAGAATGGAATTGACTTGCCCAGAGTCCCACAGTCCATGTGGTTAAATGAAATTAACAACACAAAGCAAAGCACCCACTGCTGTTTCATTGACTCCGGCTCATAAGAACCCTGTAGGAGAGCAGAACTGCCCTGTAGGATTTTCAGGCCTGTAAATCTTCATGTCCACAAACAGTCACATCTTTCTTATAGAAAGACCAGGAGGTTTGAACTGCCGACTTTTAGATTAGCAGCCAAGTGTTTTAACCACTGCACCACCAGGAATCCTTGAGTTGGGTTGCCTTTTTGGGAGAAACCCAAATGTTCATTAAAAACTTAGGACTCAGCAGCAGTGACCATCCTGTGGATCCTGGAGACGTGATTTCTTTGTCCAGCGGAGCCGTAGAGACAGTCAACTAGGATATGACTTTTGCTTTGTGTCTGTAGCCAAGGTTGTCCAGTAAACATTAGGACCCTTCTGGAAACCAAGAGTACCTCTGTTCCGACACGAAAAGATTCTGTCATCTCCTTGGACTTCAACACTCCTCCTCCTCCTCCTGCTCAGTGGAGTAGCTGCCCAGTGCAAAATTCTCTTGGCCTAGTAGAACAGGGTGAGGAGAGCAGCAGGACCACGAAGGAGCTGCCATTCCCCCTGACTCATGCGAGCCCAGGTATGTCAGAGTAGAATTGTGCTCCAGAGTTTCCAGTGGCCTGTTTCTCAGAAGTAAATCACGGGTCTTTCTTCCCGGGCACCTCTGGGTGGCCTCTGACCTCTGACAACTGAATATTTTAGCTTCCAAACCCAAACCAAACTCACTGCCTTCGAGTCAGTGCTGACTCATAGTGACCTTTTAGGGCAGGTGGAAATGCCCTGGTAAGTTTCCAATAGGGTAACTCTTTGCGGGAATAGAAAGCCCCATCTCTCTCCCATGGAGTTGGCTGCTGGTTTTGAACTGCTGACCTTGTGCTTAGTAGCCCAACTTGTAACCACTACACCACCAGGGGTCCTCTGCAACCAGCACACGTTGAGCATGTGGGCGCTTGCCTCGTTTCATCTTCACAGTAACCCAATGAAGAAGGCCCTATTCTTTTCCCTGACTGATGTACGAAGAACCCCAAGTCCAGCAAGTTTGATACAGGGCCCAGGTCACACAGCGGATGACTTGCCCAGTGGGGTTGAAATTTAGGAGATTTGGTACCAGAACCCAGTCCCTATATTTAATCTGGAGAAAACTCATCAGTATGATTTTTATTGTTGTCATTATCCTTATTTGTTTTGACATTGTGTTTTTAGTAAAGTATACACAGCGAAACAGGTTCCTACCCGACAATGTCGACGCGTACTGTTCCTGATATTGATGACCTTGCATCAGCCTTCTTCGTATTTCATGCTCATTAACTGCGCCTCGTGGTCCCCAGCCTTCTCATCCAAGCTTCACAGTAACTGTGACCCATGGAGGCTCCGCTAGATAATTGTTTAACCGAGCACAGGACTCAAGAGTGACCATGTTTACTTTTTGAGTGAATTGCTATTTATGTCAAAGGTAATACTAGGGGATAGTTTGGAGTCACATATTAAAAACAATCTCCAGGCAACAATCTAAGGAATGCCAGTCTCCGTGGGTCCAGTAAGTCGGGCTCTGTGTGGATTTGAAGTTCCGCCCCCACGTTATTCTCTTTTTCTCAGGATCATCTGTTGTGCCCTGACCAGCAGGTGTGGGAATAGGAGGTGGGCAGTGTCGTTCTTCTCTCAGAGTAGAAGAGGCCAGGGCTCACGAAGCGGATCCATCCTGATTAGGTTTCTTCTCTGCGTTACAGGTTTCCTTTCTGCTCGTTTGCTCCAGATAAAGAGAGACCCCCGGTTGCCTCTAAGGGGCCACTCAAACTTTTAGGAGCCCACACCCTACTCACCAAAGCACAGCACATTAACATTAAAAACTACATGATGTTCACCGACCGAATTGTCCCATAGGATTATGACTTCAAAAGTTCAAACCAAGAAAACCGATCTCATGAAAGCTTTCCATATCTTGATGAAGAATCCCTTTGACTTCGCACATCTGTGGCAGTCATTGAGTTTTATTCGACTGTGGCCCTCATTGGCAACTCAGCCAGAAGGTGGGGTGTGAAGGGCGGCTGCTCACTGGACCTTGTTGGATGTGGGGAAGTGCTGAGGACGTGTGCTCATCAGTTACGGAGATCCCACTTGAATACAGGCCCCGTGTGTGCCTGGTGCTGAGGGGAACCTGCCAGAGAATAAATAAATCTTCTAGCTCGTCCCCAATGGTTTATACTTTGGGGGACCAGTGGGACCATGGGGAAGATGGATCACTTCTTGGTTTCACAAAGGATCTCCCTGCACATGTTCTGGGTTTTATCTAGTCCCACGGTTTTCAAAAGCTGCCTTCTTCCTTAAAGGGGCCCCCTTAATACTAGAAGGGCAGATTACGCTGTGACCAGGCTGTGGGGCCCAACTTAGGCTGCCTGCAGGGCACAGAGTGAAGGCCCGGTGCTAAGACACTCAAGACACAGGACAACTGCCTCAGCCTCTTGGGCCATACTCCACCCCAAGGGACACATTCTTAGCTTCCTCGATCCTTGCTGTCGTCAACAGGAGGAGCTCAACCCGGGGCCAAGTGGTGCCCTGCTTACTGTTCTTCAGTGATTCTCTGTGGCCTGCAAAGACAAAGCCAAGGGCACAGTGTGACAGGCAAGGCCCTCTAGGCTCTGATCCTGCCGGCTTTGCCAGCCCTGCCCACTCCCACTCCCTGTCCCAGCCCCTCTACCAGACCAAACCGAACCCACTGCCATCAAGTTGATCCCAGCTCAGGGGGTTGCTTTAAGGGAGCAGAAGCCATATCTTTCTCCCCAGGAGCAGTTGGTGGGTTTGAGCCGCTGACCTTATGATGAGCAGCCCAAGGCTTACCTGGCTGTGCCACCCCGGCGCCCTTTACCTGCAGACAGCCTGTCCTGAATTAGGAGGTGTCCTGATGGCCCCATCTCATACTCTCCAGTGCCCAGTGCAGGCCCGTCCTTTTTTCTGGGCAATTTCTGCAATCCATCAAAACGGAGACCAACTGCTCATGGGGGGTGGGGGTACAATTCTCTGTGGAGACTTCGGAGGCCACCTTCTACCTCCTCAGCCTTGGAGGCACCCCTAAACTCTTCCTCATCCTGGAGGTTGGGCTCTGTGTCTTATTTGCCGCTGACCTCTAAGGTCCGGCACATGGGAAAACCTGAACCAAGTTCACTGCCATCCAGTTGATGCCCCTGTGCGTTTCTAAGACCACGGCTCTTTACAGGGGTAGAAAAACATCATCTTTCTGCCGTGGACCAGCAGGTGGTTTCAAACTGCTGACCTTGCAGATCGCAGCCAAATGAACAACTACTGCGCAAGCAGGCCTCCTAGCACACAGGGGAAAGCAAACTCATCTTTGTTGTTCTTTGAGAGTAAACTTCATAAGCCATCCCATTCAGATCACGGCCTACCTGTTGCACCTCCATGTAGTCACACAGGAGCGCCCCCTGCCCTGCCTCCCCAGTGCAATGCAGTGTTTCTCCTTGAAGTTCCCATGGCTCTGGTTTAAGAGGAACCTGAGCCACTGTGGCCCTCCTTGCCTTGCCTCCTCGAAGAGCTACTCACTGCCTGGGATCAGAAATGTATCTGGATGTGGGGCAGTTTGATCCCTCTAACCTCGAGAACGAAGAGGATAGGGGCAGAAAGCTAGAGCCCTGAGGCAGCCAAGGCAGGAAGAGTTCCATCCTGTTTCAGGTGCTTATTTAGAGCCAATTTGTCCATTGATCAGTTGGGCACCTTCTCTACTAGGGATCAGGGCTCAGTCAGTGCTGGCAGCATCGCCCAGGTGATGAGTGTAGGTCTTTGTTCTGGTGGTCCTGGCTGAGCAGCAATAGATAAGAAGCGATGTGTGTGTAGTGCTGACATGGCATCCCCTCCCCCGCGGGGATGCTGCTCAGGGTCAAGGGTACCCAGGGGCAACCTCTAAATCGCCCCGTGACTGATAGACATGGGTAGCTGCGACTGGTCAGCAGGAATGCCTTCCCCACTCTTGTCTGGCCGCCTCAGTCAGGATGTGTGGCCTCCTCCAGTATCCATTTGGACTTGCAATGGGGACATGTGCCCCCTCCAGCCCCCCTCCCCACTCCATTTCCATTCTGCCTCGAAGTCTACCCTTGAGCAAGGAGGGTGGGTCCTACTGGGCAGATGGACACAGCTCCGTACCTCAGGGTGCTCAGTACTCAACCTGCCACCACCGTGGGTGTGTCTAGATCTTGGACCCGCACACGGTGACCCAGAAGAACTTCCGTTGTGCTAGACTTGCTTGACCCTTGGACACATCTGTAGTTGGAAAGCTAGCCTGGGCTGCCGAGAAAGCGTTGCTTGTTCTGGCCTCTTGGTTGCAGATGGAGTGCGCCGTGAGTCACCACCAGCAGGTCTTCTAGTACAAGGGGACTTAGGCTGTGAGGAGGCAAGCGGCTCACCTGCATCAGGTGCATGCTCCGGGCAAGGCACCTTTCTATGGACTTCACACGCACTCGCTCCTCTGATGCCATAGCAGCCCCTGCCCACTCACCCCCACCACGCCACCCCCGGTACAAGCCAGTCGCATTGCCACCGTCCCCGTTTCACAGACAAAGAAACAGAGGCGCAAAGGGCTGGTCAGTCTTGGGTGTCACAAACAGTGCGTGGCAGAGCCCAGTCTCAGTGCTTTCCAGGGATCGAGCCGAGGGTGATTCCGGCCAGTTACTAGGTGCCTGAGCCAGGAGACTAGGGTGCCATGGCCTTTGGGTCGTGTTTCGAGAGAAACAGGCAACTGGCTGCTACAACTCCCGTTAGAGGATCTGAGGGTGCAGTTGGAGGGGGCTGGGCTGGGGGCCTTTGCAGCAGTCCAGCGAGAGAGAATGAGAGGAGAGAAACACATCGGCACCTGCCTTAGATTTCCGGGGGGCTGGGAGACAGGAGCGGGGCCTCTTGTTTCTGCCCCATTCTGATTTCTCAGACTGCAAACAGCTGTGGGCATTCTCCCATGACTCTTGTTTAGATGGCTGAAGGATGGAGAGCTGTGGGAGCCACACGGGCTGAATGGCTTTGCCCAGAACATGGGGCGCTGAATTGGGCTGGGGCCCTTGGGGATGGGAGGGCAGGCCTGTCAGCAGCTGAAGGGCTGTTTGAATGGGCAGGTGCAGCCGGCACAATGGAGAGACACTCTCAGGCCTCCCCAATGCACCCACCACAGGCGCTGCCAGCCCCCAGGCCTTGGAAGAACATGGAAGTTTAAGTGACCTGCTCAGACCGCCCAGTAAGTACGGGGACAAATGTGAACCCGCGGCCTGCTCCCACCCCTTCTTGGCACCATATGCGCCAGAACCAAGCTGACCGCCCTGTGTCGGTTCTGGTTCATAATGATCCAGAATGGATTTGTCCCTGTGGGTTTCTGAGACTGTAGATCTTTACTATGGGAGTAGACAGCCTCGAATGTCTTCCAAGGAGTAGTTGGTGGTTTCTAACTGCTAATCTTGTGGTTAACAGCCCAATATGTAAATCGCATGACACCAGAGATCCTGGCAACACAGACCCAAAGCCAACCAAGGTCAATTCTGACTCACAGCGACGTGGTAGGACAGGGTAGAACTGCCCCTGTGGGCTTCTGAGACTGTCACTTTTTTTTTTGACTATAACTTTCTGGGAGTAGAAAGTCTCCTCTTTCTCCCATGGAGCCACTGGAGGATTTGAACTGCTGACCTTTCAGTTCGCAGCTCAATGCGTAACCAGGGCAGGTCATGCAAATAGTTACCACTCTTGGCTGCTAGCTGAAGCTGGGAGTTGCTGTTCTCCAGAGGTACCACGGAGGGAACCAGTTTGCAGCCAGTGAAGACCCCATGGAGGCCAGTCTTCCTCTGTCGCTCATGAGGTCACCGTGAGTCAGGGCCAACTTAACAGCAACTGGGTTCTTCCCCACCCCCAAGTACAGCGCTCCTTTGATGGCGCCCCAGCTGCAGACACACCGGCATCCACTCAGGTCATGAGAAGTGGCTAGTGGTTTGGTGTTGGGCTGCTAGTCATAAGGTCAGCAGTTCGAAACCACCAGCTGGGGCTTTTTAACTCCCGTGAAAGTTAGTCTCAGGAACTCACAGGGCGGTTTTGCCCTGTCCTGTTGGGTTGCTCTGAGTCAGAATTGAGTCGATGGCAGTGAGTTTGGGTTTGGGTTTATTGGGTCATGACTTGGTCTGAAGCAGAGTCAGTCAATGGGACCCACGCCTGCTGGGGCCCCTCACCCGTTTGCCTGCAGACCTCTGGGAGTGGACAATGTCTCTTCACTATTCTTCATTCATAACACACACATGTACGCACGCACACACGCACGCCAGACCAGCTGACTGCCTGAGACGCCATCCCAGAAACTGTCGGCGGTGCCATGCCTCACAGCTCTGTCGATTTCACTCGCGTCCCTCCGCCCGGGAGGTGGGTCCTGTGACTATGGCCATGCTGCACATGAGGAACGTAAGCCCACAGAGGCTCAGCACGTCAGAGCCCTGGACTCCACGCAGGCAGTTTGACACTCTTAATCGGCAGGCCCACCGTTTGGCTCTCCTCTTGCGAACGATGAAGACCTCCACGTATGAGGAAGACGTGTGGATCGAGTGCTGCCTGTGTGGCCAGCTTCATGCCAGGCACCTTCCCACATGGACTCGTCCTTGAGAGCAGGTGGAGCTGCACCCTGCAAGACTCACAGGAGGGTAGAAACGGAAAAGTCAGTTGTCCACATCTCCCCGGAACAAGCCTCTGGTAAGTAAGTGTCTGCCCTAAAAGACCAGCCAAGCCTTCCTTCCAAAGGATGGCAGCCTCATAAGCCAACAAAGAGGCTGCACAGCAAAGCTCTCGACTGCTCATAGAAAACTCACAGTCACCAAGTTGATTCTGACTCATAGCAACCCTCTAGGCCGGGGTAGAACTGCTACTGTCACTCTTGGTGGCAGTAGACCCCTCAGCTTTCTCCTTGCAGCACGCGGCTGGTGGGTTCGAACTGCTGAGCTTGCAGTTAGCAACCCAGTTTATAATCCACTGTGCCACCAGGGCTCCTTTATTGCTCAGAGGCTGAGGTTTGGAGCAGTATCACTTGAGTTCCTCTACTGCCCTCCAAGCCTTCTCTGTCCTTCAAAACACCCCCATGCCCATGCCCTCTGCTGGGCCTCCCGTTAGCCAGACTGTTGGGGACCCCTGGTGCTCTGAGCAGCAGGTGATGGGCCAGCAGAAGGGTCCTGGAAGAGCAGCATGCAAGGGTCTCATCTCAAAGGCGCTGGGTCTCTGGGGAGACCGGGGAGACCTTGTACCCTCTCCCAGTCCCCGCTTCCCATACCAACACACGCATTGCATTCCAGCTCAATTCTCCAAATAAAATAATTTCTCGTGTTGGGAATATTGAAAACATATAAATTTGGGGGAAGGGCTTGCAGGTGGGAAAGGGCATGTGCTAGGCATGCCATGACTTTGACCTTGGTTAAAGAAAAGAAGTTGGAAGCCTGAACCAGCCTAGCTTGAACCTTTATACAACTTGGCTATGTTTGCTTCTTTCTGGGCTTACGCAGGGAGAAAAAAAATGAGGCTTTTGACTCCCATAAAGAGTGACCCTCTCCGAAGCCCACAGGGGCTGTTCTAGTTGCCCCCATTGGGTCGCTGTGGGTCAGAATTGACTCGGTGGCAGTGAGTTTTGGGTGAATTTTATTATAAAGTACATAAAATGGAGAGTTTTACTATAAACTATAAACAATTACAGGTAGGAGAAAAGAGTTTTGTAAAACAGGAGTCCCAGCATGCCTTGGCACCCTTGGACCCCCAGGCATCCCTTCCCCGATCCCCCATACGGCCCACGGTAGCTCCTCCTCCTTCAGTAGTGGAACCTGGGCTCAGGACAAAGTCGAGGATGCAATGAGATAGTTGAATACTTATCGATCCTTTCAAAACGAGTTTGTTTTCATGAACCTCTAATTCACTTTTTTTTTTTTTTTTAGCTTTTTAGCCTAACTGCTACACATTTCATCCCTGTTCTTTGTGAAATGCAAATCCAGCCCTGGGTTTTTGCTTTCCGGGTGTAACTTTTCTGAAATTGTATATCTGCATAGCAACCCAGAGGTATCGCATGTCAGAAAGATTAAAAGGCTTCCAAATCTCAGCTCTGCACAGACTTGGCCCTCCACTGCCGGGGCAGGGAGCCGCCAGGCCCGCCTATAAATGGCAGGAGAGCCATTTCAGGGCTAGAGAGGTGCAAACTTTTATCTTGTTGATGACAGAAAACGACATATGACCTCAGCTCCGCTCGGTGGGGACGATCAAACCAGAAACAAAGGCTGTATTTTTCTCCACTCTCGTCCCTGCTGTCAGCTTCCAAGTGCAACCTGAGCCTGGATTCCGAACCCAGTGTCCAGATTGGAGATTGTTGACTCAGATTTAGTGGTGAAATGTAAGCCGGGCTCCGTTGATGGCAGCCTTGAAGGAGCAAGTTTACTTAAGCCAAGAGAGAGATTGGATGTCAGAGAGAGCCTGGCTTTTCTTTATCACCAACTTCCTGATCTGCCCTGTTTAAATAGTTTCCTCCTCCTCCTCCTCCTCCACCACCACCACCACCACCATGCTGCCACCACCACCACCACCACCACCACCACCACCACCACCACCACCACCTCCACCACCACCATGCCACCTCCACCAGAGAGAAAGAGAGAGCAAAAGCACCCTCTTCCAATTCCATCTCCTCAGAGTCCTAAATCAGGAAATTAACAAGTCTATAACTGGCCTTTGGCACAGCCAAAGACAATGAGCTTTTTGTGTTTCTCACCCTTGGCCAGCACTTACCAGAATCAACGGAGAGCCCCACTCAGAAAGGATGTAAATAAAGTTGGAGCCATTTAAAGACCATTACCTCCTGCCCAGGAGCATGCACTTCCCAGGTGCAGGGCAAGGCTTGGAGGGCGGGTCATTGAGAGAAATCATTACATCGCTTTGCCGTCTCTTTCTCCATTTTGACTTTGGCACCTTCCCGGCTTTCCCTTGGCTTGTGACTCCAAGCCTCTTTTAGATTCTCAGTGCCTGCAGTAATTTATGGGCAAGATATTTTCCCAGCCTCCAAATGTTTTTCCATTTGGCAAAGCATGTCCTGAAGCTTCCACACAGTGTAACTGTAGAGTTCATTTATGCTAGAAAACATAAGCTTGGGTAACGGGAAGGACCAGCCAGCCAGTCAGTGCCGGTGCCGGTGACCCTACGTGCCTGGGCTGTCACTGGCCGCTCCTCCTGGCCACCCTGGGGATGGAATGGGGGTGGTGTTGGGAAACATGTCTTTTCCAGGCCACCATACATGCTTGGCTGCCCCCCTCCTTGTCTCCGTAAAGGAAAGAATTCCTTCCAAGCCCCTTTCTCATATAGTTTTTGGAAGCTCCAGGCACCATATGGGGAATCATTTCATGATTCTCCTGATGGCTTTTGTGTGAGCAGCTATAAATTGGATGGCTTCCTTCGGGTCTGATAGCCCTGTCGTCTCTGCTATGGCTGGTCAGAAATCGTCCCGGAACGTACATGCTAGTCCTGTGCTGTTCTTAGGAGCCCTGGTGGTGTAGTAGGCAATGTGTCGCACTGCTTATGGCAAGATCCACAATTCGAAACCACCGGTCCCATCCAAGGTCAGCAGTTCGAATCCACTGGTCTTTGGGAGGGAGAAAGAGGAGGCTGTCTACTCCCGCAAAGGTTTACAGTCTTGGAAACCCACAGGGACAGTTCTGCTCTGTCATAGAGGGTCACTATGTCAGAATCGACTCGATGGCCGTGAGTTTGGGGTTCTTGGTACAAAAGAAAAGGCAGGCTTCCCGCCTGACAGGCAGGGCCAGATGTTACCCTGGGCCTTGCAGACCAGGGCTGGGGCATCTCACAAAAGCCTGGCCAGTAGTACAGGATGATTTGTCCTGGGCTTTAGAACTAAGACAGAAGTTGAGGCCGATGGCTCTTTGCAAATGCACGGCACCTTGGCTTCTCCTCCAGGGATCTCACAGTGCCTGCTGGGTTCACCCACTCGCGGAGACACACACGCAGAGGTGATGGGCTGGGTTTGTGTCCAGTCACTCACAGGGTCCAACCGGACAACATTTTGGCTTCTGGAGCTTGAACACAAGACCCTGAGGAGCTGGCACTTTTGCATCACACCAATCGTCCATTTGTTTGTCAAAGGTGCTCTCTCAACCCTAGATGTAGCAACCTGGGGCTGCAGAACGGCGGCGGTCCTGTTCACAAGGATAGAGATGGGCAGGGACGTCTTTTTCATGGGCTTAGTTGCTTCGCTGGCATCTCCTTAGCTCTGTGAGTGCGTCGGCCTTCTCTCTGAGAGCCAAGAGGGCATAGGTTGGGTTATGCACTGAACCATCAACTTGAGTCCTCCAAGGCTTCCCAAGCGTGTCTGTTAAACACAAAACAAACCTCAAAAAAACCATAGGACTAAAGATCCGTTGGCTCTGGGAACGCATTCGTTCCCATGTATTTTTAGGCTTTTGTTTATCTTTCTTGATTGATAAAGTAATTATCAACATGCGTTGGAAAATAATAGCCAACTGGTGAGAAAAGAAACAGTTGGCGGAAACACTGTGATGGAGGAGAGGCCTCCCGCTTCTCCTTCAGGCTTTCCAACAAAACACCCTGAACATTCTTCTTCACGCTGCTCTTGGGGGCGGATCCCAACCCTGGTCCAAGGAAGCCTCTCCATGGACTTTCCCAGAACAGCTTGCCCATCCAATCTCCTTGTTCCCCTTTCCCTCAGAACCCTGCCTCAGGCCCATCCGAACCCCAGCAGATGTTTGTGCTTCAGGAGCCAATGGGAGCTTAAAGGACCAACCAAATGTCCTCCCCACGGAGAGGTAGAGCCAGGCCCTCTGACATCAGGAGCACAGAACGCTGGTGGTCCAGCAGGGCTGGGGCTTCCAGGGAGCAGACGGGGCTAGATAATGAGCTGGCACAGCCCGGGTTGGCCCACGACTCTGTCTTGCTGAAGAGCACACAGAGCCCTTTGCTGGAGGCTTAGGGTCCTCGGGCAATGTCTTTCCATGAGTCCAACACTCTGGCCGGCAGTCCTGGCCCGTCATGGCCACCCCTCGTGCCAGAGCACCATGTGGTGGCCTGACCATGGCTGCTGGCAGAGGACTGAACAGGAGGTGAAGGGCTGCCGTCATTGAGTTGGCTTGGAAGTGCCGTGCTGTCGAAATAGAAACCCCTGCTCCCCTCCGCATCAGAGCCAGATAAGAACTCTGGACAGAGGGTGGGCTGTGCAGATGGAGGGCACACGTTTCTGTCTCAGCCATGACAATTGCTGCTGCGTGCTGCTGCCTCTGTGGCTCCTTCGGGCCCCCAAACTTGGTTTCTCCATTTGTGGGATTGAGATGATAATGCTGACTCTTGGGATCATCCCCAGAACCGAATGGCAGGACGCAGGCTGGTTCTGGGCCCGGCTGCCTCCAGACACAGTCTTCATCCCAGCAGGGAATCCATCCGGCCCTGGCTGAGTTAGTTCAACCACAAGGAGATGAAGATGTGTGTGGGGTGTTTATTTGGGTCCCTCTCTGTCTCCGGCTGGTCGATTCCCCTGCAGGAACATGCTCTCTGCACACGTCCTACCCCCTCAAGAAGTTCCTTGTAGTTACACTTCCCATAATGGCCTCATCCCTTTGTCCCTACAGCCTGGGGGTTGCCTTGAGGTCCCTGCCTGGCTTCTCAGCTCCTCCGTCATCACCTGGGTGGGTAGCCAGTGCCCTTCATTGAATTCTCTCGGTTGTAATTGCCTGGAGTGCTGTGTCTTCCTGGGCGGCCCTTGGCTGATGGCCTCTGTGAACATGGACCCACGGGCAGATCATCCAGATGGAAACAGGCCTTCTGAGGAGTCCCGTCCCTAGAATGGAAGGGGCAGACAGCTTGCCTGACTCCTGACACTCTGAGCATCAGCTCTTAGGCTTTAACCATGGTTTCCTGGGCCCCTTGTCAACTGGAAACAATTTCCAGAAGGAAGTTGTTACAGGATGTTAAAAGGCTTAGGATGTTACAAAGACAAAAACAAGAAAACAAGCCCAAGCATTGTATGTACACACACATAAATACTATGTATACATATACATGTGTACGTGTGTCTATAAATACACTCATATACACATGCATATGTATATATGCACACACACACATATATGAACCTTTGGAAGATATATTAAAAGCCCATTGGCATCTGTCATTATGGTACATGTTAAAAACTAATGTAGGGTAAGCATAGATATATATTGACACTCAAATCACTACCATAGAGTTCATTTCAACTCATAGCAGCACTATATAGCATTTCTAAGATTCTAAATCTTTTTTAAAATCATTTTATTGGGAGCACTTATAGGTATTATAATAATCCATTATAATAATTCAGTTGGATCAAGCATAATTTTACAATTACTATCGCCATCAGTTTCAGAAAGTTTTCTTTCTTCTTGAACTGTTTGATATCAGCTCCCCTTTAACCCTCCCTCCCCCACCTTTCCCCACAGGAACCCTAATTATGATATATATGAATATTATTATTATTTTGCCATATCTTATACCATCCAATGTATCCATTCACCTGCAATTCTGTTCATCATTCCCCTCAAGTGGGGTTATGCAATCATCCTTGCTATCAGCTCCCCCTTTTCCCCCCTTCCCACACACTCAGGGAATCATTGCTCCCGTTACTGTTTCTGAAGGGTTATCTATCTTGGCTTGCATGCACTGAACACTCTTAATTATGCAAATGAACATATGCAGGTCTAACAAGTTAATGTGGTAAAATAAAGACCATAATAGAAAGGAAGGAAATGTTAAAGAACTAGGGGACAGTTCTGTATTTCATCAGTGCCAGCAGTTCTCAACCTGTGGGTCTTGACCTCTTTGGGGGTCGAACAACCCTTTGACAGGGGTCCCCCAATTCATAACAGTAGCAAAATTACAGTAACGAAGTAGCAGCGGAAATAATTTTATGGTTGGGGGTCACCACAACATGAGGAACTGTATGAAAGGGTCGAGGCATTAGGAGAGTTGAGAACCACGCTCTACCTCACCCTAGATTTACCATTCCTTCCATGTGGCCCTTCTGTGAGGACTGCCCAATTATCTTACAGGCGGGTGGTGGGTCTCTACTCTGTCTAACCTCCTTCATGCCAGTGTGATTGCTTGTTTTTGAACTTCTGATACCTCATGATCACACAGCAAATATGCTTCTTCCATGGTAACTGGAACCAGCATGAGGCAGTAATGTAGGCTCCCACAGACTTACATGATCCCAGAAAGCACATACGTAACAGGAAGGGGTTCAGCATACACGCAAGTGGCACAAGCTAAGAGTATGCCTGCAATAGGAAGGGGAGGTACTAGAGGCATACCCGTGACAAGAAAGTGCACATGTAACCAGGTGGGTGGGTCCTAGAGCTAAGACGGCTGCCCAACCTTGGTGCTCTCTGAGCTGGCTTGACCTTAAGTGTCCCTGAGCTCTTCTCCAGGGGAACATTCTATGATTCTTACCAGACGGGAGTGTGCTGGCTTAGGGTTAGCTAGTCTGACTGCTTTTAATGGCAGACAGCCTTCAAGCAGTGGACCTTCAAGGGTACAGTAAGCAACCATGTGCTTGCAAGTAGCACCTTAACATTGGTTATGATGGGGGTTATGATGGGGTATAACGTGTACTAAGGAGAATGTGATTGGTATCATCTCCAACCCATGAATGTGAAAGTCTCCCTGCCCCCCCCGCCCCCTCCCCCAGCCTCTCAGCCTCCTTAACATATGAGCACAGAGCATTTGTCCACATACAACTCTCTTCCAGGTTCTCAGTTTCCCACAATCAAAGCCAACCTCTGCCACTCGCTGACTTGCAGTGACACCATAGAACAGGGGACCGCCCCTGTGGGTTTCCAAGACTGTAACTCGTTATGGGAGTAGAAAGCCTCCTCTTCCTCCCACAGAGCGGCTGGTGGTTTTGGACTGCTGACCTTGCTGTTCACAGGCCAACTTGTCACCACTCTGGCCCCAGGGCTTCTTGTTCCTGGCAGTCAGTGCATGGTGGTGGGGTTGCTGCCTTTGAGTCTGACTCATAGTGCTCGCAGGTGTGCAGAGTGGAACTGCTCTGGAGGCTTCTCAAGGTCACGTCCTTTCCAAAGCAGAATGTCAGGCCTGTCTTCTGAGGTGTGTCTGGGTGGGTTTGAATCAGCAACCTTCCAGCCAGCGGGCTCGTGCGTAGCTGGGTGTGTCAGCCAGAGTCTCTGGAAGGGCTGTGTTGTTACTGCACTACTGAGAGGCTGAGTCACCTTCCAGCTGCCGGCTCTGTCTGTTCCCCTGGTTTTGCCCGGCCTCAGCTGTCTCCCTCTGGCTCCACCAGAGCTGTGGGGATGGGGGGATTGCACTCTACTCCCTCTGGCCGGAGGAGCAACTTCCCGATGGAGGTCAAAATTGAGCAGGGACCCCCCTGTGCAGCTCCCAATCAGCTGCCCTGTCCCAGTCCAGACCCCGCTGCCTGCCTGGAGGCAACCCTGCTTAATCATTCCCTGGCCACGGTGGCAAAGGCTGCAGAAGAACTGTGTGAGCCGTGAAGTGCTTTCTCCTGCTTACGGTTATACTTTGCGGGTCACACGACTGGGCTAATGAGCAGCCTATCCTGCGGCAGCCATTAGGGGAAAACTCTGCAGAAAATGCTCCGAGGCAGCTGCGAGCCCAAGTGCCAGGGAGGGACGGACTCGGGAGGCAAGGACAGCTGGATGCTCGCAAAGGGACATCTCTCCTGTGCCGGCCTCCTCTCTCGTCCCCATAGACCACATTATGTCACCTCAAGCTGACACAAAGCTTCTCTCCTCCCCGTTGGTCACTGGATGTTGTGTCGTTCCTAGTAAATGTGCAGTCGGGAAAGCAGGAGGGGCCCTGGTGGCCTAGTGGGTTGTGTGTTGGACTGTTAACTGCAAGGTCAGCAGTTTGAAACCACCAGCCGCTTCTCCTGGGGAGAAAGAAGGGGAGCTTTCTACTCCGGCAAAGGGTTTAGAGGCTCAGACGCCCACCACAGCTCTCCCTCTCCTCCGGGAGCACTGGGAGTCGGAAGGGATTCGCTGGCAGGGAGAATGTCTGCAGTTGACAACTGCATCACAAAAGATTCTGAAAATCCAGGAAAGGCTTCTTAGGAGCTGGTGGGAGCTGGCCCCAGCCCACCCACTGGCAGGGGATGGGTGCCATGGTCCTCCCCTCTGCTTGGCTGCTTCTCAGGGAACACTGAGGACAAGGGCATAGGAGAGCGGGCCTGGGGGTGTGGGAGAGGGCGGCGTTCAGAACATGGTTTCGATCCCATGTAAACTCGAATCCATCGTGTTCCCCCCGCCCCCCCCAATCTCAGAGTCAGAGTGAAACTGTGCTCCAGCACTTTCCTGGGCAATTCATGAGCGTTGTCAGAAGGAGATTGCTCGGCTTTCATTTCAGGACCCTCTGGGTGGATTTGAACAGCCAACCGATCAGCTAGCACCCGAGTGTGCTGTTACTGAACCACCGGAGCGCTCCGATCCCATTTCTTAGGTGACCAAAGGTGGTGCGTTTCCCTAAAGTTACCCAAGGAAATGTTGTTTTTTTTAAAAATCATTAGGCAGTTGGGAAAACTGAAAGGATATAAGGGGAAAGAGAAACAAGCAGATTTAAAAACAAAAAATCAAACTTCTCTAAAATGTCCCCTTGTCCCCAAAAAAGGGATTTGCAGACCAGAAATGGTCAGCCTGGTCTGCTGGGCCCTCCCTGGTCGGTATGTGCATGGCCATGGCCGTACTGCCAGGGCCCTGGGGCCTAACCCCTTGGAGGGCCTGACCTCTCACTTCTTTGGAAGGAGAGGATGAGATTACCAGGGCTTTGGATCCATTTTTGGATCAAATGGAAACCGCAGGCTAATCCTCGGCGTGTCACCTCTCCTCTTACCGGACTGCTCTCGCTGGGCCCCAGCAGCCCCAGCCCGAGGGGAGGCCGAAGGCCACGTCCCCCTCCTGGTCTCCCTCAGCTGCACTCTGTGCCCCTTGCCCACCCATCTTCCCAGGCCGAGCCTCCCGGGGTACCCAGGCAGAGCCCCCCACCCTCTCCCACAGCCCTCTCTGCTCGCCTCCCTCAGGCCGGGTGCAGTTAGTTAACTTTTTGTCCACTTGCCTGTGTCCCCAACAGGCTTGTGAGCTCTGACAGAGGCAGGACAGACTCTTGCTAGTCTGGGCTTGCCTGTGGAGGGAGACGATGTGCTTTTACCACAGATTAACTTCAACTAAAAGTAAGCTGCGAGTCCATCAGGTCGGCTCCGACTCACCGCGACCCCGATGCATAACAGAGTGGAACAGCGCCTGGCCCTGCGCCCTCCTCACAGTGATGCTCAAGGGTGAGCCCGTTGCCGCAGCCTCCGTGCCAATCCATCTGGTAGAGGGCTTTGCTCTTTCACTCCACCCCTCCCCTGACATTTCCAAACCCGAGGGCCTTCTAATATACTCGTAAAAAGGGGTTTGAATCTATCACATGACCTTTATTAAAGCTACCCCGTGACCATCATAAAAGCTATCTTGTGGCCTCCCGGTATGCCTCCATCTACTTACTATTTGCTAATGAACCTTTTGGTGACAGGGCCTGGGGTGTCCAGACTCTATAAGTGGGTTCTGCTGCCCTTGGTGGGGGAGGTTTCCCACCCCAGGGAGCCGTTTTCTTGTTCTGGGATCCAGTCTCCATTCGATGTAAGCAACACCAGTTGCTACAGAATATATTCTAACTCCTGACTGCACTGGGTGTCAGAGGGGAGCTGTGCTCCAGGGCTGGCAGATCTACTTTCAAAAGTCGATCATCTTTTTTGAGGTGCCTCTGAGTGAACTTGATTTGTCACCCTTTTCCTTGATAGCCGAGGGCACGGTTTGAACCACTCAGGCACTGACTCCCCATTTCAATGTCCACACCCAAGCCAAACATACTACCCTCGCGTCAGCTCCGACTCGCGGCGACCTGTTATCGGGTTCCGATGCTGGAAATCATGGGGAGGGGGACCAGACGGCCTCATCTTTCCCCCCGAGGAGTGGCCGATGGGTTTCAGCAGCTGATCTTGCAGTTCGAGGTCCAACTAATCATCCACAAGTGTCACCAGGGCTCCTTAGTCCCTAGGTGTCGTTGTTGCGAGATTCTCAAATACAGATGCTTAGGAATTACCTGAGGACGAGCTTACAATGAAGGTCACCAGGCCCCAGGGGTGGAAGCCAGACTGTGATTCTAACCGGGTTTGTTCGAATGCCTTCTTTTCTCGGTGGAGAAATGGAGCGCTAGAGAGCACCTGGCGTGCTCTATGATGACCTTTGCTCTCTAGCACCCTTAGCTGCTGCTTCATGTAACGGGAAGTTGTGGGGCATTCAGGTAGACCCGAAGTTAGTAAAGCTAACCACAGTTACGCGGATGATTATTCATTGGTTATACATTGTCAGACAAGGGCTGGACTCTCCAGCCAGAGGGCTGCTGTTTCCTGAAAGGGGTGCTGTCTAGTCGATTCCAACCTACGGGCGGCCCTGTGGGGGTCTGAGTGCACCTGTGCTCCGTAGTAGGGCTTTTAATCGCTGACATTTCAGAGCTCAAGCACCAGGTCTTTCTTCTGGGGCTCCTTGGGATGAAGGTGAACCCATGAACTCTTTGAGCCAGCCAGAGACTTCCTGTGAGGAGGTGCTGAAAGGTGGACAGTCTGGTGAAAAGTTGGTGACTGAAACCCTCCCAGAGACACCTTGGGAGCCCTGGTAACATAGTGATTACACATTGGCTGCTAGCTGCAAGGTCAGCAGTTCAAAACCACCTGTTGGCAGCTGCATAGGAGAAAGATGGGGCTTTCTACTTCCGTGGAAAGTGACAGTCTGGGAAACACAGGGCGGTTCTACCCCGTCCTGTAGGGTCGCTGTGAGTCAGAATCAGCTCGGTGGCAGTGAATTTTGGTTTGGAGAGACACTGCGGAATACAGGCCTGGTGAATTGGCTCTGAGCAGCTCCTTGAAGACCCCATAGGAGAGCTGTGCTCTGCACAGATGGGGCCTCATCCATCAAAGTCCCCCCAAGGTCAACTAGCAACACCTGTATCAGAGGCGCCCGTTCACAGTGGCAGTGGGAGCCCCTGGAAGCCCCTCTGTGGCTTCTGCCTAGAGCACTTTCCTCCTCGGCTGTCAAGAGGCTGTTTCCAGCAGGGTAGCCTCTGACCTCCCGCTGCTGCTCACAGTCTTCAGCAGACACAGGGCCCCACAGCACCCAGGGGTCGGTGTCTCATTCACGCCTAGCGTCTGCTTTCTGCCTATTCTTACGAGAAAATCCTTGTTTCATCTGCCATGTTTGGTGAGTGTCCAGCATACTGGTTCCTGCCTTGGGCCGCAGGTACCACCTAGAGGGCGTGGGACTGTCACCATGCTTGGTGGGAGCTTGGCAACATGAGCCCTGAGGACCCTGGGTAGATATACATGGAGGACAATCTCAGCCCTGCCCAGACTTGGCACTGTGGGCCAAAGGAGGGGTTGCCAGGGCAGCCTGGAAGACAGGGGTAAGATGTCTGATGAATTCCCAGGTCTATGCCACCCTGCTTGGTGTGATTCTGGAGCATGCGCGCACTCTCTCTCTCGGCCACACGGTGTCAGCAGTGGGCTGGCCAGGTGCTGGCTCTGTGTCCCAGCATGGACGCTCCTTGAGATCCCGTAGTTGAGATCCCTGTCTTTCTTCATAGTAGACCTATGATTACGTTGCTGGAAGACCACCTCCTAACCCCAGGTCTCTTCACACACACCGCTATTTAAACCAAGGCAGAGCGGCAGCACTGAACAGCCAACCCAGGCCTCTGATTGGGAAGGCAGCCCAGAAAATAGCCGTGGTGGAGGGCTGTGGAGACAGAAGGTGGACACGTATTTGTTAAATTCCCATGTGATTTCTGGCTGGATGATGTGCGCACTGCTTTTGGGTAGATTTCCGCCCCTGGGGACCTCGTGTGGGTAGAGGAGACCTGTGCTCCACAGGGTGGCCACGGGCGTGGTAATTTGGATGTGAAAGTACCAGGCCTTTCCCCCAAAGCACCTCTGAATAGATTTGAGCCGCCAACCTTTCCGTTGATAGCTGAGCGCTAAAGCTTCTGAGCCACCGGGGACCAGGCTCGTCGGTGTACTAGCTGTGAGTTTGAAGTCTGGTTTTATTTCTCCATCAATGAAATGACATATTTTCCCATGCACCAAATTACAGGATGGTGATTCGGAACAGATAAGGTAAAATGACCTGTGGACCCAGAGTGGCATGCCTGGCAGCCAGTGGCAGTGGTGAGGGTAGTGCAGGTGTGGTGCTTGGGTCTTTTGACCTGAGCTGTGTTTGAGCTTCCTTCAGAAGAGAGGAACAGAGATGGACGCAGGAAGGAGCAGTCCCCTCTTCCCTGAGCAGGCCAGGTGGAATGGCATGGCTGAACTGCCAGCCACAGACTCCTGATGCGGCCAAATCAAGTTGTCTTCCGACTGGATTCTTCCTGGAGCCTTTCTGTGGCTCCTGTCCAGGTGGAACGCTGGCAGTGGGTGTTTGCTGTTCCTTCTTCAGTGAGTCTGCTTTTCCATGCTGGGAGGAGATGAGATGCCCATTTCCAAGTGTAAGTTTTTCCTGCAGGACACTCTCCCCACGGGTGAAGGAGAAAAATATGAGATGAAGTCAGGGGAGAAGTGAGTAACATGCTGATTTATAAACTCATGGAATAACATGAAGTTGGTTTTTCCAGTTGTGGGATTATTTATTATGTCCTGGCTGGTTAGAAATCAGAGAAGAGGAAGCTTTGGTCATTGAGCAATAGAAATAGCAGGGACCAATTTATTTTTCTCATGGCTCTTCTTTAGAAAAGACAGAACTCAGCTGATGCAGAAATCTATCCATCCTGGCCAGAGAGCTGACCAAGGCTCAGCTGTGTGTTGCTCTATGGGGTGAATAGGGACTGACCCACAAGTCCTCTTTCCTGGGGGGGGGGGTAAGGGGGGAGCTTGGCAAACAAGAGAGGGGCTGTCACAACTGTGCATCGCTCTGTAGGACTTTTCCTATGGCCCTTCCCTGGGTAGAAGTAAACTATCTGAATGTGTCCCATGAAAAATTCTAATGAGCTTTGGATAGGAATTTTACTACTTGGTGTACTAATGCGTGGCAATAGACATGTTTCTGATAGGAAGCTTTTCTGTCCATGAACACGGTCTGTCTTTCCATAGAGATTTTTAAAACTTATACATTGTAAGAGAAAATTTAAAAATTCTTTATAAAAACCTTGCACATCTTGGTGTTTGATTTGTTCCTTGGCAAGTTGCAGTCGTTTTCAGTGATATTGTAATGGTATCTTTAAAATATCCCCTTGTCTAATTGTTGTTGTTGTATAAGCAAATGTGTGTGTGTGAACATATTGGGTGGGGCTGGCCCCAAACCCAACTATGTGGACAGGCACCCCCCCCCCCAGAAGAATGCACTTCAGAGGACAGCACTGAAACTACAGCTTGGGGAGAGGGGCGCGTCTGATTAGAGCACATGGGAGAAATGAAGAGGGATGGAGAGGGAGGGGAGGACAGCCTGGCTCACCAAGCCTTGAGGACGGTATTCCTGCTCAGAGCAGACAATACACAGAGAGGACCATAGGGCCGGCCCCACCATAAGACACAATGTCCCTCACTGAACCATAGCGCTATGGGGGACAACACTGCAGACACAGTGCGGGAATTCCCCAGTTTGAACCCATCACACTGGGGCAAAACATTGAGGGCATGCAACAGAGCAGCAAGGGGAGCAAAGTGATGAAATCCCCGGGAAATACCAAAATAGACTTTGGAGACAGTGTGGCACCCCATCAGACTCCACTGCAAAACACTCGTAAAGACCAACAAATAGACCTTGAACTGTTTATAGGCTTTTCCATTTTTGTCAGTGCCTTTTTCTGTTGTTGTTATTTTGTTTTGTTGTTGTTATTATTGTATTGATTTTTATTTCCTTTATGGTTTCATTTGGGTTTGCCTGGTTTTTGCGCTTATTAATATCTCTGTATGTCTATCTAGATAAGATAGACAGGATAAGCAATTCGGAGATGATAAGAACGGGACTGATGGTTCCAGGAAGATGCGGGAGAAGGGGAGGTGGGAGAAAGGAAGGGGGTGGGAACCAACCCAGGGACAAGGGAACAAGTGAACTAAAATCAATGGAAAGAAGGGCATAGGACATCTAATGGGGCTTAATCAAGGGCAATGTGGCAGTAAGGAATTATGAAATACAAATGAAGGCTGAACATGATGGTGGGACAAGAGGAAAGTAAAAGGAAATAGAGGAAAGAACCAGGAGGCAAAGGACATTTATACAGGTCTTAATACAGGAATGTGCACATGTAAATATATTTATATATAATGACAGGGGAGTATATCTATGTACTTATATCTATATGTAAGAATTAAGATTGCAGATGGGCATTGGGCCTCCACTCAAGTACTCCCTCAGCACAAAAACACTTTGTTCTAATAACCTGGCATTCTGTGATGTTCACTTTCCCACCACGATTGCTGAAGACAAAATGTGTACATAAGCAAATGTGGTGAAGAAAGCCGATGGTGCCCGGCTATCAAAAGATATAGCATCTGGGGTCTTAAATGCTTGAAAATAAATAAGTGAGCATGTAGCTGAGAAGCAACAAAGCCCACATGGAAGAAACACACCAGCCTGTGTGATCATGAGGTGTTGATGGGATCAGGTATCAGGCATCAAAGTCCCAGAACAAACAATTATATCACTAGGAATGAGGGGAAGTGCAGAATGGAGACCCAAAGCCCATCTGTAGACAATTAGATGTCTCCTCACAGAAAAGTCACAAGGAAGAGATGAGTCAATCAGGGCTCAGTATAGCACCGATGAAACACACAATATTCCTCTAGTTCCTTAATGCTTTCTTTCCCCCACTATCATGACCTCATTTCTACCTCACAAATTGGATTAGACCAGAACATGCAGTGCTACAGATGAGAGCCACAACACAAGGAAACTGGGACAGATAAACCCTTCAGGGCCAACAATGAGAATAGAGATACCAGGAGGATAAGGGGAAGGTCGTGGAGAAAGGGGGAATCGATCACAAGGGCCAACATATAACCTTCTCCCAGGGGGATGAACAACAGAAAAGTGGGTGAAGGGTGACAGAGGACGATGTAAGATTTGAAAATAATAATCTATAACTTACCAAGGGTTCATGAGGGAGAGAAGGTTTGGGGAAAATGAGGAGTTGATACCAAGGGCTCAAGTAGAAAGAAAATGCTTTGAAAATGATGATGGTAGCATCTGTACAAATGTGTTTGACACAGTGGATGCTTATATGGATTGTGATAAGAGATGTAAGAGCCCCCAATAAAAGTATTTAATTAAAAAATTTTAGTTAAAAAAAGAAGATATTGGGATGAGACAATACAACTTCATTGACGACTTATGCGTTCAGATGTTTGGTCTGTTGTCTTGGCTTTCCTATGCCGTCCAGCCATCATTTCACGCCCAGTGATGCTCGGTTCAGTCTTGCCCTTTGGTCGTGGCATCTCGGAGCTCTTCCTTCTCTGTTCTGCTCGCACAGCTCGACGCAGTTGGGTGTCCTCCACTCCTCCCGACCTCCCGCGAAGTCGTCCTCCGTCAGCCCGACTCCAGGGGACCTCAGTCTGCAGAAACGCTGCGCACGAGTTCCCCTGCGGTCGCTGTCACTGTCCCCAACGGTTGGCCTCTGACAAGAACCAGGGGACACGGTCGAAGGAAAGGTCCGTGACCCACCTTGTCTCAGCTTCTCCGTCCCGGAGCCCCGTCTAGGACACTGCATTGTCTTCAGCATTGTGTCTCCACCGGCTCCTCGGCGGAAGGCAGCTTCTCGGTGCTTTCCTCTTTGCCGGGACACTGGCCGCTTGGAGGAGTCCCCTCCATGTCGGCTTTGCCGGGCGCCTCTCGCTGCGAGTGGCGTGGAAACGGTAGCACGGAAGAGACGTGTGCGTCTCTTCACAGTCACATCCAAGCACAGGCATGTGCTGTCAACTCGGCTCACCCCCGAGGAAGTTAACTGCTGTCACCGCCGACAAAGCGTGTTCCGCAGCTCAGAGGTCTGTCCTCTTGCCTCTGCCTCGTCCAGCGGTTCTCAACCTTCCTCACGCCTTGGCCCATTCACACAGTTCCTCCTGCTGCGGTGACCCCCCCATGTGGGCGAATCTGCATGTGGGGGACCCGCCTGGACACGGAGAGAGGAGCGGCGTCTTAAGCGACCCCTGTGAAAGGGTCATTCGACCCCCAAAGGGGCCGTGACCCCAGGTTGAGAACGGCTGATGGATATTGTTGGTGCTCATCTCACACTCAAAGGTTCAGAGGGGAAACATTGACATCTATCATTTGGAAGAAACACCTGCTTTCCTTCCTGTTTGTTCATTATTCAGGCATTGATTCAGTGGAATCTTGGGTATTGGTTTTCTACTTGGGCCTATAAGCCGATATTTATTTTCTTCCTCTGATTGTTCCAGCTCTGGCCACTAGGAGGTCTTCCAAGAGAATTCCTCTTTCCTTTCTAGGACACACCCAGGCCTTTTGCTTTTGTGAACGCTTCCTTACTTTCTGGCCCCACACGGTGCTCCAGGTTCCGCTTGCGTTTCCTCTGCTCTAGCACGAGAGGCAGCCATTTCCCATGGAATGGCGCCTTATTACAGTGTTCAGAGGATCCAGGGGGTCACTGTCCGGGACCACTTTGATCGTGCTCATGATCGACTGCAGAAGATCAGCAATGAATGCTCACTGGGTGAAAATGGCTCGGGGGGTCCCACAGAGAGACCATCACAGCTCAGAGTGATGAAATAAAAGACTTGGGGGCCAGGAACCCTTTCTGTAGATGGGGAGCATTGTTTCCCACACAATGCCCCTGCCTCTCCACCCACCAAGTGGCTACACATACTGATCAGAGCCTCCGTGTGCAGAAGACTGGAGTGAGGTAGCAAAGGCCAAGACAGATATTCCATCAATAAGCTGGTGCTTTGGATGAATTTTTGTTGGTGATGCATAATGTGATCCATTTCATCCCAGGAAATTCAAAAAGTTGAGTTCCCTAGCTAAGACCAAAGAACAAGGTTTTGGGTTGGTTTGTTGTTTTGTTTTGTTTCTGAAAATACAAAACCAAATGAAACCAAACTCATTGGCACTGAGTAGTTCCTGCTCCTCACGACCCTATGGGGCAGAGCAGCAGTGCCCGGGGGTGGGAGATGGGGTCCAAGGCTGTAGTATGGATGGGAGCAGACTGCCTCATCTTTCCCTGGAGGGGAAGCTGGGGTTCTGAACCACTGACCTCGTAGTTAGCAGCCTGCCGCACGATCACTGGACCATCGGGACTCCATAAAAACAAAAACTATAAGTGGAACAAAAATTAAGGAGAAAAGATCGTCTAAAATCCTGTCACCCCAAGCTAACAACCTCGCACACAGTGTGGTGTATATCTTCCAGGTTTGATTTTTAATAAAGGGCAAGCTTCGCTGGAAAATCAACATTAGACTTGAACTCAGCTTCCTCAGCACATTTCAAGAATGTCGGTCTTTATTTATTATGGCATTTTTCAGATATCTAAGTACAGAGAGTAATGTGACAAAAATCTGTGGTCTTGCAGGCGATGTGTAACCAAAGTTAGCATTTTTTTTTCCAGTTTGGCTTCAGATACCTTTTATTTTTAACAACTATATTGCTGAGTTGCTGCTGGGTGAACCTGCAGTGTTTCTCTTTCCGTGCGGGGAACCACAATCCTGAAGTTGGGAATTTTTTTTCTTGTACATGTTCAGATAGATAGATACATGTTTGTGAAATGAAATATTATCCTTTTGGCTGTTTTTTAAGAACTTCAAAGTACTTACATAGATGGAATTGATATGCAGAACGTCCTTCAACTTTCTGTTTTGTCCTTTTAATTCTAAGGTGTATCCTTATTCCTATAGCTCGGTCACACAAATGCCCACGAGATCTGTTAGTTTAGGTCTCGGTCGATGCACCTGTTTCCACTAATCTGCTATTTGGGGCAGTGCTGCCACGAGCAGGTCTACTCCTGTCTCCTTGTGAAATTGTCCCGCAGTGGCACTGTGGGGTTGTAGGATCGACACAGATATTCCAGGTTTAAAGAGATTGTCAGCTGCTCTGCCAAACAGTCATTGCAAACTCTGCACTCGACCCAGGTCATGGCCCTCCCGATCTGCGCACGCCCCTTGTTTGGGCCAGTGGGACTCCGACCACAAGCCCTATTCTTCTTGGAGCCACGTGGCTTCGTGGCTGAGTCCCGGTAGCCATTGACCAGTTGGTCCTGCCCCTCACGTGGCTTCCGAGTATAAAATGACAGTGCTTGCCAAAGAGTGTTGGTCCGGATTGCTGCACCGACTCTCTCCATCCTGCCCCTTTGCAGAGTGCCGCGCCCGCTCCTCCCATCAACAAGCTGAGCCTGCTCCCCTGGAAATGGGCTGACCTCACATTTTCTCTGACTGGTACCATGGTGTAGACATGACCTTGTATGACTTCTGAGTCTCATCTTCAAGAGTCCTTGTTACCTGTGGTCTCCCCATCTTGGACCGTGGCCCAGGCCGGCCTCGGTGAGAGGGTGAGAGACGGAGGGGCGGGGGAGAACCAGAGATCAGCAGGCGTTGACTGCTCTCTTCTGTGACTGGGCCGAGCCCGGGGCTCGGAGGCTGAAAGGGTCTTTGTGAGCAGCTCAGGCCTCGCCTTTGGGGATCCCAACACTCAAAACTAAACCAGCATCCATTGAGTCGATTTGGACTCCTGGTGACTCTGGGGCAGAGTCTCATGGCTCTTCGGGGTTTCTCACACTTGGAATGTTGACGGGAGGAGATGGCCTCCTCTGTCGCCTATGGAGCAGCTGGTGGGGCAACTGCTTTGCCCAGAGCTCCTCTGGGATTTGCACCTCCGTGTTTCTCCTCAGAGCCGCTCTGGGGAGGTTCAAATCCTTTCTGAAGACCAGATGCCCCTGGCAGGCACCAAAGACCTTATGGAGAGACAGGGGCTTCTGCCAGCCCCTCCAGCAGCCCCTGTCTACCCCAATCATGTGCCCAAATTGGGCTCTTCGGATGCTCGGCTTACCCGAGAGTGCCCATGGGAGGGACATTTGAGGAATCGGCAAAGTATTGCCCAGGAAGTGGTCCGTGCCGAGCTGCGCGCAGAGAAGGAACCACTGGAAGCCAGAGCTGGACACCCGCTTTCCCAGGCCCCGAGTTTCCTAAGGTCCAGGCGTTTCCTCCAAGCTCCAATTTCACTCAGTTGGTCCAGTTAAACCCCGCAGGGGGAACCGGCCCGAGCTGGGGCAGCTGCCTTCAGGAGGGGACTCTGCCCAACTGCATAATCAAGCATTAGCCATTCAAGTGAGGGATCACTGTTGGAATGACGTGCGGCATCTTGACCAGCTCCTCGAGTCATAAATCATAGTCTGCCCCCCCACCCCACCGCCCCGGCCTGAGAACAGCGGGTCATGAGGACTTCCAGGCCCCTCACTTCTAGGACTACAGGAGTACGAGCATTGGGCAGCAAGTGAGCCAACAGCTTGTCCCTCAGAGGCGGGGGACACAGAGCTTGATGTCCTTTGTGTCCCGGTCCAGGCGTCCCCCCTATCTTCTCTGCCAGTGAGAACAAGACGGAGGCCCATTGGGAATTTCCAGAATGTTTCCTGGATGCTTCTTGAAAGCATATACTTTTAATGAAGAAATCTTTCATCTGCCATCCTGTTTCCAAGAGACCAGAGTGGAAAGAATTTTCACCCTTGAAAGAGTGTTTTCTGGTGGAAACTGTGAAGGCTATAGGCAAGCACAGAGCTGTTCTCACCAGGGGGGTGGAGGCAGGACGATGGAGGAGGGAAGTGATGTCGAGCGCCAGGAGGAAGAGGGTGCTGGGGTGCAAAGGGGATAAGCAGGGGGCACCTCTGAAGAAGAGCTCAGCCAGAGAGCACGCATGCAGTCCTGCTGGGCGGGGATTATCAATTGGCAGCTCTCAGAACTGCAAGGAACCAGGGGACCCACCTGAGGAGCTGAGAGGGTGGGGACACTGTCCCCCACCCCAGGGAAGAGGTAGACTCACCACATACCAAGACAACACACAAAACCCTCAAGGGCATCCCCTCTGGAAGCTTTTTTGAGCCAAAAGGACACTAAAAGAGGCAGACCTGGAAAGACAAGTGCCAGGGGTGGAGACGGACTCTCAGGTCTGCTGGTCGGCCACTCACCTGTGAGCCCAGGGGATGTGATCCATCACAGCCCCCACCTATGTGGGGCTCGAAAGTCAGTCCCTGTTCCTGGGTGCTCTGGCTTTTCCTCGGCACCTCGGAGGGCGGGGCTCCTCTTGTCCCAGTCGGTAAGGAGCCCCCAAGCACTTCCCATGTGCTGCATGACCTACCGGCCGTTACCCCCTCCCTTCCACGTGGGACGATGATGTCGTCTTGGGAAGCATTCGAGGCCGATGCCAACTCAGAGAGTGTAGCACCACCTGCTCCTTCGCTGAAGCCCCCGGGCTCCCTGGGGACAGGAGTGCGAGAGTAGATCTACACATAGGCAGAGAGCCTTGGACAGGTGATGGTACAGAATTTAAGCACCAGGAAGAGCCAAGGGGTGAGGGGACATGGGGGACTGACGCAGAGGCTGCCCTGAGAGTGCCGTGATGCAGAAGACCACGTTGAGAGAGCCCCCTGCTGTGTCACTCACTCACCGGAAAGCCTTCAGGGACCGGGACTGGCCAAGGCTGTGAATACACTGTCTGCTGACATGACAGAGTCCAGCCACTGCTGAGGAACAAAGACACGCGACTCTCCTTTCTGCCATCCAGTGCCCCAGTGCCACACCAGGGCCGGAGGGGCGGGCAGCCTGGCAGGACCATCAGCCCGAATGGCACAAACACACAGCTTTTTAGAGGTGTTTCTGTTTAGCCCATTTCTGCTAGCGAGAGACTACTTGTAGATGCAGAAAGCTTCAGGATGCTGTCTTCAGCCTGAAGAGAGGGAAGCTGTCATTTGCAGCTTTTGTGAGAGTGATAACCTTATTAAGTAATGGAATTCGCTGATTAACTGCTGCTAACAAAACACTGTTGCCAAATCTGTTGGTCTGAAACCAGCTACTGTCGACTTCGCTTCCCAAGGGACTTTGTAGCTGTATTTCTCATGGAAATAGCCTTGCCTTTAAGCAATTTTTATGACTCCCACTAATTGGTTCACACTAATTCGTGAGGATTAATTGGCTAATACTTACTGGTCGTTGGGTATGGACCCAAGCTTGGTGCAAAGAGGGAGAAAGCAATTCTGCTTTGAAAGTGATTGTTTGTGGGTAAGAAGTGGAAAAGTCAGTGATCCTTCGTGACTGGGCGTTCTGACTCAGATCAGACGGAAAGATCCGTCCTTTCTCAGGGTGTGCAGCAGGAGTTTACCTTCCTTCAAAGGGACAGTATGATGTTCGCAGTAACTAACGTAGAATGTGGGAAAATCTCCTTTCTGATAACTTGCCTGAGAAAACCAACTCCATTCTTGTCTTAAGAAGGGGAGAGAGATACCTGAAACACCATCGTCTTGATCTCAGTTGTATAAGCTCCTGTGTGAACCCAGGTTGACTGAAGAAACAAATCCAGTGACACTAACACTGGTTGAAGAGAGAGCTTTACATCAAGAAGTAATTCTATATCAAGAATATGTGCCAGCCCAGTCCAACTCAAATCCATAAACTCAATACTAGATCATAAATCTCCCTTGAGACCCACGCAGTCATGTGCAAGGCCACAGACGGGGGGACGCAGAGTCGTATGGCTCCAAAGTTGGTGGCAACGTGGCGGGACACTGGCAACTCTCACGGTGGCCACCAGAGTCCCAGCAGGCAGGAAGGCAGAGTGGCAGAGAGAGAGGGTTGTCCCCTGCATCCTTATAAGAAGGCCACCCCTAAAGGAGACAGCATCAGGCGGTGACCCGATTGACAGGTTGGATTCCACCCCTTCACTTGAATCTATCTTCAAGTTGACATCAAATTATCTAACTACCACGCTCCCCCAATTGATCTTCCCTGCCGTACCCCAAAGGGTCTTATCATTCAGGAAGCTCAAGATGAAGGAAGACACAATCATTGTCAACAACCTGTTCTACTGCTGACCAGAGATCCATGGACTCCGGGAGCAGATCAGAGAGGGCTGAGGGCTCTGGGACGGATCTAGCCCTCTGGTGCGGAGAATGGCTTGATGCCATGCTCCAGGCTCTCGCTGGGCAATGGGGAAAGCGAAGATGAAAATTCAGGTTTGTGGCTCTGGTCCAATTTATTTTCTGATTCGTAAGCGACAGTGACTATGACCGGGGTGGTGTAGGCGCCTTTCTTGGCGAGTTTCTGTGTGGGCACACCTCCAAATCAGCCTCAGGCCTCCCCTCCGTGCATGCTAGCTGTGTTGTCCCGGCCACAGCGTGATGACTAACTATTCACACCGCAGAAGTAATTTAGCCCTCGCAAGATGTCTACCTTCTGCACACAGTCCTCGCCTGTTTTGCTAGATCTTGAGAGAGGTCCTGCGGCCAAATCTGTGATCAGATTCGAGAGACAGCAAACACACACTCCCTGGGGCCTCGGGCAGTTAAGATATAACCGTGTGTCCAAGCACAAGCAATAGTGGTTGAGTTTCAGAACTTGCCTCTGAGAGTTGGAGGAGAACAGAGTCAGAGAAAGGATGGACAGAACCTGATCGAGAGAGAACCCTTGTGGTTTGGACGGGCTTGTGATGGCCCAGAGACTTTGTGGCAGAAGAGCAAGGCTGCCTGTTCTGGACCTAGGAAGGGGAGGGGGCGAGGATGAGCTTAAACATGACTTTGTTCTAGACAGGGCAAGTCCCAGGCTAATACTTTCAATCTACTAAGTTGTCAGCAAACCCTGGGCGGAGAGGGAGAGAAAGCGTGGATGCCTGCAGCCCTGCCCCTGCCCTTCTGTGCCGGCCTTACCACAACGCAGAAGCCACTGGCACAGGGGGTCCCCCCCGCTACTCAGTCCCTGCCACAGACTGGTTGTTTTCATGGAAACCAAGTTGCCTCTGAAAGAATCATTGCTAAGCACTGGGAGCAGACCAAAGAAGGCCTCTGAATGGTGTTGGTAATGGTGTTGGCACCAGGGTGAGGGCCGCAGTAGCTCATGACCCTAAACACCTACAATCACAGCCAACCAATAGGAGTGTCAGTTACCATGGAGTGAGTCCATGCCAACTCATGGAGACCTTTTGTGAGTCCCACAGGGTTTTCAGTGGCTAATTTTTCAGAAATGGGTCACTAAACCTGACTCTGCGACACCTCTGGACATACGCAAACCTCAGCCTTTCAGTTACCAACCAACCTGGAGACCCCCACGGATAGAGGAAACAACCGTAAGTAGGTTTCCAGGTCCAACAGGGAGGGGCTCTTATAAGCACTGCCATTGACTCTGGCTCCCCAACGACCAGGAGGCAGGCCTCCTGTCCCTGTTTACTGATGAGGAAGGGGGTCAGGGAGATGGAAGGGCGGGTCATAGGGAAGCATGGGTTCCCATCACAAGACTTCTCAGGGGCAACCGGTGAGTGGGTGAGAGAGAGACAGGACCGCAGACAGCTCCGAGTCAGACCTTCTTTGCAAAGCATTTCCTTGCTATCTATTCGTGGGACCCCAACAAAAAGATAATGAACATAGAGAAGTTTATCGGATAACACAGGCTCCTAGGCACACCATTCTGAATAAAAATGCAGAAATCCTCTTAACAGGCAAAATAGAAAATACTTCATTGTCTTGGAACCTTAAGGTAAAGTTTAGAAAGTTTATCGAATCACACTGGGGCTGCATCAGAAATGATCATAATAATAGCAAAGCAATCCCCAGAGTGATGACTTAAATAATGAAGGCCCGATGAGTGTATTTCTTTTTTTTCCCCAATGAGTGTATTTCATTAAAAGGGACACATCATCAAAATTCCTGTGTGTACAGGAAGAAACAAAACAAAAACAGACTTCCAAATAATGAAAGAATTGGCACAACGGGAAAAAGTTACAAGTAATAACAAAAAGGAGTTGGAAAGTTGAGCGCACATTTTGACATGGCATCTTACATGTAGCAGCCTGCTCATTAAAGCACTAGACACTAAAAATGAGCATACTCTGCTTACTCATCAAGAACACACCTCATTCAGAGCCTGCTTGTAAAAGTGAGAGATGTGTCGATCTCTGTAGGGAGAACACATGCATGTTCACACAGCTAATGTGCTGTAAGAGTAGTGTGTGATTAAATTAAACCGGAGGATAAATAATGGGAATAAATTCTAAATGATGAGACCCCTGCGGGAACAGCATCCACAATGTTTCTACGCTAGGGAGGCAGCATCTATTTTTCCCGGTGTGCTTACCTTAGAGGAAGGTCTACTTGTGTTTAACCTAGTTATCTTGTGTTTGCGTGCTAGGCAAACTGAATTACAGGGCCAAATTGCATGTTACAATTTCCCATTATGTGGTACAATTACATGTCAACACTTTGAGGTGAGTGGATTGTCGCAATATTAGAAGACATTGCACCATGCTTGCAAGGATCAGAAATCAAGGAGGGGCTCTTTCCCCAGGCAACAGGGGTTTCCTCTCTTTCTCTCCAACTTGAACGCTGCTCGTCATTGCAATGAGCTCCACTCGCTGATTTCTGGTCTGTGACATTCTGAAAAGAGGAAGGAGCTAGGACTCCAATCTACACTATTTCCTAAACTTGAAGCTCTACACTCCCCGCAAACCCAAGATTCACTGCCATCAAGGCGATGGCGACTCATAGTGACCCTATAGGGCAGGGTCAAACTGCCCAGTGAGTTTCCTGAGGCTTTAAATCTTTTTTTTTTTTTTGAGGCTTTAAATCTTTATAGGAATTGCAAGCCTCGTCTTTCTCCTTCGGAGTGCCTGGTAGTTTTGAACTGTAGACCTTGAGGATCTCAGCCCAACGCATAATCGCTGCCCCACCAGGCCCCACGTTCCCTGAGCACATCTGAATAGAGGCATGGATTTGCAGCAGTGTTCTAGAATTGCATCAGGCCCATAAAATGTGAAAGTGCCGCCAAGCGTCAAGGCATGAGATGATCTGCAGGAGCCTTCTGCACATGCATGAATGAATGACACATGAATGAATGACACACGTGAATGAATGACACACGTGAATGAATGACACACATGAATGAATGACACACGTGAATGAATGACACATGTGAATTAACGACAAGCGTGTCCCCTGGGTGACTATGCTCTCCAGACACACGTGCCTACAGATGCACACGGACATGCATACATGCTCCTTTCAGTGTCTTTCACTAGAGGGGAGACCCTTCAGGTTAGAGAGAAGGCAGTGCAGTAACCCTCTTTTTATTGGACTGAGATGACATCTTGTATCTAGTTTCTGACCGTCGTGTGCAATGCGTGGTTCAAGACTTTAGCTTTTGACCTCTTCTAAAATGTCAGTTTTTAATATGTTCTGCTTACTTTTGTTTTTATTTTTTCATTTAACTGTTTTTTGGCCTATAATTTACACATCATAGCACTGAATAGCTCAATTGTTCAAACATCAAACCATGGAACGGTTGAGATTGTTCTCTATTTTGTCTAGTCCTTTTGTTGTTGTTGTTGTTTGCTTCCTGTTTGTGTGTTGTATGGTTTTCTCTATGTGACATCCAGGAACTGGATTAATAATTTCCTAGCGGCATGGCAGGGGAGGTGCGGGGGGCGGTGGGGAGCCAACGAGTCTGAGATGGACGTGTTCTGAAATGGATGGTTGTGATGATGACGCATCTCTTCTCAATATGATAAATGGATGAAATGGTAAGATAGGCGAAGGATATGCCAATAAAACCATTGAAGGGAAGAAGACTTTGCCATGACAGCACGCAGTTGCAAGGAGGAGCAGGAGCAGGAACCTGCCCAAGGAGAGGTCTCAGGGTGGAGAAGCAGAATAGCGAGGTAGAAACAAGATGAGCTGAGACCAAATTGCAAGACTGACTACAGAAAAACCCAACAAATAAGTCAGCATGCAAAACAAGAGGTCCAACACCTCAATCACCATGACTCAACCTCACCACCACCAAACAAACAAACAAACAAACAAATTCACAGCCATTGAGTCAATGCCGACTCACAGGCACCCTGTAGGACAGGGTAGAACTGCCCCTGTGAATTTCTGAGACTGTAACTTAAAAAGAAAAAATCCCAAGCTTGCTTTATTGGCATATAATACATCTCATTCAATTCAGTGGTCCAAATACACCAGTAAGAATGATGCAATGCTCACCAACGTTTACAACCTGGGTTGCTTCTCAAGCAAAGTAGGTTGTAGACGATCGTCCTGGTTGACTGTCCTCGGAGGCCCCTAGACCATGGTCCTGAGCCGCCGACTCAGCAATTCATCTTCTCTCTGTGCTTCCTGATATCAGGAAGCTTTCATAACTTGCCTCCTGTATGCTCTGCTACATGCATGGACATATTTGCAGCACAGGCAAGTACACATATAGAAAGAACATCTGTCAAACACACACACATATGTAGTCATGAGTGCAGTCCTGCTCCCCTTCCCACACCTGTTCAACTTGTGTGCCTATCTATGCATCCATTCATAGATTATTGTTCCTGCAGGATTGTGTATAAATGATATTGGCCTCTGTCATCTATAACTCCTCCATTACTCCCATGTCGTATTTGCTTTCATCATTTCTTCCTGCCTTTGCTCCGATGCATTCCTTTCCCCTGCTCCCAAGTCACGATTCATCTTCCCTCTAGTTAATTATTGACCAACATTTTCCCTTCCCCAGTCATTATCAAAAAAAATTTCTGCGTAAAAACCTTTTCTTGACTTTATAATAGCATTCTCATGCAACATTTGGCCTTTTGTGATTGACTTATTTTGCTCAGCACACTGTCCTTGACATTGATCCCACCTACTCAGATTCTGTAGCAAAAATCTTGTCTGATAATAGTAGCACAGTATCGTAAGTAAAACAGAACTTTTGATCCTGTGATGCCGTGATGTTACCACGACACTCTATAAACAAAAAGTTTTGATTGCTAGCGAAAATGTCAAAGGACAACAGAAGACCTTTCTGATGAAATGGTTTTATTTTTATTTTTTTTAAATCATTTTTAGGGGCTCATACAACTCATCGCAATCCCTACATACATCAATTGTGTAAAGCACATTTGTACATTCGTTGCCCTCATCATTCTCAAGACATTTGCTCTCCACTTACGCCCCTGGCATCAGCTCCGCATTTTTCCCTTCTCTCCACGCTCTCCCCTCCCTCATGAACCCTCGATAATTTATACATTATTATTTTGTCATATCTTGCCCTTTCCCACATCTCCCTTCACCCACTTTTCTGTTGCATGTTCCTCAAGGAGGAGGTCACATGTAGATCCTTGAAATCGGTTTCCGCTTTCCAACCTACTCTCCCTATGCCCTAACAGTATCTCCACTCACACCACTGGTCCTGAAGGGATCATTCTCCCTGGATTTCCTGTGTTTCCAGTTCCCATCTGTACCAGTGTGCATCCTCTGGTCTAGCCAGACTTGCAAGGTAGGATTCAGATCATGACAGTGGGGGGTGGGAGGGGGGAGGGAGAGGAAGCATTTAAGAACTAGAGGAAAGTTGTATTTTTCATTGTTGCTACATCGCACCTTGAATGGCACATCTCATCCCCATGACCCTTCTGTAAGGGGATGTCCAGTAACCTACAAATGGGCTTTGGGTCTCCATTCCGCATTCTCTCCCTCATTCACTGTGGTAAGATTTTTTTTGTTCTGATGATGTATCATACCTGATCCCTTCAACACCTTGTGATCACACAGGCTGGTGTGCTTCTTCCATGTGGGCTTTGTTGCTTCTGAGCTAGATGGCTGCTTATTTACCTTCAAGCCTTTAAGACCCCAGACACTATATCTTTTGATAGCCGGGCACTATCAGCTTTCTTCGCCACATTTGCTTATATACCCATTTGTCTTCAGTGGTCATATCAGGGAGGTGAGCACACAATGATATGATTTTTTTGTTCTTTGATGCCTGATAACTGATTCCTTTGGCACCTCGTGATCACACAAGCTGGTGTGCTTCTTCCATGCGGGCGTTATTGCTTCTGAGTCAGATGGCCACTTGTTTACCTTCAAGCATTTAAGACACCAGACGGTATATCTTTTGCTAGCCGGGCACCATCATCTTTCTTCACCACATTTGGTTGTTCACCCTCTTTGTCTTCAGTGGTTATGTCGGGAAGGTGAGCATCATAGAATGCCAATTTAATAGAAGAAAGTATTCTTGCATTGAGGGAGTACATGAGTGGAGGCCCAATGTCCTTCTGCTACCTTAATAATAAACCTATAAATGTAGGCACATAGGTCTATTTCCTCATACTTATATATAAATATATTTGCATATGTACATGTCCTTATCTAGACCTCTATAAATTCCCTTTGTCTTCCAGCTCTTTCCTCTATTTCCTTTGACTTATCTCCTGTCCCATTATCATGCTCAGTCCCCACCAGGGTTTCATCAATACCTCTTAGTTACATTACCCTTGATCATGCCCTACCAAGCTTCCCACACCCTCCTCACCACCGATTTGGATCACTTGGTGTGCCCTTGTCCCTGGGTTTATTAAAACACCACCACCTTTCCCCCCATGCCCCCACAGAACTGTCGGTCCCATTGTTTTCTCCTCCAATTGTTCATCCAGCCTATCTTATTTAGACAGACCTGCAGAGATAATAACATGCACAAAAACAAGACAGAGCAAAACCAAGCAACAATATACAACAAAACAACAACAAACCAATGACCAAAAAAACACACAAAAGAAAAGCTTGTAGTTAGTTCAAGGATTGTTTGTTGGCCTTTAGGAGTGTTTTCCAGTCCAGTCTGTTGGGGCACCACGCCCTGGCCCCAAAGGCCACATTCAGCATTCGCTGGGGACTTCACAGCTCCATTCCCTAGCTGTTCTGTTGCAGCCCTTAATGTTTTGTCTTGGTGTGGTGGGATCCGATCGGGTGCAATTCCCACACTGTGTCTCTGGTGTTGTCCCCTATAGGGCTATGGGTCATTGAGGGGCATCATGTCTCATAGTGGGACTGGCTATGTGGCCCTCTCTGTCGACTGCCTGCTCTAATTGGGAACATCATCTTCACGGCCTGGTGGGCCAGGATGTTCTCCATTCTCTCCACCTCCCCCTTCATCTGCTCCTGTGTGCTCTGATCAGATATGTCCCTCTCCTGGAGCTGTAGATTCAGTGCCGTCCTTTGAAATAAATTCTTCTGAGGGGAGGGGCAGGTGTCCACTTAGTAGTTGGGGTTGGGGTCAGCCCCCCAGACATCTCCACTGGTTCCCTACTCCATGCCAGCTTGTTGCATTCACATCTTGGAGCACTGGGTTGAAGTCTGGTCCCTCTTTCTCTGTGGAGATATAAACAATACCCTCCCCTTGGGTGGGTTAGTAACCTGTGCCCTGCTACCCTTTTCTTTATAATTATTTTTTTCCTTTCCCCACCTATTGTTTAGTTGTCTACCATGTGTATCCCTGCATTTGGTCTGGTCCATGCCATATTACCTGGTCCTCACCCCAGGAATGTTTGTATACTGTGGCTTTATCCCTATGCCCCTTTTGCATTTCTTTTAAAGCTTACCTCAGCAACTTTTGAATTCTTTCCATCTATAAGTCAATGCTATCTTGAGGACTGTTTTCTCTTTTTTGACCTCTGGGTGAGGTTGTTCTATGTGGCAGTCTCTTATTTATGCTTGGTGAGTGCTGTTCTTCTGCCCATACTGGGTTGGCAAGGATCTTTTGTAGGGCTGGGTTTCTTCTAACGTATTCTTTGAGTTTTTCCTTGTCTGGGAAGACTCTTACTTCTCCATCTATCTTGATCGATAATCTGGCTGGGTAGAGTATTCTTGGGTTTACATTGTTTTCCTTCAATTTTGGGAACATGTTACACCACTCTCTCCTCTTCTTCATAGTTTCTGCTGATAGGTATGAGCATATTCTTATTTGAGAACCTTTATATGTGATTGCTTGTTTTTCCCTAGCTGCTCTCATGATTTTCTCCTTTTCCTCAAAGTTGGATAATTTAACTATTATGTGCCTTGGTGACTTCTTGGGATTCAGTCTAGCTGGTATTCTTTCAGCCTCCTGAATGGTTGCCTGGTTTTCATTCATTAAGCTGGGGAAGTTCTCCAAGAATTCTCTCATTATTGTTGCAGATGACTTCTTTGTTGTGTTTTCCTCCAGTAAGCCAACAATTCTAATATTGTTCTGCCTCATAGCATCAGACATAGCTCTTAAGTTTTCTTCAGCTTCTCTGATGATCTTATTAGATTTTTGTTCACGTTTGTTAAAGTCTGCTTGGCTGTCCTCCAAGTCATTGATGCAGTTCTCTGCTCCCTCCAGTCGATTCTTGAGGTCCGTGTTTCTGCTACTGGTTTTTGTTATCTCCTCCCTAAGCTCCTGTATTTTCTTTTGTTTTTTGGCTTTTATCTCTTCTATCATTTCATCCTTTTTCTGTATTGTTTCCCTCATATCCTGTATGACTTCAAGTAGCATTCTGAACATTTCTTTCTGTGGCAGCTCAATGTCTGCTTCTTCTATGCATGTCATTATGTTCAGGACATCTGCCATTACCTTTTGTTTCTCCCATTTTTTCCTTGAGGTCGTTGGGCCTGATGGCTGTTTGTGTTGCATTGTTTTAGAGGAGCCAGGTGCCATTTTCCAGGGAGTCGAAGAGCATGGGCTCTCTGGGAGACTTGTAAGAATGCTTCTTTGAACTGTCTACAGATGATATGGTTTTATTCCTTCCATGAATACTGTGTTCTTGTACATATAGAGCCAAAAGCAAATTCATCTATAAATGTACTTAGAGTATGAAATCTTAGAAAATCATTCCTAGGTATGCACTGAAGGGAAAGAACCCGTCGAATCAGCCCATGTCTATACAACAGAAGTGTCCGCTCTGTGTGGTTAGTGCTGAGAGTGGCTTCTGACTCAGAGAGATCGATGGGCGACAGAAGAAGAAACACTGCCAAGCCTGTGCCATTCTCACAATAGCCAATATGTGTGAGGCTCCTGCTACCTCTCCTTGATTGGCTTCCTCATGTTACAACCCTCACCTGCACCAAGCCCGATGTCTTTCTCCATGGACGGGTCTCTCCGAATAACGTGTCCAGAGTCCACGAGACAAAGTCTCATCCTCTTTGATTCTAAAGAGTATTCTGATCGCACTTCCTTGTTCTTCTGACATTCCGTGGGAGAATCAGTATTGTTCTCTAACCCCATCATCCAAATGTATCTCTGGATCTTCAGTCTTCCTTGTGGATCATCCAGCTTTCACAATCGCATGAGGTGATTGAAGAAAGGAACACCCTGGTCCTCAAGGTGACATCTTTGCTGCTCTTGAAAGCATTAAAGAGGCCTCGTGCGGCAGAATCACTCAATACAAGACGGCATTTGGTTTCTCGACTGTGGCTTCCATGGGCATTGGTTATAAATGACATCCTTGGCCACTTTGGTATTTTCTCCATTTCTCTGATGTTGCTTATGGGTTCCATTGTGAAGATTTCAATGTTCTTTATGTTGAGGCCTAACTCATAATTGCCATCAATAAGTGGTTTGAGTCCTCTTCATTTTAAGCAAGCAAGCAAGCTTGCGTCATCTGCAATGGTCGTAGGTTACTAATCCATTTCCTACGAGCCTGATGCCACATTTTTTTTTTATTCATACAATTCAACTTTTACAATTATTTGTTCAACATACAGAGTGAATAAGGATTGTAAATATGAAATCACTGAAATCTCAAATTTTCTAAAGATGAGATGAGTTAAGGTTTGTTTTCTTAATTCTCAAATGCTCAAAGATATAATTAGAATATGATGGCAAATTAAATATTGGGGTTTAGAACATAATATATATTTAAATATACCAGAACCTGCCTCCCCCCCCCCCCGACACACACACACAATACTCTCACACGTGGGCAGAAACATCCAGTGCCTGAGGAGGGAGGGGAGCTTAATTTCCAAAAAGATCTTAAAAGTGCTCGAGGGATGGAGTAAGGATCAGAGCAGAGCTTCGCCTTTCCAGGAGTTCTCTCTCTCTCTCTCCTTAAACCCACATTTTCCTCTGAGAAATATACCATCTTCTTTCTCTTTTGAGACACTAGAAATGTCTCAGTAGATTCAATAAGTGTCTAAAACCACAAGCTTGTTCCCAGTAATGCTTTTAATGTAGATCATTGTGTTGTGTGGCTGATCCTGACTGGACCCTCCTTCCTTACACATGAGGCACTGGCATTGCTTTGGTACCTTGGAAATGCCCAGTTGGTGCTAACGGAGTCCACTTGCAGAATTGTGTGTGTGCATCCTGGACCACCAGGCCTTGAGGACTATGATCCCGCTCAGAGCAGCCAGTCCACAGAGAAGACTACGTGGTAGGTCCTACTGTGAGACATGACATCCTTCACTGACCCATAGACCTACAGGGGACAACACTGGAGACACAGTGTGGGAATTGTGCCCAATCTGACCCCACCACACCAAGGCAAAACACTTAGGGGGTGCAACAGAACAGCAAGGGAACGGAGCGGCGAGGTCCCCAGGGAATGCTGAAGGTGGACTTTGGGGCTAGAGCATGGTGCCCAACAGACTGGACTGGAAAATACTCCTCAAGGGCAACAAACTGTCCTTGAACTAACTACAAGCCTTTCTTTCTTTTGTGTTTTGTTTTGCTTTTTTGTCATTGGTTTGTTGTTGTTTTGTTGTATATCGTTGCTTGTTTTTTCTCTGTCTTGTTTTGTGCATGTTGTCTCTGTAGGTCTGTCTAAATAAGATAGGCTGGATGAACAATCTGGAGGAGAAAACAACGGGACCGACAGTTCTGGGGGGGCATGGGAGAGGAGGAGGTGGGGGGAAAGGTAGTGGTGTTAACAAACCCAGGGACAAGGGAACAACAAGTGATTCAAATTGGTGGTGAGGAGGGTGTAGGAGGCCTGGTAGGGTGTGATCAAGGGTAATGTAACCAAGACGAATTACTGAAACCCAAAGGAAGACTGAGCATGATAGTGGGACAAGAGGAAAGTCAAAGGAAATAGAGGAAAGAGCTAGGAGGCAAAGGGCATTTATAGAGGTCTAAATAAAGGCATGTACATATCCAAATATATTTACATATGAGGATGGGAAAATAGATCTATGTGCATATAGTTATAGGTTTAGTATTAAGGTAGCAGAAGGATATAGTGTCTGGGTCTTAAAGGCTTGAAGGTAAACAAGCAGCCATCTAGCTCAGAAGCAACAAATCCCGCATGGAAGAAGCACACCAGCCTGTGTGATCACGAGGTGTCGAAGGGATCAGGTACCAAGCATCATCAGAACAAAAAATCATATCATAGTGAATGAGTGGTGGAGTGCGGAATGGAGACCCAAAGCCTATTTGTAGGCCACTGGACATCCCCTTACAGAAGGGCTGGGGGAGGAGCCGAGCCAGTCAGAGTGCGATGTAACAACAATGAAACATACAAGTTTCTTTAGTTCCTAAATGCTTCCTCCTACTCCACTATCATGATCCCAATTCTACCTTACAAATCTGGCTAAACCAGAGGATGCACACTGGTACAGATAGGAACTGGAAACACAGGGAATCTAGGGTGGATGATTCCTTCAGGACCAGTGGTGTGAGTGGTGATACTGGGAGGGTAGAGGGAGAGTGGGTTGGAAAGAGGGAACAGATTACAAGAATCTACATGTGACCTCCCTGGGGGACGGACCACAGAAAAGTGGGTGAAGAGAGATGTTGGGCAGGGCAAGATATGACAAAATAATAATTTATAAATTATCAAGGGTTCGTGTGGGAGGTGGGAGCGGGGAGGGAGAGGAAAAATGAGAAGCTGATGCCAGGGATTTGGGTGGAGAGCAAATGTTTTCAGAATGATGAGGGCAATGAATGTACAAATGTGCTTTACACAATTGATGTATGTATTGATTGTGATAAGAGTTGTATGAGCCCCTAATAAAATGATTTTTTAAAAAGATGAAGATTTAGACTCCGTAAGGCATTAAAGTCTCGGAAGCCCACAGGGCAGTTCTACCCCACCTTTGAGGGCCACTCTGGGTGAGAATGGACTCAGCGGCAGTGGAGTTGCTGGTCTGGATACTGGTACTTGCATAATATGTTTAAGTTAACAAGTGAACTACAGTGCAAATCATTTGTACCAAGGAAAGAATCCAGTTTGGAGGAAAACGTTCATTTTTCTGGAGACTCATGGTTTTAAATCTCAGATTGATTGGCCGGGTTCCTCACCAGACATGACCTCAGCGGCTTTAGCTTGTTCCACAACTGAAATCCACCCTAGAGTGACAATGTTTGGCTTCCCACAACACTTTGCAAAGAATGTGCTGTAGTGTCTAAAGATAACCCCAGGAGAGATATGCTAAAAAAAAAAAATTCTGAGCAATGACAACGGCCTTGGGACACGAGTCCCTGACTTTTGGAGGTGACTTATTGGGAGGGGAAAACCCTCCAGTGGAAGCTTGAGTGGCTTGAGGGCATACACAATATATCAGTGCTGTGGTTGATTCCCAACATGCCTCTGTCATTACTGGAGCATGGGTGAATGTGGTGGAGGTGGTGGTGGTGGTGGAGGTGGTGTTGGTGGTGGTGGAGGTGGTAGAGGTGGTGGTGGTGGAGGTGGAGGTGGTGGTGGTGGTTGAGGTGGTGGTGGTGGTGGTGGTGGTGGTGGAGGTGGTGGTGGTGGTGGTGGTGGAGGTGGTGGAGGTGGTGGAGGTGGTGGAGGTGGTGGTGGTGGTGGTGGAGGTGGTGGTGGAGGTGGTGGTGGAGGTGGTGGAGGTGGTGGAGGTGGTGGAGGTGGTGGAGGTGGTGGAGGTGGTGGAGGTGGTGGAGGTGGTGGAGGTGGTGGAGGTGGTGGAGGTGGTGGTGGAGGTGGTGGTGGAGGTGGTGGAGGTGGTGGAGGTGGTGGAGGTGGTGGAGGTGGTGGTGGTGGTGGAGGTGGTGGTGGAGGTGGTGGAGGTGGTGGAGGTGGTGGAGGTGGTGGAGGTGGTGGAGGTGGTGGAGGTGGTGGAGGTGGTGGTGGAGGTGGTGGTGGAGGTGGTGGAGGTGGTGGAGGTGGTGGAGGTGGTGGAGGTGGTGGTGGTGGTAGAGGTGGTGGAGGTGGTGGAGGTGGTGGTGGTGGTGGTGGAGGTGGTGGTGGAGGTGGTGGTGGAGGTGGTGGAGGTGGTGATGGTATGGTGGTGGTGGTGGTGGTGGAGGTGGTGGAGGTGGTGGTGGAGGTGGTGGAGGTGGTGGAGGTGGTGGAGGTGGTGGTGGTGGTGGTGGAGGTGGTGGTGGAGGTGGTGGAGGTGGTGCAGGTGGAGGTGGTGGTGGAGGTGGTGGAAGTGGTGGAGGTGGTGGAGGTGGTGGAGGTGGTAGAGGTGGTGATGGTGGTGTGGTGGTGGCAGTGGTGGTATTGTGGCGGTGGTGGTCGTGGTGGGGGGGTGGTGGTGGTGGTGGTGTGGCGGTGGTGGTGGTGGGGGTAGTGATGGTAGTGAGGTGGGGGTGGGGGTAGTGGGATGCCGGTGGTGGGGTGCTAGTGCTGGTGATGGTGGGGGGGGAGATGAGAGGTGGGGGTGGGTTGGGGTGGGCGGTGGTATGGTGGGGGTGCTGTGGTGTTGGTGATGGTGGCGATGGCGGTGGTGGTGGTGGTGGTGGTGGTGGTGGTAGGGAGATGCGTTTGTCATTTCTGGATCTGCTTTCCAGGGAAAAGATAGATTGAGGGTGGGAAGGGACAGAAGAAGTTCTCTTTTATCAACTTCTGTGGGCTGTGTATTTTCAAACCACTTTGCTACTGTCAACATGTATGAGAGAGAGGCCTGCGGGGAGAGCCTATTTGCTCCCCTGGCCTGTCCTCTGCAAAATGAATAAGATACTTGGGGGTGCAGAGTTTACAGAGAGAATTCCACCCCTCTTCCAGAGTGATGTGCAACATCGTTAAGTGGCTAACCAGCCCGAGGAAACCCTGTTCCTATCTCGGCAGAGCGCCGTGGACTTGTGAAGAAAGGGGAAAGGTGTTTTACAAGTACAGCTGGACTGGGGAACACCGTTAACGTCACTGGGTCATGCATGCGGCAGAGGTTGCGAGGGCAAACGTGGTGGTATGCAGACATACATTTATTCCCCCTTACATTAAAATGGGGTAGAAGAGGGATGAGTGACCAAAGGAAAGCCAGAGACAACAGTAGGCCACTGTGGGTTCTTCAGAATTGTTCCTGACCATCTCAGTCCCTCTCTGCCCAGCCTTTGGCGGCCAGTAAGAGAAACAGCACCTTGCAAATGACTATTGACAACAAGCTGTAGAGAATCTGTTGTGACTCTCGCGTGGCGGCAGCAGGGCACCAGGCCCATCAGAAGGGGGGACCTTAAGATCCAACGATGTGAGTGAGAGGCAAGTGGGTGTTGGTGGAGGCTGACCGGTTGGTGCAGAGGAAAGGCAAGGCCTCCTGCTATTCTTTGGGTCTGACCTTTTGACAAATCTTCCTTCAGCAAAAATCAGCCCTGCAGGGTCAACAAGAAACCAGTGGCTTTGAGAGGGAAACACAAAACTGGTCAAGCACTTGTTCCTTCCTCTAGTCAGTCAACCGATGGATATCTATGCGGTACCTATGCATTGGATTGCTAACTGCAAGGTTAGCAGTTTGAAGCCACCAAGAGAAAACCTCTATTCTGCCGGAGAAATCCAGGGCTTTCTACTCCCATAAAGAGTTAAAGTCTCAGAAACTCACGGGGGCAGTTCTACCCTCTCCTATAGGGTTGCTCTAGTTGGCATCAACTCGATGGCAGTGAGTTTGGTTTTTGGTTTTGTATAGTCAGGTACTAGGGGAGGTACTGGAAAGAATCAATCTGCTTATTCTAAGTACCAATATTTAAATATTTTCTTTATAGAGAATCCACTCCATAGTCCAGCGTTATATCTAAGTTACACAGCTACATGCCGCATGTATTTTGGGGCGTAATTTCTAAGTCACTGCTCCATTATTCACCTAAAGGAAAGCACTGCTCTCTCTGTACATCACGGATCGTCCCTTCTCATTGGGCCCACTGATGCCACGCACTCACCGTGTGTGCCCACAGAGGGACACACCACCCAGGCGAGGGGTGAGTTCAGACGCTGCAACATACTTTCATAAATTCACAGCAGGCCGCTAGCACCACTCACAATAGCTCGCTTCTGTCCAAACGAGAGCTTCCTGCGGACATCACCAACGGACAAGGAAAAGACTGGGCTCAGAGTCACACGGGCTCATTTTCCAGGTTGGCAATGAAGTATGACTTCTCGCAGGCTCATTCATACAAGCGTATGTAACTCAACGACTTGCTTCCCCGAACACAGGCAGGGCTACAACATTGAACATTCTTCCAGGCCAGCGTGTGTGTGTGTGTGTGTGTGTGTGTGTGAGAGAGAGAGAGACCCGTGTGTGTGTGTGTGAGAGAGAGACGTGTGTGTGAGAGAGAGAGAGAGACCCGTGTGTGTGTGTGAGAGAGAGAGACCCGTGTGTGTGTGTGTGAGAGAGAGACGTGTGTGTGTGAGAGAGAGAGAGACCCGTGTGTGTGTGTGTGAGAGACGTGTGTGTGTGAGAGAGAGACACCCGTGTGTGTGTGTGTGTGTGTGTGTGTGTGAGAGAGAGAGAGAGACGTGTGTGTGTGTGTGTGTGTGTGTGAGAGAGAGAGAGAGAGAGAGATCCCAGACACTCCACGGAGGAACCAAATGGCCATGACCTAGCTCTGTTTCTATATGAAATCTCTGCTCCGCTATCAGAATGCAGCTCCAACTTCCCTGGGATTACTGGCCAATGTCAATTTGTATTATAGGTGTGGCTCCTGCATGGACAGCAGGCTCCGTTAAAAAGAGAGACTTCAGAGTTGGCTTCATCTCACACATCTGTATCTGGGTCACAGACATCTGTGTCTCCCTGAGAAACACACATATATTTGTTCACAGTCCGACAGAGAAATAAGCTCCTTCTTAAGCAAGCGAACTCCCCATCGCTGGAACAAAGCCTTTCCTGGGGCTGTGGGGAAGATGCCCCAGCACTGGGTGGGGAGGTAGAGCCTTCTGGAAAAGTGAGGATGTTAGGATTGAGGGAGCCACAGCGCAGCGACGCCTAGCGAGGGAGCCGTTCTTCCGTTGTGAGCTGTCTGGAGAAGCTAGGCTCGGATGTGTGTGCCTTTGAAAGTAGGATTCAATGGAAGGTTGTGTAGGGTGACCATGGAGACAAGCATCCAGCGCGTGAAGCTGGTGTGAGGGCCCAGGACATATGGTCAAGGTAAGGAGCAGAGGGTCGGTACCCTGACTGCCCAAAGAAGAATCTATAAGCTATGCCCGAACCTTGCACAGGAAGTTGCTGCTGCCCACACTACCTGGCATTGTTTGGATGACTCCTGAGCCAGCCCCTGAAGGTCCTCCCCCGTCCCCCCCATAGCAACTCTGGGCACCCCACACCCGGCCAGCCTCAGGGAAGAGCCAGTGTTAAACTCAACGCTAACTGTGAAGAAAAGGGCAAGGCCAGACTCTTTACATAGGGTTTAAAGCACACCCATTCTGAGGCCTTGCTTGGGAAAGAACTTTTTCAAAAGCAAATTCTCCTCTAAAAAAACTATCCTTTTACCATCCTCCTCGACCACCGCCACCACTTCGAAGCAAGATGGTTCCTCCCTTCTGGTCTGAAAGAGCAAGCTTTGTGCTCAACTAGTGTTGTTGTGGCGTCTGTGGGCGATGATACCGCTGTAACCACAAAGGAATTCTCTGCGGAAAGTGTCTCAGCTGTGGCTTATTACCATTAGAACAAATTACTCAAAGCAAATTGTTAGCAGACATGTTTCCATAATTTTTAACTGGTGGCAATAAATAAGGGCCATTCTCTTTCAAGTACAGTACATTTCTGGGTTATGAACTTCCGACGGAACAGTCTCTGACTTGCCAGTTAATGGTATATAAATTTGTCCTCACTTTGAAACAATTTATTAAACCCCTATTGCCAACAAATTCCCCATCACAGCCGGCTGCACGCACAGTTTTTAAATCACGGAGAAGGAGGCTCTTCTTGCTCTACAGTCCGGTTAATAAAAAATCGCAGAGACTGGTTATAATTTGCTTACAAATCTCACTGAAAGACAGTGTTGGAACAAGGAGCCAGTTGGTGGCCTGGGGACTGCTGCACATGTGAGGTGTGGCAAGGCCAGTGTCCACTGTCTGGGAAGGAATCCCCTTGGACCAGGGCCCCCTTTCAGGGGTTGGGTGTCAGTCTGGAAGCTTCGGATTGCACACTGTCCCTACAATGGGGCCAGGAAGCACAGGTGGTGTGTGGGTACAGCTAGAGCCTCACTGCTGGGCTGGCACAGCCAGGTGGAAATGAGAAACAATACAGGTGGGCAACCGCCACCTCGACAGTCTCGAGGGTTCTTGTGCCACCAGGGAGCCCAGGCATGTGACGAGAAAGTTCTAGAAGTGTGTGCGACGATAAATAACTCATGCCATCTTCTTCACAAAACAGGGTTTTAAAAGAAAACACCACAGTAGGTTCTTTCTGATCCTGCATCTTGTAATCTGATGTTTTAAATTAAAAAAAAAACACTAAAATAAAGTGCAGTCAAGTGCCTTGCCCTCTCTTCCCCACTGGAGAGGAAATGAAGGGCACTTCACCGAACTAACGAGAGAGAGAGAGAGAGAGAGAGAGAGAGAGAGAGAGAGAGAGAGAGAGAGAGAGAATAGCATAATGTCTGAGGCTCTGAGATTTAGGGCTACTGTCACATGTCTAAGGAGAAAGCAGTAGTTCTGGTAGCGTGTGAACTGCAAGGTCCGCAGCTCACTGTTCTGTTGATATCTCCTCTCTCTCTCTCTCTCTCTCTCTCTCTCTCTCTCTCTCTCTCTCTCTCTCTCTCTCTCGGAAGCTGGCTATTTCTTTAGGATGGACACTGAGTCCCTAATCACCTCTGGGTAATTTCAGTTCTCTTCAGAGATGTGACAAACGTCTCTGAAAACAATCTTTTTTAAAAAAAACCCAAACTTCTAAGATGTTATTCTAATTTGAAAAGAAATATTCTACACAAAACTGCAAACATATATGATTGCAGCTTAAAGGCTTGGGGGTGTGAGAAGACCTTCTTGTGTAGTGCTTTCCTGAGATTGGTGACGTCATCCTCCCTCAGTGGCTTCGTCCGCCAGCAAGCTGGCCCCTCTCTGCCCCACGCATTCTGCCATCGTGCTTGCTGCCCCTGAAGAACGTCTTCCTTCCTTGTTCTTTCCTGCTAAGAGTAAAGATCATTGGCAGCTCCACTGAAGGAGAATTATGGGAGCCTTTGTGGTGCTTGGTGTTGGGTTGCTAACCGCAAGGACAGTGGTTCAAAGGCAGCAGCCACGCTGAGGGAAAAAGATAAGGCTGTCTTCTTACATAAAGATCTGGAGTCTCAGGAATGCTGTGTAGAGATGCTCTGAGTTGGAATCTGCCATGGGGCAGGGGGTTTGGGTTAATGGGTGGGAGGCACTGAACAAGGTCCTCATGTAAGCTTCCCGGCTCTCCAGGGGCTTCCTCAGGGAGGCCTACAGAACCACAGGTCTGGTGTCTCCCGTCAGCCTCCTGAGTGGGTGGCCCAGAACTTCAGAACCATCTAGCTCACCAGCTGCCCCTAGAGCACGCTTTGCTGCACCTCGTAGTAGCAGCAGGTCAGGTCCCTGAGTGACCAAGGAAGGAAGAGGCCTTTTACACCACCAGATGGGCTTTCTGACAGCCCCAGCTCCTTCTGAGGCTTTTCCATGACAGCTTCAAGCAGCACACACACACACACACACACACACACACACACACACACACACACACACAGACCCAACCGACACCGATCACCTAAAATCATCACCAAGAGAATGATGCGCTTCTCAGAATATTTAAAATGCCGTAGGCAATCGAACTGTGTCTGGATTATTCTTTCTTTCTTGAGTGTGTAATTGGAAATGTTTGAAACAGGGATGTGTGCATGCACGCGCGCGCACACACCACACAGTCTAATTTGGAATTATGCAAAACGATATCATTATTTGCTGACACCTGAAGTCAAGCTACTGCCGGTGAATAACAAGTGCCACATGTGTTCGAGTGTGAGGCCCCGAGTAACCCTCGTCTGGAGCAGCCTGACACGCGAGGCCGGCCACTTTACGGGGCTGTTTAGAGGAAAGGGCCCGGCATGTTTTACATTCGCTTAGCTATTTAGTGGCCTGATTTGACAAGATTTTTTGGAGAAGGGTGAAAATTAATTATAATTGCAGCATGGCTACCATAATTCGGTCGGCTAATTGCATTTCCGTGCAAAAGCGGGCAAGGAAGACGCGTGTCCTCCCTGGGTTATTCTCTGCGACGGCAGCCCTCGTTTTAACGCGGGTTTCAGAAGTCAAGCCTGAAATATCATGGCTTCAGCGAGATCGCTGCTTAAAGTCCAATGCCAAATGTGGTAGCACCTCCGTGGGAGCAGTTCCGTGGGCATGTGGAGATGGCTTCCTCTGAGACTGGAAATGGGAAGATCTCTCTCTCTCTCTGAGCCCCAGCTTCTTTTCAACATTTCTTGGGGCTCATTTGGGAGCCCCATGTTCCTGCCTTTGTCATGAGCGGGCCCCCAGAAGGCAGCTTTGAACGTGTACTGTTGAAAGTCCTGCGGTGAGGTAGAGGTTGATGGAGATGTCTCCTGGCGGGGCCAACGATTCGCACACTCAGCTGCTAATTGAAAGGTTGGAGGTTCAAGGCCACCCAGAGGTGCCTCAGAGGGCGGCCTTGGCCATTTACCTCTGAAAACTGAGCTTCTGACAGCCCTAGGGAGCCTGGTTCTGCTCTGACAGACCCGTGGAGACCAGGAGTTGGAACCGACTGGAGGGTGAGCTGGGGTAGGTTGATGGAGGAGGTGCCACCATATGGGGGGGGGAGGTAGGCGAGAGAACAGGTTGCCCTGGGATCCTGCGGGCCTCGCTGTGGATGTGGGCAATTCTGAACATTTAAACTGCCGGAGGGAAATCATCTAACAATGATTTGGATTCACTAAACCTTTGGTGAGCCAAGTCTGGTTATCACTTCCAAATCTAGAAGACTGTCCAAAGCTCGATTCAAAGTAACTGCTTGTGTGTAGAAGCCAACAGCAAACTCTTTCTCCCCGGAAGACTCACGCTTCTGGCAGCTGGCAGGTGTGGGGCACTCACAGCTCACTCCCCTCTGCCCCGTGCTGAGCTCAGCCACCATTCGCTCGGGGAAACACGTTGCTGTGCTGTGCTTTCTCAGCTGTCCCTCACCGCACTGTCTTTGCAGCAGGTAGCACGTTGTTTCTTCTGGTCTTCAGCTAAGTGTGAACTGATTCACAGATGGTCAGCAGGCTGTCTATCAGGTCTGCCCTCGAGGTCGTATAGGTGGTATTTTGTGCGAGGACTCCTGGCCAAGGGGTGAGGGCCTGCCCAGTTCTTCTGGATGGACACCTGCTCAGCCACAGTTCAAGGGGATATGTGCTTTTCCTCATTCAGATTTAGGCTAAGGGAGGTCCCAAGTTTTCCTGGACACCCCCTCACCCCGAGCCTCTCAGAGATCCCCAAAGTCCGTATCCATCGCCTCCCTGCCCCCCGTCCCTGCACTGAATATTCTTGAAGGAAGAGAATGGCCCGGTGACACTTCAAAGCTATGTTCCCTGCCCAGTCGGGGAGAGGAAACCAAAAGAGAGGGGAGAAGGCCAGAGAGAACCGAGAAGAGGCTGCCCTTCTGCAAGCCACTGTGGATGCATCTGCTCAAAGGGGGAGGAAATCCATTTATTCCTATGACTCCACAGTGGGGAAAGAAAACCTCTTTGTAAATGGAATTCAACCCAACAGCAGCGTGCCTGTGTCTTTGTGGAAGACTAGCAAGTTTAGCCACAGATACGCCACAGCCCCGCCATGTCAGTAGAAATCAATATCCCCCCTTTCAAGGCGTAGCAGAGACATCTTGCTTTCAAAATAAGCACCCATGATTACATGTCAGTAACCCTCAGAAAGGCCCCAGGGTGCCAGGGGACTCTGGGAAAGAGGATGCTTCCAAATGCTTGCCCCTGCAGAGTGGGCAATACCATTGGGAAATGAGCTAGCACCGTCGGGGAGGCAAGAGGTGATTCTTCCCAGGCCACCACCTGTGCTGACTGCGGTGTCTGTTGGCTGTTCTGTGCAGCCCAGCCTCTGTTCACAAGCCGCGGGGCAGAGCTGACGCTCCATGAGCTGTGTGCCCTCTAGTGGACACACAGTCCTGTAGATGAAGGACCAGGGAGGGCGGGGTGCCGGCGGGTGCTTGCCTGCTCTTTCAGACAGTAAAATAATTCAGGTTTTCCAGATAGTGCAAGGCGAGGCAGTCAGCCTCAGAAGACCCCTTCCAGGGTGGACTCGGGAAGGCTCACCCTGACTAGGTCTCCAGGGGAGCATGAAAGAGGCCCCTTCCTTGACCCGTCCAGGGCTCTCCCTGTCCCTGTCCTTCGGCTCCCATCTTCTCCTTATAAAACTTAGACCCACACTCAGAGCAAATGACATCCCAGGAGCCGTCAGAGGGATAGGTTTTTTGGGGAAAAAATTATTGGGTTTTTTTTTGGCAAATTGTGAACACGCAGAGAGCCTTTCGAGAGGGCTGTATTGAATGTTTAAGAAGGCAACGGTGCATGAGTGTTTTTTTTTTTTTTTAAAGGCCAAGACCTGGTGGCTGCTCCCTTCGAGAGGAGAATCTATCCCGTGGTGGTAAAGTAGAAAATGACTTCTCCAGCGTAGTCTTGGATTTCTGTCTCCATCTTTTAGAACTTCAGAACTTGGTTTGCTTCAGCTTCTCGATGTGGTAGCAGAGTTTCAACGCAGGCCCCAGCTTCAGGCCGAGGTATTTCATGACCATGTCGCTCTTCAACAGCAGGAGTGCGTGGCCGTCGATCTCCTGTGGGGAGAGGGTCGGCGGAAAGAAGACCCAGAAGAGAGTCACAGTCATTCCCTAGAGCAGTGGTTCTCAACCTTCCTAATGCCGCGACCCTTTAGACAGTTCCTCATCGGGCGACTCCTGTGAAAGGGTTGTTTGACCCCCAACGGGGTCGAGACCCACAGGTTGAGAATCGCTGCCCTAGAAGCTTAGGCTAAGGTTATGGGGGTGGGTGTTAAGGGCATGTGGATTCATTTAGATGGCATATCCTCTTGAAGATCGTCTTAAATACCCCCACCCCATAAAACAACAATAATAGCAACCAAGTGGCCACTTGCGTAGTCCTACACCCCCCCCCCACCATGATTGGTAGCGTCATATATAACGCACCCATGTTCCCAGTATCCCATACATACTGTTTACCTTCTCATTCAAATATGACCCGGGTGGGGGGCAGAAAAATTACACAGTAAAAACCGACAGTTGCTAAAATTAGCAGTCATGGCCATCCCTGAGATTATTCCTTATTCCAAAATGTAAGGAACACCTGGACATGCCGAGACATGAAAAGTACTTCTAACCCCGAGAATTGCCTCTGAGATGAAAAACATGAGGTTCACACTAGACGAGACTTCTTAGAAACTATGACTGAAACTAGCCGTTCAGAGGAACTACCTGGAACAAAGACTGCAAAACACGCCAAGGTCATCAAGCCCGAGATACACAAGGACTGAAGGCCCCTGCTCCTGTACGGAGCTAGTCTCAGAACCCCAGAGGAGCCGCTCTACCCTGTCCTGTGGTTCCTTTGGAGCTTTGTTGTATTGTTTAGGGTTTCTACAAGTACACTTGGTTCCTTTAATCCTCCAAGATGTTTCAGGAAGGGGCACATTCATGGCTTGCCTGCATCCAAAATGTGTGTGGAAAGCAGATGTTGGGCAGGAGGAGAGAGGGCACTCTCTAAGAGGCCCAGCAGGAGGGGACAGGATGGACAAACAACCTGAAGGACAAACCCAAGTGGTGGTTGTGCCCTGAGGAGCCTGTGGCTCTGGCTGGCCTCTCATCTCTGGCTCACTGGAACATTCCCTTAGGCCTGGGTCAGTCACAGCCGCAGCTCCCTCCTTCCACAGCCCTCTACCCTCCCACCCCGGTTGGAGGCCAGGTCCATCACTCGCATACGTGCTTTCTGAAGAGCTCCACATGAGGCCCCAGAGCCTGCGGGTCAGCGTCCTTCACGAACCGGACCACATCCTCCACTGTCCAGGTGGCGGGGTTCCTGGCCCTGGGCCGCCGGGGCTCCTGGCCGCCTGCAGAAGGACTTGAGGCTGCGTGGGTGGAGCACAGAGAGGGAGACTGTGAGGCGGAGGCTTGGGGACCCACACCTGCCTGCGTGCCGCCTGCCTCTTTTGACCCGGGAAGGGGCTCCCCCGCCCTCCAGTGGCCTGGCTTCCTATGGGTGAAAGCACCCCTCACACCCCAGGAACTGAAGCATTAGAGAAGGGTTTCCATCAGAAGGCTGAACCCCTCATCTAACAAACGGCCATGCGCTACCGGGAAGGAGCTGCCCTGGGGCTCAGTGATTAAGCACTCCGCTGCTACCTGAAAGTTGAGAGCTGGAGCCCACCTGCCACTCGAACCCCATGAAGCAATCCTACTCTGTTCTACTTGACAGGGCTGGGGAGGACCCCACAATAGGTATTTTTCTCCCTGGAAGGACGAATGTGCATTAGACTACCCCTGGATCGTGGCTAACCTTTGTCAGGTGCCCAAGAGGGAGAGGCTGACTCCCCATCTGCACACCTCCTGTCTGGGTGCACTTGCTATGCCCAAATGCTGCCCCTCCTCCACCTTTCACTTCGCTTGAAGAGCCAGTGGCCGTCCAGGTGCCTACCTCACAGCAACCTCATATGTGCGGGCTGGGCCTGAACCCCACACAATGGTCAACAGCAGAGTTTGGGGGACATAGATTAACAGGGCTTTCTTTTGAGGTACCCTGGGGAGGGCTCGGATGGACAAATGTTTGGTGAGCAGTTGAAAGCTTGAACAGTTGAACGACACGGGGCTCCTTAACAAGCCACCACCACCAAAGCCTAGCTTGTGTGTCATAAAAGAACTGATGTCACGCTCCGTTTGACTTCTCCTTTCCAAGCACGCAGTCCACTGTGTAGGTCTGAGGGGTAAATAGTCGCAGGTTTTTAAGACAATGCCCCCCCGCCCCCCCCCCCCCTCTCTCTCTCTCGCTTGAATGCCATTCATTTTCTTGGTGGCACATCACACACACAATCAGAACATACTCCCTGAGGTTGCACAGCCGTCCCAACAACACAGGGGCAGTCTCCCAGGAACCCCGGTGTAGGTGGTTCTTTTTGCTTGTCTTATTTTCCCTCCCTCCTTAGCTCTCTGACGATCGCCTCTGTCACTCCCTTCCCTGTGCCCAGCCTCACCATCGTCTCCAAAGTCTTTTTCCTTTGGTATGGAGCCGTTTCTCTCTCTTCCTCATTAATAATGGTGTCATAAAGACGAGGCTGGCTGGCTTTGCTGAGCTGAGTGTCGTCTGACTTGTCCAAGTCCTGAGGCGTTTGACAGACTTGTCACTGCTTTTTAGGAATGCGGCATAGTCCATTGCGTGTATGTATGAGGGTTTGTTTATAGTAATCCAAAGTAGTTGTTATTGTTATTATTATTATATGCAGTTCCATAAGTAACCAGGAGATTCATCTTCCTAAATCCCATGTTCATTAACTCACGTCCCTGTTCAAATGACTGGTTCCCAATTTCCCACAGAAGAAAGCTTGGCCAGGGCATGGGCCCCCAGCAACCTTCCTTTCTGTGCCCACGACTTCCTGTCTAGGTGAAGAATCTGGCACGTAAAGTGGCCACCTTTGGCTCACTCCTGCAATCCCCAATTCTTCATTTCCTAGTGTCTTTCCAGCACCTTTCCCTAGCAAAGCACAACCCAACCCACAGGAAGCATGCACATTGAAACTTAAGGTCAGGTTTGCCTTTGTTCCTTGATTCTGAATCCTAATCCTAATTGTTTGCACCTAATTGGGGTTGGAGAGTCTACAGCCTCTCCTGTTAAAGGCAGAAGTCAGAAAGCCGTAGCCTCTGAAATGTCTTCCTAGCCCTTGATTGTGCTGGCCTGAGAGGGAGAGCTGTTATATTTCTGAAGCGTTGCAAATCCCAGGGAAACATGTCCCTGTGAACACCTCCTACCAGAATCTCAGGTCAATGTTCCCCCGAGAGGGAAGGCTGAGAGGTTTGGGTGACTGAGTGGCTTGTGTGGGTTTTAAAACCTTTAGATTAGCTCTGCAGGGGGAAAGCTCCAGCCCAAAGGTTGTGGGGCTCAAATATGAACAAGAGCCTTAGGAAGCTGGGAGTCTGGTCTCTATTAGGGGTCAGGCTAGAGGAACGGAGTGTAAAGCCTGCCAGAGGAGGAGAGAGAGGAAGTGTTTATGGAAGGGAGGTGTGGCCGAGCCTGCGCTAGTGTTACCCAACGTCTTTATTCCACAGCTTTTGTAACGTGCGGGAAGTCCGTCCCAACTCTCGGTCACCCATAGGGCACAGAAGCCCCGGCCCTTGGGCTGCGTTCTTGGCTGTAAACTTTTTTATTATTATTAATCATTTTATTGGGGGGGGCTCTTACAAATCTTCTTAACAATCCATCCTTCGATTGTATGTATGTAGGTATGTTGCTTGGCTGTGATCTTTAAAGAAGCAGAGCGCCAGGTTCTTCGCCTCCAGGGCAGCCGGAGGGTGCCAGCTGCCAACCTTGTCGCTCCATCGGAGCGCTTAACCATCGTGCCCCCAGGCCTTAGGTAAGAAGCCGAAGCACGGCCAGCGCCAGAGTCGAGCGTGCCGAAGTCTCCGAGACCATACGTCTTTACGGAGCACCCAGCCTCGGCTGCCTCGCGGGCTTGAGCTGAACCCCTTGGTTCCACCTGCTCTCCTTTCTTTTGTAACAGTGTCCCGGATTCCCGGGCTCGTGGCTCGCATTTCCCGGCGCTCCTCGCAGCTCGTGCCACGTGACTAAGCTCCAGCCAATGAGGTGTAAGCAGACGTGGCGCCCTCTCCAGCCTATGGCTGCATTGCCCTCCCTGCGGAGAATGTGGCTGACTGGTAGCTAAGGTTCCATCCAGCGCCCTGGTTAAAAGAGATCTTTGGGGTTAACGGACCCACAGAGGATGAATCATGGCGTTTTTCTTCACCAGTTTCACAAAATCTCAACAAGGATCTCCCACTGCCCCACTACCCTGCGGTCCCAGGAGGCAGAGCGCCTCTGGGCATGGCCAGACCTCACAGTTCCGTCCTTCTGCCAATGAGAAGCAAATCTGATTTTCAGAGTGTTAGGCAGGAGGCTCCAATCTTCCTAAATGACATAAGGAGACAACTCGTTCTCAGGAGGTGCTTGAGAGGAATGTGGCAGACCTTGAGGATCTCCGGATCTCTGGCCTCATCCAAGACCCTGAGGCTCTCCTGGGACAACCTGGACCGAGGGGCCATTTCAGAGCTGCGTTCTGCGCCCAAGGCTGGACCTATCCCGATAGCCACAGAGTAATTCCAGGAGAACCAAGGCTGGAGGAGATGGAAATGAGGGGCAGCTGGAATGGGAGTACATCTCAGAGCTCAGGTGGAAGGGGACCCGAGGCACTGTGGCGACGGGAGCAGGAGGCTACTTTGAGACCCTTTGAAGGGTCCGGGTTCCACTAACCCAGTATCTCCAGAGGGACAGAGATGGGCCAGGCCACTATTGAGCAAGTGACAGATACTCTCTGCAGCCAAACATTGTGGCATAGGCTTGAGTGTAGTCTGAACTTTTCACCGCCTGGATGATCTGGGGGACCATGGGGCTCAGTGGTAGAATCCTGGCCTCCCATGGGGGGACTTTGGTTTAATTCCCAGACGAGGAGCCTCAGGCACAGCCATCGGTTGAGGCTTATGAATTGCTGTGATGCTGAGCAGGCTTCTGCGGAGCGTCCCAACAAAGGCAGCCAGGAAAAAGGCCTGGTGACCCCTGCAAACCCCCTCAGTCAGTGAAACCCATAAATGATAAGGCCTCAAGTACATGCGGCCAGCATGAGCCACGGGCCAACTCCATAGCAGGTGATCTTGAATGAGGGGATAAATAACTCCTTTCTGCACAGTGGCAATATTCTCAGGGTGGTGGGATTATTTGCTGTAAAGCCAATGCTGACTCATGGCGACCCCATGTGTGGGGGGGTTGTACTGCTGCCACGGGGTTTTCTCAAGGCCATATTGGGTCACCAGGCTGGTCTCCCCAGGTGGGCACCCACCTCTAACTTTCAGTGTTTAGCTGTCTGAATCACCCCAGGAAGCCATGGTCTCAGAAACATGAGCCAATTTCAATCAGATTGCTGTCTAGGTAGACGAGAACTGGGTTGAGTAAAAGAGGTTGGATGAAAGAGACATTAGAGAGCAGCTTGAGTGGCGAGGCACCAGGATGAGGGTTGTGACAATCCGGTGGCCACACGAAGGCACTGGGCACATGACTGCTTGTTAAAAACCTAGTGCACGTCAGATGTTATGCTAACTCTAAGGATAAACCCGTAAGGTAACTAACTACTGATCCTCAATTGCTCAAAGATGCTGGATGGAACCAGGCCTTCTCTTAGAGATCAGATGGAATAATCTCGCTCCCTTTTTAAAAATGGGCCTTTGCCCATCCAAATCTTCTACGTGGACATGACAATGTCTGCATGATGGTTTTCAGGAGTGGTCTTTGGGCACTTTAGGCAAGAGCCGCCATGGCCAGGGGAATCTGTGGTCTGCCCCTCAGAGGATCCTTCCTCTCAAGTCAGGTGAGAATACGTAGGGCCAGGATCATCAGAGGGGTTTGAGGAATGTATGGAGCTTCACGGATCCTAAAGCAGCTCCTTTGTGAAGCTTATTGGGGCCACTGCTCCGGGGAACTGAACTCTGAGCAGAAACGTGGCTTCCTAAGGACGACACAGCCAGCTAGCTGAGATGCTACATTGGAGTAAGTTGGAGACTCCCTGCCTCCTTGGCCTGGGGTCTCCTTTCTTCAGATGCGAGATGGTGGGCTGTAATCAGTTGGGGACTGTGTTCAAGTGGCCTGAGACCACTCCACCTACTTGTGTGGAACATTTCTTTAGCTCTTTCTATGTAGTGGCCTTGTGCCAAATCCAGTCCATCTGCATTATTCTCAGGTCACTGGCCAGCCTGCCTACTCACTAAAAACACGCAGGCACTTTTGGCAGTCGTGCTCGGAAAGGCTCATGTGCAGAGGATGAACTATTCGAGTCACCTGACAGGCATGTTCCCACTGAGGTTGCATCGGGCAGATTCTCCATTGGCTACGAAAGTGTTCACACATGGCCTGGAGGACATGGCTGTGACTCATGAGAACCAATTATACGTGTGCATGCCCTCAGTCAGTCCTTCCAGCAATCCTGTGCCGCAGATCCTAGGACTTTGCAAATGCTTCTGCTCTTGCAGGTGAAGAAACTGAGGCACGAAGAAGTGCACACTTCCCAAAGATCACACAGTCAGGAAGTGGGGGATCTGGGATTCCAGCCCAGGCAGTCTGGCTCCACAACCCGTACCATCACGCACTGTGCTGGCAGACTGAAGCTTAACACGGATTTTTAAAAGCCATAAGTCTGAACGCACTCCAAACGATCTTTGTAGCGACAGGATTTTGTACATTGCATTCCAACAGGCTTTCTCTGGGGGGATGGCGGGCGGGTGTGGAGTGCATTTTGCTTAACTTGGATCATACAAGGCCCTCTTGGTGGTACAGTGGTAACAGCACTCGGATGCCAACTGCAAGGGTAGCTGGAACCCACCAGCTGCCGTGTGGGGACAGACATGGCAGGCAGTTTGCTTCCATAAAGACCTGCAGCCTGAAGGGGCAATGATGAAACTGGGACACAGTTCATGATGTGGGTGGATTTGTAGGACGTTGGATGGAGTGAAAAGGTCCCTGGGGGTGTCGTGGCTGCACGTTGGGCTGCGATCTGCAAAGTTAGCAGTTTGAAACCCCCGGCTGCTCTGAGGACGGCAGGGGCATTCTACTCCCATGAACAGTTAGTTACCTGGGCAGTTCTCCCTGTCCTGTAGGGTTGCTATGCGTCAGCACTGACTCAATAGCAGTGAGTCGTATTGTTGTTGTTTGGTTGGTTGGTTTTAGGTAGGACCTGGCAGTATTCTGTTGTACGCAGGGTCCCCAAAGGACAGGACAATGCTTCATTCTGTTGTACATCGGGTCGCTATGAGTCGGAAGCGATTCAACTGCACCTAACAGCAGCAGCCACGCGTGTGGATCCTGCATATGGCGTCTACTGTACGAGGGAAAACTCCTTACCCCAATCCAGACACTTCCCCGCCTCCCTTGCAGTCAAGTGCAGGAAAACGAGCAGCCCTTGCCAACCGACCATGAGCAGGGGTGGTGGGCGTTCCTCCTACACACACTCCTCTTTCTGCCCACTGCAGGCAAGGGGCTTGGGGCCAGGGGAGGGGCTGGGCAACACAATGCAAGGAACCGGGCTCCCCGCACCAAGGAGAGACACCCCCCTGCAATCCTTAAACCCTAACGCACACTTCTGTGGTTTTTGAGCCAATGTCCATTGGGATCCATGGATTCCTACAGCTTCAGCCTATGTCTACAGGTCAGAGGCTGCAGGTGAGAGCCTTGGACAACAACAAAGCCCCGTGAAGGAGCCTGTGGGAATGCTCCCCCCCCCCCCCATTCTTCAATCTCCACCCGCTGCAGGCAGGGCCCCGGGCCCAGGCAGAGGAACCCAACGCATGCATTACAGTACCACATCGGCTTCCTTCCAGAGCCGCCCCGTCTCTCTTGGGGCTGGACGCTGGGGGCCTTGGCCCCGATGCCGAGGGGCCTGTAGCGGGCAGGACGCTTGTGCAGACACCACTGCAGGTGGCAGCGGGGCCTCCCCTCAGGCGGCTCTCTCCGGAGTTCTGTCTCTTGCAGGACATCGGGGAGGAGGGGGTCTGCCAGGAGCTCCTGTGGTTAAAGGCAGCGGCAGAGGTGTTGGGGTCCACACTGTAGCGGTTCATGCCGACAGGAGGGTTCAGCAAGCGCTCCTCCCTGGGGGTCGTTCTTGCTAAACAGGAAGGCAGTGCAGAGAGGCAGAGATCAGAGGGCAGTTCAAGTGGCCGCTGGTGGCTTAATCGTCCCAAACTTCCCCCGGTGCCACAGTGGCCCCTTTTGGTGTGGGGTGTGGGGATGCAGAGAAAGGCACCCCACACCATCACTCCCTAAAGCACCCCCCAGGTAAGACGCTTCTCTCAGGGCCTGAAAAGACAGCCGTACCGTCTGCTGGGCTCTGTGAGCCACACCTGTGGCCAAATGGCTTTCTCTTCTTTTTCCGCTCAGGACAGAGTCCAATGTACATTCGGAATCACGGGGAAACCAGGAGGAAGGAAACAGCCTACTCCTATCCACTGATCAGCTTCACCGGTCCCCAAACGAGCTCATGCCCACCTGGTCCCACCAGTCATCATTGGTATACCAGACACCTTCAAAACAGGTCTGACATTTCCAAAGAAAATGTAACCGAGTGACCACAACAACAACAACAAAACCCCAGCCGCTTGTCCAAGGTTGGTGCTAGGGAAATGCATTGGGGGCCGCAAGATTCAGATGTCTGCAAGCGCTAAGACATAAACATGGCCGTCAAACCCCACTGACTGACGGTGAGCCCCGGTATGGGAGAGTCCAGCTGGGCTCCAGGGAGTTTTCAACAGCTGCCTTTTGGGAAGTAGATCGCCAGGCCTTTCTTCCCAGGGGCCTCTGGGTAGAACTCCCCAGAGTTTGGTCAGCAGCCCAGGGTGTTCACTGCTTGCACTTTGCTTTATTTGGGGAGGCAGTAGATGACCTCACCACTGGGGCGCACAAGGTTCTTGCCCTTGCCTGCAAACTGACGTCAGGGCACAAGTTCAGCCCTTTTCAGGGAATTGTGAAGCCACCTCCGAGAGTGATGCGCAGTAAAGTCTGCCAAGCCCGACTTTAGCGCTGGGGCACAGGTGGCACCTACAGGGTGGGGCCCCTCTACATGGCACGGTCCCTGGCCAATGCAGGGCCGCAAGATGCTTCCAAGAACCTCTGCTAGGCCAGTCCTCCCAGCTCTGCCCTCTGTGCTAGAAAGAAGGAAGAGACGAAGAAGGACCTGCTCAGAAGCTCTGGACTAGGCTGCCTGCTGAACCAAACGATGGAGAGGGAAAGGAAGTCCAGCACACTCTTAAGCCAGGGTCAGGCTGTCCTCATACAGCCTTTGTGTTTGATGGGACAGTTCTCACATTTGGAGACAATGGCACTTTGGTACATGTGACTAAGCTACACACAGGGTCTGGCATGGTGGTCAGCATCGAGTTGTACATAAATATTTGCTGAATAAACCCCTGGGCCGGAGCAGCCCGGAGACTGCCCTTGGCCGGAGCATGCATTAAAATTCACAATACAAAGGACCAGCCATCCATTCTCAATCTGGGTTTGTGATCCACAACGACAACATGGAAGGAAACTGTCCTCTCGGTATTACAAGGTGTGGTAGCTCCATGTCAACCATGCCCCTGGAATGCTGGGAGTCTAAGGTGGAGAATGGCCATAGTCTGCCCACCTGTACTATTGGTGAAGAACACATAGATGCTTAAAGGCGCATTCTCTTATGATAACATGTGGAAGCGGGGAACAAGGGACTGTGGGCCTTACTGGTTTAAAGATCACTGACAACCACAGGTGGGACCAAAGGTAAGAAAAGCCAGCCTCCGGGCTCTGATCCAAACGAATTAATCAGGAAATAAAACCGACTTCAGAGACCATCAAGCAATGACTTTCCACCCAGCCAAGGATGAGCCAGTGACTCCGCAGCTGGCCCAGGTGCAAGGCCATCTGGGCCGGTCACCACGACACCCAGAAACGGCTCTGCTGGGGTGCTGGACCCGGGAGGAACACGAGAAACATGGTCAAGTGCGCAGGCGCCGCTGGCTTTCTGACTGACTGTATGGATCTGTTTGGTTCTGATTGAAACAATATTTCCCTCCCCTTTATAAATCACAGCTGGGGGTCAAAGTGAATCATGATGATGTCATCAACATGTAACCACAAGAGGAAACCAAAGGACGTTCACATGCACCTAGCATGGCATTTCCCCAAATGAACCCACCCTGGGGCTCCAGGTGACTTCAGGGTGCACGTGCATGAAGCTTGTCTGTATTAATAGTCCTATATTTGAATGCATATGCAAACACTATCCACAGCACATGGACTCAGGATTCTCCCGATGCTGGATTGTTACTGGAATTGGGTTCTTGTTTTACCAAGAGAAAGATTTACTTTGGAAAGACAGAAGGCATCTGAAGAGAAGTTTGCTTAAAAATTCCTAGGAGGATGAAAACCTTACCAGCCAATACAGCTGGCCCAAGTATTTCTTTCTCCCTCTATGCACATCAAACATTCTGAAAGGTTGCCGTAGGTGGAAATCCTTGGAAATTTCCATCTGAGGTAGCAAGGGGTTCTGGGAAATGTAGTCCCAAGATGCCATGGGCTCCACGCATGCTGTCCAAATCTCCACCTTCCCTCCCTTGCCCAGTCTCAGTGCCATTGCTTAGGATGAGCGTAAAGTTGGAAGAAATGAATCCACTTAAAGAAAACCACGAGGTAAGCAGTTGTATGGGTTTTGTGCAGATATCACAAAAACTGTGAATGTGTATTTGGACAGCACTAGGCTAGCCCCACCTCTTGTCAGGCAGGCTGGTATCGAAAGAGAAAACCTCCGTAGATACTTGAGCCTTTTAATTCAAATCTTTTCAATGGCCCTCACAGGTCACCATATCGCAAACTCCACTACCCATGAGTTCTAGCTCACATCTAACCCCCATTTCTTCTTGTTTTAGGTTTGTTCTGGGAGGAAAAACAAAACATATCCCCAATTTAAATATATTTAGACTCCTTTATTAAGTCTTAAGCAGGACCAAGACAAGACAAAGACCAACCACCATTATGGGCATCAACAAGAGGCCATCCTGAGGACCAAAGGATTCATGGGAGTGTGGCTAATTTTAGCATGAACTCATCAGACTCTTGGTTGGTGGCAGATCAATTCCTGGTCGCAGGAATTCCTTATCGCAGACGGGACTAGGGAAGCAGGAAAGGGGTCATGATGGACCTAGACACGTGTACAGGGTTGGTTCTGGGGCTCTCAGACCACACAGTCCTAGTACCCCACCCAATTTTCACTCAGGGCATGCCCAGGAAGGTCCCCAAAAGGCGAGACTGCCCCTCTGGGCCCAGCCCTGGGAGTCAGAAGCTCTGTGCACCGCCATCAAATGGTCAGGAAGAACTCAAATAGGAGAACTATGTCAAGACTGATAATGGCGCCAAAGCTCTCACTGTAAACTATGACCTTCAACAAACCAAGTGAACAGAACGCAATCTACAGTGTAGTTTTCTAAAATGACTGGATAAATATGCTCTGCTCAACGTCTCTGGGTGGGGCCAGCAGTCAACATGCTCAGCTGTTAACAGAAACAAGGTGGAGATTTACGTTGACCCAGAGGTGACTCAGGAGGAAGGCCTGGTGATTTCTTTCTGAAAAGTCAGCCATTGGGGATCCCGTCGTACACAGGTCAGCTCTGACGTTCAGGAGCTGCCTTGAGTTGTGATTGCCTTAACAGTGATACCTGTACTTTTCAAAACCCAGAAGACCACTAATTTAAAAGACGATGAATGCTCATCTTCAGAACTCCCGGCAGCTTAAGAATTTAGTTGAACCGTGCGGCACATGGATGGCTGTTAACCTCAATCCACTGCTTCAAGTTGGCTTAAGAAAAGGAGCACATCTGTCATTAAAGAGCCACGTTTTCCAGGGACTTGCGACTGCTGCTGAGTGAACACCAGAGGGGGCCAGCAGACCTGAGATGGATGGCTCAGTTTCCGGCTCCGGAAGTACCCAGCGCTGGCAAGTTCACAGTCATTTCCTCCTGGATCCTCTGCTCTGAAATAAGCCACCTCCTCAGTCCTCGCCTCTCATTAAACAAGGAAAGCCAACCCAGCCTCGATGCGAGGCATTTAATTGCCGTGGAGAATGCCAAGGAAGCAATGCAGAAAGAAGCCTTTTGTTCTGCGGCTTCTCTAACCCCCTGCCTCTACCCGAGGGACTAATGAAGCTACTTGTAAATCATTAAATCTTTCCTCCAGAAAAAAGAATCAGCTTTTCGAACACCCATGATAGCATGCTTCAACAGAGGCAAATGTGCAGGCTGCTCGCAGAAGCCTGCCACGGCGTCAGGACTTGGTCTCTTGGGAACTTTGGGGAGGACCTGCTGTTTCTCTTTCTCCAGTGCTACTCTGCTGGTGGACCGCAGTTCCCCTCGACCGACCGCTGCACACAAAGCCTGCCTATTGTCGCTGCCAGTGAACCCCCTACAAGAGTTCCTATCCACCCAGCCTCGAGGGAGGCCTGCTTGCTTGTGAATCGGAACCGTGTCTGTGACCCCATGTTTGGGGCATGAAGCCCAGGGGTCTGTGTGCTCTTTCCCTTGCTCACCCCACCCAGCCCTCCTGGGAACATCCTGTGTTCTTGGCTTTCAGGTCCCCTGTACAGCCTGGGAGCCCTGGGGGTGCCGTGATGATGCACTGGGCTGCTAACTGCAAGGTCAGCAGTTAGAGACCACCACTGCCCTGTGGGAGAAAGACGGGATTTTCTACCCCTGTAAACAGTTAGTCTTGGAAAGCCCCAGGGGCAGTTCTACCCTGCCCTCTAGAGGTGGCATTGAGTCGATAGCAGTGAGCTTGGTTTGGGTTTTGGTACAACCTATTCCTGCTACACAGCTCCTGACAAGCCCGCTTGTGACATTCTTTGGACGTAGTGTCAGGAGAGAACAGTCCCTGGAGGACACCGTGCTCAGTAAAGTAGAAAGACAGTGAAAAAGAGGAAGGCCGTCGGGGAGCTAGATTGACACCGTGGTTGCACCAACTGGCTCATAGGAACAGTGGTGAGGACGGGCCCGGGAACGGACAGTGTTCCATTCTGATGCGCACGGGCCACTTTGGGTGGGAAACAACTCAGTGACACCTAAGAGCAACATCCCTGGGTCAGTCCTGCAGAGGAAGCCTGAACACCTGGCACGCAGAGAAGCTCTGCAGGGGAGGGGAGCAGAAAGCAGACCCGGGCAAGGGGAGGGCAATCAAAAGCCAGACAAAAGGCTGGGCACCGGGAAAGCAGCACAGCAGGCAGAGGGTGCCGGGAGTGGCAAATGACGCCCCAGCTAAGTCTGTCTCAGGACCCAAGGACTCATGCTTGCAGTCCAGCGAGTCCGCACTATTTATTTTTATTAAAACAAGACCACGGACACTTCACTTGGATTTTGGAAGAGAATAAAGTGCTGAAAAGCATGACCATCCCCATCTGCCAAGTTTGCTTCACATCATCCCGTGTGTGTCACCTAAGACCGACAACCCCCACCCAACTCACTGCCATCGACCCCCCAGGACAGGGTAGATCAGCCTGTGTGAGTTTCCAAGACGGTAACCTTTATGGGAGCAGAAACCCCCACCTTTCTCCGGAAGAGTGGCTGGTGGCTTCAAACTGCTGACCTTGCAGTCACTATGCCACCAGAACTTGTGCATTATCCTTAGTCATGTCACAGCAGCCCCGATCTCAGAGCCTCAGCCATTATGTCCTCTCTCTCTTTCACACACTCCACTCTCTCTCTCACACACACGCCCCCTTCTAGTCCCCACCGATGTCCTCTCACTAGTCCTAACTTCCCAGTTAGTGGAGCAGCTGCACCAGGTGAATCTTTTCTACAATCATTGCGCACACACACACACACACACACACACACTTCCTCCAGAGCGATTCTCTGACGCTTAGTAGGTCTGCACTGTCCAGCAGGGCACCCAGCCTTCCCCAAATTGGCAACAAGAACAACCAGCAATCCAGCCAGTGGACCAGTGTCCAGATACCAACCGCTCAGCTCAGCTGCTGGAGGAGATGAAAGCACCACATGTCCCAGACCCCTGCGCCCAGCCCTTGTGTTGCTGTTGGGGCGCCACTGGGTAGATATCAATTCACAGCCATCCCCCGTGACAGAGTAGAACTGCCCTGAGGGAGGGGGGGTTCCAGGCTGTGGTTTGTTTGTTTTTTCTTTCCTGATGCTTAACCAGATGCCATTCCAGCACCTAGCCACCCACCCAAGAGCACAGCCAGGAGCAGGAAGAGGAAGAGGGGCACGCGGGAGAGGCCCCAGGAAATGACAGCAGGAACCCAGCTGAGCTAGACAGTTCTGCCTCTCTGCTCTGAGCCCGGCGACAGCTGCATCATGACATCTTACCTGGGTCGGCTGTGTCTCTGCCAGCAGGCAGCCCTCGTACACGCTCCGCTAAGGTGGGTTCCAGTTCCCAGCGCGTGCTCGGTGCTCTGGGGACTAGAGAGCCTCTTCTGCCTGGGACAGCTAAGTGACACACACCTCTGGGACTCGAAACCAAATTTCCTCCTGGCCCTTCAGCACATCCTCACCCGGAGCCTCTTGTGGTGGCTTGCAGACTTCTCTTTCCCTGGGCGCGGTCCCGCCCCTTGTCCCCTTGTTCTTGCTCAGATAAGCTCATCGTGTTTTCCCTCAGGACCCTCTGTGGCCTCATGTCCCAGCCTTCCTGGTTCAAAGGGCACCAGGCCACACCACCTATGAAGTTCAGCATTTCATTCACCTCAATTAAATTTTCCATTAACTTGCTCTCTGGTCAGTATAGATTTTCTCTTTATGCCTGTCATTATACAGGGCAGGCCACTCAGCCCTTAGAGTCAACCTTGTGACTCCAGGCTGGGCCATTTAAGTCCATTTATATTTTTTCATCCTTTAATGAGATGTGCAGAAATGAACCATAATTTTAATGCCTGACACCCACATTTCCTCAGCCCTCCTGGATGCTGCTGCTCTGCCCAAGACTTGATACTTCATATGACTGTTTTCCTTCCTGGGAAATTTTGACTGAAGATAATTCGGACCAAAATCTGCTGTGTGGAATAACACGTGCCTTTTCGTCTCAGGAGGGAGAGAAGGTTCCATAGCCTGCACCCGCCTGGGCTCAGAGCTCTGCCCGCCTCTGCTCCCCAAGTCCCAAGGGAACCCGCAAGGGGTGGGGGAAGGGGAAGGTAAGGGGCACCTCTGGCAGCCATGGTGCTATTCCGTCAACAACTCTGCACTTCGTGGTCTTCGGGGAAATGAGAAATCATCCTTACTCAAGAGTCTCTGGATCTGTGTCCAGTCCTAAAGGGCTGTCCCAACTCTGAGAAAGGCTCATGGGCTTTCTAGGCATTATGAGCCTGTCCCAGTTTATGTTGCAAACATGTTCCTGAGAATGCATGTGAAAAAAAAATCAGTGGTATCCTCTTAGCCAAATGGGAGTGTCTTCTTTCAAGGGCTCGTGGGACACCCACGCAGCGTCCTTTAAGAAAGCGGATAATCGCTAACCATCATTCCAGTCATTTATTTTAGGAAGCCGTCTTACATTCGGGTCTTCTTGTAGCTCAGAAAAGGAGCTCTGTAATTGAAGCTGGCAGAGGGGCTCACCCCGAAGAGCCTCTCATCAGTGGGAGAATGCAACAACATTCCATAGATCAGCAGTTCTCAACCTGGGGGTCGCAACCCCTTTGGGGAGGTGTCAAACAGCCCTTTCACAGGGGTCGCCCAATTCATAACAGTAGTAAAATTACAGTTCTGAAGTAGCAGCGAAAATCATGTTATGGTTAAGGGTCACCACCATGTGAGGAACTGTATGAAAGGGCTGCGGCATGTTTGCTGGGATAGAAAGCCCAGTCTTTCCCCCACGGAGCTGCTGGTGGTTTGAACTGCTCACCACGTGGATCGCGGCCCAGTGCATAGCCACTACACCACCAGAGCTCCCTTCTATAGAGATGTTAGAGTGGGATACAAAGACATGGAGGCAGGGTGCTACTCTGGACGCCCACACACTGGTTGTCTCACGCAGGCCCCGTGACGGGGGTACTGCAGAGCCCGGTGTCCTATCTGAGGCATGGACTCCATGAACAAAGCAGGCCATCTGGTCCTCAAGCGGAGCATGACAGAGGGTCATTTAGAGGGAGAACAGAAGAACAGTGGGAAGCTCCAGTCTTAAGAATGCTGCCAGAAATTTCTGGCGGAAAATTCAAAGACTACTCCCCTTTAGGAGCCCTGGTGGTGCTGTCAGGTAAGCATGTCAAGGTCAACAGTTTAAGCTCACCAGCCACATCAATTGAAAAAGATGAGATAGCCTGCTCCCATAATGATTTACCACCTCAGCAACCCTTTATAAATAGGGTCACGGTGAGTCAGAATCAACTCATTGGCAGTTGGCTTGCTAGCTTTCATGTTGGATTCCCCTTTGGAAATACATGGCCTCGTGGAAAGCTAGCCATCTTCTGCATAGCCATTCTCTGTAGAACCAACCACTATGGCCAACACGCCTGGTGTTCAACCAGCAAACACTTCGGATTTCTCAATCAGTCAGACACCATGAGGAGACTCTTACTCCAGTAGTTGTCTGGTACCTGTCTCAAAGGCCCCCAGCCAAGGGGGCGGGGAATCCGTCAAGACTCAAGGATAAATGCCTCTCAGCCATGTATCAAAGAAGCTCATCAACAAAGAGTAAACACGTTGTTCCCATCATGCTAAACCTTCAGAGGGCAGGAACCCCGCACTAAATTAGATCATGCAGAATAGTTTCCTTATCACATCTGCGGTTTCCATAAAGATCTCCTAGTCTGGGTGAGCAGACAACAGCCTTTAACGTGGTAAATATTTATTGAGTATATGTTATGTTTCCGGCCCCATTGAGGACTGCTTAGTCCTTTCCCAACTCTGTCTGTCAGGGAACTAGATCTGTGCCCAGATCCCTGAAATCCATGAAATATCAGAGAATGCTCAGAGGGGAAACCAGATGGACTTGGAAGAAGCCTGAAGAGCCTCAAAGACCCTGCCACAGGCGGTTGCCAACCCACCCACTGAAGATGGCTTTCTCGCTTTCACTTCCTCCCCTGGGCCTGCAAACCTCCCTCCTCTCTCTCGCCTGGATTTGCACACCTGCCACCTATCCAGGACCTGTCTCCCCTCTCTGCTCCACTCCGGGGACACCGCCACAGAATGCTGGGCACAGAGACAGCTTACAGGCAGACTCCTTTTCCTGAAACCTGAAATAAACTGCCCTCTACCAGCAGGGCCCTGCCTGCCCACACTCGGTCACTCAAAAGGTGGGTTCCTGAACTGGCAACAGCACCTGGGAACTTGTTCCCCTCTGCCACCCAATAGATTCCAACTCCTAGCGACTCTGTCTAGGGCGTCCAAGGCTCTTTATGGGAGCAGAAGGCCTCGCCTTTATTAGAAACACAATAGCTCAGGCTCCAACTCTGAGCTATTGAAGTCGAATCCACATGTCAGCAAGACCCACCCCTCAGGTGGTTTGCACATTGAAGTCTGAGAAACATCAGGCTAAATAAAGACAATTTATAATTTAGACTTGAGAGAAAGAAACTCTCAAAGGTAAAATCTTTTTTCAGGATCATCTCATGACTCCCAACGGAACCACAAATAGATTTAAAGTCGCTCTTTCTGCCTCCATGCGTCTGCAGTATTCAGGCAGCTGGGTTGGCCCCGAGGCTGGTCTTCCCTGGACGCAGACACCAGCTCATTGGGAGGGAGTGTACGTTTCAGAGGTCTAAGGAAAAGCCTTGGGAGAAGTCCCCTCTAGGCTCCGAGGGAAGAGAACTTGCTTCTAATGGAAGTGGCTTTGTCCTGGGGCATCACCAACACCTCTGGGAGGTTCTTGCTGCGGCCCCGCGGTGTTCTCTGCCACCTCCCACGTGTGACCATCCAGGAAGGACCGGAGAAGACACTTTTTCCTACTTCTACAGTTTCCAGCATTCCCTTTAATGGCTGTACTGAGTAGACACCAAGCGGAAAGATGAGAAGACTTTTCTAAGCTCATAGACAAGTTTGTTCATTAACACACCTTCAAGAAGGTGACTCCCAATGCCATAATACCTCTGAGATACATCCAAACAAAACAAAACAAACTGCCATTTTGATGTGGTGTAAATCGGTGAGCAGAGAACTCTTCTGGGAAGGGCTAGAGAGATGGAAACACTGCCCTCAAAGTGCATAGACCTAGATGGAGGGCACGTTGAGCAAAAATAGCTTCCCATTTTGATATTATTTTTTGCTCAATAAGTGTTATAAAAGATGCTATAGCAATACTTCTTTACTTTCCTTCTTATGGAGAGGGGGGACGAAACCCCACCTACATAGCAGTTGTTCGTACTGATCCTCTTTAATTAGGTCCTTTCCTTCGTAAGGCCAAATGGATTCCTATTTTCTAGGCCTCCGAGATTAGAGTAACACTGAAGGTGAGGACTTTGATAGGATTTGAAATGATCTATCTCCCCAAATTATACTAAGAATCTAAGTTTATCATTTCCTGCTATCCTCCTGGGTTTGAAGTATAACCTGTCTTATTACAAGTATTCTTTGTTGAATGCCATCAGCCTGTCTGAATGCAATGTGTGTGGGTGTGTAGGGGTTTTTATTACTCAAAATGGCCATCCTATTCCTATGAAACCACAACAACAAAGCACCTTTCTTAAGCTCAATTCTTGGTCTTATCCCAAGACAGGGTGTCACGCTGCGCTTGAAAGAGAGGAATATGTGGCAAACATTTGCAGAACGACATGCTGACTGACTTCCAGTCTCCCTGCCTGTGCCGGTCATTCATCAACACTGCTTCCAGAGAGAGAAGACAAAGCAGCATTTCTGCTCATTCCTGGGAATGATGACCACCGCTGAGAGCCATCAACTCTTCACAAATCCCAAATGCAGGGCTTTCAGATGGACAAGAGAACCCCTCCCGCGGGCATCTAGCTGTGACAAGTCTGCCCATGTGGCCTGGTTGCCCTGCCCGCTGCTCACTTTTCCAGCCTGAACGGGTGTTTCTGAAGGAGCTCCCGCTCAGGCACCTTCCATCCTGCGAGAGCAGAGCCCAGAAGCCCTCTCTTATGGCAAGCCTTATTTGGTAAACGGCCCGGTTAGGTTCTTGCAAGACTGGGCCCCTCTAGGCCTTCTCATCTCACAGGCAGGCATAGGAGGCTCCCAGCGAGACACAGATGAATCCATTCTGCAGCTCCCTGTCATGGGGATTTCCTAGGCTCCCCAATTCTTTGTTCCCTTGCTTTTCAACTACCCAACAATGAAGAATACTGCCTTGGGGTCTCAATCCGAAGGGGAGGAGGAACAATCACTTGTCCCATTGAGTTGATCCCCATGATTTGTGGATTCCACATTTGAGTCTGCCTGCTCGCTCCTATTTAGTCACGACCCCCACCTCAGTATTTGCTGTGTTTTTCCCATCATTTGGGACATGTGTATGTGGACAGCGGGGTCGGGGTGGTGGTGCAGCTGATGGCCCCACATTCACGGGGACTTTGTAGAACAAAAGTGTTAGGGATTAGGAGCCTCAGCTGCCTGTGTGATGTGGTCGCATGCCTGCATTCTAACAGCCTAGGCCTCGGAGAAATACATGCAGCTGCTAGCCACGAGGTCACAGCCTTGAGGCCACCGCCAGGTGCCTCAGCAGAGAGACTTGGTGATCTACTGCTGCAAAGCCCGTCATTGGAAGCCCTTTGGCCCACAGTTCAGCCCTGGCCCACCCAGGGTTGCCACGCGTCCAGGTGGACTTGACGGTGACTGACCTGTCTATGTCAGCTGCAGCCTGGGAGGGGGATCATGTAGGGACGCTAGTCCCAGCCGGACCTGAATGCCCCTGGGCACCCATGACTGCCAGCGGGAGAACTCTGAAGGCTTGGGGTTCTTTTCTTCAACACCCGCCTCCCCTGCCCCGGAAGGGGAGAGCACCCAGGACTGTAGGGGCGACCTGCTGGCAGGTGGAAGCAGGACCAGGCCTACCTGACTCTGTCCTCCCGTCCACGGTCTCCGGGGCTTGCGCAGGGGCACTGGAGCCCCTGGGGATGGGCTGGTGGCTGAAGAGGTCATCACACAGGAGACTTCTGCACAGCTTGGCCAGGAAGCGAAGGACATACCCGATGCTGTTGACCACGGGCAGACTCTGCAGGTGCTGCTTCCCATCGAAGGAGGCCGAGACTGCAAAACCACAGACACAGCCCCTGAGAACTGGGCACGGGGGAAACCGGCCATCAGCCAGCCCCGGGGAGGCGGGCTTTGTTCGTGTTGGCTTGTTCTTTAGACAGGCTCGCATTGCAGTCCCTGCGTGGTACAAGCAGTTAACAGGCTCAGTCCCTAATCAAAATGTTGGAGGCTGGAGTCTGTACCACAAAAGGAAGTCCTGGTGATTGTCTTTCCAAAAATCCCCTATCAGCCACTGAAAACCCTATAAACCCTACACCCGGGGACACCCTGAGTCATAATGGCAACTGGGCTTTATTTTTGTTTTATTCTTTTTTTCCCCTCACTAGTGTCTTGCTTCTGTTTTCATGAATATATAAATTAATGTACCTATACACTCGAGTATAAGCTGAGTTTTCCCACATGATTTTAATGTAGTTTTGTGGTAAAATTAGGTTCCTCGGTCGACATTCGGGTCGGCTTATACTCGAGTATATACGGTATGTTATTCCCAGGCTCCAAAGCAGTGGATTGCCTTGCATGAAGTCATAATGCCTCCTTAGTCGACTCTGGACCACTTCTGTGTTTTCCTGTTGACTGTTTTGAAGGGCAGTCAGGTCTTTTTGGAAATGCCTAAAGACCTTTGAGTTGCTCGGATTAAGTTGGGGCTGTGAGTTTGGGGGAAGACGACGACAGAGGTGAATGGTCTTTCTCCTCGCCATATGTCAGAGGTTACATGATAGCTACATGATTTATCACCGTGAAGTTGACCTCGATTGACTGGCCAACGTGGTGCCTGCCAGGTATCTCCACTGTGTGGGTATCTCCACTGAGTCGCTAAGTCCTGCCCACACCCCCGGGTGATAGGGGCATTAAGCCCCACCTCCTGCAGAGGGGAGAGTCTACATGTTACTTGGCATTCTTCTAGAAGGAAGGCTAGTTCCCCCTCCCCCAATGACTTATGTACTCAATGACGTGTTTAGATCAGAATAAAGGTAATTCTATTCTGTGCTGTGGGTAATGCGATGTACTATTTGTTTCGCTGTGTCAACAGCTCCGGCTGTGATCTTTGAGAATCTTTCTCAGGCTGACTCCCAACTCAGGTATGACCTATCACCACGTTTTCTAGAACCGCTTTGCTTTGGCCACTACAATAGTCTTTAGGCTCATCTTGTATATTTCTTGCCCCAGCTCTAGAATCAGCTATTTCTCCAATGAACCTTCCTTCCTATGACTAAAGAATCACATTGAGAAAGAAAGTAACGTCCAACACATGGACCCTGGGGGACCGATTGCTACTGGAGTGGCCTTTACTTCTTAGTCCTTTTGGCGAACAGCGCTAAGGAGCATGTCTCTGTGTGCCACTGCAGCTCGGCACCGCTGACTCGCTTCAGACGCATACTGACTCTATATGATAAAGCAGAGCTGATGGCGTTTCTTGGTTATTGTCTTTTTGGAGGCAGATCAGCAGGTATGTTGAATTCAAACCACCAACCTTTTGGCTAGCAGATGAACACTTAGCCATCTGTGCCACCAAGGTCCTGTTTATCTGTAACCTATCCATTAACAGTTCTCTCTCTGGCATGCATCAATTAAATAAACATGAGTTCATATTGATGGCTACAACTCTAGTCTTGTCACCATAGAGTTCACTTTTAGCGTCTGACGGAGAGTTTTTATAATGGAGACTTCTTCTGGACCTCGGATTACCAGAATTTAGAACCGACACACTGGTTCCTCTGGGCCAGAGCTTGTTCCTTTTTGTGGTTCTCACGGTCCATGAGGTTGCACACTACCTTCATCAGGAGAAGACACACTAAACCCAAACTCAGCACCGTGGAGTCGACACCAACTCATACTGACCCTAGAGGCTGTGGGTAGAACTACCTGTGTGGGTTTCTGAAACTGTAACTCTTTATGGGGATAGAAAGCCTCATCTTTCTCCCAGGAGCAGTTGGTGGTTTTGAACTGTTGACCTTGTAGTTAGTGGCCCAACTCGTGACCATATGCCCACCACCTGGGCTCTGGACACACAGGAGACAAAGAGACACCACAAAGGACATTCTGATTCCTGCTTCGGTCTCTTCCTCTCAGGTGTCAACAACTCTGGTGGCGGTCTCATTTACATTACATCCCCCAAAGGCTGGTAGAGGCTGGGCCAGGGGCGGGGGCAGGGCCAGGGGCAGAAGCAAGGGTCTATAGTTTGTTTTGATTACAGGCTGCTAGGGGAAAGGCCCATTCCAATGAGAAATCCAAACAGTTCTTTTCACTTGTGTGGTCTTTCTAGTTTGACAAGCGCTGCCACACTTGTGGTCTCCTTGAGTGCTCCCCAGTTCTGTGAGGACAGTGGGCCACAGGCTGTCATCCCACGTTACAGTTGAGGAACTACAGTGAGGAACTGGGTGGTTTTCCAGGTCCCATGTCCTCTCATGGTGCTTGCCTGTCATTTTTAACATGCCCTGATTGGGAGAGCTAGCCAAAGAGCGGACAAGAGGCTCCCTGGGGAGGCTGTCCTGCCCATGCACACAGTGGAAGCTTCCTTTTAGAGAGGGCACTGCCATTGGCATCCAATATATGTAGTACCCGGCTGATGCTGCATTTTAGTTATCATCAACCGCACGTGGACGCCCTGGGCTGTTGGTTTGGTTCTGATTGGCCATGTTATCATTGGCTCACCTGGGGGGTCATGCAGTGGCCTGCTCACCACAAGGCCAGCAGTCCGAAGCCACCAGCTGCCAGGAGAAAGAGGCTCGTCAAGATTGGCAGCCTTAGAAACCCCCGGGGACCATTCTACTCTGTCCCGTAAGGTCACTACTCTGTCCTATATGGTCACATTCTACTCTGTCCTATAAGGTCAGTGTCTTATAAAGTCATTCTGTCCTATAAGGTCACTAAGTCCTATAAGGCCATTCTACTCTGTCCTACAAGGTCACTGTCCTATAAGGTCCCTCTGTCCTATAAGGTCACTCTGTCCTATAAGGTCACTCTGTGCTATAAGGCCATTCTATTCTGTCCTATAAGGCCACTATCCTATAAGGTCACTCTATCCTATAAGGCCATTCTACTCTGTCCTATAAGGTCACTATGAGTCAGAATGGACTCGAGGGCAGTGGGTTTGACTTAATTGGGTTTGACGCCTTCCTGAGAGGAAGTTACAGGAAAATGCATGCAGAAGATACTGGGAAAAAGTACCAAGTTACGTGAACACATGACGGGCATTTGATCAGGATAATATGCTGCGAGCGGTGAGAGAGAAATCCCCTGCGGGAACATGCTGGGATTAGAATGGACGGTGCTGATGTGCGTCAGCTCCCAGACCAGCAAGTGGGGAACTGAGAAATCCGGACTTGACGGATTTGAACAGGAAAGAAATCACGAGGAATCTAGAAATGGCAGGATTAGCTGGAGTTTGCTCTAAACTAAGTCAGTAACACCAGGTGCTTGAGAACATAGACCCAGCCGCCAATTGCTTTACTTAAGTTTACAGGCAGATTTGAAAATGTACCGTGAAAAATGGTACCGTGACTATGAGAAGAAAAGCACCAGAGACAATGGCCCCCTCCCCCCTCCCTTAGCAATTCCATCTCTATGCCTACTGATAATCCAGATGATCCCAAACTTCCCACAGGTGAAGTTATTCTGGCAACTGAGAAACATCAACTGCGCCCACTCGTCTTCATTGTCAGAGAACATTTGTGTGATGTGTGCACTTCTATGTATGTAAGCATGTATGTATCAAAATGCACATGTGAGTTTATGTGTAATGCTTCTGACTCCTAGAGGCACCTATTGTATGTGGAAATAAAAATTTAAAAAGGATTGAGTCAACTCAGCAGAGAACTTGACGAAGGAGTGGTAGTAACGGAAGCCTCTCTGACGCGTACCTTAAGGCATGCAAAGATAAGGAACCTCGCAGAACCTGGGGCATCAGGCTGGTTCCCTAAATGACTGCGCATGCTCCAGGTGCCCGGCGATCACAAAGCGGGAAAATGCCATCACTTAAAGGGCCTGGGATTCGTCAGATCCTAAAATGGGCCCACCGGCAGGGTGAGGCAAGGTGGAACATCCCCAATGGTGGGTGGGAAAGGGTTAAAAGTCCCATGATACTCTGATAGGCTTCCTTCCACCCCTGGGCTCTCAGAGATCCATAAAAGTCTTCTCCAGCCAGGACACTTTTCTCCCTTGACACCACGGCGGTGGCACCAAAGTGACTCTTCCCTGGGCTTCGTGGCATGAGAACGTTTGGCAAGCAGGGCCTTGGGGATCAGGGTCTAAGTGGAGAGTGGGTGTCTGGACTATTACTCCCAAAGCCCCTGCCCCCCAAAACCACGCTGTGGGGTAGGTCACTCGAAGCACCTCCCGTCCTGGAGGAGGTACGGAAGCTTGGCACGGCTGTCCTCCCCTCTTGTTTGGTGCCAAAACCTGCAGAAGGCCTGGCGACAGCCAAGGGCCCAAGGCCACAGCAGGGAATGGAGGTTGACCAATAATGAGAGTAGCCATGACAGGAGGAGAGAAAGGGGGAACCCACAGTGATCGACATAGAACCCTCTCTCAGAGGGACACACAACAGAAAAGTGGGTGAAGGGAGACAGTGGTACATGTAAGACATGACATTTTAAAAATAAATTATCAAGGGTTAATGAGGGAGGGAGGGTGGGGAGGGGGAAATGAGCTGATACCAAGGGCTCAAGTAGAAAGCAAATGTTTTGTGAGAATGATGATGGCAACAAATGTACAAATGTGCTTGACATGATGGATGGATAGATTGTGATAAGAGCTGTGAGAGCCCACAATAAAATGATTATTTTAAAAGATTAAAAGGTTGATGAATACATGAAAAGTCAACTAAAAATGAAAAAATGTAGCAACAGCAGGATGCACTGAAGCAGACAGACTCACTGGAAAGGAGGTGCTGTCTCTGAGCTCCAGACCTATGACTTAAGCCATTCCACGTGGCCAGGGAAATGGTCCTTGGTCCCAGGAAGAAACCCGGATCGTGAGCCCGGCTCTCAGAGGGAAACCTGAAATGCCATCAAAAGGCACAGCAGGGAATGGAGGTCCGTGCTTCTGAGTCCACCCTGGGCGATCAGTGTCACGCTCAACATCTACTTCGACTCCTGCCAAATTGGAGAACTGATGGGAGGATGGAGATTTTTTTCCTTCTTCTGATCCTATGAGCTCTTATTTAAAAGCGAACAAACAATAAACACACATCCTTGTAAGGTAACATGAAGGTCAGGAGCTTTCTCCATGTGTGGCAATCAAAACCAAACAGTGAACTCACTGCCCTCAAGTCGATGCCAACTCACAGTGACCCTGTAGGACAGGGTAGAATTTTCCCCGTGAGTTTCTAGACGGTCCCTCTTTACAGGAGTAGAAAACCCCATCTTTCCCCCAGAGAGGGGCTGGTGGTTTCAGACAACCGCCTGGCACTTAGCAGCCCCAGCGCATGACCACGATGTCACCTGGGTTCCTCATACAGGGAGGGTCTCACGCTACGAAAGCGCGGTGGGAGTAGAGTGAGAGAGGAGAGAGGGTGGGGCAGGGGCTGAAGTTTAAACAGGACAGTAGGGAAAGGGCTCTGATGAAGTGGCCTTTGAGGAGAAACCTGAAGGAAGTATGGGAATAAGTCAGGTAGACATACAGGGAAGAGCTTCCAGGGAGACAGAATGACAACGCAAAGAACTCAAGTCAGGAGCATAAGCCGAGGATGCACAAGAACAGCAAGGAGCCGCAGCCGAAGTGAAGGACCGGGAAAGACTGAAGCGGTCACCTGGCTAAGATTTGGGCTTTGCTCCTAAGTGGGAGAAGGCTATGCAAGATCTTGTGTGAGGTGGGGCAGGATGTGAATGAGACTCTGAAGAACCAGGATAGTTGGTATGGGTAGAGAAATGTAGTTGGATTCTGGATCTGTTTGGAAGGCAGAGCAATAGCATTTCCTGATGGGTTGGATGTAGTGGGGATATGGCAGTTACATAATTTCATGTCAACTTGTTAAATAGGTAATAGGGGTGGAGTCTGGTCTGTCAATCAGGTCATAGCCAATCATGCCTTTGTGTGGACATGGCCTTTTCCCGAGGATTCTGGGAACTCTGTCTTCCTTTCTTGAAGTGGAACACACACACACTCTCTCTCTGCTACACGTTCTTGTTGACAAGCCACAAGGAGCTATGCTGATAGAGCCAGAGCCCTGGAGCTAAAGAAGCCAGGTGGAGACCCCTGCCAGTGCTGAGATGCATCCACTGCCACTGGATCCACAAGACTTTCCACCCACTGGCCTGTGATCTTCCTGCATTCGGCATCATTGCATGCGTTGTGTGAGTCTGAAGAAGAATTTATAGACTGGTATTGGACGTATGGACTTGACCTGGACTGGGCCGGGACATTTTCTTCATCTTCCATGGCTCTTTAAATAAAGCTCTTTCTTGTAGACATGTGAGAGTCTCTGGACTTGTTTCTCTGGTCTACCCGGACTGACACGGGGAGGGGAAAAGGAAAAGTCAAGGACGGGACCTCGGGGGCCCAGTATTCCTGTCCGGTGTGAAAGCACCTTTTCCTCCAGCTCTGGAAGAAGCCTCCCGCACCCAAGGTCATTATGGTCCCCAGAGCCCAGCAGATGGAAGACTTGGCCCAAACCACTGTTGCCAAGTACAGCTGCTTTCCTCTTCAAAAGACCCTGAATGGCCCTCTCATGCAGCCTCCAAGAGTCTTACCCGACACCATCTCGCCGCCACCGTAGCCCTGCTTGACCAGGGAGAAGACCAGCTTCTGCTGGTGGGCACAGTCAATGCAGGCCTGCACCGCCTGCTGCAGGACCGCCGACGGTCTCTCCGGCCCCAGGTGTGCTGGGAGCTGCTGCACCTTCCTCCTCTCCAGGTACGGCCCTGCATTGGCTTGCTTGTTGATGTACAGACAGACTGTGGAAACAGAGACCCGGATGTGCATCAGGCCACTGGGATGCCCCCATGTGCTGCAGCCACCGTTACCCCCTCCACCATGGGCCTTGGGGAAAATGGTTTCCAACATAGGAAGTAAGAGCCCAAAGCACCTGACACCCCATCTTTTCTCAAGGGAGCCTCCTGGGAAGCGACAGGGGCCCACGCTGATACACGTACTCAAACCTGAATGACAGGCTGCAGAGGCTCATGTGGTCCACTGGGAAGACATGATTATAATGCTGGGCATGTGCACATACAAAACCTCCCGCCCCTTTAAAGGTGCCATCAAGCACCTAGTGTTTGCTATTTCTCTGGTAATCTGTGGGAAAAAAAACACAATCAAGCTGCTGCTAATCCCGTCAGAGACTCTCTGTTCAGTGCAGTTCGAAAGAGAATGCGGTCTTCGCACGCCCTCCTTCCGAGCCAATGACAGGAACTCTAAGCTCACAGCAGGGGACACTCATTCCGCTGCCCATTTGGAGGAATCTGATCAATGGTCTCCACACTTTAAAAGCAATACATTCCATCAGTAAATACATTTTGTATCACATGCCCCCAAATGTATGATTTTTGTCTTAAAAATAAAAAACAAAAAATTAATTTGCCCATGAGTCAATTCCAATTCATAGCGACCCTATAGACAGGACTGCCCCAGTGGGTGTCTAAGACTTAAGCTCTTTATCAGAGTAGAAAGCCTCGTCTTTCTCCTGAGGAGCGGCTGGTGGTTTTGAAGTGCTGACCTTGTGGTTATCAGTCCAACATGTAACCACCTGTTCTTGGCTTTATCAATACACTGTGTACATTTAAAAGATATGCCCTAGGGGCAGAAATAAGATATACTTTAGAAGTCAAAAAATTTTAAGGATGAAATAAGAATAGGTTTTAACAGCTCATATATTTGATAAAAACCCACGAGACAGAACTACGTGGGATTTCCCTGTTTATTCGTTTCTTATCTTTGATAGGATGCAGTCTTGTAATTTTTCTACCACTTGCCTTAGGGGGAGCCAGTCAAGATTTCCTCCTCTGACTGGTTTTTGCATTAGACAGGTTTCTACTTTCATGGGTTTCACTGTACGGTACGACGATGACTCCGTTTACCTACCATTCCTCCGTCTAACACTGCCCGCACCAGGAGATGAGCATCTCCCCTCAGAGACCACCTGTGCAAAGATTGTGGACCGGGGACCTTCCAATGCAACCAATAGTATTTTGAAAAAAGGTTAAAGAGTAACAGCAAAAGTAAATTTAATAAAAGAGCACCTCTGAGCGCTTTACTTGTTTTGTTCCTGGGTGGTGTAAACAATTAAGGCACTCAGCTACTCACAGAAAGGTGGGTGGTTTCAACCCACTCAGAAGCACCTTGGAAGAAAGGCCTGGCAATCAATCCACTTCCTAAAGGTCAGAGTGATTGACATCATTCCAAGGCACTGTCCAACTTTGGCATGTATAGGGTTGCCATGGGTCCCAATCAACTCAATGGAAAATGGTTCGCATTCTTTATTTGAGTCTCAAGATAAGCTTTTTAGCTGGGCATTATTATTGTGTTATTAATTCAAATATAGAGTCTGACAGGGGACAGCACCGGAGACACAGTGTGGGAATTGCGCCCGACATGATCCCACCACACCGAGGCAAAGCAGTGGGGGAGTGCAGCGGAACAGCAAGGGAATGGAGCGGCAAGGTCCCCAGGGAATGCTGAAAGTGGACTTTGGGGCCAGGGCGTGGTGCCCCAACAGACTGGACTGGAAAGCACTCCTAAAGGCCAACAAATGATCCTTGAACTAACTACAAAAAAAAATAAGAGCCTGACTGAGCCTGGCTAAGTCTATAAATGGTGGTGGAACAGGGATTTGTACCCAGGTCTCTCTGTGACAGGCTGTATGTCCTTTCCTTCATCAGACATGATGAAGGAAATAACAATTAATAAGGGACCTTCCTACCAAGCGCTGGCATAGGTCCTCCAGAGAAAATGATGTTCTAGAGGAATCTGGTCATCCTATCTGCTGCCCAGCTAAAAGAAACACCATATTTTTCATGCGGTGTTTTCTCAGGTGGCAGCTCTATTGTTCTTAAAATAAGTGTTAGAAGGTGGGCTGCTTTGTTACCTGCTGAATCTTATTCTGCGGACTTACCTGTGAGAGGCTGTGGGGCGGCCAAGCTGGGTATGGTGGCTGCATCCTGAGGGGTGTTGCTGACGTCAGGCTCAGGGGTGCTCCATGGAGGGGAGAGGCCTACAGGAGTCATGAGAACCCGAGGCTTCAGCTGTAAGAGACAGTCCAGTGGGTCAGTGAAAATCGGATAGGTTTTCTACATCTTGCCAGAATCTTTTCTTACTATCAGTTAGCCATTGCTGCTTCAGCATCCTTTTATGCCTCTCTATTGTGTGGCTTTGGGAACTGAACTTCAGATTCAAGGTATTTATTTTTGGGGTCACACTCAGAGGTCAGTTCCACCCCCTAACTTTTGTAATGAAGTTACTCAAGAAATGACCATTTCAGCCAGTGGGTGTGGCAGCTTCAGAGGCAGGAAGAGTTGAAACTCATAAGCCCTTGCTGTACAGGACGCAGTGACCCGTTTGACCACCCACGGAGAAGGCTTCCCTGTGTGTACCTACAAATTGACCCTGAAGTTCTCAGCGTCGCTCTGTGTACGCTGTTGACTTTTCTGCTTGCAAAGGCCACTGGAGCATCCTTCCTCCAAGGGGTTGACAGCATTCAGTGTTTATTCCCTGATACTGAAACTGTCAGAGCCAGTAGATGTAGAATGAGTGTATTTTCTGACAGTGAAAAACAGCTACCCCGAAGGATGTTGTTATAGACTGAATTCTGTCACCCCAAACTCTATATTGAATTTCTGGCCCCTGTACCTATGAAAGCCCTGTGGAGTTCTGTTCTACTCAGGAAGATATGCAGTTGCCACGAGTTGAGAGAAACTCAGTGACCATTGAGTTTTGGTTTGAGTACCAGTTTAGCAACAAGGTTTTACTTTTGATTCGATCAGGCCCGAGTACTGTGAGTCCTACGCGGGATCACCTTTGAGTTGTAAACGACCGGCGTAGACTCAGAGATGGTGAAAAGCTATGCCATGTGAAGATCACCTACACGCTAAAGACATCAGGGAAGACCCGGCTCTGCCAACAAGGCAGGACGCGGGCCAAGAGCCTGATCTGCACTTTTAACCTCCTAGACTGTGGAAAAACATAAATTGCTGTTCTTTAAAGCCACCCACTTGTGGTATCTGTGTTATGGAAGGTAACTAAGACAAAAGTCTCACTTGAGACCACAAAGGAGGAACTGAAAGCTGATGTTCTGAAATAAGGTGAGGTCGATGATATCCACATGCCACTCCATTTGCACCAAGACACAGACAAGATTCTAATCTCAGCGATCTAAGCCAGTCATTTTCCCTCTATACCCCGGGCCTTGTCCAGACCCCTCCAGACTCTTAGGTCAGAGTCTCTGGGGGATAGGACTGAGATAGCAGTCTTTTAAAAAATTACCCCGGTAATTCCAACATACAGTCCAGATTGAAACCATTGCTCAAGACCAGAGCTTTTCGACTTTAATTTGCAATCAGTCACATGGGAATATTTTATTAGAATGCAGATCCCATTTCCACAGCTCTGAGGTCGGGCCTGAGTTTGCATTCACCAAGCGCCCAGGTGGTGGTGATCCTGCTGCTCCACAGTCTATGCTTGGGGCAGCAAGGCTGCATGTGCCGCTGCCAACATAGATGTAGTTGTCATTAATATCGTGAGTTGCTTCCTGGATTTTTATGACTGAATAATAAAAGTAATCATGGAAAAATAGTATTCCTATTTCTAGTCATCCAATCATTATATATTCATGCTTTTGTTCATTCAACAAATATGTCATGAGCATCGGATATTCTTCTAGCTGCTGAGATACATGAAGGAACAAAGCAAAACAAGGCTACGGTCACCAGACAAAAGGAACAAAGATTTTTTTTTTCTTTTCTTTTTGGGAACAAAGATTTGAGCAGAATAAGTGAAGGTTAAAACAATAGAAAGACGCAATCAGACTAGAAGTTGGTTCTTTGAGAGGATTAATACAACTGGCAATTTAACAGAGGCAAAAGAAGATCTGAATGAGAAATAGATGATATTGCAGCACACCAACTGAAATCAACAGGATAACAGAACACTATGAAGGACAGCAATAAACATAAAAACTTAGAAAAATGGACAAATTTTAGAAACACACTACCTTCCAAAAAACCCAATCTTCTTCACAAAAGAAGAAATTGGATAAGTCATAGAAAGCATTTCCAATTTTGAAAGTCCTAAGTCAGTGGTGAAGGCAATCTTACTCACACCACCCAAGAGCACATAAAAAGACGGACTAAGCCTGAAGGCACCCTCTGAAGCAGAGTAACTTAATACCAAACCACAGCAAGACACTACAAAAGAAAATCACAAGCCAATATCCTTTATGAGCTCACTGTGAGTTGCGGTTGAGTCGGTTCCAACTCAGAGACCTTATATGGAACAGACCTTAACACTACCTAGCCCTTTATCATCCTCAGAAGCATTGGCATGTTTGAGCCCATTGTTATGGTCATTGTGTCCAGTGATAGACTCAAAAATTCTTGAAAAAAAATCCTACCCAACAGAGTCCAACAACATATAGAAAATTCATATATTATGACCAGTGATATTCAGAGCAGGTGTACAAGATTGGTTCAACATTAGGGAAAAACAAGCAATAGAGCCCACCTCCTAAAACAAAGAAAAAAACCATATGATCATATCAATCTATGTAGAAAAGGCATTTAGTAAAACCTGACAACTACTCTTTTTTTTAAATCATTTTATTGGGGGCTCGTACAACTCTTATCACAATCCATACATACATCGATTGTGTCCCTCACATTTGTATATCCATTGCCCTCATCTGACATCTACTCTTGCTACAATGTTCAGCAAAATAAGAATAGAATTCCTCAAAACAATTAAAGACATGTATGCAAAGCCAATAGCCAACATTATTCTCAAGAGAAACTGCATGGAACCAGACAAGGATGCCTTTCATGTGTGGCTTCTAGTTAATGCTGCATTGGAAGTGTTAGCCAGAACACTAAAGCAAGAGAGGAAAGTAAAAGTGATCTAAATCAACAAAGAATGAAGTGATCTCCATCTGCAACTTATAAGATCCTACATAGAGAAAAATCCTAAAAGCTCAACAAGAAAGCGACCGAAACTCAACAAAAGGCTTCAGGAAGGTGGCAGGGTACAAGCTCAACAGACACAAATTAGCTGGATTCCTCAGCACCAGTGTTTCCCAAAGTGGGGGATTCTTCCCCCTGGGAGCAATGGAACGATCCATGAGGGCTACAAAAGCAGGTGTTCAAAAACTCCAATTTACTGCCATCAAGTCGTTGTTGGCTCTGAGCCAGGACAGAGTGGAACTGCCCCTATGGGTTGCCAGGACTCTAATTCTCTATGGGAGTAGAAAGTATCACCCTTCTTCCGAGGAGTGGCTGTGGTTTTGAACTTGACTTTATCATTAGCTGCTCAACCCGTTACCCATTATGCCAGCAGGGCTCCTTTGTGTGGTAATAGGGAAGATACAAATGTTTTACTTTCACAAATACCTAACAAGATAGTCTTTATACCTATAGAAATGTAGAGCTATGACTTCAGGGCTTAAGTTCCCATGGTCCCTCTAGCCCATTATTTCCTAAAGTGAGTGAGACCACGCCCTTGGAGGCACTCCAACAATCCACGGAAACTGAAAAAAAAAACCCAGATACCTACACTTTATCTGAGATTACGGGCTATAGTAAAATAAACATTTTTTTAATTACCAAGAGGAATGCTGAATATGTTTCCCCTTGTAAAGTGGATGAAAGGACACATAATTTTGGAAACCTATACTCCACATTAACAAGGAAATCTGAAGAGCAATATCATTTATAATAGCGACCCAAAAGATATACTACTTACCATACACTTTGCCATCAAGTCCGACTCGCAGAAACCCTATGAGCCAGAGTAGAACTGCTCCCTACATTTCTGAGATGTAAGTCTTTATAGGAGCACGCAGCTTCATCTATCTCCCAAAGAGCAGTCCAACACACAACCCCTCTGTGCCACCAGGGCGCCTTAGGAATATACTCAACCAGAGACACAAAAGGCCAATACAAAGGAAACGACAAAATACTATTCCAGGAAACCAAAAGAAGCCTACATCAGTAAAGACTATGCCATGCACATGGATAGGAAGATGTCCAGTTGGACTTGACTTGAGGGCGGGCAATAGCCTTTGCGATGGGGAAATGTGAGGCCTCCTACCGTGTTTTTTCTTTAATAATGCTTTATTTATCCAACGTCTTTTTCCTTTTCATGTAAAGTTGGCCACTAGTTTTTCTATTTCTTTAAAGAGTGATGATGAAATCTGCCTTGGCATTACATTGTATTTCTAGATCGCTTTGGGTAATATTGCTATTTCACCATTTTAAGTCTTCTTCTCCATGAGTCCTATCATGCCCCTTGGGATTTCTGAGACTTTAAATCTTTTCAGGAGTGGGAGCCCTTATGGCATATGGACTACCCATCAAGCAGCTAACCACAGATGAGCAGTTTGAACCTCCCAGTGTTCCGTGGGAGAGGTGAGAGGTCTGTAGGTGAATGGTAATACCAGGAAGGACTCCTTACAGCATCCAACCACACAATAGCAAGTGGCAGCATCTTCCCAGGGATAAAGTGCAGAAGGCAGGAACAAACAGGAAAGAAGGATGAGTGAAAACGGTAAAAATAGGGAGAAAGTGGGGATTGCAATCAATTTCACAAATCAATATATATATGAGCATATATGAAATGGGAATGGAAACCAAATTTGCTCTGTAAACTTTGACTAAAATTACAATAAAAATTTTAATATATATATACACACACACACACACACACACCCAAAAAAACAGAAAAAGCTCCATTGATGTGAGGGGGATAGTGCATTTGCAGTTTGTTCTAGGTCAGACTGTTAATCAAGCTTTCTATTTAGTGGTTCTGAAAGGATTGTGGAATAGTGCATGACCAAAAAGGACTGATTTATAGCAGATGCGGGACTGGTTTTGCCACCACGACAATGCTCCTGCTCATGGAACCATCTCAGTATGCCAGTTTTGGGCAAAAAAATGGCATACCTCTCTTGCCTGACACACCTGACCTCACTCTGTGTGATTTCTATTTGTTTCCTCAAAAGCAGAGGGACATAAAAGGACAGAAATTTGCTGACTTGGAAGAGGTGAGGAAAAAAACAAGGGAGGTGCTGTCAGCCATCCAAACAGATGAGTTGAAAAATGTTTCCAAGAATGGAATCACAGATTTAATAAATGTATTACCGTATATACTGAAGTATAAACTGACCTGAATATCAGCTGAGACACCAAATTTTACCACAAAAACTGCATTAAAATGCGCTGAAAAACTCGGCTTATCCATGAGTTTATACAATAAGTGTAACAGAGATTACTTTGAAGGTGATAAGGTTGCTTTGTAAAAATTTAAATACATAGCTTTGGGGGGATACCCCCTCATCTATGCTCCTGAGAAAGTCATTCTTCTGTGAATTTATATTTCCCCATATTGTCAATGTAAGAATTTTGCTAGGTTATTCCTTAAGTTTGCCCACCTTTAACTTATTATGAGTTTTTGACTCTGAATTTAGGCACTTCAAAACAACCTTTATTATAAAAGGCTTCCTCCAGATGTGGAAATCTTTTTAGGACAACCTCTCAGTCCTCTTTTCCCCTTTCATTTATGAAGAGGCCCAGGTAGAAACATGTTTGGCTAAGAGGTAGGGTGTCTGGTGTTGCCAAGGAATTCAGTCTTCAGATAGGACTGTGGGAGCGTCACCTTGGACCAGTGGGGTGGTTTCATAATCTGTTGTCAGTTTGAGAGGATTAAGAGGGAAGGGGTGGTGTTTAGCCTGTCAATCAGGTCACAACTTGAAGACCTCATTGGGAGGCGATAAGGAAATAAATGGCTCACTGGAGGCGGGGCACACACACTCCCTGCGAGACATTTCTGTTGAGACGACACAGGGAGCGATGCTAGAGCCCTGGGGCTGGAGGAGCCACATGGAAACCCTGGCAGCACTGAGATGCTTCACTCCCATGGATCCACAAGATTTTCCACACACTGGCCTGTGATCTTCCTGCATTCAGCATCATTGCTTGTGTTGTGTGAGTTTCAAGAGGAATTCATGGGAAAATATTGGATTTACGGGCTAATATTCAACTCATGGACTTGATTTGGTCTGGGTTGGGATACTTTCTCAATATTCAATTGCTCTTGTATATAAAGATCTTTCTTATAAACATACAAGTGTCTATGAATTTGTTTCTCTAGTCAACCCAGACTATGACAAGGTTTTTTGGAGCCAACCTATGGCCTTCTGAGGAAGGTATTACAAAAACACATTACTGGGGCCAGTCCCAATCTCAACTAGGTGGTCACCTGCCCACCCCCCCCCCACAAGAATTTATTTCAGAGGACAGCACTGAGGCTGCAGCTTGGGGAGAGGGACCTGTCTGATCAGAGCACATGGGAGCAAATGAAGGGGGAGGAAGAGAGAGTGAAGCACATTCTGGCCCACCAAGCCTTGAGGACGATATTCCCACTCAGAGCAGCCAATCCACAGAGAAGATCATATGGCCAGCCTCACTATGAGACACGACATCCCTCACTGACCCATAGCCCTATAGGGGACAACATTGGAGACACTGTGTGGGAACTGCACCCAATCTGATCCCACCACACTGAGGCAAAACACTGAGGGCATGCAACAGAACAGCAAGGGGAACAGAACAAGGAAGTCCCCAGGAATACCAAGACTCTGGGGCCAGGGCTTGGCGCCCCATCAGACTTGACTGGACAGCACTCCTAAAGACCAACAAACAGTCCTTGAATGAACTACACGCTTTTCTTTGTTGTTGTGTTTTGTCTTTGTTATTAGCTTTTTGTTGTTGTTTTCTTTTCTTTTGTTGCTTGGTTTTGCTCTGTCTTGTTTTTGTGCATGTTATTATCTCTACAGGTCTATCTAAATAAGATAGGCTGGATGAACAATCTGGAGGAGAAACCAATGGGACTGACAGTTCCAGAGGGACATGGGAGAGGGGAAGATGGGGGGAAAGGAAGTGTTTTTAACAAACCCAGGGACAAGGAAATAACAAGTGATCCAAATCGGTGGTGAGGAGGGTGTAGGAGGCCTGGTAGGGTGTGATCAAGGGTAATGTAACTGAGAGGAATTACTGACACCCAAATGAAGGCAGAGCATGATAGTGGGACAAGAGGAAAGTCAACAGAAACAGAGGAAAGAGCTAGGAGGCAAAGGGCATTTATAGAGGTCTAAATAAAGGCATTTATGTATGTAAATATATGTATATATAAGGATGGGGAAATAGATTTATGTGCATATATTTATAGGTTTAGAATTAAGGTAGCAGATGGACATTGAACCTCCACTCAAGTACTCCCTCAATGCAAGAATACTTTGTTCTATTAAACTGACATTCCATGATACTCACCTTCGGACACAATTGCTGAAGACAGAATGGATGAATAAGCAAATGTGTTGAAGAAAGCTGATGGTGCCCGGCTATCAAAAGATATAGCATCTGGGATCTTAAAAGCTTGAAGGTAAACAAGTGGCCATCTAGCTCCAAAGCAACAAAGCCCACATGGAAGAAGCACACCAGCCTGTGTGATCGCGAGGTGTCAAAGGGATCAGGTATCAGGCATCAAAGAACAAAAAAATCATAATTGTGAATGAGAGGGAGTGCAGAATGGGGACTCAAAGCCCATTTGAAGGCAACTGGACATCCCCTTACAGAAGGGTCATGGGGAAGAGACAGCCAGTCAGGGTGCAGTGTTGCAATGATAAAACCTACAACTTTCCTCTAGTTCCTAAATGCTTCCTCCTTGCTCTCCTCCCTGCCCCCCACTATCATGATCCCAATTCTACCTTACAAATCTGGCTAGACCATAGGATGTACACTGCTACAGACAGGAACTGGAAATACAAGGACTCCAGGACAGATGATCCCTGCAGGACCAGCGGTGAGAGTGGCTATACCAGGAGGGTAGAGGGAGGGTGGGGTAAAAAGGGGGAACTGATTACAGGGATCTACATATAACCTCCTCCCTGGAGGATGGACAATAAAAATGTGGGTGAAGGGAGACATCAGACAGTGTAAGATATGACAAAATAATAATTTCAAAATTATCAAGGGTTCATGAGGGAGGGGGAGGGGGATAGGAGGGAAAATGAGGAACTGATATCAGGGGCTTATGTGAAGAACAAATGTTCTGAGAGTGAGGAGAGTAACGGATGTACAAATGTGCTTTATACAATTGATGTATGTATGGATTGTGATAAGAGTTGGATGAGCCCCCAATAAAATGATATTATTTATAAATCGATATTATTTATAAAATGATATTATTTACAAATTACAAATAAATAATAAACACATGACTACTTTAGATATAGACATTATCTATTCAAATCTACTACTGTGGCAATCTTCTTATGGGATGGAGCATAGACGACTCCTTATACAACTCGCTGTGTGATTTTGGTGTGTGATGTGGGTGTAAACCAGCCTCCACATCTATAAGGGAGCTGTCCCTCCATGTGATCGGTGTTGGATTTCACCAACTGAAGTCTACAGAGCAGATTTGTAATCAAGTAGTATCATCCTGCACGAAGATAGAGTACCAGTGTTTAGGGCCCTGGCTCCTAGCCTCCTAAAAGATGCTGCCAGTGACGATGAGAACCAGGCTAGTGCTGCTTTTCTGTTCACTCCAGTCTACATCGCTGAAGGAAAACGGGTTATGGCCCAAACCTACCAGAGGTAGGAAGGCCAGGGAAGGAGGAAAGTCACTGGCTAAAGCAGTGTCGCCAAAAGTGGGCAGTACCACTCCTGGGGATGAAGGGGGCTGCCAAAGCAATGCCTACACTTTATCCTGGATCCTGGGCTATAGTAAATATATATATATATATATATACATACACACACACATATATTTTTTTAATTGACAGAGCAGCACATGGTGGCTAGTGGGCTTTGGACTAACTCCTTGGACCACCACCGAATGCTTACGTAACCAAGAGTACCACTAGGACTCCTAGATAAATACGAGTAACTTTTTCTAAAAACATAGAAACAGGACTGTATACATCAAGACATGATTGATTCACACACAGAGAAAATCAGGTGAATTAATGACAATAGATATTTGTAAGGGGCAAGCCAGAGTCCTAACAATAACCAAATAAATAAACAAAAGTCCATAAGCAAATAAAAATATGATCAACTGGCGAATTACTATCATTCAGTTTAACATACGAACCAGGCAGAACATACATAGGAAGTGAAGTAAATGCCCGGGTCATTGTGATGTAAAATGGGTTGTCTATAGCTTTAGGTATACATATGTATAGCATTGGCAATAAGCATTTATTGAATAGCTAAAATAAGAACATATATAAAGTAGCCTTTGGGGCAAAAAATAAATCAGTGGTAGAAATGCCCTTTGACTTGGCATTCTAAAATTTCCATCTTGTTGTTTAAAATAAAGAATCAAAATTAGCCTCGCCTAGAAGTGCCCCAAAGGAGCCCTGGTATCACTGTTGGGGAAGCATTGGACTGCTAGCTTGAAGGTTGGAGTTCAACCCTCTTAGCAACTCGGAGGGAGAAAAACGAGGCTACCTGCTGCCGTAAACTCCATAGGGGTCCCTAAGAGTCGGAATAGACTTGATGGCAGTGAGGTTTTATAAGGTTTAGAAATGCCTGAAAACAGAGGACCATAGAGATGTGCCTACTGGCTCGGAATGTCCCCGCTGGTGTGACTGAGACCCAGATCTGTCATCACCAGCTTCTCCTGTGTGTGGAACAAGGAGCGTTCGCCGCCTGAACCTATCCAAGCGGCTCTCTGTGCAGGGTTTTGGTGTTTGTTGCCTTGGGTTTAGGCTTCGTTTGGTTTTTTAAATGGACAAAACAAGATGCTCATATCTTGAATAAAAGAGCTGAGAATCCTGGGAGAAACGGCTGCTTCTTGGGCCGGGGCAGGGGTGTACTGATGAGCCTGAAGTAACTTGTAGTGCCCGGAAGGAAGGAGCTGGTCGTTTTGTTTCTGTGTCTGTTTTTTCAAAAAGGGAAGACAGAAGCCCACGCACAAAGAGGGGGTATGTGTCCTAGGACACAGGAGCCACCTGCCGAAAGAGTTTCCCAGGGCCAAAGCTGGAATAATAGAAGCAACAAATAAATGGTATTGGATTATAACTCAATGTATAAAATAAGAAGCTATGAGTCTGTAGTGATATAAATAAATATTGAAGAAGGAAATCAAGGTTAGAGAACAGACAAATCTCCTGAGCATAAAAATTCAAAATAATTTATATAGCTACTTCACCCTTATGGGGGGGGGGCTGACTTCCCATTCCTTAAGTGTGGGCACACTCAGTAATGTTCTTCTAAGGAGTACAGTATGGGAAGGGGCTGTGGAGGAGTAACCCTAGTCGACAAAGCTGAGAAGCCCTACCCTAAGCCAGGGGATCAAGGTCAACATCCACAGTGATAAGCCATGTTGATATGTGATAAGAAGGACTCTTTACCTATGTAATCTCACCCCCAAATCCATATACTCGTTAGAAAAATCATTAGATAATCCCAAATTGCAAAACGATCTATGAAATCTTGACTGAATTCTTCAAAGGGTCCAGGTCATCAGAAGCAAGGAATGTCTGAACAACTTTCACAGACCAAAGGGACCTCAGGAGATGTGACCACTAAATGTCACATGGCTCTGGGTGGGATTCTGGAACCGGTGGGGGTGGTTGCAGGCGGAGGTGGGCTTTAGAGAAACATTAATGAAATCTGAGTCAAATGATGTAGCATTTGTTTCCTAGCAATGTATTATTACTGATTCATTAGTAGTGATCAATGCACCATTATAATGTAAGATGTTAACAGTAGTAGGATCAGGGAGTAAGGTATGGATGAAAACTAATCAAAAATAGTTTATTTGACACACACACACACAATGAGTGGAAAAAATGGATCTAGCAGAATAAATCCAATAAGATGGAGATGGGGAGCAAGGAGGGACCCCCTCCTTGGCAGGATAATCTGGCAGAGAAATTGCTGCTCGAGAAGGCCTGCTCTGACCGACAGGAGCTAACGCTGCGACATCAAAGCCAACAGGGTTGAGCCCGGACGGATGCTGTTGGTTGGCACTTTTACCTGAAATCTAAAACCTCCCCGCAAAGGGTATAAACCTCCACATCTAGGGTCTTGCTGCCAACAGCCGCTCGGTACCTGTGCTTCGCCTTGTTAAAGTGCTGACATGGAATGAAGCAGCAGAAGGGTAAAGCATCAGCCCCAGCCAGCGGGAGTCTCTAGGAGAGGGGCTGGGGCTTGGGATCCACCCATCTTTCCCATTTGAAGATGCAGAACATGGCCTGGAGAGTTGTTTGCTCTGCAGTCTTTCAGGGAGGATCTTCTCTAAGACAAGAGAGTTGGGAATCCTTTGCAAACTCAGACATGTGGTTCAAAGGACACGAACGAGGAAAGACGTTTTTTGTAGAACTGAGTGAGTTGGACAGTGACCAAAGTGCTGACGAAAGTGCTAGACGGACGAGGAGGAGTTGTTGTCAGGAAGGTGAACATGGTGAGAAACTCACTGCAGCGAGTGGATGCCAACTCACAGCGACCCCGTAGGACAGGGGAGAACTGTCCCTGTGAGTTTCCAAAGTTAGAAACTATAAATAGTTAAATAGCTGTATATATTTTTGACATATTATGTACTTCCACCGTCCAGTCATACTAAGAAGAGTGGTACAATCAATTTCAAAGCATTTTCTCCCCTCTTGTGGTGGTTATTCGCCCCCCCCCATTTCCCTCTAACCTCCCCCCACTGATGTTGAAACAGTGTAACTCCAGGTCAGGAGCTGGAGTTTGGATTTTATTGTAAGGGTAAGGAAACAATTCGAGAATTTGAAGTACCCAAAAGGCACAACCCAATTCTTGTTCTGTACACGTGGCTGCGGTAGAGAGAATGGACGGGAGAAGCAAGGTGGGAAAAGAAGGTTCTTGCACGGTTTAGGGGAGACACCTGGAGGCAGCAGGGATTGATTGGCTTTGGGTGTATTTCGAGGTGATAGGAGAGGGTAAAAAAATAAACACTAACTCCCAGTCTTATGTATATAAACTTTGCTTTGTTGTATATTTGCATAAGGCTACTTTTAAAATATAGCATTCATCCACTTACCTGTTGCTAATTTAGTTAACTGAATATGGACTTTGTCCCCAAGTTTCAAAAGAGTCCACCTCTAAAACTCGAGCAATAAATGTTCATAGTGGAATAGGAAATGTTACATGTATAAGCCATCCAAATGATCAAAGAATAAGTAAAATGGTCCATATTTTCAGATGGCATGATCCTATACATAGACTGCCCCGTAGCCTCAACAAGAAAACGACTAGAACTAACAGAAGACCTCAGCAAAGAGGCAGGGTACAAGATCGACACACACATCAGTTGGAGTCCGCTACACCAGGGGAATAAGGAAGACAGCAGAAGGATTGATGCCCTTGAATTGCGGTGCTGGAGAAGAATATTCAAAGTACCACGAACTACTAAAGGACAAACAGTCTGTATGTGGAAGAAGTACAGCCAGAGTGCTCCTGAGAGGCAAGGGTGGCAAGGCTTCGTCTCACATACTTTGGACATATTGTCAGGAGAGACCAGTCCCTGGAGAAGGCCATTGGGCTTGGTCCAGTGGAGCGATGGGAAAAGAGGGAGGCGCTGTATGAGATGGTCTGGCACCATGGCTACATCCATGGGCTCAGGCACAGGAACAACGGCAGTGCTTCCTTCTGTTGTGCACAGGGTCAGAGCCGACTCGATGGCACCTAACAACAACAACCTCACATCAGGGGACATGTCTGGTCCTTGGGTCTAAACAGCATTTCACAGCCACACGCTGTTTTAAATTGGCCATCACAGAAAAACGAGGTTCAAGTGAAACTGCTTTATGAAAAAGTTCACTGTGCCCAGAGAGAACCTCCCCAGGTGACACCACTGGATGCACTAGCTGTCAGGAAAAATGTGTGCTCGGAAAGCTCCATCCGGCTGAGTTTTGTAAGATTAGGTGACTACCACAGAGGGGGTACCCCCTCGTATCTTGCGGCAGCTGTTTATCTTCCGAAGATGTTCACTTCGATTTGATAGTTAGATGACTTTGAATTCTGTTTGTAAATCTTTTTTTGGTAGGGCCCTGACTGTGGATCTCTTGCAGTTGGTTGGTCAAGTCGCACAAATTTCTTGGTGTAGACAAGAGGGTACAAGAGGGTACTAGCAGCGTTGTGTTCACTTGTTAAAACGTTTCCGTTGGTATTTTGTTGATTTCTGGAGCTTGATTTTTCTTCAGTGCCTTCTCAGCAGCTTGGACTTCTCCCCTTAATGCGATTGGATCGCGGTTGCGTGCTATTTCCTGAACTGGTTAAGCGTCAACCGGTGCTCTGTGGTGCAAACGCCGTCTCCTGCCAATGCTCCTGCGTCACTCAATAGTTGGTCATCGAATTGCTCAGGATCGCGGCCAAGGGTTGAATAGATTCTTCAACACGTTCAGTTTGAGAACTGCTGAGCAGGTTCTTCCTCTTCGGTTTTCTATCTCCAGGTCTGCTCACATTTCATGAAAATAGTTTTTCTTCTCAAACTGCCCTTGGAAAGTCTCTCTCTTTCAAGCCATCCTTCCTTCCATTCACTCGAGCTTCCAGAGGGTCTTCTGACACATCCATTTGGACATTGCCTTTCCTTCACATCTTAAGACGACGACCTTTTGATTTCTTCATGCAGGATAGTCTTGACATCTTTTCACGCTTCCTTAGGTCGAGACTAGCTGATCAGGATTCAGATTCAAGATTGGGAATGCGCCAGAGAGGGTTTTTTGATCGGGACAGCTTCTTCTGGGTCGTGTCGGCAGGCAGGCCCCTCTCTGGTCCTTGGCCCCTCAGCCTGGCCTCTCTGTCCTGCCCCTGCTTATTTGGGAAAGTGTAGCAAAGCTTCTTTAGCTCTGGCAAGAAGTGCTCAAAGGCCCCCTACTCTGCCAGCAAGCTCCTGCTCAAAGGCACTTAGATTTCTCATTCCATAGGCCAGGAAAAGCCCCATGCCCTATCCCGTCAGCCTCTTGATCCTGCTGTTTCTACTGCTGCCGCACCTCACCATCTCCGGCCATCTCCCACGGTCTCCAGTGCCGCCCTCTCCGTCTCCTGGGTCTCGGTCCAGTGCAGGTGTTCTGGGTCCAAAGAATGTCCTCCCTTCCTGACTCTTCTTTCTTGATGATAGGGAGCTCTCCCCCTTCTTCCTTTCAGATAGCTCCTTTCAAGCTTGGCAAGAGAGCAAAGCCAACCAATCCCCCAGTTAGGCATCCGTATGCCTTATTTGCATGATCTTACCCCCAAAATATGTCATGTGTTTTATTTATATCATTCCCAAGCTTCATCTGTCTCCCTAGAGGGGTGGTTTCGAAAGGCTGATCTTGTGGTTAGCAGTCCACATGCCATCCACTACACTCCCAGGGCCATGCGCACCGTACAGAGGCTCGTCCTACCCAGCCATAAAGACTACAGTGAGTAATTTCACAGCACTGCGGGCCACGCCCTGTCTCTCCTGGCTCTTGCCCCTTTCCTATTCGGATGATTAACTCTCCCCTCCAAGTCATTTACCATGGACCTCCTATAGCCATCTTAAAAATACTGAAGATTTTTTTGAAGTGGGAAAGAAGCAGATGTATCTAAATTCAAATGACTGTTTAAAACAATAATACTTACGTCTTGAGATATTAGAAACAGAAATAAAATGTGTGACAACAACAATATATAAATGGGGGAGGGCATAAATGATGTCCAAGTGTCCTAAGTTTCTCGACTTATTCTGGTAGAAGCAAAAGTACGATTAACTTTCCAAACCAACCCAAACTCACTGGCATCGAGTCGATTCTGACTCACAGTGACCCAATAGAAAAGGATGGAAGTACCCCGTGGTTTCTGAGACTAACTCTCTGGGAATAGAAGGCCTCATCTTGCTCCTAAAGAGTGGCTGATGGTTTCAAACTGCTGACCTTGCTGTTAACAGACCAACACTCAATCACTATGCTATCTGGGCTCTTTAGAAGATGCTAATATGGAAGCATATTCTAGAGAAACGATTAAAACAATTGGAAAATAAATGCATAACTTACAATCAGTTGAAAGTCAAAAGAAACAGATAAAATTATAAAAAGCAATCAAACAGAACATACAATGAGTGGGACAGGTAGAATGTACAAAGTTAAGATATAGATTTAAACCTAACACTATCAGTCGTTTAACTAAATGTCTCGTTAAGAGAGTGTCGGGCTGGATTTTTTAAAACCATGCTCTTTCTCCCTGTCACCTCCCCTTGTGCCAACTTGAGGAGAGAGCTTTGCCTCTTTCCCTGCCCACATCTTTCCTGGGGGCACATCCTCCTTTAGATATGCACCCTTTCTTGGTACAAAACTCCCTCGGGGTCCTGTGGAGATGCCCTAGGGAGAAGAACTAGAGGAAATTGAAGTTTCATTATGTTTAACTTCAGGCTTTAGTGTAAAAAATGGCCAGCTGGAAATGCAAATCAGTCCAATAAAAAGAAGCATGTGGCCAGTGACCTAATTCCATTCCCAGGAGTCAGCTTGGCAATGGGTCTGCCCAAACTTTCTCTCTGCCCTTGGGAGCCAAAAAGGACCCAGAAGACCGAGGGGCCAGCATCTTTAGGTTTAGAGACCTGCTTTGGCACATGTCCCCCACTAAAATCTGGGATCCTAATTAGCTAGTCTTTGCCCTAAACTGTCCCTAGGAAAATAAGAGTATTCAAATAAAGTACACTGTCTGCCTCACAACGAGGGCAGAAGGAGGTGCCGGAACCGGGAAGACACAAGTCAGGTTCCTTTCACAGGTGCAAGATGGCACCACCATCTGTATGGAAATAACAGTATGTCACTGCCTTTCTGTTCCCAAGTTCACATTCAGTCCCATGGGTAGCTTGAAACTTGTCATGTTGGGAATATTTGTACCTTGGAAATGCTACAAATCAGAGCTCTTTTTCTTGTTGGCTTGGTTGCTTAGACACAAGAAAGTGATACAAAATTGTTATAAATGTAGATTAAACTTTAAAATATGAGGGTGTGTAGTGTTGTATTGTGAACAGCACACGAGATTGAAGTCGTTCTTCAGTCTTCACAACTACTGTCCACTTCAGCTGGGAAGCCACTCACATGCGTGAGGAAAAGATGTAGTTCCAACATATATGTGCCCTGTTTACATTCACCTTGCTCTGTAATGTAAGTGGAAACAGCAACCAACATTCATATTCAAGCTACATACATCCTGCGGCTCGAGCACACTGACCGTGCTGCTAGCAGACCCACGTGTCCGAGTCCTGATCCGGCCTGGACTGGGCCAGATGAAGGAGATCACAGGAGAGATCGTCCCTGAACCAGATGCTGTGAGAGTTCAGAGGGTGGGAGGACCCTTCCTGTGACTTTGCAATAATCGACCTCTTCCGCTGGGCCACAGAGGAAAGCCCACATCTCCTATCAGCACAGGGAGGGGTACTGACTAGCCCACTCTTCCCTTCCATGATGCGACTGTTGTCAGGTGCCCCTGAGGCAGTTCTGATCCGTAAGGATTTGATGCACAACAGAATGAGCCACGGCCAGTCCCGCGCCATTCTCACAATTGTTCTGAAGCCCAGCCCACTGTTCTTATGCCTGAGTCGTGGCGTCCATCCATCTCATTGGGGGCATCCTCTTTTTGCTGTCCTGTTGCCTCACCAGAAATGATGTCCTTCTCCGGGGACTGGTCTCTCCTGACAACATGGCCAAAGTATGTGAGATGAAGTCTCGCCATCCTTGCCCCTCAGCAGCACTGACTGGACTTCTTCCAAGACAGATCAGAGTGGCCTTGTAGCAGTTCCTGGTCTTTTCAATATTCTTCTCCAGCATCATGATTCAAATGCGTTGTTTCTTCTTCGGGCTTCTTTGTTCAGTGTCCCACTTTCACACGCACCTTAGGCCTCAAAGTAACAGCCTTGCTTTTCAATGCCCTAAAGAGGTCTTACGCAGAAGATTTACCTAATGCAACGCACGTTTCGAGCTCCTCACTGCTGCTTCCATGAGCATTGAGTGTGGATCCAAACACAAGATCCTTGACAACTTCAAATTTTTTCCCATTTACCACGATGCTACCTATTGGTTCAGTTGTGAGGATTTGGGTCTCTTTTACATTAAGTCATAATCTTGATGGAAGGCTATAATCCTTGATCTTTATCAGCATGTGCTTCAAGTCCTTCTCGCTTTCAGCAAGCAAGGTTGTGGCATCTGCATAGTGCAGGGCGTTAAGAAGCCTTCCTCCAATCCTGATGCCGCATTCTTCTTCACATAAGCCAGCTTCCCTGATGATGCGCTCAGCCTACAGACTGAGTAAGTAGGGTGGGAGGATAATACAACCCTGATGCACACTCTTCCCGATTTTAAGCCATGCAGTATGCCCTTGTTCTGTTTGTCCAACTGCCTCTTGATCCATGCACAAGTTCTGACTGAGCACAATGAAGTGTTCCGGAATTCCCACTCTTCCCAAGTTGATCCATAGTTGGTTATTATCCACACTACTAATGATATTGATGTCCAGCTATATGAATCCAAAACAACACAAGCTCTGGACCACCAAACACACTGAAGCCGACTCAACACACTCTGTTCTAATGATAACAGAGGCTTTGAAGCGGATTCCAAGCAAACCGAAAGAAGAAACGATCTTATTTAAGTTTGGACATTCTCTGAGTTGTGCTCATTTGTGAAATTGAATTATTATGCAACCTTAAAAAGAAAAAATACTTTAAAAAAAGAGTGCCAACCAGAAAGAAGGCACAAAAGAACTCAAAGGGCTTTAGGGTCACAAAATGCTACTTTCTCCATGTCCTTCGGAGTATCAGATGCCCTGCAAAGTGAATTTCCCAGAGGCAGAAGACTTCCTTAGGTTGTTCACGGATGCTGCTGGTTGCCACCAAATATCCATTCTCCTCCCTTTAATAATGAACTCCCAAGTGTTTGCGGGCCACACGGTCATCTGGCACTGTATTCCCAGCCTCCCCTGGAGGTAAGTGTGGATAAAACGAACTCCTGGCCAGCGGGCCGTGAATGGACCCATGCGAGCAACTTGGAGGGGTGGGCTCCTGTCGGGGAAAGACCTGCCCTCCACTCCCCACGTTGCTTCCGATCCACTGGCTGGGATGTCCATGAGGTAGTGGGAGCTGGGGCAGTCATTATAGACCACAAGGTGGAAAGAATGGCAGAATTTTTTAAAAAAATAGAAGGAACCTGGGTGCCGCACTCAGGAAGCTGTAGGACCCACCCTGAAAGACCACCCAGACTAACACAGAAGATCTTTTCTCTTCCTTAAGCCATTGTGATTTGGCCCTTGATACAATAACTGATGGTGTATCCTGACGAATGCAATAATTTACATTTTATTTATTTTACTTCTGTTTTGTTTTTTAATTATTTTTTTAAATTTTACTATTATTCTTTTTAAAATCATTTTATTGGGGGTTCATACTATTTTACTTTAAAGAAGAGAAATTGATTTCCTTTTTAGTTCAGGAGACTGAAAGTCCAAATGTAGGGTGTTTTTGTTTTTAATAGTAAAGGAACGATACTCTTTTGAGGACATGTTTCCTAACCCAATCAACAGAGCAGACAGAATATCATGGACTCTTTCTGGACTCAGGAGGCTCGTTACTGCCCTGAGCAACCGCACACAGCCTGCTCACGGGGAGAGGGCCAGGGCTGCACAGTCAAGGGCCTCAGCGGTGGGGCTGGGAGACCCCATGCCAGTTCCTGCAGTTCCTGTCACTCTCGCCTCACTGGAAAACTATCTAGGACCCAGAAGCCACAGCACGGTACATGAGGGCATCAGCACACCACCTCCAACAAAGGACTCAGTCAACCTCACAGGACTACTGCTGTGTGATAAGGTGGGAGTGCGTAGCTATAGATAGTCAAGCAAGCAGTTTCTTCTTCCTACTGAAGTGGGGTCTCAATCTTCAACTCCCTCTTCAAGCTGGAAGCCCCTCCACTGGGAAGCACACTGAGCAGCTGCTTCAATGGAACTTGCCCTGGGTGTCAGCCCTGTTCCTCATTCCAGCAGGGGTCCCCTCAGCGGACCTTCTAGGATTGCAGAGAAAAGCTGCCTCTTGTCGCAGCGAGTTTCTAAACGAAGGGCTGACTAAGGACTCCGTGCAGATGCTCCAAATGGAGATGTCAATGCCCTGCTGGATCATGAAAAGGCGGTTTTCATGGCTTTCTGATTAGGTCTCTTCATTAAAAAAAAAATGATATGAACAGAGTTTTGGTTTTTGTGACTCAGGTGACGGGGCCCATACGGCCACAAATATGAGGTTCTCACAGGAGAGAACATGGCCTGGTACGGCATCTGTGGACTTGAGACTGTCCAAAATTCACTGCCCTCGAGTCAATGCCAACTTATAGCTACCCTGTGGGGCAGAGCAGAACTGCCCCTGTGAGTTTCCGACACTGTAGCTCTTTATGGGAATAGAAAATCCCATCTTCTCCTGTTCAGTGACTGGTGCTTTTGAACTGCTGACCTAGCAGAATGCAGACCAACAGCCAACACTACACCACAGGGCTCAGTGATGACCTTCTGCCCCCCTTGGAGGGGCATGGTGGTCTATGAATTCCAAGACACTGACTATTTATTTTTTGCCTTTAATTCACCAAGTTATCCTCAAAGCTCAAAACTCATTGCCATCAAGTTGATTCCAACTCCTAGTCATCCTATAAAGCAGCGGTTCTCAACCTTCCTCGTGCCACGACCCTTTCATACAGTTCCTCATGTGGTGGTGACCCCCAACCATAAATCTATTTTCATTGCTGCTTCATCACTGTCATTTTGCTACTGTAAATATCTGATAGGCAGGATGTATTTTCATTGTTACAAATTGAACATAATTAAAGGATAGTGATGAATCACAAAACAATATGCAATTCTATATTGTGAAATATTTATTTCTAATGACAAATAAATGAAATTTTGTCTTGAGGCATGGTGTAGCATGGGTAACAGTCTTCACACCGGGTACTCATCTGTGGGTGGACCCGCCTGGAGATGGATAAAGGAGCCGTGTCTTGGTTCCTAAGACCATCGAAAATATGTGTTTTCCAATGGTCTTAGGCGACCCCTGTGAAAGGGTCATTCCACCCCCAAAGGTTGAGAACTGCTGTTTCTAAGACTGTAAATCTTTACCAAAGCAGATAACCTCCTTTCCCACAGCAATACCATAGGACAGAGAAGACCTGCCCTTTTGAATTTCCAGGCTGTAAACCTTCGTGGGAGCAGAAAGCTTCTGATGGGGTTGAGCTGTTGACCTTGTCAGCAGTCCAAGATGTAAGCCGATGAATCTGAAGCAACTTGGTAGCAGTCAGTTTGGCTTTGAATTCTTTCCCGCAGATGGGTTGATGGCTTTGAACACTGGCCTTGAGGTTTATAGTTCAATGCTTACCCAATGCTGGCCCCTTGCAAGGATCACAGAAATGACTAAATGTGACAATCTCTGTTAACCATACTTGGGTCTTAAAGAAGAGTCCTTTTGGCCAGAGAGCTTCCCCAGTGTGGAGAGGCACAGAGATGATTGACAGAGAATCTGGGGGCAGCACCAGGCAAGAAGTGACAGCTGTCAACCAGCTTAACCCTGTTAAGCAGTCAGCACAACACAGTGCCCTTGACTCTCCGACAAACAGCTGCTTCATTACCCATATAATCATAATAGTATTTATGGATGGAGTCCCAGATTGGTGCAAATTGTTGAGTGCTTGACCACTGGCCCAAAGTGTGGCAGTTCAAACTCACCAACCGGAGTCTCAAACTAGCCCTGGAGATCTGCTACTCAGAGACCGCAGCTCGGCCAGTCCTGGGAGACACAGCTCTATTTTGCCCATGTGAGTTGGAATCCACTCATCAGCAACTAGCTCCGACAAAGTTATATGGGTCAGTCAAAAAAGATTGCTATAAAAGCATAAAAACCTTTAGTAAACAAAAGCACCAAGATTCAAAGCTGCTGTTTCTAACCATCTCTTTCATCTCGGTCGGTGTTTTCATCCCTCTAGCCCGTCCCTGGAGGATTCTGACCTCTTTAATTTATACCACATCAAATCAACAGTTTGGGTGTTCTTGACCTGACTCAAACCATGTTTCCTTTAAATATTGTTAGAGTTTGGGGAAGAAAAAGAAGTCTGAAGAGGCAAGATCACAGGGCTGGAGGGTGGATGGGGTAAGGAAATTTTCAGAAGACAGCTCTTCCTACGAGCAGGTACCTTGTTATGATGGGGCGGGGGTGGGAGTGACAAATAATCCTCAGGGCAACTTTCATGATCTTTCCCTAACCAATGTCTTCATAATAAAGCCCCGTGATTGCCCTGGGTCCTTCAAGAAAATCTATGAAGATTACCACTTGGAAATCCAAAAAAGAAAAGGGGAAAAAATAAATAGGAAGGAGATATTTCAAGATAAAGGACAGTCCTTTAAATGAAATCATTTTTATTTGTGGGCATCATCATCATAATCTGAACTGACCTCTGCTCTGAACAGAGCTGTCCCAGCAGATGCCCCAAGAAGCTACTGTCGCGATTGAACTTTTCTTTTTCTTGGAAGGCGTTCTAACAAGACGAAGACAAGTGCATTAGTGAGAGAATGTGTGTGCGCCCCCACGGATCACAGAGACATGTTTGAACACGTTTTGTCTAGAATAAACTCATGCCTGTGTGACCTGGAAGCCCACTACGACGCTCTGGGACTTCTCCTATATGAATTCCCTTTCGATGCCGGTCACATTATTGTTAGAGCGCCTCATTGCCCTGTGCTACCACACCATGTACTTATCACAACAATTATCCCCTCGGTGTTGCGCTGTGTGAAATCTTCTATTTCCTCCTCCTTTGAAGCAACCTAACCAAACTGCCACGGTTAACCCTGGAGCAAAGACAATAGACTCTGACGAAGACTTGGAAATACGTTCTTAGGAACAGAGAGCAAAACTACGTAAGGCTAGGCCAGCAATACTTCGTTTTGTTTGATTGACATCTTTATTCTCCTACCTCTGGCTCCCCAGCTGTACCCTAGAGAGCGACCCTTGCCAAATCGGGCCATTGGGAAAGTGGGGTGCTGGCTTCTCAACAATGACAACTCTTGCCGTTCACAGGAATGAGGGGTTCAGAATCTAGGACATTTCCATATTACCACTGAGAAGACTTAATAGGTTGCCAACATTTTTAAATGGTCAAATTCTCCAAGCATAAGATAGTTAGGAAAACAAAGAGCCCATTAACACCCGAAGAGTAGGAAGAAGATGTTTCGGGAAAAAGCACAGATTCATTTTAGGCTTGTGAGCACTTTCTAAGGTTTCTTGTCTTTCTCAACTCAGGGTGGATGGGTGCACACATCGTGCAGAGCTGTTTGGGAAGCCTAAGCCCGTGGCCTAGGAGCTAGCTGGCTCCAGGAGGAGTTAGGTGGTTCTCGGAAGCTGGAGATCAGCCAGCACTTAAGAAGAGGGTTCAAGGAAGAGCTGTGGTCTATGGTCCCCAGAAAAGACAGGGGTGCAGCAGATATGAGACCTGCTTCCTTTGTGCCCGTCCTGAAGCAGCGGTCAACCTGTCCTAAAAGTTTTCCTCCTGACCTGAAGTGTCCCTGTGTCCTAAGCGTGCTGAAAAACCGCCCTGATTAGGAAATGGGGAATTGCAAAGCCGGGTTCATTCCAGGGAATGATTTTCATGTTTCCTGGCCCCGTAAATGCTGCGTCTGCTGGTAATTTTCATTCTTGGGTCACCGCTCCCAGGGGAGGAGGAGAAAGGCCAGACCGGGAGAGGAGGTTGCAGTGTGTTTCTTTAGAATCCTGGATTTGCTCCCTGAATCTGTACACGGAAGGGTTACCCTGCTCGGGCCATCCGACTGCAGTTCCCAAACCCCCACCAACCCCGAAGGTAGCCGTGTGGATGAGGCCTGCCCTACGCCAACCTCCGAAAGGGACGTATCACAAAAGCCCAGAGGCCCATGAGAAAAGGAGGTTCTCTTTGTTAGGGGCATAATCGGTGGCTGACAACTTTACCTCATGAGATGGCTAAGTAAAAGCTTCTTTCACGGAAGCCAATGACCCCCAAGTAACTTTGAGCAACTTTCCCCCCCCCCCCCCCACGCCCTTCCCATTTCCCAGCTGAATTCATTACCAACTCTTCCGGAAGCTCTGTCTTTCTGCTGACCTGAAATCATTTCCATACATTTCCCCAAATACAGGGGAGTTAATTGCCAATTTGCATTCTGGTTTGAGGATTCAGGTCTCCAGTGGAAACACAGGCGCTTTATCTCGGGACAAACAAAGGAAGGAACCCTTCGGAAAGCTCGTTTTCTAAGCCCAAAAGGCCTGCGGAGAACAAGCCTAATATCCTTTCCTCCCCAGCGGCCTTTCCTCTCGGAAAACCTCTTGGAGGAGCCTCCCCCATCTGCCGCAGGTTGGTTTCCTCCCAATCATTGTTCATCCTTAAAGGGATCCCAGGGCTTTCATGATCCCCGATGGCAGCCAAACTTGACAGCAGCAACTCTGTTAGTGCGATGTTGGGGGCACTGTGAATGAACATCCCGAGTTTGCACTGGGCATCTCCTGAGTGAGGCTCGGCTGGGGAAAACGCCTGTGTCCTTTGACACCGACCTGCTTGTGTTACCAATCATGAAAGGGCCTGAGGAACATCATCCACTTCCACTCAAAGAAGTGATGGCTGTCTACGGCCATCCTACCCTCCCGTCTCCTCTGATCTCGGAAGCTAAGCAGGGTCGGGCCTGCTTAGGACTCGGATGGGAGAAGTGACTCTGGCTGAGGTTGGAAGGTGGCTTCCCGCTCCATCTCGGTAGGGACAGGACGGGAAAGCTCACCTCCAAATGGTCCCACGCGATCACTTTGATTGTTTATTGGTCACTTTGTACCAAGGCGGCCTTGCCCGGTGCCTCCTATAGAGAAATGTTGTTCATTCTGTCTGCACCCAAATCCCGACGTGCGTCGCCCGCTGTCCCTGCTCCCGCTCCCGTGTCCCCGCCGGGTGACGGTGGAGAAAGGAAGGAGATGAGAGAGGCATACCTTGTACCCGGGCTTCCGCCCTCTTTTCTTTGGGGTCTTCCCTGCTGGCAAGCACCCCGGCGAGGCGGGATAAAGGCTATGAAGTGCCATCTTCAGGGGTTCCGGGTGAAGTGGGGGTCGGCCTCGCTTCCTCCCAGGGGTCCTTTGGGACTGCATTTCTGCTGGTGCCAGTCTTGCGGAATGAGGTGACAAACCACTCAGGGGCAGAAGAGGTGCTAAGAATCCGTCCAGACACAAAGCAAAACAGAAACAACAGGGTTGGTTTGGTTGGCAAGGCAAAAGTGCATCTGGCGGAAGCATCTGAGGATGGCTATCGCTTGTTGATGGAGACAGAGGAGCTTGATGGTTCTGATAGCTTTCTGGGGGAGTCTCCTGACCGACACGCCCACCCACCCTCACCCGGCCCCTTCCCGGTGTCCTAGTGACTCTCTCTGTAGAATAAAATAGCCAACAGCTGGAAAGCTTTGCACCATGTTATATCAGTAATGGGAGACTAAATGAAAAAAAATCATTCAAATTGCATGTAAAACGTTCTCAACTATGCAACATTTTACATGGGTGAAAAGTGGAAGGAACTACACTAAAATTATGATAATGGCCAAAATGGTGCTATGGATCATTGTTCATCATGTTTATTTTCTCCCCGCCACTACAGTGTTTTTAGAACGAAAAGCAACAATAATAAGCTTCTCAGGTAAAATTGCCTAAACTTGTAAGCAGTGTGTAGTGGATCACCGCAAAGCCAGGGGACATCGCTGGATGGTGAGCTCACAACGCAGAGTGCTCATTCTTAGGAGGAACTAGTGATGTGGAACTTTTCACTCAATTTTAGGGCAATGGGAGGTGATGAAATAAACTTCGGAGGATTTGTAAATACCTATGGGGAGGGTGAGGACAGAGCTTTCAGACTTTCCAGAAAGGCCAAACAATCTATTTTGAGCAAATTAGTCCATGAAAACCTATGAATAAGAACTGAGCACTGTCTGACTTACGTGCTTTGGACATACCACCAGGCCATTGCTGGAGATGGACATAATATTCAGTGAAACAGAAGTCTAGCTAGAGGAAGGAGACACTCAGTCACAGGTACTGGCCCAGTAACTGCAGCAATGGGCTCAAAGAGTCAAGACTGGACATTGTAATGATGACGTAGGACCAAGGTCCCTTTTGTTCTGTTGTACACAAGGTCCTCATTAGTCAGAGTTAGAGTTGGCTTGATGGTATCTATCTGTCTGTCTGTCTATCTATCTATCTATCTATCTATCTATCTATCTATCTATCTATCTTTCTGTGGTACCTACATAATCTGGTGTCAATCTGAGAGGATTGTGAGTGAAGGGGAGGAGTCTGGCCTGTCAATCAATATATAACCAATGAGGTCTCTGTGTGGGCATGGCCTTCTCCTAAGAATTCAGGGAACTCTTGTATTTTCCTTCTTGGAGGTGGAAGAGACTTCTCTCTCTCTCTGCTCACTCCCTAAGAGACGCTCTACTGACAAGAGACATGGTGCTACGCCCTGGGAGCTTTCGAAGTCACATGGACCTACCCTGATGCACCAGACCTCTGGAGCTGGAGCCACATAGAGACCCCTGCCAGTGTTGAGATGCTTACAAAGCCACTGCATCCATAAGACTTCCAACCCACTGGCCTGTGATCCTCCTGCATTCGGCATCATTGCATGTATTTCATGAGTCTGAAGAGGACTTTATAGATTGGTATCAGACATATGGGCTAATATTGGACTTACAGACTTGATCTTGACTGGGCTGGGACATTTTGTCAATATTCAATTGCTCTTGTATATAAACCTCTTTCTTATATACATATGAGTGTCTATGAATTTGTTTCTCTAGTCTACCCGGACTAATGCACTATCTATCTACTATCTATCCACCATCTATCTTTCGAGAATGAGCTCTTGCTCAAAGACTGTGGTTGGGAAAGGGCAGAGAAGCAGTCCCAGGCCTTTGCCAGGGCAGCCGTGCACAGACCAGATTGCTGGCTCAGGAAAGAAGTATCAGAGAGTAGGAATTTGGAGCATCTCTTCCAGATTGAAGGTTATTTTGTTAACTCTCGGAACAATATTTTATCAAAAATCTTGGTGGCTCTCTTTTTGGACCCTTTCCTATCTTGGATTTTAAGATTAATATTTTTTTGCTTGTTAACATCTCAGAAATTTCAGACACACCTTATGGCACTGCAGCTCCTCAGAGTTTAGACATTATTGTTTTGCTTTTTAAAAAATGGTACCTAAAATAATCATGTGTAAAATAATTCAAAATTTGCTTTATTAATGGAACACATTACAGTCAATAGATTTGAACTGTGAAACCTGCATTAATCCAGATGTAAACAAAGCACATGCTTCTCTCTCTAGAATTAGGGTCTGTACTCCACCATGCCAACAAATACCCAGAGCATTCATTTTCCGAAGAGGCTAAGACTGGGGCCTTAACAGCCGCTGAGCCGCCGTCTAAGAGGCGGCTCCCGTTCTTTGAGCAAGACAGTAAAGAAAGTCAAAGACACATGGAAACAGCTAATCCCCAGAGACTCATGAACAACACGAACCTCCGCCTCCGCGCCTCTGAGACCAGAACAACCAGATGGTAGCTGGCACCACTCTGAAAGACATCTATTAGAAGGACCTGGATAAAGTGGGAGGAGAATGTGGAACAAAACTCACTGTCACAGTGAAGACCAGGCGTACTGGTCAGAGAGAGACAGGGGGACCTCAGAGACCACTGCCCTTCGTCACCCTGCTCTCACTGTCGCGTGTGCCTCTACAGGGCAAGTCCACAACCCACAGGGCGAACGTCAACGCGTGGGGACTCCTGGTCGGAAACTCCACTGGCTGCCCTCCCTCTCCCACAAGAATGGGAGTCCTGTGAAGAGGAGCTTGGCTGCAGGCCTTCATTCCCTCTCTGGTGGCTTGGCTTGTCCACTCGCGCTTAGTGCGGAACTCACTGCCATAGTCATAGCGACCCTGTAGGACGACGTAGAGCTGCCCCTGTGAGTTTCTGAGCCTTTCTCTCTTTACGAGAGTAGCCTGCGCAGAGGCTAGTGGTTTTGAACTGCTCACCTTGTGGATTGCAGTCCAAGGGATAATCACTAGGCCTGCCACCCAGGCTCCTCGGCTAGCTGACATATTTTCTCACCAAAACTTTATTAAATCACTGGTAACTGTGTGGAAGCCTTTTAAGCATTTTTTCTCTTCCTTTATTTCTAATTAATTCATTCCCCCAAAGCTAGTGATACATGTTCAGAAATACTAGTTACCACACTACTGTAAATAAAACTTTGACCACATCAGCGGCCATCAAAACACCAGTAGCAATGAAAATAACAGAGCATGCTTGCAGCATGCACAGACAAAATCATGCGATTCACACACGTGATTCACTGTCACTGGGTGACAATGACAGCTCCGACAGGAGCACATGAGAGGTTCAAAAGGTAAATCTGCTCTACATTGTTCTACATTGTTAGCCTTGTAGATGTATTGATCCACCGAAACGTGGTGACAAAGATATTCATGCTACTATGACTACCTGTGTGGCTATTTTCATTAAAATAATAACAGTTTGCACAAATACTGCACAAAAATATTCACAGTCGTTTTGCTGTACCCTCTCCGTCTACACTGCATGAAAAAGTAAGGAACCTCTTCAGGTATGTAAAGCTGATAGCTAGTTTCCTGCTTACAAAGCAGCAGATCAATATCTAACTCTTGGGAATATTTGCATTTAGTCATACCTCAAAAACCTTAAAAAAAGGAAGGCCTGACTATCTACTTCCAAACACGAACCAATGAAAAGCCTCCAGATCACAAGTGTCTAATCCCATTGTGCAACGGGTCCTAGTCAGTCAGGTGGCAAGCAAACATATAAATCCCTGGAGACCCATCTGAATTCTGGAAGCTTATATGGTATTTCTCTATTTCTTTTTAATAGCCGATTTCAGTGAATACAGAAACTACCTCGGTGCTGGGTCAGGTCTGGAAGCACTCTTTAAGAAAAGGCGCTTAGGAAACATTACGTATCCTACCCCTAAATCAAATCCTTGCTGTCTAGTGAATTCTGACTCACAGTGACCCGATAGGACAGGGTAGAACTGCCCCACAGGGTTCTCAGGCTGTCATCTTTAGAGAAGTAGACTGCCACATCATTCTCCTGTGAATTCAAAACCTCTGCCCTCAATTAGCACCCAAGTGCTTTAACAGCTGCAACAATGGCATTTCTTGATTCTGCCTTTCAACGTTTCCTTCAAACGGTTGTCAAATTATGACTTAGCAAAAAAGGGATTTGCTGCTGTTTTTCTATTAAGGAATCTACTATGTGTCTACACAACACTTGGTTAGAAATATTACAACTGCAACCAAGAGAAAGTAGCGTATGGTCTATGAATTTAGGAATCATTGTTTTACCCGTGATCCTTGCAAATCTAACACATACAAGCCAAGGTCCTAGCCGTTAGTGCTTCATGAAGGGAATTATCAAATCCAAAGCCTCCAGGGTTCCTGCCGGACCATGGAGTCAGCCAGGAATTATCTGGGGACATGGATGGGTGTCTCTATGTATCCATTCATTCATTTGCATCCATTGAATATATATTAGATACTGTGCATTTTAACCATCAATGAGAATAAATCAGCCATGTCTCCTAAAACGTCGTGGTCTATGGAGTATCAGGCAAATAAAGACATCAGAACAGTGGCAGACAGGTGGGAGAGCAGGGCTTTTGTACAAAATGCTCCGAGAATATGGAGGAGGGAAAAATCAGTTCTCCAGAAGCCCAAACTCACTGCCACCGAGTGGACTCCAACTCATAGTGAACTTATAGGACAGGGTCGAACTGCCCCTGTGGCTTTCCGAGACTGTAACTCTTTATAGGAGTAGAAAGTCTCAGATTTCTCCAGAGAAGCAGCTAGTAGTTTTGAACTTCTGACCTTGTGGTTAACAACCCAACTCATAACCACTATGCCATCAGGGGTTAAAAGGGGTGGGGATAGGAAAAGCACCGGACAATGACATTCGACGTAGGATTTTTCAGGCAGAAGAACAAGATAGACAACGCAAGTCAGTGAAAGCCACAGAGCTGGCTGGGTGTAGAGAAAGCCGGTGGGAGGAAGTCCGCTGGTGCACGGGCCACTCCGACTGGAAGCAGGAGCGTGGCTTTCTGCTCTCACACAGCGAGAGCGTAGCCTTTCAAGAATCTTTGGTCTCATGTGGTTGTCGCTAGTTGTCAAGGGATTGGCTCTACCTCAAGTTGACTCACGGACTACAGAACCAAACGTCTCTCCTTCCCACGCTGTCTGTATGACAGGCCGTGTGCTTGAGCCCGTTGCTGTGCTCCCTGTGTCTTTTGAGTGGCTTCCGAGCCACAGAGGAGCCCTGGTGAAGGAGAGGTTAAGTGATGGGCTGTGACCCGCAGGGTCAGCCCTTGAGATGACCAGCAGCTCAGTGAAAGAAAGACGGAGCGTTCTACTCCCATAAACAGTTACAGACTCAGAAACCCTCAAAGTCAGCTATGAGTCAGCATTGACTCAATGGCCGTGAGTTTGGGTCTTGTTTGTTTGTTTTGGCTTTCCAACCTAGAGGGCTCACCTTCCTGCACGATATTGAATATTTGCAATCCATAGGGCTTTCATGGACTAATTTTTGGAGGTAGATCACCAGTCTACCTTAGTCTGAAACCTGTGTGTCATGGGTGACCTTAATGATATTTGAAATACCACTGGCATGGCCTCCACCATTCTAGCAAGGCACATGCCACTAGCATAAGGGAACGGACAGAGATAGGGGATGGTCTGATCCTTTGTTGTTTTTGCTGTTAGATGCCATCAAGTTAGTCCCAACTTGTAACAATCTTAAGTCTAACAGAAGCAGACATGCCCTGATTCTGCACTATTTCATAGTCATCAATGAGTAGATGACGCACGAGGGATCACCGTGTATCTTCTGTGTCCATGCATCTCACGGAGGGCTTCCCCTCTTCTCCTGTACGCCGAGGGGCTCAATTTCCAGCATGATATCAGATAATGTTCTGATTGATTGGGGAACCAGATCACCAGGGCTTTTGCCTGGTCCATCCCTAGTCCATCTTAGTCTGGAAGCTCTGCGGAGACGTGGACACTCTTGATGACCCTACCCTGGCGGTATGTGAGATAGCAGTAGGATAGCTTCCAGCATCAGCGACACACCTATGTTTTTTTCCACCATGATGCGATCCACCGGCAGACTGGACTCTAATTTCTATTACCTGCACTGGATGGATTCCTGACCTGGCCCCTTTCTCATCGTCATTTCAAAATACAACAAGAATTCTATTCTCTCTCCTTCTGGGACACCCTGTTGAATTTAGTGTCTGTGATGTCATTCTTCTCCCAGCACCTACATAATACTCACTACAACCCACAGGCTACCTCTAGTTGTATTTCAGGGCATTTCCAACCATAAGAAGGCACCCTTATCATTTGATCTTACTCTGGACCTATTTTTAAGTTGTTTCAGTTTTGAAATGCTCTGTTTCCTTTTTGGTTGAGGTTTTTCTGTTTTGTTTTGACCTTGTGGTTGGATTTTTGTTTGTTTGTTTCACATTATTTTCTGTCTATGAAATCCAGGATAGGTGAATCTATAGAGACGGCCACTGGATTAATGATTACCTGGGGGCGGAGCAGGGGAAATTGGGAGCTAGCAACACTGAGTAGGAGCAAGGAGACAGTGTCCTCAAGTTGATTGTGACCAAGACTGCACAACCCTCTGGATATGACTGACCCTGACTTGTTTGACTTGTGGCTTATACACCAACATGAGGATTTTATAAAAACGAAACGGAAAAGAAGCCCCTGTGTCCTCTATCTCAACCCTTCTGCTTCTCAGAAGGAGAAAGGCAGAATGCAAGAGCAAACAGCTGGTCCAGGCGCCCCTGCTTGCAAGACCGTTTCCTTCTTCACACGCCGATCACACACTTCTCTCAACTCCGTTTCCACTTATTGTCGGCCCCACTATTTTCACACTTTGATTAAATGGTGGTGTAGATCGTTTCCTCAGTGTTTTTTCCCCTCAAATTACATTCTGTCCATGCTTGGCGGTCAGGAGTCACGTTTTATCTGTCACCGCTGGTCCATGGACACCTGGTGCAATGCTCAGCCCTCAGGGAGTGCTCAGCAAATGGCTTTGCACCAGGCACCTGTGCAAGGCCATTCAGCTGGGAGCCTCCCCTCCTCTCTCAGTGCAGGGCCCACAGCCACACTCCGAGGGATGCCTGCAGTTCTCAAAAGTGTTTGAGCAGAACTATACCAGTGCAATAAACATGCGGATCATCCACAGAACTCTATACCATAAAGAGAATAGTTAATTCAAGAAAATGAATACCTTTAATAAACCTTCCCCCCTCCCCCACTTTCTGACAACACTCATATACAGTTCTAGTTCTCAGACTTTCTCCTGATAATATTATCCAATATAAATAAAGTAAGGGTCTAGTAAGATAACTGACTTCCTATCTTGGGCACAGAGAAAAGCCAGGATTCTCTGGGAACATCTTATTATTCCCAGGGCAAAGATGTTTTCAAGATTAGCAGGGGTAAGGCTAAGAGAACCAACTTCTGACAATTTGTGAATCAACAATAATAACATAGTGAATCTAAATAAAGGGAACTTAGGAACATCTATGTTTTCATTATCATACTCAAAAGATTCAGATGAAGTATACCAAGCTGAAGTTGTGATTGCTTTAATATATTAGGAGGATTTATTTATTTTTTGTTGGTCTTAAGAAGTATGGGAAAAGTTATACACTCCCGTAGGTATTTTCTTTAATTAAGTATTGATATGCAGCAGAGAAGGGTAAATGCAAGGGAATTGTAAGTAAACCAACTTTTCCTAGAAAACTGGGACCTGACCCAAGAACAGAAAGAACTGCTTAGCCCTAGTTGTCCCACATCTTTACCAGGTAGAAAGAGCTCAACAGAATGTTTCAAAGGTCCGCAGCAGTCTGCCAGTGTCTAGAGAGGAACTGTAATGGACAGGCTGTATGCGTCCCCTCCTAGGGAACGAAATGCCTAGATGGGCCAGCTACGCTGAGGCTTCAAGACCCAGAGGCCTCCTCCCCTCGACAGCTCTGTCGTGGAATAGGGGTGCAGAGAGCCTTCTGGGTCCTCGCAATCAACCCTCTCCCATAAGGGCAGACTCCAAAAGCCTGCCCAAATCTACACTATGGCAAACACTGTGAAAGCTGCCCCCATCGGGAGGGTGCAACAGAGCCCAGAGTTGTGCCTTTAGATGGAATGAGGGACGGTCCATGAAGGACAAGCAGGGAAAATGCACAGCGAAGTGGGAAGAACACACCCATCCCGAATGCAGGATTTGGAAAATGCTCAGGATATTTGCATGCACACGAGATCGGCACATCACAGCGGCATGAATACTTTACTGAATGGGCGGCCACCCATCATCACCCAGACACTGAATCTCCCTCTTCGCTGAGGTCTGTCAGCCCCCTCCGCCAGCACACAAAGAGGAGGGAAGCCAGTACAGCCATCTGGGTCCTGTGGCCCGGAGCTGCTTCTCCGAAAGCCAAACTCCGAAGGCAAGAGGAAGCGGGTGACATGGCCACCTCCCTTTTTATAATCACATGGACAGGCCTTACCCCTTAGGTGACATTCTTATGGAAGATGGCCCTCTGGGCCTGTCCCCTCGCCTCCGTTCCTCACCCTTCGTCTGTGCCTCTCTCGGTATCAAAGCGAGGCTAACCCCATGAAACATTTCCCCAGCGTCCCGCGACTGGCTGCTGGCTGGGTTTGCACAATGGAAGGCTCTGGCCTGAGTTTGGGGGGTGGAGGTTAGAGTAGGGGAAGCAAGGGACTCTATAGCACCCCCCTCTCTGTTTTACTAGCCTCTGCCAAGAGTTGTTGCTTCCCTGCGGTCCACATGGCTCTAGGCTTTTGAATGCTGCGATGCCTCATTCTCCTCCCTCCCCCCTCCCCCTCCTCCTTCCCCTCCAGCCTAGCCATGGTCTCAACTACAGGAGCTGTAGCTAAGTTCCCAGTCTCCTGATTGAGCTCTTCAATTACTGTGGGACTATTTCCCTATGTTAAATATCAACTGCTTTAAATACTAAGATAACTTTTTAGTTAGATGTGACATATACACATGGTTTGGGAGGGGTGGGGTGAGGGTGGGGTGGGGAGTGGAATGGCATCTGTCTGTCCTTTTGACAAATCCATCAATGAGCCAGAAGAATGGGAAACTGTATAAGCAAGGCTCCTTTGGGATTCTTACTCTTCCTGCTAGTTTAAAGAATATTGTTGTTAGCTAATATTGATTTGGCCCCAAGACATGGCCATCCCATGCACAAGGGAATGGCAGGCTGCCTGGTTCTGTGACATCTTGTTTATATGTTGTGGATCGGATACTCCACAAAGTTTTCATTGACTAATTTTCAAAAGTCATCATCTTAGTCCATCTTAGTCTGGAAGCTCTACTGAAGCTCAGTCAGCATCATAGTAACATATGAGTCTCCACTGACAGGTAGTTACACGTGAGTTTCATTGTCTGGAAAGCAAATCCAGATGTCCCACCTGGGAGAACATATTTGTACCACTGAGCCACCAATTTGCTTTATGGAATTAAAGATGAGGAATTAAGGTCCAGAAAGGTTGTACAAGAGCCCTGATTATTAAGAGTAGAGCTCAGATTCTACTCCAGGTGCTTGGTATACGATGTCCTTTCAGCCACCTCCGTGGATCAGCCAATTTTTTTCTGGAAAAATAATTACTCACCATCTCTCTGGCAATTAAAAACCTTTGTACTATAGCCCATAACTCAGGATAAAGTGCAGGCATTTGCTTTTGCAGCCTCCCCGGATCATTCCAGTGTCCCCCAGGGAATGGTGTACCCACATCAGGAAAAACAGAAGGACAGTGGGCATCTGAGTCCAGAAGCCACATACCTATCCTATCAGTATCAAGGCTTAGCACTGGCACCAGCGAAAGCTTCTGGTGGAATGAACTAGCCCAGTGAGCATGGTCCTACCTGGAAGAATAGAAGCTTACAATGCCTAAGACATTGTACAGAAGCGAGGCAGGTATTTTAAGCACTCTGTTATTTAAGGTGGTTGTAGAGAGCCGTAAGACAGAGCTTACTGGAAGATGCTTATCTCTGCTAGGGGGTGGCAGCCCCCAACTTTCTGTTACTCAGTCTCTGACATACATTCAGTAATGTAAGGAAAAACATTTATTGGGTAGCTACAAATATTTCTCTCTCTCTCTCATACAAACCACTATTTCCTGTTTTGATCTCTATACTTTACCTTTAGTTTTGAGAAAGCATTTGTGGTTTGGCTGCTTCTAGTTCATTCTTTATCTACAAAACAAACCATCTTTCATGATGATGTTTTTGTGATGAAAAAACAACTATGGGCCTAGATTCTTTTAAAATATGATGTTAGAATCATATGTTGCTAAGTGTGGGATTCCCTAGCTTTGTCTCCCCCAAAGATATGCCAAACATTAGAGGCTGTTTGCCAGCATATGGTAAAAAGCCAGATGCTCAGAAACATGCTCCCTGGAGGCAGTCAGTTGCCAGACAACTGTCTCCTCGCATCAAGGTAGGGCCTGCTCCCTGCTGTTAAGGACAATTGGCTACTTCTCCCTAAAGGCTTGAGACCATTAGCCTGGTCCCTGTCAGGGGACAGGTCAAACTGGTTCAGTGACATCCAAAGGTAGGTTGCCATCCTGAATCTAGGATCTACCCTTCTTGTCACATGTATAGCCCCAAGCGGGGCTGAGGTGAGCATGCTACCATGAAATGTGTCTGACTCCATTATTTCAATCTCTCTTTTAGCTCTCATGCCCTCTATGACTTTATTGTAATCTTTATATTAACCGTATAATTGTGCCTGCTGAACCCCAATTTGTTGTGGGGGGCTGGCCCCCCCACCCCCGCAGCTAAGAAAGTTTCATAAAGCTTAAACAACAAACCAAGCAAGATTTAAATAAATAAGTAGATCACAACTAAGTCAACTCTGAAGAGTAGAAATCCATTCACCAAGTCTTGAGGGCTTGTGAATTTCTCAAGAAATCTCCCACAGGGCTCTTTCTGTGGCAACCTGCCCACCACAATGCCACACAGATGTTCACATACACAGTTGCTCACAGAGAGGAATTACTCAGTAAGCAAGTTAATGACTTGCTTGGGGCATCAGTAGAGCAGTGACACCTGTTTTGTGTACAAGTGTCCACAGCAAAGACCCGTCGATGTCACCAAACCGAACATGAGAAAAAGTGAGGGCCAAAGGGCAGGGGAACTAACTGGCGGGTCACTAAATAAAAATGGATGTCACTTTATACATCTTTAATGTATGTGATCATTCTGTTTTCCTTTTTAAGCCATTTGGTTATCATCTCACATGGCGTTCTCTCGAATAAGCACACATCTGGGCACCATAATCCCATGGCTCCAGGGGGGTGAAAGAATGGAATCCCGGCCCTGCTTTTTGTGACCACTTTGTGATCATGCGCATCCTTGTTGGGCATCAGCGGATGTCCAGGACTGTGAAGGTGCAGCGTCCAAGGAGGGCAAGCGAATGCAGACATTTGTAAGCACTATTACAAGATGAAGAACATCTCCGGAGACCTGCTAAGGGCCAGCCAACAAACATTGTGTGGCAAGCAAATGAAACTAATTCCAACTTCCTTCTAAGTATGATTTCTTTTGACACCCTCTGACTGAAAAACAAAATTCCGTGTGCCAAATTAAAACTTTTTTACTTACTAATTTTCAAATATAAATGATTGTGTTCACATGCAAATGCTAATATGAGTTTTTATTTTATAAATTTTACTGGTCTTATACATATATATCCAACTATTCGAATCAATTTGAGACAGTTGAACCCAATTTAAACTGTGGCACAATTTTAGATCAGGTAACCTGAATGGCAACAGCTAAGTGAAGCACAAAAGCAAAAGATTGAAGAAGGTTACAAGAAAAGGATTTGTGAATCCTTAAAGAAAACTCCAAAAGTAACTTTCCTTTGTAAAGCATAATGGATCACAGATTTCTTCTGTTGAATGCTCACAGGTAATGGATTAAATTATTGTACTAGTAACACTAGTGCTGAAATCACTAATACAAATATTACAGAATTTATTCCAAATTCTATACCCATTCTTTGGTTTAGTAAAAAAAAGAAAGAAAATTTATAATCATATAGAAAATGAAGCTAGTTTACAATCTAAAAATTGCTTCATCTGTCAATCCCATAATTAACAAAAATACAGGCCCTGCCTTGTGGAGTTTCTCTTCTATTGATGGAAATTATTAGACTGAAAGAGAGTCAAGTGATTGTCAATATCACAGTATAGTATTTGAGAATTTGTGTTGAAAATTCCTTTTTAATGGCAAACAAACACTGTTCTAAAAGCAGAATATATTTCTAGTGTGCAAAGATAACAGTAAAAATTATAAGAGGAATTAATACTGTATTGTTCATCAGTTGAATCTGTATATTGTTGTGGTTGCAAACTATTCAGTCTTGTATCATTAAATTCCCCATTTGATACAGATATATTTAAAGATTAGGTCAACTCAAATATGATTGAGAAACATGAAAACAATTCAATGCACAGAGATTGTATGTCGTCATATTGAAACTAAAGACATGATTTTGGCTTAACTTCAACTAGGAACACAAACCAATGAAGAACATCAGTTTGGAAAACTGTCTGGGGACACGGTTTTGCAGTCATCATAGCCATTGCTGAATGAAATCATCTTTTTGAGAAAGAAGTGTTTGGGTCCTCATAAAATGGAAATTTTCAGGGCATACTTGATTTTAGTGCTCAATTTGATTCACTTCCAGCAGATCACATTTTAAAATGGAAAGGATACAAAAATGGACAACCAATCATGCATGTGTAAAGTAATGTGTGAGTAATTAATAAGTGATAAAGTTCTATCATCTGTTTTCAGTAGACTAAGTGCAGCTCAATATTTCAGTTGGTCTTTGAATTCCAATCCTGATCTTGCTTATACAGATCAGCTAAGTATGTTTTAAGACATTTATCTCCAACAGATAGAAAACCTGGAGAGTGATTTCTCACATTTACTAGCTTAAAAAGTCATACCGATACAGCAAAATACAGCATTAATTTCGCACTTATCTACATTACATTGAACGTAAATGGATTAAATGTGCCGCTGAAAAGTCAGAGAGTCGCAGATGGCTAAGAAAGCAGGGCTCATGCATATGCCATCCTCAGGAAACACAGCTAGACTGACAGCTGGGAGACTCCAGGCACAAGGTCCCTGTGAGTAGGAATCAGCTCAGGGTTGGTGAGATCCTCAATAAAACACTAGCTGATGGAATCCCATGACATGTTAAAAAGAAATCAAGTAGGTAATGTGATGCCCAAATGGGATTCATGCGAGTTATACAGAGATGATTTAACCTTTGAAAAGCAATCGATGTAATCCACCACCTAACTAAAACGCATGAGAAGAACCACACGATCACACTGACGCAGGAGTAAACGACAATTGCCAAATTCTGACACTCGTTTCTGATAAAAACCCTCAAGTAACTAGGGAAAAATTAGAAATCCTTCAACATAGTTAAAAGCATTCATGGCGGGGACTTTTAAACGGTCATGAAAAAATGGAATTAAACAATAGTGGAATTTTTCTGTGAACTGTTTGAAGCCTCCACATATACGAAACCAAGAGCCAACATTAGTCTCAGTGGAGGAAGACAGAGAGCTCGCCCCTTGAAAAAATAAAGCACACAACATTACCTTTGATCACCACTCCTATGCAATGTTGTGTTGGAAACCTTAGTCAGAGCCATAGGCTAGTAAAAGGATAAATGAAGGAAAATGCCAAACTGGCAAAGGAGAAATAAAGTCATTTCTATTTTCAGATTATATGATCCTATATAGAGAAGACCCCAGAGACTCAGCAAGAAAACTACTGGAACTAATTAAAGATTCTGCAAGTGGCCGAGCACACGGTCAACTGCAAAGACCAGTAGATTCCTTTACACTGGCAACGAGAAGTCGGAAAAGAAAATCAAGAAAACGACACGATGCACAATAGCCACCCCAAAAGATGAGCTACTGAGAAATCAGTCCAGCCAGCAAGCAAAGTACAAAACACTACTAAAGCAACCAAGAGAGACCTGTGTACATGTAAGAATAGACCATCCTCAGGAATCGAAACAGCTAACATGAAAATGTCAGTACTACCCAAAGTGAAAATGCAATCTGGTTCTAGATCCCAATATCATCCTTTAATGAAATGCAAAACGAATCCCCAACTTGACGTGGAAAGGAAAGAAACCTCAGATAAGCAAAGTGCTACTAGAGAAGAACTTATACTTCCTGCCCTCAAAACACAGCCACAGCCGCCAAAACAGCCTGGCACTGGTACTGGTACAAAACAGCCTGGTACTGGTACAAGGAACGGAATTGAGAACCTAGAAGTAAATTTATCCACTTATGGACTGCTGATCTTTGTCAAAGGCCAAGAACCATTAAATTTAGTTTGGAACCTCTTTTTATTTTTTTTTGGAACCTCTTTAAACAGTTGGGAATAGAGATGTCATATGATCCAGTAATCCCAATGCTTGGCCAATATCCTAGAGAAATAAGAGTCATGGAATGAATAGATGTGTATGCCCACATCCTCACAGCAATTTTCATGATGACAAAAAGATGGAAACAATCTAATTGCCCATCCGTGGGAAGAGTGGATAAACAAATGATAGTACTTACACAGAGAATACTCAAAATTCAACTCACTACCACCTAGTCAATTATGACTCATACTGACCCCAAAGAACAGGGCAGAACTGCTCTAGTTGGTTTCCAAGACTATAAATATAGAAAACCCCATCCTTCTCGTGGAAAGCTACCAAATTTCTTGGAATCCTATACAATGCTAAAGAAAATCACTACATCTGTGAAGCACCTCAACGTGGATGAACCTAGAGGACATTATGCTGAGAGAAATAAATCAGTTAAAAAAGACAAGTCTGATGTGATACCACAAATACAAATTGTCAAGAAAAGTGTTTTTTGCACTGAAAGAAACATTATTTGATGGGTACTAGGTGTGGGAAGATAGAGGGGAGTAAATCAGTAACTTCAAGTAAATACATATTAACTTGGGTAGAGAAGAAGGCAACTTTCTAATTAATTTTTAAGGAATTTAAATGATACCTGGACCCTAACTCACCACATGGCTCTACTTTCAAGCAAACATTGGTAGACTTACTAGGCGAACAGTAACATCAGAGAGGCGGACCCTCCGTAGCAGAGCCGACCGTGAGAGAGCACAGGGCAGCATCAACGCTCAGAAGGCAGGAAGGGCTAAGACTGGAGGATGGATGAGAGCAAGCAGTAAGCACAGGGAGGAAGCAGGAAGAACACCGTGACACTGGGCATGACAAGCCATGTCTTGAATCAAAATCTGTATGCATTCTTGAAAGGAACATGAATTTTCTCTATAAATTTTCACCCACAGCACAAGAAAACTAACAAAAAACAGAATGAGCCTGAAGGATGCCTCATCAAAAATCAGATATCAAAAATTAAGAGTATTATTTTTAAATGGCTCAGGTCTCCTTATCTACTCAATATACTGCCAGACCCATAGGGAAAAAATTATAATGTTAATTAAAAGAGAGATTCCTTTGAGTATTCATCCCCAAGTTCTCGCTAATCACAAAAGTGCTTTGGCAATGGCTCTATCTTCTTCTTTGACCAGCTGCTGCAAGAACTGAGTGCAATAACAGGTATGATTAAAAAACCAACAACTCACTGTCATCGAGTCAATTCTGACTCACCGCAGGTCACGTCTTTCTCCTGGGGGAGGCTGATGGGCTCCAGTGCTGACTCGGTGGTTACCAGGACAACGGGTCACCCACGGCACCACCAGGGCTCCTAGCCAGACCCAAACCTGTTGCCACTGAGCTGACTCTGAGCCCAAATGTGTCAGAACAGAACCGTGCTTCGTAGAACGTTGAATGGCCGATTCTTCAAGCCCTTCTTCGAAGACACCCCCAGTCTTTCGCGTAGCAGTGGATTGCCGTTAGGCATTTGTACCACCCAAGGACTCTCCCAAACAAAGACAAACAACCCCACTGCCACAGAGTCCAGTTGGACCCCACAGGGCAGGGTAGGATACTCAGACCAAGTAAAACTGTCTAGGAGCAGAATCCTTGTCATTCTCCCACAGAACAGCGAGTGGGTTTGAACCACCAACCTTGCAGTTAGCAGCCCAATATTCTAGCCCACTATGCTCCCAGGGCTACTTCAGGGACTCTCAGCTACAGAACCAATGATGTGGAGAATGTGAACAATTAACAGAAACTGAACAACTATAGGACTATTGGCCTCCCTCTCACTACTTCTAGGCGTGTAGATTTCTCCGTGTGAATCAGACCGCATTCCATTCCTCCTGTCCCTTCGTTATAGAATGAGAGTCACACTTTTCTTCTCTGTGGGGGAAAAGCTCACATTCTGAGAAGCCCACTTGAGAATCATTAAAGTACAGGATGAAAAAAAAAGTTTTATCCCTACCATCAATCTCTTCTACTATGGTCGTGTTGTCAGCCTTTCCTTCTGTTTCATAATAGATTTTCCAAAAGTATCTTCACTAGGAGACCCAAGGAGGCAGAGGTAGTCAATTCCGCTGAAACCCAAAGACGGGACCACAGATGAATGACAGACACAGACGAGGTGCTCAAATACATGTTTATTGAATTGTCTTCCACTGGTTTGGATTGAACTGATTGGATTTAAACTGACATGTTCAGAATGAGGCATTTAATAAACCTTCATCTAATTGAACTGGAGTGACAAAATAAATCATGGTAAATCTATATCCTGCAACACAGCATCTTCTGGAATAAGAACTATCTCATCCCAGAGCAGCCCAGAGGGGCACATCCGGGCTGCACTCAGTCTAACAGAATCCATTGTTCCATTAGACAATAGCCAACGTATCTGTACTGTTATCTCATTTGGATGTTATCCAAATTAAAGAAAGTATATAAACTGAGCTTTATAAGAAAATATACATGTGAGGGTTTGTGTAAAGCCACACACATTTTGTTTTTTTTATTGCTGAGAATCTATTTGCGTACAAAAGGCAGAGGCGGTTGGAGACTTACAAGTTTTCTTTGCGGTCTGGTTGAGTATATGCATCAACTTCGTACTGAGGGAAATGTTGTCTTTCGTCTGAGCAGCTCCTGTGCTGTGTTAACTTCAATATGAACTTCCGTAGAAGCCTTTTGCTATCACGTCAAGGCATTTTCCTTGCTCCTTTCTATGGAAGATGAAGAAAAGCCGAGGACTCCTGTTGTAATGTAGCTGGAATGTGCTTACCTCCCCATGAAGTTGTACACCTGGGTACCTTTTCCATTTGGTCATATTTCTTGAGAACGTTTCATTGAATTCCTTCTTGGCTGTAACTGACTGTTGCTGTTGAGTTGGTCTGACTCACAGTGACCCTCGGTCCAACAGAGGGGAACTGACCAGCCCCACCCACCCTCTCACTGCTCGAGCCCATCGCTGCGGCCGCCGTGCCGGCCCACCTTGCTGAGGACCTTCCTCTTTCCCACTGCCCTCTGCTTTACCAGCGTGAGGTCCTTTTCCAGAACATGTCCCAAGACCCGAGCCTCTAATGAACATTCTGGCTGTATTTCTTCCAAGGGGCACTTGTTGGTTCTTTTGTCAGCCCATGGTGCTGGCACGATTTCTTGCCAGCAGCAGAATTCAAACGCCATTGATCCTTTTGTGATGGAGGAGCATGCCGTCCACCATCAATGCTTCTGTGAAGAAGGAATCAGCTGTCCGCTGCCGAGGAGCTAGCCCCTGAAAACCTTAGGAGCAGCCAGCAAGAGGTGTGACTTACATACAGTGACCTACACAAATCTTAAAGACAAACTTTAATGAATATACCAATCAAACTGTAGAGCGCTTTCCTTTCTTTGAAAGTCCCCTCGTGAGACTTTTCAGTCATCTCACTCCGCAAAAAGCAACTAACTCATGTGACTGCTGTCAGTAGGGGTTCATTTTGTCTGGCCTTGAGCTTCACGTAAATGAATCACGCAAAGGCACGTTAGGCCAGGTTGACTAGAGAACCAAATCCAGGGACACTCATATATGTATAAGAAAGCACTTTGTATCAAGAAGTAATTCTATATCAAGCAAACATCCCAACCCAGTTCAACTAATGTCTGATCCTAGTCCATCAGTCCCTCTTCAGACTCACACAGGCACATGCAATGATGCCAAATGCAGGAAGATCACAGGCCGTGGGCGTAGAGTTGGTGGAAGCATGGCAGGACTCCAGCAGCTCTCAGGGAGGCCAACAAGCAGGAAGTGAAGGAAGAGAGAGAGGACATGCCCAGTGTCTCACACTCTTAGGCCATCAAGGAGTCATCAGATTGCGACTTGGTCGACAGGTTTCACTCCACCCCTAGCTGGGAACGTCTAGTTAACATAAATTTACCTAAGTACCACAAAAGGGGATTCAAAACATTCATAGCAAAATTCCCATCCTCTCATATTAGATCTGTACATGAACTTTGGGAAGGGAGTGTCAGCGAGGCCCGGGGCAGGGATGTGTGATCCTCATCAAGGATCAAAAGACAGAAGCCACAGGCGTCCTTGACTCCCAGCTTCCTCAGGTCAGAATCCACCTTGACACTGATTAGCAGCCTACCAAGGCCGGCTTCTTCCTGCAACCCCTATCTGGATTCTATAAGGGCCTCTCTTTCCACCTTCAGAATCTGCTGCTCCATTCAAAATCAAAATTGACCATACTATTTCATCACTGTGCCAAACCAGTGGTGAAAATATGTATATTCAAGGCTTCACAAATACATGGATTTCTTCAGATGTTTTTCTAGAGAGTAGGTGCCAGGCTAAGTAGGAGCTAGGTTCAAGGAGCCAGTTGGAGGATACCTTTCCTTGGATGAAAGACAACAGAGAACCATAGTGCCTACCTTTGGGGTTAGAACGCACGGTTTCAAACACACAAGTATCTGCTCTGGTCACAGAAAAGCTTTGATTTCTAACATTGGTTGAACCCTGCCTGCCTAAGCAGTTGCGACCTTAATTAGATTGCCTCCCTCCTCGTCTCCCTATGTGGCTGTATCTATCTCTCCAGTCTCTGCTTCGGTCTCCATATGGCCTCATCCGTCTCCTTCTGTATCTTCTCCTCTCTTCTGGATATTCATGCACCTAATTATCGCAACGTGTGGATTAGAGCCTGAATCCTTCTAGCCACGACTTGGTTCCGAGATAGGCATAGTGCACCAATCTGACCAACCCACACCAAAGAGCATTTGTCATTGGATTTAGGACCCACTCAGATAATCCAGAATAATCTCATTTTGAGGTTGTTAACTTAATAGCATCTGCTTAGATGTACAGGTCGTCTCTAATTTACAACCATCCGTAGAGCCATCTGGTTGTTTTGATTGAGGTGGGTTTCGTTGTTTTGTTTACCTCTTACTGTCAATAATGTCCTGGGTAAAATGTCGCAGTGCATGATTGCTGGTGTTATTATTCCCATTATTCTCCAAATATAAAGTCTAAATTTAGAAGGATACCGATAATAAAATATAATAAAAATTAAAACAAGGAAGAAACCATTAAGGTACTTGGTTTATTTCAGAACTAACTTATGAAAGGAATCAGAAAGGAATCAATCATAAATCGGGAACTGTCTGTAACTGACTGAATATTCTTGGACCTAAACAATGCTTTCCACCCTGTTCTGTAGAGTTATTATGAGTTGGAATCAACTGGATGGCATTGAGTTTGGTGTGGGTTGGTCAGATTGGTGCATTATGCCTATCTCGGAACAAAGTCATGGGGCTAGAAGGATTCAGACTCTAATCCACATGTTATGATAAGTAAGTGTATGAATATGCAGAAGAGACAAATCCAAGGGCATTGTAAAGGGATATAATATAGTTACAATGAGAACTTTTCATATATTACTTGTGTTTTAATAAAGCACAAATGAGTATATAAATAGGGCGAATTTAATTCACAAACCATGTATTACTCTTAAATGGGTATTCAGAGATAATCCCCCTCCCTCTTGAATCTCTGAACCCTAAATTCAAATGGACTATGTCTTCCTTTGTGTGACTTTCAATGCTTGTTAAAATATTTGGGGGGCAATGAATATCATGATGACTGTTCCACATGACAGATATAATTGCGGTTCATAAATTGTACATATGAGAAATGCTGAATTGGCAAATGTGGTATGTATTTTTTATTTTATAACAACAAAAGTTCATATTATGTTATAAATAAATAAACAATGCTTTCAGACTTTCTGTAGACCACCAGGTCTAGGAGATTGAGTAGTGACCCCTTTCCTACGAAAAAGATATGTTGGTGCCCTAACCCTCAGAACCCATCCTTCAAATGTGGCTTCTTGGCCCGGGTGCTCTCTGAGCTGGGAGTCTTCTTGCTCACCAATTAACATGTGCTTCTCCTACCAGCCGTCAAGGACCACTGCCCCTTGAAGACTTTCTTGATTCCATCCTTCTAGTGTCTGTGGCTTTTTCTTTTACATCTACTAGTCTAACTACACACTAACTCGCTGAACTAGACAGGAATTAAGCTGCCTACCTGTGATGCAGGGAATTGCTTGATCAGGCTGTTGTAGCCATCGTCTTGGTAACATCCACCAAGTGACTTTTTTCCTGATGGTTCTTGGTAAGGGAAGGTGGGGGAAGATGTTACTAGATGATATGTTAACAAGACTAATTATAATTGTAATAACTAGGAACGTTAACTCAGAGGTTGGTCAGTTTGCCATCCTGCTGGATTTTTAATTCGTCATCTTAGAAGCAGGAAGGGAAAAATCTCTTACCAACAAGAAAGAAGAGTGCAGAGGAGAGTGCTTCTTTTAGGCCCTGAGATCCCTGCACATTAAACCTCCTTGATCAGGGACAGAAAGCTGCCAGTCCAGAGAAGTGGCAAAGAAGCATCAGCAGCAGAACTGAGAGCCAGAGCATGAGACAGAGTGCTGAGAGCTTCTCACCCACAAAGCAGGTAAAGCTCTGGGCAGGAAGCTTGCTTATGACCGGTACCTCCATACACTTAATTGAGGAATTAGGTGCTGACCCACAGAGCTAGAATTGAACACCTTCAGTCTGAGGCTTCTAGTGGGATGGTGTGCACTTTGGGCATTGATTGGCAACTCTAAAAGAGCTTTGTAACATTGCCCAAATAAGAGAGAGACCAAGGGATCAGATGGGCGAGAGGTCAAGGGCAAGAGATGCCTGCCTACAGGCAAGGCTAGAAAGAAACTATCTTGAGCATTGAAGATCCTGAATTGTAGCCGGTTAACTTCCCCAATAAAGCCCATAATCTGCAGTATGGCCTGGGAGTTCTGTGTAGTCGTTACAATGAACTATTGGACCCAAAAAGAAAGAAAGTGCCGATGAGGGATGGTGGGAATCAGAATTGACGAAGGAGGCTGAAGGCATGTGTGAGCTATGCCTGTTTTATGCGACCCTACGACAGCTCCTTCTGCACAAAATGATCCACTACCCCCAAGCCCGACCCAAGTCATGGTATCTTAATCACCGTGTATGCATGAGAAAACCGGGCAATAAATAAGGAAGACTGAAAAAGAATGGATACATTTGAATTGTGTGTGGGCAAAGAATATGGATGTGGGCTGACAGAAGAAAGACCGAGGCTGTGATGGAAGGAGGACAGCTGGAAGGCTCCTTAGAGGTCGGGATGGCTAGGCTTTGTCTCAAGTACTTTGGACATGTTAACAGGAGGGACAGTTCCTGGAGAAGAGCATCAGGCTTGGTCACATCGAGGGTTAATGAGACCCTCCACAAGATGGATTGGCACAGAGACCGAAACAATGGTCTCAACCATAGCAACAATTGTGAAGATGGTGCAGGACTGGGTAGTCTTTCATTCTGTTGCTGTATATTTCATTTGACATAAGACTGTTGTGACTTGCAACTGGCTCTGTGGCACCGATCAACCCCCAAGCTTTCTCTTGAGAGGCTCTCACCACCCTGCTACCAGGTCCTGAATCAAACATGGGCACCCAGTTGTAGAGCGTCAACCCACAGCTGACCCATGGCCTGTGGTGTGTGGCGGGCATGCTAAACCCAGCCAAACACACTCTATGGCTGGTCAGTGAGCTTATCAGATTTCCTTTCCTAGGAACTTGAATGGAAGCCTCAGTGTCCTCCAGTGAGCCAAGGAGCTCAATTTGAGGTAAAGGAAGGAAGGGGACATTGTGATAGCTGAAGAAAGATGAGGCCAAGGCAAGGGTGGACACTCTCACGTCGATCAAAAGCAGTCTGGGAAGAAACCAGGAAGCAAAGTGGAAGTAGAAAGCAAACCAGACATTCACAAACAAAGCCAGCTCTGAAAGTGTTAGTAGAGTCGGGTGAAGGACAGACCACAGGAATGAGGACACACCAACCCCTGCTGCTCAAGCCGTCAGGGTGCCATGATTCTAAATAACCCACTGAGCCCTGCCTCCACGAGCCTGACTCCACCCAAGTGCCTCTTCTTTCCTAAGGCAGGTGGTCAGCTTTTCCTGGTAGTCCTGAGTGCTGATCCCATGGCTGAGATGGCGTTTGCCTTTTGATGTGATGATCTTATGGTATCCCTCTCACAGATACATAGACCCATTCAAATGTGAGCCCCTGAGGCCATAGTTTCCTTATGGGAAAATGCCTCTCGGACATAGTTCATTAGAGCGAGGATGGGTACTGGGCCCAGAAGGAGTCAATCTATTGGCTAGGCTGAGTCCGTTGCATTGCTTTCAGCCCCTCTCGGGAGCCAGCTATACTTCCCACCACTGGAGAATGTGATATCCCCGATTCCTTACAGTAAACCTCCCTGTCACGTGCACCTGAGCAATCTCACAGGATACTGTCCCCATGTGCCTCTAAGTGTTAACGTTTCCACCTTTATTTGCATCAGTATAAATGATAACATCATGAAATCTCTCTTCCATAGCCAAAACTACTCACTAAACTGAAATCCGTGGATCGTGAATGGTGGCATGTATATATCCCAGTGATTATGTATGCATTGGACTGTGATCCAAAAGGTCAGCTGTTCAAAACCACCAGCCACTCTGTGAGAGAAAAACAGGGCTTTCTCCTTCCACACAGAGTTGCCATCATGAAAACTCACAGGAGCAGTTCCGCCCCGTCCTGTTGAGTCACGAGGAGTCAGCACCCACTCCATGGCAGTAAGTCTGGTTTTATTTCCTAGATTAGGGCCAGCCAACAGAATGCTCAAATTATAGTATCATTAGGATCATATGTAATTAAAATGGGAATAGAAAGCCTCATCTTTCTCCCCGGAGTGGCTGGTGGTTTCTAACTGTTAATCTCATGGTTGGCAGCCCCAAACATAACCCACTACACCACCAAGGATCCTATAATTATGATAACTGACATTTATTGAGTAATCCCTATAGGCCCAGGAGTATGCAAAATGTTGGACACATCTTAACCCATTTGCTTACACATAACTACCTGTGATCCAGGTATTGTCGTCTACATTTAAACAGTGAGAAGGCCGAGACTCAGAGAGGGACAGGAGTGGAATTCAACCTTGAGGTGCCCAGATGACAACATGTGTGTCGTGATGGGAGGCAGGACCAGCCTTCAGCCACTTTAAGCGGGGAGAAAATTTTCACGTATACAAACAGTTCGACTTCAACCTAGGGCATAGGAGGCTGAGGTGGACACCTGAGTGACCCTCCAACTGTAGGCACATGGAGTGCAGAGGCCAAGAAGGCTCATTCTTAAAGAGCAGGAGACTCACTTCAGACCTTTGCAGCCACTCTCCTGACTTGGTCTATCAACATCGTCAGAGAAAATTATTACAGTCGGCTCACCCATCAGAAGTGGCCAACAAGCATGTGTCCAATTCGTTCATTAGCTAAGAAATATAAGTCATGCCTCTCGTGGGTTTCTACTGCTTCACTGGCATATGAAAGCCAATAACCACCACGCAGAGAATAATTAGGTCGATAGCTCCTTAATTCTAGCTTCTGGGGGACCCCACCATTCTTTACCTTCCATTTCAGAAATACACACCAGACCTCCAAAATCGACACTCCCTTTCCTGAACCGTGACCGAAGTGGCTGGCATTAATTATGAAGTCTCCACCCTGGCCGGCAGTGGGGTTCTTACTTCCAGTTCGTCCCACCCTCTCCTGAAGTGCTCCACCAACCTGCCCCAGTGTGGGGGAAGCCTTCCCCCCACAACTAATCATGGGTTCGGTAGGCGCAAATTGTATGATTAAGATGCATAAAGATTGTAGTAAAGTCTTAGAGAAAAGGGAGAGATGGAAGAAAGAGTAAATTAAAGTCAGATACATTTCATGGTAGCATGCTCACCTCAGCTCCTCTTGGTGGTCTGTCCACGTGGAGGTGGGGGACGAGAGGGCAGGAGAGCGCTCTCCTGAGGTTTTATTTCTAACCAAAGCTTATATATCTTTGGGGGCAGGCAAGGCCCCTTATAATAGATAACAACCTACATATAGGAAGGGGTTGTAACATAAACAATACAAGCTATAGGAGGGATGTAGGGGTGTATGCGCATTAGTAAGGGGAGGGAATAGGGGTACATGTGTGGCAAGATGGGCGGACCCTGGACTCAATATAGTAGCCAAATCTTAGTCATCCTTGTGTGGTCCCAAGCTTTCCTTCAAGGGAACAGTATCAGAAGGGAGTGGGCCCTACTTGGGGAGAGTCGGACTATACAGTCTGGTTGTTCTAGAAGGCTGATTCCCTTAAGGAGAATAACCTCTGACCTACTTTTGGTGACCTCCTCGTGTACAGTCATTTACCAGGTGTAGCAAGCAGTGTCTTGGGTTTGGCACATATTTGGGGGGAGACAACTGGGGAGAAATCTTTCTATATCCCACACCCCAAGACTCAAGGTAAAAGAGACAGGCCCAGTCACCTGGAAGATCTTAACACCCACCTGAGGGCAGCAGTCAACCGCTTGTTGGCTCATGACACTCCACCCAGGTGGTGCCTATAGTGGGATCAGGTGTCGGGCCCACCCCCTGAGACTCAACCAGCCTGCCTGAGGGCAGCGAGCCTTCAACCCTGCGGCACAGGTGCCCTGATGCCATAAATCAGGAGCAAGCAGGAATGAATCTCGGCAGTGGGGGAGGGGCGGGCTTTACATAAGTCTTAAGAGATTGGAAAATTATTTGGTGAACTGTTCCTGAGCTTTCTCTGCTTAATACCCATACATTTCAGGGGCCATGTGTGCTAAGAGCTTTTGATTTATGACCTCTTTATTCTTGTGGGTATTTAAGTCAAATTTTTTTCTATGTTTAAGGTAGCAAGAGTATAAAGAGCCTTTTGAACATGCTTTGGGATCCATCTTGGGGGCGAGTCCTTTCTGTGGATCTGTGCCAGGGTGCTGTTAAAACGCGGGCGCTAGCCGCTGATTGACAGTGGACGGCCCGGCAGGCCCCTCCTCCTCTTTGCAACTTTTGGCTTCACTTCCCCAGACCCCTTCCCGCTGGCAAGACCTTTAAATGGTCACTGAGGGCCAGGAAGAAAATGGACCTTGGGTAAATCGGGCGGGAGTTAGTCTCAGTCCACTGCCCCAGCCCAGAAAGACTCCCAGGGCTGCTAATTAAAATGCCAACAGTGGAACCAAATACTCCTGTGTCTTTGCTGCAGGGCTGCAAAGCATCCTGCTAACGCTGAGCACGAACGAACAAACGAAACACTGCGTCAGTCTTTCTGGTCCCTTTACAAAAGTATTGTTATAGTTATTAGCACAAGTCCCTGAAGGACACTGGCTGGACTATCTAGAAGGTGAGACACACACTCTCCTTGGCTACATGGGGGTCCAGAGGAAGCTTCGCCACTTCCCTGTGGCAGCCGGAAATTTTGGCCGCAATTTGTGCTCCCAGCAACTCCCAGTCAAAGAGGAGTCGTCAAAGTTCTTGCACGTTGGGGACATTGTCTCAAAGGGCAATTATCGTCCACCACTAAGTGTTGCCGCTGCTTTTATTGCAAAGAACAATTCTATTACCCAGTTCACTAAAATTCAGCAACCTACAGCACTTTCATGAATTAATTAGTCTGAAAGGAGGATCAACACCAGCACCCACGTGCATGTTGTTCTGAATCGCACTTGCCTAATTGCTTGCGATTTCGGATTCCGTTTACTTCAGCACATCTCCATCCACTCCTCCCCTCCCTCTGTAAGCCGGCTTCCACGTTGTTCTGCAGGAGACCAATGTGATCAAGCAGAATGGCGCAACACAGACAAAAGCCCACGGAACTCTAGCATGTTTGACAAGGAAGGGAAAGTTTGTTACAATCTCTTCTTGACGCCCCGGAACGATGCTTTCAAATGACAAGGGCAGATTTCCGCTTGGTGCTGTTAGGTGCCTCAGGTGAGTTCTAGCTCCAAAGGTCCCTGTACACAACAGAACAAGACACTGTGCGGTCCTGAGTTATTATGTTTGAGCCCATGATTGGAGCCATTGGGTCAATTCCTCTTCTTCAGGGTCTTCCTCTTGTTTGATGCCTCTCTACCAAGCATCATGCCCTTCTCCAAAAACCGATTCCTTAAGATAGCATGTCCAAAGTTCACGAGACAAAACCTTGACATCCTCTGCACTTCTTAGATAAAGTTGTTTGCTCTTCCAGCTGCCCATGGTATAGTGAACGCTCTTCACCAACAGCAACAATGTATCCATTGTTCTCTCATCTTCCTTATCCAGCTTCCACATGCAGATGAAATGAACAAACAAAAGCTGCCATAAAGTCGATTCTGATCCACAGTGAGTAAAGAACAGGATAAAACTGCCTCAGTGTGTTTCCAAGACTATAACTCTTGACAGGAGTAGAAAGCCTTGTCTTCATCCAACAGAGCAGCTGCTGGTTTCGAATTGCTGATCTTGCAGTTTGCAGCCCAATGTGTAATCACTAAGCCACCTGGGCTCGACGAGAGTCAAACGCACCTTCGTCTTCAAGGGGACGTCTTTGCTCTGTAGCACTTTAAAGAGGTCCTTGTGCAGCACATTGTGCCTGATGCACTGTTGTCGCTTGGTTTCTTAATCGCTGGCTTCCAGCATCCACAATGGACGTTGACTGTGGAGTCAAGCAGAATGAGATCCTTAACAACTTCAGTGTTTTCTCCGCTTACATTGAGCAGGGTGTTGATGATTGGTCCAGTTGTGAGGATTTTTTAAATCATTATTGTGGAGAAGTAATCTGTACGGATGGCCATTGTCTTTGATTCTCATTGTTGTCTTGTTAGGTGCCATCAATTCCAACCTACAGTGGCGCATGGAATAGAGTAGCACTATCCCATAGGTGTCTTTTGGTTATAATCTTTCGTTGCTGTTGTTGCTTTAACTTTTTATTGTGAATTAGGTGAGGGCTTCTAGTTCAGATCATTTTTATATTCAACAACTTATCGAACTTCCCAATAGCTTGCCTGCCCGCCTCCCACTCCTTTTTACTCCTCTGTCTCCCTTGTAGGATAATAGCTTCTGCTTCCCTGGCTACCTTCTATTTACTAGAATCTGCACGGGAGCCGATCGTCAAAGCTTCTCCCACAAAGCAGCCGAGCGCTTTAATCGAAAACCTTTCCAGTTATCCATGGGGCAGCCAACCAGGGAGATGCCGGGACTCCTTTACTAGAAGGTTAGAGGCGTGGGATGCTGCCTGTGCGTAAGGACGGCACAGAGGAAGCCAGAGGGAAAGGCTGGGCTGTGAAGGGTACCACTGTCTTGATGCAGTGAACTGAGGTAAGAGAAATCTTAGACACAGAAGAGAATGTGGAAGAAACAAGCAAACACAAAGGCTTTGAGGATGCTGAGACAGGCAGCATGCTCTTGGAGCTGTGTCTTCGTTATCCCTGCTTTGGAGTGTTTTCTACAGCAGGCAATGCATTCGCAAGGTCCGTGGGTGATGCAAACGGTTCGCACGTGACTTCCCGCCTACATGGTGGAAGCTCAGACCCACCCACTCGCACTGTGGAAGCGGGGAGAGAGAAGGCCCAACAGTCTGCTTTTACAAAGGGTGCAGCCTATGAGCCGTTCTATTTTGCAATGCATCGGGGTGCCATGAGTTAGAATCCACTCAATGTCTTAACGCATGAATATCATAGTATGCATATAATGTGTAACTACAAAGCAGCTCCAGAAAGCTCGTGGGTAAATTGAATGAAAAGACTGGGATTTTTCCATGAACTTTGGAAGCTACTTTATATGCATGTGGCATGTGGCTGGGCGGGTCACAGCAATCTGTGGGTTTGAAGACTGGATATTCCAGAACATTTCATTGTGCTCATGCAGAACCTTTACATAGACCAAGAGGAACAGATTCAAGGAATACAGTCTGGTTTTAAGTCAGGAAAGGTGTTTCTCAGGGATGTGTCCTTTTACTGTACTGATTCAGGCGGTATGCAGAACAAATCATCTGAGACACGGGACTACATGAAGAAAAATACAGCATCAGAAACGGAGACGTTTCATTGATAGCCTGCAATACAAATGGCACACCTTTGCTTGGTGACCGTGAAGAGGACTTGAAGGACTTACTGATGAAGATCAAAAAGACCCCAAGTCATCACAACTGGGCTGAAAGACAGCATCAGATTCATGGAGAAAAGATTGGTGTTACCAAGGATTTCAAGTTACTTGGATCCATAATCCACATGCCTGGGAATAAGAGTTGAGAACTGTATTGCATTGGGCAAGTCTACTGAACAAGGCCTCTTTAAATTTCTAACCATCGAAGACTAAGGAGCACTTGATCCCAGCCATGGGAATTTCTAGGCATAGTAATTTCAATCGCCTCATGTGCATGTGACACTTGGACAATAAATAAATAAATAAGACTAGAGAATGATTGATGCTATTGGATTATGGTGCTGGTGAGGAATATTGGCATTAGCATGGACCGCCAGAAGGAAAACCAAGTATGCTTTTGAAGAAGTATCGCGAGAAGGTGGCTTAGAAGCAAGAATCATGAGACTTTGTTTCAGGTGCCTTGGATATCTTATCAGGAGAGACCAGTTTCTGGGAAAGGGCACCATGCTTGGTGAAGCAGAGGTCAGTGAAAAAGAGGCAGACCCTCAAGGAGGTGGATGGGCACAGTCGCCGCCACAGTGGCTCAAAGAGAGCAATTGGGAGGATGGCACAGGCACAGGCACAGGCCCAGGCAGTGCATTGCTTGGGCATGGATTGTGACACACCACCAACTCGGGTGCCTAACAACAAAAACCCACGCATGTGTATTGAAGATGTTTGCTCAAGAGTGGTTTATAAACAGTGAGCTCGAGAAGAAAATGTTCTGAACTCGCTTGTGGTGATGGTTTCGCAACTCTTGATATGACTGCGTGGTTAAATTGTATAATGTATGCCGTCTATGCCAACAGAACTATTTGGAACTAAATTGTTTATAGTAGAGAACACAGTCAAAACCACTGGGAACCATTATGATAAGCAATGGAACCCATCAGAGACTTTTAAACAGATGATTAGATCAGATCTCTGTCTCCCAAGGATACCCGGCTGCAATGCCTGCAGGGTGCTGGGAAGTAGGGGCCGTAGGCAGAGAGCTTGTCCAGAAGGTCCGTCACGAGGGTCCAAATGAAGGCTGCTCAGGAGAGCAGGAACTAAGGCAACAGAGGAGGGATAAAGGAGGAGTGAACATAGGAAATTCTTTTGAAAGACACATCAACTGAGACAGGTTTACACTCCCAAGGCATGGCGTGAGGAGAGTACCGTGAGAGGCCAGGAGCTAATGAAAGCAGAATGGGCGAGAAGGAGTTGAGAAGAGGGAGCACGGTAAGTTCAGTTTGGAAATTCTGAGTTCCGGTGAAATAAGTAGGTGGAGATGTCCAATAGCAGGTTTGAGATGACAAACTGGGACCCAGGAGGCTGGCCAAGAAAGTCTCTACGTCCCTACCATCCTCCTGTCACCCTCCATCTTCCTCTCTGTCCACAGATGGATGGGACCATCCATAAAGCATGCAGAGGGCCTCGATGCCATGCACCGTGCTCACGTGACGTGTGGTAATGGACGGTGAGCCGGCAGAGGGCATTCCCGCCTGATCGGCAGAGCCCTGGCACCAGCCACAGACTGCAAGGTTTGGCCTCTGTTCCCTAAGGCTCATGGGGCAACCCATTATTGTTAAGCACCCTCGAATTAGTTGTGACTCGCAGAGACCCTCGGTACACCCACACGAAGAGCCGCACAGTCCTGGGCCGTGCACAGAATTGCTATCTTTGAGCCCATTGTTGTAGCCGCAATGAGTCAGAGTCCTCTCCTTCACTGGTGCACAAAGCATCTCCGCAAGCCTAGGCTCTAGGGTTCAAGACCACCCCCATCAGAACAGTGCTCGTGCTCGGTTGCATCAGTGCTGTGGTCTTTGCAGCTTGCAGGTTTCCTCTGCTCTGCAGGGGAGGGGAGACTTGTGTGAAGTCTAGTGCTGGAAAGAGTGCAGCCGAACTGTGATTAGACTAAGACTGAAAGACATGTAGGGGTTGCTAAGCCATAAGAGACTTGTAAGGCACATTGGCCATTGATCGCTGTTATGAATTAAATTCTGTTACACGTTCGCATCCTAACTCCTCCATCTGTGGCTATAATTCTGTTTAGAAAGAGATCTTCCTTTGTTCTTTTAATCGAGTCATACTCAAGTGGGATGGGCTCTGAATCTAATCACTTCTGAGTGACTGAGAGCACACATGGGCATGGCATGGGGGACGGATGTCACGGGAGGGTCACCTACCAAACAACACCAGGGACTACCTACCAATCGACACCCTGATTTGGATTGGGACTTTTAGCCTCTAGAACTTGGAGAAAATGAATTTCAGTTCTTTAATCCACATTCTTGCGGTGTTTCTGTGGAATGCTGGGAAACTCCATCTCCAGGAGAACAGCCAGAATCCTGAAAGGCTAGAGCCCCCAACAGAAACACCCTCTAAAATCTGCTCTGAAGGTCAAAGTCTAACCTTCCCAGGAGACATCTGGGGTGAACTGAAGAACACCATTCTGCCCTAGACGCCAGCCCCAAACCGTCAGGAGCAGAAACAGGGGCAGTCTCAGGTTCAGAGCACTGCTGACTGGACCTCAGCCCTGTGGTCTAAGCTTTGGGCTGCTAATCTCAAGGTTGGCGGTTCAAACCCACTAGCTTCTGCACAAGAGATGTGCCCCCAAGACGACTCACCTGAAGGAGTCACCCACATCGAGGCCTGGGATCTACCCGCTCCTCTGCATGATACATCTTCCCAGGAGGGGACATGACTGTGCCCCCCTCATTCCGCTTCATATTTCAGTTATGACATCATATTGATTTTGTTCTAAAGTGACCGGGGTGTCGCTGGGGTTCTAGTATCTGGGAAGCTCACTTCAGCTTTGTAAACAGGGTGTTGGAAACATGTGGGTAATAGAAACAGAGGCTGAGCCTGACACAAACGAGAGCCCGCTGCTTTCAAAGGGGCTTGCTGTGGATCGAAAATGCCTTTCCAAGTGGAAACACCAGGGAATCATTTCCTTTCTGGAACCTGCTAGACCTGGGAAGGGCCCAGCCAGGCGGAGCAGCAGCAGCTGGCTCGGAGGCATGAAAGGACTCTTTCTCTTCAGCCCTCGCAGGTGAAAAGGCACAACCATCCCAAGATGCTTTACAGGACTGGAGACAAAAAGACGTCCCCAGGCCATGTGGCCTTGGACAAGTTGTTTAACATTCGCCTCAATTTACCCGTCTGGAAATGAAGACAGAAATAGCTCCTCGCAGGTTGACATCGGAGGTGGATTCAGTAATATGATTCAATAAAGCCACCTGGGGGCTTCCCTCCGGATTGGGGTCATGGTGCTCCTAATTACTCCCACGCACACATCCCTTTACAAGTCTCCAGATGAACAAGGGCCTGGATTATGAAGGAAATCACTCTCCCAGTGTGTCTTTCAGTCAAACCTGCCCCTGGGTCGGACAAGGTGCACGCGGTCAGAGATTCAAAAGCTGCGCATGCGAAGGTGCTCTCTTTGAGAAGCGTGTGGCGGGGCGGGGTGGGTGCCACGGTTGCAAACCCAAACGCCCCGCCATCGAGTTGGCCCTGAACACATAGCAAGGTCGAACTTGCCCTGTGGATTTCTGAGACGACAAGAAATCTCACCCAAGGGCCAAAGGGCAGCTTGGGCTTGCAGGAGGCAGGTAGCCCAGTGTGCAGCGTGAGACAGCCCTGGGAAGCAAGGAGACCTCTGACCCTATGCAATATTTTCCCCCGGAGGCATGGGATGTCAAATATCATTACAGAACGACCACCTAACCTGTGCCCACAAATGTACTCTTGAGAACAGAGGGGATCGCCCTTCCAGTGGATCTATCCAGCCCTGGTCTCCTGCTCATACAAAGACGTCTGCCTCCCAGCACTTGACCCCAGCAGGGCTTGGACTAGGTCCAGGGACACTGGTCTCGACGGCTTCTGCGAAGCCACTCTCTCTCCACTTGGCTTGTCAGAGCATTTTAGTTGCTTTTGTCTGGGTTTGTGCCAAATGGCTCTAAAATGGAAGGGAGGGCAATCGGAGGAAAACTAATGCCCTACACCAGCGCATCCTATCACCACACCCACACATCCGGGAAGCCGACTCTTGGTGACCCTGTGCGTGGCAGAGTAGAATGGTGCTGCAAAGGGTTATCAGAAGCCGATCATCAGGTGACTCGAGGTGGCCTCCAGCCCTTCCATTAGATGTCCTTCCCGCACACATTACACCCCAAACTGAGCTCCTAGCTCCGTTCATATGATACTCATCTAGTCTTATGAGGCAGTGGTGGCACTTCTCAGCGTAGGACCAAGCAGCCCCCTCCCTGCCCGCGGCAAACCCACTCCTACCACAGCCTCCTCTCAAAGCTTACGTTCAAGATACAACCACTAGGCCACCAGCCAGACACTAAAGACAGAGGCGCAATGTTCATCCTGTGGTGGGTGGTGATTCCAAGCGTGAAGAACGTTTTGTTTTGTTTTCCATGTTTCTGTGCTTGGTTCATAATTTGTGCATCAAAATTTCAAGCTATCTCTGTCATTCCACTTGAAGGGATTTTAAAAATGAGATCTTAACCGATCACAAGGATCCGCATATAACCTCCTCCCTGGGGGACGGACAACAGGAAAGTGGGCGAAAGGAGGCATTGGACCGTGTAGGATATGACAAAATAATAATTTATAAATGATCAAGTTGCATGAGGTGGGGGGTGAGGAGGGAGGGGGGAAATGAGCTGACACCAAGGGCTCAAGGAGAAAACAAATGTTTTGAGAACGATGATGGCAACAAATGGACAAATGTGCTTGACACAATGGATGGTGATGAGTTGTACGAGCCCCCAATAAAATAATTTTTTAATGAGATCTTTAAAAGGGATACAATCAAATGTGATTGAGCCTCTTTCAAGAGAGAATCCCCTTTTCCAGGGCAACTATGCCGATGGTGGTGACATTGATGCCCGAGTCTCCAGGCAAACTCCCCAGCACAGGCCACAATGGCTGTATCATGAGCCACACCTGGCCTGAATCTAACCAAGGACCACAAGTTCCTCAAGTCAGAAAGGTGACAGAAACCTCTTCCCACAGTGACGCTCCTTCTGGCTGGTGTCGTCACGGGGTCAGTGCTGACATGGAGACCCGCGGGTGGGGGCCGAGTGCCGCAGAAGCTGTTCAAGGCTGTGACCTTACAGAAGCAGGTCTTCGGCCCTATTTTCTGAGGAGACCCTGATTGGGTTCCAGCCAACAACCTTTTGCCTAATAGGCAAGGACACAACTGTTTTGAATCATTCTCTTTGCCAGGAGCAGCATGTCTTTTGGTAGCTAATTGTTTGATGAGGCCAGGAACCCTGGTGGTGGTGTGGTTACAGGTTGGGCTGCCAACCACCAGGTCAGCACTTTGAAACCAACAGAAGAGAAAGACAGGGCTTTCTATTCCTGTAAAGAGTTACAGTCTTTCGGAAACCCACCGGACAGCTCTGCCTATAGAGAGTGCCCTAAAGGTCACTGTGGGACCCCGGGAGTTTGGTTTCGTTGGACAGCACCATGATCTCCCGACAGGGGCATCCTGGAGGACTGTGAGGAAGGCGTTCGGCCACAGAGAAGGAGAATGGCTCCCATCGGCTTGTTCTCGGTCCCAAGGAGTTAGACTCCAGTGAATGGTGAAAGTTATGAGGACTCTAAATCCTCTCTCCCGCGTGAATGCCTTGGGCTTGGCTTCTGCCTCTGTTTTGCTCTTCAGCTCTTGTCATTTGCCAAGGTTGCAGCTGCCTGTTCAAACAGGGCAAGATCTCAAGGCCAGCACCAGGCAGGCGCTAAGGCTGGGCTGCAGGCAGGCCCTTAGGCACGGCCCCTGGGAGCGCTAACATTCTTTCATGAGAGGATTTGGGTCTGGCTCTGGGCACCAGAGAGGAAAACAGTCCTCAGTGTTCAACCCTGTTTTTCCTAGCAGAGCGGGGCTGTACCCAGATGACTTGTGGGCAAACGGAAAGAAGAGAAAATGCATCCTTTAACCCCAAAGAAAAGGACTCACAGGTCTCTAAGCCAGGAACCATAGGATGCTGTTAACTCTTACTGAGTCCTTTCCAACCTGCACCAGTCCGGAGAAGGGAAAGGCAGAGGCTCTTTCCTTGAGGTTTTATCCCAGAACCTCTTTGTCCAAGGAGCCCTGGAGGTGCAATGGTTAAGTGCTCTCTTGTCAGCTAAAAGGTTGGCTATTCAAACTCACTAATGGCTCCCTGGCAATCGGCTCCTGTAAAGATTCAAGACAAAAATACTCACTGCCATCAAATCGATTCCAGACCACAGGGACCCTCTAGGAGAGGGTACAACTGCCCCAGTGGGTCTCCGAGACTAACTCTTTACAGGCGTAGAAGGCTTGTCTTTCTCCCAAGCAGCAGCTAGTGGTTTAGAACTGCTGACCTCGTAGTTGGCAGCCAACGTGTAACCACACCGCTACACCACCATGTCGGAATGCTGCCCTGCTTGATGAGGGCGCTGGGAGTCCGAATGGGCTCAATGGCAGTGAGTTTGTTTTCCTAAAAGGATTGCAGGCAGGAAACACCCAAGGGGTTGTTCTCCTTCAACATATGGCATTGCTCTAGCTGCGGCCCACCAGAGGCGCCTGCCAGAGGTTTCTCTTTGGAAAGAACCGGGCCTTTTGCTCTCTCATGATGAGCCCCCAGGCAGACAAGGGCAGTGGCTTTTGTTGCCAAACATTCCACTCACCAGCGTGGTCCCCTCTGAAAGTTACCACGTCACCATGTCTGAAAGTCGGATTGACCTCCTTTTTTCTTGGGGACCTTGGTTTTCTCAGAGCAGCCCGCTCCACTCTGCTCCTGCTTCCGCACAGTGTGTGGGAAGAAGGTGGGCTCATGAGCCCTCGGCCCAGCCCCGGCCTCAATGGGCCGACCCAGCCTCCCTGCGGGAGAACGCAGTCCTTCCAGGGAATCAGCAGAGGCGTCAATCTCCTCCTCAATGGGACCGTGGGCAACAGGTACTGATGGTCGTTCCGCAACGCGAGCCAAGTCACTGTCACCAAACTGCACGTGCGAGCACGCTAAGTTGGCCAAAGTTTGTCAGACGAACAGAAATAAGCGCAGTCCACACACACGCACACACAAACGGTGCACATTTGCACCATTCACCAGCCAAAAAAAGCAGACTGTGCCTGCATGAGGGAGGACACAGAGAGGATGTGTCCGGGCTCGCATCGCTGCTTCTCTGCAAAACACAGCTGTCCCTATGGGCGCAGCCGGGCACTCCACACAGAATCCCGTGGCTTCCGAATGCCAAATGGGCTCAGTGGAATAAACGTTTCGGATTAACACACAGGGAGAACTGCTACTGGGTAACCAGTTCCTTCCTGTCCTAAAATAGGACCAAGAAGCAATCGTGTCAAGCAGCAAAGAGGTGCTAGCAAAGCGGCAGGCCTGATTGCGCCACGCTGATTTACTCTAGAACGCACAGCGTCTGCTTGGTGCCTCCCTCCTTCCGCCAGGCAGGGCTGCTTCCCTCCCAGTCCCCACTGCCAGGTTGGCCCAGCAGGAAGCCTTGTCATGACTACTGAGTGGAGTCCTGACCCTGGCAGGAGCAGGACCCCCCAGCAAGGCTAACGTTGAGACTCCAGGGGGGAGAAAGGGAGATGCCCCCAATGCGGCATTGAGCCTCCAGCAGAGGTTTCCAACAGACCAGCAAGCTCAGCACTCTTTAAAGGACAGGTGTGTGTGGGGGGTGGGGGGTGGGGGCGTGGGTGTGGGTGTGTGTTAGGCAGGGGGAGGGGAGACTGAGGATAGAAAAGGGAAAGAGAGATAAAGCAATCCATTCAAAGGCACTACAAAGAGGCCCAGCCACTCCCCAGAGCCTAGAAAGGGATCCTGATCCTGATCTGGGTGATGGTCTTCCACCCAGGTAGGAGGATGTCGCATGAGACGCTGGATTTAAATCCCGTACGTTTGCCAGACGATCAGGGCTTAATAACTGGCACCATTCAACAGAGCTTCCTGGGCCACATGCTGCCCAGGGGCTGAGAGAATGCCTAATTCTAGAGAAAGTTCATTATCACCTTTGTTGATAAAAGGGTAATTTTAAAGCTTGTAGTGTGGCTTTGGTGACTCACTAATTAAAATGGGGAGCAATTTACTAGACACCCAGGTGGCTTCTCTTACACTGAATATGTGCCAACCATTTGATTTGGCTCCCAGGGGGAGCATGGAGTGCCCCTTGTCTCGTCTCACCTGTCTGCCTTTGAAGACAATAAAAACATTTAAAACACATATGAGTCTCCAACCTGCCTTCTGGGAGATGGCAGGATTGAGACGTGACATGTCCAAAGAGGCGCTTAAACGAGCCTCTTTCTAGAAATGCCACTCACCTTCACTTACTGGGAGAAAGAGGCTGTGTGCTGGCCCCGCCGCGGGGGAGCTGCTTGCACGAACTCCATCCCCAAATGTGAGAACGAATGGTACATGCTCCCTAATCCTGAGACCCTTTCCCTGTCCTCCCCACCCTTTCCCCAAATAAAAACTAAAAGGGCCCCAGAACTGCAAGCAGGACCAAATGAAGCTGGCGGCGCTAGGAATTGGAAAGCCTAGGCTAGGGACACAGGACCCTGCTGCCATCTATCTCTCTCTCACTGCCATTAAGTCCATGCTGACTCAGAGCAAACCGCCTGGGGGGTCTCTGAGACTGACTGTTGACAGGAGTCAAAAGCCCAGTATCCCCACCCCCCACTGAGCTGCTGGTGGTTTCAAGCTGTCTACCTAGTAACCACTGGGCAACCATGGTTCCTCGTGGCATCTTTCAGAGCATGCGGATTATGGTGAATCCCGCCCCAGCTACCAGAGTCCATGTGACACTCAGAAGAGGGGAGGGAAAATGTCCTGCTGGGAGCAAGCCCCTGGGAGCAAAGTCAGAGCATCAGCTCCCTCCCCTGTACGTAATGGTCTGTGGAAGCCACAAGCCTTAGGGTGCTTGTGTACATGTACGCATGCAGGGTGTGCGTTTATGTGCAGCGAGCTCCGGCCGTGCAGAATCGCAAACATCTCTACAAAGATCCTGAGGTGAAACTCCCCAATGTACGCCAAGGTGACTTCTCTGTGAATGTTTCTTGTCTCAACCTTCAAGTTGAGTTATCTGAGATCCAAATTCGAGATTTACAACAAAAAAAAACAAACCCAAGTACAAACCAACACAGGTAGGAGAGATTTAACTCAATCTGTCGATACTTTTTTCTCATCATTTAAACTTCTTTTAAAAACTTGGTTTGGGTTTGGTTTTAGTTAAAAATTATATCCTTGTGACTTGAATTTTTATCATAGCAAATGTGATTTACAGAAACAAACAAAACCATGACTGTTCGGAATGCTGGATACAAAACCATTCTCCGTGTCCTTGGATTCGGTGTTTCCTTCCCGCTGGTCTGTCCGCCTCACCGGAGACCGGGGACCGAAGGGGAGAGCCGGCTGCCCAGCCCAGGATCCAAGCCGCAGAAAGTGAAACTAGTTCTGTTGGGTTTCTGAGCCTCTGAAGCACACCAGAGAGAGAGAGAGAGAGAGAGAGAGAGAGAGAGAGAGAGAGAGAGAGAGAGAGAGAGAGAGAGAGAGAGAGAGAGAGAGAGAGAAGCAACTCGTGCCTATTTTTGCTATTATTGTCTTTTCTTTCTTGCAAATGCTCATGTGCGCTTCCCCCACCTGTCACACACCGGAGGAATGTAAACATCATAAGCATCAAGGAATTGACCTTTTGGTTAGGACTTGCGCTTTTATTGGAACCCCACAAACGAAACTGGTAAATGTATCAAATAATACAGAGAAATGTATACCCAGACTTTAAAAACAACCTGCCACAAATGTGGCGAAAGCCACCAAGCAACTTCCCTAAAGCTGACGGTCCGACCTTGAGATGTGACCGGTGTGCAGTCAGTCACTACTGCTGTCCTAGGTCAGCAATACCCAGGTGCTAGTGCTCGGTCCCACCCCCTGCCACCCCTTCGTTTTTCAGGCACGTCCCAGGACAAAAATGGTTTCGCGCAAATAACAGATCCTCCCCGCACCCAATTGTTTACAACACTCTGAAGTTATTGGTAGACAGTTTTATGTTTTCACTCCAAGTATGCTCTTACTAAAACAATCTTGAGGGGAAAGCGACCCATTCCACTCTTCCAAAATGGTCCCTCGACTTGAAAGGAGCAAAACCACGGAGCCCACAACAGGCTTCTCTGCCCCGTACGGTAGTGTTGATTCTCCGAAGAGTCATTCCCCCAGGAAGCTCCTGTTCGTCCAGCCCTCTTAAGCACCCTCACAAACTCTAGAGATCACACAACAAGCAATGCCTTCCTTGTCACAACAAGTCGGGGAAAGAACTTTGACTTAAGCACATCAGCAATCAGTACAAGAACTTACAAGGTAATCTTCCCCCTTGACCATGGTCCTGTCCCACCCAGAAAAGACTGCACTGTCTCGCTGAAAAGAGAGCTTGGCAGCTGGTTCTAGTCTAGTCCCACAATGCCTCACCTACAAAGGCAACGGCTCTGTACTTGAGCTTGAGAAAACTCTTCCTGACATCCCATAGTGACCTGCCTTTATCCTGGGCTACAAGCCAGTTCTTCCCCAGTCAGTCATGGCTAACCCAAAAGGGTTAGAAATGCGCAGGCACCAGAATGACATCTGAGTTGAGAATTTTTAGGTGAATGCCCTTCTACAAACTTAATCTCCCTGTTAGAAAACCACTTGCGTGCACCCTTTGCAAGCAGTCAAATCTCTTGAATGGTAAAGTCAGAAACAGCGGTGCCCAGCTCAAAGAGGGCTGCCAACTGCGCCATATTTTATAAGTGCCCCTCGCTCGCCATAGTCTAGCAGAGTCCAATCTTATGCATCCGGCTCCTGAAAGGTCTTAGTCTCCCATTCCAGGGTTTTGACCGGTAACTTTTTTCCTGTTCTGGTTCGGGATTATTCCAATACAACCACATTTTATAAATTCGGGTCTATTCCCATTTTGCTGCATCAGTCATGACTGAACCAATTCGAACCAGTTTGAAATCTTGATTTCCTTACCCACCCACCCCCAAATGACCCCAACAGCCACTCGTTGTAATAAGCAGTATTTTCATCAGTGCCTGATGAACTAGGAGCCATGGGCTTGTCGGGGAGGGGAGCACAAAAAACAAGTAGAATATTCCATATCAATTCCAAATGCTATAAACTAATTTTTGCATGTTTATAACCCATTGATTATAATAAAGAAATCCTAGGTAAACATTTGTATTCCAAAACACCACATTTTAAAAATAAAAAATGCAGTGCAAAAAATACCCTCAAAAGATGAACCAATTCTTTGAGTTCACACACATTTGGGGGGAAAATAAAAAACTAACTTTCTACATATTTAAATGCAGAGTTAAAAAGTAGCGAGTTTACCTATACCTGGCCTTTATTGGTGATATACTTCTATGTTGCATTTTCTCTTCTGAAAGCTGATAAGCAATTCAATGTATTTTGAAGTAGCAGGGACTAAAGTTTACCTGCTGGGCTTGTAGTTCAAGTGCAAGACACCTGTGTAAGGCAGGAAAAACTGAACGAAGTAAGCCGTCCCCAGAACAGTTAAGAGAGAAAGATTCCGCGTCAGGCACACCCTCCCAGTGGGCATCTCCCTTACCTACGGCTTGTCCACCACAGCCCTGAGCAGGTTCTTTACCAGGCTGGGAATGTTGGCTCAGAAGACAGATGACGTTCCACACATGCAAACCTGCCTTCCACCCGCGTCCCAGTCGCTCACAGCTAGTCTCCCGCAGCCCTGCTCTCCAGCTGCAAACATCTCATTAGACTAATGCATTCAGCACAGGCAGAAAACTCGATTTACCATAGTTACAGCAATGAGTTTCCATTACGATGACAGCTTCAACCACATCATGTCCGGAAAACCAGCCAACCACTGGATTTTAAAGAACACACACGCTTTACATGCAGCAAACGAGGGTGTGTGTGTGTGTGTGTGTGTGTGTGTGTGTGTGTGTGTGTGTGTGTGTGTGTGTGTGCGCTTCGTGTTTCCTTCCTCTGAGCAGCCCATCTGGAGAGATGTGCAGTGCAGTTTTTTGCCCAGACGAGCTGCAAGGCAATGGCACTTCTGCTTCTTTGGTAGTTCCATCCTAGTGATAACCTGAATTATGTCACCATTGTCAGAATGGGGGTTTCCAACATTTCGGTTTTCATTACCCACTCCTCTGTTGCCATAGAAACCAGGCTGTAACACCATCTCTTTGTCCAGTCCTGCAGCAGTGTTGGGCTAGCACGGGGGCTTGCAAGACACCGGCGATCTGAAGGAGTGAAGGTTTGATTCTGGACAAAAAGAAATATTCTAACGAGACAGTTGTTGAGGGGGGACAGAGGCGTGTCTGTGCGCCAGTGATATATTGCTGCCGTGCATAGTAGCTGTGCGGGTGCCCATGGCTTATGTGTACAATCCATTTAAACTGGACCCTGGATGGGGGCTCCGGAGATGTCCATGCGCACGCACGCACGCGGGGACGTGCAAATGGAAAAGAGCCACCATTCATCGTCCACGCCCCATTGCAGCCTGTGTGGCTAATCCATTTGAGTGATGAGGGGCTCTTGTTTTACTTCTTTCTTTTTGTACAGAGGAGCAAGCTCCCCACTGCGCCCCTCATTTGGGATGGGATCTTGTTCTCAGGATGTCCTACAATAGGAAACATCCCTTCTACAAGTGAGTACGCGGCCACCCACCAGCTTATTTCTGGGGAGGGGGGACAGCAAGCACATTCAGCCAGGACCACTGGGCTGTTCACTACAAGGTCAGCAGTTCAAACCCACCAACCACTCCACAGGAGAACAACTTGGCTCTCTATTCCCTAAAGAGTTAAAGTCTCAGGATCCCCGGGGCAGTCCTACCCTGTACTCCAGGGTCACTATGAGTCAGAATTGACATAAAGGCAGTGAGGTTGATTGTTTTCCTTTTTTCAAGAAGCCTCAAGCAGGATTAAGTAAGACTCAGGCCACAATTTAAGCAGTTACAGAGAGTTAAAAAAAAAATGAAAAGAAATTACGACGTGGAATATCTGCATGTATGTGCAGAATCCCAGTTAAAAGAAGAATTCTCTCTTCTGGTTACGAAGCAGGAAGATAAATTAATCCTTTAGAAGTCAGAGCATTCCGTTACTGAGCATTAAATACTTCACTGCCGACGTTCCCTGAAGTCGCCAATGTTGTTGGTTTGGTTTAGAAAAGGCAGACTTGGTAGTTTTTCATGTGGATCATTTGATATAACTTGATTTCAAAGAGAAATGAGGAGGGGGGGAAGAAGGAGGAGGAGGGGGAGCAGGAAAACGGGTGGGGGGAAAGGAGGAGAAAGATGAAGACAGGGAGAGACGCATGGAAGATAACAAAGGAGAAGGGGAGGAGGAGGACAAACCGAGGAAAGGGAAGAGGCGAGGGGGGGGGGGAGTGGTAGAAGGATAGGAGGGCCAGCTGGAGGATTTGAATCGGCCCCATCTCTGTCCCAGGCACGATGGCTGCAATCTCTGTCCCGACACACTGGCTGTAATCTCTGTCCCAGGCACACTAGCTGTAAACTCTGTCCCAGGCACAGTGGCTGTAATCTCTGTCCCGGACACACTGGCTGTAATCTCTGTCCCAGACACACTGGCTGTAATCTCTGTCCCAGGCACACTGGCTGTAATCTCTGTCCCAGGCACACTAGCTGTAAACTCTGTCCCAGGCACAGTGGCTGTAATCTCTGTCCTGGGCACAGTGGCTGTAATATCTGTCCCGGACACACTGGCTGTAATCTCTGTCCCAGACACACTGGCTGTAATCTCTGTCCCAGACACACTGGCTGTAATATCTGTCCTGGGCACACTGGCTGTAATCTCTGTCCCAGGCACAGTGGCTGTAATCTCTGTCCTGGGCACAGTGGCTGTAATCTCTGTCCTGGGCACAGTGGCTATAATCTCTGTCTCGGACACACTGGCTGTAATATCTGTCCCAGGCACAGTGGCTGTAATATCTGTCCTGGGCACAGTGGCTGTAATCTCTGTCCTGGGCACAGTGGCTGTAATCTCTGTCCCTGGCACAGTGACTGTAATCTCTGTCCCGGACACACTGCCTGTAATATCTGTCCCGGACACACTGGCTGTAATCTCTGTCCCATGAGCACCGGCTGCATTTAGCTTATGGCCTCACGCACAGTTCCCACTACAAAGCTCTGTTAGATGTTAAAGCAGACTTTAAAATGTTTCTTTCCATAAATACAAGAAATGTTGCTTAATGATTCTAAAAAACAACCCCCACCCCCACCCCAAACCTTGTAAAAGAAGAAAAGTGCTCCGCCGAAGTTGCCTAGAAGAGAGGTGTTTTGGGTTTTCCTCCTACATTGGGGCTGGATTCTAGACCTCGCGTCCTCCCCACTGTATTGTGGCTGTGGCTTGTCTTTAAGACAGGTGTGTCTGAGATGCAGGCACTGTCATCTAGTATGGCCAGGGCGGACGGCTGAAAGTAAATTAGCTAAGTCTGGCTTGCATTTAAAAAATTACGGATAACTTACTAGCAGTTTTTTTCTTTCTGCAACTGGGACTATCCAAAACTCACTGCCATAAAATCGATCCGGACTCACAGTGGCCCTATAGGGTAGAACTGCCCCCATGGGTTTCCAAGACTGTAACCCTTTGTGGAAAGACCATAACTCTTTCCAGGAATAGAAAGTCCTGTCTTTGACCAGAGGAATAGCTGGTGATTTTGAACTGCTGACATTAGACCTTAAGAAATGAAATCAGTGTTTTTTTTAAAAGGGGCTTTCAGAAACCTCCAATGTCCTCAACTCCAAGTAAAGTTTAAGTTATGCAAATAAGCTTGGTGGGCTGTCTGGATACAAGCTGAGGGGTCTGCTGGCAAGAAGAGCAGGGTTCTTCTCTGAGCTGGATCAGCTCAGAGGCTGCACAGCCCTGCTCTGGGAGCAGGGTACCCCGGTGGCGCCACGTTGTTCATTTTCTTTGGTACATACATTTCTTTGGTGCTTGCCTTTCTGTCTCTGACCACAGGCAGCGTGCTCCACTCTTTCCACACAAAGCCTACTGGGTTGGCGGTTAGCAAGAGGCAGCCTGAGAAGCAGGTTAATTTGGGTGTCCCAAATGCAAACGTATTTGCAGGCTCCATGTGAAGAGTGAGCCTTCCTTGGCTGCCGGTCGGTCAAGCCGCCATCCAGTCTTAGTGCTAGAGAGTGAGGCTTTCCAACAAATGCACCAGGTTAAGAGGCCTGTGTCCGGCGTGGAGCGTGAGGGTGACTGCAAAAGCCCCCTTTGTTTGCACAGTAACAGCTAACATGTACTGAGAGATCACTGTTTAGGAAGCTCTTTGTTTCATGCTTCTCATGTATAACACCTCTAGGAATATAACTCTTATTTACCACTGAGGAAAAGGAGACTTGGGGAGATGAAATAACTTGCTCAATGCCAAACAGCTCAGAAGTGGTGATGTAGGATTGAATCCCAGGCAGTCTGTCCCCAGAGACACTGTAATTAGTCATTCAGCCACCTGGCCGGCCTCCTGTGCTGCAGCTTGCTCCAGTACCGCCTGTGACCCAGGGGCATGGGTTCAATCACTGTCCTTCTGTAATATGAGAGATGGCCGGCAGTGAGAGCAAAAGATCCATTTGCAGAGTCCCCATTTGAATTAGGTCTCCGGAGAAGCCCCTCTGACCATTGACCAGGGATGTGAATCCCCTTGCTATCAGACAGGGTGCATTGGAAAGTGGGTGCATGCAGATGGAGTTCGATTAAAATTTAACACCTTATCATTGATTTGTTCTCCCTGTGGACCCGTTTTTAACTTGTCCTAGTTTTTAGGGTTTTCTGCGTTCTTTCTCATGGGCGTTTTCCCCAGTTTTGTTTTAATGTCATTATTGGGGTTTTTGTTCTGGTTTGGGGTATGTTTTTCTGGAATCCCAGTTAAGGAAATCTATAGAAACAATAGCTGGATGGAGAGTGTCGTAGGGGGATGGCAGTGGAGCTTGGGGGAAATGGGGGGCTACGAATGAGTGAAAGAATAAAGAAAGTGCTCGAAAACTGATGATGGTGTTGGCATAACTCTTCTTAACGTGTTTAAACCATTGAGTTGTGTGACGTTTGAATTAGATGTCAAAGAGACTGTTGACATGGTTTAAAAAAAAGGAAGGAAGGAAGACAAAATACAAGAGCTGGGGAAGGAGACGTGATCAGCTTTGTGGGCCCACATGGTTCTGACTTTCTACAAGCCTACAGCTTGCTTTATCTGCCGCACGAGAACACGCAATCCGTCCAGGTGAGAGTTCAACGGTGGCCGTGGCCATGGCAATGGCTAGTAAGGAGCAAACTGCGCCCTCTTTCTCAACCCAGGAAGACCCAGTAAATGAGCAACTCGGACCAATTAGTTAACCTGGGGTAGAGGAGGGAGGCGAGAACATGGAGAAAAAACAAGACTCTCTTAAAGGTCAAGATTACATTCCCCAAGTAGGAAGGGTCCTGCTCCCCCACCCGCCAGCATCCCCACAACTTGATCCATGCCATTCAGCACAGGCTTCTCCTGACATGTCCTCGAGATTTCACATTAGAACAGCATCTGCTGGGATGTGGAAAGTATAAGGCGATGGTCATCATTTTTCCAAAAGGGAAATTGAAGCGGGACATAAATGGTAAGCCTGTTTAATCAAACAAGAGAGGTAGGTAGAACAAAGAGTGGACACCAGACTTCTTGACTCTGCTCAGCCTGCCACTTCTTCACCTCAAAGTCCTGCCTTCCAGGGACCAAGTCTTAGCTTAAACTACTCAACCATGAACCTTCGGAAACTGCAAGCAAAACTCTTCTTTAAGGTAAAGGCTACGTGGAAAACCACCTCAGTGGCCAGCAAGTAGAGATGACACCAACAATGCAACAGGTGGCCACAACACAGACTCACAATCCAACCTCCAAAAGTAAGTCATAGCACATGGAATTATATTTTAAAAAATTGTTCTCAACATGAGTTGCAAGGGGAAAAATCACAGATTATAAAATGATATGCAGAAAATAATCTGATTTTAATAAAAAGGTAATATTTGCAAATGACTGGAGAAATGTCCCTAGTAATGGTTTCTCAGCAGCAGAATTATGAGTCACTTTTTAAAAAATACTTTCTACAAAGGAACAGCTACTTCTTTTTGTGAGAGTAAAGCATTGGGTGAAAAATTGTTCGGCAATAGCATTGGTCCTTATCCTACCTGCAAACACGTTTGAGGCTAATTCTCATAGATCTGAAATTTCTAGCTGCTTCACTCATCAGTGAAGTGAAAATAAAACCTTTGCAATGCCAAGTAGGTTTCCTTCATCCGTGACCTTAGCCAATGCTTCCAGCCTGAGTCCGCAACTCACGTCATCCTCCCACCTCCCAGTCTGCACTTCACTCTCACCTGGTACCTTTGGCACAACCAATGCAAAACCAGGCCCAGATGCCTTGTCCTCCCCACCCAAGGGCTCCCAGGGCCTTTGGGGCCTCTCAGCGCTGACAATACCATCTTGCTTTAGTACAGCCTTCTCTTACAGGAAGTTGGGGTGAGGGATAAGATGGCCGAATGAAGTGAAAATCACTCCCACACACCGAAATTTCCTTAAGCCCAAGACATGGTTCCTTGCAGACCAGGCCCCTTATCTTGGTGACGCTGAGCTTGTGGCTGAAATTCAGGTGTGCCTGACCCAAGCCATAGTATGTCCCGTCGCCTCATCTGCATATGAAAGTTGGGCATTGAATAAAGAAACACCAAAGAGGAATCGATGCATCTGAATTGAGGTGCTGGGGAAGAATATGGAAAATAACATGGACTGCTAAAAAGATAAACAAATCTGTCTTGGCAGAAGTACATCCAGAGAGCGCCTTAGAAGCGAAGATGGCCAGACTGCATCCTCCACACTTGGGATGTGTTGTAAGGAGAGACCAGATCCTTTTAAAAACGTTTGTGGTTCTCAACTTTCCTAATGCCACGGCCCTTTCTTACAGTTCCTCATGTGGTGGTGACCCCCAACCATAAAATTATTTTTATTGCTACTTCATCACTGTCATTTTGCTACTGTTATGAATCGGGCAACCCGTGTGAAAGGGTCATTTGGCCCCCAAAGGGTTCACCATCACAGGTTGAGAACCCCCGTGTTAGACCTTCCTCTCAGAGGCCATGCTCGGTGACAGGGTTGGTGTGAGAGGGCATGTGGCTGAGGGATGGAATGGTTGAGCAGGAAATCAATGGCGACTCTGTGGTCAGTGGGCTATAAATCCAGTGTCTGAGAACGCATCTGTCTCCCTACTGTACTCCTAGCACCGAACACAGTGCCTGCTACCAACTATAAAAGCAGCCAATGGCACGACTAGCATTGTTGTTAGTTTGCTAGTTGCCACCGAGTCAGCGCCAACCACCAGCGGCCCCACGTGTGCACAGGAGAACGGCGGCAGAAGGGTGCCAGCGCCCTGACCTTCCGGAGGCGGACGGCAGGGTTGATGGAGGGTTGATGGCAGGCACCTCTGAGCCAGTTCAAGCCGCAGGCCTTGCAGCTAGCAGTCAAGCAGTTGGCCATCTGGACCCCTCGGGTCCCTTTGATATTGTGATAACAATCGATTATTAGTATACACTTGGTATACTAATAACTACAGATTAGTGACTACATATCTAGTATCTATTAGAATCTAGTAACTACATATCACTACTGAATAGTTATTGATAATTATTAATGAATGAATAAAGAAGTTCAGGTTAAGACCAGTCAAATCAGTGGTGACATAGGCGTTTAGCCCTGATTCCTAACCCCCTTCTGCTTTGTACTTAATATTTGTTTTATTTTAGAAGATGATCTACTTTGATATACACTAAACTTGAAAGGAGGACTATTTTTCTTTCTTTCCCCTTTCCCACCTCCTGTGTGCTCTTCCTTGGCTTCTTACTGGTCTTGAGCTGTTTGTTCAAAACAAACTTTTACTCAATATTCACACAGCTCAACAGTGTCACTCAAGACCCGGGTTGCCTGAGTCCGGGCGGGACTTGACTCATCGGCAGGAGGAGGCTGGGGAGCTTTCCTGAGCGGGGCTTCCCCCTAGTCCCACGAGGCATAAGGGGAGCCCCTCTGCCGGATGAGTCTCCAAGCGCTTTTCTCTATTAGTGAGGTGTACCTCCCCCCACCTCACCCCAACCCCAAAGACAGTTTTCTACAGTTAAATGGGAACAGTCAACCCTGGGTACAGAGGAACTCCTGGAGCTGGAGAAAGGGGGCTCCAGGATCCAAATCCAGGACTCAGGAGAATCAGCTCCAGCTGTTAACACTTCGGAGCAGAATTTCAGCGAAAGGTTTGAGTGTGTCTGTGCCAGCCAACAGACTAATTTGAAAACGTCCCCATGCTCACTAACCTTTTGGAGGTGAGCTGAAATTTCAGGCTGAGAGCTATCTCCCACTCTCTGAGGGAAGAGCTTCAAGAGGGGGCCCTCAGCTCCACAGCCAAAAATAGCCTCACTGTCTTGAGACTATCATAAATCTGAAGCGTTTCATTCTGCTCCTTAAAAAAAAAAAAAAATCAGCCATGGTTGGTTTCCTCTGAAGTACAAACCCCATTTCAGTGTGTTTGATCCGCCCATCCGCGGGGTTCTGGGGGGCCAGGGTTGTCAATAGAAGTCAACAGAGCTCACAGGGTGTTGGGGGGGGTGATGAGTTCACGGGAGGTAACCGTGCAAACACGTCTCCAAAGAGCCGGAGGCCTGGTGGCCATGCGTTGGTCAGCAGCTGTAAGCCACCAGCCACTCTAGGGGGAAAGATGAGGCTTCCTAACGCCCCCGACTCTGCCCCGTGGCAGCGAGCGCTTCCATCACGGTCAGCGTATGGCTGCCACCGCTCCCAGGCCCGATGATGCCCCGACCGCCGCAGAGGTGCAAAGGCCACTGCACAGGCGGCTCCTGAGGAGCAGAGGGGAGCCCTGCCCAGCACATCACTCTCATCTGACACGCGGGGACCCAGGCCAGCAGGCCAGCCTGGCGGCTTGTGTCAACTTGGAAACAGGAAGATGTGGTCTGCGGCACCCACGCGCGGGAGCAAGGAGACCCTAGCGAGAACTGTGGGAACTTGAGCCCCAAAGGAGGAGGGTTGAAATCGCAGGGCCCCATCAGCAAGCAGCAATGAGCTCTTGGCAAGGGTGCGAAGTGTGGGCATGTGCAGACGGCAGCACCCCGTGTTCCTCAGGCCCATGACCCCATTAACCACACGCTTCGACATACCACGAGGGTCTTGAGAAAGGCTTGGTGTGCTTGCGTGTCTTGAAGGAAACGGTGCATCGTGGGCTGATGCAGGTGAAACCAAGAGCACTCAAGAGGCACGCAGGCCAGCCAAGGGGTTCCGACCCTGGGCGGGGCGGGCTGAGGATCCCTGGGGTCCCTGCTGTTTGATGTGAAACTGGGCCCACAAAGGAGACAGAGAGGCCGCAGCTGGTGGCCACCTTCACGTACCTTAAGCGAATACTTCATTGCGTTGTGTCCTTTGAAAGGGCCTGAGGGGAGGCAGAGACGATGGTCTGATCCCTGGGTAATACAAACTGTTAATGCACTCAGCTGCTAGCCAAGGTTGGAGGTTCAAGCCCACACAGGTACCTCGTTAGAAAAGCCTGATGGTCGATTTCCCAGAATCAGCCACTGCAACCCGCCATGGAGGACCGTGCTGCTGACCTCCCTGCCCGCCTCCTCCCCCTCAGGTCATCACGAGTCCCGGAGGATGTGGGTGCACATGGCCCTTTCAGGCAGACCCCGGGGCTCTCAAGATGAGTGATGACCATTGAGTAGCCCACAGGTTCAAAGAAAGGTTGGTAGGTATTGGATTGCCTGGTCTGGCTGACCGCCTTCCCTCCGCTGTGTGTGTGAGAGAGAGAGAGAGAGAGAGAGAGAGAGAGAGAGAGAGAGAGAGAGAGAGAGAGAGAGAGAGAGAGAGAGAGAGAGAGAGAGACACTGTGTGTATCTGTGCATTACTGTGGGGGGAGGTGTATCTGTGTATGGCTTGTGGGGGGTGTATGTGGGAGTGTGTATGTATGTGTGTATCTGTATGAGCATGTGTGTGTGTGTGTAAGAAGGAGTTGAGCAGAGGTTAACAGTCAGACCTTGCCTGAAGGGAATTGGTTGGAGAGGGTCAATTCTGTCTGTGGCGTGGGGTTGACACTGAACCATGTGGCAGCTGGGGACAAGGCTTAGGAAAATGGCTAGGTAGGACTTGTAGGAGTGGCAAGCAGGTTCCACAGGGCACAGAGCTCAGGGGATACTAGGGGGAGCCTGTCGCCAGACCCACAGATGCTGCCCAAGGAACACCACATCTGGATGGACCTTCTCAGGCAGATACCACAAGGAATTTCTCTTTAGAAGAAACTTGGCGAGTTGGTTGTACTTCCTAGAGATGGATGCTTGCCTCCCCCAGTTTATGGGAAGGTGTCTAGCCCGGATGTCATGTTCCTGTGAATACGGAAAGGGGTATGAATAGCAAACGCTCAAAGGGAATTGCTAAAAGAACGAGTGTGCAAGCTCTGCGTGACGCTCACTGGCGAAGGACAGGGTTTCTGGCATGTCCACTTCTTCGGCCTTGATCAAGAAACATCTTTGCTCTGGATCAGCTTCTTCCTTGAAGAAACCCATGCTCAGCATTCCTTACACTGGAAAGAGTCAGCCTGTGTTGCTATATTGAAAGATTCCATGGGCAAAATGCGGGGTGGGACTGGAAGCATCCAAAGAAGAAACGAATTCCAAAAATTGTTGGTCCACATTCCGCCGTCTCAGGGGGACTTGCAGGGTCAATCCCTATTATTTTATGATGACTCAGAGGAAAGAGAGTCATAGTTTGTTGAAACATAACTAGAAATCATCTGTAACTGTGCCTCTAAGCTGAGCCCTCTACCTGGTCTCACAGAACACCCTGCGATGGTATTCAAGGACACTAACTAGCAAAGGCAAAGACTGCATTCTTATCGAGGTGTTATGAATCCTCCCCAGGTTAAGCTAGCCCCTGCTCAGGTGGCCTGTCTCCTCCCTAATGAGATACTCTAACCATGATCTGTGTTCAAACAAAACTTTGGTTTCCTAGTTTATGCCAGTCCTAGTTTCACCCAGCCTGTGTCTATGTCCTGTGAGAACAAAGAGCCACAGGGGTGGAGATTGGAGTCCCTATTCTTCTTTCCCATGTGCATGAAAATAAAACTCAGAAGCTTTAAAATCCACCCGGTTTCTACCATCTGGCAATGGTGACCGGGCCATATGGGCTCTCTTTGAACTGCCCGCCCTGCAACAGTAGCCGATGAACAAGAGCCAATGGTGCTGAAGGGAGACATAAAGGCTGCACTGAAAGCAGCTGCACGGAACGCATCCGCCAAATACAAGCCTCCAGGAATTGATGGAATGCTCATTGAAATGTCTCCACAAGCTGAGAAAGTACAAGAAGCACTTAACTCATCTCTGCCAGGAAATTTGGCCAACTGCCTGGAAGAGATCCATATTTGCACCCATTCCAAACAAAGGTGACCCAACAGAACGCTCAGATGGTACAACAATATCACTCATATCACATGCAAGTAAACTTTTTCTGAACATCATCCAACAACGATTATAGCAGAAGAGGACGTGGACCAGGGATAGCACTGCTAATGTCAGGATCGTGGCTGAACACACAGAATACTAGAAAGATGTCTACTGTGTTTTGTGGATGATGCAAAGGCACTCAACTGTGAGTCCTAACAGATGATGGATAGCCTCAAGAAGAATGGGAATTCTTCCAGAACACTTGCTTGTGCTCATGCGGAACTTGTACATGGATCGAGTGGAAGTTGTGCAAACTGAACAAGGGATGGCTTGAAATCAGGGCAGGTGTACATCATGGTTGTAATTTCTCACCATACATATTCAAGCTGTATGCTGAACAAACAACCAGAGACGCTGGATTATATGAAAAGAATGTGACATCCGGACTGGAGGAAGGCTTAATAGGTTATCTGTAATATGCAGATGACAAAAACTTGCTTGAGGACTTGAAGCACTTGCTGATGAAGATCAAGGATGCCCGCCTTAAATATGGATTATGACGCAAACTAAAGACCCAAATCCCCACAACTAGACCAATGGGTAACGTCTAAATGGAGAACATATTGTAATTGTCAAGGATTTTGTCTTGCTTGGGTCCACAATCAATGCCCAAGGTAGCAACAGCTAAGAGATCAAACAAGGCATTGCACTTGGAAAACCGGCTGCAAAGTTGGACATTGAACAAAAAAGACCAGGGACTGAAGAAAACTCAGTGCATTTGAATTATGGCAGAGATTCTTGAAAGTACCCAAGACTGCCAAAAAGAACAAAAATCCGTCTTGGAGGAAATGCAGTCAGCATCCAGGCCTTGAGGACGATGTTCCTGCTCAGAGCAGCCAGTCCACAGAGAAGACTATATGGTCGGCCCCACTAAGAGACATGATGCCCCTTACTGATCCATAGCCCTACAGGGGACAACACCAGAGACACAGTGTGAGAATTACACCCAATCTGATCCCACCACACTGAGGCAAAACACTAAAGGGGTGCAACAGAACAGCAAGGGAGTGGAGTGGCGAGGTTCCCCAGGGAATGCTGAAGGTGGACTTTGGGGCCAGGGCATGGTGCCCCAACAGACTGTACTGGAAAATACTCCTAAAGGCCAACAAACAATCCTTGAACTAATTATAAGCTTTTCTTTCTTGTTGTGTTGGCTTTTTTGTCATTGGTTTGTTGTTGTTTTGTTGTATATTGTTGCTTGGTTTTGCTCTGCCTTGTTTTTGTGCATATTATTATTTCCGCAGGTCTGTCTAAATAAGATAGGCTGGATGAGCAATCTGGAGGAGAAAACGGGACCGACAGTTCCAGGGGGACTTGGGAGAAGGGGAGTGGGGGGGAAAGAAGTGGTGTTAACAAACCCAGGGACAAGGGAACAACAAGTGATCCAAATTGGTGATGAGGAGGGTGTGGGAAGCCTGGTAGAGCATGATCAAGGGTAATGTAACCAAGAGGAATTGCTGAAACCCAGGTGGGGACTGAGCATGATAGTGAGATAGGAGGAAGGTCAAGGGAAATAGAGGAAATAGCTGGGAGGCAAAGAGCATTTATAGAGGTCTAGATAAAGACATGTACATATTCAAATACATTTATGTATGAAGATGGAGAAGTAGATCTATGTGCATATATTTATAGGTTTACTGTTAAGGTAGCAGAAGGACATTGGGCCTCCACTCAAGTACTCCCTCGATTCAAGAATACTTTCTTTTATTAAATTGGCATTCTATGATGCTCACCTTCCCGACACAACCACTGAAGACAAAGCAGGTGAATAAGCAAATGTGGTGAAGAAAGATGATGGTGCCCGGCTATCAAAAGATATAGCGTCTGGAGTCTTAAAGGATTGAAAGTAAACGCGGCCATCTAGCTCAGAAGCAACAAAGCCCACATGAAAGAAGCACACCAGCCTGTGTAATCACGAGATGTCAAAGGGATCAGGGATCAGGCATCATCAGAACAAAAAAATTTACCATAGTGAATGAGCAGGGGAGTGCAGAGTAGAGACCCAAAGCCCATTTGTAGGCCACTGGAGATCCCCTGGCAGAGGGGTCTCGGGGAGGAGACGAGCCAGTCAGGGTGCGATGTAGGAATGATGAAAAATACAACTTTCCTCTAGTTCCTAAATGCTTCCTTCCCCCACTAGCATGATCCGAATTCTTCCTTGCAAGTCTGGCTAGAACTGAGGATGTACACTGGTACAGATAGGAAATGGAAACACAGGGAATCCAGGGCAGATGATCCCTTCAGGACCAGTGGTGTGAGTGGCTATACTGGGATCATAGAGGAATGGTGGATTGGAAAGGGGGAACCGATTATACGGATCTACATGTGACCTCCTCCCTGGGGGACGGACAACAGAAAAGTGGGTGAAGGGAGACGTCGGACAGGGCAAGATATGACAAAATAATAATTTATAAATTATCAAGGGTTCATGAGGGAGGGGGGAGCAGGGAGGGAGGGGGAAAAATGAGGAGCTGATGCCAGGGGTTTAAGTGGTGAGCAAATGTTTTGAGAATGGTGAGGGCAATGAATGTGCAAATGTGCTTTACACAATTGATAAGAGTTGTATAAACCCCTAATAAAAGGATTAAAAAATGCATTGCAGAAAAAAAAGCAGTGTTGATAAGGATCACAGATTATTCCCGGGGAGAACTCAAAGAAATTAAGGTCAAGCCAGCCCAGAGATGACCAAGGTTGGGCTTCCATCTTAACTCTAGATTCTGCCCTTCTTGTACGTATGTACCTTCCTGTCACGTGTACACCTCCCCGTTTTATTGTGGATACACCCCTAACTCACCCCCTTCTGTTACATGTATGCCTCTCATACAACTCCTTCCTGTTCTGTATGTACTCACGATGGCTTGCACGCCCGAGATTCTATAAGATGGTGGGAGTCTGCATCAGAGCCTCATTCTGGTTCCATGGAAGAGGTGAGCCCTGGTGGACCTCATCTCGTGTCTCTTTAATGTGCCCCTCCCTCAATCCCACAACCGCCCCTCGGACCCATCCAACCGCAGCTCATTGAAATTAGGTTTGAGGACCCAAACCAAATCTTTGCTAAAGCCACTGTGGGTCGTTGCCCTGACTACCAAGGGGGCTTTGCTAGAGGCTGGAGACCCTCCCAGCGGGGCCGGCAGCGGTAGGAGATTGGGTGTGCGGTGAGCTTGTTTTCCCACTCAGGATTTAGCAGCTCCTGGACAGGCGATGGGGCTCTGGGGATTACGGAAGAATTGCCTGCACTGTGGTTTCTTCTCAACAAATCAGTGGAGGAACAGAACTTTCCTCTCAGGCTGGCAGAATTCCCTGGTGCTAATTAGAATGTTAAAAGGGTGATGATGGGTGACAGCCGTGTGAATTTGAGGCTCTTCCGTGACTATTAGAAAGGAGTAGGTAAAGGTTTAATTTCTAATCTTCCGATTTCAGTGGTCTGTGGTAGAACGTGGGCTGCCTTAGATTTTTATTGTCCAAGTAAAGGGGGATCGGTGTGAGGAGGCAAGGTTTGGTGAGGCCCCAATTATCTGAACAAACACTACACCGTGTGATTAAAGTTTTTCCTCAAACTCCTCCAAATGCCTGGCCATTGGTTTCCTTTTTTTTAATTAAAAGATCATTTTATTGGGGGCTATTATAGCTCTTATAACAAAATCCATACATCAATTGTATCGGGCATGTTTGTACACATGTTGCCATCATTCTTTTCCAGACACTTTCTATTGAGCCCTTGGCATCCGCTCCTCTTTTTCCCATCCCTCCCTCCAGACCCCTTGATAAAGTATAAATTATTATTTTCATATCTTACAATGACCTTTCCCCATGGTTTCTGTTGTTGGTCCTCTGGAGGGGGGTGGTGGTGGTTATGTGTCAATCATTGTGATCAGTTCCCCCTTCCTTACTGGACCATCCCCCACTCCCCCTTGACCTCGTCGTGCATGTGTGTTGAGCAAATCTGTAGAGCTGACTCCACTCAAGGCCCAGTTCCCCACGCAGTTGAGAGAAGACAAGTGAGTGGGCCTCTGCCTGGGGAAGGGAAGGAACTCTCATGGCATGAGCATCGCACTGCAGGAAGGCTCCCTGAGAGGAGGGCAACGCTTTCACAGAAGCTCGACTGGCCTCCCAAGTCGACCTAGCCCGTGACCTCTCTCAGGAAGCCATCTCCTGAGGTCTGGGAGCTCCCTAACCAAGACTGCACCCTGATGGCCGTGCTCTATTGACTGATGGAGCTGCTCAGCGGGCTTGTCTGTCAGCCCCTATGAACGCCTCTCCTCTCATCAAGGTTCCCTGGGCCTTCTTCCCCCAGGACCCAGGCAGGGAGGAAGCAGGAGGAAGCATCTGGGTGGGTGTCTGCGTCCATCCTGTGCGATGGGATTCCACCGTGGCGTGAGGGAAATGTGTTCACTGAAGGCCAAGCCGTGTTATTAGGAACGTGAGAAGGGATTCAGTCCTTTTTAATGGATTCAGTCCCCTGACCCCAAACCTAAATGCAATGAACACATAGGTATGTGTGTGCACAGCATGGGATGAACCACAGAACCCCAACCCACTGCCGTCCAGTTGATGTTGACTCACAGAGAGCCCACATGCTGCGCACTAGAAATGTCCCGTAGGCTGGGGCAGGGTGGTGGCTACCACCTTCGAGAGAAGCAGGTCACCAGGTGCTTCCTCCAGGATGCTGCTGAGTGGTTTGAACCCCCAACTCTCAGGTTCATAATAACACTAATAATAAACACCAAACTCACTGCCACCGAGTCAATACTGACTCATTAACAACCCCCTATGGGGTTTCCAAGAATGAATTGTTTCCAGGAGTAGAAAGCCCAGTCTTCCTCCCAACGAGCTGCTGGTGGTTTCGAACTTCTGGCCATATGGATCACTGGCAAACTCATAACCACTGCATCGCCAGGCATAAACCCTCTAAGGCATGCAGGGTCCCTAGCCTATGACCCAAACCCACTGCCATCAAGTGGAATCCCACTCACCACAACCCTATACATGGTCTTGAGGACTAAATCTTTATGCTCTCCTACAGAGCAGATGGTGGGTTTGAATCACCTACCTTGAGGTTAGCAGCTCAAAAGCTAACACATACAGCCACTGGCGCTCCTTAACGAACGGAAGCCTCCTCTTTCCCATGGAGTGGCCAGTGGTTTCACACGCAGACCTTGGGGTTAGCAGTCCAACTTGTAACCACGACACCAGCAGTGCTACCCCGCGTGGCGGCGTGAGTGAAATGGTGAAACGAGGTGCAGCCTTGCTCAGGGTGCTGATGAGGGCACATCATGATTTCCACCCCGGCCCAGCAGCACGGCTGCTGTTCAGCTTGGAGCCCCGTCAGAAAGCAAATTTCCTGCCAAGATGGCAAAGTACAGATCGGCCCGTACAAATAAATTAACATCATACGATGACGCTCCTCCGAAGGAAAGTCCCCGTGGGCATGGAGGGCTGCAGCTTGACTGAACACCGAGATTAAATGGATCAGTTTGTGCCTCCGGTCCTAAATCTGACAGGAGAAAAATTAGTGTCATGTATAGCTTGTACTGGAGTTTAACTGAAGGAGAGAACAGAAAGGCAAGGTTTTTAAAGCATGAACTGTGCTTTGATAGATTCTCCAACGTGGATTTTCAATAGATGTATATACATATATACATATAATATTTAAGACAGAAATAGATTTCTCTCATACTTCACACAGTCTCTTCTTCTTTCCCCCCTTCCCCAATAAAACTTCGCACCTGGCTGGGGTTGCCAGATTAAATACAGGCTCTTCTGTTTAAGCTGAAGCCCAGATAGGCAGCGCATCATCTTTCCAATGGCAGTGTGCCTCCAAGATTGCACGGACACGTAATGTCTTACTTATCTGGAATTCAAACATAAGCATCATGCGTGCGTGCGGGCATGCGCATGCCCGCTTCAGGACTGAATCTGACCACCATCCGTGGGCCCGGCAGCCCCGGGTGACGGCAAACAGTTACTCAAGGGCGGCTGGAAGGTGGGTTCAAGCCCACGCGTAGGGCTGTGGAAGAAAGCCCGGCCAGCTATTTCTGGAAATCAGCTATTGAAAAAGCCCAGGCGTCACCACAACTGGAAATCTACCGAACAATAAATAAACAATAAACTAATCATAAAATATGTTCATGTAATTATGTACCTACTTGTTGTGTTTTTAAGCAATATGTATATAATAATTTATAATATAATTTTAAATTGCTTTTTAAAGAATTTTAACATAGTGATTAAGAAAAGAAGATGCAAATTCAACGATGATCTAAGAAGTGAATTTCCTTTTATTAAAAAACAAAAGTGATTACATGGTAAAATGTGAGAAATGTAATGGTGAATTTTCTATTTCGCATGGCGGGAAGAATGATATTTCAAAGCACTTGAAGACACTGAAACATAAAAGATATTTAAATGCTGCTGCATCTTCCTCCAAAGTACAGGGATTTTTCCGGGAACAACTCATGGAGATGAAAAAAAGACATTAACATTAGCAGAAGGACTGATGTCTTTTCATGCTGTTAATCACAATTATTCCTTCAGATCTATGGACTGTACATCACAAGTTGTCAAAAAGTTATTCAACCAAAAATTTGCCTGTGCTAGAACAAAATCTGAGGCAATTGTGTGTAATGTGCTTTCCCCATATGCATTTTCAGAATTAAACAAAAATCTAGAAAAAATTAATTTTATATCCATGTATTCTGATGCATCTAATCATAAGGATATAAAGTTATTTCCAACCATTATTAGATTTTTTTATTCAGAAACTGGAATAAAAATTAGAATTTTAGATTTCATTTTTGTGCCCGGCAAAACTTCTGAAATAATTTTCAGTTCCATTATTAATATTTTGGAAAAAAACAATTCAAAACATAAAATGATTGCATATTGTGCAGACAACACGAATGCAAATTTTGGAGGAAAAACAAGAAGAGGTTCAAATAATATTTTTTATAAATTAAACAAAAACCTTAATCAAACCATCATTGGTGTTGGTTGTGCAGTGCACATAATACATAACACCATTCAACAGCTGCTGGTTTGTTGCCCGTAGATGTGGAAAATATGGTTATTAAAATAGATTTTTATTTCTATATATACACTGTGCACATTGAAATGCTTAAAGGATTTTGTGAAACTGTGGAAGTTGAATATCAGAAAATACTTGGATACAATAAAACACGCTGGTTAGCTCTTTTGCCAGCTGTCGAAAAAATTTTGAAAATATACCATCCTTTGAAATCCTACTTTCTATCACAGGATAAATGTCCTAGAATTTTAGAAGAGTTTTTTGAAAAAGAATCTTCAAAAATGTGGCTAGAATTTGTACACAATCAAGCAGCTCTTTTTCAATATGCTATAAAACTTACTGAAGGTGACAAAATCTCGGTAATCGAAGTAGCAAATGAAGTTACTAATTTAAAATTTCAGTGTCAAGAGCAGTTAGAAAATAATTTTCTTGCGTTAACTATCCATAATAGTATAAGCCAGCTTGAAGAACAAGGTGCAATAAATCGTGCAGATATCATGAGTCACGTTAAAAAGTTCTATAGTAACTGTATAGATTATTTAGAAGAGTGGACGGTACATTACAATTATATTGAACATTTTCATTGGGTTACATTAAAACAAGAACTTAATTGGAATGACGTGCAAAAATCATTCAATCATATTACTCAAAATTTCCCATATAGTAGTATTTCTGAAAATGATCCTTTTAATGCGGTATCATTATTAAAAAATATATTGATAAGGAAAAGGCATCAGCAAAAATTACAATAGAGAACAAATAGAAATATTTCATCATTTTGAAACTAACCATGTTCCATACAATAATGCACTAAAAATTGTGGAATATGCGCTGTCCTTACCAGGAACTAATGCTGCAACTGAACGCGTTTTTCCTACGGTAAATAAAGTGTGGACATCAGAAAAATCACAATTAAGTGTTGAAACTTTGAAAGCCATTTTATGTGTGAAATATAATTTAACAAATTCTTGTGAAAATTTCATGACTTTTTAAACGACAGCAATGTACTAAAACAAATTCACTCAAATGAGAAATATGCCAAAGAATAAAAGAATACTACATAATTTTAATGTATTATATTTATAAATTGTACTTGTGTCGAAATTTAAAAATATATATTACAACGCTATTTTTGCATTCTATGAAAATTTTTGTTGCTCCATATAGACCCAATTTTTAATCAAGAATTACCCCTCCCCCCACCCCCTTCAATTGTGTCCCGCTTTACCAATGGTAAAATATGGTCACCTTAAGTTAGTGTGGTTGGGGTCACTAGACAGCAGGTGTCCGAGGCCACCCGAGCTCCCCAGGCCAGAGGGGTGGGGCACTGCCGCCGAGCTCCCCCCACGCACGGGGCTGGTCCCAGGGCAGAGGGCTGACTAGCGTGCATCTCCTGCCCTCTGGTGGCCGTGGCAGGACGTGCCGCTCCCGTGCTCTCTACTTTCATCAGGGCACAGAGGTGCACAGCCTGCAAGGAAGGGCAGCAGACTTCCCGGGCACCCGGGTTCCCGGGTTCCCGAGGGAGGGCAGAAGAAAGGGGCCATTTCCACGGCAGACACACTCTCCGGTGTCTTCATAGCTGTGAATCGCCCACAACATCTACCTGGTGGCAGAACTGAGCCCTGGTTGAATGCTCCGCAGGGAATATCCCCACGTGTCCGGAAAACAGCTGTGTCAACGCTCTTCTGCAGACATTAGGTTTCCTACACGACCCTCTCCTTCCAAATAGGACTTTTCAAGCTATAAGAAAGAGAAACGTACGTGAGCATCTTCACTCAGCCATCACCAAAAACTCCTCGCTGCCATCGGGCCAACTCTGACGCATGGCCACCCTACAGGACAGGGTAGAACTGCCCCTGTGGGTTTCCAAGGCTGTAACCCTTTGCAGGAATAGAAAGTCCTCTCTTTCTCCCGTGGAGTGGCTGGTGGTTTCGAACTGCTGACGTTTTGGTTAGCATTCCATCTAGTAACTATTGTGCCACCTCTTCATTCAGTAACCATCACATTCAAAGACTTGGTGGTGATTGAAAAGAAAAAGATCAGCATGTGGGGTCTTGGTTCACACAGTGATCCACACGGGGTTTCATCCTCACGGTTCCATGGGTACCTTCTCTAGACAGGCAGGTGCTCTGAATGAATGGGTGAGTGTGCTCTGGTGTCCCACTTGCCCCTCCCCTGAAAGCTGAGGGCTCCTTGTCCTTAGCTGTCATCCAAGAGACCCCAACCCACGGTGACCCCATGCACTCTGGGACTGGACTGGTTGGCTGATTTCCTTCCCAGTCTGCCTTAGTCTGGAAGCTCCACTGAAACCTGTTGGACAGAATAGCAACACTCAAGCCTCCACGGACCGATTGCCGGTGACCGGGAATCAAACCTTAGTCTCACACGCACGTGGAAGGGAGCATTCTGCCACTGCACGCCACTGCCTCCAAGGTGAGGCTGGTTCCCACTCATCATGACCACAAGTTGAACAGCATTAAACATAGTCCCATCCTACACCACCTCCTCAACTCTCCCTCCGCTTGAAACTATCGTTGCCGCCACCAACGATGGTGTCGACCATCCCACTGGGAGTCCTCCTCGCTCAGCTCACCTCCTCCTTCACTAGGCACAAAGGCCTTCTCCAGAGCCGGGTCTCTCCAAGTGCACGCGAGCAAGTCTCGGCCTCCCAGTCGCTACGCAAAAATCCAGCGGCACTTCTCCAAGACAGACTTGCTCCTTCTTTAGCAGGCCATGGTATATCCCATATTCATCCCCAGGACTCACCGTGATTCAAATGTAGCAACTGCCCAGCGTTGATGGACCCGGGTCTTCAAAGGGACATCTTTGCTCTGTAACACTTTAAAGATTTGCCCGATGCAATATGCGAACTGAATTCTCAAACACTCCTTGGACACTGGTTGTGGATCCCTGTGGAAACAACGCCTTTCACAACCTCAATCTTTGCTCTGCTTACCAACGTGTTGTTTATTGGTCCCAGTTGGGAGGGTTTTTGTTTTCTTACACTGAGCGGCAATCCATACCGAAGTATCAGCTCCAATCTTGGGTCTTCATCAGCAAGTGCTTCAAGTCCTCTTTGCTTTCTGCAAGCAAGGGTGTCTCCTCTGGAGGTTGTTTGATGAGCCTTCCTCTCGTCCTAATGCTGAATTCTTCTTCATGGAGGCCAGCTTCCAGATGAGCTGCTCAGCATAAAGATAGACTAAGTCCGCTGAGAGGAGACAGCCCTGATGCACACTTTTCCTGACTTAAAGTCAGCAGCATCTCCCTGTTCTGTTCAAATGGCTGCCTCTTGGTCTCTGCACAGGCTCCACAGAGCACAATGAAGTGTTCTGGAACTCGCAGTCTTTGCAATGTTAGCCACAGATGTTATGATCCACACAGTCCAACGTTTTTTCATAGTCAATAAAACACAAGTAAACATCTTTCTGTATTCCCTGCTTTTCGTCTAAACCCATCTCACGTCGCCACGAGAATCCACCCTCCTTCCACGCCCTCTGCTTACCCCAGCTTGACTTTCGGTCAGGTCGCCGTGGACTGCTGCAATCACATTTAAAATGTCTTCGGCAAAACTTGACTTTCATGTCATATGAATGATACTGATTGATGATGGGTGCGTTCTGTTGAATCATCTTTCTTGGGAATGTGCACAAATATGGATCTCTTCCAATTGGTTAGTCAGGTAGCTGTTCTCCAAATTGCTTCCCATCGATGAGTGAGTGAGTGCCTCCGGGCTGCATACTTTTGTTGAAACATTTCGATTGGCGTTCCGTCCGTTTCTGGAGCTCTTTTCCTCCGGTGCCTTCCGGGAAGCTTGGACTTTTCCTCGATGCCACTGGGTCTTGGCCAGATGCTACTTCCTGAAACGATGAAAAGTCGACCTATTCTTTCTGCTCAGTGACTCTTCCTTTGGTTTCACTTTCTTTTGGTGCATCTGAATTATTCAATGTGTTGCCCATAAGATGTCAACATTGCAATCCAAGGCATGCATGATTTCTTCCGTGCCGTCAGGTTCAGTCTTCCCTTTGGTTTTCCTGACTCCAGGCCTTTGCACACATCGTTTTAATACCTCCCTTGGTTTGCTCCAGTTGCTCTTTGCAAAGTTCTGCTCAGCTCTCTGCCGTCTTCATCCCTCTCGTCTTCGCTGCAGCAGGTTTCAGAGTCCCTTCGGACATCATTTGGTCTTTTCTGCTTATATTCTTTTGTCAACAACCTTGACATTTGCCGTGATCTATACGCCAAGGTGGATGGAAGCACTCACCTCCACCACAGGCTCCTCTGCAGCCCATGGCCAACCCTTTATCTGCAGAGAGGAGCTGCTCTGGGGGATCCCGTGATTGGCATACAGCAAGCTGGAGAACATCTCCTGATGCCAGCGGGGGCCTGGGCTCCATTGCCTTGACCGCACAGAAAGCAGCAGGCTATCTCGGCCCCTCAGGCAAAGGTCAGGGGCTCGTTGAAGTAGGGCCCTCTTTGCTCCTCCAAGTAAGAGCACTGCCCAGGAAGCTTCTCGCTCTCCAGAGAGGAAGTCCGAGGACCAATTGTGGTGGAGGCCCTGGCCCACCAGTCCCTCACAACAGATGGCGTAGCTGCTCAGGCTGGCGCAATGGAAAAGGCTGGTGGGCAACATCGTGAAGACTCTAACCCTAGAAATATGTATTCTGCTATTTCAAAATACCTGTTCAAATTTCTTTCTTTCTTTTGGTTTTTTGTTTGAAACCAACTTGTGGGCTGGTCCTAATAAGAGCCAAACTTATGGGAGAGCAAATGTTTTGAAAATGATAAGGGCAATGAATGTACAAATGTGCTTTATACAATTGATGTATGTATGGATTGTGATAAGAGTTGTATGAACCCCTTATAAAACGATTTAAAATTTTACCTAGAAAAAAAGACTTGTATGAGCCCCCAATAAAATGATTTTTTTTAAAGTAGAGCCAAACTTATTCCTCCCTGCCTAGAAGTATGTGCTGCAGAGAATAACACTAAACCTACAGGTTGGGGAGAGGGGCCGGCCTGCCATGTCCGTGCAGAAGCAAACCAAGAAGGAACAAGAGAGAGTGAGGGACTAGACCCCTTGCTGACACACCAAGCCCTGAGGATGATGTCCCTGCACGGAGCTGCTAAGACACAGAGAGGACTGTAGGGCCGACGGCAGCTCAAGACATGATGTCCCCTCGCTGGAACATACCTCAACACAGGGCAATACTGGGGACACACAGCAGGAGTATGTCTTGTCTGACCACCCCCCACAGCGGGGCAAACCAAGAACAGAACAGATCAGCAACAAGAGCAAAGCAAAGTCACAAAGCCCCCAAAATAGACTTCAGTATTGGGGGTCAGTTCCAAGAACCCCCAAGACTTAGGAGAGATGGTCATAAAGGTCCACAGACAAAACTGGAATTATGTATGCTTTTGTGGGGTCATGTTTTTTTTTCATTTTTTGCTATTTCCCCCCACTTTTTTGTTTTGTTTTTCATTTTTCATCTTTTTATTCAATCATTTGTTTTCTTTTTGTTTTGTCTCTGTTATTGTTGTTTTGCCTATCAAAATAAGATAAACATGGGAAGCAAGTGTGAGGAGAAGCAATGGGACCAAAGGCTCCAGGTGGACTTGTGGGGAGGAGGCGGCCGGGGAAAGGAGCGGTGAGCAAACAACGCCGCAAATAGGGGAACAACTAGGGAATTAAAAGCAACAACAAGGAAGACGTCAGGATCCCAGTGGCGTTACAGCAACAGCCATCTAGTTAGAGGAATTACTGAGAGGAAGAACATGATGGACGAATGTGACAGTGGGGCAGGAGGAGGTTAAAAGGAAACAGGAAAGATCCAGGAAGCAAAGCTACAGATAGAGGTATAAATATAGGTGTGCACTTATGTAAATATATTAATTCCTAAAAATAGAGGTATCGGCATATATATATGTGTATATATATATATATATATACATATATATATATATATGGCAATACATTGAGGAAGTAGATGGACTTTGGGTCTCTGCTCAAATCCTCCCTCAATGCAAGAACTTTTTGTTCTAATAACCCGGCATTCTGTAATGCTCACCCTCCCGACACAATCACTAAAGACAAATGGGTGCATAAGTAAATGTAAAGAAAGCTGATAGTGCCAGGCTATCAAAAGATAAAGCATCTAGGGTCTTAAAGACTTGAAGTTAAAACAAGCGATCATCTGGCAGAGAAGCAACAAGCTCACATAGAAGAAGCACACGAGCCTGTGTGATCATGAGGTGTCTAAGGAATCAGGTATCAGGCACCAGCAGACCGAAAACAACAACACAAAAACCATTATTGAGAATGAGGGAGGTTGGAGCAGAGACCAAAAGCCCATCTGCAGACAATAGAATATCCCCTCACAGAAGGGTACAAGGAAGGGATGAGTCAACCAGGGTGCAGTATAGCCCCGATGAAACACGCTTCTTCACGCCCCACTATCTTGACCCCTGTCCTGCCTTTTACTTCGGGCTAGACTGGAGCATGTACACTGGTAGAGATAAGAGCTCACAGCACATGGAATTCATGTCAGATAAAACCCTCAGGAGCAGATGGGAGTGGCGATACCAGGAGGGTAGGGAGCAGGTGAGGAGAGGAGGGGAGGAAGGGGGAACCAATTTCAATGATTCATGCATTGCCCTGTATCCTGCCAGGGATGGGGGATGAGCAACAGAAACATAGGTGAAGGGAGACAGTGATCGATGTAAGATATGCAAACAATAATAATTCATAATTTATCAAGGTATCAGGAAGTGGGGAGGGGAGAGAGGGAAAAAGGAGGAGCTGATACCAAGGCTCAAATAGAAAGTAAATGTTTAGAAAATGATGATGGTAACATATGTACAAATATGCTTGATACAATGGATGTGTGCAACCTTGTAAAACCAACTTGTATGTCTCAGAAGAAACAAGCTGGTTTCAGTTTCGCTTCCTCCCTGTATGGCCATTCAGACCAATGTTTAGATCTTATGCGGTGAGGAATTTCAGGGGTTTAAAAATAGCGACCTCTCCCTCCCTCCCTTTAACTTTCATCTTAATTTATAGCATCTGTTTTTAAATTTTCTCCTCTGTTTACAGACTGTACTGCACACGAAGGAAGCATTCTGTTAGTTACACAGGCCGCCTCATCCAGTCAGGGCTGTATCCTACTAGCCCCTATGCATAGTGCTTTTTGTCTTTTTGTTTTCCCACCCTCCCCCACCTTACTGTCCTGTCCCTTTCTCCCGCCATCCCCTCACCTCACTGTAGCCTTTAAAATTGTTTCCTTTGGTGTGAAAATAATTTTGCTTTCCATTATAATCATGGTGTCATAAAATATTTATCTCTGTGACATTGACGACCTTAGCTGAGCATAATGCTCTATCTTCAGGCCGTTAACAGACTTGTCATTGTTTCTTTCAAGGATGTACAATATTCCATTGTATGAATGTACCAGAGGTTTTTTACCCATTCTGCTAGAGACAGAGATTTTATTATTACAGAAATTGTTTCAATAAACATAGTTGTGCATGTGTTCATGTCTTGTTCTTTAATTCTTTAGGGTATCCATCAACTAGAGATTACAGGATCATAGATATTTGTATTTGCATTTATTGAAGGAAGCACCACACTGATTCCCATAGTTGTACAATGCTACAATCCCACTGTCAATATATGAGTGTTCCAACCTCTCCACATCCTCTCCATCATTTATTATCTTGCTTAATTTTATTTTAATTTTGCTAAGAGTGTAGGTATGAGGGGGTATCTCATTGTGTTGATTTGTACTTCCCTTATAAGGAATGAACACAAACATTTCTTCATAAGATTGTTGGCTCCCTGGGTGTCAGCTCTAGATGTCTGTTCATGTCTTGTGTCCATTGTTATTGGCTTGTTTGTATTTTTCTTTTTAAGGTGTTGTAGCTTTCTATAAATTTTTGAAATGCGTCCTTTTGTCTGATATATCATTGCTAAATATCGTCTCCCAAGTTGTGGGTTCTCTTTTCACTCTATTGAAGAAACCCTTTGATGCTCATAGATGCTGTATTTCCCGAAGGTCCCAGCCCTCTACAGTGGGGGTTGCTGCTCTAAGGCAGAGCCGGCTCGCTGGCACCTGAAACATAACGTGGGCATTTTCCACTATGTTCGGTAGTGTATGTGTGCCTGTATGAGATGAGGGGCCTTACATTTTTCCATATTTTTTCACTGATGGTCTTGATGTTTCTGGAGCTTATGTTTAGTCTTTAACTCATCTTGTGTTCCTTTTTGCACACAGGGTGAGGTATGGGTTCTGTTTTTTCTTTTGCACGTGGAGATCCAATTTTTCCAGCAATTTATTAAAGAAACCATTGCCACTCTCCCCCACAATGTGTTTTAGTCCGTTATCAATGGTCAGTTATCTATAGGTACTTGGTTGTCTCTCGGGGTTCTCAATTCTAATCCACTGATCTTCGTGTGTGTCGTTATACCTGTAACCAAGCGTTTTGATGACCAAGGTTTTAAAATCTGGGAGTGAAAAGCCCCTTACCTTATTTTTATTTTTTTTATCCTGGATTTCTTTCATTTCCACATAAAGGTGGTGATCAGTGTTGACCTATTCAAATCTCCATTCGATCAATTTTGTGCAGCAAAGAGCAGGACTTCGGAGCTCCCACTGGTGGGGGCTAGCGGCAACTGCAAGAAATTCAGGCTTCTGAAGCAGTGTCAGGGAGGGCTCATGATCTTATTCATGCTGCCGCTGTCAGGTGGCTGGCTGCAGGAGTGAGTACTGGATGGACACAGGAAAGGGTCAGTAGGAGGAAAACTTTTCTTCTCTTTTTAAAAAATCATCTTATTGGGGGCTCTTACAGCTCTTATCACAATCCAGCCATCCATCCATCCATTGTGTCAAGCACCTTTGTACATGTGTTGCCATCATCATTTTCAAAGAACCTGTGTTAGAGTTCTCTAGAGAAACAAAACCAGGACACTAATAATTTTGTATATATTTATATAGATAGATAGATAACATAAGAAATAAACAGTTAATTAATCTATAAAGCAGTACATATGGCTCAGTGCAACTCACTTCCGTGACAGCTAGTACACTGGCAGTCCTTCAAATCTTGAGGGCCACAGGGTAGTCCTCCATGGAGCAATTCAGGCTATCCGGCCACAAGCAGCAAACAGCAAGCAGGTCACCAATAGTCACCCAGATGACAAGGTCCGACCGTCCCCAGCTCAAGAGATGTACCTTCCAGTAGTGTGGCGGAAGTCCTGAAGAAACCTTAGTTACAGTGGCACATTCCACAGATAGGTGTCCCACACGTAGTGTAGCTTGCAAATAGAGGCACAGAACAAGCAAGGCAGCTGCACACTCGTCAGATGATCAAAGAGCAAGAGTGAGGTGAGACTCACTGAGCCATTTAGCTCTCCGCCCTTCAACCACTCTCACATGTGTTCATTGGCCACAACAAACCTACCTACCACAGAACCCTTAATAGTTTATGAATTATTATTATCTCCCTTCACCCACATTCCTTTTGTTCGTCCCCCTGGGGGTAGGGGTTGGGGTAGGCTATCTGTTGATCGTTGTGATTGGGTCCCCTATCCTCCCACCACCTCCTCCCCACCTTCCTGGTATCTCTATTCTCACTGTTGGGCCTGAGGGGTTTATCTATCCTGGATTCTTTGTTTTGTAAGCTCTTATCTGTACCAGTGTACATCCTCTGGTCTAGCCAGATTTGTAAGGTAGAATTGGGTTCATGATAGAGGAGGGTGAGGAAGCATTGAAGAACTAGAGGGAAGTTGTATGTTTCATCAGTGCTATACTGCACCCTGACTGGCTCATCTCTTCCTCGTGACCCTTCTGTAAGGGGATGTCTAATTGTCTACAGATGGGCTTTGGGTCTCCACTCCACTCTTCCCCTCATTCGCATCGATAAGAGTTTTTGTTCTGGGTCTTTGATGCCTGATACCTGATCCCATCATTACATCATGATCACAAAGGTTGGTGTGCTTCTTCCATATGAGCTTTGTTGATTCCCAGCTAGCTGGCTGCTTGTTGATTTCAACACTTTCAGACCCCAGACGCCTTATCTTTTGATAGCCAAGTACCATCAGCTTTCTTCACATTTGCTTATGCACCCATTTGGTCTTCAGCAATTTTCAGGAAGGTGAGCATCTTGGAATGCCAGGTTAATAGAAAAGAGTGTTCTTGTGTTGAGGAAGTACTTGAGGAGAGGCCCAATGTCCATCTGCTACCTTAATACTTAATATATAAATATATGTACATAGATCTATTTCCCTATCATTATACGTAAATAAATTTACATATGTACATGCCTGTATTTAGACCTCTATAAATGTCTTTTGCCTACTAGTTCTTGAGGAAAGCTTTAGGCTGCTTGAATCCAGGCCTCACAGTAATTTCTAGAACTCTTTTCTGATCCTCACTTCTCCTTCAGCTTGGATCCTTGGCCCTAATGCAGGTCGTATGCATCAGAGAATTTCCCTGAGAAACACACAGACAGGACAGAAGGCTGCTCGGTTGCAGAACAGAAGCCCACACAGGCCCTTGGGAAGCTGTGCTAGCGGGAGTGGGTGCAGCGAGGGCTGCTGGTCCGACATTGAAAAAGGCGGGGCGTGGTCGGGACCGAGGCGCCTCTGCTGCCATCTTGGCCTCCTAAGTCAAAGACTTGACCCCCACAGGTTCAATCTTGGTGGAGGCCAGGGTGGCAGGCAGGTGGGACCACCGGGTTGCTTCCCTCCAGGTGGTCACCTGCAATTGCAAAATGTCTGAGCCTTACACTGGACGGGGTCTGAGACCCTTCCACATGGATTCACCCAGATGCTAAAGCCCCACACACACCCATGAACAAGACTCCATCTCAACCTGGGGCAACAGCCACAAGACAGGGCTCTGAGCAAAGGGGTCTGGCTGGAGTACAGCCACCGGCCCATGGTGCACTCACAGTGGAATGAGGGGCTCTAGAGGACTGAAGGCGGAAGGCACTCAGGCAAGCCTGCTCCAGCTGGCTTCCAGCCTCACAACAGCCTTTGGGTGGGAATGTCTGTGCCAGGGAGAATATGGAGAACTTGCCGGCAGCTTTGCTTGCTGTCTTTTCCTTGACTTCCTGTCCTGGCTGGCACGCTGACGTGGGAAGATAAAGAGGGCTGTGTGATGTGGCCTGGCACACTGCTGCTGACAAGTCACTTGCCTACCCCTTCCCCTCAGGGTCCGTATCCAACCCATCTGTGGGCATGATCTTCCAGGTGCCTCCCAGTCTACTAGGACTCATATCCTCCGGGGGATCAGTGGATCTGCACTCCACAGGCGTTTCAGTGACAGGGCTTCTGAAGGAGGCTTCCAGCTCTGTCTACTGAGGCACCCAAATGGCCAAACTCTGTTAGCGACCAGGCACATTAACCTATGCACCTGGCGTAGTGGGGTGCTAACCACACGGTCAGCAATTTGAAACCACCAGTCACTCTTGGAGACAAAGCTGAGTCTTTTTCCTACAAAGAGTTAGTCTCAGAAACCCAATGGGGCAAGTCTACTCTGTCCAATAGGGGCCTGCTGTGTCTTTATAAGTTGAATTTGAGTCACACCCATGAAGTCACTGTGCGGTCTAAACTTAAAAACCAAACTAACAAGCTCTCTCTCTCTCTCTCTCTCTCTCTCTCTCTCTCTCACACACACACACACACACACACACACACACACACACACACACACACACACACTCTCTCTCTCTCTCTCTCACTCATTTCTGTGGTCTAAACTTAAAAAACCAAACTCTCTCTCTCTCACACTCACTCTCTCACTCACTCACTTCTCACCCCATGGAGGCTAGCCCCAAGACTGAAAATCCCAGGTTTCTGATCCTAAATTCTACTGATTTAGGATTGGGGAGGAACCATGAGACTTAATGTTACCAGATTATAAGGAACCAAGTACAAAGAAAACCGTACAAATTACTGACATGGGTGAAGGAAAAAGCAAACCCAAGCTGGTGGCCCTGGAGTCCCTTGTGCACCATCTCTGTGCGTGTGTGGGACTGTCACTCTTTACCGGAGTGGAGAGCCCTGGCGTTCTCCCCAGGGAAGGCAGGCAGACTTTCTCCCCCTCACCCATAACATTCTCCCTGAAACACGCAGAGCTCAGTTTGAGTAATACCACATCTAACGCCCATGGGAAGACTCCGGAAAGGCCACTCCTGGAGGAATAGCAAGTCATGAAGTCAGCACACTAAGAGTGGGGTTTTCTCAGTGCACCAAGCAAAACCACTGTGGGTCCTAACAATAGTTTCTCCTTCCTCGAAGCACCGTGGTAATCACACTAATCCGCCTCATTTCCATGACAGTGGACCCAGCCAAGAGCAGTGAGCCGGCAAACACCCGTCTTTTGAAAGGGGTGCCTTGATTCCTTTCGACCTGAGGCACCTCTCGCAGCCTTTCTCATTCCTTTCCTCCCCAGAAGAGAAACTGTAGGAATCTGAAAAGTGACAAAAATCACCGTGGGCGATGGAGTCCCAAGACTGTGGCCTAGAACGGAGAGAGAAAAGCTGGAGACGTGGATGCTGCCTCTCGGCCCCTTGCACAGTGGGAGGGCACATTGCCTCATGTGATCCACAGGGCGGGGGAGGGCTGGGGGGGGGTCTCCATTAGTTGATCTTCAGGAGATTGCCAGGCCTTTCTTCCTACCTTGCTTTGTAGAGAAGCTCCGCTGAAACCTGTAAGCCTTTCTAACAGACAGCAGGTCCCCCATACAGAAGTCAAGCCTTCTCTCATCATTAAGAGCCTCTCATTGAATTTTAGTCACGTTATGTTTTTGTTTTTTAATCAAAATACCAGCAAAACAATCAGCAAACTCAACCACCCTCCCTACAGACCTGCGAGGAGCCCTGATGGCATAGTGATTACACGTTGGGCTGCTAACCTCAAGTCAGCAGTTCGAAATCACCAGCCACTCTAAGAGAAAGACAAGGTTTTCTACGGCAGTAAAGAATTGCAGGACAGCTCGCCCCACCCTGCCCTGTAGGGCCACTGTGAGTCAGAATGGGTCAACAGCAGCGAGTGTGAGTCTGCATCATCTCTACAGGGCTATTCATAGTAGAAAACAATCTTTCCCAAGGGTGACAGGATACCAACAAGCCTACTCAGAGAAATGTCATTTCAGAGCTTACTCAATTCTATCAACCAAAGAAAGTCCAACGACTCCCTAGTCATGGGCAGAGTCTTGATTTTTGCCAAGAGAAGGCTAAAAAAACAAAACAAACGAAAAACCTCAAACCAGTGAGTTTATTCCAACTCCTAAGTGACCCACTAGGACAGAGTAGAACTGCCCAGTGGGTTTCCAAGACTGTCTCTCTTTACAGGAGTCGAAGCCCTGTCTTTCTCCCACAGCAGGCCCAGGGCTCCTTTTAAAACGTTAGGTTTCCTAAACTCGGGGTTCCTCACCTGTTGTGCAAAACCCATTGTGTCCAACACCCGGATGGGCTGATCCAGGGCTGTCCCCTCGTGGGACGTCAGGGCGCAGATGGGAGCCTGTAGCTCGTGCACCCACTGTGCCTCTAGCCTGGGACGCTCCCGTCTTCTGCCAATATTTAGGCAGCACAACTGGTTAGCATGTGCGGAGAGTCAAATTCAGTGAATTTCAGTTAACACCAACCATTCCCAAAGAAAAAAACCCAATCTAATTGAATAGGAAAAAGCCTTTCTATAGCCTGCCTAACTACCCACCTCTCTGCAGTCATTCTAGTAACATGAATAAATATGACTTCTAGAGTTCGTGGCAAAGGACCTTAATGTTTGCAGCCAGAAAACCCAGGAGCTTCATGTAAGGAAGATAAAGCCTTGAGAGGAATATAAGATTCACGTTCAAGAAGGCAACTTAAGAAGGTAGAGAAATAAATGGCAATGCAGCCCCTGAATCTGGGTTCTTAGTCTCACACAAAAGGACACCCACATGGATAGCTCTCCACGGGTCTTGAAAGCTCTGGTTAGACCAGTCTTTTATGAAGGAAAATGATGGCCCCGTCACTCTGCTGGAGCCAGTCTAGAAACGACAAAGACAAGTCTAAAGAAGCTCTGTAGGTCATCTACTCACACTGCTGCCACCGTCCAGCATAAACTTCAGCTTTGGGTGGTCAGAAAGGTTAGAGGGGTCACCACGCCCTCTTGAGCGTCCCACATGGAGCACAGGGCACTGCTTCCTGTACAGACTCCTCCCCACAGTGCGGGCAGGGACTGCCTGGCTGCAGGGACTACAAGAAGCAGTAACCTGTGCTCTGAGTCCCAGCCAGCTGGGCCCCTCTGCCCTCCCTGGCCACTTCCATGTCAACAGCAGCTTAGCGTTCTCCTGTCATCTTGAAAAGGCCACCACCAAGCCTACTTGGGTCACCTGAAAAAGGACTGCTTTGCCCCTGGGGGATCTGGTCCGGCCATCACTTCCAACCCCAGCCTTGGTGAGCTTGCTGTCACCAATGTTTGCACGCGCAACCCCCATCAGAAAAACATATATAATGCATCAATAAATGTATTTATTTATAAATTATAGAAGTGTACAAGTGTACAGTGTTTTATGTACAATATAAAACACACAAAAATAGAAATTTAAAAGGATGAGATTAAATACAAATAACCGTTTGAACATTTTCCCGATGGATTGGACACCCACCTGTGTACACCTGGGAAAAATACATCCCCACCCCGGCCCACCCGACCTGAAACCACTGTCCGTAAAGTGGTCAATGAGTATTACTGCATTTGGATTTTAGCTCAGATTACAGAAAAATGTACAAGGTTACAGCTTTTTTCATTTTTTCCCTCCTTTCCATTTTGTGTAACGATACTTGATGCCAACTTGGCCTAATCACTATCCAGCTGGTAGGTACCACTGTGGTTCGTGGACAGCTGTTTACACTTTAAGGCAGACTACCTGGGCGATGTCACGGAGTTGAGGCAAAATACTTAGTGGGTGAGGGGGGTGCTTCATAAAGAAACATTTTAAAACAAAAGATGAAGACTGGCCGATTTTTGAAACTTGTAATAATAGAAGCCAACAAATAGCTAGCAGCGCCTCAAAAGAAGGGGGGGGGTGCTTTTGTCACTACAAAGACAAGGGGTAAAGGCATTCTGAACAATGGCCGCGTTTGTGGTTTCAAGTGGATCGCCACATCTTCCTGCCACAGCGAGTAATTGACAACAGGAAGTCTGATTTTTACAGCCCCACCATCCAGAGAGAGAAGCAGGCAAAGGCTCAGCTCAGTGCCCGATGAGCGCTGAACAAGCCCTCAAAAACCATGGGAAGTGCTGAACTACAGAGAATTCCAATACCTGGTTTTGATTAGCTGAAGCAAATAGTCAGAGAGGCTGGCTGCCTTCTTCCAACAGGGCCCCTCTTCTGACCCACATCAGCCATTTGGGACCCAGCTCCTTCTTCCTCCCCAGAGCCTGAGCTTCCCTCCCCAGGGACTCCGTCTCCACCCTTCAGACATAAAGCAGACACCTGGTATTTTCCTATCCCAAGTGCTCAATTTAAAAGGCAATCTAAAGGACCAGAACATCTGAGGTCGAGAAACGCCTTTGGAAAACACTGAGGCCTCAGCCACCAAGTTTTAGAATGTTCAAGTTTGAAACTGCTCTGCTTCCAGCTGTGGTTAAGGAGGTCTCCTTATCGAAGATAGGGAGGAGTTCCCAATAGGGCTGATCAACTGAGAGGTACAGTCTGACACCATGTTGGGAACTTGGCGTCTCACTCTGTGTACCACAACAGTGAGTGCTGTGAATGACATGCTCGCTCGGATGATGACATTTAGTTTCCTGACGAGCCATGAAACTTCCTGTTACCAAGAAGGGTGTCCATCGGACTCAAAGCAAGCCGGGCAAACTGCTAACTCTCACTGCAGAGGAAAGGCAGAAGGGATCTAGGTTCAGTGACTCCCTAGAGAGGAGACCGTCAAGAGGGGACTGGGTCCCTCGTTTTCACAATCTGGGAGGAAGGAAACCGCAGTTTGTCACCTTTGGCTGGGAGTACACACCCACCCACAAAGGGCAAAGGAAAGCAGGACTGGTGGCGGTGGCGGTGGCACTGGCCTCCTGTCTAGGTGAGCCCAGCTCTTAAGCACTGGGCCTGAGTTATAGGTTGTGAGGTCGTCCTTTCCAGAAACCTGAGAGCCCTACAAGCCTCCCCGTGGTTTGAAAGAATGTGCACAGATTCTTTAAAAACAAAACGCCCACTGAGCAAACAAACGCTCTCCTTGAAAAGCGCCTATCAGGAGAATGCCCGAGTGGCTGTCCCTTTGCATCTTGAAGGGGAGCAGTAAAGACCCTTGCTGACCTCATTTCACTTGAAGCATGGCAGCTGGCTTCTCTTTCCACCACGTATGTGACCACTATCTGCCTTGAGTGGAGCTTCACAGCAAAAGCCTGGTTCTCTAATTAAGCCCCCCTACTTGTGAAATCAAGCAAACAGAACACATCCCCAATGGCACAGCCTCCTGTTTGCCTGGGAAGGCTTCACGCCCAGCGTTAGAAAGACCAGGGGTGAGCGCAAGGCTCCAAGGAAATCATTGCTTTGGACCATTAGATAGGAATCATTGCATCCTCAATTCCAAACCCAGAAAACTGTGTGGGTTTTTGGTAATTCTCACGTTTTATGTCCAGCGAGTGCAGAAACAAAATGCTAGGGGTAACGGATCACTTGGACTGGTAGAACACGCGGTCGCAGATTCACAGCCAGCAGCCCTCTGTGGAGACTCGGCGGGGAGAGGATGATCACCATCAGTCCAATCGTGTTACAGCCTTGGGCTGCCTCGGCACTGGGTGACAGAAATAGCCCTGGTCCCTCGGTGCTTCACCGTGGACACAATGCGTCTAAAGAGGGGACTCCCCCCTCACTGGTTCCTCTAGGTGCGCAGCAGCAGCTGCCGCCTGGCAGGAGCGTACAATGTTACCTCTCGTAGTGAAAACTGAAAGAACGGCCTGTCCTACTAATGTCCTTTCTCTGGGAGGAAAAAGACACACGATTACAAACATAACATGAACCAATCATCTACTTTATTGACAGGAGTCCAAAGTGAATACAAAAAGTGCCTCCTTTGCAGGTTCTTGTTTTTCCTTAAAAGGCTTCTGATAGATTGAAAGCTACGACTGCACTTCAGCCTTTAGAGTGAACCTTTCAGAAAAGGTTTAATAACAGAAGTTGCCAGCATCAGAGAGCATATGGTCCCACATCACTAAGACCCTGAACCGATCTGCTAACACAGAGGCTTAAAAAATGTTTTCAGCCATAAACAGCCATTTTTAAAGATCTGTGTGATAACTCTGGGCAGTCAGAGAAGAAAATACCAAAATGTAGCCGTCCATGATGTGGAATGTGAGAACACAAACTTATGGCCACGATGGGTAGCAAGAAAACGTTTTAAGAGCCATGTATGGAGCTGTGAGGCGTGTGCCACAGTAAAATGTCAATAAATGAATAACAGAGCTTCTCCGGAGGCTATTTAAACCTGTTTGTGGTGTTTATCATACTGCAGTTTGCTCAAACTAATGCCGAACAAAGAGGAGTTGCTTGTTTCTAAGTTGGTTTTCAAGTATCTTTACTTTGGGACCATAAGTTGATCAGATAATGCACAGCCCACACTCTGGACAGTTATAACAAAGGGTTTATTATCATTCGCAGATGAAATAAATGCACCATCCCAAACGTGCCAGCTTTTAACAAGCCTTCAGTGTTTTCAGGTTGTACCAAGACACTGTCACTGCCTACTTAAATTATGCAACCATTTCTAGTAAAGAACTAACACTTTCCTCAACATCCTTCGGCACTGCTCCTGGTTTATTATACACTTCCAAAACATTGCAAATACGATGGTCCACTCATAGTACTGTTCAGTTGTCATCTTCCTCTTCCTCTTCTTCTTCCTCAAAGCTATCTTCAAAGCCTTCGCTGTCTTCCTGGTCTTCCTCCCCCTCGACTGCTGTATCCCACTGTGGGTGATTTTCAGGCACAGGCTTAGCTTCATGAACTTCCAACTATAAAGAAGGATTAAAATGTAGACAGACATCAGAAATTTGGGAAGAGGAATGGCATAAATACCTGGCAAGCAAAGGATCTTCCTTGGCCACCATGGCATTTTCATAGCTGTGGCTCCAACTGAACACCATCGTGTGGGATAGCCATTGCATCCCAGAGACCAACAGGTAAAGAAATCCACTAACATATCAATGTAATCACACTTCTAATAGTTTGATGTTTGATTTTATAGAAGTCATGTTACTTAGGAATATATGTTCTGTGGCACAAAAGCATTAATGTTTGTGATTCTGTGAGATGCCTCCTGCCGAGGAAGAAAACTTCAGCAAGTGATGCATTCTCCAATGCACTAGGTGAGACTTTAGAGGCAGTGAGCAGAACCGAACCGTGCCTCCTCCTGGGAACAAAGACGGGCTTCCTTTCCTCTGGGACTCCAGAGCACTCTGCAGCACAACTGAGAAACTCAGACATCGGTGTCCAAATGAAACGGTACACACTGACAGAAGCGACGCAAAAACACTACAGACAGTACATGCAGTAAGACAGCAAAAAGCTACCAGTCCCCCAGAAATTAATCAATATTCCAACAGAATCTGTTTCTCTAAAGCAACCAGAACTCATTTGTTAAGATCCTGTATATCCACAGCATATTAAAATATACTATTTAGGTAATTACTACTTAAGACTCTAAATCATTATCTCTTAAGCTCTCCCTACCGTCCCCATTGCTCTCTATCTCAAAACTAGAGGCAGTTAGTATAGGAAGCTCTTGTTCAAATAGCTGCATTTCTTAAAGAGTTTCTAGTCTTACCTTCAATGGCTTAATCTGATCCAAACCCATGTAGGAGTCTGACCTCAGAAACACTGTATACTGATAATTGCCAGGCTTGCCCGGTGCAGGGAACTTCAATTCTACCTAGAAGATAAAATCAGTATTGGAGTTCTGTATTTGAAGAAAACACAGCTCACTCATAAAACTCTGAACCCAAATTATTTAATAGCTAAGTGCTTACTCAAATAATAGTCTTAACAAATGTTACAAAACCACCCTCCAAAAAAATGTACACAGAGTATATAAAAATAAAAGTAAATGAAATGTTGGAATTAGTAAAACAAAAGATTTCATGAAACAAGATAATTCTTGCTAAACTTTCTTATCTCTTATCCCCAATGCCTTAGAACAGTTGGTTCTCAACCCTCCCAATACTGCAACCCTTTAATATAGTTCCTCATGTTGTGGTGAACCCCAAACCATAATATTTTCATTGCTACTTTATAACTGTAATTTTGCTACTGTTCTGAATTGGGTGACTCCTGTGAAAGGGTTGTCCGACCCCCAAAGGGGTCTTCTTGATACAATCCCATCTGAACAAAGAATAAATTTAGAGAAATGGCAGTTGGATGTGTCACCAATCTACAAATTCAAATTATGAATTATTTATATTAATATGTGACTTTTAAAAAACACTACAAGTCATGAGTTTGGCCTTTCTACCTTATACAAGACCCAGAAGCCATAAAATAAAGGATTACTACAACATATATAAAACAAACAAGCAAATATTTATATTTCTGACTAGCAAAAGCCATCATAAAAATAGTAAAATAAATTGGGGAGAAATACTGATCATCCCAAAGGTCAGAAAGAAGAAACACTTTTGCCACCAATAAACTCCAGTCACGTGGTCAAGCTGAGCACCAGTGACAGGAGACGGACGGACAGCAAGGACCCCTGGTGTGACACGCTCAGAGAGGCAGCAGCTGGTACTATTCTGGCCAAAACGATTTAAGTTAAACACATCATGAGTAACCACTGAGACAAACCCAAAGGATATACTTGGTCTGGACTCTTAAAGATGATGTCAAGGATAAGAATGATTTTTTTAAAAAGAAAGAAAAGGCCAAAAAAGTGTTCTAGAGGAGGACAGCAACCAATTATATCCCTTGAGTGGATCCTAATTTTTTTTTAATGAAAACATCTATGAGTAGAATGTTTCGGGCAATTTGAAACTGGATCATGTACTAGACAATAAATCATATCCTCAGTATAATAATTACCCTGTGAACGACCATGGATACCTGAAGTAGGTAGGAGTGTACTATCTGAGTCAAAACAGATTGGATGGCAGTGAGGCTTTTTAATGTCACAATGTCTACAAGTAGCTCAAATGGTTCAGGAGGTGGGGAGAAGCATGTATTTATGTGTACACATACAGAAGAGAGAAATAAGACCAAACAAGCCCAAATAATAGCAATTGGTAAATCTCCGTAAAGGGTATATGGATTCATGGTACTGAGCGTTCAATCTTCCTATAGGTTTAAACATTTTTAAAGAAAATGATCAGAGAGAAACTTATACTGTGAAATCATTTTTCACCTTTTGATTAAGAATGAGATTCAACTGTCTGGTAACAGCCTGTGAAGCAACAAGCACAGCTAGACATTCACTTCCTCTATGGAGAAATCTCCCACACACGCACCCTCCAGATCTGTTTGCACACAGGTATCAATGGCATGCTCTACTCGCTTCAGCACAAGACCAGAACCACCTGCCAGTCCACTGACCAGGAGAGTGCTCATGAATTAGGAGTACATTCACACAAAAGCCTGTCAGGAAGCTGTCAAGGCAAGCTGGGAAGTGTTTATGCTCTCCCATTGCTGTGGGGTCCGGTCCCTTGACTCCTAACAACCCTGTGCTACCAGGCAGAACTGTCCCACGGGGTGTCCCAGGCTGTCATCTGAATGGAAATGGACAAGCATGTCTTTCTCCCCGAGTGGCTGGTGGGTTCAAACCTCTAGCCTTTTGGTTAGCAGCCAAGAAGTATTTTATCTTCTGTGCCACCAAGGCTTTTAATGTACTAACACGGAACAAATTCTAAGGGACATGACTGAGAGAAAGCGTTGTGGTGCGCGGCTCTGTGTGCGGTGCTTTCTGTGTAATTAGGAAACATACCCAGACGTCGTCTTTGCAATTTGCGTCCCATAGAAAGTGAAGGCTACATGAAAGATATGGTAGTATTCATGCCCTTCAGAAAGGGGGGTGGTGCCAATTGGCAACAGTTCTCAGGGCACACACACTTTAGCACTGACTAAAACTTCAAACAAGGAGAATGCACAAAACGAACTTCAAAGAAATACTCTTCAGTTTGCTTTAGGTATCAAATAAATAAACACCACTAAAATAAACAAACACTACTAAACCGACTCACATGCTTATCAACATCTTTGATTAAAATTAAGTATCACATAACTATTTTGAAATTCAAAAGCCTTGATTCTATCCAGAAAGTCCTAACAGAACCTCTCTTTAGAAAAGGTAAACACATCTTAAAAAGTCAGAAAACAACCAGCAAGGCGTGGGGAGGTTCATCACAATGGCGCAGCAGTGGTGTCCCCACGCCAGGCCAGCAAAAGCCCTGCTGACAACCATCTCAATCACTACTGCTCAGACAGGTTTCCCAGAGAAACAGTGGGATAGCACTAATTCAAGGAAGAAAAAAACCCTGGAATACCGATGGCTTCTACAGCACAGGAGGGAGAGAGGCATCTGTGTTTCTAGGTGCACTCAAATGAAAATTCCCAAAACGTTACTTTTTGTTTTATTTTAAAGCTGATCGGATCAGTTGTCTTTGACAAACCAATCTGTATAAATTTCTAATGCATTTCTTAATGAGAAAAACAATTACAAAATAACCAAATAAATAAAATGCAATCAGCCAACTATGGGGAGAATTTTCTTTAAAAAAGATTCTATAAAGTCACAGGAATGATGAAATGCTGTACATTTTTAAAAACAGGCCTATTCTTGAATAATTACCTCTTCGGTGTCTTTTAGTGTACACACGTGATATGGCATAGATATTAATGTCTGTTCCTTCCTGTCTGCAATATAGAGCCACCACCATTCTTGTTTTTCCTGTGAAGTTAAAAAAAAAAAAGAGTTTGAACCACAAACACTGTCACATGGGCACATAACTGCTACAAAGTTTCAATAAAAGGTGCTCAGTAAGTACTAACAAGAAACAATTCATTCTTATAATAGTTATAGATCTGCTAAGCAAAGAACTTCTTACAAGTTTAAACTCTTACACAAGTTTAAATGTTTCAATAGACCTGAAAGCTTACTGATGGCCTCCATATTAAAAACCTCCGATTCACCTTAATTGATAAATATAGAGGGGTACCCCACAAAAAAGCAAATTCTCCCCCCGCCCCCCGCAAAGCTATGCATTTAAATATTTTGACAAAACAACCGTATCCCCTTCAAAGTCCTCTCTATTACACTGAATACATTTGTCAGATCTGCGATTCTATTCTTGAAACATTTTCAGACTCATCTGTTTGGATGGCTGACAGCACCTCCCTCCTTGTTTTCTTCACCCCTTCTATGTTGTCAAATTGCTGTCCTTTCATGTCCCTCTTCATTCACGGAAACAAAAAGAAGTCGTACAGAGGGAGGTCAAGTGAGTCAGGTGTGGGGCAAAAAAGGCATGCTGTTTTTCACCAAAAACTGGCACACAGAGATGGCTGCCTGAGTAGGTACATTATCGTGATGGTAAAACCAGTGTCCTGTCTGCCACAAATCAGGCCTTTTTTGTCACTCACTGTGACCCAATCTTTTTGGAACCTCTAAATAGAAAGCTTGATGTAACAGTCTGACCTGATGGAACAAACTCCAAATGCACTATCCCTCTCACATTAAAAAAGCAAATGAGCACATCTTGATCTTTGACTTCACTTGAACTTTTCTTAGACAATGGAGTTTTCCACTGGCTTGGTTGATGTTTGCTTTCAGGGCTGTAAGAATAGCATCATGTCTCCTCACCAGTAAAGGCTTTGGAAAAGTCTTAGTTGCTTCAGAACCGTTCTTTCAAAGCACAGTATGTTTTCAATCAAAGCTCTTTTTCCTGGTCAGTCAGAACCCAAAGCACAAATTTCGCAGCGACCTTTCTCATCCCCAAATCTCCCATTAAAATTCCCTGACCCCAGCTCCAAGACAGTCCAGATAACTTCCCTTTCTCTTCAATGGTCCATTGTTGGTCTTTTAGCACAAATTTTGTCAACATTTTTTTCCTTTCGCAAGGTTGACAGACGTCCAGAAGGAGATTTGTCATCAATTGACATTTCATCTTTTTTGAAACAAGAAAAACCACGTGAGTTTTTCCATAGCACTGGCCTTGGAAGCTGTGTTCAACATCACAAAAGCTTCTGTGGCATTTTTCCCAAGCAGGAAACAAAATTTCATAGCTACACACTGTTCTCTTAAATCGCCATCATGAAAAATGAGGTTCGAGTGAAACTGCGTTAGTGAAAAATTTCACTGTGACCAGAGAGAACATTCCCAGGCGACGCCACTGCTGGGTGCTTGCCTAGTAGGAACAATGTGTACTTTATGAAAGTTCCGCCTAGCAGAGTTTTCCCTTTTTGGTTTGTTTTGTCTTGGGGGTGGGGGCTACCCCTCATATTCTACCAAAGAAACTATATAAACAATCAAAATATAATCTACCAAATAATGTTAGAAACACCCCCTACTAATAAGCAGCGTCAGAAAGTGGGCATGACAGGGACTTGAGCAGCCCAATCAGAGAATTAATAATACATTAATCCCTCCACTCGTTGAAGGCATCTTGGAGACCAAGAGGCATAATTTACACCTTCCACTGCGCATCATGTTAACAAGCTTAACATTTCTCATTTTCGTCCACAGAAGGTTAGAAACAGACAAAGAACTGCTTCCAGCACACAGACTAACAACAAAGAAGAATTAAATAACAAAAGACAAAACACTAGAGAAACTGAAAAATAAACTTTTAAAAGTATTTAGAAAGTCAAGCTGTAGGAAAACACCAAACCAAAAATGTGCTCAGTGTCCAGAGACACTATAGCAATGTGAATTGCTCAGTCCCCTGGTTGAGGTCTTCCTTGTAAGAATGAGCTAGGGAAGTTAGCCTTCTAAAACAGCTTACAGAAAACGGTTTGGAGCTAAAAAGGAACTCTGGGATATTCTAAATGATCATTTAACTAAAATAATTCTAGACTATTCTAAATTCTCTATCCAAATCAACATTAATTTTTCTAACGGAAAATCTTTTTATACTGACAATGTGTTTTAAACCACAATCACTGTACTTTCTATTGTAACCATGAGGCTAAACTTTCTTTTATTATCTTCCTAATGATACTATACCAAATATAACCCAAAGCTCTTGTTTAGGCCTATAAATCAGTGCAAAGAACAGCAGGAAAATGTGAGTGTGAATAGTGCCAAACCAGAAAAGGGCATTCTGATTAAATCTGAAACTCGCCCAAGAGTTAAGACTGCCATAGAGGATGTGTCGGTGTAATGTAGATTTATTTCTGCCTCTCTCTCAAAACTCATTCCCATCGTGTCGATTCCACCTCAGAGACCCTATGGAGGACAGGGTAGAATTGCCCCTGGGGATTTCTGAGACTGGACCCCTTTAAGGGAGGAGAAGCCTCATCTTTGTCCCACAGAGCAACTGGTATTTTTGAACTGCTAACTTTAAAGTTAGCAGCCCAACCATGCCACCAGGGCTCTCTACGTGTGCACATTTATAACTGTATAAAAACGTTATAGACTCATAAGTGAGCATTATAGCATTGGTTAGCAAACATCTTCTGTAAAGGGCCAGAGAATAAATATTTTAGCCTTTGCAGGTTATACTGTCTGTACTTCAACTATTCAATTCTGCCACTTTAGCACAAAGGGGAGTGTGGCTGTGCTTCAATAAAACCTTTTTCGCAAAAGCGGGCAGTGCACCAGATTTAGCCGGCGAGCTGTAACCTGTCACGCTTATTTAAGAGCCAGAGACCTGGGTTATTGCATCTCTCTAAGCCTCGATCTCTTTCTTGGTAACTGATGAGTGCCTACACCACAGACTGGGCTACGAAAATGAAAGACAGCTAAATACACCTGAGAGTGCCTAGCACAGGTAAATGCAATAAAAATTGATAGGAGTGTTAGTGAAAGAAGAAACATCATTAAAAGTGATTCACATAAAAAACATCATCACTGAAACATGTATGTCGTATGTCTGTTCTATAGTACAAATTATGCAGGCTATAGCATCCCGTGCCACTTTTTACACTAACCACTGAGGGAAATTTAGCCCGTTGACTTTTCAATTTGACGATTAGTGGTGACAAACCACCTCTGCTATGGGCAAAATAAAATGCCCCTAACAGATGGGCCAGGGCTCGGGCTCTAGACAGAGCAGAAGATGAGGGGGCATTCCGCTGGAATCCTGGCAGATGTCTATCGAAGTCAAAGCAACAGTCAGTGCAAAGCCACTCATTAACTCCAAAAAGTAAATCAGGAAAGCCCAGTTCTTTGGCAATCTGCCATAAGTAGTCAACGGCAACTCTGAATTAACATTCCAGAGTAGACCGCAAACTTACATAGAACCTCTGCCGCACGGGAGTGGTAAGCGGAAGGTCTGTGACACAGCTGTGAGCCAGTCAATGAAGCTGTTTCCCTGAATAAGGGCAACTGGCTCTTCACCTCTGCTCCCAAACACTCATTCTCAAGAATCCCAAACAAGTTGGGAAAACATACAGCAAACCCACAGCCTATCAAGAGGTCAAAAGCTGAACAGGCCGTGACCACTAAGCAAACAAGGACCAGGGAGAAAGTAGTTCTGTAATGATTATGTCCTGAGCCTGGAAATCAGTCATGCTTTTCATGCTTAATGCATGGGCCCACAGCTACAGGTCTGCCCATTCCCACAGACTAGAGCAATTGCCAGGGCCAGGGCAAGTCTAGCTGGCTCCAGGTCTTATACTGACAGGACCCCTTGAGAACACTTATGGAACAAATTTAAGAATATTTCGTGCTATTTTTAAATGGGTCGGGGTGAGAGCCTCACAGTAGTCAAGCAAAGACCAAAGCCACATTTGTCTACTGAAGAGAAGACTGCTGAACTTCTGATGACCAGTTACCATCCTGAAGTGCACCACTCAGCAATCTGGGCTCAAAAGAAAGAAAACAAACCAAAAACCCACAAGAAACACTTAGAAACTAACAGTAATTTTGAAACATCTCACACTCGATACATGTAATTCATGTCATATATTTCTTAAATGTGGCCTAAGTGAGCTAGCTCATCCCAGAGGTGACTAGGAGAAGAAAAGCACCAGAAACTCACCTCGGGGAAGTACAGACTGTAAACAGGGTGCGTTATCTTTGATTTGGTTTCTAGTAACGCTCTCTCCTTTCGCTGTATGCTCTGTTGTAATTCTTGCCATTCCTAGTGAAGAAAAAAAATCAATCATTTCCAGTTCTCATCTTCTTCAACCGAATATTCCCAACAATGTTAACTAACTAGTAAGGGTTAGAACGAGTTAACTCCCACAGATTGGATAATTTCTCTGCTCAAATTGTCCAGTTTTTACAGATTAGTGTACCCCTTTCAGCACGAACTGCTCAGCCATTCGTGTGCTGACCCGGGCCTACTTCTCCAATCTCCTGTCACTGGCTTTCCACCTGTCACCCTTTAGTCTAGCCATTTCAAACCCCTTCACCTTCTCTGAACTCACCAAGCTGTTTCACTCCTGAGCTCTACCTGAACTTGTGTGTCCCTTTCTCAGCCTGGCAAAGAGAATGGGCTACATTCTGAAGTCTGCAGCCAGATGTGAACTCTGCCGTAATGTCCCTCGACCTCTGGCCTCAGGTGATGGTGCTCCCCTTCCTGTGTGCTCTCACTGCCCTGAGAAGTATGTACACACGAGTGTGGATGACACTGCTTCTTTACAAGATTGCCTGCCCCAAGAGCCTGCAAGGGCAGAGACTATTTCATAGAGCTTACGGCATGACAGAAATTAGTAAGTCTGAAGCAATGTGTCCATTAAACCCTATTGGTTACTTCTACGAATCCTAACATACTCCAACAAGACTATGTCAACATGTTCCCACATTTGTACATACATGGTTATGGAAATAATTTCTCCAAAGCTTTTAATGCCTGAGCAATCAATGCTTGAAACATTAAACAAACAAAACATGGGCCTACCACCTTACCCACTGCTAAAAACAAAGCCATACTTCTCTCTTTTTTTCTCCCATTCCCACCTTTTTGCCTCACCATCTGCCTCAAGGGTTAATTAGAGACTCTCTCTCCCCCAAATCGCAAGGGCTCCTTTCAGATCACAAGTTCAGTCAAAAAGAGGAACACCAACAAACACGAAAACTGCTGATCGGATTACAGATCATTTACAATAAGCCTCTGAGAACTACTATTTGCCTATCAAACACATTTTTCTCTATAGTCTTTCCATAGATCATGTGAGACTTCATGCGACTGCACATGGTTCATTTCTTCTCTCTACACTCTGTTGTTACTGTTCGGTGCTGTTGGGTTGGTTTCTACTCATAGCGACCCGATGAACAACAAACAAAAAACCGCCAGTTCTGCGCAATCCTTACAATTTCTAAGTCTGAGCCCACTCTTTGCAGCCACTGCGTCAATCCATCTCACTGAATCTGATCTTCCCCTTTCCACTGACCCTCTTCTCTACCAAGCATGATGTCCTTTTCTTGAGACTAGTCTCTTCTGATAACATGTCTAAAATACATGAGACAAAGTCCCGTCATCCTTACTTCTAAGGAGCTTTCTGGCTGTACTTCTTCCAAGATTCCCGAGTTCTTTTGGCAGTCCATTGTACCTTCAATAGTTCTGCCAATACCACAACTCAAATGTATCAATTCTTTGTGGTCGTCCTTATTTATTGCCCAACTTTCACATGGATAAGAGGCGAACGAAAATACCATGGTTTGACACCTTAGTCCTCAAAGTGCTCTTCACAACACTTTAAAGAGGGCTTGTGCAGCAGATTTGCCCAAAACAGGTTGTTTGCTCCTGCTACTTCCAGGAGCACTGATGATGGATTCAAACAAGGGAAAATCCTTGACAACCTCAATCTCTTTTCCCTCTATCATGATGTTGTCTATTGGTACAATTGTGAGGATCTGGGTCTTCTTTACATTGACTTGTAATTCATACTGAAGGCTAAAGTCCTTGATCTTCATCAGCAAGTGCTTCCATTTCTCCTCACAGCAAATAAAACTGTTTGCATATCACAGGTTACTCATAAGCCGTCCTCCAATCCTGAGGCCCCACACTTCTTCATATCGCCCAGCTTCTCAGATTTAAAAAATAACGTGAAAGGATATAATCTTGACACACACACCTTACCTGATTTTAAACTATGCACTATTTCCCGTTCTGTTTAAACTGCTGCCTCTTGATCCGTGTACAGGTTCTGCATGTGCACAAGGTAAGCTAACCTGCTTCCCGTTTCATAGTCCACCTATTCTTACTCGTATACACACCAGCATCTCCAACTCTGAAAAACCCCTTAAGAGACCAAACTGATTTCACCTGAGACCAGCAGTTCTCAACCTGTGGTTCGACTCCTTTGGGCGTCAAAAAGCCCTTTCACAGGGGTCGCCCGATTCATAACAGTAGCAAAATTACAGTTATGAGTAGCAACAAAAATAATTTTGTGGTTGGGGGGCTCACCATAATACGAGGAACTGTATTAAAGGGCCATGGCCTTAAGAAGGTTGAGAACCACTGCCTTAAACCCAGTTTCTACTCCAGCTGCCTTTATCTTAGAAAATTAAGATTTCCAGCCCTGGTGGCATAGCGAGTTACACGTGGGGCTGAAAACCAACCACAAGATGTGTAGTTTGAAAGCACTAGTTGCTCCCCGAGAGAAAAATTAAGCCGTCTGGTCCCATATAGAGTTAACAGCCTCGGAAACCCAGAGGGGCAGATATACTCTGTCTTATGGGTTCCTATGAGTCAGAATTAACTCAACAGCACTGAGTTTGAGGCTGGTTTTGAAATTTTTAAAATCCTAATTAGAAACCATTTTTATTTATAGCCCTAGTAATCTTCAAAAACTTTCTATAAATAATACTATAATAAGAAGTATTACAAAACAATCCTGGTAGTGTTTGAGACAAGCCAACAAACAAGCCACAAAACCTAACACAATCATCAGACATTTAATTCAATTATTTAAACCATCTTACTGCTTCATCATCTTTGTTTTGCTTTTCATCTTGCTCTCTGTCGGAGTCTCTGTCACTACCATCATCTTTTTCACTTTGAGAATCTCTATTGGTTTCTTCTTCTTCAGAATCACTGCCTTTGTCAGACATTTCTTCTTCATCTTCTTTTACGACAGCTTCCTACAGGGGAAAAAGAAACCATTAGTATGTTAACTAAGGATAGATCCTTTGAGTCCCATAGATAACTTACTGTGATTTTAACTAAACTGACTTAAGGTTACAATTTCATTATCCATACAGATTCTCTTTCATTATGAAAATTCCTATAGGTGACAATTAAGATATGACTAACGAGGTTAATGTTTGCTCTTTGTCTATTAATAGCTATTTTATTTTCTAAATTATATTTATTTCGATTTTCAAAGTGTACTATACCACAATTGTTAAGATAGCTCATCTTTCCAAAGCAGCAGTTATACAGTATATTTGTCTTTAGGAAGTTTTCAGAAAAATACTCCTTCAAGAGATTAGAATCATCTTCTATCACTGACAGAAAAGAATGCAATAAAGAAAGCCAAGGCATCAAGCAAGACCATCCGCTCCATCTCAGGAAGAAAAAGAATACCAACTGAAGTGTAAAGAAAAATGAGGGGAGCATCATCAACAGCAGAAATCAATGACAAAGAAAAATAAAACCAAAAATTGGGGTTTGAAAAGATTAATAAAATCAATAAACCTCTAGGCAAAAGACTGCTCAAGAGATATAAGTAAACACAAATGATCAATGTTTCAAATAAAAAAGACATCAGTATAGACCTAGCAAGCACTTAAAAAAAGAGGATGTTATGAAAAACTTCATGTCAACAAATTTGGTAGATGAACAAATTCTCTGAAAAGGAATATTTACCAAATTAATGCTTAGAAACAGAAAATCTGAATAGTCATATATGTTAAAGAAACAGAATCCATAATCAAAACTCTTTAGAATTTCAGGACCAAATGGTATCCCTAGAGAATTCTTCCAAATAAATTCAATCACATAAGATAAGGAACACTTCCAAAAAAGTCAAAATAAACCTGGTACAAAGCCTGGAGCCTTGTCAAGCGTGTTCACTGCAGCACTCTCCACAAGAGCCAAAAGGTGGAAACCACCATCAAGGGGTGAACGTAGCAACAAAACACTGACAAACATACAGTGGGACACTACTCAGCCAAGAGAGGTATGAAATCTTAATATATGTTATAAGATCAACAGAGCTGGAAGACATGTTGGGGAAAATAAGCTATCACAAAGAAACAAATATTATATTAATATCATTTATAATAATATAAAGAGACAGAGGCAAATGAACTTTAAAAAAAATTGTTAGTTACCAGTGACTGGCTAATGAAGAAAGGGTGATACAGTGATGGAAATACCACATTAATTAAAGAATGCAGAGTCAAATTTTGTAACTGTCAATAAGTTGTACACCTTCAACAACTTGAACTGGCTCGACCTGTGTGGTAGATACATTTACAACAATAGAGTCACTGCTGAGCATGCTTATCCAACAACTTACTGAATTTGGTTCCTTGGTTTGAAGGCTTTGTGTTATGGTTTCACATGGGCCTTCCCAGTTAATTGAGCTAACAACATGTTTAAGGATTCTGCTCTACCTCCTCGTTGGGTGTGTTGTGCTTGAGTCTTAAAGAGTCACAATTGGTATTCATTGACTTGGAGCACTAAAGGAGACTCAGGAAGAGGAGGGTGGCATGGAGTGTGTGACTAAGAGCCTCGATGAACAACTGCCCCTTTACCATAGAATGTTTGAAAAAATATTCCGTCATGATCGTTTCTGGTCTTCTGCCCCATGTGAAACCATAAGCATGCTCAGCATAACTCAAAGAATATAATCAATGTCACTAAAAGGTAAGGTCCATGCAGAAGCTGTTAAAACTGGCGCTAAGTTTTCCTACGTGTATTCTCAACCAAAACTGCAACAAAAAAAGGGGGGGTAATAACTTTAGGGGGGAAAACAGTTGGTGAACTTATACTAACATATTTCAAGACATAACCTAAAGCTACAGTAGTTCTGATAAGGTGTTATTGGTACAAGAACAAATGTATCAATGAAATATTGGCAGACCTGGACAAACTAGTGTATACGCATACACATCATAGTCTCCTGATTTATGAGGAAGATCCTACTTTGATTGTGATAAAATAAAATTACTTATGGTTCTTTCATTAGTCTTTGGGATCAAGGAAAGAGGGTAAGCAACACTAATGGAGGGTGAGTGGGTATGAGAGTAAGGCATCTCAGAAGCTGGAAGAGGAAATCGTAACACCATGAAGAAAAGACAGCACCGGAACAAGAGCTGTCTGAAGAGGCCAAGGCAGCAGAGGTTACCAGGGGCCCTAGCACTAAAACCATGGCACAGAGCAGAGGAGCAGCAGCAAGACACTGAGGGAGAGGGGTTTGTTTCCAAGTGCAAGGAAGGAGGAAAAGGCCACAGGACCGGTGAGGACTAGAGCACTGTGGCTGCTGGCAGAGCCGGGAAAAGGCACTGCTGTAGACAAGGAGTTTATTTTAAGTATTTTCTGATCCTGACTTGTGATAACCCTATCAGTTCCCTAATAAATCCTCTAATCAAGACTACTGTCTGTTGAATTCTGTGTGGCCATTGCAATGAGTTATCAAATCCAGCAGAAAAGTAAACTGTAGAGGGAAGAACAGTTGGTATCAGAATACAATGAAGAAGAATGCAGATTAGATGCCTGTCTGGCCCCTGCCTGTGGCAACTGGCCAGGGAGTGGTCTGAAGTTGGATTCTCCTCCCTACAAAACTGCAGGTGGTCAGGCATGGAACCCTATGACATTTCCTCGAGGATTTTTTTCAGGAACAGTGCTAAAACAAATAGTCCATATCCCTTACCTCATATTATTCACAAAAATTAATGTAATATGAATCATGTAATTCATCAGAAAAAAATAAACCATTAATACTCTAGAGTAGTTCTCAACCAGTGGGTTGCGGCCCCTTTGGGGGGTCGAATGACCCTTTCACAGGGGTCGCCCAATTCATAACAGTAGCAAAATTACAGTTATGAAGTAGCAAAAAAATAATGTTATGGTTAGGGCTCACCACCACATGAGGAACTGTATGAAAGGGTAGCGGCATTAGGAAGGCTGAGAATCACTGCTCTAAAGAAAAAAGTATCATTATGTCCTTAGAGTAAACAGAAATACCTCAAATGACACAAATAGCACTTAATTATAAAAGAAAAGATTGACAGAACTGATTTCATTGAAATTATGAACTATCAAAAGTCACTGGAATAAAAAATAAGGATACATCTCCAGAGTATGTCAAGGATGGCCACAAATCAGTAAGATAATTCATTAATACAGTATAAAAAGAAGATATCCAAACAGTCAATTAGCAAAAGAAAGTGTTTAACAGCATCGGTAATCAAGATTTTTTTTTTAAGCCACAAAGAGCTACCACAACGACAAAGATGAAGATAGTCTGGTAAAACCAAATGTTGGAGAAAATATGGAACAACTGCACTCGTACTGTGCTGGTCTAAGTCCAACTCTGGAACACCAGCTCTTTGAACAAAGTTAAATCTAACTTACAACCAACAATTTAAAACTAGATAAAACTCCCAAATTTGAATACTTACATCTACAAAATAACAGGTACAACAAAAACCCGAGTCCTTTTATTCATAATAGGCAAAAACTAGAGCCCCAAATATCTGTTAAGTGCAAAATAATTAAATTGTGGCAGTCATACAATAGATTGCTATACACACACACACATACACACACACAAAATGAACGACTGCTGCACAAAGTACGTACTGCTCAGCAAATAAGTCCATCTATATGAAGATTATAAAAATAGGCAAAAATTTTTTTGAATAGGCAAAAGTAATCCATAGTTATGAGTTAGAACAGTGGTTGAGCTTGGATGCAGTTGTTGACTGGGCAGGGGCACACTGTAGCTTCCTTGTGTTAGGAGTGTTTTACATACTGACCTGGGTATTGCAAGTGGGTACATTCATATATATGTAGGACTTTAGGGAAACTGTATACATTATGACTTGAGCATTTTAATGTATGTTATACCTCAATACACATAATAATAAACTTACACTCCCGACGACTCCATTCGCCTGCTTTTGTTTCTGTTGCTTTGACTGTGGTAATGGCACAGGTGTAGGTTTTTTTTTCAAAGGTTTCTTTTTTTTGGATTTAGCTGTTTTCTTGGGTCCTTTACTCTTCTGTTGCCATCCTCCTTTTGTCCTGTTCTTGTTAGCATCCCCCTAATGTCAATCACAACCGTCACACAGTTACGTCAAAAGGCTCATTTGGAAGCCATACATAATTTAAAATTGGAAATGGCTAATCTGGATGTTTTCACACACATAATTACTCCCCTAAAAGGACAAAGGTCAATCGGAGAGCCCCACAGAGCACTGCCTTCACTAAGAAAACACTGGACTTACCCCATCTTCTGCTGGCTGTTCCTCTGCTGCACAGATGGACTGCTCCTTTTCAAACACCTCCTATGGGCACAAGAAGAAAACACGGTCAGTCACCCTATGCGCTCACCTTTCAGACAAGCCAAGTGGCCCTGCAAAACAGCAGCAGCTTGTTAAACACTGGATACAGCTGGCAGGAGGAGAAAACAAGACCTTAAGCAATTATTATCAAAGTAGGTATTATCTGACATAATGAGTTCATATCTGTCTTGAGATATTTTGAAAAGCATAGTCTACTTAAATTTACAAATATACTGCAAAGGTTTCTGATGTGTAAATTCTGATTCTAAGGGCAAATATTTCATGGTTTAAATTTTCACTTTCTTCTAATAATAATCAGCTAAATACACGGAATTAAAATATTAATATATTACAACTCTACCAGTTGATTGGGAGTTTCTGTGTGTGTACATATATATAATATAAAAATGCAAACACATATTATGACACCTGAAAAAGATGCCAATGTAGATGACTATATATATATATATATATATATATACACACACACACACACACATACACACACACACATAACTATACCTATAGACGAAGAGCCCTGGTGGCATAGTGGTTATGCCCTAGGCTACGAACTGCAAAGTCAACAGTTTGAAACCACCAGCCTCTAGGGGAGAAAGATGGGGACTTTCTATTCCTGTAACAAACTCGTCTCGAAACTCACAGGGGCAGCTCTATCCTTTCCTATAGGGTCTCAATGACAGTGAGTGAGTGATACATATGGACAACCTAAGAGCATGAGGAGAGTATGGAAGGTTATACAGAAAACTGCACTCTTGTCATCTGGAGCTGATGAGGGGTTCACTAAGGGAGATGGGTGACAGAAAAGGGTCCATGATAAATATATCATGTAACTCTACATATCAATATGATAAAAACATATGCTTGCAAATATCAATTATCTCAGAGTAGTAGGCATTTGTTTTTAATTTCTTCTTACTTTTCAGCATTGCTATTCTTTACTAGACAGTACGAGAATTTTTCATATATTCAGAGAAATATATTGATATTCTTCATTGAATTTTTTTTTCTTTTTTTACATTTTATTAGGGGCTCACACAACTCATCACAATCCATACATATACATACATCAATTGTATAAAGCACATCCGCACATTCCCTGCCCCAATCATTCTCAAAGCATTTGCTCTCCACTTACATTGAATTTTTTAAAATAAAAATTAAAAGGAATAATCCTCTAAAAGATGGAATTCTCAGTAATCAAAAATTAGTCTCTGTATATAACTATATTGTTAAAGAATTAAGCTCACATGTATCTTGTCTTTTTTTTTCAAGGCCACATTATTTTATTTGCACTTCCAAACAGAAGTTATTTTTACATACATATTTTCTCGAATGATATGCTGTGTAGTTCATTTCCCCCAAGACTCAATATGATGGGACATTTTCCCCCTTTCTTCAAATAGTTCTCAATTTGAAAGTCACACAGAGTCCCCATTTTCCTGATAAATTACGTATTTATAGCACATGGGAGTAGCTGGAATGCAGCATATCTCTTTTTTTTCTTTTTTGTATTTTGTAATTTTTATTAAAGAAACTATTACATAAAGGATTAATCTATTCTCCATGGTGTATGTGCTTTATTGCATGCACATATGCATAAACCATGTTTCATAAAAATTTTAAATTCCAAAAGGGCTGGCAAATTTGGCAAACTTGGATTATATTTCTACCACAGTTTTACTTTTAATAAAGTACTACTTAAAATGAGAAAATAAATACAAAAACCTTCACATGTAACTTTTAAAAGCATGAAAATACAAAGGACTACTTACTGCCATTGTTTGCCTTGTTAATTTAACCAACACTGTAACTAGGGATCCTACTGTGATATTGTTGCTATCTTCATCATCCAATACTAAAGTAAGAAAAAAAAGAGTTGAATATAAAAATCAAGTTAAGTTCTAAATCAAAGTAGAAATTTACCCAAATCATTGTGAAACTTACTATTGCAAACATACTATATTGTAAACTTACACAATAAAAAACAATTAGCTGTCTATTCATTAGGCTCTTAGTAAATTTTTTTCCCCTAAACAATATTTTATTTTTTTAAGCATTTTATCGGGGGCTCACACAATTCTTATCACAATCCGCACATCCATCGTGTCAAGCACATTTGTACATTTGTTGCCATCACCATTCTCAAAACATTTGCTTTCTACTTGAACCCTTGATATCAGCTCATTTTTCCCCCCTCCCTCGCTGCTCCCACCTCCCTCATGAACCCTTGATAATTTATAAATTATTTTGTCATGTCTTACACTGTCCGACACCTCCCTTCACCCATTTTTCTGTTGTCCATCCCCCAGGGAGGTTATATGTAGATCCTTGCAATTGGTTCCCCCTTCTACCCCACCTTCCCTCCACCCTCCCAAGTATCGCCTCTCTCACCACTGGTCCTAAAGGGATCATCTGTCCTGGATTCCCTGTGTTTCCAGTTCTTATCTGTACCAGTGTACATCCTCTGGTGTAGCCAGATTTGTAAGGTAGAATTGGGATCATGACAGTGGGTTAGGATGAAGCATTTAAGAACTAGAGGAAAGTTGTATGTTTCATCATTGCTACCCTGCAACCTGACTGGCTCCTCTGCTCCCCAAGACCCTTCTGTAAGGGAGTGTCCAGTTGCCTACAGATGAGCTTTGGGTCTGGGCTTTGAGTCTCCACTCTACACTCCCCCTCATTTACAATGATATGATTTTTTTGTTCTTTGATACCTGGTACCTGATCCCTTCGACACCTCGTGGTCACACGGGCTGGTGTTCTTCTTCCATGTGGGCATTGTTGCTTCTGAGCTAGATGGCCACTTGTTTACCTACAAGCCTTTAAGACCCCAGATGCTATTATCTTTTGATAGCCAGGCACCATCAGCTTTCTTCACATTTGCTTAAGCACACATTTGTCTTCAGTGACCATATCAGGAAGGTGGGCACCCACTAATATGATTTTTTGTTCTTTGATGCCTGATACCTGGTCCCTTCTACACCTCGTGATCACACAGGCTGGTCTGCTTCTTCCTTGTGGGCTCTGTTGCCTTAGCTAGATGGCCACTTGTTTACCTGCAAGTCTTTAAGACCCCAGATGCTTTATCTTTTGATAGCCAGGCACCATCAGCTTTCTTGACCACATTTGCTTATGCATACATTTGTCTTCAGCGATCGTGTCGGGAAGGTGTGCATCATGGAATGCCAATTTAATAGAACAAAGTGTTCTTGCATTGAGTAAGTACTTGAGTGGAGGTCCAATATCCATCTGCTACCTTAATACTAAACCTATTATGTTAGACAGGGTTCTCTAGAGATAAAACCAGATTGCTGATAATTTTATATATATATAAAGTATACATACATTTATAAAGATATATATAACACAAGAAATGAACTGTTAAAGTATAAACAGATAGATAGATACAAGAAATGAACAGTTTAATTATAAAGCAGTACAAATGGCTCAGTGCAACTCACTCCCCTAAGAGAGTTGTGAGACACTGGCAGTCCTTCAGATCTTGAGGGCCGCCAGGTAGTCCTCTGTAGAGAAAGCTAGGCTATCCCAGCACAGGCAGCAAAACAGCAAGGCAGGTCACCAACTGTCAGTCCCCAGCTCAAGAGATGTAAATTTAAATCATGTGGTCTTAAAGGGACCTCATCTTACAGCGACACAGTCCACAGGTTAGGCGTCCCACAAGTAGTGTACCCTTTAAATTGAGGCACAGAACTAGCAAGGCAGCTGCACACTGGTCCGATGATTAAAGAGCAAGAGACAAGAAAGGGGACGCTCGCCGAGCCATTTATCTCTCCGCCCTTCAATTAATCCCACCTGTGTTTATCAGCCAGGCCGGCACAATTAACTATCGTACCTAAAAATAGATGCACATACATCTATTTCCTCTTTATCATATATATATATATATATATATATATATATATATATATATATACATGTACATGCCTGTATATATACCTCTATAAATGCCCTTTACCTCCTAGTTCTTTCCTCTATTTCCTTTTACTTTCCTCTTGTTCCATCATGCTCAGTCTTTATTTGGGTTTCAGTAATTTCTCTCGGTTACATTACCTTTGCTGAATCTCTACCAGACCTCTCACACCCTCCATGTCTCTAGTTTTAGATCACTTGTTGCTCCCTTGTCCCTGGGTTGGTCACCACCACCTCCCCCTCTCCCATGTCCCCAGAACCATCGGTCCCATTGTTTTCTCCTCCAGACTGTTCATCCAGCCTATCTTATATAGATAGATCTGCAGAGATAATAATATACACCAAAAAACGAGGCATAGCAAGACAAAGCGACAAAAGAGAACACAACGATGACATCAAAAACGAACACCAATGACCCAGAAAAGAGTAAATTAATTTTTTTTAAAAGAAAAAGGAAAAAATTTTAAATTTAAAAAAGAAAAACCTGTAAATAGATCAAGGTCTGATTTTTTTACCTCTAGGCATGCCCTCCAGTCCAGTCCGATGGGGTGCCATGCTCTGACCCCAGAGCCTATCCTTTGCACTCCCTGGGAAACTTCCTGCTCTGCTCCCCTCGTTGCTCTGCTGCATGCCTTTAGTGTTTTGCCTTGGTGTTGTGGGGTCAGACAGGACCAATCCCGACACAGTGTTGTCCCCCATAGGGCCATGGGCCAGCGAGGGACGTCGTCGTGTCTCATAGTGGGATAAGTCATATGTTCTACTCTGTGTATTGGCTGTGCGGAGCGGGGATATCATCCTCCAGGCCTGGTGGTTCAGGATGTGCTCCAATCTCTCTTCCTCCCCATTCATTTGCTCCCATTTGATCTGATCAGACATGTCCCTCTCCCCTAAATGCAGCTTCAGTGCTGTCTTTTAAAGTAAATCCTTCTGGGGAGAGGGACAGTAGTCCATGTAGCTGGTATTAGTAAATGTTTATAACAACTGATTCATTTAATCTGTAAAGTAGCTCTACAAAATATTATTTCTACTTTAAATACGAATCTGAGACTCAAAAATAAATAAAACATTCACATAACTATTAAACTGGCCCTGCTTTCAAATTATGAAATTTTCAAATAAAGTATGAGTGGCAACTTGTCACAGCACTCTCTTATAAAACCAAAATCATGAAGGTGAACAAGCGGCCATCTAGCTCAGAAGCAAAAAAGCCCACATGGAAGAAGCACACCAGCCAGTGCGATCAGGAGGTGCCAAGGGACCAGGTATAAGGCATCATGCAAAAAAAAAAAAGATATAAGTGTATGTGTGTGTATATGTATATATGTATATGTATATATATACCATATTAAATGAAGGGGGAAGTGCAGAGTGGAGACCCAAGGCCCAAGTGTCGGCCAATAGAGATCCCCTCATAGAGGGGTTTAGGAGAGGAGATGGATTAATTAGGGTGCGAGGTAGTACCGATGAAGAACACAGCTTTCCCCCAGATCCTGGATGCTTCCTCCCCCCAACTACCATGATCCGAATTCTACCTTGCAGGGTTGGATAGGGTAGAGGCTGTACACTGGTACATATGAGGGCTGGAGGTACAGGGAATCCAGGGTGGATGATACCTTCAGGACCAAGGGTGTGAGGGACGATGCTGGGAGAGTGGAGGGTGAGTAGGTTGGAAAAGGGGAACTGATTACAAGGATCCATATGTGACCTCTTCCCCGGGAGAGGGACAGCAGAGAAGGGGGGGAAGGGAGACTCCGGATAGGGCAAGATATGACAAAATAACGATGTATAAATTACCAAGGGCACATGAGGGAGGGGGGAAAGGGGAGGGAGGGGAAATAAAAAAAAAAGAGGACCTGATGCAAGGGGCTTAAGTGGAGAGCAAATGCTTTGAGAATGATTGGGGCAGGGAATGTATGGATGTGCTTTATACAATTGATTTATGTATATGTATGGATGGTGATAAGAGTTGTATGAGTCCCTAATAAAATGTAAAAAAAGAAAATAAAAACCAAAATCAAACTCATTGTCATTGAGTTGATTCTGACTCAAAATGACTGTAGGACAGACCACAACTTAGAACTGTTGTGTGGGTTTCTGAAGCTATAACTCTTTGCAGTAACAGAAAATTTGCTTATCTTGCCCCCAAGGTGTGGCTATTGTAGTCAAACTGCTAACCTTGTTAGTTTGCAACCTTAAGTGTAACCCATTGCTCTGGCAGGGATTCTATTAATCTACTATATTTCCCATTACATGTATGCACACTGTTTATCAAAATAAAATAATGAAAACCAATATTCTAAGCCATTGTTTTATTCTTTAAGGCAAGAACATGACAAAATATGGAAACCCCATCACAGAAAGGATGCACGGAAGGGATCACTCATACAGGGTGCTGGGTAGCACCGATGAAGCACACAACACTGCTCTAGTTCTTTAAGTCTTCCTGTCCCCACTGTCATGGCCCCAGTTCAGCCTCACAAATCCTCCTACACTGGAGTATTTACATTGGTACACATAAGAGCTTTCAACACAGGGAATTCACAGGATAGATGAACCCCTCAGAGACAGTAATGGGAGCAATGTTTCCATATGGGGATGGGAAGGAGAGTGGGGGAGACTTGATAGCAATGATGGATGTATAATCCCCCTTGAGAGGGACGAATAACATAACTGTGGGTGAAGGGATACACCAGATGGTGTAAGACATAAAATATGTATATTTTATTAAGGGTTCAAAAGGGTGGTAGGGTGGGGGAGGGAGGGAATAAAGAGGGTCCGACATCAAGGGACTCAAGTAGAAAGACAATGTTTTAAGACAAAACATTTATATGGCAGCATCTATACAGGTTTGCTTGATGTAACTGATTTGTGGATTGTTTTATCTGTAAGAGCCTCCGATAAAAAGAGCAATAAATAAAGAACATGACATCATGGTCTCTGTACATTAAGAAATTTTATGCAATCATAGTATCAAATAAATCAGCTTGCAATTATTTTATTTTCTAATATCTAACATCTTATTTGCCACCACCATCCCCAAGAGGTCTAATAATGAAGAACTATGTTTTCAAATATCTCCTTTACAAGTTTATCAGTCTTCATTTTTTTTTCTTACAGATTTTATCCATTACAGATACACTTCACTTTATGTACTAAAAGCTTTACCAAGTCTGTGCCTACTTTACACAGACTGAGGGTAGTGTCCTCTGTCATAATAAGTACTAATGTATCAGAATTTGGAAGAGAATGGGCCTCCACCAACCTACTAATTTCCGTGAACTAATCTCCATTAGTGCCTATGAGAAGCAGGACCAGCTCGCCAACACAATGTGTGCTATGCCTCCCTTCACCCTGGAAGCCTCCATGACCCCAAATCCAGGTAACACGGCCATCAACACTGCCACATGGTATATGGTGTGCACTGAGTGTAAATTACTCACTGTATCACAATTTGCCTGCTGTCTGACAGAAAATGCCTAGAGGATATTCTCTACAGCCGTTAGCAATGAGGGGCACACCACCTCATGTGGGTGTCCTTCACTGCTTCGGAAATTCTCCTCCCTCCACTCACCACAGCACCCGTGCTAACACACTCAGTCGGCGCTGTTAAACTATGAAACAGACTGCTCAGTCTCAGATGCTATGGAGTGAAACAGACACCAGTGTTCTCAGTGAGCGGAATACTTTTTCCATTGCTTCTTACAAGAAAATGTCCTGTGACACTTTTCCCAGGACTCAGGTACTTTTTACAATCTCTAATCCTACAAAGGGTATCTCCAACTCTGAAACTATACATTTTTTAAAAAAATCAATTTGAGGGTTCTTATAGCTCTTATCACATCCACTATATCAAGCACATTTGTACATATGTTGCCATCATCATTTTCAAAACATTTTCTTTCCACTTGAGCCCTTGGGATCAAGTCATTTTCCCCCTTCCCCACTCTCCCTCCCTCATGATCTCTTAATGAAACTAGATTGCTAAACAGGGAGCTTGGGATTCAATCGTATGGTCCTAAACACAACTGTCAGATAGGTGATATTTAAAGTTTAAAAATCTCACAAACTACAAACTACTACCTCATGTGGTTCCTGCATGTGGCCTATACTCTAATTCCAGCCTAGTTGAAATAGAATCTACTAATTTGCCTTTCTTTCCAACATCTTTTCCAATTTCCATTAGAATGCAAATTCAAAAGGAAAAAACTTTGTCCTCCTACGAACAGTACATGCCATAAAATTTGTATTGGTTGGACATATGGTCCAAAGTCTATCTAGGTCAATCACGTCAAGGTCAGCATATGCTCCCTAGCTTATAATGAATGCTTATGTCCTAGTTCCTCAATGAAAATGTGCCCTCAAATGTCAAGCCTTTCCTGCCTTGTCTCTATTAGCAGTACCCACAGAATATGCTTACAGCAGTAACCAAGTGTGTGTAGCTCAGGACAACGCCACCATGAAAGAATGAAGAGGATCACCAATTCTGTCACCAGGCTAAGAAGCATTCATTATTCAACAATTAGGATGGCAACTTCAGAGCAATTGTGTGAAAGGAAAAGTGATCTGTTTTTTCTATCTTTGCTCTCTTCCTTGTCTCTTGAAGCAGATACAGAGGTGAGGCAAGCTAAACACTTGAAACGTGTGGCACGAAGAGTGATTTTCCCAGGCTCAAATACACTGGGATTTTTGTAATCCATTTTAGATCGGGCAGTTATGTCTAAATATTATTATTGAGAAATTAGAGTATTTGTATTCTTAAGTCCTAGAGTATTTATTTCACACTATTAAAAGCTGTATTTCTAACCACGCATTCTTCTATTATACCTAGAAATCTTTCTACGTTTGAAATGTTAAGAAATTTCTGAAAGGTCAACCGCAAACAAAATTTTAGCATGTGGAAAATAAAAAGCAGCACTAGATCAGCATTCTCAAAACTACTAAACAGACATAATTTTCCATCATAGAGAATCCACAGGTCTGCTAAGTCTAATAACCAGTGATGTTTCTGAATGAAATGTTTTGAGACTATGGAGCCAAATAAATTGGAACCAATGTATCAAAAGGGAAGCACTGTTCCACAGCGAAATCTCCCACTTACCCTGTGATTTTATGTCCATAGTCACATATGGAAAACTCCCGAGTACAGCCATGACCTCTTCATACTTTTCATCTTCAAGGAAGTGCAGAAGATTGTGACGATCGGATTCTTTTAAGCTCACCAAATCTTGGATAGTTTTAATTTTGTACTGAATTTTTTAAAAGAGAGGGAAAAATAAGCTTCTAATTCATAAAACTGCATATGAGGAAAAGTATTAGGATATTCAGTAAAATAAAATTCAGTAAAATCAGTAACTCTTTAGGGCAATTTTGAGATTATAGGCACTTAAAATGGACACAAAATTCCTTTATAATTTCATAATGTAAGTAACCTTTCATAGTGCCGTTGCCATTTATCCTTTTATTACTGTTCTTACTGCTAATACTACTAATAGTGTTAATATTGTTATTATATATACTTTCTATGATCATGGGAGACATTTTTAATGTCTGCATGGTGTCCACTGGGTGACTCACTCTATTGTGGATTAGAAAGCACTGGATTCGTCCCAGAGTTACAGGTCTCCTGCCGTCACATAGCACATCTCTGTGTACACATGTCTCTTTCTCTCTCTCTTTACAAAAAAAGACTTTCTTGGAAAAACTCCCACTACAAGAACTGCTGAGTTAAGGAGTTAGAGCAATTATTTTTATATTGAGGAACACTGTTACCTTGTATTCCCAGACTATCAACTATCAAGCCTTTAAACTTCTAACCCCTATAACCACAAATATATTTGCCAAGATCAGCATATACTCTGATCCTTTTACTTTCTTACTCCCAAGACAAAAATCGAAGGAGTCTTGCAGATGGTATAAAACCTTTCGCTCCCTGAACCATGCTGGTTGTCCTCAACTCTACCTTTCCTAGAGCTAGCGATGCAATCACACTCACTCAGATGTACGTCTTCCTCTCTCTCAAGGATTAAACGTTGCTTCTAGGTGTCAAGAGTCACTTTCTTCTCCTTTGCTATCCATGCTCTCACTTCAAAACTTAAAAATCACCCATTCTACAAAGACTAGGTTAGATAGTACTTCATCATTCTTAATTTTCAGGTTTGCTTGGTTTTGTTTACTGATTATTTTTATTTTTATTTGGAACGGTGGTTAAATTTTAATCGAATGCTTATTTGACACTAATGACAGTTTCTTATTTAACCTAGAACAATCGTATTAATAGTTCTCTTTTAAAATAGAATCATTTTTGCATCTGCTGAAATTAGTCCCAGAGTAGAATAATTTTACTCTAATGCTTAATCTTTATGTAGGATTTCACCATCAATACAAAATGATTTGTCCTAGAAAATGTTTTCTCCAGTGTTCCAAAGGCGTGCTATAATCTGATTTTTCTTCTGAAAGAAGTGGGGTACTTTTTGCTGTTCTCTGTGCTAGAAAATTTATGTCCTCAGAGGGGCATCTCGGAGACTTGACTCTTGCTAATTATTTCATTATCTTCTTCAATTATACATTTTGGCCATTTTCGACTTTATAATATTATACAAGGGGGTCCACAAAGGAAACTGGAAAAAAGCTCTGCGGGTGAAACTTTCATAGAACCCATTTTTCCTGCTAGCAGAGCACCAAGTAACTCACTGAGTCAGTGCACTCAGAGGTGTGGCCCGGAAAGGTTCTCTCTGCTCACAGTGAATTTTTTGGAAAAATATTCGCTAGAACCTCGTTTTTTCGTGATGGCCACTTTAAAAGAACAGCATGCAGCTATAAAATTTTGTTTTTTGCTTTGGAAAAATGGCACAGAAACTGTTGTGATGTTCAACACAGCTTACAAGGACAGGGCTATGGGAAAAAACTCAAATATACAAGTGGTTTTCTCATTTTAAAAAAAGTGAAATGTCGATGGAAGACAAACTTCCTTCTGGACATCCATCAACTTCCCAAACACATTTGTTCCACGATTAATCAAGCTTTCTATTTAGAGCAGCGGTTCTCAACCTGTGGGTCGCGACCCCTTTGGGGGGGGGTGTCGAGCAACCCTTTCACAGGGGCCACCCGATTCATAACAGTAGCAAAATTACAGTGATGAAGTAACAACGAAAATAATTTTATGGTTGGGGGGGGGGGTCACCACAACATGATAAACTGTACGAAAGGGTCATGGCATTAAAAAGGTTGAGAAACAATGATTTAGAGGTTCTGAAAAGATAACAGTGTGCGACAAAAAAAGGCCCAATTTGTGGCCAGTGGAGGACTGGTTTTGCCACCACAAGGCACCTTGCTCATGTAGCCATCTCAGTGCACCAGTTTGGACAAAAAGAAACACACACAAAAACACCATGCCTCCCTTGCCCCAAGCACCTGACCTCGCTCCTTCAACTTCTTTTGTTTCTGCAAAAGCAGAGGGACATGAAAGGTCAACTACTGACATAGAAGAAGAGGTGAAGGAAAACAATGAGGAGGTGCTGTCAGCCATCCAAACAGATGAGTCTGAAAAAACGTTTCTAAGAATGGAACCACAGACTTGACAAATGTTTTAAGTGTAAAGCGTACTTTGAAAGTGATAAGGCTGTCTTATAAAAAAAATTTACATAGCTTTTGGGGCGAAAAAATTCTGGGGTCTTTTTGGTATCCCTCATAGATCAATTTTCTTAGGTTTGGGTTTTATTCCTGTTCTAAGCCATTCACTTTTCCAGAATTAGAACTGTATATAACATTATATATTTGTAAAATCTACTTCTGTCTTAACTTTTAATTTTATCATTTCTGTTCTTGATTACACACACCAAAGATTTATCTCCTTTAGAATTGAAAAACACCTCTAAGTTTAATTCTTAATGCAAATAATGTTTGCTTTTTGCCCAGTCTAAACAGTCTGTCCTCACTATCTCCTCACTGTGTTTTGCTAACTAAAAATGCAGTTAAATGATGAACTGTTGTTCATTTTTTCCATTTTAATAAAAACCTTCAGCATGAATTCATCTCCAAGTGCAGTTATATACTCTCAAGGTTTTCCAAGGCAACATTCTCATTTTTATTGTTTTCTAAATATTTTAGTAATGCTCACCTTGGCTGGATGGTTATTCAGGAGAAAGTTCTCTAATTTCTAAGTGTTTAGTGCTAATTATTTAATTTTTAATTTTCACTTGGATTAGATAAAGCAGCATGTGGAATTCCTATTTTTAAATTTTTAATTTTTGCTTAACATGAGTACATTTACAAGGGTGACATAATTCCTTGAAAGGAAAGAGTATTGTGATAAAAATGTCCAATACGCATTTATTCATTCTACCTTATAATATCAAACTCAGTGTCTGTCTTCTGTCCACCTGGTCTACTGGGTATATTTAAGATTGATCAGACTCGCATTTTCACTTAATTTTTCCTATACTACCTCAAGCATTTCATTTATACATAGTTTTGGCTATGCTTTAAGGTTCATTATCAGGTCTTTGCTAATGATCATGTTTTATATGTCAGAATTATCTTTACCTAATCTATTTATTAATTGAATGTTTCATTTCTTAAACTCATATTCAACCTATAAACCTTTACCCTGTCTTTAAAGCAAGAACGAAATAACAGAAAGTGCACAGTGCAATTTTCACTTAGTGCGCATTTTGGGAAATATTTGGTAAAATCATATATGGCACACAGCATTAATTGTTTATATGTATTGACTCTCAAATTAGTAAAGTACAGCTATGTTATCAAGAATTTTCCATTTCAATGGAAAGCACCAGAGAGCATTTTAGAATGTTTAAGATATTTTAAATCTAAGAATTCTTAATAACCATTTCTAAGAAGTTCATGCTATCTTTCTTACTTGACAAACTGCTAAAAATCAACATTAAAGTCGCAAAGAGACACCTTTTTATGGTTAGAAACCCGTCTAAGATTGTCCTCTTCAATGTGAGGGAGCTGCAGAAGGGGAGACTTGAACTGCTGAAGGCCTTGAACAGCCATCTGAGAGAGCTTCATGCAGTTTTCTAAGGATGCCAAAGTTGGAGCACGAAACTCCCTTTCTTAGAAATAGGAAGAAAAGAAAAAACAGAGCTGGGCTTTTTACATGTTCAGGAGTATGCAGTTTGTCACAAAAACCAAGATTCATGCTAATATTCTTAACAACTCAGACGTTTAAAATCAGTGTTGATTTTCCTTTGAAAGATACTAGAAATGAACATACGTGTTCAAATGCACACTACGCAGTAACAATGATTCAATAGAATAATTACTTGCATCACTTCCAGTAACAGTAAATTACCAGGAATCATCCTAAAAACTAAACCCCAACAAACTAACTGCCACCGAGTCAATTCTGAGTCATACTGATGCCAGAGGACAGGGTAGAACTGCCTCTGTTCATTTCAGAGATTAATTTTTTAGAGGAATAGAAAACCTCGACTTCCTCCTGTGGAACGGCTGGTAGTTTCAAACTGCTGACTCGCCCCATGCATAACTCACTACACCACCAGGGCTCCTTAGGAATCCTCCACTACAGAGGATACACAGCCACCATCCAGAACAATGCATCACCGCCTCCTTTATAAGGGTCTCCCTGTTCCGTTATGGACCACAATCCCCTCATTCTTGCCCTCTCATTAAAAAAAAAAAAAAAGCACTATTACAGCAGTTAAAAGAATTACTTCAAACTCACTGTAATAAAACAGAATAACCTAACTTCAAAAATATTCAGAGGAAGAAAAGGGATGCTTAAAATCTCTACTAAGTAAACAACTAATAACGAAATTCAAAACATGCAGGAACTTCACAGAAGAAAAAATACTGGAAAGAATCCATAAAGCAATAATATAAGGAGCTGATAGGATTGATAGATGAATTTCAGAAAGTATACCCCAAATTTTAAAACTATAAAACCCAATCTGCATATTCTTGCAAGAAAAATACAACATAATAACATTTCCTAACCTTCACGGCTCCGGGCCATAATTATTAGTTGGCAGATTACATTCACCATTTCTTGAAGGAGAGCAGGACACTTTTTCAGCATAAATTGCTGATCTGCAAAATAACGAAAAGCCTGAAACAAATCATTCCGTTTTTATACTTAAGGTTTCTTTATCAATTTAACCCAAGATCACAACATTCACAGATTGAACGGAAGAGTTTCTCCTCAGCATTATTAACTCAAAATTCAGTCAGAAAATTCTAAAACAGATTTGTTGGTTGAAAGGTAAATTTTCAGTATTATGGTTTGGGGCTTCAATATAGTCCAATTCCCAGTATTTTCTAGAACAGTCTTAACTGTTTGAGAACTTTAAAAATTTTATTCTTAGAAAGGGAGAACAGAAGAACTGCAAATTCCCAAAGAATCCAGAACTTCTAGAGCATGGAGGCTGGATGAACCTCCGAAATGACTGTCATAAAAGAATCTTGAAAGCTAGCCTAGGTCAGGCGCATCTCCCAAATTATTCTGAACACCGCGTAAAGAACATCTTGTAGACAGACACTGTGTGTTGTCACAGGAACTATCCATATGGGATCAAACTGTAAATAACAACCACTTGAAAAGTAACAGAGGAAATTTAGTGAGCTTATATCAATAGATGAGAAACAATACAGAAAAGGAGGGTGGCAATGGCCATACAACTTAAAGAATACAAGTAACGTCAAGGAATTGCATGGGTAGAAATTGTTGAATTGCTGTAATGTTCTGCTGTGCAGACACTAAAAAAGTTTTTTTTATAAAAAAAATTTTCTTCTGGGGCAGTTAGATTTCTATAATTATAAGGAAGGGTAGCTCCGAAGCCTAAAACTGAGAACATTAATGTCACCAATGTCAACAATGAACATTAATGTCAATTAAATGCTAGGAGAGAGAAGTGCTTCTTTCATTACTACACAGAGCAACTCTTGTAAGATCATTTACCATTCTTAAAAACCACCTGTTTCCACCACACATCACTGGCAAAAATGGATGTGGGTGTTTATCTATACAGAACAGTTGCAATAAAATTATAGGTTAATTGTTGACTTACAAGTGGGGAGGTAGAGTGGGAGATTTCATTCCACAAGAAAGACTTATTCCCTAAGATAACCACATTCTTTTCAAATTTCAACTAAAATAATGCAGGTGAAGAGAAACTAACACAAATTGATGACATGGTTAGAAACATTACTGTCCTAATTGACTGCTGCTCATTTAAAACAGAATGGTTCAGCCATCCACTGTTCGCAGGGGATGGTGGTGGAAGAACGTTGTAAAACTATTTTATAAACAACTTGTCATTGGGAATTTTTGTACAATCTTCAATTAACTAAACATTTCCCACATAGAACATTCTGTCACCTTGAATTCTTAAATTTTAGCATTTGCCTGAGCATCTGACTTACTTAGACCTTCAAACTGTAAAGCAATTATGTAGCATATAGATTTCTTTTTAAAAGGTCCTTGAGCAATTAAGTATTTGATTGCGCCAAAAAGAAAAGCTACAAAAACACAGTAGTATGAGATCTAATTAAATTCACTGTGCTGGTCCCCTTAAAACCCTGTAGACAGTAGAATCACAAATACCTTCTTCGAGTGTCTCAGGAATTTTCATTCTAGCAAGGTGAGACAGTAAAAGAACTCTGGCCTTCAAGCTGTATGGGCAGGTAAGTGGAGGCTCATTCTTCTTTAAATTAATGCTGCCAATTTCTCTGATTAGCTGAAGTAAATAAAATAATTATTGAAATATATATACTTAACAAAACATTAGCGTTCGTATTTCAGTGCTCACCATGGAATTTGGGAGCCTGGCCTAACCTGTGGTATTAGAATATTATCCGTTGGCCTGCTTGTGGCATCTTTATTATACTGAGGATCAAATTCAGAGGCTCCAGCCAAAACCATGAGCAGACCTATGAAAACACAAGAAATCTGAAGGTAAAGAGATTTACTCATCTATTCATTTATAAATTTCTAAAATAGTTAAAAATTCCCTATCAATGACATATCAATAACTCAATCTGACTGTCACAGTCACCCAAGTTTACTTACGTTTCATGTCCATATTCCGGGTTTTATAAACAAAGTATGTGTAAATCTGTGTTGTGCGTATTAGAATCTGGTCTCCACTATAACGTATTGAGCGATACCACCAAGAGCCCTAAAATGCAAAATTAAATAAGAGTAACACCTGAACACTAAAATGGATTTGAAGCTTGATTCAAAATATGTTTAGTCAAATTTTCTAATAATTCATAAAATAAAGTCAAGCTGTAAAATGTCACTTTGTTACATATTTCAAATTATTTTCTTCTAGATTTATTTACATGAATATTTACAAATCTCTAAAAATGTGCCTATTAGAATCTGTCAATCAGGTCCCAGCCTGCTGGTGCCTCCTTATGGGCATGACCTTCTCATCAAGAGGGTCCTGGGAACCTCCCCATTTCTCTCTGCCTTCACCTTCATGCTGGCAGACCGAATGCTCCCAGAGCCCTGTGATGAACTGCGCCGTTGGTTCTACACGACTTTGTACCCACCAGCCTGTGATCATCCTGCATTCTGCATCACTGCTTGTGACTGTGTGAGTCTGAAGAGGGACTGATGGACTAGTATCAGACTTATGAAATCGAATTGGACTGGACGAGGATGCTTTCTTGATACATCATTAATTCTTGACATAAAGCTCTTTCTTACACATGGGAGTCACTGGATTTGTTTCTCTAGTCAATCCAGCTTAACACAGAAGCCTTCAATACTGTAAAGTGAAGCTTAACTTTTTTTCTTCAATTCTTTCAATTTGAGAAATGATGAATGTGTTCTCCCTTTGGCTTTCTAACTCCAGGTCTTTTGCACATTTCACTACATATTTTACTTTATCAAGCCCCCTCCTGAAATCTATTCAGCTCTTTCCGCTCACTGTCTCTTCCATTCATCTTTGCTTTTCCACATTCAAGAGCAACCTTCGGAGTCCCTCCGGGTATTCATTCCGGTCTTCTATTACCTTATTTTTTCATGATGCTTTGCTTTCTTCATGCCTAATGCCCTTGATGTCATCCCACAATACATCTGTTCTGTGGTCATCAGTGTTCAATGCATCAACTATTCTTTAGCCTCAGGTGGCATACTCAAGGTTGTGGTTTGTCCCCTCTTCGGGGGTCAAAATTTTCCTGTTTTAATTTTCGTCAGTTAGACCTTGAACTTGCATATGAGCAACCGATTCTGTCCTGCAGTTGACTCCTGAAGTTGATGATTTATGACACTGAGCATCGTCATCGTCTCTTTCCACAGATGTAGTTGATTTGATTCCTAAGTATTTGCATCAGTGAAGTACATACATGTAGGCTAGGTTGGTATTTCTAAGAAGTAAATTATTGGTCTTGCAAAATTCTGGCCGCCAATCTCTACAGTCATTTTTATCACTGAGGCCTTATTTCTCATGGCAATGGCTTTGGTTTGGGGTTTCTAACTTTCACTTTCGAAATACCACTAGTTACCAGTGCATCTTGATAAGGTGTTGGATCAATTTCACTCAGAAGCTGAGAAAAAACTTAAATTTCCTCATCTTTTGAATTAATGGTTGGTGTGTAAATTTGAATGACAGTCACATTAACTGCTTTTCCTTAGAGGCACATAGACAGCTTTAATCACCGACAATAATATACTTCAGAAGGGATAATGAAAGGTTCCTTTTGACAGTGAACACAACACCATTCCTCTTCAATCTGGCACTCCCAACACAATAAACTAGATGGTTTTACCTGATTCAGAATGGCCACTAACACTCCATTGCAGCTTATTAATGCCTAGGCTATGTATATGCAAGTGTGGCTTTCATTTTTGAAAACTACAATTTTCTTGATTAATATGTCATACATTCCACATTCTAACTCCTAATGGATGTTTGCAGCTGCTCCTTTTCATTGTAAGTAATGCCATATCAGTAAATAACAACTTGAAAGCCTATTCCATTCATGTCACTGGGGCCTACTTTAATTTGAAGAGGGAGCTCTCCAGATAGTTTGTGTGTTTTCCCATCCCAGGGCCTTATCTCCCAACACTATGCATCATGTTTTAGTGCTGCTACACATAAAAAATGAACAATGTTCCCCTGCTACAGAGAATGTTTCCACTGGCCATCTTTTAAGAAAGATATCACCTTCTTCTAGTCTCGAAGCTCTCTTAAAACTGGCCCACCATGCAGGACCCTGCAATTACTTGAAATAACAATGACATAGCTTCCAGCGGAACACTTCACACGGATTATATTCTATGCAAGTTAGCGATTTACAGTCTAGTGCAAATTATGATGCTCTTGGGGAACTCTAAAACACACCAATAATTCCCTTTCCAAAAGTGTCAATAAAAAGATCTAGAACTTACCACAACAACTGGAAGGATAACCATAAATGCCAATCCATAAACAAGTAACACCTAGAATTGAAAAGAAGAGAAAAAAGTATGGCCTTCATCAGAGAATTTATAACAGCATTTATGAAGACTTATTCTCAGGCTTATAATATAGTAAGCGGTACTCTTCATGTTTACTTATAAGGAATGTCCTGTCAGCAGTCTGTTGGAGACAGGGAACACAAAGAGGCTATGTGACTTGTCCCGGGTCAAGCAGCTAGCAAAGTGGTGGATCCAGAATCTGAACCCATGCGGTACAATACTAAAATCTATGCTCTGACCCATTATACTAAACTACTTTTTAATGCTACTACCAACCTTCTATCTATAACCCCAGCAAAAGAGTTTATAATTAAATCATCTTCCAGTCAGGTCCATAGTCATACCTGCAGGCAGTTCCCCTGCTCCTACTCCCATCTCCCCCGCCCAACATATGCCCCTAAATTCCATTGCCATTCAATGGGTTCCAACTCAGAACAACCTCATAGGGGAGACTAGAACTGATCCATAGGGTTTCTGAGACTGCAAACCTTTACAGGAACAGACTGCCTCTTCTTTCTCTTGTGAAATGGCTGGTGGATGTGATCTTCCAACAGATAGCAATCCAGTGCTTAACCCCCTGGGATATATATATCAGGGCTCCTGGCAAGTAATCAGTGCCTTCAAATTAAATGATAAGAAGCCCTTGGCTAAAATGGTTCCTTTGCCTAAATATCAAGGAGCCACTTCGTAAGATTCTGTTTGCTAGTAACTTGTGTCTGGCGAGCTGATTTTTCTCCTACCACTTCACTCTACTTTTCTCTTATTTCCTTATTACTCTCACCAAATAATCCTTAATATGATAAACATGCTTCTATGAAGCAACTATATACTCATGAAGATAAAATTTAACCTGTAAAAAATAAGACTTAACCAATTTCCAAGCAAATTATAATGAGACTCTGGATCTTTTATCTTAATTACCTCAGAAATGCTTTTAATTATTCTCAACCAAATGAAGTAGGAAGTCACTATTCCTGAACTGTAAAGGTTTAAGATCAATCTTGATGTTTTACAGTTGCAAGCACCTATCCCTGATTGAAGTCTGCTATCCTAGAACCAATTGAAACACCACACGGAATATATACTATTAAACTGCCACACATCAAAATTCATTTAGCCTGGGTTAAGGTAAAAGAAAAGATTAGTAGTTTTCCAAAAGAGTACTCCAAGGATAGGATCCAAACAGGTCCAAAAGAAGTAGTTATGTTCAAAGAGAGAAATTAAAGACACTCACCAAAATTGAATTTTTCTGGTCAACTATCCAAGCTGGCAGAGCAATTCCAAAACTTGTAGCTGAAATAGGAAGAATATTTCTAAATAAGCTATTTTCAGTTTTACTAATATTTATAAACCAAAATTTTACTCCAACAAAAAAACCTTTGAGAAGACCTACTGTATGTGGTTTCCCAGAACACAAAAGTTAAAAACTATGACTTACTATCTGCAACATCAAGTTAAAAGGCCAGGTGGTGTAGTGGACCACGCACACATTTGCTAACCATGAAGTCACTCCCTCCTAACGACCAACCACTGCACAGGAAGAAGATGGGTTTTCTACTACTACAAAGTCACAGCCTTGAAAACCCACAGGGACAGTGCCATTCTACCCGAGAGCAGTGGTTCTCAGCCTGGGGGTCATGACCCCTTTGGAGGTCAAAAGACCCTTTCACAGGGGTCGCCCGATTCATCACAGTAGCAAAATGACAGTGATGAAATAGCAATGAAACTAATTTGATGGTTGGGGGGTCACCACCACATGAGGCACTGTATGAAAAGGTCGCGGCACTAGGAAGGTGGAGAACCACTGCCCGTAGGGTCACTGGGAGTCTGAATCAATGGGAGTGAGGTTTTTGGTGAGTTCCTTCTTCCTAGAAAACTTGAAAATTCTTTTACAGGTCCTGAATTTATATAAACACTATAAATATATGCCAAAAAATGTAGCTAACTTAGGAAAAGAGATCTTCACTCAATTTCTATCAACCACAAACTAGAAATGAACAGTGACTTCTCATCTCTTTAAATCAATCACAGTTCTTATCTTTCAGTTTGAAATAAAAGTTAAAGAGAACCCAATTTGAATATCTGTTGAACACAGTTGAACATGGTTGTAATTGTCCTAAACATGAACGAAAAAATAAAATATACCCCTAATTTACAATGTCATTAACATAACCTAATCAATATAACTTTTTAATCGTTAACACACCTTGAGGTCCATCTGGATTCCCAAATTCTTCCCAATTTTTCCGGGACTCTTCATCAGTTAAACTAGCAGCGAAAGAAAAAAATTTCAAAATTATAAAGATATATCTGAAAAATAAGTACTTACACATAGAAATTCAACTAACTAGGGAGCACAATTCTAAAAGATATTAATGTCAAGGAACCAAGAAAAGCCTCTCTGATAGGGACGGGTTGTGGAGGGGTAGGTGTGCTGAATGGAGCAGGAAAGGTATGACATGCTGCATTCACAGAAAATGTTAACTACTGAGCCTTAACACGGTCCTGTGTGAACCATGTGCACGCAAGTTTAGTCAGTTCCGGTGAGATGAAATGACTACATTTTCTGAGAAAGCAAATAGGGAGTACAACAACAACAACAACAAGATCACTGACATAAAATCAATTCTTGATGTGACATCCTGTAGAACAGAGTATAACTGCCCCTTTAGGTTTCCAAAATTGTTTAAGTCTTTACAGGAGCAGCCAGCCTCATCTTTCTCTCATGGAGTGGTTGATGAGCTCAAACAGCTTACCTTGTAGTGAACAGGCCAACACGTAGCCTACTATACCACCAGTGATCCTTAAGGGGCAGTATAGGTCATTTTAATTTCCTTATACCCAAATTTTCCTCAATGACTACATAATGTCCTTTAATAATGATTTTTTTAAAATATATGAACCAAATAAACAATGGCTGTTCTATTCAATATAATGACACCACATTCTCAAAGAACAAATACCTATAAAGAACTCCTCCGATAGAACGTGTCCTTTGTATTTGTGCTTAGATCTTGATTTCCTGTGAGTCAACTGCTAACAAGGCTAAGGAAATACCTGCTAAAAGGGACTGGGTGATTTTTAAACTTCTAAATATAAATGTATGAACCCGAGACCTAAGCAATGACTGAAGGAACAGAATCAGAAAGGTCTTACCTCAGGCCCCAGAGCAGAGGTTAAAGAACATTAGAAAATGCAAACCGTACAACGTAATTAAGGAGGCAGGGCAGACACACATAGCCAATAATATAAAGAATGCATTCTTGTAGACCAATTGGCGAAGGATTAGGTCCAAGTCTAATTTTTACCATTATTTCTATTTCCCAGAAATAGAAATAGAGAAAGTATTTCCTATTCAACTAAGCCCCAAGCTGAGAGGAGCAATGCAAGAATAACTTTATAAATAAAACAGCAAAAAGTCTACTCATCAATGTATCAATTTAGTCCTTCCTAGGAATAGTTGTCCTAACAGCTTTAGTCCTTGTTTGCCTATAATTTTATTTCCACTATATGACCTAAGAACCCAGTAAAATACAGGCACCAATGAAAAGTAGTAAGCCAACCAAAAACTGAAAATGAAGAATAATACTATGCCGCTTCTCCTAATAAGAAAAGTAGTTACTAACAAGAAATGGCTAGTAAAGCCTGGTGCTAAGATTTCTTTTCTTATTTGAAGGGAGGGACAGGAGTCCTGGTTACCTGTTGGGCTACCAACCTTATGGTCAGCAGTGTGAATCCACCAGCTACTTGGCAGGGGAAAAAAAAGAAGCAGCAGCTGCCTGCTGCCATAATGCTGACAGCTGCGAAAACGGTGGGAGCCACCCTACTCTGTCCCAGGGTGGCTGTGGGCTGGCAATAACTCAACAGTGGTTGTTGTAAGGGAGACAGTTCTCGAAATAATATATGCCCCAATTTCCATGTTCATCCAACCCAAAGTTTCAGCTACTTCTTCTCTCAATACCATTTCTAATCTATTTGTTATCATAAAGATAATGATCACTGCCCCTTGCAGACTTACAGACATCCCATACAGTGCCCTCACAACTCACATCAGAGAGCACTACTGATTCTGCAGCGCACACATGCACGCTTACAGTTCCATTAACCCATTCATTAAATCAGCATGGATTATGCCTGGCAGGCAACCATGCTGGATATACTCAGATTAAAAGAATCGACTTTTTTTCAAAGTCAGTATGAGACGGACCACTGATTCCTTTGTCATGACACCTGGCTACCATACTGAACATTTGTTCAAAGATTCTATGTAAATGAATATTGATCAAACGGGTGGAAATACAGAATAGAATCTCAAATTTCCACGGAATCCCTAATTTCTGGAGTTACAGATGGATAACCCCTGAAAACACTGCTCTGGTTTAATATTTAAATATTAAACTAAAGATATTCCATGAAATTTTCTTCCAAGCAAACAATAATGAAGCTTACCTAGTAAAGAATGCAGTGTTCTGGTAGTACTGTTGGGTAAGCATTACATGGCTACCTGCAAGGGTTGGCATTTCAGACCCACGAGCCACTCCCCTGGAGAAAAATGAGGCTGCCTGCTCCCATAAAGATTTACAGGCTCAGAAACCCTGTAAAGCACTGCTATGAGTTGTAACTGGGTTTAGGGTAGTAGAGAATGTCTTGTCATAAGCACTCGCTCTAGAAGGGGCCAAATTGACCAGAGAAATGACAAGATGAGGAGGAAGCTGTCGGTACCGGGCAGTGAACCGTCAGGTAATGTTAAGGTACGGCTCTGGAAAGGAGGGTGAGAATGGCTGCAGCACACTAAGAAAGTCATCAATGCCACTGAAGTGTAAATGCCGAAACGTGGTCTATTTTCTGCTGAGTATATTCTCAACAAATAAAAATCAATTATTTCTCAATATTATTTCAAAGCAATAAAAGTAAGTATGTGACTACAGCAAGAAGAATAAAGGTTGGATGCAAACATGACTGAGGGTACAGACCCGACTGAAAGGGCTTCCAAAAGTTCTCAGAAAAGTGGGATAATGTAATTTCCCCACAATCTTTGATGCCCCTTCATATACTGTGCTAGAGAGCACTTTGGTGAATAAAAACTAAACCACCTATCCTATCATGCTTTGTTTGGGTTCAGATGATTAGAGTGAAAACCACCTGATTCTTCAATCACTTACATAATGCGTTTACCAAAAAAAGGGAGAAGCAGTTTATTATCTATTACACATTCAGTATATGCAACGCAAGGAGCCCAGTATTGTAAGGGGTTAGTCATTGAGCTGCTAACCACGAGGTCAGTGGTTCAAACCTACCTGCCACTGCACAGAAGATGAGGTGGTTTCCGCCCATAAATATTTAGACTCGGAAACCCATAGCAGCAGTTCCAATGAGTCGGAATTGACTCAATGGCAGAGAGTACGGTATGTGTTGACACTTTAGAACAACCCACTAAGGTAGGTTTAGTAGTAACCTCATTTTCTACTAACCGTTATCCAAGGGGCAAAGGAATGAAGTATTTAATCCAAATAATCTGTCTAGTAAATGGAAGAGAGAGGAGTCAAATCAGGTCTGTTAGATCCCAAAGCCATGTTCTTGACTACTACTCTATATTCTATTTCAAGAAACTTAAGAACCATAGGGAATCTCCAGAAAGTTTGGCTCTTACTACTTGTTAAGAGTTAAAGTGACTAGTAATGATTAAATACGAATACCCTCAAGTACATTCCCTACCTGAAAATACCCCCCTAAGTGGCAGGGACATCTCCCAATTAACGCCATCCCAAGCCTGCGACTTCCAAGGAAAGACAGCACATTCAACCCTGGCACTCTGCCTTCCCTCGCATGTCCACACTGCCTCTCCTCAAATACTGCCAAACGGCACCCAATCAGAGAATCAAATCAAATCACAGGGACAAATTCAGTCATCGGGATAATATCAATTACATTTCGACTTAAGTAGTTAAAACATATACCCAAAATGACAGTAGGAACTGGAGAAAGCAAAGACTGAAATATCACCTCTGCGAATAAGACTACACAATGGCAGCCAAAAGGGCCTTCGGGACTCCTTCAGCACCATATTTTAAATCTCCAACTACCTGAACTGATGAATTCAAAGATCTGCACACAAATGACTACCTTTACGGCAGAGATATTGATACTACCAGCAGCCTTAAAGGCACCAACAGCAAACGAAAACAGCACATACATACAATTATAATCCCAGAAGTAAATATAATTGGAGGGAAAAAATTCAGGTTTAAAAAAAGCAACTGATTTTTTGCTACTTCTTAGTGCTTCAGCATAATACCATCCCTAACACTTAAAAAAGTACTTAAAAGCTATGTACTTTTAGTATGATACGTAAAAAACCCGACTAACACCAATGATGCAATATTTTAAAGCTTAATTACTGTTAAGTTTCCAAACATAATTATAGTCCCTGACTTCTGAGGAGTCATATATTTGGTTGCTAACAAAAAAGGGTGGCAATTTGAGCCTACACAAAGGTACCTGGGCAGAAAGGCCTGGAAATCTACTTCTGAAAAACCAGCCAATGAAAACCTTCTGCTGCACAGTTCTTAGATAAAGGCTCCATGAAACTAGTGGCTGGTTTCACATCCTGTTAAGACTATTGAACTCTATGAGTCCTCTATCCTAGGAAAAAAATGTACACATAAATTCTCTACACAATCCAGGGCTCTCAGATTAGAATCCTGACCTAGAGAATGTTTTTACTATATTTTACGAGTGACACTGTGTCAAGGCTGTGTAAAATTAATTCCTATAATAATGTGTAGGACCATATAAAAATAGAACCTTTCTAAAAATTAATATATCACATAAGGTAGTCTAGAGACAAGTGTCTCAACCATGTTAGCACTATCTGTCCCCAACCAAGAGCTTCAGAGTCCAAAGCCTTCACAAGGGCTGTCCTCACAGGTTGGTTGGTGTCGTGAAGCACTCATCGTTCTGTGGACCTTTCTGGCCTGGCTGGCCTCCAACCAACAGAGAGTCATCTCAAAACTGTTCGGTTATGTGGTCTAGAGACTTTATCAAATACTTAAGATTACAGGAGAAATTCCAAGGTTTTATGGTTTATCTCTCAGGAACCATAGAAAAAAGGCAAGGATCTTTGAGTAAAGTTAGTTTTAAACCCAAAGACAGTACTTCTCAAACATGTATCAGCTACATGCCAGTTAAATAAGATTGCTATTATACTGTTTTTTATTATTTACTTGATGTTTCTAAATTAGCCCATAAAATTATGTATCAAGTCGTCAAAAAACAGAAACTCTTGTGTATGTTATTCTTTACATCAATATAAGGCCTCTGTGGGACTGTAACTATCATGAGTCCGGGGGAAGTCTGCTAACTTTTACCTCTTGTAATAGTAAGACCCAAGGAATTCTCATTTTATATACAGGTAGTATCCAAATTATGATGAGGTTCTGGTATAATAACTCCACGAGAAGTTGGTTCTGACATCAAGTTTAATACCTCATTTTTCACTATTATTGCCTTTTATTATTAATATCTTTACAAATCAATTTTGGGGGTTTGGGGGTTGGCATGAGAATTATAACCAGCAAATTACATGCAACAACACTTTAAAAAGTTTATATTACTATCAAGACACACACACACACACACACACACACACACACACACACACAAAGAAATCCCAGCCATAATGATGGTAACTTTTTTTTTAATCATTTTACTGGGGGCTTGTACAACTCTTACCACAATCCATACAACATCCATTGTGTGTCAAGCACTTTTGTACACTTGTTGCCCTCATCATTGTCAAAACATTCACTTTCTACATGAGGAGGATGATAACTTTAATGCATACTAACTAAGTCAGGGACCGCCTGCTCTCGATATTTTGTTTCTTGAAGAGTGCACAAAACATTCCTGAAAATGTATACATTCACAAATAAATTATGCACATACAACGAATATGCAAATAATATGTGAACAATTTGGAAAGCCCCCTTGACAATGAAACATTGTTTACATCCCAAGACAAGGAACATTGATAAGCTCTGAAAAGACTTTTGTAGCATTAAAAAAGGAGGTCTAAAAACTTCATAGCATCTCAACAAGTGTAAAATGAATACATATAATCTAGTGTGAATTCTAAAGAGTTGAGACATTTTTAGGTATTTAATTTTACTTTTCATTTTACCTTTACCTAAAAACTAAAACTTATCTTTAAATATGAAGAGGTACCCATAAAATAACGGAGCGTTTGGAGCACACATTTTTGCTGTTAGGCAAACAATGAGTAACTCACTAAGTTAGTGCACCCAGTGGCACTTCACCTGGTTCTTTCTGGTCACGGTGAGTTTTTTCATACAAGCAATTTTGCTTAAGCTTCTTTTTTTCTGATGACCACTTTAAGAGAACAGCAATGCAGCTGTGAAATTTTGCTTCCTGCTTGGAAAAAATGCTGCAGACACTGCGCTGATGGTTCAATGCCGCTTACAAGGGCAGTGCTATGGGAAAAACTCAAGTGTACCAGTGGTTTTTCCTTTCAAAAAATGTGAAACGTCAATTGATGACAAACCTTGTTCTGGACTTCCATCAACTTCCCAAATGGAAGGAAGAAAATGTCGACTTGTAGTGCACTTGGAGTTCATTCCACCATGTCAGACTGTTAATCAAGCTTTCTATTCAGAGGCTCTGAAAAGATAGCGTAACAGTGTACATCCCAAAAGACCTGATTTATGGCACATGGGGGACTGGCCACGACAACACAGCTGCTCACGCAGCCATCTCAGTGCACCAGTTTTTGGCAAAAAGCAGCATGCCTCTCTTGCCCCACACACCTGACCTCGATCCTTGAAACGTCTTTTTGTTTCTACAAATGAAGAGGGACATGAAAAGGCAGCAATTTGATGATATAGAGAGGTGAAAAAAGAACGCGGGAGGTGCTGGCAGCCCTCCAAATCGATGAGTTTGAAAATGTTTCCAAGAATGGAGTTGTAGATTTGACAGATGTAATCAGTGTAATGGCGAGAGTACTTTGAAGGTGATAAGGTTGTTTTGTTAAAAAAAAAAAAATTTTAATACATAGCTCTGAAAACAAAATTCAGGGTTTTTTTAATACCCTCTTGTAATTTAAATGCAACAAGCTATACAAAGCATGAGAGAAATGAGTCAACCTTAATAAAAAGCCTAGAAAGGAAAATAAAGTGTAAGTATACCTTCTTCTCATCAGAATGCTTAAAAAATGGTTCAATTAACCTATCACTTACTATTTAGTTTAGCTAAGTTCACATGACAAAAGCCAACTTAAAATTGGAGTGTAATTAAATTATCACTGCAGAGCTGCCAAGTAGTTCCATAAATGAAAGACTCAACATATGAAATAAGGATTTAATAAATGTATGCAACAACTACTTTTATTATTTCATTAAAATAGAAAACTACCCTTACCACTCATTTTTAAAAATATATATGTAATGGGTTCTATCATACTTACGCTGCATAAGCCTTTGCTATCCTCATGAACATAACTTCATCGCCTCCTTTATCTGGATGATATTTAAGTGACAACAAACGATACTGTTTCTTAATTTCTGCTACTGTTGCTCCCTAAAAGGAAAAGCTTTGTCATAATGCAGTAAAGAAATAATCCATTCTTTTGAACTAACATGAACTACTCAGTAAATATTTTCAGAACTGAAATGTTTCATTCTGTATATTTTGTCTCATATTTTAAATGTTTTTAAAGTAACTAATTAGCCGATTCTCCAGGACTCATACATCTTTTATGCTGCTTTCTTAAGGCATAAAATTTCCCTGAAACCTTTTACTCTTAGAAAGTCTCTCTTCATGAACAAGATCACAACAGTAAGAAAAATTAGGTAACAAGCAAACCTCTTTTACAAAGCAGAAAACTGAAAGAAGACAAACATGCTCCTTCCTTTGTAATATGTCAACCTTTGAATACTGAGCAGAGGCTAAACATAAAAGGATAGAATCTCAGAGGGAAAAAATGGAAAGCCTGCTAAATTCTGCTTGAATACTAAGACGCTGTGAAATTCCCAAAAAGACGGTTTCCGGACCTCATTTTATAATCTAAAGAGAAGCTAAATGGTCACTATTATTTATTTCAGCTCTAATATTCTCTGATAGGCCTAAATGACTACCTTTCTATGGGGACCCATCTCAGATGCAACGTCCAAGGTTGTGCTGGATTTTTACGGCACGGACCTCCACCTCAGTACTTTAGGAGACTCAGACAGTGCCCAAGTGTCAGCCAACGTGGCATGAGGCTGCTCTTGTTCAACTACTTAATACTGTCATCTCTCAAAATCCAGGGGTTAGTTGCAAGATTCTAGCCCTACCATACCAAAGTTTACAGATGTTCAAGTGTCCTATAGAAAATTGTATAGTATCTTTGAGGGGTTGGTCTGAACTCAGTTAATTGCTTTCTTTTCTCAGCCAAAGATTTTTGTCCCAGTTGGTTGAATCTGAGATGCAAAACCTACATATACCGAGAGTCAGTTATACAAATGAAGGTGTCGGTTTTATTTTGCATCAAACCGGTTTTACTTATGGCTTTAAAAGATATGCTCACGTCTCATCTTCAAATGTCTTCCAATTCAACAGTTATAGACCAAATCCCTAACAGAATGGTAATCAATAGCTCTAGCTTGAAAACTACATACACATTATAAAAACAACAGATTAGATACTGTAATTTTCAAAAAGTTAGCTGATCAGAGTTGAATTTCTTTAAGCATGACTTTATTTCTTTTAGAATGTAGGCCTATAGTATTTTCAAGAAATCATTAAATCAATGTGCATTAATTTAAAAAATTACTTACGGGATCCAAATTTAATACTTCATAAGGATTGTATTCTTGATATTCTCTGTCTGTTTTTGAAACTTTGTATGCAAGAAATAAAAACAATGCCCATCCTGCAAGCAGAACTATTTTCCTGTTTAGGAAAAATACAAGTGAAGTATAAATTAGTACATCTGTAAGACTTCCTTTTAAAAGTCTACAAACATTAGGGCATAAAACAATCCAACGCAGGTCCTTAACATGAAACTACTGATTTACAGACTCAAATTTTATAAACTGCTACAGCAGGGAGTTTTTTCCCCTTTGAATGTGTCAGAATCCTGTGAGTGCTTTGTACATAACATATCCTCTCATTACTAAATGCAGAATTTTAAGTACAGAAGTTAAATTAACTTACTTATCAGACCCATTAAATCAGATCAAAGTGTTTAAATGCACAGTTTTCAATAAACCATTTACTATAAAAAAGAATTGACCTTTACCTAGTAATTCTACCTATATTTAAACAAAACACAACAAAATCATGTTTTAGCCTTTAAAAGTCTGAACGTGAATCATATACATTTATTGAGGGCTAATATACCATAATACATTGAAAAATGACCCAAAAGCACCTAATTTGAAACACTAACTTCTAATATGTTGTTCAGTAACAATAAGATTGACATTACCTGTATTGTAGCAACTAACAACAGAAAGAGAACTGTAATAAAAATCTACATTCTACATATTAACCAATAAGTATTAAAAGCCTGGAGAATAAATAAATATATAATAATTGTTAAAAATAAAAGCCTGGAGAAGTACATATTCTTTTAACTATTAATACATCACTCTTGAAAAGACTTCGAAGGGAATTAGGGAGATCTAGATGTAAAGGGTAAAAGAGTAGTTACAAATGTATGCAGGGGCTTCAAAAAAGCTTGTGGGAAGATTCTAGTTTTCTTTTAATTCCTTTTCTCACAAATTTTTCTGAAACTCCATCATAAATAATGGCAAAAAAAATAAAAGCAAAGGAGGGAGGAACTCAGTTAATATATTGTCTGTTGCAATGGTTAAAACACTCAAGCTACTAAGTGAAAAGTCGGAGGTTCAAATCTAGTAGCTGCTCCATAGGAGAACCACATGGCAGTATGGTTCTATAAAAAGACTATAGTTTTGAAAGCCCTGTGTGGCAGTTCTACCCTGTGCTAGAGAATCATTATGATTAAGAAGTAATGCAAACACAACAGGTTTTTGTTTTGTTTGCGGTGGGGGCCAAATAATTAATTAATGGCACCTCACTACAGTGAAATACAATACACCTATTTGTCATTTACCTTATTACCCAATATTTCACATTTATGGTAATAGTTTTAAAAGTCTGCTTATTTTGCATCTTAACAACATACATACGGCATTAACACGTCAAGGGAAGGAGAGCAATATTAGCTATGTGTTATGTGTCAGCTTGGTTAAGCCATGATTCTCAGTAGTTTGGCACATTATAAAGCATTTCCACATAATGCCAGTAAGTACATAACAGCATGAAACCTAACCATGTCAATAAGTGAACAGTGGTGTATTATTGCTAAAAATAGTATTTGTTGTGGAATATTGTCCACCTTGTTATTACTGACAGGTAACCAAAAAAAAAGGTTTTCAAAATAAGCTTAATAATAGTTAAAACAATTAGTTACTATCTTCGTGTGATTAAAGGGTTTTTTTTTTAAAACTCTTTGTACCATCAATGTTTGTTGTATTGAGCACAAATTTTATGTTAGAAACATAAACTGAATCATTGACGGTCTGATCAAACAAAATCAGGGAGTGAGAACTCGCCATTTGGTAAAGCTCCTTTAGTAGTAACCCAGCATACATTTATTTATTTGGAGTCCTGGTGGTATTGTGGTTCTGAGTCGGGCTGCTAACCGCAAGGTCGGCAGTTTGAAACCACCAGCCACTCCAAGGGAGAAAGAGCTGTTCTACTCCCATGAAGAGTTAGTCTTGAAAACCCACAGGGGCAGTTCATGTCTGTGACTTGGAATTAACTAGATGGCAGTGAATTTGTTTTGTTTTGTTCCTGAAGAATCCAATTCCACTTCCAGCTTTATCATCCTGCTTTTTCACAAAACCTCTCTTCAACTCAAGGATCCCTAAGCTTTTTCCCCATCATGCTTTTTTTGTTCTCCTAGCCCACTCCAACTAGAAGCCCCCTTCCCCATCTCTGCTTATTCAAACTCCACTCATCCTTCTAGACTCAACTCCATCTGTCCTCTAAGAAGCCACCTGTATCCACTGCGCAGGATGTGGTGACAACAACAAAGCAGGACCCAAGACTTTCAACCTCTACCTCACTGCAAGTTCCCTGAGAGTGTAACAGTTCTCTTACTCAGTTCCAACGAATCCCAGAGTAGGTTTAACACAGCTGGCACAAACGAAATTTTCTTTCCATTTGTTCAAAACACTACCCTAATCTCAACTAAGGGCTAATAACTATTAACTATAATTGAGAACGTAAAAAAAGTATTTTGAGAATAAAATAATGAATTCATATTAGCTACTAGCTGTTCTTACAATTCTTACTGAAATTTCGGTTCTCAGCTTGGAACCTTGGTTCCCATGTACTCAAGGAAGCCTTCTTTGGTTCAAACCATAGTTAGAAATCCTTCTTCTGCTCTGCCATGTTACTCCCCCAACCCACTCCCATACAGTCCTCACTAAACTCTATAGTCATTCCTTATTTACTTGCTCGTGTCCCTCGGGGCAGTAGGTTGTTGAGCTACATCTCTCGTCAATCACAGCACATCCAGCATTTTACTACAAAATCTGACACACAACAGCTGCACACTAATAAGTACTTGTTAAATGAAGGTAATTTAAAATGTAATAGCTGGTACTTTTAAAGCATACTTTAAATGCCATTTTAAAAGCAACTCCCAGAAGTTACTTATCTTTGCTTCAGGGATGCTGTCCAAAGAGTGAGCATTACACAATGACGACTTGATTTTGAGAAGATGCTTCGAGGATAAGCAGCAAAAGTTTTGATGATTTCTGGCTATACTTAAATCATTATTAACCCAAAATACCAAACCCATTTTCATCAAGTTTATTCCAACTCAGAGCAACCCTGTAGGACAGATTAGAACTGTCCCGGAGAGTCTCAAAAGCTGTCAATCTTTACAGAAAGCAGCAGACTGCCACTTCCTTCTCCCAGAACAGCTGATGGATTCAAACCACCAATCTTCCAATAGCAGCTGAGTGCTTTCACCACAGCACCCACCAGGGTTCCTGAAATGGTTACCAGTGTCTGCTTAATTCTTCTTGATCTATGCAGTCTTTAATCTGTACTTTCATTTAGGTAAATCAGTTTCCTAATCACTGAAGGGAACTTCAGTTTCTTTTTGTTTTAAACTGCTGCTGCCGAAAAGCCAAGATGCGTCAGATTCATATTAACCCTATACAACAGAGTAAAATAGTTCCATAGGATTGATTTCCTAGGCTGTAAATCTTTACAGAAGCAGACTGCCACACCTTTAACCCACAGAGCAGTTGGTGAGTTTGAACCATCAACCTTTTAGTTAGCAGCTCAGCATTAACCAAAGCCAAAAGCAGAAGAAATTAGGAGGAAAAAATTTTTTACCTTGCAGCCTTACAAAAAAGTTTAATTTAAAATTCCACAAGCAAAAAGTGAACAAGCAATGAATATAAAACTACACTTGTAAAGGCCAGTTTTGCTTTTGATTTCACATCATTGAAGAACCCCTAACCTAACACCACGGCTAAGCTATCCCTCATACCTGAAAAGAAACTATGCTAAACAAAGGCAAACCTCACACCGATTAAGTACATAAATAGGAAAGTATCAATATTTACACCAAGATTAAAAAATAACTGTTTCTGCTCTAGTTCCTCTGCTATGTCTTGCACTATCAAATGAATAGACATGTGTAATTTACAAGGTACAGTCTGCCCATATTAGCAACTCCTTCACAGACTGTCATTACTTCATCTACTACCTCTGAATTGATGGGCAGGTAGGAAGGTCAAGATCCAAACCCTAGGTTGATAAACAGAACATACCACAGCCGCATACCATCCATCAGGACGGCCAGTGCTAATGAATCATGCTAATGGCTTGCTTCTAACAGTAGGGCTGCCAAAATACAGGGCTTGGATCCCTGCTGCACCACTGCTGGCTGTATGACCACAGTCAAGGGGCCTCATCCTTCTGAGTTTCAGTCTCCTCATCTGAGAAAAAGCAAAACACCTACCTTCAAGGTAAAATAATTCCATGAAAAACCATAAAATCCCAGCACAACATGACACACAGTATGTGCTCAATAAATTTTAATTATCACAATACACACTTTTAAAATTTCTCTAAGAAAAAAAATTAAAATAAAATTCCTCTAAGTCTTTGAGAGAAAATTCAATGATACCTAGTACATAAAGACTTCTACCAAGATTTGACATCCTCCTCTCTTTGGATGTTCAGACACAATTTTCAACCTACAAGATTTTTATCCAATACATCTTCTTTCTTGTACACTTACTTCTCATACCTAACAGATTTAAGCACTATGTATTTTTTTTATAAATCTATTACTTACTTTATTGTAGGAATAATATTTGGCTGAGGTTTTAATAACCGTAAGCGATACCACATACATCTTCCATATACTTTTCGTATATTCTTTAATCGAATTTGCTCTGTCAAGAAAAAAAAAACATAACATATAAACCATTTTTCACAGTGACGTCAAAGCCAGTTAGTATCGTGTTAAAATTACTTTATCAGAACATGAAAATACTGCCTTTTAAATATTTATATTTAAAATTCAGGTTAAAATTTTAACCACTTAGAACAATCAATCCATTTGGGAAACATTATTAAAGTAGCAGATACTCATTTTTCACATAAATATTAAGGATATGCAAAAAAAAAAAAAGAGGGAGAAGGGGGGGGAGAAGTGGGTGTTAACAAACCCAGGGACAAGGGACTAACAAGTGATTCAAAATCGGTGGCGAAGAGGGTGTAGGAGGCCTGGTAGGGCTTGATGTAACCAAGAGGAATAACTGAAACCCAAATGAAGGCTGAGCATGATAGTGGGACAAGAGGAAAGTAAAAGAAAATAGAGGAAAGAACTAGGAAGCAAAGGGCATTTATAGAGATAAATATGTGAAATATATTTATATATGATGGAGAAATAGATCTATGTGCATCTATTTATAGGTTTAGTATTAAGGTAGCAGATGGACATTGGGCCTCCACTCAAATACTCCCCCAATGCAAGAACACTTTGTTCTATTAAACTGGCATTCCATGATGCTCACCTTCCTGATATGATCGCATAAGCAAATGTGGCCAAGAAAGCTGATGGTGCCTGGCTATCAAAAGATACAACGTCTGGGATCCTAAAGGCTTGAAGATAAACAAGCGATCATCTAGCTGAGAAGCAACAAAGCCCACGTGGAAGAAGCACACCAGCCTGTGTGATCATGAGTTGTCAAAGGGATCAGGTATCAATCAGGTCAGGCATCGAATAAAAAATCCTATCATTGTGAATGAGGGTAAGTGCAGAGTGGGGACCCAAAGGCCATTTGAAGGCAATTGGACATCCCCTTACAGAAAGGTCTCGGGGAGGAGAGGAGTCAGTCAGAGTGCAGTGTAGCAACAATGAAATATACAACTCCTCTTGTTCTTTAATGCTTCCTCCTCCCCTATCGTGATCTCAATTCTACTTTACAAATCCAGCTAGACCCAAGGATGTACATTGGTACAACTGAAAACACGGAATCCAGGACAGATGAATTCCTCAGGACCAGTAGTGAGAGTGGCAATACGGGGAGGGTGGAAGGAAGGTGGGATAGAAAGGGGGAACTGATCACAACGATCTACATATAACCCCTGCCCTGGGGGACAGACAACAGAAAAGTGGGTGAAGGGAGACATCAGTCAGTGTAAAACATGATGAAATAATAATAATTTATAAATTATCAAGGGTTCATGGGGGAGGGGGGATGAGCTGATACCAAGGGCTCAAGTAGAAAGAAAATGTTTTGAGAATGATAATGGCAATAAATGTACAAATGTGCTTGACATATGGATGGATGTGTGGATTATGGTAAGAGTCGCACGAGCCCCCAAGAAAATGATTTAAGAAGAAAATGCAAAAAAAAGACTGGATCACAAAATATCCAGTTATAATAACTTTTAAGGAATTTTCTCTACCCTCCTGCTATGTGCTTTACTTAAGAAGCTAGGTAGAAACGTACTGTCTAAACAAGTAACTAATAACTTATTAATTATTTGCTTTCATTCATTTCCTCTATTTAAAGTATAAAAAAGAGGACCTGGAGCTTTATGATAAAGTCAACTTTTGAGTCAAGACAAAGGTAAATCCAATATCCCAAATTCTAATTTTTCTAAAGTTAATTTTAAAATAAAAATCTACAAAAACCAAAGCCTTAAATCAGTTCTGAGATCAAAGAACTCTGCATGTAACAGAAGGCTTTAATATTACGACAGAAGAGGTCCATCTCCCAGTACCACTGTGCTCAGAGAGAGGCACCTACTGAGCTGGGAGAACTACCCAGCAAGAGCTATCTGAGGTAGGATGGTGAAGAGAAATCTGTAGAGGGAGGGTAAATGGCAAAAAAGGAAGCTGGTTATAAATACAAGGGAAACTGATCAGATAAATTATTAATAACAAGTTAGTTTTTTATATAATCATAAAAGGGTATTATATATATATAAATTAGAAAACAAGAATAAACTGTGCTGTTGGATTGGAAGTGAAGCTATCAGTGTGAACTAAGCGTCTTTTATTACAGAAATAAAGATGTAAATGTATATGCATACATATATATTCTCAACTCTTACTTTTATTAAGCAGGTCTACAAGGCAGTGACATCCCAATTAACAGTGAGTGCACCTATATCTTGGCTTCTAAATGGAACCAGTAATCCCTGAATAACTGATTCCCCTACCTAGTAAAAGTACAAGGAAAATTATAGAAAGCAAGAAAGTGCTCAAGAATAGAGGGCTATCTCAAAAGAACACAGAAGTCACTTGCCAAGTGGAAAACAATTTGAGTATCAAAACAAAGATAACAGAGTAAATTATAACTCGTTGAATAGGGAAACTATTCAATATAAGTTTTAAAATGTGAAGGTATATTTCCAAATATCTATCCAAAATATTACAAAGGGATAAAGTATAACTATACAATGAGGAAGAATGATAGCAAATAACTGTTCTTGTAAATGCCCAGGTCATAAACCCCAGAATTTACACAGCAAAAGGCACTCTGCAAATATGCCTACATTAAGGATCTTGAGATGGAAAGATTATCCAGGTGAGCCAATGGAATCACTACATCCTTAACAGAGGACAGGGTAGGAGGGTCAAAGAGAAGACAAGAGTTGGGTGATAAGCTTTGAAGAAAGAAAGGGTGCAGGAACCAAAGAACGCAGGATATTTCTAGAAGCTGGAAAAAGCACAGAAAGACTCCCCCAGGATCCCCAGAAGGAACCAGCTCTCTGCTGTGGTGACTTTAGCCCAAACTGAACAAAATCAGGGACACACTGAAATCATATACATACAGAATGCTGGAGAACAATTAACTAGTTTTGTAAAATCTGTTCCTGGATCTAATCATGAGAAAATATCAGGCAACCCAAATTAAGGTTCATTCCCCCAAAATATTGGTTTGTAATCTTTAAAGATAAGGAAATGCTGAATGAAGAATGGTTCCAAACTGAAAGAGGCTAAAGAAACCTAACAAGTAACATGTTATGTGATTTTAAATGGGATCTTTTGCCCTAAACGACATTATTGAGACAAAGGACAAATCTGAATGGGGTTTGAATGTGACCATAGAAAATTTTCTGGTTTTCATGGTTAAATTATGGGCACTTGAAAATATCACTGGTAGTATTTTAAACCTTAGTCCACTGAATCAAACCTCCATCCATGTAAGAAATCATCAAAATTGTCTCCTATTTTCAAGTGTTAAACTAAGAAAATGCTTAAGGTTGTAAGAATGATGCTGAAATCTGCTTGTGAGCAAGATGGCTTCATACATTTAAGACATTACTTTGTTTTAGATAAAATAACCAAGTACTATAAACTTGCAAACTGGTAAATTACTATGAAAACACTGAGAAATAAATTTTAGAAAACACCCTGCACTATGGATTACTAAAACTAATAAATTTAAACATTGGTTATAATTTATTTCCTTATAAATTAAAAGCTATAGATGTACTACTTTTCTTCTCAAAATTCAATTGATTCCTAAAACTACTCCTCAATCCCTAAGGCATCCAAGAAAATAGTAACAAAAATCAGAAAAGTATTCACCATTCCAATGCCTAAGTCATTAGCATCAGATTTCTAGCTACCCTACTTCTCTATGTATACATCCAAATCAAATCCAAGGCTACAAATCTTAACAGAAGCCCCTGCCTTATCTTTCTATGAAGAGCAGCTGGTGAACTTGAACTGTGTGGGGGGAGGTCAGATGCTCATAGGCATCTTCCCTGGAAGCAGTCCCTGCCAGACTACTGTCTCCCCACACCACAGGAGTGGGCTTGCTCCCTGCTGCTAGAGAGACAATGGATTAATGGTCTCTATCAGTTGAGCCAAGGAACAGGCCAAGCGATCTGTGGCATCCAAGGTTAGGCTGCCATCCTGTACCTAGGATCCTCCCATCTTGTCACATGTATACCCCCAATCCCTCCTCATCCTATTGTGTATATTTCCCTAGACCACCCCCTCATTGTTTTACCTATAGCACAACCCCTTCCTGTGATGTAGGTCCTCACCTGTAATTAGGGGACTTGCATGTCCCCAGAGAACATAAAAAGCCTGGGCTAGCATTAAACTCTCTCTCTTCCTCCACAGGGACCACCAAGCAGGGCTGAGGTGAGCACGCTACTATGAATTTTGTCTGACTCCGTTTATTTCAATACTTCTATCATGCTCTGTATAACTTTACTGTGATCTTTACTTATTATCACTGTACAATTGCGCCTACCGGACCCGTAATGATGTGTTAGGGGCTGGCTTCCCCTGACAGAACTGCTGACCTTAAAATTAGCAGGCCAATGCTTGGTTACCTGACAGTGTCACCTGGATTTCTTCTCTAAAGATATGGTCAAGAATATGAAAGGGAGATTCAAAAAGTCTATAGGAAAATTCCATTATCTTTTAATCCCATTTTCCACAAACTTGAAGCCCTCTCGTATTACTCACGGTGGTGACTGACTCAGTTTGGGCAAATAATGTTCTCCCATTAATTTTAAAACAGGGAAATAATTTTTATTATAATAGTATAGTTCAGTTCCTAGAACTATTCAAAACATAAAAGGCATAATAGCGATCATTTGAAAGTGAAAAATTAGAAGTCACCAAAAATATAGCTCACTCAGTCATCCTAAGCTGAAAGCAAATTAAGAAAGCTTCTATTCTACTAACAACTTGTATCTGAAAAGTTAGCCAGGATGTGTCATTCTAACGCCCAGTTCTAGATTTGGGACAGAAGCTTGATTACCTAAACTGGACGGATTACAGGTAATTCAATTCATCTACCACCTACTCCTGCATACTCTCTGGGAATGGAGAAGGAGTCTGAGGGCAACTGAAAATATTCTTAAATATAAGAAATAATTTAATCAGAACAACACCGGCCCACAGAAATCCATAATCCTCAGGGATAACTGGACAGTATAACTGCAAACTAATCTAAACCAAAGAGCCATACCAAACCAAACCACTCAACCACAGTCTGTCTAAATCCAGTACTTGGCTACATAATAACAAAGAATTACATTATATGTTCACCCATCTCAATTTTGTTTCTTTGAGATACACTGGTATAGAGCAGTTTCTCTACCTTAGCACTACTGACATTTTCAACTGGTCAATCTTTACTGTGGAAAACTCAGGCCTGGTGGTGTGGTGGGAAGCTATACACAAAGGTGGTAATTCAAACCCATCCATCACTCTGTGAAAGAAAGATGAAGTTTTCTGTTCCTGTAAAGATTTACAGCCTCAGAAGCCTAAGAACCGCTGCTATACAAGGTGATTACTAGTAGAAGCAACTCCATGTCAGTGGGGTAGGTCCTGTGCACTAAAAGATGTTAACAGCATCCCTCGTCTCTACCCACTAGATCCCAGTAACACAGAAGTTCTCATCCTGTGGATCGAGACCCCTTTGGGGGTCAAATGACCCTTTCACAGGGGTCGTCCGATTCATAACAGTAGCAAAATTACAGTGATGAAATAGCAACGAAAACAGTTTTATGCTTGGGGGTCACCACAACATGAGGAATTGTATTAAACGGCCGCGGCATTAGGGAGGTTGAGAATCACTGTAGTAGTAGGAGAGGGAATGGAGGTTGAGAATCACTGTAGTAGTAGGAGAGGGAATAAAACACATGTCCCAACCTTATTAAATTTCTCCTGCAAGAGCAAAATCATCCATGATTTAATATACACACACACACACTCATTAAAGCAAAGTTCATATAATCCAGGATAGGTAAATCAGGAGAGGCAGTAACATTAATAATTTCTGGGGAGCTATGGCAGGGGAGGTTGGAGGAGCGGATGGAAGGCAAATAATGAGTTCAAATGACTCAGTGGGAAGATGCAAATAGAGTTTGAGAAACATTAATCGAAGGGATTGGTCACTTTTAGTTGCCAATCCTTGGCTATAAGAATGAACCAGCTCAGAAGTAGTTAGGTTAGAATGTATTATCTGACCATTTGATCTCACTTTTGTTTGAGTTTTTTTTTTAAGTGAAGGGTAAATATGTGGATAAAGTCCCTGGTGAATCTTCTCTGACCACAAAGCAGGGATGGAAATAGCCTTGCTATCATGCAGAATGCATTTGAAAATGCAATGAAGATGCAGTTAGGTTAAAATTTGGTACTTCATTATTTGATCTCCCTTTGACCTATTTTTAATGTGTTCTAGTTTTTAATATTTTCTACTTTCTTTTCGATTGAGCTTTTTTGGTTTTACTATTACTTTAGGGGTTGTTTGTTTGTTTGTTTGTTTGTTTTTCAGTCTATGAAACCCAGGACAAGTACATTTATAGAGGCAGTAACTGGATTAATGGTCCCTTGAGAAACCATTATAACAGGGGAGTTTGGAAGGAGATGGAGAGCTAATAACAATGAATAAAAGAAGGAAGATATTGTGATGATGATTATACAACTCTTCTTAATATGATTAAATTATTGAATTGAATGATTTGTGAATTATATACTAATAAAATTAGGAAGAGGGGAAGGAAGAAGGAAAAGGAGAAAAGAGCCAACTGAGAAACAGGATCAGAAGGAATGAATGTCTGACTAGTAAGGAAGAACTAGCAGTGGAGCACTTTTGTATTCCGTCTCCCGTGGTGGAGGCAGCAGAGGCCAAGACATGAGTAAGGAGGCCCTGAGGCAGAGCACATGAAGTGAGTCAGTGTGAGACAGAGCATCAGGCGGGTTTCTTGGCCTATGGAGACCAGAGGCCAAGAGACCCCCATGGCTGAGAGACTTGGCTTCTGGCTGAAGGGAGGCATTCCTGTACAACAATGACTATCTGTAGTGGAAGAGGTAGCAATACACAGAATAAGAAAACTATATAATGTATTAGCAGGAAGAGAAAATGGTGGGGAAAGTGTGACAGAAGAGATGGTATCTGGGGGAAGTGTTTACGAGGGAAGACATAAAGCGAACCTCAAGAGCAGTGGTTCTCAACCTTCCTAAGGCCGTGACCCTTTAATAGGATTCCTCATGGTGTGGTGACCCCCAACCACAAAGCTATTTTCGCTGCTACTTCTTAACTGTCTTAGTGCTACTGTGATGAATCGGGCAACCCCTGTGAAAGGGCTGTTCGACCCCCAAAGGAGTTGGGACCCACAGGTGGAGAAACGCTGTTCTAGAGGAAAAGGAATGTCCCTCATCTGTGCCAAGAATAGCAAGGAGGCTACTGTGGCTGGACTGGAAAGAGCAGAGGGGAAAGCAGTAAGGAAGGAAGTCAGAGTCTGTGAAGGGCTTTACTGAACACTGCAAGCACATTAGTTGTTCTTCTGTTTAAGGCAGAGTCTTAAAAGGTTCTCAGTAAGAGTCTCATGAGCTCACTTCTGTTCTGAAAGAATCAGTGACTATTTGGAGTCTAGATTATAAGAGCAAGGACAGGAACAAAGCTCACAATTGAATAAACTCTAGCACAGTTACAAAAATCAGCTCTAAAATAAATGTGTAAAAATGATGTTAGGTGCCATTCAGTTGGTTATAACCCGTAGTGACCCTGTGCACAACAGAATAAAGCACTGCAGTCCTGAGCTAGTCTCACAATTGTTCCTATGCCTGAACCCACATAGTGCCAACCAAAAATCATACAAACTTTTCAATGCACATACATACAAGTTTCTACAAATGACTTAAAACTCTTGGGGGAAGGGGGCTTCTTCTAATTCTTCGGCTGCTAACTGAAGGCACATGGTTTAAACTCAACAAACCTCTTCTTGGGAAAGATGTGCCGGTCGGCGTCCACAAAGATCACAGATCTGAAAACATTGTAATGCAGTTCTACTCTGTTCTAAAGGATCACTATTAGTCTGAATTTTTTCAACAGCAATAGGTTTGTTTTGGGGGAAAGGGTTGTTGGGTTTTAGTTTTTGATATTTGTACAATCTTCACACCACCTAGGTTGTAAATCATCAAAACATAACTATAATCCATCCATCTTGTATTGTCAGCTGTACCTTATAAAAACAATGCGTGTTCAATTGGTAGCTATTAAATTTAAACAGGCAAAAATCTAAAACCAAAGATATTTTGAATCTACGAGAGAAATCTTTCATCGATAATGACAAACACGATTCCAAAATGTTGAGTTCCTGTTTAAGACATTGAACAACAAACTAATGTGATCCTGAACAGGTATAATAGCACCACTTCATTAGTAAAGTCTGGCAATAAAAGGAAATTTTTTTAACGGAAATCCTGGTACAATGCTTTTTTAAAAAAATCATTTTATTGGGGACTCATACAAGTCTTATCACAATCCATACATCCATCGATTGTGTCAAGTACTTTTGTTGCCATCATTTTCAAAACATTTTCTTTCTACTTGAGCCTGTCAGTTCATTTTTCCCTTCTTCCCTCCCTCCTTTTTTTCATATTTCTTCACCCACTTTTCTGTTGTCTGTCCCCAGGGAGGGGGTTATATGTAGATCATTGTGATCTGTTTCCTCTTTCTCCCCCCATCTTTCCCTTACCCTCCTGGTATCTCTACTCTCATTGTTGGTCCTGCGGGGTTTACCTGTCCTGGATTCCCTGTGTTTCCAGCTCTTATCAGTATTAGCGTACATCTTCTGGTCTAGCCAGATTTGTAAGGTAGAATTGAAATCATGATTGGGGTGGGGGAGGGAGGAGTAGGAGAGGAGCATTAAATAACTAGAGGAAAGTTGTATGTTCATCATTGCTACACTACACCCTGACTGGCTCTGGCTAGTCTTCTCCCCGCAACCCTTCTGTAAATGGATGTTCAGGTTGTTTACAGATGGGCTTTGGGTCTCCACTCCACACTGCCCCTCATTCACAATAATATTTTGTTGTTCTTTGATGCCTGATACCTGATCCCTTGGACCCCGAGTGATCACACAGGCTGGTATGCTTCTTCCATGTGGGCTTTGTTGCTTCTCAACTAGGTGACCGCTTATTTATCTTCAAGCCTTTGGGACCCCAGACTCTACATCTTTTGATAGCCAGGCACCATCAGCTTTCTTGACCACATTTGCTTATGCACCCGCTTTGTCTTCAGCGATCATATCGGGAAGGTGAGCACTAGTTTAATAGAACAAAGTGTTCTTGTATTGAAGTACTTGAGTGGAGGTCCAATGTCCATCTGCTACCTTAATACGAAACCTATAAATAGATGCACATAGATCTATTTTTCCTTCGTCATATATAAATATATTTACATATGTACATGCCTTTATTTAGACCTCTATAAATGCCCTTTGCCTTCTAGTTCTTTCCTGTATTTCCTTTTACTTTCCTCTTGTCCCACTACCATGCTCAGCCTTCATTTGTGTTTCAGCAATTCCACTGGGTGACACTGCCCTTGATGAAGCTCTACCAGGCATCCTGCACCCTCCTCGCCATCGATTTTTAGATCACTTGTTGCTCCCTTGTCCAGGGTTTGTTAACATCCACTTCCTTTCCCCTGCCTCCTCCTCTCCTATGCCCCCCCCCCAGAACAGCTGAACCCATTGCTTTCTCCTCCAGATTGTTTATCCTGCCTATCTTATCTAGATAAAACTGGAGAGATAATATGCACAAATAAACAAGAGTAAAACAAAGCAAACCAATGACAAAAAAAGGGAAAAGCCTATAAATAGTTCAAGATCTGTTTGTTGACCTTTAGGAATGTTTTCAGGGTGCCACGCCCTGACCTCAAAGTCTAGTTTTGGTATTCCCTGGGGACTTCCTTGCTCTGCTCCCCTTGCAGTCTGTTGCACACCCTTAGTGTTTTGCATTGGTGGGGTAAGGTGAGATTGGGCGCAATTCCCACACCGTGTCTCCAGCGTTGTCCCTCTAGTGCTATGGGTAAGGGACATATTGTCTCATAGTGGGGCCCACCCTATAGTCCTCTCTGCACATTGGCTGCTCTGAGCAGGAATGTCTTCCTCAGGGCTTGGTAGGCCAGAATGTGCTCCACTCTCTCTTCTTCCCCCTTCATTTAATCCTGTGTGCTCTGATCAGACATGTCCCTCTCCCTGAGCTGTAGCTTCAGTGTTGTCCTCTGAAGTGAATTCTGCGAGGATTGGGGGTGGCCCCCCAACAATACTTTTTTTTTAACTGCAAAAGGAAGCTTTATTGTTTCCATTTGGTCCCCAGCTTGGGGTAGGGGCTCCAGGGTGGTGGCACTGCGGCTGGCAAGGGGGCGGGTTCAGGCAGAAGGGCTAGGGCCAGCAGGGGGGAGGCAGAGGGCCCCTCACAAGTGGCTGGACACCACAGGTTCCGAGTTGTGTTTGAGGGTGAGCCTCTCGAAGAGATACTCCCCCAGCCCATCCCGGGGGCTGGCCAGCTGTGAAGGCTGGTCAGGTGGTCGCCCATCTTCTTGGGGAGTTTCACCTCCTTGTCCTGGAGGTGGTTTTCCAGAAAGTCAGAGATGGGGGTCAGCGTGAGTGAACCCCACAGCATGCAGGTCCAGAAGGGTCTAGTTGAGTTTTTTCTCCAGGACCAAGGCAGCTTTCATGGCACCCAGGGTTCTACCCCACTCATCTTGGGCGGCTTCTGCACATCCAGAAGAGGGCGCAGCCGCCACGCTGGTTCTGTAGCTTCCAGGGAAAAAGTGTCCCATACCCTCCAAGGCCACGTCGTCTCTGTCGAAAGAGAACCCCAGAGAGAGGTAGGTGTCAGAGGCCCACAGATGCAGGTTGACCAGACGGTTGACACCAGCCTCAGTGGAATAATTCTGACGGATCTGAGACCTCATGATGAGTCGGTTTGGAGGTCACCGCACACCAAATAAAAGTGTTCGCTGGTCCCAATAAGAGGGGATGGCCAAGAAGATGGTCCCGAAGTTACTTCCAGAAAGGAAACTGTAGCGTGGCGGAAAGTTGGAGGGAGTCCCCGGATCTGTTCCATTCAAATACTGTTGAAGCAAGACACAGATCCACGGGACCACAGGGCGAGCTTAGCCTCCACAATACATTCTAATGACCTTCCTTATATTTAAATTAAAAATGTGATTAAGGAAACAAACATCTAAGAAAAATAAAATAATCCTATCTTCATTTTTCAGATTCTCCAAGATCAAGTATGCAGTGTGACCTTTAAATATCAAGAATTTTGCATAGCCTAATGTTTGTCACTCTATCTACAGAGCCTGAGTATATTATAATTCATGTCATCAAGTTCCTAGCTGGTTTCTTGTATTATGCAGGACTTCATGCATAAATGTCACAGGTCTTATACTTCTCTCATCAGAAGAGAACACAAAGAGAATAGCTTCTTCCTTTTTTTGGGGGGGGGGGGAACTACTCAAACTTTTCAGGAATCTCTATTTCCTGCCAAGATCAAAAGTCAGAGGAAGACTGTATGTCATAAAGGAAACATGAATGTCATACATGCCCCTTTGAACACAAGCCTGTTGCTGGAAGTGACTCGATAGCAATAAGTGAATGAGTGAACGTTAAAAAACATCCACTTCAACAAAAGATTGAGATATCCAATGCTGCTGTAATTAAAAATCAGAAATAAATGAAAGCAATATACAGTGCTTAATTTGAAACAGAAATGTTCCTCTTCATTCTTTACCCAGTCCTCAATCCCACAACTAATGAATGTTAATGATTAGGTCAAACAACTTTCTAGAAGGTGAGAGTAAGTAAAGGTGGGAATAAATGAAAACTATCAAAAGCTGGACCTTACTCTCTTTTCCCCTTCATAGGGCTTATAGCCAAGAGCCCAAGTAAACTACTATGGAGTTCTGTTTCTAATCTGGCCATTCCTCTACATTCCAACTGACTCCAAGAATCTCTGAAAGGGATTCCCATTCCTGAACCCATGAGTCACAGGCAACTGGATAGCAACTAACAACTCTAAGTCTTTCTTACCCAGACTGCCACCACTTTCCACTCCACAAAAGCAAAACTGACCATGACATACTCTAAAACAAAGGGTTTACAGGATAAAGTATAAGCATTTTGATAAAATGACTAACCCCATCCCAGTAATCGGAGCAATAAAACAAACCAGTTACAGCTGAATCAATTCCAAATCATAGTGACCACTATACATGTCAGAGTAAAACTGTGTGATCCATAGGGTTTATAGGGGTTCATGCTTCAGAAGTACAGGATAGATACGTCTAAACAGCTACAAAAGCACTAAAATTCTTATTACATAAAAACATCAAAAACATGAAGCTATTGTTTCTAGCACATCCTCCCATCTAGGTCGATATACTTCTGAAGGAGGTATTTCTAGTCTTCTGTTGCTTCCCTAAAGAATTTTGTGTTCTCTAAACTACCACGTCAAAAACCACAGTTTGGGTATCCTCAGGGGTCTAGAAGCCTGAGTCTGTCACCTGGGAGGTGAGAGAGCTGCCAATGACCCATGACAACAAGAAAACTACATGGCGTCTAGTTCAAAGTGCTGTTGTAACTGATAAAGAGGACCAGTACAGGTCTCAAACTAGAGCTACATCTCATTTCACCGAGTTCTTAAATGCTTCCTCACCCCTCCACCCCCACTATCATGATCCCCATTCTACCTTACAAATCTGGCTAGACCAGCGGATGTACACTGGTACAGATAATAACTGGAAACACAGGGAATCCAGGACAGATGACCCCTTCAGGACCAGTGGTGAGAGTGGCAATACCTGGAGGGTAGAGGGAAGGTGGGGGGAAAAGGGGGAACCGATTACAAGATCTATATAAAACCTCCTCCCTGGGGGATGGACAACAGAAAAGTGGGAGAAGGGAGATGTTAGACAGTGTAAGATATGACAAAATAGGATTGTGATAAAAGTTGCATGAGTCCCTAATAAAATGTTTTTTTAAAAAAAGATATGACAAAATAATAATAATTTATAAATTATCAAGGGTTCATGAGGAAGGGGGAGCAGGGGGCATGGAAATGCAGGACTAATATCAAGGGCTCAAGTAGAAAGCAAATGTTTTGAGAATGGTAACAAATGTACAAATATGCTTGACACAATGGAAGTATGTATGGATTGTGATCAAAGTTGCACAAGCCCCCAAGAAAATGATTTTTTTTTAAATCAATAGCCTTAGAAAATAAGGCTGGGAGCTCAACGGTAACTAAAAGGCCAGGCTGTAAGTGAAAGCCAGAACTTCTCACTTCCAATTCAGAGTTCTTCCTACTACACTCACTCACTGCCATTGAATCGCTGCCAACTCAGAGTGCCCTAGGCAGTGGCAAAAGGGGACCCCTCTCTGGCCCCATCCCAGTCTGAGCTAACTCAGTTGTACACTGCTTGAGAGAGAGAAAGTACAGTAGAAATGTAACTGTTTAAGTTTCATTAGTCTCTTCAAACACTGAAACAAAACAATAACCCTTGTCTATCTACCAAATCAAACTGTTCTAGAAAGCCTTCATAACCAGCAAGAAACAGGTAAGTGCGCCTCTTATTCACTATGTACAAATCAGACACTGTTCTAAACCTCACTCCATTTAATTGTTTAATCCAAAAAATTCACCAGATAATACTGTCTCTATTGTGCAGATGAGCTCACTGCAGCACACATACATGAAATAATTGGCCTAGGACCAATCTGTAAACGCCAGGTTTCAAAACCAGACATTTTTAAAAAATCATTTTATTGAGGACTCTTACAACTCATATTACAATCGGTACATCAATTGTATCAAGCATGTGTTGCCATCATTATTTTTTTTGGTTTTTTTTTTTTTACATTTTATTAGGAGCTCCTACAACTCTTATCACAATCCATACATATACATCCATCAATTGTATAAAGCACATCCGTACATTCTTTGCCCTAATCATTTTCAAAGCACTTGCTCTCCACTTAAGCCCTTTGCATCAGGTCCTCTTTTTTTTTCCCCTCCCTCTCCGCTTCCCCCTCCCTCATGAGCCCTTGATAATTTATAGATTGTTATTTTGTCATATCTTGCCCTATCCGGAGTCTCCCTTTCCCCCCTTCTCTGCCGTCCGTCTCCCAGGGAGGAGGTCACATGTGGATCCTTTTAATCAGTTCCCCCTTTCCAACCCACTCACCCTCCACTCTCCCAGTATGGCCCTTCACACCCCTGGTTCTGAAGGTATCATCCACGTTGGATTCCCTGTGCCTCCAGCTCCCATATGCACCAGTGTACAACCTCTGCCCTATCCAGTCCTGCAAGGTAGAATTCGGATCATGCTAGTTGGAGGGAGGAAGCATCTAGGATCTGGGGGAAAGCTGTGTTCTTCATCGGTACTACATCGCACCCTGACTGACCCATCTCCTCTCCTAAACCCCTCTATGAGGGGATCTGCAGTGGCCGACAAATGGGCTTTGGGTCTCCACTCTGCACTTCCCCCTTCATTCACTATGGTATATATATGTATTTTTGCATGATGCCTTATACCTGGTCCCTTTGGCACCTCGTGATCGCACAGGCTGGTGTGCTTCTTCCACGTGGGCTTTGTTGCTTCTGAGCTAGATGACCACTTGTTCACCTTCAAGCCTTTAAGACCCCAGACACTATCTCTTTTGATAGCCAGGCACCATCAGCTTTCTTCGCCACATTTGCATATGCACCCGTTTGTCTTCAGCGATCATATCATGGAGGTGTGCAGCCAATGACAAGATTTTTTGTTCTTTGATGCTTGATAACTGATCCCTTCGGGACCACGTGATCACACAGGCTGGTGTGTTCTTCCATGTGGGCTTTGTTGCTTCTGAGCTAGATGGCCCAAAACCAAACATTTTGAAACCAACCAAGATTTATAAAATCGAGTTAAAAAAATGAAAATAGGGAAATAAGTAACAATATATTTTCTCAATATCAAAAGAATCTGTAATCCCTTAGCTATGGAAAGAATTAAAAACATGCTTTTGAATAGTTTATTAGTAATGCAAATAATCAATCAGTTTTTGTTTTTATGGGGGTGATCAAATATCCTACTGAGAACTTAATTCCTAATGAACACCTATTGATGAACAACTTTAGAATATGGCTTTTCTATTGTAAATAAACTATGCACTTAAGTGATACTTAAGCAGTCAGATTTAAATTACATCTAGCCATTAAGAAGACATTTAACCAGTTTAATGGTGTCTTCCTGAACAGTACAATATTAACATATTAAATATATTTAAGAGTTGTACAGTCATCACCAACTTTTAATCATTTTGTTCATTCTTGTATCCATTATTATTAGCTCCCCATTTCCCCTCAAATTCCCCTGTCAAAACACTTTAAAAGCACAAGGCAAGACAAATATTAATAGCCACCAGGAAAGAATATAGGTCAGGTACATAAAAGGTCACAATATAATATTGTTGGCAAAGTCCCAAATGGGAAGTGCTAAGATGTGCAATAATTTTTTAATGTTAAAGGCTATTCAAAATACATAAGGTTCCATTCACAGCACAATGACAAATACTTAGGACGTCATTAATAGCTGACTATGATAAATTGGTTATAAGTTCTATTAAAGGTGTGGTGACAAAAATATTGTGATTTCAACTACAAGGATTTAATAGCATTATTCAACAGAAAGTGCTTCTTAGTTTTTTGTTTTTACCAATGAGTACCCATCAGACCAAAACCACCACCACCCAGTGAAGCTTGCAACTCCAGCAAATGGCCATTACTAAGGAAGTGCTCTTAGCAACAGTTCTCAAATGTACTACATCTTAGATAGGAATCACTTCCAAAACCCAAATCCAAACTCACTGCCATTAGTTGAGGTCTTCCTATAAGATAGGACAGAACTGCCCCTTAATTTCTGAGACTGTATCTCTTTACAATCAAAAGCCCTTTCTCCTGAAAAGGAGCTGGTGGTTTTGAACTGTTGACCTTGCAGTTAGCAGCCCAATGTGTAATCACTATGCCACCAGAGCTTGTAGAATCTTGGAGACTTTTTAAAATATCAATACTTAGAACCCATCTCAGATAAAATCAGGCTATCTGGAGATGAAGTGTCCTGGGTAAGTGTTTATTTTAAGACAACTAGAGTCATTCCCATGTGTATGGAAAACTGAAGTTCAAAAGGAGTTCAAAACCTGTTTCATTATTTCATACAGAGCCTGTTCCTTGTCTGTAATTGTCTGGAAAAGTGTAAAGCTATCTTATTCAGCCACTTTATGAACAACTCAGAGAAGACACATAGGACCCGTCACTACTAAAAGGGGTATTCATCTGAGTGCATTTAGTACAAGAGATTAAACAAATATCCAGACAGGATTCTGTTAATAATGCTTTGGACAATAAAACAAATTCAATTAACATGACAAACATGTCAATGAGCCAACTATTTCTAATTTTCAAATTCTACATTTTGCAAACTGTGAAAAGGGCAATGCTTTCAAGTACACTACAGCACATAATTCAAAAAAAGCCACAAGTAATAATCTTGAAATGGGAAGCCAAAAATGAGCCTTTTTTTCTTTAAACACTAAATACAGATTACTTAAACTGCATCCTAAGATTGTACCACGGCTGGCAGAGCAAACCTCTTCCTGCTTTCACCAGATCATCCCTGGAAAGTCAAGTGTCAGAATTCTGAAAGTCCGTTATATACCTTGACAACTCAGACCTCTACCTACATTTGGCTACTTTCAGTTTTGCAAATAAAAAAATTATAAAATAAACTTGAAATTTAAATATTAGAATACACTGTGTTATTCAAAATCACTACGATAGGTACACATCTTTTATTCAGAGCCCAAGTAGAGCAATTCTTCCTACTGGCCAGTAAATAGCACCTGGCATCTTACAAGCTTGCAAGCAACCTCCCAAAACAAAAGGATTGATCTCTTATTCACCTGAAACAGTAGAAGACCCAGGAATTGAAGAAGGAAATGGACTGCAAGTCTAATCACTTTCTGAAACAACGTACTTACTACCTCTTGTGCCAAAAGGCTGAAAAAAATGGATGGTACTTGTTATCATTACTGATTTTCCATGCAGGACCCAGTGGTTGGATCCTGATAGGAATAAAGAGGAGGAATATGGACCAGAACATCAATTCTTATGAAAACCAGAGAACCCCCAAATTTATTGTCTGGAAATAACCTTTGAACCTTGAACCAAACCTGCCCCATGAAGTGCTGGTTAGAGGTGGTGAAACGCCGAGGGAGATGTGAAGAACATCGCCAATGACACGGCTCTACACAGCTAGAAATGGTTGTGTCGGTATACGTTTTCCTACTGATATTTTCACCAAAATTAAAGCAGCACATCCTTTAGAGCAGATTTGTTTAATAGTTCAGATTTTAGAAAAATTCTAGAAGGCTACCAATAATTCGTGGAAAAAAACTCCATCATCTCCATTTCATTTTTTGGAAACTTTTTGAAGCCCTCTTGTACTGTGTTTAATCAAACACACTGATATTCCAACAGTAAAAGGTATAACTATTTTCTAAATGAAACTAATATCATAACTACAAATCAGCCACCATTTTGCTGTCGACATCTAAAAAGTGTGGTTCTTAGAGGTGTGGGTGAACTTCTAATTCAAAATAATGCAATTCAACTGTGGAAAGCAAATCATTATTAAGAAAATATGCTTTTAATACTATTGTAATTATAAAGTGATAATCTTTGAGAACAACACAGGACGGACCAGCATTTGACAGAACCTGGTAGCACAGAGGTTACAAGTTGGGCAGTCAGTTCAAAACCACTATCCTCCTCAGGAAAAAGATGAGGCTTTCGACTCCCATAAAGATTTAGTCTCAAATGGGTGCATAAGCAAATGTGAAGAAAGCTGATGGTGCCCAGCTATCAAAAGATACAGCGTCTGGAGTCTTAAAGGCTTGAAGATAAACAAGCATGCAATCTAGCTCAGAAGCAACAAAGCCCATATGAAAGAAGCACACCAGCCTGTATGATCATGAAGTGCCGAAGGGTCAGGTTATCAGGCATCAAAGAACAAAAAATCTATCATTGTAAATGAGGGGGAGTGCAGAGTGGAGACCCAAAGCCCATCTGTAGGCAACTGGACACCTCCTTACAGAAGGGTCATGGGGAGGAGAGGAGCCAGTCAGGTTGTAGGGTAGCAACAATGAAACATACAACTTTCCTCTAGTTCTTAAATGCTTCCTTGCTCCCCACACCCACTATCATGATCCCAATTCTATTTTACAAATCTGGCTAGACCAGAGGATGTACACTGGTACAGATAGGAACTGGAAACACAGGGAATCCAGGACAGATGACCCCTTCAGGACCAGTGGTGAGAGTGGCGATACCTGGAGGATAGAGGGAAGGGGGGGGAGGGGGAACCAATTACAAGATCTACATATAACCTCCTCCCTGGGGGATGGACTACAGAAAAGTGGGTAATGTCAGACAGTGTAAAACATGACAAAATAATAATTTACAAATTTTCAAGGGTCCATGAGGGAGGGGGCAGGGGGTCGGGAGGGGGAAAATGAGGAGCTGATATTAAGGGCTCAAGTAGAAAGCAAATGTTTTGAGAATAAGGATGGCAACAAATGTACAAATATGCTTGACACAATGGATGTATGTATGCATTGTGAATAAGAACTGTACGAGCCCCCAATAAAATGATTTTAAAAAAGATTTAGTCTCAGAAACCCACAGGGGCAGTTCTATCCTGTCCCACAGGATCGCTATGAGTCAGAAATGCTTCTATGACAGTAAGTTTGAGATTTTGTTTAATAATTGTAAAACAATAACTCAAGTGATTGTAGAGTACCAGTCATTTCTAACTCATAGGGGAGAGCACCTCCCATCAAGTTTTCTGGTATTCTTCACTGGTTTTTACAGGAGGTTACCAGTTAGCCACCACACCCTTACAACTGAGCCACGAAGCATCTATAGAAATTACTGTACAACTACAAATATATACACACACATACACACACACCAGATGGTGGCCACCAATTGTTTTAATAATTAGAACTGCATGTGTCCTCTCTACTTTTCATAATGCAATGTTGAGCAAGAGCCAACAGACACGTCAACATAACACACTAAGTACTCTAAAGCAAGTCGAAAGGACAAACCGGCACCCACAGTACACCTAACTTTCTACTTAGCAGTATAGAAACAATAGAGGGCTTTGAAACTAAGCACAGCTTCAAATCACAGCAATGTTTTAATTCAGGCACCACTAGGCAGCAAAGTTATTTAAATTCTCTAACCTTCAATTCTTCATGTGCAAAGTAATTTTGTGCCTCACTGTACTTTTTAAGAATAAACATATTAGCATTTGACATTCCTGATTTACAAATGGTCAATATTACTTCCCTTCCCCCTAAGACCACTAGAGAGAGCTGGGGCTCAACTCTGGCTTGCCAGTGACATGGTATCTAGCAAATTTTATAATACCAAACCCACCATGAATAATTACTTGCAAATTCCAAAAACTGAGTGTAGATTAAAACGATTGGGAACTGCTGAGATCAGGGTACTTCTGGAAACTTTTTGCCCAAACCTGCCCAATGCTCTTTTCTTTACACAGCAAGGGCACACACAAATAAGGATCTTTGAAAATAAACCACTCTACTGACAAAAGCATCCTTTTAATAACTCTAAGTCACCTGATGAATAGCCCAGGTTTGTGACCATAAATAAATGACTGAGATAAGAGTTCATCACTGACACACACCCACTGCCCAAAGAACCACTGCCAAAAGAACCGGCTTAAATTGAAATGCATTCAGTGAAAAAACAAAACAAAAAAAACACAACTTTAATAAACTATTCACTGAAGAAAAGATTGGTGACTTTGGACAACTAGTGGATTTCTCTTTTTGCAAGTAATAAATATGTAAATTGTTTTAAAAATGGCATTCCTTGTTACTATTTTCCTAAAGTTCATTTATTTTAGTTCTATTAGGTAGTTCAAAGTTTCGCGGGGCATGGACTCAGTCTTAGTGCAAAACAAGTTCTGAGCTGTGTCACTGGTAACAATTTCCCCCAAAATACAGGCTATAACCTGGACAGCCTAGACTTCCACCACTCCAAATTGAAATGGTTTAAGCAAGTTCAGCTGACGTGGGTCTTGGCAGAATAGAAAATCTTCTCTAAATGTTAATACTCAAAGCCTAGCAGTCACTGCTAATGCTACCACAAATAACTCCAGGCCCTCGCAGTTCCACCAGCTTCAAGAATACCACCTGCCATATGTCTTCGTACAGAGCAACAAATGGAATCCAAACCTACATGGTCTTGGAAATCGCCTACAGTATCCTGGGCCCTAATCTGATATTGCTTAACATGAAAAGATTTAGAAATAAAAGCAAATAGGGCAGCGCTTTCACAACTTGCGACAAGGAGAATTTAAATGAACCTTATTCCTTCGTGCTTGCACTTTTTCCGTCATAAACAGGAAACTCCAGGAGAGGAAAGAAGAAAATCCTATTTTGGCTAAGAAGAATGGCACTGCTTGCAAGCCCCGCCGGCTGTGGGAACAAATGAAAATGCACCCGGGGCTGGGGGTGGGGGCTGCGAGCAGCGGCTGGGGCGCTCGGTTCAAGTCTTAAGCATGCCACCCAGCTCGAAGGGAAACCAAAACATCTTTACCACCCGCAACCGGGAAACAGGGGCGCGGAGAAAGAGACCGCGGCCCGGGGGTGCTGAGTGGCGCTCGCTTCTTTCCTCCTTCTGCCAACTCTTCTCTCACCTTTCCAATCCCACCCTCCCCTATCACTCCACTTCCTCCAAAAGGAAAAAAAATCCCCAATAAACCCGAGACCGAAGACAAAGAAGCAGCAGGCTGGCAAGGAGCGTCCAGAACAATGGGGGAGAAGGTGCGAAGGGAAACTCCGGAGGAAGACAATGAAGGGGAGTGGAGCGGCGCCCGGCGGCGGCGAGGGGAAGGCCGCCTGGACCCGCGGCCCGGGCGGCGTCGCCCTCGACGCGGCTGGATGGACTGGGCCGGGCGGGCGCGGCGGGGCCTGCGCTGGTGTGCGGAGGCCGTCGGCGGGACTCACCGGCATTCTGGTCCCGGGGCCAGAGGTAGTATGTGGCTGGGATCACGATAAGCCCCACGAAGGAGGTGAGGAAGTAGAAGAAGGTGTTCCCGCTGTCATCGTACTGGAACTGCTGCCCCGCCATGGCACCCCCTCCTCCTCCTCCTTCTCCTCACCGCCGCCGCCACGACCCCGCTCGGGCTCCGGCTCCCAGCGCCCCGGCCCCGTGTGGCGTAGCTCCGACGCCGTCGCCGCCTCTCGCCCCCGCCCCCACGCTACTCTCACAGACACGCCGCCGCCACGGCCGCTGCTGTCGCCAGCTCTCGCGAGAGAAAATGGTTCCCGCCCCTCTCGGTCCTTCCCTCCCCTCGTCTTTCTCCTACTTTCTCGCTAAGAGAGACGTGGCGCGCGCAGCCGTGAAACTCCAACAGGCCCCGCCTACAGCCCGCCTGTCGCTCCGCCCACTAAGCGATAGTCCCGCCCATCCTCCGTGTAGGCCCGCCCCCTCTGGCCCGCCTTTAACTCCAGAGTCCCTCCTCCTGCCTCCCCGGGCTTGCTTTCTCCGCGCTCCAGGCGGGTCCCGCAGGCCGCCCCCCGGGAGTCCTGAAGGGGCGTCTGCACCCCGCGGCGGACGCTGGAGGTTGTGCCGGCCCTCGGCTGGGCTGGGAGCGTTTACAGTAGACTTCAGTCTCCCGCGCCTGCCTCTCCCAACCTGGCCTGCCCCCCGGACTTCGAATTTCCCTCGCTGATCAATATTGTTTCCGCGCTGTGGAAACGGGAGTCTAACTGTCCCGGGCGGCGGAGGATGCGGAGTGTTTTCGTTATTTTAAGTGCACAGTAACGTTTACTAACGAAAGCCTGCGATCGCCTCGGCGCCTTTTTTCTACCAATGGAGACTCGTCAAGCTCCTCGAAACCGTGCCCGGGCACGTCCCGTAACTTGATGGCCGTCACATCAGCCAGGTGGGAGGCTGAACCTCTGTCGCTCTCGAGCATTACTCGTCAGTAAACCCCACGGGATGAAGCAACGATGCCCTCCTGGACGATGTGGAGACGAGGCTCCTGATACAATAGGAGGAGGCCTGGGGATTCAAACCTAGATCACTGACGCCACAAAGCCGGCGCCCTGGACAACCGCTACCACGCGGACCTTCCCGGGAGCAGCCCGTCCTCCCTTCCGGGTGTGCTCGGCAATTTGTGCTTCCCGGGAGGTCGTTCCCCGGGGTCCCGCCTTCCCTTTCAATCCACTGAGTCAGGGGAAAGGCTGTGACCCCAACCTTGGCCTCGGGGTGACCCTGCTTCTAGTGTCAGCCCCGGCTGCAACCTGTAGGTCAAGAATACCCCTTCCACAGGGTAGTGCCGCGGAGTAATTGTGAAAATGGCTCTCAAGGAAAAACTAGGCAATAAGCAATTACTAGTTACTGTATTTTTAAAGCTATTCTTTGAACATTGTATGAAAGTATTAATATTAGCAGTTAATATTGATTAACAGTACTGTCAACAGATATTAAATCTCAGGGGAAAACAAAGCAACTTGCTTAAAAGCAAATAATTTAGGTAATACTGTAGTTGAAAGAGAAATCTAAAAATAGAGAAATCTGTCTAAAATTGAATATGGTGATAATTATACAACTCTTCTTGATATGATTGAATTACTGGATGACGTGGGTGAAGTGCTAATAAAACAAATAAAATTTTAAGAAGAAATCTTATGATATGTCCTCAAAACTAGAATTTTTCCCAATCAGTGGTGCTTCCCTTCATAATGTTTGCATGTAGTCTCTCTACCTTTTCAATTTGGAAGGAAATTCATGAAAATAATTCACTGTGCATTTTCCTCCTCATTTTTTTAATATAAAATTTTCAAGAGCTGTATCAGAGGTGAGAAACTGAAAAAGGGAACGAGGGTTGAAATTTTTTTAAATCATTTTTATTGGGCACTCATACATACATCCATTGTATGTCAAGCACATTTGTACATTTGTTGCCATCATTCTCAAAACATTTGCTTTCTGCTTGAGCCCTTGGTATCAGCTCCTCATTTTCCCTTCCCTCCTGTCCCCCTCCCTCATGAACCCTTGATAATTTATAAATGATTATTTTGTCATGTCTTACTCTGTTCGAAATCTCCCTTCACCCATTTTTCTGTTGTCCATACCCCAGGGAGGAGGTTATATGTACATCCTTGTCATCGGTTCCCCCTTTCTATCCCACCTTCCCTCCACCCTCCCAGTACCGCCACTCTCACCACTGGTCCTGAGGGGTTCATCTGTCCTGGATTCCCTCTGTTTCCAGTTCCTATCTGTACCACTGTACATCCTCTGGTCTAGTCAGACTTGTAAGATAGAATTGGGATCATGATAGTGCGGTTGGGGAGGAAGCATTTAAGCACTAGGAAAGTTGTATGTTTCATGGTTACTACCCTGCACCCTAACTGGCTCGTCTCCTCCCCAAGACCCTTCAGTAAAGGGATGTCCAGTTGCCTACACATGGGCTTTGGGTCCCCACTCTGCACTCCCCCTCATTAACAATAAGATTTTTTGTTCTTTGATGCCTGATACCTAATCCCATTGACACCTCATGATCACACACTGGCTGGTGCACTTCTTTCATGTGGGCTTTGTTGTCTCAGCTAGGGTTGAATTTTGAAGTCAACACAGCATGATGATTACCCAACCCTGATACAGCCAAAATGAACAAATTCATCTTGTTTCAGAAAAAAACTTAATCATAAACTTGGCTCAACCCAAGTGGGTAGGATTCTGATGTTCCTTTTTTTATCAGTTGGGTTTGTTATTAACGCTTTGTATCTTTTAATGTTGAACTGGTTTTGTTTTATTTTCTCATTACTCCCATAAACTTTTACTCAGTATTTGTGTAGAGATAATACATAAATTTTATAACCTTGTGGCAATATAAATCATTGATGATAAATACTTCCCCCCTGGCATTTTTCCTGCAGGAATAATCTTTCACTGCCGTTTGGGGGTTATACCTAAAAAGGGTGTGAACCAAACCAACCCATAAAACAATCTGAACAAATTACACTAATTTGCTGACCTCCAAACCACTCTAAAACATGATTTTACCAAGGCAGATTAAAGATTTGAAAATGCACCCACGGTTTTCTTCTAGAAATTAACACTACTGAACAAAGATAAATTTAGACCACCCGATTAGTTTCTAAAGAAACGCTTAGTCGTTCCTTTAATTCCTTTTCTCAAAATGTCTGACTCCATGATATTTTTAAACCTGTTTCTTTGAAGAAATCATCTTAATGGTAGCACACGAATGTGATAGGACCCAAACTGTGCACATTTTTGCGGTCCTCAGTTTACGCACATTTTAAAGGCGTTTTTGTATTCTCTTTTTACGTGTCAATAGATGAATAGTTTAATCAATTTCATTTTAATTGCTAGGTGGATACACCTCTAATAGAGAAAGTCTAACTCTTTATAGGTTCTTCATAACCTGCAATTTCCCTGGAGTGAATTGTCCAATCATTGTACATCATGTGTGTACTACTGGTTGACTTACATTGATATATACTAAATACATTTGTGTGGCCATACACATTATTTAATCTACTGCTTATGAAGTTAGCTGTTAGTAGACTGGGAGGAACAGAATTATTAAGTAGATAGCTATAATTATTTCCAGTCTTCTTTCCCTTCCCCTACCATACTAGAGACCAGTGGTTCTCAACCTGTGGGTTACAACCCCTTTGGGTGTCGAACAACCCTTTCACAGGAGTCGCCTAAGACCATCGTAAAACACATATTTCTGATAGTCTTAGGAACCCAGATACCGTTCCTCTATAGTCTCCAGGCGTGTCTGCCCACATGCAGATACGCCCACATAGGAGGAGTACCTGGCGTGAAGATTGTTACACATGCTTCAAGACAAATTTTCATTTATTTGTCATTAGAAATAAATATTTCACAATATATAATTACTTATTGTTTTGTGATTAATCACTATGTTTTAATTATGTTCAATTTGTAACAATGAAAATACATCCTGCATATCAGATATTTACATGACCATAACACTAGCAAAATTACATTTATGAAGTAGCAACGAAAATAATTTTGTGGTTGGGGGTCACCACAACCATGAGAAACTGTATTAAAGGGTCGTGGCATTAGGAAAGTTGAGAACCACTGCTCTAGACCAGAGCCTCCACTGCCAACGCCTATCAAATCATCTTCAGAAATCAAATCATCTTGTATTTGTTTCAGAGTCTGGATTTTCTTCCATGGAGAATCTAAATGTCTTCAAATAAAAGTCAGCCAAGTCTTTCTTTTCCTTTTGTACCTCATAGAGATGAAAAGTTACCAATCACATTGACAACAGTGATGCCAACAAAGCAACATTTGTGCAACAGTTATTTCAGAAAGCTTCCTCACACTTGAGCTTTCAAGTGCTCCATGTTCAAATGCAGATGAGGGAAAAGGTAGATCATTGCAATTTTTCATTCACTAAATCTGTAATTCCTTAGCAAAACCAAGACACACCCACTACCATCGCGTCCATTCCAACTCACGGCATTGGATTCATTGCCACCCTATGTGCACCAGAATGATCCACCTCCCTGTCCTCTGCCATCCTCACAATTATGGTTCAGCCCATTGTTTGCAGCCACTGTCGACCCAGCTCGTTGAGGGCCTTCCTCTTTTTTGCTGCCCTTCCACTTTACCAACATGATGTCCTCCTCTAGGTGTTGATCTCGCCTGACAACTGTCAAAAGTACAGGACACAAAGTCTCACCCTCCTTGTCTCCTCTACGGTGCTGTACTTCTTCCAAGACAGAGCTGTTTGTCCTTTTGGCAGTCTAGGGTACTTTCAGTATTCGTTGCCAACATCAGAATTTAAATGCATGGATTCTTCTTCAGTCTTCCTTATTTAATGTCCAACTTCCACATGCATCGGAGGCACTTGAAAATACCATGGCTTGGATCGGACACAACGTAATCCACAAAGTAACAGCCTTGTTTCTCAGCACTTTCAAGAGATCACGTGCACCAGATATACCCAATGCACTTGGTTTTTTGATCTCTTGACAGCTGCTTCCATGAGCAATGATTGTGGATACAAGAAAGATGAAAACCTTGACCTCAATCATTTCTCTGATTAGCATAGTGTTACCTATTGGTCCACTTGTGAGGTTTTTATTGTCTTTGTTTTGAGTTCTAATCCATAATGAAGGCGGCAATCCTTGATCTTCATGCTCAAGTCCTTCAAGTCCTCCTCACTTTCAGCAAACCAGGTTGTGTCATCTGCATATCACAGGTTGTTAATAAGCCTTGCTCCAATCTTGATGCAGCATTCTTCATATGATCCTGTGCTGATTTTAGACCATGCAATATGCCCTTGTTCTGTTCCTACAATTGCCTCTTGATCCATGTTCAAGTTCTGCATGAGCACAGTGTAGTGTTCAGGAATTCCCATTCTTCTCAAGGCCATCCGTAGTGTGTTATGGTTCACATAGCCTTTGTATAGTCAAGGAAATACAAACTCTCTTTCTGGAAGTCTCTGCTTTCAGACAAGATCCAGCTGACATCAGCAATGATATCCCTTGTTCCACGTTCTCTTCTGAATCCTGCCTGCCCCTTCCGGGGATGGGGTTGGGGGTGAGCACCTAGGGTTTGAGCTCGTAGGGTTACCAAGACTGTGAAGCCAGAGGGCTTCATCTTTCTCTGGAGGAGCTAGGTGACAGGTTTAAAGCACCTACCTGTGGTTGGTAGTCTAGCATTTACCCAGCAGTACCACCAGGGCTCCGAAACCAGCCTGACATCTGAAGAGGACCTACAGGGAGCTGTGGTTTGGAAAGACCAGGTTATGCTCAACTCTAAAACCATGAAAACAGCTCTATAAGAGGCACTGAGAGATACTGAGTTCTGTAGTCTTGAGAACAGGTCTGTACTTTGACTCCTCTTGTCATGAGCATACTGGCTTTGTTAGTATTATTGTGCTCTATTGGTTTGTGAGAATTGTGTGCTGAAGTCAGTTTGCAAGGATATATCCAAAAAACCTGGGCCAGTCCTTTACCAACTCATTTTATGAATTACCAGCATGCCTTACTTGCTTAAGGAAAAATAATGATTGACATTGCATAATAAGCTGTAAAACAGCACTGAAGCTCAAAAACCACCCAGATCAAAATATAACCTAGAAGATTGACCATAAATAAATAGAAGCATTTGCAATGGGCAGTTTTGAAGGCATATATTTGAAGAGTAAGAGACAAATATTCTCAACAGATTAAATTTCAGGGGGGCAGGGCAGACATAAATCACGTTGCTTAAAAACAAATATTTGAAAGTCCTGAGGCTTAAAGAATGGCAACAGCCTCATTCAAAAAATATACGATAAAATTTCGCACAGACGTTAATAATTTAGTGATCATGTATGTCTTTTAACTACTAAGGGTTTGTACTTAAAGACAAAAGGATTCTAATCAATTCTATTTTGTATAATTTCCATCAGAAAAACAATTTTGACATCTGATGAATGGAAGGATTTTCCCCAGAGTAGCTTCTGACTCTGTATATTTTCAAAGCTGTTTCTTTTCCACTACCCCTGTCCTTTTGGTGCTGGGCCCCATGGGACATGCTCATATTATAAATCAAGTTATGTCATCCATTCATGTTAGATTTCTCAGTAAATTTTCCAAGTGAATGAAAGAAGCCTTCCTGGAAGGAATCATTTCAGTATACATGGAAGTACCTGTGAACCACATAGCTCTCATGCATTACCTAACGTTTAAGCAAGGAGCATTATAAAGAAATTCAGTCAGCCAATGTTCACATTTATTGATCCCACACACAATTAGCCAATGTGGTTTAAGACAGGATGTCTCAGATGGTACCTGGCTTCAGGAAACTCTCCTTCAATCTAGCAGGAGAACATAATATTTTATTAAGTAACGAACAAAGCAAACAAACAAAGCAAGCAAACAAAGCTACTGCCACCTCATTGATGCTGACTCATAAATAAAGTTCTCCAGGTCTGTAAACCCGGGAGGAACAGACAGCCTCATCTGGCTACCCCAGAGTGATCGGAGGTGTTGACCCTTACCTTGAGACTAGCAGTCCTGAGTTGACCTGACACTGCCACCCAAGGTAGGCATCGTTAAATGTTACAACAAAGGGCTCGAATAGACCAAAAGTCAAGACGGCATCAGACCGGGCAATGCTGTGTCATTCTCTTATACATAAGTTGCCACGAATTGGAGCCAACATCTCACAACATACAAGATAAAGTTGTTTACATGTCTATAGGAGAGGGATTTCATTTGACATTCTGTCTGGAGACTTCAAGGAAGAGGTAGCAATTGAGCTAGGCCTTGAACCGAATAGAATTTGAAGGGAAAAAAATCAGTGGAGGACCAATCTAAAGAATAGTGGGAAATGAAGCCTGATTTTAACGGGAGTACCCAACTGTGTAAATGGCGTGAGGCTGGCCCATATCTGGCTTCCCTATTGCCATGAGGCAGGGATCAGGCATGCCTCCAATTTCCATCCCATCTTGACCCTATTCTAATACCAACTGTTCCTCCCATGGCGTTCTACTTCTATGCTGGGTTTGAAAATCCATTGGGCCACAAAACTCACAGACAATACTCACAACAAAGGGGGCTTTTTAGGGAGCTTAACTGATCACCACAAGCCAGAATTAGTCAACAATAAGGATACAGGCATTGGTCCACAGCAGCATCTTTCCTCAGCCAGCAGACAGGTGGCAGACAGCCTCTCAGCCATGTGGTCCCTTGACTTCTGACTGCATGGGCCAAGAAGCCTGCCCGATGCTCTTTCTCACCGTCTCATAGTCACCTCACTGCTCCTCCGCTCTGTCTCAGTCTCTGTGCCAGAGGCTCTGCTGCCTCTAGCCTCAGCCTCTTACACTTCAGACGGAGATCTCGAATGTGCTCTTCTTCCGATGGTCCTGGGATTTCTCTCTCTCTCTCTGCTCCTGTTCAGAGATCCGCATAGCCAGAGCAGTGGGAACCAAAACTGGCCAACTCCCTCCATTCATGTCACACATGTCCTCTTTGCATAGTCCCAGCCAGTCATTTGGCAGGAGTTAACAGAGACATGGACAGGGAGCCAAAATAAGAAATTTCACTCTACTACCTCAACCAAAAATAAAAATAAAGGAAAAAGAAAAAATAACACACCAGGTTGGCAAAATACATTTAAGCCTGGCTTGTGGGTTATAGATGAAATAGTAGCAAATATGACCTTGATGATGAACATTGTGAAAAGCTGCATAGTTGGGAGATACTGGGATCTCGCTCTCTTTTAAACAAAGAAGAAAACGTGGTTTTTTAACTGGTGTGTCTTAAGTGACCCTACAGGAAACAAGAGAATGGATGAGGTCTACTGTTTCCTACTGTTCGTCCTTTCCTCTTTACCCAGAGCATACTTTAATTCTTTGAGATCAAGCAAACCTTCTTAAAATATAACACGGTGATGGAGAACGATGTAAGATATGAAGATAATAATCTATAACTTATCAAGGGTTCCTGAGGGAGGGTGGGTAGGCAGGGAAGGGAGGGAAAAGAAATGGGGAGCTGATATCAGGGGCTCCAGTGGGAAGAGAATGCTTTGAAAATGATGATGGTGGCATATGTGCAAATGTGCTTGACACACTGGATAAAAGTATGGATTGTGATAAGAGATGTAATAGCCCCCAATAAAAGTAAGAAAAAAAAAATATATATATATATATATAATAGTGATTATGTCTTTGGCACACCTCACGTGGCTTTTCTGGTGCCTCTTGTCCACATCTACTCCACTCTCTGCTTCCACTCTGCTTGCCTTCCACTATTTAAAATAATTATAAATTCACCAAAATTAGTACAGAAAGACCCCCATGTAGTCTTCAATCAGTGTTGCCCAATGGTAGCATTCTGTAATATCAAAATTAGAGAAAATTCACCAATAATCCACATACCTTCCTCAGCCCTCAACAGTTTACATACACACATCCTCAGCCTTCCTTATTCAATGTCCAACTTTCACATGCACAGGAGGTGCTTGGAAACACTATGGCTTGGGTCAGGTGCAACTTAGTCCTCAAAGTAACATCTTTGTATTTCAACACTTTCAAGAGATCTTGTGTAGCAGATTGACCCAAGGCAATAAGTGGGTCTTTTGATCTCTTGACTGCTGCTTCCATGAGCATTGACTGTGAATCCAGGAAAGATGAAACCCTTCGCAACTTCAATCTCTGCTTACCTTGATGTTGGTCTAGTTGTGAGGATTTTCGTTTTCTCTGCGTTGAGCTGTAATCCCCACTGAAGGCTGCAGTCCTTGATCTTCATCGGCAAGGGCTTCAAGGCCTCCTCACTTTCAGCGAGCAGGGTTATGTTATCTGCATATCGCAGGTTGTTAATAAACCTTCTTCCAAGCCTGATGCAGCATTCTTTTTCATAGAATCTAGTTTATCTCATTATTTGCTCAGCATACAGATTAAATAAGTATGGTGAGAGGAGACAACCCTGACACATACCTTTTCTGATTTGAACCCATGTAGTATTCCCTTGTTCTGTTTGCACAACTGCCTCCCGATCCACGTACAGGTTCTTCATGAGCACAATCAAGTGTTGTGTAATTCCCATTCTTCTCATAATTTATTATGGTCCACACAATCTAATGCTTTTGCATCTTCAATGAAACAAAAGTAAACATCTTTATGTGTTTGCTTCAAGCCAAGATCCATCTAATATCATCAATGATATCTTTTGTTCAGCCTTCTTTTGAATCAGACCTGAATTTTTGGCAGCTGCAACCATTGCTGGATGATCTTCAGCAAAACTTTACTTGCATGTGATATCAATGACACTGTTCTATAACTTGAGAATTCTGTTGGGTCACCTTTGCTTGGTACAAATATGGAACTCTTCCAGTCTTCCACATTTCTTGGTACAGCAAGGGAGTGCTTCCAGTACTTCATCAGCTTGTTGAACTATTTCAACTGGTGTTCCATCAATTCCTGGCATTTGGGTTTGGGTTAATGCTTTCGGTGAAGCTTTGACTTCTTCCTTCAGCACCATTGGCTCTTGCTCATAGACTACCTCTTGAAATGGTTGAAGGTCGACTAGCTCTCTTTGATACAGTGAATCTGTGTATTCTTTCCATCTACTGTTGATGCTTTCTGCATCATTCAATATTGCCCATAGAATTTTTCAATCTTGCAACTTGATGCTAGAATTTTTACTTCAGTTCTTTCCATTTAAGATACACCAAATGTGTTTGTCTGTTTTGGTTTTCAAACTAGGTCTTTGCACATTTCTATATTTAACTTTGTATCCTTGAGCTGCCCTTTGATACTTTCTTTTCAGATCTTTGACTTCTTCATTTTCCATTTGCCTTAGCTACTGGAAGATTAAGAGCAAGTTTCAGAGTCTCTTCTGATCTTTTCTTTGATCATCTTTTCTTTATCCTCTGATCTTCTCTTTGATAGTTTCTTTATCCTCTGTTTTTTTAAATTCTCTTTTGTTTTCTTCATGTATGATGTTCTTGATGTCATCCCAAAGCTCAGCAAGCCTTTTTTCATTAATGTTTAATGCATCAAATATGCTCTTCAAATGCAGGTGGCATAGATTCAAGGTCGTATTTTGGCTCTCATGGACTTGATTTAATTTTCATCAGTTTCAACCTGAACTTGCATGTAAGCAATTTTATGCTGCCCACAATCATGTGTTCCACAATCAGCCCTCAACATGGTTTTAGCTACTGATATTGAGCTTCTCTATCATCTCTTCCCACAAATGTAGTTGATTTGATTTCTCTATATTCCATCGGTAGAAATCCATGTATATAGTTGCCTTTTATGCTGCTGAAAAAGTAATTTCTATGAACAAGTCGTTGGCCTAGCAAAACACTATCATGTGATCTCCAGCTTGGTTTCTATCACCAAGTCCATATTTTCCAATTATTGTTCCTTCCTCTTTGTTTCCGACTTTTGTATTCCAGGAGCCAAAAATTATGAGTGCATCTTGATTACATGCTTGATCAACTTCTGACTGAAGACATCAGTATGACTCTCTACATCATCACTAGCTTCAGTGTTTGGTGCATAAATCTGCATCATAGTTGTATGAACTGGATTTCCTTGAAGGTGGATAGGTATAATCCTATCACAGACTGCACAAAATAGATCTTGAAATGTCCTTTTTGACTATGAAAGCAAAACCATTCCTCTTGATTGTATCATTTCCAGCATAGTAAACCCTATGACTTTTTTCCCTTTTAGCTCACTAATGCCCAGGTTATGACTCTTTATGGTCCCATCTAATTTTTTAGGACCTCTGATTTTCCTAGATTCATACTTCATGCATTCCTAGTTTCAATCCTTAGAATTTTATAGCTGTTTCTTCTCATTTTGAGCCATGGCCCATTAGCAAGGGAAGAACCCAAAGGCTCCCCTGCCACAGGGCCTACTCCATTCCTGCCACCATGCTCGACTCTGCCATGAGAAAGCAGCTCCTCCTCAGGCACGGTTTGAGTACCTTCAGACCCGAGGGGCCCATCCTCCAGCACTACTTCTCATAATATTCGGCTTCCATGCATCAGGTCTTTAGAATCTGACACTATTTCGATTCTGTGCATCAGGTTTCCGGCAGCCACTTCCTCCAAATGGGCAGCCGAGTCCTTTTGTATGGTTTGTTCTTAGTCTGGAAGCTCGGCTGAAACCTGTTCTCTTTGGATGACCCTGTTGGCATTTCAAGTACCAGTGACACAGCTTGCAGAAAAGTTCATTGTGTTCATGCAGAACTTGCACATAGATCAAGAGGCAGTTGTGCGAACAGAAGAGGAGAATGTGGCATGATTTAGAATCTTTAAGAGGTGTGTGTCGGTGTTGTACCCCTTGACCACACTTGTTCAGTCTATGTGCTGAGGATAGCACCGGAGAAGATGGATTACATGAAGGAGAATGCGGCATCAGGATTGGAGAAAGACTTATCGACAGTTCATGACATGCAGATGACACAATATTGCTTGCTAAAAGTGAGGAGGACTTATTGATGAAGATCAAGGCTTCAGTATGGATTACAACTCAGTGTAAAGAACACCAAAATCCTCACAGCAGAATCATTGGGTAACATCATGATAAACAGAGAAAAGACGTTGTGAAAGATTTCATCTTTCTTTTTTCTTTTCTTTTTAAATCATTTTCTTGGGGGCTCTTACAGCTCTTAAAACATTCCCTACATCAATTGTATCAAGCATATTTGCATATATGTTGCCATCATCATTTCCAAAACATTATCTACTTGAGCCCTTGTATAAGCTCCTTTTCCCCCTCACCCTTGAGCCTCCCTGACCATTCCCTACCCTCGTGTGCCTGAGGGGTTTATCTTCCCTCAATTCCATGTGTCGAGAGCTCTCATCTGTACCAATGTGTGTTCTCTGGTCTAGCCAGATTTGTAAGTTAGAACGGGGTCATGGTAGTGGGGGGAAGGAAGTTTTCAGAAACTAGAGGAATGATGTCTGATTCGTCGGTGTTATACTCCACCTTGGTTGAATCATCCCTTTCTTATACCACTTCTGTGGGGGGATATCTAATCATTTACAGATGGGCCTTGGGTCTCCACTCCAACCCCTCTCTTGGTTGCTTGTTTTGGATCTTTTGATACCTGGTGCCTGATCTCATTGACACCTCTTAATCATACAGGCTGGTGTGCTTCTTTAATGTGGGCTTATTTGCTTCCCTGCTAGATGGCCACCTGTTTGACTTCAAGCCTTTAAGACCCCAGATGCGACATCCTTTGATAGATGGGCACCATCTGCTCTCTTCACCACATTTGTTTATGCACCTGTTTTGTCTTCAGCAATCGTGTCGGGAAGGTGAGTATCAAAGAGTGCCAGGTTATCAGAACAGTGTCTTTGTGTTAAGGGAGCCCTTAAGTAGAGGTCCGAAGTCTGTCTGCTAACTTAATACTTATATAAATATATGTACATTGACCTCTATCACATTCATTATAAATTAATATATTTACATATATACATGCCTATAGCTATACCTCTATAAATAGCTTTTGCCTCTTATTTCTTTCCTCTGTTTCCTTTCATCTTCCTCCTGTCCCACTACACATGCTCACGCTCCATTTGGCTCTCAGTATTTCCTCTCAGATACATTGCTCTTGATCAGTCCTCACCCGGCATTAGACGCCCTCCTCCTCATCAATTTTAGATCACTTGTTGTTCCCTTATGTCTGCGTTTGTTGGCTCCCCAGACCCCTCCCTTTCTTGGATCCACACTCAATGCTCATGAGCAGCAGTCAAGAGATCAAAAGGCCCATTGCATTAGGTAAACCTGCTACACAAGACCTCTTTAGGGGGTAGAAAAGCAAGGATGTTACTTTAGAACTAAGATCCACCTATTGCCCCGTATGCATGTGAGAGTTGGACACTGACTAAGGAAGACTGGAGAAGAATAGGTGCTTTTGAATTGTGATGCTGGGAGAGAATATGGAAAGTACCGTGGGCTGCCAAAAGGAGAAAACAGTCTGTATTGGAAGTCCAGTCAAGTGCTCCTTGGATGAAAGAATGGTGAGACTTTGTCGTACATACTGTAGATATGTTGTCATGGGAGACTAGTCCCTGGAGAAGGACATCATACTTGGTAAACTAGAGAAGTGAAAAAGACAATGACCTTCAATGAGATAGATTGACACAATGACTGCAAGCATGTAACAATTGTGAGGATGGCACAGGACCAGGCAGTGTTTTGTCGTGTTGTGCACGGGGTTGCTATGGGTAGGAACCAACTTGGTGGCACCCAACAACAGCAACAACATAGGAGGTTATAGGTTCTGCCTCATAAGTTGAAAAAAAAATTTAACTGGGATGGTTAGGTTGTCTGGTAACTTATTTCAATGAGTTTTCTCAGTGGTTTGACACTTGAGGCCTCTCCTCATGATGAGATCTAATATAATATAATCAATTCCACAGTGGAATCTGCTGTGAACTGTCAAGCAGGGTGGAGTGAAACTTAAAGGTTGTTTCCCTGGATGTGTTCCCTATTCCTCTGTAAGCCGACTCTGTGGAAAGATTTGGCCCATCTTGTTGGTCTTGACCTTGCATCTGGGGCATTGACCTGCTATAATACCTGTCGACCCTGGAAACTATCAATGTCCTGCTATATTGCCTGTTGACCTTCGATTCATTTGTGTCTACCTCCACCGGCCTGTGGCTTTCTTGCTTCCTGGGTTGTCAGCTGTACAAGTTAGGAGAAGCCTCCAGCTTAACGCACAGACATGAACCAGATGAGACTTAACCACTTCTACAACTTTGTGAGCCACCTTCTTGATATAAACATGTCTTTATGTGTGTATGTGTCATTAATTTTGCTTCTCTACAGAACCCAGCCTTGCATACATTTTAGGAGGGGTTCGATGCCACAAAAAACTGACAATGACCCATGGTAACTACAATGAACCAATAAGATTCCCTAATCATTATTTCTGGCTGAATCTTTTACTTGAAAAGGAGACTATTAGAAGGTGGACTTCTCCAAGCTCCTGGGGTTGCAACAGCTCTCTCCGCAGGAGAGACTGCGGTTGAGTCGCTTCAGAAAGATGCTGCAGTGTCCACAGCCCCTTAGACCCAAGCGAAGAGTTGGGTGATAGCCCTGCTTTGTAGTTGGGCTTCAAGGAAATGAGTAGACAGGGTCTCTGTGGAACCGCCCAACTCTCCTGGCTCACATTAACTTAGCTCAGGCTCAGAATACCCACCCCAGAGCTGTTTGATTACCAACAAAGAAGTCTTGGTATCAGTGGGCATTTCCAGTCCACCAAAACCACGGTGGTGCCTTCCCAGCCTCACCAACCAAAACTTACCTACAAGCTGACTAGATTCAACTCTCAGTTAAATTTGTGATTCACTGTGCAAGTCATCAAGAGATAATACACATTAAATAAGTAAATTTGCCCTGTAGGTTAAGTAAGCACCCTGGTGGTACAACGGTTAAAGTGCTCCACTATAAAACAGAAGGTCAAACTCACCAGCCATTCTGCAGGAGAAAGAAGTGTCAGTCCTCTTCCATAACAATGTCCAGCCTTGGAAACCCTGTGGGACAGTTATCTCTGTCCCGTAGAGTCACTGTGAGTCAGAATCAACTCAACTGCAAGAGATTTGGTCTCATTTGGTTAGCACATTAGGTTTTTGCCTTGCTTCAAATGCCCAGACCATATGTGATGGTAAAACTGACCCACAACCTCAAACAACCAGCCTGGAAGCCAAACCACAAACTCTGCAGCAATCAGTTCAAGTCAAGATATGGTTAACAACTGCCAGATTCCCAAAAGTCTGCCCCTGCTTCCAACTCAGGATGCACCAGGCAATTATGCTCCCTAAACCAATCACAGAGGAGCTCTACTGCTAGTTACCCTGCCTCCAATTCTCCAGGACAGATGTCATCTTTCTTTCTTTTTTTCCTCCCACTAGCAAGTTCCCTCCCTCCCCTGCCCACCTCTGAGTCTCCACCGAAGGGCTGATTCTCTTTTTATGTAGAAAGCTTCTGAAAAAAGAACATTGTTTTCATTCAGTTGGTCTTCAGTTCCACAGTAGATACGTGCTAAGGGTGTTTCTTTGCACAGTAGTTGGGTATGGTATTGCATCGATGCCAGGGGACTAGCATTGGTATCTTAGTAATCTGCCAACCACCTTCATCTCCACCCAAACCAAGTCATGCTAGAGGGGATGCCAACAACTGCCCACTCGGAAATCAAGTTCACTGACTGAATCCAAGATGGGACCACAGAAATTAAAAGCCTTTTAGAACCTAAGGAATGTTCTTCCTTAGCAAAAAGAGAAGCAGATTCATTGCCGTCTAGTTGATTCTCACTCGTTGTGACCCTGTGTGGCAGTAGAACTGCCCCTGTGGGTTTCTGAGGCTGTAAATCCTTACTTTAGCAGAAAGCCTCATCTTTCTCCCAGGGAGAACGATAGCGGTTTTGAACTGCTGACCTTGCAGTCCACCACCGAGGTTTTGTCTTAGCGGGGATTACAAATCTGACACATATTCTGTGGGGGAAGGCCAGCCCCCACTACTAATCGTGGGTTCGATAGGCGCAATTGTATGGTTAAAATAGATAGATAGATAGATAGATAGATAGATAGATAGATAGATAGATAGATAATAAAGTCATAGAGAATAAGCACAGATAGAGGAGAGATTGAAATAATGGATTCAGACACATTTCATGGTACCATGCTCACTTCCTGGATGGCCATGATCTCAACAGCCAAGTCCACGCACAGAGCGGACAGAGAGGGCAAGAGAGGGAGGACAAGGAAGGACATGGGGAGAGGGGACAGGGGGCAGGGGAGGGGGTGGGGGGAGAGTGCCAGGGAGAGAGGAAGCTCTTTATTTCTACCCAAGGCTTATGTATCTTTGGGGGGGCGTGCAAGCCCCTAATTACAAGTAAAGACATATGTCACAGGAAGGGGTTGTACTATAGGTAATACAGTAATGAGAGGGGGATGATCTAGGGGTATACATGCAATAGGAAGGGGAAGGATTGGGGGTAAACATGTGACAAGATGGGAGGATCATAGATTCAGAATAGCAGCCCAACTTGGAATGTCACTGAACAGGTTTGACCTGTTCTCTGGATCTCTATGGAAACAATGGCTCTCCTTATCAGTAGGGTGTTAGCCCCACCTACAGTGGACCAGATGCTTTCAGCGACACAATCTCTAAGCCATGTGTTGGCCAGCAGCCTCTAATGTTTGTCATATCTTTGGGGGAGACAAAACCGGGAGAAATCTTTCTGTTTCTCACAATATTTGACAAATCTTCCTCACTTATAGACTAAACATGATCAGATTTAGATAGACTAAATCATTTCATATTTAAAATAGTAAAACAAACCCGCTACCCAACTATTTAGCACATCAGTGATGTACATCGGTCAGTAACAAATGCCAAGTGCCAGGAGGAGAGTAATACCAGCTGTGATAGGTAGGGTTGCGTCTCAGATGGACTGGGCCACGATTCTAAGTGGTTTGACAGTTAAGCAAGAATAGAAAGGATGTACAGGAACCCACGTGACACAGCAGTTAAGCACTTGACTGCTGACTCAGAGATTGGCTGTTCAAACCCTCCAACAGCTCCATGGGAGAAAAAGGTGACAGTCGGCTTCCTTAAAGATTTACAGCCTTGGAAACCCTATGGGGAAGCTCTACTCTGTCCTATGACTCAGAATTGACTCCTTGGCAGTGTGTGCGCCTTTGGTAATGATGCGATTGTGCTCCATTTGTGATCTGATGTGGTCTCCCTCCATGTTTGCAAAACTCTGATTCTTGCATACTAACCTGGTCTTTAATAAGGGAAGAGTAGATATAGTTAGTCCTTGTTTACAATCATTTACCAGTCACTTCCTGTTTGTCTGGATGAGGAACCTGTATCAAACATAAAACCATATTCATCTGTGCCTTGCCAACTTTTTGGTCATCAAGTCAATTTTCCCTCGTAGCAATCCTATGGGGCAGGGTAGATTGCCCCTACAGGTTTCCAAGACTGTATACCTTTAAGGGAGTAAAAAGCTTCATCTGTCTCCTGTGGATCAGTTGGTGGGTTTGAACTCCTTACCTTGGGGTTAGCAGTCCAGTTCATAATCTACTATGCCACCAGGGCTCCCTTTTGACTTTTACACATAGTAAGAAATATATATTAGATTATAGCTCAGTTGATTACTAAACAGAAGTTGCATTAAAAGAGTGCCTCACTCTCAGTATGTGCGATATACTGTGATATTTTTTCTCTTACTCTATACAGTTACTTATATAAATGCATACTTTATCTAAAAATCACACAATCACACACACACTCAACAACAGCTTGGAAGGTTCATGAGGATGTGTAAGGGTATTCAGTCATAGAATACAGGTAAGGTAAGGTGGCTTTCGACAGAAAGGGTATTCTTGAGCACTGTTTATATTTCCAGGCAAGGAGCTCACTGCTTAAAGAACTCCTCTGGTGCAGGAGTTCTTTAGTGGTACCAGAATCACCAGGCAGATTTGCTAAACGGTGGATGGCAGGGTCCCACCTCCCACCATCATTTCTCATTCACCATTTCTGGGTAGCCTTGATCATTTGCATTTCTGACAAATTCCCAGGTGCTGCTGCTAGCCTGGAAACCACACTCAGAGAACCATTGCTCTCATGACTCATTTTAATAAATCAAATAATCCTTTTAAAGCGCCACAAGCAACCGCTTCCCAGTACATCTGCTTTTCACATGAAGCAAATGATAGCGCCCTGCTTGGGCGTCTGGGGATGTAATTTATGGCTGTGCAGCATGCTGGGAGGTCAAAGGGAAGCAATTCAGAGAGATAACCTGCTTGTCCGTTCCTCTGCCAGTCACTCTGGCGCTCCTGCCAGCGTTCTTGGATTGTTTGTGCATTTCGTTAACAAACATTTGGAATCATGCACCAAGATGTGTCTGAGCCTCTAGGTTCCAGTCTGAGCATTTGATAGGAAAATATTCCCCTTCAGAGAGCTGCAGGATGATGCTGAGACCGCTTCTCTGTGATTTTAGAACCATTTTGTTCCTGATGGATGGGGACCAGTGCCCTTCTCGAAACTGGGGGAGTCAACGATAGCAGGTAGCTGCCGCCGATTCTAGAGCTACACTTTATGAATTTCTGCCTTTGAGAACAATGTCCCCAAGCTTCCTCAGGAGGAGTAAGTTCCTTTGTGCTGGTTAAATGACCACTGTTTCCGTGGGGGTTTCGGGACTGTAGACCTTTGTGGGAGCAGATAGTCTTATCTCTCTCCTTGAGAACAGCTAGTTGGTTTGAACCAGTGACCTCGTGTTTATCAACACAATGCTTGACACACTGTGCCACCAGGGTACTTTCTGAATTATATGCAATATCTGCACCTATTTTTCCTGTGAGAAAAATGAGGTTTAGAAAGATTAAGAAACATACCATGGTCACACAGGTGATAGGCAGGGGAGGCCAGGTTTGAATCCAGGGCAGAAACGTTGATTTCCGCGTCCAAATGCTCCCCCTGCTCCAGGATCTTCTCGCTGCTTTACTCTGCCCAACACCTGCCTTCTCCCCTCCGTGCCCATCAGACAAGCCTGGCTGTAATTTTACTCCATTTGTGAGCAGCGACCAAGTAGTTCACACAGATAGCTCCTCCCCACTGATGCAAATCAGCAGCTGGCAATAGCTACCTGGCCAAAGGGGGCACCTGGCTGCCATCTGCAGCACTTTCCGACTCTGAGCTCCAGCCTAGCAAAGTCACCAGGGTGGGATGGGGACAATGGTGGACCATCCTGCGAGTGTTTTTGAAGATCAGAGAATGAAAGCGGGACTTCAAATTAGAGACAAAGGGAAGCAAAGGGTTTGCTTTATTTTGCTTTTATTTTTCTCACTCAGGCTGTCAGGGCCTGTGAATGTGGGATCCGACACTGCTGATGAGGTCGACTCCAGCTACTCCAGCTACCAGACCACGGCCAGCAGATGAAGACAAGAAGCGAGTGAGCAGGAGCACGTGGGAGAGGCGCCTTCAGGCTATCCAGAGGGCCACGCAGACCCTATTATAGCTCCTGGAGGACAGAGCACACACCCTAATGTGCACAACTGCAACTCCCACTCCACCAGCACCTGCAGGGTCAGCCGAAGCAGCCCTAAATCCGAACCCGGCGAAGAGAGGGAACTGAAGTGTGCCAGAATCTTACTATGTGGATTGGCATGTAACCCTTTAAGATGAAAGGATGGGAGGCTGGGTCTCCCCGATGATTTGATCACTGCCCCTCTTAAAAAACAAAACAAAAACCTGATCATGAGGGTCTAGTGTGCTGCTGAAATGCATGATGGGAATTGCTGATGTCCTATTTTTGGAAAATATGTGTCACTGCTGACATTATCAAGATTCCTTTCAGGAGACAGAGAACGGTGTAAAATATGAAAATAAAAATAATTTCTAAATTATCAAGGGTTCACATGGGTGGGAGAGAAGGGGAGGGAGGAAAAAGAGGAGCTGATACCAAGGGCTCAAGTAGAAAGAAAATGTTTTGGAAATGATTATGGCAACCTATGTACAAATGTGCTTGATACAGTTGATGTATATATTATTATAAGAGCTGTAAGAGCCCTCAATAAAATGATTTATTAAATTTCAAAAATAAAGAAAACGGTCTAGGAAAAAAAAGATCCGTTTCAGTCGAGTTGTTGGGGGTGGGGGACTCGTCGTTTCCAGGGACTGGCAGGGTTAGAAGGAGCTCTGGTGACTTAGTGGTGACTTGCTGGGCTGCTACCTGCAGGGCCAGCAGCTTGAAACCCCCAGCTACTCCTTGGAAGAAAGGCTTCTACCCCTTAAGGAATTACTGTCTCGGGGCCCTCACACAGGCAGAGCTGCCCTGGCCCGTGGGGGACTGTGAGTTGGCTTTGGCTGGGTGGCGGTGAATCTGGAGTTGGAGTGAATCTGGATGGCGGTGAATGCCCCACATTCACCAATGGTGGTGGCAAATGGGACCTCACTGGTCCTAGTTTAGTTAGTCTTCCTGCAACCTCTCTACTTAACTGGGGCCGAGTCTGTCTCTGAATCATAGTGCCCCACATGCTCTACTTGGCTGCAAAGCTGGGGGTGCTCAAACTGCCAACCTTGATGCAACTTGCCGCCCCCAAACCACGTGCACCACCGAGGCTCCTTCTGGGAGGTTTCAGAAGCCATTTAGGGGGAAAGGTTCAGAAAAGACGTCTAGGAGCATGCTTTCATGGGACTAAGGCCACTAGCCGGTCATTTTGCGCACAACTACACTGACTGCGAGTGCCCACTGTCAGGGTTTCCGATCTTTTGCACACCTTACAGACTCAGGTGTTGGCCCTTGAAGGAGAGAAAGGACCCGGAGCTCTCATCCCACAGGTGAAGGGCAGGAGGAAGGCGGGCCCCTAGGAGATGTAAATGGTTACTCCACCCAGACGTACCGAAAGCAGAAGCCTGGCACCTTCAGAAAATCAGCTACGAAATCCCTGTGAGGCACAGCTCGACTCTGCCCTGCATGGGGCCCCAGGAGTCACTGGGGCTGGATGGCAACTAGAAGTGCACATTGGAGCCTGTTGCCAATCTCCTCTGTCCTGACGGTGGTGGTGCCATCAGGTTGGTTCCAACTCACAGTGACCCTATGCCCAGTAAAAGAAGCACTGCTCGGTCCTGCCCAGCTTCATAATCATTCCATCACGGCAGTCAGTGTCGACCATCTTGTTCAAGGTCTCCCCCTTTTTTGTTGACCCTCTACTTTACACCAATGGCAATGCTCTTCTCCTGGGTCCCTTCTGATGAGCATCCGAAATAAAGCACATCAAGGAGCACCTTTCCCCCCACTGCATGATGACTTGATGCGTCATGATGAAGGCATGGGCTGCTCTCATTCTGATCAGGGGCCTCAGTCCCATGCGTATGTTACCTAAGAGGAACGGGACGCTGAATGGCTCTTCTTGTGCCTGTGAGTGTGCATGAGAGGATGTGCGAGTGTGTGAGAGCACTCGGGAGTCCAGGACGGACAAGGAGGAGAAGGAAGGAGGCCAGGGAGTGAGTAGAATCAAAGATCTAGAAGAGACCATTTGAAAATGTATTTCTGAACTCTAAAATGTTTTCTAAACTAATAATTAAGGTCATTACAATAAGCTTGTAAAGCAAAAACATTAGAATTCATCACCCTCCCCCCCGACATAAACAAAAGTACAAAACGTTAAAATAACGTTCTGTAGAAGCTAGTATTAGTTCTGAATGTGCCATTAACTGTGTGGCCTTGGGCAAGTCCCTTTGCTTTGAACTTCAGGTTGTGCGTGTTTGTTTTTGTCTATAAACTGGAAAAATACTGAATGCCCTATCTCCTTCACAGGGATGCTATGAAGGTCAAATCAGATGATACTGAAATGGTTATAATTGCTTACATTTGCATAGTGCTTTATCATGACAAAGAACTTCTGCGTATGTTATTCTATTTGAGTGAAAGAGCTCTGAAAAGTTATTAAGTGCTGTGGAAGGACAGCACCGACATTTGAATACCCAGCTCTCTCGCTTATCTCAATTTTCCCATCAGAAAAATGGGAGTTATAGCAGTGTTGACCTCAGAAGTTATTGAGAGCAGTAAGTAATATGTTATATATGAAATTCTCACCTCAGAGCCTGCATCAGGTAAATACTCAATAAAATTCACTTTGTGGGTTTTCAGGCTTCTCTATCTAAAACGTTGTCCCCCTGCCACTCATCTGTCAGTCTGTCCTGCTGTGAGGGCTTGGAGGTTGCTGTGAGACGGGGAGCTCTGCTGCTGTGTTTCAAATCTCAGCGGTCCCCCGGGGGAAGCGGTTTGAACAGAACTTCAGATGAAGAACCACGAGGGGAGCCACTTCTGAGCTGTTTCCCTGAGCCTCTCAGGTTGGAAGGCTCTCAGTACACAAGCAGGAAAGCCTGCCTCCACACAGTAGGTGGTTGTTGCTGTTGCTAAGTGCCCTAGAGTGGGCTAGGAGCCATAGCATGGTCCTGCCTGGTGCTGCGCCTTCCTTACGACGGGTCCTCTACCTGAGCCCATTGTTGCAGCCATGGTGTCAGTCTCTCTCAGTGAGAACCTTCCTCTCATTCGCTGCCCCTCTACTTTAACCAGGGACTGCTCTCTCCTGACTGGAGGTCCAAAGCATGGAAGACGAAGTCTTGCCATCCTTGCCCTACGGAGCACTCTGGCCGTACTTCTACAACGGACTGGTTTGTCCTCTTAGCAGTCCATGATCCTTTCAGCATTCTTCTCCAGCATCACCATTCCAATGCGTCAGTCCTTCCTCAGTCTTCCTATTCAACGTCTAACTTTCCCATGCATATGCGGCGATGGGAAATACCATGGCATGGTCAGGTGAGCCATAGTGCTTCACAAAGTGTAGGCCACCAGAATGGGGTGGACGGAGCCAAGCTTTCAGAGCTTTCACGTACTGGTGGGGCACTACTGAAAGTGAGAGAAACAGCTACAAGAATCCATTATTAATCAGAACCTGGAATGTATGAAGTATGAGTATAGTCAAATTGGGACAATCATCAAAAATGAAATGGAATGCATATATATATTAATATCTTGGGCATTCATGAGCTAAAACAAATACACTGCTATTTCTCATTGTGAATCAGACAACCATATGATTTCCTAAGGTGGAAATGACAAGTTCAAGGCATGGCATCACATTCGTCATCAAAAAATACAAAGGTATATGTGATAGACTAATATCTATATGCCTACACGGGAGTCTAGTCAATACAACCATTATCCAAATTTCCTCTAAAATCAATGGTGAAGAAATTGAAGAATCAAAGCAGTTTCTTCAGTCTGAAATGTATCAAACACCCAATCAAGATACATTGATAATTTTTGGTGATTGGAATGTGACAGTTGGAATAGAGAGGATCCAAGAAACAAACAAAACCCTCACTGCCATTGAGTCGAAGTTCACTCAGAGCAACTCTACAAACAGGGTAAAGCTGCCTTTTGAGTTTCCAAGGTGGTCCCTCTCTATGGGAGTAGAAAACCCTTTCTTTCTCCAGAGGAGCAGCTCATGGTTTTGAATAGCTGACCTTGGAGATTGCAGCCCAATAAGTAAACACTACCCCACCAGGACTCCTCGGTAGATAGAAAATCTGGCCTTTGTGAAGCTGGAAATAGCAAGATAGGTTTTTGCAAGATCAGGGACCTCTTCATTGCAAATTCCTTTTTACAATAATATAAACAGCCACTATACATAGGAACCTCACAAGATGACTGCATTTGTGGCGAAAGACAATAGAGAGAAGCTCAATATTGTTAGGTAAGGCAAGGCCACAGACCAACTCTGAAACCAATGCTCAATTGCTCATATGAAAGATCATGTTGAAATTGAAGAAAATTAAAACAAGTCCACCAAGAGAGCCAAACACAACCTTGAGTATATTTCATCTGAATTTAGAGAACACCTCAAAAAAAAAAAAAAAAGATGTGATGCCCAGCCTGTGTGACCACCAGGTGTCCAAGGGATCAGGTATCAGGCATCAAAGAACAAAAAAATCATATCATTGTAAATGAGGGGGAGTGCAGAGTGGAGACCCAAAGCCCATCTGTAGACAACTGGACATCCCCTTACTGAAGGGTAGCGGGGAGGAGATGAGCCAGTCAGGGTGCAGTATAGCAATGATGAAACATATAACTTTCCTCTAGTTCTTAAATGCTTCCTCCCCCCACTATCATGATCCCAATTCTACCTTACAAATACGGCTAGACCAGAGGATGTACATTGGTACAAATAGGAACTGGAAACACAGAGAATCCAGGGTGAATGATCCCCTCAGAACCAGTGGTGAGAGTGGTGATACCTGGACGGTGCAGGCAAGGTGGGGTAGAAAGGGGGAACCAATTACAAGATCTACATATAACCTCCTCCCTGGGGATGGACAAGAGAAAAGTGGGGGAAAGGAGACGTCAGACAGTGTAAGATATGACAAAATAATAATTTATAAATTATCAAGAGTTCATGAGGAAGGGAGGGGGAAATGAGGAGCAGATATTAAAGACTCAAGTAGAAAGCAAATATTTTGAGAATGATGATGGCAACAAATGTACAAATGTTCTTGACACAGTGGATGGATATATGGATTGTGATAAGAATTGTATGAGCCCCCAATAAAATGGTTAAAATTAAAAAGATATGATGCATTGAACACTAATGACCAAAGGTCAGATGAGTTGTGGAATGACATGAAGAACATCATAGACAAACATCCTTTAAAAAAAAGTGCAAGAATGGAAAGACAACAGTGTATGTCAGAAGACTTTGAAACTTGCTCTTGAACATAGAGTAGCCAAATCAAATGAGGGAAATGATTAAATAAAAAGAGTTGAACAGAAAGTTTTAAAGAAGGTTTGAAAAAAGCAAATGAAAGAATTATAATAAAATGGGGAAAGACCTGGAGTTAGAAAACCAAAAGAGAAGACGAAGCCTAACTTTAGTATGGATCGAAACTCAGTGTGAAAAAAGAAACTCTAAAATCTTCTCCACTGGACCAATAGAGAGTATCCTAACATGCAGAGAAAAGATTGAAGTTGTCAAGAGTTCCCTTGTATTCGGATCTACCATCAGCACTCACGGAAGCAGCAGTCAAGACATCGAATGAAACAAGACTGGCTAGACTTTCTCTTTCATATGTTGGACATGGTAGGAGGAGATCCCAGGCCCTGGACAAGAACATCGTGCTTGCGGAAGTGGAAGGTCAGTGAAAAAGGAGACTGTCCGCGAGATGGGTTGCCACAGCCGCTGCAGCAATGGGCTCAGATGTAGCAGTTAGAACATGTCAGAGAACCAGGCAGCGTTTTGTTCTGTTGTGCACAGGGTCTAGATGAGTCAGACCGACTTGATGGCACCAAGTCTCTCCTTGACTTTGCCTGTTCGGATGCAGCTGCAGGCCTTAGGGGAACTCTACTGCAAGAGTGATTTCTCCTGGTTTGGTTTGGTTTTTACTACAACCGTTCTATTGAGCTGTAATTCACGTGCAATACACCCACCCTTAAAAGCATACAACTTGGTGGCTTTTAGCTATTCACAGAGATGTGAAAGCATCGCCATTTCAGACCATTCCGTCACCCCCGAAGGAAACCCTCTACAGTCGGCCTCATTCTTCCTGCTCTTCCTCCAGTCTTTGGCAACTACTCATTTGCTTTCTGTCTTTATGCATTGGCCTTTTCTAGACATTTGAAATGAATGGAAAATTTAAAAATTTTTGTTGACTGAGAATGATGCTTCTATTTAGAATGATGTTTCAAGGTTCCCCCAAGTCCCCCATGTTGTTGCTTCTGTTCTTGGCTAGGTGTCATCAAGATGGTTAGAGCTGTATCGGGACACTATTCCTTGTTCTGAGTGGATGCTGTTCCCTCGCCTGGACAGACCACATTCCGCCTAGTCATTTGTCAGCTAATGGGCATCTGATTGTTTCTAACATTTGGCTAAACCATCAATGTTGATGTACAAATATATTTGGATAGCGAAGTCTGAGAGGCCTACATTTGAACTTCAGCCCCTGATTAACTCCAAGAAGTTGGGCATCATAATATCTCTGAGCTTTAGTCATTTTTATAAAACAAAACATAGCTTCTAGCCCGAAGGTGGCGGTAAGATTAGGACGGCACTAATAAGTAAAATTGCTCAGACGGTGGAATGGCAATAACCCAGAGCACCCCATACATCAAGTGAATTCTGATGTGTAGCTACCCTACTGGACAGAGTAGAACCGCCTCCTCAGGTTTCCAAGATTGTAAATCTTTACAGGAAAAGGCAGCTTCATCTTTCACCCACAGAGTGGCTGGTGGGTTTGAACAGCCAACCTTGTGGATAGCAGACCCACTGTGCCATCAGGGCCCTTGGAGTCTCAGTAGAGCCATATTGTAACTGAGCATTGTGTTTTGTTTTGTTTTTAATGTAGAAGCTATCTGAAAATATGTGGCTCATGCTAAGCTCTGTGAATTTTCTGATTTTCAAAGTCTAACTCTAGTAACGGATGCCCTGTGTTACAAGCCTCCTGTGTGGGCACGTCAGCTACACTCCTCTGAGTTTCCAGGGAGCAGTGCTCCTTGAGCCGATGAAGAAGACAATGACTATCCCCCCACCCCAAGGAACTACACAGCCCTCAGCAGTTTGTATATGGTGGTAGGCACTTCCTGAAGACTCCAGCCCACACCCAGTGGCCTGGAATTGCACAAACTTCTCAAATCCAGGCCCTGGCCGCCTTCCTGGGAATGTTTAGCTTCTAGTATGGAGGACCACCAGCAGATGGCAATCAAGGAATATAAAACCACCATTTCCTACTGAAGTGGTCCCTAGTTGTAAGGCAGGTCAGTTGATGGGTTTAAGACAAGCAGACAATGTCACTAGGTCTCTTGAGCCCTATTTTCTCCCAGAGGCACAATTTCTTTTGCTCCAAACGAACACAAAAAATCTTTTCCCACCAGAGCTGGGAAAAACATCTCCCCACAGAAAAGAGACACAGCGTTGGCTTTTGGGGTAATCAAACAGTGGTCACTCTGGGTGAAAATGAATCAGCAGCGTCCGTTGCATTTATTTGAGCATTCTTTCATCACTTACATTGTCTCAGAAACCCGAAGGCGCAGCTCTCCCCTGTCCTCTGGGGTTGCTGAGTTGTCAGTGAGTTTGGTTCTGTTTACATAGTGAGCGAGGGTCAGCATTCTTCGGTGTGTAAAACTGACCCCTTGTGTGAATGCGTTTCCAGTGTAGAGACCATTCAATTCTAAAGTCACGAAGAAGGGAACACATTTCTATTGCCCAGAACAATCCAGCGTGTGAACGTGGGGGCAAGGTGTGGGTGGGGAGAGGTTCGTAACAGGGTCTACAGCTGTTCTTCACGCTCTTCTTCTTTCTTCCTTTTGGCTGCTTGCTTCTGGAGATGTGCTGGAAAGCTGCTGTTGGGGGCCATGGACTTGCTCCAACTCAGAGAGACCCTGTGCACAACAGAAGGAAACACGGCCAGACCTGCGTCTCCCTCGCCGGCTTTGCTCTGTTTGAGCCCATTACTGTAGCCAGTGTGCCAACCCGCCTTCCCTGAGGTCTTACTCTTCTCCCTGCCCTGATACTTGACCAAATACGATGGACGTTTCCAAGGACTGGTCTCTCCTGATAACATGTCGAAAGTACACAAGACGAAGTCTAACCATCCTGAATGCTAAGAAGCGTTCTGGTTGTACTTCTTCCAAGATAGATTTCTTTGTTCTTCTGGCAGTCCATGGTATCTGCAATATTCGTGGCCAACACCGTAACTCAAATGCATCGATTCTTCTTTGGTCGTTATTCATTGTCCAGCTTTCACACGGCTAGGGGGCAATAGGAAACACCATAACTCGGATCGGGTGCAGTTGAGTCTTCAGAGTGGTGCTCTTGGTCTTCAGCACTTCAAAGAGGTCTCATGCAGCAAGGTGGTCTAATGTAATACATTGCTTGACCTCTGAACTGCTGCTTTCATGAGCATTGACTGTGGCCCCAAGTAAAATGGGATCCTTGACAACTTTGATCTTTTCTCCCTTTATCATGATGCTGTATATTAGTTCAGTGGTGAGGCTTTGGGATTTCTTTACATGGAGTTGTAATCCATCCTGAAGACTGCAGTTCTTACTCTTCATCAGCAAGTGCTCCCTGCTTTCATCATGCAAAGGTGAGTCATCTGCATATCACAGATTGTCAATAAGCCTTCCTCCACTCCTGAGCCTGTGCTTCTCAGCACACAGATTGAATAAAAATGGTGAAAGGATACAGCTCTGATCTGCATTTTCTAATCTTAGACCTTGCAGTACTCCTTTGTTCTGTTCATTCATCTGCCTCTTGTTACATGCACAGGTTCTACATGAGAACAATGACGTGTTCGAAAATTCAAGCACAAATTATTGAGAGCTTAGGTGCTAAATGAGAGGTCAGTGGTTCAAACACACCCAGCTACTCCCTGAGAGAAAGAGCGGTGATCTGCATCCATGAAGAGTGCGATCAAGTACACCTTACCAGGCTGTCCTGCTCTGTTATGTGCAGTCACTGTGAGTGGCATTGACTTGACAGTACTAGCAACAACAGCAGCATAGCTAGCAAGGAGGGCAGCTGGGATTTAAACCCAGGCCTAGTAAATATACTATCATTCTCAATTTCATTCTAACAGGTAGTATTAAATATTTCAAACTTCCAACTCTCTTAGGAACTTGGTTTAAAAATTAAGAGTCAGGAGCCAGACTCCTAGAGACCCCAATTTTGTAGATCTTGGGTAGGGCCCAAGAATCTGAGTTGACTCAGTGATTCTGATGCAGACCACCTTCTGACGTCACTTGGAGAGGCACAGTCCAGTAGTGGATCTTTACCTTTCATGAGCACAGAGCTCTTTGAGAGTGTGATTAAAGTTCAAGGTTTTTCCTTCCCCACAAAATGCATGTTTCACACGTCACCTTTGGGGCACATTTTAAGGGGTTCACAGACATGCTGAAACCCTGGGTGCTGGATCTTCCTCCGGTCCCAGTCAAAGCTGCCTGGTAAGGAGTCCCTTCCATCCCTCCACCAAGAGACGTCACTTCAGCCTCATACAGACTCAGAGTCCAGTTCTTTCTTCCCTTTTCTCTCCAACTACAAAGCAAATGATTTTCCAGGAAAATGTGATGACTGTGTAACAGGAACTTGTAAATAGAGCAGACTTTGGTGCTATGCTTCCCAAAAAATCAGCTGAAACAGACTAATAACACTCGCTGTAATAATAGTGAACATCTATCCGGAAATGAAGAGTTGTGATTAAAGCCAACAATAGGAACAAAAACTACCATGGACACAATCAGAATGAAGAAACATTACATTTGTTTTCTCAAAAGACCCTCTTCTAATCTCTTTGTGATTTCTCGACTTTCCTTCATGAGGTGTCGTCGGGAATGGGTATCAAAAGATCCCAAACAAACAACTACATTGACGAGAACAAGGGGGTTGGAGTGGAGACCCAAAGCCCATCTGTAGAAAATTGGATATCCTCCCCCATAGGAGGGTTATAAGGAAGTGATGATTCAACCAAGGTGCAGTATAGCACTGAGGAGAAACACAGCATTCCTCTAGTTCCTGAATGCTTCCTCCTCCCCTCCCCCACTACCATGACCCATGACCCAATCCAATTCTACTTTACAAATCTGGCTAGACTGGAGAACACATATTCGCACAGATAAGAGCTCTCGACACATAGAATTCAGGACAGATCACCCCCTCAGGAACAGTAGTGGGAGTAGTGATGTTATGAGGGTAGGGGTATGGTCACGGAGAGGGAAGGTGAGAAAGGGAGAATGCATCACAAGATTGGATATATATAGCCCCCTCAAAGCAACAAATAGCAGAAACATGGGTGAAGGGAGACAACGAACAGAGTAAGATATGAAATAATAATAACAATATAGAGTTGATCAAGGATTCATAAGGGTGGGCAGGTGGGGGAGGGAGGAGTAAAAAGAGGAGCTTATACCAAGGGCTCAAGTAGAAAATGCTTTGGAAATGATGGTGGTGACATATGTACAAATATACTTGATAAATTGATGTATGAATGTTATAAAAGCTGTAAGAGCCCCCAATAAAATGATTTTTTAATGTTCTAAAACATTGTGGTGATGACTGAACAACAGGTTCTTGATGTGACTGGACTGCTGAATTATCTATGTGAACTATATGCCAATAAAACTGTTGTTTCTCAAGTGCATGGGTCGAGGTAAAGGGTATGGTGTTATATTTTTTGTTTAATAAAGGTGTACGTGATTTTGTAGTGACACTTTTTGACTTACACTCTTGCTTGGTACATATATAAGTCATATCAGCAGAGTTTTCAGACTTTTTCTTCTAATAAATTCTGGATTCCTTATAGGCTTAGAGAGAACTCTAGGTGAGCCTCTAGACAAACCTGCCATGCACTGATGGGACACATGGCTGTAAACCAGCTTCTCAACCTCCCTAATGCAGTTCCTCGTGTAGTGATGACGCCCCCCCCAACCAGAAAATTATTTTCCTTGCTACTTCATAATTGTCATTTTGCTTGTTATGAATCAGGCAACCCCTGTGAAAGGGTCGTTCGACCCCCCAAAGGGGTCGCGACCCACAGGCTGAGATCAGCTGCAAACACTCTGCTTTTCTACAGAAATTTCATGTGAAAAAAAAGTTTTCTCCCCAGTGAATTTTAAGACTTTCCTCAAAGAAAGCTTTGACTGAAAGTAGAAGGCCGAACTTTAGAAGAAGAGTCTGGTCTAACAGTCAGAGGAGCAGTCGCTGCGGGCACCGCAGCAGGTCACTGTCAGAGAGCACCACTGTTCTCATCTTGGCTGAGAGGTGGAGCGCCCGACCTGAAAGGCTCACCCTCCTGAAACGGGTATTCTCTGCTGTGAGAGCGCACATACGTCCTTCAGAGCCGTGTATCAGTGACAAGAGCAGGTTCGCTAATATTCCTATCCCCTGATGTCCTTATAAATAGAAAATGGTACTTCCTCGTAGAATTGGTTGTAAGCTTTCGACGGAATAACATCTAAAGCTCCGAGCAGTGTCTGGCGCATGGTAGACACTCAAGAAATGTTTTTCTACCCTTCTTCCTTCCCCCATGATGAGAATGCTAAGAACAAACTTTCAACTGCTCAGCTGGGCCTGGAAGCAGGCAGGCTGAATGGAAGCCTCTTTAGGGAAACCTAAAGGAAGACAGTTTTTCCTTGAGGAATGTCCACATTTCAGCAACCCATCCACCTTTGTTGGAAAGGAAGTCAAGTGTCTCAGGAAGAGGGTGCACCTGAGAATCACTGGGATGAAACGATGTTCTCGCTGCCCTTGGAGTGGCTGGATCTAATCAGACCAAAAAGATAGCAGAGCCACAGTGCAGGGGACCCCAGCAACACACGTACAAACACATATGGTTTACACATCTGTGAACAGGCAAGGTCACAAGAAGGATTAAAAAAAAAGGACACAGCCACATGAAGTTGATTTAGGAGCAGCCATGGGAAAAATGTTTTTGGACAATGTTTTTGTTTGCTTTTTAGCAACTAAAGATTCTTTTAATTAAATCATTTTATTGGGGGCTGTACAACTCTTATCACAATCCATACATACATCCATGTGTCAAGTGCATTTGTACATTTGTTGCCTCATCATTCTCTAAACATTTGCTTTCTACTTGAGCCCTTGGTATCAGCTCCTCATTTCTTCCCCTCCCTCTGCCACCCTCCCTCCTTCACGAACCCTTGATAATTTATAAATTATTATTATTTTGTCATATCTTACACTGTCTGATGTCTTCCTTCACCCACTTTTCTGTTGTCTGTCTCCCAGAGAGGGGGTTATATGTAGATCATTATGATCAGTTTCCCTTTCTCCCCCACCTTCTTTCCTTCCTGGTATCTATACTCTCATTATTGGTCCTGAGGGGTTTATCAGTCCTGGATTCCCTGTGTTTCCAGCTATTATCTTTACCAGCGCACATCCTCTGGTCTAGTTAGATTTGTAAGGTAGAACTGGGATCATGATAGTGGGGGGAGGAAGCATTAAAAACTAGAGGAAAACTGTATGTTTCAGCGTTGCTACCCTGCATCCTGACTGGTTCGTCTCCTCTCCACGACCCTTCTATAAGAGGATGTCCAGTTGCCTACAGACGAGCTTTGGTTCCCCACTCTGCACTCCCCCGCATTCACAATGATATGGTTTTTTGTTCTTTGATGCCTGATACCTGATCCTATTGATACCTCATGATTGCACAATCTAGTGTGCTTCTTCCATGTGGGCTTTGTTGCTTCTCAGCTAGAGGGCTCCTTGTTTTTCTTCAAGCCTTTAAGACCCCAGACACTATATCTTTTGATAGCCGGGCATCATCAGCCTTCTTGACTATGTTTGCTTATGCACCCACTTTGTATTCATCAGTCATGTCGGGAAGATGAGCATCATGGAATGCCAGTTTAATAGAAAACAAGTGTTCTTGCATTGAGGGTTGGACAATGTTTTGAAAGTGGGAGAAGGGGCATGACTTAGGAGAGAGCAAGAAGAGAGGAGAAAACCAAAAGAGAAGCAGGGTGCAGGGAGGCAGGTTAAGGAAGGAGGGGAGTGGCAGCAGGTTTGCAGGGCTGCAGGGAATACTATGCAGGAAGGCCTGTGAAAGATGGTGGCAATTATGTGGGGAGGAAGGGAGGCAGCTAATTGATAGAGACTCTAGAAGCCCATGTTTAGGAGTTTTAAATTAATTCCAGAGGCAATTGGAGCTATCATGAGCTTCTCAGAAGGGGAGCAGCATAGCCAGCTGACGCTTGAAGACAAGGGTACTTGCTGCTGTGAGCAGGTGGGTGAGATTGATAAAGGAGGCCCCGGCAGAGAGGCTGACCCAAGACTCCTTTAGGGATCCAGAGGTGAACAGGCATGGCCTAGAACAGGGCTCTGGGGAGGGGGTGGAAGAAGCAGAGTTGGCATACGTTGCTGAGGATAAGCATTCATTCATTCCTTTTAGAATCAGGTCCTGGGTTAAGTGCCTGGATAGAACAGGGACTAGACAATTAAGCACAAAGAATAAACGAGATGGTGCTGTGCTCACGGAGTCGGAGATAGGAGGGCACGTAGCTGGAGACGCGGCTGAGTCATGAAGAGGGGCGCAGGTGGTCAGAGAACTCTCCCTGAGGACGTGGTGTCCACACTGAGCACTTAATGATGAGTCAGAAATGAACCTAGTGGAAAGCCTCAAGGGAGATGTTCCAGGCAAGAAGCTCGGAGAGAAGCAGGCAGAAGTGGAGGCATAGGAGAGGGAAAGCCATGGGGCCCAGACGCCGAAGGGCCTTTTCTGCAGTATGCACTGTGGTCTTTGTCCTATGGCTACAATGGCCTGAGAGAGAGCATGATTCATTTCTCATCCTTATTAACAACTTGAAATATGCAGCTGGCACAACCTCACTTGCTGAAGGTGAGGAGGACTTGAATCATTTTAAGATAAAGATCAAGGATTGTGGCATTCAGTCTGCATTATGACTCAAGTTAAAAAAAAAAAAAAGACCCAAATCCTCACAACTGGACCAATAGGTTGCGTCATGATAAATGGAGAAAAGGTTGAAGTTGGCAAGGTTTGCATTTTGCTTGGATCCACAATCAATGCTCATGGAAGCAGCAGTCAAGAGATCAAAAGACAGATTTTCTGATGCATAAGTCCTCCATGGAGTATTGAAAAGCAACGATGTTTGCTTTGAGGATTAAGGTATTGTGTTGGTCTGGGTAAACTAGGGAAACAACTCCAAAGAAACTCCTATGTATAAGAGAGAGTTTTATATAAAGGGTAAGTGGACATTAAGAAAGCATCCCAACCCAGTGCTGTCCAAGTCCATAAGTCTAACATTAGCCCATATGTCTGACGCAAATCTACAAAGTCCTCTTCAAACTCACAGAACACATGCAATGACACCAACTGCAGGAGGAAAGCCGAATCAGTGAGCCTGTAAGCATCTCAGCGCTGGCAGGGGTCTCCACACAGCTGCTCCAGCACCCAGGGCTGAATCGGGGTAGGTCCATGTGGCTTCTCCTCAGGGATGTCTTGCAGGAAGTGAGCCTTGCCAGCTAAAGCAGGGAACTGGCTAAAGCAGCTGCACCCTGGTCCGCTTTTCAGAAAGCAAGAGACCCGAGAACTAGAAAGGCGAGGCTCACTGAGCCATTTATCTCTCTGCCCTTCAATTAACTCCACATGTGCTTATCAGCCAGGTTAGCACAATAAACTTTAACTCACTCACTCTTTAAGAACAAGGGACAAAAGGAGCCAGATGCATGTAAGTATGTAAGTGAAGAGTCAGGCACGTGTAGGAGACAGCTTTACATCAGCATTTATGGGCAGGGAGTAGACATGATGGGGAGAAGCATCCTTTCTGGAATGTGTGCACTGCAGTGCTTTGCCCATATTTCGGACTGCAGAGGCGTGCCTCACCATAGGGCTGGCGTGTTGAGCCCTGTAGTCTTAAGTGCTGGAAGCACGCCATGTACATTTCCTTCATGTCCTCAGTTTCCCACAATCTCTGACAATGTGCTGCTTCTATCCATGAGTTTTTCCGTACCTGACAATGTTTCCACTCTGTCCATAAAGTTTCCAGTGACTAATTCTTCTGAAGTAGACAGCTTATTCCTTCTTCTCAGTCTGGAAGCCCTGCTGGAACCTGCTCACTTTGGGTGACCTGCTATATTTGAAATACCAGGGGCCACAGCAATGCACAAGCCACCACAGTGTGGTATGACAAACAGATGAACAAGCGGTGCCTTTTTTGAATGAAAATTGTTTGAAATGTGTGAAGGTTTACAGAGCAAGTCACCTCTCTATTCATCAAGATATATTTTATTTTATCCCGTGTCATTGACTGACATCCCCACCACATCACCACCCCACGCCCTCTCTGTTTCTTGGTTTCATTTCTCCTTCTTTCTTAACCCCTTTGGACTTTATCCTTGCTAAAGGCTGCCCCGTTAGGCTCAAGCAGTTGATTATGCTACGGCCGGCTGCCTCGCTAGGATTACTGTGCCCTTATAGACTTGTCTGCTTTGGGGTTGAAATTTGAGCCATGAGGGTAAGGTCAGTTCCAGCTCTGTAAGAAGGCTCTACTCTCTCTTCACCCACATTTCTGTTATTCGTCCCTTTTGGGGGGTACAATATATAATTGACCAAGGATTCACAAGCAAGGGAGGACAATGGAAAGAGGTGGGGAAAGAGGAGCTGATACCAAGGACTCAAGTAGAAAATGTTTAGGAAATAATGATGGCAACATATGCACAAATATGCTTGATACAATTCATGTATGTATGGATTGTGATGAGTTGTATGAGCCCCTAATAAAATGATTAAAAAGCAAACAAACAAAATAGTCACAGACACATTCATTTTTCCATGGATTTAGTCAGACTCTAAAGCGTCCATCTTAGCTTCTGCTTTTCCAGCTACGGGAAGATGCTTCCTGCTAAAAGCAAGCGCTGAGCGCCAGAATTCACCTCAGCAGTATTGACTAGGATTGGAATGCAAACACGTACAGTAAGAAGGGATGTTACTAGCCTGGCAGTAATGCCAGGACACTTCGTGTGTCCCCTAAATTTGGGGGGTTAGATGCAGAGGTTGAGAATTTTAAGACCAAGCATCCTTCATCTGCATATACCCTTGTTTGGGGGCAAATACCTTTTTGAGCTTATATACCTAAAAGGTTCTCACTGCCATCGAGTCAATGCTGGTCAGTGAACTCCCGTGGCTTTCTGAGACTGTTTATGGGAGTAGAGATCCTGCCTTTCTCCCACAGAGCTGGTGGTGGTTTTGAACTGCCGACCTTGTAGATCACAGTCCCATGCAGAACCACCACACCACCAAGGCTCCATACTTGAAGGTTCTATTGATGCCTGCTCCATCTTCTAGTAATGCTTCCTGTTTTGCTCATTATTTTGCCCATGAAATCTTTAATATTGCACCTCAGGCTTAATCTTTTCATTGAATTATTTCAACTTGAGATATGTTGAGTGTGTGTGTTTTTGCGTTGATGTTTATGTCCATTAGCATAACAAAAGAAAACTGTTATCAAGCAGGATTACAGTCATACGTATAGGGTTAGGAGTTTATATCTTTGAGGGAATGAGTTGGGGGGCAGGGAACACAATCCATTAATGAAAAAGAGAGCATACAATTACCTAAAAGTAGATTTCTTGGAGCCTTTTTTGCTGGAGAAAAAAAGAAATGTGGGGATATAATAAAAATGTCCTATATCTGGACTGGTGGTGACATTCATATGTGTGCAAACATTTGTCCAAAACCAGTGAGCTGCACACCTAAATTGGGTGCATTTTATTGCATGCAAGTATATGGTATATATGGGAGTATAGGCCGGCCCAAATGTCAGCCAAGGCACCTAATTTTACCACAGAAACTGCATCAAAACTGTGGTGAAAAACTTGGTCTATGGTTGGGCATGACCAAGGGCAACGTAACTAAGAGGAATTGCTGAAACCCTGGTGGGGACTGAGCACGATAGTGGGACAGGAGGGAAGTCAAAGAAAATAGAGGAAAGAGAGGGGGGGCGGAGGGCATTTATAGAGGTCTAGATAAAGATATGTACATATGCAAATATATTTATACATGAGGATGGGGAAATAGATCTATGTGCATATATTTATAAGGTTAGTATTAAGGCAGCAGAGGGACATTGGACCTCCACACAAGTACTCCCTCAATGCAAGAATACTTTCTTCTATTAAATTGGCATTCTATGATGCTCACCTTCCCAACACAACCACTGAAAACAAAGTGGGTGAACAACTAAATGTGGTGAAGAAAGCTGATGGTGCCTGGCTATCAAAAGAGATAGCGTCCAGGGTCTTAAAGGCTTGAAGGTAAACAAGCAGCCATCTAGCTCAGAAGCAACAAAGCCCACATGGAGGAAGCACACCAGCCTGTGCGATCACGAGGTGTCAAGGGATCAGGTATCAGGCATCATCAGAACAAAAATCTTACCATAGTGAATGAGCGGGGGAGTGAGGAGAGGAGACCCAAAACCTATTTGTAGGCCACTGTACATCCCCTTACAGAAGGGACTTGGGGAGGAGATGAGACAGTCAGGGTGCAACGTAGCAACGATCAAAAATACAACTTTCCTCTAGTTCCTAAATGCTTCCTTCCCCACCCCACCCCCACCTCCCACTGTCATGATCTAAATCCTACCTTGCAAGCCTGACTAGACCAGAGGATGTACATTGGCACAGATGGGAACTGGAAACACAGGGAAGCCAGGGTGGATGATCCCCTCAGGACCAGTGGAGTGAGTAGTGATACTGGGAGGGGATAGGGAGGGTGGGTTGGAAAGGGAGAACCTATTTCAAGGACCTGCATTTGACCTCCTCCCTGGGGGACATACAACAGAAAAGTGGGGGAAGGGAGACATGGGACAGAGCCAGATATGACAAAATAATAATTTATAAATTATCAGGTGTTCATGAGGGAGGGGGAAGTGGGGAGGGAGGGGGAAAAATGAGGACCTGATTCCAGGGGCTTGGGTGGAGAGCAAAAGTTTTGAGAATGATGAGGGCAACGAATGTACAAATGTGCTTTACACAATTGATGTATGTATGGATCAAGATGGGTGGTGTATGAGTTCCTAATAAAATGATTTAAAAAAAAAAGTTGGGGAAAGTGGGAAGATGCCATTATATTTTAATTCATTTTTCCTACACTTTAAAAAAATCCCCTCATATTATACTTAACCTTAAATAATATATTGTTTAATGGTATTTTAAAATATTATATGCCATCTATGTAAAAAAAAAGAAAAAATGTTTAGAAACCCACTATGGTAGCAATTGTACAATACTGTTTTATTGTTTGATGGAATGTTATGATATATGTAAGAGCTCCCAATAAAATACTAAAAGAAATAAAAAAGAAAAACTCAGCTTATACTTGAGTATATAGGTACCTCACAAGTTTTAGTTTTGGAAGTAATTTATATGGTTAAAAAATTTTTGAGTGACTAAAAAAAATGATAACTGGCGTGGAATTCCCTCTTTCAGCTGAGCAATGCTTTTTTAGGTAGGTTAAAACTTGCAGAAAGTATGCAGCGGGGGAGGCGGGAATTCAAGTTAATAGAATGATTGGAAACAAAATGTTCCAATTAACAGTTACGATTACTAACCAGCCAGCATGAGTTTACGTAATTAATGACCTAAGAGGTTTTCATAACTCATTTTTCACTTGCCTATAAGCGGATTCTTCAATAAGCCAGTAATGGGAAAGCACGGTGGGTGGTGAAAGCATAAACTGCTGAGTGTAATTACCTCCCTCAATATTGCATTAGAGCAGAGAAACTGAAACTGACATTTTATTTTTATTTCTGTGTTTTATTATTTTTTAATTGTTTTATAAGGGGCTCATACAACTCGTATCACAATCCATACATGCATCGATTGTGTAAAGCACATGGGTACATTCATTTCCCTCATTATTCTCACAACATTTGCTCTCCACTTAAGCCCCTGGCATCAGCTCCTTATTTTTCCCCTCCCTCCCAGCTCCCCCATCCCTCATGGACCCTTGATAATTTATAAATTACTATTTTGTCAGATCTTGGCCCTGTCTGACGTCTCCCTTCACTCACTTTTCTGTTGTCCGTCCCCCAGTAGGAGATCACATGTAGATCCTTGTAATCTGTTCCTCCTTTCCAACCCACCCTCTCTCCAGCCTCCCAGTATTACCATTCACACCACTGGCCCTCAAGGGATCATCTGCCCTGGATTCCCTGTGTTTCCAGTTCCTATCTGTACCAGTGTACATCTTCTGGTCTAGCCAGATTTGTAAGGTAGAATTGGGTTCATGATAGTGGGTTAGGAGGAAGCATTTAGGAACTAGAGGAAAGTTGTATGTTTCATCGTTGCTATATTGCACCCTGACTGGTTCATCTCCTCCCTGAGACCCTTCTGTAAGGGGATGTCCAGTGGCCTACAAATGGGCTTTGGGTCTCCACTCCGCACTCTGCCCTCCTCTTTCACTTTGATATGATTTTTTGTTCTGATGATGCCTGGTGCCTGATCCCTTTGACACCTTGTGATCGCACAGGCAGGTGTGCTTCGCACAGGCTTGTGTCCTTCTTCCATGTGGGCTTTGTTGCTTCTGAGCTAGATGGGTGCTTGTTTACCTTCAAACCTTTAAGACCCCAGATGCTGTATCTTTTGATAGCCGGGCACCATCAGCTTTCTTTGCCACATTTGCTTATGCATCCATTTGTCTTCAGTGATTGTATCGTGGAGGTGAGCACACAATGATATGATTTTTTGTTCTTTGATGCCTGATAACTGATCCCCTTGACACCTCATGATCACACAGGCTGGTGTGCTTCTTCCATGTGGGCTTTGCTGCTTCTGAGCTAGATGGCTGCTTGTTTAAGCCATTAAGACCCCAGATGCTAAATCTTCAAGCCATTAAGACCCCAGACGCTATATCTTTTGATAGCGGGGCACCATCAGTTTTCTTCACCACATTTGCTTATGCATTCGCTTTGTCTTCAGCGGTTGTGTCAGGAAGGTGAGCATCATAGAATACCAAATTAATAGAACAAAGTATTCTTGCATTGAGGGAATACTTGAGTGGAGGCCCAATGTCCTTCTGGTACCTTAATACTAAACCTAAAAGTATATGCACATAGATCAATTTCCCCATCCTCATATATATATATTTGCATATGTAATGCCTTTATTTAGACCTCTATAAATGCCCTTTGCCTGCTAGCTCTTTCCTCTATTTCCTTTGACTTTCCTCTTGTCCCATTATCATGTGAAACTGACATTTTAGAACCACCATTTCTGTGACTGTAAGTGCTTGCAGTGTTATTTAAGAACATCCCACTCTTCTATAGAAGAAAACCACAAAAGGTAATCAAACGCATGAGAAATGCTAACACTGATAGAAAATAAACTAGTGATTTGTAAGACATAAAACTTATAAGCTCTGCTAAGATAAGGAGTAAGCAAATAATTTATGAAACTTAGAATTTATTCACTATATTACGTATTAGTAAGTAAGTTGTCATAGTAAATCAAGTAAATTAGCAACTTGTAAAACATGTTACATGTTTTAAAAGATGGAGCAACAAGAATGTTACTTAGAGCAAAAAGGATGAAAAGTCTAAGTCGTAAGGTGCAGTGTACGCTACCTCTCGGCTGATAGCTATGCCTTATTCAAATCAGCCATCATCCAGTGAACTCAGTGTGACCTTATGTTAGGCAGGGTTCTCTAGAGAAACAAAACCAGGATACTTATGATTTTACATATGAATGAGAATAGGTTTATACAGCGAGAAGGAATGTAACAGCCAATTAGTCCACACAGCAGGACAGAGGGCTCAATTCAACTCACTTTCATGGAACAGTTAATATACTAGAAATCCTTTGACAGTGGGCTGCCTAGTCCAAGGCCAGGGAAGCAGAAAGTGGAGTCTTCCTTCAGGCAAGGCAGGCAGAGTCTGCCAGAAGGCAGCAGGCAGCAGACAGCAGGGTGGATCAGCCACAGTCAGTAGCTTGGGAGCTTAATGAAGCAGACCCTGATGGGATCTTGAACTCAAGCACGGATCCACCAGCCTCAAGCTCTAGCAACAGGATCCATGAGTTAGCTTGGCCCACAGGTCGTGTAGCACACAGGTTGAGTTAGAGAACTAGCTAACGCAGCAGCATGCTGGTCCGGTCACCAGGGAGCAAGAGGGAGATAGGATGCCAGCTGTCTTTATTTATTTCGGTTGTCTTCCAATCAAGCTTGACCTGATTAAACTCTACTCACATGTTCCTACTGGCCTAGCTGACACAATAAACCTGACTATCACAGACCCTATATATGCTCTGCCCCAGAAAAGCAGATAAAGCCCAGCGTTTTTAGAAGACTAATTGGCAAACTACAACTGGGGGCAGGCATACTTGCCCCTAACTGTGATAGGGTTGCAGTGGCAAATGAGGCAGTCACATCCTCAGGTTATCTGCTTTCCCAGGGAGGTCCTAGATACATGGCATCTGAACAAGAAGGGGAGATGTTTATAAATGGCCATTGGAAAGACAGATGGGGGCAGATGCGTGTGTGTGTGTGAGAGAGAGAGAGAGAGAGAGAGAGAGAGAGAGAGAGCACACTGGACAGGATGTGCCATGTCAGAAGTCTTGAGGAAGAAGAGTTGCCTGACGTACAGATGCCCACACTTTTGCATTCCAGCAGCAGGAGAATTATGGGCAGAGGGCTAGTTGTGTGAAAGAATTTGAGTGTAGAACTCGGAAAGGCTGAATGTGAACACAGCATAGACTACAAAAAGGAAGACAGAAGATATGGAAAAGGCGATCCACCTACAGTCCATAGACTTTATCTGGGAAATAAATCTTCTAATTGCTCGATTAAATAACTGGAAGTATTTTAAATGCAGTTAGACTTCTCTTTCTCTCTCTCATTTCCCCCTCCTCCCCATATAATGAACACTCATCCCAGTAGCAAATTCTATTGACTCTACCTTAACAAAAAAAAGCAGGCAGAATTGAGCCACTGATACCGCCTGCATTTCTCCTCACCTGTCCATTCCACCTGGGCCCATGTGTTTGTTGGGTTGCTACAGCAGCCTCTGAACAAGTCTCCCTACTTCTATTCTCACCCACCCTCTATTGAATAGAGCATTCTCAGCACAATAACCAAAAATATGTCTTAAAAACTGAAGCTAGCGAGTGTATGGTGTGGGGGCAACAGGGCACTAACCCACCCGGGGGAGAGTATTGGTTGTGTCCCCCAGAACTGGAACATGCATACAGACCCCACCATGACACACCCAACCAGGAGGGCAACGTAAAGTGTGGAGGAATCCACAAAGAGACTGGACCATATGCCAGCCCCAACCAGAATTACCCTGACCCCCACAATTGAAGGGAGTACCACAGAAAATGAAAATAGATCGTCTGGTGTGGGAAAGGAACTGACCTAACACACCACACCCAGAAGGAAGCTGAAGCAAAGGAAGGAGGAAGAACAGAGCAGAGCATACCTGGGTCCACCAAGCTCAGAGGACGACAGCCCGGCTCAGAGGGCCCATTGTACAGAGAGGACCATACAGCCAGCTCCAGGGCGAGATGTGACATCCTGCATGGCCCTACACGGGACAGCACCTGATAAACAGTGGGGGGGGTGCGACTGAGCTGACCCCACCACATTGAGGCAAACACTGGGGGCGTGCAATGGGGTCGCAGGGGAAGCAGAGCAAAGAGATTCTGAGGGAGTATAAAGGATGGACTTTGGGGCCAGGACATGGCACCCCACCAGACTCATCCAGAAAACACTCCTAAAGGCCACAAACAGACCTCGAACTACTAACAGATTTTTTTCCTGCTGTCTTTTTGTTTAGTTTTTTCTTTTTTTTCTCTCTCTTTTAAATTTTTTATGTCAGTGGCTTTTTTGTTTCTCAGCATGTCGGTGTTGCTGATGTCGATGCCATGTTCTTCTGTGCCACGTGGGTTTTGTCAAAGCCATCTGCATTTGTATGCACATATTACCATATCTGCAGGTCCACTTAGAAAAGATAGGCTGGACAAACAATGGGAGAAGAAAATAACAGGACCAACGGTTCCGGAGGGACATGAGAGCGTGGAAGGTAGGGGAAGGGAGGAGGTGTTGGCCAACCCAGGGATGAGGGGAAAATGAGTGGTTCAAAACCAGTGGAGGGACCGGATGGGAGGACTGGTAGGGAGTGACCAAGGGCAAGGTAACTGAGAGGAATTACTGAAACCAGAATGAAAGCTGAACATGGTAGTGGGACAGGAGGAAAGTGTAAGGAAATAGAGGAAAGGAGTAGGAGGCAAAAGGCATACATAGAAACCTAAAAACAAACATGCACATATGTAAATATATTTATGATTATGGGGGAAATGGACCTATGTGCATATATTTATAGGTTCAGTAGTGGGGTAGCAGGTGGACATTGGGCCTCCTCGCGCACACTCCCTCAATACAATAGTACCTTGCTCAGCTAAACGGTCATTCCATGATATGATACCCACCTTCCCGACATGATCACTGAATACAGATGTGTGCATAAGCAAACGTCGTGAAGAAAGCTGATGGTGCCTGGCTATCAAAAAGATACAGTGTCTGGGGTCTTAAAGGCTTGAAGGCAAACAAGCGGCCATCTAGCTTGGAAGCAACAAAGCCCACAGAGAAGAAGCACACACGCCTTAAGTGAATACAAGGTGTTGAAGGGACCAGTAGCAGACACCAAAGAACAAAAACTATCTTTGTGTGATCACATTCCTCACATAAATGCTGAAGACAAATGTGTGCATAAGTAAGTGTGGTGAAGAAGGCTGATGGTGCCCGGCTATTGAGAGATATAGCGTCTGGGGACGTAAAGGCTTGAAAGTAAACAAGCGGCCATCTAGCCCAGAAGCAACAAAGCCCACATGGAAGCAGCACACCAACATGTGTGATCATGAAGAACCGAGGGGACCAGGTTTCAAACTACAAGGCGGGGGGAATCATATCACCGTGAATGAGGGGAGTGGGTGATGGGGACTGTGATAGTAGCATTGCCTGAGGGTGTTTCCTGGGTGCTCTCAGCAATATCTTGTAAGGCATCTCCCTCAGGCAATGCTACTGATGCAGCCCCACCTGGCATTTCAGCTTGAACAGTTTGGCTAATCTGCTCAGGTGTTTCTAAGGGCTCAATATCCTCTTCTTCTGGATCATCAGCCCGTATGTTCCCATCCCATGTTTCAGGGTCCCAACTTTTCCCAATTAATGCCCTTACTTTGGTTTCAGATACTACTCTTCCTAATCCGTGGTGTGAAATAGCAAAGATAATACCTACAGTAGCACCACCGATAGATGAGGTGCTGGTTAAAGGAGAGGCTCTAGGTGATCATATGTTTGATATTTTCCAGGAGTTTTATAAGGATGACAATTATAGAGAAGCTGGTTGGCTGGTTCTTCTTACAATGGAATGTGTGATTAAGGAGAGGGATGATCTCAGAGCCTCAAAAGTGTGTCTCAGGTGCAGACTAACGGATTTGAAAACTTCCATCTGTGCTACAAAGGAGAGCCTTCTCTCCTCTAGTAAAAGAACTGACCTTGCAGGTCCAGAGTCTCATTATATGAGTGGCTGAATTACAGCTGCGGCTGAATTGAAGATCTAGAGTAGTGTCTGAAAGATAAGGCTGTCCACTCCGATAAGGATTTAAAGTCTTGGAAACCCAAAGGAGCAGTTTTGCCCTCCCCTAGAGGGTCACTCTGAGTCAGAATCAACTCGATGGCAGTGAATTTGGTTGTGGTTGTATACACCACAGGCAGGTCACTAGGTCTGGCACGCCAGTCGGAACTGAGAGGTTAGCGTGTGGTTTGAATCCAGGAAGCAGCTGCAAATAAAAAGTCTGGCAATCTGCTTCCCTAAAGATTAAAGCCAAGGAAGTTCTATGGAGTAGTTCTACTCCATAACATAAAGGGCCAGGGATTAGAGATTCAATTCTGAGCACCAGGTTTGTGGAAGGCTATGGATACTGGTGGATGCCCCATATTCATTTGTAGTCTTCCCACCACACCCCACCCCATCACCACCACCATGTGGATAGAGCCTCCACTGAATTCCTTCTGACAGGGATGTGAACAGGCTTACTCTGGGGCAGAGTACATTCAAAAGCGGATTACCTCCACGCCCCTAGCCAGCCCGGGGAGGGGCAATCTCCCTTAGGGGCTAGCCTGGGAGTGCCCTGAATGGAGACTGCCACACTGGGATCGCTGTAGTAGTCCCACTGTAACGGAGATGTATTGATCGGTGGTCAGTGATGCTTCGGTGACAGTGTCCTTTGCCCTCCCATGTCCTTCATAATTCTCTGAATCTCAGCAAACCCTTGGGCACATTACCAATGGCCTCCCGAAGGTCTCCGCCAATGGTCTTTGTCTTTGTCCTGTTTAAGACTTAATAACAGTGGATCTTTGGGTCTCTTTTGTACCCTATTAGGTCTCCATAAGTAGTAATCCACAATACGGTGTGACCGACTTTTGGGAGCTGAACCCTAAAAACTAAAGGAGTCAGGGATGCAGGGGAAACAACCAAAGGAAGAGTCAGGATAATCCACCATCTGGATGACCTGCTGCAGGACAATGGGCTCATGCCGACAAGATTTTATGCACACGTGAACAAAATCACTTCCTCATTCCGATGAGTCACGAAGGAGAAAAGTCCCTCCAAGGGACTAACTGCTGACCCCTGGACTTCCACCTGGAGAACGATTTCCTGCCGGCACGGTGTCCTTTCACAGCCAAGTTAAGAGCCTTGGTAAGCAGGAGTCCTCTTTCAAGGGTGACAGTCGCCCGGCATGCAGAGCTTGCCCACTTTTAAAATACAAGTGTCAGATTAGGCAATGCCTTGGCTGTGATATAGTATTCATACAAATTCTTAGCTGTCAATTAGTTAACTGGCTAGTAAAAAGAGCCTGGCGTATAAGATGGTTGCTAATGAATGCAATGCTTTGTTCTTCAGCCAAACATATGCTTTGGATGTGTGATTAGGACCGGGGCCCCCTCCTCATTGGCAGAGCATGTGCAGCTGAATAAAGGAGCGTATTATACCTGCGAGAGGTCACAGGCTCGTGGTATTACCAGTCACTCCCTTGCGTTCGTCAATCTGTTTTCAGACACCTAGCCGGGAGCTAGCTGGGCACTAGGAGCTCAGGGACAGGATTGGTTTTCCAACTGAAGGCTTATGAGGGTCAGTTCTGACATCCCCCCAGAGCTCACATGTCAGAGCCTTTCTGTCTGACTTCTGCTCCCACTCCTGCCCAGTGTTCCCCTGAGAGTCAGCCTGTGCCTGCGGCCAGGAGCTCCCAAGAAGAGCCCTAGTGAATTTGTAATCCATGAGTAGCCCCATCATTTATGCCAATGAAAGGGAAATGCAAGCAGAGCACTTAAACCTCATCTATCCTTTGTTTCTGACTCGCCCTCCTGCCCTGTACCATGCCCCCCCTTTTCTCACCAATGTCCTAGTTCCTTGTCCCGATTCTTCAGCTACTTTCTTCCACATAAAACCAAACTAACCCCATTGCTAGCAAGCTGATTCCAACTCGGCCAACCTAAAGGATAGAGTAGACGTTCTCCTCTCTTCTGAGGACCTCTGGTCACCACTAATAAACTTTGGTCTTTATATATTGGGTGAGTCTAAATATTTTCAATAAGTGGGATAATATATTAGTCTTTTTGAGACTGACATATTTCACTCAGTATATTGTTTTCAAAATGCAGCTATGTTGTCGCACAAAACAGGATATCATGGAACTTTATGACTGAGTAATACCAAAGGATGTTCATTTGTGTTTTATTGGCTACGCAAAGGCATTTGACAGTGTGGGTCAGAACAAACTACGGATGACATTGCGAAGACTAGGAATTCCAGGATATTTCGTTGTGCTTATGTAGAAACTATACCTAGACCAAGAGGCAGTTGTTCAAACAGAGCAAGGGAAGTACTGCATGATCTCAAACGAAAAGGTGTGTGTCAGGGTTGTGTCGTTTCCTTATACTTACTCAACCACGTGTGCTGAGCAAATCATCTAAGGAGGTGGGCTGGGAAGAACAAGGCAGCAGAATTGGAGGAAGGCTGATTAACAACCTGCTACCTGCAGACGAAGGGGGAAAAACAACCTGGCTGGCTGAAACAACACCCGCAGTCCTCAGTGTGGATTGCAATTCAATATAAAGAAAACCAAAATCCTCACCATTGGACCAACAGGCAGCATCCGGATGAACAGAGAAAAGACAGAAGTTAGCAGGGATTTCATTTTACTCAGTCAAGAAATCAAAAGACATATTGCACTGGTCAGATTTGCTACACAGGACCTCTTGGAAATAAATGTTGACGAGCAAGGATGTCATTTTGAGGACCAGCATTCCCCTGACCCAAGCCATGGTATTTCCAATCGCCTCAAGTGCATGTGGAGGTGGACAGTGAATAAGAAAGATTGCAGAAGAAATCATGCACGTGAATTATGATGTTGGCAAAGACTATTGATAATACTACGGCATCGTGATTATGCACTGGGCTACTCACCACCAGGTCTGCAGTTCAAAACCACCAGCTGCTTTGAGAGAAAGATGGGGCTGTCTACTCCCATTAAGAGTTACAGTCCCTGCGACTCACAGGGGAAGCCCGACATTGCACAATAGAGTTGCTGTGAGTTGGCATCGACTCACTGGCAATGAGTCTGAGTCACGGACTTCCAGGAAAACCAAGAAACCGGTCTTGGAAGCAGGACAGCTATCATGCTACTTAGAAGTGAGAATGGCTGAACTTGGTCTCACAACTTTGGAATGGTTTTCAAGAGAGACTGGTCCCTGGGAAAGGACATCAAGCTTGTTAAAGTAGAGGGTCCGCTGAAGAGGAACGATTCTGGGTGAGATGACTTGACACAATGGCGGCCACAATGGGATCCAGCAGAGCCGTTTTGAGGATGGGGCCGAATGTGCAGTGCTTCGTTCTGTTCCGAAGAGTTAGAATGGACTTGACGGCACCTAACAATCACCACCACCAACACCAAACCCAAAGTCTTGGTTTTAAAGTCAATTGTCACAGCTGTTTCATAACCATTTCAAACTCAAATCCATGCACGTTGTTTATACTTGCCTGATACTTCAAAGAAGTGGATGTAAGGAAAGTCAGTTTTGTGCCTTCAGCAAAATAAAAATTGCTCTTAGAAGTCTTCCTCCTCATGCTTCTGCTGATAGGAGCTCCAGCCCCCGCCCCCGCCATGAATGGGGCACGTGGGGTGAAGGGGAGATTGTCTTCGTTGTTGCTGCCTCGCACCTGCCCACCCGGTTCTGCAAGTGTCCACGAGGGTTAACCAAGCAGAAACTCACTGGCAGGTGTGCCTGACCAAATCGTATTATTTCTGATGCTTCATGAGCGGAGGTGAAATCACAGTTTTCCACGTAATGATACCTGACAGAATACGCTCTGAACTCGATTCCACTGGACTGAGAGGCAGGAGCTGTTTCCCTGAAGGGGAAGAAGAGACTGGTTTTAGAGACAAGCCAGAAGAAGAGGCTAGCCTTCTTCAGTGAGGCCACACCACTTGGAAGACCCAGGCAGGTCTCCTCACTGATATTGTTGAGGGACAGAAAATCCGCATGTGAAGACAGGGGGACTGACGTCCCCCATAGGAGGTTTGCATAAATGAGGAAAGAGGACGCTCTTCTTAAGGGTCTTGCGTCCGTCCCATCTGTATCGACTGCTTAGTATTGTTTTGCCTGTGTCTTCTAGGTACCTTGGGACTTGTACAGCCATCTTCAGTGGTTCCTTCCAAATGAAGGCCATTAGGCGGCGCTTCTTATAAAGGATCCTGACTGGTTCCATCATGTTTTTACCTGCTGTGACAAGATGTTCTCAGAGGAGACTAGATGAGGGAGGTTGGGAAACATACAAATACCCTTTGAAAATGCAGGAACTAAAAAAAAAAAGAAGAAGAAGAAATACAGGAACTGTGACCTGGACTATTTGAAATGAGATCCTTCAGTGAAATACAAATAGCATGCACTCTGGTTTAAAAAAGACTTAGGCTTAATTCATGGCTTTCAGTTACTAGTTGTGTGACCTTGAACATGTTACTGAAGCCTCCTGAATGTCAGTTTCACCTAATGGGAAAAATGAATACCATATACGCTGCACCGATGTATGAAAACACTCAGGGCAGAATCTGACACAGAACGACAGGAGCGCGGTAGTAGGCAGCTTTTTTCATGATTTGTTTTCAAATAATTGCCAGGGCCCAATGACTCCATTTTTGGAGCCTCAGTTTCTCCTTGCTGTTGTCGGTTTCGTTAGGTGCCATCCAGCTGGTTCACACGCACAGCGACTCTCCGACAGAAGGAAACACACTGGTCCTGCACCGTCTTCCCGGCTGCTCTTCTGTTTGAGGCCATCGTGGCAGACACTGCGTCCGTCCATCTTGTCAAGGGCCATCCTCTTGTCCGCTGCCCACTGCTTTACCAAGCATAATGTCCGTCTCCAGAGACTGGTCTCTCCTGACACACGCCCAAGTCCCTCGCGCCGTCCTTGCCTCTAAGGAACATTCTGGCGGCCGTTCTTCCGGGCCATCTACTTTTCTTCTGGTTGTCCTTGGTAGGTACCTTCTTTTTTAAAAAAAAATCATTTTATTGGGAGCTCTTATAGGCATCATAACATTTCATAGTCCAGTCATGTTAAGCAACACTGTTCAATTCCTACCGCAAACACTTTCTTCCTGCCCTCCTTGGTATCAGCTCCCCTTTATTCCCTCCCTCCCCCCCAAAACCCACCCACTCTTATTTACTTTTCCCATATGTTACTCCATCTACGATCGCCTTTCACATGCAATCCTGTTGTTCACTCCCCTTGAATGGGGTTATACCGTCATGCATGCTACCAGCCCCCCCTCCCCCCCCCGCCCATACCCTCAGGGCTGGAATTCTGATGTTTGGGATTGGAAGGGGATGCCAGAGTGGGCAGCTTGGTCACCTTGCTGCCATAGCCCGAGGATGCCCCTGGAAACTGACTCAGTCCCAGCTCAGTACCCACAAGCAAGAGAAGACCAGCGCTCCGCTCCACCCCCTGGCCTGCTCCAGACCTCGCCCCTGCTCACAGGTCTCAGGTCTGCTCCCGAGTCTCAGAGTCCTTGATACTTTCAAGGTTCTTTGCCTTCACTCTAGTTCGAATGCATTAAATTTTCTTCAGTCTTCCTGATTCAATAGCCACCTTTCACATGCATATGAGGCCATTGAAAATACCATGGTTGGGTTAGATCCTCAAAGTAATATCCTTGCTTTTCAACACTGTAGAGGCCCTGTGCAGCAGGGTTGCCTAATAGAATGAATGCATCCTTTGATCTCTTGACTGTTGCTTCCATGATCATTGATTGTGGATCCAAGCAAGATGAAATCCTTGACAACCTGTGGGATACAGAAAGATTTCTCCCCAGGTTGTTTCCCCCGAACATAGGCCAAACCTGAGACACTGCTTGCTACACATGATAAATGACTGTACACTTGGAAGTCAATGCAAGCTACTTAGAGGTTATTCTCCCGAAGAGTGATCAGCAATCAGACTGCATGGTCTCTCCCACCCTAAGAAGGGCCCACTTCCTTCTGATAAGGGTAGTGGATTGTTTCCTTGCAGGAGAGCCTAAAGGCAAGGTTGAGCCTACTCAAGGATGACCAAAGTTAGGGTGCCATCTTGAGTCTAGGGTCCTCCCATCTTGTCACATGTGTAACCCTGGTCCCTCCCCTTCCTATGACTATACATCCCTAGCTCATCCCCTTCCTGTGATGTCATTGCCTATTGTACAGCCACTTCCTGGACGTGTGTAGTTACTTGTAATCACACCCTATAGGCCTTGGTTAGAAATAAAGTAGTTACGCTCTCTCCTCCCTCCTCGTCCTCCCGCTCTCTGCTCGGAAGAGGTGAGCATGCTACTATGAAATGTGTCTGACGCCTTTATTTTACTTTCTCTCCTAGCTTCTACGACTTTACCATGCTCTTTGTATATTATAACCATACAACTGCTCCGACGGACCCCCATGGGGGCTGGTTGAATCTAACAGCAACATCAGTTTTTCTCCATTTATCATGATTGGTACTTATAGGTCCGGTTGTGAGGATTTTTGTCTTCTTTACCTTTCTTTACAGAATCATTGCAAAGAAAGGTGACCCAGCAGAATGTACAAAGTAGCAAACAATATCATTGATATCACATGCAAGTAAAATTTTGCTGAAGATCATTCAACAACGATAGCAGTAGTACAGAGAGCTGCCAGAGGTCCAAGCTGCCTTCAGAAGAGGATGTGGACCCAGGGATGTCACTGCTGGTGACAGATGGATATTGGCTGAAAACAGAGACTACCAGAACAATGCTTACTAGTGTTTTCTTCATTATGCAAATGTGTTCAACTGAGTGGATCATAGCAAACTCTGGACATCCCTGAGAAGAATGAGAATTTCAGGACACTTCATTGTGCTCCAGCAGTACTTGTACCTGGATCAGAAGGCATGTGTACAAACACAACAAGGGAATACTGCGTGGTTTAGAATACGGAAAGGTGTTTTTCAGGGGAATATCCTCTCACCCTACGTAGTCGATATGTGTGCTGAGCAAACAATCAGAGAGGCTGCAGTTTTTGAAGAAGAACGAGGCATCAGGTGTGGAGGAAGCTCATTAACAACCTGAGGCAGGCAGGTGGCACAACCTTGCTGGCTGAAAGCCAGGAGGACTTGAAGCCCTTGCTGACGAAGACCAAGGACTGCCGTTTCCCCCTTAGGAGATAGTGACCCAGAAACGGAAGCATTGCTAGGGCCCCTTAGAATTCCGAGTCTATGACTGGACAGCAAGGGCCTGTTTCTGAGGAAGGCTGAAGAAACTATAAGGAAAGATGGAGACCAGAAGCAAAATCTAAGAAAAACAAAAATAATGCTCAGAGAACAAAAGATTCCTAAGTATTGTCATGGAAAACCAACCTGCTCGCAGTTAAACTTCTTCAGAAAGGGTCCATTGACTTTTCTGGGTTTTTATTGTTTCTCTTCTATGCACTAAATTGGAGGAAAGGCTGGCGTGTGTGCGTGCGTGCGTGTGTGTGTGTGTGTGTGTGTGTCTGATGAGTCATTGAGGCACTGCAGAGTTACGACTCAGTCATCTAGTGGTGAAGGCAGCTTGCCTCTCTTCCTGGACAATTCGACCCGACATCTGGAAGGTTAAAATGAACCCTTTGCCTGCTCCCAGCGATCTTAACGCAAATGTATTCCAATTGTTTAATTTATCCAGAATCTTCTCTTTAAAACCCCTTTGCAGGGGGCCTCACCAGGGGACTTCAACAACATAATGAAAAATTCCTGAAGATACTTTAATGGGTGAAATTCAGAACAGTTTCCTGCTTCTAAATCAAGCCTTATCTTTTTACTGTCTAAACTGATTAGGACTCATTTCAAGCTAAATTAGCCTTAGAAACACTTCTGTGGTTTTCCTTCAGTGTCCAGAGGTCAGTCTGAGGGAAAGACTGTTTTTGTTGAGCAGACTAAGTAAAACACAGAAATCACAATTTCCTTGTCTTCAGTTTTTGGCTTAGAAAACAGAATTCGTTTTAGAAAAAAGAATTAGAAAAATTAGTTTATAAAACAGAATTAGAAAAAATAATAAGTTCAATTTAGTCCCCCAGCTAGTGTTTGAGGGCAGGCAAATAGATAGCAATTGCAGTACATGCAGTAGAGGTGAGTCTAAGGCTGAGGGGCTCACTGGGTCATTGCAAATTTGATACAAGGGTGGTTTCAACTAGACCGGTTGCAGCGGGGAGGGAGAAATGTAGCTAGATATCTATGGGAGGAAAACTTGACACAAATGGGTGCTGGACTGCATATGGAACACAAGAGAAAGTTTATGGTTCCAGTTTGAGCAACCGGGTGGCCTGGGGTAACTATTTACTGAAATGGAGTCAGCCGCTCGGTTTTGGACATAATAGTTCATCTCACCTCAACGAGGTCCAGAGAAAAGCTCTCGGGAATTAAGAAAGTGCATTAGTCTGATGGATTGGCAGGCAGCTGGAGTTGTCATTGTTGAGTCAGGGTCACCCACTCTGCCGATAGAGAAGATTGGTTGAGGCAAAATGAGCATTTTTTTTTTTTGAGATGGGAATAGGGTTTTGGAGAAAGCCTATGTCATTTTCCAGTCCAGATGCCCCTCCTCTTCCTGAAAGACAGAGTCTGGAGCTGGGAAACATGAGGTTTGGTGAAGAATTTCACCCGAGTGGCTCCAGATGATACCTAGACTCAAAGAGACACCTGCCTGACCCTGAAACAGCTTTAGCCACTCTTCCTTCCCAAAACAACCCTCACTCTCAGCACCCAAACCTGAGAGGGGAATGCCTGAGAAGAGAAAGCCACCAGTCTCACCTGAAGAAGCAATCCAGAGCATCCTAAAATTAGCTAAGGAGAAGGCATTGAAATGTATAGAATTGCATATCACACTGAGAGACAAAAAGGAACCACTGTCTAGCTGAAGCAAGTTTTCTGAGCTCTGATTCTCAGAAAACGTACTCTTCTTCAAAGTGATTTTTAAAATCACTTTACTGGGGGCTCATACAACACTTATCACAATCCATACATCCAAAGTGATCTCAAACCAATGGTGCCTTCCAGTGCCCCACCAAGAGGAACCTTGAAAAAAGAACAATCCTTAACTCGGGATAATTTGTACCCTAAATGTCCTTTAGAACAAATGCTTGTCTCTACATACATGCACACCTACCACTCACTTGATAATTAAAAGATATACACTTATAATCCCACTCATAAAGAGATCTACATTGATTTCTAAATATTTTACCAAAATTGAGATAGAAATCCACCAAGAAAACCTTGGCTATGGTTTTAGGATCCACAAGAACAATTAATCTAGAAGGAAATCATGTGCTTTCATAGTCAATTTTGCTTTTCACAGGAAAGTAGGATTCTTCATTAAAATGGCAAAAGAAACAATGACTACTCTGTTAAAATGAATACGCAATTAAACTTCTGAAGTAAAATATAATTGCCTGCATACAATTAAGTTCCAACTCACTGATCCTGAATAATTTAGCAATCCCTGGGTTTCTCACTGGGGACCTGCCTTCTTGTTTTTCTGGCATTATCAAAGACCCAAATCTCCGGGAGGTCACGTCCAGATTGTTGGAGTCACCCCTGGAGCCCCAGTGGCGAGCACATCACCTGTTTTGTGGGAGGGGACCAGTACAATCTCCCCAACAAATGAATGAGTGGCCATGATCCAGCATCAGAGCTTTAGCATAAGCTGAATCTGGTTGGATTATCTCTGGAGTGGCTGAAAGGATATACAATTAAAGATATAAATATGAATCAAAAATTCAACACCAGAAGGGTATCAAATTATGCTTTGTTTTTGTTTTGCCCTCTGAGGGGTTGTCCAGGGGGGCAGAAATAAGAGCCAAGAAGAAAGTTCAATCAGAAGAGATGAGGAACTAGGGCAGCGGTTCTCAACTTGTGGGTTGCAACCCCTTTGGGGGTTGAACGACCCTTTCACAGGGGTCACCCAATTCATAAGAGTAGCAAAAGTACAGTTATGAAGTAGCGACAAAAATAGCTTTATGGTTGGGGCATCAACACTACATGAGGAACTGTATGAAAGGGTTTCAAAAATGATTTGCAGGTTCAGAACGAGGGTCCTAGAAGTCATTCTTGAGGCTGGTGCTTCCAGTCATGCAACATGAAGGCACATCATTCAGCTTAAAGCTTACACTTGGGCCCCACAGGACACTTCTTGAAATTGAACTCCTAGGATGGATCCAAACTTACAATGTAAAATAAAAATATTTACAATGAATTGTACTATAGTTAGGGGAACTTCACTCAAGGCCACGTTCAGTAAGCATGCTTGAAAATGTGACTTCCGTGGGATATTGTAAATGGGTTTTATGGCATCTGATGCCATTGAGTCAGTTCTGACCCTGCGACCCTACACGCAGCAGACCTAAACATTGCTCAGCCCTGTGCCATCTTCACGATTGTTATGTTTGAACCCACTGTGGCAGTCACTATATCAAGCACTCTTATTGAGGATCCTCTTGGATTTTTTTTTTCTAGACTTTTCTACTTGATAAGCATGACATCCTTTTCCAGGAACTGGTCTCACCTGATAACAAGTCCAAAGTATCTGACATGAAGTCTGGCCATCCTCATTCCAAGGAGCATTCTGGCTGTAGCATTCTGATCACATATTCTGACCCACCTCAGTATTTTCAGTATTCTTCACCAACAGTGTGTTGAACTGTATCAATTCCTCTTTGTTTGTTGCCCAACTTTTACGTGCTTATGAGGCAATTGAAAATACCATGTGTTGGGTCAGGTGAACTTTAGGCCTCAAAATGACATCTTTGTTCTCGGACACTTTAAAGAGATCTTGTGCAGCAGATTTGCCCAAAGCAATATGGCATTTGATTTCTTAAGGTTGCTTTCCTGAGCGTTGTGGATCCAAGTAAAATAAAATCTTGGCCAATCTTTTCTCCGCTTATCATGTTGTCTGTTGGTCTGGTTGTGAGGCTCTCTGTTTTCTTTACACGGAGTGGTATTTTCTGTACATTGAATCCATACTGAAAGCTGCAACCCCTGACCTTCATCAGCAAGTGCTTCAACACTGCTTCCGTTCCGTATCACTGCATATCATCGGTTCTTGATAAGTCTTCCTCCAATCCTGAAGCCGTGTAGTTCTTCAGAAAGTTTAGATTCCCAGATCATTTGCTCAGCATACAGATTGAACAAGTGTGGTGAAAAGGATACAGCCCTGACATATACCTTTCCTGCTTTTAAACCCTGCAATATCATTTTGTCTGTCCAAAAGGCTGCCTCGTGGTCTGTGTACTGGTTTTTCACAAACACAATGAACTCTTATGGAGTTCTCATTCTTCTCAATGTTAACCATAGCTTGTAATTAACCATAAAATGCCTTCGCATAATCAATAAAATGCAAGCGGACATGTTTCTGCTTTCAGCCAAGCTCTAGCTGACATCAGCAATGAGATCCCTTGTTCCATGTCCTCTTCTGGATTTAGCTTGAATTTCTGGCAGCTCCTGTTGATGACGTATTGCTGCAACTGACTTTGAAGTGTCTTCAGCAAGATTTTATTTGCATGTGATATTGATATTGTTAGATAATTTGAGCATTCTATTGGGCCACCTTTCTTTGGAATGGATACTAGCTAACATGGGTCTATTCTGGTCAGTTGGCTAGGTGACTATCGTCCACATTTCTTGGCATAGACTAGTGAATGAGTGCTTCCAGTGCTGCATCTACTCATTGCTTCTTGTTGAAACATTTCCATGGATAATCTGTCAAGTTCTGCAGCCATGTTTTCCACAAATACCCTCAATGCAGCTTGGACTTCATCCTTCAATACCATTGGTTTTTTATCTTATTCTACCTCTTAAAATGACTGAATGCTTACCAATTCTTTTTGGTACAGAGATTCTATGCATTCCTTCCATCTTCTTATGATGCGTCTGACAAATTATTAGGAAAAAAAATGTTAAGCTTCTTTTTCTTTCTTGTAGGACTTCTAACGTAATGCTGAACGTTCCATGGTTAAAGCATTTGACTACTAAGCAAAAGGTCAGCAGTTTGAACTCACAAATCTCTTCGAGAGAAAGATGTGGCCGTGTGCTTCTGTGAAGGCTTACAGACTTGGAACTTGAATGTTGCTGTTCTTTCTGTGCTGCCTGGAAATCATTTTGTTGTGAATCTGTTGTTGCAAGGACTTCCAGAGCCTCTCATATGTTGGTATCGATTATGAAGTTTCAAAAACCTGTGTGTGTTACATCACCTAAGACTAATGTTTTGCAGAATTCTTTTTGCCAAATGCAGACTTAGTGAATAATCCTATCTCCTTTTTTTGCTAAAGGAATTCCTCATAAATTTCAACACCCATGTCTCCCAAATGAGTCAGTTCATACAGATTTGACCTCTTGCTGAGAATTTGCTTTTCTATCCCAGGTATATTGAATTATAATCTACATTTTAACAAGATCTTCAAGATGATTCTAATAGGCTCCTTTGTTAAATCCTAGATTCAAATTTAATATTTCGGGGCAAAAGTGCCAATTATCAACAGGGCGTCAAACCAAATTGAACTGGTTTAAAGCCCTGTTCTCTTCAAAGGCCTCTATTTTCTTTTCATGCTGTCTGACAATAGCCCAAATGAAAATCTAAAGACCTTAAGTGGATATCTCAATCTTAAATTTTTGCCTCTGAAGCCACCACTGGTATTCTTTTTATATGTAAAATAGTTCTTCATTAACCACCACTGTGATGATTAGCTTTATTGTGCCAACTAGGCCTCCATAGGATCATGTGGGCAGAGTTTAATCAGGTTGCAGCTTGATTAGAGGGCAATCAAGATAAATACTTTGTCAGGCAAGCATCCAACTCGCTTTCTCCCGGGTGATCAGACCAGTGTGCTGCTGCTTGAGCTAGTTCTTTGCTAGCTGAACTGTGTGCTGCACTGCCTGTGGGCTGAGCCAACCCATGGATCATGTTGCCTTGCCATGCATGGCTAGAGCTTGAGACTCCTAAAGACCTGCCTCACCAGGTCTTTATATTCCTTCTTGCTGAATAAACCTACTCTGTGTGTGTGTGTGTGTGTGTGTGTGTCCTGGTTCTGTTTCTCTAGAGAATCCTGCTTAACACATTCACACAGAGAAATATATAACAGAGATAAATATATAGCACAAGAGCATGAAGTTAGAAAAACAATTTTACCAAATCTTAACTTTGAAAAAGGCTTTGAAATAAAAATGTAGCCATAGAGATAATTATGTCATTTCATCATCCTATTAGAGTGTACCAAAAAAACCCCTGGAATTTCCCCCCAAAACTATGTATTTAATTTTGTTTACAAAACAACTTGATCTCCCCCCAAAACAAACAAATAAACAAAAACAACTTGATCCCCTTCAAAATACTCTCCATTACACTTAAGACATTTGTCAAATCTTTTATTCCATTCTTAGAAACATTCTTCAAACTCATGTTTGTTTGGCTGACAGCACCTTCCTCATTTTTTCTTCACCTCTCTATGTTGTCAAAAGTTGTCCTTTCCTGTCACCTCCTGATTCATGGAAACAAAAAGTTCAGGTGAGTAAGGTGCATGGGGCAAGAGGCATGCTGTTTTCTGCCAAAAACTGGCTCACTGAGATGGCTATGTGAACAGGTGTAGGTGTATTGTCATGGTGGAAATATCAGTTCCCTGTCTAACAAAAAATCAGGACTTTTTGTGGTTGCATACTGTCATACAATCTTTTCAGCACCTCAAAATAGAAAATCATTAGCAGTCTGACCTGATGGAACAAATGCACTACAAGTTGACATTTTCATCCATTCAGGAAGTTAACAACCATCCAGAATGAGATTTGCCATCAATTGACAGTTCACCTTTTTTGAAATGAGAAAACCACTCAGACACTGCGATTTTCCCATAGCACTGTCCTTGTAAGCTGTGTTCCACATCACAACAATTTCTGTGGCATTTTCCCCAAGCAGGAAACAAAATTTCACAGCCACACACTGTTCTCTTAAATTGGCCATCCCAAAAAATGAGGTTGGAGCGAAACTGCTTTTATGAAAAACTCACTGTGACTGGAGAGAACCTTCCTAGGTGACGCCGCTGGGTGCACTAACTCAGAGAGAGTTGCTTGATGCTCACCTGGCAGGAAAAATGCATGCTATGAAAGCTCTGCTCAGCCAAGCACAATTCCGGGGTTTTTTTAGGCACCTCCTCTTAAAATTTAAAAACAGAATGACTCATTATTTTAAATCTGCCAAAGAGTCCCATTTTATAAATTGCCCAAGAATTTCATTCTTATTTTCTAGTGACCCCAAAGATTACAATATCTCTCTAGAAAAGTCTCAATGTGGACCGATCAGCTCTGAAATTTCTCAGACTTTTTCTCATTATGACTGCATTTTGGGTTAACAGTGTCACTTAGTCAGTCATAGGAAATTTTTTAGTTAGTGAATATAAAATATCCTACGAGACAAATATGGAAATTTTTACATCTTAGAAAGTTCTGGAGCCCTGGTGATATGGGAACTACGCATGAGGCTGCTAACCACAGGTCAGCAGATGAAAGACACTTTCCTCCACCAAGAGACTTTCTGCAAGAGAAAGACTTTTGATGCCTCTAAAGAGTTTCAGGCTCAGAAACCCATGGGGAGGTTCTACCCTGTCCTGTAGGTCTCTATAAGCCAGCATCAACTCGATGGCAGTGAGAAAGAAGTTAGAAGACACTATACTATCAGTTTACTTATCCGTCATTTCACTCAAATTTATTTCCCCTCAAATTCTCTGCACATCTTATACTTCCTTTAAGCAGATATTTGTGAATGTGAGGGGGCTTCAAAAAGTTTGTGGGAAAATTCCATTATCTTTTCATTCAATTTTTCCATGAACCTTTTGAAGATGTATCTTCAACAAAAGAAGGGGCTACAATTATTCATTAAATATGTATTTTTGAAAAAGAATCCTGAAAGACTTTAGTCGTAGGTGATTCTACACACAGAGATCAGAAAACTGCTGTTAGAAAACTGAATTTTCAGTCTGGTGGTGTAGTAGTGTCGTGGTTACACACTGGACTGTGATCCCAAGGTGAGCAGTTGGAAACCAGGAGCCACTCTATGGGACAAAGACAGGGCTTTCTTCTCCTGTAAACAGTAATAGTCTTGGAAACTCACAGGGACAGGTCTACCCTGTCCTACAGGTTTGCTGTGAATCAGCATCTTCGATGGGAGTGAGCTTACTTGTTTCATATTCATGGATTAAAAAATAACAATAACTACAGTACACTGAGGTGGAAAATGTGCCTTGGTCATGGTGGTGGCTTCTCTCTTTTTTTTTATTTAAACATTTTATTAGGGGCTCATACAACTCTTATCACAGTCCATACATATACATACATCAATTGTATAAAGCACATCCGTACATTCTTTGCCCTAATCATTTTCTTTTTTTCCCCTCTTTTCTTTTTTTACATTTTATTAGGGGCTCCTACGACTCTTATCACAATCCATACATATACATACATCAATTGTATAAAGCACATCCGTACATTCCCTGCCCCAATCATTCTCAAAGCATTTGCTCTCCACTTAAGCCCTTTGCATCAGGTCCTCTTTTTTTCCCCCTCCCTCCCCGCTCCCCTCTCCCTCATGTGCCCTTGGTAATTTATACATTGTTATTTTGTCATATCTTGCCCTATCCAGAGTCTCCCTTCGCCCCCTTCTCTGCCGTCCCTCTCCCAGGGAGGAGGTCATATGTGGATCCTTGTAATCAGTTCCCCCTTTCCAATCCACTCACCCTCCACTCTCCCAGCATCGCCCCTCACACCCTTGGTTCTGAAGGTATCATCCACCCTGGATTCCCTGTGCCTCCAGCCCCCATATGCACCAGTGTACAACCTCTGCCCTATCCAGCCCTACAAGGTAGAATTCGGATCATGGTAGTTGGGGAGAGGAAGCATCCAGGATCTGGGGGAAAGCTATGTTCTTCATTGGTACTACCTAGCACCCTGTTGGTGGCTTCTTTTTTGGGCCAACATTAAGTGTGTAACAGAGTCTTCATATACTTCACATCTACTCAATCTTAAAAATATTGACTCAGTTGGGATTAGGCGTAACTGTGAAGGACTGAAAACCTAAAATAGTAATAGCTTAAATTAGATACAAGCTGATTTATTTTTCTTGTAAAATCTGAATGGGCAGTCCAGGGCTGGTAGGGGCCCCATGGTCAAGGGCCAGGGTTCCTTCTGTCTTCTTGATTCACCACACATGGCTGTTGTTTTTCCTTTCAAGACAGAGTTCCAACCATCCCAGGCAAGTTCCCAACAGCAGGATAGAGAGGCAGAGAAAGACAAGGGGCCACACCAGCTCTCTCATAAAACAAGGAAAGGATCCTAGAAGTTGCCCTTCAACATTTGTGGTCATGGGACACCACTCAATCAGATGGCTATCCCACCTATAAGAGAAATTAGAAAGTTGTCTTTATTCTGGGAAGTCATATGTCCAGCCCAAAATTATTTCACCATGAAACAAACATCAGAGTGGATATTGGGCAGGGGTGAGGGGGTGGGTGGGGAGTGCAGATATTGAGGGTGTGGCATGATGGGTTAGACATCGGTCTGCTAACCTCAAGGTCAGTAGTTTGAAACCACCAACCACTTCTTGGGAGGAAGATGAGGCTTTCTGTTCTGGTAAAGATTCAGTCTTGGACAACCACCGGGGTAGCTCCACTCTGTCATAAAGGGTCACTGTGAGTTCGAGTGGCCTGGAGGGCAGTGAGTGTGTGTAGCGGACTCTGTCAGAGACAGTCTCCTTCCCACCACTTCCCTGCTTCCTCAACACAGTTGACGGGGTGGGGGCGGGGGGCATGCAGATTTTTTTGTTTCTTTGTTTAATCTATGTACTTCAATGGTAGAAGAAAGCATTTTTTAAAATGTGTCTTTCTTTTTCTCAGAAGTGGTGAGCTATGAATCAAAAAAACCTGGAACCTCAACAGCAAAAAAGGCAAACAGGTAAAAATAAAATAATAATAAGGGCAAAAACTTGAATAGACATGTTCTCCAAGAAAATATACAAATGGCCAATAAGCACATGAAAAGATGTCCCACATCATTCATCCTTAGGAAAATGCAAATCAAAACCACAATGAGGTACGGTTTCATACCCACTAGGAGGACTGAGGAGCACGTGATCCAAGAGGAGATCTTTTCAGTCATCTCACATGCGTGTGACAGCTGGACGATGGATAGGAAAGACCAGAGAATCGATGCCTTTCCTCATGGCGTTGGCCAAGAACACTGAAAGTACCACGGAGTACCCAGAGGATACACAAGTCTGTCTGGGAGGAAGTGCAACCAGAATGTTCCTTAGAAGCAAAGCACGCGAGCCTTTGTCAGAAGGGACCAGTTCCTAGAAAAGGACATCCTGTTTGTTAAGGTGGACAGTCATCGGAGAGGGAGACCTTCATAAAGGTGGGCTGATACTGTGGCTGCGACAATGGTTGAAACATCACCTTGAGGGTGGTGCAGGATTGGACGGTGCTTCATGCTGTTGTACAGGGGCCACCGTGAGTCAGCGCCAATTCAATGGCACCTAACAATAAGAACAAGCTGGCTTTGACACACAAAGTGTTGGTGTTAATGGATCCAACTGCGGCCCCCGACCCCCAAATCAAGCATGGTTGAATCCTGGCCCTCACACCTGTGAGTGCAACAAAACAGGAAGCCGGTTGTCATCATTATGCCAATGAGGTCCTGTAACTCCAGGGTGTGTCTCAAATGGATTCACTTTTCTAAAAGTCGTATTGGCCTCCCTTCTCTTCTTCAGCGCTGCCTACGGAGGAGGCAGCCATTTCCCACCAGCATCGTGGCTGCCCTCAGACCCTTGGTGAAGCCTAAAAGTGTCAAAAAGAGGACCAAGAAGTTCATCCAGCACCAATCTGACTGCTAGGTCAAGATGAAGCGCAACTGGCGCAGGCCCAGAGCATTGACAACAGGGTGCAGAGAAGATTCAAGGGCCAGATCTTGATGCCCAACATTGGTTACGGGAGCAACAAGACAACCAAGCACATGCTGCCCAGTGGCTTCCGCAAGCTCCTGGTCCACCACGTCAAGGAACTGGAAGTGCTGCTGAGGTGCAACAAGTCTTCCTGTGCAGAGATCGCTCACAACGTTTCCTCCAAGAATCGCAAAGCCATTGCAGAAAGAACAGCCCAGCTGGCCATCAGTCACCAATCCCAGCGCCAAGCTGTGCAGCGAAGAAAATGAGTAGATGGCCAATTTGCGAGTTTTATTTGTGCTAAATAAAGCCATAAATGAAAAAAAAAATAGTTGTATTGGCATATGATTCACATGTCATACAATTTAATGGTTCAATCATATTAAGAGCTGTACAATCATTACCACAATCAATACTAAAACATTCTAAAAAAATTTTTGTATTCACTGTTATCAGCAACTGATTACCCCACAACCGCCTCTGCCAGTCCCCCAAGAAACCATTAATCCAGTTACTGTTTCTATAGTTTTACTTACCCTGGATTTCACATGCAGAAAAACATAACAACAACAAAAATCTACTCACTTTTAAAATATAAAAAGAGCTAATTTAAGGAGAGCCCAGTGGTTGGCATAGTAGCCAAAAGGTCAGCAGTTCAAACCCACCAGCCACTCCTTGGGAGAAAGGAGAGGCTTTCTACTACAGTAAAATTTTAAAGTCTCGGAAACTCACAGGGGCAGCTGTATCGTGTCCTGTAGGGTCTATGAGTTGGAGTCAACTCAACGGCAGTGAGTTGTGAGAGGCAGGGAAAGCAGCACAAATTGAGGGGAGTATACATGTCATGTGGCGATTACCAAGGAAGCAAGTAATTCCGAGTTTACAGGAACAGAACAGCCACCGTGGAAAGATTTGCCCTTCCTTAAAAGGTTAAATATAGAATTACCACATACACCACCACCCCCTAAAAAAACACTCCAAACCTAACACCCCCACTTCCATTGAGTCAATCCCGACTCATAGTGCCCCTCTATAGGGTTTCTGAGGCTATAAATTTTTACCAGACTAAATAGCCTCTGACGGATTGGTGAGTTTGAACAGCCCACCTTGTGGTTAATAGTCTAACTACCTGACAGCATACGCTGAGCAAAATAACACAAAAGGACCAATACTGTTTGGTCCCATTTACATGAAACATTTAAAATAGACAAATGTGTAGAGTAAATTAAAAAGTATTGCTCTTAAGGTTCTAGTTCATGTACATGCACAAGTTTATTCTAAACAAACAGTGCTTAAATATGTTTCTGTGAGATCAGTGGGTGGCAGTACATATGTTTCTGAATAAGATATTTAGTTTTATTAGAGTACCTTCAAAACAAAAATAAAAGGTCCAATAAAAAAATTTATATATGATGATGTGGAAATAGATCTATGTGCATATATTTATAGGTTTAGTATTAAGGTAGCAGATGGACAAGTACTCCCTCAATTCAAGAACACTTTGTTCTATTAAACTGGCATTCCATGATGCTCACCTTCCTGACACAATAGCCGAAGACAAAGCGGATTCATAAGCAAATGTGGTGAAGAAAGCTGATGGTGCCTGGCTATCAAAAGATATAGTGTCTGGGGTCTTAAAGACTTGAAGATAAACAAGCGGCCATCTAGCTGAGAAGCAACAAAGCCCATATGGAAGAAGCACACCAACCTGTGTGATCACAAGGTGTTGAAGGGATCAGGTATCAGGCAGCATCAGAACAAAAATACATATCATTGTGAATGAGGGCGAGTGCAGAGTGGAAACCCAAACTGGACAGCCCTTTACAGAAAGGTCCCGGGGAAGAGATGAGCCAGTCAGGGTACAGTATAGCACCGATGGAACATACAGCTTTCCTCTAGTTCTTCAATGCTTCCTCCCATACACCATCATGATCCCAAATCTACCTTACACATCTGGCTGGACCAGAGCATGTACACTGGTACAGACAAGAGCTGGAAATACAGGGAATCCAGGACAGATAAATCCCTCAGGATCAATAATGAGAGTAGAGATATCAGGAGGGTAAGAGAAAGGTGGGGGAGAAAGGGGGAACTGATCGCAATGATCTATATATAACCCCTCCCTAGGGAATGGACAACAGAAAAGTGGGTGAAGGGAGACTCGGACACTGTAAGACATGAAAAACAATAAGTTATAAATTATCAAGGGTGAGTGAGAGAAGGGGAAAATGAGGAGCTGATACCAAGGGCTGAAGTAGAAAGAAAGTGGTTTGAGAATGATGATGGCAACAAATGCACAAATGTGCTTGACACAGTGGATGCATGTATGGATTGTGATAAGAGTTGTACGAGTCCCCCATAAAATGATTAAAAAGGGAAACGTTGTACGAGCCCCCAATAAAGTGATTTTTAAAAAAGGTACCTTCTTCACACTAAATCCAACTTAACAACAATAGTTCTAACACCATGGCCCTGCTCGATACTCACTCTCATGAAATCATCACTAAAGATAAGAGGGCTACAGCAAAGTGTGGTGAAGAAAGCAGATGGTGCCCAGCTATCAATCATAACAATGGGGTCTTAAAGACTTATATTCAAACAAGCAGCCATCTAAGCAAGGATTCAACTAAGAAGAAGCACATCAGCTAGTGGGATCAAAACATAAGAATTACAAAATTCAAATATAGTGAAAAGAAAAGTATCAGAGCTAAAATTGTGAACACCCAATTGGTAGAAGGCTATGGAGGACAGTGGGAGCCCCAAACCTATCTGCAAAAAGTAGTATAGTCAGACTAAACCACTGGCAGATCCACTGCAGCGGTTCTCAACCTGTGGGTCTCGACCCCTTTGGAGGTAGAACAACCCTTTCACAGGAGTCGCCGATTTATAATAGTAGCAAAATTACAGTGATGGCATAGCAACGAAAATAATTGTATGGCTGGGGGGTCACCACCACATGAGGAACTGTATGAAAGGGTCGCTGCATTAGGAAGGTTGAGAACCACTGCGCTAGAGCCAAAGACAAGAGTCCCGAACAGCCCTCCTAGAAGGCCGAACATGATTCTTGGCCAGTTGGCCTCTCCATAGACACTGCCTAAATTTGCTCTGGGGCCAAGTGTCTCTTAGATGTTCCATAACAAAAACTTCTTCCCTGGCTTCTTGACTGTTGATGGGCTGTTCTCCTTCTCAAGAATGATTTGCATGTTGGCCTTTGTACTAATGTGATCTGAGCCTGACCACCTCAGTTTGGTTTGTTTTTCATTGGGGTTTCCCGGCTGTGCAGCACAGCAGGAGTGGATGTACAGTGATAATCACTGTTACAAGGAGTGGGAGGGAGGGGGTGGGAGTTTGGGAGTAAATCATGAAGGCGGGAGAGAGCACTGGAGCTGGTCGTGATTGCCTTTGGAGGCAAACTAACCATGGTGGTGATTGTACAATTCCCTCGTGACATGTTTGAACGATTGCACTATTCAATTCTATGATATGTGAATTGTATGCCAATAAAACTGTGGGGTGGGGGGGTGTCGCTTCTCTACTTAATACTTATCCACGTGAAGAGATCACTGAAGATAGCTTCACTTTTTGATATTTTTGTTTAATAAAGGTTTCTATGATTTTATAAATATACTTTTTGACGTACCTTTCTTGGTATTAACTGAAATGGATTACAGAATACACTTTGTAACTGAGAGACGAGGAGAATCTGGTTGTGCGGCCTGATGTTTATCATTAACCATTATGACATGGACTCAGCTAGTGGTCACAACTTACCTGGCAGGTCCATTCTACTGCCTTGTGGCCACCTCACCACTTCACTGGGCTGGAGGGTCACTAAAGAGTTGTAGGTAGAGGAACTAATCAGACTGGAGTTGAACTCAAAGAATATTAAAGCGGTCGGGTGTTAGATGGCCTGGGAAGGGAGAGAATGCTCTAGGATGGATGTGGTGGTGCTCACATGAGACCTGTGAGCAGACACTACAATGGCTCCTGCCAGTGACCATGACACTGAGGGAGAAAAGAAGGGTAAAGACAGAGATCTACCCCTAAGGACTCAGAAGCAGCTCTTTCCCCTGGGGATACATTAAGAAGGGGCTCCAAGTAGGACCCTACCTTTTAATCTGTGCAGAATTATTGTTAAGTCGATTATTCCTGTGGTGATCTGAGGTAGAGAATTGCAGGCCTCTGCCTGTCCCCAGAACAGTGTGTGTGTGTGTGTGTGTATGTGTGTGTGTGTGTGTGTAGGAGGAGGAAGAGAAAGAGAAGGAAGAAGTTGCCTTGGGCATGGTGATTGGTCCAGGGGTGGTGTGTTAGTTAGGGTGAGTTTTCTAGAGAAACAAAACCATTGACACTCACTCATCTATGTATCAGAAAGAACTTTATATCAAGAAAGTAGCCCAGCCCAGTCCAACTCAAATCCACAGGTCAGATGCTGGCTGGAGGTCCCCCAAACACACAGCTGCTGGCTGATGAAGCTGAAAGGCAAACAGGATGCTGGGAGATGACAGGCAGGTAGGTGCAGAATTGAGTGGGTCCAACGTCCAGAGGAATGTGGCAGAGTGCTGGCAGCTCTCTAGGTGAAATGCAGGGCCCAGTCAAACAACAATTGGCTAAGAGAGTGAGGAGTTCTCCACACCACTTGTAAAAAGGATACGTCCCTCCAGGAGATGTCAGCAAGTTGTGTCCTGATTGAGAGGTGGGACTCCACCCTTGCCTTCACAAAGGGACAAATTGACACAAAATCTCACCATCACAGGTGGGCATGTGCCCCAATCTGAGACGTTTCAATTTAGAGTTGGAGAAAAGGGGACTTTGTGTTTTGCAAATCTGTAACTGGGAGCTGTCAGCAGCCACCCTTTTCAACCTAGAGAACGCCTGTGCATAGAAGGCGAAAGGAAGCCAGCACAGACAGTGGGTGGCAGGCGGGTGCAGAGGGACCACCTTTGTTCCGTCAAACCTGTAGCTCGATCAACTCCTGGAACTCACAGTTACATAATCCAAGAGGAATCTCCTCTTTGTGCTTAAGCTAGCTTTAGATGGGATTCTGTCACTTGTCATTAAGGTAAGTTTGGATAGGAAGGAAGCAAGGAAGGAAGGAAGGAAGGAAGGAAGGAAGGAAGGAAGGAAGGAAGGAAGCAACTTGCTCGTCCTGTTTGAAATAGGCTTCATAAAGTCCTGAGAGCCCCGTAAACTCAGTGAGATGATTGCTTAAGCAGATTGGTACCCGAGGGGCATTTACTAGCAACTAGGTACAAACCAAATGTGTTTAGGAGACTGTTGGGGAAACGAGTTTTGCTCATTTTTGTTCTTGGTTTTCTCATACAGATAGGTTTGGGTTTTGGAACAAAAAATATTCTTTCAAAAAAGGAGTTGAAAGGAAGAAAAAAGATAAGGTGAGTTCATCAAGGAAAAGGAAAAGGTTGGCGGGAGGTGGGGGTGGGGAAGCAGTGACAGGAGGCATAAGAACAGAATGTTGGAGAAGGGAATGGTGAGTGACGGTGTGGCGTATCATCCATGACTAGCCTGGGGGTCAGGGAACCTTCTTGGCAGCAGCAGGTCTGTCTGTTTGAGCTAGCCATTTTGACTAAGTCTTCATTTCTATATCTGAGAAATAAGGAGTTCTGAAGTAACGAGTGTCTAGGGTCCCTCTGGGAACCCTGAGGAGGTGCTGTGGCTGTGTTTCGGACTGCTAATGGCAAGGTCGGTGGTTCAGTGCCCCCAGCTACTCAGAGGAAGAAGGATGAGGTTCTATGCTCTTTAAATCCCTACACAGAGTCGCTATGAGTTGGAATCGACTCAATGGCAGCGGGTGTAGGAGTACCTGAGTCGTACAAAGGGTTCAGTGCTCAACTCCTGCAAGTAAGGCAGGCTCCCTCGCAGCCAGAGGCACTTGGAAAGATAAGCCAAAAGCCCTGTGAGAAGCTCTACTCTCCACTCCGCCTCCCAAATCACAACACGGTCCCTCTCAGTCCTAACTGTCTGTTCCTCTGGTACATCCTCTAGTTCTACTGGGAAAGCAAAGGAACAAGGGAGTGGGGAGCACCGCTGTTGATTTCATGGGCGTCAGGTTGGTCTGAGGCTTCCTAAGAGGTGCACCTCAGATGGCAGCTGCTCCGAGGCCCCCAGCCAGCCTGGATCAGCCCATGGGCTCTGCCTTTTCCATGGGGGTCATGACAAGCCAATGCAGCCAGCCCTCCAGACCGCGGAGTCTGAGGATGCAGCCAACTTTGGATCCAGGATGTTCAGGGGGCAGGGTTAGCAATGAAATGCCCAGAGCCATCTTCCCAAGACCAAGAGGGAGCACAACATGCCATTTACACAGCATCTATATTGCATTAGGTACTATAAGTGATCTAGAGAGGGTTTAACATAGACAGGATGGGCACAGGTCATATGCAAATACCACGGCATTTTTTACATGTAGGACTTGAACTTGGATTTTGGTCTTGTGGGGAGTGAGTCCTGAAACCAATCCCAATAGATACTTCGGGATGACTATAGTGGGGGAGATCGAAGGCTGTGCTCCTTGGTTTGCTAAATAGTGTGTCTAATCCCCAAGCTAGAGAGGGCGGAACCAAGCGAATGTCCCTCCAGTCCTTTCCCACCCTCCTCCCACCTAACAAAGGTATCCTGACCTACACTGAAGCCCAGGCTCCTCCTTTCCTACCCTCCTCCCACCTAACAAAGGTATCCTGACCTACACTGAAGCCCAGGCTCCTCCTTTCCTACCCTCCTCCCACCTAACAAAGGTATCCTGACCTACACTGAAGCCCAGGCAGAGGAGCGCACCTGGAATCTGTCCAGCCTAGCACAGCCTGCCCAGCAGAGACCTGGGCAAACTCACTGCTCACAGGAAAGAAGCCTGCTATTCTGGAAGCCAGGGAGGCAGAGGAACAGCAGCCCCATGGATCACAGAGGATTGAGGAGGAGGAGAGGGGAGAGGGCAAGAAGTGGGCAGTACTCACGGGGGAAGGGAGCTCTACAGTCGTTTGCTTCTGCTCCAAAGCAGGGGTTGAAAGGCAGGGCGAAAAGAAAGGGCTTCACTTCTAGATCTTTGAACAGGACTCCCGCTTTTTGCCATCCTGGTTAGGGCCTGGTCTCTCAGTTCTCAGCGTCCTGGGAAGCAAGACTTGGCCCGTGGGAGGTGCTTCATGAATCTTGACTCAACGAGCCAATGGGGAAACGCATGGGTCACTGTGTGGAGGTCCCGGATGCCGGAACCCGCAGTGGGAGACGTCCCACAGAGGTGTGCTAAGGATGGTGCAGGGAAGCAGCTCGTGTAGGATCAGCTGGCGGCGACTGCTTCCCCTTCCCCAGGTGGACTGAGCCCCAGGATTCAGAGGAGCAAATCCTGGCTCCTTCCTATGGACCCAAGGAGTCCTGGTCTGGTTGTGGCTTAGACAGTGATTGGGCTGCTAGCTGCAAGGTCAGCAGTTTGAGACCAGGGTGCCCCTCAAGCTCTCTGAGAAAGACGAGGCTTTCTACTCCCATGAAGCTTTAGGCTCAGAGCGCCGAAGAGGCGGGACTATTCTGTCAGTACAGGGTCACGGCGGGTCAGAATCAACTCCATGGCAGGGAGAGCTTGCAGTCTGAGGAGACCCCCTTAGTACACGTGAGTCACATACATCAGTAAGTGATCAGCTTTGAGTAATGTCCGGAGAACTACAGCTACCACCAGAATCCAAGGGAAAGAGCAATGCGTGGGGCTCGACCGTCCAGAAAGTTCCGCTGGGGAAGGAGCATTTGGCCTGAGGCAGAGTTCATTGCTCCGGGGGACTTTTGCGAACGCTGAGCAGCGTGTTGTCCAGATGCACGCCCAAGTCTCCTTGCAACTTCCCGTCCTCGATTTCCCGCCCGTAGAACAGGGTGGGGGCTGCACATGGTGCCATTTGCGTGCTGACGAGGCCAACAGGTTGCCGCGGAAGGCTGACCTCGCTGCCAGCCTGTAACCCAGACGTATGAATTTGCTGCTTCACGTGTCCCATCAGGGGGAGTCAGCTGGGGAGCACTAATCCTAAGTGAAACCTTCTTGATTACAAAGAAGGGAACGACAACCGCGGATCATTTCACTGCTGGACTTCACAATGCAACACAAAGAGGCATTAATGTTCTCTGCCTTCAATGCCAAGGTTTCAGCAGTTAATCTTATTTTCGGTGAATGGCATGTTCATTACAGGAAATAAGCAGGTAATGTTTGAGATTACTGAAGAGGAAAGATAAATTAAACCAGTTATGGGCATCATGTTGATTTTTTTTAACTGTCTGATTGAACTGAGTGCTTTTTAACAGTGAGATCTAATATACACTCACTTCACAGTGATGAAGAGCTGAGACTTCTGCCTGGAAAGGGTATTATGGAAGAACCGAGGACGCTAGCTTTTCAGGGCAGCGATTCATCTAGCATCTTCCGTGTTTAAACTAGAGGGGGGGTAGCAGTGCTTTCTTTCCATTACATATTGATGTGTTCACCATTTCTGCTTCTCATGGGCCGCTGAAGGGCGCTTCTTCGAGGTCTTCAGCATCCTTTTACGTGAACCTGCTGCAACATCTTCCAACAGAATGCAGTGGCATTCTGGGAGGTGGTCCATCTCAGAGGCAGACACTTTCCTCAAATAGGTATTCATCTGACTACAAAAATCACTCCTTGCACCAAGGATACAATGGGAAGAGAATATACAGCGTGTGAACTGGAGCCAATGACAGCCCGGTCAGGAGAGAAGAGCTGATAGCCGTACAATAAGAACGTAAGGAGCTTTGTGGGAGGGCGAAACACCGAGTGACAAGCGGCATCGTGCAGCACAGAAGGTAAAAGGTGGCCCAGCGTGTGGTGAGCGGGAGGGCCTGGCTCTGCAGGCTTTTCATCCACTTAGCTCACTTCATTGACTCAACAAGCTGTGCGGCAAATGGCCTTCCCTCCCATTGCACCGACGAAGACTGGGAAGCTTCGCTCCCTAAGACGCTGTTCCACACAGGGGAAGGGTAGGAGTTGACACTGGATCCAAGGGCCAGGCTTGTTCCTTTATGGTGAGCTGCTTCCTTAAGAAGAGTGGAGAAGATACACACTTCAGAGCGGCAGGACTGCCTTCTCTCTCGTTCTATCTATGTATCTATCTACCTATCATCTATCTATCTATCTATCTATCTATCATCTATTTATCTCCTGAAGCCGCTTCTATCCTTTATAAAACTCACTTGGACCACAAAAAGAAAAGAAACGCGGAGAAGAATCAAGACTGCCGACTTGTCTTTTGTTTAAAACCCGTGGCTGTCTTTTCCTTCCAGGAATGAAGAATAACAGCAAATACCAGGGAACTTCAAAAAGTTTGGGGAGAAATGAGTTTAAGGGATAATGGAATTTTCCCACAAACCTTTTGAAGCCCCCTTGACCAGGGTAACGAGGATCATCTTTAGTGGCGATACAGTGGTTAAGCTGGAAACTGTTGGGCTGGAGGTTCGAACTCAGTGTCTCCACAGGAGAAAGACCTGGCACTCTCTGCTACCTTGAAGACCACACACAACCTAGAAAACCATATGGGCAGCTCCACTCGGTCACATGGCGTCACGGAGAAGACACCTAACCAGATGATTATCCTCATTTCTAGAGTTAAGAAATGTCACCACTCCTTTTAAACCACGTGGGTAGGAGGAAGGGGGAAGGAGGGGCTGATCCAAGGGCTCAAACGTAAAGAAAATGTTTAGAAAATAATGATGGCAACTGATGTGCAAATGTGCTTGATACAATTGATGTATGGATTCTTACAAGAGCTGTAAGAGCCCCCAACAAAATGATCTTAAAACGTTCCCACCCTCAGGACAGAGCTAATATCCCTCTTGAGGATCAACTGAGACCACACGTGTAAAGTACTGAGACCAACGCACGGCACGTAATGCCCGAAGAATGTTAGCTATTGTTCTCTCAAAATTACTTCCTTCTCATTCTTTTCCTTTGCACGCTGCAAGAGCCTCTCACCTTGTCATCCACACACAGACGTGAGTGTTGGTCTGCTACACTGAGTGTTTACTCTGCCGATTCTGTCTACAATTTTGCAATGGCAGTTTTCTTAAATCCCCTCAATTCTGCCAGAATTTTTCCATCTTAATCTCACCATATTATCTTTTGTTTCGTTCAGACTATATCTAACTTATCTTTTTAAAAGTTCTCTTAATTTGGGTTTCTTAATTTAATTCTAGCCCCAATCAAAGAACAACTAGTTCTTAAGACATGGCCCTGCTTGCTGCTTGCCCCATGAAGAGATCCCTGAAGACAGAGGTGCTGGAGCAAACTGGGAGAAAGAAATGGGGCCTGACTATCAGAGAGGGTAGCATCTGGTGTCTGAAAGGCTAGTCTCCAAATGGGCAGCCATCTAAGCCAGGTGTCAACTCACCCACATGGAAGCAGCACACCAACATGTATGATCCAAGGATTGTAAATCCTATACTCCTAATCTGGGGGGACAGTGCCAGACTTTAAATTGTCAACACCTGGTTTGCAGAAGGCTATGGATGACATGGGGGTCTAAATCCATTTGTAGGGTCCACACATAAATTAAGCCCCTGGTGAATCCCCTCTGCTTATAGCCGAGGGAGATGAATAACATTGTCAAGTTGATTATGGTAGGTTAAAATTTAACACCTTACCATTTGCTCTCCTTCCTGACCCATTTTAAAGTTGTTCTTGTTTTTAATATTTTATACTTTCTTTTTTATTGAGGTTTTGTTTTACTTGTTAATTTTGTTTTGTCTTTATTTCACATGGTCTATTTTTCTGTACATGAAATCCAGCTTAGGTAAATCTATGGAGAGAATAACTGGATTAATGGGGTTCCTGAGGGGTTGCTGGGGAATGGGGACTGATAACAATGAAAATCAAAAAACCTCCCTTAGCATGAGGAACTACTATGTATCAATTAGGAGTAGGTTCACCTAATATAATGGGAAACTGGAAACTGCTTTAAAAATGTTGTTACCTGCTGATTGGAGTTACTCAGCACACCTTCCTGATCTCCCCCCCCCCCCATCACTCCCACATATTACACATATTAATGGTCTAATGATAGGAGAGGTATTTATAGTTTCAGATGTTTTTAATCATTTTATTAGGGACTCATACGACTCTTATCACAATCCATACATACACCAATTGTGTAAAGCACATGGGTACATTCATTGCCCTCATCATTCTCAAAACAACTGCTCTCCACCAGAGCCCCTGGCATCTGCTCATTTTTCTCCCTCCCTCTCTGCTCCCCACTCCCTCATGAACCCTTGATAATTTATAAATTATTTTGTCATGTCTTGCACTGTCTGACGTCTCCCTTCACCCACTTCTCTGTTGTCCATCCACCAGGGAGGAGGTTATATGTAGATCCTTGTAATCGGTTCCCCCTTTCCAACTCACCCTTCCTCCACCCTCCCAGTATCGCCACTCTCATCACTGGTCCTGAAGGGATGGTCTGCGTTGGATTCCCTGTTTCCAGTTCCTATCTGTACCAGTGTACATCCTCTGGTCTAGCCAGATTTGTAAGGTAAATTGGGATCATGACAGTGGGGGGGATGGGAGGAAGCATTTAGGAACTAGAGGAAAGTTATATGTTTCATCATTGCTATATCACACCCTGACTGGCTACATCGCACCCTGACTGGCTCTCTCCTCCCTGAGACCCTTCTGTAAGGGGATGTCCCGTGGCCTACAAATGGGCTTTGAGTATCCACTGCATACTCCCCGCCTCATTCACAATGATGATTTTTTGTTCTGATGATGCCTTATACCTGATCCCTGTGACACCTTGTGATCGCACAGGCTGGTGTGCTTCTTCCATGTGGGGTTTGTAGCTTCTGAGCTAGATGGCCACTTGTTTACCTTCAAGCCATTAAGACCCCAGACGTTATATCTTTTGATAGCTGGGCACTATCAGCTTTCTTTGCTATATTTTCAGATATAATATTTATCTCAGTTTCTACTGTTATTTTACACGTAATGTCTAGCATTCAATGAAAAATTATGACATGCCAAAACAGTAGGAATAAAAATAAAATGATCCATTTTAAAGAGTTAAGTCAACAGAACCGAATTCTGAAATGGACCAGGTGTTGATACTATCAGACAGGAACTTTAAAGTATAATAAAAATGTCAAGGGATTACAAAAATGTCTACAGGATGTTATTAGGTGCTGCCAAGTCGGTTCCAACACAGAGTAAACTGAGGCACAACAGAATGAAGCACTGCCTGGTCTGGTACCATCCTCAATCTCATGATCCTGTTCAATCCCAGATTGCAGCCAACTTACCACTCTTCCTCCTCTTCTCTCTCTACTACCAAGCATGAGGTCATTTTCCAAGGACTGGTCTCTCCCACTAACATGTCCAAAGTACATGAGACAAAGTCTCACCAACCTTGCTTCTAAGGAGCATTCTTGGCTGTATTTCTTCCAAGGCAGATTTATTGGTTCTTTTGGCACTCCATGGGATTTTTCAAGATTCTTTGCCAGCACCATAATTCAAATGCATCGACTCTATTTCAATCTTCCCTTTTCAATATCCAACTTTCACATGCACATGAGGTGACTGAAAATACCATGGCTTGGGGCAGGGGTACCTTAGTCCTCAAACGAACATCCCTGCTTTTGGACACTTTAACGACGGCGTGTGCAGCAGTGACCAAAGCAATGTGGAATTTGATCTCTTGACTGCTGCTTCCATGAGTGTTGATTATGGATTCAAGCAAGACAAAATCTTTGACAACTCCCATTCTTTCTCTTTATCATGTTACCTATTGGTCCAGTTGTGAGGATTTGGGTTTTCTTTACGAGTTGTAACCTATAGGTTGATAATAAGCCTTCCTCCCATCCTGATGCTGGCCTCTTCTTCAGATAGTCTGGCTCCTAGTCTAGCCTCTCAGATCATTTGCTCAGCATACAAGCTTAAGTGTGGTGAAAGACAGAAGTCAACCCTGACACACACGTGTCCTGATTTCAAACAATGCAGTATTTCCTTGTTTGCACAGCTACCTCTTGATCCCTGCACATAATGAAGTGTTCGAGAACCCCGTTCTTCTCCAGGTTCTGATGCACACAGTCGAATGCCTTTCCAGTCCATGAAACACAAGTAAACATCATTCTGATGTTCTCTGCTCTCTGCCGAGATCCATCTGACGCCAACAGTGACATCGGTGGCAATTATGACAGCACACTGACTCATAACTGCCCCAGAAGGCGGCCACGATGGCCTTCGATGGTAACTGGACAAGCAACCGTAGTCGGCTGTACCATGGGAGTGCTGAGGCCACGAGCTGATAGGGAGGCGCCTTCACTGCGCAGTGCTAAATGGAAGAAGCCAGTCGGGGGGGAAGCTACACAATGTGCAGTTCCAACTACATACCATTTCAGAAAAGACTAAAACTAAAGAGACAGTGAGAAGGTTGCTGGTTGCCTCTTAGTAAGATGGCTTAAAAATTTTTTAAATTAAAAAATAACAAATGCTGGCGAGAAAATGGGTAACCTGGCAGCACTGCTGGTGACAATGCCAGTAGTAGAGTTGTTAAAAGCATCGCTTCTCGGCCTTTTGGCTCAGATCGAGTGTAGTGAAAACAGCGAGGCAGCTGCCTCGTGAAACCCAAACTAGAATGACCGTCTGACCCATTGGTGGACTCATGGGGACTGTCCTTTGTCCTCTGGCTGCTTAAGTAAACCACGGACTTAGTTTATTTGGTGGGAGAGAGCGAAGATAGAAACAGGGCATCAAAAAGTCAATGTCAGGCCCTTTAAATCTTAGCATCCGCGTTTAACGGGGGTGGGGGGTAGGTAGCGATTACAAACGATTGCAGGAAACCAGCTCGTGCTAGGAGAGGCGGAGGAGGAAGGAAAGAGTGCTGGCCTCTCCAGAAGCAGGGCTGACGGCAGGGGCAAGTTCACGACTGGAAACCTCCTCCCACCTTCTTGATCACTCTGAAGTCAACACAAGACCAGCCGCTAATGGCCACTCCTGCGCGCCTACATGCCAAGTGCACACGCGCTTCCCTCTAAGCAGCGGCAGCACCCTTTCCTTCCATTTTAAACGGTGACAGAGATCATGATTACGTTTTTGCTTTTATAGTTTATTGCTGGTGATGTCCATCATTTATTTGATGTCATGTCTTTGGTCCCAATGACAGCATTTAACGTCTAGGGGAATAATTTTAAAAACACGCCACACCAAAAAGTCAAGCCCATCTAAGAAGCGTCACGGAGCCCGAGTCCCATTCGCACTGTGGTGGGGCTGTTCTTTTTACCTCTCACATCCAATGGGGGGGGGGGGGGGAATCGTCCCAAAGGCCATTTCATTTGCGGAAAACTTTCCAGACAGATGGGGCTTGAAAGGAGGCATTTAAGCTCTACACTCGAAAAATTAAAATTAGATGACAAATGACAGCTGAAGTTGTTCAAAGGTAGTTTTTAAAAAGTCAAATACAACACTGTAATTTCTTGAAGGGATTTCCTTTATTGTAAAGTATCATAAAACCCAGAGATGTCCCTATGCATATGCTGTGCGACGCAGAATTCATATCGGTGCAAAGACTTCCCGCAGGGCTACAAAAGGAACTATTTACCCACGTCGCTCTTTGCCTTGGAAATCGATTGCAGCGGCTACTTCTAAAGAGCAATGGCCCAACTGGAAAAAATTGGAAAGGCTGCTTTTTCTTCTGTAAAGTGCTTATTAGCAACCATATCCAAAAGCAATGGTTTTTACAAATACATAATGCTGCAAGATGCTTAAAAAGTCACTGCTTACAGAATCAAATGTCATGTCCGATCCCTGCACATGTAAATGGGCTTTATCTGCATTGGTGAGACAGCTTTCAATGGCCTTCGGCCACATGCTCCCGCTCAGGAAGGTACCACCGGGGTGAGCAGCGTGTCCGCAACAGCAGAACAAGGGCCAGCACCTTTCCAACGGCTCCCGGCTGACCGGGAAGACCGCCACCTGTTACAGAGCCCGGGGTGAGCTCTCGCTCTCTGCCAGGTGCAGGTAAGGTAACCACAAAACTCGATTGTTCTCTAGAGAGCATTTTGAATGTATGAAGGGACTCAAATTCTCGTGCCATTTAACCAGTCTTGTTTCTATAGAGAACAGCCTTCATATTCCCAGGGTTCTAAACATAGCCTACTTCTCGTCTACCACGCAAGCCAAACTTAGTTCATAAGTGGAACTCTCAGCTCTGAAAATCTGAGAAACTATATGGTGAACAATTTCAAGTACAATGACTATTTGTAAAAGGTAAACACAAACACTCCAAAAGAGTTTGTTTCTGATGGAGCAGAATGACCTATTTAACTTCATTGTATTCCAATGAATGTATTGGACTTAAATGATTTAGAAAATATAAACACCATCTTAATCTAACAGCTTCCTCTCACCGCAAGCTTGCATTCCGACCAATTCCTGGCCCCAAAAGAAACATCTAACACAGCGGTCCTCCCTCTTCCTAAGGCCGTGGGCCCTTTGATACAGTTCCTGATGTGGTGACTCCCCCAACCATAACATTATTTTCGTTGCTCCTTCATCACTGTCATTTTGTTACTGTTAGAATCAGGCGGCCCCTATGAAAGAAAGGGTCATTCGACCCCCCAAAGGGGTCACGACCCATAGGTTGAGAACCACTGATCTAACAGAAGTACAGTGACATCCACGCATCCCCAGACCCTGGTCTGTTTTCCAAACTTATGCTTCATTCCTTTCTCTCCCACCCAAGACAAATCCCCACTGACTTCAAGAGAAGCATTTCCATTTTAAAATGTCACAATTTAAATACAGTGTGGTAATGCCAAATTTGACTTTAAAAAGAAATAAATTATAAACTGACAAATAATGTAACTCAGCAGTGCAAATCGTTGGTATAAAAAGTGATCCACCTTGCCCTGAATATAACAAAGCTGTCCAGTGATTTCAAGTTACTTATGAAATAAAAGGGGAGGGGGTGTTAAATATTATTTATAAAAGTCAAGTAAGAAACCAGTTACCATAAATCTTTTTACAAAGGCAGAGGCTTATCACGAGGGGCTTCAAACAGGACTGCAGTGAAACTAGAGATGAATTCTACGTGACACGTGGTGAGCGACACATAAATCGCATCTGTGTGACAACCACCCTGCGATGGAGGGGACGGAAGTCGATCTCTGGACCTTTCTGGCGAGTGTGCACTGGCCTCCTCGAAGTCTTCCCTGGTTTTGAGGGAAGTAACTGGTTAATCTTTTAATACGGGTTTTCAAAACTTTGCTATGTAAAATAATTTTGTTAATAAGAAGGTACCAGAAATCTCAAGTAATAGTAATATACCTATCAAATAAAATACTGCTCTTACAGTTTGAGTAATTGTAACAAATACATTTGAAACAGACAACAGTCTATTGTGAAGAACAATACAATTTGGGGGGTAAGTCAAACACTAAAAAAGAAAATAAGAGAAGGGGAGGAAAGCACAGAGAGACTGGAAATCAGTATTTAAAATGAAGCGGACGTGGAGTCTTTCCATCCCCTCAGAACCTGACTTGTCACCAGGTCACTGCTCCTCTTCTCCCTGATCCAGCCGCTAGCTCCGTATCTGCGTCTGCGCGGCTTTCAGTTTGAATTTTCATGAATGTTCGCAAAGCTCGTACTGGACTTGAGACGTTTGGCTAGACAAATGAAAAGTATTATACTTTAACTCAAATATACGGTAGTCTTTAAACATGGTTATTTGTTATTTTTAGGTAAACTACAGCACTTGTTAATGATTTTATATTTGGATGGGAATAAAGCCAATATTCTAAGAACTAGAACCCTCTTTTGGGGGTAAATAACCAGCATAGCTCAGTTGCTAGAAGTTACACAGGCTTTGTTAGAAGCAGTACCACATACAACATAACGTCAGGCAGAAGTTGGAGCGCTGGCGGCACAGTTGGCTAAGCACTGGGCTGCTAGGTGGAGGGCTGGCGATTCAAGCCCACCGGTTGCTTGGCAGGAGAAACAGGAGCCTGCCTGCTCCCTGGAGAGTCCATCTCGGGAACCTCCAGCAGCTGTTCTACTCTGCTGCCCTGGGGCCACATGAGTCAGAACCGACTTCCTGGAGAGGATTTGGCTTTTGGTTTTCAGACCTAATTTTACCTTTGTGAAAGCTCACAATCTTAATTATGTAGTGTAGTGAAAGCGTACTATACAGTACACTAATGAAATTATATTATTTAAAAGTCTAAGTTAGAAATCCAAGTCTACAATTCCCTTAAAAGAAGTCAGTGAAAGAACTCTGTGATGTTAAAAAATACAATTAAATGGCTTGCATATAAGTGAATTTACACATACACAATGAATTTATGCATAACCAAAACACCTCACTCACTGTCATCGAGTCCATTCCAACTCACGGTGACCCTTTAGGACAGGTAGAATGGCCCTGTGGGTTTCCAGACTAACTCCTTACGGAGTAGGAAGTCTCAGGTTCTCCTGAGAAGTGGTTGGTGGTTTTGAACTGCTGACCTTGTAAATTGTAGCCCAATACATAACCCACTATGCCATCAGAGCTCCTTGAATTTATGCATACACAGAACATAAAATATATGAAGGTGCTTCAAAAAGTTCATAAAAACATTCAATGAAAAGAAAATGGAATTTTTCCACAAGCCCCAACATCCTTGTCTCTTTATTCTCTACCTGATAAATGCTGGCCTTTGTTAAAATTCTCCCTCGGGCATCAGCTACTGGTTAATTCAGACTCCTCTGAAGCAGAGTTGGTCTTGCCCTTCTCGATGGTCCAGCCTCTGCTTCAGCTGTTTTAATCACTGGATTCTGGTTGGTGGTTCTTTGAGGGCATGGATCGTGCTGGGTCTTTTTTCTAAGTCCCTCTTTTCTACCATAGTGGATATCCTACCACTTAGCAGGCATTCAACACCAACTGCTTGATGAAGAAAAGCGAATGGGAGCTACTGCCCACGAGAGGTGCCGCATAAGAACCATTTGCTAGTGTGTCCTTAAGTGTACTTCATAAACACTGCTTCCGTGAAACACAAAGAGGTGTTGGGCAAAGAGGAAATGTCCCACTGTCAAGTTTGGGGGCGTGCAGTCTTGGAGTCTTGAACGTGAATGACATTCACGTACATTATGAAGCTTCGCTAAAAAGAACACGGTGTGCCACATTCCACTCATAATTAAGTACTTCACAGCACCTGGGAAACACTCACCTGGACACCAACCTTCTGCTATTCAACAAGGATTCTGAGCACCTGTCTGGAGGAAGGAGCCCTGCTGGTGCTGTGGGCCAGACAGCTAACCACAAGGTCAGCGGTTCAAATCCACCAGCTACTGCTCAGGAGACGAATGGGTTTACCGTCTCAGAAACCCTATGGAGGGCTACTCTGCGTCATAAATGGGTTTGGTTTACTCTAGAGCAGGCAATCTGTAGATGCTGGGGACAACGTGGTGAACAAGATAGACAAGATCCTAGTTCATGGAGCTTAGAGTCCAGTTAGAGGAGGGAAAAAAAGACATAAATGGAAGGAAATCGAAGAAAAGGTTCCATTAAAATAGTGATTAAATATCATTTAAAATTTTTTCAGAGATACAGGACAAAGAAGGGAAGGGTGGCTTTCAGCAGGTATTGCTCGAGCTAAGACCTGGATGGCATGGAGCCAGAAGGAACGGGGGAAAGGTGAGTTTCAGTCCTAGGAAGGGAATGGCATGGATGGGCTTGGTGTTGGAGAGACGGGCCCCAGCATCGCAAAGAAGGCAGACAGTGGATGTGATGGTGGAGGGAGGCCAGATCACATACAGCTTGGAAAACAGACCCCAGGAATAAGCTCGGACCCTTTCCTAGTTGCAAAACTCATAGGAACACATGGAGGGTTGGGGAGACGGGTGGGGGCGGTTTGGAGACATATGATAAAATCTGTGTTTAGTAAATAATGCCAGGCACTGAATAGAGAAGGGACTGTCATGGGGCAAGGTATGGAAGCAGAGACAGCAGTTAAGGACTCACACTGCAGGACTACAGACAAGAATGTGAGGAGGAGAGTGGGGGAATGGGCAGTCAGCAAAGAGGGGAGCTGAGAAATGAGAGCGAGGTGTCTCATGTGCACAAACAGATGGGTGACTTATCCTGGGAAAACAAACACGTGAACACAAATCCTGACACTGAATACCTGCCACAAAGTTAAACAGCTTTGCAAGGCGCTAAGATGTGACACTTTAGTTGAAGTGTACCAACCCCCCAAAATCAACTGCTGTTGAGTGGACGTCAACACATAATGAACCCAAAGACAGCCTCATCCAACTCCTGCGGACAGGCCGGTGGGTTTGAACCACTGACCTTGCAGTTAACAGTCCCACGCTTAACCCAGGGCACCACCAGGGCTCCTAGAAGTACACCAAATCCCCCAAACTAAGGTTTCTCAACAGTGATCTCCCTGTAGTCTCTGGCCATTACTCTAAACAGCAGCTTTCAGGGCTGAGCTGCTACATCTTTACAGAATGCTGGCAATCTTAAAAAATGCTTTACTAAAGACAGCCACGCAAAGGAATTTCCCCTCGAACAGCTAGTATTTTTCGGTGACAAGATATTTCAAATTTAGGTCAAACCAGTCTACAGGTAGCTTTTTACCTGTAGCTATCTTAGACCTGAACTGAAGACAGATAAACGGTGAATAATAAGTGGCTAAAACAAGTAGTCAAGGAATAATATTTGAAGGGGAAAGAATCACCAATGCTTCCCCCAAAACAGTCTCTTTTCAAAAACTAAAATCATTATGACAAAAGCCCATAGTTTAATTCTGATCATGAAAACAAGAGACCCCGTGACATGGAAGCCAGGCTTCTGTCAGAGAGCCGGGGTCGTCTCACAGTGGCTAGCACTTTTCTACCCTGCCCTACTGGATGCAGAGGCGGGAAAGCAGTGAACGCATGCTGAGCTCACGCACACTCCAGCAAGGCGCTCAGAACGGCCAGCGCCGGAGCAGGTTGTCTGCACATAGTGAGCTTCCGCACTTTCAGGGGTTCCTCCCCGTTGCCCCGGGCCCGAGAGCTCCACATCCCCCCTCTCTTGTTATTTCAGGATTGACAGGGCCAGTCTGTGGCTATTCCTCCATGGCTGACAACAATATTCCCAGGGTAGACAGCTTTCTAAAGGAACTCTTATCTCTTCCATTAGTAAGTGTCATTTAAAATGTTGACGCAAAGAGCCAGGGAACAGACGCTGGTTGAGAGGGCGGCTGTAAAAAGTAACTTACGTAGAATGAGTTTGCGTTTCTTTTGCTCTGAGTGAAGAAAGCTACTGAGGTAGAAGACCACGGGTAGAAAGAGAATGAACACAGATACGGCGATGACAGGCACGGTGTCACTGCAGGGAACTGAACAGTTGAAGGTCCGACTCCAGAGTTTGCGAGTTATATTCATCTGGAACGACAAATCATATCACTCTAGTTCACGTTTAGCTTGGCATCAACTTATACAATATATCGTTAATCACTTAACAGGCAGCCAGAATCCAACTCTCGGAGACCCAGCATGGTGCCAAGGAGAGTGTTCCTGGTGGGGTAGCTTACCAGGCCTTTCTTAGGGGGAGCTTGTAGGTAGACCTGACCAGCCAACCTTTCTGTTGGTAGCATTTCATTCACAACCTAGGGACCCACCTCTTTACATTTGTTTTGGGATTCTCATGAACGCTAGACTTCCTGAACTCATGAACCTTGGGTGAATCCCCGACACGACTGTCCAGAGATACTTTTTAAAACTCATCCAGAAATAGTCCCTGAAGGCTTCCGAAAACCACACGACTGTTTGCTGAACTAGTGAGAAAGTCAGCCTTGAGCATTACGAGAGCGATCTCATTGACAAGAGCAGCTGGAAAGGACAGAGAGGAACAGCAGGGGGCAGTGAATTCTGTCAGCCGGGGGAGAGCAAGCAAGAAAAGCAGGTGGCGAGGGCCGCACAGCTGACTCCGAGATGTCATCAGAGTGACTGGACTGCACTGTGGAAACTGCTGGGCGGCGAGCTGCTGCTGGATGAGGACAATTTCTTCTGCCGGGGAAATAAAGTAGCTCCCAACTAGTCATTGTACACATCTACTAATCGAGAAAGTTCATCTTCTACAGATCCAGGATGGCAGCCTTCAGTATGGGTCGCAATTCAATGGAAAGAAAACCAAATCCCCATAATGGATCAATAGGTAACAAGAGAAAAAACTGAGGCTGTCAAAGATTTCATCTCGCTTGGATCCGCAATCAGTCTTCATGGAAGCAGCAGTGAAGATCCAACAACACATGGCATGGGGTAAATCTGTTGCATAAGCTGTCTTTAAAGTACTGAAAAGCAAGGATGCTGTGTGGAGGACGAACATGAGCCTAACCCGTGGTATTTCCAATTGCTTCATATGCATGTGAAAGTTGGACACGGGATAAGGGCGAGTGAAGAAGAGCCGATGGATTTGAATTCTGGTGCTGGCAAAGAATCTTGAAAAATCCCACAGAGTGCTGAAAGAACCGACACATCTGTCTTGGAAGAAGTACAGCCAGAATGCCTCTTAGACACAAGGATGACGAGCTTCGTCTCACAGACTTTGGACATGTTGCCAAGAGAGGCCAGTCCCTGGAGAAGGACATCATGCTTGGTAAAGTAGCCAGGCAGGGACAAGAGGAGGGCCCTGGAGGACATGGATTAACAAGGGCTGCAACAATGGGCTCAGACATCACAACAATTGTGAGGACGGCCCTGGACTGGGCCGTGTTTTGTTCTGCTGTGCCCAGGGACGCGATGAGACCTAGCAACAACGACACAGTCATCAACTGTGCTAAGCACTCTAGAATGTCAGCCTTTCTTAGATTTCAAAGAGAGGCTGGACACATACAAATCTATCTAGTCCCATAAAGGTTTACAGATGTCAGAATCCTATATAGGGTTGCTATGAGTTGGAATCAGCCTGGGAGGAGTGGGTATATGTAAAAATAGCGTCGGATTCAGGTTTTCCCACTGGAAAGTACACGTTATGTATTGAGAATCTATTAGAAGCCATGTATGGTTCTAGGCATTCGGGATGAAAAAGTAAGTAAAGAGAAAAAAAAATCGTTTCCTCCTGGTGTGCCCATTTTAACTGTTCTTTACCCTTTGAATATTGTCAATCCACTAGATGTCACTCTGAGCTGCAGAAATTCTTAATTTTCAACCGCAATAAATTTATCAATTTTAATATTTAATTCCATACTTTTAGTCAGTGATTTCCTGTTTCCTTTAACGCCTAAATTCCGGGCATCATGTTGCCTTCACAAGTTATGATCGCCATCTAGTGGTGCCCCAGGTACAAGCCGCCGACACACTAGAGAAAAAGGCCCTTTCTGCACTCTCAATGGCTTCTGGACGCAGGGCTGCAACAATGGGTTTGGAACCCACAGGTGTGGGGATGGCAACAGACCCCAGCGAGTTCCGCTCGGTTGTACACAGGGCCGCTCCGAGTCAGAACCGCCTCCACAGCACCTGACAACAGCAGCGACCTTCAATGGACGCATTCACCACGGGGCTGTTACATGCCAAGTACTCTTCGAAGTTCTTGAAGAGCGAACCAAAAAGATTGGGTCCTGGTCTTCCTGCGGCTTCTGCTTTAGTGGGGGGCTGTGGGGGAGGGCGGGGAAGCTGACTAATATAAATAAGTAAACAAATAAGGATTTTCAGCAAGGATCTTGTGCATAGAACTAACCAAGGCAACGGGAGAGGAAGAGATTGCGGGATGGCTTCAGAGACCCATTGGAGCCAAACCCAGGGGCTGAATCAAGCAAGAAAGGCACAAGAAGTGGGACTGCAAGCAGAGACGGACTCCCCAAGCTCTGGACATGGGCACGCCATTGAATTTTAAAACAGAGTGTGCCACGGGCTCAGCTCACTGCTCAGGCGGCTGGTTACTTTCCTTTCTAATTTGAGATGTCAGGAGAGGCTGAAGCTATCGGCGCTTCGAGCTAGTCCTTTCTGGTTGGAGATGGCCCAGGCCGACTCCCGTGCACCTTCAGAGGGGACGATGACCCTGGCCACACCTTCACCGCCACTGCCACACAGCTCTGAGGCCAGGGGCAGGGCACTTACGGCATCTTCCACATCGATGCAGAGGTGCGTCCCAGGTTCGGCCTTATTCTCACGCTCCTTTGCCTTTTGCATCTTGCTGTACATGGCGCTCAGGCTTTTGTACACGTCGCAGCACTTTTTGCAAACTTCTGAGTAATTTCTCGGCTGTGGAAGACTGTATGAGTTGCCCTGAAAGGAAGAAAAGGCAAATGTCATCCACCGAACACGTGCTGCACACAGTATGTCTGCCACATGAGCTGCCTGTCCCCCCGCACACCACCGCCCCCAGAGCATAGGAATCAGGGTGGGCTCCAGGGCTGAGCTGTCACATTGGCGAGGCGCTCACTGTTTCCTCATCTGGAAACTGAACCTGCTTCCGCTCAGATGAAAGGTTCCGAAGATTCCACACCCGAGGTATATAAAGCATAAGACCATATTTGCACTTTCTCGAAAACCAAAACTCACGGCGACTGAGTCGATTCCAACTCAGAGCCACTCTAGAGGACAGCGCAGAGCTGCCCCCACGGGTTTCCCAAACTGTAAGTCTGATGGGAGTAGAATGGCTCGTCTCTCTCCCTCCGAGCGAGTGGTGGCTTCGAACTGCTGACCTTGCCGCTAGCAGCCCCATGCATAGCCCATGATATCACCAGAGCTCCTGCTGCACTTTCCAGATGCCCTTAAAGTTGGAACCTGACTGCACTAGCCAATGTCAACTGTGGACTCCACCGACTCCGATGCCAAATGGCTACAACTTAACTACTAAATGCCCTTCACTAGCTTGTTTACATTTCTGCCGTGGCAGATCCTTCCCTCTCACCAAGCAAGTAAAGACTTATGGAGCTCACTTCTACACCAAAGTCTGATCTATTGAGACAAGCGGTACTTCTTCGAATGGGAAGCTAGAGCCCCACCTATCCCTCTTACCCAAAACTCAGGTCTTTTTAAGTCAACACAAAAGAGACAAAAACCCAGTCCCAGAGGAGGGAATGGTATGAGAGACTAAAGTCTGAACACCTGATTTGCAGTAGGCTCTGGAAGGCAGTGAAAGTCCCAACCCCCCGGGGCAGGGTCCTCCCCCCCTGCCCGGGATTAAGCCCCCGTGAATCCCTCTGACGCTGGACCAGGGATGGGAAGGGCCCTGTGATCCAACAGAGCACCCTGCAGGGAGGATCGCTGCAGGTGTAGGTAGGTCAAAATGAACACCTAGTCCTTAGGTCTCCCTCTGAATCCAATGTATAACTGTTCCAGTTTCTAATATTTTCTACTATGCTTTCAACTGAGGTTTTTCTCTGTTCTATTCTGTCACTGTTATTAAGCCACTTATTTTTGTTTTGTTTTTCTGTACATGAAACTCAGCATAGGAAAATCTATAGAGACAACAAAGGAATGAATAGTTTCTAAGGGACAGGGCAGGGGAGGTGGGCGGGACAGGGAGAACCAACAACAACGGGACAAGGAAGAATAAATGTCCTGGAATTGATAGTGGTGATGGTTGTACAATTCTTATGAATGGGACTGAACTAGTGAAGTGTACGACATGGGAACTGTGTGTTGGTAAAAGGGTTTTAAAAATCTTTTTTTTTTTAAAGAGACGACTACCAAAGAATTAGAAAGTCTACCATGAGCGTGATGGGCGTAAGATGACATCTTAGGTCGATGCATGTATGTCTTTTCTACAAGTAGATGGTAATTGTCTTTTCAAGAGCAAGTGTGCTTAGTCAGTTCAGACGTGTTTTCTAGTTCACTTGCTTTCGTGTTTGCCTGGTAGCCTAGAGCCGGCACTAAGGACTGGAAGGGCGGAGCAAAGGGAAAGAAGGCCATGAAGCCGGCGGCGTTCTCAGTGGCGCCCCCCAGGTCTGCCGCAAGAAGCCGCCTGCTGCCCGCTTCCTGGAACAGCCCAGTGTTTACCGAGAGGTGCCCATCAAAACGCAGCGCGTCCACAGCGAGGCGTCCAGGGGGCAGAGACACTCCAACCCCGATGAAAGACGGCTGCCCAGGGCGGCAGTCTGCAGCAGTGACGCGTCAGCGTCCGGCGGCCCAACCACCGAGCGGCAAACTTTTGAGATGCAAGAGCCAATCCTGTCCCTCACAACCATCTCACTTCCTCGAGGGCCATAAACACACTTTTACAAACGACTGAAAGCACCGCTATCTGAATATGCTTTAGCCTTTTTCAGTGTTACTGCAGAGCCACGCACAGGTACGGAAAGAGCCGCCTCGGGCTCTCGAGCCAGTTTGCCGACCCGAGGGCCAAGGAATGGCGGTAGAGGAACCCTGCCCGTGCAGCGGGCACATGCTCAGCTACCAACGGGCAGGTTGGTGGTTTGAGGCCACCGAATGGCTCTGTCGGAGGGAAAAGCACACTGGTGGTCTGCCATAGGAAAGATGGCAGGAAGCTTGGTTTGGTTCGGGTTCAATTGGTCCCCAGACCTCATTCCACACTTGCCCACGATGCCGCAGTCTGGCCAGCCTTCCTCCGATGGTCTGTACCCACTTATCAAGGAGTCCTTACTCCGAGGGCCTCCAACTGCTCCTGCCAGCGCACTCTCCCAGGGCCGGCTCTTCTCAAAAGTCGCCTCCTCCCAGCGGTTGTGCCCGCCCACCTCACTAATGGGGGCACCGACCCTCGCTCAGGGCACTTGACTCTTAGGATCACATTTTGTTATCTGTGATTTGCTTCATTCTCACCACATACGTACATCACGAGAACAGGAACCGAATCTGTCTTCGTCATCACTCGACCTTCCATACTCATGACGCTGGCCCCGCACAGCCAGGCTGTCCCCAATCCAGGGGGTCCACAAGCACTTCCTGTCCGGGGAGCTGCCAAAGGCCAAGCCACCGAAACCCAACACCGTCCAAGAGACTGCTCGGCTTTCTCCCTCTGCCCCAGCCTGGGAAAGCCATCCTGACACACAGTGGACACGTGGGAGCAGAGCGGGAGCCGAACGAAGCACACAGAACGACGACCAACCCCATGACCACAAAAGAAAACCAACAAGCCAAAGTGATTCCAGGAAGACAAGCTGCGATGCCTGTCGCGACGCCTGAATGGGAAGGAATTCCTTCTGCATCGAGGAGAAAGCCGTAGAGCACCGAAGCCTAACGTAAACCTCCATGAGTCCACACAGATATGAATATGCATGACTGATAAGTAAATGTGGGAGACACGCTTCCTTACAGAAGATTCTCAAATAATCAGATACTCTACCCGCACTCCTTGAATACGTAGTAATTTGCTTCCAAAGATTAGTGGATGGAAAGGGGCAGAATAAGGTTGCACCCACTCGGCAGAACGCACTCTCCGCCATGCCCAGCTGCCCCTTCTTTTAGGCATCCCAGCTCCTCTGAGTGCCAGCAGGGCACAGTGCCACCCTGCCACGTCAGTGAACCAATCGCACCAATGGCACGCGCGGCTTCGGCTCACTTTTCTGAATAGGAGATTGCCTGCCCTGTGGCGAAGCATTTCCCAAACGTAATAGGATACTAAACCCGCCTAACAATGGCTATTATTCCCAAGGAAACTCATAATTCTGCTTTGTCACATTAAGGAGGAAATCATACACACTTACACCCTACCCTAAACACTCTCTCATATACTTGCATCTACTCAGGGGAAGTACTTGTTATGTATGTAAGTTTTGAAATTACGGTTAATTAGCATTCCAATTCCAACCCCCACTTTCACCAGAAAAACCCCACTGCCAAACTTGAAGAGCCAGGGATGAGAAAAGCAAAAACCACTATGAAAAAGATTCTTACAGTTACCTTCTTATCTCATAATTCAATACTGAAAGCTGCCTTATTACAGAGTACCTCTTAAAGTAGGGAAATAATATTTAAACAGCTAGAAAAGCAGAGTAAACTTCCAATAAACACATAAAGTGATATCACAGTGGAAAATACCCTATTATTGTGTAATTGAAATCAAGGTAAATTACTGTCTGGTAGGACGATCTGTCCTAATTAAACAGTTCCTCAGGGGCTCAGTTAATGCTTTCACACTCATTAGGTCCTTGTGCCCACACTACACAACACGGGAAGGCAGGGAAAGTAGATATCAGAAAGCTGAAGTCTTAATGAACTCCCTCTGGCGTGGTACGTAAGAGCCGAAACCTGGGTCCACTCACTCTTGATCACGTGTACAGAAACCTATCACAGATCACTGGCATTAGCCGTTATTCATGTAAACAGGCAGCATTTTCATCTCACGTGTGACATATGGAATACCTGAAGGTTATGCTCAAAGCAGGTCAAGGTCTCATTAAACAGACTGAGGAAGTAGACTGTGCTGTTTGATAACTCTTGACTGTTGTTGGTTAAACAATCTGTAAGGGGAAAAAGGATATTAATATAGCTCAAGTAACAATGACAGGTTGTCACGTCTCTCTCAGGCGAACAGGTTTCTGACTCTATAGGAACTCTGTGCTCAAACCATCATGACATGTCTGACATTATGAGCACTTTCTAAACACATGAAGATTTCCTCTCCTCTCAGTTTCCTCACCTCACTGCCATCAAGTCCTGGAATCGATGCCGACTCAGAGTGACCCTGTAGGACAGGGATGAACTGCCCCTGCCCTAACTCTGACTCTGTGGAAATAGAAATCCTCATCTTCTGCCCAAGGAGTGGCTGGTGGTTTCAAACTGGTCACTTTGCTGACTCAGATCGCACCAGGGCTCTCCATTGCTATATCCGGCTAACACGATCCAGCAGATTTACAGTGTGTGCATCTGATGCTTTTCAGGAAACTAAAGAGAGGACAATTTCATCCATGGCAAATACACACACATCTGTATGCAAGAAGCCGGGTCACTACAACTGACATGTGCAATGTGAATGAATGTGTGCCTGTCTTTGTGTTAAGGAGCCCTGGTGGCACAGCAGTTTAAGCACTGGCCTGCTAACAAAAGGTCCGAGGATTGAACCCACCAGCCGCTCTTCGGGAGAAGATGAGACAGTTGGCTCCCGGAGAGATTCACAGCCCTAAAAACTCTATGGAGCAGTTCTACACTATCCTATAGAGAAGTGGGGGAAAAAACAACTGCTAAGCATATGAAACAATTAAAATAAGGAATTCCCTTATAAATTATCTGTAAAAAAAAAAAAAAGCTTCTCTGTAGGACAAAAGAATGAACTCTCTTCTATTTTACTAACAGCCATTCCTTCTCACTTAAAATACTTAAAAATTTAAGCTGAAAGCTAACGTGGCCGGGCCATCTCGTTGAGTACCACATTAATGCAGCACCATCCAAAATGTTCAACGATCATGAGACAGCGCTATTAGAAAGCACAAAGGCATTTGTTTATAGAATGAGGTTAAAAATGCCTTCCTTATTAAAGAGGCAGGACTTTCTGAATCAAAAGGAAAGCATGATCATCAAATTCTTCTTTGATCCTTTTGTAGGACTTGGGAGCACAAGGTTACAAACAGTGAGAACCTATACATTATAAGAAATTAAAAAGCTAAGCAATCTTGGTAAGAAAAAAGCTTCCTATAAGCACCCAGTGAAGGGGTTATGATGAATTTTCCTCATTTCAGACCATCAGGGGAGCCTCGTCAAGGACAGACTGATACAGCTTCGTTCTCAGTGAGGGCTCAGGCAGCTCAAGAGGCCTTTTTAAAGGTGTTAAAGATTCAGGTTAAGACCTTACATAGAAAACCCCTTAATTATCCTAACAGAAATTATACATCTTTAAGGGTTTGGCTTCTATTAGAAGCGTATATAAAAATGTCTGCTGCTTTTCAAAAGCTAGATTTACAATACTGAAAACCTAGAGAATGCAGTCAGATGGAGGGACTTTGTGCTTGATAAAACAATTAAATCTAAGAAAGAGGAAACCTGACATTTTAAATTATAAACTATAAATAACATGAGTGTAATTAGTGCATTTCCATTCAGATACAATTGTGGCAGAAGGTCTTTCATTAATTGGCTTTTTGTAAACTTTTATGTTTTATTATTGATTTTTAAAGAATGGAGACATTTGGAGTTAGATTATCACTTGAGCCCTGGTGACTTAGTGGTTTGAGGTTGGGCTGCTAACTGCAAAGTCAGCAATTCAAAACTACCTCCCACTCTGTGGGAAAAGGCTGAGGCTCTCCATTCTGTAAGAATTATTGTCTCAGAAACCCACAAGGGCAGTCCTACCCTGTCATATAAGATCGCCAGGAGTCGACATTGGCTGATGGCAATGAGTGAGTGGGTACTACTCAAAGGTTAATTTTACTCTGATGACGCCTAATGACAATGTTCATCAGGATTACCAAGTGGGGTTCAGTAACATTAAGCTAATGCGGTATAACCCAGATACTTTGCATTCAGTTCACACAGAATACACACACAGAGGGCTGCATATGAAAGGCAGGTTTCTAGTATGTATGAACAAATACCTGAACGGATCACTCTGGGGCCCATCTTATTACAGAGCTACATATTGGCAGGCGTTCTCATGGGATAGTGGGTTATGCCCTGGGGCTGCTAACTGCAAGGTCAACAGTTTGACTCCAGCAATCATGCTGAGGGAGAAAGATGAGATTTTCTGCTCCCATAAAGATTTACAGTCTCAGAAGCCTAAAGGGGCAATTCTACTTTGTCCTAGAGGGTTGCTGTTAGAACTGACTCGATGGCAGTGGGCAGGGGGTCCTTCATATTGGAGGATACTATCTAAAGAACCCAAACACTTTCCCATAAAGGACTCTGCGGTCTTATCAAATCTGGTCATTCTGCTACATATTCAAATGCCATATGAGTAAGAGCATGAAAAAAATTACACTAACAATTCTTTCCCTAGGCCAACAATACCCTTCTGAGACAGCTTCCAAGTTCTGTACAGAAGAAGATCCTGATGGTGTGCACACTGTCCCCATTGCTTAGCAGTCGTTCTCCGCAGGAATAACTAGTTATGAGAAATGTGAGCAAGAGCTATCGAGTTCTTAGCACTTTTTTGCCTTTCCACCTAGGTCCACTAACTACTTTCCTACCCAACGGTAGCCTTCAAAGACTCAGGAGTTCTAAAGAGAGAGGGATGGGTGGGTACAGGGGACAGTAGTGCTTTCTCCCCCGCTGTGTCCGTGGCCTGCCTTTGATCAACTACTAGCAGTCGGCAAGGCCAACTAAGAGCTTCACAGCAGGGCCAGCATAAGGAAAGGTGGTTTGGGAAGCACCTTAATTTTAATATCATAGCTTTTTACACTTTTAATAATATTCTTTTATAAAAACTCTAATAACCTCTTAAGGCCACTTACAATTCAAAACAATTTTCACATTACCTTTATTTGGCAGGTACACAGAGAGCATAATGCAGGTATGCATAATTTGGGAATGGTTGCTGGAGTTTAGTTAAAAATAATCATTTTAGAATGGTGTCTAACACTGAATAAAGAGAAAACAGCTGGGAAATGTAGGGCGTCCAAGCTTACAAAAACAGTTTATTCCCATTTTAAGTATTGTATATATTTTAAGATGAAAATTTTAAACATGAATGATTCCACCAGTGGAAGATAATTTTTAAAAACTAATTTTGTTTATTTTTGTTATTGAAGAGATGAGGGTAAGTCAAAGGTCTTGCTATAAAATCATTACTCACGGAATGAACCTATAGGACAGAGTGGCACCACCCCTTTGCGTTTCTGAGGCTACAAATCTTCACAGGAGTAGGAAGCCTCGTTTTCCTCCTGAGGAGCAACTGGTGGGTTTGAACTGCAGACTTTCTGGGTAGCAGCCCCACATGCAACTCACTGTGCCACCAGGACGCCAATAAAAGCCTAGAAACCTTTATTCAACCGAAACATCAAACTGTGAGGCTACCAGTGTTTCTCGACACAGCCTCCATCTGAGCCTTCACACGTTGAAGGCAGTGTTTCCATCTTTCTACTCCATCCTCTGGAGGACTCCGCCCTCTTAGGTGTGCACCACGCCAAAAAGGCAGCTTGGGGGTCCTCAAGGGCCTCAAGTCCTTAGGGAAACAAACAGAAGTCTGAAGTGTTGGATCAGAGCTTTGGGTCAATGGGGTCAAGTTTCCCACAGGGATTCTCCTAGACCAACCCCTGCTACCCACAAAGCATGAGGCTGTCATGATGGAAAAACTCCTCTGCGTAACTTCCCTGGCCCTTTTCTCACCAGTGCTGTTTCCAAATTGTTTCAACCTTCTTCCTTATCAGCTACTGTGATCGGCCTGGGTCCCACCAAAAACACCTCTCAAGTTTACCCCTTTGGAATTAAAAAAAAAAGAAGCCATCATCATCACTGCCCCCCCCATCTTCCCCGCCCTCTCCCTGCAGATGTGGCTGCCTAGAATGGAACTGGCCCAGGAGAGTCCCTTGGTAGCGACTGTTTGGACTGGATCAGGTAGTGGGTGAACTGTCAGGCTGCTAACCACAAGGTCATCAGTTAGAAAAGCCACCAGAAGCTCGGCTTTTGGGGGAAAGAAACTAAGACAAATGTATCGCTGGGAGAACATGTCTCCACTGCCTGCAGGGACGTGTCTACCTGCATTTTGTATGAGCTGGAGCCCTGGTAGCAATGCTTTTTGACTTATTCTGCATACACCGCAGAAGATATACCAATTTGACGATTCCAACACGTACAGTTCAGGTTCGCCCAGGACCTTCTTCAAACTGTGTGAACACTCCCACTCTCCTTTGCTGTGCTGTTTCTCTCCCGTTAACATCAACTCCCTCCTCCTCAGGTTCCCACGGAACCTGGCCCGTTGCAGTATCAATTTCATCTGCTATCCATAGCCCTGAGCCCCACAGCCCATGGCCTTCCTTACTAGGTAAGCTCAACTGCTACTTGCTTCTAGGAAGGCTTCCAGGGACATTCTGGTTTAAACGTCAAGCTTACCTCACGGGAGCCCTGGTGGCACAGGGTCTATGCACTTGGCGGCTAACAGCCAAAGATCGCCCAGGGCCATGGCTTCAGGGGGTCAGCTAGCCTGCGTGACCCCAGAGCTTCGGGATTATATGAGAACCTGGCAGTGAGTTTGGCTTGGTCGGAGTATTGCGGGTCTTTACTATTTAAAAAGGGTGGGGGAAAAAAAAAAAAAGGGTGGGGGGTGGTGGACTAGAAAGGGCTAGATTACATGTCCAGGCGTTTTCAGTGCCTTTAATACGCCATAGGCATTGTAAACCGCCAAGGTATATAGCATGCAGCCCTTTCGGAATAGTACGCTGGTGTGTTACACAGTCATGAAGACTGTTGGTCTAAATCCCAGGTTCCCAAACGTACTTGGCCGACTGTCCCCACTTCCAAGGGAAAGTTGGGCAGCACCCGCCCTGCCCACTAAAACCTTTTTCCATTCGTGACCCCTTTTTGCCTAAGAAATTTGCAATAAGAGCAAGTGCTTCCAGAAACGCCTTGGATGCACTCCCCACAGCTGAAGAAGCTCTAAGGTAACGTCTCGTCAGTCAAGGTCCTCCTCCCTTCCCTTTCCAACTGCCTCTGCTCCCATGCGGTCAGGGCCCTGGATCATCACGGTCCTGTTTGTGCCTCTCTGCCAGGAGGCCTCTCTGTCTGCAATGCCCTTCTTCCTTCTCTTCTTGTTCAAAGACCTAAATTCAAAATGGACTTCCCCACGACTTCATTTCAAACCCCCACCCCACCAATTAGGATCCTTTTCTCCTTCCCCAGAGGACTTCCTTCATGCCTGTGCCAAGGCATCTGTCTGTCCGCCTTAGGTTGTATTTGCACATGGACCGTTCTCCTCCAAAAATGATGAGGCCTGGAAGACAAGAACCGCCTAGCACATGGTTGTGATTCACAAACACTTCAGAATGGAAGTAGGAATTGTAATGTTTCAAAGAATAGCTGAAAATAGATCTCATTTTATTACACAAAAGCATAGGCACAAATCTTCTAACACCTCTGATATAATCCCCACCCGACCCCCCATTTGGCAGGTCATTATAATCAGCCCAATTACTATTATATTAACCTTTTTGCAGTTTTTGAACATTAAGTATGTGCCAGGCAATGTGCTAGGTGTTGTATAAAATGTATTTCATTTACTCCTCCAAGCAGTGGTATAAGGTAGGTTCCATTTTATAGATAAAGAAACTGCAGTTCCAACAGGTGAAGTTATTTGCCCAAAGTTCGAAGTTGACAGCTGGGAAGTTAGGTCTAATAGGGACGGAACCCCAAAACTCAAACCCATTACCATCGAGCAGACTGGCTCTAAATCTTTACCAGAGCAGAAGGTCACATCTTGATAAAAGAGCAGCTGGTGGGTGTGAACCGTCAACCTTTTAGTAGTCGAGTGCCTTAACCACCCCACCACCAGGGCTTCAAGGAGTGGCTAGCCCAGTCTAGTTCGAACTGCAATGGCCTCACCGTCTAGTACTTTGCCCATGACGCTAACCACGGCTCCTTTAAAGACGTTTAGTTATCAAAGGTATTAGCTAGCTCCACAGACCCCAGGATTCAGCATAGTTTGACACCTGCACTGTGGCGCCATCCCGGCAGCCTGACAATGAAAGAGGGACTTACTTGCACAGTTTGCGTCCTTCCACGTGGAATTAAAGAACTCAGAGAGAATCGCAACTATCTGTATTCGATCTGTCCTTAAGAGGCTCCTGGCACAGCTGTGGCTTTCTGAAGAATTCTGTGAAAAATGAGGAGAGAAGACAACAGGCTGAGAATTTTTAGACTTCCCAAACAACTTAAGGCCAAACGCTTAAGATAATGAAAACAATTATTATACATATTGTGACATTTTGGTGGAAGTGGTTAACCAACCAGGAACAATAATGGTAATGGAACAAGAGCAGCGAACATTTACAGGCACTGGGTACCAGGATCACTTGCAAGGGAAGAGCTTTGCTTCTTTAATACACTGGTGTCTTTTAGTTTCAACTACTGCGGTACAATTTGGGCTTTTTAAGCCCAAGAAAAAATTCTGGAAAGTCTTTTAGCATAATGCAGTAGTGGTTAGTGCTAAATAAGGGGAACATGGATGATTTCATTTTTTGGCTTCTTATACTATCTAAATTCTTCTGCAGTGAATATGTCTTATTTATATATTTTCAAAAAATAGGTAGGGGCATGATCATAAATCATTTGGTCTCATAGACCATGTCTGGTTCAATCATTTATAATTCACAAGAAAAGGTGGCACTCCTAATTTGTACCTACACAAAATAAGTTTTCTGTAGCCCTTCTTATAAGAAACCCATACTACCGAATAATAATATCCAAGTACTTAAATTAGTTGATGCTTATCTATTTCCTTTCCCTGGTCTCAAGGACTGAAGCCCTGCTGCAGAGGTTGTGTTTCATGTTGAGGTACTAACAGGGAGGTCAGCAGTTCAAAATCACCACATGCTCTGTGGGAGGAAGACAAAGATTTCTAAAGAGTGACAGTCTCAGAAACCCACCGGGCCAGTTCTACCCTGTCCTAGAGGGTCACTCTGCGTTGGTATCGACTCAGTGGCAGTGAGTGTGGATTTTGGTTATATTTATTGTATCTTATTATTATAAAAAAATTTAGACATAAACAAAAACAATATTATAACGAAGCCTGCTTCAACAACTTTCAATCCATTCTTGTTTGAGTTCTATATGCATCCACCCTAGATGGTTTTAAAGCAAATTTCAATGTTGGATAATTTCATGTGTAAATATTTCAGTAGTTTTATCTGAGACATATGAACTTTTAAAAAAAATACCATTAAAAATTTTAACTCAAACTTCTTTCACATCATCTAATATCTAGTATTCCATTTCCTCAAATGCTATATACCATATAGAGTATACATACTAGAGTATAAACCAACCCGAATATCAACTGAGGCACCTAATTTTACCACAAAACTGCATTAAAAATGTGCTGAAAAGCTCAGCTGATACTCGAGTATATACAGTAAGTAACTTTCCAGTTTGGAAATCTTTAGGTCCAATAGTTTAATTAGTAAACAGGGTTTTCCAGCTCTTTCGCCCTAAGGGCTCCCTCCATTTCTCACCCTTACAGTATACTGATGGATGAAGCTGGACAGCAGATCCTACAGTTTCCCACAGCCTGGATTTTGCTGCGTGCATTCCTGCGATGGGGCTGAGTTTCTGTGTCTATTATTCTTCCTGGACTTGGTGGTTGTATCTAAAGATTTGTTCAGATTCAGGAGGGATTAAGAAGACTTCATAGGTCAAGTTGTTCACGTTCATCAGGAGGCACAGGATTCTGGTTGTCTTCCAGAGAGATATTTTGTGTTGCTTTACAAACATTAAGAGATATAGCCAAGTGAATAGACCAATAATACATTTCTAATGTTCCCTTCATGGAATTGCTTTCAAAGCCAAACCCAAAACAAAACTCCCTGCTATCAAGTGGATGCTGACTCATAGCAACGCTGTTGGACAGAGGAAAACCACCCTGTGCGTTTCTGAGACTGTAACTCTTTACGGAAGTAGAAAGCCTTACCTTTCTCTCAAGGAGCAGCTGGTGGTTTCGAACTGTTGACCCTGTAGTTGGCAGACCAACTTGTAACCTACTACAGCACCAGGGCTACTCTGCTTTCAGAGAAACTACTGTTGTCTCTTAATTAGAGTTTGACCTCAGCAGTCAAACAAGAGTGGGTGACAAGAGTGTTTCATAATCATGGGCTCTGAAGTTATAACATTAATATGTATATCACTTAAAACAATGCCTGTTGCAAAGTAAGTGCTGGATAAAAATGCCAATCTACCTAGCTATCTTGCAGCCAATATGAAGGGTGCTAAATTGGTGCAGTTGGCTAAGTGCAATCAATTGCTGAAGTTGTATCTTCTTAAGTAGAGGACTGGATGTTTTATTTAAAACAATATATAACCAACATGAATGTCATAGGTATGTAGCCTATATGAACTAGTCCCACGCAATTCAAGAGAATGTCCCTGGGGTAGGGGACTATCAGAAAAGAATGCCTGAAGGAAGCAGAATTCGAGAAAGGGCAAAGAAGTGTAAATTGGGGAGGGGGGTGGGGGTCCTGTGTGATCATGAGTTCACAGTGGGAACGAGGATGTGAGGTTTCGGAAGTGTTCAAAGCAGACGGTTTCTCCTTGGAAGGAAGGGGACTAGAGGAAGGAGTGAGTTAGGGTAAGGGCTTGCAAGGCCTTAAGGTCAGACAGAGGAAATCTTGAAAAATCTTTGAGGGGGGTGACATCTCAAAGATTAGGCGTGGCCTCTAATCCCTGACTACCCTACCTATCCCAGATCTGGACAAGATCAGTACCCTTGCTATGTTTTGGTAACATCTTGGGGGAGGCGGGTTCTCTTCGCAACATTTAGCACACCTGAATTTCTGAACTACCTATAAAGTGCTATATTTAGTATCTGGTTTCCTATGAGCTGGTGACAAGCTCTGCGTATTCGCAGCACTGTCCCTAATACCTAGCACTCATCTGTTTGTAATCGGTACTCGGTAATTTTTTTGATGAATGCATTAAAAACAGGACATTATGCTACATTCTACACTATTCTGTGTTCTACACTATGTTACGTTCTACACTATGTTACGTTCTACACTAGTCTTAAGAATTATTAGTCTAAATTAAAAGTAAGTTGAACACTCACAGATACATGTAACAAATCATGAATACCTGTGAAAATGTAAATGAGGCATATATGTGTACCTACACACTCATTAAACTTTAAACAGCCATGGAAATTAAGGCAGAGCTTAGCAACTCAGAATTGGGGGCCAGAGGGTCTTCACAACTACTCTAGGAACTGTTCAATGAAACCACATCACTACCAGTTCACTCTAAAAGCAAGCAGGACTCGGAAGCAATTAGTCAAATCTACCATTCAGTATTCAAAATCACTGTATTCCTTACCTGGAGTTAAAAAAAACTGTAGGCAATCCTTGACCCAAGGAGAAGTGACAAGAACACAGCGTGCTCATCAGAGAATATTATCATTTAATCTTGGTTCCCTTGCTGTACCAAATAAACAGCTGGACTACTTCTGCCTTTGGATTTTGGCCTCTTTATTATTCTGCCCTCTCCTTTCCATCCGTCTCTGCTCATTCACTCTACAGGTGAGAAAGGATGGATGCCTTGTTCAAAATGCAACTTCAGGTTTCCTATGTGGCTTTCCTGTTAGGTCAGCCTCTCCTTCAATGAACCGTTTACAACAAACTGCTGACTGTGTCGTCCTTCTTCTCCACACAGGGCTGCTTTATTGCCCACATCTGCACTGTAGTTGGAAGCCTGAACCCTGTCCTTCCTTTCCTGTGGTATCTTTTTACCTGGGCAATATTCAAGAATAGGGCTCCTTGAACTCACTGCCATCCAGTAGATGCTGACTCACAGTGACACCATGTGGGTTCGGAGACGGTAACTGTTTAGTTACAGCAATGAAGCCCAGTCTTTCTCCCAGGGACGACAACTCAGGCAATACCACTGACCACCAGGGCTCCTTCAAGAATAAGAAGTGTGGGCAGGGGGGGGTGGGGAATGAGTAACATTCCAAGGGCTCAAGTAGAAAGAAAATGTTTTGAAAATGATGATGGAAACATATGTACAAATGTGCTAGACACAATGGATGGATGGATGGATTGTGATAACAGCCCCCAGTAAAATGATTTTTTAAAAAGAAGATAAAGACAAATAAATCTACATAAATAAAACAAAGAAGAAGTGCTTGCTAATTTAACCAAAAAACTGAGTCTATGAGAGACAAAGAAAGCATATTTACTTTTGAGAAAGAAACTCTCTCAGGGACAACCAATTCTGTCAAGCTCACTTGTAAGAAAAGAAAAATATATTTTCCCATCAATTTATTACCACTCGGATGGTTTAATTCTCAAATCAGTTCCAGAAGGCCCATGACAGCCATCGAGTACCTCAGCACAGTAGAAACCATGCTCTTGAGCTAATGACGTATGTCTAGCTCCACTGAGGAAAGGCAGGAAACAGAGACCAGGGCTAGCCTGAGTTGGAGGAGGAACTGCAGATCGGAAAAGGGGCTTTCCAGCCTCTCTTTCTCTCTCTCTCCCACAGCAGGACAAAACTACCCAGCAGCCAGAAGGGCCAGAGCAAGAGGAAGGCTGTTTCTGCAAACCTCACGCACCCACCGGGCATAAAATAATTAATGTGGAAATGGCACACACAGATTGGGTGCTGTCTGGAGAGCTGGGCCACTAAGGTTTGGGGCATTTTTCACCTGTTCTAAGGCCCGCCGCGCCTACACACATAGGAGTGCATGTACTGCCGCTAAAGACCACAGCCATTCTGCCCACAGCAGCCTGTTCTTTAAGGGAAGTTGTAGCTTAAACATAACTCGCCAGCTGCTCATCACAGTGTAGTATACCCCATCATAGCCTGCTGCAGTTGACAGGTACATGTCTCGGGTACTTCAAAATCATAGCAAGATCTACGTTAGGTAACCCAATTGAATTACAGATAACCCAATTGAAGTATGCCTGAAAATATTACTTGTAAACCTAAATTTACTGTGAAAATGTGCTCTTTACTGAAGATTGACCAAATAATTCATTTAATGCAACCAAAATCATCCTGTGTGTCTTAAAATGTGACTTTCATTAAGCAATATCTAAAGCAGAGGACAACTAAATACCACTTTCTATTTTGTCTGTTTACTGTGGAGTCCCTGATTCATGCAAACACACTCAGGTGCTAACTCTGAAGTTGGAAGTTCAAGTCACAGGTGCCTCTGAAGAAAGGCGTCTTAACAGAGCCTAAAAACTGGCCTCTGACAACTCTACGCTGATGCTCATGACATCACCATGAGTTGAAAATCAGCTCCAGAGCAAGTGGTACGTATGGTACTTCGTTTACTGTGATTAATAAAAATAATTTAACCATATTTCAATAAACTACTTCCTGTTCCTTAAGCAGAAGAGGAACTTTCCCATTCTCTAATATCGGCACCATTTCTGTTCCTCCTTCACCAGGCATATCCGGGCTATGCCGCCTCGTGACTCCCACCAGTCCTGCACTTTAATCCTTTCCCACTCCAGATCCTAAGGTCCTTAAGAGACTGTGTCTCGTCTCCCCTCCCCACAAATTCTTCTCTGCATCTGCTCTCAGAGTACCAAGAACAGGGACGGGGCAGATTCACTGTCCCAGAAATGCTAGCTCCCATTTACTGTGAGACACCACTAATAGCTCCTGTATTCTCATTTTACAGATGAGAAAACAGGTACAGCTCAAATACGAGTCCCTTGCCCAGAGTTTAAGCAGAGTAGAGCCCGTGGTGGATCAGCTCTACTGATTTTCATCACCCTTATTACCTTATGGTAATTCCTGTCTAACGAGGGCATCAGACGAAGAGATGTCTCCATTTTAGAGAGGGGAAAGCTGGGGCTCTGAGATGCTGAGAGCTAGGAAGTGGTGGGTCTGGAAATTTCTAGCTGCAGCGCTCAAGCTCCTCAAACTTACCACATAATATATACAGCTTCCCCACTCCAGCTGGAGTTCCGGCAGTCGTTCCTGGGAACTCCAGATGGAAAGGGGAAGAAAGCTACATGGCAGAGGTGAGGAGGAAAAGAGGAGGGTTAGGGGCTCACGAGTCCCACAAAGTCAATCACATAGATTCGCAAATTGTTCCAAGAGGACACAACAGCAGACCTGGGAGCAAAATTCAAAATCCTAAGCCTTGTAATGGCACTCACATTCCTGATGGCCCAACTCCACAAACCCCGTCCAAGTCCCTTTTCTTAAAGATGGGGAAACTGAGGCTCCCTGGCGTGGACCACCTTCCCCAGCCCTCCACGCCACGTTGCAGGGGTGCGCTCGTCTACCCACCCCCACGGTTCGGCTGATGTTGTCCATCTTGTTGTAGACCTGTTGGAAGAGAGGATAGCAGGTCTGACAGAGGCGCACGGGCCGGGCGCTGCGTACTATACACCCGGTCAGCTCAGCGCTGCTGTTGGCGAAGTCCAGCAGCAGCTCCCGGCACTCGGGGTCCAGATCCGGCAGGTCCGGGGGCAGGGACAGCGGCCCCAGCCCTCCCCCTCGCAGCAGGGACAGGGACAAGTCCTCCATCTCCAGCAACTGCTGCTCCGACAGGAGGTCGTGGAGGACCCGGTGGGGGCTGCTGCTGAAGGGGAGCGCGCCCAAAGCCAGCCTTGACCACAGGAGCAGCAGACACGGCAGAAGCGACCGCCGCCGCCACGCGATTGCCGCGTCCGGGTCCATCACCGGGCTATCAAACCCCGGGATGCCCCGCACCGCCTCTCGGCTCCAGCCAGCGCCGCCGAGCTGCGCCGCTTCCGGCTTCCGCGCGCGCAGGCCGGGAGCGAGATCACGAGGCGCGCGCGTCACGGCCCCGCCCCCAGCGCGTCCCGGCCCCGCCCCCGGCGCGCTGCGCCCCGCCCCGTTGGCTGCCGGGAGCCGCGGAGCCCGCGGGCCGGCGCGCGTGCGGCTGCGCGCGCTGCAGGTGCCTTCGCGCTGCTGGTCGGAGTCGGCTCCCAGGTGTTTGGGCGCCCTCGACCCTGATGACGCCGCGGCGGCCCAGCGTACACGGTGTCCGCCACTTTGAGCAGCTCCTCCTCGGGGGTGCAGAGGGCCTCTTGGCCCTTGAACCCTCCGCTGAGGGAGTTCCCTGCGGCCGGGAAGTCTAATCCGTTACTTCCCGTCCCAGAAGGAGAATGATGTCGGCCTCCAGAATAATTATCGAAAGCACCCTGAGAGGAAGCTCGCCGGGCTTTGCAATGTTTATTTCTTAACATACTGGCCAGACTGCTCCTTAGCAGCGAGGATGTTGAGATTTCCTCTCATGTATTTTGGATATGTCAGGCGAGGCTAATCGCTGGGGAAGGACATCATGCTTGGTAAAGTGGAGGAGCAGCGAGGAGAGAAAGGTCCTCAGTGAGACAGGTTGACACAGTGGCAGCAACAATGGCGCCAAATTCAGGAACAGTTGTGAAGATGGCCCAGGACCCGTTTATGTTTCGTTCTGCTGGGCTTAGATCTGGTCGCTATGGTCGGAACCAACTAGACAACGCCTAACATTTGGAAAGCGGAATAATGCATCTTCATTATTGGTGGTGGTGGAGGCAAGGGCCTTGAAAACCAAACGAGCAAAACAAAAATCTGCCAAGTCTGTGCTGCCCACTGAAACGTTCTGCACTGATGGGAAGTCCTGTATGAATCTGCACCAAAAGGCAGTGGCCACTGTCTAGCTGTTGAGCACTGGAACTGAGACGGCTGAGACTGAGTTACTGGATTGTTTACTGTATTTCATTTAAATTAAATAACCATCTATCGCTGTCGTGTTGGACGCTCAGGTGTAAGTTGTTCAGAACTGACCCAAGCCAATCAGAGGAGCATCCTGACAAACATCCGAATACAACTGTTTGACAGATAAAGAATTGAAGATGCGATCTGGAAAATAGCTTTCTGACTAGTATATGGCAACTTTGGTAGAAAAAGTAAGTCCTGTGTAATCCTGCTATGCTGACTTAGTTAATGGTCAATAATACATCTCCAGGGTCTCATAACCATTGCAATGGAACAGAGTAGAACTTCCCTATAGGGTTTCCAAGGCTGAGGTCCTTACAGAAACAGACATCGCATCTTTTTCCCGCTGAATGGCTAGTGGATTTCAACCACTAACCTTTCAGTTAATGGCCAACTGCTTTAACCACTGCACTACTACAGCTTCTTGTTCATTACAATATTACTTATAATAGCAAAAGGGTGGGTTAAAGGGACAGGTTATCAACAGCATAAGACATATGAACAACATAAGAGAATATGGTATGAACCTCCTAGAAATTAGATATTTATGTTCATCAAAAGATTTCACCAAAAGAGTAAAAAGAGAATCCACAGCCTGACGGGGAGAAATTGGCAAAGGCATATCAAACAAGGGACTAATCTTTAAAATCTGTAGAAAACTTCCACACTTCAACAAGAAAAAGTTGGGTACTCCAATTTAAAACTGGCCAGAGGACATGAGCAAACACTTGACCAAAGAAGTCTTTCAGATGACCAGCCATCATGGAGAAATAGTCATGATCATTAACTATTAGATGCAAATCCAAACAACAATGGACTATCACCTCACTCCAGCCTTATTAGCAAAGTTCTAAAAACAGAAACCCCATATATGCTGATGAGATTGCAAAAGGATGCATCCGCTATGGAAAGCCGTCTGCTGCTTCCTCAAAAAGGTGGGAGCAAAAGTCCCAGCTGACCCAGCCCTCCCTCTTCTAGGTATGGATGGCCTGGGAAAAAGGACTACAGCACGAAGAGATGCACACGCGTGTTCATCACAGCACGATTCACAAAAGCAAAAAGGTGGAAATGATCGAAATACCACCAGTAGAAGAAGTTGAATAAACTTGGGTACAGAAATACAACTTTGGAATAAATACTACACAGTGCTAACAAATAACATTGAGTAGGTGAAATACTTTATACTATAAATTAATCTAGGGGGCATTATGTTGGATGAAATTTAGTCTGAAAAAGAAGAAATGTGTGAGATCACTATTGTAAAAAGTCAAGAAGCAATTTTCTTTAATGGTTATCAGGGGCCGTAAGGAAGGGAGGCGTAGCCACTGGCCCAGTGTTAACTTGGGTGAAGTGTTAACTTGAGTGAAGGAGAAGGCAATGTACAATAAGAGGGAGGTGGGGGGAAATGATGCAGGCAGGAGAAGACACAGGGGGTGGGGAGATGTTTGCAAAAGTCAAAGGTAACAGCTAAATACTACTATATGCACAATTCTGCACTAGCTGTGATCTAAGACATGTGGATAGACAAACTAGGTGAGCAGGTGTAGGAGGGAAAGTGGAAGTATATTCATAAATATATAAAGGTTTAACAGAATGTTTATATATGTGTGTTAACCTTTGCTGCAAATATATGCATGAATGTGGTGGACTATACTGGGGGAAAGGTTATGAAAACATCTTAGACAACGTTAAACACTTTGAGGGAATGAGTCATTGGGCCCAGGGGGACACCAGGGTCAACTGGCATAACAGTTCACAAAGATCATGTTCTATGCTCTACTTTGTGAGTAACAACTGGGGCCCTAAAAAAAAAGCGTTTGAGCAGTCATCTAAGGTACAACTATTGGTCTCTCCTTCTCTAGGGTAAAGAAGAGTTAAGAAAATTGAAGATTTGTGAAGAGAACTAGTCCAGTGGACTAATGGACCATGCAAACATCAATCTCCACCATCCTGAGACTGGCAGAACTACATAATGCCCAGCTACGACCAGCTACTCTGAAAGGGATCACATTGGAAAATCCTGGATAAAGTGGGAGAAAATTGTGAAACAAAACTCAAACTCACATAAGGGCCCCCCCCCCACTGGTCTTACAGGTGTCCAAGTTGAACACCCAAGACTATGGCCCTTAGCCACTCTTCAGTTCTGGAAATTAACTCCGCAGGCAAACAACTGAGAGGTCTGTGAGCGGTGAGCATAATACTATGGCATTATTCACACTTGAAAATAACCATTTAAGATTAAAGGGCAAATTGACCCAAGAACAACATTCAGAAGGATTAGGAAAGGAAGAATGGAAATGGGAAACACAGGGGGAAAGTGGGATAAGTGATAGTGCATTGAGGGGACTGTAATGAATGAGATGAAACAAAATGTACAGGGATTGTTGAATGCGAGCCTGGTGGTCTGCTCTGTAAATTTTCACCCAATTCAATATAAGAATTTTTAGACCCCCCCACCCGAAGTTGAAGCTTGCTCTTCAGAGATGTCCAGTTGGTTCTGATTCACAGTGGCCCTCTATACAGAAATGTAAGGAAAACTTCAAGTCCAAGAATCGCATTAAATTTACTTTTCATCTCAACATATCTTAGAAACAAACAAAACAAGCAGGAATTTATTGTGATAGGCAATAAGATAAACAAAGGGAACTAGAACACAATTATGCTTTCAAAAAAAGACATTCTGAAATGTGTACAGGAAGGCACTGTGATCAAAACAGCTTAGTTGGTACAACAAAAGATACATATTCTGTTGTAATCCATGGCAATCCAGTGACATGGACTAGAAGAGAGAATACAGAAGTCCAACCAAGTACCTATAGTTATCTGATCTTTGAAAAATGATTAAAACACCAGAAGTGGGGAAGAGAAAATCTTTTCAACAAATGATGCTGGAAAAATTGAAACAGCCGCCTGCAAAAGAATGAAACAGACTCATACTGCATACCACATACCATGTACAAAACAGATTCAAGATGCGTGAAAGACCTAAACATAAGACTCATCTATGAAAAGAATAGAGACAAACTTAAGGCATAAATACACTGTCAAACATCCTTAAAAAGCACCCACACTATAGAGGACTGTGACCTTCTAAAAATATGGCATTCATGTACATCAAAGGAGTGAAAAGAGAACCCACAGATTGGGGGTGGTGTGGATATACCAGATAAAGGGCTAATTGTTAAAATCTAGAGAAAACTCCAAACCAAAAAGAAACAAATTCATTGCCATCGAGTCAATTCCAACTCAAAGCGACCCTATACCACAGGGTAGCACTGTCCCTGTGAGTTTCTGAGGCTGCAACTCTTTTTTTTTCTTGTTTTAAATACTTTTATTGGGGGCTCTTACATCTCTTAGCACAATCCATACATTCCTCCAGTGTGTCAAGCATATTTGCCCATATGCTGCCATCATAATTTTCAAAGGATTCTCTTCCCACTTGAGCCCCTGATATCTGCTCCCCAATTGTTCCCCCTCCCTTACAAATCCTCGATAAGTTATAGATTATTTTTTCCATAGCTTATATTGTCCTCCATCACCCTCACCCACTTTTCCATTATTCATCCCCCTGGGAAGGGGTTCTTCCCCAACCCTCCTCTAATCCTCCTGGTATCTCTACTCTCCTTGTTGGCCCTGAGGGGTTTATCTATTCTGGATTCACTGCGTTTCGGGCTTTTATCTGTAGCAGTGTGCATGTTCTGGTCTAATCTTGTTTGTGAGGTAGAACTGAGGTCATGATAGTGGGGTGAAGGAAGCACCAAAGGACTAGAGGAAAGTTGTGTGTTTCAGTGCTATACTGCACCCTGACTGGCTGATCTCTTCCCTGTGACCCGTCTGTGAGGGGATGTCCAATTGTCTACAGATGGGCATTGGGTCTCCACTCCATGCTTCCCCCCCACACACACACACACACATTTACCTTAGGTATGGTTTTATTCTGGGTCTTAGATGCCTGATACCTGATCCCATCGACACCACATGATCACACAAGCTGGTGGGCTTCTTCGTGTGGGCTTTGTTTCTTCTCAGCTAGATGGCCATTTGTTTATCATCAAGACCCCAGATGCTATATCATTTGATAGCCAGGCACCATCAGCTTTCTTCACCACATTTGCTTATGCACCCATTTTGTCTTCAGCAAATGTGTCAGGAAGGTGAGCATCACAGAATGCCGAATTGTTAGGACAAAGTGTTCTTAGGTTAAGGGAGTACTTGAGTTGAGGCCCAATGTCCATATGCAACCTTAATTCTTAACATATAGATATGAGTACATAGTTCTAGTAGTTCTAGTCCCCTCTCATTATATATATATATATATATATATATATATATACACACACACACACATGCATGTATTTAGGCCTCTAAAAGTGTCCTTTGTCTCCTGGTTCTTTCCTCTATTTCCTTTTTACTTCCCTCCTGTCCCACCATCATGTTCAGCCTTCATTTGGGTTTTGTAATTCCTTGCTGCTACATTGCCCTTGATTGAGCTCCACTAGGCATCTTACCACCTTCCTTCCATTGATTTTTAGTTCACTTGTTATTCCCTTGTCTGTTGGTTGTTTTCCCCTCCCCTTCCTTTCTCCCCCCACCCCTTCTGTATCATCCTGGAATCATCCTGGAATCAAGTCCCATTCTTTCCATCTCCGAATTATTTATCCCTCCTATCTTATCTAGATAGACATGCAGAGATACTAATAAGTGAAAAACCAGGCAATGTGTGACCACGAGCTGTCAAAGGGATCAAGTATCAAGGAACAAAAAATCATATCATTGAAAATGTGGGTGAGTGCAGAGTGGAGACTCAAAGCCCATTGATAGCCAACTGGACACCCCATACTGAAGGGTTGTGGGGAGGAGATGAGCCAGTCAGGGTGCAGGGTAGCAACGATGAAATATATAACTTTCCTCCAGTTCTTATATGCTTCCTCCCCCCCACTATCATGATCCCAATTCTACCTTACAAATCTGGCTAGACCAGAGGATGTACATCGGTACAGATAGCAACTGGAAACACGGGGAATCCAGGACAGATGACTCCTTCAGGACCAGTGGTGAGAATGGCGATCCCTGGAGGGTGGAGAGAATGTAGGGTAGAATGGGGGAACTGATTATAAGAATCTACGTATAGCCTCCTCCCTGGGGGAGGGACAGCAGAAAAGAAGGCGGGGGGAGATGTCAGACAGTGTAACATATGACAAAATAATAATTTATGAACGATGAAGGGTTCATGAGGTAGGGGGAGTGGGGAGGGTAAGGCAAATGAGCAGCAGAAATTAAGGGCTCAGGTAGAAGGCAAATGTTTTGAGAATGATGATGGCAACAAATGTACAAATTTGCTTGACACATGGATGTATGTGTGGATTGTGATAAGAATTGTACAAGCACAAAATAACAATAACAAAAAGAAAGCCACTGACAAAAATAGAAAAGCTTATAAATAATTCCAGGTCTGTTTATTGGCCTTTACAAATGTTTTCCAGTCAAGCGACAGCAACTCTTTACAAAAGTAGAAAGCCTCCCTGCAAAATACAAATAATTCACTCAAAAAATTGGTACAAGATATGAATATACAACTTACTAAAGATGACATCCAGGTGACCAACAATCACATGAAGACATGCACATGTTCATTACCCAAAAGAGAAATACAAATTAAAAGAACAATGAGACACCACACCACACTGACACTCCTAACAAAAAAAAATAACAGAAAATAATAAATGGTGGCAAGACTATGCAGAGATCGCAGTGCTCCATACATTGCTAATGAGACTGCAAATTGTGCAGCCTTTATGGAAAACAGTATGGCACGTCCTTAAACACAGGCACGTACCTGATAATCCTGCAGTCTCTCTACTCGGTATATCCCCTAAAGAAAGAAAGGCAAACAGACACAGCCATACCCATGTTTGTTGCAGCAATGTCTGTCGCTGGTGCTATTCCTCTTAGGTGCCATCGAGTGACAGAATGACGAGGCGCTGCCTGGTCATGGTCCCGGTCCCACACCAGCCTCACAATGGTGCTTATGGTGGGTGGAGCCCACTATAGCCACAGTGGGAATCTATCTTTCCGAAGGCCTTCCGTTTGTTTTGTTCTTCCGCTGCCCCTCTATTTTACACCACTTTCTGTCAGTTTGTCTTACTGTGGTGACTTGTGTGACACTGGTAGCTATGTCACTGGCATTTCAAATACCAACAGAGTCACTCTAAGTCAGCGGTTCTCAACCTGTGGGTCGTGATCCCTTTGGGGGTCGAACGACCTTTTCACAGGGGTCGCCTGATTCATAACAGTAGTAAAATTACAGTTATGAAGTAGCAACAAAAATAATTTTATGGGGGGGAGGGTCAACCACAACCCGAGGGATTGCGTAAAAGGGTCGCAACATGAGGAAGGTTGAGAGCCACTGCTCTAAGTGAACAGTTTTCAGCTGAGCTTCCCGACTAAGAAGAGACTACAAAGAAAGCACAGCCATTGAAAGCCCGTGGATGGCAGAAAGAGGAACAGTGAGAAATCCCGTCTGGGGAGGAGTGAATAAGCAAACGCACACACACACACACACACACACACACACACACACACACACGGAATACGATGCATCCTCAAAAATCAACGATGAGTCTGTCAAACACCTCAGGCCATGGACAACATTGGAGGACTGCGTGCTCAGCAAAGTTCGTCATTCCGTAGAGAGAACTATTCTAGGACACCATGATTCTAAAGGAAGGCGGGGAAATACAGTGGCAGTCACACCAAAGGAAAGGTCTAGAGCGACTATGCCGAGGCCAGGGGAAGGGCTTGGGGAGGGGAGGTGGGGTTGGAATTAAGAGTAAAGAGAGAGAAGAGAAGGGTCACAGCGCAGAAATGGCTGCAGCAGTCCATTGACAGGGAGCTGACAGAAGTCCAGGTCAGATAAGAAGGGAACGTGGAACAAGGGATATCATTGCTGATACCAGGTGGATCATGGCTCAAAGCAGAGACGAGCAGAGAGGTGTTTGTGTTTTATTGAGTATGCAAAGGCATAGGATTACGTGGACCATAGTAAACTACGGTTGGCCTTGAGAAGAATGGGAATTCCGGAACGCTTCATAGGGTTCATGAGAAACTCATACATGGATGAAAAGGCAGTTGTGGAAACAAAACAAGGGACGACCGCATGTGTTAAAATCAGGGTGTGTGCATCAGGGTTGCATTCTCTTCCCACACTTCTTCAATCTGTCTGCTGAGCAAATCATCAGAGAAGCTACATTATATGAAGAAGAATGCGGCATTAGGGATTGCAGAAAGGCGTGCTAACACCTGCAACATGCCGATAGCACAGCCGTGCTTGCTGAAAGTGAGGAGGAAAGTCAAAGATTGCAGCCTTCGGTGTGGATTACAACTCAATGACAGAAGACCAAAGCCCTCCCAACTGGACCAATAGCTAAGAGTTGCAGTAAATTTGATCATTAAATCATGATAAATGGAGAAAAGTTTGAAGTTGTGAAGGATTTTGTCTTGCTTGGATCCACAATCCATGACATGGAGGCAGCAATCAATAGATCAAAAGCCGAGTTACATTTCGGTAAATCTGCTGCCCATGACCTCTTCAGAGTATTGAAAAGCAAGGATGTTACTTGGAGGACTAAAGTGCGCCTGCCCATGCCCTGGTCTTTCCCATCGCCTCAGATGCATGTGACAGTCACGCCACAAGAAGGAGAGGTGGAGAAGAATAAGTGTGTTTGAATTGTAGTGCTGGAGAAAAACACTGAAAGTAACGTGGACTGCTAAAAGGACAAACGACTCTGTCTTGAAAGACGTACGGTCAGTGTGCTCTTAGAGGTTAGGATGGCAAGACTTCACCTTACATACTGTGGACATACGCTCAGGAGAGACCAGTCCCTATGTCAACTAGACACTCATGGCCAGGAGTGAAGTCAAACGCGTCAATCAAGTGGTTGCCTGGTGACTCTTCCTTGGGCGTGTGGCTCTTTGTATAAGAGTGAGAGACTCTCCCTCTGCCCATCCACCTTTGTGCCTGCTAGAAATCTGCCTGGCTCTAGGGGTGGGCCATTTGGCCCACCTGACCCTGAGTGCTACCAGTGTCTGCCATTTTCCCACCAACCCTGGATGCACCCAGCAGTTTTCAATCATCCTGCGTCCTGGTTCACTTTTCTATGTCACTTGCCTGCTGCTAGCTGAGTCTCAAGAGGGACTTGTAGACTAGCACTGGACTGGGCTGCCATATCTTCTTGATATAGAAATATTTCATGCTGTAAAGCTCTTTCTTATACGTATATGAGTATCGCTGGACTTGTTTTTCTAGACAATCTGGCCTAACCCAACCTCATTAACCATTAGAGAGATGCAAATAAAAACTGTAATGATAGTATGTATGGATTGTGATAAGAGTTGTATGAGCCCCAATAAAATGATTTTTAAAATTGTCGTGATATACCATTTAACCCTGCTAAAAGGACACTGATTTAAAAACAACAACCCACAATCGCTTTGGTAAAAGAAGGCAACACATGCTGGTGGGGACAAAGGGAGATTGGAATCCCAGCTACTGCTGGTAGGATTGTAAAATGATACAATCACCATGGAAAACTAGAAATAAAACCTGTCTTACAATCCAGTAATCCCATTCCTCAGTATATATGATGGAGATCTAACAGATCAAATATACTTGTGCCTTGGCTCTGATCCCTCTGCTTCACCTTCTCCCAAGAACAGAGCTTCAGGAATATTCTGCGGGGGTAGGGGTAGGGGTAGGGATAGGGATAGGGATAAGACTAGGGTATTTTAAACAGACTTTCCATCAGCCATCTGTTTGCCTATCCTTTCAGAGGTCCTTCTTGTTCCCCACGTCCTGGGGCATTTGCAGGTTCTGAAATATAATTCACTTGATTTTTGCCCTACTCTAGACTTTAGATGTCACTTTCCCTGGGGTTCTGCTAAGTCAGTTGCCATTAGTCCAGCTGCTTTCCAGCTTCCAATATTTTCCTCCTGTTTTCTCCTCTCCTATTCTTTGTGCCTTTATTTACCTTTTTGTTTGTCTGTTAATTTTTTAGTAATCAAAATTTTTTATTACAAAAATCTTTGCAAAAAGTTCAGCCTTTACTGGGAGCTGTCTTCTCAAATGGGTTCAAGGACAATCTGTGGCTTCTCTCTGAAAGCTAACCCCCCCTTCAAAAGAGAATATTACACCAGAACGCCCAGTATTGCCTTGTTAGCCTTCATGTGTGGCAAACAGTCAGCATTCTTAGAAACATGGATATATTGCCACTACAGCCTTCCTATAGACGACATTCGAGCCAATAAAGAGGAACAAAGCGATGAGGAAAGGTAGGAATCAAACAGAGAATGTACCTCATTATCCAGTAGGAAATTCACAAGTTCTGCCAAATTAAATGCGTTAAAGATTATAATTCTTTGCAGGTATGACAGGGAAGTTGGGGAGAAATGGGTAGCTAATAACAATGAATATAAGAAAGAGGAAAATGTTCTAAAATTGATTGTGGAGATGTGGCAGTTACATAATATCCTGACAACTTATAAAGGGGTGGAGTCTAGCCTGTCAATCAGGTTGCAGCTTGATGACCTCATTTGGAGGGGCTACAGATATAAATAGCTCACTGTAGTCCAGACAGACACTTTCTGCTTGTCTCCCTGTTAGACCTTCCTGTTGACAAGCCACATGGGGACACAGTGACAGAGCCAGAGTCCTGGAGCTGGAGGAGCCACTTGGAGACCCACGCCAGCAGTGACAGGCTTCCACCGCTACTAGATCCACAAGACTTTCCACCCACTGGCCCGTGATCCTCCTGCATTCGGCATCATTGCGTGTGTTGCATGAGTCTGAAGAGAACTTCATAGATTGGGATCGCACATATGGTCTAATATCAGACTTATGGACTTGATCTGGACTGGGCTGGGATGTTTTCTTTTCTTTTCTTTCTTTTTTTTTTTTTCAGGAGAAGGGAGCCTTTTATTGGCTGAAGGACTACTTGAGGGGGATGAAACGCGATGAGTGAGTGGTCCTGATGCCTGGCCGGCAGTGCTTGACAGGCTTGTAAGTGATGGAGAACTCGCCCAGATAGTGGCCAATCATCTCCGGCTTCATCTCCACCTGGTTGAAGGTCTTCCCGTTGTACACGCCCACCATACTGCCCACCATCTCCGGGAGAATGATCATGTCGCGAAGGTGTGTCTTCACCACCTCCGGCTTCTCCATGGGCGGGGCCTCCTTCGTGGCTTTGCGGAGCTGCTTCCTCCACAGGCCGTGGCTCAGGCGACGCCGCTGCCGAGCGCTGTACAGCTGCATCAGCTGCTCGTAGGACATGCCCAGCAGCTGTCCCAGATCCACGCCGCGATAGTTGAACTTCCGGAAAGTTCGCTTCTTCTTCTGCTCCACCTCCGCCATCTCGTCGGTGCTATGGGAAAGCGGGATGTTTTCTTAATGTATAATTACTCTTTATATAAAGTGCTTTCTTATACACATATCAGTGTATATGAATTTGTTACTCTAGGCAACCCGGACTATCACAGGTGACGATTGTACAGCTCTTCTTAATATGATTGAACTATTTACTGGATTGCGTGCTATATGAATTATACATATAAGTGAAATTGTTTTAAATATATCATCCTACTGAAGACACACATGAAATAAAATCCCATGACAGCCTCATTGCAACTGTCTTACTTAAACTGCAGCCGTGACTGTCCTGCCATCAGCCACAGCTAATGAGCAAAAGTAACCACAGCTCAGAAGTTGCAAGCTGATGAGTATACTGTATCCTTTTTCACTTTCACATTCTCCTCCTTTTAGTTTCGTAAGGGGCTAAACAACCATGTTCTTTTAGGAATGGAAACAGAAGGAAATCTAAAGTAAAGAAATAAATAATAAAAAGAAAACAGGGGACCACAAAGAAGCCAATATCCATCCTGGAAGAAAAGGTAAATCTCACGATAAACTTGGCTTCCAGACAAATTTCAGATCAAGACTTCAGTCTGAACATGGTCTTCTGGGACCTGGGATCGCATGCGCAGATACTATCCATCTCATGATAAACTTGGCTTCTTCTGGGACCTGGGATCAGATGCACAGATACTATCCGCTGAGGGCAGCCAGAAGCATGCAAAGTGAGATATAAATGGGAGAACAGTAGCTTCTAGAGATCAGTTGACAATTGGCACATTTTATCAGAGGACAGGGTTGCCTTGTTTTACTAGAGAAGGGACTGAGTTGGGGATTCAATGACAAATCTCTCCCGTGTGCTGGTCCATTGCAGCTTGGGCAGCTGGTGCAGTGGTGGCAGCCATTGCCAGCATTCCTGCTAGGACCCCTTTGGAAACCTGTTGATTGCTATGACAGGCAGCCAAAGTGGCAGTGACCATTACCTGGGGATGGCACAGCATTTGAAGATACTTTGGTTTCTAAGTCTTGAAAGGTAGGGGATGGCATCTGCCACGTGGTGTAACACATGGGTTAGTAGTTCATTTGGGCACTGGACAGTCAGGTCAATGTTCTCTGTTTTAGTGAAATCACCTAACTTTTTAACATACTTGCTCCACACTTCTCAAAGCCGAAGTTCTCTTCCATCTTGCTGTTCTTCCAGATAATCACGAATAATGTTTTTCTCTGCAGAAACTGTCCCATAGAGTTGGCAAGCTTTGTGTCTTCACCAACCAGAGTCTTCTAATCGTGAAGCCAAGAACAGCCCACAAATGCCAATTCCCACCAGCCCAGCAACATAGTGACAGTACTTGGCCACTCCTGTTGAAAGATCATGTCCTATTCCCAAAACTCTGCCACCCCAAAGCTCATCTTCCAGCAAATGTCACTGTTCATTATTTCTCAGCCAGGATTCTAAACTTAAGACAAAGCACGTGTCAATCCTCCTCCTTTGCCCTCCATGAAGCACCAGTCTGGATCAAAAATTTGAATGTAACAGTTGTGTAACATTGGGACCTTCCCCCCCCACACACACACACACGGATGGCCATATCATCTTCAACAATGTACAGAGCACCAAGAAGCAAATATCATATGTGTACTGCATGACACATTTCCCCATCCAGCCCCTAGAAACTGAGACTGGTTGGATTCAGATACTTGCAGCCAATTTTCCAGCTGCTGGTCAGCGAGTCCTGGGCCATCTTCAGCATCACTTACCTGCTGCCCCCATCTGGAACCACAGCAGGTTGTAGAACGCCTTAAGGTGCCCCAAGCACTTTACAAACTCCACCCTGGTAAAGGGTAGGCGGTGGGGTCTGGACTCAATCCTCACTTCTTTATTTGCCTTTAAAAAAATCCCTTTATAGTCATTTGGGTGGCAGTTCGCAAGGGACAGACCTAAGCAGGCATTCAACTCTCTTAAAATGTCACTCTCCTCTGTGGCTTAACTCACATTTTATTAAAGTCATTAAAATGTGTCTCTTATGCCCCTTGTACTCATAAAATCATAACCTCGTGGAGAGTGTGAACTGTGTCATGTATGCATGTGTGTCATGTGTCATGTTTTCAGAAGTACTACATGATGGCTTACAAATACTTGTCACTTAATACATCTGTTACATTGAATTTATTTAATAGAAATATGTAAATGTTTAAATGCTCTTTTCATTGATACGTGGAAACTTAAACATTTTTATTTTCTAAATTTTTACTGTAAAAAAGTACAGTAGATTAACTTCTAATGGCCATATATGCCTGAAAAGATAATCTGAACACACAGAACTTGTAAATTGTATTGTCCATGCATGACACCTTGCAAAGAACTTCATATGTTCACTGTAGTGGCCAATCACACTTCAAAATCTAAACTCCCCCAAATTATTTTATAGCCTCAATATTAGCAGATATTTTTGAAACAATGAAGTTTAATCATATTAACCTGACAGACTCTCTGACTGTAGATATATATTTCAATATATGTACATTCCTACATAACTAATAAGATCTGAATCTTATTAGCACTTCCAGTTTCTATCAAAATGTTTTACAATAAGTATTTGTTCAACTATGGAATGTGTGAACATATATACAAATATATAATATTTCACCCCCTACCTTTAAGAAGACGTGGTGGCACTGTCAGGTAAGCTTTGGGCTGCTAACCACAAAGTCAGAGGTTCAAACCCACCAGCCACTCCTCAGGAGAAAGATAAGACTCTGTTGCAGTAAAGATTTACAGCCCAGAACTGTCCACAGGGTTTCTATGAAGCTGGAGCTGGAGGGCAGATTTTGGACCTTAGAGTCAATTCGGACTCATAGGACAGAGTAGAACTGTCCTCTAGGGTTTCTTTTCTTTCTTTTTTTAACTGCCATAAGCAGGTCTATCTGTGCCACTTTTCTTTCTTTCTTCTTTTTATGCATTTTATTGGGGGCTTCTACAGCTCTTATAACGATCCATACATCAATTGTATCAAGCATATTTGTGCATATGTTGCCATCATCATTTTCAAAGAATTTTCTCTTGAACCCTTGGTATCAGCTCCTCTTTTTTTCCCTCCCTCCCCACCCCACCCTCGTGAACCCTTGATACATTTGTAAATTATTGTTATTTTCATATCTTACATCACCTGCTGTCTCCCTTACCCACGTTTCTGTTGTTTGTCCCCCTGGAGGGGAAGGGATTAGATACTCATTGTGATCAGTTCCCCCTTCCTCTCCCTTCTCCATCCCATCTTCCCTCTACCCTCATGATATCGCTACTCCTATTACTGTTCCTGAGAAGTTTATCTGTCCTGGATTCTGTGTGTCCAGGGCTCTTATCTATACCAACATACATGCTCTAGTCTAGCTGGATTTAAGATAAAACTGGTTCATGATAGTGGGGGGAGGAAGCATTAAAGAACTAGAGGAATGTTGTGTGTTTCCTTGGCGCTCTACTGCTTCCTGGCTGACTCAGCCCTTTCTTGTGAACCCTCTGTGAGGGCTGTCTACAGATGATTGGCTTTGGGTCTCCACTCTGACCCCCCTCATTCATATCAATTATGATTGGTTCTTTTTTGGGGTCTTCTGATGCCTGATACCTAATCTTGTCTATACCTCATGATCACACAGGCTCCATAGGGTTTCTGAAATCGTGTTTCTTCTGCAGAGCAGCTAGTGAATTTGAACTGACAATCTTGCAGTTAGCAGCCCAATACTCAACCCATTGTACCACCAACGTCCCTTAGGTGTGCCTTAGAAGATCCATGTTATTAGTAACAGAACTCTAATCACAGACTCCATTCCATATGTAACAGGATAACCTTTTCTAGTAAATGCCTGAGAGAAATGTGTCACCTCTTTTAGTTATGATCCTCAGTGGCTTGCCAGACATCAGACCGATGGTTCTTGCATAAATCTATAAATGGTCTTCCGTGATGTCATCACTTCCATGATATGGTCAACCAGTGAGGTACAAGGGGAGTTTCTGTGGGGTGAGCCCCACATTTAATATACTGTATATACTCGAGTATAGATGGACCCAAATATCAGCCAAGGCACTTAATTTTACCACAAAAACTTCATTTAAAAATGTGCTGAAAAACTCAGCTTTTACATGAGTATATACGTATACGAATGTTTTAGCAAAGCCATTGGCTTTTGGGGGGTCTTTCATCTGGCTAGTCATCCTCTGACCTCTGGTTCTTAGGAGCCGAGCCAGCAGCCTCCCATCTCACCTGCCAGTTTGGGGAGTTATTGACTCCTGAAGCCCTGTGCACGAGCCAGCCTCCTGTCTACTTGCCTGTCTTCAGTTCATCAACCCCCTGGAAGTAGGTGAGTGAGAAGCAGTCTTCAGTCTGAATCCCGACCCCATGGACTTGGTGTGGTCAGCCTCCAGGATGGTGTGAGCAGTTTCTGAGCACATATGGGCGTGTGCACTCGCTGGATTTGCTTCACTGCGTTTGCTCTTCTAGAGCGGCCAGCCTGAAGCAATACCTCAGTTGTGAATAGCAAAACACGTGCATTCTTTTGTAAGTACTGCTCTTTGTCCCCCCAACACTGAAAACCAAACCCACTGTCACTGGGTCTATTCCGACTCATAATCATGCTATGAGATTAATTGTCCTGAGCTCGTTAATGACCACATGTGGATTTCATGTATTTCTTGACAGTTGCCAAGTGTGTTTCATTATTTATTGCCCGTGTAAATCCCTGAAATATACAGACGTCTAGAGAAATCAACAAGATGTCATTTAGGTATAGTATCCCTTTGGTTTTTAATATATCCATTTTTTTACTATCTTTGTAAGTAAGTCAGAGTCAGCTGTGTACCCGGCAACAGAAGTAGAAGGAAGCAAATGTTGGAAACTGTGACTGGCCGTGCCCAGAGAAGTGGGTAGTCTTTGATTTACGTCTGGCAGCGTCTGGAGCAAGGACCCTTGTTATTCCCCTCCACAATGCTCGCTTGAAGACAGGGCAAAGGATAAAATGTTCGCTTCTTTAGTAAGCTAGTTTAGCTCCTTTTTGATCCTAATTCTGCCCAATTGCTCTATTCAAGTAAAGTCACTTAATCTCCCCTGTTCTAATTGATATTTTAATTATCTAGTTATTTCCAGCTGCGTCCACCCTAGCTTTTTGTGAAGAATGGAGAGCTATGCTTTTTGTACTCGAATGATAAAATTATTGATGTGGTCATTTATTTCCCCTCTTTCTTCTCAAGGTAGAGAAAGAAATTACCCACCAAAAAGGTATTCTGCTTCCTAAGTACCACATAGGAAACATTTGCTTAACAGTTCCCTTTCATACATACATACATACATACATACATACATACATACATACATACATACAGGATCCCTGGTATTACAATGGTTAGTTGTCAGCAGCCAACCAAAAGGGAGGTTGTCTGAAGCCACCCATCACTCCATGGGAGAAAAGGCCAGGTGATCTGTAAAGATGACAGGGAAGGAAACCACATGGGGCTCTTCTCCATCCTAGAAGGTGACTATAAGTTGTAATGGACCCAAAGGTACACAAAGGTTTCGATAAAGCTTGGCTTTAGGCTTAAGCCCAGACCTCATTTTGACTCTCTGGGCCCCTTGATCATATTCCTAGGCCTTCAGAGACTGGATTCTCTGTGCATTCCCAGATCATTGCAGGCTGATCTGAAAGGCGGTCATGTGGCTGGGAGACTAGCCAAGAAGTTTCCATCAGACAGCCTGTCTATTGGATCTCTTTTTCTGTAGAGAAACAGAACCAACCCAAATGAAGTTGAACAGAAAGTGAAGCACATACGGATAAAAGCAAAGGGCAAGAACACAGCCAGGTGTCAGCGACAGTCGGAATTTGCACCATTCTTGTTGTCTCTATTCCATCTCTTTAATTTTGGCCAGTCTTCGTGGAAGAAGAGATAGCTGCACCGACCTCATTCTCTACATCCGCAGCAATAAAGATGCCAATCCAGCATCCAATCCAGACATAGCCAGGGCTCTTACTCCAGGTTTCAAATGTTCCAGAAGAGCCACTGAGTAGCCAAGACAGAAGTTGGGGGTTGAGGTAGTTAGTTTATTGTGCCAACCTGGCTGATAGACACATGTGGGGTTAATTGAAGGATGGAGGGATAAATGGCTCTGTGAGCCTCTCCTTTCTAGTTCTCCGGTCTCTTGTTTTGTGATGGCTGCACCAGGGTGCAGCTGCCTTAGCAGTTCCCTGCTTCAGCTTGCAAGGCTGACTTCCTGCAAGACATCCCCAAGGAGAAGCCACATGGACTTACCCCAATGCAGCTCTGGGTGCGGGAGCACCTGTGTGGAGATCCCTGCCAGCACTGAGATTCTTACATATTCACTGATTTGGCTTTCCTCCTGCAGTTGGCATCATTGCGTCTGTTTTGTGAGACAGAGGAGGACTTTGTGGATTAGCATTGGGCATATGGGTTAATGTTGGACTTGTGGGCTTGGGCAACGCTGGGTTGGGATGTTTTCTTGATGCGCACTTACCCTTTATATAAAACTCTCTCTTATACGTGGGTTTCTGTGGATTTGTTTCTCTAAAGCTCCCAGACTAGCACAGGGGTCATGGCTATAACTGCTGCCAAGCAGCCATCCTGTGACGAGTGGCTGAGGGGGGTCAGAGACACTTACGGAGAAGGCAGCTGGTGGCTCGGTTTCTAATAACTATCCACTGTCAGGCCCTTCTCTTCCTTCCTAATGAAAATTTGATCTCTAGAGACCATGCAGGGAAAGGGACTAGGATGACTAAACTAGGTAAAGAAGGAAGAATTCTGAGGCCCTGTGACCTTTAGAGGAGCCCTGGTTGCATTGTGGTTACTCCTTGCACTGCTAATTGAAAGGTCAGCAGTTCAAAACAACCAGCCACTCTGCAGGAGAAAGATGGGGCTTTCTACTCCCATTAATAGTTGCAGCCTCGGAAAAAAAAAAAATAGTTGCAGCCTCGGAAACCCACAAGGGGAATTCGGCCCTGTCCTATAGGGTCACTGTGAGTCAGAATCAACTTGATGGCAGTAATTTAGGTTTGGGAAGAGTTGGCCTTTACACCCCATCACTTCAAATCATAGGTATAATTATTTTAAATATAGCTCATTATTGGGGTCATTCTTAGACAAAGATACATAATTGTGGCAAATAGATTCCTGGATTGTAAGCCATCTTCCAAGGGATATTGAATATCCACATCAACTTTGCACAGATTCAGTTGAATTATTATTGTGCCTAAAATGACATGCTGTACGGGCCATGTCTCAGCTGTTTCCAACCTGGAAGCCAGTGTGTCCGAGCCTGAGATTCCTGCTCATCAGTGGGTCCATGGAGGGGGGAAAAAAATCATTGTTTTAAGTATCAACCGACACATGTACTCAAAATCAATCTACTTGTGACAGACAGATCACCCCACATGTTCTTCTTTGTGAAACTATAAACAGGGGCAAGAAGAACAAGAAGGGGCACGCTTTAAGGGATGTGAGGTTTCTGGCAACTCAATGGTTAAACTGCTAACTGAAAAACTGCTGGTTGTGCCCACCAACTGCTCTGCAAGAGAAAGGTGCAGCCTGCGGTAAGGAGGTCCAGGCATTCCACACTGCGCTGTAGGGTCCCTACCAGTCAGACCCCAGTAAGGTCTTTTCACCCTTCCATGCTGGAGCAGGATGTTCTTTGTGAAGCAAATGTAGAAACTATCTCCCTTTGTTCCGGGAAGCATCTGGGAGTCTTTCTTCCTGAGAGAAAATGAGCTTTTTTGGTGGATACATGATAAGGAAGAGGTTCAAGGTAATAAGCAATCATGCTATTTTGGAAAGTCCCATCTCAAATTAAGTTTACATATGGTAGCTTTTCCAGGAGGGTGAGCTGCAACATGTGAGCAATTTAAAGATGTAACATTTCATTTACAGGTTCAGAGTAGCTTTCAATCCCCTTGGTAGTCAGCTTCTAATTAAATCATAATTGTACCATTCATTATGAATGAAAAGACCAAAAAAAGAAAGAAAAAGAACCCTGTTCTACTGGGTTTTTCAAGAGAGGAAATCAAGGTGATCCTCATAAAACAGAAAATCCATAGACAAGGAATAAAACTACATGGAAATGATCCTAATCATGAAAAATACCTGAAATTGGAATTCATATAATTATAAAATAATAAGTAGAAAATTTTTGATTTATGAATGACTTAAATATATGTGATTAGGCACAATAAATCACCAGAATGCATGAGGAGGCCTAAGGAGGTAGCAAATGCAATAAAAAAATGATGCATACAATAATTTTAAAAGTTTTTTTCGATGTTAAGGTCAAAGCCCTAATAGCCATTTTAAGTACATAAAAAAGATACACCGAAAGATAGTTTATTATTTCATACAGTTATACTTAAATAAGAACAACAGAGGTATACAAAATTAGATGATAAGTTTTAAAATATCAATGAAAATGTTAAATAATGCCTGATAAAAAAACAATAAAATTAAGATATTTCCATATTGCTTCTCGATTGGCATCCTCACTTTCAGTATTCTTTGCATTGACCTGAACACCAATGGCTGTGTGATTTATCCTTAAGCATCTTTTCACTGTCAGACTGGGATCCCTTTCTTTGAGAGCGGGCCATTAGAGGACAGTCATTGTGTCTGATGTCTTAGAAACCGTGAGGCAGCTTCTCTTCTTTGAATATATTATGTTGATCCTTGGAAAGCCCCTCTCCACCTCTGCTGAACTTACAACAATTGTTCTACAATATTTTTAGCTCTTTGAACACTTTCAGGAATTGCATAATTCACTCATAATAATGCATGAGAATTTTGGGTGTAAACAAAATTGAAGCAAATGACAGCATGTCACCCTCTGGTTGTTTGCCATTTTTCTTTTTATAGTCTAGGTTTGTTTACTGAAATGACAAATGAAAGGGAATAAGCATGTAGCATTTCATCAAATGTATGAGTTTCATGAAATGAAGAAATAAATATTTATTAGAAATAAATAAATATTCTGTCTAATTTGTTATACCTTTGGATAGAATGAACATTACTGTGGGCACTTAGAATATACTGTTGTGAAGATGAATTTTAAAAAATAATAAGGAATGTCAATTTGTCATTTCCACATGGGGCTGTTGCCCAGCCAACCTTAGAGAGAACCCTGATTACAAGTACCATTTTCACAACCAGTTCACTAAAGTCAACAAAGAGTCACGTATCACTCTGCCCAACAGGTGCAATCTGGCTGAACCCCACCACTGGAAAAAGTATTAAGAAGCCCCATTACTGCTTTCTTAAGGGAGGGAAATCTGCCTGAACGGAATAATTGCTACACATATTTGTTACGCCTCATTGGCACGTACTCATGTAGTTTATATTTTAAGCTTCTTATAAAGTAATTTTTAATAATAAATTACCCTTCCATTATTAATTCTCCTTGCCTATAAACTCATCATTCCTGAAACCTAATGATTTTGTATTTAGAAATTTTTAGTATATATAAATCATTTTATTGGGGGCTCTTACAACTCTTACAGCATTCCATACATCAATTGTATCAAGCATATTTGTACATATGTTGCCATCATTATTTTCTAAACATTTACTTTCTATCTGAGTCCTTAGTATCAGCTTCTCTTTTTTCCCTCCCTCGCCCCTCTCACCCTCGTGACCCCTTTATAAATTATAAATTATTACTGTTTTCATGCCTTACACCCACCGTTGCTGTCTCCCTTCACTCACACTTCTGTTGTTCATTCCCCTGAGGGGCGGGATTATGCATCAATCATTGCGATCAGTTCCCCCTTCCTTCCCTCCTACCCCACCTTCTTCTTACTCTCCCGTTACCGATACTCCCATTTCTGTTCCTGAGAGGTTTACCTGTCCTGGATTCCGTGTGTCCTGAGCTCTTACCTGTACCAGTGTACACCCTCTGGTCTAACCAGAATTGAAAGGCAGGACTGGGTTCATGATAGTGGAGGGTGAGGAAGCCTTAAAGAATCAGAAGAACATTGTGTGCTTCATCGGTGCTATACTTCACCCTGTTTTTACTCATCCCTTCCTTGTGACCCTTCTGTGAGGGGATGTCCTATGGTCTACAGAAGAGTTTTGGGTCTCTGACCTCCCCCCATTCTCAACAATATGATTTTGTTTTCATTTGGGGTCTTCTGGTACTTGTTATCTGAACCCATCAAGACATCATGATCACACAGACTGGTGTGTTTCTTCCGTGCAGGCTTGTTGCTTCTCTGCTAGATGGCCACTAGTTTATCTTCAAGCCGTTAAGACCCCAGACACTATATCTTTTGATAGCTAAGAGCCATCTGCTTTCTTCACCACATTTGTTTATGCACCCACTTTGTCTTCAGCGATCATGTTGGGAGGATGAGCATCACAGAATACCAAGTTGTTAGAACAAAGTGTTCTTGCATTTAGCGAGGGTTTGAGCAGAGGCCCAAAGTCTGTCCACTTCCTCGATGTATTGCCATATAAATATATGTGCATAGGATAATTCCTTTATTTTTATGAATTAATATATTGACATAAGTGCACACCTAGGTTGATGCCTCTATCCCTAGCTGTGCTTTCCAGATCTTTCCTCTGTTTCCTTGTGCCTTCCTCCTGCCCCACCATCACACTCATCCTTCTTCTGCCTCTTAGTAATTCCTCTCAGGTGGGTTGCTATTGCTCCAAAACCTCCGGGATCTCTACATCCTCTTCCTTGTTGCTTTTAATTCCCTAGCTGTTCCCCTGTCTATGGCTTTGTTTGCTCACTGCCTCCCCACCACCTTAGGTCCCTCCGGAACCTTTGGTCCATTGCTTTCTCCACAGGCTTGCTTCCCATGCCTATATTATATTGGGAGGCAAAACAATGACAGAGACAAAACAAAAAGAAAACAAGTGATTGAATAAAAAGAGTAAAAAACAAAACCAAAAAAGGGGGAGGGGAGAACCTAGAAAAATTTTTAAAAGAAAGAAAAAACATACATAATTCCAGGTCTGTCTGCTGACCTTTATGACTATGTCCCCACTGGTCCTGGGGGGTTCCGGGACCTGCTTCTCCTAGCCTGAAGTCTGTTTGGGGGGCTCCTCATGGGTTTTGTGGCTTGGCTTTGCTCCTGTTGCTGGTCTGTTATGTTAGCCATATGTGCCCAGTATTGTCCTCTGTCAAGGTACGCTCCAGGGAGGCGCTATTGTATTTAGATTCTTTGAAACCATGTTTCTCCATCTTACTTTTCTTCTGTATTTTATTAATCTTTTTAAAATGGCTTTACTGTCACTTCACCCACATATCACACAATTCAATAGTTTAATCATATCAAGTTCTTCATCTTTGTCTCCTTCCCTCCTCCTTCTCCGCCTTTTCCTCCTCCCCTTTCTTCTTCTTTTAACTTCCAGTGGATGTCAAGAATCTCCATGTGATGCTACATAATAAGAGTGACAGTATGAGGGTCAGTCAAAAAATACTGCCCCTAGGGTTTCCGTACATGCACACACAGGTTTATTCCAAACCAATGTGTTTAAACGTGTCTCTGAGATTAGAGAGTGGCTGCAGACAAGTTCTCTCAGCAAGAAGTTGTCTTACTCTCTTTAGGATGCCTTCACACAGAGATCCAATACAAACAGTGACCTCTGGAGGATCTGCTGGGACAGTTACATTCTGGGCCAGGTAGGGAAGACAGGTCAGAAGGCTATGGCAACTGTTTCCTTTTTTATTCCAAAGACCACAAAGCTTATTATGAGGCAGTTTCCAGAAAGGTGAAAACTACATTGATGAGAAAAAGGCCAGGTTTCACTGGAAAAAAATTTTTTTTTCATCATGACAAGGCTGTCGTGGGAGAAGTTCCTTAGGAACCCTTACCTCACTAACCTACAACTCTGCCTTGCCTCTTCGGATTCCTTTATTGCTCCCAAAATTCAACGAGCATTTTTTAAAAAGACACAATTTGAGTCCAAAATTGCCTTTTTGATGTGGTCTGAATCAGAGAGGGCCGATTTAGTTGCAGAAATGTTAAAAAGATGAAAACATCTCCTTCAGAAATGTGCATATGGAGGATATGCCAAGGAACACTAGCTTCACATTTTGATATTTTTTATTTTCTAATCAAAGATTTCTATGATTTTTTTCACATTTCTTTTTGCTTACCCTCATATTTGGTATTATCTTTTAAAGAGATTACTATAGTTTTTACCATTTCTTATATATATATTTTTTAAGATTTTGTATTTCTAAAAAAATAAAAGATTTTGCATTTGTGTTCATGAATGAGATTATCTAAAATTTTATTTTATCGTTCTCTGGTTTGTGTATCAAGTTTCATTTAGCTTCATAAAATTGTTTGATAATTTTCTCTTTTTTACTCCTTAGAACAATTTGTACAAGATTTTTCTGCCCCACCCTCCACACCCCAGAAAATTAATAAAACTCACCAAGGCCTAATAACTTTTAATGGGAGAGTTATAAACTAAAATTTTACAGTTAACAGTTCTTGTTTTATTCAGGTTTTTTTTGTTGCTGTTGCTGCTTTTCCTTGATTGAGTTGTTGGCACTTTTTATTTTCCTGGAAAATTGACTTTTAGTTAACGTACTGGCGATAAAGTGTGAGGCTGAAGACGACTGTGCCTTTTCCTCAGCACTGAGAGGCGGGTCCTGCATGCTCCCCACTCTGGACCCTGAGGTCCCCCTCAGACAGGGTCTTCTTCCTGCTGTGCCCACTTCTTAGACTCAAGGATCCTCACTTCCCCACCTCCAAGTCCAAGACCCAGTCTGCTACCTGCCCATCCCTTTGTTCCCTTGTGAGTTTGCTATAACTGGGCCTGCCTTAGTCTCCATTAAGACTTCCTATAAAAAATTTTTTTTAAGACTGCCTATAACTGGGCCTGCCTCCATTCAGTCCTTAAATCTGAAGATGATGGGAAGAAAAGACATCACTTTAAAGACTAAAGTGTACCTGAACCACACCATGCTATTTTTAATCACCTCGTTTGTAGGTGAGTGTTGGGAAAATTAAGGAAGCCCAAAAAAGAATTTAGGACTTTGGATTATGGTGTTGATAAAGAACATGGACTATACCATAGACTGCCAGATGAAAGAACAAATTTGTCTTGGAAAAAGGAAAGCCAGACTACTCCTTTGAAGTCAGGATGGTGAGATGTCAGCGCCCATACTTTGGACATGTTGTCAGCAGGGGCCAGTGGAAGGGCCTCGTGCTTAGTAAAGTGGAGAAACAATGAAGAAGAAGCCCTTCAACGAGATGGAGTAACATCACAGCTGCAACAATAGGTTCAAAGGGCAGCACTTGTAAGGGTGATGCTGGGCTGGGCAGTGTTGTCTTCTGTTGCTCACGGGGTTGCTATGAACCAGATACCAACTCTGTAGCACCTAATGAAAATTGTTCTGTATAATCCTTTAAAGGTGGATACATTGCACTACCCACTTTCAAAGCTTTAGAACTCTACCGAACAAAGTAGTACTTACGCAATTTCATGTCAACTTGATAAATAAGTGTAAGGGTGGAGTCTAGCCTGTCAATCAGGTCACAGCCTGATGATGACTCCTTATGAGCATGGCCTTCTCATGAGAATTCTGGGAACTGCCTCTCTCTCTCTCTCTCTCTGCCTTCATCTTCCTATTGACAAGCCACACAGAGACTTGCTGAGTCCTGAGAGCTTCCCTCTCTCTGATTCACTCTCCTGTTGCTGAGACACTCGGAGAGCTGGAGAAGCCACATGGAGACTAACACCTGCACTGAGATACTTCCACCACCATTGGATCCACAAGACCTCTCACCCACCATCCTGTGATCTTCCAGCATTCTGCATCATGGCATGTGGCGTGTGAGCCTGAAGAGAGATTTATGGACTAGTATCAGACTCATGGGCTAATATCAGACTAGGGACCTGATCTGGACTGGGCTAGGATGTTTTCTCAATATACAATCGCTCTTTGATATAAAGCTTTCTTACACATATATGAGGGCCCCTGGTTTTGTCTCTCTTGTCAACCCGGCCTAACACACTCAATGTAGGCAAATGTTTTTAAAAATCATTTGGGAAGTTGGAAGGTCTCAAAAAGGAAGATGGACTCTAACTGTAGCCTATGAACAACCTCACTGAAGGGGTTGGAGAAAAATGATTATGTCCAAATCATTTTGAACATAAGTAAAGTCGGAATGACTGAAAGTGTAAGAAACTTCATGTAAGTGAGTTGTACATTACTCCTATAACACAGAGAAATCTATTAAAAGCATTGTCACTGAGTTGATTCTGGCTCATAACCACCCTACACAGGACAGAGTAGAATGTCTCCATGGGGCCTCCGAAGCCATAATGTCTTCAGGAGCAGACTGCCATATCTTACTTCATCAGAGCTGTTGGTGGATTTGAATCTTCTCAAGCTGTTTTACTAGCTTTAACCACTGAGCCACCAGAGATGTTCCGCGAACAACCAGGTTAACAATTCTGACACTACTATACATGCATACTGGAATTCAGCAATTAAGTAAATGGATTACAGATGGTAAGCACTAGATTTCTCACTACTGGAGTGGGACATTAAAGATAAGCCAACGGAAGATACTGGAATGGATTAGAATTTGACACATGGGCATGAACTAGTTGCTGTCAAGTTTATTCTGGCTTATGGCAGCCCTATGTATGTCAGAGCTGAACTGTGAGCCATAGGATTTCCATGACTGTGGCCCAATTAGCCCTTGCCTCAAGTTACTTCCAGGTAGATTTGAACAGCCAACAGCTGCGTAGTAAACTGTATGCACCACAAGGGACCCCTTCATCTTAGCCTAAAGGCCTCCAAAAAGCACACCTGGGAGAAACACTTATGCTCAGGTGGTTTATATAGGAGGTGATTCAGGGTGTATTAGCTTCCTTGTGCTGCTTAACAAATTATGACAAACCTGAACCCTTACAACAATAAGAATTTATTATCTCATAGGCCAGAACTATAAGACAGTTATAAGCTATTATTGTGACACAGGTTCACAACACATGAATATTGCATGTATCAGAATGGTCACTTCTCTTTTTATGTTGTTAGGTGTCATTGAATCAGTTTTAACCATTGCAATCCTATGTACAACAGAATAAAACACTGCTCATCCCTGTACCAGCCTCGCAATTATTGCTATGCTTGAACTCACTGTTACGGCCACCGGGTCAATCCATCTCCTTAAGGGCCTTCCTCTCTCTCACTGCCCCACTACTATATCAAGCATGATGTCCTTCTCCAGGAACTGGTCTCTGCTAACAACATGTCCAAAGTACATGAGATGAAGTCTCACTATCCTTGCCTCTAAGGAGCACTCTGGCCATTCTTCTTCCAAGACAGATTTGTTTGTCTTTTTAGCAGTCCATGGTACTTTCAATATTCTTTGCCAATTATAGTTCAAATGCATCACTTCTCCTACAGTCTTCCTTATTCAATATCAGCTTTCACATGCATATGTGGCAATGGAAAGGTGCACCTTAGTCCTCAAAGTAACATCCTTGCTTTTCTTTACTCTAAAGAGATCTTATGCAACATATTTAATCAATGCAACAGTTTCATCTCTTGACTGCTGCTTCCATGAGCATTGTTTGTGAATACAAGCAAGATGAAATCCTTGACAATTTCAACCTTTTCTCTATTTATCATAATGTTAACTGTGGGTTCAGTTGTGAGGATATGGCTCTTCTTTACATTGAATTGTAATCCATACTGATGTCTGCAATCCCTGATCTTCATCATCAGGTACTTCAAGTCCTCCATACTTTCAGCAAGCAAGACTATTTCATCTGCATACCATAAGTTGTTAATAAACCTTCCTCCAATTCTGATGCCACACTCTTCTTCATATAATCCAGCTTCTCTGATGCTTTGCCCAGTAGAAAGATTGAATGAGTATGGAGAGAGGATGTAACCCTGACACGCACCTTTCCTCATTGTAAACCATGTTCACTTGTTCTGTTTGCACAACTGCCTCTTGATCCATGTACAAGTTCTGCATGAGCACAGTGCAGTGTTCTGGAATTCCCATTCTTCTCAAGGCTGTCCATAGTTTGTTATGATCCTTGGCATAGTCAAAACACAAGTAAACATCTTCCTGGTGTTCTCTTCTCTCGGCCAAGATCCATGAAGTCAGAATATCAGCAATGGTCTCTCTTGTTCCATGTCCTCTTCTGAATCCAGCCCGAACCTCTGGCAGATCCCTATCAATGTACAGCTGCAACTGATGATGGATGATTTTCAGCAAAACTTTATTTGCATGCAATATTGTTCTATAGTTTGAAATTCTACTGGGTCACCTTTCTTTGGAAAGGGTACAAATAAGGATCTCTTCCAGTCCGTTGGCCAAGTAACTTCGTCCAAATATCCCTGAATAGATGGTCTGAGTACTGCCAGTGCTTCATCAGCTTGTTAAAACATTTCATTGGGCATTCCATCCATTTCTGGAGCCTTGTTTTTTTGCTAATGCTTTCAACGAAGCTTGAACTTCTTCCTTCAGTAGCATTGGCTCTTGTTCATAAGCTACTTCCTGAAATGGTTGAGTGTTGGTCACGTCTTTTTGGTTCAGTGACTGTTTATTCTTTCCATCCTCTTTTGATGCTTACCACATCATCCAATATTGTACCCATAGTCATTTCTCTTTAGGACTGAGTAATATTTCATTGTATGTACACACCACATTTTCTTTTTTTCACTCATCTATTGATGTATGCTTAGTTTATTTCCACCTTTCGGTTACATTGATTAATTCTTCAATGAACACCGATGTACAATAATCTACTTAAGATGCTTCTTTTAAATTACGGGAGTATATATGAATGGGATATGCTGAGCCGTGTGCTAATTCTATGTTAACTTTGAGGAACCACCAAAATGTTTTCCACAATAGCAGCTGCACCATTTTATACTACTGCCAGCAAAACACAAAAGTTCTAATGTCTCCACATTCTTGCCAACACTTGCTACTTTCTCCGTTTCTAGCAATACCCATCCTAGTAAAGGGAGGAGCTCTGTTGGAAGGTCATCAATTTGAGCCTGCCAGCCAGCCACTCCAAGAAAGAAAGAAGAATTGGTCTGCTTTCATAAAGATTAACAGCCTGAGAAACCATATGGAGTCCTACTCTGTCCTATAGAGAAGCTGTGAGTCTGACTTGATTCAAAAGCCGGGGTGAGCATGGGGATGAAGTGATATCTCATTGTGGTTTTGATTGGCATTTCCCCAATGACTAATAATGAGCATTGTTCCATGTGGTTATTGGCCATGATCTTACATCTTCTTTGGAGAAATGACTATTCAAATCCTTTGCTCCTTTGTCTTTTTGTTGTTGAATTTTATGTATATCTGAGTATTAAACCCTTATCAAATATGAAATCCAAATCTTGTCTTCCATTCTGTATGTTGTCTCTTCATTACTTCCTTGTTAAAGTCCTTTGATGCAAGAAAGCTTTTAAATTTTGATGAATCACAATGTATCTATTCTTTTATTGATTATACTTCTGGCGTCATATCTAATGATCCATTTCCCAAGGCAAAGTCTTGAAGTTTTACTTCTGTGTTTTCCGCAAAAAGTTTTATGTTGGGGGCTTTTTGTTTTAGTTTTTATATTTAGATCACTGATCCATCTTGAGTTAAGTTTCATAGTGTGAAGGATGGGTCCAACTTCATTCTTTTGCATGGAATCTTTGGAATCTGCACCATTTGTTGACTAGACCATTCTTTTTGCCATTGAATGACCTTGACATACTGGTAGAAAATCAATTAGCCTTACAAATATTGGTTTTCACCACTTACCTGTCTGTGTGTGCTCCTGGGGTAGTTTTCCTGTTCCTGTGGTACTGGAAGCTTATGCCATCACGCGTATTTCAAATACCGCCAGATCACTCATCCATGGTTGATAAATTTCAGTGGAACTTCCAAATTAAGATGGATCAGAAAGAAGGAACCGGTGGCCCACTTCTGAAAAGTTAGCTGCCGAAAATCTTATGAATAGCAGTGGAACACTACTGCAGTTCCAGGATATGAGCCTCGGAGTTGTCAAAGTATGCCTGGGAAAAATCTGCATCCTCAAAGCAGAGTCAACTGTACCGATATGGATGAAGCAAAGCTTTCAGGACCTTCATTTTCTGCATGGCTTGACTCAAGATGAGGAGAAACAGTTGCAAAATGAGGAGAAACAGATAATAATAAATTACTAGGTGTTAGAACAGTGGTTCTCAACCTTCCTTATGCCGCAACCCTTTAACACAGTTCCTCATGTGGTGGTGATGCCCCCAAACATAAAATTATTTTCGTTGCTGCTTCATAACTGTAATGTTGCTACTGTTATGAATCGTAACGTAAATATCTGATATGCAGGATATATTTTCATTGTTACAAATTAAACATAATGAAAGCATAATCATTCATCACAAAGCCAGTATGTAATTATATTTATTGTGAAATATTTACTTCTAATTACAAATAAATGAAATTTCGTCTCGAAGCATGGTGTAGCATGGGTAACAGTCTTCACGCCGGGTCCTCGTATGTGGGCGTATCTGCATGTGGGCGGACCCTCCTGGAGACGGATAGAGGAGTGGTGTCTCCGTTCCTAAAAACGTTGGAAATATGTGTTTTCCGATGGTATTAGGCAACCCCTGTGAAAGGGTCTTTCGACCCCCTAAGAGGTTGTGACCCGCAGGTTGAGAACCACTGTGTTAGAAGGTGGAATGTATGAATTCTGAAACTAAGACATTTGGAAGCTGTCAAAAATGAAATGGAGTACATAAAGATTGATACCCTAGACATTAATGAGTTGAAATATCTCGGTATTGAATTTTGAATCTGACAATCACATGGTTTAACTATGCCAAGAATGACAAATTCAAGAGGAATGGCATCGCATTCATCATCAAAAGAATGTTTCAAGATCCATCTTGAACTATAATGCTGTCATTGATAACAATAGTATCCATATACCGACAAAGAAGATTAGTGCATAAGACTATTACCCAAATTTACATATGCCAACCACTAAAGCCATAGATGAAGGAATGAAAGAATTCTAACAACTTCTACAGTGGGAATTTAATCAAATACATAACCAAGATGAATTGATAATTATGAGTGATTGGAATTCAAAAGTTAGAAACAAAGAGGAAGAACTAATAGGAAAATATGGCCTTTGTAATAGCAACTATAATGGAGATCACACGCTAGAATCTTGGGAGACGACTGACTGATTCATTGTAAATATCTTTTTTCAGCAACTGAACGCATGAACCTCTGCAGATTGACTACACAGGGGTCCAGCTGGCGATGCCTGCAGGGAGAGACGACGGAAAAGCTCAGTCAGCAGCCCAAACAAGGCCAGGCTCGGAGCCTGCAACAGACCTCATTTGCTCAGGTGGAAGGGGGAGTGGAAATCGAAGACAATTCAAACAAGCCCACGAAAGCTAACATGCAATCTGGAGTCTCTTCTACCTGAATGCGGAGAATAGAATTTGACTCGTTGAGCGTGAATGACAGAAGAGCGGACAGACAGGATGACATCGAGGGTACGACACATCGGGAAAGAGAGACAAGGAAAAAGACGAAGCGAACTAAGTGGAGGTCACCTCTAACGCTGGGTCTTGAAAGCGGTGTGGGTCAGCTTTTGTCTCGAGTGCTTTAGGCATGCTATCGGGAGGAGCTACTTCCTGGAGGATCACGAACTCGTGCTTGCTCAAGTAAAGGGTAGTGGGAAAGAGGCAGACCTCGAAGAGACCGAATGATACACAGGCTGCAAGACTGCACTCCCACGTAGCAATGCTTGTGAGCATGGTACCGGGACAGGCAGCTTTTCATTCTGTTGCACAGAGGATCAATGAGTCAGAAACCATTGATTGACACCTAACCACAGCATAGGGGTTTATTTCCAGGACATCCATTTTAGTCTATTAGTCTATGCGTCTCTCTTTGTCCCAGGCAGTTTGATTATTGTCAAAGAGCAGGAGTGAGAATGTAAGAACTTGGCCAGCTTCGGGGAGGGCGATGACTAGCATCAGGCCAAAGCTGATTCCCAAGTGGGCAAAGGCCCGACATAACCTCCAAACTCCAATGTTTTTACTAATTCTGACACCAGCAGTCCCACCCCCAGCATACCCGGTTTCTTTTCTGGGTTTCCTAATCTGCTGAAGGACCACAGACACCACGCAACAAGATCACCATGCTGCAGCCGGGGGCTCTGCCTCGGCATCAGAAAGCATGTAAGCCAAGGATTCCTTCGATCGTGCAGGGAGGCCCCCTTGGCCTCTCTTTACCATGCACACCTCTTCTCAGCCCCCTCAGGACAGGCTCCTCTTGGCCCTGCCATCTGTCACCACTACCTCTGCCCCTGGGCCCTCTCTGTGTCTCCTGCTGTTTTTCAATGTTACCGCCTTTGGGCCTTGACCTGTGTGGTATTTACACAATCTGATGTCAATTTGAGAGAATTATGAGTGAAGGGGTGGAGTCTGTCCTGTCAATCAAGATATAATCAATGAGGCCTCTGTGTGAGTATGGACTTCTCCTGAGAATTCTGGAAATTCCTGTTTTCCTCCTTAGAGGCAGGAGACACTTCTCTCTCTGCTTACTCCCTTGGAGACTCTCTACTGACAAGGCTACTCCCTGTGAGACATCCCTGAGGAGAAGCCGCATGGACCTACCCTGATGGAGCCCTGGGAGCTGTAGGAGCCTGCCAGGGCTGAGATGCTTCTACCGCCACTGACTTTGTACCCACTGGCCTGTGCTCTTCCTGCATCCAGCGTCATTGCATGTGTTGTGTGAGTCGGAAGAGGACTTCATAGATTGGTATCAGACATATGAGCTAATATCAGACTGATGGTCTTGATCTGGACTGGACTGGGATGATGTGTTCTCAATATTCAATTGCTCTTGCATATAAACCTGTTTCTTATACACATATGTGTGTCCATGAAATTGCTTCTCTAGTCTACCCGGACTGACACAGCCTGTGTTCCTGCTCTCTTAAGAGGTTCCTTGTCTCCTCTTTCTCCGTGTATTCGCTCTTCTTTCCTTTCTGCTCTGTCTGCTTCCTACCTCCTGCTTCTTTCGGTTGGAAATGCTTCTGTGGGGTTGGCTGCTCATATACAAAATCATACACATGTCAATTCCAAAACAGGATAATCCCACCAAGGCCATGAACTGACCAATTCCCACTCATTAGGTCACAGATATTTGCATAGTCTATTGGCCTATCCCTGCAAGGCGCTTACCAATCAGAGAACAGGCTGCAGTCAGGAACAGACAAAAAGGTTCAAACCAAGTTGTTTATAACTAATCCAGAAAATGGTAATAAACCCTGTAGGGTAGAAAACTAGGGCAAATATTTTTCCTCAAGACTTAGGATGAGAAGTGTGGTCCTCTAAAGAAAAAATCACATACTTATTTCACCACAACTACTGTCGCTTTACAGTAAGCATGCTTTGAAATAAGGACGTATGAGCCCTCCTACTTTGTTCTTCTTTTTCTTTTTTTTTTTTTTTTTTTTAACAATTTATTGGGGCTGATACAATTCTTTACACAGTTCATACATATACATACATCAATTGTATAAAGCACATCTGTACAGTCTTTGCCCTAATCATTTTTTTTTCTTTTCTTCTTTTACATTTTATTAGGGACTCCAACAACTCTTACCACAATCCATACATATACGTACATCAATTGTATAAAGCACATCCATACATTCCCTGCCCCAATCATTCTCAAGGCATTTGCTCTCCACTTAAGCCCCTTGCATCAGGTCCTCTTTTTTTCCCCTTCCTCCCCATTCCCCCCTCCCTCATATGCCCTTGGTAATTCATACCTCGTTATTTTGTCATATACTGCCCTATTCGGGGTCTCCCTTCCCCCCTTCTCTGCTGTCCCTCTCCCAGGGAAGAGGTCACATGTGGATCCTTGTAATCAGTTCCCCCTTTCCAACCCACTCACCCTCCACTCTCCCAGCATCGTCCCTCACACCCTTGGTCCTGAAGGTATCATCCACCCTGGATTCCCTGTACCTCCAACCCTCATATGTACCAGTGTACAGCCTCTGTCCTATCCAGCCCTGCAAGGTAGAATTCGGATCATGGTAGTTGGGGGGAGGAAGCATCCAGGATCTGGGGGAAAGCTGTGTTCTTCATCAATACTACCTCATACCCTAGTTAACCCATCTCCTCTCCTAAGCCCCTCTATGAGGGGATCTCCATTGGCCGACACTTGGGCCTTGGGTCTCCACTCTGCACTTCCCCCTTCATTTAATATAATATATATATACACATACATATATACATATACACATATATACACATACATACACACACATATCTTTTTTTTTTTTTTTTTTTGCATGATGCCTTATATCTGGTCCCTTGGGCACCTCGTGATCGCACTGGCCGGTGTGCTTCTTCCATGTGGGCTTATTTGTTTCTGAGCGAGATGGCCGCTTGTTCACCTTCAAGCCTTTAAGACCCCAGACACTATCTCTTTTGATAGCCGGGCACCATCAGCTTTCTTCACCACATTTGCTTGTGCACCCATTTGTCTTCAGCGATCCTATCATGGAGGTGTGCAGTCAATGATATGATTTTTTGTTCTTTGATGCCTGGTAACTGATCCCTTTGGGACCACTCGATCACACAGGCTGGTGTGTTCTTCCATGTGGACTTTGTTGCTTCTGAGCTAGATGGCCGCTTGTTTATCTTCAAGCCTTTAAGACCCCTGTCACTATCTCTTTTGATAGCCGGGCACCATCAGCTTTCTTCACCACATTTACTTGTTCACACACTTTGGCTCCAGCCGTTGTGTCGGGAGTGTTCTTCTTTTTCAAGGTTTTTGGGGTGTTTTCTTTGTTCTTGTGTGTTTGTTTTTTTTGCTATTTAGTAGCCCCCGTGGCTTAGTGTGTTACAAATTAGCATGTCAATCACAAGGTTAGCAGTACAAGACAACCAACTCCTCTGAGGGAGAACAGCTAGACTTTCTACTCCCATGAAGCTTTGCAGGCTGGGAGACCCACAGGGCAATCCTACCCTGTCCTGTAGAGTTACTATGGGTCAGAAGTAACTTGATGGCAGTGAGTATATTCTATATGAAATGGAAGATCCGGTTTTTCTGCTTGGTAAAACTGGCTTTCAGAATTTTGATAGAAACTGTATTTAATCAGTAAAGTACTTTGGATGATATTGACAGCTAAACAATATTGAATCTTCTAGTCTGTAAAATGGGATGCCTTTCTGTTATCTTGGTCGTTTAAAATTTCTTTTAGCGATGTTTTTAGTTTTCAGTGTGAATATCTTTCAACTCTCGGGTTAAACTTATTTCTCGGTATTTTATTCTTTTTTAAAACATAATTTTATCTGACTTTTTAATTTGAATGACATTTTACAAAACAAGTTTATTTTCTATTCAATGATTCGTGTACATTTGGTTCACGACATTGACTGTAAACCCCACCACCCAGCAGCACTCTCCTTCCCACTTCTTCCGTGTGTCCACCATCTCCATTCTGCCAAACACTTCCTGCTTCCTGAGTGTTATCACTGGGCAAATGCTGCCTCTTTTTCTATCTCCTATCGTTGGTTATTCTACAAAGTGTGTACCCCTCTGGTCTGACTGGGGATGGAGGCCAGTAAGTTTGATTCCAGGCTTAAGGGGTGTTTTCAGGACTAAGGTCTGCAGAATTCTACCAGTCTCGGTCAGGCCAGTAAGCCTGATCCTTGTTCGTTGAGTTGTTACAAAGTTTTCTCCCACTCCATCCAGGATTTTCTGTTTCCAGTCCTTTCAGGACAGTCAGCAGTGACAGCCAGGCACCATCTAGTTCTTTTAGTCTCATGGTGACTCTGGAGGACGGGATAGAAATGCCCCTGTGGGTTTTGGAGATGGTAATTCTTTACGGGAGTAGAAAGTAACTTTCTCCCACAGAGCTGCTGGCTTTCGAACTGCTGACCTGGTGGTTAACAGCATAGTGTTCAACCCTACACTGGGAGGGCTCCTTTAGAATGATTCCCATGTTTCTTTGATTTTCTTCACTCTTCCAAGTCTTAAAAGTATATATAGATATGTGTTTGTGTGTATATATACATATGTGTGGATACACACACACACACACATATATATAGAGAGAGAGAGAGAGAAAGAGAGAGAGAGAGAATATCCTACTCACCAAACTTGCCTCTCAACCATTATCTTTGTAGACCGTTGTTGTTGCTGTTGTTGTTAGGTGACATCGAGTCAGTTGTGACCCATAACCACCCTCGGCACAACAGAACGAAACACTGCCCAGTCCTGTGCCATGCCCACAACTGTTCTTCTGCTTCAGTCCATCGATGCAGCCTCTGTGTCGATCCAGCTCGTTGAGGGCCTTCCTCTTTTTTGCTGACCCTTTACTTTACCAAACATGATGTTTTTCTCCAGGGGCTGGTCCCACCTGACAACATGTCCAAAGTATGTAAGATGAAATGTACATCCTCTAAGGGACAGACTGGCTATCTGTCCTTCTTTGACAGATCTATTAGTCCTTTTGGCAGTCCATGGCACTTTCAACAGCCTTTGCTGCACCACACTTCAAAAGTGGCTTCTTCGAACTTCCTTATTCAATGTCCCCCTTTCGCGCACATATGAGGCGATGGAAAACACTCTGGCTTGCGTGAGGTACACCTTAGTGCTCAGCATCACCTCCCTGCTTTTCAACACTGTAAAGAGCTCTCGGGCAGCAGATTTGCCCAACGCAATGCAGCGTTCGATTTTTTTTTTTCATTATTTGATCTCTTGCTTGCTGCTTCATTGAAAAGATCTCAACCTTGAAAACCCTATGAGGCGTTTCCACGCTGGCATATAGGGTTTCTGTGAGTCGACATAGACTTGCTGGCAGTAAGTTTGATTTGATGATAGGGCAACAGTATCCACACCAAAAGGCTGGAAACAACCCCTATGTGCTTTATGGATTAAGTCTTTACATATATATTGTGGCACATCCGGATAATGTGAATGTGAAACAAGGAAAAGTTGTACAGTCATCACCATCGTCAGCTTTAGAACATTTTCTTCATTCTTGTATTCCTCATTATTAGCTTTCCATCTGCTCCCCCCCCCCCCCAACCTCCCTTGCCATATCCCCAAAGAACCATTTATCCAATTACTGTCTCCAATTACTAGATTTACACATCCTGGGTTTCATATACAGAAAACATTTTTAAAGAACCTAACAACAATCTAAAACAGCTAAAATGAAAATGAAAAGAAAGCAGAAAATATCAAAAGCTAGAACAAATTTAAATAGATCAAAGAGAGATCAAATGGTAGGGGGATCAATGTTAACCTACTGCATGGGCAACAATTTGCTTTCCAATGCATTCTACATAACAGCAAGCTATTCATACCCCTGGCTCGTGGTCAAGGAGATTCACCAGGGGCTCATACATGTGTATTTCCCTTCACTTTGTAAAAATTTACCTAAACCAGTTTTACAATGGGCCAAAAGGAAGATCAGTGATATTACGCTTTGACCTACCTAAGTCTGCCATAAATGACTTTACAATGTCCTCTCTCCATAGCACGGCTACTCACACCCCTCAGTTTTGATCACAGAAGAGGCACCAAAGGCTTCATCCATGTGTGGACCTGCAAATGGATATCCGGCTTCCACTGTCATCCATAGCCTTCTGCAAACCAGGTGTTCACAATTTGAACTCGGATACCACTCCTTCCTTTAGATTTGGGTTATTGTTATTTACAGCCCTAGTATCGCACATGCTGGTATGCTTCTTCCATGTGGACTTAGCTTTTTAAAAAAAATTATTATGGGCTCATACAACTCTTATCGCAATCCATACATATACATACATCAATTTTATAAAGCACATCTGTACATTCTTTGCCCTAATCATTTTCAAAGCATTTGCTCTCCACTTAAGCCTTTTGCATCAGGTCCTCTTTTTTTTTTCTTCCATGTGGACTTAGTTGATACCTCACTTTGATGACTGCTTGTTGGGACCAGGCACCATCTAGTTTCTTCACCACACTTTGCTACAGCACCCATGTCTTAAGTGACCTCTTCATAAGGGTGCACATCAAGCAGGGCCATGCCATGAGAACTAAGTGTCCTTAGATTGGTGCTAGAATTAAGTGCAAGCCCTATATCCATTCATGCAGCTATAGTCTATATATGTCTCTGGTTCACCTTAAATAAAGGCATCATGATCATAGTTTTTTTATTATCATCTTATGTTAGAGAACATTATCAATCGTTTCTCTGGGGCATCACTTCCACTGCCATCAAGTCAATGCTGACTCACAGCGACCACGGGGCAGGGTTGAACTGCCCCTATGAGTCTCTGAGTCTGCAAATCTTCACACAAGAGTAGAAAGCCTCATCCTTCCTCACCCTTCAGTGGATACTGCTGGTGATTTCAAACTGCTGACCTTGTAGTTAGCAGACCAATGCAGACCATGATGCATTGGCAGTGTCATTAGTTTATTCAGTGGTATAGAATTTAAAATATGAGGGAGGGAGGGGAAAAAAGAGAAGCTGATACCAAGGGCTCAAGTAGAAAGAAAATGTTTTGGAAATTATGATGGAACCATATGTACAAATGAGCTTGATACAATTGATGTATGGATTGTGATAAGAGCTGTAAGAGCCCCGAATAAAATGATTTATTAAAATAAACTGATAAGAAAAGATTACACAAGTATAGGCCAGCTATGAATCACAATATATGAACTGTTAACTTATACAGATTAAATTCTTAAGAGACCAGACAGTATTTACGCAAACAATGGGGGTTGGTGATAGGGCAGATCTTCCAATAATATTTATTCACAACATCAGGGCCACACCTACCAGATTAATATATGTCATAATGAAACAAGGGGGGCATTAAAATACTAAGTATATGGTGGTGCCGGGCCACCATTCATCGGTCTTTGTGCTTTTTCACTTAGAGATCTTGTAAATTCAATTTTCCTTCCCTTCCCCTACCCCCTGAAGGAATAATGGGATCCCAGCAGGATGTCTAAGAAGCTCCTCCCGTTCAAAGGGCAAAGCTAAGGGCAAGTGGCAGAGTAAGTGGGGATGCCCAATTCAGATAATGACGTCCTTAAGTGTACCTTCTGATGTGAACCAAGCAACTTGACTGTCTCAGGACCTAAAGTTCCTTGACCATTGTAAATTCTTTGCCTGGCACTCTTTAGACCCCGACTAAGTTGGAAGAAATGAATCACTCTCAAAATTAGAGCAAAACACAAGACCTTCTGGCTGTTTTCAGGACAGTGGTTACACTGCCAGTCTCAGTGTTCCCTGAGGCGATGAAGGCTGGAGGAGGAAGGCTGGAGAGAAGACTGACAGCTGACTGTAGTTCCTGAACACCTTAAAAATGGACACATGGGGTCAGGAAAGTACCTGGGCTAAAGTGGGGTCACCACAGCTCTGCCTCTGGCTACAGCAATTATATTTCATTAGCTAGGGTTACCTATCACCTCAAGCCTGAGTCGTCCTGTAAGTCAGATTCGGATCGAGACTACTGGCCTGGACCAGGGAGGCCAAGGGGAGCAGGTCTGTAAAGGAAGCATACGAACACTGTCACTGACAAGACCCCATGGGACACGCCCTGTCTAAGCTCTCAGAGCACTACCTTGTAGTAAGATCTCCCTTTGCCCAGAGATTTGGCAAATCATCTCCAATTATTTGACTAATTTTTAAAATTTCACTAATTTTTATCGAGAGACTGTTTGCCCTCTATCTAGGATACCCAACTCATCTTGACAGGCGTCCCTCAAAAAGCATGCTTCAAAACAACTGTGCTGGGGAGAGCTTTACCACCACCAGGACGAGCTGGGAGTAGAATACATCCTTTGGACCCAGGACCTCTGTAATAAACAAAACAAAACAAAACCCAACTGTGTTCTCTGCAGACCCCTCCCTTCAGCCTCCACATTCAGCACGTAACTGGAGGCTCACAGGCACTACCATCAAATGATCAGACCCGCCTCCACCAGCATCCTCATTCCACCCCTGAGGAAGAGTGGCTGCGCTCGCACCAGGTTCCACAAAGGCCATCCCAGAAGCACCCTGTTCCCAGAACAGGACTTGTATACCCCAACTCTTGATTCTTAGGGGACAGCCAATAGCGCATCAATCATTTACTGAGCCCTGGGTCCAGTGCTACAAGCAATAGTAGGATACACAACACAGTCCTCAAACTACAGGGACTTACATGCTGGCAGAAAAAGGAACACATGTATGTGTTGTGTACCATGTACACATTAGTTACTCTTTGAGAGGAAAGTTAAGGGGAAGGTTACATAGAGAAATTCAAAAAGCTTCCACTAGCTGTGTGGAGTTGGGAGGAGGGAGAGAATGGAGAGGATTTCTGAGTACTGGAGGCCTGTTGTGTTAGTCTGGGTAGACTAGAGAAATAAACTCATGGACACACATGTGTATAAGAAAGCGATTTATATACAAGAGCAATTGAACATTGAGAAAACATCCCAGCCCAGTCCAGATGAAGTCCATAAGTCTGATATTAGCCCATATGTCCGATACCAATCTATAAAGTCCTCTTCAGACTTATGAAACGTATGCAATAATGGCGAATGCGGGAAGATCACAGGCCCGTGGGTGGAAAGTCTTGTGGGTCCAGTGGCGTTGTAAGCATCTCAGCGCTGGCAGGGGTCTCCACGTGACTTCTCTGGCTTGAGAGGTCTACTTGCATCAGGGTAGGTCTACGTGACTTCTCCAACTTAGGGCACTAGCGTAGTTTCATGTGTCTTGTCACCTGCGATGTCTCCCAGGGAGTCGCTGAGAGAGATGTCTCCTACCTCCAAGGAGAAAGTATTGGGTTTCCCAGAATTCTCAGGAGTAGGCCACGCCCACACAGAGGCCTCATTGGATATGATCTGATTAACAAGCTAGACTCCTCCCCTGCACTCATAATCCTCTCAAAATGACACGTATGTAACATCCATACCTGTCATGGATGCAGGAGCAGGAGGTCTATGAAAGCATTTCCTGCCAACTGTCAGCGTGCACAGGACAGTGCAGGCAGGGCCTTAGAAAAGGCAGACAGGAAAAGGGCAGCCCCAAGGCACTTCATGTTGATGCTGGGTGCTTCGGATTCAGACTCAGTGACCCTATGTGACTGAGTAATGCAGCCCCTGGGGGAATGGGGAAGGGGCTGCTTGGCAATCTTTGCAGAAGCAGGTCAAGTGGGTTTGAACCACCAACCTCCAGGGAAGCAGCTGAGTGCTTAACCATTGCACCTCTAGGGCTCCTTCACATCTTTTTAGTGAATCAGAAAGAGCCTTTAAAAGGTGCTCAAGGACACAGATGCCACCCTGAACAATCCCCTGATTAAACTGAAGTGCTCACTCTGGGTAAACAGTGACTTGCTCATCAGTGAGATCTTATCTCTGATGTAACCTTTTTCTTTCTTTTATTATTCACAGTTGAGCTCTGGATGTCAGCAGAGGAGTGCTTCCACCTTCAGACCTTCACTGTTCTGCTTTAGCACCTGAAATACCACCACCCCTTCTGTTCAGGGGAGGTGGGGGGGGGCTTCACACTCCAGGTGTTCCCTATTAAAATGACAATATCTTTACCCCTGGAGGAATGGGGCTTGCATCCTTTCTCCCCTAGGTCCCATGTTTGTCTTAGTGGTGGTGTACTAAGTAGGCTATGCATTGATCTGCTAATCACAAGGTCAGAGGTTTGAACCCACCCACCGCTGCCCTCTACAAACCCAGCAGTTCCAAACTATTAGCCGATCCTCAGGAAGAAAAGGGGCTTTCTATTCCCATAATGAGTATTCTGTCCTCCCAGAAACTGACAGGGGCAGTTCTCCCTTGTCCTAGGGTGCTATGAGTTGGTATGGATTTGATGGCAATGAGATGGCGGGTACTCCTGTAAAGATTTAAAATCTAGGAAACCCAAAGGGTCTGTTCTCTTCTGTCCTAGAGGGTGCTATGAGCTGGAGGTGACTGGAGGGAGGGCAGGCCGTTTGTTTGTTTTACTGTCACTTAGCTGAGACTGGCAGGTGTCCTCTTGGTGAAGTGCTTATGCATTGGGCTGCTAACTGCAAGGTCTGCAGTTTGAAACACCCAGCTGCTCTGAGGGAGGAAGGTGTGGCTTTCTACTCCGATAACAGTTCCAGTCTTAGAAACCCACAGGGGCAGCTCTACCCTAACCTATATAGTCACTGTGAGTTGGCATCAACTTGATGGCAGCGAGTTTGCTTGGGTACCTAAGACAGAGAGATAGAGATGGATGGGGGTGATGGTTTATTTAAAGGAAAGAGAGGGAAAATTCTGGATCTTGGATGCTCTCTGTGGTGGACAAGCAGCTGCTGCCAGTGTCCATTCATAGCTTCTATCTGTTCTCTGTACTACAGAACGTCCAGCCTCACTGATGAGAAAGGGAGAGTTTAGACATCCCCCCCCCTTACCCCCTTCCCACGGAGCCAAATGGGCAGCCTCAGGGAGTCCACTCTTCCCAACTCATTCCCCTATAGAGCACCTACGTTGTAACCTTTCCCAAATTCCTTTTCCTGATTTATCAGGACAGTCCTCCCTGACAAGGGACACCACTCCATAAAATGGAGAGTAAGCGAACAAGAAGAGGACTCTGGAGGATATGGACTGCCTGTGGTTGCAACCATGGGCCACTGGGAGGAAGGAGGGTGTGGGCCGGGCAGTGTCTCCTCGTCATTCTCAGGTTCTCTAGCCCACTCGGGGCTCCTCACCCCACCACCACCATTGTCCTAGCGCCTGCGGCCTCCCTTCCCTCTCTCACAGGCCACACTGCTCCCCGCCCCAAACCTTAGGTTTTAAACTTTCCTCTTCCTCCACCAGGGGTCGGCTTTGTTTCTTTTTTTCCAGTCTGAAGCAGCTCCCACAAGGAGATCTTGGCCTGGGAAACAGAGCTTGTGGAGTCCTGGAAAAGTCGGAGCAGGCTGCGTGGAGTTGTGATCTGTGCGAGGGGAAGGGAGCATCCGTGCCTTGAGAAATGCTAGCTCTCCATTCATTCCCCAACTTGCCTGGTCTCTGTCCCAAGTTTGAGATGGAGCGCACCTCCAGGGTGAGGTTACCAGGGAGGATTGGGGGAGTGGTGGGAGAGTGAGGAGGATGCCAAGTGCCCGCTGCACATGTTAGGGGCGGGTTACTCTATAAACAAGGTAAGCACGGCTTACCTGCATTGACTTATAGCTCTGTGTTGAGCGATTTCACTTTCCCCCTACCACATCAAACATTCCATTCTAGGAATGGCTTGCATTTGTCTCCCAACCCCACAGCACCTTCCTACAGGATCAAGCCCTCTCGTCTATCGGAATCTAATTAGTCCCTGCCAAGGAACCCTGGTGGTGACGACTGGTACCACAAGGTGTGTGGTTCAAACCCAGCTGCTGCTGAGAAAGAAGCTGCTTGCTCCCATAAAGGTTTACAAAGCCTTGGAAGTCTATATGGGGTCAACTATGAGTCTGAACCGACTTGATGGCAATGGGCAATGGGACAGGAACAGAGTCCCCAGTAAACAAGATGCAAAAAAAAAAAAAAAAATCCTCCCTGCCATCAAGTCCATTCAGACTTGTCTCCCTATCGGGCAGGGTAGACCTGCCCTGCAGGTTTCCAAGACCGCTCCTCTTGGTGTGATGAGAAAGGCTCTTCCCGGGGAATGAACGGCTGCTCTGGGCTAGCAGCCCAGAGTGTGACCCACTAGAGCACAAGCAGCGGTTCATTTGCGCTTACTAGCTAATCTGCAGTGAACAGTTTCATGTGAAAACAGACGTGCTGATCCCCACGTGAAACTGTTCACTATGAATCAGTAAAGCAGCACCAGTAAGCCTGTGCTTACTGGGTCATCCCTAGTTGCACTATAAAAGGTTTCCACCCAGACCCCCCATATGAGGGGAGCAGAGTCTTGGGCCCCCATCTGGGCCCTACGCTGGGTACCATGCTGGACACCTGCAGGTGTGGGCCAGGTCTGTAAGACTAGTTGGGCAAGGCCCAAGTGCAGCTGCCAACTCTGTGACCCCAAGGGACCTACCAGATGGCCGGGTCCTAGTGCTAGACTAGGCAAAAGCAGTCAAAGCCCACTTCCCACCCAACCCAGGGGGAGGGGGACATTCATCTCCCAAAAGCTCTCTTCCTCTTCATTTTTCCTTCCAATTTGTGTTGCTCTGGCTGTAAACCAAGAGAGGCACCCAAATATCAAAGTCAAGGCCTGTTAAAAGCATGTAGCTGTTGCGCTTCCCCCTCCCCCCATTGAAATCGTGTTTCAAAACAACATAGTGACTTTTGGACAAGATTTTTCTGTGTCGCCCGCCCCACAATAGAGAAGCAATGAATGCGGCTGGTGAAATACTTGGCTGTGTGAAACCCAGTCCCGAAGCCTGGCTTGGGCCAGCACCGAGGCTCCGCTTTGTGTTATGTTCACGGAGAAGATATTAATTAAAAGAAATACATGATTAAAAAGTAATGAGTTGAATAAAAATTATCTCAGCTCATTTTCTGATTATGTTAATTGTTAAAAACCCTTCAATCACGCCGTTGCAGTCAATGGGCTTTAATGTGAAATTAGTGGGCTCTTGATAACTTACAGTCCAGAATAATCCTGGCGGTTTAGTCATCATTCCTAATAACAAGGATGTTGCTAAGAACAGAAAATTTTACATGATTTTGATACATTCAGCCCTTCCCCCAACGTGTCATTAAAATTAAAAAACGAAATGTCTGCCTGCCCGCGATTCCCAACTTCTTCCACTGGATCGACATCGGCCATGGCTGGGACTTGAGTTTGTGTTTGTTCGCCAACACGTCCGCGGAGGCTGGTTCCTGGCTCCTCTGCCTGCAGCTTTGGGGCGACTCAGCGTGCATCTGGACCTCGCTCCCTGGTTTCCCGGGCTGGGCCTGGGGGTGGCCGCACGCCTGCTCCCGGCCCAGGTCGCCGAGGGCGGGCTAGCCCGGCTGTGCATAAACTTGTCTGGACAACCGCTGTGCGCCCCTCAGGTCGCCGGCCCTGGGCGGGACGAATTGTGGAGCATTTGTGTTTGTGTGTGATCGCCGCCGGCCCGCGCTGGTTCGCTGGTTCGGGGCTTTGGAAGGCTGGGTTCTGGAAAACCTCTAGAAGGTGCAGAAGCCGGGGTGATGAGTCAAGTGAGGATGAAACCCACCCCCACCACACCCCCACCACACCCCCGCGCCCCAGAGCCTGCTCCCCACCAAGTACCTGGGCTCTTAATAGGTTTTCATTGAATCCAAATGAAAGCTAGCGAGTTAGTACAGAATTCCAAAAAGTGATGGCGGCCAAGGGATCTTAGAAACCCCCGGCCCTTCTAGGGCACGTGGAAGCTAATCCGCTTCAGAGCCCAGATGGGTGGGGATCCGGGGCCTGTGTAGAACACTTGTGGTAGAGAAGAGAGCTTTCCTTTCCCTCCTCGGCCATCGCTCACATACAATGCGCAGACATTCCACCTCAAAGGAGCCGGTGGCCCAGTACCTGGAGACTGTGGGTGCTCGGCCGACAGTGACTGAAGGGTGCGCCCGAGGCCCACCTGGAGCTGATCAGTGTAAGGACTTATTTCCCATTCCGGAGCTTTGACGCCCGGGACTGCAGCCTCCCCACTCCACCCCATCCTCTAGTTCCGCTCCCAACCTTCAAAGCCACGTTCCAAGTTCTGGCTGAACTCATAGACATATCGGACCGAAAATCCAAACCCACTGCTCGCGAGGGGATTCCGATTCCTATCCACCCTCCAGGGGGAGAGCCGCTGGTGGCTGTGGAGCCAAACCGCAGACTCACCCTTGGCCATCGCGCCGGGAGGGCTCCTGCACAGCCACACGAGCCTGTAGATACTGGCCTGCAAGTTTGTGAGTGGGGAGGAGGGGTGATCTTGGTGTGTTACAGACTGCTTCCTGGAGCCCCAAACTCCAGGGTCTGGAAGGGCCCTTCCCAACCTCCGGCCCCCCCACCCCCATTTCTGTCGCTAAACTGGTCTATCTGGACGGAGAGGGGCTTGGCGCTTTGCATCTTTTTGTTTTTCTGACCCGTTCAAAAGTGTACTTTTGTTTCGAGGCATTTTTCGGTAAAAAAAAATTGTATGCACATACGATATGTTTCACATGTTTATCGTGTGTCCTCCTGCTAAACAAATCCAAACGGGAGCTGGTGGGGGGGAGGGGACGGGGAAGTGGCTACGGACTCACTTTTAGTCGGTCGCTAGAACCCCGCCCGCTGCTCCGCGGGAGAAAGATGTGCCAGTTGGCTTCCCTAAGGATGGCAGCCTGGGAAGCCCCGCAGGGCAGTCCTCCTTTGTCCTCTGGGGTAGCTGTGAGGCAATGGGTGTGACTTGGTTTCAAACAGTGACTGCCCTGGGGCTGGTTGGGACCAGTCCTGAGGCTCAGAATTCTCCCTTGCTCGACTTTCTAGTAGCATCGGCGGTAGGCTGAGGAGCGTTTTAATAAATAACAGTGAATGGGAATGGCATCGAGAGGGCTTGTCGGCAACATTTAAAAGCCAATAGAGTTTATAATTCTACTCTATCATTTCTTATTGATTAGAGTAATCAAGATAAAAAGCTAGCCGGGCTCGGAGAACTTCAGCGGCATATCATTAAAGATAAGAGTCAGTTAATTCTGGAGCTGGGGTAATGTGGCTGAAATGAAGAGTTCATTTGCATGAAATGCTGAGCCCAGTAACAAGGGGACAAAAATCACTAATTAGGACTGCAGTGTCGCGCTCTCCGCAAGCACCCTTTCTAGACTGAGGACGAAGCCATCATCCGCATTTATGTAAATCTGGGGTGGGACGGACCGCTCTAGTTCAGCGGAAGGACAGTAATTATTACTCCGCGGTCACCGCCATCCTCTTGGGCCCTGGCTGCCAAACGTAGGTGGGGAAGACAGCTCCTCCTGCTCTCCCCTTTCAGGCCGGCCCACTATCCCCTCGGGCAGCACATGGGCTGGTTCCTCCCCTGGGTCTTCACCTCTGACTCTGGCCTTTTCCTTGTGATCTCCTGGGGAGACCCCAGCTCCAGCCCAGTGCCCCACGATAAGGTTTCCAGCGTCGCTCAGACCCCAGGGGAAAGGGCTGCGGCCTCTTGTCTGAGCGAGAACATCCAGAGTCGGGGTAAAGTACGTGACCTCCACCCACATGGACCCACTAGTCCCCACTGCCCCCCCCATCCACCCACATGGACCCACTAGTCCCCACTGCCCCCCCCATCCACCCACATGGACCCACTAGTCCCCACTGCCCGCCCCCCGCAGTGTCCTGGAGGGCTACCGCAGGCCCCTGCGCATTTGCACTGGGAGCCCCCAGGCCCTCGAACACGTGCAGTGGGCGCCTAGGTGTGCGGGAATGTATGCGTGCCAGGCAGCGTGTGCATGATGTGGATACAGTGAGTCCGGGGTTTGTGTAAATGGGAATGTGTCTTTGCTGAGTGACCATGCTGTTGATGCATGTGTACACAAATGTGTGATCGTCGGTGCAAATTATATGTAAACGCGTGGTGTTTAATGTACACGCGCGTGTTATTCAGTATATAGAGTGTTGTGTGTGTGTGTGTGGCTGGAAGGGGAAGGGTGGCCTTTTGGAGAGGTTCCCTGATGGGTGAAACGCAATTGTTTTCCTGCCTGGGGTGGGGTGGATGGGTGCAGCTTCCAGGACCCCAGGTTGGAGGAAGGACCACAGGTAGTGTCGGCGCTTGGGGATATCCGGACAAGTCTCTGAATTCGGAGAGGAAGGAAACGCCTTTCCCAAGGCCGAGTGAGACAGGGAAAGGCAGAGGTGGCGGCAGACCCACCTGAGGAAACACAAGGGGCTACAACAAAGGCACCCTCAAAGGAGCTATTTCACAGCGTGAGCGGTCAAAAGCCGCTGAACGAGCGCCGTCTGCGCGCTCACGCTCGGGTTCCGAGCGTTTCTCTGCCCGAGGTGGTTCGAGACCTGCCACACTCAGCGCCGTAGGGTCCTGGGCTAGCCCTCCCGGACCTCGAAGCTTCTTCCTTGGGATGGGGGAAGGGGTGCCCGGCGGCCGGCCGCGCAGACCCTCTCGGGGAGACGCCGTGACGTGCCAGGAATCCAGCCCGCTTTACGTCGGCCTCTTTAGAACTAACCTTGCCCTTCACTTGGCTGAGGCATAAAGGAATCAAGGCCCGTGTCAGATAATTGTAGGTGTCAGCGTGGAAAGTGGCACTGTTTGCAGACTCTCCGGGGTCTGGCCGCGGCGCTCCCGCGGCTCCGAGGCCCTTTCGCACCCCACCCCCAGCCCCGGGCGCCTGGGAAAGGGGCTGAGCCGGCCCCAGTGCGCGTGCGCGGCGCACCTGCGAGCTGGCGGCGGGGCTGGAGGCGAAGGACGCGAGCCTGTAGCAGCTACACCCCTCCAGCCCTGGCTCCAGGGACTATTTTTGTATCTGTGCACAGCTGGGGGCTCCCCCCACCCACCCACTCCCAGCGCCGCTCCATACAGAATAAAGTCAGTCTGTATTTAATGGTTATGGCGGATGTGAGGGGGATTTGGCAAAGGTAGGAGAGCGAGAGGCCTTTCGTTCTCAAATGTCGCCCTTTACGTCGTGTGAGTCTACCAACCCACCACGACCCCATATTCTTGTGCGGGTGTCTGACTCGAATGACAAGCGAGCTGATTTTTTCAGTACATAGCTGGGAAATGTAGTGGGTGATAATAGAGATTTCTCTTTCATTTTTTACGCTTGACTTGGTTATTGTTGCTTTTCTTTTCCCGTGATTCCTTCTGAGGATTAGCTCTGACTTCCCCACTATTGGCGGTCAAAGTGGCCCCGACTCGGGATGACAATTGACGGGATCAAGGGATTGCCCATTCTGTGCCTGTAAGAACGGATTCGTGCCAGAGAAACTCATCAAGTGGAGGCGGAGAATAAAGACCGTTCCGGGGTAAATGTATTCATTGAGTAGGGTTCTCCCAAATTGCTTCTAAGTTTTTTTAATGAAAAGTAACGATTGCCGCAATCAGCGGCTTTTTGGCGGATTACAAATCTGGAGGGAGCTGTGGCGCTCCATTGAAAAGCGCCCCCGCCTTTGCGCGGGGCAGCCGGTTCACAGGAGCGGAGCAGAGAGCAGCGGGGCTGGGGTCCCCACCGGAGACAAAGGCGGGTTGGGGAGGGCGAGGCGGGGGAGGGGGTGAATCATGCGGGCGCAGGTATGGCAAGGGCAGGGCTGCAGGAAGGTGGACCCTCTCCTACCACCACTGGAGGGAGGTGGGAGAAGAGAGGGGGGCTGGGCCCCCCCCCATGGGCAGGCTGATGGAAGGTGCGAACTGGTCCCCTTCGTGCTAACCCCGCTCCAGTTGGTTTTAAGATGCACACGGGACCCAAAGCGTGGAAGCCTTCTGGCCCAAGGAGACACTGGGTCTCTTGCCCTGAGCGGGTCCAAGCTCTCAATGACTTGGGGACAGCTTCTGCCACTGTCATAGTGGAGACCTCAAGCTCCAGGCCCCTCGGTCTCCTGGCCAGGCCTAGGCTGCAGCTCCCCAGCCCCGGGATACACAGAACTGCCTGAATGGACTTGATATGGGGGGGAGGTGAGAGAGCAAAAGACAACAAACTACCACCTTACTCCCCCTGGGACTGTCATCAGCCGCTGCTTAGTAAAGCCATCACACTCAGCCTGACTTTGCATTCTTTTTTTTTTCTTTTTTTAAGCGGAGTGTAGGAGTGTAACTTCACAGGGAGGTATGTTTTCTCCCTCCTCCGACTTCTTAAGGGCCTGTGAAGCAAATAAGGGGAGCAGAGGGACAGGGTGGAAAAGATGAGCAAAAAGAATGGCACCCCATCTCCCCCTCCCCAAGGATTAAGAATAAACCCAGTCCTGAAGGTTAACTTTTTTTCTTTGCAGCTTGTCAATGCGACCATTGCTTTGATGGGAGGCGCCTCAAGGTGACACATTTCTGAACTTCACCCTCTTTTCAAACTAACTCCCTACCTCCTTGTTAGTGGCCAGCTCTGAACTTCTGCGGAGTGTTTTTTGTGTGAGTCAGGGCTCATTCACGGCTGCTTTTGTGGGCCTCTCCTCCTTTCAGGCCTCAGCGTGTTACACCAATTAAAGAGCGACGTGCTGTAAATGTAATGGGCCGCGCAGCCATTGTTTCTGACAAGCAACAAAACACATAGATCCACCCCTTAGATTAGGCCGTTGAAGGGAGGTTGAGGCCGGTCAGTTTACTGAATAGTTTGTGAACTGTAATTCTGAGGGCTCATGTGAAAAAAGTCTCTTCCCACCTCCCTCCCTTTGCTCTCCCTTCCCTTTAAAAGCTGCAAAAAAGAAAAAAAGGAAGAAGAAAAAAGTGACATCCACGCAGCTGAATGGGGTCACTGGAGAAAAAAAAAAAACCTGGGTGAGGGGCTTGTCCTGCCATTTGGACAGTCTGAAGTGCCCCTCCAGTCCCTCCCCAGCCCCCTCCACACTCGGAAAATATCCAGCCTAGACCTCATTTGGTTGACCACCCTCTGACCAAGAGCCTGGGCTACTTCCACCTCCCACACAAACATTGGGACTTAAGACCGAGGTAGGTAGGAAGGAATGAGGGGGAAAGTCTGGTTGTCATGGTGGACAGTTTCATCGGCGGTTGGTCTGGTCCTGGAGGCACTGAGAAGTCACAAGCTGCAGCTAGCTCTACCCCTGGCACTAGAGGGGCAGTGGGCATCCCTGGCCTCCACTTGGAAGCTGCAAAGGCGAGGTACCAAGGGATCCCTCTATCTTCTGGGTTGCCTGCTCTGGTATGGCCTCCTGCCTGCATCTTGGATTCTGCAACAAGTCTGACCCTCCTGGGCTGGGAAGTTCCAACTCAGGCCACCCTGGCCTTCCTAAGCTCACTTGTTTTTTCAACCCAAAACTGTTGAATAGCAAGCATATATAAAACCTGCTACCTTTACTATGAAACACTCCCCAGGTACTCTTATCCACTTACCTCCACCCCCAAACTCCCTACCCCACTGTCTACCTGAAAACCTCCTATGTTTTCTAAAGCCTCTGCTCACTGACATCTACCTGAAAACTTCCCTGGGTTCAAGGCCCTGAGGAAGGAGAGGGCGCTTGGCCTGAGGATAGAACTGGAGCAGATGAAGGAGAGAGAGAGAGAGAGAGAGAGAGAGAGAGAGAGAGAGAGAGAGAGAGATTGCAATCACCGAGCCCTGTGGTCCACAGCCAGGATTTGGGATTTTATTCTGAAAGCAATGGGAATGGTTTTGAGCTAAGTCCCTTGTTCAGATTAAGCATCTTAAGATGAGAGCCTGTTTATTCTTTTCTTCTGTCTTCTCCTCTATTCCTATCCCGACATCTGGCACACAATACACAATAGACATCTGCTGAGTGCCATAACCCAGTAAACACATATCACCTTAATCCTGTGTTGTGACTCGCCAAGTTTAAGTACCAGGGGGCAGGACCCAAGTTGCTGTGTCTTTGAATTCTCAACAAACAGCACAGCTCTTGTCCATCCACTCAGAGGTTTCAAGGGAAAGGAGGCCCGGGACTTGTCACTGTTGTTAGGCTGTACTAATAACCTCACCTTGGAGAAGACAGTGCTCAGCCGCTCTGAAACCCTAGCTGCTTCATCTGTAAAACAAGGGCAATGCTTAGTTTGTATGCTCAGGATGTGTAAAAGTATGATCAAAGGATTGCAAAGAAATACAATTAATGAAGGCAAAGTAGTGCTTGCCTTGGGGCCAGGGTAAGACTCTGGAAGGAGGCCCCAATTTTAAGTGACAAAAGAAGGTGAGGGAGCAGGCAGGATCCCCGGAGAACTCCCTCTCTTGCAGCAGCCTTAGGAGCCTTTGGGGCTGGCCCAGAGCCCAGCTGACCCCACATCTTCTCCCAAGGGGTGTCACCGCTGCTGACAACCTTCACATGTGGCTGCTGATGCCCCAGCTCTAAGAAGCTTGGTTCAAAGACGCTCATATTCCCTTGTCCTCTGTAGAAGGCTGCACCTGGGAGACTGGACCACTAGATTGTGGGAAGAAGGCCTGGCAGAAACCACACAAGCTAGTTACTCTGACAAAAATAGCGGGGTCGCGGGGGGCTGGGTGTAGAGAGAGATACCCCAAAGAAGAGAGTTGTTAAAGTGTCTACATCCAAACCATCAAATTCTTTTTGAAACGTTGTTCTCTACTTCCCTTCCAGGACAGAAAAGAGCAAGACCAAGACGACGACGACTTCTACCTTTTCACTGCAGTGCCTCCATCTGCACCCACCTTTAACCTCAAGGCGCAGGCAGCCAGCGAAGCAACTACAACTAGTATTTGTCAGACACTGAAGCCACCGCCAGGGAGAGTCTGGGGCTGGGGAAGGGATGCTTAGCAATCAGGTCTCTCTGCAGATTTCCACCTCCATGAGCCAGAGGCTCACACAGAGAGGATGTTCCCTTGGACACCTTTCACGCCAGCTTCTTGTGGGATCCTTCCCCAGTTCCCCCTCCTCCACCCCCACCCCGACTTCTCCAGCGGCCTTTGCTCTTTCTGAGGAGGCCTGGATCCCTCCACCACCAGGACTGCACTGCGTGGGTTCCCTCTGGCTCCTCTGGCCACCACAAAGGATTGTGGCCCAGGGTTCTAGATCCTTTTAATGAAGATCTCTTTCGCCTGATTCCGCCCCAGGTGTTTGCCCAACAAGCTACATGTTCATAGAAGGGAAGCTTTGGAGAGGGGGTGGGGGCAGTGGGTGGAAGGCTGGATGTGGAGGGATTTCCCAGGAGTAGGTTTTGGGGGAGGGGTAGATGGTAGTTTTAGGAGACCAGAGGCTGCTAGGACCCCGTGCTGAGAGATCATCACCACGCCAGTTGCCACCGGATGCAACGTGGGGGAGGGAGGCAGAAACCTGGACAAATCCATGCAGTTCCATCTGAAACAGAAGAGGCTCCATTAGGATTCCTTCCTTGGGCCTGTTCCAGGAAATATTTGTGAAAAGTTATTCGCAAGAATACCACCCTCCAAACTCTAATTTGGCTGTTATGTAAAAGCCCCGGGTTCTTCGTTGTTTCTGATTAGAAAATGTTGCCCCCCCCCCCTTTTTTTTTTTTGCCTTTGCTACTGGCGTGTGACAGCTTCATTTCATTCCGGTCCCTGCTTATACAAACCATGCTGCCTGCTGTGGACGCTTTCTCCTGTGACTCAGCAAAGACGGGAAAGTGATTCCATTTGTGGCCCTGGTTCGTTTCATATAACATTTCTCGGCACTCTTATTGGTTCCTGGCCACAGAGGAAATTTCCACCTCCAGACATCAGCCAGCTCCCCAGATCTCACCCATTTATCTCTGAGGGTTGTTCGGCCAGGCCAGAGGTTAGTGATCTGAGGTTGGACCACCTACCACTACCCTCCCTGCTGGTGGGTGGAACTCAGCAATGAAGGCATGGTATCTCCTGCTGGTGGCATGGGAGGTGGGGAGCGAGAAGGACCCCATCCTGCTCACCCTGATTTCTCCAGTTTAAGAAAGTTTAAGGAAGCGCCGACAGATGAAGAAAACTGAATGAAACAACAGATTTTAAGCTCTAGATTTGGACAATTTGGGTCTAAACCCTGTTTCTGACCTATGCTGACTGAATAACCTTGGGACAATTTAACCTGTGTCCCAATTCCTCATCTATTAAAAACAATCAGTCATAAAGCAAGTGTAACCACTTCACAGGAGAACTGAGACTAATGTTTGGAACATAGTAATTCCTCCATGAAGAACAGCTGTTACCTTTACCCCCTGCTATGTGTCCCTCCAGGGCGTCACCAATGTGGATGAGTCAGCCATGCATGGCTTGGCAGGAAGAGGGAACGTTCTCAAGAAGGACCGAGTTGGGTTTGACTAGACTTTGACCAAGACCTCTATGAGCTTCAGTTGGCAAACTTGAGGTACTAAATATCTACCCTGCCAGACTTTTGTGTGGATTCAAGATATTACATAGAAAGTATCCCACCAAGTGCCTAACCCTTAATAAATGCCCCCCACCCCAAATGTGAGCTATTATCAGAGTTAAGTTCAGGATATGCCATTCAGATGGTGTTCTTCAAAGGGAACCTAGAGAGAATTGATGCCTTGGACTATGGTGTTGAAGAAGAGTGGGTGGACCATGGATTGTCAGAAGAAAGAAGAAATCTGTCTTTGAAGTACAGTCAGACTACTCCTTAGAAGTGAGAATGTACAGACTTTGTCTCATGTATTCTGGACATGTTATCAGGAGAGACTCGTCTGTGGAGAAGGACACTGCGTGACAAAGCTCAGAGTCATTGAAAAAGAGGAAGGGAGGATCGGTGCAGTGGCTGCAGCGACAGGCTTCAGCATGGTCACGATGGTGAGGACAGTACAGGATGAGGCAGTGTTTTGTTCTGTTGCAGGCTCAGTCGGCATGAGGTAGAACACACTAGCCAGAACCTGACGACAACAACAACATGCCAGGGGTCACTGAGGGTGGGTTCCACCCTGTCCCAAGAGCTGTGTTCCGACCCATGCCTTTTTCTGGACTGTCCAACCCTGGTCCTTGTCTTCATTTTCTCCAGCCTCCTCCTCTTAAGCCCTGGTCAAAAGTGCCATTGACAGGGACTGAAAATGCCACAGGAGCAAGAGGGAGGTGAAACATTTCACCAGTGCCTTTTCAAATGCATGAGCATGTTTGTAGTACCAGATATGTCAGCTCCATGAGGGCAGGGACCATGACTTTCTGTTGAGCAACATGCTGCCGGCAGGCTAACAGGAAATAAGCAAAGAATGCTATTAATGACTTTCCTATTTTCCTAATAAATATTTGCTCTCCCAATTCAATGAACCAATTTCCACCCAATTCAATGAACAGAGCCCTCAGTACCTCAATTTTTAAAAATTAATTAATTTTTCAAATAGATCATTTTATTGGGGGCTCATACAGCTCTTATCACAACCCATTCTGCATTTCACTTGGTGAAGTACATAGTAAAGGACAACAGAGCTAGTTCCTATGAGGAATGATATACATAATTACAAGTTTGAATACGATCTCGGCTTTGTACAAATTTACCCTGATATCTTATACCTCACCCACGAGTGTTTGTTAGTACTGTAGGTAGAGTCGATTTAAGAAACACTCACCTAAAATTGTATAGATCAAGTCCTGTCTGCCAGAGACTGAAATGGTAATTTGTGCCTTGTTCACTAATTTCACATAAAAACTTAAAGTAATTGCCTCTGAGACAAAAAGGCAAGGCCAGTATCACCCCATCTGCTTCCCACTGCTCCTGTTAGTATTAGGAAAGCAGGGCTCAGCAGAGGGCAGCGAGGATTCTAAGGTCCATCTATCTAATGACACAGCTGGGCTGGGAGGTCACCTGCCCCCTCCACCTGGGACTGTTTTCACCACTCCCCCTGGTCACCTCCATGGGAACTGCTGTTTCTATCCAACTCATCAAAAGAGCAAATATTTATTGTTAGTATGCTTACAGAGTGAGGAAAGCAAATATTTGAGAAACACTTTCCAATGTTGTTTCTTTGTTGTTGTTTTATCATGTCTAGTTCACATTTGTGGTAGTTACATAATCTGGTGTCAATTTGAGAGGATTATGAGTGAAGGGATGGAGTCTTGCCTGTCAATCAAGATATAACCAATGAGGCCTCTGTGTGGGCATGGCCTGCTCCTGAGAATTCTGGGAACCCCTGTTTCTCCTCCTTGGAGGTGGGAGACACTTATCTTTCTCCCTAAGAGACGCTCTACTGACAAGACACATGACACTACACCCTGGGAGATGAAGAAGCCATACGGACCTACCCTGATGCAAACAGACCTCGGGAGTCAGAGAACCCACAGAGAGATCCCTGCCAGCGCTGAGATGCTTACAATGCCACTGGATCCACAAGATTTCCAGCCTACTGGCCTGTGGTCCTCCTTCATTCGGCATCATTGCATGTATTTCATGAGTCTGAAGAGCACTTTATAGATTGGTAACGGACATAAGGGCTAATATTGGACTTAATGGACTTGATCTGGACTGGGCTGGGACGTTTATCAATATTCAACTGCTCTTGCATACAAACCTCTTTCTTATATTATACACCTATGAGAGTCTCTATGAATTTGTTTCTATAGTCTACCCAGACCAACATAACATTTTATCAGAAAATCTTGTGACTCTAAATGGTTCACACCCTAGTGTGTCTGTTAACCCGTGTTGAAACCTAATGATTTAGGATCTAAGCTAAGAATAAAAGGTGGTTGGAGATTTTCCCTAATAAGAACATAGAAATGTCCAAAATGGATTTGCTCAGGGCAATGCTGGGTGACTTGTACCCACCCCATCCCCACCATATGGTGATAGAGCTATGGTGTGGAGAGGAGCATAGTTAGGAATCCTGGGGACCATGGCAGTTGTGATGATTAGATTTGATGTCAATTTGATGCACCTGTGTGAAGTCTGACCTCCAAATCAGGACACCACCTCCTTGGGCATGTAGCTTTCTTACAAGCGATACTGTGAAGAACTCTCTTTCCCTCTTCTTCCTGCTTGTTTGGATTCTGGGTCTGGCTCCAGGGTGGGTAGCCCATGTGGGCTGCCATGTTTCTGCTGAACTTGGATCCACTTGACTCTGTACCCACCAGCCTGTGATCTCCCTGCTTTCCACTTCATCTTCCTACTTCACTGGCCAGCAGCTGCGTGAGTCTGGAGGGGCTCCAGCTGGCACCTGACTCATGAACTAGAGTTGGACTGCTTAGATTATGTACATTTCACTTTTGATATAAAGTTATTTCTTGTACATGTGTGAGTGTGGCTTTTATTTTTAATAGAAAACTCAGCCTAACTATAACCATGAAAGTCAAGTTTGCCTCGTACCCTTCAATCCCACCCTTACCCTCCCTCTCATAGGTGCCATGCCACCCCCACTACTTCCCATACACTGCCTGGCATTAACTTCTGACAAGTTGTAACTGCTACACCATGCCTATAGGCTGCCCTTTTTGGAAAACGACCCGAGCTTCAGAATTGCTATTACAAATAGCTTCTCTGGTTGGTATTAAGATGGTCTGATCTGACCAAGCTACAATGAATTACCCTCAGAGAGAAAACAATGCCAAATGAAATCTCATGGGTCTCCACCCCACCTCACCTCTGGCCCTCTTGGCCCATGGTGTGTGCGGACCTGGCTGGTAAGATCATGGCCATCCAGGAGGTGAGCATGCTACCATGAATTGTGTCAGACTCCATTATTTCAATCTCTCGTCTATCTCTCATGTGCTCTATGACTTTATTATAATCTTTATATATCTTAACCGCACAATTGCACCTATTGAACCTGTGACTAGTTGTGGGGGGCTGGCCTTCCCCGCCCCCATGACTGTTTCATGATATGATCAGATTTTCACTCTAATTGGCCATTCCTACAGACTTCAATGGCTCTTTCTTTCGCCTCCAGTAGTTTCCTCTCACACATAGGCTGACAGGACTCCCTCTAATGTTTGATGGGACTACGCTGCCAACCTCAGGAGCATTTTCCTCTGTGCGGGCCTCTTGTTTCCCTCACACATTCTAGCTCCTCTGACCTCCCTGGTCTCCATCTCCCTGTTCTGCAGGCCCCTGGATGGTGCAAATAGTTTGCTCTCACTACTGAGAGGTTGGCAACTCAGCCCATCAGCAGGAGAAATGGCTGATGATCTGCTTCCGTACACCTAACAAACAAAAACACCCCGTGGAGGCAGTTCTGCTCTAACACAGGGTTCAATCAGATGGATGGACTTGGCAATCGGTTTGAGTTTCTCTGCAGTACAATCCATCCAGCCACCATCAGTTCCCCCGTGCTACCTGCTGCCCAGTGTCTGATACATGTTTCATATGTTTTGATTGAAGTTCTAGTTGCTTTGAGCAGGAGGGTGAATGTGGCCCAATTATTCCATATGATCTGTGTTGCAGTTTCATAATCTAACAACTTGTGAAGGGGTGGAGTCTAACCTGTCATTCAGGTCACGGGCAATGAGGTCTCTGTATGGGCATGGTCTTCTCTTGAGGATTCTGGGAACTCCTGTCTTCTTCCCTGAAGGAGGGGATACACTCTCTGCTTCGTCTTTCTGCTGACAAGACACATGGAGCTATCGAGAGCCCTGGAGCTGGAGGAGCCACGTGGAGACCCCTGCTAGTGTTGAGATGCTTCCACTGCCGCTGGATACGCAAGACATTCCACCCACTGGCCTGTGATCTTCCTGCATTCGATGTCATTGCATGTGCTGCATGAATCTGAAGAGGAATTTCTAGATTGGTATCAGACATATGGGCTAATATCAGACTTATGGACTTTATCTGGATTGGGCTGGGATGTTTTCTTAATATATAATTATTCTTTATATAAAGCTCTTTCTTGTACAAAAAAAAAGAAATCTCATGAACCTAAATGGAGATAGGTTGTCAGGAGAGACCATCCTGGAGAAGGACAGCATGTTTAGAACAGCAGAGGGGTGACAAAAGAGAGGAAGTCCCTCGGCGAGACGAACTGACACAGTGACTACAGCAACAGGCTCGAGCATAGGAACAATTGTGAGGATGGTATCAGAGGGGCAGTGTTTTGCTCTGCTGTACAGAGGGCCGTGATGGGTCAGAACCGACTCGATGCCATCTAACAACAATAACCGCATTTGAGAAACGGGTCAGGTGACCCACAATAGGTGTCTCCTTGGTCAGGTGCTCACCCCAGGCTAATAAACTGGGGGTAAGGGACTGTGTGGTCTCCCAGGCAGCTGAGGCTGGGGGCCAGGGCTGGTTAGTAAGAGCGGGTCCGGTCTGCCTGGGCTGCTGAGTGGTATTTCCTGTGCATGGTCCTCCACCTGAGTGCTCACTGGAATCCCTGCGGAAACTAAAAACATGACCACACTCTGGTCCTGGCCCCCAGATTCTTATTTAATTGGTCTGGGGTATAGCTCAGTTTTTTGGGTTTTTTTGGAGGGTGTTCTAAAAGCTCCTTCATCTCTAAAATTCAGCCAAAGAGGGAGGAGGCTCAACAAGGAAAGTGCATGGGGTAAGACATGCTCCCCAGGGGAGCAGAGAGCGTGGAGCTGTGGAAGTCCTCTGCCCTGGAACACCACCAACTGACCACAGCCTCAGCCTTGTCCCACCAGGGAGTGGCCCTGCTCAGACTTCCCGTTGTAAGTACAGAGCAATATCAAGTAATTGAGTCACACAGCCCTCCTCAGTACACCCCTGGAGACAATAGGACACAGAGGACACAAAGCTGAGGGGGCAGTTGGGCATCCTTGGCTGTGACCATGGTGGAATTCTATTTTATTCCTTGGTGTTGGTGACGAGAGCTTCGGAATGCATCCTATGATTTATGGAGCCGCTTCCATGTCCACTTCTGATCATTTAGCTGAGTTTTGGCAGTTACTCTTTTTACATCTGGGAAGTTGGGGGCCTATAACCCAACTTCCCAGAAGGAAAAGGTAAAAAAATAAAAAAAAGAGAGTGCTTTGGCCCCAGGCAGAAAAGGAGGAGGATTTAAATCAAGGGGACCCCAGGCAGGACCTCTCTGGCAGCTGCCACCCAGTGTCCAGATCTGGGCCCTGGAGTTTGGCCTCCTTCAGAGTGGGGAGGAGGGATTGAAGGATGGACACAAAACCAAAGCCTGTTGCCCTGAAATCAGTCCTAACTCAAGGAGACCCCATGCGGTAGAGAGCAAAACTGCACCTTTGGATGTTCTTCGGGGTCATGGAACTAAACTCAGACTGGCAGGCCTTTCTTCCACAGTTCCACTGGGTGGGTCCAGACCTCCATCCTTTCGGTTAACAGCGAGCACAAACTGTTTTCACCACCCAGGAACCAAGAGGATGACAAGGAAGAGAAGGTCCCCTCCCACCTGGTTGAGGGAGAAACTAGGATTGTATACCGTATATACTTGAGTAGTAGACAACCTGAATATAAGCCAAGGCACCTAATTTTACCACAAAAACTGGGGAACCTTATTGACTCCAGTGTAAACCTAGGGTGGGAAATGCAGCAGCTACTAGTACATTAAAAAAATAGATACCAATAAAATCACATGAATTGATGCATCATCGGTAGGTTAAATGTTTTTGAATATTTATTTTAAAGAAACTCCATAAACTAGCTCTGTAAGTGGAAAAGAGGGTCAACAAAAGCAAGATGGTATCGGAAACCGAGCTGATTCCAGGAACCCAAGTGGAAGGCAAATCTTGAGAAGGATGAGGGCAACGAATGTATCAGGGTGCTTTGCTCAATTGATGTGTGTATGGATCGTGAAAAGAGTTGTATGAGCCCCAATAAAAAGATTTATTAATAAAAAAACAAAAAACAATATGGTATCAACAATAACGATACACCCTGGGTTGCCTTACTGCATGTACACAGTGCAGCTTGTATAGCTTGAGGCCTAACACAGGTTGATGACGTTCCAGGATGTGATGACATGACTGTGTGCATAGAGCAGCCTGTGTTAGGGCTCACAATATGCATGCTGCGGTGTGTGCGCACTGGGCACTGCATGCGCCGTGTTACTCATACGCAACATTACTGCGCATGTATGCGAAGTGCTAACACAACACATGCAGTAACACAGTGCGTACACAATGCAGCGTGTCTATTATGAGCCCTAGCACAGGCTGCTCTATGCAAGCATAGTCAACACTGGGTCCAGATAGGGGTTGATAAGAAAATTAAAAATAAAACATAGTAGACTAAGTACTATAAATAAATGTACTGTATATCCAAGACCAGAGATATACCCGTACTTGTATTCAGCAATGCTTGGGCAGAGCAAGGGCACGTGACCAAACACGTGTAAGACTGTAAAGGCTACGTCACTGGAAGCAGCCCTGGAGAAGAGCGAGAGAAGAAGAGCCACATTCATCTGACAAGGATGCGGTGCACCCTAGGTACCAGCACACGGGAGTGGGCAGGTTCTTTCTCGGTACCTCTCGGATAACCAGAGGCTGCTGGTGTGCAGGAGAAATCATCGGACCACCAAAATAGGCTGCAGGCTCCCTAGGTGAGAGGGAGAGACCAGAGAACATGGGCACTGCACCGGAAAACAGGTAAGTGGGGGACCCACTTATAAGTATAAGCTGAGGGGGGCTTTTTCAGCATTAAACATGTGCTGAAAAACTCAGCTTATTGACATGAGTATATACTACATACGGTATATTCAGAGTACTCCTCTGGTCCCTTCCAACTGATGCTAAGAGCTGAGCCTGATATGTCTCTTTTCTCTAAAGGACAGGAACACTTGCTCTCTTCCAGCGGGAAAACCGTCACCCAAATTTGTAATCTACTCTCTGAGTGACATCTGTTTAGAATCTACTCCATATGAATCCAGCAAGAAGCCAAAAAGTACAGAGAAAACAGAAATGTACAGAGAAAACAGAAATGCAACAAGGGCCATGTTGGATTTTCCCAGCATTGGCCATGACGGACAACCAGGCCGAAAGAAGCCCAGCAGGTGAAAGGACGTGAGTTCCTTTCAGAGATTGTACTGATCACACTAATGACCCTAGACCCAACCCTGCCATGTCACTCCACAAGGAAGCTCCACATGTAAAACGGAAGACATTCCGTGTCTAACATCCACACCCTCTGTAAATACAGAACTCTAAAAAATGAAGCCCACATACTGGCTAAAGCAGACACAGAAGGATGAAATAGCTACCAGCGGTGGCCTGAGATGGGATGATGGAGAGAGAGGCGCATCTCTACAAACACCAACTACAATCTAGAAGGAGCATTGGTTATCCGATTCTCAAAATGGCCAAACCCAAACTCACTGCCATTGATTGAGTCACTCCTTAGACAGAAGTTTTTCCTCCATGGAGCTTGTCTTTTCGGTAGACAAAAACCAGAGAAGGCTTAAGGGGCCAGGGAGAACTTTTTTCCCCAACACGGTTCAGGAGGAGGGAGGGGCCCCCCTAGGCAGGAGGGTGAGCTCCCCCTGGGCCCCCCCATGAGCTGCCCCAGCCCCATGGGGGTCTGTCATTTTCCCGACGCCCCCTTCCCCGCCCCACCTCCCCGCAGGCAGCTGGCATTCCGGGTTAGGCAGTAGACGCGGGGAGCTGGAAGGAGCCTTGGCGGGTGCAGCCTACCCCAGGCTTGGGCTATTAACTCCCAGGGCCTCCTGGGGCTGCGAGGCGGTCGGTGGGTCGCTGCCGCTTCGCCCTCCTCCCTCCCGCTCCCGGCTTCCAGGTTCAATACGAATTACATCATGGAGCAAGTATTCGGGGCAGCCTGAGAATCAAAGCCGTCACAAACAGCGGCTGGTTAACTGTAATGTTGCTGAAACACATCCTTCCCACCCTCTCCTCCCCCTGCCCCGCCACCCCCACCTCCCCAGCCCGCCCGCGCTTTTCCTGCTATTAAGGGTAGGTTGGGGAAGGGAAAAACTGACCCAAACTGTCGACTGCCAACGACAGACTTTCTATGGGTTCTATAAAGGCCACCTTAACGATTTCCCTAATTAATGGATGACATCTTTAGCTGAAGGAGAGGCGATGGATCCGACTCTGTCTTCGTCTTTGTTAGCCTTCTAATTAACTTTCGTAGGTCACCCAGGTCTCCCAAACCTAAAAAGTGGAGAGGCCCATTGTGCGGGGGAGCAGTAAACTTACTTTTTCTGCTGGACTACTTGAAAGCGGGGATGATTATGGGCCGAGAAAAATAACTCCATTTAAAAGCTTTGTGGCCGACAAGAAAGCATAGGTCCCTCCCTTAGAAAATAATTGAAACACCTTTTATACCAATATTTCTATGCATAATAAAAACAAATTAGCAAAATGCATCTAAATGCAGCAGCACTTTCAAATTACCTTTCTGGGAATGTAAGCCTCTGGCTGCCAACAAAAGGACCAACTTTGGAGGGAGAAAATTGCAACTGCAACAGCTCAGCTGGAGGCTGGAGGCTGGGGACGCTGGGCCCTGGAAACTCCCCTGCCTGGGGCTGGAGCTGCTGAACTGCTGGGGGACCATGAGCATGCTGAGAGGGCCTTTTTCTGGAGAGAGCCGACTTTCTAGTTCAGAAATGCTTTATGGGTGGCAGTGAACAGCAGAAAGCGTGGTGGAAAAGCCAGAAAGCAAGATCAAGTCCCACGGTGCTTGGCAACATTGATAAACCCCAGCAGCTTAACAAGGAAGACCTGGCAGTCTGGTTTCGGTAGACTTGGCAGAAGACACTCTGGGAGCAGGCTCCTTGGTCCCTTTGAAGTCAGTGTGAAAGAGACTCAGAAAAGAGCAGGTGCTCTTTAATAGACCTAGGTTCTATTAAACGGGGAGGGGGCCGTGCAAAAGTATGCTGCCCAACGCCCCTACTGAATGTGGTTCTTGTGATTGTTGGGCGCCATCAAGTTTGTTCCAACTCACAGTCACCCCATGTTCAACAGAAGGAAACACCCCAGTGCTGCACCATCCACACAGCCCATTGGGTTAACCCAGCTCATCAGAGAGGGCCTTCCTCTGTCGCGACCCCGCCACTCTATATCAAGCACGATGGCCGGGAACTGGTCTCTCCTGAACAACGTGTCCACAGGACACAAGAATAAGTCTCGCCATCTCTGGCTCTGAGGAGGGTTCTAGCTGTGCTTCTTCCACGACAGAGCTATTTGCCTGTCCTTCGGGCGGTCCATGGCACTTTCAACGCTCTTCCCCAGCGCCATCTTTCAAATGCACCTGTACTGAGGTGTTTGGGTCAAACATTTTATAGAAGAATCGTGTTCTCAAAAGGGACGATGCAGAACAGAATTTCCAATCCTCATGGACTCCAGACTTTCTGGAGTTGTGGGAGCTAGATGAACCCCTGAACCTACTGCCTCAAGATAAAATCTAAACTTTAAAAGTCTTATCCCCCGAAGTCTTTTTAAAACCAATCAACAGTCTAGTGTACTAGTAAAGAGCGTCTGCTTTTTAAAAAACTTCCAATATTTTTATTGGCAAGTAATCTACATATCATATAATTCAATAGTTCAATCATATCAGGGAGAATTGTAAAACCACCCCACATCAATTTTAGAGCACCCCCCCATGGTTAAATCCTCTTTAAGGTGAGTTATGCAATTATAATCCAATCTAGTGCTTCCGCCTCCTCTGTTCATTATTTACTCCCAAATCCCCTTTCCCCACCCTATCATCCATCCCCCACCCCTGTAGTCCCTACATCCCCTTGTCTCTGTTATTATCATGCATCTGCTCCTCCTGTGCCTCATACCTGGGAGACTCAACAGAAAATACTGAGAAAAAAAAATCAATCACACTAAGATGGTAAGGCTAAAATCACAATAGTATAAAGACAAAAGTACAAATAATGCGTTGGAAGGAAAAGACTGCCATCACATTCAAAAAGCCAGGCAAGAAATCCTGCCATGGAACCAGGAAGAGATACTTGCACCCAGAAAAATCCAGTTCGTATCTGTAGGGTGGTCACCTAGCCACGTATGGAGTTCAATCCAGCATAATCAAGATCACCGACCCTGGTCTCTGCCTGAGAGTAAGGTTGTTGAAGACTCGTGCCTGTGGCTAGAGTGGGTCTGCCAGTGGCTCAGTCTGACTAGATACTCTGCAGATGGGTTTGAGGCTCCCACTGCCCCCCCACCCCAGTCCTCCACGAATTGGGTGTTCATTATTTCTGCCTGTTGCTTGTCTCCTCACCATATTCTAATCTTGTAATTGTCGTCTTTGGATCACACAGGCTGGTGTGCGTCTTCCGTGTGGACTTTGTTGATTCCTCACTTAGATGACCCCAGACACTGTCACAATTGCTAGCCGAGCACCGTGTGCTTTCTTTACCACACTTTGCTGTAGCACCCTTATCTTCAGTGATCATTTCATAAAGGTGAGTATCAAGCAGGGCCACGGTCTAAGGAGTGATTATTCTTAAATTGGGAGCTAGGATTTAGTACAATCCCCAAACCCATTCCTGAATCTATGCCCCCGCCCCTCCTTTTTTTAAAGCATGGTGCTCTTTTCAGATCCATTTATAGGGGGTCAAATTGACAACTACAACTGGACTCATTAGATGGGACCTTAAAGGACAGTGACTATCTGTCAATTGGGGAGGAGCCACTCAGAGAGGATCATGAGAACGGGTGCATAACTCGAAGAATGTTGTTAATGCCACCAAAAGACTCTCATAGGAGCTGTTCATTGGTATATGTTTGGATGCCTATATTCTCAACAATAACAAAAATAAATTGTTTTAAAGAGGAAGGCTTTACTCCTAGGAGCTCCTATGAAATTTCTTGCAAAGGGGATGAGATCCCCAACCCGTGGACACTCAGGGCACTAGATTATTACTATTGTTTGTTTCCAAATGGAACAAAAGCTCATTGCACAAAAGCATAAAGACCTAAATGGAAACACTGTTGATGCTTTAAATATGTCCTTTCTCTTTCTCCTGGTGCACTCTAAAACCTGTGCCCAAGTCAGACTTCTATTAGTATTCTTAGTACTCCCGCTAGGCGTTGTTATGCGTATGTGTGTGTCTTTTCATGGGAACAAAGCCTTGTAGAGTCCAATGCATACACTCAGAACTTACAGTGGAGGACAATCTCACTTCCGGAAAGTGACCACTTTTAGAGAAATGAGATAGTTAAAGCTTATTGTGCCAACCTGGCCAATATACACATGTGGGGTTAATTGAAGAGTTGAGAGATAAATGGCTCAGTGAGCCTCACCTTGTTAGTTCTCGGGTCTCTTGCTTTCTGATGGTCAGACCAGGGTGTAGCTGCCTTAGCCAGTTCCCTGCTTCAGCTGGCAAGGCTCACTTCCTGCAAGACATCCTGAAGAGAAGCCACATGGACCTACCCCGATGCAGCCCTGGGTGCTGGAGCAGCCAGGTGAGACCCCTGCCAGTGCTGAGATGCTTACACATTCATGGATTCGGCTTTCCTCCTGCAGTCGGCATCATTGTGTGTGCTTTGTGAGATGGAGGAGGACTTTGTAGATTGGTGTCGGACATATGGGTTAATTTTGGACTTGTGGGCTTGGGCAGCACTGGGTTGGGATGTTTTCTTGATGTCCACTTACCCTTTATATAAAACTCTCTCTTATACATATGCGTTTCTGTGGATTTTTTTTCTCTAATGTACCCAGACTAACAGAAGAAACAAGTGATTTCATTCATTTTTAAATGGCTGCCACCTCTCCGGAGGGTTACTCAGCATTCTCCAGCACAGTAGCAAAAATCACCTCCTCTGACTGAGCGACTCATCTCTAGGAATTTTCCCTATAGATACACTGGTACAGGTGCCAAATGCTGTATGTTTAAGGATACTCTTTGAAGTACCATTCACTGAGTTAAAAGACTGAACGCAATCTAAACACCCATCAGTAGAGAGCTGGTTAGAGAAAATCGTGCGAGGCTATGCCCACAAGAGAGATAGATGAGGATGCACTTCATGCACCAATTTGGAATGGTCTCTAAAACAGCCCGCGAGACAAGAAAGCAGATGGACCAGCACAAAAGGAGCAGAGCCAGGTATCAAAGCCACCAACTCCCCTCCCCACCCCCCACACACCATCCAGGGAATCGAAACTCCTAGGGACCATCTGTAGGGTGTCAGGGACTGTGAATCTCTTCAGGGACAGAGTCTCATTTCCCCTGGAGAGAGGCTGCATATTTTATCTTCAAGATATTTCCTGTTCAATAACAGAAATCTCTCCTTCCAATGGCCCTTGTCGACAGAGTAGAGACCCAGAGGCCAGGAAGCAACTGGGGGAGGGGGTCTGCCTGTAACTCGCGCCGCTTTTGAATGTTGTGCTATGTGAATATATGACCTCTTCAGCAATAAGTAATTAAAACTTTCAATGTTCCAGTCTGCTCTGCGTAGAGCTCTGTGCAATTTCAGGATGGCCCACCCCTCAAAGTCTCTTATTTTTATTTGTTTATTAATAAATCATTTTATTGGGGGCTCTTACAGCTCTTATACCAATCCATACATCAATTGCATCAATCACATTTGTACATATGTTGCCATCATCATTTTCAAAACATTTTCATTCTGCTTGATCTCAATCTCCTCTTTTTGCCCCAACCTCCCACCCTTGTGATCCCTTGATAAATTATAAATTATTATTATTTTCATATCTTATACTGTCTGCTGTCGCCTTTCACCCTGTTTCTGTTGGTCATCCCCCTTGGGGGAGGGGGGTATGGGGTGTTATACATGGATCATTGTGATAGGTTCCCCGTTTCTCCCCCTTATCCTCCACTTTCCCCCTACCCTCATGGCATTGCTACTCCCATTACTGTTCCTGAGGGATTTATCTGCCCGGATTCTCTGTGTCGAGAGCTCTTATCTGTACCAGGGTACGTGGTCCGGTCTAGCCGAATTTATAAGACAGAACTGTGGTCATGATAGTTAGGGGAGGAAGCATTAAAGAACTAGAGGACTGTTGTGTGTTCCATCAATGCTGTGCTGCACCTGACTGACTCATTCCTTCCTTGTTGACCCTTCTGTGAGGAAATGTCGAATTGCCTACAGATGGACTTTGGGTCTCCTCTTGGAGCCCCATCATTTGCATCAATATATTTATTTGTTTTTGGGTCTTTTGATGAACAAAGTATCTTGTTCATATACTAGATAGTGTATTTTAGACATTACAAAGCCAGCCTGGATTAAAACCCAGAAAACCAAACTCACTGCCTATTCTATTCTGACTCGGTGACCTTATAGGTCAGGGTAAACCTGCCCCGGTAGGTTTCGGAGACTCTCACTCTATGGAAGTTGAAAGCCTAATCTTTCTCCCCAGGCAGGTGGTTTCAGACTTTTGACCTTGTGGTTAGCACCCCAGTCCTTCAAACAAACAAACAAAAGACCTCAAACTCATTATCACGGAGTTGATTGTTACTCTTTACAGGGGAATATAGTCTAGTCTTTCTTCCACAGGCCTCAATGAAAAGACCCCTAAAATGTAAGGTACCCAGTCACTCTTTATAAAATCTTTAAAGATTTTAAAAATTAAAGCAGAATGATCCATTCTGTGATTGTTCAAAATGAAGATTCAGCAGGCTGTTAAGTCTCTATATAAATATTTGTAGGCAACATTGCACATGGGATTGTGGGAAATATCCCAACATTGGGAATGTGTGGAGACAGAGGGGTTTGTTTTTGTGTGTCTTGCCCATCCTGAGCCCCCATCTGCCAAAATGGCATTGGAGATGATTAGGTTGAACTGTGTGGCATTAGTCTTAGGTTTTGAAAAGGACTAAGTGGTAGCACTTCCATTATTCAGCATAATAGTTCTTATCAACCTGATAATATAGCCTGCAACAGAGGCACTCCCCCCCCCCCCCCAACCCACCATGGAGGGGATTCACAGGAGCCCTGTGCAGGGTTCTGCAAGACTGGAAATCTTTACAGAGGCACACGGCCGCACCTCCCTCCAGTGGAGTCTGAACCACCAGCGCCTAAACCACAGTGCCCGTTCGTTGCCTGAAGTCCATTTCTTCCTTCCCTGTCAGCAGAGCGCTCCTACTTGGCTCAGCCACCCATCCTAAGGAAGTGGCACCTCTTGCTTTGCCAGGAGTTGGTTTAGACGTGGGCATGTGGTACAGAAACTGTTTCAGTGTCAGAAAAGATGGCCAGAGACCTCTGGGGATGTTTCTCTCTTCTCTAAACATTTTTAGATCCAAATGGACTGCTCAGAAGTACCGCAGCTTCCTAGCTACTGCCGAGGCAAGACGTGCTCACACAAAATGGGCATGCAGGGGTGACACGGTGGGGAAAGGAAGGAGCTGGGAAATCTTAAGAGGCAAAGTAGATCAACGGTTGCCAGAGGCGGGGGTGGGAAGTGCCCATGAATAGGAAGGGAGTTTCTTTCTGAGAGAGAGAGTGCTCTGGAATTGGCTAGTGGACAGGGGTGTACACCTCTGACTATCATAAAAACTGGAATTTTACTCTTTAAACGGATTCACTTTTATCACCATATGTGAATTCTATCACAACAAAGCTGCTGTGAAAAAAATAAAATAAATGCCTCTCATAATGAATTTTGATAGCTCCCAGGACTACTATATAACTAGAGCCCACCCACCTTCACAAACGAACATGCCCTTCATCAACAGATGAGTGGGCAAAGAAAATGTGGTACAGTCATACAATGAACACTATGCAGCTATACCTTAACAGCAAATAAAACCGAACTGACTACCTCTTCTGAACACCTACTAAGCGTCAGAACTGCAGGAAGGCTTAGGAACAGCCTGCAATATGCTGAAGGCGGCGCAGCCTTGTTTGTGGAAAGTGAGGAGGACTTCAAGCACTTGCTGATGAAGATTAAGGACTTCACCTTTTCCTCAGCGTGAAGGAAACTAAAATCCTCACAGCCTGACCAATGCGTGACATCATGATCAACGGAGAAAAGACTGAAGTTGTCACGGGCTTCCTCCTGCTTGGATCCACAACACTGCCCCGCACACATGTGACTTATTTCCGGGTACGTCTGACCTGCTGATTCCAAAATTGGAACCAGGTTTGGGACCCTATCCAAAATTAGGGCCCTATCAGCTCTAGTTTTTGAGATACACAACATATGTACGACTGCTCTCTCTGCTCTCCCACTAAAAATCAGGTTGTTTAAAGGAAGGAAACATATTGAAAACTAAAAGCACACTGTGGTGCAAGGAAATCTCGTTGGTTCATTCCTAAAGCACAGGTCTCTGGAACGCCGGGAAGAGGCTGTGCAGACCGTGGCTTTCCCACTCACATTCCAGCCAGGCCCGTGCAGATGAAAGCGCAGACCCTCTACCAATTGTGGGTACTCGGTGGCCTTCTTGTTAAAAAGAAAGTTTTTCACAAGAACAGATGCAGATCAGGCACATGATTCGATTTCATTCATTGATGCTATGAAATGTGGGTCAGTTATAAATGGTTAAATCTGTGGACCATTGGAAATCCCTGCCTTCGGTTTTTCCACGGTAAGTCCAGGCAACTTATGCTCTAGATATTTAATGTGTGAACTGTCTTTATTAAACCTTCAGAAATTATTTCAACAAGCCCAGCTGTGTGCAGTGGTGGTGGTATGATTCTATCTCCTGCTACCAAGGGTTCATTGGTTACCTTTGCCCTCCAACCACTATGTATTCCGCTGGAGGCCAGCCTTTTCTCGCCAATGTTCACATTTGGCTCTCCAGTCCCAAAGGCATAAACAGCCAGGATACTTTCTGTAGCCACTTTGTTGACCAAGAAGAAAATGAACCATCTTCTCGTCCACACAAACCACCCACTGAAGTCTTTGGTCACTTATCTTTTCCAAGACTAAAGAGATAGCCTGCTGCTCTTCCTTCATCCTGCTGGGGAAGCCGCCTGGACAGAACCTCATGTGCTGGCGTTACGTAAAAGAACACATTTCAAGCTGCATTTTGAACTATCAGTGAAAAGACCTCCTTCACTCGTGGTAGAATTCTGAAAGATCAAGTTCCTTCAGAAGCTTTCCTGTGCTGTTGCAGAATGCTAAGTTGTCGTCTTTGGTCAAGCATGGCAGCACACATTCCTTTCTCTCCTTCAGTAAGATGCCACTGCGGTTCCAGGCTAAAGTAGATCCATTTCCTTTAGTCTGGAGGCAAGCAATTCAGAAGACTCCTTGGAAATTGTCTGAGTCTCTGGTCCGACCACTCAATTCATTCTGGTCAAAACTTTCACTGTGAGAAGTTGTTTGAAATCACTGCCCCTGCCACTTTCTTTACGTGTACAAGGTCAGACAGCAGGACTCATCCTGTGAGAGCTGGGGTAGTTCAGGGGAAGGTGGCATGGGCACAAGACCTGAGCGCAGAACAGGGTGCATTAAAGGAAAGGCAGTATAAACACATCGCTGTGAGATAAATGTCATCATACACACACACAAATGAGCCGTTGAAATATGTAAATTTCCCATTCGAATAAGAAAGGCTGTTATGACATGCCGATTCTGTAGAGAAGAGATATTTTTAAAGGTTAACTAAAATTTTATAAGTTCAGTCATGTCTAAGAAACTAGAGCTGCTTGGCTAGAATACTGGCCTGCGAGCGGTCGGCGGGGCAGGGGAGGGGGAGGGCACTTTAATTATTAAAAAAATAAATAAAAAGGAACTAGAGCTGATATGGTCTATGCAATTAAGTTTCTGAATCAGTACCCCAAATAACCCCAGGATCAGACCTAAAACCCAAGACACCAAGAAAAAAATGATGGTGGTCTGTCAATCACTGCTCATGGGCTCATGGAAGCCGCTGACAAGAAGTGGAATGACAGGTGGCATTGGGTAAACCTGCTGCCCAGATCTCTTTAACACGATGAAAAGCAAGGACGTTGCTTTGAGGACTGAGGTGCACCTGGCCCAAGCCATGGTGTTGTCAATCACCTCATATGCATGTGAAAGATGGACACTGAATAAGAAAGACCAAATAAGAACTGATGCACTTGAATTATGGTGCTGGTGAAGAATATTGGAAGCACCATGGACTTCCAAAAGAACAAACAAGCCAGTCTTGGAAGACGTACAACCAGAATGCTCCTTAGCGGCAAAGATGGCCAGACTTTATCTCATGTACTTTGGACATGTTGTCAGGAGAGACCAGTCCCTGAAGAAGGACATGATGCACTCGAGAAAGTAGAGGGGCAGCGGAAAAAGAGTTACATAATCTCCTGTTAACTTTCAAAGAGGTCAATCAGGCCATGGCCAATGAGACCTCCATGTGGTATGGCCTTCTCCTGAGGAGAAGGGAACTCCTGTATTCCTCTCAGGAGGTGGGAGACACTCTCTGCGTTGTCTTCCTGCTGACAAGCCACACGGAGCTGCACGATGAAGCCAGAGCCCTGAAACTGGAGGAGCGGGGTGGAGACCCACTCGGGCACTGAGATGCTTCCACCACAACTGGATCCCCATGACTTTCCACCCACTAGCCTGTGATCTTCCTACATTCAGTATCATTGCATGACTGCGTGAGTCTAAGGAGGGATTTATGGATTAGTATTGACATAGCGGGTAACACTGAACTTATGGACTTGATCTGGACTGGGTTGGGATATTTTCTTAATATACAATTACTGTTTTATATAAAGTTCTCTCTTACATACATAGGAGTCTCCCTGGATTTGTTTCTCTAGTCTACCCGGCCTAACACAGCCCTCCATGAGATGGACTGACAAGATGGCCGTATCGGTAGTTCAAAAAATTATGAGGATGACACAGGGTGGTGTTTCATTCTGTTGTACGTGGGTCACTATGGGTCGCAACTGACGCAACCGCACCTCACAATATAGCCACAAGTTTCAGGAGTTCTGCAAAGCTGAACTGCCACGACCTCACTTGCTCTTTAGATCAATCCATTCATAAAGAGGTTGCTTCCTTCCATCTATTTTTAAAAATCATTTTAATGGGGGCTTGTACAACTCTTATCACAATCCATACAAACATCCATTGTGTCAAGCACATTTGTACATTTGTTGCCATCATCATCCTCAAAACATTTGTTTTCTACTTGAGCCCTTGGTATCAGCTCCTTATTTTCCCCCCTCCCTTCCCACCTCCCTCTCTCACGAACCCTTGATAATATATTATTATTTATGGCTTACACTGTCTGATGTCTCCCTGTATACATGTTTCTGTTGTCAGTTCCCCAGGGACAAGGTTATATGTAGATCCTGGTGATCAGTTCCCCCTTTCGATTCCACCTTCTCCTTACCCTCCTGATATTACTACTCTCATCATTGGTCCTGAGGGGTTTATCTGTCATACATTCCATGTTTCCAGTTCCTATCTGTACGAGTGTACATCCTCTGGTCTAGCCAGATTTGTAAGATGGAATTGGGATCATGATAGTGGGCAGGGCGGGGGGGGGGGGAAGCAATAAAGAACTAGAAGAAAGTTGTATGTTTCATCGTTGCACTCGTCTCCTCCCCGAGACCCTCCTGTAAGGGGATGCCCAATCGCCTTCAGATGGGCTTTAGTTCTCCACTCCACATGCCTCCTCATTCACAATGACATGATTTTTTTGTTCTTTCATGCCTGATACTTGATATCTGATCCCATCAAAACCTCATGATCGCACAGGCTGGTGTGCTCTTCCGTGTGGGCTTGGTTGCTTCTGAGCTAGATGGCCGCTTGTTTATCTTCAAGCCTTTATGACCCAGATGCTATATCTTTTGATAGTCAGACACCATCAGCTTTCTTTACCACATTTGCTTATGTACCGCTTTGTCTTCAGCGATCCTGTCAGGAAGGTGAGCATCATGAAATGCCAGTTTAATAGAGCAAAGTGTTCTTACATTGAGGGAGTACTTGAGTAGAGGCCTAATTTCCATCTGCTACCTTAATACTAAACCTATAAGTATATGCACATAGATCTATTTCCCCATCATCACATATATTTATATATTTACATATGTACATGCCTGTATTTAGACCTCTAAAAATACCCTTAGCCTCCTAATTCTTTCCTTTATTTCCTTTTACTTTCCTCTTGTCCCACTATCATGTTTAGCCTTCATTTGGTTTTCAGTAATTCCTCTCGGTTACATTGCCCTACCAGGCGTCCTACACCCTCCTTGCCATCGATTTTCGATCACTTGTTGTTCCCTTGTCCCTGAGTTTGTTAACAGCACTCCTTGCCCCTGTCTCCCCGTCTTCCATGTTCCCCCCAGAACCATCAGTCCCATTGTTCTCTCCTCCCAATTGTTTATCCCACCTATCTTATTTAGATAGACCTGCAGAAATAATACTATGCACAAAAAGCAAGACAGAGCAAAATAAAGCAACAACAACAACAAAACAATGTGTCTTCACTACTTTAGACCATGTTTTCAGGATAGACAAGTCTTTGGAGAAGGACATCGTGTTAGGTAAAGGAGAGAGGCAGCACAGTAGACATAGGTCTTCAAGGAGATGGAGCAACACCATGACTACAAGAATGGGCGCAGGCACAGAGACAGTTGTGAAGCTGGCACAGGACCAGGCAGTGTTTTATTCTGTAATGCTTAATGTCGCTACGGGTCAGAATTATTTAGATGGCACCTAACAACAACAAAAAATATATATGTAATATATATGTGTATGAATATATAAATATTTGCTGAGAGAGAGAACACTTTACACATAAATGTAATAGATAAGCATCACTGTTTTTTTCCTCCCTAAAGAATCCAACCAAGGTGAACAAGCGGCCATCTCGCTCAGAAACAAATAAGCCCACATGGAAGAAGCACACCGGCCAATGCGATCACGAGGTGCCCAAGGGACCAGATATAAGGCATCATGCAAAAAAAAAAAAAAAGATATAAGTGTGTGTATGTATGTGTGTATATGTGTATATGTATATATGTATGTGTATATATATATTATATTAAATGAAGGGGGAAGTGCAGAGTGGAGACCCAAGGCCCAAGTGTCGGCCAATGGAGATCCCCTCATAGAGGGGCTTAGGAGAGGAGATGGGTTAATTAGGGTGTGAGGTAGTATCGATGAAGAACACAGCTTTCCCCCAGATCCTGGATGCTTCCTCCCCCAACTACCATGATCCGAATTTTACCTTGCAGGGCTGGATAGGACAGAGGCTGTACACTGGTACATATGAGGGTTGGAGGTACAGGGAATCCAGGGTGGATGATACCTTCAGGACCAAGGGCGTGAGGGACGATGCTGGGAGAGTGGAGGGTGAGTGGGTTGGAAAGGGGGAACTGATTACAAGGAGCCACATGTGACCTCTTCCCTGGGAGAGGGACAGCAGAGAAGGGGGGAAGGGAGACCCCGAATAGGGCAAGATATGACAAAATAACGAGGTATAAATTACCAAGGGCATATGAGGGAGGGGGGAAAGGGGAGGGAGGGGGGGGGAAAAAAGAGGACCTGATGCAAGGGGCTTAAGTGGAGAGCAAATGCCTTGAGAATGATTGGGGCAGGGAATGTATGGATGTGCTTTATACAATTGATGTATGTATATGTATGGATTGTGGTAAGAGTTGTTGGAGTCCCTAATAAAATGTAAAAGAAGAAAAGAGAAAAAATGATTAGGGCAAAGACTGTACAGATGTGCTTTATACAATTGATGTATGTATATGTATGAACTGTGAAAAGAATTGTATCAGCCCCAATAAATTGTTAAAAAAAAAAAAAAGAATTGCTTTAATGTCACTGTAAGACAAAAAAAAAAAAAAAGAATCCAACCAAACATGGTGTCACATTACAGAGTTAAGATTTTATTCTAGAGTTCTATTTCATTTCCTCTATTTTGAAACCATTACCCTAAGATTATTCTAAGTGATATGGACAAATCTTTTTAAAAATTAATAGCTATATATTTATTTTAATGTGTCTCAAATAAAAATATGATGTAACCATCATTAAAAAAATGACAAAAAAGAGAAAAGTCTGTAAATAGTTCAAGGTATGTTTGTTGACCTTTAGGAGTGTTTTCCAATCAAATCTGATGGGGTGCCACACCCTAGCCCCAAAGTCCATTTTTGGTACTCCCTGGGGACTTCCTTGCTCTGCTCCCTGTGCTGTTCTGTTGCACACCCTTAGTGTTTTGCTTCAGTGTGGTGGGGTCAGATTGGACCCAATTCCTGCACTGTGTCTCCAGTGTTGTCCCCTGTAGTGCTATGGGTCAGTGGGGGGATGTTGTGTCTCATACTGGAGCCATATAATCCTCTCTGTGCATTGGCTGCTCTGAGCAGGGATATCATCCTCAAGGCTTCGTGGGCCAGGATGTGCTCCACTCTCTCTTCCTCCCCCTTCATTTGCTCCTGTGTGCTCTGATCAGACATGTGCCTCTCCCTCAGCTGTAGCTTCAGTGCTGTTCTCTGAAGTAAATTATTTTGGGGGGAGGGGTGGCTGTCCGTGTTGTTGGGATTGGGGCCGGCCACTCAGCCCTCCCTACTGGTTCCCTGCTTCATGCCGGTAGATTGTATTCACATCTTGGAGCACCGGGTTGAAGTCTGGTCCCTCTTTCCCTGCCTTCCACCTATTTTACGGATAAAGAAACAGGCCTATTATAGGGACTAAACCCAGAGTTGCTCATTAGGAAAATGTACTAGGATCAATTCCTTCACCGATTCTCTAATGTGGGTAATCCTTCGGGGTGTGCTGACAGGAAGACACCTTGATGAAGATCGATGTGGACACTGTCCTTATGAGGGTTGTCATCCGATGGGAGAGAGAATCTTCACTCACCTTTGCTTAACTGAATCTATGAAAGTGCAAATCTTCAAATTAAAGGAAAAGTCCTAACAAACGGCTTGTTTTTGTTTTGTTTTTATTTAATTGTGGTAAAATATCTATAACAAACACTGGCCGCGGTAAGTGTACACTTCCATAGCATGAGTTACATTTGCGACCATTGTCACCACCGAGTTCCAGAAGCGTTCCATTGCCCCAAACAGAACTGCAGTGCCCCTTGAACCCTAACTGTCCTTTCCCCTCCCCTCCCAGCTGCTGAAAACCACTAATAACAAAAATGGGTCTCCAAACACTTGCCTAAGTGGGGTCAGGTAGCTGTCTTCAGATTTCTTGTCATAGCCAAGTGGGCACTTCCAGCATCTTATCCATTTGTTGACACATTCCAATTAGTATTCCATCAATTCCTGGATCCTTGTTTTTTTCGCCAAGCTTAGGCTTGTTTCTTATTGCCACTGGCTTTGATCATATGCTAGCTCTTAAAAAGATTGATTGATTACCACATTCATTTTGGTACGGTTGACTCTGCATATTGGTTCCATTTCATAGACTCTTCCAGAATGTTACAACTGGAGGCTTGATTGTGTTAATCCTTTCTTCTCCTTGAGAAATGCTGAGTGTGTCTTGCCCTTTCCATCTTCTAACTCCAGGTTTTTGCGTGTTTCATTATAATTGTCTCCTGTCTTCTTGGCCTGCTCTTTGAAATCTGCAAGGTTCATTATCATTTCTTGCTTTCACTTTAACTACATATACTTTATTCAAAAACAAACTTCATGGTCTATACCGACATTAATTTTAATGTCTGGCATTTCCCCTTTTCTGTTTCGAATGATCTTTTGGAATCTTTGTGATCGGGGTCCTTGATATCATCCTACAGCTTGTCTGGTCTTGTCATGAATGTTCTATGCATCTAATCTGTTCTTGTGAAGATTTCCAGATTCAGGTAGGATACACTAAAGATTGTACTTTGGCTCTTGGGGGCTCGTTTTATTTTCTTTAACAAACAACTACAATGCTGGAAGCACTCATTAGTCTATACCAAGAAATTTATAAATCAATTATTCCATATCAATATGGAAGAGATCCATATTTAAGCCTGTTCCAAAGAAAAATGATCAAATAGAATGCAGACATTATTGAACAATATCACTAAAATCACATGCAAGTAATATTTTTCCAAAGAGAATGGGCCAGTGGCTACAGCAGTGTATCAACAAGAATGGACAGAAATAGCAGCAGATTTAGAAGAGGACGTAAAAAGACAGATGGCGTTGCTGACATTAGATGGATCTTGGCTGAAAAAAGAGAACACCAGAAAACGGTTTACCTGTGTTTTATTGACTATCACCCGTGTGGATCATAATACATGATGGATAACATTGTGAAGAATGGGAGTTCTAGAACACCTCATGATGTTTATGTAGAGCCTGCACGTAGACCAGAAGACATTCATTTGAACAGAACAGGGCTACTGCAGAGATTAAAATCAGGAAAGTTGTGGGTCAGGATCGTATCTTTTCACCATACTTACTCCATCTGTATACTCTCTGCCATCGAGTCAATTCCAGCTCCTAGGGAGGGTTTGAGAGATGTAAATCCTCACAGAAGCAGCCAGCCTAGCCTGTTCCTGTGCGCCGCTGGTGGGTTTGTACTACAGAAGTTTTCATTAGCCACTCAGTGCCTCCGTGTCCACAGCACTGCCGGGGAGCTGAGAAACTGCGCTATAGAAGAAGGACGCGCCCCGCATGGGAAGAAGGCTCAGTAACAGCCTGCAATATGCACAAGATACAGTTTCCTTTGCTTACTGACGGTGAAGAGGCACTTCCTGATGAAGAACAAAGACTACAAACGTCAATATGGATCATACCTCAGCATAAACATCCCCCAGCTGGGAGTGAGCGGGGTCTTCAAAGCTGATGGGTGGCCCATTTAGGGTGCAACGATTGGTGTCACCTTGTCCAGAGGAAATAAAAATGAAGAAAATCAAAGATCTATGGAAATGATTGGCCCAAAGGACTAAAGAGCAAGCGAACTCCAGTCTGCATAATCCCAAGACCGGGAGAGCTAGATGGTGCCTGGCTACCGCTTCAAAGGGCCTGCATAGAGCGGGAGAGCAACAGAGAAGAGAATTTAAAAACAGAAACTAGACCAGGCCTGCTGGTTGAACAGAGACTGTCGCAAGTCCTGAGACTATGGGCCTTCGTCACCCTTCAGGTTTAGAAATGAACTCACCACATGGCTCAGTCAGTATTCAGCCAACAACAGACAGGTCTTTAAGGCGAAGAATAACGTTTGAGAGGCAGCACACCTGAGACGAATCAACCTGAGATGAATCAACCTGAGATGAATCAAAAGGGCAGCATTTACTCCAGGACAAGGTGCAAAGGAGTTAGGAGAGGAGGCGGAATGGAACCCAGAAACACAAAGAGGAAGTTGGATGAGTGATGTTGTGTTCCGGGACAAGGTGCACATGCACTGCTGAAGGCAAACGGACGACCTTCTCTGCGAACCTTCACCCAACTCACAATCAGAAGCTCAAAACCAAAAAACTAACCAAACTAGACCCAAGGGGCAGCACCTGTTCCGAAATAAAGTTCAGAAAGCAGGAAGGGATCATAAAGAAGCACAAGTGGAAATGGTAAACGCGGGGTGGGGGGAGGGGAGTGGAGAGCAGGCTGTTACTCTGTGGGAGCCATCAATGTCACACCCTCCCCCCAAAAAAAGTACCAATTTGCTTTGTAAACTCACCTAAATCATAATTAGTTAAAACAAACCAACCTCACGGAGCCCACTAAACAAAGCCTGAGAGCTTTATCCAGTAGATCCTGGAGGCCACACTTGCTGGGTGCGTGGTTGGGCCAGACAGGGGCTGTGCAGCCCAGTAGAGTTTGCTCACTCTGGGGTATGTGGTCTTTAGAACCCCGTGAGGGGAAAATAATCAATAAAAGGAGCACTGCTTTCCTTTAAAAACAAACAATGGGAGGGTGGAGGGAAGATGATGGAGAAAGGGGGTACAGATAGCAAGGATCTACATACAACCTCCTCCCTGGGGACGGACAGCGGAGAAGTGGGAGAAGGGAGACGTCGGATGGTGTAAGATATGACAAAATAATAATAACTTGTAAATTACCAAGGGTTCATGTGGGAGGGGGAAACAGGAAGGGAGGGGAAAATAAGCAGCAAATACCAGGGGCTCAAGTAGAAAGCAAATGTTTTGAGAATGATGATGGCAGCAAATGTACCAAAGCGCTTGACACGATGGATGTATGTGTGGATTGTCAGAAGAGTTATACAAGCCCCCAATAAAATGACTTAATTAAAATAAATAAATATAACAATTGTAAAACAAACAAAAAGCGCTTTGTGGGTTCACCAATGTACACGTGGTAGGAAGTTGTCTGAATAGACGATAAGTGATACATACCTGTATGCACACTCAGGCCAGCAAAAATGACTCTAAAGTTTAGGTAGAAACCTTAGCGGGTGGGGTGCTATGCTAATGGACGACAAATAACTTACAAAGGGACAGTGAGAATGCTTGCCCAACTCAAATAATGTAATCAATGTCACTGATTTGCACGTGTACATTATTGAAATTGTGTGCTTCTGCTGTGTAAATTCTCAACACAATGATCTCTTTTTAAAAGACAAGCAAACCCTTCACTTCTACACCTATAAACTGAGCCAATACAGAAGTGATCTGCACCGATGAACAGCATTGTGCTAAACGGAACCAATACAGCAGTGACCAGGATTTCATTTTACATCCACCATCGAAGCCCAGGAAAGCAGCAGCCGAGAAACCAAGCGGCATGTGGTGTGGGGCAAGGGTGCTGCCCAAGGTCCCTTCACAGCAGTGTCCGAAAGCAAGGCTGTCACCTCGAGGACGAATTGCGCCTGACGTGGCCGAGGCACTGGGTGGTCTACTGTGCGGTGAAGAAGGCAGACTGGGAACGGATGCCTCCCGACGAGGTGATGCAGCGCGAGGGGACCATGGCCTGCCAGAAGAGAGAGCAAGCGCAGCCAGGGTGCTTCTTACAAACGGCAGCGCTAAGACTTTGTCTCCTGTGCTTTGGGCTGGTTTTCAAGAGAGACAGGTGCCTGGAGAGGGACGGTGTACGTGGTAAATAGATGGTCATTGAAAGAGAGGAGGACCCTCTAAGGAGATGGACGGACGCAGGGACGAGGAGGATAGCAGTGGCTGGGAGGCTCCCACAGCACCGGGCAGCGGTTGGGTCTTTTACGCGCGGTCACTGTGAGTTGGACCTGATTCTCAGGTCCCTTGCAGCAGCAGCAAACTGGGATTGTCCCATCGTTCACAGGGAAAGCTTCGGGAACTGAGCTAAACATTTGCATGTAACTTGATTAGGGGACTTTGAATGAAAACTCAGGGCAGGTTGCTGTTTTTGCTTTGGTTTGTTTTTTGACCTTGGCTGCTACAACACACTTGCCCTCTCTATTATAGAGCGCACAGACAAACAACAGACACTTTACAAACAAGCAGCGCTAGCAAAACATCTCCCATGAGCCTTGATCTCAAATATTATGAGAACGGACAAGCACGAGGCAGGTGGACAAGCACAATAAGTGTCAGGTGTTCAGGTCTATTCTTCCGGATTTCAGTCTAGCACTGGGTTATCCTGATCTTCCTCTTTGCCCTTAGAGGAAAAACACAATGGCCAGGGAGAAGAGGATCCTTTTTTGTTGTTTGTATTTTTCATATATGTGTTAGTCCAGGTAGACTAGAGAAACAAATTCATAGACATTCATATGTGTATAAGAAAGAGCTTTGTATACAAGAGCAACTGAATATTGAGAAAACATCTCAGCCCAGTCCAGAGCAAGTCCATAAGTCTGATATTAGCCCATATGTCCAATACCAATCTATATATTCCTCTTCAGAACTCACGAAACACATGCAACGATGCCAAATGCGGGAGGGTCACAGGCCAGTGGGTAGGAAGTCGTGTGGATCCAGTGGTGTTGTAAGCATCTCAGCGCTGGCAGGAGTCTCCACATGGCTCCCTCATTTCCGGGGCTTTAGTATAGCTCCATGTGTCTTGTCTGAAGGAATGTTTCACAGGGAGTGTGTGTGTGTGTGTGTGTGTGTGTGTGTGTGTGTGTGTCCCAGCTCCAGTGAGCTATTTATTTCCTCAGCGCCTCCAAATGAGGTCATCAAGCTGCGAACTTATTGACAGACTAAACGCCACCCCTTCACTCTTAAGTCTCAAATTGACCACAGATTACGTAACCACCACAACATATAACAAACAGGCCCACATCAGCAACGCAGACATGCATATAATGTGCATAAAGTGCATAGGAAATGTACACAGGAGGAGGCAGTGCAGTGTGCACACACACACCAGGAAAACGTATAACATGAACTTTAAAGTATGGTCATTTGTCTGCCTGAGATGAAGACGTTTCTGTTATAGTCAATTCCACATATTCATACCAACTCCTAGCTCTCCTGCACTGCACCGCACCCAAACAATAAAAGACAGGGTGAAAGCACGCGTCTCTACTGAGCAATAGGGCCTCAAAATACCGGGTAGCAACCGCACCATTGCACATCATCCTCTCCTTGCTCTCGGCCCCAAGACCCCCAGCGGGAGGAAGGTTTCCTGTCGGTGCGAAGGAACTTGGTACCAACTGGAAAAGTTCGATGTTTCCTCCACTGAAAGGCTGCTCCATTTATGGGTTCAGTTCTCTGCAAAGTTCATGGGGAGCAGGGCCTTGTGGACATGCGTTCGTCCCCATCCCCTCCAGTCCAATCCTCACATGCAGTGAACCTTTTCTTTACCCTTTGACCTGTCTTGTTTCTCTGTCTCCTCGAGCCTCTTGTGCAGCCCCGTTTCAGGCCGCTCATCTTTCCTTCTCTTTCTTTTATCATGTCCATCCTCAGCCGTCTGCTTAAAGTCTTCTTAAAGTCTCCATGTTGATCCTAACACGGTAACTACTCTGTTAGACAAAGGGCCAGCTTCACACGGAGAACAGCAGTGGTCCAGCTTCCCTTCTTGCATCCCTCCATCAAAGGAGGAGGTCACTTGTGTATCTAGAAACATTTTGGAGCACCTAATTTGTGCATATGCAATTCATGCATATTTGTCCATAACAGAATTTCCTGGATTTGTGGGAGGGCCTTTGAAGTGTCTCCTGCATGTTAATTTCTCTACTAGTCCAGATGCCACTGCTCCATGACATTTCAGAGAGGTCACTGAGCCCCAACCGGATAACCCTCCCAAACAGAACATGGAACGCCATGCGAGAGTGATTTTTTTTTCTCCTATCACCTGGCCTTTAGCATTCTTTTTCCTTTTCAAGAACTAGCAGGTCTCACCACGAATGTGAATTTCTCCCTAGCTCCGTCAGCAGCTGGTATGTGTCAAGAAACTTGTGAATGTACCTGTGTGCTCTGATTTACTCTTTTTTTGGGGGGGAGGGGATAAGTCAAGGTAATTAAATACTCCCTAGAAGACACTCCTTTGAACCTCCTGGCCTAACCTTGAGTGTTCTGACCTTTCCGTGATGACATAGTTCCATGTTTCGACAAGTGAACCTGCCTCCTGATTTGGAATTCTAAGGATGCCAGGACCCGCCGCCTTGTAAGAGGCAATAGACCTAGATGGGATAGCCAATATACAGACTTCCCTTGTTATGCTGCCTATTTGACAAGGAAAATACCAGTTTACATAAGAAGCTGGGAAGAAGTTCATGTTAGCAAAACAGATTTAGTTCTCAAAATCTGCTAGTAAAATGTAGAATTTGTCATTTTTGGAGCGATACTAGAATGTACTACACATGCCTCAAAGCATCTTAATTTGTTACCATTTTGGTGAGTTTTGATTGTGCTAGCATGAAAACAAGTTTTGTTAATTTTTTTAAGTGAGAGTATCTTAATTTAAATATGATCTTATAGAGAATAAAGCCTCGTATTCTATAGTATGTGCCGCAATGACCCTTTTGTGTTTAAAATAGAAACTTCTCAAAATATTTCAGGTTCTTTTTCCCCCCTCATCCCCCACCACCTAAACCATTTTGTGAGGATGTAATCCAGACATCAGGCTGTTCAATAGTTCACTCATATTTAGGTTCTTTTTCTGCATAATAAATGTATAGATAAATTGTATCCTAATTAAAAGTGTTTTTTAATATAATGGAGAAATTTTGGAAAATTGTAGAGGATAAAGAAAATAATTGATCACTTCACCACCCAGATAACCATTTTTCATGTTTTCTTCCAATTTCTTTGAGTATGCATCTATTTTGACATTTCTTTTTTTTTTTCGGCTTTCAGTGCTCTTAAAGCAGAACGTCTCATGCTGAGACATGGCAGTTTTTCATGACGAGGAAGGGAAAAAAAAACCAGAGAAAGCAACAGGGAGCGGGCAGGGTGCGCTGGTCTTCCTTCCTGTCCTCTGGACCAGTGACATGATCCTCCCCTCCCCATATTTCCTCCAGCGGAACCAAGCCAAACCCAAACTCACTGCCATCCAGACAATGCCAATTCATAACCACCTAGTGAGCTGCTCCTTAGGAGTTCCAAGGCTACATGTCTTTAAGAAGCAGGATGATGGCCTCCTCTTTCTCCTTGAAGCAATGAGTGGGCTTGAACCACTGACCTTGGATTCACAGCCCTGCACCTAACCCACTGTGCCTCCACTGAGACAGATGTTTTTCCAAATTTGGGGAGCACGAGAAGACTCGGCCCAATGCCTTCAACATTCAGTTCCAGCACGCAAAAGATTGAGGATGGCGCAGGACCCGGCACTGTTTCCCTCTGCTGTGCCCAGGGCCACCGACGGGTCGGAACCAACTTGATGGCACCTAACAACAACAACAGAAACAAGCTACTGCCACCCACTATGAGGAAAATATCGACACTGTGCATATGAATGGCTAGGTGATTTCTGAATGCTTGCCTCTCTATCCTCATGACTCTCCTCAGTCCAGCTCTTTAAAAATGCTAGCTGGAAGTTGGCAGTTTTGAGTAAGTAATATAGCTTTCCAAAGTAACTGGCATTGCCCATGGCCTAGAACTGAAGGCACAGAAGTGCACCCTCCTCTTCCTCTAATTGTGTCGGGAAGAGCACCCTCGCCACAACCCGGAGGATGAGAAGTAAGCACGGGCGTGGGAAACGGAGTCTGTCAATCTCCTGTGAGGATCCTCACCCATCCTTGGATCTATGCTTATTGGTGTCTCTAACCCTGAGGCTGCCGGCCCTTTGATTGTGCTAACGTTTCCGGGTTCAGCTTCCAGCATTTTGGCAGGTTGGATACCCTGAGTGACAATCTCAATGGAAACAGCTCCCACGTGGCAGAAAATATTTTAAAACATCTTTTCCAAATGCATCGCTAAGCTGTCGCTAAAGGGAAGCGATTCTCAGACCCCTCAAAAGAATCGACAGCAGGAACTCTGACAGATAAGCAAGTTTCCATGCCAACGTGCACCCTCGGCATTTGCAGCAGAGCCTGGAGTCCCCAAGTCTCCCAAAGCTCAACTCAGAAATGATGCTTGGGAACTGTCCAACATGGAGGAATTGCTCGGGCAATTCCTGAATAAAGCTAAAAGACTACAAGGGGTATGCATCCTCAGTGTAAACATAAACAATCATAAAGTAAACAAACCCTGTTTCCAAAGGGGGGTTCCTAGCAAAGGCATTAGCCTCTCTTGGTGTTGACACTGGGGAGAGGGGAGAAAATGTCCTTTAGGATTTGGAATCACAACCAGGAATTACACAGGTTTGTTATCATCTGAATGTAGTCTCACCTATGCCATCCCAAAATATTTTTACCCTAATAACTAACCCCCCTTTTCAATATCAAAGGACACCAAATGGATAGCACAGCCAGGTGATTTGATTGACAACAGCAGATGCAAATTTTCTCCAGACAAATTCAACTTTAGCCTCAGCTCAACTAACCCAACAAATAAAGTGCCAAGACAAATGGAAAGCTCACAGAAGAAAATAACATCACCAAGCATGGAGACCGGACTCCGTGAAGGGACGCCACAGGAACAAGCAAGAGACAGCAAAACGAGTGCACCAACGACGCCTAAGACTGGGATTCTTCAGTCGTCAAATACATACTTCATGTGCTTAAGGACACAGCAAAAAAGAGGTTGAAAAATAAAGACACTCTAAGGAACATCTCAACAGATATGAAATGAAACCACGCAGTACTTAAGGAAATCTATATCGAGGGAGAACGTAGCTATGACTCTGGAATTAGCTGTCTAGTGACAGATATCGAGAAGGGAGATAAAATACCAATATTTCAATCAACAAAAAAATAGATGCTACTGGGGCAAACACTAAAGGAAAATCAAGACTGTGCCACAGAAATGGGGGAAATCAGCTCGAAAGGTTGAAATGCCAGAAGGGAAGAGTAACGAGGGGAACTGTAAGGAAACGCTGGTCATCTGAACAATGGTACCACTCAGTGTGAGAAAAGGAAAGGAGGGTACGAGGAACTGGATCCCAGAACGAGAAGAGGATCTGATTCAAAGATCTCCCAGGTCCTCCCATTGCTCAGGAGGAAGAACATGTTTTTAATGTACTTTCTTAAGCAAAAATATTTAATTGGCTAGATAAACAGTAAATGACTAGAAATCAAAGAATACAACGTTGGGTACAACTGTTGGTCTCTCCCACCAGAAGCAAAGAAAAACGAGGGCAAGCAAAGATGCATAGGGACAGTTAGTTCAGGCTCTGAGCACCGCGCAGTCTGTCACTCTGAGGACAAAGGCACGCCTGACCCAAACCTGTGTATTTTCAATGGCCTCATATGCGTGTGAAAGTGGAGCACTGAATAAGGAGGACCGTAGAAGAACCGGTGCATTTGAATTACGGTGCTGGTGAAGAATACTCAAAGTACTAGTGACTGCCAAAAGAACAAACAAATCTGTCTCAGACGTACACTCAGAATACACCTTAGTTGTGAGGATGGCCTAGACGCCATCTCACGCGCTTCCAACATGTCATCAAGGGAGAACAATCCCTGGGAAAAGATGTCATTCTTGGTAAAGTAGAGGGCGGTAGGAAAGACGACCCTCGACGAGATGGACTGGCACAGTGGCTGCAACCCTGAGCTCAGAGATGACAATTGGGAGGATCATGCAGCACCAGGCAGTGCTTCATCCTGTGGGACATAGAGATGCTATGAGCCAGAACTGAGTGGACAACATGGAGCAACAATGGACCATGCTAGTCTCAGCCTCAATAACCCTGGTGCCAGAACCAGGTGGTGCCCGCGCGGCATGGCCGGCCTCTCCCAAAGGGAGCCAAATGGAAGGTCCCGGGTGGTGGGGGAGAAAAGTGTGGAACAAAATCCAAAGCCTTAAGAAAGTTCAAGCTAACTGGTCTGATAGAGATGGGTGGAACCCCGAAGATGAGGGCCCTTAGTCACTCTTGTAGTCTGGAACCGAATGCACTCTGGTGGCCCAACTTTCAGCCAAATACCGAGGGCTATGAAGTAGGACCCCTTTAGAACAATGAACCATATGAGCACCCAAAAGAGCTCCCCTTGCCCAACATAAAGCTCAGAGAGGATAGGAAAGGAAAACAACTGGACACCGTAAATACGGGGAGGAAGTATAACGAGTGCTGGTACACTGTAGGGATGCCAATCAATGTCACAAAAACAAAATGTGTATTAATTGTTGAAGGGGAAAAATGCTTTTTGGCTCTGTAAAATTTCAGCCAAATCATAATAAAAGTATATATAATATATATGTATATATATAACCTAGGAACCACTAAAGGGACAAACATGTGCTGAGCAGGGTTTTTTTTTAAACTCAATCAATAAAAAGGAAAGGATTGAAGAAAGAAATATAAAGCATCCTAAATGATGATAATCCCCCAGAAGAATTTACTTTAGAGGAAGGCACTGAAGCTGCAGCTCTGGGAGAGGGACATGTCTGATCAGATCACACAGGAGCAAATGAAGGGGGAGGAAGAGAGGGTGGATGGAGCACATCTTGGCCCACCAGACCTGGAGGACGATATCCCTCCTCAGAAAAGTCAATGCAGAGTGGACCATATGGCTGATCTCACTATGAGATATGACGTCCTTCACTGACCCATGGCCCTAAGAGGGACAACACTGAAGACTCAGTGGCAGTATTGGCCAGGTCTGACCCCACCACACCAAGGCAAAAACGAAGGGCGTGTGGCAGAGCAGGTGGGGGCGGGGGGCGGGGAAGGGAAGAGCAGAGCAAGTTGGTCCCAAGGGAGTGCAAAAGATAGGCTTTGGGGCTAGAGTGTGGCACCCCTTCAGACTCAACTCGAGGACACTCCTAGAGGTCAACAAACAGACCTTGAACTATTTATAGGTTTTTCTTTTTTTTAATTTATTTGGTCATTGGGTTTTTTGGTTGTTGTTGTTGTCCTTGTGTTCTCATTCATCCCTTTGTCTTGCTATGCCTTGTTTATTTTTGTGCATATTATTATCTCCGCAGGTCTATCTAGATAAAATAGGCTGGATGAATAGTCTGGAGGAGAAAACAACTGGACCGATGCTTGGGTGGGGGGATGGGGACAGGCCATGGGAGAGAGAGAGGCGGGGGGAAAGGAGGTGGTGTTGACCAACTCAGGGACAGGGGAACATCAAGTGATCCAAACTTAGAGGCAAGGAGGGTGTGAGAGGCCTGGTAGGGATTCAGCAAGCGCAATGTAACCAAGAGAAATTACTGAAACCCAAATGAAGGCAGAGCATGATAGTTTGACAAGAGGAAAGTAAAAGGAAATAGAGGAAAGAACTAGGAGGCAACGGGCATTATAGAGGTCTAAAATATACAGGCATGTACATATGCAAATATATTTATATAGGATGATGGGGAAATAGATCTATGTGCATATATTTATAGGTTTAGTATTAAGGTAGCAGATGGACATTGGGCCTCCATTCAAATACTTACTCAATGCAAGAACACTTTGTTCTATTAAATTGGCATTTCATGATGCACACCTTCCTGACATGATCACTGAAGACAAATGGGTGCATAAGCAAATGTGGTAAAAAAAAATCTGATGGTGCCCGACTATCAGAAGATATAGCATCTGGGATCTTAAAGGCTTGAACGTAAACAAGCAGCCATCTAGCTGAGAAGCAACAAAGCCCACATGGAAGAAGCACATCAGCCTGTGTGACCACGAGGTATCGAAGGGATCAGGTATCAGGCATCAAAGAACAAAAAATCATTATCATCATAAATGAAGGGGAGTGCAGAATGGAGACCCAAAGCCCATAGGAACCAGAAACACAGGGAATCCAGAACAGAGGATTCCTTCAGTGGTGAGTGTGGCGATACCAGGAGGGTGGAGGGAGGGTGGAGTAGAAAGGAATCTACATATAACCTCCTCCCTGGGGGATGGACAACAGAAAAGTGGGTGAAGGGAGACATCGGACAGTGTAAGACATGACAAAATAATAATAATTTATAAATCATCAAGGGTTCATGAGGGTGGGGGAAGAGGGAGGGAGGGGGAAAATAAGTAGCTGAAGTGGAGAGCAAATATTTTGAGAATGATGAGGGCAATGAATGTACAAATGTGCTTGACACAATTGATGTATGTATGGATTGTGATAAGATTTATATGAGCCCCCAATAAAATGATTTTTTTAAAGATTATAATAATAAATCTAAGCATACCAGTGTTTATAATGAACAAAATGTACTAATGCTCCATTTAAATGACAAAGATTGTGGAGGGTAAACTCTTGAGGGGTGGGTCTCATAAGCAGTTTACACTGTTGAAAGCAAAATTGACGATCTGAAATGCAACCCCCCCCCACCTAATGCGCAATACAAAAAATGGTTTTAACTAAATAAATAACGTTACAAAGATTGTCAGACTGGGCAATATATTGCCTACTCGAGAGTCTTAAAACATGTCATAGAAAAATCAAAAGTCAAATAATATAAAAGCAAATATGACAGAAACAATATTGCGATGACTTTATTGGTATCAGAAAAATTAACTAAGGCCATTGCTAGAAATTAAGAATAAGCCAAAAACCAAACTCAATGCCATTGAGTCAATACTGATTCCTAGTGACTCTATCAGACAGGGCATTACTGCCCCCTGTGAAATTCTGAGACGGTAATTCTTTAAGGGAGTAGAAAACTCCGTCTTTGTTCCAAGGAGTGACTAGTGGTTTCAAACTGTTGACCTTGCAGTTAGCAGCCCAATTCATAACCAGTATGCCACTAGAGTTCCCAGAAATTAAAATAATTACAACTTAATTCACCAAGAAGACACACAAATTCCATATTCATATGCCCTTGAAAACATGCCCCAAACCCACTGCTACCAAGGCAATCCCTACTCAGAGTGACCCGATGTAGGGTTTCCAATGCTAAAGCTCTTTACGGAAGCAGCCAGTCTTCTCTTTCTCCTTCCAAGCAGCTGGTGGAGTTGAACTGCCAACCTAATGATTAGCACCCCCACATTACCCACCAGCACCACCAGGGCACCTTATTGAAAGCATACAGTTCCCTTTAATGTCACAAAGAAATGAAAAATTACTATCAGAACCAATGTCATTTAAAATTGTATTGAAAATTCTAGTCAGTAAAATATGACAACAAGTGAAGGAAAAGGCTTAAGGATTAAAAATGCAAAATTGTCCATTTGTAGATGACATGCTTGGCCATTTTTGTTTTGTCTTGTTTTATAATAATGGAGAGAAGGAGGTGTCTGACCTCCTCCAACTTCACATGGAGAAGAGACACAAATGTCACTTCAGCGTCACCCAATGCCAATTCTGTGAAACTGAGGTCAGGCTCGCCTCCACTCTCCAACCTTGTCACCAATTCTGGCAACAATTGTCCTTGCCAGGGAACTTTTTAGCTTTTTTTGCTGGGTTTAATAATTCACGGAGATGGCCCCAGAGAACTCTCTGATAGAATGTGTTATTATGGAATTTATTAAGGACCTTAACAGGTTAAAAATGTTCAGTATACAATCATTTGGACAGGACAGCCTCTTCTCAACTGTGCCCATGGGCAGCCCTCTCTCTGGTCTTTGGCTTCTCAGCTACACAGACCATTGGCCTCTGCCCTGCTCAGGCACTGTTACCCAAAGGGCACTGTTACCCAAAGGGCACACCATAAGGCTGCCATAAGCCTCCCTCCTCTTAAGGACACTCAGTTCTAGCGCAATGAGTCAGCAAGCCTAGCTCCCCCAATTAAGTGTCTGGAGGCACCCTACTCCACTCCACAAGTCAGCTTCTGTGTGAAGGCATCCACTTTTACTTGCTCCATGGACTGGGAAATTCCCCACTGTGTCAAGCCCTGGTGGTGCAGTGATGATGCATTAGACTGCTGAAAGCAAGGTCAGTGGTTCAAAATGACCAGATGCTTCTTGGGAGAAATACAAGGCTTTCTACTACTATAAAGAATAACAGTGTTGGAAACCCACATGGGCAGTTCTACTCTGTCCTGTAGGGTTGCTGTAAGTTGAAATCGACTTGATGCCTGCTCTGGCTCATGGTTCTCCTGCTGCCACTGTCCTGTTGTCATAATTCTTTCCTGGAGTAAGAAGGTCCAATGCACAGGGACCTTGGAGCCTCAAGGACGTGCTCCACCCCTAGTTTTTCTCTCTTGTTAGTAATGAAACACTACTATCCCATTTTCCCCAGCTTCTGGGATGGTTCATTTTATACTCAGCAGGATGATGATAACCACGCATAATTCTGTTAACAATCACAGTGGCATCCTATCAGAATCTTTCCCAACCTCCTCTTACCTAGACCCGTTAGGATAAAGCCATTTGGTGAGAGTAACAAAGAGCTACACTAAAGAATACACAGCACACAGCCCTATAGAAACCCAAGTTTTTAAATATTATTTTCGCAAACAAAAATCAATAGAAAATATATTTTTAAGGATGCATTGCAATTCAGCAAAAACTATAATGTATCTAGGTATAATTCTAACAAAATTTAGGCATCTCACATGTAGAGAAAAATTAAATGTTCATTAAGGGAAAACAGAATTTTCATGTTGTTACATGAACATGAAGACCTCAATTCTTCCCTTATAGATTCAATCCAATCCCAACTAAAATCCTAATAGTATTGTTTTCATAGAACTCTATGGGGTTACTTCTAAAGTTGAAAAGAAACAACAGAGGGTTAAAAGTAGTCAACTCCCTCTAAGAACAAAGTGAGGGGAATTGCTCTCACAAATCTCAAGATTTATTATGCAATTATACCGCTATCATAGGACAGTAGGGTACTGGCAGAGGGATAGAGAAGTAGTCAGTAAAACAAAATAGAAAACCAATTATTACGACCTCACAAAAAATTTAAAACAAGGCCCCGAAATATCAACTCATGAAGGAAAATATTGATAAACTCTAGCACATAAAAATCAAAACATTGGACTCCTAAAAGGCATTAGGAGAGGGAACAAGATTAATCAGGAGAAAACATTTTTCACATATCAATCAAGACAAAGGATTACTATTCAAATATACTATGCAAAATATATTTCTTACAACTGTGATGTATCAAAGGAGGGGGATGGGAAGAAGCAACTCAATCGGAAAATGAGCAAAAGTCCCAAATGGGTATTTTACAGAAGAGAAAAATGGAAATGTCCCACAGACATTAGGAAAGATGCTCAACCTTATCAGCAATCAAAGGGTTGCAAATTAAAGCCACTAAGAAATAGTTCTCCTGTCTGAAAAGCAAACTTAAAAAAATCATTTTATTGGGGGCTCTTACAGCACTTATCACAATCCATACATCCATGTGTCAAGCTCATTTGTACATATGTTGCCATCGTCCTTTTCAAAACAGTTTCTTTCTATTTGAGCCCTTGGTATCAGCTCATTCCCCCCGCCCCCCCTTCAACCCTCATGAACCCTTGATAATTTATTTTTATATTTTACACTGACCGCTGTCTTCCTTCACCCACGTTTCTGTTGTTTGTCCCCATGGGGGCAGCGGTTATATTTCGAACATTGTGATCAGTTCCCCCTTTCTCCCCTACCCTCCTGGTAATGCTACTCTCATTATTGATCCTGAGGGGTTTATCAGTCCTGGATTCCCTGTGTTGAAAGCGTTTATCTGTAGCAATGTACATGCTCTTGTCTAGTTGGATTTGTAAGATAGAATTGGGGTCATGATAGTGGGGGTGGGGAGCATTAAAGAAATAGAGAAATGTGTGTTTTGTCGGTGCTATATTACACCCTGGCTGCTTCGTCCCTTCCTTGCAATCCTTCTGTGAGGGGATGCCCAATATTCTAATGCTGGAATTTGAGTCTCCACTCCACCACCACCACCCCATTCACATCGATATGATGAACAGCAAACATTTTTAATGAAATCAATGACAAATCTTGACAAGAGAGTGGAGCAACAATAGCTGTTATTGTCTCCTGATTGGAATGCAAGTTAATACACCCATTCAGGGTAACAGTTGGGTACTCCAAAACCCCACTGCCATTGAGTCAATTCCAATGTATAGTAATAATCGAGTAATATCTAGTAAAATGAATAATAAAAGCAATCCTTTCTGATCCTAGATTCTTTTTTCTTTAGTCACTAGAGAACTCTTGCCTACAGGTACCAGAAGCTATATAGACGGGATGCTCGGAGCCGCATGGTTCATAATTGTAAAAGGAAAAAAAGGGCGGGGGAGAATAGGTAGGTAGGTATGTAAATAGATGAGGTTGAAGGGGAGAATCTAAATGCTCACCTCTAGTCCATATTGGGAGGATTAATCACCTGTGACACACCGACACAAGAGAATACTGTCCAGCAGTGAGAATGGAAAAGTGACATTGTGTGACTTGTACTATCATTTATTTTATGCTACCATTAGAATATAAAAGCTCAAAACTCACTGCCATCAAGTCAATGTCAACTCATAGCAACCCTATAGAACAGGGTAGAACTGTCCCTGTGAGTTTCAGAGACTGTAACTTTTTATGGGAGTAGAAAACTCTGTCTTTCTCTGGAGGAGCAGTTGGTGGTTTTGAACTGCTGACTTTGCAGTTAGCAACCTAACTCGTAACCACTGCGCCACCATAAAGTTGGGGGTGGGGTGAAGTAAATGCCTAAAGACTATGCAGTGTATTGTTTTCATTCATATAAAGTATTTTAAAAGCAAAGCCTAATAGTACATTCTATAAGGATGAGTATGTATATTATTAAGATGATAAAGAAAATAAGTAAGTGATTAAGACACAGCTTAGAAAGGTGGTTTCCTCTGGTGTGCGCTGGCAGGGAGAGGATCTTCGATCCAAAAGGACACACGGTGGTCTCCCCGGAGATACTGAAATTCATTTTATCAACGTGGCTGCTGGGATGTGAGCATTCACTTTACTTTATTCTTCAAATCACACATATATTGATACAGTAACGAATGCATCATTTCAGTCATATGTTTTTCTTTTTAATGCTGCCCAATTAACCTGTTACAGTAGATTCTCTCCGGACACATGGTGACCCCATATGGAACCCGATACTAGTGGGCCTATAAGGTTTTCAGTGACTGACTTTTTTTTTTTTTGGAAGTAGATTTCCAGGCCTCCCTCCTGAGACACCTTTCTGTTAGCAGTCCTGTATTTTTGTAAACCATCTGCACCACCAAGGGGGCCTAATCAATGTTAGAACTGTGTTATTTCTAGAATCCTAGCTAAACATTCTAGGGCTTGGTTTATATCTCTTCTGATTTCTGTTCAAAGAAATACTATTGGAAAAAATCCATTTTTAATGGATTTAAACTTAGTCAGCTGCTGGCTTGAGTGTTTCTTTTTGGCTCTTGACTTCTGTCTTTCAGATCTGATGCTGTGCCCGCACTGCTCAGAAAATATTGGAAATGTGATCCCTATACATTTTTGGCCACCTGAACCTGGAGCTATCAGGATCATAATCTTGATTTGAACAATTGAATTGTATGATGTGTGGATTATGTTAGCCCAGGCTCATAATATCAAACCCACGAAAAGGTGTCAATTTGTCCCCCCCTTTCATGAGTGAGTCTTATCAAAATCACCCAGTGCCTCCTGTCTGATGCCAGAGCTTCATCTATTAAGCAGACATGATCAGAGATTACAATGGGTATTTTAGAGGCTGTTGTCTAAGCTTCTATTAATAGGCAAATGTGTCATCAATTTCTTCAAACCTACTCGTTGCTGTCAACTGACTCCTTCGATGTAGACTTTTCTCCCTAGGAATCCTGCTCATCTTTTCTGTTTTCTCCCTAGCAATGCACGACCTCCGCCTTTACACTCTTGCTCATTCTTTGCTTGCTTTATATTCTTGCTTACCACTCTCACAAGTATTGCTTTTCTGTTGTCAAGGATACAATGAACGTTGTCATTGTCACATTTGCCAATGAATGTCGAGATCTATTTTATCTTGGGGGGGTGGGAGCCGATGGGGAGGAGGACAGACCTGAATAGTTTCCATAATAAACCAAGAGCTGTGTCATTTATTTGATTTACTTGTGCCAAGATGTCAACAAAATCATAGAAATTGTACTAAGGTTTGGTGAAAGAAAAATGTTGATTCCCAAGTTTATCTTTAGTAAATTCAAAATACACACTAGCAACAGCTGTTCCAGGTTTCTTCCAAGGGTCATAGATAAGTTATTGAGATTTGAAGTTGTGACAGCTTTATATAAATATTTGCCCTTGATTTTCACAGCCTCTGATCCAACAGAAATCTGGAAGGGCCCACAGTCTGGCCTGGATAAGATCTTTTCAAATCCACAGCTTTAGCATGGAGTTGAAAGGGAGCCCTGGTGGGAGGCTGCCAGCAAGGCCGTCTGTCCATGTCTACTGCTTGGTCAATGTCTAGCTCCCTCTGCCTCCAGCTGAACTTGAACCTGTCCTTAAAAGCTTTCTTCCCCCCTCCTATTGGGTCTGCCACGATCCAGTAACGGTCATTAGAGGTGCCTACCTTGAGAAGCGCCAAGACACTGGCTTGAGGCTTCTGGGGGAACGCACACTGACCCTGGCTACTAAAGACCTACACCCTTTCCTAAAGTCGCCTGGCTTACCTGCCCTGGAGCACACAGTGGCCTGCAGACCCAACAGCAGAAAACCCCCTCCTAAAATAAGAACCTTGGAAGCTCCTCCAGCCTCCCAGCCAACACAGGGCTCCCTCCTTCCTTAGATTCACCTGGGATCCTTGAGAAGATGGGTTTTGCGCTCTCCTCAGGACCAAGGTGTCATGCGCATAACCACCACCAACCCAGCCGGCTGGTGTGTGGCTCTTCATGCTTAAAGACACGTCCAGCGCTGCCTGCATCCGCTGCAGAGCCGCACCTGTGTTGGAGAGAAGGTGAAGAGGAAGCCCACTCCTGGTCTCCCTTCTCCATCTGTGCTGAGCAGGCCGGTGACAGCCAACGTTAACCCTACAGCTTGTGAAACAAATGAACTTCAAACTGTGGTGTGTGAACAGAGAAGTGAGAAGCCTTTTCCTATGTTACTCCGGCAAGCTGGCGCTGCTGCACAAGAGGGGGTGGGGGGTGTCTCCATCTAAACGGTCCCCTCCGCGCCCAGTCCTCGCCCCTACCCCCCCACCCCGCCTGGCTGGAAAGATGGATCTGTCTGCTGTCCGATGTGGCCATCACCCCTTCCGTCTCCCTCCTACAGCGGGCATAGTAGCTGCTCAATAAAGTTCACACCTCCCAAAGACTAGAATACCACGAGGGACGCCTTCGTTTCTTTCTTCCTAAATCACCCACCGCTCACAGCTCCTCTCCATCGGGGGGGCACCCCAACTCTGCTCCCGTCCTCCACCAACCCCAGAGGGTACCGGCCAGCATCTAAGTTCCCGCCCAGAAGGAAGGTGTGTCCAAAGTCGGGGGGCAGGGGCGGGGCACCACACCCGCGTCCTCACTCGCCTCCGGGGGTCCCCACGCCCCTTCTCGGCCTCCAGCTCCTGTCCCCGCCACCCCCAAGACGGAGGGGAAGGGGCAAGTGGAGGATCTTGGCCGCGGCCCCCTCCCCCGCCTTATAAAAAAGAAATTGACTTTTGTTTGGAGTTTGTGAAAAGTGGGGCTCGGGGCCCAGTCAATGGGGCGCCCCGCGGCGCGGGCTGAGTGGCGCTAGCGCGCCCCGCTCCGCCGCGGCCCCAATTAATCCGCCCTTTGTGCGGCCGCCCCCGCCGCCCATTGTTCGCCCGCGCCGGGCCGCGGGATTTGCCCTTTCAAACAGCCCGTTTTGTCCAGGGCAGTTCGAGCGGAAGTTTCTCACTGACAATTTGCCCCAAATAGATAGATTTGTCAGAAGCGACCTTCGAGAAGGAAGCAAAAAGCCACCGGCCCAAGGTGGGACGGCCGGAGACCGGGGCTCGAGCGTCCCCCGCGGCCGCGCCCCGCCCTCGCCCCCGGGGGTCCCGGCCCCCCCTGCCGCGCCCGCCCCCGCGCCCGGCCTCGGCTGTCCAATGGGGCCGCGGGGCGCTGGCGAGCCGCCCGCCGCGGGGCCGGGGTCCGCTAGCGCGGCCGCGTCCACCTTCAGACCTCCCCCTGCCTTCGGCTTTTAAGTAACTGGCAGCAAAATCCCGGCCAGGCCCGGGCCCCGGGGCGAAACCGCTTCCTGGGGGGCGGGGAGGGGGACGGGGAGCCGGTTCCGACGGTGCACGTGCGGTTTCTGTTCTGCCCCCCCACGCGCCCCCCGCTCCTCCCTAACAAAGATGTCAACGGCGCTGGGTCACAGGTGGTGCCTTTGTAAGACTGGCTATTGTCCTCGCATAAGTCAAGATATAAAACGCTTTGTACGGAGGGAGCGGCCCGCGGGCTGCAGCTTGGAGTCGAACTATTTCCCCCCTCCCGCCAGAACCACTTCTCTCAAATGACCTCACTTAATAAGCAAAATTTAAATAGGGAAGGGAAAGGGGGGTGGGGTGGATAAAAACCGCTCTGTTGATGAAAAGAATAGTTACTGATTTCTTCACACTTAATGGCAAGTATGAGTCTTTTAAAATACAGTCTCATACTAAACAGAGCTGTGAATTTTAAGCAGAAGTGAATTGTATTAATCAGTTGATAGGTTTGTTCATTTTCTCTCCCTAGACGGGAAGTACAAAGCTCGGGACTCTGCCGCGTCTGTTTCCACTCTACTCGACCCAATCGCAACCTTTAGTTCAGAAGTGTTCCTGCTTAGTTGCACAGGAGAGAAAAATTGAAACCAGAAAAAAACAACCCTGTTTTGTTGTTGTTGTTTATCCATCAGGTGAATGCACACTTCACCACACAGAGGGAGCCCTAGGTGGTCCCTAACAAGAGCTCAGTGGTTAAGGGCTACAATTTAGCAAGATGACAGTACATACACAGTGTCAACAGTATTTAAACAAACAACCCAGACAACAGAATCATGGTTATTAACTATGAAGCTGTGAGCTTCTGACTAATTTCCTATGTCTGTCTGCAGCCAAACAGCTGCAGGATTTTTCTCCCCCCTTTTTAAAACTGTTTATGGGCATCATTTAAAAAATCGTGTTTCACAGCCATATACGCCAGCATGGTCCCTCCGTGTGGAACTGAAGTCATGGTTTAGAGCCAGCAACAGAGCTCTTGGTAAGAATGTGCTTCACACCAAAAGAACTCTCCCGGCTCCGGCAACCCCTTCTCAGTATTAGCTCTCAGTCTGCAATGTGGACAGCTGTCTGTTGCCCTGTACCTTTCAGAACTGGGGTACGTCTTGTGTTCAAGAGTTTTAAAGTAATACAGTTTGAAAATTATGAGGCTACATGACCGTGCCTAAGTACATGTGCGTGCTCATGGACACAAGTGTTTCCAAAATCGATTAAAGAGTGCAATTGAACTCACATGTCCTTCTCCCAGGGTTTGAAATACTAAAGAGAAAAAAAAAGTGAGGTTGTTTTATATAACTTTTTTTTTTTTGCTCACTCATCCAGACAGATACTAAGTTTTTCAAACGCCTTCAGTGAATAAGACAGTAACACAAATGCCTTTGCGTGTACTTCCCAGATTGGCGACTTGAATCAACATTTGGCTAATACAGTGCAAATACAAGCACATTGCAATATATGTAGGATCAAATCAGGGGCAATTATGGATATTCGAAGAGCATGGCATTGTTTTTGCTAACCAAAAAAACGCACCACGGACTAACATTGAATTACCTCCACTCTTTTCCCTTGGTGATTTCCTATTCATTAAGCATCCACTTTGCACTTAACAGTAGTAAAAAATCACATCAAAGAGCATCAGCCTTCAAAAAAAAAAGTATCTGCCTGTATCCTCCCTAGAGAAAGACCCACAGGTTTTGTGTGGTGCATATGGGTATTTCAAATACATCTCTATTGACTATCGAGATCCAGAAATGTTCATTTCAATCAATTCTTTCATCTACTCCAAACCTTGTCAATTACACCTGGAATTTTTAGGGGCTGAGAAGAAATGTGTCAGACCTACTCCTCAGTTGCAGTGCACTGGGCTACCTGAAAGGCCAAATCATCCGCCTCCCAGCAGGCAATCATCTTATGCCCTGAAGCATGAGATCTGATTACCCCTATCATCTTAGCTTGCATAGATACAGATGTTATTAATGGCTGTAGTTTATCCAACCCTTTTTTTAAAACGCAGCTGCAGCATTTGACTTGGGGACCTCCTGTGAATCCCACTGGTTGACTCTGCCTTGCACAAAGCACGTGGGGTTTAGGGGAGGGAGAGGAGAGGGGGAGGTTTGTTTTGTTTGGAAGGGTTTTTTTCCCCCTGAAACAGAGTTCCCTAAATAGCCACTCAGCATCTTTGTAAGTGATGTGAATTCTGAAATTACTTACTAGAACAGGACTTGGAGCACTGTGAGCACTAGATCAGTGTGGAACAAAGCACATTAGAATATAGGATGCTTTTTCACTGCCCTGGCAGGGATCAAATATGTGGTTTGGGTATTTTTAATAATGTAACAGAATCTTAGCTTGCTCTCAAATACGTTAGCCACATTGACACTGGGCTAGTTAGTTTTACACAACACTCTAGTGATCTGGATAAAGTGCATCCTGAACCCAATGTGGAGGGGAACAGGAATGTCATTTTTTACAGTGGAAAGGTCTGCATTGTTAGTCATTAAGATCAGATTAGGTGATTAATTGCTCCATCTAATGAGTGACTTTTCCTCAGCATCTACGATGAGTGGTTCTCAGTTGTGTGCACACCAACCCCTCTGCAAAACCGAAAGAAACCTTATAGTTTTTCCATCCCCTGGGACAGCGCAGGGTGCAAGAACTAACAGAGAAACTATGAAGTGCAGGATGAAGCGGCAGAAACCCCAAACCCTTGTTGCAAGATGCAAAAAGCACTTTTCTTCATTCTGAGTCCTTCATAAGTGAGTGAAATGGCCTGGATCAGAGTTTCTGCGCCGCCGTGCTCTTCTGGAAGATTTCCAAGAATGCAGCGTATCTGGGTCTTGGGAATGGACTCTGTCCTGAGAGAACCCACCAGCCTGCTGTCAGTTTGAGGCGCCTATGAGTTAGAGTGAACTAGTTAGTGGTGGGTTTGCATGCGCCAGAGTGCGAGGGGAGGGGACGGTGATGGAAAGGTGAGCATGACCTTCCCTGGCCTCTAGGAGCTCCTGGGCTAGAGAGCTGAGTCGTCCATTTGTTTCCGCTGAACAAGTCCGTAGCGAACTGCTTCATACTTTGTTGTTTCCTTATTTGTGAAGTGACACAATGAGCTAAGTACTGGCCTCCAGGAGATAATTATCTAGGACCCAAGGTGGTAATGGAGTGATTATGCATCTGTGAAGTCAGCACTTCGAAACCACCAGCCTCTCCGAGGAAGAAAGATGGGATTTTTCTATTCCGGTAGAATTACAGTCTGGGGAACTCAAAGGGGCAGTTCAATCCTGTCCTGTAGTAATGCTCTGGGTCCTTATCCACTCAATGGCAGTGAGTGAAAAAGCCCATTGTCGGTACCCTGGTGGTGCATTGAGTGAACCTTTGGGCGTACTAATACATAAAGTCAGTGAGCTGGTGGGTCAAATTTACCGGTGTCCCCATGGGACACATGTGATTGGCTGCTTCAGGTAAGAGTTACAGTCCTGGAAACCCTAAGGAGCAGATCTACTGTTTTATAGGGTTGTCAGGAGTCAGAATAGACTAACAGACTCAATGGCAGGTGGGTTGGGATGTGGCAGAGTGCTAGGGATGGGGATCCCAGGATGAGCATGCCCCTCTCTGCCCTCGGGGGCTCCTGGTCTAGAGAGCTGAGTGCTCCATAAGTCTCCTCTTGCCACTACAGAAATAAGGAACAGGCAACCTTTTTTTGTTGACCTCTTCCTGGGGCAAGAGAAGAAGACCGCATCATTTTCTTGTTCCTCTGTGGCTGGTAACATCTTTGATTTCTGTCGCTTTAAGTACAGTCCAAGGTCCCAAATTATGGCGATTTGGTATGGGAGTCACGGTAAATTCTTCCTGGGATAAAGCAGAGCATGAATAAATAAAATATTTAATATAGGACATAGGGTAAGAAGTGGGGAGAAAAGATGTGTTTACTTGATTGTTCTTAGAGTAAGAAGAATAGCAAGGTAGGAAGAAACGTTTCATTCTCAAAGCCTCAGCATGCTCCTGAAACTGAATTCCTCTGCCCACGTGGCTCCAGACAAAGGAGGGTATGAATAAATGCAGAAATACGATTGTTGTTTAACAAACAAAAGTTTCCCCCTCAAGAGCATTGTCTTCTTGCTGTCTGCGGTATTAGTCTATCCTTGTAGGAAGCCACAGACAACTCTTCGTCAACCTACGCCTGGAAAATGTCAGGAAAAAACTCCACAATTCAGCATTGATTAGACTCTAGGTTACCTGCATCTCTTTTCTGGCTCGTCCCTATGGTTTCTTTCCTGAGTTCCCTCAGAACCAACCAACGTGCCAAAAGGCCCAGAGCAGACTCAAGAACAAACCTGGTTCCCTCATTCCATCAGGTAACAAGTCCTTAACTGGGCCCCTAATGTGTATTAGATATTTTGTTCCATCACCCATATCCAATGAGCAATCAACAACCATCCAATTGAACTTGACTGGAAAGCAAATAAAAACAACTTTATCCTTCATGGAAATGAGGAACAATAAGAAGGGTGTGTTAGGATGTCTTTGGGAGAGTGTCCATCACACTGTGGCTGGGCTCAGCCAGGAGGACAGCTCAGCATGAGTATTTCTCTGGTCTGGGTATTTCTCAATGCTGCACATCAAGGACATGAAGAAGGTCATTTCAAAGAACTAAATCTCTCAGAGGTAGAAGGGGCATGAAGAGGGAGTCAAGACAGGGTTTACCTCTGTTCCACACAAACTTCAGCAGCTCTGCTTACTGATGGAGTGGCCTTTCCTCTCTCCTTTGGTGCTTTAATTTAGAATCATTGAGAAAGGAAGGTTGTTCGTGGAGGAAAAACAGTAGTAAACAAAGAGTTAGGGGTCAAACCCGAGGCTGATGCTGAACCACTTCACATCCACAAGTCAACTCCTCTAAAGTGAGCTATGATACCAAGGAGTGGCGTATCCACTGAGATGCTAATCACATGGTCAGCACTTTGAACCTACCAGCCATTCTGTGGAAGACATGAGGTTGTCTACCATAAAGATTTAAAGTACTCCCAAACCCAAAGGTTCTACCCTGTCCTACAATGGTCCTTATGAGTTGGAATCTATTCTATGGCAGTGAATTTTTTAATTTTAAAAGTTATAGTACCAGACAGTTCTCCCCCTTTGGGGAACCCAACATCTCCACACTGTATAGATAAATAGATAGATAAATGATAGATAGATAGATAGACCTGATGGTGTAGTGGTTAAACATTGGGCTGGAATCCACAGGTTGGCAGTTCAAAGGAGCCACGCCCAGGAGAAAGAACCTTTTACTTCTGTAAGAGTTAATCTCAGAAACTCCATGTCCTACAGGGTATTGGAATTGCCTCCATGTCACTGAGTTTGGCTTGGCATATCTATCTATCTCTCCATCCCTAGGGTCTGGCACATACAAGGGTGCAGTGTTTGATGAATGGGTGAATAGGTGGGTGGGACAGACCTCTTGATCTTGGTCTTAATTCTTCGCTCTTGGGCCAAACGGTAAGCAGCCTATGATAAAAGATTCCTTCACACCCTTCCTGGCTTTGGTTTTGGTTGAACACTCAGGATTCAGAAGAGGTTGGGGAGGAAATTAGGGGCTCTCTGCCCCATGTCAGAGGGCTTGAAAGCCTCAGAGGTGTAGCATTACATGGCTCCCCCCTTTTTTTTTTTTGGTTCCCTGAGGTCTGGCCCTGTTAAAGCGTATTTCTGAGGTTGGTGGCATTTGCCCTCTGTCAATCATTTTCCAGAGAGGACTCACAGGAAAAGAAATATTTGAAAGTGAAATTTCTACCCGTTTTCTATATTATCATCCAACGCCAAGAAACGTTTAGTCACTCGCCCAAAGTTCCACAGCAGAATTGGCTCTCCCCCACCTCCAGGTTCTTCAGTGGTTACCTGTGCCCATGTAGATGTAAGGGGGTGGGGGCTCTTGGGACATCTGCTGGGGCCTTTACTCCCGCTTCTGTGGTCTAACATTTACTCAGCACCTACTGTGAGCCCGGTAGACTGCGTGTATGATCCCGTGGTTAGAAAGATGCAAATTCACAGTCCTTGCCCACAACGTGCTTCCTTCTCTGAGTTGCGCCCTTAAAGGCCCCGCGAGGACCCGCTCCTCGGAGAGAAGCCCCTGTAGCCCTCAATGCCTCGGCAGGAGGTGGCACTCTGGCTCTAGGTAGGAGACCTGGTTGGGGCCTCTCCCGCCTACCGGTTTGCCGCTACCGTCGCCACCGAACCAATCACGCCAGAAAGTCATCATGATGATTTCAAAAAGGCATTGTGATTTATGCAAAGCGCGCGAGTAATTACAGCCGGGAGAGCAGAACCCAGGGCGCAGCCGCTGCTCATGAGTGTGTTTTCCACGCGCCGCGTGCCTTTTGCTATTGCTGAGCGGTGTGAGCCCACTCAGTGGTCTTTTTGATTTAGGGGTGTTCACGGGGATTTTACCTTTTCATTTGGACGGCCCTCGGGATGAGTTCCCTTAAGTCTTGGTACCTACAGCGGGGCCAGTGGGCGGGTCGGTTGGGAGCTAGGGGGCAGGGGGAGTGTGGAATCGGGAGGTGCCCTCTAGTTCCACTGCCCAGCCCGATGGCCTACATGCTCCCGAAAATCTTCCTTGGGAGATGGCCCCTGGGCTAGTCCCGGTTCTGGCCGAGATACCATACTTTGCCTCTGGAAATTCTTGGTTTTTAATCAAGCGCCCCACTCCTCGGTCCATCTCATCCCTATCTTGCTCGGGACTGGAGAACGCGGTGGTGACGGTGGTGGAGGACGGGTAGAGGAGTGGATTTCTGGAAAGGTCTTGGCGTTGGAGCCGTGTTTCCCGAACCTCACCCGTGTACCCCTTCTCTTTGGCATGTGTGCGCTACAGCCTGGGTCCGATGTCAGAGAAGTAAATGTCGACTTCTCGGCCCGGCATCTGCAAAAAGCCCCTCAAGTTTTCAGCTTTGTCCCATCATTGGGAAAGTGTTCTTTCATTGAGTCCGAATCCGACAAATCAGGGTGTGTGTGTGGGGGGGGGGGGGGGAGGGGTTGTCGAAGGGTAACGAGAAATGGCCATTTCCCCTTCCTAGTGGACCTTGAGTCCCCGGGTCGCCGCACCGGCCGTCCAGGACTATGGTTGGATGGTGGCGCTGCGCGGTTCTGGTCCCCGGCAGTGCCTGGGCGCAAAGTTGCGGTCACGTGCTGCCGAGACAGGCGCGCGCCGCTAGCTAGCCCGCGGACACCAGCTGGGGCGCGGCTTCGCCTCGTTGGGGGGCGGGGGGCGCTGGGGACGACAGCTCTGTAGGACAAGCACGGCCCGGGGGCGGACCGGCAACAACGCGGAGCGCCCCCGCCTCCGCCACCGAGGACCGGGCTGGAGGTGCGACCCTGACCGCCGGCAGGGCTCCGCCCCGAAAACAGGCTGGCCGGTTCCAGGGGAGGGGGGTCCCAGAGATCTGCGGTCCCAAGGCGTCCTCTCCCCCAGCGCGGTGCGAGGCGCCCGGCGCGCGCGAACGGGAAGCCCAGGGAGGTGGGCGGGGGTGCTCGCCGGCGTCCGTGGGCCCGGGAGTCGGAGCCATGCCCGATGCGAGTGGGAGGCTCCGGTTCCCGCAGCTCGGGCGCCGACCACAGAGCCGCCCGGGTTTCGCCAGGCTCCGCACCAGCGGGTTCTGCTTTGGGAAGCGGGCAGCGCCCGGGCCGCCCGGGCTCCTGCAGCCCCCAGCCCGCCCCCGGGGTCCTGGGGACTGCCTCTGCGGAGCTCGTCGCAACATGCAGCCGGACTCACCTCGGGCCAGATCCCCGCTCGACCCACAGCCGGGGCGCGGGAAGGACCGTGAGCCAACTCTCCGGGCTGCGGCGTCGGGCGCCCGCAGCCACACACAGCCACACCGCCGCCCAGTTTCGTCCACGGGACTGGCTCGCTGGAGAGAAGGGGGAAAGCATTTTGAGAAAGAGCCCTTCTCCTCTGCCCTGCCCTCCTCTGCCCTCCAGCTGGCCAGAAACCCCAAGATTTCATTTTTATTACGCGAGCGGGCCGGTCCTCACGGTCGCGCACGCCCAGAGCCCGCCGGACTCCCTGATTCGCGCTCCAAGGCGCCCGCTCCGAGAGCGCCTGCATTTTCGCCAGGAGCCGCTGGGCGGTTCATTAATATCATTAGCATTTACCCTCCCTCTTCCCATCCCCTCCCCGCACACAGCTGACGTCAGACCCCGCCAGGAGTTGGGGGAAAAGCTAAGTGGGCCAGGGACGCCCTATTCCCCTCCCCACGGCTGCCTGTCAGAGCGCCTCTGGAGATATTACAGGGGACTCAGCCTGCCGCGACAGGCACAAAGTCACGGGGTAATGAACTTCGGGCACCCTTTGCCGCTGCGGCAGCGCTTCTCCTCGGAAGCCGGGACTTCGCCGCCTCTTCCCCCGAAAGATTCGTCGGCTATCTAGTGGTCCCGCCGCGCGCTCCGCTCCGGGCCCTGCAGACACCCCACCCCCCACCCCGCGGGCCTGGGACCGGCGTCGGGTGGCTTAGTTCTAGCTCCGCAGCCGGCCCCGCGAGCTGGGCGCCCACCCCGCAAGCCTACGGGAGGCAGAGACTTAAGCGCGAGAGACAAGGATGGGGAGGGCCAGAGATTTGGGCCCTTGCGCTCCGTAGGAGGATTCTTTCCGTGTCTCCATCTGTCCTTCCGTCTCCCCCTCCTGCGGTCCTCCTCTACCCTCCCTCCGTCGGCCTGTCAGTCTCTCCGTCTGTCCCTGCGTACGTCTCTAGCAACAACCCCCGAGCGGCTGCAGTTTTGCAAGAGCCGGGGCGAAACTCCAGGATGCGCCCATTCCCACGGCAGGACGGATTCTGACCGCCCGCCCAGCACCGCAGCGCGCGACCTCGCCGCACTCGTCCGGCCCCGGAGCCGCGCAGGCTGGAGGGCGGCTGGAGAGCGGCGGCGCCGGGCGGCGAGGCGGGCCCGGCCAGCCGGGACGCGGGCGGCGCCCACCCTCCGCTCCGCCCCGGAACCGCCAGCATGAGCAAGCCGGCCGGATCAACAAGTGGGTACCTAGCGGGCGCCGCGGGGCCCGGCGCGCAGCCCAAGCGGGAGACTGGGGAGGCGCTGCCCCCGGAGCTGGGCTCCGAGCCCTGGGAGGGAGGGCCAGCCGGGGGGTGGGCTTCAGCCCGGCTACTTGCAGGCCGCGGATCCGAGCGTTTCGTGGAGAGGGGAAAGCAATTCCGTTTCGTCGGAACCGCTTGGTTTCCCCCTACTTTCTGGTCCAGTCCGGCCCAGGGAGTTGCGACCCTCGCAGTCATTGGGTTCGGCTGGGGGTCCGTTGCAGGGGTGAGGGTGCCACGGGAACCGGGCCGCCGCTGCAGGCGGCGGCGCGAGGACACCCTCGCTCAAAACTCTGAGCTCCAGCGCGCCCAAGCAACTCTGCGCCAAGCGGATTTTGAATGGAATGCTTTGCACCCCGTTACTGGCTCTTTCAAGCAATCCTGAAAAGTGGGAAGGAGAAACCGTTTAAAAGTCACATTTTCTTTAATCCTAAACCCGCGGAGGTCATAACTGGGGAATTTAAAGTATGAAGAACTGCTTGAGCAAAGAGTGGACCAAATCCCTAATCCCGAATACTTGTCGAGAGGGAGCCCGGCGGCCGAAGCGGCAGCGCGCGGCCTGTTCTGGTCCCCCAGCCTCACTGTCTTCCAACTTCTTAGCTGGGAACCTCCCCCGTTCCCAGGGCCAACCCGAGCCCCCTCCAGCCACCACCCGGAACGCGCGAGCGCGGGGTGCAGGTATGGCCCAGGGCGTCGGCTGGACCAGGCCTGCCAAGCCCGAGAACTTGCAGGCCCCAAACAGCGCGCGCTGCAGGCCACAGGGCTCGCGTCTACTGGCCTTCGCACTTACTGCCTTGTGGCCTCCCGGGGTCTCGGATCCCAGGGACCAGTCCTTCTCTGGTCGGTTGCTGTCGCTGTCCCCGAAGCACAGAGTTCTCCCACCGCCCTTAGCTTGCCCCATCCCCCCAAAAAACAAAACAAACCCCACCACCCCACCGCGTCCAGATTGTCCCGGGTTATTGGAAAGTTGGAAGAGTCGGGGATACTTTTGAGGACTGATTGGAAATCCTGCCTACGTGAGATGCAAGGCTTCCCATGACGAATTTGGCTGCGTTTTCACTGGGTTTGAGCTCTGCCGTTTTACAGATTCGAGCAAAATGAACGGTAGGAGAGACTGCAAGGCTAGGGCCCGAGGAGAGAGGGGACCTGTACCGAGGGCGGCGTGCCGAGCGGAGCCTGGGGCCTCCTGCTAGCCTCGGGCCTATCCTGGCCTTGCTGCTCCAACCTCTGGGGAGCCAGGGGAGGTGGCTTTTTGCTGCTACTCCGGTTCCCAGGAGCGAGTGTCCCTCCAAAAGGGTGCCCAAGGGAATCTTCCTGGCAGCGTTCTGAGTCTCTGCGGCAGCAGGCGACGCCCGCGGGCCTCGAAGGGCAGGCTCCGGGTTTGCTAGGATAAGGGCAAGCCCTTAGAAGTAAGAGGCTTCAGGTTCTTCCTTCCTCTTCTTGTGCAGAGCCGCCTGGTAGGAGGGGATTGAAGGTGAGGCCAGGGAAGCAGCAGGTGCAAGGCTGGGTCCCCGGGGGTCGCCTCCCACGCGACGTGGGCCGGTCTGGAGGCTCTTGGCCAGGACCATAATGGAGAGGTGTGTCGGGCACGTTGGGGGAACTTTGGCGCTTTCGAACTTGCTGTTTGGTCTTGGGAGCCGCCAGCTCAGGCGGGGTCTCTCCCACCCGCGGCGGCAGCAAATAGGCCCTTGGCGACCATGGCGGTCCAGGAGTCCGCGGGGCCCGGGAGGAGGAGGCGGGCGCGCGGCGGGCTGTGTCCCCTCCTCACTCGGCTTGGCGCAACTGCGAAGCCGAGCCCTGTCACCCAGCAGCCCCGCCTGGGTGGTAACAAGACCCCAGCCAGTCACCCCTGCAGCCAGACTAACTTCTTTCAACAGTCTCTGATGGTAATTACAGTAATCGAAGCTGCCATATATCTTTAGGCAATTATGACACACAAAAAGCCCCCAGGGGACCCCCTGGCGAGGAGACTTAAGAACGGTTTGCCAGCCTCTGGAAGCTCCGGCCCGGCTCACCGCGGAGTTCGCTTGGCTGGTTACATACAGGAAGGGACCTTTGCAACGGGGTCAACTCGCTTGTCTCCTGACCCCAAGTCAACTTAATGTGGCCGGATGACAGAGTCAGAGCATGGTGGCCCCTTTTTAATCCGCCTGGTGGCCGCGGCCCCAAGTCTGCGCCACTGAAGGGCTGATCTACGGCCACAGCGACTCCGGGGGTGACCGTCAAAGAGCCGCCCCAGGAATCCGTGGAGGGCACCTCCACCCCCTGCTGACTGTGCCTCCACCCCGGGAGGTCCTGCAGAGGTGGGTCCTTCGCCTCCAGCCCCAAAGAGAAGGCGGGAAAAGACTTCTCCCACCTCGTGCGTCATCAAAAGTGCCACAGAGAAGGGGGCGACAGCTGGGGTGACAGTATGAGGGCTTCAAACTTGAACTCCAGCAAGGACAGAGAGCGTGCTATGCAGAGGAAGATGGCCTCGAACTCTGGAGCCTCTAACTTTGTGGCTTGCCAAGGAGGGGGCGGGTCAGCGGCGCTTGCCCCGGCCGCTAGTTCCCTTTCGCGCAGGGACGGGCCGAGGGGGTGGGCGATGGGACCCGCCCGGCTCTCTCCAGCCCTCCCTCCCCACCCCCTCCGCGCCACCTCCCCTCGCTCGCCCGCCCTGAAGGAGAGGGGGCGCCCTGGCGGTGGCCGCCGCGCCGCGCGCCTCCCCCTCGGGCCTTTGTCGCATTCCGAATTCCCATGCTACTCTTTTTGACGGGTCACTGGTGACTCTATAGGCAGGTGCTGCGGCGGGGTTGTAATTACCCGGGCCGAGCCTGTCGGTTCCCGACCCCCACCACGCCGCCCCACCCGCGCGCCCACCCGCCCGACGACGCCTCTGAAGCGGCGGGGGGAGCACTCACACCCCCACCTGGGACCCGCAGGCCGCCGCCAGCCCCCTCCCCGCTCCCACCCGGGCTTCGCCCGCCCTCACCCCACCCCTTGCCCAGTCGCCGTCCCCTCCGCCGCTCTGTCCAGCGGCTGTCCAGCTTCCTGGAGGCCCGAGGGCCCAGCCCACAGACCATCGGACGGGTGGGGACTGCGCAAGAAATCCCTCAGCGAACCTTTCATCTAACGTCTGCCTCTTTGTTTGCGGGAGCCGGGGTACACCCCCTCCCCCCCGCAGCACTTGTTGAACTCGTGAACCTCGCAGAAAACCAAGTCTCTCCTTTCTCTCTGCATTCTTCTTACTCCACGCCGGGCTCGTGCTCGTGCTCGTGGGCGCCCAGGGATTAGTCCCAAGGAAAGTTCTTCGGAGCCGGGAATTGGGGGGGCGGTACAGCTAGAGAAACCAGACTCTAAAAACCCAGCCCTGGGCCGCGAAGTGGGTCGGAGAGAAAGAGGCGGTGGGTTTTTCCGAAGCAGGGTTGGTAGGGAACAAGTGGGTTGTCTGGCGGGAGTCGCCCTGTCAGGGGACCTGCCACCCTGTCTCCCACTCCTCTCTTCCGCCTGCCCTACTGTTTGGTATTTGGGAGATTTTTTTTCCCCCTTAAAAGAAAGAATTTCTGGACCAACAAACAACAAATAAAACACCGAAACCTTTTTAAAAATTAGGTAAAGCGAAGGTTGGGCAAAGACCACTACCCTGATTCTCATTAATAACCCGAGTATTAGCATTACAATAATAATCCCAATAATCACCGGACCCGGCGGAGCTCAGAGAAAACGCGATGGCCTTCCAGCTGCCAGGGCCGGTTCCAGCCGTGTTTGTTTTTCTTCTTGCCCCTTTTGCAAGACCCTTTTGGTCCCCTCGCGCGCTTGCTAACGACTAGCTCTGTTCAATGTGAGAGCCCGGCCGGGAGGCGGCCCAACTTTCCGCGGGGCAGAAAGGCTGCGGCGGACCGCGCTGCCGCCCCGGCTGGCTGTAATCTTTTCTTCCAAAATGGGGCTCGGCGATTAGAGGAGACCCAAATACATGTAGCGGTGCATGAATAATGCTCATTGTAGGAAACTGACACTTGCTCAAGGAAAAAAGTTTGGCTATAAAATCACTTCATTATTTGCTTTTACCGCAGCTTCGGTGCTAATCCCTTCAGAGGTCAGATTGCTTAGCAATCTCTCTCTCTCTCTCTCTCTCTCTCTCTCTCTCTCTCTCTCTCTCTCTCTCTCTCTCTCTCTCTCTCTCTCTCTCTCTCTCTCTCTCTCTCTCTCTCTCTCTCTCTCTCTTCGCCTCTGCCCTCCTCTCCCTCTCTCCCCTGCCCACCTTTTCTCTTCCCGGCCGGGCCAGGCCGCATTTTAGACATCCCCTGTAAAGTGTGTGGTGACCGCAGCTCTGGGAAACACTACGGGGTCTACGCCTGCGACGGCTGTTCCGGGTTTTTCAAACGGAGTATCCGTAGGAATCGGACCTATGTCTGCAAATCTGGAAACCAGGTACCTTGGCCCGGCCTGCGCGCCGCCGCCCCTCCGTACCCAGGGCCCTCAGAAGCCCCAGTGCTGCCCAGCAGGAGGGACTGGGCTCTGATCTCTCTTCCTCTCCTCCCCCGGCCTCCACTGCCCTCCCCCACCCCCAGCTCTACCTCCTCCCTCCGTGGTTTACTGGGAAAAGGCGAAAGGAGTTAAGGGAGGACGGTTAGCAGGGGAAACGTGAGACGCCAGCACCTTCTCACACCTCTTTGTGGGATCCTGTGACAGATTTTGATACTGGGTGAGGCTCACGCCCAGTGGCTGCAAAGCCGGCCCAGGGGGCCTAAGGAGCTTTAGAATCCAAACCTCAAGGAGCAGGAAGCCCCGCCCCCATTTCGTGCAGCGCTGGAACCCACACCCTTCACCACCCTGTGGGATGGCAGAGCACAGGGCCATGTGAGTCAAGGTCGATGCCACCTTTACCTGAGATCCAACGTGGGTGTTGGCCACTTGGAACAGACAGGGCATGTTCTGTGAGGGACATACTGTTTCAACACCCAGAGGAAGAGCCACTCTGGGAGTAGGCTGTCCGCCACCTTCAGGGGGCATTCACTGGGCCTTGCTGAAGAAGGCCTGGGTGCTCAAGAAGAGAAGGCTCCCCAGGAAGGCACAACTGGGACTCTCCAAAGTGCCCACATCTCGCATTGCCACTCTGCTTAGATGTGCCTGCCTGTCTTTTGGTTGCAAGCAGGTAGAACAGCCTCAAAGAGATGGAGGTCAAGTGTCAGGGCATGGGCCAAATGGGGACACATGGGGTCAGTGTGAGCTAACACTTTTAAAAAGAACCACAGAACCTCCTGACTCTGTTTCCAGCTCAGTAACAGGTTATTTAAGCCTTGGATACCAGCCTAGGTCCCCTGCTTTGTCCTCCTCTCAGCCAAGCCAAAGACTTCTGGCATAGAGGTCTTTACCTCTACTCCCAAGAAGATCCCAGGGAATGCATTAGTTAGAAACCACCTGTCCAGTAACCAAATGATGAAATACTTTCCACTAATTAAAATCTCTCTCTCTCTCTCACACACACACACACAACCACATTGTCTGGTGCTATTTCTTTTTTTTGATGCCATCTCTGTTCATATTCATCTCTGGTAGATTTGGATTAAAACAAAAGCAAGAAAACATTCACATTTGGGCAAGTTATGTTGAACTCGCCAGCCCTCCACCTGTTTAATTGGGCACAGAGTTCTGTACAGGCATTCAGCTTTGCCAGATGGACAGACTAACTACATACACCCAGGACTCCCCAACAGCTCCACAGGAATGTGGGCTTGCTGAAGCAGGTGGTGACTCCAGTGAGCTTTTTCCTGAGTCTCCTGCATTTATGTGAACTTGGGAAAGCAAGCTCTTTGATTTGATACTTGAGAAAAGGAGATGGCTATCAATTCCTCCTACTGCGGTCAGTAAAGAAGTGGTCCTGGGCCTGGTAATCCTCTCCTTGCAGAAAGAATAAATGGAACAAGGTGTTCTCGAAATCTCCTTACATGGAGGTTTTACACTGGCCAGTGAAGAAGTCCGGAAGAATCCACTTAGGGCCCCAAAAGTATTTCCTTTCTTTTATTCTAACATCAAGTAAATAACATTCTAGTTTATTATGAATAATATATAGGACATCTATGAATTGTTAGGGATCTCTACCCTACCTTCATTGAAACAAGTCAGCACATTTTAAATAGGAATATCATTGGGGGGGGGGTGAGAGGCAAAACAACCAAAACCTGCATTCTAATGCATAGCAAACCACCCCCTAGGATACTTAAAAACAAAATCTAGCCAAACCAAAAAACCGCTAGAAAAATACATACCTCACTTTAATATATGAAAACTTTTGAGAATTTGCAGTAAAATGAAGCTACCATTCTTCCCACTCTAAATGTAACCCGTAGCAATTTAGACAAGTATAAACCCAGACAGGAGAGCACCAAGCTTCATATACATATGTAAATGTAGAAAATGCCCCTGCACGTATGAATCTGTTTGCATTTAAGTTTATGTTCCCTCAGTAAAGCCCCCTAACACTGAAGTCCATGAGAGACCTTCCTTCAACTCAACTTCCTCTTTCAATGGCCAGTGTTTCTCCCACAAAAATTGCCGGGTGGCCTGACACTGAGAATATCAGCACTGAGCAGGGAAAGGTTGCCAGTGTCTCGAACATGCTGACATTCTCAGTGCCAGTCCACCGCACAGTCCCTCACATGTAGGTGGTGGGCATTTCTAGACCTTGGGCCCAGCTGGGTTTCCCCCATCCGTAGGCCTGCCCTCCTAACCACACCAGCTTCTGCGTCTCTTTCTGAGTAGGAAACCGGTTGCATGGAAATGAGTCTGGACTGAGGCTAGGCCAACTCTCAACAGGGCCCCCTGCGAGGAGTTCTGCTGCCTAGTAGTAGGTTGTGAGTTGGGCCGCTAAGCGAAGGTCAGCAGTTTGAAACCTTCAGCTGCTCTGAGGGAGGAAGCTGAGGCTTTCTACTCCTATAAAGTGTTCTCAGGCCCTGCTCAGAGACTAAATGCCCGGAAGTAGGAAATACATAGCATCTAGCTTTTCTCCTTAAATTTAACTGGAGAGATCAGACTTATGCAAGGAAATCATTGGGGGAAAGAATACATTCACTTTCCTAATTTAAAAAAAAGTTTTCAGGGGAAATCCCTGCCCCATCCTTTAGGGCCGCTGTGGCGATGAGGTGAGGTTCCCGTACTAAGGCTTGGGGCAGAAGTGAGAGAGCAAGAAACTGAAAAATAAACGCGAGGACACCCCCCCTCCCCCTGGCAGAGAAGTGGGTTTAGCCAGAAAGTGACAACAAGAGGTGGACTCCAGACTTAGCGCAAAAGTAACGAGGACTTGGGGGCAGGGGGGTGCATCCGGAGCGCCAACCTGCTCCTCTGGGGCCGGGTCGCTGTCTTCGGTCCTGAAAAGTCTCGTTCCCCGCCCCACCGCCTTCGCGACGGGCGGACGCTCCCCTCTGCAGCTCTCCCTCCCAGCCGGGTCGGATCGCGGCTGGCCCTCCGGCGGCGTAGGGAGGTTTTCCCTCTTCGCCTGCGGGCGTAAAGTGCGCGGAGCCAGCCCCCCCCCCCCGGGAAGTAAACCCGGGAACTGCAGCCCCTTCTCGAGCTGACCCTGCCAATCCCACTCCCACCCCGCACCCCTCGCGAGGGCGCGCACGCACGCCTGGCTGGCTCGGCCGCGGGGCACTAGCCTGGGGCCGCTGACCGCCTGCGCTCTGTCGCAGGGAGGCTGCCCGGTGGATAAGACGCACCGAAACCAGTGCCGGGCGTGTCGGCTGAAGAAGTGTTTGGAGGTCAACATGAACAAAGACGGTAATCAGTGCATTCCTTTATTCTTCTAATGTTGATTGAATAGTAAGTAAATTATATGTACAGCAAATACACGGCACTCCTATGCATGTAAATCATTTCGCCAGCACTTCGTTCCAGATGCTGGGAATTGACCTCGGGCTGTCAGTCGTAGCCTTCTCTTTGCAAGAGTCGCCCCTCCTAACCCACCACCTTGAACTCCCTTGGGCTGGGCCCGGGCTCACGTAGGAAACCCGACTACCTGACTACCCCCCCTCCTGAAGCCCACCATCCTGTGGGGTGCGCCACAGCTCCTGCCTGGCGTCCTTTCTGTCTCCTGCAGTTTTGTGCCCCCACCCCAAGCCTGTTAGGTGGCCTCAGGATCTCAGTCTCCGACAGAGCAGGTTGGGGAGCTGGGAGGTGCTTGGGAAGATGGGGAGCCCTTGTTTGCAAATTCCCCAAGAGATCAAAATCTGCCCTGTCCCTGTGCTGAGGTAGGTTTCCTTAGGGCCTCCTCTCGATTCTTCCAAAAGGAGGCGGGTGTCTCCTATGGGTGCCTGGGACACACAGCTCCAGGAGGCCCTTAAATGCGCTCATGAACTAGTCCCAGTGACAGCCTGGCGAGGGCGCCTCAGCCTGGCAGGGGGGACAGTGGGAGAGGGCATATGGGGGCTCCCCTAGAACTCAGTGCTGAGTTGGCCGCTGGCAACCCTGGCTGGTGACATCTCCTGGGTGCGTCATGCTGCTCCCTGCGGAGAGCGCCATCCTCCCCACGGGAGCCGGAAGCAGGAGGGAGCAGCCAACTTGTAAATCTACAAGTTACCCAGCTCTGGAGCAAACGGAAAATTGCCCTGAATTAATTTGTTTGTTTAAACTGTTGGTGGTAATTGTCACCTCTCCCCAGTTTCCTTCTGCACGCTTGGAGACAGGTTCTCCCGTGTCCCCCTCTCCCAGTGTCACGGGACCTCCTGTCCTTTGCTGCTAGAGTCCTCTGGGATGGCGCAGGGGGTGAGGTGGGGTGGTGGTGGTGGTGGTGGTGGTGGTGTGTGGACAGAAGTCACCTTGGGCAGAGCAGGGAAGGACTGTCCCGGGACTCTGGCTTCCTCTTCCCTTCCAGGGGACAGCAAGGAGGGAGAGCTACTCCCTGGGTGGGGAGGACCCCAGGGTGGACGAAGAACCCGGCCCTTGGGCCTCGGAACTTCTTCTGGGCTCAGATTTCCTCCTGGTTCCCGGAGGGGCCTGAGCCCTCATCTTCCTCACTATGTGTCTGACCCCAGGCATGCGTCTGTCCATCTATCCTTGCAGCTGTGCAGCACGAGCGGGGCCCTCGGACGTCCACCATCCGCAAGCAAGTGGCTCTCTACTTCCGCGGCCACAAGGAGGAGAATGGGGCGGCCGCTCACTTCCCCTCCGCTGCGCTGCCCGCGCCTGCCTTCTTCACCGCTGTCACCCAGCTGGAACCGCATGGCCTGGAGCTGGCTGCCGTGTCCACCACCCCAGAGCGGCAGACCCTCGTGAGCCTGGCGCAGCCCACACCCAAGGTCAGCAGCCTGCTGAGCCCACCGAGACGCCTGCTGAGCAGAGAGAGGAGAGTGGCCCACCCACTTGCCCTGAGCAGGGAAGGGGCCCAGTGAAAGCTCACCCCTGTTAATTGAAGGGGCTCCAAATGTTAGTGACAGGAGAGTCAGTCCTTGAGGAGCCAACTTACACATGTGACCTTCTGAGCCTGCCATCAGCATGTTAGCCCTGGGGCTGAGAACCCACACTGGTAGAAAGGCTTGCTTAGCCACCTGGTTGCAGTTGTTAGATGCCCCCCGTCCATGGAGACTCACAGTAACCTCACATACAACAGGACAAAGGACCACCCTGTCCTGCACCATCCTCACAGTTGTGCTGAGGTTGCAGCCACTGGGTCCGTCCACCTCCTCCAGGGCCTTCCTCTGTTTCACTGCCCTCTACTCCTTCTCCAGGGACTAGTCTTTCCTGACAACATGTCCACAGACATGTGAGGACGTCTCACAGATCTTGTCTCTAAGGAGCATTCTGGCTGTATTTGTTCTTTTGGCAGTCCGTGCTGAGAGGGCAGTCTTAGATGTTCCTGGACACCAGAAGAACCGACATCCCTTTTTAAAGTTTTTTTATTTTTAAGAGGAGCTGACCCTGCTATCTGGAAGGACCATTAATTGCAAACAACAGGGATCTATTATTTTGAGCCAAGCTGTGGGTCCCTAATATTAGCGAGAGGGAGAAGTGGAGCTTGCACGTTAGGGCAGTTTGAAGGAGCTGGCTGATGTTTACTGGGCCCTCCCCTTCTCCTGAGCTCCTAGAATTTACACAAGGATAGGGCCCTAGTGTCAGGACCACTGTCTGAACCACCTCAAAAGGCTGCCACCTAGAGACTGCCCTGGGTGCCTCCTGCTGGCACCCACCCAAGGCCCCCCCTTCCAGGCCAAGTGAGAAGGGCTTAGGATCCACCCTGAGCGGGCCAGCTGCAGCCCCACGCTGCGGGGAAGCCAAACACCTGGGCACACGCACACGCACAATATTTAATACTGCTTTCTTACCCTTGATGCGTATAATAAGCTCCGGAAAGTAGTGTTATGAATATGTTGTCAGTTATGAATGGGAATGCTCTGTGAATGATTAAGATGTCTAATTGAAATATTTCCATAATATACTAATCCTTTCTAAAAATACTCATATGCATATTTGTGTTTGGGATGCCTATTAATTTATACTTTTTTCACATCTATTTTTATTTACACAAATACAAGCAGCTCTTGTCTAAATTGGGAGCCAGGCCTGGCACTTGGCTCAGCCTGAGGAAGATTTGCTGCGGGGGATAGGAGATCTAGAAGCCCCTCAAGGGAACAGGCCCCCAAAGGGTGAAGTGGGCCTTTCCTTGCCATGTGTATTTCTCGAGCTAGAGGAATACGGATGCTAGGTTTCTACTCACCGATGGCAAATGCACAATTCAGTAGAACACTGGAATTCCTTTTTATTCCTTCTTTGTTCGAATGAGATTTAAAAGTTGGCGTTTCTGGCAAACCTGTGATTTCCTCACTTCCAGGTGTCTTTTTTTTCCCCCACCCAGTACCCCCACGAAGTGAATGGGACCCCAATGTATCTCTATGAGGTGGCCACGGAGTCTGTGTGTGAATCAGCTGCCAGGCTTCTCTTTATGAGTATCAAGTGGGCCAAGAGTGTGCCAGCTTTCTCCACGCTGTCTTTGCAAGATCAGGTACCACCAAGAGGACAACCAGGGCCTGGGGAGGGGCGGTCAGGGGGAAAGCGACAGTCATCAGTTGTACAAAACTGGAGGTTCCATGTCTAGGCGTCAGCTCTAATAGCAATGAAGAAATTAGTTTTACTAGTTTCTTTTCATCGGTTCAAAATGTGGAGTTATGGAATCCTTAGGAAGAAAGGCAATTACCCTATTTCAAGACGGTAATCTGGTCAGTAAAAAAAAAAAAAAGAAAACCTGAAGACAACGTAAATATAAAAACATATGCATGAAAAGCAAACAGACATGAATGTATAGGCCACTACCATCGAGTCAATTCTGACTCATAGCAACTATAAAATTATACGTATGTAGTCTAATTGGAGCATCGCATATAATCTCAAATAAAATTATATCATAATAAATATTTTGTTGCTAAAGCAAAGGTTTCTTTAAGAACCTTGGAACTGAGGAGAGAAAAAAATGCCAGGGGCCTCCTAAGAGTTCATGGCAAAACGGGTGAAAAGATGGCGGAACTTTCCCTTGAGCTTTTTCTCATAAAGGGATGAGAGTAATGAGAGGACACAAATCTCCTGTGAGCGATTTGGAGTTAGGCGCATGCTTTTGCATTTACCACTTTACACTTCCACCCCGTACACTTCCACCCCGTACACTTCCACCCCGTACACTTCCACCCTGGTATACTTCCACCCCGGTACACTTCCACCCCGGTACACTTCCACCCCGTACACTTCCACCCCGGTACACTTCCATCCCGGTACACTTCCATCCCGTACACTTCCACCCCGGTACACTTCCATCCCGTACACTTCCATCCCCGTACACTTCCACCCCGGTACACTTCCACCCTGGTATACTTCCACCCCGGTACTCTTCCATCCCTGTACACTTCCATCCCCATACACTTCCATCCCGGTACTCTTCCATCCCAGTACTCTTCCATCCCGGTACACTTCCATCCCTGTACAGTTCCTCCCCAGTATACTTCCACCCCGGTATACTTCCATCCCGGTACTCTTCCACCCCGGTACTCTTCCATCCCTATACACTTCCACCCTGGTACACTTCCATCCCGGTACACTTCCATCCCCAGTACACTTCCACCCCGGTACTCTTCCACCCCGGTACACTTCCACCCCGGTACCCGCTGTGATTGCTATTGTAATATCAGCTTACAGGATCCAAGGGTGACTGGCTACCTCCTTCAGGCTAGGGTTTTCGCGTTATTCTCTATGTGTTTTGAGATTTCGTAAACAAATGGGCATTTTGAGTGATTCTGGAGTCCCCCGTAGCACCCAGAGGGAGAGAAGGTGTGTGCTGGCATTAAAAGTGGCATCATGCCCAAACTGAGAACTTTCGTTGTTAAGCATATCAGAAATGGCCCCTCCCCGTATGTATGCTTCTCACCTAAAAGGAGAGAGAGAAAATGAAGGGTCCTCAGGCAATGGCTGCTATCAGTGCATTCAAGGAAATTAGTGACAAAGTCTACAAAGGGCTGATAACTAGTGCTAACAGCAAAAGACTTGTTTATTTCATTAATTTCATCCCTAATTAAGGCATAATAGTGCCCCTTGCTGGGAAACCACCGGGCACTGTGCTAAAAACATTTCCTGTTCTAGCTCAGGAGAGTCTCTTTCTCATAACCTGGACTTTTAGAGATGGCTGACGTTATAGCATGTTTTGCTTGGAATATTCTAAGCTTTATTTCTCACATCTAATAAAAAAGAATAAAAATCAAAACAAAGCATTTTTAAAATGAGACCTTTAGATCAAATGCAATTTTGGTCACAAGCCTTCACAATTCGGCTCTCAACTCCCCCAAACAAACTCCTTTCATAAAGAGTATTCAGAACTGGCTGCTCAAAAAGAGAGATTTTAAAAATATAGGTGGTTAGGTCCTCTCTGTGACCAGATTTACTGGCTTGATCTGTTGTATGCATGTGAGTGTGTGAGTGTGTGTGCGTCTATGTGTGTGCATAAATTGCCCCCCCCCTTCAAAACAAGTATTTGTAGACTCTTTAATCCAAACAAAAATTTGCTTGCTGTCTGCCACTTAGATCTTTGGTGGAAACCTTTCAACAACAAGCAAATGGCAGTGAAGTGGAATTCAGTAGATCAATTTGCAAAAGGAAGCAGCTTTTTAATTTTAAATATTCAGTGGCACATTTTATTAGAATGAACATGACAGGCACCTTGATGCTGTCCACTTAGGATTCTCAGAAAAATCAGGCAGTGAGATGAGGTAAACTCAGCAAAACCCGATTAACATAATTACTCCCTGATTTCCACACACAACCCCCCAGGCCTCTTGGGAATTAGTGTGTGTTATCTCTCTCTCTCTCTCTCTCTCTCTCTCTCTCTCTCTCTCTCTCTCTCTCTCTCTCTCCCCGCCCCTCCCCCTCATCCCTCCAGAAGATGGGGGGCCCAGGTCTGCAGGGGTAGTTAGGACTCTTCCATCATGATAACATTAGTGTGTTCTCGGAGGGGCTCAGCCTGCTGCCGGTGGCTTGTCCGAGCAGGGGTCTGTGCAGTCCCTAGAGTCCCAGGCATGGGGGCATACAAGGACAAGGGGGCCTAACCCTTTACAGAGGGAAGCAAACTTTGGGGTATTGTAATGGCTGACACTCAAATGCATCTGTTTATTGATAGGCACCTTTTCAAAAAGATAAAGAGAAGGCAAGAATATTCCCTTTTTTTTTTTAAATAACCAAGACAGGCATGTTAAACACTTTTTTAAATAATGGAAATTTACATACTGAAATTGTTGATAAATTTATAAATTACACGCTATATTATATTATACATCTATTGTATGACAGCTGATGCTTTTGGAAGATGCTTGGAGAGAACTGTTTGTTCTAGGAATAGCACAATGGGCCATTCCGGTTGATGCTAACACTCTACTGGCTGTATCTGGTAAGAATTGCACAATTTAATGACTTTGTTGTAGAAATTACCATAAAAATACATTACTGAAAAAAGAACAACATGTAAAGAATAACAAATTCCCGCTGAACAATAGAGTATACCTGTCATTTATAAATCTATATTTAAATGCAAATAATGTTGTTTTGTTGCATTCATGACTGCTTGCATTGTTATTTAAATGCAAATTACTGTGTTTGTTATCATCCAAGGGAAGATTTTATATTAACTTTCATACAATATAGCCAGTTTACATGGAATCAGATATCTCAGAGTGACAATTGAATGGATATTGATATGCAGAATTTTGTCAAAAATCAATATCAGACCATGAAAATGCCTTCATATTGGAGCGTTTTTTCCATATTTCTATTCTAGGCATGAATGGTGACAACACAGACTCCCAGAAGCTGAACAAGATCATATCAGAAATACAGGCTTTACAAGAGGTTGTGGCTCGATTTAGACAGCTCCGCTTGGATGCCACTGAATTCGCCTGTCTAAAATGCATAGTCACTTTCAAAGCTGGTGAGCAGACCCAAGCCCCTATTGTCACCCCCTTCCCTGGCTCGGCCACTTCACTAATTCGAGCCCCCTCACAGTCTACGCGGGTTCCAGCAGAAGGTGAGTGTTCACAAGGGAGACGACGCTGCTGCTGCTGCTGCTGCCAGTCATGACCATTTCCTGTCCCTGTGGGGACCTCCTGCTCTCCGGGTGGGCTGTCCACTTCCAGAGAGGAGCTTCCCTCTCCCCCGCCGTTGCTCCTGTGCTGCCACTCAGTGTCTCGGTCTTCATTTCCAGTTCCTACACACAGTGGTTCTGAGCTAAGAAGTTTCCGGAATGCCGCCGCCATCGCAGCTCTTCAAGACGAGGCTCAGCTAACGCTCAACAGCTACATCCATACCAGGTGACCCTGCCGCTTGTCCTGAATGCGTACTTAAGAAAACTGCTTCCCTTGTGAATGTGTGAGCAGGCAGTAATAAGCCAGTTCAAACACAGTGACTAATTAGCCCCTTGCTAGCCAGTTAATGTAGTGACAATCTAGGCCCTCACCTAGCTCCTGGGGTGGGTGAGAGGAGCAAATAGAATTAGACAGCTGGACCAGACACATCACAGCTGGCGTGGTGAACAAGTCGATCGTTTAAAATCAGTGAAGGCAATTGGGTGACTGGGTCCACCGGACATAGCAAGGGTCAAGCATCAGGAGGTCGTGGTTGACACATGAGAGATCATCCTTTAAAAAAAGGCAGGTGTCTGGCAGGGAATGATCAAGGGTAAGGTTACATAAAGAAGAGGTATAGCTGTAACCCAGGTGGGGACGGAGCATGGTAGTAGGGCAGGAGGAAAGTCAAGGAAGATGGAGGAAAGAGCTAGGAGGCAAAGGGCATTTATAGAGGTCTAGACAAAGACATGTACATGCAAACATATATATGAGGATGGGGAAATAGATCTATGTGTCTATATTTATAGGTTTAGTATTAAGGTGGCGGAAGGACCTTGGGCCTCTATTCAAGCACTCCCTCAATGCATGAATACTTTCTTTTATTAAATTGGAACTCTATGATGCTCACCCTCCCGACACAACTGCTGAAGCCAAAGCCGGTGAACAAGTAAATGTGGTGAAGAAAGTTGATGGTGCCCGGTTATCAAAAGAGATAGTGTCTGGGGTCTTAAAGGCTTGAAGATAAACAAGCGGCCATCTAGCTCAGAAGCAACAACACCCACATGGAAGAACACACCAGCCTGTGTGATCACGTGGTCCCAAAGGGATCAGTTATCAGGCATCAAAGAACAAAAAATCATATCATTGGCTGCACACCTCCATGATACGATCGCTGAAGACAAACGGGTGCATAAGCAAATGTGGCGAAGAAAGCTGATGGTGCCTGGCTATCAAAAGAGATAGTGTCTGGGGTCCTAAACGCTTGAAGGTGAACAAGCAGCCATCAAGCTCAGAAACAACAAAGCCCACATGGAAGAAGCACACCAGCCTGTGCGATCACGAGGTGCCAAAGGGACCAGGTATAAGGCATCATGCAAAAATATATATATATGTATATATACATATATACCATAGTGAATGGAGGGGGAAGTGCAGAGTGGAGACCCAAAGCCCATTTGTCGGCCACTGGAGATCCCCTCACAGAGGGGTGTAGGAGAGGAGATGGGTCAGTCAGGGTGCAATGTAGTACCGATGAAGAACACAGCTTTCCCCCAGATCCTGGATGCTTCCTTCCCCCAACTACCATGATCCGAATTCTACCTTGCAGGACTGGATAGGGCAGAGGTTGTACACTGGTGCATATGGGAGCTGGAGGCACAGGGAATCCAGGGTGGATGATACCTTCAGGACCAGGGGTGTGAGGGGCGATGCTGGGAGAGTGGAGGGTGAGTGGGTTGGAAAGGGGGAACCGATTACAAGGATCCACATGTGACCTCCTCCCTGGGAGACAGATGGCAGAGAAGGGGGGGGAAGGGAGACTCCGGATAGGGCAAGATATGACAAAAATAACAATCTATAAATTATCAAGGGCTCATGAGGAAGAGGGCAGCGGGGAGGGAGGGGAAAAAAAAAGAGGACCTGATGCAAAGGGCTTAAGTGGAGAGCAAATGCTTTGAAAATGATTAGGGCAAAGAATGTACGGATGTGCTTTATACAATTAATGTATGTATATGTATGGATTGTGATAAGAGTTGTATGAGCCACTAATAAAAATTTTTTTTAAAGAAAAAAAAAAGGCAGGTGCCACTTCCAAAGAGAAGAACCGGAGACCTGTCCTGAAAGGTGGGCTGTCCCCACCTTTCTTTGGCTCTGGTGACTGGCATTTGTTATTGCGAACATGCTGGTGTTGTTAGCTGCTGTCCATTTGGTCCTTGACTCCTGGTGTCCCCATGCGCGGTGGGATGGAATTGTTGTGACACCTGGGTTTTCACTGGCTCCATGTGGGGCAGGGAGCTCAGCAGGCTCCTTTTTCTTAGTCTGTCTTCATCCAGGAGCTGAGCCAACCTCTGTTCAGCATCATAGTAAAGGTGAAGGCCTCCGCTGGCAGATGGCGCTGGCTGAGTTTGGGGCACGTTCTCGGAGAACTGAACAAGTGGGAATTGTACCACTGCACGACTGATGACCCTGTTTTGAGTCCCTACCCCAATCACCCAAGCCACTCGGGGATCACTGGTGGAAACTCATGGAGGCTATTCATTTCAACGGCTTCCAACCCCAACCCCAGCAGTGCTCCCTCTGGGCCGCTATTGGACAAGTCCAGCAAGCTGAACTGGATTTTAGATTCCATTGCCAAATGAAAAAAGCAAGGCTTTTAGAGCAGTAGAATCTTTCTGGCCTACCACGTTAGGACTGTGGTAGAGCTGAGGTTAGAATATAGTTGATTCTAGTTCATCCTTTATATTGATCTTGAAGGAGAGCCCATGGAAGCCTGTCTCCACCATCCCAACACCATGCACCGGCGCCTCCTGTTAGGCTGTTACTGCCTCTCTCCCCCACGGGATCTGAAAAAGCCCGAGTCAGATGCCTATTGGGCTAATATCACTTCTGCTAGAGTCTCCTTATTTCTATTATAAATCTTCTTTTGACTGTTGAATGAATAAAACTCCTCTGTTTATAGAATATCACTGAAACTGTGTTGAACGACAATGCATATATGAGCATATGTCATATGCTTTTCCAAACGAAAGTACACCAAAACCCAAATTAATTAAAAATTTATATCAATTTTATATCTATTGACTCATGGCTCATGCACTTGACTCATGGCAGCCCCATGCCAACCAGAATTGGGCTCAGAATGTAGACAACAATCTCTCCTGCTCTGGTACCAATTTGGACTCATCACACACCCTACAGGACAGAGTAGGACTGGCCCTCCTTTAGGGTTCCCAAGGCTGGAAGCAGACTGCCAGGGCTTTGTCCCACAGAGCGGCTGGTGAGTTTCAATCAGGACGCTGCAGCCTTCATAGTTGGACCCCTTGCTGAGAATTTCCATTTCTACTCGAGACATATTGAATCAGAGCCTATATGGGAACCTAAGAGTCACCTGGGGATCTTGTTAAAAGGTAGCTTCCGATTCAGACTTATCTGGAGTGGAAAGGAAACTTCTTAGCAGGGGATCGAACCAGAACGAACTGGTTTAAGCCACGGACCTTTCAGTTAGCAGCCCAGTTGCTTAACCACTGCACCACCAGGGTTCTTCAGAATAGTTATGGTAGGCACTTAGTATGTACCCAAACCTGTAAATGGAACAGAACCTAATTCAGGTACTTTATTGCCGCTAAACATGAACTTTTATTGCATAGCTGTCCTTTAACATGTAGGAAAATGGAAGTTATAAAGAATCTCAAACACAAGGATGTGAGATGCAGTTGTTGGTTCAGTCAAGCCTTTCCCGAAGGCTCTATTGTGGGGCAGCAGAGAGAGCCAGAAAGCACCTCTCATCTATCATGTCAGTCAACCAGGCAGACGTGTTGCTCTGCTTCAGACCCTACCAGAGAAAAGCAGAGTAGTAGAACGTGGGAAAGGCAAATCCTACTGGAGGGGACGAATAGGGAGAGGAAATCTGGAAAGGCTACTAACTGGTTAAGCAGCCCCTTCCCAGCTAGAGAAAAAGGTGGGTGAAAATGGTGGTGATTACACAACTCTTCTTGATGTAATGGGGCTTCTGAACTGTGTGGTATGTGAGGTATACGCCAACACAACTGTTGAAAGGGGGATGTTTAAGGAATTGACCTCAGATTCTATAGACACGTGCTAGAGTCAGAATGCAAACTCCATTTTCAACATTTAATCTGTGGCATACAGATCAACCATTGGTCACATGGCCTGTAATTTCGGAGAATATTTCAATCATCACCCATTGAATACTTTTTAGTGAACTAGATTTCTATAACTTTCCTAGTTTCTGGAGTTTCTGAGTATGTTGACTAATTGTGTGTATGTTTGGGGGCACAGAGTTTGGGGAATAAACTCTTTTTTAAAAAAAAGGCTGGATGAGTCAGCTAGGGAGTAATGTACCCACAGAAAATCAAGAGCCAATTGTCTATAGATTCTTGAAAAATCAACCTGTTATGAAAGCAATGATTTCCTATGGTGGTTTCTCACCAGGGGAAATGTGCAGTGTGGTGGGTGAAGATCTGGAAGAGACTTGTCTAGGCAGCCAGTAGCCCCACCCACGGCAGGATCCTTCCTGGCTGCCTGAGGGCAAGCAGGATTGTAGCAGTGTGGGCGGCAGTGGCCAAGGTGAAGGGGAGATTGGGTCTTGCAGTTACATTCCAGGGAACATAGGAGGTCTATTCAACAAAGAGAGAAACTGGTGGGATTTAGATATATATTTTAAATGTACTGCTGTTCCCATAGCACATTATTAACTGTGTTCTGGTGAGTCTTTTCCTGGGTGGCCGTGAAGCTGGGCAGTGAAAGAGCCAACTGAGCTCCTTGGAGGCACAGGCTAAATCACCATCCTAGTGAGAACTCTGCTCACCACACAGCTGGGGGGTTGAGCTCAACTGCAGGTGCCTTGGAAGAAAGGCACAGTCCTGTTCTGCACGCAGGGGCACCATGAATTAGAACTGGCTTGGTGGTTACTGATGAGTCAGTGTCAGGTTGGGGAGACCTCACTTCAAACTCAAAGCTCAGAGATAGATATCTTAGAGAGTGAAATTAGTAGGTAGTTACACACAGTGTTCACCTGCCTAACTCCTTTGAAGGAATTTGGGTATAACCCAGTTTCTTGCACTTGTGGCCCCAGATCAAACCCAGCTTAGTCTCAAGTATGTCTCAGTGGTCCCTGGCTTGTTTGAGTAGTTTATTTCAGGGAAGTAAGCCCTCCTAGAGGAGTGTATTGATACCTGATTTGAGGCCCTTGGCAGAAGTACCAGCGCTGAAGAGAGGGTAGCTTTCAGGCAGGCCAAGGCAGCAGCAAATTGAACTGGCACATCTGAGCAAAGACACATGTTGGACATCAAGAGAGCAAATTGTTAAGCAGTTTCTCATGTCTTTAATTATATGCCGATTTCATTGACACGAGAGCTGGGTGGCAGTGCCACCCAACAGAACTTCGTGTTTAATTTGCAGTGTAATAAGGATGGAATTATTCCTGAGAGCGACTGAGCATAATGCCTGAATAATAATTTGGGGACTTTCTTAGAAAAAGCTGCTATTTTATTTGAGGGGAAACAGCCTTGTGAATGATCCCTGAGAACTAGAAACTGTGGACTTGATGGCCAGCTGAGAACAGCACCGTGGTGCTTGTCTGTACCCCAGCCAGAAGGTGTCATTTGGCTGATATTCAGTTCTATGTTTCTTAAGATTTTTTCCCTCCAAACAAAATGCAATCTTATTGCTAAAACAGAAAGAATTATCTGCGATTTTGATAGGCTGATAGGTTGTCCACACCTCATTTTCCCTGAAAAACAGGGATAAGAGTATTTGTCTTGGTCCCTGTTGTTACCATAGTGTATTGTTCTTATTGTTGTTGTTAGGTGCTGTCTATGTGCAACATAACAAAATACTGTACCATCATCATTCACAATGATGTTCACATTGTTAATAATCATCATTGTTACTATGTTTAAATCCATTGTTGCAGCCAGGATGTCAATCTAGCTTGGTGAGCATCTTCCTCTTTTTTTTTTTGGCTTACTCTCTACTACAATACCCTTCTTCAGGAACTAGTCCCACCTAATAACACATCCAATATGTTTAAGACGAAGACTCAACACTCCTATTTCTAAAGGTTATTCTGTACCTCTTGCAAGATGGATCTGTCCATTGTTCTGGTGGTCAAGGGTATAGTCAATAGTCTTCGCCATGCTTCCAATGCATCATTCCATCGCTGGTCTTCCTTACTCATCGTCTAGTTCTCACATGCAGATGAAGTGACGCAAATACAGTGGCATGGGTCAGTGCTCCTTACTCCTCAATGGGACACCCTAACTTTTAACACCTTCAAGAGGTCTCTTCAGCTGATGTGACTGACACAAGATGTCCTATGATTCTTTGACTGCTGCTTCTGTGGGTGTTGATGTGGATCCCAGTAAAAGAAATCCTGGACAACTTCAGTCTTTTCTCCTTTTGTCACGATCTTGCTTACTAGTTCAGTGGTGAGCGTTTTTATTTTCTTTATGTTAAGGTCTAATCCATTCTGAAGGCTGTAATCTTCCTATTCTTGGCAATGTTACCCATAATTTCTTGTGAGTCACACAATCAAATGCCTTTCATAGTTAAAAAAAAAAGGTAACCATATTTCTGGTGTTCCTTGCTTTCAGCTAAGATCCATCTGACATCAGCAATGATAGCGATCCAATAATGATATCCTAATCCCACACCCTCTTCTGTGTCCAGCTCAAACTTCTGACAGTTCCATGTTGATGTACGGCCATGTATATAGAGCGCATCCAGTCAGTTGGCCAGGTCTTCCAAATTTCATAGAATAGACAAGTGAGTGTTTCCAGCACAACGTCCATTTGCTGAAACATTTCCATTGGTATTCCTCCTATTCCTGAAGCCTGGTTTTTGCCAATGTCTTCAGTGCAGCTTGGACTTCTTCCTTCAATCCCCTCGGTTCTTGATCATATGCTGCCTCTTGACGTTGTTGAACATGCACAACTGCCTTTTAGTACAATGCCTCTGTGTATTCCTTCCATCTTTTTTGATGCTTCTTAAATTTTTCATATTTTGTCCATAGAATCGTTCACTATTCCATAGAATCTTTCACTATTACAAACTTGAGAACTTTTTCTGTAGTTTTTTTTAGCTTGCAAATGCTAAATGTATTCTTTCCTTTTGTTTCATGTCTCTGAGTTTTTGTATGCTTAATTATGGTCCTTTGTCTTCTCAGTTCTTTGAAACTTTCGGCTTAGCTCTTTAACGCTTCTTTTTTTCTCGCTTTTGCATCAGTTTCTGAACACTCCAGGGTAAGTTTCACAGGCCTGATATCCATTGTTAAAAAAAAAATTTCTGTCTTTTCAATGACCTTTTACTTTCTTTATGTGGGATGTCTTTGATGCCATCCCACACCTCCACTGGCCTTTGATCGCGAGGGCTCAGTGCTTCCAAACCGTTCCTGAGGTGACCTTGTAATTGGAGAGGGACAGACTCCAGGCTGGTTCCTGTGAACTTGTTTTCATTCTTCACCTTCGATTTGAACTTACAGATAAGCAATTGGTTGTGTGTTCCACAGTCAGCTTGGGCTTTGTTTTGGTCAATGATCATTGAGCTTCTCCATCTTGTCTTTCCACAGATGTAGTTTATTTAATTCTCATATGCTCCATCTGGTGAGGTCCACTGATGTGTATACTCATAATTTATGTTGTTGAACAAAGGTTCTTGTAATGATTAACTTGCTGGGCTTGAAAAATTCTATTGTATGACCTCTAGTGTCATTTCTAGCACCAAGATTCTATTTTCCAACTACCGCTCTTAGTTTTCCAGTTTTGCTTCCCAATTACCTGTCATTATCAATATGTCTTCACTGCATGCTTGATCAGTTTTAGACTGTGGGAGTTGGTGAAAAAAAAAACTCCTCAGTTTCTTCATATTTGGAATTAGTGGTTGTCACATTACTGTGAACACTAATCATATTAACTGAGCTTCCTTGAGGTGTCTAGCTCTTACCCTATCAGTGGCAGCACTGTATTTCAGGCTCTGTTTTGAAATATTTTTTGATGTTAAGAGGGCCATCGTTCCTCTTCATCCCTCCCAGCAGAGTAGGCCAGGTGAGTGTCCGCTTCCACGGGTCTAGTGTCAGCCCACTTCCGCTCACTGTTGCCAAGGACATTGATCAAGGGTTCCCTTTCATTTCTGACAACTTCTAATTTTCCCTGATGGAAACATTCCACAGCCTGATTATTCATGGATATTGACAGCTGTTTCTTCTCATTTTGAGTCATGCTGTATCAATTAATGCAGGTCCCCAAAGCTTTGCTCCATCCGTATGATCAAGGTTGACTCTACTTAGAGGCTGCAACTCTTCTTCCCAAACACTCTTACTGTGAGCGCTTCCCAAGCCGAGCGGCTCGTTTTCTGGCACAAAAGCAGACACTAGTTTGCTGGTTCTCATAATGTTTTCACTGGACAAATTTTTCAGGAGTCCATACATCACTGGGTCCTTCCACCTAGTCTGTCTGAGTCTGGAAGCTCTGCTGGAACCTGTGTGTCACGGTGACCCTGCTGGTGTTTGACACACTGGTGGTATAGCTGTCAGCCTCACAGCAGCACACAGTCTCCTCGTAGGACAAGTGGACAGGCCATATGTAATCAAGCGGCCCAGATCCGGAAATGATCCTGGCTCTGCTGTATGTTCGAGTGTAAGATAGTAATCACCACTAGCCATAGACTCTGACCTTCCTTTCCTGGCTTCTCCCATTCCAGATATCCCACTCAACCCTGTCGCTTTGGAAAACTCCTGTTGCTCCTGCCAGCTTTACGTTCTATCAGTCCATCAACCATAGAAGAAGTGTTTTTCAAAAAAACCATCGGCAACGTCCCCATTACAAGACTGCTTTCAGATATGTACAAATCCAGTGACATCTAAGCTCTTCAAGTCCCTCCCCGCTTCTCAGGATGGGACAGGATCAGATGAAAGACTTCTACCCACGGAAAATTCGCCTCAACTAACAAAACTCTCCAGGAAGCATAAGCCTTGGAATGTGTAGCTTTCAGGTAAAAATAAAAAAAGGTTAATCAACACAAACCAAGCCCAGTAGCTCTGACCTGCTGCTTCCACCAGGAGAGGGTGGCCCAGAAGAGGGTGACAAGGGACTCCTTGAGCAGAGACCCCCGGCTGCCAAGGCCTGGAGTCAGGATTGTCACGGCCTTGCCTTTGTGCTTCTTCCCTGGAAGACTGGGCGGAGCTACCAAAGCTGAAACACACCGCACCTCGAGTTTGCCTTTCTTTCCTGGCCTTTCACGTCGAGGACGCAAACATCAGTGCAAACACCAGAGCAGTGGCCTCCAGAGCGAGCTCCTGCCGGAGTCTTTATTCTCCAAGGAACAATTAGGCCTTCAATCGTTTGTTCACAAGTTTCCATTCTATTGTCACACATCATGAAGTGGCCTTTGGAACTGAGTGAAGAAGTGAGAAGTAGCTTATGCTGTGATTGCCTTTTCTTCGGTCTTCTCCTTTCCCCCTTTCTTTCTTCTTCTTTTTAATACCTTAGGCCAGGCAATTGGTGGATGAAAGTGAGATTTTCACCAGGACTTCAAATTGGATAACATCTTATTAAGAAAAAAAGACTAGACGAGCTTTACTGAAAGAACAGTCGAGAACAGAGGAATAAACAGCGAAACCAAATAGCTTGGAGACAGTGGTGAGTGAGGCATATTGCTGTCCCGTAAACCTAGTGCTGAAACCAAAGGCAACGGGGGTCTAAATGCACGGCTCGGCAGGTCACACCAGACAGCGGATGGACGTGGGTGTCGTGCCAGAAGGGCCTTTAAGGAGATGAACACTAGATGGTTTCTTGATCGGTCTGTTGCCAACGGTCTGAGACTCTTCAATGCCTTTCAGAAAACACTGGTTTCTAGTAAAGCCTTGGTCACATGTACATGCGTGTACACAGGACACACACACACGATCCTACACTGTAAGCTGCTCCTTTGGTATGAATCTATACTTATGGAAATGTAGAAACAAACATTTAAAAATAGCTGCTGTACTTTTCACATTTTGATTCATTAGGTACTAGCACCAAGGGGGGGGAAATCAGCACTTGGACTATCATAGGATGAATAAAACTTTTCTTGTATAAAGTGAATTAACTGATTTGTGAAGTTAAAAAGTTGTACTCATTGTATTTACAAAGAATAAAAATATATTGAATTTAAGTGAGCCCTGCCTGATGTCTTCACCCACCTTCTTGGCCGATCTCACCCACCAGTTACAAGGTGGCATCAGCAGCTGCTGCTCAGTCTGAAGCTCCAAGCCCTCCCGCCCAGAGCCTGAAGAACCAAACTACAAAGGCAATTTCCTTTTACAGTGAGTCCCATTTGTAAAATGATGAATAAAGAAATAAAACATAAGATCCCATTGCTCTACAGCTCTCAAATGTAATTGCATCTGCTAGAAAAAAAATCGCTGTGTGAGGAAGAAAGAGGCCAATTAACAGAGCCTTCATTCACTTCTCTGTTTCTAACTCTCTTGCCAACACTTCAGTCCTGACCAGGAACCTGAAATCCTTTAATGATCAGGAAAACAAAGCAGGAACTATTTTGATGAGGAAGAAGCAGAAGAAAGGGCATCCAGATGTTCTCAGGGAATCGCAGGGCACTAGCCCCATGGTCACGGTCGGAGGCAGGTGTGGACATCAGAGGTACCAACTGCCTTGGGTACGACGAGCTCCTCCTGGGTAGCAGCTCCTGCAAGGACGTGGGCCAGAGACACAGGCAACTCTTGGCGAACATAACCATGCAGATTGTATGTGTGGACGTTTAGTCAACCATGAGATCCTTATCCACAGGAAATGAGAAGGCAGTCTTAAGGAAAAGTGAAATACGTCAAGATGTAACCAGAATGTTTATGCCAGCGCCTTCAGAGTTAATAGCATACATGTCTACCAACAGAGAATTGATACGTTGTGGCATGTATCTACAATGTTTATCAGTAGTTCAAGTGAATGGGCTGGAGCCAATGAATCAACATGGGTAACTTGGCAATTGGATTTTGTGTGTGTGTGTGTGTGTGTGTGTGTGTTGTCGTCAAACTGCAGCAAACATATAGTTTGCTACCATCTATATAAAGTTCTATAAGGCACTGGGAACCCTAGTGGCATAGTGGATTATACATTAGGTTATTAACTTCAAGGTCAGCAGTTTGAATCTACAAGCTCCTCCTCAGAAGAAGGATGAGGCTTTCTGTTCTCTTAAAAGATTTATAAGTTTGGAAACCCAAACTTGCCCTATAGGATCCACTGTGAGTCAGTAGGCTCCTAGAGCCTGCTACATTCTACTCTGTCCTTTGGGTCACCGTGAGTCAGAATTGATTCTGGAAGCGTTTGGTGGCTCCGGGGTAGAAGTCTCGCCTTGCATTGTGGAGATCTGGGTTTGATTCCTAGCCCATACACCTCCTGCACAGTGACCTGTCAGTGGAGGCTTGTGTGTTGCAATTGTGGGCAGCTTTAATGGACATGAATTCTGTTTCTCGAAGTGTAGGGCGCTAGCAGTTGGAATTCAGGTGCCAGTGCTAATAGACTTTCTCGGTCGGTTTTGAGAAAAAGAAGCCTTGTCTCAGCTTCTCCAGCATGCTGCTTCTTATTCCTTGGAGACCTCCATAAGGCATCTTTCTTTTTCCCACTCAGGCCTCCTCAATTCTGTGCCCAATCTGCTCTTTTATATCTCCAAAGTGATTGGCTTAAATACCTCCTTCACTGATACGGACTCATCAACATAACAAAGACACTCAATTCCCAGCTGAGATGTATAGAAGACTCACTGCCATCGAGTTGATTCAGACTCATTGTGACCTTAAAGGACAGGGTAGAGCTGCCTCTGTGGGTTTTCCAGACTGTAACTCTTTATGAGAGTAGAAAACCTTTCTCCTTTGATGTGACTGGTGGTTTTGAACTGCTGACCTTGTGGTTAGCAGCCCAGTGTGGAACCATTATGCCACCAGAGCTCACATCTAGGGATTCGGATTTATAACCTATTCTGCCGAGAGGCAATTAAGCCTATAAGCATGTTCAATAGATCACATCACCTTTGCTCACTTTCTACTGGCTAAAAGGATACACATGAACACATGACCAACCCCAGTGTCAAGGGAGCGAGAAAGTGGACTTGTTCCTTGGTGGGAACGGTGATGGTGGTGGAGGGAAGTATTCCCCGAAGTATCATGAAACCCATCGCAATCATAATCTGATTAGGATATTATAACAAAATATCAAGGCATTAAGATTCCCGTGACAAGCCTCGGATTACTGTTTCCCTCCGGAATTGCCTTTGCTGCTGGTGTCTCTGCCACTGTGAACAGGAGTCAAACCCAACCGTCAACACTGGAAAAGGCCGGCTGTAAAGCTCAGTGGTGCTCTCCCGGGAGATTCTGGGCTCCCTGCTGGCTGGAGCCTCAGTCTGGGCTTCCTGATTACTGTGAGCACCTCACTGCTCGCCTGGGTTTGAAGGCTAAGATCCTTTATGGCTGGTGTTGGGGGCAAGGGTGGGGGCGGGGGAGATTCCAAAGCAGGCTTTGAATGTACACAAAGAGGAGAAGAGCCAGTTACTGCAGTCAAAAACAATCTTTAGGTCTTCTCCTGGGACAAAAAATATTTTTTTCTTTAAATCTAGAAAGGTCATTAAAATATAGAGAGATTTTCTTACTTAAAATAAAAATCTATTCAGCAAAACCATAAACCAAATGCAACGGATTTTATATGTACACTTCAGTTACATTGGTTTTATTCTTCAAGTGACACACAAACTCTATCTTTTCCCGGATTACTCCACTTCCATTAAGCTGAACTCACTGCTCTCGAAGCATCTCATCGAACCTTTCAAGTTCCTGTTGTCAACTGGACGCCATATTGATAATTCCTTAAAAGGGTCCAGTGGTCAAGACACACACCCCTGACTTCTGAAAGCAGACTATCTTTGGTTCCAAACGACCTCAGGGTTTTCCTTCAGTTTTAAAGATGGTCTCAGAGCAGTTGTTTCAGGAGTCTTCCAGCCTCCGTGGCGCCACGAAGCTGGAATTCCACGAGACTTTGGGATTCTGTTTTAAAAATCTCCTCCTGCGACTTAGGATTCTTCGATAGACTCTTGGATCACAATGTTCTGTCATGGTTAACGAGGCACCATCTAGCTCTCCTGATCTCAAGGCAAAGGAGGCCATTGTGCACGGAGGTAAAGGGACATAGATTCCTGGTTCCCCTGGGGAGGCCCCGCTCCGGGGGAGGACAGTGTATAGACTCCAGTGACTGGGTATTGAGTCCTCCAGCTGGTTTGAAGTACTTTCACTTATTCTTAGACACAAAGAGAAAGAATGGGATGAATTTAGGAAGTGAATTGAGACTCACAAATAACTTCACTTATAGATCAAGGTTTATAATCCAATCTAGGAGCCTAATAACTGAACCCCTTGACTCAGTGGTTGACTCTCTTAATAAAAATGGAAACATCTATTTTTCTACAGCTTATTTTTTTGTGTGCATGACCTCTTTCTTGCTGGGTGCATAGGGATCTACCTCCCCCCCCCCCCCCCGCTTTTTTTAAACTGATCATTGTAATGATGGTTTATCCAACCAATTTCTTATTCGTGGACTTGGGTTGCTTACATTCCCCTCCCCCATAATAAATTAAACTGTCACGAGCTATCTTTCAATGGCTACTTCTGGGAACTTGGGAGAGTATTGCTGTAGAATAAATTCTTAAAAGTGTAGTTTCTGGGTCAAAGATTATATGCATTTTTAATTTTGATGGATACTGCCAAATGGCTCTTTAAAAAGGGTTATATCAATTTGCACTCCTGCCAAGAGGGTATGAGAGGGCCCATTTCATTGCTCAGAATTTAAAAGTGCTTAATCAGACACTGGCTTGATGAACACTTCAGAAGCTATTAGAAAAATACAGAGAATGCATATATTTCTATTATAAATATGCCACTGCTAAAATGCTTACTGGACTGACAAAGTAGGTCTCACCCTGTACTCGTGGTTGGAGTTTGTCTCCCCAAACTTTTCAGTGTGGGCCACTCTGTGAACATTCGAGAGTGCCCCCATCACAATGCCGGGAGAGAGGAAAACCCAACGAGGGAAAAGGTGGAAGCGGCTCAGTAGACATTTCCTGCTACCGAGCTGCTGCTCCAGGAATGTCAAGCCACTCATTTCACAATAACCCTTGTTACAAACCCGTCCAGAAACCGAAGAACCTTGCTCTCTTCAACTGAATAACTCTAGGACCTTTACCACAGTGACTAATGGCTTATCTTCTATGGTCTGTTTTGTTTTTAAAGCATGTTTGTAGATTTTGGACCCTCACTTTGGGATGCCAAGTGGTCTTTTTTCCTGCAATGATTGCTGCCCTAGATATGGAGGTGGCGGTGGGGGGACAACAGAGCTATCAGCTGCACGCTGGGAACCGAGCCCACTCAGCAAGGTGGCTTAGGGCAGGGTGTAGCCACACATCCTGGGCACCTTCGTGATGTGCCAGTGTGGCTGTGCTCCGATGGGAAACAGTGATGTCAATGTCCCGAGGTGCCCAAGGCCAAGGTTAGGTCCTTAGGCGAGCCAGGTGGTCTTATTCTCTCCATGACACTGGTACCATTAACATCCATCATTTATCTCTCTGGACACGGAAGATAGTGAGGGGACACTCAGCTCAGGCTCCTGTAAAGTCCTCCGCTTCTATCTGGAAACCCAGGTTCAAGTCCTGGCCAACGTGCCTCCTGAACAGCCAGCGCCTTGCATGCCAGTGAGGCTTGCGTGACCGGATGAAACTAGGCAAGTTTGGTGGAGCTTCTGGACTCAGACAGGGAGGAAAGAGCTGGCAGTCTGCTTCTGGAAATCCACCACTGGCTCACAAAACCCAATGGCTCACAACGGTCCAATCCCACCGTGCACTGGCCACCAGGAGCCAGGCTGCCTGCCGAACGGAGCCAACACCATCAGCAGGCCTCGGAGTGCCTGTCCGCCCAGAGCACCCTTTTTTCACCTTGACTCTGTGCCAGGAAGCTGCTTGCATTTGGGCCACCTTGGCACTGTATGCAGTCCTCGTGCAATCACCTGGGGAGCTTTCAAGCTCTCCCAAGCAAACACCATCCCAGCCCCACACCCCGAGGGTGTTTAAGGCGGATTCCACCTGCAGGGCCCAGGGTCCTCCCTGCCCCTCATCCCCGGGCTCGCCTGTCGGTTTGCTCTTCTCCCGGCTCTCTGGTGACCTTTAAAAAAGTTAATTCTTCCCCCTCTTTCCCTGAGCCGGCCTGTCATTGAACTCAGCCAGCTGATTATGGCGCTCGTGATTGAGAACCACTTCTGACCGCTTCCCTTTCCCCAGAAATTAACGTGATCATTAAGGCTTATAATTTCACTCACCAGTGCGATCAATCAAGGGGCTGCGAAACAGAGTTAAGAGTCCTTTTGTAATTGGCAGGAGCTGTGATTCCTAGCCCAGCGTTGAGGGTCTGTGTGGAGGCTGGAGGAGGGGAGGCCGGGGCGCAGGGCGATGGCCTTGGGGCTCCCTCCCCAGCTCATCTCGGCCTGCTTCTCCGGGGCTGGCGAGTTCCCGCCTCCACCTGCCCCCGTGTCCACCTGGGGAAACCAGTTCTTGCCCGGCTTACCGAGTCTCTCTGGGTCAGGGGTCCTATCCCGGGGATCTCGGACTGCTGGGAGAGGCAGTGGGTCCAGATGGGCAGCCCAGAAGCAAGGACGCCCTGCTAGGTTCCAGGGAGTGAGTCATTCCTCTGCCCCGCCCTCTGGTTTAGAGATGCTTGGAGACACACAGTAGCCCTGCGAGAGGAGTGGTTATACGTAGTGGTTCCTGCGGTCCACAAGGTCCGAGGTTTGAAACCAGCAGCTGGGTGGGGAAAAGAGAGGACTTTCAATTCCCGTCAACAGTTGCAGCCTTGGAGAAAAAGAAAATGGCAGTTCCAGGGCCAGGTCCATCCTATAGGGTCACTGTGCAGCAGTATTGACTGATGGCAGTGTGTTTGGCTCTTGTTGTTGTTGTTTTGGGGACATACAGCTGAACCCAGGGCAATGCCCACTCTAACTCCTTTGGGGTAAGGGCCACCCCACACAGCCAAGGGCGGCTTCAAGCTTCCTCTTGCCCCCAGGAGCTGCATGGTCAAGATAGTCCTGGAACCAGAGTTGGGTTTTTGATTCCTGAGGAGGAGTGGGGTGTTTGATTCTGCTTATAATACTTCTAATATAGGCAGTGCCTAGAGGGATGGCTCATACACACATGGTAGGTGACATTTGGACACGAGGTGAAGAAATAGTCATTTTATTTCACACACAACATCAAAGGTGACTTTCTATGATGCTCACTTTCCCTGACACGATTGCTGAAGACAAAATGGGTGCACAAGCAAATGTGGTGAAGAACTCTGATGGTGTCCAGCTTTCAGAAGATATTCCATCTGGGGTCTTAAAGGCTTGAAGATAAAGAAGCTGTCATCTAATTGAGAAACAACAAAGCCCACTTGGAAGAAGGATACCAGCCTGTGTGATCACGAGGTGTCACTGAAATCAGGTATCAGGCATCAAAGACCCAGAACAAAAAAACTATATTGATGTTAATGAGAGGGAGAGTGCAATGGGGACCCAAACCCATTTGTAGACAATTGGACATCCCCTTACAGAAGGGTTGCAGGGAGGAGATGAGCCAGTTAGGGTGCAGTATAGCATCGAAGATACATACAACTTTTCCTCTAGTTCTTAAAGGCTTCCTCCCCCCTACTATCATGACCCCAATTATACCTTTACACATTTGGCTAGACCAGAGCATGTACACGGGTACAGATAAGAGCTGGAAGCACAGGGAATCCAGGACAGATAAAGCCCTCAGGACCAATAATGAGAGTAGTGATACCAGGATGGTAAGGGGAGGTTGGGGGAGGGAGTGGGAGGGAGAACCAATCACAATGATCTACATATAACCCCATCCCAGGGGGACAGACAACAAAAAAGTGGGTGAAGAGAGACAATGGTTGGTATAAGACATGAAAAAAAAAGATAAATTATCAAGGGTTTATGAGGGAAGGAAAAAAATCAACTGATACCAAGGGCTCAAGTAGAAAGAAATGTTTTGGAAGTGATGATGGCAACATATGTACAAATGTGCTTGACACAATGGATGTATGGATTGTGATAAGAGCTGTAAGAGCCCCCAATAAAATGATTTTAAAAAAGAAAAAGAAAATGGCAGTTCCAGCAACAACAACAACAAAGTGACTTTCTCCCCATGACTGTGGCCTTCAGACACCGTACAGGCCTGGAACTGAACCCACCCCTGGGGGTAAACCTTCAGCCCAATAATAGTCCAACCCCCAGACCCACTGCTGTCTAGTGGAGTCCCAACTCATTGCGAGCCCAGACAGGGTTTCTGAGGTCGTTCTTCTTTATGGAAGTAGAAAGCCTCATTTTGCTCCCCCAGAGGGACTGCTGACCAACACATAAAATCAAAAGCCACACAAGGGAGGGATGGACGCCTCAGGACAAGGAACCACCGGAACCCGAACCAAAGCTCCACATGCAGGAAGGAAGGTGGATGGACTGGGTGGCCAAGGAAGGAAGCAGAGAGTACTTTACAACTAATGTGATGGAACAACATGGGTTTTTTAAAAAGTGACTTTCCTCTTTTAGGTCAAACTGTAGGAACGGGACACTGCAGGACATGTTGTCAGGAGAAGCCAGTCCCTGGAGAAGGACATCATGTTTGGTAAAATGGAAGGGCAGAGAAAAAGAGGAAGGGCCTCCATGAGATGGGTTGCCGCGGCTGGCGCAGGACCAGGCCGTGGTCCGTCTGTGGTACTGAGGGTTCCTGAGAGTCTGGACTGATGACTCCATGGTCTCAGACGACAGCTACAGAGGACCATCTGGAGGGGGAGGGGTGGGATCATCTATCATTTCATGTTCCTGACACACATGTTAGGAGCCCTGGTGGGCTATGAGTTGGGCTATAAATTGCAAGGTTGGCTGTTCAAATACACCAGCCCCTTCCTCAGGAGAAAGATGAGACTTTCTACTCCCATAAAGACTTGCTGTCTCTGAAAGCCACTTGGGCAGGGCTACTCCGTTGTGTAGGGGCATAAATATGAGTCATCATCAACTCAATGGCAGTGAGTGAACCCAAAGATTTTCAATTTTGTCCAGTTTCCTAGATCTCGCACATGCAGTTTCTCAGTTGTAATTATAATGCTATGGATTGAATAATGCCCCCTCAAAATACGTGTTGTAAATCCTAGCCCCTATGCCATTTGGGGGTGAATTGTCTTTTTACATATTAAGCCAATATTAGGGTAGCTGTGTCGTTTTTAGCCCCCTTTCTCCCCCAGCATTATCGGACAGTTTAGATTGACAGTTCCACTTTCTAGGGCTTTAGCTGCTTTTCCCATCTGACGTTTAAAACCCAATTACAGTAAATGAAACAGTATAGGCGGTGTTCTATGATATCACCCTCTTTTGAGCTGTAAAAGCAGCTTAAACCGGCCAGCACAAATGAAGGGTAAGATGCATGCCCCAGGGTCCCCACGGAGCCTGGGAAGAGAGGCTGAAAAGAGACAAGGCCCTTCCTTCCTTCAGAGTCAACACAGAGAGAGGCAGCTTTCCCTGGAGCTGTGTCCTACATTCAGGCTCCTAACCTCCTAAACTAAGAGAAGGTTGCTTTCTGTTTTCTGAAGCCATCCACTGGGGGTGTTTCTGCTACAGTTGGGCTAGACAACTCAAGTCCAAACCAAAGGTACTGCCATCTGGTCGATTCGGACTCAGAGCGATCTTATAGGGCCGAGGAGAACTGCCTCGGTGGGTTTCGGAGGTTGTAATCTGTACGGGGTAGCAAGTCTCCTTTCTCTTGAGCATCAGTGGCTGAGTTTCAACTGCTGACCTTGTGGGCAGCTGCAGTTCAATGAGTAACTCACTCCTAAGACACCTCGTGACTCTATATTAGTTCACATTCTGCCTTGAATTATTTTATTAGCAACTATGAGTCCGAAGAAACCCTTGTGGGACAATGGCTAAGCCCTGGGCTGTTAACCAAAAGACTGGGGATTTGAACCATCAGCTGCGCCAGTGGAGTGAGATGTAACAGTCTGCGTCCATCAAGATGACAGTCTCAGAAGCCGGAGGGCTGGAACGGACTCTAATTTTTAAAATATTTGCATCATAATTGTTATTAGGTGTGCCACAATTTCCCTATCATTCCCTATTTGGATTTAAAGCTCAATAAAGTTGCTTAATAAGATAAATTCACAACCTTTGGAGACAGTTGAAAATGCAGATTCCTGGACCCCACCTACCTCCCCAGATTGGAATTCAGCAGATGTGACGTGGGGCCCAGGAATCTACGTTCTAGCAGTCCTGACGTCATTCCCACATCCATGCTTGGTTCTCTGGCGCTCTAGGCAGCCCGGCCCTCTGCCCATGAGCACACGTGTTCTGCCTTTCAGTCTTTTCTTCTGTCCAAGCCAGAGACACTGCACCGTCCCCTCCATCTGCTCTCTTTCCTCATCACTGACCTTGAAGGGCATGCAAGCTTGTGAAACAAGGAACATGCCCGTCTCATTTTCCACACGTGTGCTCCAGTAATCAACAGAGAAGTTGAGCAGGGCCGGCTGGGTTCCTGGAACAGCAGCTGGGTTAAGAAAGAGGCTCCGAAAACCAACGAGCAGCCTGCCCAATGAGCAGACTGTGGTGAAAACCTTATGTAAAAGCTTCCAGCCCAGTCTCTGGTGGCACTAGGAGAGGAAGTTTTTACCCCATTCGTCTCAGGGCAACAGTCTTGCTTTGCCTTCATTTTAAGTACACACCACGTGAATATTTTAAGTGGTGAATAAAATCATTGTAAAGAGACCTTAAAACATATACTAGAGGACTTCAAGACATTCATGGGAAACTTCCATCACTCTGGAAGTCTATTTTCCCAGGAACTTTTTGAAATCCTTTCACATTCCCTTGCTTCTGAGGGATGTAGCCAATTTACAGGCATTTTCTAACAACCTTCCCACCCCCCCACCCCCCGTTGTCTTCATTAACCCTTAGCTTTAGCAGCATTTATGTCTCCGTGTAACTTCACACCATCCAGGGGAGGAGCCCAATGACAGAATGCATCACCAAATGAGAAGCTTCTGTGACTAGGTACATCCTCTTTTTAAAATCCTCTTTTTCCCCTCGGACCCTGGTCCTTTATTTCAAAAGAGGATTCTCAGGATACAGTTCAGTGGAATTTTAAAATCCCGAACTCTCCAATGAGTCGGAATAAAGTCCCAGGGTGTCCGTGAGGATGCTCGCGCCTGTGTCTGGAGAGGCATGGAGCAGGGAAGAAAGCACCGTAATGTGGCCCTGGAGTCCAGAGACGCTGGCCCGCCCGCTTCGCTGGTACCCCCTCCTCCTGGGAGAGAAGCGCTAACAGGGAGGTCAGGAACCCCGAAGACAAGGCTCGACCAACGTAAATTTTAAAAAATAGGATCTAGTTGACTCTCTTTTTCCCTTAGAAACCTGGTAGGAAATGCCCTGTCCACATGCCCTGACTCCAACATTTTGGCGAAGGAGAAGCCCAACTGAATGAAGACCTTTCTCTGTGAAAAGGCAAATATCCTCACAGGCAGCTTTGAGCCCTGCCGGTTTAAGCCACTTTCTGGCTGTCACTCTCCACCTCTGTTTGCCGTGTTCTGTCCAGAATGACCTTTGTGGGTGACATTCATAGCGTCTGCAGAGGCTCTTGGTCTTCACTTGGACTTGGGTTTGGCTGAGGAGGACCCGAAGAAACTGAAGGGAAGTGGAAAGGGGAAGTTAGCTTCTTTCTTCTGGGTTGGCTTTTTGACTTCAGGCCACAACTTCTGTCAGATGGCCCTTTACGCAGCTCTGTCTTCTAGAACTGTCCTTCCAACCTAGGGGGTGGGGGTCCTGGAGCCTCTGACGTCAGCCTCAGGGAGCTGAACTAGCTTCCCCTTAGGGCGTCTCTGCGTCTTACCCTCCTCTTGGTCAAGAGTTCTTTTAGTAAACTCTTCTCAAATTGAACCATTTCAGTATGACAACTGCTTCCTCTTGGAATCCTGGGCCAGTACGTTTGTGAGTGTGTTCCTTTCTGAGCCTTTGGCTTTTGCCCTGGTCCAGCTGAGGTAGCTCTGGGCCTACGAAGAAAATTAGATTCTAGAAATCCATTTGGCAAGTGTCAGAACTAAGGCCCGGAGTGGCTTAGGTGCCTCCTTGAGTGCAGGCAGGAAAAGGGTGTGGTCTCCGGGACACACAACAGCCTGTGTTTTCCACCGAGCCTTTCAGCGTGGCCAGGCTCCTGGTGTCCAGTCGTGGGCTCTGTTGCATCCCGCACTGTCTCAAAGACCTTTTCCTTATCGGTGCAACACAGCCTCCAGGATCGAGCAGAAGCAGAAGCAGTGAATGGCAGAGACAACTTCGGTGACTGGGCTACATTGCCTCAACTGCTGGCTAACGCCTGGAAACAGCGCGCTTCTTAGAGAGAGCTAGAAGCAGTGGTGTTAGAAACGCAACTCTACCCCCTATCTGAGCGAACAGCCCTACCAGTAAGGCTCCTTCTCCAAATTGAAAGTGTATTGTTGTCCCTCCTATGGTAACCCTCTAGCACAGAGTAGAACTGCCCCATTGGGTTTCCAATGCTGTCATCTTGATGGGAGAAGATTGTCAGGTCTGAAGGCAGATTTGAACTGCTGACCTTGTGGTTAGCAGCCAAGCTCCTAACTATTGTACTACCAGAGCTTTTAATTAAAAAGAAACATCGAGAAATTTGGCAGTCTTACAAATCATGCCTGACAGTAACTTGGTACACAAATCTTCGAGGGGGGGGCTAAATAGCAATTTGTATCCCAAGTCACAGGAGCCCTGGTGGCATCGGACTTTAGCATTGGTTGCAATCTGAAAGGTCAGCAGTTCCAAACTACCAGCTGCTCTGCGGGAGAAAGACGGGGCTCCTGTAAATAGTGGCCGTCTTAGAAACCCATAGGGGCAGTTCTACCCTGTCCTATAGGTTTGTTATGAGTTGACATGAACTTGTTGTCCGTTTTTGGTTTGGTATTGTATCACAAGCCATAAGGATGTCTATTCACATGTGTACTTCTGCAACACTTATGCAAAGATAAACCTAAAACATGGCGAGAGCCCCCTTCATGCACAGACATGCTCACTGTGCACTGTCAGTTACAATATTAAAACGTATAAACCGCTCTTCCCGTAGCAGCCTGAGGTGATCTGCCAAAATGTTTTGCTACTCCCTTGACCCAGAAAACCCCACGAAATCATGCAAATCAAGAGAGTTGAATCTTCAGGTCCATTTTATGAACACACATGAAACTGCCCAGGCCTTCAAGGGTGTGACTATCCGGAAAGCCACCAAGTATCTGAAAGAAGTCACTCTGCAGAAGCAGTGTGTGCCCTTCCGATGTGACAATGGTGGCGTTGGTAGGTGTGCCCAGACCAAACAGTGGGGCTGGACTCAAGGTCGTTGGCCCAAAAAGAGTACTGAATTATTGCTGCACGTGCTTAAAATACAGAGAGTCATGCTGAAGTCACGGGTTTACATGTGGACTGTCTGGTCATTGATTACATCCAGGTGAGCAAAGCCCCCAAGATGTGCCCCGAGACTTAAGAGCTCCTGGTCCGATCGGCCCATCATGAGCTCCCCCTACCACACGGAAATGATCCTCACCAAAAAGCAACAGATGGTTCCTAAACCAGAAGAGGAGGTTGCACAGAAGAACAAGATATCCTAGAAGAAACTGAAGAAGCAAAAACTTATGGCTCGGGAGTAAATGAAGCTTCAATTAAAAGTTAAAAAAAATAGAAACTAATGTCACTGAGGCGTACATGTGAAGATTGTTGAAATGCAAGTGTTTTGCTGCCTATAAATTTCCCACAATGAACACACTAAGAAGCAATGCACATGTGTGATAATTTAGTAATGCGTTTCAGATAGTAGGGCAAATGCCACCTTTCACTCTTCTTGTTGCAGCTGCAGGATGATGGCATGGTCATCATTAACATCAAAATCTACATGGGGGAAATGTTGGAATGATGGGCAAAAAAATCCCCCATCCGTTTTCCAAACATCCTATGGTGTGGTATCATTATTTTAAAAGTTTGGCCGTTGGACAGGGCGAGATATGACAAAATAATAATTTATAAATTATCAAGGGCTCATGAGGGAGGGGGAGCGGGGAGGGAAGGGGAAAAAGAGGAACTGATGCAAAGGGCTTAAGTGGAGAGCAAATGCTTTGAAAATGATGAGGGCAAAGAATGTACGGATGTGCTTTACACAATTGATGTATGTATGGATTGTGATAAGAGTTGTATGAGTCCCTAATAAAATGTTTTTTTTAAGAAATTAAAATTTCAAAGGGCAGCTGAAAAAATTTTTTTTAATAAAAAAAATAAAAACTATTAGATATAATTAAAAACTATTTAAGAAGCTTTAAAAATAAATAAATGTTTGGCATGTATTCATGATATTTGTTTTCCATTTATGTTGTTGATATTAATTTTTAAAGCTCAAAATTAAACGTATTTTAAATAGCCAGAGCTGGAGTACTAGCTGACATAATCTTGATGGAAGGGAACTTAGAAATGGTAAAAATTCTCGGGGATACAGTCTGGAAAACAGAAAGCATCTCTTTGAGATAATTCCTAGCAGTGGAATTGTTGGGCTTACTACTGTGAGAATTATGATCTAAGTGCCCCCTCCCACTATGGAAGTTAGACCAACTTATCCTCCTACCAGACAGTGTGGATGAAGACCTGTTTTCTAACATTCTCACCAACACAGACTCTTGCTTGCAACTTCATTCACTTTCATTGAAGTCAGGTTGTCACCTCCCAGAAGGTTCACCAGTGACCCTCTCTACAATGGTGGCTTTACTTGTATGCAGGTCTTGGGAGCAGGTAGGAATATGGTGGCAGTGGTGAGGAGCTGTGAAAAGTGACAACCAAATAATTTGTTGTTGTTAGCTGCCGTCAAGTTTGTCCCGGACCCCAGAGACCCTGTGGACAACAGAATAAAATGCTGCTGCTCCCAGCCCCGTCCCCATGATTGGTTGGGGATCAGACTGCTGTGATCCATAGGGTTTTCACCTAGATTTTCAGGAGTAGGTCGCCAGCCCTTTCTTCCAAATCTCTCTTTGCAGAGAAGCACCACTGACACTGGCTCAGTGTCATCGCAACATCTAGGCTTCACTGGCAGCTGAGTAGCAGTTGAGCTTGAGATGCAATGACTGGGAATCAAACCTGGTATCCCAGAGGGAAGATGAACATGTTAGCCTTGTCATCTGAGCCCACCTAGAAGCACCCCAGCCTGTGTGATCCAAGGATTGTAAATAACATCATTCAAATCTAAACGAGGGAATGGTATCAGAATTAAAACTGTGAACAGCTGGTTTGCAGAAGGCTCTGGCAGTGGAAACCAAGATCCATTTGCAGGGTCCACATGTGAATTGAGCCTCCGTTGAATCCTCTCAAATCAGAGGCCAGGAGTGTGACTAGCCCCATTATCAGATGGCACTGCAAAGTTGATTATGGCAGACAGAGGTGGGTCAAAATGTCATCTCTCCCTTTTGACCCATTTGAAAGCTTCATTTTATTTTTTTAAGTTTAGGGCAAACACAAGTGGTTGAAGCCCCTGGTGAATTGGTGAAATCTCCTGTGATCATGGACCAGGGGTATGACCAGCCTGGCTGTCGTGCCGAGGGCACTGGGGAGTGGACCTTTGCAGATGCAGGAGGCTAACATTCAGCACCCCGTCGTTTGAGCTCCCGTCATCCAGTTCTATTTGTTCTGGTTTTACAGTATTTTCTGCTCTTTGATTGAGGCTTTTGTTTGTTTTTAATGTCTTTCTGTCTATGAAATCCAGGATAGGTAAATCTAGAGAGACAGTAATTGGATGAATGGTTCTTGGGGGTAAGGCAGGGAAGGTTGGGGAGCGGGGAGACAGAGGATGACAATGAGGACAAGAATAAAGAACAGATTCTAAAATGGACGGTGGTTATAATTGCACAACTCTTCTTGATGTGACTGAACTATTTAATTGTATGAAATGTGAATTATATGCCAATAAAACCGTTGGGAAAGTGTTTGTTGTTTTTTAACCATCGAACCACCAGTATCCACTGACTAAATGACTGCTGTTAGCTGCCATCAAGTTGTCCCTGACTCATGGCAATTCCATGCACAACCGGTCCTGCGATCAGTATTCTTTAATCGATTTCCACCAAGGGAGAAGACATTCACAGAAGGACATTCTCTCTGCTCCACAGCACACAAAGGGTCAAGCCTCACAAATTCACTCCAAGTGGGAAAGACCCCACAGGTCAAAGTGCTCCGATTACAGGTCCTGGAAAATCCCTTTGCAGAAAGAAGACGGCAAATCCCCAGTGCAGATGAAAGGACCGAACTTTCTTCGCCTCAGAGACACTCCAATGAATAAACCGGTTAAACATGGTTTGGATTTACTGAACATGAAAACAACGGGATTAAAGTATAATCTAGCTAGAAAGGGAATGAAATGTACTGAGAAAGCAAAGTCACGACAAAGCTGCAGGGTTTACATCGGCCAAAGCGGAGATGGTCGTTCCAGTGTTCTAATCAACTTCTCTGAGATGTTCAACTTTCCTTTAGAGCAAAATAATAAGTCCCTGCTTCTGGTGGCCTCTGTGATTTAACAGCGCCAGCAGAAGGGCACCTGTGTAAGCAATAGGGCCCCAGGTGCCCAGGAGGCTGGAGGTGTGGCACAGGTAGCAGCTCTCAGGGCCCATGCGCTGTGATCCGCGCACCACGCAGCTGCGGCCTGTAGAATCAGCAAGTCCTGGCTTGGATTCTGTTTCACTTTCCTTCTCGCTCTGGACTACTTTAGTTCTTCCCCTGGTAAAGTGGGCCTCCAGGAAAAAACAAACTCACTGCCATCAAGTGGATATCGACTCTTACAGGACAGGGTAGAACTATCTGTTTCTGAGACGAAATCTCTCAATTTTTTATTCATCATTTTATTGGGGGGGGGATCTTACAAATCTTTTAACAGTCCATCATTCAATAATATTAAGCACACTTGTACATATGTTGCCATCAACATTTCCAAAGCAATTTCTTTCTACTTGAGCCCTTGGTATTAGCTGTTTTTTCCCCCCGCTCTCCGACCCTCATGAATCCTTGATCAAGTATATATCATTGTTATTTCAAGTCTTACACTGTCCATTGTCTCCCTTCACCCACTGTGGTAGTTATATAATTGTATGTCAATTTGATAAATAGAACGTAGGGTGGAGTCTAGCCTGTCTATCAGGTCACAAGTTAACACCCACCAGGAGGATTTGGGGAACTTCCTCTTTTTCTCCTGGGAGCAGGCCTACACTCTCTCTGCTTCACATTCCTGGTGACAAGCCACATGGAGCTAGGCTGATGGCAGCCAGAGCTCTGGAACTGGAGGAGCTAGAACTTAGCACACCAGCACTAAGATGCTTCCACTGCCACTGGATCCACAAGACTTTCCACCCACTGGCCTGTGATCTTCTTATATCACTGCATGTGTTGCATGAGTCTGAAGAGGAATTCGCAGAGTGGGATTGGACACATGGGCTCATATCAGACTTACGGACTTGATCTGGACTGGGCTGGAATGTTTTCTTCATATACAATTACTCTTTGATATAAAGCTATTTCTTATACATATATGAGTGTCTCTGGATTTGTTCCTCTCGTTCACCCAGACTAACACACCCACCTTTCTGTTATTCATCCCCCTGGGTGGGGGGGGGGCTATGTACCCAACTTCCACGAAGTGGCTGGTAGGTTTAAACTGTTGACCTAGTGGTTAGCATGTAACCGCGATACCACCGGAATACAGGGTTATTAGATGGGTTTCTATACATGGATATTAGATGGGATCCTTCTAATACCCATGTAACTTGGTTGTTTTGAGAATTAAACAAGATAACACAGGTTGAGAGCCTACGCTGAAATGTAGTCATATACAGTTAGGTAGGTGTTCCTTCCTCCCTCTCTCACACACACGCCCCTAACCCCCCTAGTGAACCATGTGGCTTCAGAGGACAGCCAAGTCTCACTCTTGACAGGTTTACATCAGGGGCTCTTAACCTTTGGTTGTGCTCAGAGGCTTAGAAAAACATGAAAATAAAACAATACAATGAAGGAAAACAATTATATTGAAATACACTATTTAAGTATTTTTTAAGGATCAAAGTTGTCACTCTCAACCTTACAACAGCATAGAAAGTAATAGATACATGAGGGCTTCAGAAAGTTCATTGAAAAATGGAATTACAGCAGTCTGAGATGCTTACCTTCCTGGCACGATCACTGAAGACAACAGGCGCACAAGCAAATGTGGTGAAGAAAGCTGTTGGTGCCTATCAAAATATATAGCATCTGGGGTCTTAAAGGCCTGAAGATAAACAAGCGGCCATCTGGCTCAGAAGCAACAGAACCCACATGTCCCGACACGATTGCTGAAGACAAAGCGGGTTCATAAGCAAATGTGGTGAATAAAGCTGATGGTGCCCGGCTAGCAAAAGATATAGAGTCTGGGGTCCTATAGGCTTGAAGATAAACAAGAAGCCATCTAACTGAGAAACAACAAAGCCCACATGGAAGAAGCACACCAGCCTGTGAGATCACAAGGCGTCTAAGGGATCAGGTATTAGGCATCAAAGACCAAAAAAAAAAAAATCATAGCATTGTGAATGAGGGGGAGTGTGGAGTGGGGACCAAGGGCTCATCTGTGGGCAATTGGACATCCCCTTGCAGAAGGGCCACGGGGAGGAGACGAGCCAGTCAGGGTGCAGTGTAGCAATGATGAACCATACAATTTTCCTCTAGTTCTTTAATGCATCCTCCCTCCCCCCACCCAACGATCATGATCCCAATTCTATCTTACAAATCCGGCTAAAATGGAGGATGTACACTGGTACAGAAAGGAACGGGAAACACAGGGAATCCAGGACAGATGAACCCCTCAGGACCAGTGGTGAGAGTGGCGATACCTGGAGGGTCGAGGGAAGGTGAGGGAGAAAGGGAGAACAGATTACAAGGATCTACAAATAACCTCCTCACTGGGGGACGGACAGCGGAGAAGTGAGTGTAAGATATGACAAAATAATAATGTATAAATTATCAAGGGTTCATGGGGGAGTGGGGCGGGGGAAGAGAGGGGAAAAATGAGGAGCTGATACCAAGGACTCAAGTAGAAAGCAAATGTTTTGAGAATGATGAGGGCAACAAATGTACAAATGTACAAAAGTGCTTGATGTATGCCCCCCAATAAAATGATTAAAAGAAAAATGGAATTAAAAGATAATGGAATGTTTTCCCTGAACTTTTTGAAGGCTTTCTTTCCTCTGGTATCCCAATTACATGCATGTGATGATACCTTTTGAAAGTCTTTCACGGTTTCTCTTTTTGGCCTTTGGGTCCCCACTCTGCACTCCCCCTCATTCACAATAATGTGATTTTTGTTCCTTGATGTTTGATCCCTTCAGCACCTCATGATCACACAGGCTGGTGTGCTTCTTCCATGTGGGCTTTGTTGTTTCTGAGCTAGATGGCCGCTTGTTTACCTTCAAGTCTTGAAGACCCCAGATGCTATATATTTTGATAGCCGGGCACCATTAGCTTTCTTCACATTTGCTTATGCCCCATTTGTCCTCAGCAATCATATCGTGAAGGAGAGCACACAGCGATATGGTTTTTCCTTCTTTGATGCCTAAAGCCTGATCCCTTAGACATCTCGTAATCACACAGGCTGGTGTGCTTCTTCCATGTGTGCTTGGTTGCTTCTCAGCTAGATGGCCTTGTTTATCTTCAAGCATTTAGGACCCTAGACACTGTATCTTTTAATAGCTGGACACCATCAGCTTTCTTTACCACATTTGCTTATGTACCCATTTGTCTTCAGCGATTGTGCCGGAAAGGTGAGCATCATGGAATGCCAATTTAATAGACCAAAGTGTTCATGCATTGAGTGAGTATTTGAGTGGAGGCTCAATGTCCATCTGCTACCTATAAACATACGCACAAAGATTTATTTCCTCATCATAAATAAATATATGTATGCCTGTATTTAGACCTCTATAAATGCCCATTACCTCCTAGTTCTTTCCTCTATTTCCTTTTGTCCCACTATCATGCTCAGCCTTCATTTGGGTGTCAGCATTTCCTCTCGGTGACATTATCCTTGCTCAAGCCCTACCAGGCCTCTTACACCCTCCTCACTAATGATTTTGGACCACTTGTTGTTCCCTTGTCCCTGGGTTTGTTAACACCACTTCCTTCACACACACACACACACACACACACACACCCCTCCGTCCCACTCCCTTGTCTTCCAGAACAGTCAGTCCAGTTGTTTTCTCCACCAGATTGTTTTTCCAGGTATGCTCCCTTCTTGATTCGCTCCCTTTTGGGGGGTTCAGACCATGCTGCTTCCCCACCATGTGACCCCAGAATGTCCTCTGTCGCAGCCTGCTCCAGTAAGGGGACAGTGTGATATATGCTGTTGTCATTTGCCTGGTCCCACCTGTGTCCCATTAGCTCCCAGCAGGGAAGTCATCCTCAGGGCCTGGTGTGCCCGCATGGGGTCCAGTCCTGCTCTCTTTCTCTTCCACCCACCGGCCTGCCTCCGAGTGGGTGGTGTGGGTGTGGCATGCTGGCCCCTCTCCCAACCGGCCCCCCCCTATCACACTCACTTCCAGGGAGGGGGTCAGTTTGGCTCTGGTTGGGGCCTACAGTTTCTCTTTTGACACATTCAGCAAGGCCTTAGGACTGATCAAGTGACTAAGTTTCAAGTATGATCAGGGAGAATTTTGTTCAAAGAGCTTCAAGTACGATTAGTCTACAACTATGTGCACTTTTGTTCACGAGTCACAAGTTCCACTCGGAATAATACCATGGCCTGCTCCCACACCCACAGTAGAAAAGATGGCTAAATTTCAGTTTAGAGGATAGTAACTATAAAGATATAAATCTTCCCTAATATGAGCTCAGCCTGCCGTTTAAGAACATAGGTGTTAATAAGAACATCACCAGCTACAGTCTACAGTAGCAGTTCTCAACCTGTGAGTTGCGACCCCTTTGGGGGTTGAACGAACTTTTCACAGGGGTCGCCCGATTCATAACAGTGGCAAAATGACAGTTATGAAGTATAATGAAAATAACGTTATGGCTGGGAATCACCACCATATGAGGAACTGTATGAAAGGGCCACAGCATGAGGAAGGTTGAGAACCACTGGTCTGAAGACTACTCACAAAAGCAATGTGGAAACTGTCCCGCCCGCACTCCTTTAATTTAGTTCTTTCTCTGCGTCTTTGAAGACTTTGTCTTTGGTTTCCCGCAATGCGGATGTAATGTCGTGAGTGGTTTTTGAAGCAGTAGTTGTTCATCTTGTTTATATTCACCTCTGAGTTTCTGGGTCTTTGGTTTGGTGTTGGGAATTAGTTCTCAGCCATTATGCTTTCCTGTATTTCTTCTACTTTTACTTCACCTGGTGTCTTCATTACATGCATGTTAGTTTTTGAAATTATTAGTTTTTTAATGTCCTGTTCTTCTCCCCGACCGTCCCCCAGCCCCCACTCCATCCTCCCCTACTTCTTCCCTATTCTTGTTTCTTTTTTGTATTTTAATTTGGACCGTTTCCAGTGACTTATGTTCAAGTTTATGGATTTTTCCTAATTTTCCTAATTGGTGTTGAGCCTAGCTCTACGACTATTGAAGACATTCATTGATAGTGATTTCTAGCGCTTCCTTTTCTGATGACGACCCGTCTGCTCTTGCGTGTTGTTCAGTTCCTCCATGACAGCAACCCTATGCACAACAGAATGAATGCTGCCCGGCCCTTTGCCTTAACATATTACTTAGAATTGAGTTCCCTGCTTAGTAATCCCAATATATGTGGCATTTGACCATGGTTCTGATGACGGCTCCTCTTCAGACCCCTTGTTTTATAATTTATATTGTAAGCCAGGCATGTATCAGACAGTAGTAACCAAGGTAAACAGGCCCGAAGTATGAAGAGTTATTGTCATCTGGCTAGGGTCATGCTTAACGTTTGCTGTAGGGTAAACAGTAGACTGCTAACTGCAAGGTCGACAGTTCAAAGCCACCAGCCACTCCTTGGGAGAAAGACAAGGCTGCCTGTTTCAGGAAAGATCAAAGCCGCAGCAAGCCACTATCAGGTTGCTATGAGTCAGTGTGGACTTCATAGCAGTAGGCTTTTATTTTTGTAGTTCTAGGTATAAACAAAGAAACCAAACCCATTACTGTGGAGTTGATTCTGACTCGTGGCCATCCTAAGCTGTCCTGAGTTGAGCTGTAATGCTTATGGGAGGCACGGCACCAGGCCTTCTTGTGTGGTGCTGCTGCTTAGTAATGGAGCAAACCTGGAAGCCTTAGCTATTAAGGGCGAGAGGGTTCAAATTCCTTGTGTCCCTGCATTTTCTCCCCTCCTGACTTGGGAGAATCCTTATTGACTCCTCCTCAAAGGAAGTCTGTCTCTGTAACATGGTGTACGAGATTGTCTAACTTCATGAGTGTGCATCAGCACAAAGTGGGCTCCTGGGCAGTGGAGGTCACATAGACCTCCTTCCACTCTCCACAACTTTCAGTTTCTCACACCGCCTGCATCCGACAATAGACATAATCTATTGCCAACTTGAGACTATGAAGAGTGAAGGGGTGGAGTTTAGCCTGTCAATCAGGTTGCAGCTTGATGACCTCATTTGGAGGTGCTCAGGAGATAAATAGCTCACTGGAGGCAGGATACACACTCATTCCCTGCAAGACATTTCTGTTGATAAGCCACATGGACCTGTGCTGATAGCATCCAAAGCCTTGGAGCTGGAGGAGCCATACGATCCACAAGACCTTCCTTCTACTGGCCTGTGATTTTCCTGCACTCGGCATCATTGCATGTATTGCTTGAGGCTGAAGAATTTATAGACTGGTACTGGACATATGGGCTAATATCAGACTTAGGGACTTGATCTGGACTGCACTGGGCTGTTTCCTTAATGTACAATTACTCTTTACACAAAGCTTTTTCCTATACACGTCTATGAATTTGTTTCTCTAGTCTACCCAGACTAACACAGCCCCCGCCCCCATCTCCGTTGGATCCCTTTTTGCAATGGCCACAGAGCATACTCATCATTAGCTCCCACACAAGAACAGCTGTGAGGATGGTGTGGGCCTGGGCCGTGTTTCATTGGTCACACACAGGACTGCTATGAGTTGGAACTGACTTGACACCTACCAACAACATACAGAACCTCGATACTTGACCACATTGCTACTCAACGTATCGGATTTCCTCTCGAAATGTTGAGAAAATTTTGCATGGGGAGCTTGTATAAAACATTGGAATCCAACCTGACAGGTATTTTTGCAAACAAAAGCAGTTCATGTTTCGATCACTCAGCGTTAGTTGGCATTGTTAGTACGCATTGTTTAAACCTTTTGCGCCTGCATTGAAAGCATTCTGCTATAATTTTCTTAGTTTTGGTGGCTTTTTGTACTGTTTTTAGATTAAAAAAAACACCATGGGTCTTCCTCTAGTTCTATTTTTTTCTTTTCTTCCTCTAGTTCTTGAATGCTTCCTCTCCCCACTATCATGATCCCAATTCTACCTTACAAATCCGGCTGGACTGTAGGATGTACACTACACAGAAAGGAATTGGAAACACAGGGAATCCAGGACAGATGAACCCTCAGGATAAGTGGTGAGAGTGGCGATACTGAGTGGAGGGAAGGTGAGGGAGAAAGGGGGAATCAATAACAAGGATCTACATATAACCTCCTCTCTGGGGGACAGACAGTGGAGATGTGGGTGAAGGGAGACGTTGGATGGTGAAACATATGACAAAATAATAATTTATAAATTATCAAGGGTTCATGGGAAAGAGGGGGAGTGGGGAAGGAGGGGAAAAATGAGGAGCTGATACCAAGGGTTCAAGTAGCATTTTGTGTGCTTGACACAATGGATAGATGTATGGATGGTGATGAGTTGTATGAGCCCCAATAAAATTATTTTTTTAAATAACGAAAAAGAATAAAAGAGGTACACAAAACTAGATTCAGTTATGAGTTTAAAATTATTAATGAAAAAATATTAAATGCCCCAACAGACTGGACTGGAAAACGCTCCTAAGGGCCAGCAAACGATCCCTGAACTAACTACAAGCTTTTCTCTTGTGAACTGTTTTGTTCTGTTCTTTGTCAGTGGTTTGTTTTTGTTGTTTTGTTGTCTGGTTGTATACTGTTGCTTTGTTTTCCTCTGTCTTGTTTTTGTGTATGTTAGTGACTCCACAGGTCTGTCTGAATAGGACAGGCTGGATGAACTATCTGGAGGAAAAACAACGGGACCGACAGTTCCGGGGGGAATTGGGGTGGGGGGCTAAGGGGGTAAGGAAGTGGTGTTAACAAACCCAGGGAGAAGGGAAAAACATGGGACCCCAAATGGTAGAGAAGGGGGAGTGGCAGGCATGGTGGGAAATGATCAAGGGTTAAGGTTGCTTAGAGAAGAGGTATACTCTAGCCCAGGTGGCAATGAAGCATGGTAGTAGGGCAGGAGGAAAGTCAAGGGAGATGGAGGAAAGAGCTAGGAGTCAAAGGGCATTCATGGAGGTCCAGACAAAGACATGTACATGCAAATATATATAGGAAGATGGGGAAATAGATCTATGTGTCTATATTTATCGGTCAAGTATTAAGGTGGCGGAAGGACCTTGGGCCTCTACTCAAACACTCCCTCAATGCATGAATACCTTCTTTTATTAAATTGGAACTCTATGATGCTCACTCTCCCGACACAACGGCTGGAGCCAAAGTGGGTGAACAAGTAAATGTGGTGAAGAAAGCTGATGGTGCTCGGCTATCAAAAGAGATAGTGACTGGGGTCTTAAAGGCTTGAAGATAAACAAGCGGCCATGTAGCTCAGAAGCAACAAAGTCCACATGGAAGAACACACCAGCCTGTGTGATCGAGTGGTCCCAAAGGGATCAGTTACCAGGCATCAAAGAACAAAAAATCATATCATTGACTGCACACCTCCATGATAGGATCGCTGAAGACAAATGGGTGCATAAGCAAATGTGGTGAAGAAAGCTGATGGTGCCCGGCTATCAAAAGAGATAGTGTCTGGGGTCTTAAAGGCTTGAAGGTGAACAAGCGGCCATCTAGCTCAGAAGCAAAAAAGCCCACATGGAAGAAGCACACCGGCCAGTGCGATCACGAGGTGCCAAGGGACCAGGTATAAGGCATCATGCAAAAAAAACAACAACGATATAAGTGTGTGTATATATGTGTATATGTATATGTATATATATACCATATTAATTGAAGGGGGGAGTGCAGAGTGGAGACCCAAGGCCCAAGTGTCGGCCAATGGAGATCCCCTCATAGAGGGGTTTAGGAAAGGAGATGGGTTAATTAGGGTGCGAGGTAGTACCGATGAAGAACACAGCTTTCCCCCAGATCCTGGATGCTTCCTCCCCCAACTACCATGATCCGAATTCTACCTTGCAGGACTGGATAGGGCAGAGGCTGTATACTGGTACATATGAGGGCTGGAGGTACAGGGAATCCAGGGTGAATGATACCTTCAGGACCAAGGGTGTGAGGGGCGATGCTGGGAGAGTGGAGGGTGAGTGGGTTGGAAGGGGGGAACTGATTACAAGGATCCACATGTGACCTCTTCCCTGGGAGAGGAACAGCAGAGAAGGGGGGAAGGGAGACTCTGGATAGGGCAAGATATGACAAAATAACGAGGTATAAATTACCAAGGGCACATGAGGGAGGGGGGAAAGGGGAGGGAGGGGGGAAAAAAAAGGGGACCTGATGCAAAGGGCTTAAGTGGAGAGCAAATGCTTTGAGAATGATTGGGGCAGGGAATGTATGAATGTGCTTTATACAATTGATGTATGTATATGTATGGATGGTGATAAGAGTTGTATGGGTCCCTAATAAAATGTAAAAAAAGAAAAGAGGAGAAAAAAATGACTAGGGCAGGGACTGTACAGATGTGCTTTATACAATTGATGTATGTATATGTATGAACTGTGATAAGAATTGTATGAGCCCCTAATAAATTGTTAAAATTTAAAAAAAAATTTAAAAAAAGATTAAAAAAAAAGAAAATGATTAGGGCAAAGAATGTACAGATGTGTTTTATACAATTGATGTATGTATATGTATGGATTGTGATAAGAGTTGTATGAGCCCCTAATAAAATGTTTTTTAATAAAATAAAATAAAATACAAAAAGAAAATTAAAAAAAAATATTAAATAATATTACCTGACAAAAAAACAATAAAACATTTATTTCCATAAAGTTTTTTGAAAAGAATCATGATAAGGAACTGGTTCACCGTGTTATTGATATTGTTGATAATTTAGTAAACACTTTTAGAAAACAAGGAAACACCAAAAGCAGACCACATTAAGGCAGATTTTTTTTTTTAAAGAGAAAGCCAAAAAAAGGGGAAAGCCAGCTATATCCTTAATGAATAAAGGCAAAGCGGGGGGGAAATTCCGGAAAAGCAGCTATAGTTGACTTGATGGAAGGGGATTCCCCTTCCAATGACTCTCCATTCCCCCCTCTCCATGTCCGAGTCTGCAGAGCCAGATCCTCCTCTGACTCAGGGATGGCCAGACTGTCGGTTAAAACTTTTTAAATGTGAAAAAAAAGTTTTAAAATGTTTCTTCTTTAAACTCTGAGCTTATTTACTTTGAAATTTCTGCATCATGTTTTGTATGAAAAGGCATGGTTAAAGTAGAAACTTGGTTGTCACCCGTTTAGTTATTTCTTATGGGAAAATGGATTTGGAACTCGACTGCATCACATCTCCAGGCTCCTTCTAGAACAGATGAGTCAAGTGTCGAGTCCGGGGTTCTACTGTACTGATCATTATCTGTTACAACTTCGGATCCAGTCAACTTGAGAGTAATAAATAGGAACACGTTGGGGTCAGACTCAGGAAGCACGTGGGCAAGACCTGGAAGGGTCCCCTGACCTGGAGCGCCACCCCCTTCTCTTCCCCAGGAAGGCTCCCACCGAGGCCAGCACCTTGCTCAGCGACTATACTCCGAGCAGTGCCTGTCAGCTGTCGCCACAGGCTCGGGCACAGGGCACCTACCTCCCAGATCTCTCACCGTCTTGTGTTCAGTCTTTGACCTGCATTACGTCTTTCACCACCTTTGCCCCTCACACGACCCCCAGGTCCAAACTGCGTGGCTCCACAGGCTTCTCGGTCAGGAGGGTCCCTCCTGCCTTTTCTCGATTCACGAAACCCCTCTGAGGGGGTGGTTGCTTATGTAAGCACTCTCAATTTCAAGAAGCCCACCCAGCACCGTCCCCACCCAGCAATGCTAGGGCAGACGATTGTTTGGGTGGGGTGGGGGCAGGGCGCAGAATTGCAAACTCAGGGTTGTATGTGGGGCCTCTAAAGACTTCAGGGGAAAAGGGAATGAAGAGAGAACGAAATTTTCCCATGATCTATTTGAAGCTCCCTTGCGAAACTCATTGCAACCATGTTCTTGAATGTACCACAAAATGCACCCACTTATAGACTTTATTAAAACATATTCACCGTTGTATTAACAATCACAATTTAACTTCACAACAGGTTTGCCACCCCCAAAATGCAAACCTGTACCTATTGAAGTCATTCCTCAGCCGACCTCCCTACCCCCCACCATTCGATGTCCATTACCCCTGCCGGTGCGGTAGTAATGACCTGGGGCAGGTGTGGGCTATACCCTTCTGGGGACTCTCAGTAGGCCCATCTATTGGTGCTGTGGCTTTCACAAGTGTTCCTCCATCAGTTAGCTTTTCCCTTACACTCCCTATTCCTTTTCTGGGCACCACCAAATCCCCATCTAGTCCCTTGAAGCCCTGTCCTCTGCTGACTATGCTTTTTCCTCCTGTAGGTGGGGCAAGGAGGCTGGCGGGGGCGGCATGGGAAGAATATCCTCCTCTCCCCTGGGTCAGGGTTCTGGCAGTCTTTACCCCGCAGAACCAGTCCTTGGTGCCAGTGATTACCCTCCCCCTCTCCCTTTTCAGTCAGGTAAGAGGGAATCCTCCGATCTTCACCAAGAGGCCCTGATGGAGTTCCTAGAGGCAGTCTGTGGACGTACGGAGAGGCTTCTCCCTCTCCCTCATTCCGTGCTCAGCCTTCAGACGTCGTCGATATCACCACGTAGGTGTTCCTCAGCTTATAGCTCCATGAACTACTCCAGCAAAGATCAAAGTCATTTCTCAACGGATAGCTGGTTTCTTCAGATTTGCATTAAAACCTCAACTCTGCGGCAGATCCATGAAGAGTCATGGATTTTCACTGTCCGGCATTTTCATTAGGTATGAGAGGAACAACTTTCCAGCTCTTTACATGTGGGGTCTGAAGCAGGAAGACATTTTTACTTTGAATGGCCGGTCCCTATCCTCCGTCTGGGCTCCCGTGTCCTCATTCCCCTCTGCCATGTCTTCAGTCTGGCTGCACTGTTCGTGAGCCGCTCAGGACAGCATCTTACCAGTGCGACAGGCTTGTAGAGGAAAGGCTGATGCCCGGCCTCCTGGGTTCTCCTTCCTGTGCCTGCCTGCGTCAGCACTGCGTCAGCATATATGAAGTGCTTACAGTTGCTGCTTGAGTTGAGTCACTTCCATGTATGGCAACCACTTGGACATTAGAGAGCCCACTGCTGAACTTCCTTTTGTGCTTGTGAATTAATTTTCCTGGCCTCCACATCAAGATCTTTTAAAAAATAGCATTTTATTGTGCTTTTGTGCTTCCTTGCTTTATTCAATAAAAAATGGTTTCTTAACTACTACTCACTGTTAGCGACAACGGCTACATTTTCCACAATGCATTAACACTCTCACAAATTCCCTTTGGGAGGCTATCTGCAAGTAATCTAGTGTCTTTGTCCCCTTACCCTTTCACCTTTGCTGTTGATCATCTGGTCTCACATAGATCACTTTTTAAAGTTCTGCAGTGTCTTAGTCTTTTTGAGCCTATTTGTTCTTAATGAAGAGATGTCTTCAAGGGGTGGTTTCTGTTCAAGGCAATGGAGTGTCTGAGCAACAGTCTTGGGGTCTTTAGTCTCAGCTGGTCCAGTGAGCTGTACTTGACTGACTCCTGTCCCATTTACCCCTCTTGTATCAGGATCCAGCCCTGGTGTCCCGTGTGGGAACCTAGCCCACCTGAGTTCTGCTTTCAGGGTGGATGAGGCCACCGTTTGTGTAGACGGTTAGGCCTCCAGACTCAGATTCTCAGTCCTTCTTTTGCACCAGCCGAGATGAAGCCAATAGTTTTATCTTAGATGGCTGCCAACAAGCTTATAAAACCCAGCAGTACTCACCAAACTAGTATGTAGAACATTTATTTTTTGACTATATTTTCCAACTGACCAAGTTGTCCCACAAGACTAAGGCTTCAAACCCAGAAACCCAATCCTGTAAAATGTTTGGTTATATTGAAGGCATTCATTACTGTGCTGTGTATCTCTATACATGTATATGCCAATATACATACACATGGCTATATGCACATACATATAGCAATACACACATGCACATACACATACCTATGTAATTACACATATTTTGGGAGTGTTCTTGTAAAGTTACATATTTACTAGAAACATCCTTTTTGTTTTTTAGCGACATCATCCACACTGTTACCATTCCTGTCACTCCAAATAACAAGCACCACCCACGAACACTGGTTTCTGTAGGTAGACATATTTCTGTTTTATTATAAAAGTGGGCTCATGTAATACTTGTCCTTTTGTGATCGGCTTATTTCCCCCAGCAGTGTCCTCCAGAGTCACCCACAGTATGTTTTGAGTACTCATTATTCTTTTATGGTGGCGCTATATCCCATCACAATATTTGTATCTTGTTTATCCTTTCACGTCAGCAGCACTCATTTCTATTTATTTGCTACAGTGAATAGTGCTGAACACAGGCATCAGGCCTTATTTTCTTAGAAAGACTGGAAGAAGGCAAACTTCATGTACTGGATCCAGATGACAAAGTAGCAAAAACCATTGCCATCAGGCCAATTGTGCCTCATTCCAACCCTACACAGCAGGGTTTCTGGGACTAAATTGTCGCAAACAGGGCACCTCACTCTGCTCCTGAGGAGCAGCTGGCTGGTCAGCAGTTCAACACTTACCCGGTAGGGTCACCGTTTCTCAATTTCTTTCTGGGAAGTCCTGATTTTTTCTTGATTTCTTTTGGAAATATCTTAAGGCACTGAGTAAGATGGAATCTGTTACGTACAGTCTTTTCAAGGATTTCCAATGGCCTTCTTTACAAAAATGGAAAAGTTGTTTTAAATTCACAGAGAATTGCAAGGGGCTCTAAATAGCCAAAGCAATTCCAAAAAAGGAAAGCAGGCTTCACACTTTCTGATAGCAAAATGGGCTAGGACAGGAACCAAAACCGTGTTGTACATACTAGATCCATACTTCACATGACATTTAATAAATGGACCAAGGATCTAAATACAACTAAAACAATCAAACTCTTGGAAGAGAAACGGGGGCAACGCTGTAGGAACTAGTGTTTGACAAGGGAATCCTAGATATGAATGACACCAAAACCATGAGCCACTAAAGAAAAACTAGATAAATTGGACTTCAACAAAAGTAAACACGTGTGTGAGGGCAGTGAGAGGCAACCTAGAGTGGGAGGAAATATGCAGCCATTATGCATATCTGACGAGGGCTTACTAGCCAGAATATATAAAGAACTCCTAAAATACAGCAAACGAAAACTCAAATCGAAACTGCAGTGCTGTGACCCTTCCTTCTTCCTGGGATGATTGCCAGGAAGACTGAAAGCACAAGTGGGGCAAGGATGTGGGGAAAACAACTACAGGCCTCATTCGCTGCCGGTGAGGTGGCGAGATGGCCCGGCCACTATGGCGAATGGCTGGCCATTTCTTCAAAGTTGAACACAGGGTTCCCCTATGTCCCGGATTCCCACTTCTGTGTATGGAACGCAAAGTGGCGAGAGACTCAAGCAGGTAGTTGTACATCAGTGTTCACCACAGGATTATTCACAATAGCTGCCAGGTAGGTTCACACCGTGGCTGCAACAGTGGGCTCTGGTATCGGAACAACTGAGGATGGTGCAGGACCGGGCAGTGTTGCGTTGTTGTGCATAAGGTTATTATGGGTCAAAAGTGACTCAATGGCGTCTAACAACAAAAGGTGGAAACAACAACCCAAGGCCCACCCAGAGGTGAATAAGCCAACAGAAGTGGTATATCCAAATTTTATTGAGCCATAAGGAGAAATGAAGTTCTGATACATGGATAAACCGTGGAGAGATTGTGCTGTCATAGACTCAGGACCAATCATTTTTATGATTTCACTTATATGAAATATCGAGCACAGGAGGAAATGCACAGGGACAAAGGTTTATCAGAGGTGACTAGGGGCTGAGGGGAGTGGACTGGTGAGGGCCCCCAGGTTTCTGTACAGATCTCTAACAGCACAGATATATAGAGGAGACATAGTGGTTATGCTTTGGGCTGCTAATCACAAAGTCCAGAGTTCTAAATCACTTGGCTTTCTATGCCTGTGGAGTGACAGTCTCAGGAACCCACCCCGCTGGTTCTATCCTGTCCTATAGGGCCGTTTTGAGTCAGCATCCATTGGATGGCAGCGTTTTCGGAGAAAGAGGTGACATTTTGCTTCTGTAAAGATTTACAGCCTTGGTAGTCCTCTCTGGGGCAGTTCTACTGTCCTAAATGGCTGCTATGAGAGTCAGGATCAACTCAATGGCAGTGGGCTTTGTTTGGGGTTTCTGTGTGGAATGATACAATTTTTTGGTCAATGGATGATGACTGTTGTTCAGCATGGTACATGTGACTCAATAACACTTAAGAGTGGAAAAAAGCAGTACATCATATGATATATATTTGACTATAACTAAAAAGCAAAACAAAACAAAGTAAAATCTACCCAAGTTCCAGGAATCAAATGGTCCCCATATGGGCCCAAAGGTTTCAGAAGTATATGGGGAGCTTAAAAATATAACTTTCAAAAGAATTAACAATTTCAGACACAACTGGACACATAAATACAACACAGTCTTGACCCCATCAATTCACTGATATTGTGCAATCCAAATTAGAGAGCCCGGCTGCAGTGATTTGATATTTCCTTCGGTTAGGCAGCAAGGACTATTGGCGCTATCATGGTTCACAGCAGCCTGAAAGGGTGGCAGCTCAAACCCAGCCATTCAGAAGACAGGGATCTGGCAAACTTCAATACTTTGCCAAATGGGTTACTATGGATTGGAGCAGACTTGACAGCACCTAAGAACCACCACCACATCAAGAAGCTAAAGTGTGCTCTAGCCCAAACCAAATTAAAGAGCAAGGTCTGTAACACCCTTGACGAGTTTATTGGAACAAAGCATGTGGACAGAGGAAAACATTCTTCTGACAACAGGAGGCATAGTTCTGAAAAGGCCTTTGGAAGAGTGGCTCGAGCTCGGGCATCCTGCGAATACACGGACTGCTTCATGAACGGCTCGCAAAGCCGTAAGGAATGCGTCCGCCTTTTTTAAGCACATCACTTTCTGTTGTTGTCTGAAAGCAAATACCCATTCGGAGGGCGCTGGCATATTTGATATGACCCTGCTGACAGAGGAGTGCAGCCAGGACCGAGAACAGAATGAGGAAATAATCCCTCTCAACACGCGAGTCAAGCAGCGGAGCCAGAAAGGGGAAAGGACGAGCTGGAGCCGCACGCTCAGTGCACATCAGAAATGCGGTTTCATTTTTATTGGAAAACCACCTAAAATCTTACACAAATGATTTTAGATATAAATTGGATTTTGTTCTTTATACAGAATATGAAGATGTCCCTCACGAATCTTCCGTGTGGAGGGTTTTTCGAGCGCAAGGGAAGATGTGGCTTGCACACACAGGTGTGTCTCTCCTGTGGGCGGGAGTGGGGAGCGCGGTGTAGTGCTCCTACACAGGACTCAGGACAGGGGACATCGCGGAGTGAAAAGAGGGCTAAGGGGCACATTCTAGTTAGTCAGATTCAAGAAGCAAACATGACACAGAATCTGTGCAAAGCAGACCAAGGCAGTCACTTTAGTAAGGATACTGCAGATGACACTGGAATGACAGGTTGGCGAGGCCGTCAAGTGGTGCCCACCGTGGGAGAACAGCGGGAGAGAGCTATTGAGGGAAAGGCTGGAATGAGGGATTTTCGCTAAAGCAAATTAACTTCTTGTCAACTGCCCAAACAAACAAAACCGGCATCATCATGAGTGTTAGCACACGGAGGGCATGTTAGACCGGTCTCTGTGCAGCATGCTAAGAGTTAGTGAGAACTTCTTCACTGGTGCATACGAATCAGTAATAGTTACGGAAAGTTGTGTTTGTTTTTTTTTTTTCTTTTTTTTTTGGTCTCCTTCTTGCCATTATTTTAGGCATGTCTTATTTTGGATGGAGTATAGCTTTTATCTATGATTTCGTCCTGTAAAAACATGTGAAGACAACGCTCATTCTGTGCCAGAGGATGACCGGCGACCCTAGGGAAAAAAAGACAAATTTAATCCAATATTGGGGGGTGGAGGGGGGCAGGTGCGTGTAATGTTATGTTCTATTCAAGTGGTACATTCTCTTTCCTTCAGTTCACAGGATCACCTGAGACTAGCTGGACATGACTTCTGGCATATACACCCACTTATCTTTACACATCAGCTGCTGCGTTCCTAAGAAACCTAACTGGATTTTGATTTGAAACATGAAATGTCATTGGATCTAAGAATGTATTTTAAAGAAGGAAAGCATGTGGGATTAGCGGTAGTTACACCAGGGACCAAAGCACTACGAAAAAGGCAGCGCGGTCCTTTTGCTTTAGGGAGCTTCCGTCATATACTAAGCTTAAGACAAGGCTGGGTAGTCACACTTCATTTTTCAAAATTAAAAACATCTAAAGTATATCACTGGGAATCCTGGTGGTCCAGTGGTTAAGCAATTGGGCTGCTAACCAAAAGGCTGGCAGTTTGAACCCATCCAGTTAGCTTTCCAGGTGAGTCGAAAGCACCTTGAGGGCATCTCCCAAAAACAACCCGACACTGCCTCCCTCCAAGGGAGAGGGTGCGCAAACAGGCCAGTGTCGGCTGTCAGCTGCGACAGCCAAGCAGAGTACAGGACTTCTAGCAGCCCTGCCCTCTTCCGTCTTCCGCCCACACTTCTTCAGGTCACGAGGTTAGGAACTCAAGTGCTGCGACTGAGTAAGTTCAAATGAGCACATTCCCAGGACTTGACTTGACGTAACTTGAGGCCACTGCACAACCACAGGGAGTCCTTTCCTGTCATGTTGCTTTAAAAAAAATAACTATACTCCAAATGGAATTAAATGGGTAGTTTACTACGGGTTCTCTACAGTAAAAGACAAACCATCCCGAGCCTTTTTACTTTAAAAAGACTACATGTTGTCATGAAAATTTAAGACGTGCACCTTTACATGAGACGTGCTGATAATACCTCCATCTGCAATCAAACAAAATGATTGCAAGTGCATTGTAAGCTCTATTGTTCGTGATAGAACATACCTTAAATCAGAAAGAATCATAAGTAAAACTGTACTTTTTAAATACTGTAATTTTAAATGTAATTTGCATAAATTAAGCGAGAAAAACAAATACAAAACTTAGGTCAATACCAAGATACTCATTTCAATCACACAAGTATGTTAACATTTATCACATGAAATTCAACATGCTAGAAAATTTTACTTTTTTATATAAAAAGTTAGTTGGGAAATGGCCAACAGGAAAAACTAGTAAATGTACAACATCTAAATTCCTAGTGATTTGCCCTTCCACACTGTGAGGTAGTCTCAGGAAACGCTCATTCTTATACCTGGAGTAGAAAGTACTTACTTGTTGATAAATTGCTCCAGCCCGTGCTTCCTTTCCTCAATGAAACTGTCATCGAAGATCCCATCATCTCCTCTAAAAGGAAGCTGACGTAAAAAGGCTTTCCCAGGGAGTGGGGGAACTACAACCTAAAAACACACAAGGAAAGAAGTTCTGACCACACTGGCTTGTTAACTGGGTTGTGGAAATACACAGAACACAAGACAAAGGTAGATTATAGTCAGTACTGACTCGATGACAGTGAGCTTGTTTGTTTACAGCCTTACTCAGAGAGACATACCACTCTTGAGCTCGTTTAAATAAAAAGGGAATCCGTAAAAACACACGAAAGTAAGGTGATGGCAACACACGTACATATGTGCAGGACACAAATGATGTATGTACAGATTGTGAAAAGAGTTGTGTGAGCCCCTAATAAAAGGATAAATAAATATATAAATAAATAAAATAAGGACCGTTTGCAGGCAAGACAACTGCCCACCAAGGGCAAGGCTAATAGTTCAACGACTGTCCTTCCTCGTCTTTCAAAGCACAGAAATACAAAGAGAACATTCAGGTAATGCTCAGCGAAGGCCACCGTGACCATCAGGCATTTTTGATGTCACTTGGAGAAGGCAGTATCTTAACTGCAAGAAAAATTTCAGAAGTGAAAATAGATTCTCAATTAATAAAACACTGGTAATAATGTTCTTGCTGAAATGGGTAACTAAGAATTCTGTGGTCAGTTTCCTCACCCTCTTACCATCTGCACACTAGGTTGATGACAAATTAAACCACCCTCCCCCCCTACCACCATTCTTCCATCTCCTAGGCTAAACACCAGGCCACCTTTCTCCCCAGCCTTTCTCTAGGGTCAATTCAATTCTTCTCTTTCCCTTCTGGGAATAAGCCAAAGCTCAAGTTTCAATTAAACAGCACCAAAGTCTATGGTTCAAGCCCGCCAGCTGCTTTCCAGAAGAAAGATGAGGTGGAATGTCTCTGTAAATATTTAGTCCAGAAACCCTGAGGAACAGGTTCACTGTCCTGTAGGATTACTATAAGCTGAAGTTGACTTCATGGTGGTAGCTTTATTTCATACAGTCCTTGGGTGGAGCAAGCAGTTAAGATAATTGGCTGCTCATTGAAAGGTTGGGGGCTCAAGTCCACCCAGATGGGGTGTTTCTTTAGAAGGAAGGCCCAAGTACTTTTGAAAAATCAGCCACTGCAGCACAGTTCTAGAGACACACCTGGGGGCTGCCATGTGTACGAATTGACTGCATGGTAATCGGGTTGAGAAGATGCTGGTGAACCTTGTAAGAATACCTTTTGTAGCCTGGTAACTTTGTAAACTTAAGAGCCAGAATCCTAGTGGGTGGGGGGTAAGGTAGGGTTCTTTCAAGAGGAACACAAAAGACCACATATTTTATGCTTCCATTTACAGGAAATAGCCAGAATAAGATTCGTTTAGAAAGAAAATGTATATTAATTGTCTGAGCTAGGTGGGAAGTGTTGGCAGGAAAATGGGCAGTGACTACTTATTTCTTCTTAGGGGTCTCGATTTGACAGTAGTGACAGCTACACAACTCTGAATATAACAAACACCACTGAATTGTATACTTTTAAAAGTTTGCGATGTGAATGTTATCTTAGGAAAGCGTCACTAAGGAAGAAAACTGAAGTATACAGTCAGTAAATCTTTATTAAATGTCACAATTAGGCAAAGCCCAAAACTTATATCAAGATCCTATCCCCCTTGATTATAAAATAGCTCTTCTTTCATTATCCCAAATTTTCCTAACTAGTTTTGTACATTTAGATCTTCAAACTACATAATTTATAGATAGTGATTTATAAATCATTATTCCTAAGTGGATAACCAAATTTTATTGTATCATTTACTGGGTATATATTCATTTGCCCACTGGTTGATAACACTACTTTTGCTTTGAACTAAATTACTTATAAACACAAGGGTCAGTTTCTAAACTCTATTACATTCCAATAATCTGTTCGCCTATCCCTAAAGCAATACTAAACTATACTGTTGTAATCTTTTTAATCTTAAGAACCTTCTTATGTCTAGCAGCTCAATATTTGTTCAAAATAGTTTTTGGGTAGCTTTGAGCATTCTCTCATTCTAAAACTCACCACACTCACACGCCTAATTAGTTTAAAAAATATACCACAATAAAAGATGCCCAGTGGGCTTCTAGTATACTTTCCAAAGGCTCTTTCATCATCGATAAGGAGTTCTGGAACTCCAAGCGATATGCTCCAACCACTGTCAATTCAATTCCAACTCATATTGACCTGATTGGGCAAAACAGAACTGCCCCACTGGGTTGCTAAGAGTTGGAATCAACTTGATGGCAGTGAGTCTGGTTTTCTTGGGTTGAGTGTAATGACTTAAAAAATGCATTTATTTATAAGATGCCGTTAAAAAGGGGGGAAATATAATATACTGACATATGAGATGTAGTAAGGAAGAAAAACTTGGCAAAGGGTGTGGGGGAGAAGGGTGGAGGGTCCAGGAGACCATGGAATAGAAAGACAAAAAAAGAGAAGGAAGTAATAGCAAGAGTTCCATGAAGTGATATAAATTCAAGGGAGAGTCAATGAAGACCTCAAATGAGCCTCAAAAGGGTTCGGTTAGCTTTTGCTTAAGAAATTAAATGAAGTCCCCAAGAGAAAGAAGTGAGTCCTAAGGAAATACTACCAAGGCATTCTCCTTAAAATCACATAAAACTAAACTGTTTAAAAAAAAGAAATCCCATTTGCTTTTAATCCATTCTATTCAAGTTGACTTTCCTGAAACATTTTAAGCATAAAAACTTGGGGTGTTTGCTTGAAGATTGCATTGAAAGTAATTCTTACCTTGCTTTCTCTTTCTAATTCACTTCGCAGCCATTCAAAGTCACTGTATCTTCTTCTAACTGTAGATTCCTTCAGCTTGAAAATAGGAAGATTTGTCTGAAACAACACAAAGGTTACTTCTAAACCGAGGCCCTATTGAACGAAATGTTTGTCATATTGCTAATATGGTAACATGTTACCCCAAAGAAAATGAAACTTTGCTAATTGAAAGCACCTTTCCACAATGATACAACATTTTAAATGCATATTGCACAAGCCTTTTGGGGTGACAACTCTAGCTTAGGTTAGTTACATAAGCATAGTTTGTTTTTCTGCTATTTACAGTCATGAACAGGTTCTAGCTCACAACTACCCTATCAGACAGGTAGAACTGCCCCCTGTGGGTTCCCAAGACTTTATATCTTTCGTGGAGTGGACAGCCTCATTTTTCTCCACTGAAGTGGCTGGTGGGTTCAAATCACTCACCTTGTAGCTAACGATTCCGTGTGTAGACCCCCACAACACCAGGAAACCCACGATTTAGGTGAGTTGTAAAACACCAACTAAGCGAGAATGAGGAAAAGCTCTAACTGCCATCCATTTTAGTTGGTCTTTTAGTACACAATGCTCACTCAGGCTTGTAGGGAAAAAAGATCTTAATATTTTAAAGTGAAATAGAAAAGGCCTCACACTTGGGTTAGGTTAGCTTTTGCATAAGAAATTAAATTCACACTGGCCTGGAACACACAGCCGAGAGTCAGAGGGAAAGAAAGCAGTGTGCTACCCGCACTCCACGGATGAACAGCAAGTGAAGACGAGTCAGACACACAAGATCGGGTTCCTGGGCCCGGAGCCCTCTGGGCAGAAGGCAAGTGTGAAACATGGAAACACAAAGACCAGCACTTTGCAGTTACAGCAGAGCGTCGAAGAACCTTTAGAGCAGTGGTTCTTAACCTTCCAATGCTGTGACCCTTTAATAGAGTTCCTCACGTGGTAGAGCCCTCAACCATAACATTATTTTTGTTGCTACTTCATCAGTGATTTTGCTACTGTTATGAATCAGGGAACCCCAAAAGGGGTCACAACCCACAGGTTAAGAACCACTGTTTTAGAGTCTTATTCTTTGCAAGGCCACAAAGGCTAGTAGTATTTGCCATTTCTGTCAACTTCTAAACTTCAGGAAAACTCATTTCTTACAAGATCCCTCTTAAAGAGAAAACATGATACCAAATTCCATTTTTAAAGTTTTCCAATAAAGCATTCTTAGCAGAAGCTGCTTGACACTAGTATATTATTGCTGAGAACAGATTTTAATACACACATAAAAGATGTTTTTGGGAGTGAGCCTGGATGATCTACTTCTGAAAGGCTACAGCCTTGAAAACCTGATGGGACATTTCTACTCTGAAACACAGGGGGTCGCCATGAGTCATAATGGACTGCCGGTAACCAGCAATGTGGGCAATGAATGCTGCAGCATGGGTAAGTGGCAGAAATGCCACAACCCATCTGAAGTGAGAGCTTGCTGAAAATGCCACTTAATACTATACCTTTTCTGAGTGTATTTTGTCCTTAATTCCATCTTTGAACTTGTAGAACCGTAGGGGGAAAAATTAAGTGCCACTTGAAGGAAAGATTGACTTCCTACTTTGTGTACAGGGACAACTTCATGCACAATTTAACTCTGAAGAAAATTCCAGTCATATGTTAAACTTAATGCACTAATTAAGTAATTGTCATTCAGCAAAAGAAAAGCTTTTTACTTGGCCTTGAAACCCATTTTGTAGTGGTCTCATTTTCCCCCAAAGTGTATTAACTTCTATGTTGTATACCTTACAACTTGAAGTCTTCTACGGATGCTACTGGGCACAACACTGTATACGTTTCAAGCATGAAACCAAATCTCATGAGAGGTTTAAAAGCACTTGAATTCTTTCCCAGGTAACCACAACATTTGTTCATTGTATTAATGACTAAGAGGAAAATTGCGTCTAACAAGACTCTTATTATACTAAAGTCAAGCTTATATTTAGAGATGCTGGCTTGCTGTACCAGCGCTGGGGGGGGGGGGGGGTAGGGGCGGGGCGGCATTCTCATCTCCCCAGGGGAGTAAAATTAAGTCCCCTGGAGAGCAGGATGATCATTCCCAGAAAGAAAGCACTGGATTATTTCTCTCTAATTTCACCCAGTGGCTTTTTAACCAAGTTCACCCTTCCGCATTAAAATATCAAGTCTTTGTAAGTGTCTAAAGCTAGAAGGGCCTTCACAGAATTGAGTGTTTTCTGCAGGTGAGATTTTACATTTTGAATTCCCTCCTCTCAAATTACTTTACAAAAGGGATTAACTGCTCTCTTTATTCAATATGGTAAGATCAAGCTTGTGAAAAGAGTTCCCTAAGAATTTTCATACTTCTGGGCACGGAAGTCTATAAAGTTAATCTCTGAAACAACATATCAAGCTTACAGGTACAATGTTGAGGGAAGAGTGCCAATTCAGCTCATTTTACCTTCCATTTTTCCTTTTGAACTTTTGACACAATCATGATTACATCTGACTCATTCTAATAGAGCAACTAGACCCTACTTTGGGGGGAGGGTGGGAGGGGGTACTCCCTTCTCTTCTATGTCTCGCTAATACAGTTGGATGGCTTATATATGAAAGGATCATGGTTTAAGAGCATTCTTTTACTTAGGCTTTCTTAGCTGGCTAGAATTTCTCTTTATGTATGAAGACTGCTTTAGAGTTTTGATAAAAATAAGTCAAGACATTCTTATTATTTGCCCATTATTTGCACCTTTAGAGTAGTTAAGTTTGTTAACTTCTTGATCATTAAACCCAACCCCCTGCCAATGAGTCCATTCTGACCCACAGTGACCCTACTAGGACAAAGAGGAACTACCTGCACAAGCCTCCGCCCTGAATTCTTTCTGAAGGCCTGCCTCCGCAGCTTCCTGCACAGAGCAGCAGGCGGCTTGGAATGGCCGACTTCCGGTTAGCAGTAGAGCACTTAATCCCTGTACTGCCCCAGCTCCTTTCCCGAGCATTACAACTTTACATTCAACCCATTTGGTCAAAATAAGCAAATGGAAAGTTGAAGTATCACAGTTAATTATAAACTCTTGGGGTGGGCTACTTAAATTTTATTTAGCTTTACAAATGGTTGTGTTTGGGTTTTCTGAGGGGAGGAATAAGTTGAATCAATTTTTCCTACAGTGTTGGGAAGATTCATTCAACTATTATGTGCTGAGCATCTAAAATTTAATGGGGAACACAATGAAGACTATGATGCAGATGGTCTCTTGCAAAGTTTGTAATATAAAAAGTGTATAAAGAGTTAAATGTATATGGTTAAAAATGTAATAAGCCATATACAAAGCTGCATGACAAAGAACTGTAGAGAAATATTCACAACATTTAAGGAAAAGCTAACTCATTAAAATATACATAAATGTAATAAAATGTAGAGAATGAATAACCTGATCAAAATAGGCAGTAAATAGAAAATCTAGTGGCCAGTAATACCCAATTTCATTCACACAAGATACCATTTTCACTTAGGGGCAACAATTAACATTTAATACCCAGTGTTGATCAGGGTAGAGAGACAGGCATCCAAACAATCGCTGACAATAGTGAAAACTGGTGCAATGTTTAAGGGTCTTTCAGGGGTGCAGTGGGCTAAGTGTTGGGGTTCTAACTGCAAAGTCAGTGGTTAAAGCCACCAGCTCCTGCATGGGAAAGAGATGAGGCTATCTGCTCCTGGAAAGATTTGTACCCTCAGAAGCCCTCTAATAGGGTTGCTAAGAGTCATAATCGACTTAACAGGTTTTTTTTGTTTGGTTGATCACTATCTTAAATGTACATATCTTTTGAGTAAACAATTCCATTAGGGATTAAAACTATAAATATCCCTAAAGGTACAAAGGTATCAAACACTGTTTACTATTAGCAGAAAACAACAAAAATAGCTAGATTAGTAACATATTCTTATAATCACCAAATAAATTATATATATTTACAACAATATAACTTAGCTATATACCACCACCTACTTAGTAGGCTGCTGGCCACAGGTCAGCAGTTAGAAACCAGCAGTCACTGAGCAGGAGAAAGAGGAGGCTGTCTGCTCCAGTAAAGAGTTACAGTCTCAAATGGGTGCATAAGCAAATGTGGCGAAGAAAGCTGATGGTGCCCACCTATCAAAAGATATAGCCTCTGGGGTCTTAAAGGCTTGAAGGTAAACAAGTGGCCATCTAGCTCAGAAGCAATAAAGCCCACATGGAAGAAGCACACCAGCCGGTGCAATCACGAGGTGTGGAAGGGATCAGGCATCATCAGAACAAAAAATCTTAATATAGTGAATGAGCAGGGGAGTGCGGAGTGGAGACCCGAAGTCCATTTGTAGGCCACTGAAGATCCCCTTGCAGAAGGGTCTCGGGGAGGAGACGAGCCAGTCAGGGTGCGATGTAGCAACAATGAAAAATACAACTTTCCTCTAGTTCCTAACTGCTTCCGCCCCCACTCCCCCTCAACTATCATGATCCGAATCCTACCTTGCAGGTCTGGCTAGACCAGAGGATGTACACTGGTACAGATAGGAACCAGATACACAGGGAATCCAGGGTGGATGATCCCTTCAGGACCAGTGCTGAGAGTGGCGATACTGGGAGGGTGAAGGGAGGGTGGGTTGGAAAGGGGGAGCGGATTACAAGGATCTACATGTGAACTCCTCCCTGGGGGACGGACAACAGAAGAGTGGGTAAGGGGAGACATTGGACAGGGCAAGATATGACAAAATAATAATTTATAAATTATCAAGAGTTCATGAGGGAAGGGGGAGCAGGGACGGAGGGGAAAAGGAGGAGCTGATTGATGCCAGGGGCTTAGGTGGAGAGCAAATGTTTTGAGAATGATGAGGGCAATGATTGTACAAATGTGCTTTACACAACTGATGCATGTATGGATTGTGATAAGAGTTGTATGAGCCCCTAATAAAACAATTTAAATAAAAAAGCTCATCAATTGAAATCAAAGATTTAAAAAAAAAAGAGTTACAGTCTCGGAAACCCACGGGAAGTTCTACTCTGTCCTATAGGATTGCTATGAACCAGAATTGGCTCCAATGGCACTGAACGCTTTAATATACTGACCAGGATGTCTACAATGTGTTACGCGTAAGAAGTTTCATAAATGTAGCATGATACTATTTGTATAATATGAAAAGCAAAAAGGTACTGGAAGTCGAGTTGGCCAGGATTCTTTTAATACAAGGTGCTATCCTAGAGGAGGGTGAGAATGGAGGAAACAGTATGAATTAAATGCAGAAGAGCAGCAAGTACAGGACATATTTGAGAAGTAAGATTAAACTGGGTCCTGAACAAAAGGAGTTACTAAACATCTCTGAGCAGGGACGCGATATGCTAAGTTCTGGGCTAGAATTACAGTGGTAGCAAAGGCTCCAACAGAACAAAGAAGTTAGCACCAGGGTCGAAGTCACAGACCTTGACCTGCATGTATGCACAAGATGGAGCACGAGTAACAGTTGGATTTTGAGTTGACCGGTTTAAAGAATATGAACAAAAGGTTACTCATGCAAATTACAGCAAACATTTCCTAGCGAAATAGAGGAAAGAACTAGGTGACTAGGTGGCAAAAGACATTTACAGAGATATAAACATAGGCATGTACACACGTAAATATATTAATATATAACGATAGGGATATAGGTCTATGTACACATATTCATAGGTTAAATAGTAAGGTACCAGATGGAGACCGGGCCTCTACTTAAGTCCTCCCTCAACACAAGAACACTTTGTTCTAGTAACCTGGCATTCTGTGATGCTCGCCTTCCTGACAAGATCGCTGAAGACAAAATGGGTACATATGCAAATATGATAAGAAAGCTGATGGTGTCTAGTTATTACAAGATATAGCACCCGGGGTCTTAAAGGCTTGAAATTAAACAAGCGGCCATCTAGCAGGGAAGCAACAAAGCCCGCATGGAAGAAGGACATCAATCCATGTGATCACGAGGTGTCAAGGGAATCAGGTATCAGGCATTAAAAGACACAAAACAAACAACCATTTTGATGTGAATAAGGGGGGTCAGAATGGAGACTCAAAATCCATCTGTAGACAACTGGACATCCCCTCACAGAAGGGTCACAAGGCAGGAATGAGTCAGCCAGGGTGCAGTATAGCACCCATGAAACACACACTCCTTCTTTAATGCTACCTCTCCACCATCATGACCCCAGTTCTATTTTACAAATCTGGTTAAATCAGAGCGTGTATACTGGTACAGATAAGAGCTCTCGGCACACAGAATCCAGGACAGATAAACCCCTCAGGACCAATAATGAGTAGCGATACCATGAGGATACAGGGAAGGTGGGGAGAGAAGGAGGGGAGAAGGGGAACCGAACTCAGTGATTAACATACAACCCCCACCTCCAGGGGGATCAACAACAGAAATGTGAGTGAAGGGATACAGTGGACGGTGTGAAATATGAAAATAAAATAATTTACAAATTATCAAGGTTTCATGAGGGTGAGAGGGGTGGGGGAAAGAGGAGCTGATACCAAGGGCTCAAGTAGAAAAGAAAATGTTTTGAAAATGATGGCAACATATGTACAAATGTGCTTGATACAATTGATGTATGCATTGTTATAAGAGCTGTAAGTGCCCCAATAAAACGATTTACTAAATGTCACTTAAAATGCTTTAAATTTATCAGAGAGAAACAAAGTACTGAATCTGAAGTAAAGCTTAGGTAAGATTTAAATAGAGCTAACTAGCTTTACCATGCAGAGACTTTTGAAGCATGATAGGCAAAATCTAGTACTCTCTCCAACCTGCCCATCAATCTTTTCAGAAAAGTTGCTTGATTCTAGGCTAAGTATAAGCTTGTAGTCACGATTTTTCTCCAACCTACTGTTCTCTTCATTTCCTAGCAGGTCAAAGTGTCAAACTCTGCCACTTTCATGAAATGACAGTATTTGTAAGAAATACAGGGATTCTTTTACCTGCTATTTATAGGAAATAATAACACATCGGCCAATATAGTCAAAGTGGTCAGAAAAGTAAAACTTACCACTAGGCAAGTCCCCTTTATCTGGGTACATGTGTGGCAATAAATGCTACAGAAGGTGACTTAGAATCATCTAGGGCTACTTTATGCTTCAGACTTTTGATTCCAACCATGGAGCTATGAAAGCTTGGCTGATCATGTCTTACTAGGTAGACATCTGAAGCAAACATAAAGTCAACAAAACTCTTTTATACTTAACATATGCCTTTGTTCATTATTCGAACCAAATTCTGGTCAGTATATCACTACTTTCTAACAACACAAGGGGCTGGGTGGCACGATGGGAAATGTTCAGCTGCTAGCCACAAGGTCTGTGGTTTGAACCAAGGACTGGGAAGCAGAAAGGACATGGACATTTGCTCCATAAAGATTATAACCTAGAAAACTCCATGGGGCATGATGGGTCCGAATTTTCACAAGCAGACGGCCACAGCCTTCTCCTCAGGAGCAGTCAGCCATGGGCGCCACAGCACCACCCCACCAAGGCTCCTTTCTGCCGTCTCTTTAGACAACATCTGGGCTGGGTATGGGATAGAGTTTACTTTTGGGGGTTTGTCTGATTGGCTCCTCATGAGGATGTGATGGTAAGGCCTTCTTCAGGCATCACATGAAGACACATGGGTCAGTTACCCCATTTCTGGGTCACTTGGCTAATGTGATACCTGTAAAGGTAGTTCTCATTTTTCTTCTTCTTTATAATAAGGTTATTTTCTTTTTAATTTAAATTCTTGCACCTGTCCTTCATAATAAAATGTGGTGCTGTTTAGAATATGCCAAATTAAACTAAAAACTTACTGAGTCAGAACTAGCATAACACAATCTACATTTTTTAGGCAAAAACTATTTGCCTGACTGTAGTCATTAAGAAAAGAGCCTTCATGGTGAGATAGGTTAAGTGTTTGACTGCTAACCAAAAGGTTGGTGGCTGGAACCTACGCAGCATCCCTTTGGATCCTATGAAGACCACGGCCTAGAAAACCTGACAGGGTAGGATTACCCTATTGCGTGGGGTCACTGTGAGTCAAAATTGACTCCGGGAACCGATTCAGCACTGCCACTAGGAAAGAGATTGGTCATTGGCAGGAAAGCCTTGCTCCCTGCAAATAGTGCGGCTAGGTGAACAAGTACCTGCATTAATGGACTGAGTAAAAGAAAGTTGACAGTCAACAGGATTGAATGAAACAATGGATATCTGTACTTGCCTCAGCAGCAATTCCATGCACTTTCCAGGCTGCTGTGCACCTTGCCTTTTCATTTGCAAGATGAGAATACAATTTGTTTTGCTCATGAGAAGTTGACAGACTAATTATATAAGATACCTAAGGTATTCAGAAAACCAGGAAAGACAGTCTAAAAACTTGCAGAATGCATCAGTTATTAGTTTGTTGATGTTTATTTGTTCTTACAATACACCAAAAGAAACAAACAATCAAACAAACTTCAGGCATGTTATGGGAGGTCTGTAGCCCTGGCAGTGCTCTTTTACATTATCGATATAAAAAAGAAACCACCCGTTTCCCACAAAGTGAAGAACTAACTGCACAAGGCAAGGTCATCACGAATACAAACTGACATCAGAGCACGACAGAAGAGTTTTCTAACTGTGGTCAGAGGTCCACCACAAGTGCTCCCGACAAGTCTACTAAGCACAGGAAACTGCCCCATTATTGGGTTCCAAAAAGGTAGGTCTCACACAGGCTGACCTAATAAAGTCAGCAGCCCACAGATACTTCATATGTAACCTGATTATCACTGATAACAAGCAGAAAACCAAGCCTCAAGATGCGATCACCTGCATATAGCGTAACAATAGATATTAGAAAAATGTTTACTTGGTGTTTCTAGTATTTCTTCAGATAGTGTCATGTGTACATTTGAAAAAACAGACTGGCAAGGACATCAAAAGCTTACTTAATAGGCCATACTCTATTCAACCAATCCTAAGAGATGTAAATGGATGCCCCACTATAGTTCTCATTAAATGGGAGCATTTCTCCAAATATCTGCATCTAGAGATAAAGGATAAGCTGAGAAGTGCCTAAGCTATTACCTCTCTCTGCAGTACTTTTGATTCTTGTTTTATTCAATCTGGAACAGCATGAATAACTGGAGATATGATTTATAACCTAGATGAACTCTAAATATGGTTAGGGAGAAGTCATTTCAGTAAGAATAAGCTTTTAGTCTGGAGAACCTTTGAAATGTAGATTGTCACTAAGCCGAGGTATTTTACTCCCCCCCCCCCCTTTCTTTTTAAAAAAAATAAGGACGTGGCCTTTCAGTGATGCAATCCCCCATTACATTGAAAGGAATACCCCATAGAGTATAATCTTCAAAAACAGTAGCAAAGACATTAAGTTAGACTGGTTTAATGTATACACCAAGAAAGACCTTTAGTATTTTGCCTATATTAATTTGTGACTCAGAAACGAGACACATTTGCAATCTCATGTCAAGTTTTCAATGAGCAACTTTTAATGAAATAGTATAAGAATAACTTTAGAGAAAAATTCTTAACAGTTTGTGAACATGTATATAATCCTACAGGTTCATGCTTTAAAAATCTGCTTAAAACTATTCAGGAAATATATTCCAAATGTGTACAAATGCAGTACCATCATGCACCTACCTACCAACTATGAAAACTCAAGACATCTCTTCACAAGGTTATATTCACGGTGTGTGAACTTAGAAATAAAATTTCAAGCAGAGAACTCTTCTAAGATTTAACACTGGCATATGAGGGGATACTCCCCCCCCCTCCCCAGAAAAAAAATAACCGGACTTTTTTCCCCAAAGCTATGTACTTGGGTTTGTACAATTCTTATCACAATCCATACAAACATCCATTGAGTCAAGAACATATGTACATCTGTTGCCATCATCATTCTCAAAACATTTGCCTTCTACTTGAGCCCTTAATATCTGCTGCTCATTTTCCCCCTCCCTCCCCACTTCCCCCACCTCCTGAACCCCTCATCATTCACAAATTATTATTTTGTCATATATTACACTGTCTGACGTCTACCCCGGCCTTCTTCTATGCTGTCCCTCCTGAGGGAGGAGGCTATCCATAGATTCTTATAATCAGTTCCCTCTTTCTACTCTACATTCTCTCCTCCCTCCAGGCATCGTCACTCTCACCACTGGTCCTGGAGGAGTCATCTGTCCTGTATTCCCTGTGTTTCCAGTTGCTATCTGTACCAATGTACATCCTCTGGTCTAGCCAGATTTGCAAGGTAGAATTGGGATCATGATAGTGGGGGGAGGAAGTATTTAGGAACTAGAGGAAAGATATATGTTTCATCTTTGCTACCCTGCACCCTGCTTGGTTCATCTCCATCCCATAAGCCCTCAGCAAGGGGTGTCCGGTTGGCTACCATTGGGCTTTGAGTCTCCACTCTGCACTCACGCACATTGTCAATGATATGATTCTTTGTTCCTTGATGCTTGCTACCTGATCCCTTCGACAGCTCGTGGTCACACAGGTTGGTATGTTTCTTCCATGTGGGCTTTGTTGCTTCTGAGCTATATGGCCACTTGTTTATCTTCGAGCCTTTAAGACCCCAGACGCTTTATCTTTTGATAGCGGGGCATCATCAGCTTTCTTCATCACATTTGCTTATGCACCCGCTTTGTCTTCATTGATCGTATCAGGGTAGTGGGCAGCCACTACATATGGTTCCTTGGAAACATTTTTCAAGCTCTTCTGTTTGGATGGCTGACAGCACCTCCCTCATTTTTTTCTTTACATCTTCTACATCTTCAAATCACTGTCCTTTTATGTTCCTCTTCACTTGCGGAAACAAAAAGTCGCAACAAGAAGACAATGACAAACAAAACACAACAAGAAAGAAAAGCTTATAGTTAGTTCAAGGACTGTTTGTTGGCCTTTAGGAGTGTTTTCCAGTCCAGTCTGTTGGCTCACCATGCCCTGGCCACAAAGTCCACCTTCAGCATTCCCTGGGGACCTGGCTGCTCCATTCTGTTGGTGTTCTGCTGCACCCTCTTAATGTTTTGCCTACGATCAGGTTGGGTGTAATTTCCACACTGTGTCTCTGGTGTTGTCCTCTGTAGGGCTATGGGTCAGTGAGTGGCATCATTTCTCATAGTGGGGCCGGCCATGTAGTCCTCTCTGTGCATTGGCTGCTCTAATCAGGAACATTGTCCTTAAGGCCGCGCGGGCCAGGTTGTGCTCCACTCTCTCTTCCTCCCCCTTCATCTGCTCCCGTGTGCTCTGATCAGATATGTCCCTCTCCTAGAGCTGCAGATTCAATGCCTTCCTTTGAAATAAATTCTTCTTGGGGGAGAGGCCTTAGTTATATTCTTTAAAAAAAATATTCTTAAATAATATATTATTTTAAATATGAAGATGGAAGTAATGGTAGAGGGAAGGCAATTTTTAAGTTCATAAAATCTTTCCCTTGAAGTTACCATTGGAAGAAAGCAGTTCTTTTTGAAGTTTAGTCAAGAATCTGATGTCAGCCGTAGCATTTTATCTTGTCTTAAAGTCTATATGGTCTGATATTAATATAACCACACTAGCTTTTTAATGATTTGCACAATAAAGCCCTTTCTATTCTTTTTTAACTTTTAGCGCTCCACCCCAATCTAGTGATAGCTTGTTTTTCAGTCAGTCTGTGTGTCTTGTCATTTTGTTTTTCTGTTCTCTCTTCACTCCCTTTACTGTTTCTTTGTGTTAGAAAATTTTCTAGTGAACCATTTTATTTCCTGCTTTTTAAATGTTTATTTTTCATATCATGGTTGATTTAAAAATTACTCTACATCTGTTCACGTTTCATAGTCTACTTCAGATTAACACTAACTTAATTTTATTAAAATACCGAAACTTTGCTCCAATATAGTTTCATTTCTTTACCTTTGTGCTGTTACTGTCATGCACAGTAAGTGCATCATTTTCTATTATAAGCTCAACTATACAGTTTTATAATTAAGGTGTTGTGCAGTTGTCTTTTTAATCACTTAAGAGAAAAATATACTTGTACTCTTTTATATAAGAATAAGTCAAAAAGTGTTGTTACCAGATTTTTAGTTCATAGTCCTGGGGTTTATTCCAAAGAAGACATGTTTAAACATGTCTCTATGATCAGTGGATGGTGCAGATAAATTCTCTCAGTCGTACACTGTATTAGTCTCCTTAAGATGCCTTCAAAACACAAAAAACCTTTCTAAAGCCATGAGGGGAAAATGATTTTTGAGGTCTAAGCTAATAAAATTTTAACAAAACTCAAGTGGACATTTTTGAAATGATTGATGCTTTGCAGAAACCTTATGAGAATACTGACTGCCTCACACAAAGCAACAGATTTCAGATAGATCAAGCATTTTAGGGAAGGTCAGGAATACCTTGAAAATCAATTCAAGGCAGAGAGGTCGGCTTAGAAGGTTATAGAGGCTGCTTTTGGAGTATTCAAAGGAGTACTCTTGATAGCTTTTCCTAAAAGACACAGAATAGTCAAGTGATGATTAGGAAGTTTTCAGAAAATTGAAAGTTACACTGGTGTTAAAAAGGCTAGGAAAGTTGCAGTGAAATTTTTGCTTTTCATAACAATATACCCTACTTTCTTTTAAGGGTAGCAAGGGCTGTCTTAAGAGAAATTAATGGGGAAATAATACCCCATTTGCTTTACAGCTCTAATATTGCCTTCTCTTTTATCACTAAAGTTCAAAGAACATTGAAAAGGAACATAATTAGATTTCCTTAAGGCTGCCACAAGTGCCATTTTAACATGGTGTAACTTAAAGGACAGAGACTTCTACAGGGAAATTTAGAGAGATAGAATCACTGCCTTCCGGAGTATACAGACATAAATGGAAGATATGTCCAGAAACAATAGCTGTACATATTGTTTTAATGTTTCTATTATTTTGTAGCACTACTTTTTACTGACCTAGCTATGTTGACCAACATCATTACTTTTACAGCGCTCTTTATTTCTTTATGAGGAGTCAAGTTACATCTGGTGCCATTTCTTTTCAGCCTGGTGGGCTTTCTGTAATATTTCTTATAAGGTATGTCTCCTAACTATGAATTCTCTTCATCTCTTTATCTGGTAATGTCGTCTTTTATTCTTCATTTTTGAAGACAAGGTTTGCTAGGAGTATTATTTTTCTTTTTGTTTTTTAAATAATATAAGGAGAATATTTAATGAGACAAACACACATTATTTGGATGAGGGAGGCCATTAGCACAAGGCCATAATGTTATCCCTGTTTCATTTCGCTATGTAACAAATTATTAAACACTTATCACCATAATAAATAATACCAGCAGGGTCATCCATGGTCAACAGGTTTCAGTGGAACTTCCAGGCTGAGAACACTATGCTGAAGGATCAAGCTAAGCACGCTGAAAGATTAGCCACCGAAAACCTTGTTAATAGCAACAACGAGTTGATATAGTGTCAGAAGCTAAGCTCCTTGGGTTGGAAGACACTCAGAATAGGAAGAACTGCTTCCTCAAAGTAGAGTTGACTGCAATGATGCGGTTGGAATAAAGCTTTGGGATTGTCATTTGCTGATAAGGCATTACTCCAGATAAGAAACAGCAGTAAGTATCCATTACTAATAGGAACGTGGGATGTATGAAGTGTGAATCTGAAATTTTGAAATTGTCAAAAATGAAATCAAATGCATAAAGATTGATATCCTAGACAGAAATTAACCATTTTGAGAAAGACAAACATATAATTACTAAGCTGGGAATGACAAGTTCAAGAGGAATGGCACTGAATTCATTATCAAAAAGAACATTTCAAGAACTGTATGAAAGTACAGTGCTGTCTGTGATAGGATATTTATATGCCTATAATTGACTGCAACAATGGACTCAAACATAATCATTGTGAGAAATGGTGCAGGACCAGACAGTATTTCCTTCAGCCTCACTATGGTTGATACATAGACCACCACTTGCTCATATCTAAGTTTAGATTGAAGTTGAAGAAAATGAAAACACGCCCACAAGAGCCAAAATATGACCTATTTATATCCCCCCTGTATTTTGAGAACATCTCAAGAATAGATTTGGTTCATTGAACACTGACAGCAGTGGGACGACATCAAGAATATTATGCACAAGGAAAGCAAAGGGTTATTAATAAGACAAGAAAAAGTGAAAGGGGGGATCAAAATGGGTGTCAAAGAGACTCTGAAACCTGCTTTAGAATGTAGAATAGCTAAAGTAAATGGAAAAAATGAAGAGAGAACCAGAACATTGCAAAGGATGGCTTAAGAAGACAGCGTACTTTAATGATATGTGTAAAGACTAAAAAGGCAGAAGAGGACATGGCATGAGGGATATCAGTACTGATCTCAGGTAGATTTGACTGAAGGCAGAAAATAGTAGAAAATGTTCACTTGTGTGCAGACATTACAAAGGGATTCCACCCTATAGATTGAAATAAACTGGGGATACCATTGAGAAGCTTGGGAATTCTAGAGCATTTATTTCATTGTGCTCATGCATAACTTGTGCATGAAGCCAGGCAGCCCTTCCAACAGAAGAAGATCCGATATGCTTTAGAATCGCAAGTGCTCACCAGGCTTGCACCTCTTCTCCATACTTAGCTTGTTCTGTATGCTGGGCAAATAGTCTGACACACTGGACTGAATGAAGATGAATGCAAGCTCAGGCTTGAAGAAAGATACATTGACGTTGGCAGATGGCATAACGTAGCTGGCTGCAAGTGAGAGGGACTTGAAGCTGATAAAGATCAAGGACTCGAGCCCTTTAGAATGAACTACAACTCGATGCAAAGAGAACCTCAATCCTTACAACTGGACCAATAGACAGCTTCATGATAGAAAAAAGATTGACATTGTTGGCAAAAAACTATGTCAAGTACCATGGACTGCTACAAGAAAGAGCAAATCTGTCTTGGAAAAAGTACAGCTAGAAAGCTTCTTAAAACTTGAATACTTGAAAAAAAACGTGAATACTTTTGATACATATTGGTATAAGCAGCCACTTAAAAATGTATAGAAAAGAATCGCTACCTGTAAAGCTTTTGCTAATCTTAAAAGATTATGTGTACATGTTTCTATCCTAATAATATACTCCCCAAATGACATACTGTGTTATAGCAACTCTCCTCACAATATTCCAGTAGCTTTGATTTGTATTTTTTCACTCTTATTTTTGTTTGCATGATTGCACTGTATTTTGTTAATGCCTTCTCACTTTGTGCAACTGTAAAGTCTGCTAAGGTTTGTTCATACACTCAGAAATTTTTTACAATGCCGTGTTCAAGGTAACGTCTCAATTTCTGCCCCCATTGTTCTATATACTAGAAATGTGTAGTCTTAGAAACTAGAGAGCACTTCTACTCTGTCCTATAGGGTCACGATGAGTCAGAACTGGCAATGGCAGTTGGTTTGGTTTGGGTTTAGACTGTGTACTTGTTAGCCTGCTAAGGAATATATCAATTGACAAGGGCTCAAGTGGGAAGAAAATACTTTGAAAGTGATGATGGCGGCTTATGTGCAAATGTGCTTGACACATTGGAAGTATGTATGGATTGTGATAAGAGATGTAAAAGACCCCAATAAAAGTTTATGTTTTTATATATATATATATTCAGTTTAATGGTTTCTGGGGCTTTATAATTGGAATCTATAAATGCCATGACTTAAAAGAACTTAGTCACTACACTTCCAAGAAGACCTTAGGCCTGGAAATGAAGGACTTGGAATGATTTCTTCTCTCACACGTTGTATACATTAAAGCAGAGGGCAAGGAAGGGGGTTAGGGGACGAAAGGCAGTTAGGCAGACACTCAGAGCTGAACTTAACTTCTGAGGCATCGCATCACGCTGTTCTCCTGCCGTACCTGAAATGCGTGGTCCATATAACAAAGCGATGTGCTGGCAGAAAGTAGTCTTTAATTTACGTATTGAAATCTTAATGACAAGTTACAGTTCTTGTCACCTGTGCTCTTAACCATGGTTTAGCATGTGGCTTTTTAGACAAATAGTTACTTTCTATTCCTAGTATTTCTAATGATGTGAAGATTTTTATGTTAGTGATTTGAGTACTGCCAGGCTATTAGAACAGTAATCACTCTTTTTAAGGCTTTATGAAAAGAATAAGACACTGTACTGGCATGACTGCCAATCTGCAGACTTAAAGCTTGCCTGGATATCGTGTTTAATGTCACTGTCTAGTTGCTCTTATTATAGCTAATCACTCTAAGAGAGAAGAGTCTATTAATATATGTATCATTCATGTCTTAGATAATTAAGACTCATTAAACACCCTTTTTCATATTTTTTATACTTTTCCAGGTAATATTTTGTGCTTTGGAAAAACGCTTCACCTGTTTTTTATCATACACAGCAAACTCATTCATACTATGTATTGTTAAAGGTTTATCAAGTTATTTACTGTAGTGAGAACAACTAGATACTTTATAACCCTGTCTCTGTTTAGAGTAGAAAAGCTGTGGCGGTGCTCACTTGATCGGGTTTGAAATGAGGGAACATTTTCCTTGCTAAGTCATCCAGGAAGAATTAATTGCTTGGGGTTATCTAGAAACCCCAGCTACAGATGAACAATCTGGAGGAGAAAAGAATGGGGCTGACAGTTCATGGGGGGACGTGGGAGAGGAGGTGGGGGGAAAGGAAGTGATGTTAACAAACCCAGGGACAAGGGAATAACAAGCGATCCAAACTGGTGGTGAGGAGGGTGTGGAAGGTCTGGTAGGGCATGAACAAGGGTAATGTAATAAAAGAGGAATTGCTGAAATCCTGGTGGGGACTAAGCATGATAGTGGGACAGAAAGAAATACAGGAAAGAGCTGTGAGGCAAAGGGAATTTATAGAGGTCTAGATAAAGACATGTATATATGCAAATATATTTATGTATGAGGATGTAGAAATAGATCTATGTGCATATATTTGTAGGTTTAGTATTAAGGTAGCAGGACATTGGGCCTCCACTCAAGTACTCCCTCAATACAAGAATACTTCCTTTATTAAATTGGCATTCTATGATGTTCACCTTCCCGACACAACTGCTGAAGATAAAGCAGGTGAATAACCAAATGTGGTGAAGAAAGCTGATGGTGCCCGGCTATCAAGAGAGATAGTGTCTAGGGTTTTAAAGGCTTGAGAGTAAACAAGCAGCCATCTAGCTCAGAAGCAACAAAGTCCACATGGAAAAAGCAAACTAGCATGTGTGATCACGAGATGCCAAAGAGATCAGTTATCAGGCATCAAAGAGCAAAGAATCTTATCATTGTGTGCTCATCTGCCCAATACGATCGCTGAAGACAAATGGGTGCATAATCAAATGTGGCGAAGAAAGCTGATGGTGCCCACCTATCAAAAGATATAGTGTCTGGGGTCTTAAAGGCTTGAAGGTAAACAAGTGGCCATCTAGCTCAGAAGCAACAAAGCCCACATGGAAGAAGCATACCAACCTGTGCGATCAAGAGGTGTGGAAGGGATCAGGTATCAGGCAGCATCAGAACAAAAAATCTTACCATAATGAATGAGGTGGGGAGGGGGCGAGTGTGGAGTGGAGACCCAAAGCCCATTTGTAGGCCACTGGAGATCCCCTTGCAGAGGGGTCTCAGGGAGGAGACAAGCCAGACAGGGTGCGATGTAGCACCAATGAAAAATACAACTTTCCTCTAGTTCCTAAATGCTTTTCTACCCCCCACCCCCCTCCATCATGATCCCAATTCTACCTTGCAAGTCTGGCTAGACCAGAGGATGTACAGTGGTACAGACAGGAACCAGAAACACACAGAATCCAGGGTGGATGACCCCTTCAGGACCATCCATACTGGGAATATAGAGGGAGGATGGGTTGGAAAGGGGGGATTACAAGGATCTACATGTGACCTCCTCCCTGGGGTACGGACAACAGAAAAGTGAGTGAAGGGAGACTTTGGACAGGGCAAGATATGACAAAATAATAATTTATAAATTATCAAGGGTTCATGAGGGAGTGAGGAGCGGGGAGGGAGGGGGAAAATGAGTAGCTGATGCCAGGGGCTTAGGTGGAGAGCAAATGCTTTGAGAATAATGAGGGCAATAAATGTACAGATGTGCTTTACACAATTGATGTATATATGGATTGTGATGAGTTGTATGAGGCCCTAATAAAAACAGTAAAAAATAAAGAAAGAACATAAACTGGCAAAGTATATATATAAAAAAGGAATACAACTAAGGGGCTCTGGGACAACTTCCACCTTTCCTTAAATCAGAGTGCTTGGAGGGTGAGCAATGCAGAACTGGTCATTTATATCATAAAGCTAATATTTTACTGAAATTCAACACTTTCATGTTTTATTGATTATACAACAGAAAGATGGAGGGGGGGGGTCCTTCGGAAAATAACTTTTAAAACTCTCAAACCAGACTCACAGGCATCAAATCAATTTCAACTCAGTTACCCTATAGGACAAGGTAACTTTTTATGTAGAATACTTCATCTTTCTCCTACACGGTATCTGGTGGTTTCAAACTGCTGACCATGCAATTAACAGAACAACAGATAATAATAGCAGCTCATAAAGAATAAAAACTATAGTAGATAGTCTAAATCCATATCACTTAATTCTCAAGAGGAAGACATGAACACTCTCAACTTTAGGAAGGAAAACAAGTAAGAGGTCTGGGAGGCTGGCCCCAGCACCAAAAATTAAGTGGATTCCTGCCCCTCCCCCAAAAAGAATTTGTTTCAAAGGACGACATTGATTCTGCAGCTCCGGGAGATGGACATATCTGATCAGAGCACACGGGAGCAGATGAAGGGGCAGGAGGAGAGAGTGGAACACAGCCTGGCCCACCAGGCCGTGAGGATGATGTTCCTGAGTAGAGCAGCCAGTCCACAGAGAGAACATGGCTGGCCCCACTATGAGACATGATGCCAATCAGTGACTAAGGGCGATATAGGGGACAGCACCGGAGACACAGTGTGGGAAATGCACCTGACCTGATCCCACCACACTGAGGCAAAGCACTGGGGGAGTGCAGCAGAACAGCAAGGGAATGGAGTGGCAAGGTCACCAGGGAATGCTGAAAGTGGACTTTGGGGCCCGGGCGTGGTGCCCCAACAGACTGGACTGGAAAACGCTCCTAAGGGCCAGCAAACGATCCTTTAACGAACTACAAGCTTTTCTTCTGTGAACAAAACAAAACAAAACAAACAGGTAAGAGAAGTTAAGAAAATTGCCAAAAATTGGGACAAAGTGGGAGGTGAATTCATATATGTTTATGAGTGTTCTTAAGGACTGGTAAAGGATTTCTGGTGGTATCCTTAATTCTGAGTTCTGCTAACTTCAAGATCAGCAGTTCAAACCCACCAGGATGACCCACCACCCTCACCCCTTCACACCCACAATGGTTTGCACTCAAGAAGATTTACAATCTTAAGTTGTCTTAGTAAGGTCACTGAGTTAAAATCAACTCAATGGCAGATGATCTGTTTTTAAATAAAGACTAGTAAACATTATCACCTCAAAGAAAACAGTAGAATATCTAAAAATGGAATTACTTGGTACACACTACAAATAGTTTTGCTTTTAGACACAAACTTCCAGCTTCACGAAATACTGAGGTCTGCCTCCAGTACTTTCCTAACAGTTCTGGGTAGGAAAACATAGTCCTATATAACCCTAAATAGATCAACTGAGAGAAAAGTCTGCTTAATACACCACGCCACCAGGGATCCTTAAAGAGGATTTAAAAACTCAGTGCCATGCAGTCTATGCTGCCTTATAGTGACCCTTTAGGGCAGGGTAGAAATGCTCTCCAAAGTTTCCAAGACCGTAACTGTTTACGGGAGTAGAAAAGCCTTCTCCAGAGGAGCAGCTAGTGGTTTTGAACCCTGGCATTTTTGAACTCAGCCCGACTGGTAGCCATTACAACACCAGGGTTCATAAAAAGGAATTTTAAGGGAATGAAAATTGTGATTTAAGACAGAAAAGAACATATTAAAAGCTCAGTCTGTTGCTAATACAGACCAGGTTTGAATCCTGGCTTTTGTTATTTCTTTAAACACTCAAGCCTCAATTTTCTCACTTTCAAATAAAGTTGAACGGTGAAGAACAATGAGAAAAATGTATACTTGGAATTATGGAGTTTAGCATCTGGTAAATGTCCATTCTTTTCATTGATTACCATGCCTGTATATTTCTGATACTCCAGAGTTTATACCTTGAATGTGAGGGCAATCTAGCTGTGACATGTCACCCCACAGATTGCCAGGGTTGATCTGGCTGACTTAGGCGGGTGTCCCCTTCCACCCTCACTGCTCCATGTGCTTCCCTCTCGAAGCTGCATGGCTGGTGAGGACGACCCTCCCCGACAGGAGGGCCATCCTTCAGTTAAGGGTGCATGAGGAGCTGGGCTACCCTGCTGGAACTCCAAACAAGCTCTCGTGAGTTTATTCCTTGCCAGCCACTAGAATGTAGTGATATGCAAATGTATGACTAGTTCATAAATCTGCTAACAATGGTTCATAAATTTGATTATATCCAAGATTCTCTTGAATATGCCTTCCATATTTTCTTTCTTCTCCTTTATACATCTACCTTTTCACTTATGGCCTAGAAAGTGTTATCTTTGGAAATGAAAGGGATTAATGTTGACAATTTGTGGAATGAGAGTAAAGAGCATGAGCAGGTCTATAGCCACTATGTTATTCAGAGAATTTGTAGTAACAGCAATAGACACAATCCTAGCTTGAAAACTACAGTTGAAAAAAAATGCTAGATACTTATATCTTCTCCATCCAGCTTGATCCAAATGAACTTTCTGCAAAGATTAGAAGTTTCTCTAACCTATGGGGAAATATATGACAGGGCCACAACTAAATGTGGCTAAAGAACATTTGATGTGTAGCTAAAAACAACTGAGTAATTAAAAATTAATTTTACTTAATTTTCATTAAAATAGCTCTATCTGACCAATGGCTACTACAAGGAGATACTCCCCCTGCAAAAAAATACCCAGAATCCACCCCTCCCAGCTATGTATTTAAATTTTTTGACAAAACAACCTTATCACCTCAGAGTACTTTTTATTACACTTAATACATTTGTCAAATCTGTGATTCCATTCTTGGAAACATTTTTCAAACTCATCTGCTTGGATGGCTGACAACACCTTTCGTTTTCTTCCTCTCTTCTTCTATGTTGTCAAACTGCTGTCCTTTCATGTTCCTCTTCACTTGTGGAAACAAAAAGTGGCGCAGAGCAAGGTCAGGTGAGTAAGGTGCATGGAACAAGAAAGGTATGCTGTTTTTTGCCAAAAACTGGTGCACTTAGATGGCTGCGTGAGCAGGTGCACTGTTATTGTGGCAAAACCAGTTCCCTGTCTGCCACAAATGAGGCCCTATTTGTCTCACACTGTTATGCAATCTTTTCAGAACCTCTAAATAGAAAGCTTGATTAGCAGTCTGACCTGGTGGAACTAACTCCAAATGCATTATCCCCCTCACATAAAAAATATAAATGAGCATCAGGTGGGTTTTGGGGTGTTTTTGTGGGGGGGTAGTGTACCCCCTTCATATACTAGTCAGAGTAGTTCTAGACAAAGGCAGATTAAATCTTTGTCAAGGATCCCCTAAAGAACAATATTCAGAACTGATAGCCCATTTTAACAGATAAAACTATATAAATGTTTTTAATAGATTCTATATAACCATAATCCCTACTCTACATGCATTAGCTTTGACATTCTTGGGCTTTCTTTATACAGAAGCGCTGGACTTAAATTTTAAAAATATGAGTATTTATTAAAAAGATTTTAAAACTTTATCCTGGCACAAATGAATATGCATGTTTTTAAAATATTATTTTTGCTTATTTCAAATAACTGCCTGAAATTAAGGGGCAGATTTCCTCCTCAATTTGAAGCCACCAAAAAAAAAAAAAATCACATAACATCAAGAAAAAAATGTGCAGTCACGCTTATTGCCTGGAAGGTTTAAATATATTTTGGACTTTGAGACCAAGACTCACAAGTTGCAAAAGATCAAAGTACTTTTCTTCTAATGTGTTAAGAGACCTTCTTGGACTTACGAAGATTAAAGGGCCTATGTGTTAGGCCGGGTTGACTAGAAAAATAAATTCAATGGCACTCATATAAGTGGAAGAAAGAGCTTTATATATCAATAAATTATTGTATATCAGGAAAACATACTAACTCAGTCCAACTCAAGCCCATAAGTGCAACACTGGTCCATAAGATCCTCTTCAGACTCATGAAGCCAAAAACGATGAGGCCAAATGCAGTAATATCACAGGCCGGTTGGGTGCCCTTTGCCTCACAGCTCTTTCCTCTATTTCCCTTGACTTTCTTCCTGTCCCACCATCATGCTCCATCCCCACCTGGGTTTCAGCAATACCTCTTCATTACATTACCCTTGATCATTCTCTACAAGGCCTGCCACACCCACCTCACCACCAATTTGGATCACTTGTTGTTCCCTTGTCCCTGGGTTTGTTAAGACCAATTCCTTACCCCCCCCCCCCACCTGCCCCTATCCCATTTCCTCATGGAACTGTCAGTCCTGTTGATTTTCCTCCAGCTTGTTCATCTAGCCTATTTTAAATTTAGACAGACCTGTAGAGATAATAACATGCACGAAAACAAGACATAACTAACCAAGCAACAATACACAACAAAACAACAAACCACTGACAAAGAACAAAACAAAACACAACAAGAAAGAAAAGCTTGTAGTTAGTTCAAGGATCGTTTGTTGGCCTTTTGGAGTGGTTTTCCAGTCTAGTCTGTTGGGGCACCACACCCTGACCCCAAAGTCCACCTTTAGCATTCCCTTGCTGTTCCGCTGCACTCCCCCAGTGCTTTGCCTCGGTGTGGTGGGATCAGGACGGGCGCAATTCCCACAGTGTCTTCAGTGCTGTCCCCTGCAGGGCCATGGGTCAGTGAGGGACGTCATGTCTCACAGTGGGGTTGGCCATGTGGTCTTCTCTGTGGACTGGGTGTTCTAATTGGGGTCATCGTCCTCAGGGCCTGGTGGACCAGGATGTGCTCCGATCAGTTATGTACCTCTCCCGGAGCTGCAGATTCAATGCTGTCCTTTGAAATAAATTCTTCTGGGGGGAGGGGCAGGTATCCACTTAGTATTTGGTACTGGGGCCAGCCCCCCAGACCTCTCCACTGGTTCCCTACTCCACGTGGGAATGTTGCATTCATACCTTGGGGCACTGGGTTAAAGTCTGGTCCCTCTTTCCCTGTGGAGATATAAACAATACCCTCCCCTTGGGTGGGTTAGCACCCCATGCCCCCCGCTACCCATTTCTTCCTTATTTTCATCCTTTTTTTCCCTCCTTTTCCCCACCTCCTCCCCAGGTGTCTACCATGTGCATCCCTGGATTTGATCTGGTCCCTGCCATACTACATGGTCCTCACTCCAAGAATGTACACAGCTTTTTCCCTATGCCCCTTTTTTGCATTTTTTTTAATGCTTACCTCAGCGGGCTCATGTTGTACTTAGCTTTTTGTGCCTGACTTACTTCTCTTAGCATGGTTTCCTCCAGTTCTTCCCATGCCGCTATGTGCTTCATATGTTCATCACTGCTTTTTAGTGATGCGCAGTACTCCTTTGTATGGAAATACCAGTTTTTTAATCCAATCATCAGTTGATGGATTGGATTGCTTCCAACTTCTTGCAATTGTGAACTGTCCCGCAATGAACATTGGAGCACAGATGTCTGGCCTTGGTTTGTTTCTTGCCTCTTCTGGGTATATGCCCAGTAGGGGGATTGCTAGGTCGTACAGTAACTCAATTTCCATCTGTTTTAGATATCGCCAGATCAATTTCCACAGTCAAATAAAGTCATTTTAAAATCACATTTCCCCAAACTTTTTGGAGGTCCTGGTATCTGATTAAAAATCTAATAACCAGTATGTGTGTGTGTATAAAACTTCAACAACTTAACAAAACCCTTTTTGAGCCAATTTTAACTGATAGTGACCCTGTAGGACAGAGAAATAGGACAAGTTTCAAGGCTTATAAAATTTTTTTAATGCAATGTAAGTTACGCATTCTTGGTATAGTCAAATTAACATACCTTTGAGTGAATTCCCAAACCAAAAATAAGACTTGGTCATTTTTCTAGACAAAATGTGTGACTACATATCCTCTTACGTTGTTAGGCCCACTGCCATCAAGGAGATGCTGACTCGTGTTGTTAGAAGGTGCTACTGAGTCAGTTCAGCCTCAGAGGGACCCGATGTACAAGGCCTGTGGCCTCCTCCCAGTTGTTGCTCGAGCTCAATGTTGCAGACACTGTGTCAATCTACCTTGTTGAGGGTCTTCCTTTTTTGCTGCCCCTTTACTTTATCAAACACGATATGCTTTTTCTAGGGACTGGTTTCTTCTGCTAAGATGTCCACAGTACACGAGATGAAGTCTTGCAATCCTCACTTCTAAAGAGCATTCTGGCTGTACTTCTTCCAAAACAGATCCAATTGTTCTTCTGGCAGCCATCGGACTATCAATATTTTTTGCCAATACCCTAATTAAATCGCCTTAATTCTTCTTTGGTGTTATTGTTCCATTTTTACACCCAATTTTTTATATTAATTAGTAAAGAATGCTGGCCAGAACACTGTGCTCTTTAAAATAAAAATCTACCTATATGGATTTAACTGACAACTACAACTCAAAAGATTAGATGAGAAGCCAAGGGGGAAGTGAGAGGAGGGTCAGAATGGCTGCAGAACCAGAACATAATCAATATCATTGAATTGTACATCTAGAGTTATTGAACTGGTGTATGTTTTGTTTACATATTTTCACCAACAATAAATTATGTAAAAGAAAACCACCCAAGAATAATGGGGAAAAAGATTATAGTACGGCTTTTCTTCTACATCAACTTATCTGAGTTGGTGGTCAAAAATGTTGACTCTGCTTAATACAGATATCATAGTGTGTTACAGACATCAAAGTATATAATAACACCACTGAAAAACCAAAAAACTTACTGTCATAAAGTCAATTCTGACTCATAGCAACCCTACAGGACAAGGCTACTGCCCCAGTGGGTTTCTGAAACTCTAACTCTTTACAGGAGTAGAAAGCTCTGTCTTTTTTTAAGGAGGAAGTAACCAGTAACAAGACTACAGTATGTGTTTTGGTAAGCATGATTATGAAGGTGAGAAGAAACGTAAAGGAAAACCTTTATTATATGTAATCATCAAAACAGCTAAAAAGCACTTCTATACGTTTTACTTTGAAGTCATAGAATGCCTTGGTGACCCGGATCAAGTGCCATATAACACTGGGGCACTGAATCCTGGATCTTCTAGGTGCACAACACACTCCAAAGGCCACACCAGAGAGAGCTGATGAGCTAACTCTACTAGGTGATGATCCCATATTGAGAGATCTTAAAAGAGTATAATGCTCAAAAGCAGACTTGTTTTATGAACTAAGGGAAATTATTGTTGGTTTTAAAAAAATGTTGCAAATATCTGGTTTACAGATTATCAAGACCAATAGTTACAAGTGTTCATCATCACTCCATGGCTCCAGGAAATCTAAAATCCATGAGAATTTGAAATTGTTTGGAATTTTCCTTGTGATCAGGATTCTTCCATAGAATCTTGATTCAAAATGGTAGCCAGGCATCATGCAGTTCCTCTAGCTGCCTAACAAAGGAGATAGCTGTTCATGGAGCCAATTAGCCACACATTTCATATCCTCCTCCTATTCCATATTGTCCTTCCTCTGTTGTTCCAAGTAAACAGAACTCAATTGTTTTACCTTGGGTGGCTGATTCACTATGCAACTAGGACGGTAAGAGAAGCACTAAACATATTATCAGACCAGTGACTTGGGTTGTTTCATAAACGAGGATCCTAAACCTTCAAACTAAGGAACTATGTCTCATGAGGTGTTTGATTGTACATAAACCACCTTAGCAGCTACTTGTGTTGTTGTTGTAAACATATCTTAGGACTTTTGCCAATTAAACTTAAAAAAAAATTTTTTGCCAATTAAACTTTTTACAGATGTATAGTTTATTAATAGCGATTATAACAATCAACTGTGCTAAATCAATGTTTTCATCACCAATCTAATTTTTTTACAGTTCTGTATTCATGAACATTCTCGCTCACACACACACATTCTCTCTCTATAGCAGAATATCCTCAGTAGTTGCTTTTATATTACTGTATTATTTTTATTGTCGTTAGGTGTCATCAAGTCCCTTCTAACAGTGATCCTAAGTGCAACAGGACGAAATGCTGCCCAGCCCTGTGCCATCCTCACAATGCTATGTTTGAGTCTGTTGTGGCCGTCACTGTGTCAATGCATCACATTGAGTCTTCCTTTATCACTGACCCGTCCCAGAGACGGGTCCATTCTAATAACATCTAAAATGTACTCCGGAATAAGTCTTGCGATTCTCATTTCTAAGGCGTATTCTAGTGTACTGCTTGTACAACAGATCTGTTTATCCTTCCAGCAGTCCATTGTATTTTTCCATATTCTTCACAGCACCATAATTCAAATGCATTGATTCTTCTCTGGTTTTCCTAATTAACTGTCCAACTTTCACATGCATATTAACTGATTGAAAATACATTGGCTTGAGTCAGATGCACCTTAGTCCCCAAAGTGCCATTTTTGTTATGAACACTTTAAATACCGTATATACTTGTGTATAAGCCGAGTTTTTCGGCATAAAAAATGTGCTGAAAAACTGAGGTTCAGCTTATACACGGGTCAGTGGTACCCCAGTGAGGTGTAACATCTCACTGCCCCGCACCCCAGGTAATGAGACGAGCGCCCGTTTCTCCGCTGTTCATTCAAAGCCCCGCTGACACTGCAGGGCTTTGAATGCTGTTTTACTCACATCTACCAATCAGAGCCATCCTATGACATGGATGGCTCCAATTCACAGAAGCACCCCTAGTGATTCACTTATGCCGGCCCCTGAACTGGTAAGGATGTGTCTGTGGCTGTGCTCCATCTCTCCCTTCTGGTCTCTGTCTTAATTCACATCCTGTATCCCCCACCCACGCGGACTCCCTTCCCCCTCCCCCCGCCTAACACATCGTGGGGGGGGGCATTACCACGAAAGTTCTTTTTCAAAGTCTTGTTTTTTTATCCTATTAGAAATGGATACTCTTGAACCAAAGCAAAAACGCCGTTAATATGACACTGGTTTTAAAATGAAGGTTGTGTCAAGAGCAGAAGAGAGCAATAACAGTATTGCAAGTAAGGAATTCTGTGTTGACGAAAAGCAAGTGAGGGAGTGGCGGAAAATGAAGGCTGACTTGGAACAGATTCCAAAAGCTAAAAAAGCTCGTTGTGGTTTAACGTCTTTTTATAGTTATGGAGTGTCGTCAAAATGGCTACTGCATAACACGCATGGGAATCCGCATACATGCTCTACAAATGGCTAAGGATGACAAATATAAAGCACCAGGCGTTGAAAAATTTGTTGCGTCAGCAGGATGGTGTACCTGCTTCATGAATAGGTTTGGCCTACTATGTTTGAGACAAAGAACAAAGATATCCCAGAAATTGCCACAAGACCTTGAAGAAAAAATTATGTCATTTCAGTCATTTATTATAAAACAAAGGATTTATAATTATGACCTGGCAGATATTGGGAATATAGCTGAAACTGCCATGTCTTTTGGTCTTCCAAGCAACAGAACTGTAGCAAGTTTAGGAGAAAAAAAAACATTTTTCTCAAAACCACAGGAAATGAAAAAACAAACAAAAACTTTACAGTTGTTCTATCATGTTTGGCTAATGGAACTACGCTGCATCCTATCATTATCTTTAAAAGACCTTGCCTAAAAAGATCAATTTCCCACCAAGAATTACTGTGCGTGCATATGTTAAAGGCTGGATGGATGAAGACGGAACCAAAAAATGGCTGGAAGAAATTTGGAATCGACGACCAGGAGCAGCCTTTAAAAAAAAAAGCCATCGTTACTTGTTTGGGATATGTTCAGAGCTCACCTATTGGATGACATAAAACAATTGGCAAAATCTAGTAAAGTTACTTTGGCTGTTATTCCAGGTGGGCTTACATTTGTACTGCAGCCTCTGGGTGTATCTTTGAATAAGCCTTTTAAAGACTGTGTGTGAAGGATGTGGCATGAATGGATGTCACCTGGTCAAGCTTGACTAACAAAAGGAGGAAATCTCATGAAGCCTGACATAGAGTTAATAGCAAAGTGGGTTCGAGATGCATTGGAAGACATTCCAGAAGACATGGTGCGATGTTCCTTCCAGAAATGTAGTATTAGCAATACTGTGGATGGCAGTGAAGACCGTGCTTTGTATGAAAATGACAGCAGTGATGGTGATGACGGCGATCTCAGTGAGGACAGCATCTATGATGACTTCACACCAGCTGAAGCTCTGCATTGTCATACGGATAATGATGAGGTATCTAGTTTTGAAGGATTTTAACTCTTTACATTTTAGCTTGGCTGCTGATTGAACTCGAAATAGTACTCTTAGGTTATCATTGTTCAACCTATTTTCCACTTACTGTGCTGGTTTACTAATGGTAAATGACTTGATGTCCTTTTATTTATGTTTTTTATTTAAAATAAATATTTAAATACATTGCCCCACTGATGTCTCAATTTTTAGTAATTTTATTTTCATTTGTTTTGATTACTGAAACTCACCAATAACTTCTTCATTTTCCACCCTAGGCTTATACTCGAGTCAGTTTTTCTGGTTTCCCAGGTAATAATTAGCTACCTCGGCTTATACTCAGGTCGGCTTATATTCAAGTATATACGGTAGGTCTTTGTGTAGCAGATTTGCCCAATGCGAACCATCATTTGATGTCCTAACTGCTACCTCCACGAATATTGATGGTGGATCCAAGTAAAATTCTTGACAGCTTCCATCTTTTCTGTTTATCCTATCATCTTTTGGGCCAATTGTGAGTATTTTGATTTTCCTTACTAAGTTTCAATCTATACTGAAGGCTGCAGTCTTTGATCTTCATCAGCAAATGCTTCCAGTCCCTGCTTTCAGTAAGCAAGGGGGGGTCACCTGAAGAACTTTCCTCTGGTCATGATGCCATATTCTCCTTCATGTAATCCAGATGCTCCGATTATTTGACCAGCGTACAAATTGAATGGATACAACCCTAACACACACCTTTCCTAATTTTAAATGCAGCATTCCTTTGTTCTGTTTATGTACAGGTCCCACACGAGCACAACTCGATGCCGTAGAATTCTGATTCTTCACATTACCCACAGCTTACTTTTATTGTGCACTGTATTATGTTTAAGATGTTTTGGTGTATTTGGGAATGTTTCTTATTTGAAAGGTAAAATAAATACTATTTACTAAGACAAGCATTTGACTCCAAAACCAAACTCACTGCCAACAAGTGGATGTCAACTCACAGCAGCTGTATAGGACAGAGAAGAGTCCCTGTGGGTTCCTGAGACTGGGACTCTTCATGAGAGTAGAAACCTGGCATTTCTCCTGCAGCACATGATTGACACTAAATAAGAACACTGTGTACCTGTTCTGACGTACCTCCAAACTCAGCTTAAAGGGAGACTTATGAATGGATCTTATTTGTAACCTAGGGACTACTTTATAAGGTTTTAAATTAACTGAACTGCAGCTGTGGAGTTCAATTAATTAAATTTTTGGACTTGGACCAGAATATTTCAAATCTAATCCTGAGTCTAACATTAATTACTAGCTGACTTGCTTTAGCTGAAAGATAACCTTTTGTGCCTTGGTTCCATAGGGCATTAAAATGAGCAAGGTCAGTTTTAGTCCCTGAGTAACCAAAGGAAACAGCTACTTTTCAATGTCACTCACTGCCACCTCCCTGTCCATCTCCAGAGATGAGCTGGGTCAGAACAGAATCTTCACTGCTTGCAACCTGACTCTTGCTGGTAGAGTTGCTGGCAGAGGCAGCTGAGCTTGGTGGCAGAGGTGGATGTCAGGCAACCTCAAGACAAAAACTAATGCCTTGACTCTCTACAATATTTTTCTGGCAACACAGGTTTATAAAACTTAATTATTTAATTTGGATATTAATGACTACCAACTTAAAATTAGAGGTGCTTGGTTGCACATAAACAGCCTTAGCAGCTACTTTTGTTATTGGTTTGTAAATATATCTATCACACGACTCTTGCCACAGGAAAAACCACCCATTGAAGTTCAAAAGGGCAAGCACTGCCAAAATGCCGTTTTTACTGGGCATTTTCTGTGCCACAATTTTTTAAGTCAATTTTATTATTAAACTTCATGTTTTAATAGGCCTCAACTGTACCTGGTTATTTGGTTAACTCCCCAACAATATGGCTCCTTTTGCTACCACACCTGCCTTCCTGGGGGTATAGTTCCATGGCAAATCATTTTCCTGAAGAGGCCATCTAACAATTTTAGCAACTCAACTGCCTATGAGCACACAGAAAATGCAGTTATCACAGATTCTTAATTTAGAAGAAATCAATGTTTGGAAAGAGCTAACCTTCACTTACTGTGTACCAGTCCCTGTACTAAAGGGATTTATGTTCAGTGTCTCATTTAGTCATAGGAGATTGGTACTTTTCTTCTTTATGTATTTTACAAAGTGCAGGTGAAGCTTCAAGAGATTTTTTTTACCTTACACCTTGCTAATAAATGATAAGTCTATTACTTGACCCCAGAGCTATCTCAGAGCTCCAGGAAAATCCTTAACTTCACTACGGTTTCAAAGCTGCCTCTATGTACAATAATAGATCTTAATTTAAGATCTTTAAGAAATTCGTTGCATTATAGAACAAACTTCATAAACAGTGACTAAATTACCCCTCCAACCTTGTCTTTAACATGCCAAAATAATTCTAGACCCTGAGCTTTCCAAAACCTTTCATCATTTATGCTGCTCTGTGCTGTACTTACCCATTAGAACAATTTAAAAAAAACATTAATACTCTGCCAATTATTTTCAAAAGCCCAGAGATCCTAATCAAGTGATCCTAATAATCTTAAACACTATGCTCAAACTGAAAGATAAACGAAGATTGGGAAACTTGCATTCTAAAGTGCCACCATCCAGATAAAATTACTCTGTGAATTAAGAGTAATTTCAATCAAATCCTGTAAAATTGAACATTTTTCTCAAGACCAGAATTAGAGAGTAACTATAAGATAGCTTAAGAGTTCAAATTCTGGAACATAAAAGAGTTTTCCAGCAGACAACTTCAATAGCAAAGTGCAGGCAGTAGGGACTATGGAGAACAGAGAGAATTTAGGGAAATGGGAATGAATTATAAATTAATTAACCATCCTACTTTAATAACTCAACTTAAATTCACTGCCATCGAGTTGATCTTTTTTAATCTTTTTATTAGGGGCTCATACAACTCTTATCACAATCCATACATACATCAATTGTGTAAAGCACATTTGTACATTCATTGCCCTCATCATTCTCAAAACATTTCTTTCCACTTAAGCCCCTAATATCAGCTCCTCATTTTCCCCCTCTCTTCCAGCTCCCCCTCCCTCATGAACCCTTAATAATCTGATCTTAACATATAAAAGACTGTAATTACTTTCAGAAATCATATGTTATCTAAAAAAGGTCTAGTGTCTTATATCAGGATATGGTGCCAAGTTTTAAGTTAACATGTTATATACTAAGAAAAACCCCAAGTGGCAAAGTGGCATTTTATATTACAAACATCATTCTATTTTTAGTATTTGCATATGACTTTGATGACCATTAAACCAAAGAGGCATGGTTGGCAAGTAGGCATTGAATTGATAACCACAAGGTTGACAGTTCAAACCTACTAGCTGTTCTGAGGGAGAAAAATCAGGCTATCTGTTTCCATGAAGATTTACAGCCTTGAAAACCTATTCCCATGGGTCGGGATCGACTTGATGGCAAAAGATGAGTTATAATGGCTGTTAACTCAGAACATACTAGTTTATACAAATATACAAACCAGTGTATATTAATTAACTCCTTAACTCATTAATCTCTATTATAAAAGCTTATTTTCATTCAAATGCAGCAATAATACCATACCCACTGCTATTCAGTCGATTCCAGCTCAGAGATCTTATAGGACAGAGTCGAACTGTGCCTTACGGTTTTCCATGGCTTTACTCTCTACAAACAGATCTGTCTTGGAAGTATAGCCAGAATCTCCTTAGAAGTGAGGATGGGCTTTGTCTTCCTTACTTTGGATATAGTATCAGGATTGACCAAGCCCAGAGAAAAGACATCATGCTTGGTCAGTGAAAAAGAGGAAGACTCTCAACCCGACATAGTGGCTCAAACAAGCATGTGAGGATAGTGTAGGGCCAGGGAGTGTTCTTGCCGGTGCACGTGGGTGCTTTGACTCAGAACTGACTTGATGGCTTCTAACAGCATCCACAACAATCTTGACCCAAGCTGACTGTCACATCTTTCTCCTGAGGAGCAGATGCGGGAATCTAACTGCAGGCCAGAGTACACTGTGGCACTAGGGCTCCTGATCAACTGTAAACACCAGTGTCCAAACAACAACAAAAACAAACAAACTCACTGCTAATGAGTCAATGCCAACTCACAGCAACCCTACAGGACAGGTTTGAACTGCCACTTTGAGTTTCCAAGACCATGACTGTTCACTGGAGAAGAAAGCCCTGCCTTTCTCCTGTGCAGCGGGCTGCTGGTTTTGAACTTCAGATCTTGTGGCTCGAAGCCCAACACATAACCACTAGTCATACCAGTTATTTGATAATAAAGTGTATTCAACTATAATTAAATTATAATGTTGTAAGGTGCTGTCAAGTTTATTTCCATTCAGTGTGACTCCATGTGACATGAGAATTGTTCCCTGGTGTAACTTCCAGGCTGTAAACTTCACAGGAGCAAAACGCCAGCTGTTTCTCCTCCGATGGAGCTGCTGAGGGGTTCTAACTGCTGACCTTGCAGTTGGCAGCTGAGCACATAGCCAGTGTGTCACGACTCCTTTAAGTGATCACACCAGAGTTAATAGAGGCTTAACGAATTTGTCTCAGAAACCCACAGGGGCAGTTTTACTCTATCCTCCATGGCAGTGAACATTTCTCTGAGCGACCACGCAGCAAGAGAAACACTAAGTTAATAAACAGAGGAAGTGCAGGCAGGAGACTCCAATTCAATTGTGTGTCAGGAAGTCCTTGCTATGGAAGTTTAGAAAAGGAAATGCCAAGTACTGTCATAACACAAGGAGAGAGAAAAAAACCAAAATCCATTGGTGAATACAGACAAAATATGAATTTTTTGTAGTGGAATATCTGCTATTTAGGTATGATAATTTAAAGTCATTCCTAAAGTTTAAAAAGCAAAAGAATGAAAAAATAAAACCCCTTCACTTTTCTACTAGTATGTACTTCCTAGGTATACTGAAGTCTGGATTTTGCAGATTCAACAAAACCAGACTGCTGATCATTCAGAGTTTACATAATCTTAGGGAAATAAGGGTGGCTTGTAACATTAAACTGTTAGTTCCATATCTTAAACCAATTTGCCCAAATATTTTTTAGCAGGATAAACTCACAAACAAGGAATTCCTTTTGGAAAGTTAAGGAGAAGTTACTCCACTTAAACATGACTAGTAATTTATTATGTAAATCGTGGCTACTCTGTCGCCAAAACTCTATTATACTTAATGTGTAATACTGTGGTATGCTGCTGTTGTCTGTTAACAGCTGGATTAGTTTTATGTAATTAATTTTTAAAGATACTCCCATAACACGGGCAAGTTCTTTAATTCTGAACTAGAAAGTGAAGCACTAGTCTCAATTAGCATCTTTCAAATCATATGAATTACTTATTGCCAACAAATACCAGTTATGAAATTATAAGTGTGTGTTTCTGCTTCAGCTGATTCCTTCATTCAGTGAAGTGCAAATCTTGAAATTAGAGAGCAAGATCCCCACATGAATAGGCTTTTCTGAAAGCAGTTGTATTTGGGATTGTGAGGTAGACATATTTCCCACCGCAGTCTCTGGCAGGTCATGGCCCAGAAGGCTAAGGTCCAGCCCAGCAGGTCAACCATTGCCCATGACCACTCCCGCCTGCTGGCCTGCCCGCCTGTGTGGCTCAGCTCTACCGATGTCAGGCTTCTTTGGACAACCCCCCCCTCCTTTAAGCTCCGTTCACATGAACGTACAACCCAGAGTACTTCGGTGATCCTCGAAGGGCCTGGAGCACCCAGGGTGGCTTGGTCACCTTGGGAAAAGACTCCAGGAAAAGAAAAGTGGGAAGGCTTCAACTTTGCACAATTCGCCTTCCTTGCTCAGAGCTCACACACCCTTCCCGGTGAAGCTCAGCCCTTCTCGACAGATCTAACCCTCGTCGAGCCCAAATGTCATCCCCGGATCAGCTGCTTTTACAGGCAGGCAGGCAGGCAAGCGGCGCTCCACCCACGCCCTCTTCTTCGAGCACCTTCTCCAACGGCCAGCGCTGGGATCACTCCGCACCCCCCCCCCACGCAAACCTCACCCAAGGGAGGCCCCGGCCCACTCCCCTGGCCCGCAGAGCGCCGGCCGACACCGGGCCCGGGCGGCGTGGCCGCCGGAGGGGAGGGCGACGCGGGCCCGGGCGGGGGGCCCTTCGCGAGAGGGGAAAGACGGCCTCACCTTGACCCTGATTTCGTAGGTGGTGAAGCGGCCCCTGCCGACCCCCACGGTCTGGGGGTTGCTCACATCGATCTCGAGGAAGTTGCTGGGCGGCCCGTAGGCGTCATTCAGGTTCTGCGGCTTGGTGATCAGCCGCCGGGTGTCCGCCACCGTCTCCGCCATGTCTCGGTTGCAGCCGCCGCCGCCGCCGCCGCCGCCGCCGCCGCGGGCTCCCTCCGCCCCCGCCCCTCCGCGTTCCACCGACGCCGCCGCCGTCGCCCGCCGCGGGGACACCGGGCTCGCGCGCAGCGGGAGTGAGGCGAACGAGCACGTAGGGCGGGCGTTCACCCCGCGCGCGAAGCTCCGCCCGCCCCGCTCCGACGGCTTCCGCCCCTTCCGCGGAGAGAAGGGAGAAAGCGCTGACTCGCGGGAGCGCCGCCCCTCGGCCCCGGCAGGCCCGTGTCCAGCCGCGGAGGGGCGTGGCCCGGTGAGGGGCTGACAGGAAGCGGTGACTCCGAACGGAGAGTCACGAACTGGTTCTGGCCGGACTACAGTACCCACAATGCACCGGGCGAGAGCGCGGCGTCGCTGCGACGCGGCCGAGTGCGGAGGAGCGGGCGGCCCGGGGGTGGCGCTTCCTGTCTCGGGGCGCCAGCTCCGACCTCCGGCTCCGGGTTCGCGCGGCGGAAGCGCTCTGCGCGGCCTGCGGAGCGGCGCCGGGGTGGTTGGGGGCGGGGGGTGTTGAAAGGAAAAAGGTGGCCGCCAATCAAAACAAAACCGCCTCTACCAGCTCTGGCAACTTTCCATCTTCTCACCGCGAACTACTCAAACGGCTCTTCTAGATAACCTTTAAGTTAACAGATGCTCCCAATGATTTTGACTTGAAGCGGACAGTTGCCCACATGGACTAATGGAAGGCCATACAATGTGGGAGTGGATTTTATGGGGGGGGGCTGGGGATCGAGAGCTTAAGGTCAAGCCACCTTTGAGATAAGTTGGGCCTCTTACAACAAAACCAGATGGTGGACAGGCTGACCCCAGCCTTGAGTGACCTATTCTAGGCGACGGGCCACTTTTTCTGAATATCCCATGACATTCTCAAACGACAAACTCGCTGCCGTCGAGGAGATTCCGACTCATAGCAATGAGGTTCTAGAAAGTCTACAATAAGCGGTAAATGTATTTCTACAAGTACCCGAAATGGAGCTGAGAGAAGCCATGAAGTCTATTAATACACCGCAGCAGGGAAGGGGTTAAGTCCTGTTGCGTGGGCTCAGCAACAGGAGACACGCCTCAGTCTTGCTTCGTCATCCTTAGTTACTGTTGATCTGCTTTGACCTCATTGTTGCAGCCCTTGTGTCACTCGCTCTGGGTAAAGAACTTCTCCTTTGTTGTACCAAGAATTTTGGAACATCAATTCCGAGCACTAGTTTGTGGAAGGCTATAGTTTACAGTGGGCACCCTACCTTTATTCTGAGCCTGTTCGAGTCATGCAGACTCCTCTTGCGTTGGCATGGACTTGATGGCAGTGAGTTTGGTTTTTGGTGCACTGTACTTTTTCTGAAAAACTTTGAAACACTTTGCCCTCAGGCAGTGTGTGTTTGAAAGTGACTTAATACCACTGCCCTGGACAGCCCAAGGAAGGGTTTGCCCTCACGACTGTTCTGGATAGAAACTAGAGCCTATGGGCATGGAACACACCCTGACCACCATGGTCAGAGGGCCCTGAGCCCTTGTAAACTTTTCTAATGGGCAACAGTGTAGTGTGCCTATCTCAATCATGGCAGAGCTCCACTAATTATAGCCATCAGAAACAGCTGAGTGCTTTTCTGTTTGTAGCCATATTTGTTTAAATTGGGAACATATGGGGTGGCCTTGTGACAATTATTATTCAATATTACTCTCAAATTTAAGCTAATGTAGGCCACTAAGAATCAGCATCAACTCGATGGCAATGAGCTTGGGTTTTGGTTTAAAAGAACAGTGAAATGAAATAATAAACCGTTTAGGCTAGTCAGAACTCAAATGGGAATTGTTTCTAGTAATCAGGTCAACTCCAAAGGATGGCAACCTCATGTTTTCTAAGTGAAACTAACCCATAGGATGTTCAAGGCTGTGACCTCCTAGAAGCAGACCACCAGGCTGTATTCTACCTCTGGGTAAGTTCGAACATCTAACCTTTCAGCACTTTTTTTTTGCACCATGCAGGATGTCAAATGCCAGCTGGCACTTTCAAATGCTGTACTGGAAAAATACAAACAAAACAGATAAAGAAAATTTTCAAAGAATAAGGGTAATATGGTAGAGTGGAAATTCTGAATATGACTCTTCTGCCCAAATCTCTGTAACTCCCACCATATGATTGTGGGACTGTGTAAACAGGACGTGTATCACATTAATAGAGAGGCTTGGTCAATTTCCATTACTACCCCCATGGCTGTAAGGAGGAGCCATCATTGAAGCAGAAGAGAGGACCTTGGATGAGCACATTCAGGATCTCTGAAGTGGCGGAGGCCATCTAGACCAGATGCATCCCAGACTGGCCTGGAGACTCAGAGGAGCAACAGTAAGACTATAGGGTACCTTCTCACCTGGTCTGAGAGTATGAACAATGGGAAAGAGTGACAGGTGGGCTGGCTTCCTGGTCCATGGAGGCAAAGGCCAAGGGACCATGAGAGACTTAACATCCTGAGAGAGATTGGGTTACCACTCAGCTGAGAGGCTGCGCACTGGAGAGGGACGTGGGCTGAGAGACCAATGACTGTATACTTAACTGTTTGCTGATCCTGATTTGTGATAACCTATTAACTCCCTGAATAAACCCCCTTAACCATGAGTGTTGTCTGTGAGTTTTGTGTAGCCAACATAGATGTAGGAGGAATGATTGGTGGCAGGTAAAAAAAGGATAGACTATGGAGGCTTATCTGACCCCTGCCTCATGGCATTGGGGAAACCAAAGGAGGTCAGTTATGCCCACCTCCGTGCCATTTATTGCAGGTAATGTCGGAATGAGTATACTCAGACAGGATCTCATTTGGGCCAGTCTTCTAGTACAAGAGACCAAAGGGAAACTTAACTGGTATGACCATGGCAGTTAGTTCCAGAAACATGTGCAACTCTGAATTGAGGTATATGAGACATGAGAAACTAGGAACCACTGTTTTCAGGTGTTACAGCACCCGAATAAAGTAATCCTGGCATATTCTCATAGAAAGTTTCTGTCTCGCTTCTTGGAGGCAACTCCAATTGTCTACAGTGGGGATGTGACTATTATCTTTATTTTCCAGGAAATATTATTTTAGTCTTAGAAAATTCAAGAAGAATAAACTAGCATTGACAAAATGAATCCTGGCTGAATCCAGGTAAAGAGCATAATTAATAGCTTTCCTCTTTCCAAGAAATGTCTAGTTAGGATGGAGATGGGAAGGAAAAAAAGAAGACCAAACATGTAAAATATTTAGGAATAGATTTATTAAGGATGATACAGAGTCTATAAGAACAAATTTTAATGTTTTTTTTTGTTAAAGGACACAAACTTCAATCTAAATAAATGCGGTTGTTAGTGCTGTCAAGCTGATTTTCAACTCATAGCAATCACATTGGACAGAGTAGCAGTGCCCCTTAGGCTTGTCTAGGCTGCAATCAGTGCAGGGATGAAAGGACTCGCCTGCTAACTGAAAGGTTGGTGGTTCCAACCCATCACCTGTCCATAAGAAAAAGATGTGACAGTCTACTTCCATAAAAATGTACGGCCAGGAGACTCCGGATAAGGCAAGATATGACGAAATAACAATCTATAAATTATCAAGGGCCTGTGTGGGAGGTGGAAGCGGGGAGGGAGGGAAAAAAAAAGAGAACCTGATGCAAAGGGCTTAAGTGGAGAGCAAATGCTTTGAGAATGATTGGGGCAGGGAATGTGCAGATGTGCTTTATACAATTGATGTATGTATATGTATGGATTGTGATAAGAGTTGTATGAGCCCCTAATAAAATGTAAAAAAAATGTACGGCCTTGAAAACTCTGAATGGAAGTTCTACCCTATCCTATAGGGTCACTGAGTCAGAATTAACAGGGATGTTTGTTTAGTTATTTATATATTTTAATAAAAATTGTGACAAACAGTATACTTTTAAAAAAGATATATGCAATAGATAGGATAGTAAAAGGATAATATTTCTAATGCAAAAAGGAATACCCATAAATCAATAAAAGACAACCCAATAGCAAGTGGCCAAGGACTTTAAATAATCAATGTTCTAAGCATTCTGTTTTGTTTTTTAGAAAATTAGCTCATGGCATCCTATTAACAGCTTTATGAGTAGTGTTATGGATTGAATTATCTGACCCCCAAATATGTGTCAACTTGGTTAGGATGTGGTCTTCAATACTTTGTAATTATCTTCCATTTTGTGATTGGAGGTAATTATCCTATATGTTTTAAATCCTAACCTCTAGGATATTAATGAGACAAGATGGTTGCTGCTTTCGTAAGATGCTGTTGAGTTGGTTCCAGCTCATAGCGACCAGAACAAACCACTGTCTGCACAATTGTTGCTCTCGGTGAGCCCATTGTTGCAGCCACTGGCTCTGTCTCTCTCCATGAAGGTCTTCCTCGTTTTCACTGACCATCTACTTCAAAAGTGATGTCCTTTTCCATGCACTAGACTTTCCTGATAACAGGTACAAGGTGTATGAGACCAGGTTTCTCTATCTCAGCCTTTGAGGAGCCCTTTAGCTGCAACTCTTCCAAGACAGATTTGACTGTTCTTCTGGCAGTTCGTGGTACTTTCAAGATTGATGCCAAGACACAGGGGCTCCAAGGAATGCTGGGCCCACGGATGTTGAAAGGAGGCAAGGACCTTCCCCTAAAGACAGCACAGAGAACCAACCTTCTTCTAGAGCAGTGGTTCTCAACCTTCTTAATGCTGCTGCCCTTTCATACAGTTCCTCATGTTGTGCTGACCCCCAACCATAACATTATTTTCATTGCTACTTCATAATAGTAATTTTGAGACTGCTATGAATGGGGTGACTCCTGTGAAAGAGTCGTTCAACCCCCAAAGGGGTCGTGACCCACAGGTTAAGAACTGCTATTCTAGAGCTTGCTTCCTGAATTTGGACATCTAGCATTCTAAATTGTGAGAGAGTAAATTTCGCCTCAGAAGAAAATGATAAAATCTGAAACTGGCAAACCAATGAAGACTGCACAATTGTAAATGACCAGCTGACCTCTCTTACATCCCTTTTCCAATTCAAAGCACATCCATTCTTAGACCCTGACCTACTGCCTAACTCCTACTCCAGACTGGGGGTTTTCGTGAAGATGCCAAGCCAGCTGGCACCTTTGTGAGTGCATGAATCCCAACTACAGGTGGTCCTTCAGCATGTCTCAATAATTCCTGACTTTATTCCCTGCTCACATTTCTTACCAGCCTCCTAACCCTCAGCAGGTAGCCTCACCTCCATACTACAGAAAATAAAAAGCTCAGCATCTCTCTCCTCACCACTGAAAGATGGCTTCCAATGTGAGCCAGCCGCCTCTGCACTGGAGCATGAGTCAGGTGAACCCCCTCAGACTTATGAGGAGATGGCCATTTGAGATTATGGTAGTGAGGAAATTTATTAACGCTGTGGCTTACTTATCTTTAACAGACAATGCATTTACATGATTTAAAAGCCAAAATGTATTTAAAGGTATTTCAGTAAAACTGCCATCTAATCTTTCACCCTTCCCGAGACGACTGTTACTGGTTTCTTTTTTCTTTTAATCACTTTATCATGGCCTTGTACAACTCTTATCGCAATCTGTACATAACATCCATGTGTCAAGCACGTTTGTACATTTGTTGCCATCATCATTTTCAAAATATTTTATTTCTACTTGAGCCCTTGGTATCAGCTCCTCATTTTCCCCTCCCTCCCTCCCTCCCTCACCCTCTGTCCCTCATGAACCCTTGATAATTTATAAATTATTATTCTTTTTTTACATCTTACACTGATCGATGTGTCTCCTCCCTTCACCCTCACTTCTGTTGTCCATTCCCCTGGGAGGGGGAATCATATGTCGATCATTGTGATCAGTTCCCCTTTTCTATCCCCCACCTTCCCCTTCCTGTCCTGGTATTACTACTCTTAATACCGGTCCTGACAGGTTTATCTGTCCTGGGTTCCCTGTGTTTTCAGCTCTTATCTGTACTCATGTACATGCTCTGGTCTAGCCAGATATATAAGGTAGAATTGGGGTCATCATAGTAGGGGGGGTGGAAGCATTAAAAACTAGAGGAAAGTTTTGTGACCCTTCTGTAAGGGTGTGTCCAATTGTCTACAGATGGGTTTTAGGTCTCCCACTCCATACTTCCCTTTATTCACAAGGATATGATTTTTTTTGTTCTGGGTCTTTTATACCTGATACCTGATCCTATCGATAACTTGTGATCACACAGGCTGATGTACTTCTTTCATGTGGGCTTTGTTGCTTCTCAGCGGGATGGACGCTTGTTCCTTTTCAAGCCTTTAAGACCCCAGGTGCTACATCTTTTGATAGTTGGGCGCCATTCGCTTTCTTCACCACATTTGCTTATGCACCCATTTTATCTTCAGTGATCGTGTCGGGAAGGTGAGCATCACAGAACACCAGGTTATTAGAACAAAGTATCCTTGCATTGAGAGAGTACTTGAGTAGAGGCCTAATGTCCATTTGCTGCCTTAATACTAAACCTATAAATATAGTACATAGAACTATTTCCCTATTGTTGCATATAAATATATTTACATGTGTACATGCCTGTATGTAGACCTCTATAAATGTGTTACTGGTGTTTTGTATATTTTCATATTGTTCCAAAAAGATGCCACCAGGAACAAGATGCATATGTGTAGGTGTATTCAAATATATATTAAGCAAAATGTTACCAAAGTAGATCTTTGTTTTTACACTTTGCTTTTCTCCTTCACAATGTTTATATATCTTAAAGATTGTTGTTCACCTGTATTCCATTACTGATGTCCCATTTCTTTTAACGTTTCCCTACTGATGAAGATACAAGTCATTCCATGTGAGAAAGAGTTGAGTAAATCAGAAACACCTCAATGGTGACAGCGTGTCAGAGACAGCAAAGCACGTGCAAGAAGGCTAAAAGCCTCCACAGTGAAAAATAAATGCATAAGTATAATTTTGGGTCTTCAGAAACAATTATTTCATTTTCCATTATTTCTTTTTGGAAAAATATGTTCAGGTCTCTAACTTTTTGGTTTTCAAATACAAATTTGGAACTAATTGAGCTCAACAACCAAGGTAACACTGTATACCGTAGTATTTGGAGAGAGATTGTGAAATGTCCTCTCCATCGGTTTGATCAGGTCACCCCTTTTCAGCAGTATCTGGAAAGGCTTGTTAGTTCTTAGCTCCATCAGCACAGTGAGTTATAAAAATTCTTGTCCTTTTCTGGTCTGAGTGGTATCCTCATTTGAACTTTCATGACTATGAGTTCAGTTGGATGTCTTTTCATGTTTTTACGTCATTCATATTTCCTTTTGGGTATGGTTTTTATGTTCCAATCTTCCCCCCCCAATTTTCTCTTGATGTTCATTTCCTTATTGATAATGTGGGAACTCAGAAACTCAGAGGCAGTTCTACCCTGTCCTATAGCATCTCAATGAATATGTATTGACTCAGTGGCAGTGAGTTTGTAGTTTGGAATTTTTTCTTATATAAAATAAATTACAGATGGATCAGATAAATTCAAATTAAAAAAATAAAACCAAAACTATACTTGGAAAAAATGACAAAGATAATGTGGGAGGAGGAAGATTTTTGTTAGTGTGTTTCAAAACCTGTTTAGTAACTCAACACTCACTGCCATGCAGTAGACACCAACTCACAGTGACCCCCGCCCCTAGGGCAGGATAGCACTGCCCCTGTGGGTTTCTGAGACTGTAACTGGTAATGGGCTAGAAGACCCCACCTTTCTCCATGGAATGACCAGGTTCTGCTAACCTTCCAGATTGTAGTCCTATCCTAACCACTATGCCACCGGGGTCCACCTACTCCACTAAAGGTGATGCTCTTTTCTAGAAATTGGACTTTCCCGATGGCATGTGTAGAGCAAACAAGATAAAGTCTCGTTCTCATTTCTAAGGAGCGTTACTAGAGGCCACAGTGGGGTAGGGGTTTGGGGGAATACTGAATTACAAAATACATGGTAAAACTTCTGTTGGCAAAGTCAAACTTGAAAAAATATTTTCAATTTGTTAGACAGACAAATGGGGTATTCTATCCCCATTAACACTTCTTTTAATTTGAATATTTGATCCATCTGGAATTTATTTTGCATAAGAGAAAACTACAAACTACAAACTCACTGCCATTGAGTCAATACATAGTCATAGAGATGCTATAGGACAGGGTAGAACTGTTTCTGAGTTTCTGAGACTGTAACTTTTACAGGAGTAAAAAGTCCCACCTTTCTCCCCAAGAGTGGCTGGTGGTATGGAACTATTATGCCACCAGGGCTTCTACTGCATAAGAGAAAGATATAAAATTTCCCCATTTGGTGACCTAATTGCTCCAATGCCACTTGCTAAACAATGGATCTTTTACTCAATGGATTTGAGATGGTTGTAATATAGAGTTGTATGAGAAATGTATTTCTCATTCAGTTCTGTGTATTTCTATGACAGAACATCAATATAGTTTGGGATATGTATTCAGGTTATTTGAGATCCTTTGTGACTGAACCCAGTGACCTTCCTGGAAAGCCCTGGCTGACCCTGCGTGAAGGAACCTGCTGGTCAGAGCCTGCTCTGATAGCATGGCAGATAGTTTCTCCCCTCCTCTCAAGGTTTCTCTCCTCTCCTTCTACAAGCCAGGCCAGATAAGCTCAGGGCATGCTCTCTATAGAGTGTAAAACCCTGGGATCTTTAAGAGCGAATACTTTCCTTGAACATATCTTTAAACTAGGTTTATTTGTATATTTACGCACGGTTTTATGTAGAGAAGAGAGTCCTGGAGGCAAGCGCTGCAAAGGGCCAGATCCCTGCTGGCAGGCCCCATTCAGCAAATCACCTGCTGGTCACTCCATCCTCACTCTTCAGGAGGCTGGTTAATAACTGCCTTGTCTGTTTTAAGTGTGTCCTTTGAACAGTCTTGCTCCACCCACTACAAAAGGATATCTTCTGAAACTTACACAATTAAGAAATTTTGGTACATATTAAAGACTTAGTGCCCCTGCTCTATTGGTATTTCTTGAAATGGTTGAACAATTGTGAGGCGAGCATGGGCCCTGATGTACATACGGTCACTCTGAGTCAGAGTCAACTCAGTAGCTCCCAAACAAACTTCCTGCCACGGTGTCAGTTCCACTCAGAGGGATCCTATAGGACAGGTAGAGCTGCCTCATGAGTTTCTGAGACTGTAAGTCAGTCCAGGAGTAGAAAGCCCCGTCTTTCTCCTGAGGAGCTGCTGGCGCTTTCAGACTGCTGACTGTACAGTTAGCTGCCCCAGGCATAACCACGATGACACCAGGGCTCCATCTTAGAGCACAGCAACAATGCACTGGTAAACCAGGCAGTGCCATCCTCGCTCTTTTCAAGTTTTCCTTTATCGAGTATCCTTTTCCTCCTGGATCTTTTTACTTTCTGCAGTGGCCATAGGAAGGTGCCTTCTGACCTCCACCCATTTCCTCAGCTGCTGTGCCCTGAGGACACCAGTTGTGTTCGGTCCTACATTTGTTCTGAGTCTCCGTTCCAGCCAATGATTGAACCAAACCCAAAAGCAAATTTACTGCCATGGTGTTGATTCCAACTCACAGAGCCTATAGGACAGGGTAGAACTGCCTCTGTGTGTTCTGAAGCTGTACATCTTTATGGGAGCACAAAGCTTCGTTTTTGTCTCGCAGAATGGCTGGTAGGTTCGAAATGAACACTTAGGAACCCACTATGCCACCAAGGATCCTTAGTGGCTGAAAAAAGGAGGCTTATTAAGGCAAATCCAGCCTTGGGAGAGAAGGACGTTTTGGATAGATGACATTGGATTGAGGACTCCCTGCAGCCTTGCCGAACTTCCCTTGTGAATCACCCCACGTTCTACCACCCACGCTTCCCTCCCTCTCTTCTTCTTTGTTCTTTTATTTTTATCTCTCTTCTTCTCAAGGTCAGACCTGCATCCCAACTGTATTGCTCTATCAATTTTTCTAGCTTTTTCCTTATTTTCTCTTATAAACAGTCCACCTAATGGATTTCTTGCACTCTTAACTCTGTCTTGGCATCAACCAGGATGATAATCTGGCCTAACATGCCCTATAAATATGGTCAAAATTGCCCCCTCCTAAAGACAAAGCAAACCACAAATTTTGTATATTCCCCTTTTACATCCCCCTCAAGCTATCCTTTTATTGTTAAAAGAATATACTGTTTGCACTTCTTTCCCATTCCTCAGTTGACTGCTGTCTGACACTTTCTACTCGATTGAGCTGTCCTCGCCAAGACTTGGTGATCACGTTCATCCTTTGCCATTACTCTTCTTTTTCCTTTCAAAGTCTATGTGCCCAGAGGCTTATTCACCAGTTTTCCACTTACAACCACAGCCAAGCAGGATGGAGTAATAGACTTAATGAGGCAAGTAGAGGACAGACAAGGAAGCTTCCCTAGGACTTGGGAGGCAAAGAGAAAAGAGTTTTATTTTGTCGTTTCCAGTAGATAGCTGTTAGACTTTTGTTGATTGAATGTGGACATTCTTCCCATTACTCATCCCTCAGACTTCCTCTCATGAGTGGAGATGCCAGTTCTTCCCAGGATGGAATTGCTATTTGTTACCTTCAGCCCACAGCTGTCTGCATGATGTTAAGGTCACCAGAGTCTAGTTCATCTGAAAACATGTCCAGAATGGGTACAATTGCTGGCAGTGTGACATCACAGTGCATAGGCCGGGCAGGTGCCTCTCAAGGTAGGCTTTGATCTCCCTTCCGGAGTCCACTTCTCTTCAAGCTCTTCTTTGCATGGTCCAGGAGCTCTTGGTAACACGACTGTACTAAAATGCCTCCTTGCTGCTCACATTGGGACCTGCTGCAGGTCCCCAACCAGGTAGCAAGGATAACTGCTACCAAACCCTGAAGCTCCGGTTTCTGAGTCAAACTCAGGTTGATCAGTCCCCGCCTCCAGCCAGGTGGTTAACCTCCACTGGGATTGGCTTCTGAAAGAAAGAAGCACAGGAAGGAAGCTCTTTGAGCTGGAAGAACCTTTGACATCGTTCAGTGTGAGTGACTCCGCACATTTAAGGCCAGGCAAGGGTTGTGTAAGCCTGAATCAGCGTGGAAACAAAAAGATTTCCAGGAGCAGAAACAAACACTAAGCAGTAGGCCGTTCTTTTCCATCTTGGAGAAAATGGATTAACAACTTCCTGAAGAAACAGCTATCAGTATATCTAGGGCAGTGCTTGTTTCTTCAACATTAAGAAGCACATGTCACCTGGGGAACCTTATAAACATGCAGATTCTGGCTCAGTAGTTCTAAAATGGACTTGCGATTCTGCATTCTGAATAGGTCTCCTCCAGTCAATAGCGCTGCTGGTCCCCAGACCACACTTTGAGTAGCAAGAATCTAGAGAATAAAGAATGCCAGATACAGTTGTTTAACAGCAGAAGCACGAGAGACGGTCCTACTCCATGGTCAGTTGCATCTAGAGAACCTTTGGCTGAATAGCTATGGCCTTCTTAGAACTCTTGGACACATGGACCATTTATTGGACAAATGTGTCCTGATCACCTGCATTGAGCCAGGCAGGGCGCCAGGTGCTGGGGGGAGGAAGGAAGGAAGGTGGTAAACAAGATACACTTTTTGCTTGCAGGATGTCTTTGTCTGGTCATAGGGATATAAAGATAAACAAGCCAGTCTTAGGAGAAGGGAAAGAGGGAGGCAGGGGATTCCAGAAGAAAAGGACAACGTTGAGATCTAAAGTTGGTGAGGCAAAGTGCCTGCCTACTTGCTGCAGCACAAAGACCACAGATGGGTGGCTTTAAAGAACAGAAATGTATTTCCTTCTGTTCAGGAGGCTAGAAATCTGAATACAAGTCATTAGCTCTAGGGAAAAATCCTTGTCTCTTTCAGCTTCTGTAACCACTATGCCACCAAGACTGCTACACACACACACCCACACGACACACAACAATGACTAATCTATGGGTTTGCCCATACTAATTGGACATTTCATACATATAGAAGCATAAAGTATGTATGTGGTATGTATAACTTATTTGATTTAGCATATTTCAAGTATCAATAATTCATTTCTTTTTTTCAACAGTTTTATTAGCACTTCATCCATATGTCATACAATTCAATAATTCAATCATAGCAAGAAGAGTTGTACAATTAGCACCACATTCAATTCTAGAGCATATTCTTCCTTGTACTCATTGTTATTCATGTAACTATTATTTTTTCTAATTGTGGCAAAATATACTCAACAAAACATTCTCTAATTTCTCAACTTCTACATGTATAATTCAGTGATATTGATTATACTCTTCATGTTGTGCAACTTTTATTGATAGTTCCTTTTCCAAATTCTTTCACCACCATTAACATAAAATCAATGGCCCCTAAGCAACAACTTTTCCTCTTTCACCCATGGTAGCTATTGGTCAAGTTTGGTTTCTTTCTTTCTTGATGTAATATTTATATATCATATACTTCCATGGTTAAATTACTTTTAAAACGTTATTTCTTTTTATTGTGAAATAGTATCCCATTGTATGGATGTAGCACATTATCCATTCATCAGTTGATGGACATTTGGCTAGTTTCAACTTTTAATCATAAAAAGTACTCTTATGAATATTCATGTACAAGTTTTTATGGACATATACAATTCACTTCTCTTGGGTATAAACTTTGGAATGGAACTCTTGAATCAGCTAATAACTTTATGTTGAATGTTGTGAAACTTAAACATATTTTGGAAGTACCTCACTGATTACCTAGAAAGATATCTTTCAGTTATTTATATCCTCTCTCAACATTTAATCAGCTCCTAAAATGAGTGGACTCTATCTTTTTATTCTGGTACAATTATTGAGCACAATAGGGATTTGGTATGTCAAGGTGTAAATAAATATGAAAACCTAATAAATGGTAATGGACTCTTTACACCCTCCAAAACTTTGCCAATAGTAATAATAATAATTAATAATAAAGGATCTAGTGTTATCTCAGAACGTATCAGGTGAGATGCCACAGCTCAGTCATGGAGAGACTACAGGCTGTAGCTCTTCTGATTGTGGCAGCAATGTGCAAATAGTACATTTCCTGTAAGGAACCCTGGTGGTGTAGTGGTTATGAGTTGGACTGTGATCTGCATGGTTGGCAGTTTGAAACCACCAGAAGCTCCATGGGAGAAAAACAAGTCTTTCTACTTCTGATAACAGGTACAGTCTCAGAAACCCACAGGGGGATCACCATGAGCATTGGCTTGATGGCAGTGAGTTATGTGTGCCTTGAACAGAGAGACAGAAGTATTCATAATAAGAGCTACCATTTATTGCATACTTAACAATTTTCACAAATTGCCAAAAATCCTCACAACTTAGATGAGGAAACCAGAGCTCTGAGAGGTTTAGTAAATCAACCAAAGCTGCAGAGTTATAAGGGGTGGATCTAGGTCTATTAGCCTAAATGTGTCTGGCTTAAAACCTACTCCCACCACCACAAAGACAATGAAGCAAAATAATGAGCATGAATCAAAATTTAAAAACCAAACCCACTGCCATCAAGTTCTGATACATAAGAACCCTATGCAGGGTCTCCCAGACCAGACTGTCAATCTTTAGGGGAGCAGACAACCTCTGGAAGGGAGGCTAGTGGGTTTGAACGGCCCATTTTGCTGTTGGCAATCCAATGCTTAACCCACAGTGCCACTAGGGTTCCATAATAAGTGGCTATAATATTAGTTTATATAAATGTGTACAACTTGAAGAAAAAAGGTCTATGAGCAAAATTGATTCAGGGTTCGGTAGAGTCACTCACCCACTGCCAGTGAGTGAACACCAATTCATAGCGACCCTGTGGCATAGGGTAGAGCTGCCCTGCAAGTTTCTGAGGCTGAATTGTTGGCGGGAGTAGAATTGAAGAATGAATTGTCTTTCCCCTGAGGAGCTACTGCTGGTGTTGACCTTGGAGTCAGTAGCCCAATACATAACTACTATGCCGCCATTGGCTAAGCTACTTGGTTTGTCTGTGCTTCCATTCTTGATGTGTAAAATGGGGATAGTAATAGACAGGGGCTGTTGTGAACATTGAAGCCATTACTATTTTAATATCTGTGTAGCATTTAGAATAGTGGGACACATGGTAAGCCTGGAAAAGGGAATTTGTGGGGGGTTAATAAGGAAATAGGGTTGTCTAGAGAGAAAGAACATGGTTGAAATATTAAGAGTTGAGTCAACAATCTATAAGGAGTACTTCGGTAGCATGTGGCTGGGTTCGTGAGCCAAGGCTATTCAGTGAGTGTCCTCTCGAGATGAGCCTAGGATTGGAGTGCCTGATCACGTTCTTTATAAGAAACCTGTGCTTCCATCTATCAATATGGTGTATCAAAGACTGATGTATTCATTGTTGATTGATATTCAAAGTGTTGGTTTTCATAGGCATTTCAGTTGAACACAAAGCTAATTAATTAAGTCTTACTCAAATAAAACAGCCACCAGGAGAGGTTTGTATTACCATAGCTTGCATTTGAGAAAGTAAAAAATTTCAAAATATAGTAAATTCCAAAGTATATTTTTGATAAACCAGCTTGAATACTGCATTGTGGATAACAAGGTTAAATAAAGGTTCTAATAAGACAAACAGCGACAATTTAAATAAATCAGATGTTTTTGTGGAAGATTACTCTGTGATTTTCTCCAATTATTCATGACATTTCACCCATTCATATTGTGATCTGCTTTAATAGTGGAAGAAGAAAAAAAAAAACCTTGTCTCCTTGTTTATTCTTTGTTCTCAAGGAGATAAGCTGTTTATTATAAAGACACATTATTTGTTATTTAAATCACTTTTACTGAAGTTGTTTATTTCCTTGTTTCAGTTTCTAAAAATATTTCAACAATTGCAATGCTTCTTAGAGATGTCTATTCAATTCAGAGTGATTTGTACTGAAATTCTTTGCTAAATGGGCACAGGTGCTGATGTGTATCGTATGCTAGAGTGAGTCAAAACTAATAAACACTGAAAAAAAAGATGACAGGGATATAATAGTGTCAACTTTTGAAATCTATGATGAAAAACATTTTAGACCTCAAAGTCATGGATATTTGAAAAGGTCTACCTCTATACATGTCATTTCATAAGTATTTAATAATAGTAATAATAATAATAATAAATTAAATATAACACCAAAACTGTAAGCAGAAAAATTGCTTCATTTAAATCCAGAAATCTATTTATTAGAAAATGCCCTTTAATCACTTTGCAGACTTTCAAGATCATAATTATTATATAAAAGTAATTACATTAAAAGATAATTTACCTGGTATTAAAGTATCAAATTAAATCGGAAAAACAGAACTTGTAAATAGAATTATATATTTAAAAAATTGTTGAACAGCAACCATGGGAAATTATATTGCCTGCTTTTCCCTTTGTGAGGCATAAAATTACCTCCAGAATAAGTTTTGGTAATATGATAATAAAAAAACTACAGTAGTATAGCATATAGTTTTGTTATAGCAATCTATAAACCCAAACTCTGACTTATTCTGGGTAATCCACAGGAATAATGTGTGAAATAAAGCCAAGTGGGTTTGATATTTTAAAAGGCAGGTGATTATTTCCAAGAACTAAAGTTTTCAAAATCCAGCTGGGTTGATTTGGCCTGAAGCATTGAAGGCTGGCACCATAACTTACATGCGTACCCCGCTGAGTAAGCCCTGGGCCCTGCAAACGCGGATCTGTGAATGCATGGCTCTCCCTCAAAGTTGACGAGATTGCTTGCAGTAAGTGAGCTACATGCTGCGAAACGTGGTTCCTTACAATTGGTGTGTGTAGACATGAGCTGTCTCAGGATACTTGCTCTCAGCTGTCTTTTCGTTTCCCGAGTCCTGGTTTTAGCAAAAGATACTTAAGCTTTGGAATGAATCCTTGAATTAAATGTGTCCTTTGATTATAAGGTGCCCAGATTTCATCATCTTGAGAATCTTACTTGAGAATTTCTCCAGTATCAGTAAAGTTGGGTAAATAAAACTCATTTTGATTTAAATCTTATTCAAGTAACAGCTAATTCCCTAGGATACTAAGTCGAATCATGGCTAATAATGATCGGAGTTACTGAGTACTAATATGTAACAAATTACTTACACACGAGTTAACTGAATTCACATAGTTCTACTAGTGTTAACTTTGGATTTTGAAGACTGCTTGCATTTTAAACCAACTTAGTTCCTCTGAAGAAGCAGCCAATAGAATTAAAAACAGTCAATCCATTTGATTGCCTGAATGTACCTCATCAAACCCAATTACGGAACCAACAAAATTAGATTTTTTTTATAGCCATCCATCAGTGGCAATCAAAAGCCTGTATGGTGACATGGTTTATTTCTTGTCTGTAGCTCTGGCAAGCTCCTTCTGTGGTAGAAAAACTTTGCATGCACTGCCAACCTAAATGTTGGTGGTTCAAACCCACCCAGTAATGCCCTGGGGAAAAGGTCTAATGACATACTTCTGTTAAGATTATCCCAGGAAACCCCTGCAGAGCAGTTTTCCCCTGCAGCACCTGGGATCACCCTAAATTGAAATTAATTAACAATATTGATCTGATGATACAAAGACAATTTGATAAAATGTTTCATTAAATAGACAAGCTTTCAGTCTCTATTACTATTCTGTTGCTTCAGGAGAAGGTAGTAGTAGCTGTGTTATTTTGGGCAAATCACCTTATTTTTCAAGTCCATTGAGTCTTAATGTATAAAATGACTGGGTTAATTTCAGATCTTTAAATTCTTTTGAAGATCTAAAATGAAAATATTTTTATTCAATTTGGCTATTTATATTCATTTTGGTGATGATAGAAACAGTGGAAACAGTATGGGGGCCACACCTGACCTCTGTGGGTACCCAAGGTTATTTGCCACAAGGCAGACATCAGACATGCCCTCAAACTCCAGCCCTAGTCTGACACCAACCATTCTTTCCACAGCACTCTACTTCTGTGGCTGGGTTCAATAATTCATTGCAGTGGTTACACAAAATTTACAGATAATTCTCATGGTTGTGGGGCTTATTAGGGAAGGTAGCAGGTTATAATTCAGGTGAGAAACACTCAGGATACAGTTGTTCAGTAAGGACAATTTCATTTGTCCTGCCCACAGGGAGGTCTCTATCTCTCAACATCTTGGCCTGACCTCTAACCTGCTAGGCCACTGTTCTGTTTCAGGACTGCCAATAATTACCCAGAGGACATGCAACTCTGTGATTCTAAAGCCCTGCTCTGCAATAAGCCCTGCTCTGACTCCATGGGTCAGCAAACCCAGCTCCCCCAATTAAGTGTTCTGAGGCACCCCACTCCACAAGCCAGCAGGCACTTGGCTTTACCTCTCTATGGGCTGGGTAGTCCACTACTCTGTCTCATACTCTGGCACTTGGTTCTGCTGCTGCAGCTCCTCTGCCACTCCTTTGGTATCAAAACCGTCTCCTGGATCAAGGAGGTTCAATGTGCAGGTTTCTCAGGGTCTAAAGGATATGTTCTTCTCCTGGTACTTCTCTTTTCTTGGTAGTGAAATTCCTCACTTCTTGGTTCTGAGATTATTCATTTTAGACCTCTGGATGGCAATCACAATTAACTCTTGTTAATAATCACTCAGAACTGAATCCTATCGGTGTCTTCCCCCACTTCCTCTTATCCAGACCCATCAGCAAAAGGCCATTTGGTGAGAGTTATAGAGACAATAGTTAGAAGAGTCACATTAAATAATTCACTGCACTGCAGATACTAAATATATCTGTAGTATTATAACAGAATGTACTGGAGAAAATATTACAATTCAGTTACTAGCTTTTGTAAGGATTTTCATTAAAATATTTTTTCTTAACTTAAAAAATGTGTTAGGACAAACCTAGAAAATAAAAGAGGGTGGAAGTGGATGGGCTAATTTTTCAGTGTTTTTCTGATTAATATATGCCAATGTTCATTTTAAAAAACCATCCAAAACAACAAAAACGCAAGATTATTTATAAACCACCCATAACATGCTTTACATGTCCAAATCAGTGGTTCTCAACCTTCCTAATGCCATAACCCTTTAATGCAATTCCTCATGTTGGGATGACCCCCCAACCATAAAATTATTTTTGTTGCTACTTCATAACTGTAAATTTGCTACTGCTATGAATTTGGCGACCCCTGTGAAAGGGTTGTTCGAACCCCAGAGGAGTCACGACCCACAGGTTGAGAACCACTGGTCTAAATCATTTGGATGATATGAAAATATAGTAAGGTAGGTATCAATGGAAGAATGGGGTAGAGGGTAGTGTGTTAGTCCAGGTAAAGTAGAGAAACAAATGCATAGAAACTCATATGTGTATAAGAAAGAGGGTTGTATATAAGAGCAATTGAATATTGAGAAAATGCCCCAGACCAGTGCAGATCAAGTCCATTAAGTCCAATATTAGCCCATATGTCCAATACCAATCTATAAAGTCCTCTTCAGACTCACAAAATACATGCAGTGGTGCCAAATGCAGAAGAATCACAGGCCAGTGGGTTGGAAGTCTTGTGGATCCAGTGGTGGTGTAAGTATCTCAGGGCTGGCAGGGGTCTCCACGTTGTTTCTCCAGCTCCAGAAGTCTGGCTGCATCAGAGTAGGTCATTGTGGCTTCTACAGCTCCCAGGGCATAGTACCATGTGTCTTGTCAGTACAGAGTCTCCAAGGGAGTGATCAGAGAGAAAGAGAAAGAGAGCCTGTCTCCTGACTCAAAGGAGGAAATCCAGGAATTCTCAGAAGGCCATGCCCACACAGAGGCCCCATTGGCTATGATCTGATTGACAGACTGGACTCCACTTTCACTCATAATCCTCTCAAATTGACACCAGATTATGCACCTATCACAGGTAGACAAGTATTAACTTGGGTCAAGGGGAAGGCAAAATATAATAAGGAGGTTGGCAAAAGTTGGAGGCAGAGGAAGACACTGGGGAGGGGGTGGAAGAGTTAAAGACAACAGAAACAAATACTTGTATGTACACAATCTTGCAATAGTGAGGATTATGAGTAGACACTTGTGCTTATTTACCAATGCCCTCTCATAGCAACCCTACAGGACAGCATAGAACTGCCCCTGTGGATTTACAAGAGAAAATGCCTTACATATGTACACATGTACTTAAGACAATTGATGCATGGATTGTTATAAGAGCTGTAAGAGCCCCCAATAAAATGATTTTTTTTTAATCTCAGAAACCTACGGAGGGAGTTGTACCCTGTCCTATATGATCACTCTGAGTCAGAACTGATTCAAGGGAAGTGAGTTTGGTTGTTTTTTTAATAAGCAAAATATTGAATGATGCAGGAAACATCAAAAGATGATGGAAAGACTATTCAGTCATTGTATCATACAGAACAGGTTAACATTCAGCCATTTCAAGAGATAGCATATGAACAAGAGCCAGTGGTTCCAAAGAGAAAAGACCAAACTGTACTGAAGGCAATAGCAAAACACAAGGATCTAGGAAATGGCAAAGTAACAACTGAAATGTTTCAACACATTGCTGAAGCACTGGAAGCACTCATTTATGTTAAAACATTGGAAACTGTGAGTTCTCTTGCCTGTAGAATCCTTCAATATTGCAACTCAAGGGTTAAATTTTATTTCATTTTTTTAAGTTCTTTCAGTTTAAGATATACTGAGTGTGTTCTTTGTTTTGCTATTTAACTCCAGGTCTTTGCACATTTCATTATAATACTATAGTTTGTCTTCTCAAGCTACCCTTTAAAATCTTCTGTTTTATACTTTATCATTTCTTTCACGTGCTTTAGTTATTCTGTTTAAGAGCTAGTTCCAAAGTCTTTTCTGACATCTAGTTTGATCTTTCTTTCCCACCTTCTTAATGACCTTTGCTCTCTTCATGCACGAGGTTCTGCATGTCCTCCTACAGAGCATCAGGAACCTGCCATTGGTAGGGTTCTTGGAGAAGAGCTTTCCTAGTAGGCCAGGAAATGAAATGAAAAGGTAGAGGTAGGCCTCCTGAGTTCCAGGAACAGCAAGACAACCAGTGAAACCTAGACTGACTGACTGTAGTTAGCCTAATTCACAGTTTGCCTTGTTCCTCATTGCAACCTCTGTGGAATTTGTGTAACTTTCTGTGTTGCTCTGAAACAGATGTAGTGGGACTGTCCGGAGGGGCGTCTGGACAGTGCCGCCTGAGGGTCCCTGAGACATCGAAGGAGATGGCTTGTGTATGATAAAGGTTATTCATATTGTTTTTATCTGATATAGTGGACATTTATATACTGTGATTTGTACCTTAAAATGCACATGACTGCCAAAATTCATTCATACTCCAGTACGAAAAAGTATTTAAACTATGTATTTTCACCACAAGTGTTCAACTCATTAAATCTATTCTTGAGATGGTATTGACATTCAGGAGGGATATATTCTCAAGGTCAGATTTTGACTCTTGTGGATTTCCAACCTGATGGACTCATCTCCTGGCTCTCTAGCCAGTGATGTTCTACTGCTATTCATAAGGCTTTCTGTGACTCATCCCTCAGAAGCAGACAACCTGTTCCTTCTTCAGAGTCTATTTTTAGTCTGGCAGCTCCCCCAGACCTGTTCATCTTGGCTGACCCTGCTGGTTATTGAAATACAGGTAACTAAGCTTCTATGTCACAGCACTATGTAAGGTACCACAGTAGGACAAACAGACAAGTGGTGGACATAATACAGTGATACCTCAGTGGGCGAATGGCTCTAAGCTCCAATGATCCACTACTCTAACACCAAAGTTTGGGGGAAAAATCTGTTTGGTGTTCATAACTTTGCATGGTAGTCAACTGAAAATGCAACTTGCACAAACCTGTACGGGCAGGATGGGAGTGAGTCATGTGTAGCATCTCACCACTGATACAAAGTGATGACGCTTCAGTCCAAGCACCACGCCCACTCAAACAACATGCGGTGGTTGAGTTAGTGCATTAACTCGTTCATCACTGGGTTTGTTTTGTATGTGTGTGCGTGCTTTATTTGCATACAGTATCGGAACCAAGGCTCCAAGGAAAGTTAGTGACACAGGCAGTAAAGCTAAGAGGAAAACTGAGAACCATGATAGAGTTAAAGAAAGAAATATTGTGGAATTAGAATCAGGTTGCTGCCTGTCTGATTTGGCAGCTGAATATAACATGGCTAAGTCGAAATTATCAACATTTTTTTTAAAAAGAGAAAAAGGTGATTAAATTGGCTAATGTATCAAAAATGTGAAATCGTTAACCGCAAAAGGAAGATGTAAGACCACTGGAGAGGGTGAAAAGTCACTGTGGCTGTGGATAAATCAGAAACAATTTGATGGCAACACCATATTCACTGAGACAATGGGAGGCACAAAGGCTGAAACCATGATGATTTAAAGCCCTGGAAAATTTTATAGTGTAATTTCTGCATCTCAGAACCAATGATTTAGTTTTCCATTATGTTTTAGGGGAAAAATATGTTCAGTTCTTCGAACTTCTTGGTGTTCAAACACGAACTTGGAATGAATTGAGTTTGACAGCGGCTAGCTAGACACATCTATTAACAAAACCCCAGATGGATGTTTCTGGTGACCGGATCAGCATGGATGGTAGCAATGTTGGTGGCGAAAGGTGATGAGATTCTGAATGTATTTTGAAGGTGGAGCGAGCCCCCAAATTTACTGAGGATTGGAAGTGGGGTGAAAGAAGAGAGCAAAGAACTGTTCAGATGATGAATGGCCTGAGCAACTGGAAGGGTCAAAGTTCTCATCTACTGAGGTGTGGAAGGTGAGAATCAGGTACTAGGGAATTCTCTTCCCCCAACAGCAGTGGCCTTAAGAATCACAAGAACAACCGTTGCAGTGTTAGGAAATGGAATCCTGTCTCGTTCAGGATCGTCGTGCAGAGTCTCAAATAGTGACCGAATCGTAATGTTTGAGAGCTGGAGAGAAGCCAAACAATCCAAATCACCCACACTCATTAGTGATTATCATCTCCCATCTAAGTAAATTCTAAATATTTATTTTATTTTCCTTTTATTCATAGATTTGCTATCTAAGGTTGAATAGCCCCTTTTATTTATTTAATGTTTTCTCATCCTTTCTTTCTAGCATTAGGGTACACCTGATTTCTATAATTCTCAGATATTACGAATCCTTATCGTTCTAGGTAAATGCTTCTTCAACCTTATCCACTCTCAATTTCTACTTGTAAGTGTATTTGATTAACCATTGGTTTATACTGTCATTTTCCCACGATCTTTTTAAACCCTCTCATATACATGATTTCATTTATTTCTTATAAAACTTCCATCCCAAATAGAGAAGGAAAAAGGAAAATGGAGGTTCTGTTAGTGACAAAACCAGAGGTCAATTTCTACAAGTTTCTGTTTTTTGTTTTTCATTTATTACTCTTCATTGTTTTGTCATTGGGTACTTGAGCCTGGATTTTTTCAGTGTCAGATTACTCAATAAACAAGGCAAACTCAGCCTTACTTGTGCTTGCTTACTAATCTGTCGTGAACAATTTCACAATTTTCACCGTATCAAAGATTTTGCTTTTAGTCATGGCTGGCTAGATTTGGTTAGCTCTTTCTCCCAACCTCAGACCACTTTCCAAAACCAAAGCCACCTTTCAAATTAACAGCCTCTCGCCCTGCCCCCAGGGATGGAGTATCCAGTAAGCAAGGTAAACATGGGCTCACTTGTGCTTACTTGGTAATCATCTGTAGTGAATAGTTTCTTTGATATGATGAATTTTTTTCAGTTTCACTACTGATTGTATGTAAGCATAAGTAAAGATTTACTGAGTAATTCACTCCTGGGTTTTGTCTTTGAGATTATCTGCCAAAACTACTTGCCACAAACACTAGGAAGATGAACTAGCACTTTTAAATCGGGACAAGATCATGTTTTCTGATTCACTTTTAAAACATTTATTCTTTAAAAAATCATTTTATTGGGCGCTCTTACAGCTCTTATCACCATCCACCCATCAATCTATTGTGTCCAGCACAGTTGTACATATATTGCATCATCATTCTCAAAACATTTTTGTTCTACTTGAGCCCTTTGTATCAACTCATTCCTGTCCCCTCTCTGATTCACCTTTAATAGTTTCTCTGATAATGTCCAAAATTTCTTTTAGGGTTGGTTGGTTGGTTGGTTTTAGCAGTTGTAGGAATAGCAAGGACACAAGCTTGATTTTTAAAAATAGTTTTAATAGCTGCTTAATTAATATGGTTGTGTTGATTTGCTTGAATACAGCAAAACTGATCTAGATTATTTCCCTCTAAATTTCTTTTATTGTACACATTATTGGGTTACCCAGTAAACAAGGTAAATACAGATGTACATATGCTTACTAATCTGCAGTGATTATACTAGTAGGTAAACAATAGTTTTCTCAGAACTAACAAAATGATACCGAGGTAATCTGAACCTCTTGAGTATGATAATTGCTTGCATGCGTAGCAAGGGAGAAATAGTAGATGAAATCCTGCTTTTTTTAAAAAAGTCCTTCAAAAGGTTTACACTAAAAATCATTAATGTGAAAAGACAAAAGCCAACCCCAAATATTCCCCATGGCATGGAAGAACAGTTTGTCATGCAAAACAATGGAGTGAAAGATTAAAAACATACTATTAATAAGTGAAAATTGACCTACTGATGCAACAGAATCCTAGTGGCCCAGTGGGTTTAAGCACTGGACTTCTACAGATGGGTTGACAACTTAAAACCACCAGCAGTTCCACCGAGCAAGATCAGGCAATCTGCTTTGCTAAACCTTTTTGAAATGTCTACTCTGGAAATAGACAATGGCAATGGGGTTGGCTTTCTTAAAAAATATATACACAATAAAAATATCTGCCTCTCCCACCCTCCCCAAAGATCCGGTGGAGCTGGTAGAGAGCAATGTCTCTAAAGTATTACGCCCTTCAAACTCCCCGTTTCCTGTTGTTTGTAGTCTGTCCTATTACGAAACGCCTGGTTTCCTGGAGTTCTATACTCTTCCATTAGTTTCCAAACACCTGGAACTTGGCCTTCTACCACCTCTATTTGATTTTCTGGTCTGCTTGCGACACTGAAAAACTCGCTAATGGTTTCCGGCTTATCGCAACCAAATAGGGCAGAGTAGAGCTGCCCCTGTGGGTTTCTCAGCGTGTTTGGGGGAATTAGAAAGCCTCATCTTTCCGCTCCAGACCGGCTCATGGTTCCCAAACTGGAACTGCCTGCTCAGCTCATTATACCCGCCTCCAGGGCTCTCTACCTACTTGCCCTAGCTTACTCAATTCCTTGTTCTCAGAAGATCCTCTTCTGTTAAAAGTCGTTTCTCGGAGGTTCCCCTTATTTCCCTTCCCAGCCCTCTTCCTGAAGCCCTGGTGGCGGGATGGGTTCCAAGTTGGGCTGCTAACAGCAAGGTCAGCGGTTCAAACCCACCAGCAGTTCCATAGCAGACAAATGATGCTCTCTGCTCCCACAGATTGTCTCAAAACATTTACTTAATCAAATCAGGACAGATCACTTAGTATCTTCTCCGGATACACCCTCTACTAATGGTCTATTGGAGATCATAGGATTTTCGTTGTTTGCACAATCTTTCAAACTTTTATACCATATTGAAAGTAATTTGTTATGCAAGCACAGTAAAAGTGGTACATCCATTTCAGTTACTTTGAAAATGGCCACTGGAGGTAAAAAATAAGGGGCTGCCATGCAGGGAGGTTGCACGAGGTGAATGTAGGATTTCGTTAAAATATGAGGGCCATTGGGCCACCTACATCTTGGTCGGGATGAGGGGAGAAAAAGGGCGAGATTCATTTAAAAGGGCCCAGAGCGATTAGCAGACTACACATTATAATCGCTTGTGGATTTGTTTTTAAAGTCCTGGGCCACCCAGGCTGGGACCCCGCGGAGCGCCTCCAGTGCTCAACCCACTGAGAGTGCCCGCCCCGCCTCCCGACCGGGCCCCGGCGCGCTGGACGCCGGGAGTTGTAGTTTCGGGGCCCGCGTCCGGAAGGACAGAAGGGCAGGGGAAGCCAGCCCGCTCCTTAGCTCCTGAAGGTCACATTCCGTAGCCGCTACCTTCCGTCCTTTGGGGCGGAACCTTCAGCGTCCAGGGCTAGATCTTCTGTGCCACCGTCTCTCTTCTGGGTTTCAATAAAGTTTTCCTCTCCTCCCTTGTACGGAGCTCAAGATGGCGACCTCCTGTTCTCCCTTGCTTACTCTGCGCTCGCTAGTGCAGAGGCGGCTGAGAGGGAGATTGGTTAGGTGCGGGGACCGGGCCGCCGCCCCTGGAAAGCCCCTTTGGAAAGGTCAGTGACTGTGCCCAGAGGCGGTCTGAGCCGGCCTGCCGGTGTGTGCTGAGGGCCCGGGCTCCTGCGGGGTCAGCCCTCCTCCGCGCCACCATGCCAGCCCCTTTGCTGGCTGAGGGCTGTTCCCGCAGAGGATCCTCAGCCTTTCCTGCCCCGGCGCCGCCGAAACTGCCCGGAGTGACCTTGAGTTTGAGGATCAGAGCTCGGCCCAGGTTTTGTCCCCTCCCGGGGGCTAGCTAGACCCGGTGAGCCCAGGTGTGGGGGTCGCTGCCGTGAAGGGATGCACACTGGCCTTGGGGCTGGGGACCATTCCACACCCTTCCCTTCCCCGGAGGACGCCTGCAGGCCCTGCTGGCCCTGGAGACAAAGTCCACCAGTGTCTCTGATGGAGGCATGGATCCTTTGGTGTTATTTTCAAACCAAACGGAAGCTGATAGCTGTGTGTTGCCGAGCTGCCTCATTCATTCCATTTTTGATAAACATTTGATAATCGTTGATAAACGATTGAACATATCTCTTGAACAAGTCCACGGGAGTGCGGACATTACTGTTTGACTCTTATTCCCACCCTAAAACCCAGAGTCATCCACTGATTCAGACCCACGGCATCCCGGTGTGCGGAACCGAGACTACTTACAGGAACTGACAGCCTCAGCTTTCTCCCCAGAGAAAGTGTGAACAGCTGGTACCCACGCTCCCCAGGCCTTTATTCCTATTGCTTTCACCCTCTACTTCAGGTAGATTCTCTGACTCATCTGTTCCCCCTAAATTGAGGGCTTCTCAAGGGCAAAGACCTTGTGTCCTTGGATTCTGTGCTCTTGTTTCCCCAACACTGAGCACACTGGTGCCTGATGGGCAGATAATGTTATGGGAATGAACTGTAAGATTCTCCTTGCCTCGCCATCCACATATTTATTCTTTCTTTTTCCCCTTATGGAGTTAAATAAAATTTGTGTAACCAGCCACTGTAGGAGAAAGTGAGGCTATCTACCCTGCTGAGATTTGGTCCCAGAAAACCTATATTGTGTGGGTATTAGTCAGAGTCACCTGGATGGCAGTGTGTCTATTGGCTAATTTAGCTAAACATGTAGTAGTCTCTGATGACAACATGAATCCAGTTGAAAGGTTCACATAATAGTCACTAAATATATGATGGGATATTTGGGCACTGTAAGCTCTGGCCTAGTCAGTTACACTTTGTGTCGCTAACCACTGTGTCAGCAGTTTGAACCCACCAGCTATACTGCAAGATGAACAGGAGGCGGCCTGCTCTGGGAAAGACCCAGAGCCTCAGGAGTACCTCTACTTTGCTCTCTGGGGTCACCATGAATCAGAATCACTCAAGAGCAGTAGATTTGGTTTAGGTCTATAAGCTGTGGATCATAATGTACATTTTATTTTACTCTTGGAATAGACCAAACAAATTCAAAAATATATTAGACGGAATACAGTGACCTCCAAGCCTTTCTTCCATTGCCGTCCCCTAACCAGAGGCAATCGGATACTAATTTCTTATATATCCTTCCAGAGACATTCTGGAATATACATTTAACTATCTGTGCTTTAAAAAAAATAGAAATGGCAGCGTTCTATATTCTGTTCTGTTCTTTTGCTTAGCATGTCTTAGAGATCATTCCAAACGAATAAGTACCGAACTGACTCTTGTTGTCAATCTTCCATTTTGGTACAGTGGGTCAAACCATAGGCTGCTAAGGCTAAGCCCCTTAAGCGAGCCAATGGCTTGAGCTCACTAGCCGCTCCATGGCAGAGAGATGGGGCAATCTTCTTTTGTAAAAGCCCTCCCTGTGGAGCAGGTCAACACTGTCCATCGGCTCCCTATGTGTGAGCATCGGTGCAGTGGGTTTTTATTCCATTTTATGTAAGTATGAAACACGGAAATTGATATAAGATTTTTAAAACATCGTTGTAATGACTTAGATTGTACTAAAGGCTTCATCAATATCATGAAATATATTAATTAATTAATCCTCATAGTCACCTTGTGAGGCTAGATGATCATTTTGTAGATGAAGATTTTGCTGTTGAAGAAGGTTGAGCGACTAATAAATTCCAAAACCAAAAGATTCAAGTGAAGACTAGGGCTTAACTTTGGCCCTGTTACACCTTTTTATAATCATACTGCCTTCTATAAAGAACTCTGGTGCTGCTCATCAGGTCAGCATTTCAAAACCACACACTGCTCCGAGGGAGAACGGTGAGGCTTTAGACTCCTGCAGAGTCACAGTCTTGGGCACTAAAGCGGCAGTTCTACCATGTCCTATATTCATATTAGCCAGGTCTGGGAATTTGATGAAAATGCATTGGGGTAGATGTCAAATTAATTGTAACTAAGGACACATTCTGTAAAATAGAGAAAATTGAAGTTGAAATTTTGTTCAATATTTAATTTACAAATTTATTCTCTATTATATTTGGTGTTATTACTTTTGTTATTATTTGCTATTTATACTTATATATATTTAATTGTTTTATTAGGGGCTTATAAAACTCTTTAAAATATTTTGGCTATTTTATTTTTTCCCAACATCTTTCCAGATTGCTTTTTTTAATCGTTTTATGAGGGGCTTATACAATTCTTATCACAATCCATACATACATCAATTGTGTAAAGCACATTTGTACATTCATTGCTCTCATCATTCTCAAAACATTTGCTCTCCACCTAAGCCCCTGGCATCAGCTACTCATTTTCCCTCCTCCCTCCTCCTCTTCCCTCATGAACCCTTGATAATTTATAAATTATTATTTTGTCATATCTTGCCCTGTCCAAAGTCTCCATTCACCCACTTTTCTGTTGTCTGTCCCCCAGGGAGGAGGTCACATGTAGATCCTTGAAATTGGTTCCCTCTTTCCAACCCACTCGCCCTCTACCCTCCTCCCAGTATCACCACTCACACCCCTGGTCCTGAAGCTATCACCCACCCTGGATTTCCTGTGTTTCCGATTCCTGTCTGTACCAGTGTACATCCTCTGGTCTAGCCATATTTGTAAAGTAGAATTGGGATCATAATAGTGGGTGGGGAGGAAGTATTTAGGAACTAGAGGAAAGTTGTATATTTTATTGTTGCTACCTTGCACCCTGACTGGCTCATCTCCTCCCTGAGACCCTTATGTAAGGGGATCTCCAGTCGCCTACAAATGGGCTTTGGGTCTCTACTCCGCACGCTGCCTCCCCCCACCCCCCCGCCATTCACTATGATATGATTTGTTTGATCTGATGATGCCTGATACCTGATCCCTTCGACACCTCGTGATCGCACAGGCTGATGTGTTTCTTCCATGTGGGCTTTGTTGCTTCTGAGCTAGATGACCGCTTGTTTACCTTCAAACCTTTAAGACCCCAGACACTGTATCTTTTGATAGCTGGGCACCATCAGCTTTCTTCTCTACATTTGCTTATGCACCCATTTGTCTTCAGCGATTGTATCATGGAGGTGAGCACACAATGATATGGTTTTTTTGTTCTTTGATGCTGATAACTGATCCCTTCAGCAACTCATGATCACACAGGCTGGTGTGCTTCTTCCATGTGGGCTATATTGCTTCTGAGCTAGATGGCCGCTTGTTTACCTTCAAACCTTTAAGACCCCAGATGCTATCTCGTTTGATAGCCGGGCACCATCAGCTTTCTTCACCACATTTAGCTGTTCACCCACTTTGTCTTCAGCGGTTGTGTCGGGAAGGTGAGCATCATAGAATGCCAATGTAATAGAAAAAAGTGTGCTTGCATTGAGGGAGTACTTGAGTGGAGGTCCAATGTCCCTCTGCTACCTTAATACTAACCTTATAAATATATGCACATAGATCTATTTCCTCATCCTCGTGTATAAATATATTTGCATATGTACATATCTTTATCTAGACCTCTATAAATGCCCTCTGCCTCCCACCTCTTTCCTCTATTTCCTTTGACTTTCCTCCTGTCCCACTATAATGCTCAGTCCCCTCCAGGGTTTCAGCAATTCCTCTTAGTTACGTTACCCTTGGTCATGCCCAACTTGGCCTCCCACACCCTCCTCACCACCAATTTGGATCGCTTGTTGTTCCCTTGTCCCTGGGTTTATTAACACCACTACCTTTCCCTTCACCTCCCAGTCTCCCATGTCCCCAAGGAACTATCGGTCCCGTTGTTTTCTCCTCCCGATTGTTTATCCAGCCTATCTTATTTAGACAGACCTTGCACTTATATTTTATGTCCATATTTTCATCATTTGAAATCTCTTTAGTGTAATGTGAATGAAATATTGGCTTAAAAGTAGACAAAAGAAGAAAATAAATAAAGGAAAACACATTTTTTGTGTGTGAAAACATTCTTGACAAGGGTTAGTGTCACTCCTAGCTTCAAGATATCTTGTAAACTGGAATTGTGAAAATTTGAGAAGCTTTAAAATTCAGGCCTTCCGAATCACCTACCTAACTAAACTCCTCCGGGACTATAACATAATGAGTTCTGTTTTTGACCCCTACGTTAATTTAGGTCACCGGTTAGGTCTTAGTGTGTCCCTGTGGTTAGCTGCCATGGAGTGGCTGCCCCGTGCCCAAACAGAATGAAGTGTCTCCTGGTCCTGTGTCCTCTTTGATATGTGTGTTCCATTGTTGTGGTTATGATGGCAATCCAGCACATTTTAAATTTCCTGCATTTTGGCTGACTCTTGTCTTACCCAATATGGTGTCCTTTCCTAGGGATTGCTAAGACTACAAAGTTAAACCAAATTCAAAGAAACCCACTGTGTTGAGTCCATTCTGACTCAGAGTGACCTGCTGGGACAGTGAAGCACTGCCCCATAGGCTTTCCAAGGCTGTGAATGAACAGAAACAAACTGCCACGTCTTTCTCCCCACGCTGGCTGGTGAATTTGAAACATTGACTTTCTGTGAGCAACCAAGTGCTGCTGGGCCACCAGGCTGCCCTTCAGTCAGATTGGTACTGCCCTCAGTGGATGCTGACTGACAACCTTGGGGTGCAGTTGTACTGACTTACGTACGCAGGGTTTCTGTGAGTCAGAATGGACTCAGTGACAGTAGATTTCTTTGTGTGCTTTATCTATGTTTTAGTCACACTGCTAGCATTTTTGTTTTGGGTTTTTTTTTGTCTCATGATCGAACCTCACAACAACCCTGCAAACAATATTTCTGCCTTTCTCTGACAGATAAAGTTACAGAGGCATGGCTATGTAACTAGAATGTGAACTCAGACCTTTTTGCCCCAGAACTCGAACCACTATGTTGTACCGAGCTCCTTAATGTCACAGGAAACAGTGCAGGAAGCAGTTCTCGGAGTATGGAAGTGACTGGTCCATTACTGGCGGGCGTCTGGTCCATCAGGAGGAGCCGAGGGAAGACGGAGGCAGTTTCTTGAGAAGCCATTAGATGCTATCTCAGCCAGGTTACTGTTGCAGCCTGTGACGAACAAACTGGGAACACATGGGTGGGGAAGTACTGAGTTATTAGGACAAAGTGAAAGAGTTCAGGGGAGCATTGCTTAGGACCCGAGCTACTGGTGTGCTGAAGCTGGGGAAGGAATTCAGAGTCACATATTTAGTAGATTGGGGGAGACAAAGAAAAAGGGGGTTAAGATCACATTTAGTTTCTTAAGCTGGAAATTTGGCATTAGCTTTCACCTATTAGAGGAAGTAACAGCAACAAAACAGGGAAAAGGAAGGTCAGACATTTCTGGGGGGAAAGTGCATTTTGGACTTGTTAACTTTGAGGTGTTTATGATGGTGGCAGGTAGATAAGTCTAGTTAGTTGTTGGAAATAGGAAGATTGAGATTTAGAAAGGAAATTGAAGAACTAGCCTAGGAACATTTGTAGAGAGAAATAGAGAAAAAGCTATTTCTCAAAGAAACCCGGTGTTTCTTTGAGCAGAAGCCCAGAGACCTTGATGACGAGCAGTTAAAGGGATCATAGGAAAACTAGGAGAAAGCCGGGGGGAAATGTTTTTATATTTCCTAACATTCAAACGTGAACACTTCTGAGATTTATTTACAATAGCCTTATAAACATAAAGTTTTTTTTTTAATAGAGGCAAAGAATTTGAGGGTTGTAGCTTGTGATGATGGTGTCTTGAATATCTTCATGTTTTAATTGTAGTTGTCACTATTAAACTATACAGGAGAAAAATGGGGCTTGTGAAGATTCAGAGCCTCAGTAACCCAAAAGGGGCCATACCATTCTGTCCTATAGGGTTGCTATGAGTACCCATACATCAGAGATTCTTCTACAATTTTAAAATCTCTTAACACTTTTTTCTTCACCACAAGATTGTTAACATAAGGAGAACTCTCCTCCTTCAGCATATGAGTTGGTATAATTTATTAGTAGTATGGATCAGTTTTTAAGAGAATGGGCTCTGGACTTTCGACTTTATTACTCAGTAAGATGAGTTGAAAAACCCTAATGTGAAACTTAATTCCTGTTTTTTGGATTTCCATGACCATTTGTAATTATATTAGAAAATAATATCCATGCTTGCTCTTTCAACTGTTTAAGCTTGTGATAGACACTGGAGAGGTCTTTTACATATTAAAAGTTTTAAATTATTTTCTTTGTTCGAATAGCAGAGTGTAGGTGAAGCTGGTACCTTACTTGTAGTTCTGGCATGGAGAGGCAAATGTAGAAAGGTGAATTCAAGAGTAGATCTGACAAAAGAACTTTTGAGCTCAGAAATCGATTATTGATCTGCTATAGATTTCTATTAGCTGTTGTTTAGGCGACTCCCATGGAAACTCCTTATCTGATGACTTCAGATCTTTGTGATCTGTAGGACTTTCATTAGTTGATTTTTCAGAAGTAGATTGTAGACCTTTCTTCCTACTCTGACATAGCCTTGAAGCTGTGCTGAAATCTGTTCAGCGTTATCGCATTTCCCAAGCCCCCACTGACAGAAGATGGTGGCAGCACATGAAGCACATTGGCTGGGAACCCAACTTGGGCCTGCAGCATGGAAGGTGGGACTCCTACTACTGAACCACCACTGTAGATCCGTCCTGCTCTGTACCTCATGCAGGAGTCTCTGGGTTGTGTAAATGGTGACTCGCTTGGCTCTTCACCCAAAGGTGGGAGGTCTGAGTACCCAAAAGTACCTCAAAAGAAAGGCCTAGTGAAGTACTTCCAACATAACCTCCCACTGAAAGCCCTGTGGCGCACTGGTCTACTCTAACACACGTGTTCACCCTGAGCTGGCATTGACTCCGTGGCAGCTGGTTTCAAAGCTCCTGACTATCTCTTGCTTTAAGTAAATGACAGATATGGATACAGGGTATAAATCTTCTTGAGTTTGTCTTGTCACAGAAAGTGCCACAGAAATAATAGAAGTCAGAGGTCCAAAAATGGAGTTATTCCAGTACCATCTATGCTCTATAAATTATCTGACAAAAGATTATCTAACTTGTACTTGAATATTTCTAATGCTGTTTCTCTAGGCTGCTCAATAGCTTTCTTCAAATATTGCCTTCTTCCAAATATCTCTCTTAAGATTGTTTTGGGCATGATTATTTTCTTGCCTAAAGCCCTCTATTGAGGCCCACTTTCTTCTGTCCTACTCACAATGTAGCAGCTATCTCAGTCTCCAGAATCTCTTCCTAACTTTTCACTGTCTTGCCTCTCTCTTCACATTTATAATTCCCATTGCTCTGTCCCCGAAGTTACTCTCTCAACATAGTCTCCCTCCCTACCTTTGACCAGGCAGTTTTCAACACGCTTTTAAGCCTGAGCATGTAATTCTGGTGATTCCTTCATAGTTTCATAATACAATTTACATCTTAAATGTAACTCTTATAGATATGCATATTAAAAATCCTCATATAGATGTGTGAATGTATACCACTTAAAATATGCAAGTAAAACAAATAGATCATTTAATTATCTTTGAAAAGAAAACAGATCCCTTAAATTTTGTTATTAAGCAGGATGTGAATAGGGTGAATATGAAGGAGTTACTCAGTATGCTGGGCCATGCCTATAATTATTTCAGAATAGCTTTATTCCGATTTTTAGGCAGTATTTTAACCGATTTGTTATCATGAAACTTAAAGTACTATCTCTTTTTCTTTGTGTAAAGTTATACATATTGGCACATTTAAGATTAGCTGGCTTCTAAAGCAAGGGAATGATAACCAGCAAGCGTTTAGTTTTAATTTTCATAATTTTTCTATTTAAATCAAAAACACCCTTTTAAAGCCCCTAAATCAGCCTTTTATAAATAAAGTAAATCATCTTGTGATGCATTCCTTGATGATGGCTTATGCTGGTTTTCTAAAGAAAGAGTTTAATTAAGATTTGATTTTCTTCTATTCTGCCCTTTGTTTCCTCATCACTGAATCAAACGTAGGTCTTCCATGTCACTAGTAAGTCTGACTTTTGGGGTCATTGATGACCATTGCAGTTTGTTTTTTTTAAGCAGCTGGGCATTTCTCATTTGAGTATGATTAAGACCATAATAGAGCTTAAATGGGCTGCCTGTGACCTTAGCGTGAGATTCTGTCTTTGTAGCCATTCCTGGTCAGTGGCCACTGTTTATACTTTGTCAAAACCAACGCAAAGGCACAAATAACGCCTGAATAATTGTGAGCACAGTATTTGAATGGATGTTTAATAAATATGCATTAAAAATCTAATTACAGTAATGAAGTTTACAGCTGAAATTTTAATTCAGCCCTTTAGAAATATTAAAAGTGCTTTTCCTGATTGTGCATTTTTCTCACAGCAGTTGGGTAAACAGTTGAAACTGGAAACCTAGATTCCCGATGTAGTTTTGATTTCCTTTAGCTAAGCATGTGTGCCTAGGCAACAATATGCCTTCTCTTTGTAAAGAAGTAAAGTTCCTTTTATGCTTAACTGTTACTTTGAAGACTTTGGATCAGTTCTGTGGGTGGGGCTGTGGACGTATGGAATATCAAATGAGTAATAAAATGACCTGGAAGAATAGATTGTGAGTTTGCCTGATCCCACAGTGCTGATTCAATCATTTGATTTGTGATTTCTGTTTCCTAATTTGTAGAATGGGTTAGTCATTTTAATTCTACCTTCCTCCCAAGTCATGTATGAAGTTCAGATAAGTTATTAAGTGAGAAATTCTTTTCAAATGATAAAGAATGTTCTGTACATGTGGGCCATGCTGGGAGTCATTGAAATATTATCAAGGGCTTATGAGGGAGGGGAGAGCAGGGAGGGAGGGGAAATATGAGGAGCTGATGCCAGGGGCTTAAGTGGAGAGAAAATGTTTTGAGAATGATGAGGGCAATGAATGTACAAATGTGTTTTACACAATTGATGTATGTATGGATTGTGATAAGAGTTGTATGAGCCCCTAATAAAATGACTTTTTTAAAAAAGAAACATTGACACTGACATGCCAGAGGGCCTGGCTTCCAGTCAGTGAGTAGAACTCTTATCTTTTCATCTTCCCTCCCGTCAATGGCTACCTCTTATTTATCCTGCTGGTATCAGTTGAAATATTTTTTCCTCTGCATAGCTTCCCAGCTCCTCCACAGTCTAAGTTACTAGCTATGGCAACGTCATCTCACAGCGCCCTCTGCTTCCCCGTGTGGTTCATTCACTTGCTTGTATCGTCCCTAGTGCACGGTGGGTCTTTTGAGTTCAGTTGGTGTCTGTCTAGCCCACCGCTGATTGCAGTCATGGTTTTTACAGAGCTTTGCACCTTATACCAGTGCCAGTTGCTTTTGAGTTGAATCTGACTCATATTGCTGTATAGTTATTTATTGAACTATTTCTTGCTTATGGAATTCTTCTAATCAATAGTTTTTTATCGGGTTCCTGCCAGTATAATTTCATTTTTGGAACCTCAATGGATTTTAGTTCAGTTTTTTCTTAGTTAAGTTTTATGATAGTAGTTTAATCCAACTTTTTCCTTCTGGAATCATGATTATGACCCTACATGACGTTACCTCTTACCATATATTATATACTCATGTCTAAGCCCAGTTTTTCAGCACGTTTTTTTGCCTTCCTTAGGTTTTCATTTTTTGTTCTTTTGTATTTAAAAAATTCATTTTATTGGGGGCTCATATACCACTTATCACAATCCATCCATCCATCCATGTATCAAGCACATTTGTACATTTGTTGCTATCATTATTCTCAAAACATCTGTTTTCTGCTTGAACCCTTGGTATCAGCTCCTCATTTTTCCCCTCCCTCTCTGCTCTCTCCTCCCTCATGAACCCTTGATAATTTATAAATTCTTATTATTTTGTCATATCTTACACAGTCCAATGTCTCCCTTCACCCACTTTTCTGTTGTCCATCCCCCAGGGAGGAGGTTATATGTAGATCCTATGATCGGTTCCTCCTTTCTACCCTACCTTCTCTGCACTGTCCTAGTGTTGCCACTCTCACCACTGGTCCTGAAGGGATCATCTCTCCTGGATTCCTTGTGTTTCCAGTTTCTATCTGTACCAGTGTACTTCCTCTGGTCTAGCCAGATTTGTAAGGTAGAATTGGGATCATGATAGTGGGTTAGGAGGAAGCATTTAAGAACTAGAGGAAAGTTGTATGTTTCATCGTTGCTACACTGCAACCTGACTGGCTCATATCCTCCCCTCGACCCTTCTGTAAGGGGATGTCCAGTTGTCCACAGATGGATTTTGGGTCCCCAGTCTGCACTCCCCCTCATTCTCAATGATTTGATTTTTGTTCTTTGATGCCTGAAACCTGACCCATTCAACACCTCGTGATCACACAGGCTGGTGTGCTTCTTCCATGTGGGTTTGGCTGCTTCTCAGCTAGATGGCTGCTTGTTCGCCTTCAAGACCCCAGACACTATATCCTTTTATAGTCAGGCACCATCAGCTTTCTTCACCACATTTCCCCATACACCCATCTGTCCTCAACTATTGTATCGGGAAGCTGAGCACACAATGATATGATTTTTTTGTTCTTTGATGCCTGAAACCTGATCCATTCGACACCTTGTGATCACAGAGGCTGGTGTGCTTCTTTCATGTGGGTTTGGCTACTTCTCAGCTAGATGGCCTCTTGTTTATCTTCAAGCCTTTAAGAACCCAGACACTATATCTTTTGATAGCTGGGCACCATTAGCTGGGCACCGTTTGCTTATGCACACTTAGCACATTTTATATATATATATATAAATTTATTTTTTTATTTAACATTTTATTAGGGGCTCCTACAACTCTTATCACAATCCATACATATACATACATCAATTGTATAAAGCACATCTGTACATTCTTTGCTCTAATCATTTTCAAAGCATTTGCTCTCCACTTAAGCCCTTTGCATCAGGTCCTCTTTTTTTTCCCCCTCCCTCCCCGCTCCCCCCTCCACCTTCCTGCATGAGCCCTTGATAATTTATAGATTGTTATTTTGTCATACTTTGCCCTATCCGGAGTCTCCCTTCACCCCCTTCTCTGCCGTCCGTCTCCCAGGGAGGAGGTCACATGTGGATCCTTGTAATCAGTTCCCCTTTCCAACCCACTCACCCTCTACTCTCCCAGTATTGCTCCTCATACCCCTGGTCCTGAAGGTATCATCCACCCTGGATTCCCTGTGCCTCCAGCTCCCATATGCACCAGTGTACAACCTTTGCTCTATCCAGTCCTGCAAGGTAGAATTTGGATCATGGTAGTTGGGGGGAGGAAGCATCCAGGATCTGGGGGAAAGCTGTGTTCTTCATTGGTAATACATTGAACCCTGACTGACCCATCCCCTCCCCTAAATCCCTCTGTGAGGGGATCTCCAGTGGCCGACAAATGGGCTTTGGGTCTCCACTCTGCACTTCCCCCTTCATTCACTATGGTATATATATATATATATATATATATATATATATATATATATATATATATATATATATATATATATATATATATTTGCATGATGCCTTATACCTGGTCCCTTTGGCACCTCGTAATCGCACAGGCTGGTGTGCTTCTTCCATGTGGGCTTTGTTGTTTCTGAGCTAGATGTCCGCTTGTTCACCTTCAAGCTTTTAGGACACAGACACGATCTCTTCTGATAGCCGGACACTATCAGCTTTCTTCGCCACATTTGCTTATGTACCCGTTTGTCTTCGGCAATCGTATCATGGAGGTGTGCAGCCAATGATATGATTTTTTGTTCTTTGATGCCTGATAACTGATCCCTTCGGGACCACGTGATCACACAGGCTGGTGTGTTCTTCCATGTGGGCTTTGTTGCTTCTGAGCTAGATGGCTGCTTGTTTATTTTCAAGTCTTTAAGACCCCAGACACTATCTCTTTTGATAGCTGGGCAACACCAGCTTTCTTCACCGCATTTACTTGTTCACTGGCTTTGGCTTCAGCAGTTGTGTCAGGAGAGTGAGCATCATGGAGTGCCAATTTAATAAAAGAAAGTATTCATGCATTGAGGGAGTGCTTGAGTAGAGGCCCAAGGTCCTTCTGCCACCTTAATACTAAACCTTTAAATATAGACACATAGATCTATTTCCCCATCCTCATATATATGTTTGCATGTACATGTCTTTGTCTAGACCTCTATAAATGCCCTTTGACTCCTAGCTCTTTCCTCCATCTCCCTTGACTTTCCTCCTGCCCTACTACCATGCTCTGTCCCCACCTGGGTTACAGCTATACCTCTTCTTTACATAACCTTACCCTTGATCATTCCCTACCAGGCCTGCCACTACCCCCTCACCACCATTTTGGGTCCCATGTTGTTCTCTTGTCCCTGTGTTTGTTAACACCACTTCCTTACCCCCCACCTCCCCCTATCCCAAGTCCCCCCGGAACTGTTGCTCCCGTTGTTTTCCTCCAGATAGTTCATCCAGCCTGTCTTATTCAGACAGACCTGTGGAGACAATAACATGCATGAAAACAAGACAGAGGAAACAAAGCAACAGTATACAACCAGACAACAAAACAACAACAACAAACCACTGACAAAGAACAAAACAAAACACATCAAGAAAGAAAAAGCTTGTAGTTAGTTCAGGGATCGTTTGCTGGCCCTTAGGAGCATTTTCCAGTCCAGTCTGTTGGGGCACCACGCCCTGGCCTCAAAGTCCACTTTCAGCATTCCCTGGGGACCTTGCCACTCCATTCCCTTGCTGTTCTGCTGCACTCCCCAGTGCTCTGCCTCGGTGTGGTGGGATCAGGTCAGGTGCAGTTCCCACACTGTGTCTCCGGTGCTGTCCCCTGTATCGCCCTTGGTCACTGAAGGGCATCATGTCTCATAGTGGGGCCAGCCATGTTGTTCTCTCTGTGGACTGGCTGCTCTACTCAGGAACATCATCCTCATGGCCTGGTGGGCCAGGCTGTGTTCCACTCTCTCTTCATCCCCCTTCATCTGCTCCTGTGTGCTCTGATCAGATATGTCCATCTCCCGGAACTGCAGAATCAATGTCGTCCTTGGAAACAAATTCTTTTCGGGGGAGGGTCAGGAACCCACTTAATTTTTGGTGCTGGGGCCAGCATCCCAGACCTCTCCACTGGTTCCCTACTCCACGCCGGGATGTTGCATTCACACCTTGCGGCACTGGGTTGAAGTCTGGTCCCACTTTCCCTGTGGAGATATGAACAATACCCTCCCCTTGGGTGGATTAGTGCCCCATGCCCCCACTCCTCTTTTCTTCCTTATATTCATCCTTTTATTTTCCTTCCCCCCCCCTCCACCGTTGTCTACCGTGTGCATCCCTGGTTTTTATCTGGTCTCTGCCATACTACACAGTCTTCACCCCAAAAATGTTTGTATATAGTAGCTTTTTCCGTATGCCCATTTTGCATTTTTTTTTAATACTTGCCTCAGCGGGCTCATGTTGTACTTGTCCTTTTGTGCCTGACTTACTTAGCTTCGCATGATTTCTTCCAGTTCTTCCCATGCTGCTAAGTGCCTCATATGCTCATCACTGCTTTTTAATGATGCGTAGTACTCTATTGTGTGTATGTACCACAGTTTTTTAATCCAATCGTCAGTTGATGGAAATTTGGGTTGATTCCAGCTCCTTGCATTTGTGAACTGTGCCGCAATGAACATTGGAGCACAGATGTTTGGCCTTGGTTTGTTTCTTGCCTCTTCTGGGTATATGCCCAGTAGGGGGATTGCTGGGTCATATGGTAACTCTATTTCCATCTGTTTTAGGTATTGCCAGATTGATTTCCATAGTGGCTGTACGTACTTACAGGCCCACCAGCAGTGGATGAGAGTTCCTGTCTCCCCACAGCCCCTCCAACACTTGTTTTCTGAATTTTTGAATTGGGCTACCTTTGAGGGTGTTAGTTGGTACCTCATTGTTGTTTTAATTTGCATTTCTCTTATGGCTAAAGATCGGGAACATTTTCATTTCTTCTTCTTTTTTTTTTAATCAGGAACATTTTCTCATGTTTGTTGGCCATTCGGATTTCTGCCCCTGTGAAACTTCTGTTCAAGTCCTTTGCCCACCTCTCAAGTGGGCTATTAGTTTTTTTCTTTTTGGAAGTTAGCAGAGTATTGTAGATTTTAGTGATGAGGCCTTTGTCTGATGTGTAATTGCTAAAGATGTTTTCCAAGTCCGTGGACATTCTTATTACTCTCTTGGTGAATTCTTTCGATGTACACAGGTGTTTTATCTTCAGTATATCCCATTTGTCAATTTGTGCCTCCTCTGTTTTTGTGTCTTTCCCTATTTCTGATAACCTATGTATTCCCTGTGCCAAAGTTCTCAAGTTGGTCCCAATTCCCTCATTGATAGCCCTAATAGTTTGGGGTTTAACTTCAAGGTCTGTGATCTACCTTGAGTTTATTCTTGTGCATGGAGTGAGATAAGGGTCTTGCTTCATTTTTCTGCATGTTGATATCCATTTTTTCCTGCACCACTTGTTAAAGAGGGTTAAGCACATTTTTTAGGTTGTTTTTGTGGTAAAAGTAAGTGCCTCCGCTGATATTCGGGTCAGCTTATATTCAAGTATATATGGTAACTTGTGTCATCTTTAGATTTGAGAATGAAGCCATTTATATCTTCATGTTACTGTCAAATCCTTTCAACTTTAACCTCAAAAAACAGATATATAAATCTAGTTATTTTGTCACACTTCTTAAAACCCCTGGTGTGAAACAGAAAGAATTCTCAATTTATAGGGAAAACATAGGAAAAAACTGTTGGTGATTGTTTTTGCAGTCTCACTTATTAGCGAGGATGGTTGTTGACTTTAGTGTAGAGGCAGGGCAGCCCTCTAGCCCGAGGATGAGAACTCAGGTGGAGTGGACTGCTTCAGGAAGTTGATACATACTTTTGCTCTGAATTGTCTGTTGCCTGACTCTGATCAATGCATGTTGCCATTGTTGTCATGAGAGGATTCCTGGTGGTTTGTGGACATGTAACTTCAGGTCCTGGCACGCCCATTTTCTTAAGTTTTCCGATCTTCTAAGCTGTTTTGGTTTCCTCATCTGTAAGGAGAAATAATTAACTTAGATTTTGTAGGAGAATTAAAATACTACATAGAAAGTGCTATTTATGTGCTAGGTACATAAAATCAAAACCAAACTCACTGTCATGGAGTCAGTGCTGACTCATAGCGACCCCTGTTGGTTTCTGAGATTGGAATTGTTTACCGGAGTAGAAAGCCCAGTCTTTTTCCTGTGGAGGTGATGGTGGTTTCGAACTGCTAACCATGCATAAGCAGCCCAGCGCGTAACTGCAACACCATGAATGCTAGCTTTCTTTTTGTCCTGAATTTTACTTATTTCGTTGTTGAGAGTGCACACAGCAGGCCCTACGGCAGTCAGTGGTTTTGCATGTGCAGTTTAGTGATAGGGCTTTGCTCCTTGAGCTGGCAGTCAGTCTCACCTTCCTTTGCTGAGTTGGCCCCCCTCACGAATAAACTCGCAGTGTCCCCTGCAGTCCCTGGCCAATCTTTTGACTTGCGGTTGTCAGTTTGATTCCACATAGGTCGTTCTTAAAAGAGCATCATCTAAGGCAGCTCCCGTTTAGCAACTACTTATGCTTAATAGTGTTTGCTTTGAAGAAGAAGACTTCAGGAGATATTTTAGGGTAAGGCTTAAAGATCATTGCAGGGCAATAGTTTCAGGGGTTCAGACACCCTTCATGACTCCAGAAAGCATGGAGTCCAGGGGTTTTTGGAATTGTGTTCTCCAATTCCCTAATTTTGATCAGGATTCTTCTGTAGAACCTTTGATCAGAATGTTCAGTAGTGGTAGCTGAGTTCTGGTCTCATGACAAAGGAGGTTATTGTTAATGGAAGTAATTAACCACACTTTCCATATTTTCCTATTTCTAACTCTGCTTCCTCCTCCGTTGGGCCAGGTGAATTGCGCCTTGGACGGCGCCTTACAAGGTTTGAAGAACCCAGACACTGTGCAGGGAACTACAAGGTAGAACAGAAGCACTAACATGTTCCTAGATCAGTTAACTCGGAGGTCTCCTGCGACCATGACCCTAAACCTCCAAACCAACAGTTCTCAGCCTTCCTGACGCTGTGACCCTTTAATGCTGCTCCTCATGTTGTGGTGATCCTCAACCATCAAATGATTTTTGTTGCTACTTCATAACTGTAATTTTGCTACTGTTATGAATCATAATATAAATATATGATATGCAGGATGTATTTTTATTGTTACAAATTGAACATAATTAAACATAATTAAAATAGTGATTAATCACAAACACTATGTAATTATATATTGTGAAATATTTATGTGTTTTCTGATGGTCTTAGGTGAACCCCTGTAAAAGTGTCATTCGACCCCCAAAGGGGTTGTGACCCACAGGTTGAGAACCACTGCTCCAAGCCAAGGAACCAAATCCCTTGAGGTGTTTGCTTGTAAATGAGCAGCCTCAGCAGCTACTCTGTTTATTTGTTGTAAATATAACTATCATGCAACTTTTGCTAACTCAAAAACTTTTGATAGTAATTTCAATAAGAATTGCATAAGAGTAGAACTGTGCTCCATAAAGTGTTTTTTTATTTTAAACATTTCATTGTGATAAGTGTGAAAGTTTGCAGAGCAGATTAGTTTTCCATTCATTCATTACACACAGTTTATTTATTTATTTATTGACTTGAATTTTCTCTTTATTTCCTTTTTTTAATCATTTGATTGGGAGCTAATAAAACTGCTACCACAATCCATACATACATCAATTGGATCACACACATTTTATTTCATGGTATTGATTGTTCTCTCCACAGTGTAACTGTTCTTTTCTGGACATATGTCATCATGCGTCTCTCTCCCATCTTATCCTTAATCAGAGGATGTTTCTGAAATCTTTATAGCATATAGATTTTTTGAGCTGACTCCTCTTTATAGAAAAGGTATGACCTTGACATGTTATATTAGACATTTTTACAGATTAAACCATATCTTTACTAATTTGGGGTCTGAAGTTGAAGATGGTTTCTTTAAAAACATTTCATCTCAAATATTAAAGCAAAAACCTTTAAGGATGAAGAAAAACTTTAAAACATGATTTCATAAAGGAAACCTATTTATGTTCTTTGTCTTGAAGAAGTATGTGTGGTTCATCATTCTGCCTAGGTCTCTAAAGAGTATCTCCGAGATGGTCTTAACTATCTACCAGTGAGCAGAATAAGAGGCCCTGGGCAGTGCAAATGGGTGTGCACTTGGCTACTAACCAAAAGGCTTGTGGTTTGAACTCATACAGAGACACCTGGGGAGAAAGGTAGCAGTCAATGAAAGCCCAGTGGGAGCACAGTTCTACTCAGTGCAACTTGTTTGGATTTGGGGGTTGATGTGTGGGATTAGAAACCCAGTCCAATTTAAAGCACCAGAAGCCACATATTCCCCTTGCAATTATTCCTCCAGCTCTATGGAAACAGTGTCAATATAAATTAAGCCTTATGACTTAAGATTGTTCTCCATGAGTCAGCATGGTTTCCCCGTATGTTGTTCAGATGGCTGGAGCCATTCCAGGTATCCCGATTCCACAGGTCTAATTACAAAGGCAGGAAGAGATAGGTCCCTGACCTACTACTCTCCTTTTCAGGTCCAGTAGGGAAGCTTTGCCAGAAACAGACTTTCCTTCAGGCATCCTTGGCCAGAGTTAGAACCCACGCCCAGTCCGCCATGAAGAATGCCATTGCCAGGAGTAAGAGTCAAAGAGGAATCCAGCTGGCATGACCCCATAGCCAAGCTCCTTCCACTATTTCATTCTGCCTCTCGACATTACCCATGAGTACCAGTGCCGCCTCTGCCACTTGCTAGCTGTTGGGATGCATCCATAGCCTCACTGTGACTCAGTTTCTTTATCTTTAAACTAGGGGTGATATTGGGGAGTCAATGAATATGGAGAAGGTACGAAAGCACCACACTTTCAGTAAATACTTGGTAAAGGTTAGTGATTGTTGTTGCTGCTACTGGCTGTCAGATCTTAGGCAATTTACTTAGCCTGCAATATGAACTCTCAGGTTCCAATCGCTCACAGCTCTGAGCCAGACTATTGTAACGGTCTCCGAGTCAGTCTTTTTGCTTCCACCTAAGGAAGAGGGCAGGGGGTGGGGGTGGAGCCATATTGAGATAAGCAGCATTATTTTGTATTTGCTGTTTTCAATGACATTATGGAGGCGGATGGTCATTTTTTAAATTGTGAGAATGTCAGACCCCTCCCTCACACTTCCTTAAGCTCATCATGGACCGCAACTCAAGGCTTGAAAAAGAACTTGGGTTTTGGTATCGGCTCACACTAGGACTATTAGTGATCGTTCATTTCACCTAATCTCTTTCTACATTGTGTTCGGAGTTGCACTGTGGGCCACGCGGGCCACGGAAAGGGCAGAGCCACCGTGGCGTTGTCTGCCGTCTGCCTCGGAGGGGAGTTTGGGTCGTGGCATGTTCTCATATAGAGTACAGGAATACAGAACTTCAGGAATATTTTATTTGTTTCAGACTGAAGTTTTCAGATGAAAACCTAAAAACGGACAGAAACCAACATAATCACAAAATATGTGCAAAGACTGCAGTCATTCATAATTTTCTCCCCATGTGGGAAGTAAAACTAAATAGTAGTGATAATTAACATACTATCTAGGAAGTTCCCATAGTTTATTCAATAATTCCATGAGATCCTAGGCAATTGAGACATTGGCTAAACCTTACCGCAAGCGAGCTACGGGGTACCCCTGGACCTTAGTGCAGGAGAAATTGATGAGATAGGGATTAGAGAGAACAGAGCAAATTTTGGCTGGGGCGGGGTGGAGGGTAGTGGCTTTCGAGGACCTACGTATGTTTAGATATCTTACACTTATGTCGTAGATTAGAGTGTGGAACTTCAGCATGACATTTCCCCACTCTCCATTTGGAGTACAATGAGCCACATTAATACAAATCCAACTAATATAGCAGCAGCAGCCCATAATTTGTGTCCACCAGTGTTGTAACAGAGTTGATTTAGAGCGGCTTGTGAGGCATCTTTTGTGTTTTCATTTATACAACTGCTATCTAGACCCAGTGAGTTCTGGTGGTGTAATGGTTATGTGTTGGGCTGAGATCCAGATAGTCAGCAGTTCAAAACCACCAGCAGCTCTGTGGGAGAAAGACTAGGCTTTCTACTCTCGTAAACAGTTACAGTCTCAGAAACCCACAGGGGGTCGTTGAGTCAGCATCGATTGCTTGGCAGTGAGGGTTTTTTTCCTTTCTTTTTGCTTTAAAATCCCGACCTAGACTGCTCAGTCAGCCTTGAGCACCCTGCTTGACTGACTTTGGTCTGCTGACTAGCTGACTCGATGTCTCCTCTCTGACTTGGTCTTTAGTGCACTGTGTCTTTCTTTTCTGAGATTGTAAATGAAGCATATTACTGAATAAAGATGTTGGACTAGTTAAAAAGATGAGTGAAGAGACTTTAGTGTCTCAAAAGGTGTATATTAAAGAGAAATTATATATTTTATCTTCAGTTCTTTAAAATATTTTTTTGGAATTTCTAAGTTCTTTTTAAAAAATTTAAATCATTTTATTGGGCACTTGTACAACTCTTATCACAATCTATCCATCCATCCATTTCAATTGTGTCAAGCACATTTGTATATTTGTTGCCATCATCATTTTCAAAACATTTTCTTTCTACTTGAACCCTTGGGATCAGCTCCTCATTTTTCCCTCCCCCCCTTCCTCCCTCATGAACCCTTGATAATTTATAAATTATTATTATTTTTTCATGTTTTACACTGTGCGACATCTCCTTTCACCCACTTTTCTGTTGTCCGTCCCTCAGGGAGGGGCTTATATGTAGCTCATTGTGGTCGGGTCCCTCTCTCTCCCCCCTCCTCCCCCTTTTCCCTCCTATCTCTATTCTCGTTATGGTCCTGAAGGGTTTATCTGTCCTGGATTCCCTGTGTTTCCAGCTCTTATCTGTCCCAGTGTACATCCTCTGGTCCAGCCAGATTTGTAAGCTAGAATTGGGGTCATAATAGTGGGGTGGAGAAAGCATTAAAGAAAAGGAAAGTTGTATGTTTTATTTGTGCTATCCTGCACCCTGACTGGCTGGTCTCCTCCCCACAACCCTTCTGTAACGGGATGTCCAGTTGCCTACAGATGTTCTTTGGGTCTCCACTCCGCACTCCCCCTCATTCACAATGATATGATATTTTTTGTCTATGATGCCTGATACCTAATCCCATCAATACCTCATGATCACACAGGCTGGCTGTTGTGCTTCTTCCATGTGGTCTTTGTTGCTTCTTAGGTAGATGGTCCTTGTTTATCTTCAAGCCTTTAAGACCTCACATGCTATATCTTTTGATAGCTGGGCACCATCAGCTTTCTTTACCACATTTGCTTATGCACCCACTTTGTCTTGGGAAATAGTGTTGGGAAGGTGAGCATCATGGAATGCCAGTTTAATACAGCAAAGTGTTCTTGCATTGAGGGAGTCCTTGAGTGGAAGCCCAATGTCCATATTCTACCTTAATACTGAACCTATAAATGTATGCACATAGCTCTATTCCCCCATCGTCATATATAAATATATTTACATATGTATATGCCTATATTTAGACCTCTAAAAATGCCCTTTGCCTCCTAGCTCTTTCCTCTATTTCCTTTTACTTTCCTTTTGTCCCACTATCATGCTCAGCCTTCACTTGGGTTTCAGTAATTCCTCTTGATTACATTGCCCTTGATTAAGCCCTACCAGGCTTCCTACACGTTCCTTGCTACAGATTTTGGATCACTTGTTGTTCCCTTGTCACTAGGATTGTTAACACCCACTTCTTTTTCCCCACCTCCCCCTCTTCCATTCCCCCGGAAGTGTTGGCCCTGTTGTTTCTACTCCAGATTGTTTATCCCACCTTTCTTATCTAGATAGACTTGCAGAGATAATAATAAGCAGAAAAAACAAGACAGAACAAAATAAAGCAACAAAAGAAAACAAAACAACAACAAACCAATAACAGAAAAAAGAAAAGTCTATAAATAGTTCAAGGTCTGTTTGTTGACCTTTAGGCATGTTTTCCGGTTGAGTCTGAGGGGGATGCTATGCCTTGGCCCTAAAGTCTATTTTTGGTATTCCCTGGGGACTTTGTTGCTCTGCTCTCCTTGCTGTTCTGTTGCACACTCGCAGTGTGCCTTGATATGATGGGGTCAAATGGGACACAATTATCTCACTGTGTCTCCAGTGTTGTTTCTGTAGCGCCAGCATCTAATATTGGCCAGTCTGATTTAGACCTGTATTATTTTCCATTCAGTGTAGTTTTATAAGCATTCTCTGTAGTCAGATTCACTTTACATGCTTCTATCAGGTAATCTTTATATATTACTGCTCCATTTTTTGGGTCCCATTACTATCACTTAAAAAGACAAACAAATATAATAATTATTTATAATTTATCAAGGAGTCACAAGGGTGGGAGGGATGGAGGGAGGGGAAAAAGAGCTGATACCAAGCACTTAATAGAAAGTAAATGTTTAGAAAATAATGATGGCAACATATTTACAAATATGCTTGATACAATTGATGTATGGATTGTTATAAGAGCTGTATGAGTCCCCAATAAAATGAACTTTTAATAATATAAAGAAAGAGACAATTTCTATATTGGCACATGGTAGATGTTTAATCATTTCTTGCATCATTGAATGCACTTTGGAGAGTAGTGGGAGATGAGTCTGGGAATGGAGATTGGGACATTATGGATTCCTTGGATAAAAGGAGTGAGGATGCTATTTCTCCCAGACCACCCCCAGGTTTGATGATGACTAGGAGAACTTGTAGGACTCACAACTATGATTTATTATAGCAAAAGGATACAAAGTAGACTAGCAAAGGGAAAGGTGTATGGTGCAAAGTCTTCAGGGAACTAGGCACAAGCTTCTGAGCCCTCTTCCAATGTAGTCATGGTGTTGTTGTGGTTGTTAGGTGTCATTGAGTCTGTTCTGACAGATAGCCACCCTGTGTACTGCAGAATGAAATGCCCATCGGTCCTGGGCCATCCTCAGATTGTTATGTGGGAGCCCCTTGTTGCAGCCACTGTGTCAATCTGTCTTGTCAAGGGTCTTCCTTACTGTTCCTTCTCTAGGGAACGGACCCTCCTGAAAACATGTCCAAAGTCTGTGAGACTGAGTCTTGCCATCTGGTTTCTAAGTCGCTGCTGGCTGTACTTTTTCCAAGACAGATGTGTTTGTCTTGTTGGCAGTCCATGGTACTTCTGCTGTTCTTTGCCTGCACCATAACTCAAATGCATCGATTCTTTGGGTTTCCTTATTCAGTGTCCAACTTTCACATGCATCGGATAGGAGGCAATTGAAAATACCATGGCTTGTGACTGGCTCAAAGAAATCTCCTTGCTTTTCAGCACTTTAGAAAGGTCTTGTGCGACAGATGTACCCAATTTGAGGCATAGTTTGACCTCTTGACTGTTGCTTCCAAGAGTATTGATTGTGGAGCCAAGCAAGAGGAAATTCTTGACAACTTCAATCTTTTTTGGGCTTATCATAATGTGAGGATTTCGGATTTCTTTGCATTGCATTTTAATCCACATTGAAGGCTGCAATCATTGGTGATCATCAGCAAGAACTTCAAGTCCTCCACTTTCAGCGAGCAAGGTTGTGTCATCTGCATCTTCTGGTTGTTAATAAACCTTCCCCCAACACAATGTCACGTTCATCTTCATATCATCCAGCTTCTCTGAGGATTTGCTCAGCATACAGATTGACTACATATGGGGAGAGGATACAACCCTCATGCACACCTGTCTTGATTTTTAAACCACGCCGCCTGCCCTGTTATGTTTGCACAACTGCCTCACAATCTATGCACAAGCCCCATGGGAGCACCATGGGGGTGATCTGGAAGCCTCACCTCTCCCAAGGCCATCCAGAGAGTAGACATGCCAAAGACCCTTCATTCCTCCAGGAATGAATTCTGACAATAAGGGTGAAAAGCTGTCTGCTGAGAAAGCTCATCAGAAGCTTAGTGCCCAAGATTTGCATAGGAGGTAGGCTTGCAGATCTTCGCTGGCTAACATGTACTGAAATTCCAGATTTGCAGAAGGCAAGCAGATGTTTTACATAACCCACTTTTGCTGGTACATTGAGGAAACAGTTTAAGCTCATGCGCCATCCCTCTCTGGGAATGATAGGAACCCCCTCACCCCCCCCCCCCCTCTGCCCAACCTCGCAAATAGCATTTTCTAAGTAGAGCAGCCTCAGCACACTAGCCATCCTCTCTGCAGTCCAATAGGACAGGCAAGTGGCTTCTGGGGCTGCTTGAGTCACAGGGGTGGTGGTGGTGTGAGGGTGGGATTGAAGGGAATGCCAAGAGGGTGGGGCTTTGTGCCTTCCTTGTCTCATTTTCCTCATTAGTAAATTTAACGTCCTGTGGAAGATTTTATATGCAAAAAAAATGCTGCTGTTAGGGGGAAAAACAGAAAAGGAAATTACTTCTTTAAACAGTGAAATGGATTTTAAAGAGTGATAAAAAAAGATCACATTTGAATTTTAGCAAGAACATCCCTGTCGTTTGTGGAAGATGGATTTGCAGCTGGGCCGGTCTTACAGGGCTGGTCTGGGCAGATCAGCACTGCTGGGGAAGCAACCCCCTTCTCTCTGCCTTGCTCAGCATCCTGCATGGCTTGTGCGTCTCGTTGCCCCATTGCTTTTTTGGCTGCTGTCATCATGGTGTGATTCCACTCAGAGGGAGAGGGCGGGGAGAGCGAAGGGAGGACACCCCTTTTCCTTTTAAGGATTCAGCACTGTACACATTTCTGCTCCTTTCTCTGTCAGAACCTGGCCACAGGACCAGATGTAGCTGCAAGAGAGTCTAGAAAATGTCGTAGTTAACTGGGCAGCCAGATGCTCAGCCAAAATTTCTGATCAGAAAGGGAGGATAGATATTGGAAGATAACTCTGCCCCATCCTGAGCATTGGTATATTTAATGATTTCTTTCCCTCCTTTAGGAAAAAGGTGTAAATCACACTGTGACGGTTAATTTCTTTCCTAGGAAGCCATTTTCCTATGATTGCAGTGAAATAATGAAAGGCTCTCAAGGTGCCTTTGACTTTGAGATGTCTTTGTCCAAAAATGTGCCAGAGTGCTGCTCTTTCTTATTGCTTCTTAAACAGAGGGAAGTCCACCGGCTCAGTGAGCCTGCTCCAGATAACGCATGGGATTGTGATTGGAATCACCGTGCACAATAATTTCCAATCCAGGTGGTCATGAGCTCATACAGGCCCTATGAACAACAGAACACAGCCCTGCCCAGTCCTGCACCATCCTCACAATTGTTCTGTTTGGGCCCGTTGTTGCAGGCACCATGCCAACCAGTGTCATTGAAGGTCTTCTTTTTTACTCGGACCCTACTTTACCCAGCATGATATCTTTCGGGGACTGGTCCCTTCTGATAACATACCCAACGTATGCAAGATGAAGTCTCACCACCCTCACGTCTGGGGAGCATTCTAGCTGTATTTCTCCCAATGGGTAAGCCACTGTGCTCCCAGGGCCCCTGTTCTTCTAGCAGTTACAGCAATTTCCATGTTCTTCAACACCATCATTCGCATGCTCCGTGTTTTGAAACTTGGTACAGATTTGCATCATGTCTTGGCCAGGGTAGACCCTAGCCACAATGTCCTGTGGTTTTCCAAAGGCACCTCATGCCCTAGTCTGGAGCCTAGGTTAAGGACAGCAGAAATTAGCCGATCAGAGATATCAAAACAGGAAAGAGCTACTTCCAAGGCCCCTTAGGGAAGTTTACATATACTAATAGGCTGTGTACACCACCAAGGAGGCTGCTGTTTGCAGCCATTGCACGGCAGCCTCTACAGGACGGAGGGCAGTTAGCTTAAGTATGTCAAGGGCCAAGTTCAAGTTCCCTGGGCTCCAAAAGATCCATATCTCCAAGAAGTGGGACTTTACCAAGTTTAGTGTTGATGAGTAGAAAACATGGTAGCTGAGAAGCACCTCATCCCAGATGGTGTGGAGTGTACTATATCCCTAATCCTGGCGCCTTGGACAGGGTAGCCCTGTGCCCTGCCTGAGCTGGGCCCGCCAACAAATAAATCAAATGACATATTGCCTTGGGCAAATCTGCTGCACACGACTGCTTTAAAGTGTTTAAAGTACAAGGAAGTTACTTTGAGGTTTAATGTGCGCCTGGCCCAAACCCTAGAAGTTTCAGTTGCCTAATACACATGTGAAAGTCGCACATTGAATAAAGAAGACTGAAGAAGAATCAATGCATTTGAATTGTGGTGCTGGAGGAGAATATTGAAAGTACTGTGGACTGCCAAAAGCACCAACAAATCTGTCTCAGAAGGGCAGTCAGAATGCCCCTTGGAGGCAAGGATGAGGAGACTTTATCTCACATACTTCGGACGTGTCGTCAGTCATGGTCAAGCAGAAGGGCAGCAATAAGGAGGAAGGCCCCCAAAGAGATGGAGCAACACGGTGGCTGACACAATGGGCTTGTGAGGACGGCGCAGGGGCTCAGTGTTTCACTCATCTGTACACAGGTTGCTAGGAGTTGAAGCTGACTTGATGGCACTGGACCACAAAGGGGCAGGGCAAGCTCCTCCAGGACTCCTCTCTCTCTCTCTCTCTCTTTCTCTCTCTCTCTCTATCTCTATCTCTCTGCCTTGGTGCATCAGAACCAGAAATTGACCCATCTCAAAGAAAGACACCACCCCTGACATTGGGAAGGATCTCGCCTTAAAGTGAAACAAATATGAACATTTATTGTGCAAAAGATTTTGCATATTTTACAAAATGGTATCTAAAAACTGCTCGATTGTATTGTAACTGGTGAACATTTTTAATGTGACCACTTGCAGACATCTGGGCAGCATTATGAAATCTCATTCTAGAAAGTCTGACATTGTATGTACACTTTTGTTGACAGCCTATACGGTTCCGACTTCTGAGAACATGGGCATAACTGCTGCGACAGAGGCATATTCGAAAGCTTTGGCTGTTTGCCAGGGACCTCTGGACCACTATGACTTTCTGATAAAATCTCACGAGATAAAGGATGACGAGCATCAAAGAAGAGTCATGCGGTGTTTGCAGAAACTACACGAGGACCTTAAAGGATACAGCCTAGAGGCAGAGGGTCTGTTTTCAAAGGTGAGATTTGTGTGATATTAGAGGCTGATAGTTCAAAGCAGGAGCATTTTATAACATGGGGGAAATGCAGTAGGGTACAATCATGAAACAGACTGAATTTCCCCACCAGTTTTTAAAAGTAAACTCTGTTGGAACTCTACTCCTGACCTCTTGAATGGTCCATAGCTTTTACTTACCTTCCTGTATGAGTGCTAGAGAATGCTGCCCAGCCTAAAAGAAAGCGTCTATGCAATTCAAAGCTTGTGCTGGTTCCTCTAGCTCAGGCCTGGCTCAGGGATGAGCAGTGGGGAAGGGCCACTAATATGCTCCTGTCTTGTCCCTTCTCCCCCTGCCTCGCTTCTCCAGGCTTGGAATGCAGGGGGCGAAGAATTAGAATGAAATAGCTGTTGGGGCCATTTATGTGGTAGATCCTGACATGCTAGCTCTTTGTTGAGGGGCACCTTGGTGGGCTCTTTAAGACCACCCATGTGAACCTCTACACTGCACTTATTCCTGATGACCTTTGATGATAGGGCACTGCGTACCCTAACATAATATTCATTATATACCATGTATATCAAGTTCTTCCCCAGACATTTCCGAACCCTGCTCCGGTAGTTGCCTGTGCATTTGGGAGCTCCATTCTCTCTTGTACTCAAACCAGATCTCTGGGGATGGTTCTCTTGGGATGCCCTCACTTGGCATCAGGTGTATCTGCAGAACAACTGTAGCACCCTTTACTCAGGTAACGACTCGGCTAACCTTCAGCCCTCACCACGCTTGTCTTAGGACTTTGGCTTTCCCTCTTTTCTTTTAAAGAAATTCCCATAAGCATGCATGGTAGTAGGGCCTCTCTGTAGAATGTGAGGGAACTTGCCTCCCATTTTCCTAGACTTCGTGCGGTTGTCAAAATTCTCAGACACAAAGAAAAGACCCATCCTTCACCCCATTATAGAAGCCAATGTCCTTAAGCTGTATCAACTTTAAATGTTGAGCGATATTAATAGTAAGGAGCTAAAATATCTGCCAATCTCAGAAACCAGTTTTCCTGTAATTGAATTGACCACCCTCTTATTTCCAAACAAAAACCTTTTTTTATTATAATAAGGTATTTGGTAAAACAAACAAACAAACAAACAACAACCCTGTATTAATCGTATTAGTATTTGATTTGAAAACTCAAGTGAAAACAATTTTCGTGGGGTAAGCATGGTCTATTGAGAGGACCGAAGTGACAGAGCTGAATCAGAATGTGTATGAATTGTTGACAGTAAAACTATAATGTGTTCTGTAAACTTTCTCAGATAAAATAGATCTGTTCTGTAAACATAACTCACAATAAAAAGTTAAAAAAATTCAAGTGAAAACAATTTTACTTTTTAAAAAGCCCTTGAGAATATAATGAAGTCATTTTATTTTTATATGCAGAAAAAGCTCATGATGTTAAAAACCTTTTGGTCACAGGAGTAGAGGTTACTTTCGATTACAGGAAGAGAGGGGATTTAGAATACGCAGCATAGCAATGAAAGCGATCTCTGGTACACTGCCAGGCCTCAGGGACCCAGAGCCTGCTATCCTAGGACCAATGACCGTCTGTTTGGGTGATGGGGCAAGTGTAGTAATAGGTGCCTGCTGATTCTTACCCCATGCTCTCCACTTAGATCTGTTTGTGCTGTTGTTCCTTTCCCCCCATGTTTGTTTCCACTTGAATTCTTTTTACCAACTTCTTAATTCTCTTCCTGTACGTATCTGCAGTTTAAGTTCCTGGATGAGGATCTGATAGGCCTGCCACTTTATCCCACTTGGGAAGAGCTTTTGCAGTGGGTTTTTCAGAGGCCACAGATCAGCGTGCAGATTGGATCTTTGCACATCACCATGCAGGGCTGCTCCTGTGAGCACGACTGTTTCTCTCAGGCGTGAGCCGTGAGGCTGGCAGGCACTAGGCTCCACCAGTGAAGCACAATGGTTTTAGAAATCATGAGGAATCGTCCTTCCTGACAACTGACCTTTCCTCTTTTTGCCTTCTCTCCATATCTCTAAAACCTGTAGATGAAGAAAGTTCTCTTATGTTTGGCAAATAGTGGACTGCTTGTTTTCATATCTGAACTGCAGCTGCCGGGCCATCTTCTTGTGGCTTGGCCGCTTCCCTTCATCCCGGTTCCTCTGCTTGTTTAGCCTCTTATGTCTCAAAAGGGATGGACTCAAGACAAACCCTGCGCTAACCCTTCTTCCTGAACATAACAAAGACGGCCCTGTCTCAGGTGGGATTATTACCTCAGGCAGAGAGGCTTGAATTTAAAACATACGTTGGATTGCCCCCCAATCCAACTCCAAACATTCCATCTTTCGACACCCTCAAAATTCATGCCCTTGGCACATGCAAGATGTATCCATTCCTTCATATCATTCCAAAAGTTTTGAATCAACTTCAAGTTCAAAATCTCATCTTCTGAATCATCAAATGGAACATAGGGGAGACTTTAGGCATAGTCCATTGGGGAAAAATTCCTCTTCATATTTGAACCTGTGAAATCTACATTACAAAGATCTGTTTCCAAAGTACAAAGGTGAAATAGGTATAAGGGAGATAATTTCCATTACAAATGGGAGGATTTAGAAGGAAAAAAGGCATAACAGGCACTGAGCAAGTCCAAAAATCAGCAGACCAATTACGTGAGCTCTTGAAACTTGAAAAGCATCCGCTGTTCTTTGGAATCATGGGGCACGAGCCCCACCCTCTAGACTCAGGGTTGGGCCTGCTCTCTGGATTCTGGGTTGAGGGCCCTTGGCCCTGAGCTTGAGCTCAACCTTCCAGGCTCACTCAGCACTTTACACTTGGCTTTGCAATCTCCCTTGGCTTTGCGTGGGCCCACACGCCTAGTCCATCTGAGTGTGATCCCAGGGACTGAGGGGCAACTCGGCCTTTTCGGCTGTTCCAACAGTCCTACTGATCTCTGAGATGCTCCAGGCAGGGCTCTTTCACGGAAGACAGCAGTGGGAGCTCCTTTGGCCTCTTTCCCGTCTGTTGAATTCCAAGAGTCAGACAACCATCTTTTCTTTCCTTTTATTCTTTCCCTTCCTCGCTAGTCTAAATAGACGGATTTTCTGCTGTGGTAGTATTTGCTTTAATCCATCAACCACAGTCCTTGTCTCTTTAACAGAAGATTATGCAGTCATGTCCTTGGGCAGAATTCTACGACACTTGCTCTAGTTTATACAACAGAGTGTCCCAGATCTTTAAGTTTTCAATTTGCACAGTTCATTTTAAGACTAGTTCCTCTCACATTTTACTCTTTTTTAAAAAAATTTATTTTATTGGGGCTCGTACAACTCTTATCACAACCCATGTATCCATCCATTGTGTCAAGCACGTTTGTACATTTGTTGCCATCATCATTCTCAAAACACTTGCTTTCTACTTGAGCCCTTGGTATCAGCTACTAATTTTTCCTCTCCCTCCCCCACCCTCCCTCACGAACTCTTGATAATTTATAAATTATTATTATTTTGTCATGTCTTACACTCTTCGATATATCCTTTCACCCACTTTTCTGTTGTCCATCTCCCAGGAAGGGGGTTATATGTAGATCATTCTGATTGGTTCCCCCTTTCGACCCTACCTTCCCCTTGCCCTTCTGGAATCACTACTCTCATGGTTGGTTCTAAGAGGTTTATCTGTCTTGGATTCCCTGTGTTTCTGGCTCTTATCTGTCCCAGTGTACATCCTCTGGTCAAGCCAGATTTGTAAGTTAGAATTGGGATCATGATAGTGGGGGGGTGAGGTCAGGAAGCATTAGAGAACTAGAGGAAAGTTGTATGTTTCATTGGTGCTATACTGCACCATGACTGGCTCGTCTCCTCCTACCATCCTTCTGTAGGGGGATGTCCAGTTGCCGACAGATGGGCTTTGGGTCTCCACTCTGCACTCCCCTCATTCACAATGATATGATATTTTGTTCTTTGATGCCTGATACCTCATCCCTTTGACACCTCATGATCACACAGGCTGGTGTGCTTCTCCCATGTGGGCTTTGTTGCTTCTCAGCTAGATGGCTGCTTGTTTTTCTTCAAGCCTTTAAGACCCCAGATGCTATACCTTTTGATAGCCGGGCACCATCAACTTTCTCCATCGCATTTGCTTATGCACCCGCTTTGTCTTGGGCGATTGTGTTGGAAAGGTGAGCACCATGGAATGCCAGTTTAATAGAACAAAGTATTCTTACCTTGAGGGAGTACTTGAGTAGAGGTTCAATGTCTATCTGCTACCTTAATACAAACCTATAAATATATGCACATAGATCTATTTCCCCATCATCATATATAAATATATTTACATATGTATATGCCTGTATTTAGACCTTTATAAATACCCTTTGTTCCTTCCTCTATTTCCTTTTACTTTCCTCTTGTCCCACTATTATGTTTGTCCTTCATTTGGGTCTCAGTAATTCATCTTGGTTACATTGCCCTTGATCAAGCCCTAACAGGCCTCCTACACCATCCTTGGCATTGATTTTGGATCACTTGTTGTTCCCTTGTCCCTTGGTTTGATAGCACCCACTTCCTTTCCCCTACCTCCCCTTCTCCCATGTCCCCTGGGGACCATTGGTCCCATTGTTTACTCCCCCAGATTGTTTATCCTGCCTATCTTATCTAGATAGACCTGCAGAGATAATAATAAAGACAGAGAAAAACAAAGCAACAAAAGAAAACAAAACCACCACCACAAAAATACCATGACAAAAAAAGAGACAATCCTGTAAATAGTTCAAGGTCTGTTTGTTGACCTTTAGGAGTCTTTTCTACGCCCTGGCCCCACAGTCTGTTTTTGTTATTCCCAGGGGACTTGATGCTTTGTTCCCCTGCTGTTCTGTTGCTCACCCTTAGTACTTCCCCTCAGTGTGGTGGGGTCAGATCGGGCACAATTCCCACTTAAGAAGAAATCCCTCAACCCTTTTAAGGTCTTGCTTAGAAAGCTCTTCAGCTAAATATAAGAGTTCATCACTTGGAAGTTCTCTCTTCCACCAAGAATTTGAACATAATTCAGATCAGGTCTTCACCATAGCATTAAAAAAACATTGCCCTCGTGTTATTGTCCCATCATGTTCACCCTTTTCTTCATCATGCGAAGTGCATTTGAGGTCCACACTCCTAGCACATTCTGTCACTCATGCATGTGTATTCTCTACGACCTTAGACACTTTCTAGCCCTGCTCACTTCTTTCTGAATCCTCAACAGAATTGTAGTTTCTTTGAGGCAATCTAGGCTCTTAACTCTTTAAGCATCTTAAAGATCTTCCAGCCTCCGCTCATTACTAAACTCTACAACCACTTCTACCTTGCGGGTGTTTATTAGAGCAGCATCCCAACTTGTGGATACCAGATTCTGTCTTAGTTATCTAGTGCTGCTACAACAAACAGACCATAAATGAGTAACTTTAACAAACAGAAACTTATTTGCTCACAGTTTAGGAGACTGGAAGTTCAAATTTAGGAAGCTGGCTCTCGGAGAAGACTTTCTGTGTTTGCTGGCTCTGGAAGAAGAGTCTTGTTGCTTTGCTGCTTCTAGGTAATCTTCATGTGGCTTAGCCTCTCTCTTCTCCCACCTCTGCTTTTCTTACTTGCTTGTTGAATCTCTCTTTCTCTCTCTTTAACCTCAAAAGAGATTGACTCAAGGCACACTGCCATCTGCTATCACCTACCTATGTACCAATAATTTCTCTAATAGACAGAGTTATGACCAGAAGACTGTGATATATGACCAACAACCTATGAAGAATAAGCATTTATGAACACTTTACTTTTGTTATCAAATAACACTTAAGACCAGGTTAATCTGACACATTTAATGTATGCATAATTGTTATTGTGCTGTGAGATAATTAGGCATAAATGGTAAGTATTTCATGTAAATCACTATAATTAGAATTATTTTTACACAGCCAAATCAAGCATTTCCTAGAGTCAGGGAGGGGGATAATGAGCTAGAATATGGAGCTCCTCTGGAAACCTTTATTTCCGGGGACTGAGGACAGTGAGTTTTTCCAGCCTTTGAGAGGAGGTATCATAGCCCCAGAGACTTAGCAAGTGAGAGGCCACAAACCTCCTTTCCCGTTACCCTTGCTCCTCACCAAGCACATGCAGTCTGTCTAACAATAGAGCGTTATTTCCACATGTCTTCTGTGGGCCTCCCAGCCCCTGCACCCAGGAAGCAAGGTGGATTGTGGATGGAGAAGAATCAGGTCAACCCTAAGGTCTCGGTGTTTTCCTCGTCCTGCCGGCCAGCACCTGGAAGCTGTGAGGAGGGCTCCTGGGATGTGTGAACTGTGGCCCTTTCTATGCTCGCCATCTGGATTCTTTCAGTTATTTGACCGGGGGCCTTCAGTTCTTCCCTAGCCATTCTCCTTCTGGGGACTGGTAAGGTCACTATGAGTCTGAATCGCCCAGTGGCACCCAGAAGCAACATGAAAGGAGCCAGAGGGGTGCAATTATTTAGTTTAAGACCAGAAATACTTTAAAATAAAGGCTCATGTTTCAAGTGTTTTAAAAGTTGATGGAAAAGCAGTATTCTAACCCAGTGAAGGGATTATCCAGAGCAGTGGTTCTCAACCTGTAGGTCTCGACCCATGTGGGGGGTCGAATAACCCTTTCGCAGGGGTTGCTCGATTCATAACAGTAGTAAATTGACATTTATGAAGTAGCAACGAAAATAATTTGATGGTTGGGGGTCACCACATCATGAGGAACTGTATGAAAGAGTCACGGCATGAGGAAGTTTGAGAACCACTGCTGTAGAGGGAAGTTAAGAGTTTTCTCAACTCTACCAAAGGCTAAAAATTCATTTACTTTCTGAAATTGGATTCAGACTCCAGAACGATTCACCAATGTATTCAGTTATAATTCACATTTTGTCGTTATTTTCAAAGATGAATTATGACATTAATATAGGTTAGAATTTTTTTTTTAATCAAGTACTTGGAAATGAACTTAAAGAAGAGGTGTAGTCATATTGTAATGTTTGAGATTAAGTGTTATCTGTCATTATAAGCCAAAGCCGCCTACTTTGGTCACAGCAGAATGCTGTAGGTTGTAGAAAGGCACAAGTTTTGTGGGAAGGGTCTGTTCTGAATACAAGGACTTAATTTATTTGTCTTAATTTTGCTCTAATCTACATTACCGCTTTACCTACATGGTAAATTCCACTTTCATAAAGATGTTTTATTAATCAATTTATTGATTTACTTTTAATGGACCACATTCCAAAATCAACAACATAAAACCCACAGTAATTACATGGTGCAAATTAAATACTTATTGGTACAAATAGATACTCATTTAAGTTTATATGCATTTAATCTTTTAAAATGCATTTAATATTTAACTCCTGAGAAGGACCAATGTCACAGTATTAAAAATGTTTTAAGTCACTTTCCTATTTGTTTTAGAATTGAAATAAACAAAAGTGAACCAACACCCTTGGTGTGTAGAAATATTTTGTCATTTTGTTGCTGGAAACCAGGGGTCTGAGAATACTTGTCACTGTTTCAGCCAGAAAGAAGCCAAGTTTATTTTGTAAGCCTGAGACAGAAGGAAACAATAAAGTTTTCTGCTTTCAAACGGCTTTAAAAAAATCCAGTGAAAACAAAGCAAGTTATATACCCCAACCTATGTGACAAAAAGCAGGTTTTGCAGTAATCACAGGAAACAATTATCTATATATACATTTATTCTGCGGTTACCAGACCAGCTTCCCTCCATGCGCCATACCCATTGCTTACCCGAATGAGACCTTGCTTACCGTCTTCCTGAGTCAGAGGACCATGCCTTCTGATGGAGCTTCAAAGGAATTCTTACTGCGAGGGAGGGGGCCCTTGCACTCTGGATTTCAAACAACGAAATCCTAAATTGTGTTGTATCTCTAGTATTTTGATTAATAGTAGACTCTTTCACCTCCTTCTGTCAGTTTCAAAGGCATCCAGTTTCTGAATGTAAGTTTCAGTATTGTGTAAACAGTTCAGTATTGTTCCTATAATAATGGGCTGTTAATCAAATGTGACATACAATACTTACAGAAAACATATTAAAGTGTAAATAGTGCACTCAATGAAATCAATACTTAAGTCAACCTTATTTATAAAACACTTCTGATGATTATTATTTTCTAAAGCTTTTGTTTGGGCAAAAGCAAAAGTTAAATAGTAGCAGTTTCCTCAATAGAAACCGAGACGTCAAAACCACTTTTGAAGAAGGAAAATAGTCTCCAGCTTCTTGCTCAGGCTCGGGAGGTTTGGTAGTAAGTTTGTACAAAGCCGGAATCGGCCCTAATGGTCCTTCTCTGCTGTTTTCAGGAGGGGGGGGGGGGTCATGGCGGAAAACCCAGAACATAAGAGTGGAAAATCAGAAAAATTCCCTCAAACAGTTCTCTTTGCTACTCGAAGGCCTGGTAGACCCCCCAAATCTCTGGACATACGTCCAGGGCTAGGGCAAGGGAGTTGTCTGTCTCAAGAATTTTCTCCTTGGATCTGCTGGCAATAAGGAGCTTGAGTTGGAGGACAAGGAGGGGAAGCTTGGTGGTCACGATGAGAATCTGAGCAGAGGGGAGTGAGTGAAAGGCTCTCTCTTCAGATGAAGGCTGATCCTTTATGACATGACATACAGTGAGCTTTCTGCCGAATGCTCTATTTGGAAAAGAAGTCATGAGACGTGACAGATTCTATGTTCTCGTGAGTGTATCTCTCTTGGAATGTCACCAATCAGTCTAGCTAGTTCTGAATTGCTTAGATTTCCTTTTTCCAGTTATTTTCTCCTGAACTCTAGTTTATCCTAAAGTTTAGAGTTTGTCCCCACGTACCAATTGCCTATACATTTGCTGTTGCTGATTACCATTCTCTTCAAGCCTGAGCATCTTTTTAATTTTTGGTGTTGCCCCTTGAATTCGATATGCCCCGTTCACACCAACATCTCTCTCCTCTGAGCTCCTTTCCCAATTGTGTCTCCGTGAGTTCTCCCACTTAACTTTTAAAGGATATCTTCCTGCCCATGTCCTCCCCGTTAGCCTCTTCTTTTCTGATATTTAGAAAAACCCATTTGTTAAACTGCATTATTGTGAATTAGGTGAAGGTTTACAGAGAGCAGACTATAGTTTTACATTTCCCAGTTCGGATTCCACTCATCCACTGCCATTCCCTCACCTCACTGGCCCATCACTTGTCCCACTTCCCCTCTCGGCTCTCTGTTTCCAGTCCTCCTTTCATAACCCTCTGAACTTTGTCCTTGGGTCAGTGCTACCCCTTGGATGTTACATGGCTGCTTATTCGAACTTGCAGGTGAGTTCAGTTAAAGGCCTGGAGGGTGAGGCCCACTTTCTTGGGAGTCCCACAGGTCTCTCTCTAATGCATAAATCGAGTCTCTTTTAGGATTTTGAATTCTGTTCCACAGTTTTCTCCCAATCTATTCAGGATCTTTTCATGAGGTTCTTTTCAGAGCAGTTGGTAGTGGGCACCATCTAGTTCTTCTGGTCTCAGGGTGATGGAGACTGATGGTGCATGCATGGTTCATGAATCCATTGGACTAATTACTTCCATGTGCCTTTTGATTTCTGTCCCTTTTCTTTCCTCTGGATGAAGAGAGCCAGTAGCTGCCCGTTAGATGACTGCTCATGAGCTTTTAAGAACCCACTTGCTACTCACCAAATTAGGGTGTAGAACTATGTTATGTCCATTGGCCTTGGTGTTTTCTGAGACTGTTTCCCAGCTATCCATGCCTCCCCACTATCTTTTGCTGCTGCTGCCGATCCAGTTACCATTGTTTCTTATTTAGTGGTGTCCTTGTCTCCAGATTCTCACGATTCCCTTTTTCAACCGATACCTTGATATCAAGAGTGATTTCTCTAACACTTATCTCTCATCTTGCTGTTCTCTTGCTTAGTCTCTTTGGGTGCTCAGGATGAAGTAGGAAGGCACAAGCAGGCCTTTGAAATGCTGGTCTTTGCCACTTGTCAGGCTCTGTCATTGTAAATTGTAGAGGTTTGTGCACTCCACTTGCTAGTTATTTAGTTACTTAATAGGTTTAAGTATACTGGTAAACCGAACAAATTGTTTTACTTTAGGTTGGAGAGAGCTCACTTGCAAATCAGAAAAAGGTATTCGGAACAGATTTTCACTTAAAGATAATTCATGGCTGCTAACTTATAATTTAGCTTTTTAGTTTTTAAAAATCTTAAAAACCTGAAGTGATCTAGTTTTATAAAAAATGTGTCTATGTTGAGAATGCTATAATGCCAGTTTTAAAAAGATGTAATTAAACTCAGCAATCCAGCTGGAAGCATTGTCTTTGATTCAGTCGTGTTGAGAGATAATAATGGAATGATTTGGGGAGTGGGGAGAAACAAGAAAAATAGTGTTCCTGCATTTTAAACAAACTAAAAGCAACACTTTTAATTTTAACAGTACCACCCCTATTATCTAATTGCACTAATGGAAATCACTACAAGGTAGCAGGTGGAAGGTAGTCCTGAAAGACAGAGGACATGATATTTGAATTGATGACTTTTGTGAGAGTCACCTTTGATCACTTTTTAGTGCTAGAATTTCAATATCATAGGGAAAAATATACAATCAGTATTTGGAATGATGGATGACATATGTACTTAACGTTTGCAGCAGTTTAAAAAAGGGGTAGTTTTCTAGCTTAATGATATTATTATTAGAATTACCAAAGGCCTCATGGAGGTTACTTATATTATTTTTCAAAAAGCTGACAATACTGCCACTAAAGTGGAACAGGGATACACACACACACACACACACACACACATCTTAGATAGGTGATATATGAATGGAATTGGAGTTAGCACTAAACGGTGAACTCTTACCTAAAACAAGCAGTTCTTACGTTGCAGCCTTGCTTGATACACTCATGAAGGGATCACTGCAGCTATGGCTGCTATAGCGATATGTGGTGAAGAAATCAGATGGTGCCTATTAGAAAGCAAAGTGTCTGGGGTCTTAAACGTTTTTCTTAAAACAAGCAGGCATCTAAGTGAGCTGTCAGGTAAGTTTACATGGAAGAAGCACGCCAGCCTGTGTGATTCAATAATTGAAAATAATAAAATCGAAGCTCAGAGAAAGGAATTGTATTAGAGCTTAAACTGTGAGCACCAGTTTGTCGAAGGTGTGGATAACAGGAAAAGCCTAAATCTACTTGCAGAGTCCCCGCGAGGATAAAGGCTCCTCGAATCCAGGGGTATGAGTAGCTTTGCCCTTAGATGGAACGCACTGAAAAGGGAATTAATGCAGATCTAGTCAAGTTAAAATTTAGCATGGCTTGCTTTTTCTTTTGACCCATTTAAAATTTTTTTAGTTGTTAATTATTTTCCATTTTCTTTTGGATTGAGGTTTTTCTGTGTTTTATTTATTTTTGTTGTTGCTATTTGGTATGATTGTCTTTTATGAAATCCAGGATAGGTAAAGCTAAAGAGATTGTAACTAGATTAATAGTTTCTTAGGTTTATGGCAGGGGACTTTGGGGGAGAAATGGAGAGCTAATAATGAGAGCAAAAATGAAAATGTTGTAAAATTGATTATGGTGGTGATTGTACTCTTTAAAATATATGTTACATATATTCAAATATTTAATATATTTAAACCATGTAATTCTGTAGTATGTGGATTATGTTAACAGTATTTACAAAAAATAAATGGAGTAAAAAAGTAATTTTGAAAGAAGTGCAAATATTTTTGGAAAAAATTATTAGTATTCTTTTTTTAAAAAAATAATTTATTAGGGGCTCATACAACTCTTATCACAGTCCATACATATACATACATCAATTGTATAAAGCACATCTGTACATTCTTTGCCCTAATCATTTTCTTTTTTCTCTTTTTACATTTTATTAGGGACTCATACAACTCTTATAACAATCCATACATATACATACATCAATTGTATAAAGCACATCCATACATTCCCTGCCCCAATCATTCAAAAAGCATTTGCTCTCCATGTAAGCCCTTTGCATCAGGTCCTCTTTTTTCCCCCCTCCCTCCCCGCTCCCCACTCCCTCATGTGCCCTTGGTAATTTATACATCGTTATTTTGTCATATCTTGCCCTATCCGGAGTCTCCCTTCCCCCCCTTCTCTGCCGTCCCTCTCCCAGGGAGGAGGTAGTATTCTTGATTTAAAATGTTAGATCTAGTTAAAAAGTAAAAGTAGCTCAGTAATGAATCACCTTACCAAATTTGGTCTTATTTCCAACTTTTTATTTTGAAAAAATCTTCAAAAATATGCTTAGATTGGTTATTCACCGAGCTGCTCACAACAGTGGCATCAGTTACATGCTTACAATGTGTGCACATGCTCATTACTTTTGTTCTAGTTGTTCCATTTCATTAATCTAGTTTCCCTGCCCACTTACATTCTCATCTTGGGCTTATAGTAATAGTTGACTGTTTGGTTTTATAGGTGATTTTTAAAAACAAACATTGCATCTGTGGGTGATGCTCATTATTTTTGAGCCAATTTGTTATTTAGCTACAAGACCACCTCAGGGGCTAGTTTTAGTTCAAGGTTTGAAGAATATCTTGGGGCAATAGCTTCAGGGAGCCCTCCAGTCTCCACCAGTCTAGTAGGTGTTTGGTTTTTCTTTAAGAAATAACTTGATAATCAAGAAGTGGGACGAGGTGAGGGAAAGAAATCATGGGGAAGGGAGACAGCGGTCAATGTCAGATATGAAATTAATAATAATTTATAATTTATCAAAGGGCCATGAGGGGAGGAGGGAGAGTAAGAAGAGGAGCTGATAGCAAGGGCTCAAATAGAATATAAATGTTTAGAAAATAATGGTGGCAACATATGTTCAAATATGCTTGATACAATTGATGTATGGATTGTTATAAGAGCTGTAAGAGCCTCCAATAAAAGGACTTTTTAAAAAAAGGTGTGGGAGGGAGAAAGAATTACTTTTATAAGGAGACAGCAACCCACAGGTGCATGATAGGAGAAGATGGCAGGAAAAGAGCATCTAAGGACAATGAGGACAAGAAGAAAATGTTCTGAAATTGATTGTGTGATGGTTGCCCAAATCTTAGTATAATTAAACAATTGAATTCTATGTGAAACATATCTCAATTAAAAAAATCCAGCCCAGCCCACCTCAAGTCCATGGGCTTGATGTTAGCAGAGCTTTCTTAAATAGACTCATGTTGCTGCAGGCCGATGATGAAGAGAGTTGATGCGGAAGCATGGAGAGCACTGGCCGGTGGGTGCAGAGCCCCATGCATCCAACATCATTGGGAACATGGCAGGACACTGATAGCTCCCAGGTTGGCTCCTTGGGTCAATGGTCCACCAGGGGCTGTCCCAGGAGGCAGATACAGAATTCCAGCAGCAGGGAGGGGGAAGGACCAGAGAGAGAAATTCCCATGCCTTGCTTGTAGAAAGGCCACACCTCCAAGGAGGTGTCTTCAGGTTATCACCTGGTCGGCAGGTGAGTGCAGTAGGTTTCTTTTTTTAAGAGGAATAGAAGGTTCTGTGCCACATTTTTCTCCTATTCTATCTGGGTCTGTCTACTGTGGCCCTGATTAGATTGGTCAGTAGTGGTAGGTGGGTGCCATCTTGTTCTGGTCTCTGGGTGGATGAGGCTTTTATAAACATATTCCTATTTGGGAGGATAAAGTTTATACAGATATAAAATAGCTTGCGCTTATTGTGTTGTTCAGATATTTGAGAGGGGGTGTCTCCAAGAACTTGGCATTTCCTTTTTATGGTCCACAAGTTTGGATGATAACAATTATCAATAAAGTTTGCAGTCTTCACTGGGGGTAAGTGGGCCCATAGAGCAGGACCATGCCTGGGAGGAGCTCCTGGTTTGTGTCCCACCCCAACAGATAAGGAAATTGTGTGTCAGAGAGTTAATGTGCCTTACCCAGGCCTACAGAGCTAGTAACCAGCTAATCAGATAATTAGTCAACTCTGCCTCATGGATGCTAAGCCTTAGCAAAGAAATAGTAGGGTCACAAAGTGAATACCCTATCTTTCTGCTCTAATTTCAGTACTTCCGCTCTTTTATACTTAGCAAGCTTATTGGAGACAGGTGAGAGGTCATCGCTGCTTTTCAACATCATTCTAAGTTTATCATCTGCACATTCTTTGCACTACAAAGCTCTTAGAAAAAGTTGTCATCATCCTAGTCTACAATATTTAGAATACAGGAAGATCAAGTTGCTCTGACAGAGCCTCACAGCTGGTCAGAAGAGAAACCAATTCAAATTCAGCCTTTCAAGTCTGTGTCTAGTGATAATGGTGAGTTCTTTGAAGGTTGGGGATGTATCAAAGTATTGGTAACAATGTGTTAATGCAGATGTCTCAAATAAAGACAAAGTAGCCATTAATAAAAGGCTAAGGCCCTGGGCCTGAGAGCCGTTGGGATGAGAGCTGGTTGGGAAGGGATACAGCTCTGCCAGAGACTCAGCAGGGAGGGACCGCGAAAGAAAGACCTGGGTTTCTCTATACCGCCCAGCCAGGGGGCAGCGTCCAGTAGGGGGCAGCGCTCAAGGTTAGCCTCTCAGATACCGAGCAGGAAAGGGAAAGCAACTGGAGAAGGGGAGCACGCGAATAACCAGCAAGGAGGAGGGGCAATGATGGGGTTCACGGTCAATGTAACCTGTGATGTCTGAGAAATCAGAACAAATCAGAGAAATTGAAGTATTAAGAAGAAGACATCCTTGAGCAAACCATTGTGTTCATACATGATATAATCGATTTTCTCAAGTATTACCTTTGTTTCTAAAGTTTGCAAATGAATCCAGGCCAGGTATTATTAAAGAGCCAATCCATGGGGGGTGGGGGTGGGGAGAATAAGAATAAGAACCTTAAAAAAAAAGAATAAGAAACTTAATGGAACTGAAAAACAGAGAAAGTTGTGAGAAACCATAAAGGAGGAAAGATCCTGTGGATTCCTGTGTGAGTTAGTCATTTTGAAGAAAACTGGGTGAACTTAAGTCTCCCTGATATTACCATGAATAAAGAATTTAACATTTCTGAGTAGTCTCCATTCAATAGGAGTTTCTCCTTACAGTATAAAAACCTGCACTGTCATTGAGGAGATTTTGACTCATACCAATGCTATAGGGTAAATTTCTTGTATTCCTTGAATAAAAATCTATAGGGAGCAGAAAGCCTTATCATTCCCCCCAGGAAAGGCTGGTGGTTTCTAACAGCTGACCTGTGGCTCACTTCCAGCGCTCCCTAAAATATAGACTCCTAAAATCTTAAAAATAAGTTCAATAACTATGGAAAGACTGAAATTTCATTAAGAGACAACTAGCTTCTATAAATGAAAATATTCAGAGGCCATAATATGCTTATGACTGGAGGGGTATCCGTTTTGTATCATCAACTTAAATAGTACTCATTTCTTTTTAAAATCATTTTATTAGGGCACATACAACTCTTATCACAATCCATACATACATCAATTGTGTAACGCACATTTAAATTGTACTCATTTCCTCTCAAGTGTTTGAACCATCTTTTCCATTGGGACTCTTCAACGGCATCCTTTATCATTTTGTAAGCATACTGTAAAGTAGAATACAAAAGAACATGTCAATTAAGTATTAATATTTTACAAGATGTAATTTTTGCCAGAGTCCCCAAAAGACATTGCCGCGTGGGAAACTGCGTGCTATACCTGTGAGCAGTATTGTTTCTCTTGGTGCTGTCTCTTCCCCCCCCCCCATCTTTGTTAATTTTTTGGCCTTGAAATACATTTATTCAGTGTTTATTACTTATATCACACAAACAGGACTAGGCTAGGCCCTAAGTTACTTTTGCAAAATGTGCTGCAAGGAATTGTGAATGGCCGTGGAGTTTCCAGCAGCCTTGGAGGCACAGTAAGCTAACTGCTGGGTTGCTGACTGCAGGGTTGGTGGTTTGGACCCATCCGCCACTCTATGGGAGAAAGAGGAGGCAGTTTGCTTCTGTTCAGATTTACAGCCTCAGAAACACTATCGAGTCATTCTGCTTTGTCCTTATAAGGTCACTCGCTCAAAGTGGGAACACTGGATGACAGTGGGTGTGGCTTGGTTTCTGACACTCCTAATTAATATGGATTGTTGTTTGTCACATAGAATATGCTCAGAGAGATTGTTAAACTTTTTTTTGAAATTTTTTCTATTTGATACTATTCTAAAATTGTTTGATGGCAAAACATTCTCCCCCAGCCAGTTAAAAAATAGAATAACCAATGCACAAAATCCCAATCAATCTCTGTCTTCAAGTTGTCTTTCTGGGAACAAGATGCCTTGTTTTTCACACTGAGGAGTGGCTGGTGGGCTCAAACCAGGACTCCTTACAAGGATCTTTTACCTCACATAGCAAAACAAGAACAATGAAGAACGTTTTGGCAGGAGTAGAGATCTGTTTTCAGATGGATTTAAGAATAGAGGGAGTGCTGACATGCAGAGAAACACAAGGAAGCCTTTCCAGGTGGCGGACTCAAAGTCAAGGGGACTCCTTTGTCTGGCTCTGGTCTAACCCATGTCAAGGCCCAAAGTGCAGAATGGAGTCAAGGTTTGGACTTCATAGAGGAGGCTAAGAGCTAACAGGAAAGCACTAGAGAGGCTTCTGAGGTGGATAATTCATGGATTGAAAAAGAAAAACAAAACTATTATTAACTGAATCCTAAAATGAATGGTTTTGAGAATGTTCTCTGTGAAAACAATGACTGCTCTTGTTGATGTCAAGTGGTATAACCTTCATTCTACTTTGATCCTTGTGTTAGTCCCGGTAGACGAGAGAAACAAATTCATGGTGATGCACATGTGTATAGGAAAGAGCTTTATATACAAGAGCCATTGAATATTGAGAAAATGTCCCAGCCCAGTCCAGATCAGGTCCATCAGTCTGCTATTAGCCCATAAGTTCAATAGTAATCCATAAAGTCCTCTTCAGACTCATGAAACACATGAAATGATGCCGAATGCAGGAAGATTGCAGGACCGTGGGTGGGGAGTCTTGTGGATCCAGTCATGGTAGAGGCATCTCAGTACTGGTAGGAGTCTCCATGTGCTTCCTTCAGCTCCCAGGCTCTGACTGTCATCAGTCTGTCTCCATCTGGCTTGTCAACGAGGCTGTCTCGCAGGGACTGAGCAAAGAGAGAGTGTGTCTCCTGCCTCCAAGGAGGAAATACAGGAGTTCCCAGAATCCTCTGGAGAAGGCCATGCCCACACAGAGGTCTCATTGGCTATCTCCTAATCGACAGGCTAGACTCCATCCCTACACTCTTATTACTCAAATTGACACCAGATTATGTAATTACTACAATCCTCTGAATTCTTTCTGCTCTGGCTTACCTCAATTTGTACACAGGTGTCTAGGAAAGGTGTTCACCAGGGCTGTATCCTTTCAGCATCCCTAGTCAATCTGTATGCCGAGTAAATAATCTGAGAAACTGGAATATATGAAGAAGAACACAGCCTCAGAATTGTAGGAAGGCCTTGTTTCACAACTTTTCATTCTGAAATAGAAGAGGACTCGAAGCACTTGTTAACGAGCAGAACTGCAGCCTTCAGTACGGGCTACAACACAATGTAAAGAAAATGTAGCTCCTCGCAATTGGACCCACAGGCAACATCATGGTCAACGGAGAAAAGGTTGATGTTGTCAAGGATTTCTTTTGCCTGGGCCCACAATCAATGCGCATGGAAACACCAGTCAAGACTTCAAATGATGTATTTCACTGAGCCAATCTGAAGAGTTCACTAAAGACATGGGTGCTAGAGTAAAGTGTGGTGAAGAAATCAGTAGTGTTTGGCTATCAGAAAGAATAGTGTCTGGGGTCTTAAAACAGACATCTAAGTGAGGCTTCAGCAAAGGTCATGTGAAAGAAGCATACCAGCCAGTGTAATCAAATGATTATTAATAATAAAAAACGTGATCACAGGAGAGAACTGCATTAGAGCTTAAAATCCGAGGACCTGGCTTGCAGAAGGCTGTGGATGATAGTGAAAGGTCAAAATGAATTTAGACATCTCCCACATGAATTAAGCTTCACTTAAATTCTCTCTGCCCATTGATCAAGGATGGAAAACAGCGTTTTCCTCAGACAGATTGCCTTGGGAAATGGGGTACTGCAGAGACAGTTAGGTTAAAAGGTAATGCCTTACCATTTGTCTTCCCCTTTGACCCATTTTCAGCTTGTAGTTGTTATTATTTTCTGCTTTCTTCTGGATTGAGTTTTTTCTGTGTTTTCTTTTGTTGTTGGGGTTTTTTTTGTATGATTATCTTTGTAGTAAGTTCATGATTGGTAACTTGATAGAGACAGCAAGAAGAGTAATAGTTTCTTAGAGTTATGGCAGATGTTTCAGGGAAATGTTAGGTGCCATTGAGTCAGCTCCAACTCAGCAGCCCCGTGTATATCAGAAGGGAACACTGCCGGGCCCTGTCCTGTGCCTCCCTCACAATTGTTACTATTACTGGAGCACATCGGTGCGGCGATCACGTCAACCCATCCCCTCAAGGGTCTTCTTTTTGGCTCTCCCTCTACCAAGCGCGGTGCCCTTTTCCAGGAACTAGCCTCTCCTGACAACAGGCCCCAAGCATGAGATGAAGTCTCACTGTCCGCACCTCTAAGGAGCATGCTGGCTGTACTTCTTCCAAGACATGCGTGTTCTCTCGGTGTCCGTGGTCCTTTCAGTGTTGGGCACCAGCAGCACACTTCAATGCATCGGTTCTTCCGTGTTCTCCCTCATTGAATGTCTGAGTTCCACATGCAGAGAAGGTCATTGAAAATACCATGCCTTGCCTCAGATGCACCTTCGTGCTCAAAGGAACATCGTTGCTTTTCAACACTTTGAGGAAGTCTTGTGCAGCAGATTTACCAATGCAATGTATCATTCGATCTCTTGTCTGCTGAGCGTTGGTTGTGGATCCAAGGGGGAAATAAAACCAAACTCACTGCCATCCATTCGGACTCCTCATGACTCTGTAGGACAGGGCAGAACTTCCCCTGTGGGTTTCTGAGGTCAGAACTGTTTACAAGAGCAGAAAGCCTCCTCTTTCTCCAGTGGAGAGCTGGTGGTTTTGAACTGCTGACTTTGTGGTTAGCAGTCCAAGGTGTTTTGATTGTAGTGATCAATGCACAACTCCTTTTAATATCTTTGAGCCACTGAATTGTATGGTATGTGAATTATATGTCAATAAAACTGTTAAAAACAAAACAAGACAACACTCTATGGAGTGCCTTTGTGGGGTCCTGTGAGCCTGAATCAACTTGGCAGCAGCAGGCTTGTTTATGTATCAAAACCCAATTTTCCATTTTCATACGTGGAGAATAGATTAGTTTTCTCTTCTTTCATTACTCCTACTCTTAGAAGTTTGTTGGATCTTCTTTGTACCCCAGGGTCATTAAAATTACAGTTCTGGTGTTTCTATTTTGCTGCGTAATTCCTCAGTTCTGAGGAAAATCTTGCAGGATTTCTTAGATAATGAATGTCCTCCTCCCTTTCTCCATTCTCTTTTTTTGGTCCTGAATCAATTTTCTGATTTTTGTACATTTTCCATCATCTGCTGTCCTTTATTGTGTTACACTTTTTGAAGCATTTCCTCAAATCCATTTTCTAATCCTTGTCTTGAGATTTTATTTGTGGTCTTCAAGTGCTCTCCTTTGTTCTCATGTGCCTTTCTCAAAAATAGCATTTTGTTCTTGCCTTATGATTGGAATGAGTCCCCTATTTCTCTCAGCATATTAATTACATTGATTACAGTTTTGTTTTTGAAGATTCATTTTGCTGCCTGTACAGTTTTTTTCTCCCCTATGTATTTGTTCTGGTCTCTGACTTTCATCTCAGAATTTTTCTTTAAATTTTCCTTGGTTTGTGGCCATCTGTTCATTTCTGTCTTTTCGGAGTTCAGGAGCTGATTGCAAGCTCCCTCTGAAGGGCTCGCTGGCTGGTGTGTCTCACTGGAAGAGGTTCTGGTGGAGGTTTGCGCTCTTTCTTTGGATCTCTTTTTGGAGACCATTCAGTTTCTCCAGGAAGGTTCTTCACATCTCTTGCTTGTTGGGAAGTATCTAGGATGCCATTTGGGGGCACCCAGTCAGGAAAGGTGGGGGGTTGTGTAATAAGGGGTCCAGGGAGTCCCTGGGTACTGCCAACAGCTCACGCAGTGGAGCACAGTCTATTCCGACACTGAAGTCAGCCAAGTTGATGGCAATTGGCTAAGTGCCGGAATGTACACTTTAGACTCTTGACCTGCTCATGGCTATAGTGTTTATCCTTTCCTTTATTAAAGTTGGACACCACAGACTTTGACACAGCTTTCCTTTGAAAATGATCATTCATTAACTACAGTAGCCCACTGTAAGTCTGTGTATGGCGTGACTAAGAGCACTGTCTATGATTATATTGAATTATTTCATGGTAGCAATTTATACTTTGTTCTTAATTTTCAGCTTTTTTCAAAGAGGAAGCCTCCAAGGGGCCTGTATGTTTACGGAGACGTTGGTAAGTGTGTGAAAATAAGTTCTAAGTGGGCCAAACAGAAGGTTTCCCAGAAGTCTTCCAGTGATAGAACTTCCATCTCAATCCCTCAGCCCCATGCTACCACAGAGTGTCAGGCTGGGTTGTCTAGAAAAACAAAACCAGTGACCCTCAAATACGTACAAGAAAGCACTTTATACCCAGAAAGCATCCCAGCCCCGTCCAACTACCATGCATGGTTCCGATACTAGCTGGGGCCTCTTCATGCTCACAGAGCTGCAGGCCGATGGCCAGAAAGGTCAAGCAGGAAGCATGGAGATGACAGGCCCCTGGGTGCAGAGCCTCGTGGACCCAAGGTCAGTGGGAACAGGGGAGGGTGCCCGCAGCTCCCAGGGTGGCTCTCTGGCTTAGTGGCCCTCATGGGGCCATCCCTGGAGGCAGACACAGAGTCCCAGCAAGGCTGAAGACAAAGGGCAAGAGAGGGATGTTCCCAGCGGCCTCCTTATTAACAGGCCACACCTCCAAGGAGGCATTATTTTACCAAGTAAGCTGGTTACACAGAAGAAAGTCATCCCTAGGCAGGTTGTTAGAAAATTAGCATCTCATTCCTCAGTGCTACTTGACCCAGCTGCATACTTTACAATAAAGTAGCTGTTCTTTTTTACTTTGAATTTCTACTTTTAAAATCCATAATATGAGCACTTATCCGCAAGGTCGAGCTTACCCGTTTTTTGGTTTTGTTTTTTTTTGGGGGGGTGTGGTTCTTTTTTTTTTAAGTCATTTTATTGGGGGCTTTTACAGCTCTTATAACATTCCATACATCAATTGTATCAAGCATATTTGGACATATGTTGCTATCATCATTTCCAAAAGATTTTCTACTTGATCCCTTGGTATCAGCTCTTCTTTATACCCCTCCCTCCCCCACCCTTCCACCTCCATGAACCTTCGATCAATTATATATTGTTATTATTATTTTGATTCTTACATTGTCCGTTGTCTCCCTTCACTCACATTTCTGTTATTCATCCCCTTGGGGGGCTATATATCTAACTTTGGGATGGGTTGCTCCTTTCTCACCCTTCCCCCTCCCTGACCACCCCCCTACCCTCATGGTATCGCTACTCCCACTACTGTGCCTGAGGGGTTTCTCTTTCCTGAATCCCAATACGTTTAGAGCGTTTATCTATACCAGTGTGTGTTTTCCAGTCCAGCCAGATTTGAAAGTTAGAAGTGGGTCATGGTAGTGGGGTGGGCGGGGAGAGGGTGCGGGGGAGGAAGCATTCAGGAACTAGAGAAATGATGTGCGTTTCATTGGTGCTATACTGCACCCTGGTTGAGTTATCCCTTCCTCATAACCCTTCTGTGGGGGGATATCCAGTTGTCTATGGATGGGCTTTGGGTCTCCACTCCAACCCCCTTCTGTCACATCCATATAGTTGTTTGTTTTGGATCTTTTGATACCTGATGCCTTATCCCATCAACACTTCATGATCACTCAGGCTGGTGTGCGGTAGAGCTTAACTTGAATGCAGTTGTTAGTAGAGCCTCTTACTCAAACACAGCAACCGTTTCCTTGGTTGCCGGCCATGCAGATTCGATCAGTGTTTCCCAAAGTGGGTGATAGCCCCCTGTGTGTGCATGTGTGTGCATGCGTGTGTGTGCGTGTGTGCTGGAATGATCAGGGGACTGCAAAAGCAGATGCCTACACTTATTCCAGGATTATGGGTTCTAGTACAAAATTTCTTAGTTGCCATGGAGGCAGTGAGTAATATTTTGTGTGAAAAGGAGGAAACCTTATAAACTGTTTTTCCCCCCCAGATTTTTCTGACGAGTTACTAACCTATTTCTGCTCTTACCTCATTCCTGCTGAAATTGTCTGCTTTCTGGCTTCCATTCTTTCAAATTCCCCTTCTCCTTCTCCTAAGCTTCTCGCTTCTCCTGTCCTCCCACTTTCGCTGGGCTCCGAGGGTGGTTTCCACCTTACTTGGCCTTCGTGTCCTCGTCTTTGCCAAGCATTCCTTTACGGGGCATCCTGGGACTCACATTGACAGGTGAGAGATCCGTGCTGCCTAGACTAGTTGGGAAGCTCCAGGATTTCCTGTAGTCATGACACATTACACTAGGAGAAGAATCTGGCAAGAGTTATTTTATTAGTAATTTTAGTGAGAGAGGAAAAAATGTAAAAGAAGTCAACTAAGTAGTTATAGTACTTAATAAATGAAGCTAGTCTTTTTTCTTGTCCTCTCTGTCATGTTTGTTGATTTAACTGATACTAAAAGAATTGCTTGTTTCACAAAAAGTGAATGATAGAGTTTGCCTCTTAAAATCATTGAAATGTATATTCAATTTTTCATCTTTTAAAAAATGAATTGGGATTAATACATACAGGATTCCACAGTTCAATCACATCCAGCAGAATTGTATATTTGCTACCACAATCAGGTTCCAAACATTGTTTTTCATTATTTAAGTAAAATAGCTATTTATTCAGCCTCTTGTCATGCCTGCCAAAATGTATTACGCATAAACCATTATAATTACCACTACCTCTATAACAGGCATAAATGTACATCAGATTATATAAAAATGTAAAGTGAAAATGATTTATCAATTCCTTTTAACATGATTAGTAAACAATTCAGCAAAAAGATATGAGGCACAAACTTTTAAAAAATATGACACAAGGAGAGCAGTAATGTAATTGTTTAACTTGTCATCATGCTATTAATATACAAAGACAACAAACTTTTAAAACATTATATTTACGAAGATTCTGGCAATAGCTTTGTGTAACAAGATCCAGCACACCAGGCTACTACTCAACTTGGATATGGTAAAAATCTCAGCTTCAATATGAAGCTGTTAAAAAAAAAGACAACAGGGAAAAAAAATAAAAACTGTTTTTTACATGCTTAATTTCTCAGCAAGTATGCCATTAAGTACAGAAATAAACTTTCAGAGAGCAGGAGCAAGGAGTGACAAAAGCTAAACATTGCAGCCTAAACAAAATCCATATAAAAATAAAGTAACTGTCACTGGTTTCATAACGGGTGAAAATCGAGCCGTATAAAGCATGCATTTTAGAATCTTTAAACTATCAAGTTCAAAAAGTACCAGTGTCTATTTGAAATGATTACTGTCCCAAGCCAAAATGTAGTCAAAATTAATTCAAAAGACATTAATACATTCTAATGCTAAAAATATTCAGTCTTATTAAAGTGGAGGTAAATTCCAGGCTTTGGGGCTCTCTCATGCTGCCAAGGGCTCTTTCTCTGGTTCCCTCAAAGTAGCACAGATAGACTCCAAGGAGGTCACCAAGCTCAGTAAAGAGCAAGGCTGCTTGGAGCCAGCTCTGCCCTCCCCAGGGAGCATCCACAAAAATACCATGTGTGAGGATCAAAGGCACGCTGTTCCACTAGCTAGAGATAGCAAACTACCCTCGCCCTCCCAAAAAGCTCCTTCCCCACGTAAATAAAAGTATACATGGGGGGAAAAAATACATCTATGTACAGAGTAAGTAATTTGAAATTTCTATGTAGTCCTCACTCTAAAACGCTAATACCTGGAGTCAGCTGGCTATTTCTGAACACGTCTTAGAGATGTATCCAGGTTCAATTTCCGTTGACTTAAATAACATATTTCTAGTAAAAAATACCCACTTTATCCCCTAAATTCCTTAACCAATAACATGACTGCAGAGTACTACCTCCCAGGCTGGTGAGGACGGAAGAGGAAACAAAAGATGTTCCAGCAGCAGGCAACAATTAGACCCCTTTCACGCAGCGGCGTTGAGTGGCTGTTACAATTCCAGGAATAATTTTAAAAACAAGAAAATTCGTGCGTTTTGCAAATAGGTCGTATTTCTCGCAGTTGAAATTTCCGTAGCCACTGCACTTTCTTTTGAAGGGAATCCGGTTTTCGCAATGTCATGGCGCGCCAGGACTTGGACGAGGCGCCTTCTTTTTCTTCTTGTGGTTCCTGTGCTGCTTTTTCTTGTTCTCCAATGATTGTCTTCTTTTTGCTCACCCCTCCTCGATATAGTCTGACTCTGACAAGGATTCCATGCTAACGGCTGACCCTCAGGACCCAGGGTTCTTTTCCCGCCAAGCCCTTCCACATCCTTTTCTTGCCCAGGTGCCTCCTTTGCCTTCTTTTTCTGTTTAAAGCTACCCTTACCGTCTGAATCCCTTTCTGACACGAGCTTTCCGAAGATTGGCGTGACCGGTTCTTGTTTTCCTTTCCCTTGTTTTTTATCCTCATCTTCAGAACCTGAAGGACTGCTGGCAGAATCAGAGCAGAGGGAGAAGAGAACACATTTCTTCTTCTCTTTCTTCCTCTGTTCTTTGGTGGATGAGCGCTCATTTCCACTCAGTCGTTTCTCCCTGGCGATTTCTTCCAGTTCTCATTCATTTTTCCCTTCAAAGTCCGCCAATGCCCTGGACCCCTTCTTTTTCTCTTCCGGTTGTTCTTTCACTGCGCCCCACTGCCCCTCCTCCCCGTGGTGCCGGCCCCGAGCGGCGCCCCAGCGGGCCCACCGCAGTTCTTCCAGTCCAAACGTTCTTTTTCTATGTGGTTCCTTTAACATCATCACGCCTTCCTCCCGCCACCCCGACTGTGTCCGCCTCCCCCCCAAAACCCGTATCCCGCTTGCGACTACAGGTTCATTAGTCCTGGTTTTCACACCCCGAAAAAGGAAACACAAAGACCACGACTTGAAGAGGGCGACCCCCCCCCAATGATATGAACACTCCCAAGACACCCCCTAATATGTACCATCAAAAACCAGATAAAACAGTACAACCTCCAAATACATAAGATTTTGGAAACCATGCAGGTCTAGCAGGCATCCTAGGGGATCTGCTGACAGGCTTAAATGTTCAAGTCAGGCTTCTGCCTTTGACCTTCTCGGCTCAACTCACTAACACACTCCATTTAGTGAGCGCTCTCCTCCTGCCCCTCAGCTGTGGACAGAGTGAGATCATCGGAGGCTCATTTCCTATTCAGTTCCACCAATGAATCTGGGGGTCCCACCGTCTATTTTTTGAGTTGTCTTTTTTGTTGATAAGTTGTAAGTGCTCTTTATTTATTCTGAACATTAAGCTCTCATCAGATATAAGGTTTTAAAACACCAAACCACAAACACTAGTTACTGTGGAGTCAATTCTGACTCACCGTAACCTGTAGAACAGAGTGGAACTGCCCCCAGAAGGTTTCCGTGACTGTAATAGCTACAGAAACAGTGCAGTATCTTTTTCCCATGGAACCAATGGCAAGTTCAAAGTGCCAACCTTTCACTTGGCGGCCAACACTTTAACCACCATGTCACCAGAACACTTGTGATTTTAGTAATCAATGTTAAATATGTGAAAGAATCTCAAAAGGCTCTTTTTCTTACCTCACTGATAAATAATATGTTTTTGATGGCAAGACCCTTATTGAGAAAGTAATTTGTACCTGGCACATAGCTAGGTCAGTTTTGTGTTTCTGCCCTGTTGGGCTCAGCTCACAGACCTCATGCTATTGCCAATTTGCCTCTTGAGAACGTTTACTTCCTGAATCAACACTTTCAGCTTTAGTTATTGGGAACATCAATATCTTGGTTCCTCCTGTTTCCTTAACCACTGAACCATAAATGGAGACGGTGAACACAGTATAACTGCTTCCACTTTCGTAAATGGACTTTAAAAAAACAGTAAAAAAAAAACCAAACAACAACCAAAACTCTTCCCAAGTTAAAAATGAAGCAAAAAGAAAGTTCGGGTTTGGAAACTATAGATATCACTTGAGAAAATATAGACATAGTCTAATTGAAGCGAGGACCCATTAAAAGTGATTCCCAAGGACGTTTGAAGGAATTAGGGAAGATGTGATGATGGGGGCCGCTCATCTAGGCTGGGTGTGCAGCAAAAAAAAATCAACCACCACCACCAAGCTCGCAGAGTTGATTCCAACTCACACTGCCCTACAGGACAGGGTAGAGCTGTCCCTGTGTGCCTCTGAGACTGTAAACTCTTCACGGGAGTAGAAAGCCTCGTCTTTCCTGCACGGAGTGCCTGTGCTTTCCAACTGCTGGCCTTGGGATTAGCAGCGCCGTGCATACCACAGGAAAGGGGCCCTGGTCGCCCACTTAGAATCCACTCAGTGGCACTGACGCAGAAATAAATAAGTAAAGACATACATTTAAAAAAGTTTATTAAAAAAAAGTTTATTGCAGTAAAAATACATATATATATTATAAAACACATGCACAGTTATCATTCCACTCTCTACATCTTTGCCAACACTTACTTTTTTCTATTTCTGGCTTTTAAAAAAATCATTTTATTAGGGGCTCATACAACTCTTATCACAATCCATATGTACATCCATTATGTAAATCACATTTGTACATTTGTTGTCCTCATCATTCTCAAAACATTTGCTCTCCATGTAAGCCCCTGGCATCAGCGCCTCATTTTCTCCCTCTCTCCCTGTTGCCCCTCCCTCATGAACCCTTGATAATTTATAAATTTATTATTTTGTCATATCCTACACTGTCTGACATCTCCCTTCACCCACTTTTCTGTTGTCCGTCCCCCAGGGAGGAGGTTATATGTAGATCCTTGTAATCAGTTCTCCCTTTCCACCCACCCTCCCTATACCCTTCCAGTATTGCCACTCTCACTGCTGGTCCTGAAGGGATCATCCATCCTGGATTCCCTGTGTTTCCAGTTCCTATCTGTACCAGTGTACATCCTCTGGTCTAGCCAGACTTGTAAGGTAGAATTGGAGTCATGATAGTTGGGGTGGGGAGGAAGCATTTAGGAACTAGAGAAAAGTTGTATGTTTGTTTCATCGTTGCTACATCGCACCCTGACTGGCTCGTCTCCTCCCTGCGGCCATTCTGTAAGGGGATGTCCAATTGCCTACAGATGGGCTTTGGGTCTCTACTCCGCTCTCTCCCTCATTCACAATGATATGATTTTTTGTTCTGATAATGCCTGATACCTGATACCTGATCCCTTCAAAACCTCGTGATCATATAGGCTAGTGTGCTTCTTCCATGTGGGCTTTGTTGATTCTGAGGTAGATGGCCGCTTGTTTACCTTCAAGCCTTTAAGACCCTAGACCCTAAATTTTTTGATAGCTGGGCACCATCAGCTTTCTTCGCCACATTTTCTTATGCACCCGCTTTGTCTTCAACGATTGTGTCGGGAAGGTGAGCATCATGAAATGCCAGTTTAATAGAAGAAAGTATTCTTGCATTGAGGGAGTACTTGAGTAGAGGCCCAATGTCCTTCTGCTACCTTAATACTAAACCTATACATGTATGCACATAGATCTAGTTCCACATTCTCATATAAATATATTTATATGTAGATGCCTTTATTTAGACCTTTATAAATGCCCTTTTCTGGCTTATTGTTTTAATGGTGGAAATATGCACAACAGATACAGAAATTTGACAATTTCTAATATGATTATATTCTTCAAATTGTACAATCAGTCTCAGCTACTTTTTCCAAATTATCCCACAACTAGGAACATATATTCAATGACCCCTAAGGAAAAATTCATTCTTCCCACCTTTGGTAACTGTTAATACTTCTCGGTATGTTTGTATTTGCTTATTTCATATATGTGAGGTGATGCAACATTTGTCATTTTGGGACTGGCTTATTTCATTCAGCATAAGGTTTTCTAGTACATCTAAATTATACTGTACACCAGGGCTTCATTTTTTGTGGCTGAGTAGTATTACTCTGTATGTAGATACCACAATTTGGTCATGCATTCATCAATCGATGGACATTTTGGATGCTTCTTCCCTCTGGCTGTTGTGAACAGTGCTGCAGTGCACATGGGTGGACATGTCTGCGTCGCTGCTCTCAACCCTTGTGTATAAATCTACAAGTAGAATTGCTGAGCCATGGAGCAGCAGTTCTACCTTCACCTTGTTGACCTGCCGAGCTGTTTTCAGTCCCTCGTCTAGACTACATTGCTACCAGCAGTGGGTGAGGGCTTCTGGATCTCCATAATTTCACAAACGCCTAACGTTTTCCTTTTTGATCCTAGTGGGAATGAAACAGTTTTTGATTGTGGTCTTGTATCTCTGTAATGACGAATGACATTGAGCATCTTTTCATGTTCTTGTTGGCATTTGCGTATCTTCTGTTCAAGCCCTCTGCCTGGCTTTTTAGTTGGATTGATTTTTGGTATTAAGTTATAAGGCTTCTTCTTGTGTCCTGGATAGTAGGCCTTTATCAGATATTTGGTTCTTCCTATTTGTAAGTTCTCTTCACTTTATCCATAAAAGTCAGTGCACAGAACCTTTACATTTTGATGAAGTCCAGGTTATTCTTGCTGCTCATACTTTTCATGTCATAGCTAAGAATCCATTATTTTAAATTAAGTCCTGAAGCATTAGCGCTAAACCAGGGGTCCTCAAACTTTTTAAGCAGGGGGCCAGTTCACTGTCCCTCAGACCCGTTGGAGGGCTGGACTATAGTTTTAAAAAATATGAACAAATTTCCTACGCATACTGCACAATCTTATTTTGAAGTAAAAAACGAAACGGGGCAAAAACACCTACCTGGCAGGCCGGATAACTGTCCTCGGTGGGTCACATGTGGCCCTGGGCCGTAGTTTGAGGGCGCCTGCTAGTCTCAACTGTCTTGTAGGAGTGTCATGATTTTATTTCCCACCTGTAGGCCTTTGGTTCATTTTGAGTTGCTTTTCATATATGGTGTGAGGTATGGATCCAGCTTCATTGTTTCTTATGTAGAAATTCAGTTGTGTTAGCAACATTTATTAAGGAAACGATTCCTTTTTCATTGAATGGATTTAACACTCTTGTCAAAAATCAAATGACTTTAGACCAGGGGTTCTCAACATGTGGGTCGAGACCCCTTTGCGGCTTAAATGACCCTTTCCCAGGGGTCGTCCAATTTATAACAGTAGCAACATTACAGTTACGAAGTAGCAACGAAAATCACTTTCTGGTCGGGGTGACCACAGCATGAGGAACTGTATTAACTGGTCGCGACCACTGCTTTAGACATATACGCTGTTCTTTGCTCATAGCAACTCCATATCTAAACCTCTGCAGTTTTCGTGATTGTGACCTTTCGGAAGCTAGTTGTCAGGACTTTCTTCTAAGCACTTATGGTTGGGTTCAAGTCATCAAAATTTGGGCTCATAGTTGAGCACTTACACATGTGGAACTGCTAGGGGGCCCCAGATGTGGTGTATGGGTTACAGGTATTATGTTTGAAAGAGACTTAATGGGAAATACGATGTCAGCTTCATAAGACCTCCTTACTGCTCCTTGGCCTTGTAGTTGTTTGGACTCTTGTGTTCGCCGGCTTTCTCTTAGGTTTGTTGAGATGATTGACTCAGATGACAAATCCAGGGAACTCTAGTAGTCCTGATAAATACATTGGAGAGATTAGCAAGTCATAGTGAAGCTATGAAAGTTAAATACTTTCATTAGTAAAATACGAGGGGGTACCTCCCCCCCAAACCCAATTTTTTTCCAAGCTGTGTATTTAATTTAATTATATATTTTTTACAAAACAACCTTATCACCTTCAACGTACTCTCCATTACACTAATTTGTCAAATCTGTGATTCCATTTTGGAAACATTTTTCAAACTCGTCTGTTTGGATGGCCGACAGCACCTCCCTCGTTTTTTTTTCTTCACGTCTTTCTTTTCTGTTGTCAAATTGCTGTCCTTTCCTGTCGCTCTGCATTCTCAGAAACAAGAAGTTTCCTTGCACCAAGAAAGGTCAGGTGATTCAGGTGTGTGGGGCCAGAGAGCACGCTGTGTTTATCAACAACTGGGGCACTGAGATGGCTGCGTGAGCGGGTGCATTGTCCTGGTGGGAAAACCAGTCCTCTGTCTGCCACAAATCAGGCCTTTTTTTTGTCACACACTTTTATGTCAGCTTTTCAGAATCTGTACATAGAACGCTTGATTAGCAGTCTGACCTGATGGAATGAAGTTGACGGGTGTCCAGAATGAGGTTTGTCATCAATCGACATTTCACTTTTTTTGAGATGAGAAAACTACTTGTACACTTGAGTTTTTCCCATTGTACTGTCCTTGTGAGCTGTGTTCAACATCACAACACTTTCTGCAGCATTTCTCCCCAGCAGGAAACAACATTTCACAGCCTCACGCTGTTCTCTTAAATCGACCATCACACACACAAAAGCGAGCTTTGAGGGAAACTGTCCAGAGAACCTTCCCAGGCAACACCACTGGGTGCACTCACTCAGAGGGAGTTGCTAGATGCTCACCTAGCGGGAAAAATGCACACTGCTAAAGCTTTACTCTGCCCAGCTCAATTTTGTTGTTTTTTGTTCTGTTTTGTTTTTGTTCTTGGTGTGAGGGGGTTACTCCCTCGTACTTGAAACATCTATTGTACAAGCTTACAGCTGCAGCAGTGGTGGTCAGTGGCTTCGTTCTTATCCTAACATTGGCTTCTTACACAGCTTTCAGCTGCACACCCCCTGATTGCCGTGGCGATGCAAAGCTCTCTGGTGCACTTAAGAAGGGGTCCAAAGTACCTCTGATCCATCAGTTGACCCCAACCTTTAATTTTACCATTCAAAAAGCAGGCGGCTTTCACAAAGGTGAGGGGTTTAGAAGCATGATTCTGGTGGTCTTGAAGGCAGCTTCTGCAGGGCAATAATTGGGGAGGACACCACCAGAGTGTGCTCTGACCCCTGGTGGTGCAATGGTGAAGGCTTGGCTGCTGAGGGGTCACTCAGTGGCTCTATGGGAGAAAAGAACTGGCAATTTGCTCTGTAAGATCAGCTTGACCTGCCTTCTAGGGTCAACCTCAGTACCGTCAACTCAACAGTACATATAACAACAGTAACTGGAGACTGGAGTCCCTGAGTGGCACAAATAGTGAAATGCTAAAAGGTTAGACTATTAGCTAAAAGGTGGTAGTTCAAACCCACCCAGTGTGGCTTCGGAAGACAGGCCTGGCACTCTGCTTTTGAAATGTCACAGCTTCGAAAACATACAGAGCAGTTCTCTGCACCCATGAGGTCGGGCCATCCCAAGCTGAGATTACTGATAGTTACAGACCTGAATGTTCTGAGTTTTACAAGTTAAATCTAAGCTGTTGGCTAAGCCTTTCAGGGGTGCCATTGTCAATAGGTTACAGAACATTTGCATTGGAAAGTTAAAGTGACACTGGAACTTTGGTGTATGAAGTATGAGGGGGCTTCAAAAAGTGTGAACAACTAGAATGAAAAAAAAAAAGGATTTTTTCTGTGAACAGTTTGAAGTTCCCTTGTAGAACGTTAGGGACTTCAGCTGGCTACTTGATGATTTTGGCATCTCTGAAATTCCACACGGAGTTTCTTGCCCGTGACAACCAAGTCACATTGAAAGAACAATGGACATTTTTACATTGCAAGAGCTTTGCTGAGTATACATGAGGAGGTTTTTAAAAGTTTGTGGAAATATTGAATTAAAAGGTTATGGAACTTTCTCATGGAAACTTTCCATGAACATTATGAGTATCTATCTAGATAGACACGCACACACACATATATGTATGTATATTTGATAGCACCATAAACTCAGCTTCTTCTCTGATATCCACCGTAAGTACTTTTTGAAGCTGAGGAAACAAAAAGATTGGTAATTACTTAGGTATACCTATTTCAGAAGTAGGGAAAAGTTACACCTGTATAGGAATTAATCTGATACATAATGCATAGGAAATAAACGAAACTCCTAAGTGCAAGCTCTACCATTTTCATGCTTTAAAAATTAACAATGTTCTTTAGTTTCGTCAAATTGTCATTATGCAGATTTCTAATTGCATCATAAAAGTTTCTGGTCTTACTGGGATATTAGTTGATAAGTCTTTGGCCATCATTATTTATGGTCTCTATATCTGGCTTTACAATTTATTTGTCGAGGAGAAGGCAGCCCATTTGTTCTGTAGGGCTTCCTGTTGTCTCCTGTGGCGAACCAAGTGATTCTGATTGATGGCAAGCTCATGGACGCAGAGGAGAGCAGCTCCACAGGTGTTCCCAAGCAGTGACCTTTCAGAAGCGCACAAGTTGTCTTCCGAGATGGCTATGGCTGGGTTCAAATGCCAGCCTTTCACCTAGGAGCTGAGTGCTTAACTGTTTGAGTCACCGAGGGGTACCTTATCGGGTTTCCCATGACTTGAACTTTGAGAGGCATCCTTGTTGCATACTCTGTGAGACTTCCAACCTCCTTTCTCATGATTGTCTGTTTTGTGCCCTTTGCATTTTTATATACACTGTGATAGGAAAATGCAAAGGACAGAATTTTTTTAATTAAATCATTTTATTGGGGGCTCGTACAACTCTTAATACAATCCACACATATCTCCATTGTGTCAATCACATTTGCACATTTGTTTCCCTCATTATTCTCAAAACATTTGCTTTCTACTTGAGCCCCTGGTATATCTGCTCCTCATTTTACAGAATTTTTTTAAAAGAAAAATTCAAAACAAAAGGCTAGGGTTTTGATGGGGATTCCGTTGTAACTAGACCACTTTGGAGAGAACTGACATGTGAAAAGTTGACTCTGCCAACATGCAAGCGTGGCGTGGGCCTTTGCTTCTTTAAATCTTCTTTCAATCCTCGCAGCAGTACTTTGTAGTTTGTGGCGCAGAAGTCTTTCATGTCATTTGATAAATTTATTCTTAATGTTTTATGTTTTGGGTAATACTGCAAATGTTTCTTTTAAAAATTTATATATATTCCAACTTATTGGTCAGAAATGCCGCAGATTTTTTTGTTGGCCTGATATGCTTGCTAAATTCAATTCTTTTTTAAAAAATCATTTTATTGGGTGCTCATACAATGCTTATCACAATCCATAAATACATCCATGTGTAAAGCACATTTGTAAATTCAATTCTTAACTCATTTACCGGATCCATAAGCATTTTCTGTGTGTACATTCATGACATTTGTGAATATAGAGAATTTTGCTTCTTTTATATTTGTATGCCTTTTATTTCTTTTCCTTAGCTCATTGAAGTAGCTAGGACCTCTGGTACAATGTTAAATAGAAGTGAGAGTGGAAATCCTTGCCTTGTGCCTAATTTTAGGGGAGAAATATATAGACTTTTACTAGTAAATATGATATCTACTATATTTTAAATGGTTTATTTAGCTTTGTTTATGCCTTTTCTCAAGTTGAAAAAGTTTGCTCCTTTTCCACGTTTGCTAAGTCTTTAATATGAATGTGCATTGAATTCTTCCAAATGGTATGATGATCATTTGGTTTTTTCCCTTTATTTTCTTAATATGATAAATTATACTTACTGATTTTTATAAATATTAGACTTACCATTAACTTACCCAAAGAATTTAGGTTTTGCAGAAGCCCTGGCATTTCCTCAGTGATGGAAGGATTTCTGTGCAATAAGCCTTGGGCTGCTATCCACAAGTCCTGTGTTCAAACTCACCAGCCCTTGCGTAGGAATACGATGAGGCTGTTTGCTCCCAGAAAGATGTGCAGTCGTGGGAACCCTATGGAGCAGTTCTACTCTGACCCAGAGGGTCATTAGGAGTTGGAGTCAAGTCAAAAGCATGGATTTTGGTACCTAGAGACTTAAACTCACTGCCATGTAGTCGATGCTGACCCACAGTGATTCTATAGGACAGAATAGAACTGTCCCATGAATGTCTGAGAATTCTTTATGGGTGTAGAAAGTCTTGTCTTTCTCCTTAGGAGCAGCTGGTGGTTTTGAATTGCTGACCTTGCAGTTCACAGCCCAACACATAACCCCTATACCACCAGGGTAGCCCAGGGTTTATCAACATTCTTCACCAACACCATGCTTCTGAGGCAACACATCTTCTCTATTCTTCTTGTCCAGCTTTTGCATGTGTATGAACCCACTGAAAAGACTGGCATGGGCCGGCTGCATTTTAATCCTTGAAGTGACACCTTTGCTTGGGAATGCTTTAGAGAGACCCTGTGTAGCAGATTTACCCATTTTTAAATTTCCTCCCTATTCTTCCATGGGCATAGATTGTGGAGCCAAATAAAATGAAATCCTCGACAACTTAAATCTTTTCTCCGTTTATTGCGCTGCTGCTTATGGGCCCACTTGTGAAGATTTTTCTGTTGTTTGTGTAGAAATGTAATCCATATTGAAAGCTGTAGTCTGTGATCTTCTTTAGTAGACACTTCAGCAAGCAAGGTTGCGTCACCTAGATATTATAGGTTTTGTTGTGTTTTGCTTCAGTCCTATGCTATGTTCTTCATATAGTTCAGCTTCTCTGATTTTTGTTCAGCGTACATATTGAGTTTGAAACTTGGTCTTGGGGCATCCCCTTACAGAAGGGTCTCGGGAAGGAGACGAGCCAGCCAGGGTGCAATGTAGCAATGATGAAACATACAACTTTCCTCTACTTCCTAAATGCTTCCTCCTCCCCCAACTATCATGATCCCAATTCTACCTTATAAATCTGGCTAGACCAGAGGATGTACACTGGTACAGATAGGAACTGGAAACACAGAGAATCCAGGGCGGATGATCCCTTCTGGGCCAGTGGTGTAAGTGGTGATACTGGGAGGGTAAAGGGAGAGTGGGTTGGAAAGGAGGAACCGATTACAAGGATCTACATGTGACCTCCTCCCTGGGGGACGGACAGCAGAAAAGGGGGTGAAGGGAGACATTGGACAGGGCAAGATATGACAAAATAATAATTTATAAATTATCAGGGGTTCGTGAGGGTGGGGGGAGCAGGGAGGGATGGGAAAAAACGAGGAGCTGATGCCAGGGGTTTAGGTGGAGAGCAAATGTTTTGAGAATGATGAGGGCAATGAATATACAAATGTGCTTTACACAACTGATGTATTTATGGATTGTGATGAGTTGTATGAGCCCCTAATAAAAGATTTAAAAAAAAAGAAACTTGGTCTTGAGCACAGAGTGCAAATGAACCAATCCAGATGGAATACACAGAAATCAAAGCGACTCTACTGTGAGGCGAGCTGATGGAGACGTTCAATATCAACAGCTAACCTGAGGCCAGAGGTTGACTGTGGAAGAGATCACCAACTGTGTGTGTGGAAGTTCAGGTTGAGGCTGAAAAAAATGAAAACAAGTCCATGAGCGCCAAAATGCCGCTTTGACTCTAACCCACCGGCTGTTGGAGGCTCTCAAGAACAGATTGGGTGCATTGGGCACCCGATGCGCGGTGGGAGGACAGCAGCGGGGCCTGTGCTCACAAAGGACGCAAAAGGCCACTAGAAAGGCAAGAAAGAAAAACTCAAAATGGGTATCAGAAGAGACTCTGAAACCCACTCTTCATCATTGACTAGCTAAGGCAGATGGCAGACACGATGGAGTTAAAGAGCTGAACAGAAATTTCAAAGGGCAGCTTGAGCAGACCAAGTAAAATATTATAATGAATTGTGCACAGGCCTAGCATTCCAAAGCCAAAAAGGAAGAACGCGCTTGGCATATCTTAAACTGAAAGAACTCAAAAACTTCAGCCTCATGTTGCAATATGGAAAATTATATGAGCAAAATATCACATGATACAGGAAACATCAAAAGAAGATAGAAAGAAGATACAGAGTACCAAAAAGAAAGACCATTTCAGGACGCAGCATATGAGCCAGAACCAGGGGTACCGGAGGAAGAAGTGAGGGCGTAATGGGAGCCAGTAGGTCAGGTGCGAGGAGTCTCTTGGGTTTTTAAAGCCTATGTACCTGGCATTTCAAGGGTGTGGTGGGAAGGTCTTTAGTGTGTCGCCAGCAGGTCAGACGTCAGGAGGAGGCCTGGAGATTTTCAAGCTTGTGACATCTGAAGTGTCAGAGACTTGGCAGTCAGGAGAGCTTGTCGGCCCTGACCTGCTAGTTAGGGTCAGAGGGAGAAGTGTTGCATTTGTAGTCCGTGCCAGAGCAGAGATGAATGGAATTGCACCAGAAAGGACTGATTTAATTTAGCCTCGTTTGGAAATGACCTTTTATTCCTTTGAGTAAATTGTTGGCCACTTAACATGAATTTGGAAGTGTTCCCTTCTTTATTTTCTGAAGAGTTTGTTACTTAGTTCCAACATAAAATTCCTGTATAAAAGTAAGGTGGATGATACTTAGTTCTAATATATTTGCTAATGTTCACCAGCAAAGGCATTTGGCTGTAGGTTTTCTCTATTGGAAGATTATTAAGTATGATGAATTTAATCTCTTAAAAAATTCCTGAAAAAATGAAGTAAAATGATAATGAAACTTTTCCACAAACTTTTAAAAAAAACCTTGTATCTGGTTTTTTTTTTAGATTTTCAATTTCATTTTGTGCCAGTTTTGGTAATTGGTGTCTTTCAAGTCATTTGCTTCTTTCACCTAAGTTATAAAATTTATTGACAGAATATTATACATAATGGGTTTAAAAAAATAATTTCATTGGGGGTTCGTACAACTCTTATCACAATTCATACATTTATCCATTGTATGTCAAGCACATGTGTACATTTGTTGCCCTCATCATTCTCAAAACATTTGCTTTCTACTTGAGCCTTGGTATCAGTTCCTAATTTTTTCCCTCCCTCCTTGCTCCCCCCCCGAACCCTTGATAATTTATAAATTATTATTATTTTGTCATATCTTACTCTGTCCAATGTCTTCCTTCACCCACTTTTCTGTTGTCTGTCCCTCAGGGAGGAGGTTATATATTGATCCTTACAATTGGTTCCCCTTTTCTACTATATTTTTAATATCTTTATGAACTATAGTGGTACACTTTCTCTTATTCGTGGTATCAGTAATGTGTGCTTTAGATATTGGTTTACCTTCCTGGCTAGTTGAGGTAAACTTTTTCTTAATTATCATTTTTATCTTTTCAGTGATTGAGCTTCTGATTTTATCCATTTTCTCTTCCGTCCATTCATCTTTATTCTGTTGGTTTCTGCCTTTTATTCTTTTCTGTTGTTTTTCTGACTCTGGGTTTCATTTGTCTATTTTTTTCTAACAACTTAAAGTGGAAACTTAAATGATTTGAAACTTTCTAAGCATTGCATTTAGTGGCACTAATTAGTCTGCTCTCGTATGCTTACTATCATTTAATTAAGAATGTTTTCTGATTTCCCTTAGATTTTATAATTTCCCTATGAGCTATTCTAAAAGGATACTATTTAATTTCCAAATAGTTGGAGATTTTCTAGATATCTGTTGATTTGTAATTGATTCAATTGTGGTCAGAGAGCTTCCTCAATTTAATTTACTTCCCCTTATAGTTATGGGAAACTTGTTATATGGCTCTGCATATGGTTCACCCTGTTAGATATTTCTGTGTACTTGAGAAGAACATGCAGTCTGTCTTGCTGTGTGTTGTGTACTATAAATGTCGATTATGTCGGTGGTTGACAGTACTGTGCCAGGTTGCTGTGTGCCTTCTGACTTTCTATCTGTGTATTTCATGCTATCGAAAAAGGAGTGTTAAGGAAAAAGGAATGTTGAAATATCCCACTTTCATTTGGGGATTGTCTGTCTTCTTTTAGTTTTCTTAGCTTTTGCTTCATATGCTTTGAATCTCTGTTAGTACGTTTACACATATTTAGGGCAATGTTGTCTTGGGGAATGAATTCTCTAATATTCTGAAATAGCTTTATTTTCTTCACTAATATTCTTTGTTCTGAAATCTACTCGGCCTTATATTAATACAATCCTTTCACCTATCTTGTGATTAGTGTTTGCCCAGTATATCTGTTTCCAGCTTACTACCTTTAACCATGGGTAGGTTTCTTATAGACAGTATATATATGTATATATGTAGGTCTGGCTTTTTATCCCTTCAATCTGAGGCTTCTAAATAGATTTTTTGTTCCTTTGCATTTATCCATATGGCTGGATGTAAATCCATCATGTCTTTCTTAGTTTTCACTTTATCCATTCTTTGTGTCCAGTATTCTCTCTCTTTCTTGTGAGTATTTTATAGTATCCACTGTAGGCTTATTAACTGCACTTCTTTATTTCATTCTTTCAGTGCTGCTCTACAATTTAAAGCGTATTTTTTTAATATCTCAGTCCTCCCTCAAGTTATGTTATGCTAGCGTCTTATAATAGTGCTCTTATATTTACCTTCTGGTTGCCTTGTGCCGCTCTTCTCATCTGTGCTACATCTACATAGATTATTAACCCCACAATTCCTTGTTATTGTTTCTTTAAGTAGTCAGTTATTAGATAAAGAAATAGAAAACAAAATTAACATTAAAATAATTTTATTGGGGGCTTATACAACTCTTATCACAATCCATATATCCATCCATTGTGTCAAGCACATTTGTACATTTGTCGCCATCATCATTCTCAAAATATTTTCTTTCTACTTGAGCCCTTGGTATCAGCTCCTCATTTTCCCCTCCCTCCCCCACCCTGCCTCCCTCCCAAACCCTTGATAATTTATAAATTATTATTTCTTCATGTGTTACACTGTCCAATGTCTCCCTTCACCCAGTTTTATGTTGTCTGTCCCCCAGGGAGGGGGTTATATGTAGATCATCCTGATCAGTTCCCCCCTTTCCCACCACCTTTCCCTTCCTCGCCTGGTATTTCTACTCTCATTATTGGTCCTGAGGGGTCTATCGGTCCTGGATTCCTTGTGTTTCCAGCTCTTTTCTATGTCAGTGTATGTCCTCTGGTCTGGCTGGATTTGTAAGGTAGAACTGGGATCATGATAGTGGGGTGGAGGAAGCATTTAGGAACTAGAGGAAAGTTGTATGTTTCATCGGTGCTACACTGCATCCTGACTTACTCATCTCCTCCCTACGACCCTTTTGTAGGCAGATTTCCAGTTGCCTACAGATGGGCTTTGGTTCTTCACTCCGCACTCCCCCTCATTCACAATAATATGATTTTTTGTTCTGATGATGCCTGATCCTATCAACATCTCATGATCATGTAGGCTTGTGTGTTTCTTCCATGTGGGCTTTGTTGCTTCTGAACTAGATGGTCGCTTGTTTATCTTCAAGCCTTTAAGACCCCAGATGCTATATCTTTTTTTTTTTCTTTTCAATGCCTTTATTTTTTTTTTTGCCCCAATCATTTTTTTCTCTTTTCTTCTTTTACATTTTATTAGGGACTCATACAACTCGATGCTATATCTTTTGATAGCCAGGCACCATCAACTTTCTTCACCACATTTTGCTTATGCACCCGCTTTGTCTTCAGTGATCATGTCAGGAAGGTGAGCATCATGGAATGCCAGTTTAATAGAACAAAGTGTTCTTGAATTGAGGGAGTACTTGAGTAGAGGCCCAATGTCCATTTGCTACATTAATGCTATAAACATATGAACCTATAAATATAAGCACATAGATCTATTTTCATATCATCAAATAAAAATGTATTTTAAAAACATAAACATTTATCATTTCTGGCATTCTATATTTATATAAGTCTCCATTTGGTATCATTTTCCTTAGCTTACAGAACTTCTTTTATTATTTCTTTGTAGCACAAATCTACTTGTAAATTCTTTCAATTTTTGTTTATCTGAAAAGATGTCTTCAATTTCTTTCTCTTTTTTTGAAAGCTGGTTTTAGTATATATAGAGACTTCTTGGGCTTTTTCCCCCTGTCATTTTTAATTGTATACTGGATATTATAAACATTAACGTGTTTAGGGTTTCTAGATTTAGTTGTTTAAGTATGTTGAATTTTATTTTGGTAGGGAGTTAAGTTACTTGCCTGTCAGCTTGATTTATACAATTTAACTTAATTAAAAATTTAATTGAGATAATTATATATTTATATGCTAAATAATAATAAATTAAACAGATTTTCCTTTGCCCAGTTTCCTTCAATGATAACATTTTGCAAAAATTTTTGTTACAATATCACAATCAGGATATTAATACTGACACACTCCATATATCTTTTTCAGATTTCACTAGTTTCTGTACAAGGTATATACAGATTTCTGTAGTACTCATTTTTGCTTGTGTATTTGGTTCTATACAATTCCATCACATGTGCAGGGTCATATATCTGCCACCACAGTCAAGATACTGAACATTTCATTACCAGAAGTGCCTCTCACATTGTCTTTTTATAGCCAGACCTAATTTTCTCTTTCTCCCCCACCTTTAAGTCCTAGGAACCCCAAATCTGTTCTCCATTGCCAAAATATCATCTCAAAAATGTTACATGATGGAATTATACCGTTTATGACCTTGGGAGTGACTTTTTCCACTCTTCAGAATTCCCTGGAGATTCTTTCAAGTGGTTGCATGTATGATTCTTTTTACAATGTCTTGCTCCCCATTCTGTGCTACTTCCTATAATATCACTCTGCACACGAGGAGCCCAGTATTCATCCAAAGCCTCAAAAGGACCTACAAGTTCATTTCTGAAGCTCTTTCATTGTGTAGCTTCCTCCTCTCTGGCAGTCAGCCTGACACTTTGTAGCTGCCGTGTTAGCTGCCCTAGCGTCAGCACTTGATTTATAAACAAAACACTGCCTGGTCCCACACCATCCCCTCTACGGGTTGTGATCCACAATATTTAATTGTGATCTACAGGGTTTTTCCATTGGCTGATTTTCAGAAGTAGCTCACCAGGCTTTTCTTCTTAGTCTGCCTCAGTATTGGAGCTGCTCAAAGCTGTTCAGTAACAAGAAACAAGCCTCCAAGGTGCTTGACATCCTCCTGACTGACCTTTCTGCCCTGCTTTGCCACGTCTGGGAGCTTTACTTGGACTCTCCCCTCTGTGTTGTGATCTGGAAGGTGCCTCCAGCAGGAACCTGGAGTGATTGTAGGACTCCGTTCTTCTTCCTCCCCTCTTCTCTTAGGGATCAGAGGCTTAGCCAAGGTCTGAAACCATTTGTTTATTAAAGAGCTGCATTGTATTTTCATGCACAAAACCACTGTAGCATTCATATGGAGGAAAGCCCAAGAGAGCTGTCCCTCTTACTTCCTGAGCTGCTTGGGATTCTCATGATCAGATAGGAAAATGTGGGCACTCTGGGGGGATGGCCATGGAGGAAGGAGGTGGGTGTGGAGGCGTGGGGGGGTGGGATGGCGGGGAAGTCAGGTACCAGCAGATCCTGGTCTGGCCTTCTGAGAATGTTCGGGACCTGACTTGAACTTGCTGCTACTCCTGACATTCTAGGCTGCCTTCAAGGGTAGATGGATATTCATGTTTGCACACTCTCAATGTTCTGGTTGTCCACTATTTGAATACTAATGCAATTGCACTTATTTAAAAGTTTCAGAAGGTTGAAAAGTAGATACTTTAATCATGAGGTTCCACTCTACCAGAATTTCTTCAACTAGGCCTCTTTTGAAAGACTCAGAGGCTCAGCTTTTAAAACGGATGTGTTATAATTATTTTTTCTCCAACTCTCTTAATCTACTTTTAGTATTTATTTTAGATACTAATCCTTAGTTCTCAACTACATTTTAGTTTTCTTTTCATTTTTGAACTTTCCTTTAGTCCCTAAGACAATTAATTCCTCTTTCGTAGTGCTGGTGAGATAAATGTTTCTTTAAGTAAGTTTACTTATACTGTCATCTTCTGGAAGAGGAGAAGACATCATTTGTGTACCTTGCCAGCGTGTGAACACGTGCTCTGGTGAAACCGTGCTGTATTATCAGGTAAACATCATGCTTCCTAAAAGAAAAGGACAACCTCAACATTTTCTTTCCAGCGAGCAGCACAGAAACAGCAGCCCACCTTGAAAAGGCACCATGGACCTGGGCGTTCCAGCAGAAGCAAGTGTGGCTTCATTATTTCAAAGCAATCAGGAAAATGGTTTAATAGTGTTCTTTTTTCCCTTCAATGTTTAAGGTACAGGAAAAACAATGGTGATGGACATGTTTTATGCGTATGTAAAGATGAAGAGGAAAAAGCGGGTTCATTTTCATGGTTTCATGCTTGATGTGCACCAAAGTAAGTTAATTATATGGCGGCGGTGATTTTAATAGGCGAACAGCACAGAATGAGTTTTCTTCTTTGAACGCATACGTAGTGTTTGTTAGGAAGTCGACTTCTCTGTACCGTAAGATTTGATCTGCTTTCATTTGATTTGAAAGAGTCAGTGAGGCTCTTGGAGTTGGTCCTAACGACCAGAGGACCATGTCCGAATAAGAGGTTTCTAGATGGAAATCAGGCACTTTCTAGTTCTACTCAAGAGCAGTAAACACTCACTTGCTTCAAGAAGCCGGGTCCTTTAGCCCGTGTCACCTTAGCCCGTGTGGGTTTGCATGGCACCTGTTTGGGTGCCTTATTGCTTTGTCAGCATTCACATGTCTGATTTCCACATGATCTACCAGCTATGCTGTGTCCTCCCCAGGAAGGAACGTTATCATTCTCCCCTAACACTTTCAGCATTTAGGACACATGTAATGAATGAATTGGGGCTGTCGTTAGTGTATCAGGCTGGAGACTAAGGGAGCATCCTGATTAGATATGCTAGACCTAACATACTGCATCACGCAACATCACATCCACATCCCCACCCCCACGCCCAAAATCCTCAGGACTGAGATCACTTCATCTCTGAAGTGGTTGAAGCATGGAGGTTGAATGGCCTCCAGGTTCCCTTCCAACCATGGGAAGAAAATAACATTTGAATGATTTACTTAGAGGTAGAGAACATGTAACCAATTTTAATATTTCAAATTTGATTGTATATTGAATTTAAACTTAATTTTTAGACCCACATCACTTTCATTTAGAGATTGAAGAAGTATAGTTGTCTAAAATATACTCTACTTATTTATTAAACCATTTACACCTCTTATAGCAATCCATACATCAACTGTATCAAGCATGTTTGTACCTATGCTTCTTTGATCATTTTCTAAGCATTTACTTTCTCTTTGAGCCCTTGGTTAAAATATACTCTTGAGATAACATTTGACTTGTGTTTCATTTCACTTCTTTAAGGAATACATCGCCTTAAACAGAGCTTGCCAAAAAGGAAGCCGGGATTCATGGCTAAATCATATGACCCCATAGCTCCCATAGCTGAAGAAATCAGTGAGGAAGCGTGTCTTCTATGTTTTGATGAATTTCAGGTAAGGCAGAGATTTCTCATCGATGTAGAATGGTATATTGAATGAAGTGAAAATCCAAATTCTGCCCATGGTGTTGACCATCAGTTTATGATTTGTCATTCTTGTTTTGTGTCTATTTAAACATCGTCTATAGTGAATTGGGTAAAGGTGGACAGGTCAGCTTTCCACTGAGCAACTCGTACACATGTTCTTTGTTGCCATGGGTTGTAAGCCCCGCCATGAGGCTAGCCCTTCCTGCCTTTGTCCGTGGGCAAATGCTGCTCCTTTTATCTCTCACGGAGCACACGGTCTCTCGTCACTTCAGTTTGACTAACTGTCCTAGCAGTCAGCAACCTGTACCTGTTTTATATGACCAGAGAGAATTGAAAAAAAAAAAAAGGTTGGAAAGAAAGGAGGCATGACACTGTATGTGGCAACTCACGGTGACTCCATGTCAGGGTAGACCTATCCTCCATGGAGTTTTCAGTGGCTGAACTCACTCAGAAAGAGAATGCCAAAGCAATGTGGGATTGAACCACCAACCTTTAGGTTAGTAGTCAGTTAGTCAAGTAGTCAACTTAACTGTGTGTGTTCCCTCCCCAGATTTCATATGAGTTATAAACCTAAAATATTTATTATTTGACTTCTTACTGAATAATGTTATCTATTCATAAATTCTAATTAATAGATTATAATTCTCTATACCAGAGAGAAAGTTTAATGATGGCAAAATAATGTTTTTAAAGACTTGGGTTTTAAAAAAGAGTTCTATAAAACAACACATTATATTGTCTTCCTAGACAATGTGTAATGCAATGAATATTCCTTATTGCTTATAACAGTGAAAATAGCATGAAGGTAAATGCTGTATCTAACATTTATTCTGTATCCTAGTCCATGCCCGGTGTTCTAATGCAGTACTCTAGGTTAGGAATTAAGGAGCTCTGGTGGTGTAGTGGTTATTCATTGGGCTGCAGTCAGAAAGGTCAGCAGTTTGAAACCACTCCAACTTAATGGCAGTGTGTTTGGTTTGGAGGTTAGGAATTAACTTATTTATTTATTTTAAAATTTTAATTGTTTCATTAGGGGCTCATACAACTCCCATCACAATCCACATATACATCAACTGTGCAACGCACATTTGCACATTCATCGCCCCCATCACCCTCAAAACATTTGCTCTCCACTCAAGTCCCTCGTATCAGTTCCTCATCTCTTCTCCTCCCTCCCCGCTCCTTCCTCCCTCACGAACCCCCGATAATTTATAAATTATTATTTTGTCATATCTTGCCTTGTCCGACACCTCCCCTCACCCACTCTTCTGTCGGCCCCCCAGGGAGGAGGTCACATGTAGATCCTTGCAATCGGTTCCCCCTTTCCACCCCACCCTCCCTCCACCCTTCCAGTATCGCCTCTCAACTGGTCCTGAAGGGATCATCCGCCCTGGATTCCCTGTGTTTCCAGTTCCTCTCTGTACCAGTGTACATCCTCTGGTCTAGCCAGATTTGTAAGGTAGAATTGGGATCATGATAGTGGGTGGGGAGGAAGCATTTAGGAACTAGAGGAAAGCTGTATGTTCATCATTGCTACACTGCAACCTGGCTGGCTTGTCTCCTCCCTGAGACCCTTCTGTAAGGGGATGTCCAGTGACCTTGAAATGGACTTTGGGTCTCCACTCCATACTCCCCCAAACTTATTTATTTTTAAAGAACATTTTATTGGGGGCTCTTACAGCTCTTATAATCCTTACATCAATTGTATCAAGCATATTTGTACGTATGTTGCCATAATTTACTTTATATTTGAGTCCTTGGTATCAGTTCCTCTCTTTTCCCTCCCTCCCCACCTCCCACCCTCATGATTCCTTGATACATTAGAAATTATTATTATTATTATTTTTCATATCTTACATTAACTGCTGTCTCCCTTCTTTCTCGGTTTCTGTTGTTCGTCTCCTGGGGGTGTGGTGTGGGTATGTGTTGATCATTGTGATCAGTTCCCCCTCCTCCCCTCCTCTCCCCACCTTTACTCCACCCTTCTGGTATCACTACTCCCATTTCTATTCCTGAGGGATTTATCTGACCTGAATTCTGTGTGTTGTGAGCTCTTATCTGTACCTGTGTACATGCTCCAGTCTAGCCCACAGTGAAAGGCAGGACTGGGGTCATGATAGTGGGGGTGGGGTGGGGTGGGGGAAGAAACCTCAAGGAACCAGAGGCATATTGTGTGTTCCATGAGTGCTGTTCTGCACCCTTGTTGACTCATCCCTTCTGTGTGACCCTTCTATGAGGGGATGTCCCTTTGTCGACAGGTGGGTTTTTGGTCTCTGCTCCAACCTCTTGATAACAACAATATGTTTTGTTTTTTGTTTGTTTTGGGCCTTCTGATACCTGTTCCCTGATCCTGTTGACAGCTCATGATCACACAGACTGGTGTGCTTCTTCCATGTGGGTTTGTCTCTTCTCTGCTATATGGCTGCTTGTTTAACTTTAAACCTTTAAGACCCCAGATGCTATATCTCTTGATGTATTTACATATGTACACACCTGTTTATACCTCTATGCATAGCTTTGCTTCCTAGATCTTTCCTGTCCTACCTATCACACTCACCCTTCTTCTGCCTCTTAGTAATTCCTCTCAGCTAGATTCCTGTTGCTCCAACTCCCCAAGGATCTCTAAGTCCTACTCATTGTTGATTTTAATTCCCTAGTTGTTCCCCTGTCTATGGTGTTGTTTGCTGACCATGCCCTCCCCCCACCTCCTCCTCCCATCTCCTCCTCCCTATAAGTCCCTCTGTAACCATCGGTTGCTTTCTCCTTGAGCCTCACACTCAATTTTTTGAAAAATATTTTATAGGTGTCCCAGAGAGCTTCTATTCCAACTACCTCAAATAAGGGCCCAGAGAGCTGGCAAGGATAGGAGCTATCACTTGTGTGCCTGCTCTGTGGTTAGCCCTGGATGATTGACACAGTTCACTTAAGCCTCATGACAGATCTCTGACAAAAGAACTACCCTTGTTGAACTTTATCCCAGTGTTAGGATCCTCTACAATTATGAATTTAACTTAGGAGAGACTTTAAATTATTTCTTGTTTGTGTGTGTGCGCGTGCTCTAAATCCTAGATTAACGGGAAGATGGTATGGTCAAGATGCCTTTAACCCAAATTGTGTGTGAAGGTTCTCCTTTAGCAACTGAATACATCCAGTCAACAACAATGGTGATTTATAAAGGGAGTTGGGGGAGAATTTTTACCAGGAAAACTTCCTGGAAGGGAAGAACCTTTGCTTCTTTCCCTGATTATGTCTTAGTTAGACAGCCTGGCATTCTCCCTTTGTAGTAGAAGCAGCTCAGGTCTTCAGAGGAAAGGTTTATGGGAAAGAGTAGATGTCCCACTGCCGCTCCAAGGTGGCATACCAGATGTATAACAGAGAAGGGCCTCATTTAGTTCTTCAAACATCACAATTGAGTTCACAGTCTGCCTTCAAGAATAAAAGTCAGCCTTGTCCATTACTAGCCCTTTAACCAAAATATCTCTAAGTAAAATTGAACTGTCATAGTTCGATTTTTTATTAAGGCACTGAAATGTAAGAAAAATGTTTACATAGTGTTTTTACATCCTTACTTTATTTAATCCTATAGTTATTATCTTAAAGTACAATAATTTCCTAGGTATTATGCATTGTTCTTAACTTCAGAAGAGGTAAGGTCCTTTGAACATGACATGTGTTTGTAAAGTGTGAGCCATTGAAAGGCAGAGCTATTTGAGAAGGTTCGGAAGCTATGAAAATCTGGCAGGTGATCCTGGAGAAGATAGAATTTACCATCAAACACAGTAGGCACAGTGCCCAGGGTCATGATACTTTCAGAGGCCCAAGGAAATATTTCTTTTAACTTTTTTTGACATTCGATGGAAAATGAATATGTAATGGATGAATACAGAATAATAAATTGAACTGGATTATATTTACTCTATACGAACACAGCCAAGGTACAATTATTTATGTGCTTATACTCGTGTGTATGTGTGTGTGTGTGTGTATTTAAATGAGAAAGGAACTCATTAAGGTGCAAAAGGGCCCAAGGCCAATGGAAGTGCCCGTGTCACCCTGATAGTGAAGTCCTAATAAACCCGTCTGGCTACACGAGGCATGCTCCAGGGTATCCAGACACTAGCATTCCAAAGGAGCTGAGCTTTGCCAAAGAAAGGTTGCTTTTGCAAACCATCCAATGAATTACAACGCCACAGTGCCCAGACTGCTCCTCGGGTTTCCTGGGCTATAATCTTTCCGGGTCTCTCCCACTGATTGGCTCATGGGATCATACTGCTCAATTTCTGGCTAGCTGGCAAGTTCTTAACCCTTGCACTACCAGGACTCATTTGCAAGAAATATGAACAACCAAAAAGATTTTCCAAATGATATAAGGATGAGGGAGATCAAGAGAAGCACAGGCCTCAGTTTATAAAATGCTGCTGTGTACAAAACCAAACAGCTGTCTGTCATTTCCTGCTGCACCCAAAGAAGGCTCCATGTCCCTTAGTTCATTTATTCCTTTACCCTCGTTGTCTTACAGAGTCTTATTCTGTGTCACAAAATTTTAAATGTCCTCCAGATAAAGACTATGGCTAGGCATCTGGTCTATGGGTTTGCCAGTAACGTAATGGGTTTGTGTGGTGTGACCAGGGGACTGGGCCAGTTAGATTCTCTCTCTCCTGAATCGGAACTGAAAGCACAGAGGCCCGTTCCTTAATAGTAATGGCTCAGGAACAAATTCATATGCATGTGAAATCTGGACATTGGGTAAGGAAGACCAAACAAGAATTGAGGCATTTGAACGACGGGGCTGACAAACAGTGCGGAATATCAAGGACTGTCAGAAGAACAAACACATCTGTCTCGGAAACAGTGCAGCCAGCATGCTTCTTGAAAGGGAGGATGGCCAGACTTCATCTCATGTAGTTTGCACGTGTTTCCAGGAGGGACCAGTTCCTGGAGAAGAATATCATCCTTGTTGAAGAGGGCAGCAATGAAAGAGATGAATTGACACAGTGTGTGCAACAGCAGGCTCAGACACAGGAACACTGTGAGCATGGCGAAGGGTCAGCCCTTGCTCCGTCCTGTTGTGAACAGGGTCCCTGAGAATCAGAACCAACTTGATGGATCCTAACAAGAACACAATAGGGGAAAAAAGACAACAAGTAAGTGAATCACATGAAGAGGAAGAGTCTTGGGGTGCTTCCCACACCACTGCAGGCATCTGCAGAGATACCTCTGGTCGAGGCTCCCGATCCCATGAGGTGCTGCCAGTGCTGTTCCCGGCCTGGTGCTCACACGAACCGGTTTTCTTCAGCTGGGCCTGCGGTGCTTGTTTATTGCAAACAGTCTTGATGGGACTGGATCTCTTGACCTCAGTTTCCCCGAGATTCAGTTTCCGGATTATCTCCTAGTGGTCTTGGAAACATTCTCAAGAGCACCAAATAAGCAGGATTGCAAGTTCAAATCTTTGCTTGTCCCCCTTGTCTATAATCCAAGCGGAAAAAAACAAAAACAAAAACAGTCAAAAATACTGAAGCAACAGTATTCGGATCCTCCATGTCCACATGGGATGAAGACAAGCGGGGCCTTAGCAAAGGCCATTCCCCTGCATAAAGCCTCTCCCTAAATGATCCATAGGTTAACCTCTCCCTTCTTCAGATCTTTGCACAATTATATCCTATTTAACAAGAATTAACCTGACCCTGATCTAAAATGACAGTTTTCAATGGTCCCTTACGCCTTACTCTTTCCCTGGAACATCTATCAGCTTCTAACATATTATATAATTCACTTATTTGTTATTGTCTATATTTCTCTATAAAGATGTAAGCTTAAAGCCAGGGATCTTTTTGTTTTTAATTGATGTTTTCTAACTATATATCAAAGATTACATAAGTCAGCATGGACTACAGCTCAATGTAAAAAACCCACCATCTGCAGAACTGGACTGAGTGACTATACATCATGATAGATGGAGAAAAGATTGATGTGGGTGGTCCAGGATTTCTTTTTACTTCGATCCATAACTCAGCCACACCAAAAAGTTTTTTTCTTGGTATCTTGGCTTTTAGGCCTGTTCCTAGGGTTACTCGGGTATTGATTAAGAAAATTGCATTGGAGAGACCACATTATTTTTCATTTCTTAGATATGATGTTCCACTATATATTCAGCTATGAAGTTATACGGATTTATTAATTATCATCTTAGTTTTAATATGAGAAAAATTCAAACCCACAAACTACAGGATAAGACAAAAAAAGGTAAGCAATATTTGGAAAAGTATTAAGGAACTTGTATTAGTCTGGGTACATTAGAGAAACAAATCCACAGAAACTCGTGTATAAGAGAGAGTTTTATATAAAGGGTAAGTGCACACCAAGAAAACATACCAACCCAGTGTTGCCCAAGCCCACAAGTCCAACATTAGCTCATATGTCTGACACCAATCCACAAAGTCGTCCTCCTCCATCTCACAAAACACACACTATGATGCCAACTGCAGGAGTAAAGCCGAGTCAGTGAACATGTAAGCATTTCAGCACCGGCAGAGGTCTCCACATGGCTGCTCCAGCACTCAGGGTTGCATCGGGGTTGGTCCATGTGGCTTCTCCTCAGGGATGTCTTGCAGGAAGTGAGCCTTGCCAGCTGAAGCAGGGAACTGGCTAAGGTAGCTGTACCCTGGTCCGACCATCACAAAGCAAGAGACCTGAGAACTAGAAAGGCGAGGTTCACCGAGCCATTTATCCCTCTGTCCTTCAATTAGCCCCACATATGTTTATCGGCCAGGTTGGCACAATAAACTTTAACTATCTCAGAACTTCTAAGGGAAGTTGTATGTGGACCCATGGTGGCTAGTGGGTTACGCATCGAACTGCCAATAATAAGGTGAGTGTATCAAACCCATCATTCCCCCTGTAGCTTTTCAGAGATTTAAAGGTTATGAAACCCAAAGGGGCAGTTCACTCTGTCCTATAGGGTCACTGTGAGTTAGAATCACGTGGATGTCAGTGAGTTTTCCTTTTTGGGAGGGGAGGCTGTGTAATATCCGAGAGTACAGCTTGAGACTGTGGGAAAGACAACAGAAAAGGCACCTGTATGGAAGGCGCGAGGGTAATTTTCATCAATAATTTGAAGATCGACATTTTCCCTCAAATTATGCAGTAAACATTTCAGAACACAGTTTCATATATAAAAGTCAATGGGAAAAAAAGTCAATGGATAATTCATGTTAAATGTTTCAGAGGTGAGGCCGACTCCAAGCTTCTTTATAAGAAACATTCTAGCTTTTCTCAAAAAGTGTCTGTACCCAGGTGGAGAAGTTGTGCCATCTAACAGGACTGGAATATTTTAATATTCATAAAGGATCTTGAATTATGACAGGCCCATTTTGGGATATGAGAACATTAGAATTCCTGTTTTCTCTCCCAGACTCATTAACAACCAGTCAATTATGATTCATAGTGACTCAATAGGACAGAGTAGAATTTCTCCTGTAAGATTTCTGAAACTGTATATATCTATATTTTTGTAACTCTTTATAGGAGTTGAAAGTCTCATCTGTCTCTCACAGATGGGTTTAAATAGCTGACCTTGTGGTCAGCAGTCAAACACACACCTCACTACGCCATCAGGGCACCTTATTTATTGTACAGAAGCTCTTATTTCTAGCCCACGTTCTTAATAAATGTGAAGTATTATGTCAGGAAAATGCCAAGTTCATGTAATTTGTACTGTTCAAGTATATCTTTAGGTCAAAGAATACCATGTGAAGTATAACTTGACCCTAGGGTTTTTTAAAAATAATTTTTACTGGGGACTCTTACAGCTCTTATAACATTCCATACATCAATTGTATCAAGCACATTTTTACATATGTTGCCATCATTTCCAAATGGCCCTAAGTATTTAGTACAACACTACTCCTTTAAATAAAGCCAGTATGCAATACAAGTGTTAAAGAACAAAGATGTCATTGTGAAGATTAACATGCACCTGACCCAAGCCATGACATTTTCGATCACCTCATATATACATGAAAGTTGGACAATGAATAAGGAAGACCAGAGAAGAATTGATGCCTTTGAATTATGGTGTTGGTGAAGAAGATTGAAAGTACCAGGGACAGCCAGAAGAACAAACAAAACTGTCTTGGAAAAAGTGCTGCCAGAATGATCCTTATAAGAGAAGGTGGCAAAACTCTGTCTCATGTATTTGGACATGCTACAGGAGAGGTTAGTCCATGGGAAAGGACCTCGTGCTTAGTAAAGAGAGCGTCAATGAAAAAGAGGAAGATCAGGAAGGGGAGAGACACAGTGGCTGCAGCAATGGGCTCAAACCCAACCACTGTGAGGACGACCCAGGCCTGGGCAGTGTTTCAGTCTATTGTTCATGGGGTCCTGATGAGTTGGAGCCATCTGGACGGCACCTAACAAGAACAAGAGTCTAGAACAGTACCTACGAATGAATGAATGCATCCTACTGACAAATGGTGACGATTGAAGCAGTTTCCCAATTACGTCCTGCTCTTGTCATCTATCATAGCATTTCTCTGGCAAAATCAGCATTTATAGAACCCAAGAAATATTCAAGCCTAAACCCACATTTTTTCTCAGTTGATAGTGTGAATTATCTTAACATTTTGGTTTAATTTTATAAATGAAAATTATACCTTATTGTTTGCTTTGCTTATTGATTTATTTATTGGAATACTTGCATTCCATCTACTTTATATGTGTGTTTATCCAGTATTAAATTAGCTGCTATTTATGGAGTGCTTTCTTTGTCTTTCTGTTCTCAGTCCCTATTCTCTGGATAGTTCTACCTAAAGCTACATTCTATACAGCTGTTCATATGAATAAGACGGAATTGTATTACGGTACATACAGCATGTAGGCATAGTTAACATTCCTTGGGGATTTGCTACGTGCCACATGACAATGTTGCAGGACAGGTATCTGCATTGCCTTCATTATACTGATGAAGAAATCGAGGGTCCAAGAGGTGAAGTCACTTGTTCAAGGTCACACAACGGATGACTCCTCATTCGAACCCAGGAGCAGTGTGCTTCATCACTAATACTCGCTGTGGTCTACATCCTCCTGGCATACAAGCTTTAATGTTGTTTTGTTTTTACTGTGCCTTAGGTGAAAGTCTACAGAGCAAATTAGTTTGCCATCAGCTGTTTTGTTCATAAAGTGTCCTGCATGTGCAGTCTTATTTTATATGTTTAAATATGCAGCTCTAGAGTTAAGTGAGGTTTTAGTAGATGTTTTCCTGAGAGAACCTAAAAATCACCCTTAAATCTGTTAAACCTAGTATATTCCATGGCTAACTTCGTCACAAAAAATATTATAAAAATATTTTTGACATTTTATTCTTAATGATGTAATAACTACCATCCTCATTTGACTTTAAAAATCAGTTTATTAACTAGTCTTGGTTTTTAACTAGTCATAACTGGCCCTTAGGTTAACTAACATTTATTTTACTAGAAAAAACAAAAGGAAGTTACTGCTGCTTTGCATCAAGGAAATGCTCTTGTGTTTGTTGTTTGCACTCTTGAGCTTAAGATGAAGATGACATTTTGACAGAATTCAGTCACATTTCCGGAATGTGTTTGGTCATCTTTACTAAGGGTAGCACTTCATTTTTCCCCATGGGACCAGATACATGGCGCCTATTTTACTGGAGGAATGTCCCTCGATAGATTGCTTTTAGGTGTTTTAGTTGCGGAAATAAAATAATTGTTTTGTTTTTTGTTAAAGTTTGGGTTTTTTTGAATCTTTATTATGTCCTCTTTGAATATTTACATTTCTTGTTAAGCTGTTTATGATTCTGAGACATTAGAATATAGAAGGAAGTAGATTTTTTTAAAGTGCATTTCTTTATGTCTCTTTATAGGGACACTGAGTAGATGTTTTGCTAATAGGGTCCCCACCCCCAACCCCCCAAAATAAAGAATTTTGATAAGCAAAATCTCCACCATAAGCTATCAATATAATTTTAAAAATAGTTTTAACCATTTTGATAAAGTGAGAAAGTGATTAAAAACTGCTAATAAAAATAGGTGCTTATTTTTGTGCGAATACTAATTACTGATAATGCATGCTTATGTTTGTCACTCATTATGTGGCAGTGTACCAATCAGTGGATGACTGCGACTCAAGCACTTACACATGTAAATTAACCAGTAGACTTTTTTTTCCACTTAAATGAGTCATACAGGAAAGCAAGTCCAGGTCATAAAAACATCTCTTCTCGTTCATGCTAATGAAATGTCTCCACTCTGTGTTAGCATCTAGCCTTGCTGGTAATCTGGAGCTTTCTATTTTGTTCCTGGTGGCGATGAAACAAGTGCTGGGCGCTGGGAAAACCCTCGCTCCCGGAGTTCACTTATGCTGTAAAATTACTGTGCTCCAGCGCAGCCGGACAAGTGCGGGGACGAGATCAAACGTGGCACCCGGCTACCCCAAGTGACTCCTGCTTTATTAATTAGCCGGAGCTCCTCCAAGTTCATTTCCTCCGGGAGGGCAAAAACTCTCAGCAGGACAAAAACCACACATTCTAGTCCAGCCCCAAGCCTTAGAGCTCTGCTCTTCAACGTCCGCTTCCAACCTTTGCACCGAGCTGTCCCTGCTTGTCCCCGCTCTTGTCTGAACCACGGGCACAAAAGCGACCTGGAATGTTTTAGAGAAACGCCCGTTTCTATCCTCTGAAATGGGGCAGCTTTTCAATTGGCATCGTTCTTTTAAAAGCGTCAGTGTGGTAAGAGTCCAACTTAAAACTGCAGTGTCTTCTAGAATCCGTCAGCTTGCTCCGTCCTCTCATCAGCGACGCCACGGGCGCTGAAGCGTTTGGAAAGGACCTTCTCTGCGCGTTTTTGTGGAAGCAAAATTTGATAGGGAAGCGTTTTTGTGGAAGCAAAATTTGATAGGGATGCTCCAAATTAAACCCTATCAGTACTACTGTCCTCTTCACTTATACTGCCACTTGGAAACACCTTTTTAATGCCGGGAAACCTCAGCCGCTTTTAGCAAGGATGTTTAAAAGTGATTGCCTAAGGTGACAAAAACAGAACAAAAGGCCCACACTCGCATTCACTGTTTCATTTTGTTTGAGCGAGGAGAGTACACTTGTGAGGAGGGTGTCGCTGTGAAGAGAACGGCCTGGTTGGCCTGGGTAACCAAGGTTTGTGGCTGTTTAGCTGGTAACAGCTAGTATTTCTATCTAAATAAAGGAATTCTGTTAGGGTCTGTATCCCCAATATGACCTGAAAAATAGCGAGGGGATCTATTTTATGTGCATATGTATACAAATACATATTTTTATTGAGATTATTTAAAATGTGCTATTCAAGAAAGATCAAAATATTTTGAAGTTGGGAGTACCTAAAATCTATGTAATTGTATTCATGGGGCAAGTTGGAATGATTAATTATCAGCTTTCAGTTTACATTTAATTTTTGAAGTCAATTTCCTCCTCTCCTTAAATCCTATTTTTTTTTAGTTTTTAAAGATTTTAAAAGTTATCATGAACTTTATTTTTTTTAATTTAGATTTAAAAATAATTTTAGAGAAGCTCAGTTGTGATGCATATCCCTGCAACTCAATTTAGATGGAATAGATAATCTGTGTGAACAGTTCTAATTTTGCCAGTTTTTTTTTTTAATGCTCTAACTAACCATTCGTAGACTTCTTTTGGTGTGTGTGTGGAAGGAATATTTGTGTCTGTGAAGGTTAGAAGAGGCTGGCTGTGCTGGAAGTGACTGCAGTGCCTTTTGATTATTCATGGACAGCAATAGAAGGCACTTAAAGAGAACAATGAAATTGCTTATTTTTGTGATGGGCCATCTGTTGAATTGTTTTGTGTAACAATTGCACAATAGTATCTATGTCATATCATTCTATTTTCAACAGCAGCTGATTATGTCTCACCGGCTACTTGTCCTTATTTCTAAAGTCCCATGACCATTTAAAGTCACCTTTCCAGGGCCCTTTGGCAGAAAGGTATTAGAAATCCCAAACAGCCTGTGTATTCTCCCCCCCCCACAATCTCCCCCCCCCCCCACCTCTTTTATTCTCTCTCTCATTCTTTGGATGGTGTGGGGTGGAAAGAGGGGGTTGGTCACACTAGTTCTAATTAATTAGACTTTCTAAATGTGCAGGACAATTACTGTGCTTTCCACCTGTAGTTCTAGAATACGAGTTCACATCGTACCATTTGGCAATTTGCGTGGAGATGATATGCTTGCAAAAACGGAAAGTCAAGTTGAAAAGATTGTGATACAATCTTTCATGCTTTTAATGATCTAGGCTTTTCTTCACGATGATAATTAGAATTTTTCTCTTGGAATTCACTTCCATCTTTAAAAAAAAATAAGACGAGCCATTAACAAATTTATTCAAGCAGAAGTGAAATGAAAATAAAACAAATGTGTTATTGTCCCAAGGTCACGGACATTGCGGATGCCATGATTCTGAAACAGCTTTTTGAAAATCTGTTCAAGAGCGGGGTCGTCGTTGTGGCAACGTCCAACAGGCCACCGGAAGGTAAAAACACACCCTGTGTGCGCCCTCTCGTGCAGCGAGGGGCCAGCTAGCAAGGGGCTCACAATCCGGAATTTGCTTCATAAACTGGTGAGGTTGCTTATCGTTCGTTTTATAACGGGGGGGGGGGCGGGGGGAGGGGAATCTGAAAAATCAGTGGGCTTCTTATATTAGAAAACTGTTTAGGTAATTCCGGGCGATCTCCAATAGCCACTGCACTTGCAGATGAGATCTGCCATGTGCATGTATGTCATACGCCCGTACCCGAGTGTGGGCCCGTCATCTGCTCTTATGGCCATCACAGACCCGCCATGGCACGAAGGGCAAAGCTCCAGTTGCAGTGGGGAGACGGACTGAAAGCACACCTACAGCGTTGCACCGGCGCCCCAGAAATCCGGTGTAGCATTATCAGGAGTTGGAATCAACTCAGTGGAGGTGGATTTGGTTTGGGTTCTAGAAACACTCGGGCTTGTTAGAGAAGTGTTTAGGACCTATAATATATTGATAAAAACTAGCTTAAAGTCTGGTCCCTTTTAGTCCACAAGGCTGGCGGTTGAAGGTGTAAGGCATCCAAAAGACAATTTTATACAGACTTAATGGTGACATATTGTTAAATCCACAAATGAAGGCAACGGACAGTTTTTCTTATTTTCTGGGTGAAATGTCTGGTTTTCAAGTATCCGTTCTATTGGCCAAATACCAGCAAGAATTTTATACATATATCTATTCATCTCCACAGAGAACTTGTTATGGTCTAGTTATTGTGCTCCATGCTCTGATCTTTCAACATGACTAAGGTTAGTCTGGGTCCACAGCCACCCACCCGGGGTCAGGAGACAGGCTGTACTTCATGGAGGGGGGAGAGCTGTGGGACGTTAATCTTTTAGGATGATGTTTGGAGGTTAAGTGTGGATAGACAGATAGAAGCCAGACTGTGAACCCAGTCTTTAAAGAATCTTCAGTCAGTCTTCAGAAGGTGGTCACCGACAACCTTCTTTTTGCCTAGACTGCATCCCATGATCTAAGTGGAAGTAAAGCTGAGGCTGGAGTCTATGGTGGCTGACTTGTTGACTTAACAATGTTACCGGCAATGGTCTCACCTTGAAACATTCAGAGATAAGCTGTGCTCATAAAAACAAAGAATTAGGACAAACTTGGAAAGCTCCTAGTTAACAGACTGCTGAAAGAAAAATGACAGGTGGCTGCTCAGACTATTGCAGTGTGGACGCTGAGCAAGGACAGCCCCAAGGAGAAGTTAAGGTATATGTTGAAGCTCACGGCTCGGTAAGGGGATCAAAGCTTACAGACCGGCCGAGGCAGTGTGCAGAGATCGGATACAGAACTACTCTTCTGGGCAAGAGAGAAAGGGCGGATGTAGAGTTACAAAAATTGGACATTCGTTTTAAACCTATTGAAAGTTTCTTCCAAAATGAGCCATAGAAACAGGGCTTCAAACGGATTCACTCTGGTTTGAACCCTTGCTGAAAACTTGCCACCCCCGCTTCCTAAGATATTCTGAATTAGAATGTACATTTTAACAATAGCTCCAAGTGATCTCACAGATCCCAGGTGATTTTTAGGTAGTCATAGATGTATTCCCAAGATTCTGTGGATACATAGGCTGCTTGCATGTGTATACATGGAAAGGATGTTGATCATACACTAGGGTTTTAGCCACAGCAGATAGCCATTGCAACCTAATATTTTAATATTTAACAGGTGACATAATTTCTTGGGTGAAGAAACAAGACTCAGAGAGTCTTACTCCTAGTAGTTCAATATCGCATGGATAGCAGGAATAGGATGGAGAATGGATCGATGGTTGGGTCAAGGGAAGTGTTTGACTACAAAGGAGGCCGCATGATCATTTGCGGGGTTGATAGAACTGTTCTGTATACTGATTGGGCTAGTGTTCCATGTGTTAAGCTTATAGAATAATACAATCTACTTGTGTTTATTTACTAATCTATAGTGAATAATTTCATAATTTTTCATCACATTGAAGAGTGATTCTAGTTATGCCTGGTATCTGCCTTTTTCCTAACCCCCAGCATCTTCCTACAGAATCAAAATCTCTTCATATTTACAGTCACTATTGTGATAAAACTTATATGAAATTGTTCACTTCACAATAGTAAGTATGGATAAGTAAGCTTGTGCTTACAATGTTTTGGGGGTAATCGACTTCTGAGTAGACACCCCCAAAAGGTTTACTCGATAAATAATATAAAAAAATATAAATGTTCTTATAAATTAAGAACATGGTGCATGGAGAGTGAATGGCTGAATTGGGACAGGATTCTCAGTTTGGGGGACCCTTTTGGTACATTTTCCTTTAGAATTTCTCCAAGTTGATCATCACTGACCTTTGCCCATGCTGTCTCAGACAAAGAATGTTTTCTTTTCCAACCATCAAAATCATTCACCTTTTATCTTGATTCACAATTTTTTAATCTTTTCAAATAGAACCTACTTTTTTTCCCAGAATGCTACAAGAGGTAGAAGAAGAGACTTCTTGGCAAAGCATTAAGGCAGAGGTTCTCAGCCTTTCTAATGCCGTGACCCTTTCATACAGTTCCTCATGTGGTGTTGACCCCCAGCCATAACATTATTTTTGTTGCTACTTCATCACTGTCATTTTGCTACTGTGATGAATCGGGCGACCCCTGTGAAAGGGTTGTTCAACCCCCATAGGGGTCGTGACCCACAAGCTGAGAACCACTGTGTTAAAGGAAAGCTAGCCAGTATGGCTGGCATGCAGAAGGAACTAGGATGCAGGGAGGTACATGATAAATCAGGAGCCAGAAGAGTGAGACTTTGTAAAGCAACAGTGTGGATTTTGGGTCGGGAAATGAGAAGCCATAAAATTCAAATGCTTAGGGTGAGAGGTGTTCGAAATATCACCTGCAGTGTGGAAAATGGAAGGAAACACATCAGGAGGCGACTGCAATACACTAGGAAAGAAACAGTGACACCTTGGTATAAGGCAGTGGTGTTTTGTTTGTTATATAAAAAGTTTTTTTATTAAATTGTATGACATGGATGAAGTGCTAATAAAACTGTTAAAAAAATTAAGAAAAGACAAACAAAATAAAGTTTCTATAAACCAGAGGGAACTTGAGAGCAACTAAGACCACCACCTCATTGGTATAAGCAACTTTGTCTTTGAAAATATCTAGGAATATTTTTAGTAGTCACAACTTAGAAGGTATAGGTAGGGATGCTACAAGAATTTAATTCAATAGTAATTTTTTCATGTAAAGAACTACCCCCATGACATTTCAGGAGGTAACCTATGGTAAAGAATTGATAGTATTAGAGGAGGAAATCCAAGCTGCACTAAAGGCATTGGCAAAAAAAATCAAGATTCTGGGAATTGACAAAATACCAATTGAGATGTTTCAACAACTGTATGCAATGGTAGAAGCTCTCACTCATCTATGCCAAGAAATTTGGAAGGCTGGAAACCTGGCCCTCCAGAAGACATCTGCATTTGGGCCCATTCTAAAGAAAGAATGTGGAAATTATTGAACTGTATCATTAATATCATATGTACTTAAAATAATACTGAAGAGAATTCAAAAATAGTTGCAGCAGTCCATCTCCAGGGAACAGCTAGACATTGAAGCCAACTTCAGAGAAGGAATGAGGATAACACTGCGGAGGTCAGATGGATCCTTGCTGAAAGCAGAAGGTGGTGCAGTGAGTTCTTTAACAGGGCTCTTCTAGCCGTGGTCTCTGTAATTCCCACCAAGTGGCCGAGTGGGGCAGTCAGATAAGGTCCTCTTCCTGGTGGGTCTGGGTAAAAGAAGATCAGGGAAGATGCTGATTGGATTATGTGACTCAATTATGAGTAACTGTTAACAGAGTTAATGTGATTGTAAAACATTGGAACTCTAATGTGAGGAATAGTCCCGTTAGCTGTCCTGCTGGGTATAAAACGAGCCGTGTCATCCGTAAGAAGGGGGAACTCACTGCCATCAAGAAAGAGCCCTGAATGGAGTGTGCCCTCTGGACCCGAGATCCCTGTGCACCGATCCTCATAGATGCAGAAGAAAGGAAGAGGTGACCCCAAAGGGTCAGCTGCAGCCCATTGTTGCAACCAGGTCAAACCCTCTTGTTAAGGGCCTTCTTCTGAGCATAGTGTGTAACAAAATCCATTTGAGATGGCCCACAGGGTAGACTGCAAAGCTTCTGGAGGAAAACTTTGGACTTGATCTTCATGATTTGGGAGCAGGCACAGATTTCTTGGAGAAGTCACAGGAACGGACATAAAGAATGGACATGCTTCAACAAAATTGCAAAGAGCCCCTTAAAAGGCACCATTAAGAAAATGTATAGGCAAGCCCCAGAGTGGGAGAAAATATTTTTGAATTATATATTAAAAAATAGTATCTGGATTATACAAAGAACCCTCACAACTCAATAATCAAAAGGCAAACCACCCAATAAAAATTGAGCACACTTTTGGAATCCATATTTCTTGAAGAAAGATGCATGAATGGCCAGTAAGAACAAACAAAAACAAACCCACATGGCCCCTTACTTCATCAAGCCAGCAAGGAGCCTTTTATAACATAACGTAATCACCTTTGCCAAGTTGTTTTGGAGCACCATACAAGCCCTGTTTGTGTTCAAGAGGAGAGGATGCTCTAAAGTGATGACCTCAGGAGATGAGCATCGTGGAGGCCACTGTACAAGCCTGCCAGCTGTAGTGGATGCCAGCAGGACTTGATAGACAATGTGGCTTTTGAGCAGATTGGGCAGGAGTCGAAAGAAGAGCAGATAGAAAGTCATGGTCTTAAGCCATGAAAAACCCAGAATAGCCTTCAACTCACAGCCTGATGATGTCCTGTTTATCTTTCTATGTGGTCCCATTCTCTTGTTACCGCTGCACAACTGTCTTTGGCCAGATAAAAAGATGAGCTTTCTGTTCTGTTTATTTTGTTTATGCTCTTGGCCCCTATGTACCTTGTACAACTCTGGTCCATGTGTCTGTTACATGTTATAAGCCCACTGGTTACAGCATAGTTTTCAAAAAAGTCTATAAGTTTAAGCATCATTAAAAAACTTGTTTCTCATACAACCTCCTTCTAGCTCTTTAATGCTTCCTCCCCCCACCCACTATCATGACCCCAATTCTACCTTACAAATCTGGCTAGACCAGAGGATGTACACTGGTACAGATAAGAGCTCAAAATCCAGGGAGTCCAGGACAGATAAACCCCTCAGGACCAATAAAGTGATACCAGGAGGGTAGGGGGAATGTGTGGGGAGAAAGGGGAAACCGATCACAATGATCGGCATATAACCCACCACCCCCATGGGGGGGCACCAGAAAAGTGGTGAAGGGAGACGGCGCATGATGTCAGATATGAAAATAATAATTTATAATTTATCAAGGGTTCATGAGGGACGGAGGGTGGGGGAGGCAAGGGAAAATATGAGAAGCTGTTACTAAGGGCTCAAGTAGAAAGAAACTATTTTGAAAATGATGATGGCACCATAAGTACAAAAGTGCTTGCTACAGTGGATGGACGTATGGATTGTGATAAGAACTGTAAGACCCCCAATAAAATAATTTTAAAAACCCCACTTGTTTCTAATTTACTTACTAGCTGCGATCTCAGCAAATACTTTTGAAAACTCTGAAAATCAGTTTCTTTACCTGTAAATGGAGGTAGAAATATTGATGTTGTGGGGCTGTTATGACTTCAGTGAAATGCCTACTGCATGTCCTGAATTCTGATCGGTCTCTGAAGGGGCTGTTCTAGCTGTTCTGTCGGGTCACTATGAATCAGATTTGACTGGACAGCAGTGAATTTGGGGGGAGTAAGTAGGCATTCTGCAAATCTTAGACTCTCCTTTTATTTATCTTTTATCTTCCCTCATTTCAGCGCAGACCTATATGAAGAATTTAGTTGCATTATTTACACATTTAATAGAATAGTGTTTAAATTCTATAATTAGTCTTAAAAAAGAAGCAAAGTAGCTTTTGCTGCTTAAATGACTGGGGGGGGTTATTTTTAATTTTAATCGATCATAAAATAAGACTCTTCCTGAGGCATAAATCAGATTACTCTATTAAAATCATGTATTATTTTGTGTTTGTTTATAAGAAAGCTCCTTTCAATTGCTCATATTAAAAGGTTTTTTACTCAAAATAAATATATACATCTATTCATAAGCATTATTCACCCTCTTGGTTTTGAAACTTGGATTTTTAAGTAAAGGACCTGCATATCTATGTGCATCTTCAAAGCACTGTGTAGCCCTTGTAATTACTTTAAAAGTCCTCTCTGCATGTATTTCATCTGTAAGTGTCATTACAGTTATTCACTGTGAAGAACTTAGAGGTCCTTATACTATTCTCTACAAAGCAAATGTCCCATAATTCCCGTACTCTATCTTATACGACCAAGTGTTTATTTCGCTCTGTTTAGTGATCATTAAAAAATCACAGGCAAGATTAAAATAGCATTTAGTAAATAATGGCTAGTATTGACATCAATGTATTATGCAATGTCATTGCTTATGAGAAGTTATATTAAAGAGCCAACATTAGAAAATGTGGTAGCTATGTAACATTGTCGGAGATGAGTCTATTGAAGTAAGAATTAGCATAATATCTGAATTACAAAAACCCTTCAGCTTAACGAGTACAGTAAGTCTCCAGATTACCAATGTCAGATTCATGCACAACTTGTACTTGCACTCTCAGCTTAGCCAAATTTGCCCTCACTTTGAAATACTTGAACTAACCTCTACTTGCAACTAATTCTTCATCACAATCGCTTTTACTTGTTGCTCGTGCAGTTTTTAAAATATTGGGGGAAAGATGTAAAGCAAGGCTGAATCAGAACTGTACCTTTTCTCACCTGCCTGCAAATTCGACTTCAGGACACTGAGGAATGGACCTCATTTGTAACCCGGGTAGTGCCAACAGTCTATTTCCCACATAGGTGTCCTTTCAGAACCCAAAGGGTATAAAGCCAAAGAAAGTCTGTTTATTTAGAAGATACCTTCGGAGGATAGCTTTTGAATTATAAAGCTGTATAAAAACTGTGGATCCAAAGTTAGCCTCTGAAAGTCTTCAACATTTAAAGTCATTGTTCTACTTTAGCCTTGCTAAAAAGTGGAATCCTTGAATGAAGAATCTTACAAGTGGGCCTTTGATTTCTCATCACTATTAACCTAGTAAAAGGTGCATGCTTGCTGAGGTACATCTAAAAGTCTGCCGAATCCATTAAAAAGACCTTCTTTTCTGGGCAAGACCTACAGATGACCTTAACATAGATGAGCTTTCATCTGTGACCCACCGAGTTTTACTCTATGACAGTGCCCTTTGATATTTGTTATGGTTGCATATGTGTTTTAAAAATTTTTAATAGCTTTATTGTGGTAGAATTGACATGCAAAAAAAAAGAATTGACATGCAATTCATTTATTGGCATACACTGTAAAAAAATTTTTTTTCTGTTGAAGCTAATTCAAAGGGGTTTGCAGCAGGACATCAACAGGAAATGTCCAGAAATTCAAACTGGACTCAGAAGGGGACATGGAATGAGGGGTATCGTTGCTGATGTCAGATGGATCTTGGCTGAATGAGAATACCAGAAAGCTCTTTACCTGTGTTTTATTGACGATACCAAACATTCAACTGGGTGCACCATAACCAATTATGGCTCATCCTGTGAAGAAAAGGTTCCAGAATGCTTACTTGGGCTCCCAGGGAACCTGTGCACTGTCTAACAGGCAGGCATCTGATCAGAACAAGGCACTTTAAAATCAGGACAGCTGTGTGTCAGGGCTGTATCCTTTCAGGCTATTTCATCGGTGTGCTAAGCAAATAATATGAGAAACTGGGCTATGTGATGCAGCATCAAGATTGGAGGAAGGCTACCATTAACAATCTGATGTATGGATATGACACAATATGGCTGAGCGTGAATAGGACTTGAATCGTTTACTGATGAGCAAAAATCTCAACCTTCAGCGTGCCTTATACTTCAACATACAGAACCAACAAGAAACACTCATGGAAGCCAAGAAAGCAAAAGATGTATTGGGCAAATCTGCTGCAAAAGACCTCTTTGAAGCATTAAAAATCTGCTCCAAAGGCCCTCTTTGAAGCCATTTTGTCAGTAGGAGAGCTGAGGTGCACCTGCCGTGGTATCTCAGTCACCTCGTCTGCGTGAGAAAGCTGCACAGTGAATACGGAAGAGGTCAAACGTGTGACGTGGCAGCACCTGACCTCCTCTGGCTACATAAGGGAGAAGAAGAGAATTGCCAGCAGCAGCAGCAGCCCAAAGCCCCGCGGGGGAGGCAGGGGTCAGACACGCCTCCACCTTGCGATCTTTCCAATTCTAACTTCAACTTCCATCTCACAGCACTCTGCTTTTCATCTGTGTTCTGGAGTTCATTGCAGTAGCCACACAGAACACATGGGCAACATTCATGATTGTGGGGCTTTTTAAGGAACTAAAGAGGTTACAAATGCTCACGGTATAATTCTTCCACAGTCTCTTCTTAGCCATGCTTGCAGGCCTCTTTTTTGTCTTTAGCCTTTCAGCCAGTGGTCCCTTGATCTCTGGTTCAGCTCAGGCAATGTTACAAAGCTTTTTTTCAGCTGCCAATACATGTCCAAAAGGCATGCCACTCCATCATAAGCCTCAGCCCAAAGGCACTCAGCTCTGACTGCATGTGTCAGCAAACCTAACTTCCTTAATTTAGTGCCTGGAGTTACCTGGCTTCACATGCCACCAGGCAACCCACTCCACACCCCAGCCTCCTGCCTGAAGGCACTCAGCTTTACTCTGTAGGCTAGGAAGCCCACCATTCTGCATCTCTTTGACTCTTGGTCTGCCACTTCTCTGCTCTTTGGTGTTACAGCTGTCTCCTGGATCCAGGAGGTTCAGTGTGCTGGGACTTCAGATTCCAAAGGATGCACTCCAATTCTGCATTTGCTTTTGTTGGTAGTGAGATCTCTCTCTCTCTCAGCCTCTGAGATGGCTTATTACCCAGCAGGCTGGCCATCACAATGAGCTCTGGTAACAATCACTCACTGCTGAATCATATAATCCGATCAGTATCTTCCCTACCTCCTCTTATTCAGACCCAACAAGAAAGTCATTTGGTGGGAGTTACAAAGAGAATGGTTTATGGCCCTGTAGAAGATGAGGAAGAATTAATATATTTGAATTATGGTGTTGGCAAAGAATCTTGTATATGCTAAGGACTTCAGAAGAACAATCCAAACTGTCATGGAAGAAGTCCAGACAGAAGGCTCCTTAAAAGTGAGAATAACAAGACGTCGTCTCTTGTGTTTTGGACATGTTATCAACAAGGGAAAAAAATCTCTGGAGAAGGACATCATGTTTGGTAAAACAGAGAGTCCACAAGGATGATCCTCAACGAGATGGTCTCAAACATAACGATCGCGAGGCTGGCATAGTACTAGCGAGCATTTCAGTCGGTGACTGCATTGGAACTGTCTTTAGGCCCTTCACAAGACCCAACTGCTCATAGCTGAATCGTTACGATTTAAAAATATCTGCACTTGTAAGCATCTGTGAAGTCATCACCACAATTAACATAGCAAATATTTCTTCCATACCTAAACTTTTCTGCAAGCATTTTTTCATCCCTCGTGTCTCTCGAGCCTGCCCTTCCCCTGGCAACTACTGATTTGCTTTCTGTCACTCTGGTTTAGTTTGCATTTTAGAATTTTGTAGAAGCCAATCCCACACTATGTGGTCACTTTCTGGGGCCAGCCTTTTTTGAACACAGAATTGATCTGAGATTAATCTGTTTTATTATGTGTGTGAATAGTTGTTCTGCACAGATATGTACAGTATTCACTGTACAGAAATGTAGTGATTTATTTATCCACTCACCTCTCGATGGGCATTAGAATTGCTTTCAGCTTTTGGCTGTAGCAAGCGAAGCAGCAATTTGGGGCTATTAGGAGAAAGCTGCTAGAAGCATTATGCTTGTGTTTTTAATGATCTTATTTTATTTTCAATTCTTTCCACTTCCTGATGACCTTAACTATCGTCTCTTATGAGACAGCAATTTTTTTACCACATCCTGCAGCAAGTTGGTAATAACTTAGTGAAGATTATGACCATATTTATCTTTAAACTCATTTTTCCATTTGACCTATTAGGGATATTGGCTATAGAAAAGAAAAGATCTTATTTTGAATTTTAAAATCCTAACAAGTCTGACCAGCAGTATGTTACTTTTCATGAAATTCCCAAATTAAAAAAAAAAGTAAAAGAATTGAAACCTCTAGTCCCTAATTAACCAAAGAGCTTATGCAAATACTTTCTCCACTATAATGATGTTATGATGAATATTTTTCTAAAGAGAATGAGTGTTTCCTAATGACCGCATTTTATTTCCATAAGTAAATGAGGCGACTGCGATGTCTGCCCTAACTATCACATTTTCTCTAAAGGAGATACAGCCAAGATCCCACCATGTTCTATTTATTTTCAAAAGAGCCTTACTGTCTGATTTTTCTCAATTATTAAAATGTTATTATTAAAATCTTTTACCATTCCATTTTAATTTTTAAAATTTCATAATGCAGAGTTGATTTTTAAAGACAGAATGATAAGCAATGAAATTCCAATACCTTTTTGAAAATATTTTCCAAGAAGTCTCCATTTTAAAAGAAAAATTTGCAAAGCTCAATTAAAAAAAAATCAGTCATTGTATTGGGTCCTCTTACAACTCTTATAACCATCCATACATCAATTGTATCCAGCACATTTGTACATATGTTGCCATCATTATTTTCAAAACATTTTCTTTCTACCTGACAAAGCTCAACTTTGCTTGCCCTTTTCACTTATTTGTTCTTGACTGTATTTGTAGGTTTATGTATGTGAATGTGTATACACATTGACACAAATAGGAAAACATTTTTTTGGAGGGGGATCAACACATAGCTGTTTTTGACTGCAGTTAATTTGCAATATATAAAAGTAGAGCTTTGATTTTTAGTCAGTGGAATTTAAAGTGAAGTGACATTTCCTTAGTTTGATGTCAACTATATAAACAAATACATGCTAAGTTACATTTATTTCTCTTGAAAGGCAAATATTATTATACAACTTTTAATTCTTTACAGAGATCTTTTATTAGAGTGATAACTTCCCTGACCAAGTATTTCTGTTCACCAGGGGAGTATGAGGAAGTGATGGAGTGGTTATGTGTTGGGCTGCAAACCACAAGGTTGTCAGTTTGAAACCACCAGCCACTCCACTGGAGAAAGACAAGCCTGTTTATTACCATAAATCGTGTTGGAAACCCACAGAGGCAGTTGTACTGTGTTTTGTAGGGTCGCTATGAGTCAGACGTGGCTCAATGGCAGTGAGTGGGTGACGAGGATTCCCAGTAGAATCATATATTCAAGTGTTGAGTACTTTAGAAAATATCAACCTCCTGTTTTGAGTTATTGATTTAGATTCACTAGTGGATGTGTTCTCAAAGCCTTTCATTGCTTTTTAAGTTTATTTGGTTGCATGCCTTTTGATGTTCCTTCTGTGACTTCTGATTCTTTCGTTTATTAGTATGGTAATATAGCACGAGACTATAAATCAACTTCGATTCTTGGTCTTCTCCTTTGCTCCTTTATCTTCTTTATCAGTAGAAAACTGTATTTGCTAGGCTAAAAGATAAGCTAATTTATGATTTAGACTAAGTTTTGAACAACTGAACATCATTTTTTTCCCTTACAGATCTCTATAAAAATGGACTCCAAAGAGCTAACTTTGTACCATTCATAGCCATCCTGAAGGTAAGAAAAATCACTTACATGTGTTCATTAACTGATATAGTACTGATTGATAATCAAGGGCACTTATTGGATCTCCTTGGCTTTGTATCAAAGCAAAATTTCTTTTGCTATTTAGAGAGTTATAGTCAAAGACATTAAAGGAGAAAGGAATTTTATTTATGTAGTATGCATGCATGTGTACGCTGGAAAAATTACAAAATATAGTCTAAATTATTCTCTAAGTGAAACATTGGATAGTTTGCATTTTATAAATTTTAATTTGAGGTTTGCTCATAAATATTATAGTGGAATGTTTAAACTTATATATTTATTTCTGAAAAAAATGTTTAATGTTCCCTGTTTTCTTCAGGCTAATGGCCATTATTAACATGTTTTCTCATCTATTAAAGTTGCTATTCTAGAGTAGCATTATTACAAAAAATATTCTAATATATTTAAATGTGATTGCCATCAAGTTATCATGAAATTATGTCAAGTTGAGGCACATAAATAGTTTAAATATTTGTGTGTATCATCACTGCATAGAGTTTAAAATAGTCTTCATTACAATATGATTAAGAATAAAATAGCCTCCCTGTTCACTGGCAATTTTAAGTAATTTTTTGCATGATTAGTCAATGTTTCCACATTCTACTAATACTTATTGAGCACCTACTGTGTACAAAATGTCACATTAGGCATAATATGTTGTCTCATGAGTACTATCATGAAATAGGCCTGTCTCTTGCTTGCAAGTCATTCATAATTTAGTCATGGACATAAGAGGAACACAAATGACTAATGCAAAGTAGATGGTTCCAACACGAAGCACAATTCCCTGCCACGATATAATTCTCATCATTCTCAGGCATGTGTCTTTTTCTAGTCCATATCAATAATGTACAGGAAGGGTAAATTACATATTAAAAAATCTTTAAAATGTCTAACTATGCAGGAATAAAACATTTTAACCTGAAGTATTCTAAACACATATAGTCAGACAATCCTTTTGAATTATACTTTAACTGGTATTATTGTTAGGGCCAAACTTTATTCCATGTGCTATACTTAGGAGAATTTGAAACATCTGTTTCCTTGACCAATTTTAGGTTCCCAGAGGATTTTAATTTCCCTGTGGTATTTTTAGATGTAAGGAAGTGTATTTTTTTAAGAGTTATGCTGTAATTTTTTCCCCTTTATATTCATGTGGAGAAGGTGGATTTTCTGTAGTTTCTTCATGCCAGTTATTCAAAGTATTATGATATATGTAGATACCAAAATACAAGCAAGGAAGCTAAGAAAAATAGATGTTAAAAATAGTACCTGCATATAGCATAAAATTATAAAATACAAAGAGCGAAGTCTCACAGAATGAAGCAATTTATGAAGTTCTTAGGCAATTTAGTTGCCACCTACACCAATCATATTGATTTACTTATTTTTCCTAGTCATTTTTCACATTTTAATACTTAGTAACCCTCTTAATAGAGAACTAAATTGGCCAGTTTGAATTTAATTTCCTACACTTTTTGACCCTAAGTGTTTTGAAGGGGAAGAAAAAACTCAAAGGGATGAATAATTCACAATTTGAAATTGAACATGAACTGAAATTCCCAGGAAATTAAATCCTAGATTGGATGAGAGAAGAATTTTTTCGAAATACTTTAGCAGGTAAGAAAGTCTAGACTCGGAATCAACAACAGAGCTGATTCCCTGGGGCTCTTTGGCTTGGCATGTAGCTTTCTCTCACCAGGAATGGTGGTTTCATATTCATTTAAAGGGTACTGTGTACATCTCATGTGCCAGTATTATGCCTTCAGCTTGGCCAAGCTGAGAGAGCCAGCAGAAAATAATTGTAAGACAAATATGGATTCTTAGTCTGATGAAAAGGTTATAAAGACAATAGAAATCTAATTGGGGAAAAAGATATTGTAAAATCCAATTTTTCCCCTTGATGTTTTCCTCTGTAAACCAACTTTGTATTTCACATAGGAGTTTGTAAGCTGTTGTTTGGGGTTTATAAAATCAAGAAAAACTTATTTAAGCTCTTATCAAATGACATTTGAGAAATGATAAATGATATTTTCATAAGATAGTAGGAATGCCGAGGGTAACTCATATGCTATTAAAACCATTGGCTTGGAGAGCTTGGAAGAAGTTCTCATGCACCTGTTCTCTGGGAAGGATTTCTAGACGGACCTTGCAACATGGCCGAACAAAACTAGAACAGCAACAACAAACAACCCTGAAAGCCTTACATGTAATCTTAAGTAAGCAGCTCCGGGTCCTGTCTGCTAAGGGTTGGGCTGCTAGCCTCGAGGTCAGCAGTTCAAGGGAGAAAGATGGAGCTGTCTGCCCCAGTAAGGATTTTCAGGGCCCTGGAAACCTTCTCTACATAGAGTCTGTAGGGTCACTGTGACTTGGAATCTACTTGTTGCCAGTGGTTTTTTTTCTTCCCCTTTTAAATACTTTGTTTGCTGTTCGTTTCCTAAATTGCTGTCACCGTCATTAAATGTTGATAAAACCCAGGTAAATATCTTTCTGTCATTTTCTGCTAGCAGCAATGATGTCCCTTATTCTCTAACTCGCACCCCTGGAAATCCCCTAGATGGATGCCCGCACACACTACTTAAACATTCTCTTCAGTTAAACCGTGCTAGCCTGTGATACTAATGAGGCTTGATAATGTTCACATGCTCTTCCATTACTTGTCTTGGAATGGGCATGGAGAGAGATTCTCTTCCAATCAGTTGATCAAGGAGCTGTTTTCCAAATTGCTTGACACAGATGAGTAAGTGCTTCCAGTGCTACCGTTGTTGAAGCATCTCAATTGGTATTTCTTTAATTCCTGGAGCCTTGTTTTTCTTCAGTGTTTCCCTTTCCTTTTTTTTTTTTTTAACTTCTTGCTGTAAATTAGGTGAAGATTTACAGAGCAGATCATTAGTGTTACAGTCAACAATTCATACACATTTTATTTCAACCCATCCACTGTAATCTCCTCCATGTCTTATCAGTGTCCTCTGTCCTGTGATTCCAACTTCTTTCCTAATCTTTTGAACTTTGCCCTTGGGTAAATGCTACCTCTTTGATCTTAAAAGGGTGAATATTTTAACTCAGGTGAGCTCAGTTTCACCCTTAAAGGGTGACTAAGCATTAGGTTTTTACCCTTTTTATTTCAGTTGGTGCTGTCGTGATTTCTTCCATTTCATTTCTTACTAGTGTGATTTGCATCTTCTTCTTCTTATCATTTGTTAGATTTGCCAGTGATTTGTTGCTTTTGGCAATCCTTCCAAAGAACCAACTTCTGGTCTGTGGTTATTTCTCCTATTTTTTGCCTCCTTTACTTCTGCTCCAATCGCCTTCATTTTCTTCTGGTGGGTGTAGATTCCTTTTGCTGCTCTTATTTGAGTTGGAGATACTTGATTAATGTGGTGATTTGGTGGTCTATCTTTCTTGTGTGTGAATTTATATGAGAGGGTAGCAAACCTCTCCACCAAAACCGAGGACTTTTCATATCTATGTATTTAATTTTTTTCTTTACAAAACAACCTTATCACCCTCACAATATTCTTCATTCCACCTAATACATTTGTCAAATCTGCAGTTCCATTCTTGGAAACATTTTTCAAATTTATCTGTTTGGATGGCTGACATCGTGACTCCATCGTTTTTTCTTCACCTCTTCTGCGTCATCCAATCACTGTCCTTTCATGTCCTTCTGCATTCGTGGAAACAAAAAGAAGCTGCCTGGAGCGAGGTCAGGTGAGTCAGGTGCGTGGGGCAAGAGAGGCATGCTGCTTTTCGCTCAAAGCTGGCGCCCTGAGCGGGTGCATGAGCGGGTGCATTGTCTTGGTGGCAAAACCTGTCGGCTGCAAGTCAGGCCTTATTTGTCTCAGCCTGTTACACAATCTTTTCTGAACCTCTAAATAGAAAACTTGATTAACATTCTCACCTGGTGGAAGGAACTCCAAATGCACTATCTCCCTCACATCAAAAAACAAATGAGCATCGTCTTTATCTTTGATTTTACTCGACGAGCTTTTTTTTTGGATGAGATGATGATGGCATCTTCCACTGGCTTGATTGATGTTTGCTTTGGGGTCACAAGAAGAGCACCATGTCTCATCACTGGTAATGCCCTTGGGAAAACAGTCTGGGTTGCTTCGGAGCCGCTCTTTCAGCGCATAGCATGTTCTCGCTCAAAGCTCTTTTTCCTGGTCAGTCAGAACCAGAAGTACAAACATTGCAGTGTCCCTGCTCATTCCTAAATCTCCGTTTAAATGTGTTGAACCGAGCTCGAGCTCCAAGATAGTCTAGATAACGTCCCCATCTCTTCAGTGGTCCCTCTTCTGTCTTTGAGCACAAGTGCATGGATTTTGTCAACATTTTCATCCGTTCAGGAAGTTGATGGACGTCCAGAATGAGGTTTGTCCTCAACCGACATTTTACCTTTTTTGAAACAAGAAAACCAGTCATACACTTGAGTTTCCCATAGCGTTTTCCTTGTAAGCTGTGTTCAACATCACAACAGTTTCTGTGACATTCCCTGCCCAAGGCAGGAAACAAAATTCACAGCTGCATGCAATGTTCTCTTAAAGTGGCCATCGCACACAAAAAACGAGGTTCAAATGAAACTACTTTTACAAAGATATTCACTATGATCAGAGAACCTTCCCAGGGGATGCCACTGAGTGCGTTAACTCGGGAGTTGTTCAATGCTCACATAGTGGGAAAAATGTGTACTAAGAAAACTTTGCCCAGTGGAGCTTTTTCCTGTTTTTTTGTTGTTTTTTTTTCGAGGCACTTATACTATAAGTTTCCCTGTGAGCACTGTTTTTCTTGTATCCTGAGAGTTTTGGTATGTTTTGTCTTCACAAGAAATTATTTCATTCCCTTTTTTATTTCCTCTATTATCCAGTAGTTTTTAAGCAGGGCATTTTTTAAATGTGTTTAATTTTTCTCACTTGATCTTCCTTTCAATGATTGATTTTTCATTTTATAGCACTGTGATCTGAGAAAATACTTTGTAAATCTCAATGTTTTCAAATGAGCTGAGGCTTAACATGTCTGTTCTGGAGACGGTTCCAAGTGGGCGGCAAAAGAAAATATGCTGTTATTCTGTGGCGTATGCTGTATATCTGGGAGATGCAGCTGGCGGATTGCGTGATCAGCTCTCTGTGCCTCCACTGAGCTTCTTTCTAGTGCTCACCTTCACCAAAAGTGGACAGTAAAGCCTTCTATTAATGCAGAATTGTCTTGTCCTCCCTTCATTTCCATAAGAGTTTGAGTAGTGCATTTTGGGGGTCTTTCATTGGGTGCATATATAGTTATTGTGATTATGTACTCTTTTTCAGTTGACCTCTTATTCATTACATAATGCTCTTCTTTGTCTCTCTCTTTTCCCCCCCAAATTTTGAATTGTGAGTTAGGTGAAGATTCATAGAGCAGGGAATCAGTTTTATGCTCAAGAATTCACACACAGTTTGCCTCAAGGTACCATCACATATTCCACGTCCTCTCTGTTGCTGTTTACATTCCTCCTTCGTTCCTAACCTTCTGAAATTTGTTGTTGGGTGGATCTTGCCGTTTTAAATAGTTCTTGTTTTACCATGCAGGTGGGTCTAGATCCAGCCCTGAAGGGTGACCAAAGGTCCATAGTCTCAAGGGTGTCAACTGTCTCGATCTGACCAGTAAGCCTGGTCTCTTATGGCTTTGTTTTGTTCCACATTTATCTCCCACTCTATCCAGGATCTTCCTATGGGATCTTCTCAGGACAGGTGATGGTAGACTGGCACCATCTAGTTCTTCTGATCTCAGGACTGTGGAGGATGCGGTTCACGCGTTGGACCAATTGTGCCCATATGTCTCTTGATTTTCACATCTCTTCTTTCCTCTGGATAGGGAGAGAATAATGCTTGCATCTCAGATGGCTGCTCACAAGATTTTAGGATCCCAGTTGCTACTCACTCAAGTAGGCTGTCGAGCATTGTGTTTGTGAGGCTGTGGTCGTGATTTGCTGGGCCCAGGCTCTTTCATTGGTTGCATAGGTATTTATTATGGTTACATCCTTTTTGTTTGACTGAACCTTTAATTATTACATCATGGCCCTTTGTGCCTCTTTATGTGCAGTGTAATTGTTGATAGACAGGAGCTTAAACCCCCATTCTGCTGTGTGTGTGTGTGTGTGTGTTGTAGTGCTGCTGATTTCTTTATTCCACATAAGTTTCTGTGCTTGAGCATTTTGTTCTTGAGTTTTCATGCCATTTTCTTCATTGCTGCTGTTTTAGTGTTTACTACATCTTTTTGATTTCCTTTGTATTTTGATGACATTTACTCATTTTTAGGTTATAATGTAATTTATTAATTTTTCCCAGGTTTAAACAGTATATTATACCTTGAAATCTATTTTACTTCCTTTTAATTTGATAATTTTATAATGATAATATTCTTTTCATTTACTTTGTAATTGTTTTCATTCCAAATTCAGATCTCTTTTCCTCTATTTTCAGGCTTCTGGTTTGTTTTGCTTTGGATACTTTTATATCTGGGTTGATTTCTGGGTTGTATTGTCTTGTATGTTAAACTCAGGATGTTGTTGATTCTACCCTTTGTATTTCTTGGAAGGTTGGTCTGGTTTTTTAAAATCCCTTTAATTTCTGATTATTTGAAAATGTGCTAATTATACTGTCATATTTGAGCAATAGTTTTGCTGAGAATATGGCAGTATTTTTCTGTCAGAGTTTTATACCTGTCATCTCATTGAATTCTTGCTTGCATAATTTCAGCTAGCAGTCAGAGCTTAGTTTATTCCCCTTTGTAGGTAACTTTTCATTTTTTTCAACCAATGCCTTTGTCATTGGTTTGGGAAAGTTTGATTATGATATGTTTTGATAATTTCCTTTTGGGGTCTGTCCTGCTCAGGGGTTCATTCGGCTTCTTGAATGCATATCTTTTAATCCTTTAAGATGTTAGGGAAATTTTTTTCCAGCAACTCTTCGGTAATTCTTGTTTCTTCCTGTTCTGGAATTCCAATTACATAAAAGCTATTCATCCTGATGGTGTCCCACATAATTCCTAGGCTTTCTTTAGATTTTTAAAAAAAATTATACACCCAGTAGATTAGTATTGAGAGATTTGTTTTCAAGCCTACTAATTCTGCTTTTCATTGATTCAGTTTTACTCCTGTGTTCTTTCAATGCATTGTCCAGGTCTGAAATCTTAGTATTAATCTGAATTTCTGTTTGTTTTTGCGGTACTTTCCTGAATTCTTCTAAAGTTTTTTTTCTGTTTGCCTTACTTTAATCAATCTTTCTCTCAACCTATTAAAATTAAAATACCATTCTTTTCTATTCGTTTTCATGTAGTTAAAATGCCCTTTCTTCTTGAAAAAGGTCCTCTGAGTCTCTCTACTGGCCACTTGTTTGGGTCATTCTGTCTCGTTTGTGTGAACTGAAATCGCCTGTTGCTTCTGAGACATTGTGGTGCTATTGTCTTTGTATTTCACTGACACTGTGGGTTGATGAGAGCTTAGCCCCTCACCACTTGTCTCCTGATGAGTCTCCTGAATGTGACTGTGAGCTCGGTTCGGTTTGCTGTTCAGAAAGTACAGCTGAGGGCAGGTTTGGCTCATGTTTTTGGCTATGTGTTGATGACTAAGTGGTACAGAAGTGGGTAGTGGCCCTAGTCCAGTAGGTGTGACTACAGGAGGCGTGAATGGGACTGGACGCTGTGGGCATTTTCCTTGCCTGTCACTGGTTTGCCAGGTCACCGTCTTGATGGAATGTGCCTGTAACCCAGCAGGTTAGCTGACAGTTAACAGCACATCTGTCTCCTTTCTGGATACTTTTGCCCAACTTTTTCTCACTGTCAGTGTCCAGTCCACTTCTCTGTCCTCTCCAGGAAAGCTGGGGTCTCCAGGAGCATCTCTGTGTCTACTTCATTTGATCTCTGTGTATTTGTTGAACATGGTCTGTGAAGTGTGTCTACCTAGTCTACGTCTTGGAGACTGTTTTTGATTTTTAAAAAGTTAAAAAGTACATATGTCACTTTAAAAAAATCATTTTATTGGAGGCTCCTAGAACTCTTATCACAATCCATCCATCCATCCATTATGTCAAGCACATTTGTACGTTTGTTGCCCTCATCATCCTCAAAACATTTCCTTTCTACTTGAGCCCTTGGTATCAGCTCCTCATGTTTTCCCTTCCCTCCCTCACCCTCCCTCACAAATCCTTGATAATTTATAAATTATTATTATTTTTTAATGTCCTACACTGTCTGATATCTCCCTTTACCCACTTTTCTGTTGCTTGTTCCCCAGGGAGCGGGTTACATGTAGATCATTGTGATCAGTTCTCCCTTTCCCCCCTACCTTCCTCTTCCCCTCCTGGTATCTCTACTCTCATTATTGGTCCTGAGGTGTTTATCTGTCCTGGATTCCCTGTGTTTCCGGCTTTTCTCAGTACCAGTGTCCATCCTCTGGTGTAGCTGGATTTGTAAGGTAGAATTGGGATCATGATAGTGGGGTAGAGGAAGCATTAAAGAGCCAGAGGAAAGTTGTATGTTTCATCGATGCTACACTGCACCCTGACTTGTCTCCTCCCCATGACCCTTCTGTAAGGGTATGTCCAGTTGCCTACAGATGGGATTTGTGTCCCCATGCCACACTCCTCATTCATAATATCATGATATTTTTCATTGATCTAGTTGTAAAGTCTTTTATTTTCTTTCTATGGAGATGCAATCCCTACTGAAGGCGTTTTCAGTAAATTCTTCCAAGTTCTCTTCACTTTCCATAAGTAAAGTTGTGTCCTCCACAAGTGGCAGGTTGTTAACGCGGATTTCTCCAGTGCTGACACCATGTTCTTCTTCATATAGGCCAGTTTCTCAGATTGCTTGCTCCGCACACAAACCGAAAAAGAATGGAGAAAGGCGGCCCCATCGGCGCCCATCTCCTCTAATTCTGCACCATGCACCTTCCCCTTGTCCTGCTCAAACAAGTGCCTCTTGTCTCTGCTTGTCATGCTGTAGTGGCTTGCATGCTGCTGCGATACCGGAGACTCACTCCTGTGCACATGAACTGATGGAAACCTTATGGGTTGCAGCAGAACACTGTTTGATATACGAGGGGGGACCCCTCCTTCCCCCCCCCCCTGAGAAAACAGAAATTTTATTTTAAAGCTCTGTATTTAAATATTTTTTTACAAAATAACCTTATCACCTTCCAAATAATCTCCAATACACCTAATACATTTGTCAAATCTGTGATTCCATTCTTGGGAACATTTTTCAATTTCATTTGTTTGGATGGCTGACAGCACCCCCCCCCCCTTATTTTTTTTCGTCACCTCTTCTACTTCATCAAATCACTGTCCTTTCATGTCCCTCTGCATTTGTGGACACAAAACGAAGTCACACAGAGTGAGGTCAGGTGCATGGGGCAAGAGATTCATGCTGGGTTTTTTTGCCAAAAGCTAGTGCACTGAGATGGCTGCGTGAGCAGATGCATTGTTGTGGTGACAAAACCAGTCCTGTTTGCCACAAAGCAGGCCTTTTTTGTCGCACACTGTTATACAATATTTTCAGAACTTCTAAATAGAAAGCTTGAGTAACAGACTGACCTGGTGGAAGGAACTCCAAAAGCACTATCTCCCTCATATCAAAAGACAAATGAGCATCGGGACTTTTGGTACCTCCTCATATGTTGAATGACCAGCCCTGAAAGTAGGAAGGTGCTAAAAATATAACTGGGGAAGAACTGTTTCCTCAAAGTAGTGTTGACTTTACTAACATCAAGAGCTCAAAAGATGTGTTGCATTAGGTGCATCTGCTTACAGAAGACCGCTTGAGTATTGAAAAACAAGCTGTTCCTTTAAGGACTGAGGTGAACCTGACCAAAGCCATAGCATTTTCCATTTCCTTACATGCATGTTGGACATTGACTAAGGAAGACCAAAGAAGAATCAGTGCATTTGAATTGTAGTGCTGGGGAAGAATATTGGAAGGTCCACGGAGTACTAGAAGGACAAAGAAACCTGTCTTGGAAGAAGTACAGCCAGAGTGCTCCTCAGAGGCAAGGATGGAGGAAGTGATGCTCAAATTAGAGCATGAAAGACAAATAAAAGTTATTGGGCAAAGTGGGAGTTGCAGGAAAACACACACACACACACACACACACACACATAACATAGAAGCCCAGGAATGGTAGTTAAGAATCCATGATTATATCAGTTCATTGAGATTTTCATGAAGGAATAACTCCCGTTTATTTAAGCCTTGGAGATTTATTTAAAACTTAGATTCCCTCCCCCAATAAGAGCAAAAATATTTTATGTTATATGTAAATTTTAGAATGTTGTATGTGAATATTCTCACACATAAAGGGATGGCTAATAAAATAATCATATGCTTTGATGAGGCTGTATATTTCAACTTGAAACTTCTTGCTGTATGCTTGATGTTACTAATTTGTTCTTGAAGAATGTTATGACTTTGTAGTGAAACTTGGATCATTCTATTTAAGTATATGAGCAAAAGCATTTGTTAGGATGTATATACCTTCATTTTGTAAAATCAAACCCATTTGCCTCAGCCTCTATCCTGCAGTTTTTTAAAGCAGTGTATAGTAAACTATACTATGGGGTGGCAAACTATATAGCCAGTGACCAAACTAGCCTTCTGCCTGTTTTTATAAATGAAATTTTAAAAAATCATTTCATAGGGGCTCATACAATTCTTATCACAATCCATACATCCATCCATTGTGTCCAGCACATTTGTACATTTGTTGCCATCATCATTCTCAAAACATTTGCTTTCTACTTGAGCCCTTGGTATCAGCTCCTCATTTTCCCCCTCCCTCCTCTATCCCCCTCCCTCATGAACCATTGATAATTTATAAATTATTATCTTGTCACATCTGACACTGTCTGACTTCTCCCTTCACCCACTTTTCTGTTGTCCAACCCCAGGGAGGAGGTTATATGTAGATCCTTGTAATCGGTTCCCCTTTTCTACCCAACCTGGTATCACCACTCTCACCACTGGTCCTGAAGGGTCATCTGTCCTGGATTGCCTGTGTTTCCAGTTTATAAATGAAGTTTTATAGGAAAACTTTATGTTCACTTATTTATGTATTGTCCATGGCTGCTTACACACTACAAAGGCACAGTTGAGCAATTGTGGCAGAGACTTAAGAGCTAAAAAACTTTAAATGTTTGCTAGCTGTCACTTTCTAGAAAAATTTTGTTGACCCCAATCTAAACATACAAAGGACTAAGAGAAAACCAACTGTTAGACCTAATAGAGGTAATTAGCACATTTTCCCTCTAGAAACTGTTGTTCATTTTATATGAGGATCACGTGTCAGATGAGGTTGATTCCAAGTTCTTGGAAAGGTGGAAAAGACAAGACGATGGTCCAGTATCAGTATCAAAGTGCCAGGCAGCAACTTTCTTAGACATACCTGTATTTTTATACATTTTTAAGAAAAATATGTCTTAAAAGTATATTCATTGAATAATATTCATAAAAGAATCTCACTGCATTGTAAATATCATTCAAAATAATATGGCTGAAAGGAAAAGAAAATGTATGTGTCTGTGTGTGTGTGTATATATATATGTAAGTAATACATTTTGAAATTAACTTTATTTTTAGATTTACAGAAAAAAAATTGTCCAGGAAGCACAAAATTTCCATATATTTCCTCTACCCTGGCAAATATTTCCCCTTTCATGAGCATCTTGATGCATTGCCTTTTGTATAACTGAACCCATAGCGGTGCATGGCATGTGTCTCCCCCCCCCACCCCCCACCCTTTCAGTGCTGGGCAGAATGGTTTCACGGCCCTAAGAAGGTCCGACAGCACTCTGGTGGCACAACAGCCAATCATTTGGCTGCTGACTGAACCTAGTAGTGACTCCAAGGGACAAAAGACCCAATGGATTGCTCCCCCAAATTTCAGCCTAGCAACCCCTCTGGGGGTGGTTCTGCCCTGCCCTAGAGGTCTCTGAAGTTGCCGTCAGCTCCAAGATGGTGGGCTTGGTTGTGATTTTGAGACGGATAATTGCGTTGACTGGCGACCACTGCTATTCTCATCTGGTTGAATTCCAGCAATTCAATATAGTTTAGACAGGTTTTGCATAATTGAGTCAAAATCTTCTGTTTATCCTGTCACGTACACCTTCACAAACAATTTCATGTGGTTCGTTCTCAAAAGAGAGAACTGCTAGTCATAATTTTTCACGTTAAAATATTCCTAATGTGGATTTTCTTAGTCGGTTTAACAGTATGGACAAATCTAAAGTAATCCATCAGTGGAAAATGTTCCTGTGCGATATCTTGTGGCATGCTTTTGCCACCGAGTGACAGACGGTAATATCAGTAATTTAGCACTCGTAGTGACACTGTACTAAAGCTCTCTACTTTAGAAATAGTGCCCTGCTTCTACTTCAACTGAAATGATTAGCAGATTGCTTAGCCGATGCCTGTGCCAGGGGCAAAAATAGCCAACACGGTGTTCTAGAACATCGCTCTCCCTGTGACCAATCCAGTCAGATCAAGAAATTAAAGAGAAATAGGATATCAGCTTTTTTTCTTATAAATATAAATTCTTCTTTTTCTAATAAAGAGTTGTCCATTCAGAAGAAAGCATAATCTTATTTTGAGTATTTGTGGATTTGAAATTTGCTACCTATAAAAACAATCTATAAGAGAGTAAAAGTTTTGTTCTTATTACTGTTTTTGTTAACCTTGTCACTGTTCAGTTAATTACTTCGTTTTTTCCGACTGGGTTGCTATTGTTTCCCAGCTGTTGTGAATACTTAGCTATCAAAAAAAAAAAAAACACAGAAGGAAAATAGGTTTCTGTTTTTTGTCTCCTGAAGAAAATTCCCAAACACTCTCCTATGAGTGATGAGCTACTTGGGAATAAATATTCTCATGGTGTGCTCTTCCAGTTACAAACTTAAAAAAAAATTGTTTGCAAACCTTAGGCTGAAACATTTTAGTGTTCAGCCTTTGTCCAGCCACCTGCATCAGGGTTTGTCTACTTTCTAAGGGTGTATTTGTCCGTTTTTCCTGCCACAATTTTCGTTTTATTGGTGAAATTGATTTGTCAGTTTGTTCATTATCGCTCTCAATACTAGAGCTTTCACGGGGCTAAATAATCAGACTCCGCCTTGGAGGTCAGTGTCAGCCTCACTGACCTCCTGTGTTGTCACCTGAGTCAGCCTGGCAGGGATTAACCCTCTGTTAGTGTGATAATGTCTTCCCTTAGGAGTTGGCTTTTTACTACTGAAGCCAGAAAGAAACAAAAGACAGAACAAAAGTAGGAGACAGGACTCCTGATTGAAAAGAGCTGGGCTCTCCCTCCAATCCACTAATGTGTTCATTTGAATTTCAGTATTTAATATTGTAAAATACAAAAGTGACCATTTGATGTGGACAAATGAAAGATACCTATAATTACCAACTGCTTAGGTTAATTAAAATAAGAATATCGACCCAAACTATGTTCACACTCTAACCTAGTTGATAGGCATTTGAGAAACGATATTTAAGATAATTGCCTATCGTAACAGGCAAACTCAAAAACTCACTGCTGTTGAGTCAGTTTAGACTATCGCAATGCTACTTAAAAAAAAATATTAGCAGGCATTCAACTTTGCCTGGTTTAAACACCATTAAACTTCAGTGGTGTTTTGTGCTGCATCCTTGAAGTTAACAAATATCTAGAATAAAAATTGTCCTGATATAGATTTAAAATGTAATTGTTGTTATTTTTCAAGCCATACTAGCCAAGGTCTCCTTATGGAAAAGTAATTTTGGTTGTATGCCATTAAAAATAATATTTTCAGTTCTTGTCTTATATGAAACCGAAATAAAGACGTCCCATGAAATACATAAATGACTTTCTCAAAACTTAGTTGCTCTATATCAAACTTTTACTTACATGTGAAATATGTGCTATTTAGATATTGAAGGCTCTTCCCTTAGAGTGATAACTAATTATCTTGGGACAAATTGCAATGAATCAATTCTTTGATGACAAAAATCACTAAAAGGAAGTGTGTCTTAAATATGAATTAGTTGGTTCTTTGAATCATGAGATAAATTAGTTTAACTACACGCGGCAATTTTCCTGGCTAGTGATGTAATGTGAAATGAAATTCTCCCTCTCCCCTCCCTGAAGACTGAAACCAATTAATAGAACTTTTAAGCTCTTTGTCATAGGCCACCATGGAGGTCTGCAGAGAAGAACTTTAATCCAATAAACATTTCGTTTAGATCATGAAAAGAAAGCAAGAGGCGGAGCTCCTGTAAGAACGGGAGTTACTATGATTCCAACCACGAAGAGATGTGTGGAACTTGCTAAATTAACCAAGAAGTCCTCATATTTAACACATAAATGTGTCAAAACTAACAGAATAATGATTTAATTTGCTTGAACGCTACATTGAGCGAACCCTTAAAAGCCACCACTGTCCGCTTCAAAGCGTTCGCTGTGGGGCGGGGTGGACAGGGCAGGGGGAGGCTGTGAGAAATCCCCACAGCAAGTAACACTGGCCGGAGCCCGTCAGAAAAGGGAATAGATAATTAGGCGTAATTAGCGTGCCTGAATCGTTGTCTCCCTGCCCTTCGCTTGAATGAATGTCGGAGAAACCCCCCTAGTGGTGCAAGTCCTTTGATGTGGGCAGTCGCGGGGGCCGGCCGCATGCTCCTGCACAATGGGCGGTGCAGGCGCAGGGACGGCCCGCTCCGCTCCTCCGGCTGCTGACCGCCCGGACGTGGGGATTCTCTCCAGCAAAATGCATCACAAGTCTCCCCTTGTTCGTACCGAGGCAGCGGACCTCATCCGGCGCGGAGGAGGCCATCTTTAGCTTTGTTCGAATCTTAATCACAGGGGGTTGGTGTGTTTCCCTGTCTTTCTGGGAAATCTGGTTTCTGAAACCGACACTTCTCTCTCCTCTCTTCGCCACGCATCTCCACTAAGAGCATTGCCCAAGAAAGAGAAGCAGAAAAGTTAACCAAGAATTATGATGTAAATAGACTTTCCCATTCTGTCTGTGTCTTAATTCCATACGAAATAAAAAGATGCTTGCCGCCTTCGCTCCGGCCTTCACATCAGTAACAGTCTAGTCATGTTTTATAATCAAATATGTAAGAAAACGTATAGGGAGTAATTTTTGATTGGCTTTAGAGAATAATTTATTTTTTAATTGAAATAATGCAAAATAAAATAAGTACGTAGGAGTTTGCCACCGTTAGAATTTCAAATGGCAATCAGTTTGATTAAAATGACTTCATTAGCTGCTCTCAACTTCATTTATGTGAAATGCACATATGCAATATGTTCGGGAACTATAACCAAAGTAGTTCATTTGTCCTTTACCCATTACTGGGGAGAAAATAAGTCTGTGAGAAAGTTCTGCATTTATTCTGAAAATTTCGGAGAGACTTGAAACAATAAATTATCTAAAATGCAATTTATTCTGGTACTTGAATTCTCTTTCCTTCCACTAGCTAAAATATTTGAAGGAACTAGTCCTCAAAGGTGAAGCAGTTATTTAAAAACCTTAAGGTAAATAATGTATTGTGTTTTTTTGGGGGGACGGGGGCCACAGGGGGGTGTGGGGGAGGGGCAGAAACAATTTGCACATTATCCTCAATATCAGAGCAACATCTCCAAGAAAGTTTCATATTTCTGATAAATTTTCAACTTCTTCATCAGCTATTTTAGATTTTTTTAAAAGGTACCTTCAAATACTTAACTACTCAAATTTCCTTCTAATTAATATTCTTCTTTTCACATATTTTAATTATAAGACTTCCCTGCAGTAGTCATCAGTGATCTATTCCTTAACATGCAATCTCTGAATCTATTTTGATAAGCGTCGCCAGCTTTAGTGTATTTTTGCCATGACGTTTTGATTCTGGTGAGACTTCTTGGGGGCTACAATGCTCTGAGATGCTTTTGGCTACTTAACCCATTTTGCATATTGTGCCATTTGTAAAATAAAGTAGCCTTTTATGCTTGAAGTTGATTTGAACCCTGAAAGGCAACACCTGAGCATCTCACAAAACTGGATAATTACGGCTGATTGTGTTCTTCAGGTATAGGTCACAGGAAATTCATTTGGGGTAAAGCCTGTACAAAGCTAAGAAATATGCAGATTTTCTGTTGTAGGATTGTGTAAAAATTATTTACAGTTAATACTTGCATAAAGGTTAGAAAGGTTGATGAAGTGATACTTAGTTTTGCTTTACTATTCACTGCATGTCAGAATGTAATTATGACTGATTCATGAAACTGTCTTAGAAACGAGCCATCTTTATTAAAATGCTGATCAAGATAAGAGCTGGCAGTGATAAAGAATAGAACATGTTAGTCTTGTTGCTTTTGAATGATTGCTAATTACCCCGGAGGTCATGTATAGTGCTCGGTAGGATTCATTGACATGATTTCTTTTAAGTTGGCTGTTTCAACAACATCTGAGCAGGAAGACACCAACTGTGTGCACATGGAACAATAGTTTGACCAAGTTTTTGAGGCTTCAAAATATCCAAGAAATCCTTTCCTGGTCTAGAGAATTGAGTTGTTCGCTATCGAAATTATAGTATATTAGAGGTGTTTGGTACAAAATACTCGGTAGATTTATTTACTGTTAACTGTGTCTACCTTTTTAAGTTGATTGTAAATCTCACTCACTGCGTTCCGAGCCTATAGGACAGAGTAGAATGCCCTTGCGGGTTTCTGAGACTGTAAATCTTTACGGGAATAGAAAGCCTCATCTTTCTTTCCCGGAACAGCTGGTGGTTCTGAACGGCCAGCCTCACGATTAGTAGTCAAACTCTTAAACCACTGTGCCACCAGGGCTCCTCAGGATGTTATCAAGACAGTGTCCTGTCTGGGTATACACACAAACCCATAAAATCAATAAGAACAAAAGTCGATTGGCATTTGAGGTGGAATCCATGAAATGGGCTTCCTGAAGCAGAGACCTAGTTCACCCTGATGAGCAAGCAGCAGCTGTGTTCACTTGGTCTTTGTCTATTTGTTTTTTAATTAAATACAGACTTTGTAATTTGTCCCTGAAGTCATGTGGAAGTCCTATAGTTTGTTCTTTAATCAACAATGATTGGTAGCACTTGTATAAGGACAGAGCTGATTGATTGAATGAGTTCTGACTTTCCTTCGAAAATAGCTTGAGAAATCTTAAAAATTCTCAGCAATTGAAAGCAGAACATGGTTGAACATAAACGGCTATGTGCTCATATTTGTGAATGTGGACATGTGAATGTTTATGTGTCTGAATATATACTCAGGTATATACAAGTATACACATAATCACTTCATATGTGCAAGTGTTTTGTGGTTTCTGCGACCTGGCAGTCAAAAGCAGTGGGCTAACAATCATGACAGTCTATTATTTTGAGATTGGCTCTGGCTCTGTCACTGACCTTGGCTAAGTCTCCTACTCTGGATTGAAGTGATAGTTCTTTATCTGCAAAACAATGGTTTGGACTATAAATTTTCTAAGGCCTTTATAATGCTATGAATTTTCAAGATTAAACTTCAGATGCTGACTTGAGTATTCTTTCTTCTACCTATGATAGATTACCCGCTCCCCGCCCCAAATAGTGTTCTAAATGTGGTTCTGAAATCCTAGATGGGCTCATCTACAAAAGCCCAATTGTCCAGGACGTGCAAATATTATACCTTTTGTAAGATAAAGAAGAAAGCAAGATTCCTGTTTCAACATGTGTTTAGGAAATGTTGAATTACTGGGGATACAGCAGTGAATGTGGTCTGAGATGAATCCCGCCCTCAAGGGCATGATATTTCCTCCAGGAACCAGGGGAAGTAGACACACCAATAAACCATTATAATGTAATCTAGGGAAAACACTATGTTAGAGAGTGAGGAGGGAGCCTGCTGGAAGATTAAAATGCTAGTACAGTAATTATAAAAAAACTATAATTTTTTAATGAAATTAAACTTTGAGTTAATTTCTGAATTGGCTCCTTGGTTGTAGCCCACAGCGACCCTGTGCACGCAGAACAAAACACGCCCACTCCTGCGCCATCCTCACAATTGTTCTTACATGTGAGCACATGGCTGCAGCTATGACTAGATGTGGTGAGAATCGCGAGCAATGGGAAGTAGATAGCGGGCGCATGTAGAAATTCTTTTCGAGGCGGCAGGAGGTTGTAGAAAATGACAGTTTCCAGGGTGTCAGTGGAGGGTAAGAGAGGCTTCTTACCTTCTGGAGTGACCTTACTGTGAATGCATATGCCATGAGAGCGCCATGCGAGTGAGACTCCGCGGGCATCACTGGGCGGGGGTGGAGGGGGGTGGGGGGGGTGGAGGGCTGGGACTGCATGAGCATTCGTACTCTCACTAGTATAGAGAGCGAAGGCAGCCCAATCAGGGCCGACATGAGCGACGAGGTGAGCCACGCCGTGTGCTGGCTGGGAGCTGAAACAATTTGTAAATAAAAATGTGTGTGTGTGTACACTCACAGAGTGTAAGAGTATGAAGGGGCCTTAGAAACACCCGTGCCTCCTCATTATACAAAGGAGGCAATTGAGTTTCTTGCCCCAAATGATCTTGCCTAAGATCTCCCAACTGGAAGCCAGCTGTCTTTCTTTTTCACTGAGAATTCTTTCCATGAAACCATGCTGCACTGTGAGTGTGTGTGTGTGTGTGTGTGTGTATGCACACACACATATACCTAAGCATATAAACACATATGTATTCATTGTGTTTGCAAATTCTACAGCTGACTGTCTTCGGACAGAATGATTACATTCCCAATTATTTTCATGTTTTATGAAAACACAGCCTACCTTTAGTCATGCACAATGACAAAATTAAACCGAGTGACATCCAAGCCTTGTTTCAGCTAGAGGCATCGAATTTACCCCTTGGATCTTTTATCAGAGATAAGAGTACATTGTGAGATAAACAGACTTGGCTCCTTTCTCTTCTCCTTTTTATCTCCAAATAAAAGTGGTAATGAACAGTGAAATGACAAAAAGTTAAGCAAATACAAAGAAGAAATAGTGGAGCCCGAGTTTAGAATTATTTATAAATGCTATGTCAGATACTAAGCATTTTAATAGCGTTTCTAAAGATGAACAAGGGTCATTTTGTTTAATATTTTATACAGATTCAATTTTTCTTTGTTATTTCATAAGTAATAATCATGGTATGAATTAGTCAAATTCCATATGGACGCTTGGTAATATGTATGTATTCCTAGGTAGAAAGGTTCCTGTTTACGGATGACTTTATATAGGAGTATGCAAAACAACAAGCATGTGGTTCATTTCCTGGATGTGGCGCACACAGGATTTGTAATGCTGCCTTTCTACTGGGAAGTTGATCGTATCAGTCTGCACATGTATTGCCCTGCATCCCTTTGGGGGGACTCTGGAAGCTCACGGGAACTTCGGTGGTGTTCAGCTGCATGGCTGTGGAAGAGTTTCTCCAAAGGCATAGACATCAACGTCCTTCCAGCTTGTGAGGCGTGTTTTTTTAACTGTCTTTTTTTCTCTCCAGAATGAGGACTCTGGGCTTCTTGGATAAAGTAAACAGTAGGAGGATAGAATCTTAATTAAAAATGATGTTGGCCATCGCAAAGCTTGGCATGCCTAATGACTCTGATGTCAATAAGAGAGCTATTGACTTTTTTCTGAGCACCTACTACTTGGGCACAACACATGGAACGCTCTAAGTTCTCTCCTTGCTTCATATGTTTCTAGAAGAAGATGAATGCGTGCTGGGCTAACATTTATATACACTAAATATTGCCTCCACTTGATCATTCTTTCCTCCTCTCAGTGCCACTCCAATATCGTTTATGAACAGAAAGCCTCAACTCTCTTCCATGGAGCAGCTGGTGCTTTTGAACTGTGGACCTTGTGGTTCCCAGCCCAACTTATAACCCACTATACTACCAGAGATCCTTTCCAGGATATAGTACAGTGTAAATAGTTCAATGCTGAGTGGATTTCTTTGGGTGTTCTATTGAATGTGGCTTGTAGACAGTGAGTCAGCAACAAAGTATAGCAATGTCACAATTAACAGAATATTTAAGCATTGTAGAATTTTTGAATCTTTATTCTATGCTGTCATAGGCTTGATTCTCTAGAGAAGCAAAGCCAGTGAAGCTTATAGATATCTATGTAGAGAAATCTCTGTATCAAGAAAATGGCTCACATAGTTGTAGAAGTTGACAAGCCCCAGTCCCAGCAGGTTTTAAGCCCATGCGTGAGATGTTAGACTTGAGGCTGCTCCTGACTCCAGTAGCTGTAAGGGCTGATGAACCCACAATCAGCAGGAATATGATAGACTCAAGGTCAGCAGGTCAGCTGGCAGGCTGCTGACAACTCCCAGGATCCACAGGTAATTTAGCAGTTCATTGGCTCAAGTCCAAAGAACCAGAGATCAATGAGTCAGGTACAGGATCCAGGCCTGACAAAGAGCGAGCAAGATTTTCCACAGAATCCACTTAAATTTAAAGTGGGCCACAACCTCAAGGACATTTCCTTTCAATTGATTAGATCAAGTCTGTGATCTGAGTAAGGACATTGCATCCCACCCAAATCTTCTTACAATCGATTGGCTGCTCAGAACAAATTTCAGTATGGATACGGAGGTGATTACATTGTATTAGGACACATCGCAGGACACACCAAACCACTGAAACTCCTGGCCCAGACAAGTTTACACAAAGCCTATTACATATGCTGAATATAAGAGATCTGGGTTTGAGTGCTGCTCTGTCACCTATAAGATGAATAACTCCAGACAAATAAAGATCAAAACATTTACCTCTTTCACTGTGGGTACTGCAGTAATAACTTGGAGCCAATAACTGGATTTTTAAAAGTTGTTGTAAACATAAGTGCTTAGGGAAGGAGGGAAAAAACATACTAAGATACCAAGGGTTCCATTAGAAAGTAAATGTTTAGAAAACGATGATGACAACATATGTACAAAAACACTTAATACACTGGATGTATGGATTGTTATAAGAGTTGTAAGAGCCACCAAAAAATCTAAAAAAATAATAAGTGCTTAATGAAAAATAGCTATTGTTCTCATTGTTACTCTTTCTGTGACAGTTTTATAAAGTTATATGAGGGGGTACCCCCCAAAAAGTGGAAAAAAGCTCCACTGGGCAGAGCTTTCGCACTATGCATTTTTCCCACTAGGAGAGCATCCAGCAACTCGCTCTGAGTCTGTGCACCCAGTGGCTTCGGCTGGGAAGGTTCTCTCTGGCTTTTTCATCAAAGCAATTTCATGTGACCCTCATTCTCTATGATGGCCAATTTAAGAGGACAACATGCAGCTGTGAAATTTTGTTTCCTGATTGGGAAAGATGGCATAGAAACTGTTGTGATGTTGAACACAGCTTACAAGGACAGTGCTCTGGGAAAAACTCACGTGTACGAGTGGTTTTCTCGTTTCAAAAAAGGTAAAGTGTCAATTGATGACAAACCCCATTCTGGATGTTTGTTAACTTCCCAAATGGATGAAAAAGTCTATTTGTAGTACTTTTGGAGTTTGATCCACCAGGTGAGACTATTAATCAAGCATTCTATTTAGAGCAGTGTTTCTCAACCTGTGGGTCGTGACCCCTCTGGGGTCACCAGATTCCTCACAGTAGCAACATTACAGTGATGAAGTAGCAATGAAAATAATTTTATGGTTGGGGTCACCACAACATGAGGAACTGTATGAAAGGGTCGCGGCATGAGTAAGGTTGAGAACCACTGATTTAGAGGTTCTGAAAAGAGTGTGTAACAGTGGGCAACTAAAAAGACCTGATTTGTGGCAGATGGGGGACTGGTTTTGCCACGACAACAAAGCACCTGCTCACACAGCCATCTCAGTGCACCAGTTTTGGGCAAATCCCAGCATGCCTCTCTTACCCCGTGCACCTTACTCACCTGACCTTGCTCCTTTTGAACTCTTTTTGTTTCTGTGAATGAGGAGAGGAGACAAGAAAGGACAGCAATTTTAAAATGTAGAAGAGGTTAAGAAAAAAACCAAGGGAGGTGCTATGAGCCATTCAAACAGATGAGTTTGAAAAATGTTTCCAAGGATGGAATCACAGATTTGACACATATGTTAAGTGTAATGGAGGGTACTTTGACGGCAAAAAGGTTGTTTTACAAAAAGAATTAAGTACATAGCTTTGGGGGGGGGAATTCCAGGTTCTTTTGGGGTACCACCTCGTATATAATTTAACATTCGTCACTTGATTTAAATGGCGACGGGCATCTTCTGTACAGCAAATAGAAACACATCTGCTTTACATAAAAAGGAGTCCTGCTGGTACAGTGGTGAAGTGCTTGTCTGCCGACTAAAAGGCTGACCTGGGAGACCCTGTGAGGCAATTCTACTCTGCCCTGCCGGGACCCTATTAGTAAGAATTGACTCAATGGCCATGGGTCTTGGGAAGTTCTATATCGACTCTCATGATTTAAATCACTTCACTTATAAGTAGAAATAGCTCTTCATACCAACATTAAGATCTTCGTTTTGTTTTCCACCCCCCCACCCCTATGCCAAAACAATCTAAATAATGTTTGGAAAAGACTTCATTCGTTTTTATTTGTCTAGCATCTTGGGACTAGCCATTTAGAACGCAAATTAGTATCTTAGATCACCCAAGTTAATGAAGTTTTACCAGGATCTGTATATGCTAATGACAAAAAAAAAAAAAACGGTCTTGACAAAGTCTGTTTAGACTTTGGGAGTTTGGATCCCTACAATTTCCTGTCTGACATTATGAAGGGGATAGACAGCATTCTCAGAGTTCAACTGTTTTCTAGACGTGAGTGTGCTTAAGATGAGCATAGGAAGAAAAGTGAGTCGTTGGTGTTCTGAATGAGACTGCTGGCCCTCCAGCACCAGGTGCGCTGTTCTGGACGGTGAGAGCGGCAGCTCTTGGAAGCACCCCGTGGATTCATGGCAGGGTTACAAACACTGGCAGAACAACCAGACATCTGTTTGTACTGTGCTTCAGTGCTACAAGTGGTAGCTTGTCCAGGTGTGCTATCAGATGCTGGTGTTTTGCCTTTTTGCCGGTTAAAGTGACATATCCACACTCCCATCATTTCTCTGTCAGAGTGTTGTGCTCTGGTGACTTGCCTGTTGCTGTGATCCTGGATGCTATGTCACTGGCGTTTCAAATACCAGCAGGATCACCCATGGTGAACAAGTTTCAGAGGAGCTCTCTGACAAGAACAAGGAAGGAGTAGGGATTAGTCTATTGTTTTCTGAGGGATTCGTCACTGAAAACTGTGTGACTGGTGGAGAACATGTTCGGAAGTAGCGCTAAAAGATGAGCCCCTCAGGCTAGAAGGCACTCGAGATACAATCGGGGAGGAGCCACCTCCTTGACGTGGAGGTGACCGTAATAGGGTGGATGGATTAAAGGTTTAAGGCAGTGGTTCCCCAACTTCCTAATGCCGTGACCCTTTCATACAGTTCCTCATGTGGTGAACCACCCCCAACCATAAAATTATTTTTGTTGTTACTTCATAGCTGTCATTTTGCTACTGTTATGAATCGGGCAACCTTGGTGAAAGGGTCATTTGACCCCCAAAGGGGTCGCGACCCACAGGGTGAGAACCGCTGCTTTAAGGCCTCCCTTTGCTGAGGGGACGTGACTCAGTGAGAGGGCATCACTAACAGTAGGAATGCGGACTGTATGGAGTGGGACTCTAGGAGAATTGTAACTTGTCAAAAACGAAATCGCGCACCTAAAGCATCCCGAGCACAGCTGAAGTTGGACAATCATCTAGTTTATACCAAGAAAGGCACACTTAAAGAGGGATGCTGTTGCATTTTTGTCCTAAAGGACATTTCAAGCTCTGTCGTGAAGTGCCGGGCTGTCTGTGACAGGATAATACCTGTACAGTTAAAAGGAAGTCCCGTTCCTACAATTATTACTCAGCTTTTCACACCAATCACTAAAGGTAGTGATGACAAAATTGAAGAATTCTACCACATTCTTTCTGAAATTGATGAACTATGTGATCAAGATGAATTGCAAGTTATTGGCATTTAGAATTCAAAAATTGGAGACAAAGAACAAACAGTGGTTGGAAAATAAGGCCTTGGTGATAGAAATTATGCTGGAGACCGCATGGTAGAATATTCCAAGACAGATGGCTTTGTCACTAAAAGTCCCTTTTTCAACAACACAAATGGTGACTGTGCATCTCAACCTCACCTGATGGAATGCACAGGAATCAAATCGATTACATGTGTGGGCCGAATGTCAGCTGTGTAAACGAGGTCAGGAGCTAGCTGCAGGACAGACAGACCATCAGTTGCTCCTATGTACGTCCAGGTGGAAATGAAGAAAATGAAAGCAAGGCCATGAGAGCCTAGATACAACTTTGAGTCTGTCCCACCTGGATTTTGAGAACAGCTCAAGAACAGATTTGATACGGTGAACATTAGTGACAGATGGCAGAAGACTTAACAAGCTGTGGGGTAACATCAAGAATATGAAGAAAGCAAGCAGCAATGAAAAGACAAGAAGAAAAAGAAATGGTCAAAGTTTAGGTCAGAAGAAACTCTAGAACTTCTTCTTGAATGTAGAGTAGCTAAAGAAAATAGAAGAAATGATGAAGTACAAGAGCTGAATGGAAATTTTCAAATGGTAGCTCTATAAGACAAAGTAAAATATTATCATGAAATGTGAAAAGACCTGTAATTAGAAAGCCTAAAAGAAAGAACACATGCAGTGTATCTCAAACTCAAAAAATCTGAAGAAAAAAATTCAAACCTAAATTTGTAATATTCAGAATTCCATTGACAAAATATTGAATGATTCAGGAAGCATTAAAAGAAAATGGAAGGATTACACAGAGTTACTTTATTGAAAAGAACTTGTTGACATTCAAACATTTCAATTGGTAGCATATGATCAATAACCAGTGGCTGTGAAGGAAGAAGTCCAAGCATTGAAGGCATTAATGAAAAACAAGACTCCAGGAATTGATGGAATACCAACTGATGATGCTCTGGAAGCACCCACTCATCTATGCCAAGAAATTTGGAACACAGGTATCTGGTCATCTCTCTGGAAGAGATTTATATTTGTACCCATTACAAAAAAGGTGGCCCAAAAGAGTGTGAAAATGAATTAAGAATATCATTAATATCACATGCAAATAAATTTTTCTGCTAAAGCTAATTCAACAATGGTGGCCACAGCAGTACATCAACAGAGATCTGTCAGAAATTCAAGTTGAATTCAGCACTTGAATGCCCATGACACTAGTGCTATCATTGCTGATGTCAGATTGATTTTGGTTCAAAGCAGAGAATACCGGGAGATGTTTACTTGTGTTTTATTGACTATGCAAAGACATTGGACTTTGTGGATTATAACCAGCTGTGGCTAACATTGAGAAGATTTGGACTTCCAGAACATTTCAGTGTGCTCATGCAGAACCTGTATATAGAGCAGTAGGCAGTGCTATAAACAGAACAAGAGAATACTGTGTGGTTTAAAAGCATATAAAAACAAACCCAGGGACAAGGGAACAATAAGTGATCTACAATCGATGGTGAGGAGAGTATAGGATGCCTGGTGGGGCTTGATCAAGGGCAATGTAGCCGAGAGGAATTAATGAAAGCCAAATGATGATCGGACATGATAGTGGAACAAGAGGAAAGTAAAAGGAAATAGAGGAAAGAACTAGGAGGCAAAGGGCATTTATAGAGGTATAAACACAGGCATGTGCATATGTAAATGTATTTATAAATAACGATAGGGACATAGATCTATGTACATATATTTTATGTTAAATATGTTAAATATCAAGGTATCAGATGGACATTGGGCCTCTACACAAATACTCCCTCAACACAAGAGCACTTTGTTCTAATAATCTGGCATTCTGTGACGCTCAGCTCACCTTCCCAACATGATCACTGAAGACAAATGGTTGCATAAGCAAATGTGGTAAAGAAAGCGGATGGTGCCTGGCTATCAAAAGATATAATGTCTGGGGTCTTGAAGGCTGGAAGTTAAACAAGCAGTCATTTAGCTCAGAAGCAACAAAGCCCACATGGAGGAAGCACCCCAGCCTGTGTGATCATGAGGTGCCAAAGGGATCAGTTATCAGGCATCAGAAGACCCAGAACAAACAAACAAACAAAAATAAAAGCATGTAAGGTGTGTATTCGTGTTATATCCGATCACTAAATCTGTTCATTTGCATGCTGAGTAAATAATCTGTGAAGCTGACTACCTAAAGAACGGGCATCAGGATTAATGAAAGCTTTTTAACAACCTGTGATATGCAGATGATACAACCTTGCTTGCTGAAAGCAAGGTGGACTCGAAGCACTTGCTAACAGATATCAAAGATTGCAACCTTCCATATGGATTTACTCGATGTAAAGAAAACCCAACCCCTGACAACTGGACCCCTAGATGACATCATGGTAAATGGAGAAAAGGCTGCCGTTGTCGGGGTTTCCTTTTACTTGGACCCACAATCAGAGCTCATGGAAGCAGCTCTCACCAAACCAAACGACGTACCGCATTGGGTCAATCTGCTGCACAAGATCTCTTTAAAGTGAAGAGTAGGGATGTCACATTGAGGACTAAGATGCAACTGACCCAAGCCGGGGTATTCGTAATCGTTTCGTTTGCCTGTAAAAATAGGACACTGCATAAGGAAGGCTGGAGACGAATGGATGCCCCTGAATCATTGTGCTGGCAAAGACTCTTGAAAGTACCATAATCTGTAAAAAGAACAAACACATTGAAAGAAGAACAGCCAGAACACTCATTAGAAGTGAGGGTGGTGAGACTCCACCTGATGCGCTTTAGACATGCGACCAGTCCCTGGCACAGGACATGTTGCTTGGTAAGACAGAGGAAGACCTTGAATGAGAAAGATTGACCCAGTGGCTGTCACAGTGGACTCAACTATAACTACAATTGTGAGGATGGCTCAGAAGCAGGCAGTGTTTCGTTTGTTGTCCATGGGGTTCCTGTGAATCAGAACCACTGAGGCACAACAACAGAATCACAACAACAACAGCCAGAAATTCATTAGTTTAGAGGACTATTGATGTTTCAGGTCCTAGTGGTGCTCAAAAAGATAAAGATGTAGCCTCGTTTACAGTATGAGATACAAGTATAAACCTAATTCTATAAGCTTTGATAGTAACCGACTTTGAGAAGTTGAACTCGTTTGCTAGACCAATCGAGTTGACTTCATTAGCTCCTTTTACCACACATTCCCGTACTTATTTTTTTAGGTAACGCCTCTTCATCTCATGAAACTGCTCCAGCTTTAGAACGCTTTACAAATCTGCATTAAGCTTCGTCAGTGGTTTCTTTCCTGAATGCCCTATTGTTTCCACGTGTTAATTCAAATAGTCCTGGAAAACCCGTGTACATTGATATTCTTGACCCCTATTTTTATCCAAACATAAACCTGAAGGGAATCAATGTCACGAGTCGCCGTTTTGTGAGCCTGGGTTCATAAATATCATTCCTGGGTCTCCTCGGGTTTTAGTTACCCCGTGCAGTGGGGCCATTGTTACTTCCCCAACATCGATTCTGCTTCTCTGCTACTATGTAGCAGCCAAGGGATTTGGATGGCACCAAGTTCACCTGATGAGGCTGAGCCAGGGGTCCTCAGTCTCTGCTGTCCATTAGAATTATTTGAGGAGTTTAAAACAAAACAACAAACAGATAAAACCAGCCAACCAAATTCTTTCTACCAAAACTGTCTGGGAGTGGGGCTTGGGCCAGTCAGTACTTTCTGAATATTTCCCAGGTGAAGGTCATATGCAGCCAGATGTTGTGAGTCAGGGGGGTAAGCAACTAGGGATGTCGTCTTCTCTGCCACTTTCCCTGGGCGGCACTCTGACCCTACTCAGTTGGTGTGCGCCAGGTCACGGCCCCTGGCCTGGCTGGGTGGTCCCGGCATCTGCGGCACAGCTCTGAACTTTCCTTTCATCATCGTTATTGCGCTCCCTTCTTTGGCATGAGGAAGTCTCACACAGAGGAGGGCATATCGACAGATTTGAGGAGAAAAACATGGTTCAACTGTGCCTTACCTGTGTACTTTTCGATCCTGTGAGCCAATAAACTCAAATCTAATCAACCAAAGGCAGCTGCCGTGGGTGGAGTCCAGTTCAACTCAGCGTGACTAGAACTGTGCTCCATCGCATTTTCAGTGGCTGCCTTTTCAAAAGTAAATCATCAGGCCTTTTCCCCAAGGCCTGGATCCAAATCTCCAACCTTTGGATAGCATCTGAGTGCTGTTCCCATTAGCTATTTACATCCCCTGGGGACTCCATGTGAACAAAACCAAGATATTTTAGGCTGATATGAATTGGTTTTCTGAAACATATAGCTCTCTAGTATGACTTCTCACTCAGCACTTTTGACGTAGCTCTACCTCCTAGAACTTTCTGCCTTTCTCAGTATGTGTGACCTCAACCCTTCAGGCCCGTATCCTGCTCTGATAACCAGTTGAAGTAAAGCAGACATCTGCCACAAGAGAAATAAAAAGGTATTTTATTGTTTGGTGCACATTCAAATCATGTGACTATCCAATATGAGAAACATTAAATTTCAACTTGTTTATCATATTGTAGATGAAGTTACATCCTTATCTTTTTGAGCATCACACACATCTTCCTCCTCTGTCCATAAATAGAGGTCCGACGATTGAGTCATGTTCGCCCAGTTGGGCTCTAGATGCACTTCACCCTTCCAAAATGGGTCCTGGGAGGACAGCGGGTCGGACAGGGTTTCCCTTTCTGAGGCTACTTGGGTCTGAGGTGAGTTGGAAGACACTGAGGTGTGGGCTCTCCATGCACTCAGACCTGCGTCAAGCTAGAGGGAGTTGAGGGCTATTCTTTGCAGAGGGTCTTGAGATGGTATGCCGATGACCATTGATGTGAAAGAAGGAAAACTTCAGTAATAAAGAGTGGGTAGCAGAGCGGCATAGTAAGCAGGGAATAGTAGAAAAAGGACTATTTGGTTTCATTTACATTTAACGCAACCAAGCTCTAAATTTCGCATATCTGTGTACAACAAACACACATATAATGTGCAGAAATTATGAAATTATTTAAAGCAGGCTGGAATACATGTGTATTTTTTTCTTTGAATCATTTTATTGGGGGCTCATACAACTCTTATCACAATCCATCCACACATTCATTGTGTCAAGCACATTTGTACATTTGTTACCATCATCATTCTCAAAACATTTGCTTTCTACTTCAGCCCTTGGTATCTGCTCCTCATTAACCCCAGCCCTCCCCCCACTCTCCCTCCCTCACGAACCCTTGATAATTTATAAATTATTATTTCTTCATGTCTTACACTGACTGATGTCACCCTTCACCCACCTTTCTGTGTAGCTCTTTGTGATCGGTTCCCCATTTCCGGCCCCCTCCCCCCCACCTTTCCCTTACCCTCCTGGTATCGCTATTCTTGTTATTGGTCCTGAGGGGATTATCTGCCCTGGATTGCCTGTGTTTCCAGTTGCTATCTGTACCAGTGGACATCCTTTGCTCTAGCCAGATTTGTGAGGTAGAACTGGGATCATAAGAGTGAGGGGAGGAAGCATTAAAGAAAGTTACATGTTTCATCCGTGCTACACTGCACGCTGACTGGCTCGTCTCCTCCCCGAGACCCTTCTGTAAGGGGATGTCCAGTTGCCTACAGATGGACTTTGGGTCTCCACTCTGTACTCCCCCTCAATCACAATGATATGATTTTTTGTTCCTTGATGCCTGATATTTGATCCTATCAACACCTGAACCTTATTCTTAAATTGCCTTTCTAGGCCATCTTCGTGTCTTTGCAGAACTTTCCCAATGCCTGCTAATTAGTCAATCTTCTTCCAGTTATTTCTCTCTCTTATCCTCTTCTCTATCCTGGAGTAGGAAATTTGGAAAAGTCTACCTTTGAGTTTATCATGTATAGACTTAGGATAAAATTCATACTCTTTTATGGTTTATTAGGCCTGGTGGCCCTGTGGGTTACGTGTTGGGCTGCTAACCTGGATTCAAACCCACCAACCACTCTATGGAGAAAGATGAGGCTACCTGCGTCCAGAAAGATTCACAGTCTCAGAAACCCAGGATTAGATCACTCAGAGTTGAATTCATCCTCCAGGATAAGGCCCTTTAGGGTCGGACCCTTTGCCAGCTCCTGTGGTGGTGCCATTTTGGCCACTCTTCTGATACAGGCAACTTCAAGCATCCTAATCCCTGTACTCTTGAGTACAGTTCTCAGGCAGTTCCGTGGTGGAGCAAATCCTAACTCTTGCTTTGCTATTGAACTACTTGTAGATCCCAAGAAGCAAGCTCTTTGGTGTTCGTGGATGCCTCGGCTCGCGCCGCCCCACATTTGGAACATTCCTCCTCGGGTGCCAACTAACCGACACTCCTGTGGGCTACTTGCTGCAGGTGAAGTGCTGCCAGAGCGCTCCTATCGGAGCACTAGCCTTCTCGGATTTTCTTGCTTTTTAAAGAACAATGTCGGTTTTCTTTCCTTTCAGGTATGCCTTCAGCTTCTAATCTTTACATAGGCTTTGGAGGAGGTTGTGGGTCAGTACCTGCAGGTCTGAATCGAGGTGGGGGGGGCGGTGGGTGGTTCGGTCCTTCCGGGCTTCACGTGACCAGTTCCTGACCACCTTGCTGTGAATGGCGCAGCTCACGCAGTCAAGCAGCTTCACGTACAGCTTGGGAAGCACGTAGGCGTCGGAGGCACTCCCTTCGAATATGTCTCTGACGGCCGCGGCCTCCACTATGTTTCTTATGATGAACTTCTTTTTTTTTAATCATTTCATTAGGGGCTCATACAACTCTTGTCGCAATCCATACATACATCAATTGTGTAAAGCACATTTGTGCATTCATCTCCCTCATCATTCTCAAAACATTTTCTCTCCACTTAAGCCCCTGGCATCAGCTCCTCGTTTTTTTTCCCTCCCTCCTCGCTCTCCCCTCTCTCATGAAACCTTGATCATTTATAAATTATTATTTTGTCATATCTTGCCCTGTCCAACGTCTCCCTTCACCCACTTTTCTGTTGTCTGTCCCTCAGGGAGGAAGTCACATGTAGACCCTTGGAATCGGTTGCCCCTTTCCAACCCACCCTCTCTCCACCCTCCCACTCACACCACTGGTTCTGAAGGGATCATCCACCCTGGATTCCCTGTGTTTCCAGTTCCTATCTGTACCAGTGTACATCCTCTGGTCTAGCCAGATTTGTAAAGTAGAATTGGGATCAAGATAGTGGTGGGGAGGAAGCATTTAGGAACTAGAGGACAGTTGTATGTTTCATCGTTGCTGCATTGCACCCTGACTGGCTCGTATGACGAAATCTTAATGGCCTTGTCTTTGGGCACGCAGTGGGTGCAGTTCGTGCAGTGAATGGGCTGCATATGGCTGCGGCCTTTCTTGGCATGGCTGTTGTTACGCCTTTTCTTTTTCATCTCAAAGTCATGGACACGAGAGGTGATTTTCTTAATTGTGAGGGGCAATACTGGGAGGGTGGGTTGGATAGGGGGAACCGATTACAAGGATCTACATGTGACCTCCTCACCGAGCCATTTATCCCTCTGCCTTTCAATTAACCCCACATGTGTTTATTGGCCAGGTTGGCACAATAAACTAACTACCTCAATGATGTGAGAGGGTGAGCAAGTAAGGGGGTGGGGCGGGGGGAGGAGGTCAAATTTTGAAAACAGGAAGAGAATTTTAGAGACTCCTACAAGAATTTAGGAACTGTTACAAACTTCTCATTCTTTATCCCAGGAGAAGAAAGGAACGTGAATAAAGGGCTCAGTTCTGAAATGTGCAGAAGCCCAGAGAGAAGATATGTGGGGAGAACCGAGGCTCAGAGATGGTGGCTCCGAGGGCTGGCAGGAAAGGACCATTATCTCAGCTGAGAGAGAGAACTCAGATAAGGACTAGAGAGAACAACCTCTGTTTGCAGGGAAACCTGCGAGATCTCCAGCCCTAGAGGCCACACAACCAAAGAATACCTAGAGCGATATCCACGAAGTGGGAAAACTGGAAATGCTGAACTTGCACATCCACTGTCCTTGTGTGTAAGATTCTACTTCCTAGGAGAAAGGATGCTCCCTGGTACTGATTATAAGTCCCCGACTTTCAGAGGGTAGGTGGTGGGGTCTGATGATGAATAGGCATGAGTGAGCTTGTGAACTACAGGGATCAGTCTTTGAAAAATTCTATCATTTTCTCAGAGCAGTCCTTGGATAATGCAAAAAAAAAAAAAAAAAGGTTACTGTGCTCGATGCTAACCAAAATGTGTTCAAGGCCAAGTTCACCGAGAAGCACTTTGTAAGAAGGACATGGAGGTCTACTTCTGAACAATCGGCCATTGAAAACCTTGTGGAGCACAGTTCTGTCCAGACATAAATGGGGTCACCATGAGCTGCCGTCAACTCAACAGCAACTGGCCGAGTCTAACCATTCCTTAGTTGCTGACCTTCGAGCTGACAGAAATCTAGGTGGGGGGTAGGGTCCCCTGTTTGTCATGAAAGTTTGATGAGAAAAAGGGGTATACTCATGGGCTTCTTTCCATCGATCTTAATAAGCTGCATACACATGCATTTGCTAATGATTAATTCAGTTGATTAGTATTTACCCAGTACTTGCTATGTACCGAGGAGCCCTGGTGGTGTAGTGCTTGCACATTGGGCTGCTAAGTACAAGGGCAGCAGTTCAAAAACAGCAGCAGCTCCAAGGGAGAAAGACGGGACTCTATTCCCGTAAAAAGTTGCAGTCTTGGAAGCTCATGGACGGTTCTGCCCTGTCTTATTGGATTGACTTGATGGCATGAGGTTTTGGTTGAGGGGACTCCTTGTCTGGTCCCTGTTCCCAGGGGGAAATGTTTTCGGGGTTTTCCCACTAAGCATGATGTTGACCATTGCTTTTTTTTATGGCCTTTGTTATGCTGAGAGATTCCTTTTTATTCCTATTTTGTTGAGTGTTTTCATCAGAAATGGATGTTGAATATTGTTAAGTGTCTTTTTTACATCTATTGATATGATTATGTAATTTTGTTCCCTTTGTCTTTTAAAAAATCATTTTATTGGGGGCTCTTACAGCTTTTATCACAATCCATACATCCATTCATTGTGTCAAGCACATTTATACATATGTTGCCATCATCATTTTCAAAACATTTTCTTTCTACTTCAGCCTTTGGTATCAACTCATTTCCACCACACAACCCCACCTCTTCCCTCATGAACACTTGATAATTTATTAAACATTTTTTTCATGTCTCACACTAACTGCTGTTTCCCTTCACCCACTTTTCTGTTGTTCAGCCCCCTGGGTGGGATTATATGTTGATCGTTGTGATTGGTTCTCCCTTTCTCCCCCACCTTCTTCTCCTTACTCTCCTGGTATCACTATTGTCATTAGTGGTCTGGAGGGGTTTATCTGTCCTGGATTCCATGTGGTTCCAGCTCTTATCTGTACCGGTGTACATGTTCTGGTCTAGCCAGATTTGTAAGGTAGAATCGAGGTCATGATGGTGGGGGGAGGGGAGAAGCATTAAAGTCCTAGAGGAAAGTTGTATATTTCATCGGTACTATGCTGCACCATGACTGGCTCATCTCTTTCTTGTGACCTTTCTATGAGGGGATGTCCAGTTGTCTATAGATGGGCTTTGGGTCTCCACTCTGCCCTTCCCCTCATTCACATCATTCTTTGTCTTTTTTATGTGATGGATTACGCTGATTGAGTCTCTAATGTTGAGCTATCTTTCCATGCCTGGTTTGAATCCCACTGGATTATGGTGAATTACTTTTTGGATTTGTTGTTGGATTCTATTGCGCAGAATTTAGTTGAGAATTTTTACATCTATGTTCATGAGGGATATAAGTGTGTAATTTTCTGTTTTTGTGGAGTCTTTGCATGGTTTTGGTGTCAAGGTTAGGTTTGCTTCTTCGAATGAATTGGGGAGTTGTTGTCCACACCCTACTTTGTCCTTCTCTGAGGACTGATCCCGCCAATTACATGTCCAAAGTACATGAGAGGGTGTCTTACCATCTTCGTTTCTAAGAAAGATTCTGCTGTACCTCTTGTAAGGCTATAATGTAGAATTTATTATAAAGTGCATTTACCTTATGCAAGTATAGACTAAGTAACTAAAGGAAGCCACAATAGAACAAACTCCTAGTAGACAAATTACATAGTCTATTTACACGATGCCAAACTAAAAACATAGAAACAAACTAAAAACTCACTGCTACAGAGTCAATTCGAAGTCATAGCAACTGCACAAAACAGAGCAGAATATTTCCTGTGGGTTTCCAATACTGTACATCTTTATGAGAGCAGAAAGCCTTATCTTTCTCCTGTAGAGTGGCTGGTGGGTTTGAACCACCAACCTTGCACTTAGCTGCCTAACACAAAGCACACTATGCCACCAAGTTTTCTTTTTATTCTGTGGAGAGGTCTTGAAGTTAAAAGAAGGGGTTGAGGAGAAAAAAATGAATCATGAAAAGTATGCCAAGGTCAGACAGTGTATGATATGACAAACTAATAATTTATAAATTATCAGGGGTTCATGAGGGAGGGGGAGTAAACAGTGAGGGGGGGGGAATGAGGGGCTGATGCCAGGGGCTTAAGTGGAGAACAAATGTTTTGAGAACGATGAGGGCAATGAATATACAGATGTGCTTTACACAATTGATGTATGTATGGATTATGATGAGTTGTGTGAGCCCCTAATAAAATGATTAAAAAAGAGAAAAGTGCGCAAAGCTAAAGCAAGATGAAAGATCCCTGGTTGTGCAATGTTTAAGCACTCAACTGTGAACTGAAAAGCTGGCTGTTTGAAACTCCCTTGGAAACTGTGAGGCTGTTCTACCTGTCATAGAAAGTCACCGTGAGTTGGAATAGACTGAATGGTGATGAGTTTGTTGTGTGTGTATGTGTGTTTGTGTGTGTTGTTGTTGTTGTTGTTGCCCCGCCCCCCAAGCAAATGATCCTATGGTTGTTATTTGAAAAAACAAAAAATATATGCAAATAGATCTATTTCCCCATCCTCATGTATAAATATATTTGCAAATGTATTGATAAGATTAGTATTAAGGTAGCAGAAGGACATTGGGCCTCCACTCAAGTACTCACTCCCTCATGCAAGAATTCTTTCTTCAAAAAAAAAAAAAGAATTCTTTCTTCTATTAAATTGACATTCTATGATGCTCACCTTCCTGACACAACCACTGAAGACAAAGTGGGTGAACAACTAAATATGGTGAAGAGAGCTGATGGTGCCCGGCTATCAAAAGATATAGTATCTGGGGTCTTAAAGGCTTGAAGGTAAACAAGCAGCCATCTGGCTCAGAAGCAATAAAGCCCACATGGAAGAAGCACACCAGCCTGTGTTACCACAAGGTACTGAAGGGATCAGTTATCAGCATCAAAGAACAAAAAAATCATATCATTTTTGTGTTCACCTCCCTGATACAACCTCTGGAGACAAATGGGTGTATAAGCAAATGTGGCGAAGAAAGCTGGTAGTGCCCAGCTATCAAAAGATATAGCGTCTGGGGTCTTAAAGGCTTGAAGGTAAGCAAGTGGCCATCTAGCTCAGAAGCAACAAAGCCCACATGGAAGAAGCACACCAGCCTGTGAGATCACAAGGTGTCAAGCGATCAGGTATCAGGCATCATCAGAACAAAAATCTTTCCATCGTGAATGAGCAGGGGAGTGCAGAGTGGAGACCCAAAGCCCATTTGTAGGCCACTGGACATCCCCTTACAGAAGGCTCTTGGGGAGGAGAAGAGCCAGTCAGGGTGCGATGTAGCAACGATGAAAAATACAACTTTCCTCTAGTTCCTAGATGCTTCCTATCCCCCTCCCGCTGTGATGATCCGAATCCTACCTTGCAAGTCTGACTAGACCAGAGGATGCACACTGGTACAGATGATAACTGGAAACACAGGGAAGTCAGGGCGGATGATCCCCTCAGGACCAGTAGTGTGAGTGGCGATACTGGGAGGGTATAGAGAGGGCGGGTTGGAAAGGGGGAACCCATTTCAAGGATCTACATGTGACCTCCTCCCTGGGGGACATACAACAGAAAATTGGGGGAAGGGAGACGTGGGACAGAGCAAGATATGACAAAATAATAATTTATAAATTATCAAGGGTTCATGAGTGAAGGGGGAGTGGGGAGGGAGGGGAAAAAATGAGGACCTGATGCCAGGGGCTTGGGTGGAGAGCAAAGTTTTGAATGATGAGGGCAACGAATGTACAAATGTGCTTTACACAATTGGTGTATGTATAGGTTGTGATAGGAGTTGTATGAGCCCCTGAAAAAATGATTTAAAAAAAAAAACGAGGAGCTGATACCAACGGCTCAAATAGAAAGCAAATGTTTTGAGAGTTATGATGACAACAAATGTACAAATGTGCTTGATACATGGGTGTATATATAGATTGTGATAAGAGTTGTACGAGCCCCCAATAAAATGATTGGGAAAAAAAGAAAAAACTAAAAAAATTGTGACAATATGGGAAGACCATAAAATTGGGGCAAGTATAACCTGCTTTAAATGGCATAATAGAGTCCACAAAGGTGATATTCTACATTCTACTTTGGTGAGTAGAGAGGGGCAGGGGAGAGTGGCCATTGAAGGGGCAGCGATTGGCCTCTCTGTTTGGAAGAAGGGAGAGTGAAGCAAGTTGAAGGTACCTGGAAACAGTGATTCCCGTGGACTAGTAATGGACCGCGTGAACATCAGTCTCCCTGATACTGAGACCCAAAGGACCGCATGGTAGCCAGCTGCCACTACCAACTGCACTGGAAAAGGAGCTCATTAGAAGGTCCTGGACAGAGTGGGAGAAAAAATATGGAACAAAACTCAATATATTAAAAAAAGATAAAACTTATTGGTCAGTTAGAGATTGATGGAACGCCGAGACTCTAGCCTTTACATACCCTTTAGGTCTTGAAACTCACCCGTTTATCAATTTTCCAACAAGGGACAAGGGTCTCGGGAACAGTGACACTAAGGAGGTACGCACTCCTTAGAAGAATCAGCCATTTGATATCAAAGGACAGCCGTGACCCGAGGGCAAGGTTCAGGAGGGGTAGGAAAGGAAGAGGAATGGAAACAGGAAGCCCAAAGAGGAAGTGAAATAACAAAGGTGGGGCTTCCATCAATTATATGGAACACATTATACGGAGACTGGCTCTGCTGTGTAAATTGTCACGCAAGTCTCTATTTTTAAAAGGTTTAAAATAGACAAATTCATGAATACCAGAAGCACACTGAGTGACCTGTTCAAATCCTGACTCGGCAGCATGCAAACGATGCGGGCCCCTCTGGAGCTCGATAGAGCATGAGTTTACTGTTTCCCTGTCGCTGTGGCTGCAAGAAGAGCCAGAGCATGGCTCAGCACACATGCAAATGGTCTGTATTTAAGTGTATTTTGAGCTTGAGTCTGGTGTTTTTGTCCCTTATTTTCTAATTGCTCTCTCAAATATCCCCCTTTCCCTCTTCTCTTCTTCTTTCCCTCAGCCCTTCTCTTCCTCCTTCACTTTTTAAATTACCTTTTTGTTGTGCTTACTAATGGAACAAGGGAGAGTATTAGGGCCTTAAAACAAAGTAATCTCCTAACCCTAAAACTGGTGTGATTTATACTGGCAGCCATTGGCACAACTACCTTGGCAGGTTGGCAGTATCTACTAAAGCTAAACATAGGGACACCCTATAGTCCACCAGGTCCTGTTCTGGCTATGAGGTTGACAAAAGCATGTACATGTGTACACCCCAAATCCCAGACAAGAATGCTCGAGGCTGCGTTGTTTGAGGAACGGACCACCAGAAACAACCCAAATGTCCATCCCAGAGTGGAGAGCAGGCTCCCATCCTTTTTGGGTTCAGTAACTTTCTTGTGGAAATACTTTTACTTATGGAATTGTATTCTTAGCAAATGAAGTCATATATCACACCTAGAGTATACAATATAACTTTTCTAGGTTTATGTCAACATTTAATTCACCCTATAAAAACTCTTAATCAGGAAGAATTAAGCTTGCAGTGCTGTGTATCTACCTACCATCTCTAAATGTATAGGAAAAACTTGAAGGGTGTAAGCTATATGCCAAATATCTTTGGGAAAAGATAGAGACTAATTATTTAGTTGTAAACATTTTATAGTACTTTAAGTGAACGTTTGCACAGCAGACTAGTTTCCCATTCAACAATTCCTACTTGAATTGTTCCATGTAGTTGGTTGTTGCCCGCCCCCAGGTATAGCAGTACTCTCTCCCCATTTTCACCCGAGTTTCGCTGGTTCCAGTTTTGTTTTTCCTGTCTTCTCATCTTGGCTTCTGGGTTAATGTCGTCTGCTGTTCTAAGCAGCACACACCTCCCGGGTGCTCTTGATTATCTTATTGGCCAATACTTTATTTGACAGAAAGGTGACCTCCAGTAATGACTTCAGTTCTAAGTAAAAGGGTGTCTTGGCAACAGTCTCAGGGGTTCCTCTGGTCTCCATCATTCCAGTAAGGATGGTCTTTTTTTGGTCTAAATTTTGAGCTTTGTTTTACGTTTTTTCCCCCATTCTAACTGGAACCTTCTCTTCTCTCCGTGGTCACAGCAGTTGTTAGTGGCAGCTGGACACCAGCTAGTCTTGACTCTCAGGCTAGACGAAGGCGAGGTTCGCGTGGGCATGGCTCCTTAGTGCTGCGGACTAATCCCTCATTGAGTCTTTGGTTTCCACCCTCCTGTGCTCCAGATAGGAAGAGATCAACGGTTGTGTCTCACTCAGATGGCCACTCTCCAGCTTCTAAGACTCCAGACAATATTCAACAGCTAGGACGTAGAGCATTATCTTTATGGATAACGGTATGCCAGTTCATCTCGGTGTCCCTGGAGACTCTGGCCCTTAGCCTTCAACCCCAGTAACTTAGTCTAGCAAGGTGATTGGATATGTCTAAGACACTTCCCTAACTACACCACTTATGCGCTCTATTGTAAGAGTATACAAGCAGCACGTGCAAATATGTTTATCCAAATACCCACAGCTGTACTTATACTGTGTGCTGGTAGGCTTGCCCCTCCCCCTTCCCCATCTATGTAGCATACATATCTACCTACCTAGCCACTCACAGATTTTGGTTGCTGGTACTATTGTCTCAGAATTATAGATGGTATAGTACTTATTTTTGGTGTCCTTTATTCTTTCGTATCTGTCAGTCTCTTCATTTCCCTTGTCCCCCTTTACCTTTTCTTTATCAGAATCAACACACGTCTACTATCTAATAGTGATTCTCCCACTTCGGCCTCCATCCCAGCAAACCATCAAGAATGTTGCTTTCTGAGTATAGACGTACTCTTAACATTTTATAGGTCCTTTTGTGGCCGACTTATTTCACTCCGCATAACGTCCTTTAGATCCAGCCATGTTATTAAGATTTTGGTGAACTCATTATTTTTCATCACTGCTTAATATTCCCTTGTGTGTATCACAGTCTGTTTCTCTATTCATTCATGGATGGATGTCTGTGCGCCCCCATCTTTTCATTATTGAGAGTAATGCTGCAGTAAACACGGGCATGCACACCCCTATTAGTGTCACTGCTCTGATTTTTCTAGGATATGGGGTTCCTGTGAGTCAGAATCCACCGGCCAGCAGCGGGATTGCTAGATCATATGGCATTTCTGGATCTAGAAATAGCTTTTGGATCTGGAAAAGCCATCCCAGTTCCCATAGTGGGGGTGTCATTTAATGAGTCTCCTGGCGGTGTAACAGAATCAGGGCTGGTTTGCGGGGTCAGGCGAGACCTCACTGAGGGTCGTCTGCGGGTCTCACCTGTGCTTGCAGACCTGTAGCATGTTCTGCATTTCGATTCTCATCCTGGATCACCTCATTAGCAGTTATCCACCGATTCGGACAAAGATCGTAGTCATTGAATCTTTTATTTTCTGGAGCTGGAAAAACTCCCCATCATTCTTTCCTTTCTTGCTGACTTATTAAAAGTGCACAAAAATTGCCAGTCGAATATTGCTAAGAAAAACCATGGTTTTGACTCCTTCAGTCCCTATTTACTATCGATAAGACTTCAACCTTTGGTTTTAAAAGATTGTCCCCACACCTTTTATTGTTGCTTTTTTGTTTCAACCGGGCATGGAAAAGCCCAAAGCGAGGCTGTACAGTTACTGTGCGGTGGCTATTGTCCTGTGGCTTTGTGCAGAACTGCTAAAAAAAAACCCACACGATGGAGCCGAGGAGACTGTACGTAAATTGCCAGAGTGCCGTTGCCTCAGGGGTCTGCTGACAAGGCCGTGCTAACCTCCCTCCTCTCCTCCCCATGCTTCCTAACTGCATTTTCACACCGGGTAATTGTATTTGCCCTCTGTAGACATAAATATACAAACCTTTCTCCAATAAATTCCGTTTCGTGGCTGATTAATTTGATGCGTTTTGAATTGGATGGTTATAAAAGGTCACAAGGCCTCACCCATATCCCTGGGAGTTAGGAAATTACCAAGGGACAGGTTCTTTGGACTAGAGGGGGACTCGATTTGAAAACAATTTACCTGCATCCTCCTTCACACCCCTGCAAAATGCCTGCAAGAAGCTGCTGTCAGCGAGTCAAAGCTGAAAGTCTGGGGGTTATTTGTCTTTAAAAACATAAATGGGGTGTTGGTATTTTTCAGGCAATTAAGAACGAACATCTCAGGGCTCCGGTTGCAGTGCTCTTGCTGCTGATTAGGTATTCCTTGGTGGTGATTAGTGAATGTACAAATGCAATCATTTTGTAGGGCTTAATCACTCCGGGGAGAAGTTAGCTACCCGGAAAGAGAAATTGAAGCTTGCATAACTTCCATTAGCCCTATTTTTTAATAGCAAAAAAAGAAAAAGAAAAATGTGGATGGAATTAGGAATGGTACGTCATGTAAGATAAATTGTAGTTTAAAAGCAACAACCTGGGGACATGTATTGATCATCAGTGTGATTTTGAGCTTCCACGTTATGAAGTATCTTTTGGTAACGGAAGTAACCCACAGCCCATCAATACACGGCTTCCACAAGCCAGAGCAGACCAGGTTTCCCTGTAGAGCAGGAAGTGGTCTCTGTGGAACGGGACGGTTGGCCACCCTGTCTCACCCCTGGGGCCCTTTAACAGCATGGGAAGCAGGGGTGGGGAGCTTTCCCTCACTGTCACTGCATCCCTTCTCCCTTGGCACCCTGCGTGTCTTCTTCCACTACGAAGTCTCTCCCCTCTCGAGCGGCTGGTAAAGAGGCCCGGGCCCACGTGGAGCAATACAGCCCAGGATGCAACTGTGGAGAGAAAGAATGCGGCTACGGCTCAAGGGCAAGCAGTATCGCTGGCTGTGTGCGGTCCAACAAACCCCGGCTCTACTTAGGGGGGTGAAGCTAGGTGCGGTAACTCTGGTGGTGCCTAGATTTGGGAGGTTTTAGCTGCCAGTTCTGGCCCCCTTGGTGAGACAAAGGCTAGAGCTGGCATCGCTGGGGACTGGTCAGACACCGTCTTTATGTGGTCAGGCTGCCAGCTTGTCATCTGCTTGAGCTCGGGTTAGCTTGCTCACAGGATGGTGGCCTCCAGGCAGGAGGATGCTTTACTTAGCTCAGCGCTCCCGAGCACAGACTCCACACAGCATGTCAGAAGCCACGAATGCCACATAGCCTCCTTCAGGATATCGTTTCCACCAGCCTCGTGTGAGTTAAGAAGGAGAACCCAGAGGCCACTTCCTGCTGGTTGGAATGTTTGGGAATGAAGATATCATTGCAGCGACCTTTGGAAGATTCAATCTGCCACAATTAGCATGGTTCGAAACATTTAAAAACTGTACTTTTTCTTAAATAAGAGACAGGAAAGGTCTTAAAAGATATCTTTTTTTCTCATGAATTTTAATAGGCCAATTTTCATTTTGAACACAAACAAAATATTAGCCTGGAAATGTTTCTTGAATTGCCCTGAAAACCCTTGTTCACTGTTGTTCTACTAGAATATATATATTCTATATATGTGTACACACACATATACATTCTCTTTACATACACACATATAGATATATATTTGTATTTGTGTGTGTATGCATACATAATACACTTAGAGGTAGTCTCCAGGATTGTGAATGATGTCAAATTTGTATACAACCAACAACCGTGTAAAACCTAATAGAGTTAACATTCAAGGTACCTACAATGTCATATAATAAGAGATATGCACTATTCTGCAACATACGTCTATATTATTATGTTTAAGATGTTTTAGTGTGTCTAGGTGTGTTTCTTCCATGCTTTTTATGCATAGAAAGATACCCTTTATGCTACATTCTCAGAAAACCATGTGACTCGCTGATGGCAGAGCCTACCTAACTGCTCTCGGGTACAAATTTGACTTAATTCCTACAAGAGCTCATGTGTAACCTGGGGATTGGCTGTCGATCTACATATGTGCTCTCTCTGTGTGCCTTGAAGTCACTTCCAATAGTGACCCAGAGGATGGAGCAGAAGGACTCCATATGGCTTCCTGGGTCTAAATCTTGGCAGGGACAGAGGGCTGGGTCTTTTCTCCCATGGAGCTACGGATGGGGTAACCATTCAGTTAACAATTGAGTGCTTAACCACTGTGCCACCAGGGCACTCTGTGTGTGTTGATACATATACATAATACATATCAATTTATCTTTGTACATGCATGCACTCAGTTTAATTTCCCCTCTATACAACTGACGATGGTAGGTAGTGCACCCATGCACACACGTGTATGTACACCCTTGGGACTGGAAAGTACCGAGTCACTGAGAGAAGGGAAGGGCATGAATGGCAGAGGGCAACGCAGGTCGAGTGGAGGCCCCACGGTCGGAAAGGACAGAGAGGGGCCGCGTGAAAAGGGTGGCGGCATCACCAGTGAAGAGCCGGCTTCCCCGGGGCCTCGTTTTGGTCTGATGGCTTGTTTCATTGTGGCCACCATGTCCCGCTCCATCTCTCTGAGGCTGCCTCTCTCCCACCGTGGAGCTTAACTCTGCCCTGAGTTGTTTCCTGATAGCCTCCAACGTCTCACTTCAGGATAAAATGAAGCTTTACCTGCAGCCCCGGCAATTACTTGGGGAATTTGCTGACCGTACTAGCTGGGTGGTCTCAGGAGGATGGGATATCAATCTTGATGATGTTTGAACTGGTATTTTGTGGGGTTAGTACGAGTGGGGGCTGCAACAAGTTTCTGGAAAATCTCCATTGTCTTTCCATTCTGTTTTCCAGTCATCGTGAAACCTTCCTGCCGCACATTGGCTGCTGCGAGTTGTACTTGACTTTTACTTGGCTGTCCTTCGTGTCATATGACATTCAGAGAAAAATTTCAAAACACAGTGCCGCAAAAAAGCACAGCAAGCAGCTTTACCTCCGAGCCGTCATTTGTTTCCTAAGACATGTTATGTGTTTGCATTGTAGGACTACTGTAACACGGTCCAGCTAGACTCGGGGATAGACTACCGGAAAAGGTCTCTTCCTGCTGCGGGAAAACTGTATTACCTGTAAGTGTGTTTAACCTTAAATTTTTCTGTGTTCGTGACCTAATAATGACTGAGGAAGAGATGACGGGGAAACGCAACCACCATGAAAACCTAGTTCTGGAAGCTGTGAATTTTCAACAGTACAATGTGATCACGTTAACTTCTTTAAACTGTTTTTTTTTCATCTGCATTTGCGTCTTGGAAGTGTGATTGGCTGAAACTCGAATTAGTTTTTGGGGAGGGCCGATGACAGGTGGTCAGGAAGTAACGAATGTCATCTTAGAGGAGACTCCGGTCTTAAAAAGAAGGTCTTTTTTTTCCTGCGCTAAAGCAATTAGTTATTTGGGGATAGTGTGTGACCAGTGTGCCATTTCTGTTCCTGAAAACGCATTTTATTTTGTTGAGTGATCTGTTTGTGTTTATCATTGTTGATCGAATTCCATAAATAACTAGTATCAAATATGCCTATATGTATGTACAGCTACAACTGGATCTGTTTCATCTTTTAAAAGCTAAGCTTTAGCTCCTGGCCAGGAGCAATGCATCATCATAATAGTAAATAGTGTATGTTTGGCACACGCAGTTCATGCCAGGAGAAAGATATGTTTGAAATGTCATTCGTGAGGTGCAGAAAAGGAAGAGGCGTTCTGAAAAGAAAGATGCCGCCTGTACCAGGAGGATGCGGCACCCGGAGGACGCTCAGGAAAGAGATCTGGGGGCTAATTGTGAAGGGACTAAAAGCCATATTTCTGGCGCTTTAAATTTTGATGACAGTGTATGTACGAGAGGTTCACAAAAGTTCTTGTCTCTGCCACCTTGTAAGCAGAAGTACTTTACTGTTTTTGAAGCAGAAATTAGCTAGAAAAATCACATAATTAAAATTGCATACATTACAGGGGACCAAGGGGACCATTTCAGTTTATTATTCAGATTCTGATGATTATTATAGGTTCTTCATCCTCCTTTAAGTACTTTGTCTTTAAAGTGCTTTATAATTTAAAAAATCTCATAGCACTTTTTATGATTTAGTATGCGCTTCTGAAAAAGTTTCTTTTATGTTTGTATCTTCTGCTTTGTTGATTTCTCTGATATTTGCAACCTTTCTCTGATTCTTTGCTATTCCCCCGTCTCACAGAGGTGTACTACTTACAGATTAATTTGCTATCGTTCTGTGTATTCTTTTGCAAAGGGGCTAAGCCTTCCTGTCCTCCACTTTCCCACAAAGGGTAGCCCTGTCTGGGAGAATTGCAACATTTCCCTAATGGGACCTTCTTTAAAGAAACCTGGAAGTCTGCTCTGAAGCACGAAGTCAGTTTCATGGTCAGAGAGCGGTCTCACTGGTGGCGACAGGAGGTGTGAAGCTGCCCTCACTTGGAGGACAGCCATTTCGCTCTCTGACCTCCCTCCCATGCCGCTTCCTCTTCCTGATCAAAGGCGTCCAGTCCTAACACAATGAGTTTGCGTTTTGTACTAAATGCATGTATCAGAGGAAAACTGTCAAACAGTGTCCCAGAGTCTGCACAGGATCTCATGAGACCCTGGACCGGCTTTCCTAAACAGCGAAACCCATGTCACCTGCAGGGTTTACTTGTGAACTGAACCTCAATCGACTTGGCCGTGGAGTGACAAGCAAGAATAGAGAGTCCTGGGTCTCACCTTCTCCAAGGAACAGACAGATAATAGATCCCTGTGGAAAATGAGAAGTAAAGTTCACTTAGCAGTCGATAATAATTGGTCCCATGATAGGGGGCTAATGATGCACATGCTATTGTTTTATATGACCAATTTGGTAGAACTTTTATCATGATAGAGTGTTTGTTTTTTTTTAATCCCGAGATCATCTTACTGTTTTCAATATAACTATGTTTGCTTAATCTTACAAGAAAGCTTACTAATCTATTTCTCACTATAACAAATCTTAATACACCATGCTATAAAATGCTCTGTTAACGTGTGTGCATGTGACTTGTCACCTCTATTGTTTTGGTTATCTTCTTTTCATCCCCCTTTTTTTAACCTTCTGCAATTAGATCCTGAATATGCTGGTCCAGATTGCCTTCTTGTCAGTGTCATGTGAACCCCAAAGAAAGGCAAAAATTCTAGCCTTCCTCCAGAGTCGCACCAAGAACCAGCTTAGAATTTCGTACAAGTGGGATCCTTTAACAAAATATATTATCCTGGTATTGTCCTCATCACACTGCCTCAAAGCCAAGACAGATGCCTGAAAATACAATTCAATTAATATAAAAAATTAGCAGAGATATTAAGACGTATCTACAAGGCTGACATGATATATTTCCGGCAATTGTATTGTCTAGGATCCACAAAACCCAATCTGTACAAGATAGCATGTTTGTATTATAATACATTTCAGTGGTTGTTTTGCATCACCTTACATTTAGACATCCTAGAGTACCATTAAAGAGCCCTAGGGATGCTGTAGGTTAGCACTGGGCTGTTAACCACAAGGTTGGTGATTCGAATCTATCAGTCATTCCAAGGCAGAAAGATGAGGCCGTCTCCTCTTAGACAGATGTACAGTCCTAGAAATCCCTACAGGGTCCCAAGGAGTCGGAATCCACTTGATGGCCATGGGTTGTGCTTTTGTTTTAGACAGCCTTTATAATTAAGGCCAGAGCTTGTCGCTCCACCCCATATAAGGCAGTATCAGAGAGTTTACATTTAGCAGGTTACAAGAATCAAAGAGTTTAAATATCACTATCCAAACTTTGGCATGGATAAAAGATTCTATCTCACTCCGTGGTAACTGCATGAACAGAGTTGAGTGTAAAGTTGATTTCTTCCTGGTTTCTGGCTAGGTAGGGCTCACCAAAACCTGAAGAGTGGAATTCGGGTTGCCAAAATCCAAACAGGTCAACTGTCAGAGAAGCCAGCCTCTGACAATCGGGGTGGTGGTGGTGGTGGTGGGGGTGTCCATAGGAGCAATCGTACGGTTATAATATATAAAGATCATAGTAAAGTCATTGAAGACAGGAGAGATAGAAGAGAAGGTAAAATAAAGGAAGGAGTCAGACATATCTTATGGTGGAATGCTCACCTCTGGGACGGCCATGGCCTCAGCATCCAGGTCCATGCCGAGAGCGGGAGGAGGGGAGGGGAGGGTCCTCTTCATTTCTGAGCAAGGCCTCTATACACTTAGGGCATGCGAGCCCCTTAGTTACAGGTCGCCACCTACGTCACAGGCAGGGGTTGTACCACAGGCAATACAGCAGCGGGAGGGGACGATCTACGGGTGTACACACAATGGGAAGAGGCGGAATTAGGGGGACACAGGTAAGAGGCGGATCCTGGATTCAAGATGGCAGCCTAACCTTAGTCACCCTTGAGTGGGCTTGGCCTTTACTCTGGGCTCTCCAGGGAAACAATCACTATCCTAATCGTATGGTGTGAGCCCCACTATGCTGGGACAGACAATAGTCTGATAGCTCTGGATGGCTCGCCTTCAGGGAGAAAACTGCTAAGCTGCTGACTACACAATGAGCTAGCAAGCAGGAGACAATCTGGGGAAACATCTTTTTGTATCCCACAGTCAACCAAGTATTGGATTTCCTGTGTGAATCTGGCCAGAGCCTTGGGTCAGTGGTTTGTTTGGACCTGTCTGGTGTGTGGGAAGGGTGGCTCCATCGCATGGCTTCATTGCTTCAGATGAGTTCTCTGTGTTGGTGACTGGCGACACTAAAGGTCATCATCTTAGATATGCAGTGTGCATCTGTTTTCAGACAGGAAACCCCACTGGGAGGTCCCCGTGGACACATTCCAAAACCCTCCCTCCAGATCAGAAGCCGTGTCCTTCAGCCTTTTAAATTGAACTGAAAGGGAGGAGTGCTGGTCTTGGGGTGTGAGTGTGCTGTGTTGTTAGTCCTAGCTGCCTCGAAGTTGGCCACGAACTCACGAAGAACTGTGTACAACTGAATGAAACACTGCTCTGGAGGTGTCCCCTCAGTTACTTGGGGTCTCAGGGGCTTTCTATTCCAGTTTAGAGTTAATCTCAAAAATTAATTAATTAATTAATTAAAAAGTTAATCTTGGAAACTCACAGAGGCAGCTCCCTATTTTCCTACAGGGTCAGTATGAGTCAGCATTGGCTTGGTGGCGGTGATTTTTTTTTTTAATCCTATGTAAAAGGCAAGAATTCTTCCTACTAAACCACGCATGAACTATATCACCTGTTAATGTTTCATAGATGCTGGTAGAAAACAGAGAGGGGTTGGAGACAGGTACTCTCCATGGGACTAGCAGCATGAGCATTTAGCATGTTTGTGTCACTTCCCTCCTTGCCCTCAAGTCCCAGAGGGCATCTGCCAGGCCCAGGTGGATGCCTGCATAGGCTGAGACTCTGAGCTTGGCGGATCCATGAGTACACAGCCAGACATAAGCCAGTCGGCTCTCTGTCCCAACAGAGACATTGTCTTATTCCTTAAGGTGGCTCACCCAAATGTAACCATGAGAGATCGTCTTGGCATATTCAGCAGGACGTGTTGTTGCACGAGAGACCCACAAAGGACCAGCTCTCCCAACAGGAAGCATCTGCCAGATGTTTAACCTTAAAGAAGGCAGACTGTCTCCTTTTATTCCTGTTGGCTCCTACCCACCGACGAAGTCATCCACCCAAGTGATGTCAGCAGCTTCTTTTCCAGCTATTTAGTACCCTAATTCATTTTCTTGAGACCTTTTCAGTTTCATTTATATGGGGCCCATGGAGCATCCTGAAAAGTGATGAAAAATATAATGTATGCTTTCTCGGACACAGCTCAAATATTCACGGGGTTTTACCTGGGTCACATAGTCTGGTAAGTATTGGACTGCCAGTCACTGGGTCAGCAGTTCAAGATCACCAGCCGCTCTTTGGAAGAAGGCTATGACTATATATCTGTCTCTTAGAAAGATATACAGCCTTAGAAATTCTATATAGGGGCCACTGGGAGTTGAAGTTGACTTGATAGCAGTGAGTTTAATATAATCCATTCATTTATTTACCTCTTGAGCAGATTCTCAAAGGAAATTTATTCTTAAATGTTTTTACCAATGGAAATTTTCATCGTGAGTGTGCGTAATTAATTTTGTCACTTGGAAAACACCTATTCCAAATAGAAAATCATTTCTGAGGACCTATCCTTGAACATCAATTAAAAAAAAAGACCCCAAACAAAATATACACTCTTCCCCCCACCCCCACCCCGAACAACAACAACAAAACCTTGTCAGCTGGTCCAAAACACAGAGCGAGCGCTTTGATTGAGAAGAAAGATCCATGAAAACAAAGATTGCTATATACTATGGCATCTCTCTCCCGGGCTGTTACCTTCACACCCTCCTCTCTCCTCTGCCTAACCGGGAGAATGAGAGCCGTGAAAAAGGACAGCGCTTCTTTGCTGGATTCTCACGTCTCCTTCTTTTCAGTGGTTGTCTTCGTGTTGCTCTGAGTTAGAATCAACTTTGGTTTGATTTGGTTTAGGGTTTAGAGTAAACATCTTTGCGTTATCAATCTTCCTTCAAATAATATTGTACCACTTCACATATAGTGCGAGACTCTTACAACCATGCTCCATTTTCACCATTCTCAAGGACATGGTTGGTCCTTCATTTTATTATGTTAGCTAATTCCATTATATAACTATGTGCTTTATTATATAACATGACGAGATATTTTTATGTTATAAATCCCACAACACAATACCATTATTTTTTTTCTTTTCTTAGTCAATAATCCTTTAAAGAGATTCAAAAATAACAAGAAAGCCTTTCACATGTGCCTCTATATTGACCATTTCTTTTGCTCCTACTGTACTGTATGCATCAAAATTTCTATGAAGTACTGTTTCCCTCCTAGTAAGAAGACTTTGTCTAACATTCTAAGGAGTTCGCAGCTCCGTAGTGTAATTGTTCCTCCCATAAGGCTGCCTGTTTGGCTAAAATTTTAGCAGGAAAGGTGAGTCCAGGTCTAGACATGAAGAGCGACTCGTGACCATAGTTATGGGGGAGCTACCAGTCTCTACCCGACCAAGAAATCTGGTCTTTTACAATATGATCTTTGATATTTGTGATCTTGCATTCTGTTCCACATTTTTCTCCCATCTTACATCAACTTTCTAATGTGGTCCATTTTCAAGCAGTGGGTAGCCAAGCACTATGTAGTCCTTCTGGCCTCAGGGTGATGGAGGCAGATGATTGAGTGGTCCACTAGCCGTTGTACTAATTGGTTCCATGTGTTTTCAATTTTCTTCACTTTTCTTACCTCTATCCAGGCAGAGACCGATAATTGCACCTTAGATGGTCATTCACAAGCGTTTGCACCCCAGTCTCTCCATACCAAAGTAGGATGTTGAACATTGCATGTGGGAACTGTGGTGTGCCAATTGCCCTGGGTATCTCCTCAGGTTATGGTCCTGAGCCCCTAGAACCAGTGACTCACGGCTTCAAGGTGTCTGGTTATGTCTAAGAAACTTTATCACCTTCGTAGATGTATTTGCAGCACAAGTGAATACACACATAGAAATAGCCTCTGTCAGACTTATAGGTGGTCATGGGTATGGTTCTGTTCTCCCTCACATACCATGCAGCCTACATGACTATCCATAGAACCCCTTGTAGATCCTCGGTATTGCAGGACAGCGTGGAAGTGCGCAGAGCCACCAGTGAAGTAGTCTTGCTACAAAAACCGAACCTGCATCTGATCAATTTATAAGACACACAGGGGCAATAAAATATATAAAGGAACATAATGGGAGTGCATGCATCAAAAATAGGAGCCCTGGCGGCATAGTGGGTTATGACCTGGGCTGCGAACCGCAAGGTGAGCAGTTCAAAACCACCAGCTGGCCCTCAAGAGAAAGATGAGGCAATTGACTCGATGGCAGTGTTTTGGGGTTTGGATTTTGCATCAAAATGCAGACTAGACTTCAAAACCACACAAATGGCTTGCTTCTTCAACTTGAACAATTAAAATAAAGAGAAGGCGAGTAGAATGGAACAGATTGAGACTTAACACGTCAGCCAGTGGCAGCACATGGGCCTTGGAAGTATCTTGACTCAAACTTATGAAACAAGAAAACAAAAGAAGAAACTATGGGACATCAGAGAGATTCAAACACCAACGGAATATTTTAAGCCACTGAGGAAATATGAACTTTGTTATGTGTGAAATTATAACTGTGTTTTAAATTCATATCTATAGCAACTTTACTGAGATAATTCACATTCGCTGAACTTTACCTGTTTAAAGTGTGCACTGGTAAGGCTTTTAGTATACGCACAGTTCGGTGCATCCATCACCACAGTGAAGGCGATTTCATCACCTTCCACAAGAATCCTGACACTCCTTCACCTTTACCCACTGTGTACATTTCCCTCTCTAAAAACCAAACTCACTGCCATCTAGACAATGTGGGCTCATAGTCATGAGTAGAAATATCTATCTTTTCCCAGTGATGCTGAGCAAATGCCTGCTCAAGGTGGCCCTGTAGGACACAGTCAGACGACCCATAGGATTTCCCAGCTGCAGTTCTTCATAGAAGCAGACTCCCACCATGTCTTTCTTCTGCAGGGGGACTGATGGGCTTGAACTGCCAACCTTTCAGTTAGCAGGTAATTCTTACCTACCTACCACATGCACATTTCAAAATACAGAAGGAAATTTTTAGAATCCCTAAGAATTCTTATATTCTTGTTATTTCATCTCCAAATAGATCCCAGTTATAACTCCAGGTCAGTCCAGATTCAGCAGCAGAAGAGTGGATATAGCAAAAGTCCCAGACCTTAAATTATTTATTGTGCACTTTTTTGACTTTGAAAAGCCCCTGACCTTTCTCCTCCAGCTGATGTCATCATCTTCTGGAAAGTTTCTTCATCATCTTTACTGTTGTTTTTTTTTTTAAACATGATCTTCAATCATTATAGTCTTTTTTTTTTGGTATTTTTTTTAATTTTAACAATTTATTGGGGCTGATACAATTCTTTTCACAGTTCATACATATACATACATCAATTGTATAAAGCACATCTGTACAGTCTTTGCCCTAATCATTTTTTTCTCTTTTCTTCTTTTATATTTTATTAGGGACTCAACTCTTACCACAATCCATACATATACATACATCAATTGTATAAAGCACATCCATACATTCCCTGCCCCAATCATTCTCAAGGCATTTGCTCTCCACTTAAGCCCCTTGCATCAGGTCCTCTTTTTTTCCCCCCCTCCCTCCCCATTCCCCCCTCCCTCATATGCCCTTGGTAATTTATACCTCGTTATTTTGTCATATCTTGCCCTATCCGGAGTCTCCCTTCCCCCCTTCTCTGCTGTCCCTCTCCCAGGGAAGAGGTCACATGTGGATCCTTGTAATCAGTTCCCCCTTTCCAACCCACTCACCCTCCACTCTCCCAGCATCGTCGCTCACACCCTTGGTCCTGAAGGTATCATCCACCCTGGATTCCCTGTACCTCCAACCCTCATATGTACCAGTGTACAGCCTCTGTCCTATCCAGCCCTGCAAGGTAGAATTCGGATCATGGTAGTTGGGGGGAGGAAGCATCCAGGATCTGGGGGAAAGCTGTGTTCTTCATCGATACTACCTCACACCCTAATTAACCCATCTCCTCTCCTAAACCCCTCTATGAGGGGATCTCCATTGGCCGACACTTGGGCCTTGGGTCTCCACTCTGCACTTCCCCCTTTATTTAATATGATATATATATACATATATACACATACATATATACATATACACATATATACACATATATACACACACTTATATCTTTTTTTTTTTGCATGATGCCTTATATCTGGTCCCTTGGGCACCTCGTGATCGCACTGGCCGGTGTGCTTCTTCCATGTGGGCTTATTTGCTTCTGAGCTAGATGGCCGCTTGTTCACCTTCAAGCCTTTAAGACCCCAGACACTATCTCTTTTGATAGCCGGGCACCATCAGCTTTCTTCACCACATTTGCTTATGCACCCATTTGTCTTCAGCGATCCTATCATGGAGGTGTGCAGTCAATGATATGATTTTTTGTTCTTTGATGCCTGGTAACTGATCCCTTTGGGACCACTCGATCACACAGGCTGGTGTGTTCTTCCATGTGGACTTTGTTGCTTCTGAGCTAGATGGCCGCTTGTTTATCTTCAAGCCTTTAAGACCCCAGTCACTATCTCTTTTGATAGCTGGGCACCATCAGCTTTCTTCACCACATTTACTTGTTCACCCACTTTGGCTCCAGCCGTTGTGTCGGGAGAGTGAGCATCATAGAGTTCCAATTTAATAAAAGAAGGTATTCATGCATTGAGGGAGTGTTTGAGTAGAGGCCCAAGGTCCTTCCGCCACCTTAATACTTGACCTATAAATATAGACACATAGATCTATTTCCCCATCCTCCTATATATATTTGCATGTACATGTCTTTCTCTAGACCTCCATGAATGCCCTTTGACTCCTAGCTCTTTCCTCCATCTCCCTTGACCTTCCTCCTGCCCTACTACCATGCTTCATCGCCACCTGGGCTAGAGTATACCTCTTCTCTAAGCAACCTTACCCTTGATCATTTCCCATCAGGCCTGCCACTCCCCCTTCTCTACCATTTGGGGTCCCATGTTTTTCCCTTGTCCCTGTGTTTGTTAACACCACTTCCTTACCCCCCCTACCCCCCCCACCCCAAGTCCCCCCGGAACTGTCGGTCCCGTTGTTTTTCATCCAGATAGTTCATCCAGCCTGTCCTATTCAGACAGACCTGTGGAGTCACTAACATGCACGAAAACTAGACAGAGGAACACAAAGCAACAGTATACAACCAGACAACAAAACAACCAAAACAAACCACTGAAAAAGAACAGAACAAAACAGTTCACAAGAGAAAAGCTTGTAGTTAGTTCAGGGATCGTTTGCTGGCCCTTAGGAGCGTTTTCCAGTCCAGTCTGTTGGGGCACCACGCCCTGGCCCCAAAGTCCACTTTCAGCATTCCCTGGGGACCTTGCCACTCCATTCCCTTGCTGTTCCGCTGCACTCCCCCAGTAATTTGCCTCGGTGTGGTGGGATCAGGTCAGGTGCAATTCCCACACTGTGTCTCCGGTGCTGTCCCCTGTATCGCCCTTAGTCACTGAGGGGCATCATGTCTCATAGTAGGGCCAGCCATGTTGTTCTCTCTGTGGACTGGCTGCTCTATTCAGGAACATCATCATCACGGCCTGGTGGGCCAGGCTGTGCTCCACTCTCTCCTCCTGCCCCTTCATCTGCTCCCGTGTGCTCTGATCAAATATGTCCATCTCCCATAGCTGCAGAGTCAATGTCGTCCTTTGGAACAAATTCTTTTCGGGGGAGGGGCAGGAATCCACTTAATTTATGGTGCTGGGGCCAGCCTCCCAGACCTCTCCACTGGTTCCCTCCTCCACGCCGGGATATTGCATTCACACCTTGCGACACTGGGTTGAAGTCTGGTCCCACTTTCCCTGTGGAGATATAAACCATACCCTCCCCTTGGGTGGATTAATGCCCCATTTCTGTCATGCTGATTGTACTTACCTCAGGGGACTCATGTTGTACCTGTCCGTTTGGGTCTGGCTTACCTCGCTTAACATAATTCCTTCCAGCTCTTCCCATGAAATAACGTGTTTCATGTGCTCATCGGTGCTTTTCAGTGCTGCATAATACTCCATTGTGTGTATGTGCCAAAGTTTGCTAATCCACTCATCTATCGATGGAAACTTAGGCTGTTTCCAAGTCTTTGCTATTGTGAATTGTGCCACAATAAACACTGGAGCGCATATGACTGGTCGTGTTTTATTTGCTCCTTCAACCGGGTATATGCCCAGTAGAGGGATGAAGGTGGGGGGCAGGGCTATACCAGAGGCACTTGGGTCCGGATGATGTAGTGGTTACATGTTGAGTTGCTAACTATAAGCTCCGCAGTTCGAAACTACCAGTCACTCCACAAGAAAGATGAGCAGGCTCTCCATGCCTGTAAAGAGTTATTTGGAAACCCACAAGAGCAGTGTTACTCTGACTTACAGAGTCACAGTGAATTCGTTTAACTTGAGGGCATTGAGTTTGGATACTTGGGAAGTCCTGGTGATGTAGTGGTTACATCTTGGACTGTCAACTGCAAGGTCAGCAGTTTGAAACCACCAGGCTCCACCGGAGAGAAATGGGACTTTCTACCCCCATAACAAATTATAATCTCAGAAACCCACAGAGACACTGCTACCCTGTTCTGTAGGGTTCCTGTGAGTCAGCATCGACTTGAGATCATCGAGTTGGGTTGGGTTTTTGTACCAGGTTGCAATTCTACATGGTGATTCCAAATGTATTTGTGGGGGAAATACAATATTAAAGATTTGATAGAAATTCTATCTGGAGTTTGGGGCTGAGAAGAGGGAGTAAAAGTCTGGAACCCGAGAGAGCTCAAGGTGTTAGGTGCCGCTTTTTGCATTGTACCCAGGTCAAGCTCAATGCCACCACTCCCTTACCTTCCAGATGACTGAGAAGGGTGGGAAATTCAGAGACTGAAATGGATCTGGGCACTGCCAGTTGAGCCCTCGAGTGATCGAGGAGATAAATATCAGGGCAGAATCCATTGTAACAACCGATTCCGTTAGGTGAAACAAGCCTCCGCCACAGCCGATGCAGCCGTGTCAGTGTTACATTAAGGAGAATATCACCCTGCCTAATCTGAGACACCCCCCCTCCCAGCCTCCCTCCCCAGATTGTGTTTGGTAGGAGGACAAAGGCCGGGCAGCCCGAATGCACAAGGAATCCGTGGTGTGAGAAGGCTCGCTGCCAGGGAAGTTTGGCAGGAGGGCTCTAAGGGGAAGGGGACATTTTTCCCTCAGCGAATTAACTTTGGCTCTCTGGAATAGAGACCATGAGGAGAGAGGGACCCAGGGGAGCCAGCCCTATTCTCCTTGTTGATACCTTAACAAGCTGTTGATTTTTAAAAGGGGATAAAGGAGTAAAGTGTCGGTAGCTTTCTGTTCCACTGAGTCAATCCTAATGAAGTGGGAGTTTCTTGAAGAAATTAATTTCTATTCAAATTCATGTGTGACCCTCTCCCAGAAACCTTCAAGTGTTTGGGGATTTTTGTGGAGAATTTCAAACGATCCAACAATAATAAGATTGGGTTGTTTTTTTCCCCCTCATCCTTAAAACTTGTTCTGTGTCTTTTCAGCTAAGTTTGATGTTGATTGTCTGCTTTTAGCTATAGAGATTTTCTTGAAATCAGAATGACTGATTGCTTTCCTCTCTGTTAGCTAGTCTAATGTGGAAAAGAAATCAAATTCTCATACCTCCCCCTCTCCCCAAAAGCAATCCGGCTTCGAATGCAGGCTACTGTATTCACAGGCTGCCTGCAGGAGTTGATGCCAATTTTCTTGGCAACTAAACAGTGGTCTATGCCAAGGCCTTTCTGACTTAAAGACACAGCGAGACTGGAAGCCGACCTCTACACAGCAGGTTCTTAAGGTAATAGCGGTTGACAGAAGCCACAGATTGAGTGGGTTTTAGCAGAGCCTCACAGAACAGAGGAGAAGGTGAGGTTGTTCTCAGATGCCCTCGGCCCCCTCCCTCCCACAGGCCCCTAGCAGAGTGACTGTCTTTGTCATCAGCAGTGGCTCTGGTCTTCGCATGGCTATCTTTTGATCATCTCTGCCAATGCCGCCTCACAGTTTATCTAGTCGATTCTGACTCAAGGTGATGTGGGGGGTTATGAAAGAACCGCCTGCGCTGTTGGGTTTCCTTGCTTGTAATCTTCACAGGAGCAGATGGCCAGGCCTTTCTTCTGCAGTGCCGCTGTAGGTCAGTCTGAAGAATCAAACCCAAACATGCTGCAATCGAATGGCTTGGAACTCAGTTTATGCTCAGCGATTAGCCTCAAGGTGGGTCGTTGGAGGCCCCCCAGCAGAGCGTGGAAGACAGACTGAAGTCTGCCCCCACGAAGAGGCCAGCCAAGAAGCCCCCATGGAGGGGTTACCAGGAGTTAGGTTAGCAGATCCATACCAGCTGTTTTGCATCCTGAACCAAGAACTGTTACATAGTAGCATGCTCCTGACGGGTTTACGCAGCGTCTGGCTGTTTCACAGGGATGAAAGGAGGTCACTCAGCTTATTAAGAAATAGGAGAGAGCTTAGTGGAATGAACAGCGTTTCTCCATGCGTTGTTTGAAGATCCCTCAGCTCCTTTATTCCCACTCCACTGCCGGTGCTTGTCTCCTCCTCCCTTGGGAGAAGAAGGTCGTATTCGGGGCATCTGAGATTTTCTGGTCGTGTGAATGCCACCCAATGGTCCCTCTGTCAGTGTTGCTTCTCTGTGGCAAACATGGAACGACATCAAGCTCAAGAGGTCATTTCATCCACGCTTTGTGACATCATCTTCTCATTGCCTCAAAAGATAGCCCTGAAGTCAGGCCCCCTTTTCTGTAGCAAAGGAGCCCTCGTGGCACAGTGGCCACCCGCTGGGGGCTAGCTGCAGTGTCAGTGATTCCAACCGGGGCAGTTCTACTTTGTCCTATGGTGTCACGGTGAGTCAGCGTCAACATGGTGACTGTGAATTGAGGAAGTTTATGCAGAAATATCATGTTGGACAACTTCATGCAAGTACTGTGATACTAGTAAATATTTCTACTACCTCAACATTTACTGTTAGGTTGGAGTGGTTCTCAATTTAAATAATTAAGTTTAATTTTAATCACAATTTCTATTTCTGATCATCTTTATCATTGTAGATTTTTGTAATTGTTGTTTCATGAACACATACCTGTTTCTCACCTCAGGCCTTGTGCCCAAACATTGGATTTTTTCAAGCCAGGCAATTGTGGTCCTTCTTTCTAACATCAGGAGCCTGCCGCTCTTTCTGCGTGTGATTTGTAGTGTACGGAACTGTTGCTATGCTTTTCAATGGTTTACGTCAGTGGTTCTCAACCTTCCCGATGCCGCCACCCTTTAATATAGTTCCTCATGTTGTGGTCATTCCCAACCACAAAATTATTTTTGTCGCTACTTCATAACTGTCATTTTGCTACTTTTATGAATCATAATGTAAATATCTGATATGCAGGATGTATTAGGCGACCCCTGTGAAAGGGTCGTTTGACCCCCCAAAGGGGTCGTGACCCGCAGGTTGGAAACCATTGGTTTAAGCAGAACACTGACGAGAACCCCAGTGCCAGAGAAAGTCACTGCCGCTGTCCACTTGACATTTATTCTTCATTTTTAAAAATTGAGAGCATTTTTTGTTTCTGGCTGAAGTGTTTACTCTGAATGACAAAGCTGTGTTCTTAAAATTAAAGAATTGGGATCCTGGGTGTTTTTAAAGGATGGCTTGAAAAATTTGTGTATATCATAATTCATTTTTATGAAGAAAATGCTTCTGGAGTATCCATTTCATAAATTAAGTTCCATTTGTTATGCCCCAACTGCTGGAGCAGTGGAAACGTCAGCGGCTCTAAGCCCAACCGGCTGCTCTGAAGGAGACATAGATAAGGCGGCCTGCTTCTGTAAAGACTGATGGCCTTCGGAGCTTTGTAGAACCGTTCTAGTCGTCTGCCTGATGGGCCACTGTGAGTCAGGATTGACTCAATGGTGGTAGGCTCAGTGCTTTGTATGTCCAAAATAATTTGAGGTAACTTACATTAAAACAATAATATACAGAATAATAGCACTAAAGTAGCAGCCCTAGCAGTGTAGTGGGTTACAGTGTAGGGCCAGCAGTTCGAAACCACCAGGTGCTCCTTGGGAGAAAGATGAGGCTTTCTCCTCCCATGAAGAGTTAAATCTTACTGAGAACACCCAGTGTGCAGAAGGCAATTCATTTGCAGGGTCCCCATATGGATGAAGCCTCCAGTCACCCCCTCTGACCACAGTCCGGGCATGTGAAAGTTCTGCTGTCAGCCGCAGAGCATGGTAAAGTGGGTTATGGAAAATATGCTTCGGTGAAACTGTATCATTTATTCTCCCTTTTGACCCATTTTTAAGTTGGTCTAGTTTTTAATATTTTCTGCTTTATTACAATTGAGGTTTTTCTCTATTTTATTTTGTTACTGTTGTTAGCTTTTTTGTATATTTTTCCATCTATGAAATCCAGGACGGGTGGCCCTATAGAGACAGTAACTGGACGAATGGTTTCTTGGGGTGTGACAGGGCATGCTGGGGGAAATGGGGAGCTAATAACAATGAGTACAAGAAAGGAGAGGAAAAAACAAGAAGAAAATACTCTAAAATTGATTGTGGTAATGACTGTACGATTCTTCTTGATAAAATTGAGACCTATTGAATTGTAAGACACATGGCTTAAGTCCCAATAAAACTGCTCAAGACAAAACAAGAGCAAAGAATTGCAATCTTGGGGACCCTGAAGGGGCATTCTACCCTGTCCTAGATGGCCTCTGTGAGTCAGCATTGACAACACGGCAGTGAGTTAGCTTTCGGCATAACCACTAAAATGGAGCAGCGAGAGAGTTCCAACAGTTGATAAAGAGGTGTAGCAAACAGAACTCTCCTATACTGATGTTGGGACTTAAATTGGCGCAGCCACTTTGGAAAACTGTTGGACAGTGTCTCCCAAGCTATGTATAGACTGTGAGCAGCAGGTATCTTCCTAGTTCCATCCCAACAGACATGCATGCGCCTGCGTATGCGAGGGCATGGACCAGAATGCCCAGTCACCGTATCCACAGTAGCCCTACACCCTGAACCACCCAATGCTCAGCAGCAGCAGAACGATGACACGTGGTAGCATTTTTCAGGTAACTCAACACTGCAAAGCAGTGGAAGGCACACCGTTTCTATGTGCATCACTATGGGTGATCAATCTCCCATAGTATAATATTGTGCGAAAGAAAAGAGACCCAGACATTCCATTTATATGGATATGTAAACAATAGCTTGTATGAGCTGTTCAATTAATTTGTATAAACTGCTCAAAAGCAAACAAAACTAATCTATAACATTAGAAGTCAGAATAGCGGTTATGCTTGTGAGTGGAATAGAGGCTGGAAGGAACAAGAGGGAACCTTCTGGAATGCTCTGAATGTTGTTTCTTAACTGGGTACTGGTTATATAGGAGCAATTTATGAAAATGTTCATGCTGTATGCTTAAGCGCACGTTTCTGTACACATATTGTACTTTAATCAAAAGGAAGGAAAAAATACACTCAGCTAGCCTTTCACAAGACAGTTATTCGTTTTGTTGGGGGAAGACTGTCCTTATAGCAGACCCATCACTATTGAATCCATTCAACTCATGGAGATCCTATCGGACCGAGGAGAACTACCTGTAGGCCAGGGATCCTCAAATTTTTTACGTGGGGCCAGTTCACTGTCCCTCAGACCTGTTGGAGGGCCGGACTATAGTTTAAAAAAAAAACTATGAACAAATTCCTATGCACACTGCACATATCTTATTTTGAAGTAAAATTACAAATAGGTCAAAAACACCTGGCGGGCCAGATAAATGTCTTCAGAGGGCCGCATGTGGCCCGCGGGCCGTAGTTTGAGGACGCTTGCTTGTAGGCTTTCCAAGATGATGGAACGCAGACCACCACATCCTTCTCCTCGGCAATAGCTGGCTGGTGGGTTCAGACAGCTGGCCTCTTGGTTACCAGCCAAGCACTTTAACCCCTGCACCACCAGGGTTCCTCAGGTGATGATAATAATACAACCCTGGGGCGAATGTAGAACTGCCATGCACTTAAACACTTTATTTTAACAAAATATATTAATGTTTTTGTTAGCATGTATCTTATTTTATTTTTAACATCCTTTAATATATATATATATATTTCTTTATTAATATTTTTATCGGGTACTCATGCAGACATAACCATCCACAAGTCAGTTGGATCATGCATAATTTTACAATCGCTGCCACCATCAGTTTCAAACCATCTTCGTTCTTCTTGAACTCTTTGATATCAGCTCCCTTTTATCCCTTCCCCCACCCCCATCCCGTAATATCCCTTCTTAACAAAAAGGTAACTCATTTAACTTCTTTAAAAATTCAAATAGTGCTGTCCGGCAACAACAAAGGAGCAGCCTGCCTCCTGCCCCGTTTTACTGCACTCCTGAGGGCCGTTCCGCAGTGGAGACTACTTTCTGAGTAGCCCGCAAATTTCTCATCCATGTTGGACACTGTGAGCTGCCTTCCTTCTAGACTAGATGGCCATCGGAATATCTTCCTCGATTCTACACGAACACTTTAACTGTCACTCACTTGACCCTCCCAATTTTGGTTCACACTGATGTTCAGTGCCTACACTATTATGGTCTATAAATATTTTTAGAGTTACAACATGTAGTTTATGATGATTATATGCAATCCCCTGAGCATTCTTTTGGTGTGTTTTTTTGGATCAAACATTATTACCATAAGAATCACTAGTTTTTCCATGTTCTGATCTTCCACTAATTAAGCTCTGAAATCTTCCTTTCGGAACCATGCGTAGTCTCTCGTTAATGTCTGACACATCAGGAAGTGCGTCAGCTCCATCTCATCTCTGGAGGCACGCCTCCTGGAGACCTCCAGGTCCCTTCTTCAGTTTGCACTGGTGGTTTCCAGGGCTGTCGGACTCCTGTTTTCTTGACATTTCTTTTCACCATGCTATCTTGAGATTTTTTTCTCTCTTTTCTCTTCTGGGTTTAAGTTTCTGTTTTCTTCCCACATTTTGTTTTAGGGACTTAAGGATGTTGTTTTCTTGTTTGTTGTGGTCTGTTGATGGGTGTTTCTTAAAAATAGATTTCTTGGAATGTAATTCACCTATCACACAATTGATCAGTGCAGTCATAGGAAGAGGAGTTGCGTAATCATCACCACCGTCAGTTTCAGAAGTTTCTTCTTTCTCCTACTCAATGTTGTTAGCTTCCCGTTTCCCCCCAACTTCCTCTGCGCTGCCCCTCAAAACCCAAACGCACAGCCATTGAGTCCATGCTGACTCCTAGTGACCCTGTAAGGCAGGGTAGCATCGCCCGTGTGGATTTCTGAGGCTGTCACTCTTTACGGGAGTAGAAAGCAGGGCAGTGCATGGTTTCAACTGCTGACCTTGTGGTTAGCCAAGAAACCACCCCTCCACTAGGGCTCCTACCACGCCCTGGATTAACTATTAATTCAGTTACTGCCACTATAGATTTTCCTATCCTGAGTAAAGTCATATAAAACAAAACCAAGAAACAGACAAAATAATAATTTTAAAGGTTTCAGTTTTTAATATGTTCTGCTTCCTTTTGATTGAGGGTTTCCTCTGTTTTGTCACTGATTTTTACTTTTTTGTTTCAGTCATTTCCCATGTTTTTCATGAGAAGTAAGCTATTAAAAGTATGTTATGCCCTTTCTCTAGCTGCTTTTGAATATACTCTTTTTATTTTGCACCCGACTGTTTTGATTGTTGTTGGGTGCTGTCAATATGTGATGCAGAGGAGCCCTGTGTGACCTAGTAGAACTGCCGCACAGAGAAGTCTAACCTGCAATCATTATGGAATTTTATCAATAGGTCTTTCTCCCCAAGAGCCCCTGGCTGGGTTCCAACTGCCAACTTCCTCTCAGGGCTCTACCTGTCCTCGCATTAGGGTCTGACACATCAGGATATATGCCAGCTCCAATTTTATTCCTACAAATACTCCTTATGGAGACTGTTTGCTCCATTGAGTCACTCAGACCTCCTGTAAGGGACCCGTGCCCTGGAGCAATGAGACTCATTAATACTCAATGGAACAGCGAAAGAGGAAAGCTGTTCATTCGTGAAGAGGCTAGCCAATGGAGCATCCTACAAGGTTCTTTAGTGGGTTCTCGAATCAACCCAGTTTCCAAGTGATATTTATGCCAATTCTAACAATACTAAGCATGTATTACATGTATTAAGGACTGGAATTATTCCTATAAAAAGCAATGTCGAGTCTGTCAAACACCTTAAGAAATGGTCAAAGAGAGAGAATGTTATGCTCAGCAAGGCTAGTAGTTCTCATGATGATAAATCTTTTGGAAACCATTACTTTACAGGAAAAGAAGAAAATGTTTTTCACGCCAAAGGATAAAACTGTAAAGCCTGCACTGAAGCCAAGGTTGGGGCGGTGGTGGGAGGGGGAGAGTCAGTAAGAAGGGAGGGGGGAGGGGGCAGAAAAAAAGAAGAACTACATATGTGGGCAGGGAAGGTTGGGGGTTCATGGGATACTGTCACCGATTTGAGGAGATAGGCTGTGCAGGTACATGAAATATGGTTTCCTCTGTATGCATTATATTCTACAGACAAATGGGGAAATATACATAAATACAAACATAAATAAATAGAGTTAAAATGAAAAAAGAAAGCGAAGGCTCGCAGCCTGAAAAGCCCTCGCCATCGCTTACCCATCGGCTCTAAGCCCTGGTCTGAGTGACTGTGAAAGGAGAGAGTACACCTCAAATAGACTGGGATTCTTTGGTAACACACAAGTTGTTGTCTTTTTAAAAACAAACAAACCTGAATTAAATAAATAAATGAAATACAGGGCGAGCTACACAATGCCATAGCACAAAGTAAGTACAGAAAACATAGTAAGTACGTAAAAGAAGATGTCTGTCATTCATCAGCTTGACGTATATCCATCTTAGACGATCCTATACAATGACTGCGAAGTCATCTCCAAGTAGGATTCAAATAGTAATTGACATTCCAAATTCTTGTCTGAACCCTTGGGAATCGTCAAAACATACCAGGAGAAACGTATAAAGAAATGAGTGTACTTGCTCCTGGTTGACTCAAATTAAATTGGCTGCAGTCTTGCTCACAAGTCTTACAGCTCCTCACACAGTGCTCCTCAACACAAAGAAAACAAAAAAAATTCTCACCCACCAGCCAGCAGCAGCATGAGCCATGGAGAAAATACTGACGTTGTGAAGGATTTCATTTTACTTGAATTCACATCAAGGCTCATTGAAACAGCAGACAAGGAATCAAACAATGTATTATATTTGGTAAATCTGTTGCAAAAATCCTCTCTCAAGTGTTCCAAAGCAAAGACGTCGTTGAGGGAAAAGGTGTGCTGGCCCAAGCCGGAGTACTTTCAATCACCTCCCATGCCTGTGACACCGAGGCCAGGAATAAGGAAGACCAAAGAAGGATTAGAGCATTTGAATTGTGGTGTTTGCAAAGATTATTGAAAATGCATGGACTGCCAGAAGCATGAACAAGTCTGGAAAGAAGTACAGCCAGAATGCTCCTTTGAAAGCAGGGATTCCTGACGTATGTTGGACTTGACGTTTGTTGAGCAAGAGGGACCAGTCCCTGGAGAAAGGACCACATGCTTGGAAAGAAAGAGAAACCCACTTCTGTCTCCCTCCCTCCCTCCCCTTGAGTTGATGCTGACTCATAGTGACTCTGTAGGAAGGGTAGAACTGTCCCTGGTGAGTTTCCAAGACTTTACGTCTTTATGGAAGTAGAAAGCCCCCTCTTTCTTCCAAAGAGTGGCTGGTATTTTCCAACTGCTGACTCTGCAGTTAGCAGCCCGGTGCATAGCCACCACACCACTGCCATCTGGTTGATCGCAACTCACCGTGGCCTTACAGGCAGAGGGGAACTGTTCTGTGGGGTTCCATGCCCATCTTTAGGGGTCCAATAGGCTTCTCTTTATCTTGCAAGACACCTGGTGGGTTTGAATCCCTAGTAACCCAGCACTTAATCCACTGCACCACCAGTGCTCCTTTGATAAGGTAGAGAGGGTCATCAAAAGCGAGGGAGACTCGGTCCGATATACTGATACAGGAATGGCAAAAATTGTGGGGCTGGTGCAGGATAGAGCAGTAGTGCTTTTGTTTTGCATTAGATCACGATGAGTCAAAATGGGCTCGATGGCCCCTGACGACAACAACAACAGCAGCAGCTTATATTCCATTTCTAGAAGAAGAAATAGCTTGTTTCCAGCCCATTCCCTCACGTTTATTTTCTGACATATCTGGCAGTGCCACCATTTTGGGGTGTTCTCTGGGGAGAACTAGCTTGCTTCATTCATCTCGGCTCCGTGTAACAGCTCCCAACTCCGTGCTTTCCCAGCCTACTAGGATACTGCTTATCTCACGCAGGACAACGAGTCCTGTCTCTTCTTTCAGGTTCTCGGTGGATTGCACTGAGAAGAACAGGAATTCCAGAACAGTTCTCTGTGCTCGTGTGGAACCTGGACATGACTCAAACGGCATGTTCAAACAGAACCAGAGAAAATGTATAATTTTAAATCAGGAAAGGCATGCAACAGGGTTGTACCCTGTCACCATACTTATTCAATGTGTGTGCTAAGCAAATAATCTGAGCAGTTGGACCAAATGAAGAAGAATGAAGCATCAGGATTGGAGGAAGGCTTATTAACCATCTGTGGTGTGCAGGTGATACAACCTAACTTGATGAAAGCCAGATGAACTTGAAGTATTTCCTGATGAAGATCAAGAATTAAAGCCTTAAATATAGATTATAACTAAATGTTAAAAAAATCCAGAATCCTCACCACTGGACCAATAGGTGACATCATGATAACCGGGGAAAGGATTGACAGTGTCAAAGACTTCACCTCCCTTCTATGTGCAATCAGTGCTCATGGAAGCAGCAGTCAGGAGGTCAAATGATGCATGGTGGTGGGTCAGTCTGTGCACAAGCCCTCTTTCAAGTATTGAAGAGCAAGGAGGCACTTTGAAGACTAAGGTGTGCCTGACCCAAGCCAAGGTATTTTCATTTACCTCACATACATGCCAAAGGCGGGCATTAAATAAGAAACACTGGAGAAGGATTGGTGCACGGAATTCTGGTGCCGGTGAAGAATAGTCAAAGTACCATGGGCTGCCAGAAGAATAAACACACCTGTCTTGCAAGAACCATAGCCAGAATGCTCAGAAGGGAGGATAGAGAGACTTCGTCGCATGTACTTTGGACACATTATAGAGAGACAAGTCTCTGGGCAAGGACATCATATTTGGCAGAGGGGCAGCAAAAAATTAAGAAAAAAAAGGAAGGTCATTGACAAATTGATCGTCACAATGGCTACAACAATGGGCTGAAACAGAGCAACGATTGTGAGACTAGTCCAGGCGGTGGGGAAAGCTGTTACTCCTTAGGCAAACAGGACAGGACCACCACCTTCCACGGTTCATGTCCCGTGGGAGAATGCGATGGCTCCGCCCTGGGAGCTGATGAAGCAGCGGCTGGCCTGTCTGTCCACCTGAGATAAAGGGACACTTTGCCCCTAGTTCCCTGGCAGGGGCTGCAGAAAGCAGCCACCTGCAAAACTTATCAGTCACTTCATGTTCCCAGGCTCATGTTCCCCTCCTGTCTGTGAATAACTTGGCTGCAGTGTATACTCCTAAAGAATTGTACCTTGTTCTCCTGAGTAAACTTAGCACGTGTTGCAGGCTGCGTGCAGGGAAAGTGTTTAAGCCTTCCCCTAATAAAGCTCTGGGCCTTAGAGTGTCTATACTGCAAGCTTTCTCCTGCAGATTGTACCCTCTCGAGCCCCTTTGATTTGTAAGAGACGAGCCGGTCTGTCTCTACATTCTCTTACACAGGGCCAAGCAGTGTTTCGTTCTGTGGTCCATGGAGTTGCTGAGTTGGCACCGACTTGATGGTGCCCAACAACAAAAGCAACATAGAATAAGAAAGACTGAGGACACATTTGAGTTGCAGCGCTGGAGAGGAATATTGAAGGTACCATGGGCTGCTAAAAGGACAGACCAGAGTGCGCCATTGAGGCAAGGATGGCAAGACTTCATCTTACATGCCTTGGACAGGTTGTCAGGAGAGACCAGTCCCTGGGAGGGAGGGACATCATGTTTGGTAAGGTGGAGGGGCAGCGAAAAGGAGGAAGGCCCAGGGAGATGGGTTGTCCTCGTGGCTGCACCAACTGGCTCAAGCTTGAGAACACTGGGAGGGTGACGCAGGACAAGGCCGTGTTTCCTTCCATTAAGCCGACAGCAACACACGGTACACCAGAGGACAGAGTCTAGGAAATCGTCACTGAGGACGTTTATAAGCAGTTCTTTAGTCACCAGAAGCTCCTGGAAACAGTCTTTGTCTGAGTTATATCTTCCAGTTAATATCTCCCCCTGTCCCGGGTAGTACACTGATCCTGAGGGAAGGTTGGCTTCCCAAAGCCAGTGGATATTCTGTTGTTTCGCCCGGCCCTCTCCTTCCTCTACTCCGTAAAAAGCAGCTCACTTCTCCACCAGTTGTCCTCATGTGAGCTGCCCTTCCAAGGTGGGGACATTTACAACTAAATTCTCAAGAATGATGTTAGCAAAGTCATCTAAACATGCACGGACTCGGCACGGCTATTGATGTCTACACGATGTGATGCCGCTACCCTTTCATACAGTTCCTCATGTGGTGGAGACTCCCCCAACCAGAAAATTATTTTCGTTGCTATTCCATCACTGTCATTTTGCTACTGTTATGAATCGGGCGACCCCTGTGAAAGGGTCATTCGACCTCCAAAAGGGTCGTGACCCACAGGTTGAGAACCGCTGCTTTACGGCGGGGGTGGGGGGTGGGGGGGCAGGGTTTGGGGCCTGTTTTGAAGTCCTTTGCCTTCGTTGTTGCTGTTCATTGCCATGAAGTTGAGCCCCATGTGCATCAGAATGAAACACTGCCCAGCCCTGTGCCCCCTCATGATCGTTCCCAGTGGAAGCCCACTACTGCCGCCGCTGTATCAATCCATCTTGTCTGCACTGCTATGCCTTAATCATTTGGCCTGCAGTCTTCTTTCATTAGCTCAATACTGCTCTTAGCTCGCATATCATACAAGGCTGATGTAAACCAGTCTTGTCCATGTCAAGTTGGCCTTTGCAAATGATTACCTTTAAATGAAGCTGGGATTTTTTTAGATCCTTTGAAGTGTAGTATGGACTTGGAAGGTGGCAATTCCAAATGTTTCATGACTGTGTGTGTTTGTATTGCATTTGAAAGGTATTTAACATAGAACACACGAAGAATTGAGTGTTCACGTGTTGAATAACTACCAAACCCAAACTCACTGCCATCCAGGCAATTCTGACCCATAATGACCCTACAGCACAGGGGAGAATTGCCCCCTGTGGGTTCCTGAGACTATAACCCTTTACGGACATAGAAAACCTCATCTTTCTCATGTGGAGCAGCTGGTGGTTTTGAACCGTTAACCTTGTGGTTAGTAGTCCAACACATAGCCCCCTACACCACCAGGGCTTCCACAGATAATTATCCCAAGGGAGAAATTAATTCTGGTTTAATTTAAACTTAATCTAAAGAAAAGCAATCTGCCATATTAATCTTCAATAAGTTTATTAAGATGGATGTCCAGAACGTAGTCTAATTGCTTCCACACCTAATGATTTGCGCGTCAAAATTAAGCATATTGGCAGGTCATCTTGTATAAGTTTGGATGTAGAGTTAAAGTAAACTTGCATTTCCACTTGAGATTCTTCCCTTAGCAGCCTTAATTTCATCTGCCAGTCATTGTACTCCATTGACTGCGCTAATTTATCCACCCGCTCTTTTTTGGGGGGGAAAAAGGTGCGAGGAAAAAGGCCACAGCATCATCACATTTCTGTCTGTGGCTCCCTAAGCCATATGGTGGCTTCTAATTAGAATACAAAAGATCCTGGGCCGAGATGGACTTCCTGGTGCCTGGGAAGGGAGGCACCACAGAAGGAGAGCACACTTGAATTTCCCACCAGCACATTTGGGGGAGAAACAGTGTGATCTGTAATTGTCCATCTACCAGAAGCCTGATGAAGTTCCTGTCGTGCAAATGAAGTTGGCATTTCGAAGCTTGTAATTTAATTCTGCATGCGGGAGCCTCCCAGTCAGCGACTTGACTGGATTTCTTTCTTTCTTTTTTTTTTTTTTTAACAGCCGCTTCAATATTTAGTTTCCCATGTAGCCTCTCGGCAGAGGTTTCAAAGGATACTTTGCTGGGTGCTTGACTGCCTTGTCTATTTGCTCTTGTTTTGCATGCAAGAGAGAGCCAGAAGTCTTTCTTCTCATTGTGTACACATGGCATTAATGGCTCTGCTCTGCCCGGATCGTCTCATTACTGGAAACAGCTAGAAGCACAGAAGTCTTTCAGTGTATGCAAATAAGGCAGAATCATCTACCTGAGAGTTAATATCCTCCGCTTTTAAGTGTATTCCAAATCTCATGTTTGTATTTAGAGCCCAGCATCCTGTTCTCTCTCGCTCTCGCTCGCTCTCCCTCTCGCTCGCTCTCTTTTTCATGGGCAAAAAGCTAAGCAGGCTCAGGCAGCTGTTTAATGTTGGCTTCAAGTGTTATTAATTTCATATTCTATTATTCTTTTCACTGTAGCACAAGTGACGCTGATGTGGAGGCTGTCATGGATAAGTTGTTTGATGAGCTGGCTCAGAAACAAAATGATTGTACGTAAGTTAATTTCTCTTGAAAGAGAATACATTTAGAACACAATGCTCAATCTCCACTGACCAATTAATAAGTTCCATTGCTGTATGTGGGTTGACGCCACACTCAAGTGCAGTCATTGTATCAGGATTTTGTCTAATTTATGTGTTGAATCATGTGCTATTATTCATCAAGCTATGCATTTCCTATCTGTAAGAGATGAATTTTATAGTAATTATCCAGACAAGATTGAGTCTTTGTTCATGTTCCCATAGTAACTAGACCAAGGATTCTGAAAGTGCAAGGCAGAGAGCTGCGGCTGGATAAAGCCTGTGGAGCCGTCGCCGACTGCACATTTGAAGAGCTGTGTGAGAGAGTAAGTGTCCCGCACGTCCAGGCTCATGGGCCTTTCACATGTTAAAACAGCCCTCCTTCTCTCAGGGCCCTCCGAGTGTGGAGCACTGTCCTCAGAGGCATCAGACGGCTCCAAAAGTCTCATGAAAGGGAAAACACTCGTTTGTGTCCGTCTGGTGGTTTTTACAGCTACGGACCCAAAATCGCACTTTGAGGGGCTCTGTCAACGGTTGCTGGAAGCAACAGAAAAATCCGTTTTCGGGAGATTGTGCAGAAGTCATGCATACAGGATTTGGGGGAAAAACAGAGTTGAGTGCACTTGCAGAGAAACCAAAGTCTCTGCCATCGAGTCGATGTGGACTCAGTGCTCAGTGTGCGGGAAAGGCAGGATGAAGCACGGCTACCAGGACCCAAGGGAGTAAGACCGATGGAGTTGCTGGACCTCCTTCCTGCTCCCTATTTGCTGCTGCCGCGGTAGCTGGCCGATTGGAACCAGAGTCAAAGACGAGGAATTCCATTTAATATTATATTATATACTAAATGCCACATGCAGTCAAGAAGCAAATGTCAATGCAGACTTATAATTGAGAAAGACCTGGACTGCAGATTCTCTTTAGTTATGAATTCTGTCTCATAAAAGATAGACCCTCCAGGCAAGTTGGGTTTGTTTTTGTGTTTTTTTTTCAAGGTTTCGGTCCAGCTGTTTGCAAATCACTTTGTCTGGGAAATAAACTTGGGAAAATTCTCATGTACCCCAAAGCTGAAGGGGCTGCCCCCGCACAGAAGGGGCCCATTTGGGGAAGGAAAATGGAGATGGGCAGGTTTGTTGAATCTGGGAGGCCAAGATTTTCTCTTGGAGCAGGTACTGAGTATTTGCCTATTTTTAGCATGCTATCGAGGGAAACTTAGACTGGGAAAAGGTCGTGAATGGGAAACCAAGACTTTTAGTGCGAGGGGGTCAGGACGAAGGTTGAAAATGTAATGACCATTTATGAAACCAAGTCCTTTTACCTGGTTTGACCAAAATGCAGATTATAAAGGCAAGGATGAACTGAATTCTTAGAATAAATGTTGACCAGATCAGTGATTTGTTTTTTGGCATAATTTCCTTGATAAAATCATAGGATAATAAAATAGGGCATCCTTCACTTCTTTGTCTTTTGATGTTCACTCACATCAAAAATAATTTTTCAGTGAGAATATTTAACGGAGTCATTGCTCTTTTCAAGTTACGGTCTGCGACTCCTCATCTGTCAGCGCACTAGAGCGTTTCCCTTGGGGGAGCTGGCGGGGCCCAGGGGGGGCTGCAAAAGCAGATCCCTACACTGGATCCAGTGCAAGTGGGAGAGCGGGTTCCCCTCGGGTTGTTAGCCTCCAGGCCAGCCATCCACTCTGTGGGAGAACAATGAGGCTTTCTACTTCTTTAAAGATTTCGTGGGTCGGAATCAAGTCAAAGGTAGTGCCTTTGAGTTTGACACTTACTCTGGTTTACACACCATCATACACAAGTTTTTCATGGCCTGGGGGCCACTGAGTGAAAAAAAATATATATATATATATGGAAGCAGTAGGCCACATAGGTTTGGGGATAGGTTATAATATATGGGTTTACCATGTTTCCGCATTGTCATTGTGGGATGCCTGAGCCATCAAAAGTGGGACAGTGTCTGCTAACGGGCATTGCCATGATGGGCGGGGTGATCGGTGAGGGGAGTTGGAGGAAAGATTCCACTTTTTAAGCAGTCAGGTCATCTTGTTACGGTGGTTTTGCTGGCATCTCTGGGATTGACTACTTACATGAAGAGGGACCTTGAAATATCCCGCTTCAGATAGCGTCTAAAACTCTTGATGAGTGACAGCGATCTTGGGTGCCAGGCTAACCAGTTGCCAGATGTTCTTCAGTTAAAGAACAAACACCTTTGACTCGAGGTGCCGGAGTGAGCACAGTGTTTGGCTCGTTCTCCTTGTGGATGGCCTGGCCTCCTGCTCTGGGAAGCTCTTGAAGCCTGAGATGCACCCAACACCGTCCATGGCGGTGCCTCTGGGAAGCACCCCCAGCAGGGCGTGGATGAGGTCAAAGTCTGTGCCTATTATTTTTGAGCCATGGCCCTTTCCCCCTCCCCCAAATTAATTTTTCTAAGTTTATAGATACATCAGCGAGAACTCCGCCAGTACTGTAGAATTGATTCCAACTCCAGTGACCGCGCAGGCGGGGTAGAACTGCCGCTTCTGAGACTGTCAATCTTCATGGAAGTAGAAAGCCTCATCTTTCTTCTGTAGAGCAGCTGGTGGCTTTGAACTTCTGCCCTTCTGGTTAGCAACCCAGTGCGTCACTACGGCTCACAAGTTAAGAGGGGCTTTTGATTGGACGCCCTCAATGTCTGCCACAAGTAACACTAAAGAAACCTTTCGCGACATCCCTTTCTTTGCAAGCACTCTCTAGCCTCCCCTTCTGCCCACCACCCCCACTCTAGCTCCCATCACGTTCCCTCTGCTAGCATCTAGCCTCTTGGTAGTTCCAGAAGTCTGTTTATTTGCAAATCTGCGATTGAACACTGGCTTGCTCAGAGAAGCAGTTAGGCGACCAGGAACAAGCAAACATCAAGAGTCGATCCAGACTCAGCAATGCTACACAGGAGTTTCTGATGCTGCACCTTCTCCCAGGAAGACCAGCCTCCCCTCTCTCCCTTGGAGTGGCTGGTGGGTTTGAACTGCAAACCTTGCAGTTAGCAGCCCCACATGTAATCGATGGTGTCCCCTTAGGCGACCGTGTCTCACCTATGTAACAAAAGTAGCTCACTTTGTCATGTACCGGGCATCATTCTAAGCACTTTGCCAGTGTTACCTCATTTAATGTTTTTAATAGGCATTGCTAGTCTTCCTTTTATGTCATGGGGACACTGAGGCACAGAGTGATCTTGTTACTTTCCCAAGGTCACACAGTTACTAACTGTGGAGCCAGAGCTTGAACGCGTTGGTATTCTGGGTGTCCGATTCTGTGTTCTCCACCAGTATGTGAAGATCAAATCTGCAGCCAGACTATCATTGCTGGGAGGTGTACATGGCTTCCCTGTGTACAACCAAACCCGCTGCCATGGAGCCAGTGCTGACTCATGGCCACCCCTGTGGGTCTCCGAGACTGTAACGGTTCATGGGAGTAGAAAGCCTAGTCTTTTGCCTGTGGAGCTGCTGGTGGTTTTGAACTGCCGACCATGTGTACAATAGTGCCTATTACAACACTAAATGTATGAAATACTGTTTGATTCTCACCATCTTCACAATTTTCTTATGCTTGAGTTTATTGTTACAGCCACTGTGTCAATCCATCTTGTGAGGGTCTACCTCTTATTCTCCCGACTCTACCAAGTAGGCATGACGTTCTTCTCCATGGATTGGTATCTCCTGATGACATGTCCAAAGAGCGCGAGATGAAGTCTCACCACCCTCGCCTGTGAGGAGCACCCAGAATGTACTGCTTCCAAGACAGATTTGGTTTTTTTTTTTTGGCAGTCCATGGTACTTTCAATATTCTTCACCAGCACCATAATTCAAATGCATGAATTCTTCTTCGGTTTTCCTTATTTAATGCCCAAGTATCGTGTGCATATGAGGTGACTGAAAATACCATAGCTTGGGCCCCAAGACAGAGAACATCTAGAAGCTATCTTCAAAGTGAAGTATTGCTTTTCAACACAGATTTACCCAATGCATTGTTTTATCTCCCAAATGCTGCTTCAATAAGCATTGATTGTGGATCCAAGAGAGACAAAGTCCTTGACAATTCCCGTCGTTTTTTCTCTGCTTCTCATGATGTCACCTCTTGGTCCAGTTAGGACTGTAGATTGACCTTGAGGGGCAATCAGAAGCTCTGGGAATTCCCACATAAGAGTTATAGTTTGAGCCCTTTATGGAACATGAGGTACCAGACACCCTGGCGTCTGGAGAGCCTCCCTCTGTGCTCAGAACCTTAGGGCAGGACTGTCCAACTCCTGTGCTTTGGCATGCCCCTGGGGAATGAGTGTCATCACAGACCCCTCCGTCTTCCTGAAAGCGGTGCAGGGTCTGAACCTTCCGGCCAGGGGCCTCAAACCTTACGCAGCCTCAACCTTTCACCTTTAATACCAGTTATGTCTCCATGACGGGAAAGGGGCTAGGAAGCAGTCTTCGAGAGCTGTGGGCAGGTACAGGAGAGCAGCTTTGGGTAGCCAGCCCTTCTTGTCATCCCTCTAAGTCAGGACTTAGCTAAGGGAATATGATGAAGACTCATTTTCTGCAGCTATGACATGAGCTTTCATTTTTCCGTTCTTTATTTGGATAAAGGTTTCCTGGCTCCATTGGAGGGTGGCGAAGTAAAAAACATGGTTACTTCTATCACTGAATTTCTTCATGTGTCCGTGAAGTCAAAACTCTGCATAACAATTATTTACCTTCTTCATGGCTGTGAGTTGTTTTTCAAAATTAGGGCAAAATATACACGAGGAAGCAAAGAGGTTGAACAATTCCTACATGTATAGCTGCATTGATTATATCCTTCAAGTCATACAACGATTCTTGCTGTCCTTTCCAGCGTACCGCGCCACTTCGAGCAGGTATTGACACGCTCTAAGCCAAAGCGCTCCCTGCCCCTCGACTGCCCACCCACAGGAGCCCATAATTGTGAGGAGCTTGAAGTACTGAATGAAAGAGCCAGGGTGGGTGAAACTGTGGGCGCCTTAGCCTGAATCAAAGGAGGGGCACTAAACGCATTGCACATTTACAAGAAAACTTTAAAAAAGCAACACGACTTCCACTTAAGGATGGCCTTGATGAAGCAGTAAAAATGATGAATTTCATTATCTCTTGGCCCTTGAGTGAGAGGACTTCCCTTTCCTATCCCTGTGATGAGATGCAGGCAACACAGGAAGCAGAAAGAAGTAACAGTGTCGGGTTAGCTGCCTTGAAGGAAGCACTCGGGCAGTTGTTTGAGTTGCAAGCTGAACTAGCCATTTTTTTCCTGGTGTGCCATTTTACCTCAAAAAAAGGAAAAAGAAAGAGCGTAAGACAGATTATGGTTATTCTAACCCGGCAGACATGGCCTCTAAATGTTTGGCAGACGTGTTCTTTAAAAATGAAGAAATTTAAACTGTCATTTCAAGGAACACAACTGACAGGGTTTGTGGCCAGTGATAAAATTTGAATAGAGAGAATTAGAAGTGAGAAGTAGAATTTGGGGTAACCTGTTCCATTATCATAAGCTTCCCAATAGTTCTTTTTTTTTTCTTGATGAGATCAACTGTGATATTAGCAATTAGGATGTTTTGATATAACTAAATGTGTCAACGTTCAGAAGATCTGCATAATGCATTGAACCAGTATTTTCTAATAACCAAAGCATGCTTTTACAAAATCATACATGGAATTTATCTAGAGTATAAGAAAGACCAAATAGATTTTAATATAACAGAATTCAGAAAGTACAGCAACATACTTTTAGATAGCACATTGCCATGAATATTTTTTAATGACCTTTTGTCAAGTTAAAAGAATTTAAATAGATTTTATTTTTTAGAATATTTTTAGATTTATTGACAATAGAAATAAATAACAGATAGTTTGTCACATCTAGTTTCCCCTATTGTTAACATCTTACATCAGTGTCACGGATTTGTCACAGTTAGTAACCAATATTGTTACAGTGTCTCAAGCTGAAAGAACTGGAAAAAAATCAAACTTGAATTGAAATACTGAAGGATTTGATGGGCAAAATATTGACTAATGCAGGAGGCCATCAAAAGAAGATGGAAAAAATATACAAAATCATTGTACCAAAAGAAAGCGGTCAATATTCATCTATTTTAGAATGTGGTATATGCTCAAGACCTATGGTGTTGAAAGAAGTCGTTTAGAAGGAACACAAATATGGATCAAAAGGAAAGCCATCCTCTGGAATGTGGATATCATCTAATGATATCACTTAATAGAATATACTTGTAAAACTCTCCTGAAGATGACTCAAAATTAGTTGCAACAATACATCAACAGGGAACTGCTAAAAAGTGCGGCCAGATTCAGAAGAGGCTGTATAATGAGGGAGAGCATTGCTGGTGTCAGATCGATCTTGGCTGAAAGCAGAGAATACCAGAAAATGCTTACCTGTGGTTTATTGATTATGCAAAAGCATTTGGCTGTGTAGATCCTAACAAACTATGGGAAACATGGTGAAGAATGGAGCTTCCAGAGCACTTAATTGTGCCCCTGAGGAGCGTACCTGTACAGAGATCAAGATGCACCTGTTTGAACCGAACAAGGAGAGACTGCATGCTTTAAAATCGGGAATGTGTGCATCATGGTTGTATCATTTCATCATATTTATTCAACTTACATGTTGAACAAATGATCTGAGAGACTGGATGATATGAAGAAGAATACACATCAGCATTGGAGAAGGTTCATCAACACCTGTGGTTGCAGATGATACAGCCTTACTTGCTAAATGTGAAGAGAATTTGAAGTTTTTACTGACAAAGATGATAGACTAAATAAACCTTCACTATGGATTGTAGCTCAACATAAAACCCAAATGCTCGCAATGGGACCAACAGACAACATCCGCGTAACAAGAGAAAAGACTGATGGAAGTGGTCAGGAAGTTTGTTTTACTTGGATCGATGCCCTTGGAAGCAGCAGTCAAGGACTCAAGCAATGGATTGCAGTGGGAAATCTGCCACCCGACCTATGTCAGAGGTAAAGGAGCGAAGGGGTCAATTGGAGGACGAACATCTCCCTGGCTCAAGCCATGGTATTGTCAATCACTTCACAGGCTGTCAGAACCAGACAGAAAAAGAAGGCTGGAGAAGAACGGATGCATGTGAATGCTGGCAGTTATTGCAGGACTATTGCATAGGCCATAGACTACCGTAGACACACCTGTCTTAGAAGAAGTACAATCAGGACATTCCTTAGAGGCGGGCATGGTGGGTTCCATCTCACATGCTTTGGATCTGTTATCAAGAGGGAGCCTTCTCTGCAGAAGGATATCAAGCTCAGTAAGTCAAGGATCAGTGATAAAAAGGAAGTTTCTTGAGGAGATGGATGGGCATGGTAGCTAGAACACGACAACGGGCTCAAACACGGCAACAATTAAGCGTTTCGTGCGGGACCAGGCAGTATCTTGTCCTTGTGAGCCTGACTGACTTAATTTCACTTAACAGCAAACCAAACTCTCTGGCAACCTTACTGCCATTGAGTCCATTCCAGCTCCTAGTGACTGTCTATAAGACAGAGTAGAACTGCCCCGCTAGAATTTCCAAGGCTCTAAATCTTTAAGGAGGCAGGCAGCTTCATCTTTCTCCTGGGGCGTGGCTGGTGGGTTTGAACCACTGATCTTTCAGGTAGCAACCCCACGCTTAACCCACTGTGCCACCAGGCCTCCTTGAAAACAACAAAAGGAGCGTGAAACCAAAAAGTGTGAGAACCACTTGCTTTAGGGTTAAACTTCTATGGACCAAAAAAAGGAAAGCATCGTATTCAAAGGAAACAAGCCAACACTGAATTCTAAAGGCTTAATGAGGAAACTGAGCATACCTGGATTTTTCTTATTGAGAAATGTAATTTTTACACCTGCAGAAAATTGTTTCCTCAACTGATAACTGTGATCACAAGTAACTATCTGCAAGAGCAGTTTGTTATTTGCGTCTTAAAAAATAATGATAGGTAGCCAGGTGTGTTTGCAAAGCGTATGGCAGGAAAATGTATCAGCTGCTGCCTGTGCATGCTGTCGCATTGTTTGCTGTCAACTTTCTGTCCGCTAGCTTTTTCTATGGTGCTCAAGGAAGGCAGGTCCACTAGCTATGCCTGGCCTTTGGCTGCCTATTAATCTCCATGACAGCCTATCCGTGTAGACATGTGTAGACTTAAAACTGCCCTGAATCGAATCTCTTGGAGAGTTGTTAAGAGAGGTTTCCCTGCTTTCCCTCTGCTTCTTGCTTTATTGGGTTTCATGCATTCCAAATGAAACCACTGGTTTGGAACCACTTGTGATTTATGTCCTGTGCTCGGTACCCTCTCAGTGACTATAACAGGATGAATAGCTTTCATCTCTACTGCTTGGCCAGGAGTCAAGGCTGATGGGGTTTGGGTGCCAACAGTGGTGATTAGCATCAAGGAATAAGGGCATTAATCACCAGAGCTGAGGCAGCGCAAGACTCTCCTTGGCCCTTTACCTTCCCAGCAGCAAAAACCATTGTTGATCTGTGTGCTCATTTTCCATATACGCTGACCTCGTCCAACACCGCGTCCAAAGAAGGCAGCTCGCCTGGCGCAAGCATAGGGGACAGTTGGGCAGAAGTTAGATGGGCCAGATCGTTGCAGGAAGGGACATGAATGCGATGCCAATGGGCCGTCAGTCTCTGCTCCCCTCTCTTTCCCTGCTCACATTCCCAGTTAGGTCTTAAACTAAAGAGACAGTCTTAGTCTTGGCAGACTCCTCAAAATTCTAACTGTTCTAACTGTTCAGCCAGTACTGAATCCTCCCTCATACAATATGCTGGCCTTCAGTTGCTTTGGGCTTGGGGTGGGGGTGGGGGGAGTTGAATGCATGAAAAGTAATATAGGGCATATGCAGTTAAGTGTACGGTTTCAGCATTCACACCTGGACCTAGCCCATCTCACATGGGTCCTCAGAATTAAAAAGGAGGCTCTTGGAATGAAATCTCATGGTTGACCAGTACTGTAATTTGCTTTTATAAAGGTATGAGGTATAGAAGTAAATTCTTGGCTGATTTCATTCTTTCTTCCTTTTTTTTTCCTTCCTGAAATTGTGTAGCTTAAAGAAAAATAGACTGGGTTAAAAATTTGATAACTGCGGTGACTTAGAATACTTGTGTTATTTCATGAGGGGGGAGGGTAACGAGGAATGAGGAGGAATGAAGGAATGCCGGATCAAGAGTGTACCCCCTCTCCTGCTTCACACCATGCGCCCTCCGTTACAGAGCCAACTGTGGGACTGCACAGTCTGCCCAGGTCAGTGTCTGAGCCAGAACAAGGGCAGCATCCGGCTGCAGCAACTAAACTGCAAGCCATGGACTTCTCCCACTGCATTACTAAGGCTGCTCGGAGGCAGAGAACTTGCATTTGTTCCTTGTGAATATGTGGTACTTTAACTGCTTTAAAAACATGTCCAGCTCCTATAATAGGGAGTTAAGTACCCAGAGGGTCAAAAGGGCCACTTGGGAAGAGCAGGTGTGCCAAGAAGTGTCGGGCACCTTCTATGTGCTCTCTGTCTCGGGAGTCGAGGTGTTTTGAGGCTCGGACATGGGTGGTAGACACAGATCCTCGTCTTCTCTTATGGTCCTTCTTACCGTAGGAATGTCTGCCTAGCTAACCTTAGCATTGGCTTCAGTCTTTGGAAGGAAGGTGTCATTTACTCATGCAAACAATGGTGGAGAAATATAGATTGACATGAAAAGAATGACTTTTAAAGAATAGATTCTGTTTGTGATTGTAAAGTAAATGATCTCCCATGACTTCTAGTAATCAATGCGCCCAGCTCTAAATAACAATTGGGAGTGGTTTCTAAACAGAAGACCTGTAAGATGAAAGGGCTGGTAAGGAACGTGCTGAGAAGAAAATCTAGGCGAGCCAATTAATATGGCTGAGAAGCATTTTTAAAGTATTTGATTTTTTTTTCAAGTTGAAGATAATCCTTTAAGCAATTTCTTTTTGCAGGACATAGCCCGGCCCAGTCATCTCTGTGTGCACAGGTGCACAGTGAGTCCCATCTTTTCAGCTGTCCTGAGGGGTTCTTCTCGTAGTTTTTGTCTACTCTTTCCAGTTGCTGTGGTCAGGTTTATCCCATGCAGATAGATGCTGAAAGAGCAAGTGCTCATGATAGACATTCTTCACTTGTGAAGCCAAACTCTCCTGTGATGTTCAGAAGACTTCAGACAATATGAGTTCAGGGTAATCGTCTCAGGGGGTCATCCACGTGTTTTTTTGAAAATGTGTTTAATTTAATTTAAAAATAGATAGATTTTTAAGCAGCGATGGCTCTTCTAATGTATGTCTTGGTGTGTTAAACAGAAAATATTTTTTAATTAGGTACTTCTTTGATTCTGTAATTTTATGTCTCTCTCTTTCCTATAATAGAGTAAGTGATTTGATATACTCTATAGACCCTTCCCGCAAGATTAAATTGATTCACTCAAATGAGTAATTACTTAGTATATTTCCAATAGAATATTCAAAAGGCATACCTCATTAAATATAATATTTGGAGAGTTCCTTTATAGAAATAAGTTCAGAAATTATTAGAATTTCCTGGTTTTGTTTCTTAAAGTAGTTTTAAAAAAAATGATGTGGTGTTAGAAAGTCATTGGAAAGAATTTGGAAAAAAAACGATAGTAATGAGTTACATCAAGGGATTCTTAGATTTGCACATAATTTTATGGTAAAATGCCACTTAATATTGTTAATTAGGAATATATGTTGTGTGATTTTTGTCCCCCAAGCACATTACATGGATGCTCAGTGGTCAGTAATTACTTTTAAGTGCTTTTTGTTTCTATGCCGCTGTGTTAGGATGAAGGGGCTTCTTTCATAGTTTACAGTTGAGTAAAGGAAGTCGCATGAGACAAATTCCAGACAGTGTAGTAGAGTGGACAAGACCGAAATGAGTCAGGAGATAGGAATTCCGATTCTTACTCAAGTAAGAAGTAGCCAAGTGGCCCTCTGCAAGTCCTTGAATCTTTCCAGGCCAGAGCACCTCCACTCTAGTGTAATGTAAGCAGCTAATTTCGGTGGTTCTTTGCAGCTACTTTAAAGAGCTGTGCTGGGCACAGTTGGGTGCATGTTCGCAGCGCCGTTGTATGTTTTAGTGGTCTTTGACTAGCGACTCATGTCCTGTGCCAGCCCCACCGGCGGGTGGTTTTCAGAGGCAGAGCTCCACGCCTTTCTCCTGGCTTCACCTTCGTCTGGAAGCACCGCTGAAATCTTCTCATCGTCACAGCGAGCCTCACGCCTCCACAGCTAGACAGGCGGCGCTGCCCTTGAGGCTCTCCTGCCCGAGAATCCACGTTGACCTCAAACTCGGAAGACGAGAGTTCCACCCCCAAACCACCACTGCCCCTAGCAGGAGCGCGCCCAGAGTCACCAGTGAGGATGCTAAGGCTTCAGAAGGTTCCGGGAAGATAGGAGACGGCAGGAGGGAATTGATCTTGAACAGTGAGTATGAGTTAGGCTAGGGAAGCGAAGGCCAGCATGTTTCAGGAAGGGATTTGCTTAATGGGAGCAGAATGCCCATTGGAGGGAAATACGACAGAACATCTCAGACAGAACCACAATACAAACCAGGCAGAAAAGCATAGACTTCTTACTGTGATCCACAGAGAAGCAGCTCAGGTGTGGAGCAGAGGCACGGTGCTCCAGCGGAGGGAGCCGGGGCACAGCAGTTTGCTGCTCAGCTGCTCGCAGTTCACAACTGCCCAGCCACTATGCAGGAGAAAGCGCTCCCATAAAGATCACTGCCCGGGACACCCTGTGCAGCACTTGGACTTGGCCACATGGAGTCACTGTGAGTCGGAATTGACTTAACAGCACCCACCACCGCCGCCACCACTGAAGTTGGAACTGTCACCTGCATATTCCAGTCAACAAATAGTCTCTCCTTTGGGGAAGAGCTTGCTCTCGGGAAGGACATTTGGCCAAAGAAAGCAGTGTGCTCCCATTACCTGATGTGGGCGGTAGACGGGGGTCTGCCATTTGTATATTTGATGGCACTTCTCTCTCTGGTCTTCCAATAAATATTTCAGTAGTGAGCGGAGGGCTTGCATAGTGCTAGAGGCTCTGCGCGGTGAGAAGCATGAGGGGCGAGTCAGCCTCCACATCCGCACAGTCCGCAATTGGGAGCGGGAATCTGAGAGCACACGAGTAACTGGAATCGCGTCTGATTGCAAGGAGTAAGGCAAGAGCAGAAGGCTGTGAATGCTTTGGGGACCAGTGCGGAACTGGGCCTTGCAGGCTGGAGGGCCTCGCAATTGCTGAAGATGCGATGGGATGGGGCGGTTTGTGGGGGCATGTAGTTGTCCCCAAGCACACGGGACCATGAGGGCCAACTTTATGATCTCTTCATGCTTGGAGGTTTTGTGTTGCTGTGAAAGACACAAAAATAGGAAATTACAGAGAGCTGGAGACTTAGTGAGGAGCTCTGGAGGCATAGTGGTTATGCATTTGGCAGCTAACTGCAAAGCTGGCAGTTCGAAACCACCAGTCCCTCCTTGGGAGAAAGACGAGACTTTGTACTCCTATAAAGAGTTACAGTCTCGGAAACCCACAGGGGCAGTTCTACCGTGTTCTATAAGGTCACGAAGAGTCAGAATGACTCATTGGCAGTGAGTTTCAAGTTTTGGGAGAGAGTTAGCTTCTATTCGACCAAGCCACCTGTAGATCCCAACTGAACCTGCAGGAGAAACTAGGAAAAACAACGGTCTGGGAGGTATCAGAGGACCCCTGGTGGCATCATGGGTATGCATTGCGCTGTGAGCTTCAAGGTCTGCAGTTTAAAACCACCAGCTGCTCCCTGGGAGAAAGGCAGGGTTTCTACTCCTGGTCTACCCTGTTTGATGGTGTCCTTGTGAGTTGGCATCGACTTGACGGCAGTGAGTTTGGTTTGGGTTTTGGGAGGTATTACAGGTGGAGGGCAGCCAACACTTGAAAGAAAGGATAGTCCCAGGATACATTTTCTTCTCATGGTTTTTCACCTGTAGGCAGATCCCAGTTATGGGGGAAATAGACCTATGTACATATACTTATAGGTTCAGTAGTAGGATAGCAGGTGGACATTGGGCCTCATCGCGCACACTTCCTCAGTACTATAGCACCTTGTCCAGCTAAACGGTCATTCCGTGATACCCACCTTCCCGACATGATCACTGAAGACAGACGTGTGTATAAGCAAATGTGGTGAAGAAAGCTGATGGTGCCCGGCTATCAAAAAGATATAGCATCTAGGGTCTTAAAGGCTTGAAGGCAAACAAGCAGCCATCTAGCTCAGAAGCAACAAAGCCCACAGAGAAGAAGCACACAGCCTAAGTGAATACAAGGTGTTGAATGGACCAGGTAGCAGACAAAAACCATCATTGTGTGATCACCTTCCTCACATAAACGCTGAAGACGAATGTGTGCATAAGCAAGTGTGGTAAAGAAGGCTGATGGTGCCCGGCTATTGAGAGATATAGCATCTGGGGACTTAAAGGCTTGAAAGTAAACAAGCAGCCATCTAGCCCAGAAGCAACAAAGCCCACATGGAAGCAGCACACCAACATGTGTGATCATGAAGGGGCGAGGGGACCAGGTTTCAAACAACAAAGGCGGGGGGGGGGGGGGAAATCACATCACCGTGAATGAGGGGAGTGCGTGATGGGGACTCAATGCCCATCTGTAGACAGCTGGACATCCCTTGCAGAGGGGTAGTGGGGAGGAGATGAGTCACTCAGGGTTCAGTGTAGCAACAATGAAACTCACAACCGTCCTCTAGTTCTTGAATGCTTCCTCCCCACCCCCCCCCAATTATCATGATCCCAATTCTACCTTGCGGACCTGGTTAGACCAGAGGATGTACAGTGGTGCAGTAGGGATCTGGAAACACAGGGAATCTAGGACAGATGAACCCCTCAGGACCAGCGGTGATAGTGTCGACACCGGGAAGGAAGGGGGTGTAGAAAGGGAGAACCGATCTCAGGGATCTATGTGTAACCTCCTCTCTGGGGGGTGGGCAACGGGAAGGTGGGTGAGGGGAGACGCTGGGCAGTGTAAGATAAGATAAAATAATAATTTATAAGCTATTAAGGTTTCATGGGGGAGGGGGAGTAGGGAGGGAGGGGGAGGGAAAACAAGGAAAACGAGCTGATTCCAGGAACCCAAGTGGAAGGTGAATTTTGAGAATGACGAGGTCAACGAATGTATAAGGGTGCTTTGCTCAATTGATGTGTGTATGGATTGTGAGAAGAGTTGTATGAGCCCCAATAAAATGATTTGTTAAATTTAAAAAGAAAAAAGAAAACACAGACGTCTGTGATGGTGACAACATGAGGGGCCAGAGGAGAGTGTTCTCAATGAGCATGAAACCAAACCCAAACCTACCCCCTTGTAATGACTCTGCAGGGCTTCTGAGGCTGCAAGTCTTTATGGGAAGAGGCAGCCTCATCTTCACCCTGCAGAGCAGCTGGTGGGTTTAAACCACCGACTTCAAGGTTAGCAGTCTAGGGTTTACCCAACAGCGCCACCAGAGCACCTTCTGGGTGACCATACCAAATCACACCCACTGCCATCAAGCCAATTCTGCCTCACAGCGACTCCATGAGCCAGAGTAGAACTGCCCCTGTGGGTTTCGGTGGCCGTCTTTACGGAAGCAGGAAGCCTCATCTCTCTCTGCAGAGCTGCTGGCAACCCCAGGGCACCAGAGCTCGGGAGTGAGTGCAGCATCTGGAAAATAGAAGGAGACATTCTGGAAAGGATAGAGCCACGGAACAGCTCGAAACTCCTCAGATAAATCCTGCCCAGATTGATGACTGACCTGCGAACTACATAGGCACGCACAGGTACACGCTAAAGACAATTGGAGTTTGAGTCTGGCCAAGTTAATTACCTGCTAAAACAGCAACAACAACAGCAACATGAAACTACAGCTGACCCTTGAACAACACGTTTGAACGCCACTGACCCACTAAGTGCACTGTGGTCTCCTGTGCTATTGTGGTGAGCTAGAATGTTGTACTTGCTTTCAAACACCACACACTTCCTCCCCTGGTGCAGCCCCTGTGACCATGGAGCAAGCATGCAAATAGCCTTTCTTTTTTTTAACTAATAATTTTATTGGGGCCTCTTACAAATCTTATAGCAATCCATCATTCAATTGTATTAAGCACGCTTGTACATATGCTGCCATCAACATTTCCAAAACATTTTTTTTCTACTTGAGCCCTTGATATCAGCTCCTCTCTTTTCTCCTTCCCTCCCTCCCACCCTCGTGAATCCTTGATCAATTATATATTATTATTGTTATTTCATATCTTGTACTGTCCGGTTGTCTGCCTTCACCCACATTTCTGTTATTCGTTCTGGGGAGTAGAGGGGAGACACTATATAAACAACCTTGTGATGGGTTCCCCCTTTCGCCCCCCCAACCCCACCATCCCCCCTTCCCTCATGATATCAAAACTCCCACTACTGTTTCTGAGGTGTTTACCTGTCCTGAATTCCATGTGTGGAGAGCTGTTATTGGTACCAATGTGTGTACTCCAGTCTAGCCAGATTTGTAAGGTAGAACTGGGTCATGGTAGTCGGGGGCAGGAAGCATTCAGCTACTGGAGGAATGATGAGTGTTTCATCAGTGCTGTACTGCACCCTGGTTGAATCATCCCTTCCTTCTAACCCTTCTGTGGGGGATGTCCAGCTGTCTAGAGATGGACTTCAGCCTGGGGTCTTAAAGGTTTGAAGTTAAACAAACGGCCATCTAGCAGGGAAGCAAATAAGCCCGCATGGGAGAAGCACACCAGCCTCTGTGATCATGAGGTGTTGATGGGATCAAGTATCAAAAGATCCAAAACAAGCAGCTCAGAGTGAGTCTCTTGATGTCCCTCTAGCACGGAAAATGCATATGAGAGCTCCACCCAGAGGAGTTTCTTCCAGTTTTGGGGGGGACCCCCTCATATAAGTATACATACAGAGATGTACACTGAAATAAACCCAACCCCGCTGCTAGCAAGTCAATTATAACTTATAGCCGCTCTAAGGGCAGTGGTTCTCAACCTGTGGGTCTTGACCCCTTTGTGGTTGAATGACCCTTTCACAGGGTTGCCCAATTCATAACTAGTTATGAAATAGCAACAAAAGTAATGTTATGGTTGGGGGTCAGCACAACATGAGGAACTGTATAAAAGGTGCTAGGAAGGTTGAGAACTCTGCCTTAGGGTGTAAGTCTTCACGGGAGCAGATAGCCTCAACTTGCTTTGCTCCCACTTTGTGGGTCTGGAAAGAGATGGATTTATCCAATGAAAGTGCTCCAGCATGGTAGAGGCTGGCAAGTGCCAGATCCAAGCTGGAGGCTTCTCCTGGCTCAGAACAGCAGGCACTAAAACACCCAGGATCAGACTGCAAGCTGCTAACTCATGATTTTGATATTGATAGGCTTCCCTTGGCACCAAGGAGCCCATTGAAACAGGCCAGGCTTGAGCTCCAGTGCGGGGGGGTATTCTTGGAGACAGCGCTGCATGAGGGTCGCCCTGGCCCAGTGCCCCAACATACCTTCTGTCATCCACAGCTCTGGCCTAGGTCAGAGAGACCTCTCATCTGCGCTCTCCGGGGCATTGGCTGAGATCAAACCACCCACTCTCCGTCTAGCCTAGCACCTTGAGATGGTGCAAGTGTCTGTCTGCCTCTCAGAGCCTCGCTTTCCTCTTTCGTTATCATCACGAGGGCTCACTCAGCACCAGGCACCAGTTTCCCCAGGTCCCCCCTGGCTCTTGCAGGTGGGACCTAATCTAATCACAGGAGCACCACACTGTACCTTGCTCAGCCTTGCCCAGGGGTAAGTGGGTTTTTCTAGCCTTACTTTCTGGTGGAGGGCATTACAAAGCGGATTGTTGTAGACGCAGTTAGGTTAAAATTTAGCACCCTATGAAGGGAGACAGCTGATGGTGTAAGATAGGAAAATAATATTAATTTATAATTCATCAAGGGTTCACGAGGGTGGGAGAGTGAGGGAAGGAGGGAGGGAAAAATGAGCTGATACCAAGGGCTCAAGTAGAAAGAAAATGTTTTGAAAAGGATGATGGCAACATATGTACAAGTGTGCTTGTCACAATGGATGTATGGATTGTTATAAGACCTGGAAGTGCCCCCAATAAAATGAAAGACCCATAAGCACCCCCAATAAAATGCTTCTTTAAAAAAATTTAGCACCCTATAATTTGATTTCTTTTATGATCCATTTAAATTTGTTCTGGTTTTTAATATTTTCTGCTTTCTTTTCAATTGAGGTTTTATCTGTTTTACTTGGTTTTTCTTGCTAGGTTTTATTCCCTTTTTTCTTTTTTAATATTTTCCTGTAGATGACACCCAGGATAGGTAAACCTCTGGAGACAGTCACTGGATTAATGGCTTCTTGTGGGGGGGCAGGGGAGGTTGGGGGACATGGAGAGCTAGTCAGCAATGAGCACAAGAAGGAGAAAATGCTCTAAAACTGATGCTGGTGATGAGTGTACAACTCTTCCTGATGTGATTGAACTACCAAATCCTGTGCTATCTCAATTATAAGCCAATAAAATTGTTTAAAAAACACCATGCAATGCTCATCACACCATCCCCCCCCCCGCCCCCCGGGTGAGCAGTTCATCCTATGTAACTGCTGCCCCTTCACCTTCCACCCCGCTGACCGGGCAGATGAGATGCACTGCTCACGTGGAGGTGTGAGAAAGTTTGTGATCTGAAGACCAGAAGAGACAGAATGAGAGAGAGACATGAGCAGAGCCTCACGACACAGGATATCCCAGCAAAATAGTTAGCCCCTCGGTCATTAGAGTCCCGACATGAAGGGAGAGAAAATGTGGGGAAGTAAACAAATAACTGAAAAAAAATGGCCAAATTGAATAAAACATGTAAATCCACAGATCATAAAAGCACAATATTCACAGTGACCGTATTAGGACACAGAACTGCCTCTCTGGGTTTCAGAGACTGTGACTGCAAGAGTAGAAAGCCTCATCCTACCACAGATCAGCTGGTGGTTTCAAACTGCTGGCCTTGTGGTTTGTAGTCCAATGCATAACCCACTAAAAGCCATCTGAGTTGGAATCAATTTGATGGGAGTCTGACTTGAAAAGCCCCACAACTTTTTAGCAGGATAAATGCATTAAAAAATGTTTTTTCCCCTCTAGGAACATACTCATCAGACCTGGTAGAAGTAACAGATTGGGGTGAAAGGGGCCTCGGGGCCTAGCAGAAGCCACCTAGGACTCGGGTTCAGTTTGGATGACCATAGTCAGGGAAAGACCCTCGGCCAAGATGCCAGAGGAAGCCCGGTGGCAGAGTGGGTTACACATTGGGCTGCGAACCACAAGTCCAGCAGTTCACAACCACAGCTGAGGAGAAAGATGGGGCTTTCTGCCCCCAGACTTGCTCTAGGATTGCTCTAGAAGTCATTTATAGACATATGCAGTGTTGACACGGAAGGAGTTCATTTAGACACCTGAAGTAGGGTTGGACAGTGTGTGATGACAGGTCCGGGAAAGAAACAAGGCAAGAAACCAGTGTCGTTGAATCAAAGGCACAATAGAAGCAATTGTCACTGTTATGTTGATGTCTTTTGAAAAACGGAAGTCATTTACCAGATTGGTAACATCTTGGGGTTTGGGTGTTACTTTGGAGGTCTTGACAACCCATTGCCATTGAGTCAACTGGAATTTGTAGTGATTCTATAGGAAAGAGTAAAACTGGTCCCTGAGATTCTGAAGACTGTAAATGTCTATCTACAGCAGGTGTCCTCAAACTACGGCCCGTGGGCCACATGTGGCCCGCCGAGGCCATTTATCTGGCCCGACGGGTGTTTTTGCCCCGTTTGTTTTTTTTACTTCAAAATAAGATATGTGCAGTGTGCACAGGGATTTGTTCATAGTTTTGTTTGTTTTTTTAAACTATAGTCCGGCCCTCCAACGGGTCTGAGGGACAGTGAATTGGCCCCCTGGGTAAAAAGTTTGAGGGCCCCTGGTCTACAGGAACAGACAGCTTCAGCTTTCTTCTACAGTGTGGCTGGTGGGCTTGAACCCCAACCTTGCTGCTAGCAGTCCAATGCTTAACCCACTGTGCCACCAGGACTCTGTAGGTCTTTTCTAGATGGCATCTCTAATAAATTCCTACTCCAACTGGCCACATCTTATTGATTTTCAGCCTTAATGTACATGGGAAAATGCGTGTAATTTGCATGTTTAAACGTTCCATTGTAATGCATCTTGGCATGGAGATGAAAATTGTACCTTTCGGAACTGTTGACTTCTCTCCTAAACTTCCTTCATTACCTCTCTATCATAATGCTAACACAAATCCAAATAGTTTGATAGCCACATCATTCCAGACTTCGAACGCCTTTATTTTCTACATTTCTTCCTCACCTCCCACACACCCTTCCTAAAAGCAAGAATGCTTTGTTTTTCTCAGGCAACTTCTTCCTTCAGACCAAATTCCATTCCAAACCATCTTCATGAAATAGATGTCTACGTCTCTACACGGGACCATTTCCGTCTGCACTGAAAACTCACTTTCTCTAAGATCACGGCTCTCTACATTTAGGAACTGTTGGGTGCCAAGTATACTCTTGTTAGGTTGTAAAACTAAAGAAGACATTGCTGTTTACCTGAAATGATCACTGACATTTTGTTTTATTTATTTATTTTCCTGATTTTCTTCTGCTTCCTACTGAAAAGCCAAATAAAGCAACTAATCTTTTATAAGAAATAGAAAATGAATAATTTTAGCATGTCCTTACACTCTACTTAGTGCAAAAGGCATTTATATATGTATACACATCATGCACAATATAATCTTTAAAAATTATTATGGCAAATTTAAAGTAAAGAATGACTTACTTGGAAAAAAGGGGAAAGTTGTATGAGTCCATGTCTTTCAGTTCTGAAAAATCAAACAATGAGATCGATTCTGTCAGCCAAAGGGGGACTTTCACTGCCTTGAGTCAGTTCGGACTTATAGCAACCCTCTTGATGGTTTCTGAGGTTGTCCGTCTTTACCGGGGCAGAAAGCCTCATCTTTCTCCTGTTGGGATCGGACTGCTGGCCTTGCAGTTAGCGGCCCAACAGAGACCCTGCCCCACTATCAGGGCCCCTTCTTCAAAAACCAAACGCACCGCCATCCAACAGGACAGGGTGGAACTGCCCCTGCGAGTTTCCAAGACTGTCATTCCTTGTGGGAGTCGAAGGCCTCCTCTTTCTCTGGAGGAGCTGCTGTTGGGTTCAAACTGCTGACCTTGCAGTTAGCAGCCCAAAGCGTAACCACTCCGCCACCAGAGCTCCTTAGAGGGGGACAAGGATATTCAAGAATGTAGATGATAGAAGTAAGTCAGTCACTCGGAAGCAGTGACATTCTTCTGGCACTTGGCCCTCGTGAGGTGAGTGCACACTGCACCCTTCTTGGCATGACACGAGTTTGTGTTGCACGGATTCATATATGCAAGCTAGGGACATATGACAAAGGGCAGTTAACCTGAACGAGTGCTAGCTGTGTTTTTAAAGCATTTACCAGCCGGCTGTTTGCTGTTATCTGGTCAAACCCAGAAAGAGAAAGAAGGGAGGAAGGGAGGGAGAAAGAACAAGTTTTAAATGGTTAGCGATTGGATAGACTCGTGTTGTTCAGGTCTTTCATGAACATTATATCTTTTAGTAAAATTTAGGCAGCAGATAACTCAAGGCTGCGTTTTCTGTCAGGTTTGAAGAATCTAGCCCTTTGAACAGTGAGCCACTCAGCCTTGCCCAGATTCACTTGTCAATGTCTTCCGAATATGAACGAGCCGTTTCCACGGAGTATTTCCGTGATTTGGAAAGCAGAAGAGTGGGAGGAAGCATAATAACTGCTTGATATCCACTCGTTTCCCTTTCTGATTAGGCTTTTCAAATATCCGTGCCAGAGACGGATCTGCCCAATGGACTTGAACATGGAGTAGCAAAACAAACACCAACAGTAACAAGATAAGAAGGAAACCGCTGCACTTGCAGACATGAACTTGGTGGGGGGTTATAGCTCTCCCATTTTAGATAAGTTCTTTGCTGTTCGAAAGCCTTTTCTCGTGTTTCTTTCTAAAGTCTCCTAGATGTCTCCCATCATGCTGCTTAGCTCCCATGTCTGAAAGAAAAAGTTGCCTTTTGATTTCACATGTATAGTAAGGTGACCAGACAGACCCGCTGTTTAACAATTTGTCCCGCAGTGTTTTTAAAAAGTCCCGATTTTTGGAAAGAATGCACAACAAGCTAGGGAATGTCGGGAGAACGGGAAGGGAATATGCATAATACATAACGCTATCCAAACAGCTGCTGAGTTGTTGCCTGTAGAGGTGGAACATATTGTTATTAAAATATATTCTTATTTCTATATATACACTGCGCGTTGAAATGCTTAAAGAATTTTGTGAAACTGCGGAAGTCGAATATCAGAAAATACTTGGATACAGTAAAATGCGCTGGTTAGCTCTTTTGCCAGCTGTCGAAAGAATTTTGAAAATATACGATCCTTTGAAATCCTACTTTCTATCACAGGATACATGTCCTAGAATTTTAGAAGAGTTTTTGAAAAAGAATCTTCAAAAATTTGGCTAGAGTCTGTACACAATCATGCAGCTCTTTTTCAAAATGCTATAAAACTTATTGAAGGTGACAAAATTTCGGTAATCGAAGTAGCAAATGAAGTTAATAATTTTAAATTTCAGTGTCAAGAGCGGTTAGAAAATAATTTTCTTACATTAACTATCCGTAATAGGATAAGCCAGCTAGAAGAACAAGGTGCAATAAATCATGCAGATATCATGAATCACGTTAAAAAGTTCTATAGTAACTGCATAGATTATTTAGAAGAGTGGACGGTACATTGCAATGATATTGAACATTTTCATTGGGTTACATTAAAACAAGAACTTAATTGGAATGATGTGCAAAAATCATTCGATCATATTACTCAAAATTTCCCATATAGTAATATTTCTGAAAATGATCTTTTTAATGAGGTATCATTATTAAAACTATATATTGATAAGGAAAAGGTTAAATCTTGGGCATCAACAAAAATCACAATATTATTGAGAACAAATGGTTAGAAATATTTCATCATTTTGAAACAAACCATGTTCCATACAGTAATGCACTAAAATTTGTGGAGTATGCTCTGTCCTTACCAGGAACTAATGCTGCGACTGAACACGTTTTTTCTATGGTAAATAAAGTGTGGACATTATAAAAATCACAATTAAGTGTTGGGACTTTGAAAGCCACTTTATGTGTGAAATATAATTTAACAAATTCTTGTGAAAATTTCATGACCTTTTAAACAACGACAGCAATCTACTAAAAAAAATCACTCAAATGAGAAATATGCCAAAGAATAAAATACTATACATAATTTTAATGTATTATATTTGTAAATTGTACTTATGTTGAAATTTTAAAAATATATTGCAATACTATATTTGCATTCTATGAAAATTTTTGTTGCTCCATATAGACCAAATTTTTATTCAAGAACACCCCCTTCCCCAGTCAGTGGTGTCCCGCTTTACCAATGTTAAAATCTGGTCATCTTAATGTATAGGCAAGACCAGTATAAAGGGGTCTAGAACCTGACCTTGGACCATGGGAAGTCTTGCAAATATCTTCTGTTCAGGTCTCAAAAGCCAGACTACTTATAACACCCACTCTCCTCTCACAGAGATGTAGCAAATACTGCCCTCTATCGAGTGGCTCCACAGTGGTGAGGCTCAAATGTTAGTCTTCAGGGGCGGAGTAAGGCGTTCTCCATCAAATGATGCCTTTACTGTATTGTATACATTCGTATTAACATTATTATTCAAAAATAGGAAGCAAGAAGGATGACAGTCATTTCCGCCTTGGCTGTATCTAGTCATTCTCTTTTGTAACCTGTACCATCAGGTGTCTTAGCTCTGTGCCTGAGGCAATAAAGGTGTGTTTAAATTTTGATTTGATTTACACTAACAAACAAACAAAGGCCCAACAAGTCCCCTTTCAAGCAGCAAATTAAAAGGGGACTTTGGCGCAGTGAGGGCCCTGGTGGCGCATGGTTAAGGGTCCAAGTGCTAACCGTGAGTTTGGCGGGAGATGTGGCCGTCAGTTCTGGAAGGGGGACAGCCACGGACCCTGTGGGGCCGTTCTACTCTGTCCTAAAGGGTCGCTGTGAGTCTGAAGCAATGGGGTTTGGCTTGGTTGTGATAGCATCATTTTAATAACTGAATTTATGAAATAACTTGGAGTACAGTAGCAATTGGGTTTTTCTTCCATCTCTAATTTCTCAGGTCTGCTAGATGGCTGATAATCTAAATCCATTATTTTGAAAAAAGTAACTGTGTAGCTGTGATACTTTTCCTTATTCTTTTTATTTTAAAGCAGCGGTTCTTAACATGTGAGTTGCGACCCCTTTGGGGGTCCAACGACCCTTTTCACAGGGGTCACCTAAGACCATCAGAAAACACACATTTCTGATGGTCTTAGGAACTGAGACACCGCTCCTCTATCCGTCTCCAGGAGGGTCAGCCGCATGCAGTTATACCCACATAGGAGTACCCAGTGTGAAGACTGTTACCCATGCTACACCATGCTTCAAGACAAAATTTCACTTATTTGTAATTAGAAATATTTCACAATATATAAATACATATTGTTTTTGTGATTAATCACTGTGCTTTAATTATGTTATTTTGTAACCATGAAAATACACCCCACATATCAGATATTTACATGACGATTTATAACAGTAGCAAAATTATAGTCATGAAGTAGCAACGGAAGTAATTTTATGGTTGGGAACTGTGTGAAAGGGTCGCGGCATTAGGAAGGTGGAGAACCACTGTTTTAAAGGGTTATTATATATGGTTAGGAGTCCTGGTCGTGTAGTGGTTACAAGTTGGTCTGCTAACTGCAAGGTCAGGAGTTTGAAACCACCAGCTCCTTCGAGGGAGAAAGGGCTTTCTACTCCCATAAAGAGTCACAGGAGGGAGTGCTAGAACTCATTGTGATTATGCAACTCATTTTAAAGGTGATTGAACCATGAGAACAAGGGAGAGAGAGTTACAGTTTCAGAAGCTCACAGGGCCAGTCCTGCCCTGTCCTATAGGGTAGCGTGTGAGCTGGCATCGACTCGATGGCAGTGAGATGAAACCCTTAGACACTTTGTCCTAATCCAAGGCCAGAGAATCACTTAACAGTGTATAGGATGGCTTACTCAACGCCTGGCTCTTAGAACCCACTCCACTTAGTTTACCTCTTACCATCTGTCGGTGTTGCTTCAAAGGTGTATCAGTGTTTTCATTCAGTGATGTTTTAAAATGGTCATAATTTTCTGCTTCATAATCCTCTGGCACTATGTTTTCTAACCTATGTCCACGTTTCCCAGGTTGGTTTCCTGTGAGTCAAATGCCTTTATGCCATTTCTAGGAGTTCTCTACCATCTCAAATGAGCTGGAAGCGTTCCTAAGAACAAGGCCGGTGCAGTACTATGCTTGTGCATGGCCATCAAGTCATTTCCAACTCATGGAGACCCTAGACCAGGCGTCCTCAAACTATGGCCCGCGGGCCACATGTGGCCCACCGAGGGCATTTATCCGGCCCGCTAGGTGTTTTTGCCCCGTTTGTTTTTTTTTTCCTTCAAAATAAGATATGTGCAGTGTGCATAGGAATTTGTTCATAGTTTTTTTAAAAAAAACTATAATCCAGTCCTCCAACGGGTCTGAGGGACAGTGAACTGGCCCCCTGTTTAAAAAGTTTGAGGACCTCTGCCCTAGAGAGCAGGGTAGAACAAATGTCCTCTGTGGATTTGTGAGACTGTAACTCTTTACAGGAGTAGTAAGTCTCACCCTTCTCCTGCTGAGTGGCTGGTGGTTTTGAACTGCTGACCTTGTAGTTAGCAGCCCAAAGCATAACCACTACACCACCAGGGCTTCTCAGGGAGCACAGAGTTCAGCAAGTTTGGCACATTTTGGGAGAGGGACTCCACTCCCCACCCTCTACACCCCTATTGACATTATATTTATCTTTATCTCGTGTCAAACTTTCCCCAAGCAGTAAAAAGCAAACAAACAAACAAACCTTAAGTAGAATGTATAAGAGTATTTTCTGGAATAGTGAGACATTTCCCAGTGGGGCACTCTGAATTCCGTATTAAGGAGATTTCTAATAATGAGATGTCATATGACCAATCCTGGGGAATTATTTACTCTGCAACTGCACACATTTCAGTGCGCTCATTTAAAAAAAATTATCCTCTTTATTAATTTGACACACATAAGTTGTTTTAACATCAATTTATACAGTGCTTTTAGTTTGTTTTGAAAAGAACCCATTCATTCTAATTCCATTCAAGCATAATTTTGTTCCTATTAAAAGGTACTTCTCTTTAAGATCCGAGGTATTGTCATTTCGGTGTAAACAAAGAAGGATGCCTCACACACTTGGGTAGTGAGGAGCTATCAGGCTCTCACTGCAAGGGGTCCATAGAGAAGAGACTCCCAGATAGAGAGCTACCCTTCGAACTGTGCGTGCGTCTACACCGAGCCTGAAGTAACCACCGGCTCCTTGAGCTGGAACAGCATGACAGACAGAACTAGCGCTAAGCAGGCAGAGAGCAAAGAAACCAAGCTGACCGCTCCGTCAGGTACCCTGAAGTGGCTCGACCACTCACTGCAGGGCAGAAGGTTGGCGGGTGGGACCCTACCCGGGTGGGACCCTACCCTCCCGGTGGGACCCTCCCGCATCACACGCTGGTGTGACCGTGAGCAGGGTCAGAAGCAGAAGCAGCCAGCTGCTCCGTTTCTCCCACGGGAGGAAGACAGACACAGCAGGCAAGCTCTTCTTCGTTCCTAAAAGTTTGTTAAAGAAACCGCGCCACCTACACTCCAGCTGTGCGCGCTAGGTGATTAAGGAAAACAAATGCTCTCTGCAAACTCATTATGGATTTAAAGTTCTTTACGTTTTCATCAGGTTTCCACAGAAACAAGAGGCTTCAAACAACAGCCGAGAATGCGCAAACCAGCCAATAAGTGGGTTTTAATTGTTCCTGTTTAGGAAATTATTCAGATCAGCAGCCACCTCAAAGACTATGAAACTTTTTCATTCCTCAGGTAGGGAGATGGAAAAGGTCCTAAGATGAATTGGTGTTACTGTTGTTAGGTCCTGGCAAGTCAGTTCCAACTCACGGGCACCCGTGTGCGGCCAAACGAAACGCGGCCCAGGCATGCGCCACCTCGCACTCAGGGTCGTGTTTCAGCCCCTTTGGGCAGCCACAGGGCCGTCTCATTAAGGCTCTCCCTCCTTTGAAGTGACCCTCCCCTCTCCCAAGCAGGATGTCCTTCTCCAGGGACCGGGCCTTTCTGACAACGTGTCCAAAGCACCTGAGACAAAGGGTCACCGTCCTCACTGTACTTCTTCCTAGACACACCGGCTCATTTTTCTGGCAGTTGTGGTCTGTTCAAGAGTCTTTGCCAGCACCAAAATTTAAGTCCATCGATCTTTCTTTGGTCTCTCTTATTCCTTGTCCAACTTTTGCATTTGTATAAGTAATTGCAAATCCCATGGCTTGGGTCGAGCATCGGATTGTTCGTTAGGATCCTCATCAGAGAATGCAATTGGAATTGTGAGCTAGAATGACATACTTACGGATGCTTCCAACTGAAGTGCCATTTAGTACTCAAAAATGATCGTATGCTTCAATTATTCAGATGGCGCAATGCATGCATTCACAATATCAATTGTGGTTTCAGAAAGGGTCTTATGGGATGGATTTCCTACACAGCAGACCAGGAATGGAAAACAAACCCTAAAGACTTGCACCTGCCATTCAGTTTAGCAGTAGGCTGCGTCAGGAGAGCAGGAAGCGGTGTCTGTCCTGCTTCGCATAGTCCTTGCCCGACTTAGAGTGAGGACGGTGTCTTGTATGGTTATAGTTGTTTGAGGAAGCTTTGGTGAAGAAGCGTTCATTTATTCACAATCAGGGATTATGCAGGACTCGAGGCCCAGGTGTGTGCTGGGTTCTAGGGACACTGAGGTGACTCAGAGAGGACTGAATCCAATGGCACTCACATGGTGGAGTAAGTGATGGGGGCCGCTGTGAATTGCTGCTTTCGTGTTGGACATTTTACACATGCCCTCAGAGTTACTAGGGAAGATGAAGGGGATACAAATGGAATATATAGACCACTAAGGCCTCGCTCTGGGTGAGAAAGAGGTTTCAGTCTGCTTCCATAACTATTATAGCTTCAGAAACCCTATGGGACAGTTCTGCCCGATCCTATGGAGTTGCCATGACTGGAATTGACCTGATAGCAGTGGACTGTACTTTGTGGGGAATTTATTCAGATCTTCAAAGTTATTTCTCTACAGCATCATTCAGGTCTGCATCATTATATAGTTTTCGTTCCTCTATTGGAGGAGCTCCTGCGGTGTAGTGGTTGCTCGTTGGACTGATAGCTGCAAGGTCCGCAGTTTGAAACCATCAGCCCCTCTGTGAAAGAAAGATGAGGCTTTCTACTGCTATAAAGAGCTAGTCTCAGAAACTCACAGGGGTAGTCCTGCCCTGGCCTATCTGTCACTATGAGTTGGTGTCAACTTGATGGCAGTGAATTCTTTTCTTGTTTTTATTGGAAAATGCAGAAAAACAGAAGAAAATAAAGAACATCATAAAAAAGATATCTAAATCTATCACTCAGGTTATTTTGAAAATAATCATGAACATTTTTTATATATAAGGGAGCACCCACCAAAAAAAAGAAAAACTGAATTGCACTGGGTGGCGCAGAGCTTTCGTGGTAAGTGCTTTTCCTGCTAGGAGAGCATCCAGCACTCGCTCTGAGTTAGAGCACCCAGTGGTGTCGCCTGGGAAGGTTCTCTCTGGTCCCAGTGAATTTTTTTTTTGTAAAAGCAGTTTCGCTCGAATCTCGGTTTTTTTGTGATGGCTGCCATAAGAGAACAGCGTGCAGCTGTGAAATTTTGTTTCCTGCCCAGGAAAAATCCACAGAAACTGTTGTGGTGTTGAACACAGCTTACAAGGACAGCGCTATGGGAAAAACTCAAGTGTACGAGTGGTTTTCTCATTTCAAAAGAGGTGAAGTGTTGATTGGTGACAAACCTCATTCTGAATGTTTTTCAGCTTCCTGAACGGATAAGAATGTCAACTTGTAATGCACCAGGTCAGACTGTTAATCAAGCTTTCTATTTAGAGGTTCTGAAAATATTGCATAGCAGTGTGCAACAAAAAAGGACTTAATTTGTGGCAGACGGAGGGCTGCTTTTGCCACTGCAACAATGCACCTGTTCACACAGCCATCTCAGTTTGACAGTTTGGGGCAAAAAACAGCCTGCCTCTCTTGCCCTACATACCTGACTCACCTGACCTCACTCTTTGCGACTTCTTTTTGTTTCTGCGCATTAAGAGGGGCGTGAAGGGCCGCGATTTGAGGGCATAGAAGAGGTGAAGAAGAAAACAAGGGAGGTGCTGTCAGCCATCCAAACAGATGAGTTTGAAAAGTGTTTCCAAGAATGGAATCGCAGATTTGACAAATGTATTGCATGTACTGAGCAGTACTTTGAAGGTGATAAGGTTGTTTTATATAAAAAAATTTAAATACAGAGCTTTGGGGGGAAATCCGTTTTTTGGGGGAGTACCCCCTTGTATTTACTTGTGTGATATTTTTCTACATAAATATTTTGAACAAAGCATATTTTAATTTTGTAGTATACTTTTCCCACTTAGCTCTTTGTAGTAAGCATTTTTCCCATAAGATAAAAAAATATTTTTTCATAAACACCATTATTAACTGACCTCTAATTTCACTATGTTAGTGTGTCATAATTTACTGAACCACCTCACTATAGTTAGAATTGAGGTTGCCTTTTGGCTTATGTAACTTATAAATATCTTTGTCTACAAGCTTTGATTGAATTTCTGATCAGTTCTTTCAGATTTCAGATTGATTTGTGGAAGTGGAAGGACTGGGTTAAGTTTATGACTATTTTTTCAGGATTCTTGATAGCAATCCAACAAATTATTTTCTGGAATGGACTAATTTATTCTTCCATCAGCAAAGAATGCCTCATTACATGCTTGCCAGCCTTCCGTAGTAGATTTTTTTCGTTGCCAAATTGCTATATGAAGAAACTTCGTTTCATTTAAATTTTCTTTATATGCTTATTACTGAGCTTGACTATACTTTCATTTGTTTATTAGCCTCTTATATTTTTGTCTTATGAATTATCTACTGAAGTTCTTCACTCTTCTGTCAGATGCTATTGCAAGTTTAGCTTTATTGCCATCAACCTTGGCCTCACCCGATCATATGTTCAGGTTGGCTGGTTCTCCCCTCCCTGTGGATGGTGGTTGTTATGCAGTTGACTCCAGGTCTTTACCACACAATTTCCTGACTCGTTTCCTACTAGTTACTGTACACAGTAGATTTTAAGTTTGAGTTCTGAAAATAAATGTTATATGATATAACAATTTGGAAAATTAATTTTAACATAGATGAACCTAGAATAAATGATGATATATACATTTATAATATATACTTGTCACTTACATAAAAGTGTTTTCTTACTATAAAAGCGAGATCACATTTTCCTACATGTGCTGGATGGACGAGTTTTGAAATATGTGTTTTTCCTAGTAAATTTGTCTACAGCAAGTGTAGTGAATAGTTAGTGATTGCTGAATAACAAACCACTCCAAAACTCAGTAGCTCCACAACACAGGGGATCCAGGACAGATGAACCCCTCAGGACCAATAATGAGAGTAGCGATACCGGGAGGGGAAGGTGGAGGGAGAAAGGGGAACCCCATCACAATGATCTACTTATAACTCCTTCCCAGGGGGATAGACAATGGAGGTGTGGGTGAAGGGAGACAGCTACTGGTGTAAGACATGGAAAAAATAATAATTTATAAATTATCGAGGGTTCATGAGGGAGGGAGGGTGGGGAAGGGGGAAATGAGCTGATACCAAGAGCTCAAGTAGAAAGAAAATGTTTTGAAAACGATGATAGCAACATGTGTACAAATGTGCCTGACACATGGATGGATATATGGATTGTGATAAGAGCTGTACGGGCTCCCAATAAAATGGTTTTAAAAAAACAACTCGGTAGCTCTTTCATTATTGTTTTCTACTCTATAGATCCATTGAGAACTTTAAAATTTTTAATTTATTATTACTTTCATTTTATTGAGGGCTCTTACAATGCTTATTACAATCCATACATCAATTGTATCAGGCATATTTGTACATATGTTGCCATCATTCTTTTCTAGACAGTTACTTTCTATTGAGCCCTTGGTATCAGCTACTCTTTTATCCACCCCCATGTCCCCTTGATAGATTATTAATTATTATTATTTTCATATCTCACACCGACCACTGTCTCCCTTGCTCCATAGTTTTCATTGTTCTTTCTCCTGGAGGAGTATGTGTAGTTGTGTGTAGATCATTGTAATCGATTTTCCCTTCTCCCTCTCCCCCACCCCTTCACCCTTCCCCTGTGATATCTCTCTTCCCATTCCTGCTCCTGGGTTGCGTGTGTCGTGAGCTCTTATCTCCTATCTACGGCTGTGTACGTGCTCCGGTCTCGTCCAGAGTGAGAGGCAGCACTGGGGTCATGGTGGTGGCGGTGAGGAAGCCTCAAGGAACCAGTGGAATATTGTGTGTTTCATCGGTGCTTTACTGCACCCTGGTAGACTCATCCCTTCCCTGTGACCCCGCTGTGGGGGATGGAGAACTCATTTTTATTTGTTGTACTGGAGCTCTGGTGGCATAGTGGTTATGCTTTGGGGCTTCTGATTGCAAGGTCAGCCGTTCAAAACCACCAGCCCTCTGCTTTCTACTTCCATAAAGAGTTCTAGTTTCGGAAACTCACAGGGGCAGTTCTCCCCCGTCCTCTCAGGCTCTGACTCAGCATGGACTTGATGGCGCGCGGACCTGAGAGTTTGTTCTCCCTTCTGCTTATCTTGGTGCTGCTCTCTTGTGTTAGGCGGGCTGCTGGCTGGGCGGTGGCCTCGATGGCCTCAGTTTGGACAATTGGCTCTCCTCATCTTCTCTCTTAGAGACTACCAGTCTCGTTTTGGCAAAAGAGGGAGCAGAAACATGCAAAGCCTTTTGACACGTGAGCTTGTTGCTGCTGCTGCTAGGTGCCACCCAGTTGGTACCAACTTATCGCTCCCCTAGGTCCAACAGCGTGAAATGCCAGTGCTGCGCCATCCTCTCAGTCGTTATGTTTGAGCCCATTGTTGCAGCCACTGTGTCGATCCATCTTGTCGCGGGCCTTCCCCCTTTCCACCGGCCTTCAGCTTTACCAAGCGTGATTCCAGGGACTGATCTCTGCTGACAACATGTCCAAAGCACGCGAGACCAAGTCTCGTCATCCTCGCCTCTAAAGAGCCCTCTGGCTGTACTTCTGGCAAGACGGATCTGCTTGTTCTTTTGGCAGTCTGCGGGACTTGGAACATGCCTCCCAGTACCATCAGTTGGATGCATCCATTCTTTAGTCTCCCTTATTCAATGTCCAACTTTCACACGCCTATGAGGTGATTGACAGTACCCTGGCTTGGATCAGGCGCATCTTAGTTCTCAAGTGACATCCCTGCTCTTGAACACTTTAAAGAGATCTGGAGCAGCAGATGTACCCAAGCAGTGTGTCGCTTGACTTCTGACTTCTTGACTTCCATGACCTTCAAACTGTAATAACGTGACTCTTGCCTCCTCCTTTTGGCCAATACAAGTTACTAGAATAGTCAAGAAGAGTTCCGCAAGTGAGCAAGAAGGTGAGAATTCTTGAAACTGTAATCAGCCCACTGCACGTAGGCATTCTGTATTTCTCCGAAACCTTCTAGAACAGTTTTCAAATGATCATGATAACACATTTTTTTGTTTTTAAACTCTTGGCAGGCAGAGCCAGGGCACTAGCTCCAGCCCACACACCAGGAGCAGAAGTGCTAGATCTCTTTTCCAGGCTGAAGTACTTAACTGCTGGTCCAGTTGGAGCAAGGCTAACCTGGTTCTGCAGTGGCGCCACTGCAGTATGAGAGCCTCGGTAGCCTGGATCCCTGCAGGGCTGCGTGGAGGAGAGCCCTGCCATGACACTGCCAGCCAGGACTCTCACTTGTCACCAGCAGTCCCGCACCAATGCGAGCTGTGATACAAGGAAGGGGATCTGGGGTCGGAATGGGAGAACAGGGGAACACATTTTCTGTAAGCCTGCAATTAAAGTCTATTTAAAAAGAGGCAGGGGGGGGCGGCGAGCATCCCTTTCCAGCTTCCTGGGATGGTAGGATTTAGCAAGTCTTCAGCAAAGGTCCTTTGCTGGGGATAAACATTTAGGCTCAATTTACTCTAAACCCCTAAGGTGTCCATCCTGGAAACACACCAACTGGAAGGAAGTGCTGGTGTCGCCTCACACGCTTCCAGCTGTGATGGTCTGATTGTTGGACGTGGTGGGCATGTTGAACAGGGCTCTGATACCTTGGGATTCTGGGGAGTCCAGTCTTTAGGGGTGGGGAGTCTTCTCTGGGAAACACATTCCTAGAGCATCTTCCTCTGGTTCCCCGCTGGTTCCACCACAATGAGGAACTTCCTCAACGCCCTGACCAGCGTCAGCCATCGCCCCCCAAGTGCTACATGGCAGGGTGTGTTTGCTTAGCGGCGGTGCCTCTCACCATCTGTCATTAGCTCTTTCATTTGTTGACTTTCTTGTTCCACTTCCTCCCCCGCCCCAAGCTAGAATGTCAGTTTTTCGAAGGCCGGAACCCTGGCCATCCTGTTGTGTCACACAGTGGCACGTGATGCCCCGTGGATATTACTGGTGCTCCAGAAAGATGGCACCGCCCAGTGGATAGCTGCTGAATTAAAAAAGAGATAGCCCATGAACGCCAAGCACATGGTGGTTGACCAAGTAGGCACGTAGTCCTCCATGTGACTGTGGACCACTGGGGAATCCTGCCACTCTGCTCCACCCAGCTCTCTCATTCATCAGAATCTCTCCGCTTGCACAAAATTCAGTCCTGAAGGTCTGAATGTTAACTTCTTGAATATTTCTATATCAAAGTCAGATAAGAAACTATACTCTTGAAATATTTACTTTTTAAAAACCCAATCACCCTAGGCCTCATATTTTTTTCAATCATTTTATTGGGGGCTCGTAGAACTCTTATCACAATCTATATATACACCCATGTATCAAGCACATTTGTACATTTGTTGTCATCATAGCTCTCAAAACATTTGCTTTCTATTTGAGTCGTTGGTATCAGCTCCTCGTTTTTTTTTTTAAATCATTTTTTCAGGGGCTCATACAACTCCTATCACAACCCATACATACACCAATTGTGTAAAGCACATTTGTACATTCGTTGCCCTCATCATTCTCAAAACTTTGCTCTCCACCCAAGCCCCTGGCATCAGGTCCTCATTTTTTCCCCTCCCTCCTCACTTCCCCTTCACTCATGAACCCTTGATAATTTATAAATTATTATTTTGTCATATCTTGCTCTGTCCCACGTCTCCCTTCCCCCAATTTTCTGTTGTATGTCCCCCAGGGAGGAGGTCACATGTAGATCCTTGAAATGGGTTCCCCCTTTCCAACCCGCCCTCTCTATACCCTCCCAGTATCGCCACTCACACTACTGGTCCTGAGGGGATCATCCGCCCTGACTTCCCTGTGTTTCCAGTTCCCATCTGTACCAGTGCACATCCTCTGGTCTAGTCAGACTTGCAAGGTAGGATTCGGATCATCACAGTGGGAGGGGAGGGAGGAAGCATCTAGGAACTAGAGGAAAGTTGTATTTTTCATTATTGCTACATCGCACCCTGACTGGCTCTTCTCCTCCCCAAGAGCCTTCTGTAAGGGGATCTCCAGTGGCCTACAAATGGGCTTTGGGTCTCCACTCTGCACTCCCCTGCTCATTCACAATGGTAAGATTTTTGTTCTGATGATGCCTGATACCTGATCGCTTGACACCTTGTGATCTCACAGGCTGGTGTGCTTCTTCCATGTGTGCTTTGTTGCTTCTGAGCTAGGTGGCCGCTTGTTTACCTTCAAACCTTTAAGACCCCAGACACTATATCTTTTGATAGCCGGGCACTATCAGCTTTCTTCGTCACATTTGCTTATGCACCCATTTGTCTTCAGCGGTTGTATCAGGGAGGTGAACACAAAAATGATATGATTTTTTTGTTCTTTGATGCCTGATAACTGATCCCTTCAGTACCTCGTGGTCACACAGGCTGGTGTGCTTCTTCCATGTGGGCTATATTGCTTCTGAGCCAGATGGCTGCTTGTTTATCTTCAAGCCTTTAAGACCCCAGATGCTATATCTTTTGATAGCCGGGCACCATCAGCTTTCTTCACCACATTTAGCTGCTCACCCACTTTGTCTTCAGTGGTTGTGTCGGGAAGGTGAACATCATAGAATGCCAATTTAATAGAAAGTATTCTTGCATTGAAGGAGTACTTGAGTGGAGGTCCAATGTCCCCCTGCTACCTTAAAACTAACCTTATAAATATATGCACATAGATCTATTTCCCCATATTCATGTATAAATATATTTGCATATGTACATGTCTTTATCTAGACTTCTATAAATGCCCTCTGCCTCCCAACTCTTTCCTCTACTTCCTTTGACTTCCCTCCTGTCCCACTATCATGCTCAGTCCCCACCAGGGTTTCAGCAATTCCTCTTAGTTTCATTACCCTTGATCATGCCCAACCAGGCCTCCCACACCCTCCTCACCACCGATTTGGATCGCTTGTTATTCCCTTATCCCTGGGTTTATTAACACCACTACCTTTCCCCCCATTTCCCTGTCTCCCATGTCCCCACAGAACTATCGGTCCCGTTGTTTTCTCCTCCAATTGTTCATCCAGCCTATCTTATTTAGACAGACCTGCAGAGATAATAACATGTACAAAAACAAGACAGAGCACAACCAAGCAACAATATACAACAAAACAACAACAAACCAATGACAAAAAAACAAAACACAACAAGAAAGAAAACCTTGTAGTTAGTCAAGATTGTTTGTTCGCCTTTAGGAGTGTTTTCCAGTCCAGTCTATTGGGGCACCACGCCCTGGCCCCAAAGTCCACCTTCAGCATTCCCTGGGGACCTCGCCGCTCCATTCCCTTGCTGTTCTGTTGCACCCCTTAGTGTTTTTCTTTGGTGTGGCGGGATCTGATCTGTTGCAATTCCCTCACTGTGTCTCTGGTGTTGTTGCCTGTAGTGCTATGGGTCAATGAGGGACCTCATGTCTCATAGTGGGGCCGTCCATATGGTCCTCTCTGTCGACTGGCTGTTCTAATTGGGAACATCGACCTACTAGCCTGGTGGATCATGGTGTGCTCCACTCTCTCCTCCTCCCCCTTCATCTGCTCCCATGTGCTCCGATCAGATATGTCCCTCTTCCGGAGCTGCAAATTCAGTGCCGTCCTTTGAAATAAATTATTCTGAGGGGAGGAGCAGATGTCCCCTTCGTAGTTGGGGTTGGGGCCAGCCCCCCAGACCTCTCCACTGGTTCCCTACTCCACGCCAGCATGTTGCATTCACATCTTGGAGCATCGGGCTGAAGTCTGGTCCCTCTTTCCATGTGTAGACACAAACCATACCCTCCCCTTGGGTGGGTTAGTGCCCAGTGCCCCCTCTACCCTTTATTATTTTTTTTCCTTTCCCCACCTCCTTTTTAGTTGTCTACCGTGTGTATCCCTGTATTTGGTCTGGTCCCCACCACACCACCTGGTCTCACCCCAGGAATATTTGTATATGGTAGTTTTTTTCCCTATGCCCCATTTGCCTTTTTTTTTTTTAAGCTTACCTCATCAGCCTTTCAAGTCTTTCTATATTTAAGTCAATGCTATATTGAGGTCTGTTTTCTCTTTTTTTGACCTCTGCGTGAGGTTGTTCTATGTGGTGGTCTCTTATTTATGTTTGGTGAGTGTTGTTCTTCTGCCCATACTGGGTCGGCAAGGATCTTTTGTAGGGCTGGGTTTCTTCTAATGTATTCTTTGAGTTTTTCCTTGTCTGGGAAGACTCCTACTTCTCCATCTATCTTGATCGATTATTTGGCTGGGTAGAGTATTCTTGGGTTTGCATTGTTTTCCTTCAATTGTTTGAATATGTTACTCCACTCTCTCCTCTTCTCCATAGTTTCTGCTGATAGGTCTGAACATATTCTTATTTGGGAACCTTTATATGTGATTGCTTGTTTTTCCCTAGCTGCTCTCATGATTTTCTCCTTTTACTCAAAATTGGATAATTTAACTATTATGTGCCTTGGTGACTTCTTCATGGAATCCCACCTAGCTGGTGTTCTTTCAGTCTCCTGAATGGTTATCTGGTTTTCATTCATTAAGCTGGGGACGCTTTCCTCCAAGAAGTCTCTCACTATTGTTGCAGATGACTTCTTTGTTGAGTCTTCCTCCGGCAAGCCAATAATTCTAATGTTGTTCCACTTCATAGCATCAGACATAGCTCTTAAGTTTTCTTCTGCTTCTCTGATGATCTTATTAGATTTTTGTTCATGTTTGTTAAAGTCTGCTTGGCTGTCCTCCAAATAACTGATGCGGTTCTCTGATTCCTCCAGTTGCTTCTCGAGGTCCATGAGTGTGCTACTGGTTTTTGTTATCTCCTCCCTAAGCTCCTGTATTTCTCTTTGATTTATGGCTTTTACCTCTTCTATCATTTCATCCTTTTTCTGTATTGTTTCCCTCATATCCTCTATGACTCCAAGTAGCATTTTGAAATTTTCTTTCTGTAGCAGCTCAATGTCTGCTTCCACTATGCATGTCATTATGTTCAGGACATCTTCTGCCATTGCCTTTTGTTTCTCCTGCTTTTTTATTGAGGTCGGTGGGGCTGATGGCTGTTTGCATTGCTTTGTTTTAGAGGAGCCAGGTGCCATTTTCCAGGGAGTCGAAGAGCACTGGCTCTCTCTGGGAGACTTGTAGGAGTGCTTTTTCAAACTGCCTATAGCTTATTTTACTATGGAATTAACCTACCACTTTATCCTCCTGTGACTTCCCTCTCAGGGGAGTGACCCAGAAGGGTTGCCTGCTTTGGTGTTGCAGAGGTTTGGCAGAGGTTCCTGCAGCAGCTTGGAGCGTTGAGGAGTGTTGGCCGAGCTGCCTTATGCCCCCAAGCACACAGGCAGGAATTCCCCAGTAAGAAGTTGAGCAGAGTATCCCCTGGTGGGGGTCAGCAGGGCTTTCCCCAGCCTAGCTAACTACACAGGGTGGAGGTCAGCTTGCTGGGTGTGATGCAGGAGTAAATGCCCTAGGCTAAGGGGAGTGGTCTGGAGGTTAGCAGTAGAGTGTGAGAGACCAAGAAAGAGGCAAAGAGGAGGGAAAAAAGTTAAAAAGCAAGCCTGATGAGCCTGTGGGGTGGGGGGTGGGGGGCGGGAGGGATATAGTGAAGAGATAGAAACAAAGCAACAATGTAGCTGAGTCCCAATCCCCACCCCCCTCTGCCAGTGGAGCTGAAAAGATTTAGTCCTTGCTCCAAGATGGCAGCGGCAAGCTATGGCTGTGCTGAGAAAAGGCCCCTGCACAGCCCTCCAAGACCCAGGGGGGGACAGAAAGGAGACACAAGGGGCTAGTCCCTGCCCTGAGGCAGGTGGTGGCAGACTGTGGCTATTGAGACCAAGCCGCCCTACAGGCTCCAAATGGTCCCGGCTCTGGCAGAGACAGTGGAGGGGCCAAGGTAAGCCCCAGCTGGCCACCACTGAGGGAAGCCAAAAGCCCTCAGCCCCTCAAAACCCCATGGGTCTGTGCCTACTTATCTTTATGATGCTCCTCCTGCGTTCCAGTAGTGTTGAATTTTCCTCTAAGCAACTCTCCTGGGCTGAATTCTGCGGAGTCCCTCTGGTATGTGTTACTCTGTCGCCATCTTGCCGGAAGTCCCCCTTAAGCCTCATATTTTAAATCAATCTTATTGAAACTGATTGATCATAGCGGAAAGACTTCCTTCTTGAATAAATGTATTTGGAGAATATATTTGAATATATGAAATATATATATATAGATGAATATATTTCACGTGGTTGTAAAGAAAGGAGTTCTGTATTGCTCCTTAGAAGTGAGGATGGTGAGACATTGGCTCACTTAGTTTGGCCAGTCCCTGGAGAAAGGCTGACCACTGGATAAAGTAGAGGGTCAACCAAAAGGACCCTCGGAGAGACGAACTGGCACAGTGACTGCCACAGCGAGCTCAAAATAGCGACCATCGCAAGGATGGCCCAGGGACAGGCAATGCTTCATTCTGTTGTGGGTAGAGTCACTCCATAAGTTGGAAGCCACATGACAGCCCCGCACAGTCATTGATTGCCTCCATGGTCCACAGTGAAATTTCTTTGGCAGCTAATAGCCTCTTTTTGTATTAATGACCATTCTTCTGTTTTAAAAGGAGATTGTTAACTATGTTAAGCTTTGTTTTCTTTACCTGAACAAGCACATAAGTGTGTTAGGGATAGGGGAGAAAGGGATATTTGCTAATATAATGGCAAATGCAAACCTACAGACAAAGGTATATAATTTGTAGAATAGCTGAGTGGGCAAAATTCTGATTTTCAGTTGCCCTAGGCACTTCAGTGTACTTCTGATAATGATTTTCCTTGGGCATGTCGTTACACTGATAGAAATCACATCCATGCATACAGAGTGAGCTTAATTACACATAACTACAGACTTAAAATGAGGCTTTATATTTTTATGTATTCTTTCCTGTTTATGAAAATGAGACATGATTGTACTTTCCAAAAACGCGGTGTGTGGCCCCCTCAGAGTACCGGTCTCACTGTGGGAGCTGTCCATTTGCCTTCCCTTTTTTCCCTCGCAAACGATGTTCAGGGCCGGGATGGGACTAAGCGATTTGCACCGGCTCTTCCATGGTCTGGTCTAGTCTGGACCCAGATAAGACTCCATCAACAGGCATCTGGATTGAAAGCTGCTGCCGGGTTTGGGATACGGTTGGTAGCAGAGCCCAGTTAAGCTGTCCTGCTGAGAATGGGCCGAGTGAGAAGCAGCCAGGGGAGGGTGGGGAAGGACCAGACTGGGCTTTGTTTTGTTGGATATGGGGTCCCTGTGAGGCAGAGCGGACTTGGAAGCATGTAACAACAACAAAACCAGCAACGACAAAGGTGAGGCTGGAAGGAGCATTGGTGGCTGAGCACGTGGTTGCTAACCGGAGGGTCATTTATCTGAATCCACTGCCTGCCCTTCAAGAGGAAGGCGTGGTGGGCTGCTTTTGTGAAAGGCTGCAGCCCTGGCACCCCCACGGCAGTGCTGTAGGGTCCCCCTGGGAGCGGAAGTCCACTCAACGCTCTGCAATGGCAGCCAGATGTCTGCGCATCCTCAACTCATTTGTACGGAACCCGATCACGTGAGCTCCAAATAGGAGGAGCCAGCATGGTGGCGGGCTGACATGGGCCCCAGGCATGGTGCTAAATGCTTGTGTGTATTACTATTTTTAATTTCATGCTCACAATTGTCTGAGGTAGGAATCAAATGCCCACTTTACAGATGGAAAAACTAAGGACCAGGCAATGTGTTAACATGCAAACAAACACCCTTTCCCTTGGAGCCAATTTCCCATCCTAGCAGTCCTGTATCTACCCAAGCAGAACTGTCCAATAGGGGTTTCAGTGCTGGTTTCGGAAGTTGAATTCCAGGCCTTTCCTGTGAGGTGTTCTGGGTAGACTCAACCCCCAGCCGTTTGGTTAGCTGCCAACATGGTAGCAGGTTAGCCCACCGGAGGCTGCCAACTTGTGAAAAGCCGCAGTTACTAAGCAACAAACTGAAGATTCAAACCCAGGCAGTGAGAACCCCTGCTCCTGACTCTGCAGCCATACACAACTCTGCACAGTCTATAGCAGGGCTCCCCTGTAAAAGAATCAGGCTCCAACCCAATAAAAATGACATCCTCTATCCCCTCTGGCTGAGGTGAGTGGGGGAGTCTCAGCCAAGGTCAGACATTGGGTCCGAAGGCAGAGGCTCCCCATCTAGGGAGGGCAGTGCCATCTCCTTAGGATTCCCACTTGTTTTGGTTGGTGAGGGGAAGTAGGAGGGACATCGCTTATGGTCATTTTTGTGCTCCTTTTCCTGGGGGCCCATAACTGCCACATCCGCCTGAGAACTGCCGATCAACCCCCGCGAGTGTGGGAGACACTTCTGATCAGGGAGGCGGGTGGCGGGATCTGCCTGACATCGGGGAGGCTTGCCTCTGCATCCTGGGGATCGCTGTGGCCATCTGGGAAGTTTCAGAAGGCCTTCACGGCAGCTCCCGGCCCACGGGGTCTCTGGAGAGGGCGCCCCAAAACATCTCCAGCCTCTGCTCACGGTGTGCTGGTGACAGAGGGCAGTCATATCCACACAACTTAAAATATGTAGAAGTAATATTTCCTGGGAAATTACTGCCTCCCCCCCAATTCATGCAGATAACTGTTATGATTTTCATGAGTTAGACTCATGGTTCAAGAACTAGAGCTTTGCATTTGTAGCTGGCACCTTTGGGGATCTTCATTTTGGGGGGTGAAGGTGGTGGGGAGAGCACTCACGTTCTGAACACCTCTGGTTACCAAGAAGGCGCACGTTCCTTTGAGTTATGGTGGAGTCTGAGCTACGGGCTTTCTCGCAGATGTTTGCAATGTCTTCGACTTGCCCAAACAATTATGGCATTAATGGAACCAGAGCCATTGTCACAGGGAAGCTGGAGGGTGGTCTCATCGTGTGAGGTCGCCTCTGCAGTATTCCACCTGGCAGGAGGGGCAGCTTGCAGTTCAGTCACAGGCAGGATTCATCAGGACATGTTTGAATGGAGTCCAAATAATGTCAGAGAAGTAAAAAGAAACAAAAAGGGTGAACCTGGAATCAAGACGGAAGCCTCTTGTGCGGGTACTGGCTGAGGTCATGGGCCAGAAATACCTTCCCACCTCCCAGCATGCTCCTGTCTCCTCATCTGCCCCCCTTTTATGTCACTCTGAAAACACTGCCCCATTTGGTGCCGTGACCTTAACTCTCCCACCCAGGACAAGAGAGGCGTTCTCAGACCCAATTCACCCAAGGGCAGCCAGAATGAGTTTGTCCCTCCAGGTTACTTATTTCATTCTAATTACAGCCGCTTGGGGCCAGTGACTACTTGGAACTCTCGAGGAATTTTGATACTGTGTTTGTACGAAATATTCCACAATTCACCCTGGCAAAGAGGACTCAAGCTCGGAGGTTCATAACTCTCGTCGATAACTTTTATGATTTCAAGGTAAGGATGTAGCACATGGCTCCAGAGGGAAATATTTTGGGCTCTGGATTTCAGATCGTGTGGGCCAGGTCAAGCTGGCTCTCCCATTGTTTCACCCATCTTTGCCTCGGTTCCCTTGGCTGTGAACTGGGAGGAAGAGTAGCAAACACTTCCCAAGGACTAAATTAGCTAACTTTTGTGAAGCATTTGAGACAATACTGGACACAGCTGTATGCTGTATAAGTAGTATTATTACTCATAGTAATAGGTGTAGCATAGTAAAGTTCACTTCGCAAAACACTCAGCTATACCAACAATTTTCCCCATTTCCAGATGGGTCATGTGTCCCATCTGTGAGGATGCACAGTGTAATACCTTGTCCAGGGTGAGTGCCTCATAAATTACCAAGCATGATTCCATGATACACACCTTCCCAACACAATCGCTGAAGACAAAGCAGGTGCATGAGCAAATGTGATGAAGAAAGCTGATGGTGCTCAGCTATTAAAAGATATAGCTTCTGGGGTCTTAAAGACTTGAAGTTTAACAAGTGGCCATCTAGCTGAGAAGCAATAAAGTCCACATGGAAGAAGCACAACATGAGGTGTCGATAGGATCAGGTATCAGGCATCAAAGAACAAAAAAAAATCATATAATTGTGAATGAGGGAGAGTGCAGAGTGGGGACCCAAAGCCAATCTGTAGGCAACTGGACACCCTTTTACAGAAAGGTCTCAAGGAAGAGATGCATCAGGTGCAGTAGAGCACTGATAAAACATACAGCTTTCCTCTAGTTCTTTGATGCTTTCCTTCCCTCACTATCATGACCCGGATTCTACCTTAAAAATGACTAGACCAGAGCATGTACACTAGTACAGATAAGAGCTGGAAACACGGGGAATCCAGGATTAATAATGAGAGTATTGATGCCAGGGGGGTAAGGGAAAGGTGGGGTAGAAAGGGGAAACTGATCGCAATGATCGAAATTTAACCCCCTCCCAGGGGGAAAGACAACAGAAAACTAGGTGAAGGGAGACATTGGTCAGTGTAAGATATGACAACATAGCAATAATTTATAAATTATCAAGAGTTCATGAGGCAGGGGGAAAATGAGGAGCTGATACCAAGGGCTCAAGTAGAAAAAAATGTTTTGAAAATGATGGCAACAAATGTAAAATTGTGCTTGACACAATGGATGGATGGATGGATGGATGGATGGATGGATGGATTGTTAGTGATAAGAGCTGTACAAGCCCCCAATAAAATAATTTTTAAAAATAATAATAACATATTTTAGAAAAAAATCCTTAGGAGTGAAGGCTGGCCTGATGGAACGAGGAGTGAACACATGAACGAAAGCCACAAGGGTTCGCCTCAGTCTGAGCACTTGCTCTCCTGTGACGCAACACTCCAGTCCCTAGCAAGATAGCACCTTGAGGTGAACCGCAGAGTCATTGGCCGGGCATCAGAGGCAGTATTGCCCAGTGGTTAGAGTGGGTCCTGGGGTCAGGCTGGCTACCCTGAAGACCCAGGTACCTCCCCTGAGCTCCCGTTTTCTTCTCTATAAGAAGGGAATAGCACTAGTACTTACCTAGTGGGCGAAACAAAGACGCTGAGCATTGGAATGTTAGCCGGCACACAGTAACACAGGCGAGCCTCTAGTAGTAGGACCTGTGGGGAGAGATTTAAGGCGAAGGCTAATCTGAAGTCCATGTCGATCATTATTTTGATGTTGGGTACAACTACTCTTCACCCCACCCCTTGAATGGCAATAGAGCAATGGTTCTAAAATGTGAAGGCACTCTCGGGAGAGAGGATCGGTCGCAGAACCTGCAGGGGGAGAGGCGAGCGATTTCCATGTTCCCTTTATTCTGCCATGCAGTAGTCTTTATCGTGCCAACCGCAGATCTCAGTGCTAGTCAGTGGCAAGCAGGAGCAGGCCTGGTCCCCGCCTGTGTGCAGTCTACAGGCCAGTCCGGAAACAACCATCAGTTATGCGCAGAAGTTCACGGGCAACCCCCATGCTGGGGGAGAGCAAACAAGAAAGGAGTATGGTGCTGAGAGAGCCCAGGGTGAGACAGCCTGTCTGTGATGGAGAGCCGGAGTCTGGGGCAGTCCTTCAGAAGACTACCCACCTCAGAGTCCCCTGGGCTACTGAAGATCTGGCTCCAGAGCCCCTTTCTCTGGCTGTGGCAGCCAATGAGGGGCAGGGGTGGAGCCTCTGGCTCGCATGTCCCCAAGCTCCTCTAGTGTCCCAATAAATGCTGAGTCACGATGGCTGAACTCTGGGCGCAGGGTGAGTGGCAGCACCCTCGCTGGGATGTGGGTGGGAGCTGCTGTGGGTCTGGAGCCCCTCGCAGGAGGCCCAGCCAGCCCTAGTGCGTGACTTGAAAACCCCTTGCATGCGCCCATGGGGCCAGCACACCTGTGAACAGGAGGCTGGGAACGCCACAGTCGGGGATCAAGTCTCATTGGTTTGTTAGTGGTTTTCTTTGCCAGGTGCTCATGCAAAGGCTGTCCCTACAGTGACCACGAGGGGTCTGGAATGGCAGGAGGGAGGCTCGCCAGGGCTACTCTGCTTTAGAGGGCTGGTCCTTTAACAGGAGACTAGAGAAGTGACCAATTGACAAGCTTCATCTGTATTTTTTAATTTCGGTGAAGGATACCATCAAGAAGGCTTTTGACTCCCATCCCTTCCCTCCGGGTTTCTCCTCTGCCTGCAAGGAAGGGGGTTCTCTCCAGCAATCGGCCAGAAGGCCCAAGCCCCTTGCCTTACATTTGCTTTCCCTCAATCACACATTTTGCATGAAGATGCTTTCTGTAAAAAGCACTTGCACTGGGCTGTTGTAGAACCTGGGAGCCCTTCAACCGACATTGTTCTAGAAAGGAAGTTTGTGAATTAGTGGTTTTCCCCCTCGAGGTCATGAAAGAGTGTGCCATGCAGGCTAGCAACCTTGGAGGAAATACGGCCAGTGTTCTCTAGAAGTGATAGGGTGAGACTTCCTCTTGCTTGCTTTGGGGGTGTCACCAGGAAGAACCAGCCTCTGGAGAAGGACATTGTGATGATAGACAATGATAGACCAGACCAAGGGAGCCCCGCCGTCAGACGGGCCCGCGCTGGGGCTGCAACCGTGGGCTGAAGCACAGCAACGCTGGGAAGATGGCATAGGGCCAAGGAGCATGCTGTGCTCTTCTACCACAGGCCACGGAGTTGGTGCCACTTCATGCCACCCAGCACCGCCACCGCGGGCCGAAGGTCGTTTGGGTGTGGAACAGCCAGCTCCCAGTGTCAAGAGAAGCGATGGATTTAATTTTACTTAAAAATCGTGATTTTAAAAGGCTAAAATGAATTCTGAAAACAAAGCCAGGACTCTAAGCATCAAGAGAAGTGTTTTATATAATACAGGTATGGGTATAACATTGGTAAAAGATATGGTCACATAGGCATACAGAATATCCAAGAAATATTCATGTAGATCTTAGTCCTTCTTCAGACTGCCCTGATAGGGCACCGGTATATGGTAAGTGTAAGTTCTAGAAACCCAAGGCATGGTTACCATAGTAATTCACGGAGCTTAGCAGTCAGCGATGTGGCCCAGTGGTAACCTCTCTCCAGTGCATCTGGGCACATCTTTGGGACAGAATCTGGCTCCAAACACCCAGGGATAAATGTCAGCATCACAGCAGGACAGCCAGGGCATGGCACTTGGAACCAGAGATTACGGCTGGTGTGAGAGAGGAGACCTCTCTGGGCCTGAGCTTCCCAGTGGACCTTTGACTCCCTCTTTCCCAGGATGGTACAAGATGTGTGGGAAGGACTCTTTGGAAGAGTAAGCTCATTTTAGAGACACAAACTCCCAGGGGGGTGCGATGTGGACATTTTGTGCAGTGAAAGTTAACCGATGTGCATTACGGGGAGGTTTGTGGGTGAACTTGTGCCGGGTGAGGGGCAGCTCCATTCTCTCCTGCTCCTCTCTCTCAGGTGCGAATAATTTGCTCCGCAGAGACGCCTCTCTCCAGCCTATTTTTGCATCAACATCACGACAGTGAGTTGGAGCAAAGCAGAATACTGATGGATGATTTGGGGCTGAGCCAGGTAGGTGATATTAACATAATCTCTTTTTATGATAAAGCAGCTTAATTGGTTTGGGTCTGCTACATGGCTGCATCTTGAAGAGGAATGCAGTATGCGTCTCACCACCGGCTGGCTGCTTTCTCCTAAGGCCATCGACTGAGCATTCTCAACCTCACTCATGTAGAAAACTGTTGTCTTAGAGAGCGAGGAAACTCACTTAGCAGGTAGCCCCATACTTATTTTGACATTTGGCAGACCAAAAGCCAGAAAGGTGAGCCGCAGCCAAACAGCTGCTGGATGCCAGGCCAGAGGCGGACGTCAGGACACGTGTGTCTTGGGGCAACTGTCCTGGCTCATTCTGCTACGCCACGCTGCCTTTTCTGCAGATTCTTCCCCATGTTTTTGAACTTGTCAAGGGCATGATACAATATCCATGTGGGTGAGCCTGCTCTGCTGGAACGGTGGAGGGATCAACCGGGCCTGTATTTTAAAAGTAGTTCAGGAGTCGTCTCCCACATATGGGCGGAGCACCTATGGGTACCAGGCTCTGGAACACTCTCTAAAGAAAAGCAAGTGCTGGCCCAGTCCTCGCAGAACTTGCAAGCCTGGAGATCAACAGATCCCACGCCAGCAGAAGCAACTACCTTCCCTTCTGTTCTAAGAACCTTATGCAACCTCTTTCTCAATTAGAGACAAGTCAAGCTTTAAAAAGTCTCTGCCCACGCTCTCCCAATTCTTCAAGGACCTGAGTAGAAAGAAGGCATTCTTCAGAACATGGGAGAAGCATATCAAATGGTCCTTTGAAAAGTGAATTTTCAAAATGCCATCGCTTAAACCGATATGCAGAAATAAACAGTCCCATGGGCTGGGACCTTCTGAAAGGGACGTTCCTCTAAGAGCAATGAGAACGTCTGTAGATTGCCTTTGATCATTTGAAAGAGCACATTTGCGGGGGTCCTGGTTACCTAGTGCTGCCATCACAGGAATACCACAAGTGAGTGACTCTGGAGAACAGAAATCGACTTACACTCCATGACGCTTGAGGTCAAAATCCATAGAGAGACTCGGGAAGATGGGGGTGGGGAGTCCTGTCTTGTCTGGTTCAACTTCTAGTTGCTGCCAGCAATCCTCGCCGATCTGTCATTTTCAGCTGTCTCTCTTGTGTGTGTGTCTGTGTCCATTCTGATCTTTTCATGACTTAGAAGTGATTAGATTTGGAACCGACCCTCCTTGGGTGTGGCCTAATGAGCAACACATACAACCCTACTTCTGAGCAGGATCATTTACAGATATGGGGCATAGGGTTCAATGAATATATGGGGACAGGGGAGGGGACAGAGTTTAACCCTGAACAAAGAGCTACATTTTCTTGGCTTCTAAAATTCTTTAAATCATTTGGCTATTATTTCCCTACACCCCTCAAGACCTGGATTCAGACACAGGGCAGAGTATGCTCATGAGTTTGGGGTCATAATAGATGAAGAAATTGGAATATCACCTCCCAGGGAATAGATTTAGGAGTCCAGGCGTTTTCTCTGAAAGAGCCTAATAATCAACCCCTCCCCTCAGCAAAGAGAAGAAAATACAAAGCCCCCTAGTGGCCATGAGGCAACAGGAGTGGTACCAGTGCTGGACTGGCCAGCAGCCTGCAGGGACAGGACCCCCCACTTAACCCTGCCGGGAGGGATCCAGCCTTTCAGCAGCCTTGAGGACCCATAGTAGCGGTGGCCTTTGTAAAGGAAGAGCCCACTGGGGACCTTGCGGTCATTCCTATTGGAAAACTGTCTCCCAGGCTTGGCCTCCACCTTCCCCACAGGTGTGGGAGCCTGCCCTGGCCCTGACGCTTCGGAGGAGGGCCTTAGCCAAAGCTTCCCAGCTTGTGAACACAGCTGTTCATTGCTGTTCTTGACTTCTGAAGAAAAAAAGAATTCATTTTCTCACCGAAATGTCCTTTCATTCCATTTTACCGAGACCAATAATTTTAAGGGAAAGCATTCCTATTTGGATGTTTCTGGTGTTGGCTGACATGCTTTTGACAATTTCCCTTTCCACGCGTTCTTCCCTGCCCATGCCGTCTGTTGGCTGGCTGTTGCTGTCAGTCGGTGGAGCTTCTGGTCTATTTGAGTTTGACTTCTCTGACAGGCTTCCAAATTTACCCAGGTCCCAGCTTTACTTGGGAGGGATTGGGTTGGGGGTTTGTTGTGTGTGTGTGTGGGGAGGTGATTTGTGGGGGCGAGGGGGTTCGTTTTACTGCTGGTGAGGCTATTTCGAGAAACGTTTATCATTTCAAAAGCTGCTTAGAATCCTGTGCTCAGTTCCATCCGTTTTCACTGGTGTGTGGGCGGAATGTTTTCTAACCAGGAATCTGCGGCAGGCCTTTCCATGTTCACGGGCGAAGAGGAGATCTTTGCCTTCCAGCGAACGCTCTCCCGGCTCACGGAGATGCAGACAGAGCAGTACTGGGTCGAGGGCGACCGCAGCAAGAAGTAGCGGCTTCCCCGAGCAGCCAAGGCAGCGAGCACGCGCGGCAAGATTCGAAACCATCCCTTTCTCCTCGCGAACTATGCACTTCGTCCTCGCTGGACCATCTGTAGCTAAAACTGCTGTAAAAAAAATGTCGCGGATTCCTCAATTCAAGCCCTTTTCGTAAGCTTACTTTGTGGGGGTGCTGGGGTGCTGGGGATAGGGGTATTTACTTAGAGTCCGGTCGGTGCCACCTCTTCGAGGAACAATGGAGCACCCTTGTGCGCTGTGTGAGCCCGCCTGAGTGGCCCGCGAAGTACACAGACCCCCAGGGGCCCAGCGTGGCTGAGTGGCCCAAGGTCTGGCTGCAGAATCACAGCTTTCGTCCAAGGAAGATTGAAGGCACCGTTTCTGTTCGAACCAAGGAAGGTGGTGTGATTTATTGATCACAAGGTGAATACTCTTTCAGAACAGAGAGAAGGTCAGAAACCACGCCTCCAGGTGCCCAGCAGGGGAGAGTATGTCAGAATGCCAGCTGGGCAGGCAGGGACCCATCTCAAGCTAAGTCAGGATTGGGGAAGCAAGCGATGGAGGCTTTGGCACTGTGTGCTTTAGAACGCAAGTGCTCAAGCCCCAAGAGCACATCATCCTGAAGGCCGGGGCTGGAACAAAAGTGAAGGGGGCAGAGGCACTGCCACTCAAGGGAGGCCTGCCGGCCTGCAGTGGATAGGTGGGCCCTCGGCACACCGGGTGCCCACACCCGGGACCCATGCTAACCCCCTCCCCTGCTGCTGCCGCTGGTCGGCTAGGGAATAGGAAACACTTGCCCAGCCTGTTTTAAATAAAGTCTGCTCCACACTGGGGCCTTTTCTTGACTCTTAAAGATGACCCGGCCTTGCTAACTATTGCCACAGAGGGAAACGTGGCTGAGACTCTTGGGTCCAGAGCCTGATTTTAAAAGGGTGGGGGTATTATAACTCTTAAAAATCAAGCTCTTGTTTGGGTCAGCACAGGTGAATTGGTTCAAATAAAAGGTTGTACTAGTCAATATAAATAAGCTGCATAAACCTATTGAGCCTGTTTAATGTATTAATAGCCCATCCACGCCAATCTATGGTGGACATGATCCTATTACGTAAGTCAAGCAGATGCATGGGTTTAGTACCCACGTTAGAGACGGGAGGAGAACTAACCAGCATTAATGCTAGCCTCAAGCTTTATCCCAGGGGCCCTGGTGCCGTTGTGCTAGCATGGGTAACGGCTACAGTGTTGGGCTGTTAGCCACACGTCGGTTGTTAACGGTTCAAGCCTTCCAGCTGCTGGGAGGGAGACCTCTGAGGTTTTCTGCTCACGAAAGGATTCATTACCTGGGAAACACAGAGAAGCAGTTCTACACTCTGCAGCGTCACTGGCAGTGAGTTTACCGCATGATGCCGGTATTACTGCCAAAGGAACAAACTCGGGGAAAAAGTGACATCGGGGATTCACAGCTTTCAGGCAAAGAAGTCAGAGATGGTGTCTTGTACCACACTGCCGCCTATCACTAGGGCGGTGAAAAGAAATCATTTTTATGTTAATTTCACTTTGACTCAGTGGAGATGAATTTATAACAGAACCATTGCTTTTGAAGTCACTAAATATAAAATATTTAATTCTTTAAACCTTAGCTTTTTGCTTTTCACACTTACTTGGCCTGGACAGACAGATGGACAGCCTGATCGACAGAAAGAGGGAAGAAAGGTCCCTGGGTGTATGGGTGTAAATAAAATAGTAACATCCCCCACCCCCACCCCTGTCCCTGTTCTGTTGTAAAGAATCACCATCAGGGGTCAGGTATTTGGAAACAATAATACAGTTAGCTGGCACCCTGGCTTAGAGCACAGAGGCCTGTGTCATTCTCAGGCTGGCTGTCTTTGCCAGTTGTCATTGAGTCAGCTCCCCATGTCTAACGGGTGGAACACCGACTGGGCCTGGGCCATCCGTCTTTTCTATCAGTGCCAGCTCAGTGCAGCTGCCCTAGAATGTCCACACCAAAGAACTTAGGCATCGTAAAAGGGTGTTCTGTGGGGTAGAACTATAGTTCTGGCTCCTCCGGAGTCACCGGAGCCTGTCCCCACTTCTACCCCCCATTTCCTGTCCTGTTTCCTGGGCCTGTGAGAGAGTCCACAGTGGAAGAAGCTTTGGAACTGGGGCTAAGGGTTATGCTGAGCGCAGGGCTGCTGGCAGGGGTTTGGTCCCCGAGGAGGAGGGGATGCTGAGTAAGAAGGAATGTAAACCTTCCTGCTCCCATCTCCTGGCCCCAAGGTCTGTGTCATATTGAGAAACAGAAGCAGGAGCCTCACAAAGCAGCCGTGGTGACAAGCAAGCGATATAGGAGTTCTCCTCCCAAGAGAGAGCCACCCAGACTCCTGTTCTGGAAAGCGGCACTTCAAGTTCTGCCCTTTTCTTCGGAGGCCTGCCTCTTATCTGTCCTCTGCCAGCATCGTACTCTTTCTGCCTGGGCTTCCAGTAGCAGAGGCTCCTATTTGGAGTGCTTACAATCTCCACATGAAGATGGTGGTTTGGGCAAGTCAGGGGACTGAGAGCAACAGTGGTGGGGAAAGCGCAGAGAGCTGAGGGGTGCCCTCCCAAAGCGTGGGTAGTGCCTGGGTTAAGAAGGAGCATAGCAGAGAAAAGGAAGCCGATTCCTAACAAAAGCAACAGCGGATCACGGTGTTATTCTTAGTTTTCCATCGCTGTGGGCGAGCTGACTTGCCGACGTCAGTGATCACGTTGAGGAAAACATGGTGAATTCCAAAACCTATGCCTAATGTTTAATTGAAGCCCAAAGAGACCACAGTGCCATTCCGACCAAATCTCTGCATTTTCCGTGGGATCTCCCACTTTAGTCACATGACATTCCTGGACTCTTTCTGAAGTCTTTTTCCCGCACTGACATTTAAAAATGTCACATTATTTAAAAATGAATTCGGAATTCAAAACAAAACAAAAATAACATTCTACTTGCCAGCTCTGTAAATGGCTGTCCACGTGTCTGTCTATTTGCTTAGTATCAGTTGGTTCATAGTGTGTGTGGCCCAGCTCAGCTTGCCTTGTGGATAAATGCACTCCATCCTCAGGGAGCCTGGGAGCCGAGCCACCTGTGGTTTTCACACTCCGAAGCCGGGCCACGGAACGTGGGGACGGCCGAATAGTAAATGGCTAAGAGGGCTGTGGGAACCAAACTTGTCATTCAACTTTCCATTCAATGCCTCCGCCCTGGAATTGTCTCAAGGGTCAGTCAAAAAGTATTGCTGCTGGGGTTCCAGATCAGACACGCGGAACGTGTTTACACACGTCTCTGTAATCCAAGTTCTCTCAGCAAGACGCGCATCCTGGTCTCTCTCCTTAGGGTGCCTTTGAAAAAACTGTGGCTTCTGAGGGGACCTGCTGGGCCAGGTCAAGTCCAGGCAGGGAGGTCAGCTCATAAGCTGTGGCGACTGCTTGAGATTTCTAAGGGATAATCCTAACAGATGCAAGGCGATCATAAGAACAGTAGAAAGAGGTTGGAAAGTTTAAGACATTTGTAAAGTATCCGTGAGAAAAAAAGGCCAAGAAAGCTGCCCTGAGGAAAATGTGTTCCCATCAGGACCATGTATCTGTTCACTCGCAGGCCTGTCCTATGAGAATTTTGTTGGGAAACCTCCTCTCATCCGTCCTATATGACTGATCTTACCTGTTTAGGTTTCCTCTTGTTCCCCAAACCCAAAGAACATCGAAAAGGAACACAGCTGGAGGGTTTGGATCCAATGGCTTTTCTGAAGAAGGATACATCTTAGGAACACCGAATTCTTGGGGGAAAGGGTTAGCGATGGAAACACGCCTTCAGAAGGACGCGACTCTAAGTGAAGCGTCTGTTGAGACGCGTAACTTCACGCTTCGATACTTGTCTCAGTAATGGTCTCTGCGACTTTACAGACTATGAGTTGGAACGGCTTCTGTGGGCCTGAGTTTGGTTTGGGGTTTGCTGTAGGCCCCACTCCCAGCGCTGATGCAGCTAGCCTTGGCCAACATGGGGCTTTGGCATTAGAACTCGTTACATGTGTAACACAAGTGACTTGAGCCCACACCTGCAGCCCCTTCTTCTGAGATCGGTGATCAGGCTCCAAGTCTCAGACCTTTGGGTCCCTGCTCCATAATAGGAATTCCGCAGCAGGTCTGTAAGAGGCAGCAGGTCTGTAAGAGGCAGCAGGTCTGTAAGAGGCAGCAGGTCTGTAAGAGGCAGCAGGTCTGTAAGAGGCAGCAGGTCTGTAAGAGGCAGCAGGTCTGTAAGAGGCAGCAGGTCTGTAAGAGGCAGCAGGTCTGTAAGAGGCAGCAGGTCTGTAAGAGGTCAAACAGTGCTCTTCATCAGAATTGTGAATATCACCAGGATATGCTGGTAGCAAAGGACTTTTGTTTTGTTTTTTGAGATGAGCTTACAACTGTATCTTTAAAAAGACCGTTTTATTGGGACTCCCATCATATCAGGCAGAGTTATACAACTTTATCTAAAGGCAGAAGTTATACAACTTGATCAGCGTGCGCACGGCCCCGGAGTTGGCGAATGCACTCGGCTGCTAACGGAACGCTTGGAGATGGGAGGCCACGTAGTCGACTTGCCCAGGAAGAAAGGCTGGGTGATCTGGTTCCCGGAGAAGCAGCCACTGACGACGCTACAGAAAAAGAAAGAAGGAAAACCCTGTAGAGCCCAGCCCTACACTGAGGACACCCAGGCTCATCCGCAGCCAGAGCTGGCTCAATGCCAACTCGGCTCTGGCTTTCCCCCACATGCGGCAGCTCATGCTGCTGGAGCTGAGACTGGTAAGTATGAAGACCTGCCTGCTCCTAGTGTGCGCGCCAACTCTGTGCCGTCCATCCAATCAGCGTCCGCACATCTGTCACCTCCTGTCTACCACAGCCCCAAACCGGCTGGCTGGCTCCTTTCATTTCCCTGGGGCTGCCCTCCGAATTCTCCTCTTTCAGAGCTGTGCTTTCTGGGCCGCGCAGTGGATGCATGGTCCGAGAGAAGCGAGCACCCAGCAGCTGGATCGGGAGACCTGGGCTCTGCCACCGGCTGCTTTGTGACCTCCAACGAGGTCCTGCTCCCAGCATCCACTTGTCATCCCAAATAGCAACAGCCCTGCCCGTCAAATAGAGTTGTTCTGAGGACAGTTGGTGGAAAGCACTTTGCACGTACTCGGGGATTAAAGAGATAGGGTGAGCGAAATGAGCGATGATCATAAAACTCTACTTGCTGTCTGCTTTGAGAAACACAAAACGGTGAGAGACGCTTCCCAACCTAGTCCGGCTCCTAGGAGGAGAGAAAACCAGAGCATGGAATTCAGCTGGATGAGATGCTGTGGCGGAATCCAAACAGATAGATGCCTCTGGGTGGTTTTATATGGAAAGTGGATTGTTGTAGGCCTCAAAGATTTCTCAGCAACAGGACACCATCTTGTGGTTATTGTGACGAACTGACAGAAAACCCAACCCAAGGATGGTGGGGGTCAGAGAACAGTGCTCTGCGATATTGTCCCTTTTCCAGGAGCCCTGGGGGTATCCTGGGTTTCGGAAGGGGGGTGCTGCTAACCACAAAGCCAGCCGTTCAAATCCAACAGCTGCTTCCAGATGTAAAGATGCGGCTCTGTGCTCCTGGAGAGACCGACAGCCTCAGAAGCCCACCAAGTCCTCCGATAGGGTCACTATGATTTGGAGTGGCCTCCGTGGCCAGGAGTTTGGTTTGGGGCTTGGCGTAACTCCCTCTCCTGGAGACTCAGCCATAAACTGACTATAATGAGGGCTTTGGCATTGGTACTTTTTTTATCTCCTCGCCCCAACACACACAGAATTCTAAATCCCCACCAGCTCCACTGCGTTCCTTAACCTTCAATATTTTCTTACTTTTGTGTGGGCTCTGCGGCACTGTGAAAATATAGGGGGACAGGTTGACATTGCTCATAGGACGTCCCGCCACTCAACTGGTAAAGAAAGGGCCTTCAAATGAGCTAACGCTTGGCTTTCAGCCACCAGTAGTTTCAGGTTTTGAGCCCGCTGCAAGTTATAAAGGCCATCTGCCCAAGAATAAAGTGGGCGTTGAGACAAAGCCCGCTGTCAAGAGGTGAAGTCAGCGTGTAGATGTGGGAGAAAGAGAGGCCGTCTACTCGTTATGATTTAAAGTCTCAGCAACCCAAAGGGGCGGTTCCCCTCTGTTGGAGGGGGTCTCTATGAGTCAGAATCGACCCAGTGGCAGTGACTGGGACACAAACAGCCCAAAACACATAAAGACGCTCGACCTCATGGCATTAGAGAAATGCTAGTCAAGACGATGATGAAATGCTATTTATTACCCACTACAGTGACTGACATAAAAAAGACAACAAGTGTTTGGGAGAAATGTGGAGATCCCTGAACCCACTAAAGTGTCCACTGTAAGTGGGTAAATATTATAGTGTATGATATTTCTTTAAATGGGTAACTTATGTGAATTAAACAGATACTTGCTAATCATCCATTCACCATTTATTTGCTATCTAGTCCGTGCCAGGAGCTAGGCACAACAAAATAAATGCCATAGCCAGCCACGGTGGATTCATGATATATGGGGGACGATACATGGACACAATGTGGTAGATGCCAAGAGGGAAGCTTGTCTGCGCGTCCCATAGCAGGGATGGCAATTCCAGTTGGAAGTTGAGTAAAAGACATACTGACAGATCCTGTGCGCTGGGGAGGTGATGGCGCGTGCGCGCGCACACACACACACACACACACACACACATTTATATTCCAGCAGATGAATCGGATATACAGAAAACTCTACTACAAGACTGAGTGTGATAATATGGAAATTCAGAAGTGGAAAATATAATGACTCAGATGTTATTCTTCTGTGTGTTCAGAGAGAAATGGGATGGGATTTGGTTCTCCCAAACGGAATTTCATTTTTAGGATCCAAAATGTGGGTGTCACAGCCTAAAAACTGCACTGTCATCAAAATACACCCCTAACATCTCCTAACCAAAAACCTACCATCTTGTCACTGAACTCAACCACATGCGGGATATGAAAATCAAGTGCTAAAGAAGGACCCGTGAATCTCTGTTGATCAGAGTAAGCAGTCTATAAAAGTACAAATGATGGATTATGCTTGAGTACACCTGAGTTAAGGGCACAAAACAATAATCCACAAATCTTGGTAGAGTCCCATGAGGTTTGGAGCCAAATGACACCTACTGTAGGATGGAGCTAACCGCCCTGCTTCAGCGGTAGGCCAAGCCCCCTCTGGGCAGACTTGAGTTTCAACCCCTCCCGGTCTGCCCCCTGCTAGCCGTGGGCGCTCCACGGGGAGGCCTTCCCCTGGTGTCCCCCCGCAGTTCCCATGGACGCCCACTCAGGGCAGCGCGAGAGAGCAGAGGGTCAGAGGGAGACCTCCACGAGAGGAACTCACGACGGCTGCCACTTGGAACGCAGACGTGGCAACACTGGGGCGGATGGCACGGCCTCAGGCCCGTTTCCTTCTGTTCTAACTCAGTCTGGCCCGCCTCCTAGCCAGCCACCCTTTGAGGCACAGGGGAGGGCGGCCCGGCGGGGGGAGGGGGGTTGCGGGAGTAGAAAGCCACGTCTTTCTCCCGCGGAGCCGCTGGGGGTTTGCAGCGGCAGCCCGGAGCGAAGCCCACTGCTGACTCGTCCGGGATCACAGCGAGTAGGGTGGGCTCGACCGCACCTAGCCACAAAGCCTCTGCACCAGCGCCTCCGGCTTGCTGCTGCCAACCCTCCTCTTTCCAGACTCCGCGCCCGGGCGGGGTGGGTGGGGGGTGCGGGGCAGGGTGGGGCAGGGCTCCGCGCGGGTCCCAGCCGCGCCCAGGAGGACAGAAGGTGGGGCCGAGGTCCGACGCGCTTGCCAATGGCGCCCCCGCGTGTCCACTCACTGGCAGGACTCGCTCCCCGCCCAGCACGCACGCGCCTGCAAAGGCTGCAGCCCGCGTGATTTGTGGCCGAAAATGCTGCTCTGTGTCATCTGTGTAAACCCTCCTCGCTGCACACTTAGGGAACGTTTTGCAGCTTGTTACCCACCGGACCCATCTGATAAAGAGCAGGCCTTTCAGTCCTAGAATCGTTACAATACTTGGTCAATGCAATGGCGTGCGGTCGGCTCAAGTCTTCTGGGCTGCAAAGTGTTTGGAGTGTTCACGGAAAAGTCATTTAAATAATTATTGGTCTCAACGAGGAGTTATATGCTACTTTAAAACGAACAAGCAGACAAAAATCGCCTCTGTGAATTTGTTGCCTCTCCCGTAAGCAGAGGATCGGTCGTCTGCTGCGAAGAGGCATGCTTGCTATCAGTACCTTCCAGGGATGGCTGGTGTTTTTACCAGTGGGAGAAGGCAGCCGCTGAACTTGCAGCTGCAGATAAACACCTGGAACCTGCCCGGAACTGGTCCATCTCACGTGATGTGTGGCCAAAAATGGCACCAAATGTCATCTGTCCAAATTCTCCTGTCAGCACACTTAGAAAAACAACGTTTTCAAGTGTTCCGAATGAAGAGCTTATTTGTTTTGCACAAAAAATAAAATAATGTTTGATGCCAAGCATATGGAGGCGGGGAAGCAACTTTGCATAAATGATGGATGAGATTGGACAGCTAGTATCGTGAGCTATGTTCCGAATTCAGGTCAACGTAGACGTGTCTTGTGTTTATGACAGACATTAAAATCAAGCATGGAGATAAACTTAACATCAAACCTTGGAATCATAAAACTATGATTTTTCCCACTTGCATCATAAAACATTCCCACTCATGTACTTTAGAGCAAAAAGCTTTTTGCATCCTATTAAACACTGTGATAAAAATTTAACTATTTCTAATTTTACCTTTCATCCATCGTTCTAAAGGTATTTTTGTGTGCATTATAAACTCACTTCCATCCCGTCGATTCTGACCCATCTGGGCCCTCGAGGCCAGGGTAGGACGGGCCCTGGGGGTTTCTGGGACGGACTCGGTATGGGGGTATGGGCCTCGTCTTTCTCCTGCTGACCTCTGTGGTCAGCAGCCAAGCACTTCACCACTACCCCACCAGTGCTCCTTATGCGTCATAATGTACATATGCAATGCTACCATGATACAGATATGTAACTTATGTACACATACATAGCCTATGTCTAACAATAGGGTTGTATGGTGAAAAAACACTAGGAGGAACCTAGGTGGCACAAGCTGTTTATGATCAGCTGCTGAAGTGCCAAGGCAGAAGAAAGGCCTGGCAAATTACTATCAAGATCCCAGCCAAGAAGTCCCCCTCGGGTCCTTTCACTCGAAGGTGAGGTCGCTGCAAGTCACAAGCCACCAGATGCCAAGGTTTGCTTGTTTGTTGCTATTGTTTTTCTGTAATAGGATGATAGTTTATTAAAAAGAGTTTCTGAGACTTAAAAAAATGGTTTCACTGACATGTAATGTACATACCATACCGTTCAAGGGTTTAACTCTATTAAAGAGAGCGGTGTGTCTTCACCACAATCCACCTTAGAACCTTTTCCTCATTCTTGTCCCATCATCAGTGGCTCCGCATCTCCCCCAACCTCCCCTGCCACAACCCTAAGAAAGTACCACTTTAGCTACTGCCTAAAAAAATGTACCTGTCCTAGATTTTATATAAAGGAAACAGTACCCAAAAAGCACAAGACACAGCAACTACAACAAAATAAAACAGGAAAAACCTCAATCCTAAAGAAAGCCAAAAATGAACATTAGAACAAAGTGAAAATTCATCAAAAGGGAAAACAAAGAATAAGATGCTACATTTTAACCTAAGGATGTCTGCAGCAGGAGCACCGGTGGCGTAGAAGAACGTACACTGGGCCAGCAACCACAAGGTCAGCAGCTCAAATCCACTGCTGCTCTGTGGGAGAGAGGAGGCCACCACTTCTGCAGAGATTCACATGCCCCGAAACCCAAAAGGACAGCTCAACTCCACCCTAGAAGACCACCACAAGTCAGGAATAATCCAGTGGCAGCAAGTTTGAATTTGATATCTGTAGTCATTCACTTTCCAATGCACTCTCTGTAAGGGCAAGATTATTCACATCCCTGGTCAATGGTCTGAAGGAATTGAACAAAGGCTTCAAGTGAGTGGGGACTCTTCAAAGGATTTGGGGCTTTCGCTGTCATCTACAACCTTCTGCAGACCAATAGCTCATAATTTAAGCTAATTACCTCCTCTGATCTTGGATTTTATTATTATAATCCTTGGATCACAAGGGCTGGTGTGCTCCTTCTGTGTGGACTTAGAGTTGACATCTCATGTAGATGGCTACTTGTTTTAATACAAGTTTTTCAAATCCCAGAAACTATTCTTTCTGATAGCCAGGCACCATCTGATTTCTTAACCTAGTGTGGTAGATTTTCATTTGTTCTCTGCCAACATCTATTCCACTTCTCTCTGAAAATGTAGGGTCTGAATTTCTTTAAAGATTGTTGCCACCCCACCTTGTGACAGCCATATATGCCATTCGGGACTGGTCTCACTTCAACCTGAGGAGGGACCTCTGTTGACCTAAGCCAATCAGAAGATCCTATTCCCTTGGCCATCATGATTGACAGAAGGGTAAACACATGAGCTACTGTGGGACTCAGAGACAAAAGGAACTATTCACCCAGGTCCTTTGGCAAAGAAGCTTCCTGGATCTGTTGGGCACTTCCTGCTGGTGGACGGTGGGCCACCCAGATGAAGCCTGCATGGCCAAGTTTTTTATACTGTCTGGGGATGATGCCAACATCAAGAGAAGAACAACGTCAGCACTTCCAGAAGGACAGACCCGGATTCCTGAAAACAGCAGGAAGCTCTGGATCAAACCACGCCTGAAATCTGTCCTACTTCAGGGCTGTTCGATTTCTAAGCCAAAAACTCCTCTTGCTTTGTTGGCATTTCATGTGACTCAAAATGTAAACTGTTTTGGTTAAAAGAAGTAAAACCCACACAAAATGAAAACAAAAAAATCCCCCAGCCTCACTGCCACCAGATAGACTTGCCCCTGTGTTGTGTTGGTAGGTTTGAGGTTGACCTTGAGGTTAGCAGTCCACCACATAACCCCCAAGGCCACCCCTGTACCACCAAGGCTCCTAGTGAAAATGAAAGGGTGGTAAATGTGGCTGAACGAAGGAGCACAGAGGCATCCCACGTATGGAGGGGAGGGGCTGCATTTTGCTTAGATCACGAGGCTCCAGTCTGTCCTAATTCACAGTCAGCTCTACACTTCGAACGATGTTGGATTGCTGGGAGGGAGGGTCCCATCTCTCAAGGGACCTCATTTGCCCAATTTAAATTAAAATTCAATTTGCTAAAAGTTGGCATTTGATGTCTTCGGTCTCTGAGGTAGTTAGTTTATTGTGCTAACCTGGCCAATAAACACATGTGAGATTAATTGAAGGGAGAGGGATGATAAATGGCTCAGTGAGCCTCGCCTTTCCAGTTCTTGCTTCGTGATGGTCACACCAGGGTGCAGCTGCCTTAGCAGTTCCCTGCTTCAGCTTGCAAGGCTGACTTCCTGCAAGACATCCTTAAGGAGAAGCCACACGGACCTACCCCAATGCAGCCCTGGGTGCTGGAGCAGCCGTGTGGAGACCCCTGCCAGCACTGAGATGTTTACATGTATACTGACTGGGCTTTCCTCCTGCAGACTGCATCATCGCATCTGTTTTATGACATAGAGGATGACTTTGTGGATTGGTGTCAGACATATGGGTTAATGTTGGAGTTGTGGGCTTGGGCAGCACTGGGTTGGGATGTTTTCTTGATGTGCTCTTAACCTTTATATAAAACTCTCTCTTATACATGAGTTTCTGTGGATTTGTTTCTCTAAAGCACCCAGACTAACCCAGTATCTTTTCACCTGTTGCACAGTTAGGAATCAATAAATGATGAGTCCAAAGTGTTGGTTCTTCCAGAGAATAGGTGATGGGGTCAGAGACTCACGTTGGGTAAAGAGAAAAGGCTAATGGTGCGACCAGAAGGCGTGGAACCAAGTGATAATCAGCACAGGGCTTGGAGTCAGGCGGATCTGCATTTGGGTGAATCTAAGGTCTGCTCTCAGCTTTCATTCACGCATCTGTGGAAGAGCAAATGTAGCAATTTGTCTATCGATGTGGTTTTAGACAGATAGTCACAAAGATCAGTGTAGACCGACACAAATATGCCCGACTGATTTTTCGCAGAAGTACAAAATTAATTCCATGGAGGAAAGGTAGCCTTTCCAGCTGGAACAACTGAACTTCCAGAACCAGAACCAAACCCAATCACTGCTCTTCAACCACTTCGCCCTCACAGTCACCCCACATAAGAGTTCCCGAACTGAGGTTTTTCTGTGTTTTGGCTTGTTGTCCTTCTTGGGTTTCTGCTTGTTTGCCTGCTTGCTTTCTGTTTGCCTTTTGTATGGGTTCCTGTATGTTTCTCTATGTGAAATCCGGGATAGGAAGATCTGTAGAGCCAGTAATTGGGAGGACAGAGGGAAATGGAGAGCTAACAATAATGTGTATGAGAAGAAAACCCTCCGAAATTGATGTGGCCATTGCTCAAATCGTAATAGTATGGAACAATTAAATTGTGTGATAGGTGAAATATATGCCAATAAAACTCATACAAAGATACGTGGAGAAAGAGCGAGAGTTCATTCCTGAGGTGGTAAACCTTTATAGGAGCTACAATTCAATGGATTATTTAATATGGCTCTCACAACCATAGCCTTTGCTGCTCCCATCTTGCCACCTTCATTTTCCTGATGGTCTGAGTTTGAGTAGGGGAAGATACGAACTGAACTATATGAATCAGCTGTGAATGGTTGAGAGTAGATCGGAGTGGTTCACTGTGATTACCATCTTGCTGGGTATAAAATCAGCTGCCTCAGAAGCAGGAAGAGAGTATTTTCGTTCCAGCAAGACAAGAGAGAAGAGCCTGCAGTGGAGTAGTCCTTTGGATCTTGGGCATTCAACTTCCTTGATCCAGGAGTGGGTGTTGACCCCAGCAGATGGGCAGAGGAGCAAGAGCAGCAGAACCAGGAGCCAAAGCCTAAGACAGAGTAGTGGACTTCTCAGCCCACAGAGCAAGTAAAGCTGAGTGCTTTGGGGACAGGAGACTGGGTTGGGGAGTGGGGTTGCTCTGGGCACTTAATTGGGGGAGCTGGGTTTGCTGACTCATGGAGCTAGGGCTGAGGGTCTCTGGGTTGAGGCAGATAGTGGAGTGGGAGCCCTCAGAAGGTTTTATAACATTGCCCAAGCAGGGCAAGGCCAGGTCAAGAGGCTGATGGCCAGAGAGGCCTGCCAGTGAGCACAGCAGAGGAAAAACGATTCTGTTATAACCCGAGGGGCTGAATGAGAATGCAGGGCAACTACATGCTCTGTGCTCACAATTACAGGCATGGGAAGCCGACTCCGATGGGGGAAGACCCTCGCAGGTATGAGATGAAAATAAATCTTAATATACATTCTCATGACTGAACACAGTCCCTCCAATACCCCCCCCCCATAAAGGAAATGCCATAAAGGAGTGACTATAAAAGGTATCTCATAACTGTGTCTGGCTATGTCCTTTACCTGAAGGTTATCTGTAGAAAAGAGCAATCAGGTTCTATAGCCCAACCCACTGTAAAATGTAGCAAACCCTCTTCTTTTTTTTTTTTAAACAATTTATTGGGGCTCATACAATTCTTATCACAGTTCATATATATACATACATCAATTGTATAAAGCACATCTGTACAGTCTTTGCCCTAATAATATTTTCTCCTCTTTTCTTTTTTTACATTTTATTAGGGACTCATACAACTCTTATCACCATCCATACATATACATACATCAATTTTATAAAGCACATCTATACATTCCCTGCCCTAATCATTCTCAAGGCATTTGCTCTCCACTTAAGCCCCTTGCATCAGGTCCTCTTTTTTTTTCCCCTCCCTCTCCTTTCCCCACTCCCTCATGTGCCCTTGGTAATTTATACATCGTTATTTTGTCATATCTTGCCCTATCCGGAGTCTCCCTTCCCCGCTTCTCTGCTGTCCCTCTCCCAGGGAAGAGGTCACATGTGGATCCTTGTAATCAGTTCCCCCTTTCCAACCCACTCACCCTCCACTCTCCCAGCATCGTCCCTCACACCCTTGGTCCTGAAGGTATCATCCACCCTGGATTCCCCTGTACCTCCAGCCCTCATATGTACCAGTGTACAGCCTCTGCCCTATCCAGCCCTGCAAGGTAGAATTTGGATCATGGTAGTTGGGGGAAGGAAGCATCCAGGATCTGGGGGAAAGCTGTGTTCTTCATCAGTACTACCTCGCACCCTAATTAACCCATCTCCTCTCCTAAACCCCTCTATGAGAGGATCTCCATTGGCCAACACTTGGGCCTTGGGTCTCCACTCTGCACTTCCCCCTTCATTTAATATGGTATATATATATATACATATACACATATATACATACACACACTTATATCGTGTTTTTTTTTTTGCATGATGCAAACCCTCTTCTGATGTGGATCATAGATTGTCCCCTGGGGAGGGCTCAGGGGCATTCAAGGTCAACTAGCACTAGGTTAAGATGCTGAGTCATTTTCATTTCCTGTTCATTATGTTGCCCACTTATGATTTTACTCATTGACTGTGTTATGTGTTCACTGTATGGCGTATAGAAGATCTGTAAGCCCCATTACATATACCCGTTGGGAAATACATTCGCCTTGTTGGCCCTGACATAGTAACACGGAGCCCCTGTGCCCAGCTTTGTCTACATGTCTTTATCATTTCCCGCAGTCACTCTAAGGACCCGTTTGAGTATTGGGGACCCCTGCCCTGACACTGTCCTGACCGAACAATTGTGTCCTGAGCATTGCTCATCTGAATTTTAACCAGTAAATTCCCCTCATAAATTCATTTTTTAATCGTTTTATTAGGGGCTCATACAACTCCTATCACAATCCATACATACATCAATTGTGTAAAGCACATTTGTACATTCATTGACCTCATCATTCTCAAAACATTTGCTCTCCACCTAAACCCCTGGCATCAGCTCCTCATTTTCCCCCTTCCCTCCCCACACTCCCCTCCCTCATGAACCTTTGATAATTTATAATTATTTTGTCATACTTGCCCTGTCCAACATCTCCCTGCATCCACTTTTCTATTGTCTGTCCCCCAGGGAGGAGGTCACATGTAGATCCTTGTAATCAGTTCACCCTTTCTAACCCACCCTCTCTCTACTCTCCAAGTATCGCCAGGCACACCACTGGTCCTGAAGGGATTGTCCTCCCTGGATTCCCTGTGTTTCCAATTCCTATTTGTACCAGTGTACATCCTCTGGTCTAGCCATATTTGTAAGGTAGAAGTGTGATCATGATAGTGGGGAAAAGGAAGCATTTAGGAACTAGAGGAAAGTTGTGTGTTTCATCATTGCTACGTTGCACCCTGACTGGTTTGTCTCCTCCCTGAGACCCTTCTGTAAGGGAATGTCCAGTGGCCTACAAATGGGCTTTGGGTCTCCACTCCACCCCCCACCCCATTCAACATCTCATGATTGCACAGGCTGGTGTGCTTCTTCCATGTGGGCTTTGTTGCTTCTGAGCTAGATGGTCGCTTGTTTAGCTTCAAGCCTTTAAGACCCCAGACACTATCTCTTGATAGTCGGGCACCATCAGCTTTCTTCACCACATTTGCTTATTCACCCACTTTGTCTTCAGCAGTTGTGTCGGGAAAGTGAGCATCATAGACTGCCAATTTAATAGAAGAAAGTATTCTTGCATTGAGGGAGTACTTGAGTGGAGGCCCAATGTCCTTCTGCTACCTTAATACTACACCTATAAATACATGCACATAGATCTATTTCCCTATCCTCACATATAAATATATTTACATATGTACATGCCTTTATTTAGACCTCTATAAATTACCCTTTGCCTCCTAGCTGTTTCCTCTATTTTCTTTTACTTTCCTCCTGTCCCACTATCATGCTCAGTCTCCATTTGGGTTTCAGCAATTCCTCTTGGTTACATTACCCTTGATCATGCCTTATCAGACCTCCTACACCCACCTCACCACCAATTTGGATCACTCGTTGTTTCCTTGTCCCTGGGTTTGTTAATACCACTTCCTCCTCCCCCTCTTTCATGTCCCCCCGCAACTGTCGGTCCCATTGTTTTCGCCTCCAGATTGTTCATCCAGCCTATCTTATCTACACAGACCTGCAGAGATAATAACATGCACAAAAACAAGACAGAGCAAAGCCAAGCAATAATAGACAACAAAACAACAAACCAATGACAAAAAACAAAACACAAGAAAGAAAAGCTTGTAGTTAGTTCAAGGACTGTTTGTTGGCCTTTAGGAGTGTTTTCCAGTCTAGTCTGTTGGGGCACCATGGCCTGGCCCCGAAGTCCACCTTCAGCATTCCCTGGGGACCTTGCCACTCCATTTCCTTGCTGTTCCGCTGCACTCCCCCAGTGCTTTGCCTCGGTGTGGTGGGATCAGATTGGGCGCAATTCTCATACTGTGTCTCCAGTGCTGTCCCCCGCAGGGCCATGGGCCAGTGAGGGGTGTCATGTCTCATAGTGGGGCTGGCCATGTGGTCCTCTCTGTGGACTGGCTCCTGTAATCGGGAACTTTGTCCTCAAGGCCGGGTGGACCAGGCTGTGCTCCACTCTCTCCTCCTCCCTCTTCATCTGCTCCCGTGTGCTCTGATCAGATATGTCCATCTCCCGGAGCTGCAGATTCAATGCCGTCCTTTGAAATAAGTTCTTGTGGGGAGAGGGGCAGGTGTCCATGTAGTAGTTGGGATTGGGGCCGGCCCCTCCCTCATAAATTCTTTAATTACGAGTTCTTGACTAGATCGACGTCCATCCATGTTACCATGGGGAAGGCTGAGTCGCATGTCTAGGGCTCTATGTTATTTCACTTACGTCCATCTACGATCACTTCAGAACAAAACACCTTGTTTGTAAAACATGAAGCAGAAGCATTTGAGGCAACCACATTGCCACTCTAAGTGCCTGCCTGTCACCATGTGCATTACGTGAAGAAGAAATCAGTGGGCCGTCCTGTCGAGAAATGGAGGGTAGGGGGCGGGTAGGAGTGCATGGAAGCTGCCCTATGTCAGGAAGGACAGACACATGTATTTCCAGAAAACAGTCCCTTAAAAGGAAATGCCCAGACTCTATCTGGGGCAATGGGTAGTGTGACACCCGTTTTTCAGACCTTCGGCGTTCTCCACTCAGAAGGTGTTCACAATGGTGGGACAGAACTGCTGCCTGGACTTCTCCCTGATTGTCCTCTGTAGCAGAACTGACGGCGCGGGGCTGGGGAAGGCCGTGGAAGGCTCAGGCTCAGGTACAGGTGGTGTGCACTGGGGGATATAATAAGACTTTCCCCCAGATTTTGTACTGTAATCTCTATGTATTATCACTGTATACTTGCGCCTACCAGGCCTGTGATGATTTGTTAGGGGCTGGCTCCCCAGACAGTGCACATCATGGGTTTCTTGCCCTTTTTTATTTCTCTGGAACCTTGGGAGCTGGGGGCAGTCTCGGGGCATAAAGCGAGACTTTGCATGTAAGCATGGGCCCTGGCCACTAGATGGCAGGAGGAGATTAATAATTTCTAAACTCTGGGAAGACTGCCTTAAGTAAGCTAGCTCCATCTCCAAGAAACCCTGACCTGCCAGTCCCTGGGCAGCTATCTGTGCGGTGAATTTGGACGTAGGGAAATGTTCTTTTCCTTCTCGAGTTCACTGTAAGCAGTCAGTCAGGAAGATGCTGTGAAGTTCGCTAGTGAAGGCCAGCCATAGAGATTCTCTGTCTCTGGTTCACACCATCTCACTGGTGGAGAATGTGTTTTTCCTTGAAGAGTAGGTTAGGCCAGTGACCGATTGTGACTGAACCCTGGAACTTTGAGTCTCAGGTGAATCGTCTGAGCATCCTGGTACCTGTGGATACTGGAGTAAATTCTGAGCGTGCTCCTAATTGTGCTGCTGTTCTCCAGTTACAACCAACAACAAAACCCTAAACCCACGGCCCTTGAGTTGACTCTGATGCACAATGGCTTTCCTGAAACTGTCCATCTTTATAGGAACAGATGGCCTCCTCTCTCTCTCTCTCTCTCTCTCTCACACACACACACACACACACACACAGAAAGAACAGCTGGTGGGTTTGAACCAATGACTTTGTGGCAAGCAGCCCAGTGTGGTTTCCCCAGAGCCATCCTCTGGGTGGTTGGCTTCAAAGGAAACAGCGCCACCAACTGAGTTACAAACTCCGGACAGAAAACATTGCTGTTGCCCCATGACAGCGCACAGAGACAATGGGAGAAAGACATTCTCTTGGTCAAGGAGGACACTGGGGTGACAGCCTGTGGGCTGAGACCCTAGCATGGCTCCTGCCCACGTCGGACCATCTTGGTCTCACACTCTCCTGCGAGACGGGGCAGTGGCTCTCGGTAGCATGCCCACAGCCTCAGCCGAGAGGACAGGGGAAGTGCTCGTTTGTGATCCGAATCATTCCTACTGATCCTGAGTGGAGGTGAGAGTCCAGCTCTTTCTGGCACTCGGTGCTGGCTTTCATCCTCTGGAAGGCCATCTGGGTGTCCCGACCAGGTGGCCCTTGCATTCCTGGGGACCTTACGTGTGCGCTGGTTGTGGGGAGAGGCACCACCTGGCCAGCCAGTCACTCTGCTTGGTCTTCTGTTCCTAGTGAGAGAGCATCGTGGTGGAGTGGGTTACACGCTGGGCTGCAAACCACAGGGTCAGCAGTTTGAGACTACCAGCTGCTCCTTGGGAGAAAGGCAAGACTTCCTACTCCCATAAAGAATTATTAGTCTCAGAATCCTACAGGGGCAGTTCTATCGTGTCCCATGGGGTCACAATGAATCTGACTTGGCTCAAAGGCAGTGAGGAGGAGGAGGAAATGCATCTTCTTTCACAAGTACTAGTGTTTCCTGATGCCTGTTGTGGATTAAAGGAGTCCTCGCGATGCCGTGGTTAAGTGCTCTCCTGTGATCTGCAACGTTGGAGATTCAACCCCACTAGCCCCTCAGAGGGAGACAACGTGGCCTTGGGGACATTCTGAGCAGTTCTACTCTCGCCTATGTAGTTGATAGGCGTCAGAATCAACGTGACAGCAGAGGGCTGGGTTACGGATTCATGGTGCCCCCAAATAAGATATGAAGCTGTCACACCTACACCTGAGAATGGGGTGCTGTTTGGATATTGTTTTTCGTTATGTTAATGTGTTAGTGAGTCTATACTAGGCTGGTACGGCGTCAATACAAGCGGATCCTAAACAGAACCCCATCTGGGTGGCGTATCCTTCAAAAAGAGCAAGAGCTGACCCAGAGAAGCCAGCAATGCCTGCAGGTGTCACATGACGCTCTGTGTCACAAGTCAAGGGACACCAAGAAGCATTCAGGGTTGCCTGGGAAAGATGTCGAGTGGAGAGAGAACAGGGCTCTGTCTGTGCCCTGACCTTGGACCCCTGGCCTTCCAGATGGTGTGACCATCATTCCTGCTCTGGAAGCCAGCCCCTCGGGCATGTGGGCTACAGCATCCCTAGAGGACAGAGACAGTGTCTTACACTGTGGGGCGAGTGATGCCCGGTGTTCATGGTCATCAGAAACTTCTCCGTTAGGGTCCCCCCAAGGCCTCTCTGTTCCCACACCGGCCTTCCCCTGGTTGGACAGGACGAGCTATTGAAGCTGTGGTAGGGTGACTCAGATGGAACAGTCGAGAACTGGGCCCAGAGTCCCAGCCTTGGGCAGGAGAGAGTCTCTCTTCAGGAAAGACTCAGGTTCGCTCCAGGAGGTGGCCACGGAAGAGCCGCAGCCTGGCTCCTATAAAAACAGGCCTGGAAAGATGCCTCTGCCGGTGGGGATGCTTCTGGGATCGGGCCCCCAAGGGTGTCTGCTGGTTCCAAAGAAGGGAACCCCTGAAAGAAAGATATGAGTAGCCGGTGCTGGTACAGCACTGCTTTGGACCGAGGATGGCAGCGCAGGCAGCTCTGGAAGGATAAAGCAAGCTGCTAACAGAGGGCTGGCCCAGCTGCTGGCTCGCAGCTGAGCGTACCCCAGGGCGTCCTGATGGTGGCTGTTTTGCATGGATCCAGGGGACACGGCAGCTGGCAGCAGCAAGAACGCAGAGCCTCAGCTCCAGCGGCAATGACATCCTCCCGGAGGCTTCCAGCCAGCAAGGCAGTGGCAAGTGGTGCTAGGAGTCTTGTGAAAGAGCTTGACTCGCAACCAGTCCACCCTGCTTAATTGTAGGCTTCACGCTGGCAAACCAGTGGCCCAGATAAGCCCCAGTTGCCACCTCCCCCAAATGATTTTGAAAGAAGAAGGGGGGGAGCACCGGTTTAGGAGAAAAATGCTCCAACCTTGGGTCTCAACCCCAAAAAGATTCACTTTTCAGAAACGGTTCAGTTTTTTGAAGTTACACAAGACCAGAATGACAGTGTTGTTGATAAAACCCAGAAGACACGTTAAGAGTCTTTATTATTCAGCTTTGTTCTTTTTTTTTTTTTTTTAACAAAAAAGATTTTTTTCCCAAAGCCAACTTTTTATCTGCCACCGCCCGCAGTGACAGGTCAGCCGTGTGGGAAGTAGGAAGAGCCCAGCCTGCGACACCCAGGCAGACAGCCCGGCTGAGGAGAGCCACGGCTACCTTTCCTGGGTCTGTCTCCGAAGGGAAGGAGGCAGAAACCTAGTCCGTCAGACCTGAGGCTTTGGGCCCAACCTTTTTACAGACGGGGGTCCTTCCAAGGTCATGCATCGAGGCCCCATCACAGGACGGCGATTCTACATGGCCCACTGGTGGAGAAGAAGCCATCGTACGCTTTTATCATAAGGAGCAGCAAGTCTATTCCACCAGTGTCTAGCTACCTTTTGAAAGCAGTCATCGCTGGGTTGGGGGGCATTGTTTTTCAATCTCTGAAGCACGCTGGCTGCCGTGGAGACAGTCCGAGGAAAGCCAGGGGAGAGTCCTAAGACTTGTTCCCACCTGGAAGTGTCTACAATAGCGGTTCTCAACTTGTGGGTCTCGACCCCTTTCAGAGTCAAACAACCCTTTCACGGGGTCGCCCTATTCATAACAGTAGCAAAATGACAGTGATGAAGTAGCAACGAAAATAATTTTATGTTTGGGGGTCACCACCACATGAGGCACTGTCTTGGGGAGGTTGGGAACCATTGGTTTAGGATCTGGTTTGTAGAAAGAAGGGCCTATCAAGAGACCTTGCAGAGGAGCCAGGGCTGTCAAGCAGTTGGGCCCGTGGGTCTTCCTTCAGAAGTGACCCGAGGCCCAGTGAACTTGAGAAACACAGACCTTGCAGACAGAGACTCAGCTTGAGGGGGGTCAGCCGGGGCAACTCGTGATCTTGGATGATCTCTGCCGAGACACTGGGGCCCTGTGGTTCAGCAGTGAGACACTCACCTTCCACACAGGTGAGCTGGGTTAGATTCCCACCTCATGCTCAGCTACCACCCTCCTGTCGGGGGAAGCATGTGTGTCGCTTTCATGCTGAATGGGCTTCCACTGAGCTTCCGGGAAAGAAGGCGTGGTGGTGTACTTGCTCAGATCAGCTCCTGAAAACTCTTTGGATCACAGTGTGTGATCCACCCCCAACGTGCACGACCGGGCAGGTGCCCAGGACACCTCAGAGGGAAGAGCCAGGCTGGGGTTAACTGGAGGTGGGGCTCTGCTCGCACCCTGCAGGGAAAGGGCGAGAAGCCTTCTCTTCTACAGGGCAAGGGGGTTACCATGTGAGTGGAGGCTGGCTCCCTGGGAGAGCCCGGAGAACACAGCAGAGCAAACAAAAATGAGATCGTTTCCCTATCTGAGGAAGGGGCAGGGTGGCCACTATGGGAAGGATATGGAATCAGGGCCCCGTTCATACTACCGCAGGTCACCCGGAAGTTGAACAGAGCCCAGAGCTAGATGCAGGGAGAGGAGTCTATCTTCCCAGCGAGCACTGGGAAAGAACACCAAAAAAGCCAAACACCTGCCCAAGAAGGTCGCCTCGCAGCCGGCGAAGGCAGCAGGCAGACCGTGCGTTCTACAGTCAGCAGTGAAGTGAGGAGGTGTTCTAGTCTGGTAACCTCCTCTCTTCCTGTTCACCCGGGGTTAGCACCATTTATTGGAGTCATGCTTTCATAAACCCAAACCAAACAAAACACGGCTGTTGAGTTGATTCTGACTCAGGTAGAGCTTCCTCATTGGGTTTCCAAATCTGCATGAAAGTAGACCACGCAGGCTTTTCTCCCACAGAGCCACTGGGGGGTTGGAACCACTAACCTTTTTAGGTGGCAGCCCCGGGGCTTCTCGGATGACATTGCAAAACCCGAAGTACACGCTGCTGTCCAGCTGACGCGGACTCACTGCGACCCTACAGGACAGCGTGGAACCGCCCCAGAGGGGTTAAAGGAGGGAGCGGCCGCCACTGCTTTCTCCTGCGGAGTGGCCGGCGGCTTTCAAGCACTTGGGTGTCTCCCACAAGCTCCATCAAGGTCACTGGATTGTCTATAGCTCTGGCGATTGGCCGAGTCAGGGCCTGCTACCCATGGTTCCCTCTAAGGGCAGGGGCTGTGGCCTAAATATGGGCTGACTCAGTGCTCAGTGGGTCCTAGGTACGGGAAGAGTCCAAAGAAGGTATAGTCTTCCCTCCTTCCTTCGCTCCCATGCGCTCTCTCCTTCTTTGCTTCTACGTTTCTGGAGGCCCTGCTATGTGCTGGAGATACAAAGCCCAAGGAAACATAACTTCTGAGCTCGCCGAACTCCCAGTCTTGTGGAGACACGGTCAAGGTGGCCTCGTTGGGCAAGAACTAATACTACATAGTGAGAAACTGATCAACCAGGAAGGACAGAGGAGCAGCCTTCAGGGGAGAGGAATCAGCTCAGAGAACCCCAGGCAGTGAGGCGCTTTGGAGAACAGTCTGGCGTTATCCAGAGACGTGGACGATGCAGACACCCATTACCCATTTACCTACACATTTAAACTCATGCACCCGTGCCAGGAACAGTCAAGACAACAATATTCACAATTGCTCTCAAATAGAAATAAGCCAGTTGGTTCCCAACAGCAGAATGGGTCAAGTGTGCTACGTTTGTACAACGACAGTGAACGTGAATGGACTAGAGCAGCGTGGGTGGGTTTCACACACACACGATCAAGGGACAGAACCAAGGTAACCAATATGTAGTATGAGTTCATTCAGATGAGGATTAAAAACAACAAAGAAATACTTAGATTTTTAAAATCATTACTTTTTAAAAATAGAATCTTGTTTCATATATTTTTACCATAAGCTGGACTTTTACTTGGTTCAGAACAGACTTCAGGGGATATTTCTGTTTTGAAGTTTAAAGATTACCTTAGGGCAATGGTTTTGGGGGTTCTCCTATGAGGACCTGGAAAATCTGGATTTCATGAGAATTTGAAATTCTGCTCCGCATTTTCCCTGTCTTTTTGTGTTTTCGTTTATTAATTAAAAAAATCATTTTTAAAGCTTTACCAACATGTATTTCACATATCATACACTTCACTAGTTTAATCAAGTCATACAACCATCCCCAAGATCAATTCCAGGACATTTCTTCTTCCTTGTCCTCTTTGTTGTTAGCGATCATTTCATACAAAAACACACAGTCCAACAGCAATGACAGAATGAAATGGAGAAAAATCGAAACCAGAAAGAGCAGAAAATATTAAAAACTGGAACAATTATACATTGGATCAAGAGGGAGATTAAATGACAAGGTATCACTTTTGGACCCACTACCGTGGCAGGAACCCACCCTAGGATGCGCTCGGTCTGATACCAAGGCTTCCCCCATCCCTGGTCTATAGTCAGACGGGATCCACCAGACTTCATCTGCACGGAGGACTCTGCGAATGGGTCTGGGACTTTTGGCAACCTCCCTAGTCTTCCACAAACCACGGGTTCAGAACCTGAGCTCTAATACCATTTCCTCCTCTGGATTCGGTTTTTATTATTCACAATTCTTGGAGTCCATAGGCTGATGTGCTTCATCCACATGGATGTAGTGGATGGCTCACTTAGATGGCTGCAAACTTTAATACAGGCCTTCAGCACACCACCCTGTTCTTTGATAGGAAGGAATCATCTGCTTTCTTCACCACTTTGCTCTCACACCCTGTCTTTAGAGCTCTCTTCACCAGGGCAGGTATTGAGCATAAGAATGAGTTGATCTTAGAGCTACGATTCTGTGTGAGCTCAAAATCCATCCATATGTCTATGAACCAGGGACTCTCTGAAATATTCAGTAATGGGGGTAAGGCACCATCCAGTTCTTCTGGTCTCGTAGCAAAAGGAGTGGTTGCTCATGAAGGCAATTAGTCTTGTGCTCTAATTCCTCCGGTTCCAGACTCACCTTCCTCTGTTTCCCCAGGCAAAGAGAGGTTAGTTGTGCTAGTGGTTGAAAGAGGTGGTTGTTGGCTGATTTTTGAGAGGCCAGGCACTGTGCAGGGAGTTGGGGGATAGAACAGAATCAGAGGTAAACACAATATTTGTCCAATTCACTGGGATGTCCCATAAAACCATTACCCTAAATCTCGGGAGGAGGAGGAGGATGAAGAGGAAGAAGAAAGAAAAAGGAGGGCTTAGTTAGGACCTGAACTTAGAGAAAAGTTGCTTCAACAAAGGAAAACCGCTCTTCTAAGACATTTGAACTATCAGCAAGGACTCACAGTCAAATACAAATATGCCGTCCTCAGAGGCACTGTGGTGACTTGACTTGGGACTCTTCTAGGCTTGTTTGCTGTGACAGGTGCACAGATCTTGTTCCTTGATCCATTGTTTCCTTCAGACTTGTAAATTTTACTACTCCCTAACCTTTCTCCTCTCATTTTCCTGTGTCTCGGTTTTGTTCCATTTCTAGGCAGCAGAGGTGGGAGGGGCAAGAATCAGATTTCATGTCCCTCCAGACTTCAATTGTACTGAGTAGGGCTGTCAGTCCTAGACGATTGCAGGAAACTTTACACATTAGTGGACAGACCGAATTGCACCAGGGAGATGCCATATATCCTGAAGAGTAATGAATGCTTCCATCTGGCCTTGATTTAAGAACCACATCAATGTTTTAATGTCATTTGTATTTAAAATTCCAATTACTGGGCATTTTAAATAGATTTTCTAACAAGAGGCCATGGGCACATGCTCACTTCACAAGTTTTTCCAAGATGAGAAATGCGGTGGATGGACCACGCACAAAATCCACGCCATCTGCCATTAATTCTGTCTTCCTTGCCCTGAGAGGCGATTTGTTGGACGTTAGGAGGTTTTTAAATGTAGTCATGAACTCTCATTCTTACTGCAGGCTTTCAAATGAATGTCTAGTTGAGTAGGAAAAAAATTAAGCATTTTAATTTTAAATCTACTCAAAAAATTTAAATAGGTGCTTGTTTCTTGCTTAAATAAAAAGCCTCTCTTTTTATTTCTTGAAATACATTAAGCACACTTACTTTCTATTCCATGTCAACTTTTCCAGTACCCCACGTCTGGTGTGTGGCTCACGGTCCTGTCTTTCCTTTTCTGTCGGCTCTTACTTACGGGACCCGCCTTATTCATTTTCTTGTCTGCTCTTTACATCTTTCTGGCTGCTCTTGCTTATGAAGCTTCCATATTTACTTTGTATTTTCTGATTGTGAGATGAGTCACAATGAGTTGGAATCTACTCAGTAACAATTAATTTGCTTTTTTGATTCTTGAAACGTCATCTTTTGGAATTTCCTGGGTCCTAAGTTTGAGCTGTTCCCCAGGAGAGGGTTTGTTTTGAGGATCACAAACAGGGGCCAACTTTCAATGCTCTTCCTGAAGACTTTTGAGTGATGAGGTATGGTGAATTTGGTTTACTATTATATGTGAAAGTATAGGCCCCACCATGGTAATGAATTCTTAGGCAAGATTTACTGATCTAGGTTTACTTCTCCATCCAGGATCAAGACAGGCAAATTTTGCTGGAGTCCTCTTTAGCATAAGGAGACCTGGTGGCACTGTTTGGTAAGATTTGAACTGCTAATCACAAGGTCCGTGGTTCAAATCCATAACAGGGAATTGAGTTGTTCTTCTGCAGAATGGTACCCTATTTCACATTCCCAGTTTTACAGGGAAGGGGCTGGGTTTTATTGCTCTCCTGAGTGTGGATAAGTCTGGAGCTTTATTTCCGTTTCTGGACCCCTGTCAGCATGGTACCTCCCAGGCATTGACAGATTTTGTAAGAGCCTGTTTGAATCCCAGGGGGACCCCCTTTAACTTTGTCTTTGGCCTCTGGTTTTGCTTGCTTTCTTGCCATTTCTATAATTCATTAAAAAATAATTTAAATACCAAGTCTTGTCAGCCTGGGTATTCATTAAGAGCACTGCTCTGGGTATCTTACTTTGACATATTCAATGGAGAAAACAAGATTAGATAATGCGTAACAATCCATTGTTAAGCAGAGTGCAGAAGCAGTTTCTCCAGGGCTCTCATTGCCTTCCCTTTCTATTTAGAACAAACTCAGAACTCTCAAGACAGTGGCGGAGTAGGGCAAGAGCCAAAAGTGGCTTTCAGAAGGAAGGGAGGGAGGGAGGAGAGAAGAAAGAAAAGAGAGGAAGAAAGAGAGGGAGGACGGACCCCAATGGTTAGTCTGCTGATTTCTTTAGTGTACTATTTTCCCCAATGGTCTATTTCAAGGAACCAGTTTGATTCACTGAACCGCAGGTTAAGAGATGTTCACGGCTGTCTCATGAGCTGGAATGGGTGGCTAATGCCCAGACGTCTGCCAGGAGAGGTACACAAGGACAAGGGGCCTGGGGAGGAGAAGGGGAGTGGGGAGGTCATGCCAGTTAACTGCCACAGCCTCAGAATGGCACCATTGTGACCATACTTTTCAAGAAGATCTAGGAAGCTGGCCTGTAAGTGACGAGTCTTTCTTTCTCAATGTTGGCAAAAGACCCCATGCTTTAAAAACCCAAAGGAGTGGCAAAAAAGCAATCTCAGGGGAACAGACTAGGCTAGACAGCCAGCAGCTCTCGAGTGATTGAGGAAGAGCCAGAGATTATGCTTGCAGCTCAGGTTTCAGCACCCCCCTGCCCCCTCCCCTCCTCAGTCACATGGTTGGAGACAGTGCCAAGAGGGCATTGGGAGTGCGGAGAGTGTGTGCCTGACTCCAGCCTGCAGTTCAAGTCCAGGGCCTGCTGCTGACCGGGTGGCCTACCCACAGCTGCGCAGCCAGGGCCAGTTCCTGATGTCTCCTTTGGGGTGCCGTGGCTTTCACCATGATGGAAGCAGTGCCTGCCCCGGCTTCCTCCCGGAGCTTTTAGAAACCACCAACCTTTCGTTTAGCAGCCAAGCTTGTATCATTCTCTCCTATTCTGGGGTGGGATGTCTCGCTCACTGCCACCCAGTCAGTTCTGACTCGTAGCGACCTTCTAGGATCGAGAATTGTCCCTGCGGGTTTCCATCGTTACGGGAGTAGAAAGCATCCTACTCCATCCGAGCAGCTGGTGGCTTGCAGTAGCTAACCCTGCAGTTAGCAGCCCCACTCGTAAACCATACCACTAGGGCCCCCTCATCCCTGCCGATGAAGTAGGTTAGGCTCTGTGGAGCCACCAATCTTAAGCAGAAGTCAATTACTCACAGCTGAGGGCAAACCCTGGCCCAGGATTCATACCTCAGGGCTCTCAGACTTCACTGCATTAGATTTTCCGGGCAAACATGAAATCCATCACCAATGCCAGGCCGCACCCCCTGAGATCCTAATTCCGTTGGTCCCACTCGGAGGTTGGACTATCACGGTTTTCGGAGCCCCTGGCCCTTCCCCTTGTGTTCGAAGTTGACACGTGTTCAATTCATCTCATTTCAGCCACATCCTCCATCACTCCTGGAAGGTCCTGTTCTCTGCTTATGAATGAGGAACCGAGTATCGGTGGTTACATATCACACAGCCCCACAGCCACAGAGCCGGTAAAGGAGGGAGTCAGACTTAACCCCAGAGCCTGGAATCTTAACCCCTGTCGAGGGAAGGGCTGGCCTGCTAACCACAGGGCCGCCGGTAAACCCACCAGCCTCTCCGAGGGGAAAGGAAGAGGCTGGCTGCCCCCACAAAGACACAGTCGCCTCTAGGAGGGGTCACCGGAGTCAAAACAGACTTGATGGCAGTGGGTGGGAGGTGTGCCATTTGGCAGGAGTCCTGGTGGGGTAGTGGGTGAGGAGCTGGGCTCTTAGCTGCAAGACTGGTGGTTCAAACCCACCCATCTCTCCAAGAAAGAACCTCCCATCAAGATTTACAGGCTTGAAAACACCAGGGAGCTGTTCTACTCTGCCCTATAGCATCGCTATGATTTGGAATTGGCTTGTTGGCAGTGGATTTGGGGTACACCCCTTAGCACTCTTATGTCTACCTTCTATGCAAATGCTGAGGTTCAACTACTCCAAACACAGTGCTGACCTCTGGGCCTGGAATGTATTAAGTGACAAGTAAAGGTTTAGCTATCATCCCTGGGTTGCACAAAACCAGCCCAGCCCCAAAGGTTGGCAGTTTGAACTTCCCGAGGAGTGTGGGGGGAGACAGCCTTGCTTCCGAAAGGCCACATCCTGGGAAAAAACATGGAGCGGTTCTCTTCTTCACACACAGCTCTGGCATGAGTTGCAATATATGGCATGGTACCTAATAAGGTCACCTCGGAATTCTTCCCACTTTTGGGGGGGTCTACTCCATCCATCTACCCACAGTGGCGATAGCAGGGAGAAGGGGAATCCAACTCCTCAGACCAAGGCCTATGGTCATGAGCCAGAGGTCAGACTCTCCATCCTTTACCCCAGTCCGGCACCTGGCTTTCCTCTCACAGCATCCCCGTCTTCTCTGCTGGGGCTGAGGGTCTGTTGCAGTGGGCAGACGGAACAATACTCACAATTATGGGGGTTCATCAGGGACGCTGACAAGTCAAGATCAGTCAACGGTATGGATACAGTCCTTGGTCCACAGCAACGCCTCTCCTCAGCCAGCAGCCACATCTCTCTCCGGTCCGAAGCCTCTTAGTCACGTGAGTTCCTGGGCCTCTGCCTTCTAACGCCAGCAAGCCAGCCGCTGCTCTGCCTCACAGGCTCAGTTCTGCTTCGTGGCCTCCTTCCCTCGGCCTGGCTCTTATGTCATGGTCTCCAGGTCCTAGCTTCTGCACCTCTGGTCTCAGCCCTGGCCACTGCAGATAGAGACCACCAACATGCCCCACTGGAGGCTCTCCTTCCTGATGGTCCTGGGGTTTCTCTCTTCCTGAAAGCCAGGGGGAAGGCAACTTACACAGACCAATCCTCTCTCTTAGTGTTACTCACACCCTGTTCGCATAGTCCCATCCAATCATTTGGTTGAGTTAGAGAGACATGGATAGAAGAGCTATAGTAAGAAATTTCACTTCATCCCCCCACTGCATTTCCCTCCTGACAAAATCCATAGTTATCCTCTACTGAACCACTGTACTGAAGGAGATGTGTGTGTGTGTGTGTGTGTGTGTGTGTGTGTGCCCACGCACACATAGGCTTTGTCACACCTGGAAGGAGAGAGAGGACAGATGCTCCAGGAGCTCTTGGAGAAGATAGTGAAGAGACTGGTCTGGGATGATGCTTGCCACAAAGGAAGGCTCTTGGCAGAAAGTGGTCAATGAATACATTTTCCATAAGTGCAGCTTGCTGAGGAGTGGGGGAGGTGGGTGAAGAGGCTAATGAGTCTGTCAGATAAAGGTTGAAGAACATCTTCAGATCTGATATTAGGAATTCTTTTCCTCCCTCCTGGGTCATATGTTTGTTAGGCTGCTTCTGTTATATTTGCATGTCTGTCTTGTCTTTAAGATGGACAACACAGCTAACCCAACGCAAATGAGGCATTGCATTCAGTCCTGGGGACGTGGGCTCTGAAGTGAGGGGGAGGCTCCCGATGACCTAAGCGGCAGGAGAATTGGGAGAGGACACAGGCGGTGAGTGGAGTAGGTTCAATAGTGCCCTGGCAAACACCTCCCAGGGACAGTCCTGGTGCCTGCCCCCAAGCCCTCATTGCTAAGTGTTTGCGATGGTGAATTTATGCAGCTTCTTCAGATAAAACATGAAACGCTCCTTGTTCCCTCCGTCACTGCATTTCCAAAATGGAGCAGACAACTGCCACCTTAAATAATTTGTAGAAATAAGCAGTGTATATTATAAGATGGGAATTTGACCCCCAAAAAAGTATATCAAAGGTGGTTGTGAGGTACCTTGTAGTCGGTTGCAATTCATAATGACAATACAACACAATAAAGCTGTGCTTGGTCCTGTGTCATCTTTACAACTAGTCCTGTATTTGAGCCCAGTGTTGCAGCCAGTATGTTGACCCATGTCATTCAGGGTCACCCTCTTTTTCACTGACGCATCGTGCTTGGTAAAGGCGCAGGGCAGGGCAAGATGGACTGCACAGTAGTTGCATCAATCAGCTCAAACATAGGAACCATTGTGCGGATAGCACAGGGCCCAGGGCCGGGCAGCCTTTCATTCTGTTGTAGATAGGGTGGCTATGCGTAGGAACCTACTTGACACCTAAGGATAGGACAACTTTACCAAGCATGATGTCCTTCTCTTTCCTGACGACAGAGCTAAAGTACATGCAATGCAATCTTTCCATCCTGGCTTCTGGGGCAATCTTTTGACAATAATTCTTCCAACACTGGCTTGCGTTCGTTCTGGCAGTCCAAGGCACGTTTAACACTCTTTGCCAACATCATAAGTCAAAGACATCGAATCTTCTTGAGTTTTCCTTATTCACTGTCCAGCTTTCACATGCATATGAGGTGACAGAAAATATCTTGGCTTGGGTCAGGTGCAGATTAGTTTTCAAAGGGATACTTTGGCTTTTCAACACTTTAAAGGGGTCTCAGCAGCACATTTGCACTTGTTTCCCTCAAAAACAACACCTCTATATGCTCAGCTTTCCTATACTGGAAATGTAGAGAATGAAGTGGAAGGAAGAGGTGAAAGTCCAGGGCAGCCTCCCAGGCGAGTGCAAAAGTAAAGACAGACTCGGGACCCAAACGGTCCTGAAGTGCTGGCCACACGGTCAATTTACAAGGGCAAATCTTAGAGAAAGCCACAGGTTGATGGTTGTTGCCCTCTGACCTTTTGATCCTCAACGTATTTGCAACGTCAACACTTTTTCAGAATATGAATATTTTCTTATACTGCTTTTAACTCCATACATTTTTACCCTTACCATGACGACTCTAAGCTCTTTGAAGGAAATAGCTCTCTTGCCCCTGCTCTGCTCCCCTCTCACGGTGGGCTCATAATTTGATTAATACAGAAACATGCCCAGTCTATGGAATCTTTCATTCTTCCACTTTAAAAAATGTCCTTGGGTTATACATTCTGTAAACGGGTATACTCCGCATGCTCATAGTGAAAATGGCAGGGTCCAGAGTCTAGCTAGGGTAAACCCATTCTTTTTACTTCTGCAGACCTGCATTCTATTGGTACAGGGTTGTTTTGATTGGAAGAAGATAAAGATGCGGCTTCTTTCAGTGTTTCCCTGAGTATTTCAGACAAGCAACCGAAAGTCACTTGGATTTTATGCTGCATCACGGTGCAAAACCATAGGAGCCACGGGGTGGGTGATGCAGCCTTCTTTCTGCGAAGCTAAATACAGACGCCAAGCAGTAGGTTTTGAACCCACTCGGCTCCAGAGCAGGACCATCTGAAGTTCAGAGTTGGCATCGAACACCACCGCCCACACCGCCAAGACGTAAACCAAATGCAGACCGTTGGCTCCTTGGGGATGCAGGCCCACAAAAAGAGAGGGCTCTCACACAGCCTTTGCGACCTCGGGGCTCTCCTCACCCCAAGGCAATCCTAAATGTCAGGAGCGCATTCGGATTGGGCAGAGCCTAATGCCTATAACAAGATGAGCACGTGTGGACTGGGGTTGGCGCAGCACAGGGGCGCTCGAGCAAAGCACGCCACACTGGGGCCCAGTTCACCCCAGCGCCGCCGGAGCGAATGCACCTGGGAGTAAGCTCGCTGCGGTGCTCGGCCTGGAGCCGGCTCCGGAGCAAAGAGCCGAAGGCTTTGTTTCCCTAACGTGACAGCGCCCGAGCCGAGCCGAGCCGAGCCGCGGCGCGGAGAAGGCAGCGTGACGCAGCGCTAACACGTCCTCCCCGTGGCTGCCGGAGCATACGCGCGGCCGGGTGTCCAGCTCGCCAACCCGGGCCTCCAGCTGCGCAAAGTGGGGACAGCCTCTCGGCCCAGCGAGCGGGCCCCGCCGCGTCCCCCAGGCAGCGCGGGCGGCCCCACGCGCCCGCCACTCCCCGCGCAGCCAGCATAACATTCCAGTTAAAAATAACACCCACGTGCGCTGGTAAACAAGCGCGCGGCGGATGGGGCCGCGCGCCCCGGGCGAGCATGTGCGCGCGCCCCCTCGTCCTCCCGCACGTGTCCGCCGACTCCGCCCGCGCCGCCCAAGCGCTGCTGTCTCCTCCCCCTCGGCGGGCCGCGGACCGCCCCTCGCTTGGACGCTCCGGGGCCCTAGCGCCCCCCAGACTACCAGGCGCACACGGCGGAGTGCTCCCCAACTTTGATCCCCCGGCCCCTCCTCGCCGCGGCGGGACCCGTTGCTCCAGGTCGGCTTTCTCCCCGCCTCCCCGGGCCTCTCACGGCCCTCCCTCCGGCAGCCGGCCAAGGATGGGCTCCAGGCTGGCCCTCTCGCTCTCTCCTCTCCTCCCACCCCTCCTGCCTTCCTTAGAATTTTACTCGATTGTTTATTATTTGCTGGGGGGCGGGGGCGGGGGGCGGAGAGGGGCGTCTGGGCCTGGAGATTGCTGGCCGCGGCCAGTCAGCGCGCTACGTGGCTTGACGGGTAAGCGGCGCAGCGAATGGCGGCGCGGCGCAGAGCTCCTGGGTCACGCGCGTGTGGATACAATGACATCATCTGTTTGTACGCGTCGAACTAGCTTGGTGCAGGGGCGGGGCCGCGCGTCACTTGAGTGACGGGCCCTGCGCAAAGCCCGGAGCCCGGATTAGTGCCGATGGGCGTACTCTTTGGAGTACGCTCCATTGGCCCTTTTTGTGTATCGGGTTGTTGTGGAGCCGGATTCCAAATCTCTCAAATAATCTCTGGTGGTTTAGAACGATTTTCTATAAGGGAAAAAATGGCATTTATGAACCCAAGTGGGCCGACCTTTTGTGTGCGTGTTGCCTGCGGTGCATTCTTAATGCACAAACCACAAATGAGCGATTTGGGTACGGGACGTGGTGAGGTCTTCTGAAGATGGGCTTCTAACCCTAGGAGAATATCTTCTTTTTTGATATGCATCCTAGGTGTTTTAGCGTCCTTTAAAAATTCAAAATCAAATTATTTCCCATTCATTGTTGTTTAGAAGCTGCGCTTGCGGTCAGGAATGAGGAATGATTTGCTTTTCTTGTGAGTTAATTCGGCTTCTCCCCATTCGTCCTGAGATCCATGAAAAGTGAAACCCGATTTGGGTCCAGCGTCCAAGGTAAGACTCAGTTGGTTCCTGGTCCAATCTGAGGGCATCAAGTTTATCGAAGTCCTGTAAGCACGAACATCATCGTTTGCCAGTCTTTCCACGCCGAGGTAACCCTGGCCATCTGCGGTCAGCATCTTATCTCGCGTGTTACCTGGTGTCGGCTTCTAATGGGGAACCGGACACCAGGGCGGGCCCGGAGCCGGGCGAGTGGACGCGCCTGCCGGGGACCCCCTGTGCCCAGAGTCCTGCCCGAGCCGGGGAGACCACGCCACTGCGGGCCGTGGGGCGCTTAGGGCGCTGCGCTGGCAGATTCCCTCCTCGCTTTGTTGCCGTTGCAGCCCCGTGGGAGGGAGAGAGGGCGCCTGCCCCGCCGCGCGCGCCCCGACACCCACGCCCGCAGCCCCGCGGGGCCGGGCCGCACGGGTGCGCGCGCGAGCTGGCACACGCTCGCACTCTCACACACACGCGCGCGCGCGCAGCACACCCGGCCCGCCGCCCCAGCCCTCCCCCTGGGCGGGGATCCGCCCGCCCGCCGTCAGCTTAGGTTGAGGCTCCCTGCGTGTGTCTATAACTTTGTGTGGCCGCCGCGGCCGCCCTGCTCGCTGGGGAGGAGGAGGAATGTGCACGGCGGCGGCGCGCAGGCTGACAGGCGGCTCCTCGGGCGGGCTGCGGCGGCGGTCCGAGCGTCTCCCCCGGGCGGAGGCTGCGCGCCCCCTCCTCGCCGCGGCCGGGGCCCGCGCAGGATTGTGTGCCCTCCCGCCTCGCCCCTGAAGGGAAGGAACCCAGGTAGGCGCCGGAGCTGTGCAGCTGGGCGGCCGCCTTCCCTCCCCGTGACTCCGGATCTGCTTCCGAGCTGGGCCAGGCGCTTCCCTTTTCCCGTGCAGGGACTCGGTGTGTGCGCCCCCACCCCCGTGTTCTCCCGCTAGTGTTTTTAAAGGACTTGAGTGAAGGGAGAGAAACTGTCAAGATGGCAGCAGCGGGAGCAAGGAGGTGATGGACGCGCTGGCCCGGGCTTTCTGGAAGCCCGGGAGACTTGGCGCCTTCCGACCTGTTGGAAGATTTATGCTCCGATTTGCCCCTTCCTTTCGCGTTCCTGGGGTGAGGGGGCGGGGGCCACACGTCCTCGGATGGTTAACCGCACAGAAGCTCAGTGACCGATCCTGCCCGGCTCGACCCTTTGCGAACGCCCGCCGAGCTTCTGGTCCCCCTTCGTTCCCTCTTTTTTTTTTTTTTTTAAGTGACCCACGATCTCCCTCCGGGCCCGCGGGCGAAGGCGGGGGCTGAAAGCGCCGTCCCGAGGCTTAGGCCCCTCCGCCAGGTGGGGAGCACCAGCGGTGGGGGGGCGGCCGAGGAGGCGGGGTGGGGAAAGGAAGAAGAAGAGCCTAAAGACGCCACAGACTTTGGCGGCGCCGCCGCGGGAGGCACTGGAGCGGGCCCGAGCGAAACATAAACAAACGCACGCACGCCTGGCCCGGAGCTCGGACCGCGGCGGGGCTGCGCCAGCGCGGGCCGCTGCCCACTTTAAAGGCGCGGCCGCGCCCCTCCCCCGCGCCGCCCCCGCCCCGCCCCGCCCCGCCCCGCCACCTAGCCCTGGAGAGACCTGCAGATCGGGCGACAGCGAGGGGGGGGCTGCCCCGTGCGAGCCTGGCGATTCGCTCTCCTCTCTTCCGCGGCCTGGCCAGGGGGCGGTGTCTGCTGCGCCAGGTTCGCGAACGCACGTCTCCAGGTCCGTCTGCCCCTGCTGCCCCTGCTGCTGCCGCTGCTCCTGCTCGGCGGGCGCCCGGCGTTGCAGGCGGCGGCGGGCGAGGACTCGGCTCCGGCCCGGGATAACCAATTCTCCTCTCTCCTCTCGTGCTTCCCCAGGCGGCGGCGGCTGCGCCCGGAGCCTTCGCGGCGCCCCGTCCCTCCCCCGCCGCACCCCGCCCCGGCGAAAGAGAAGAGCGCGAGAGCCCCAGCCGCCGGGCGGGCGGGCGGGCGGCGAAGATGGCAGAGGCACCAGCCTCCCCGATCCCGCTCTCGCCGCTGGAAGTGGAGCTGGACCCTGAGTTCGAACCCCAGAGCAGGCCGCGCTCCTGTACGTGGCCCCTGCAGAGGCCGGAGCTCCAAGCGAGCCCGGCGAAGCCCTCGGGGGAGGCGGCCGCCGACTCAATGATCCCCGAGGAGGAGGACGATGAAGACGACGAGGACGGCGGCGCTGGGGCCGGCTCGGCCATGGCGATCGGCGGCGGGAGCGGCACGCTTTGCTCGGGGCTGCTCCTGGAAGACCCGGCCAGGCTGCTGGCTCCTGGAGGACAGGACCCCGGGTCCGGGCAAAGCCCCGCGGCGGGCGCGCTGATTGGGGGCACGCAGACGCCGATGCAGCCTCAGCAGCCCCTGCCACCTCCGCAGCCGGGGGCGGCCGGGGGCTCCGGGCAGCCGAGGAAATGCTCGTCCCGCCGGAACGCTTGGGGGAACCTGTCCTACGCCGACCTCATCACCCGCGCCATCGAGAGCTCCCCGGACAAACGGCTGACCCTGTCTCAGATCTACGAGTGGATGGTGCGCTGCGTGCCCTACTTCAAGGATAAGGGCGACAGCAACAGCTCGGCGGGCTGGAAGGTGAGCACGCAGTCCGGGCGGGCGGCGGGGCTCGCGGGCCTCCTGCGCAGCGCGCAAGCCTCTCTCGGGCTCCTCAGAGCGCGCCTCCGGGCACCGGGGAGGCGGGCTGGGAGCGGGAGCTTCCGCTGCGAGGCTTTGGGTGTGCTTTCTGCGCGACTCTGGAGGAGGCATACCTGAGGGCAGCCTGGGAGGGAGGGAGGATGGGCAGGGGGCACCCGGGGAAGCCCCGGGAATGGCCAGGTGAGGAGAAGGGCCAGGGACCCGGGCGAGGGCCAGGGAAGGCCGCGCCGGAGTGCCTTTGCTGGATTCCCAAGCAGCGCTGAGGAGGTAGGTTCGCGCCAACTTTGGAGTGGAGTTAGCCTAGTGTGGGGGGCTGATGCGACACTGCGGGCGGCGTGTAGGGTGGGGGGCAGTGCGGGATGTTTGGGGTCCGTCGCCGGAGGAGCGCTTGGCTATGTGGTCACAGGAGCAGGGCGCTCTGTCCATGGCTGCTTGAGAACCTTTTGGTCCAAGTTTCGGGCTTGTTGTGGGTGTAAACTCCACAGGCGCTTCAATCTCAGTAGAAAAAGCCTACCCTTTATTGAGGGGGTGGGGGCAGCGGAGAGGGGGTGCGCTCTTTCTCTGCTGGTGTTGACACCCCGACTCCTCAAGGGTATCTTCCAAGCAGGCCTGCCGCACCGAGCCGCCTAAGCGTTCTTTGAGGCTCGGAAAGAGCCAGCCGTGCCACCTAAGCCACTTAAGCGCAGATTGGCTGCCCCACGCCTGCTGAAGCCTGGCGGTAGGCGGGGGTGGCGGCGGTTTGGGTGTGTGTGTGTCCGTGTCCAGGTGTGTGTGTGTCCAGGTGTGGAGGACTGGGGCCTGCGCTGCACCTGGGCGGGAGCGAGGCAGCCTTGATGTCAGAGCCTGGTGGTAATGGCTTCTACCGAGTGAACCTGAAGAGTGAGATTATGGTTCCTTTTCAGACTCTTGGGGCGCAGGACACGTGGTAGGGAGAGAGGTGTGGAAAGACCTATGATGTAATGACTTCCTGCAGTTGGGCATCCGAAGAAATGAACTCCTCTGCCCCTGCTGGGCTGTAGCTATCCAGTTGCTTCGCTCTACCTGGGCACCCCACCCTCCCTGACTCCACCCCACCAGATATGAATGTGTCTCCACCAGGCAAGAGAGCCTTGCATAATTAGAGATAAGCGTCCACTATCAGCCTATTTGGATGTATCTCTTCTTTTCCATTAAAAAATACATTAAAGAGGGAGCCTCTTCCTTCTGCTTCTTTATGATCTTTGAGGAGGCCCATGCCCTCCTGGGTTCTCCTAAGTGTGTACAGGAAGACCAGTGTAGCTTAGCTAGAGGAGTGTTTTGACACGCTAGAAAGAAGATTGGATGAAAAATACTGAAGAACTTGGAGCATTGAGGGTTTTAATGTACTTTTAAAGGAAAGCTTTGCAAACACAGTGGTTTGTTTTTAACAGCTAGTTTTGGAGAGACTGGCTGTGTTTAGATAACTTTTAAAAGCTAAATGTATTTTCTACGTTATTGCACATACCTACTTTCTCTTGGCAGATACTGATCTAAAATGACCCTTAAATTTAATCTAATTTTTCTGTTTTACACAAGAATTTGCATAAAGGATGAGAGTTATTTCCATTTCAAAGCAGTGCTAACTTGATAGTTTTTCATTCTGGGTTTCCAAGTGGGTGGTGGGGTTAACAAGTCCATGTACAGTGTCAGGATAGGATCAGTTTCTTTGACCTTACAGCGTAGATTTAGAAGGTTGGCATATTTTTCAAATTGCTCAGTTTTGAAATTTAGTCCTGTATGATTTTGAATTTAGCGCAAAGAATCTGTTTCAAAGTTTAGCTGACTTTTAACTTATGTAGTTAAAAAGTGAGCATATAAAGGGTTGGCACCTTTTTTATGTTTACGATTACAAAAGTAATTTTACTTTCATAAATAACATTTCTTGCCATTGTGTTTAAGGTGTTAGTTTAATAGCATTTTTAAAAAAAGACAATTTATGTAATAAGGTAGTATTACTAAGAGTAGCCATTAATTAAGACTTGGTTAGTTGTATTTCCACATAACTTGCCGGATTTGCAAGAGATTTGGGGCCAGTTATAAACTGTGTGGTTTAATGTCATAACCATTTTCTTAATCTCGGTTTCATTTTCCCTTCCCTGCTTTTGCATCTTTCTCTCTCTCAAACTTTATGAAAGATTGTAAATCAAAATTCTCAGGGCTTAATATCCTTAATACAGGACACACACACATTTGATTATTTTTATTTTGACCCTTTGATAGCCCATACGAGGGGTCTTCAAGTTTGTGTCATTTTTCCACACTTTTTGAAGCCCCCTTCAGATAGTACCCACCTACATTTTTTGTTTCGGGGGGGGGGGGGTCCTAGTGGGAAGCCGTGACCCCATTTGTAGTGTGTGCTGCCATCTGGTGGGGACCCGTGTATTGGTCTGAATCTAAAGAAACAGGATTCATCTCAGCAGTTCTACAGACCCCTCGGGACACATGTGTCCCACTAATCACACCAAAATCCCTATTACCACAGAAAAAGCTGATCTTATTCAAAATCCCTACCATTACTGAAAATATTTGATTTTTCACAAAAACTAAATGCAGACACTAATTTGGTTTTGAAATGGTTAAAGTTTTACCTCAGTTCCTTTTCTTAGTATCATATGGCAACTAATCCTTGAAGACTGTAGGGATATAATTTAGTTCAAGAGTTTTTGTAAGATGACCTTCCTCAAAAGATGCAGCCATGCAGGAACTTCCAAATCTTTGATGATGGAGAAGGTCCTTTGAAAATGGGACTGGTTTCGTATTCTCATTATGACTAATAGCCAACCTTTTTGCGTTTGTGGCTTTGAGGGGGTGGAAGAAGAGGGAAAGAGAGGTCGATAGCTAATGTGACCCATTTCCACGCTTCCAAGTTTCACGACTTGATTCCTGTTGTGATTAGTCATTTTGGAAGCATGCATGTGCATGGAAACCACACCACTTTCACACTGAGTTGTGCATTGGAGATTTAACTTCTAAAAATGTCTAGAATTCTGATAAACCTAGAGCACAGTACTAGATCTTCTTTTGTTAGAATCATGATGTTATGAGCTCCTGTAACCAGACTTATCACCCAAGGGTCAGAGAGTGAAAACTGGAAAAGGGGCTTGGGGTTCAGGACCAGTGGTTTTCAAGCCTAGCCACTTAGTTGAATCACCTTAGGCCCTCAAAAACAAACAAACAAACAAACAAACCATCAAACCCAACCCAGAACCCAGGAATATGACTTAATTAGACTAGTGTGATTCAGCGTTGGTATTTGTTGGTTTGTTTCTTAGACGATTCCATCATTTGGCCAAAATGCAGTGTGCTGACCTGTCCAAACCCTTTGCTTTGCCGGTGAAGAAGCTGATTCTTGGAGAGTGGACCGGCTTCCCTAGCACGCAGAGGTCATTAGGACTCCCAGGTCTAGGGGTCTCTGTCCGGGATTACAATGTTTCCCTCTGTAAATCGCTCTCTGAGGCATCGGTTACTGAGTAATGAGTCATTCATTCCACGGTGAGGAGAGGTTGGGTTCCTGAAAAGCACATTTGCTTCTCAATCTAAAAGTGTGTTATTTCAGCATTGGAAGTGCACATGATTAAAGTTCATGGGGGAGTCGAGGTACAAGGTAACAGAATTTCCCCAAGGACTCTCGAAGCCCCTCCACATTGCTCATGTTGTGCAGCTGCCCATGCCGGCCAGTGTAGGTTCCTAGCAGGAGGAGGGAGCAGTCGGTTACCTTTTGTTTGTCAGACACGTAGGAAGATCTGGTGGTTCAGTAGTTAATGCCCTCGTCTGTGGAGAAGGATGAGGCCAGCTACTTTTGTAAAGGTTTACAGCCTTGCACCCGTGGGGCAGTTCTGTTTTGGCCTTCAGGGTCACCATGAAGCGCCGGTCAGGCGCTTAGTGTAGCATGGCAAGGTGTGATGGCCGCCACACAGGCTCCCTTACCTCAGGTGTTAAGTAGCAGTGCACAACCAGGGAAGAGGCTACATTTCCTTTCATCTTCAGCATCCTTGCCCTGCACCTGTAAGTCTACTGGTTCTTGTCCTTCAGGTACCTCTGGGCCTCCAGAGCCTACCCGGATGAAGCCTGCTTGCCCCTAACACCCCCACACCCCTGCCCACACCGACTGGTCCAGGCACTTCCATGTCAGGCAGCTTTCTCTGGCGATTCCCACCGCTTGGCAGGTGCTTAACGCCGCTGCCGCTGCAGAGCAAAATTCTTTGAAGACCTGGAGCCTTCCTCCAGGTGGGCCACCTGTACCCTCGTGGCTTCTCCTCCAGGTGGAGAGAGAGGGGGGCTGCTCGGGCATAGGACCCTTACTTAGGTCCTCATTTAGGTCGCCAGTCCCTGGATTCATGCGTCCAGTTCCTTTCGGAAGGTCCTGTGAAACATTTAGTATGCCCTTTGAAATCATGCTAAGCTTCCAAAATGACCGAGTTATTATCATAATGCCAGGGTGACATGCCGTCATGAGTGACTTGGGTCGCATCTTGGAGTCACTCACAAAGGGCCCGGGGTGGCCTGGTCTGAAGAATCTGCCCTCTGCTCGGCCCAGGTTGCTACATGCGGTTGGGTAACTTCCTTTGGCAGGGCTGTCTTTGTCAGTGATTCTCAGCTCGCGTACTTCCTCTTCCTCCTGCAGCAGCGCACTCGGGGGACTGGTTTTCCTCTTTTTCAAAGCTGTGTCATCGACCTATGAAATGAAGAAATCGGCCCCTTTTAGACCTGGACCCGTGAGCCCCATGTCGCTCAGAGGCCCTTTAAACATGAAGCACCGGGTTTGTTTGGCTGCGCTTACCTCCTCCTTACAAAATGAAACAAAACTACAGCAGACTTATTTTTAGGAGATTTTAGAGGAGGGTTCTATTTTAAGAAAATGACACCATAGAAGAACATCTTATAGTGAAACATTTCGATACTCTGCTTGGGATTCGTACTCCAAAAAACCTTCAAGGTTTCTTTTAGTTATTTTCTTGTGTTTTTATCTTTGACAATTAGCGACGAGGCCCTGTCCTGCTGCAGCCGCACACCGGCTCTGGAACAAGTTGAGCAGACACCAGTCCGCAGAACCGATGCGGATGCAGAGATAAGACTGGAGGCCTGGGCATGTTGCTCGGCCTCCTCACAAACGCTGGTGCTGCAGACTCCCGATTTCCAGGGCTGGAGACAACGTGGGAGTCCCTGCTTTGCTTTCGTGTCCCCTGCCCTTGCCTGCAGGAGACGGACATGCTTCTCCCCGTTTCCCTCCTCACCAGTCCCTGAGACCCAGAGGTCTCAGAGCCACCTGGACTGGTTGCTGCTGTCGAAGGTGCTGGGGGATTGTGTATCTAATCACAGTTCGTATTGGTGGCAAGAGAAAAACCCCTTCTTAGCCATTTGCATCACGTGCCCCATGTCGTTCAGCAAGTGCTGACCAAGGCATACTGTGCGCCGGGCCGTCTGCCGGGCCCAGAGGTTGTGTAGTGAGTAATCGTGGTGGAGCAGGTTCCAGTCCACGGGACATCACCTTCCGATGAGGGAGGATGAGACTAAACATAAATCTGTGCTCTGTGAACGTGTATGGTCGGGCGGCGTCTATTCCCCTGCCTCTTTCACATCTACACTTCTGCTTTCCCAAGCACCCAAGCTCTCTGCAGGACAGTTCCCCAGGTCAGGTTGGTGGTGCAGGCTGGCTTGGAGATGACGTTAAGTCGCTTGCTTTGGGGGCTCAAGGCCTCCCGTCCCCATGACTCCCGGCTGTCCCACATCGGCCTGGCTTAGACGTGAGTACCCCTGTGGCTCTGGACTATCTCAGGGTCCCCCAGACGGCCTCTGTGTGAATGGGTGTGGAGCCTGGGTAGTGCTGACTCATCTGCGTGGCTGCTTTTGCTTAGAATTCAGAACTGAAAGATCATGTAACGACTTCACTGGTAGGTGAACAGCCAGGCCAGAAGTGAGTGACCGGCCCCAGACCGCACAGCTAGTGGAAGTGACCTTTAGAGTGTGTCCACCCGAGCCCAGGTTGCCTCCGTTCCAGTGTCTGCTGGGAACCCGTGGGTGTCACTGCTGCTTGAGTCAGCGTGCGGGCCTCAGCTTCTGCAGGCTCTTACTTCACCTGCTCTCCTCCTCTCCGGACCCGCTCGCTCCAGAGTAGCCAGAGGACTCTCAGCTTACCTTGCTGAGGGAGCCTCCTCTGTCAGCTTCTTTGCCGACACTGTGTGCCCTATGAGCCCTGGCTTTTGCTCTGGTGATTTTTCCTTTGACTCTTGCATATTCCTAAGCGCAGGGCAGGAGTCCGGAAAGCAGGGAAGTCGTCCGTGAGACCAGCAAGCACACCTGATGCTTGGGACTGCCTTTGGGCGATTACGTTCTCAGCCTGTGCCAATGGCCTTGTTCTGGGACCCTGACCTGAGAGAGGAGCTGGGATGGAGGAATGTGGTGATGTCATAGGTGGAGTCCTTTGGAGACTTGCAGTCACGAAGGCGGTGATGGAAGCCTGCCTCAAACTTCCTAGCCTTGATGTGGCTGCGATGGGAGTGAGTAAATGGTATCTGTGGGATTATCCATGGAGGGTCACGTGCCCTAGTGTGGAAGACTGAAAACTCCCAAAGCGCCAGTCACTCCCCATTGGAGAAACAGAGAGACGTGATCTTGGGAATGGCATTTCATTAGGAGAAAAGTGGTCCTCGGCCACATCAGTGAGTTCTCAAGATAGCCCTGTGTAAGTGTACCCCCGTTTCATGCAGCCTGCAACATGTACATTTTTATTAATGATCTAGAAAGACTCACCATAGAATCGTGTGGCTTAAAGTGTCCGTCACTTTTCACAGGAGCAGTGCTTGTGTGTAACATGAGTTTTTTCCCTGTAAGGTTCAGCATCGGGGGCATCCACCTCAGCTGTATTTGAAGTTTTCTGTCTGTGCTCTGGGACATGAGGTCATATGTAGAGAGGAGAGAGTTGGTGGTCCCTGAGCTGGGCCATTGGAGAGCTGGTCTGCACCTTCTGTGAGTTACAGTAGTTTTCTGATGAAGGACCTAAGCTTGTGATTCTGAAAGAACACTCCAGTTCGGAGTACATCACTGCCCAGACTCAGTAGCTAACCATTTCCCTCTTTGTTTTGAACATATTTATTGTGAACTAGGTGAAGGTTTTCAGAGCAGATCATCCATGCAACTTTCAACAGAGTCTACAGGTTTTGCTTCAGCTTGTCCATTGCAGTCCCCTCAGTGCACCGCCACTGACCCCACCTCTTCCCTCCCTGTGTTTTCTGCTTCCATTCCTCCTCCTCAGCAGACCCTCTGAACTTGGCCGTTGAGTCCAAGGAGTGCTATACCCCATTCTTGTTACTGTCCCCCATTTTAGGCTGAACATTGAGCCCCACCAGGGAGTTCATTCCAAACCTAAAGGTTGACTGAGGGCCTTAGCCACAGGGATCTGACAGGTCTCTGATCAGTAAACTTTGTATCTTTCATCATTTTGAGTTTTGCTCCGTATGTTTCTCCTACTCTATCCAGACCCTTCTAGTGCTGGTAGTGGTAGGCGGGCACCTTCGAGTTCGTGTCCCAGGGTATGGAGACCACCGATGCTCATGTGCTCCATTAGTTCATCGGACCAGCTGTTTCTGTGTGGCCTTTGATTTTCCTCGCGATGGGGAGAGACCAGTAGTTACACCTTAGATGGCTGCGCGTGAGCTTTGACGACCTCGATTGCTCTTCAGCACCGTAGGAGTAATGAACACTGACTGCCTTTGGGAACTTGGTTATGCCAGTCGACTCTGGTGACCCCCAAGCATATTACTCCTTAAAAAAAAATCATAGTGAAATACATATGTGTGCCAAAAATTTGCTATTTTAACCACTTTTGGGTACACATTTCAGTAATACTGATTACCTGTATAATCGAATGCCACAATTACCTGTTTCATCCATTTTCATTTTTTTTTCACTTCCCTGAACAGAAACTCGGTACAATTGCAGTAATAACTCCCTACTTCGCTCTTCACTTAGTTCCTGGAAATACTGATGAACACTCGTTTCCTGTACTTTGGCCTATTTCAGATATTTAATGTAAATGGGTGTGTTAGTCTGGGTAGACTAGAGAAACAAATCCAGGGACATCTGTGAATAAGAACGAGTTTTATATAAAAGGGCAATTGAATATTGGGAAAACATTCCAGCCAGATCAAGTCCTTAAGTCCAATATTAGCCCATGTGTCCAATACTAGTCTATAAGTTCCTCTTTAGGTTCATGCAGCCATGCAGTGAGGCCGAATCCAGGAAGATCACAGGCCAGTGGGCGGGAAGTCTTGTGGATCCAGTGGCAGTAGAAGCATCTCACTGCTGGTCGAAGTCTCCATATGGCTCCTACAGGTCACATGGCTCCCACAGCTCTCAGGGCTCTGCTGGCATCAGTGTAGCTCCTTGCAGCTTGTCATCAGGAATGTCTCACAGGGAGTCTCTCTGTCCCACTTCCAGCAAGCTATTTATCTCCTTAGCACCTTCAAATGAGGTCATCAAGCTGCAACATGATTAACAGGCTAACCTCCACCCCTTCACTCTTAAGGCTCAAATTGACAACAGATTATGCAGCTACCACAACCACAATGGGCTTGTACATGTTTGTCCTTCTGTGTCTGATTTATTCCACTCAGCATAATGTCTTCAAGGTTCGTCTCTACTGTAGCATGTATCAAGGCTTCATCTCTCTTTACGGCTGGATAATGTATTCACAAATATCTGAATATACACTATGTCTATTTTGTCAGACACTTCGGTTGCTTTTGTCTCTTTGGTACTGGGACTGATGCTGAAGTGAACATTGATGTTCAAGTGTCTGCTTGAGTCTTTGCTTCCGGTTCTCTTGGCGATGTACCTGGGAGCAGAACTGCTGGGCCGTGCACTCGTGCGGAGGTTAACTTGCTGAGTAACCTTCGTGCTTTTTTTGCACTGGCTGCGCTATTTTACATTCTCACCAACAGTGGATGGAGGTTCTAGTACAAAGGGGCTTCAAAGAGTTTTGGGGGGAAATGGAGTTAAAAGTTAATGGAAAAAAATCCCACATACTATCTTAACCCTCCTTGTATTTATTGTATTTGTTTTTCTGAATAGTAATCATTTTAAAGGAATGAAGTGATACCTTATCATGGCCTTGACTTGCATTTCCCCAAGGACTAATGGCATTGCCATTGGCTTGGCTTTTCTGGGCTCCCTGCAGTTGCCCATGAACGGCTGGGTTGGCTCTTCCATTTCTACAAAGGCGGTTGTTGGAATAAACTTTTTTTTCCTGGACCAGACAGCTTTCATTTCCCAGGAGCCTAGTTTCCTTAATCAGAAAAAGAAGTACAATAGCAGACATCTACAGGGTATTGTGATGTATCACTCCTTCCTAATAAAACACAAATATATGCTTGGCATGTGGATCCAGTACAAAAAGCTAATTTTTAAAAATTAAAGTTTGACTCTTGAGAGTGTGATAGTTACTTATTTTGGAATAATGTTAAGAAAGTGAAATCAGTTGACTTCTCCGATGAGCTATGGCCCTTCTAATAATTTTTGGCCTGCACTGATCAACCAAAACCCAAATCAAATCCACCATTGTCAAGTAGCTTCTGACTCATAGTGACCTGAGAGGGCAAGCAGAAGTGTTCCCCAGGGGTCCCAAGACTGTAACTCTTTCAGGAAGTAGAAGGTCTCCGCTTTCTTCCAGGGGGGTGGCTTGCAGGTTTGAACCTTCTGCATCCTTGTTGAGCTTCTGAGGGCTTTAACTGCTTGTGCCAGCAGGTCTCCTTCCCTAGGCAGAAAGGTCACGACTCGGGATGAAGTTGCAGGTGTTCTTCTAGGGATTCGCCATGTCCAAATGTTCCCTCGGGTTCCTAGCAGGGAGGAAGAAAGTGGCTCCCTCCCTCACACAAACAAACACGTTTACTTTCCCTCCAGAGCGCATATATAATAAATCCAACCGAGATGGCAGTTTCCAGTGTGTGCTTTGGAATTTCTTATTTATTTCTCCGAAGACTTTTGTGGCGGGAGGATCCGCACCATATTTTACCATGTGTTTTAAGATGTCAGTGAAATGAAATAATTCGGCTCCTGAAGCCACTGAGAATTTACTTTAAATTCAGAGCCAGCAGAGGGAGTACACAAATCTTTAAGCTAATTTCAAGTACTCCCCCCCACCCCCCTTAGCTAAAATAAAGCTTTGACTACATGGAAAAAGCTCTGATATGTGGTGCTGTGATGTGAGTTTATGACATTATTAGAAAAGGATCATTGGGGTGGGGGCAGGGTAAAAAATCCACCCCCACTCCAACAAATAACTTTTTTAAAGTTGTGTTAGGTGGCTGGTGGTCCACCTCCAATCCCCAAATAGTTCGAGATTTGAAACAACACACACTTACCTGAAAAATGTCTTCCCCGGCTTTAGTTTTTTGCTCCTCTTCTGAAAAAAGATATGAATGTTCATATGCATCTAATACCAGACTTTTACAGAGCTCTCCGATGTTTAAGAAGCCCTGGCGACATAGTGAGTTCTACATTGGACTGCTAACCACAAGGTCAGCAGTTTGAACCCACCAGCTGCTTCCAGTGAGGAAGATGCGGCTTTCTTCCGTACAGATCAGCAGCTTGGGAAACCCACAGGGGTCGCTGTGAGTTGGAATCAACTGGATGGCAGTGCATTTGGGTCGGATGTTTGGATCGGCGGAATGATCTGTAGTCTAGCTCTTGTTTTGATACAGGCTTCCGGTATTTTTCAAGGTTTCACAGATTCCCGCTGGCAAGAGAAAATGTCATTTATTTTAAATTCTGATTTCGTAGTCAAAGACTACTCCCTTCACTCTGCCTCTGACTTTGGTGGTGGTGGTGGCTTATTTTACTTGGGAGCATAGGGATAGGGATGGAAGAGAGGGACAAGACAGGCCTAGAAGGTAGGTAGAGACGATTTGAACAAGCCTTCCTTAAAGTTCATAGTAAAACGCCATTCATCATTCTTAGGCTACTTTCTGGCAATTCCAGTTTGTGTTTTTGTTTTCCAGTCATCCTTCAGTGATGGCAGGGCATGGCGTCTCCTTGGTTTCATCGAACTTCTAGGATTTGTGCTTTATCTTGCGACCACACTTGTACCTCCTTCCCGTCTCTAACCATCTGATTGGGCTGTCCCCGCTCTCCACCATGTTGAGTTTCTTCTTGGCTTGCTTTATGATGCTGCTGCGATGACCGTGTCTTTGAGTGGGGACTTGAGGTCTATACTCAGATGATGTCATCTGGTGAATGGCTGTGGTCTAGAATAGTCTGCCTTTGAGGGGAGAGAGGAGTTGAGGATCCTGGTGGAAGAACAGTACAGAAAGAATGCTCCCTTCTCTTTAGGACTTGAGGAGATGGACTCATGAGGCCCCTCACTGTTGATGATGCTAGTAGGGCTAATTCAGTGTATCTCTGAAGGCCCTTCAGCTCGTTCTGTGCTTGAGTTTATGAAAGTCATACGTGGCCAGAGATCATGCTTCTGTTGAAGCATAGAGCACGGGCTTCTTTACAGCAATAGAATGTGTTTTCTAGGTCCCTTTGTGGGCGAAAGACAAGGCTGCCTGCCCTCGTTACAGTCTCAGAAACCCTTAGGAGCAGTTATATCTACTCTGCCCTACAGGGTCACTATGAGTTGGAATCTACTCATTGGTAGTATGGTTGGGTGCTGCATGGACATTCTTTAAGAATCAGAATTGTACCTGCTCATTCTGAAATTCCAAAATGGTATTTTTGGGGAAGAGAGCCATGGTTATATAGTGGAGACATTGTTTTTTACAATGAAAAGAGGATGATTCTGTACAGGACATTCTTAGGCCTAGGTATTCTGTACAGGACATTCTTAGGCCTATGATAATGGTAATAGTAGCTGTGATTTATTTTGTTGATCACCTACTGTGTGTTAAGTATGCATCTCATTTTTTTAAAACATCTAATACTGCCTTTCCAAGGTAGGCATTTAACTCTGAATGCCAATGTGAGACTAGGAGATGGCTTTGACGTCAAAGTACCGTATGCTGTATACGCTCGTGTATAAGCCGAGTTTTCCAGCACATTTTTAAGGCAGTTTTTGGGGTAAAATCAGGTGCCTTGGCTGATATTTGGGGTGGCTTATACTCGAGCATATACCGTAACTTGCTTGGATTCAAAGACCCGGTTTCTCTGGCTCCGGAGCCTTTGCCTTTTCTTCTATTATCTGCCATGTTCTTTACATCTATTGCTATTAGTCTTCACGCTCCTTTACGACAGTATCTTAAATGCTTAGCTTTTGAGTTCCTGTGGCCACAGACGTGTGTACGCATCGGGGACGGACTTGGTTGGACCCGTGCTTTTTTGGCTCCTTTCCTTTTTTTTAATTTTTGCATGAGCTATTCATTTTTGGTGCAGAGGTTAAGCAAGCACTTGCTTTGAACCCATCAGTCGCCACATGGGAGAAAGAGGTGGCTGTCATCTTCTGTAAGGTGAGCACCCGGCAAGCCCTGTGGGGGCAGCTCTACTCTGCCCGTAGAGTCATGGTGAGTTGGGATGGACTTGGCGGCATTGAGTTTGGCTTGGTGGTTTAGCAACTTTTAAAGATGGAGCTTGGGTCTGAACTTTTAGTTGGGGAGTGGAGGGAGTGGCTGCTAATTAAGGAGATTCCGGGGAAACCTGATGGTTTGGGGATTCCCATTCCTGTTTGGCCACTGCCTGGTGTGACCACAGTGTATCCCCAGCATCAGACACACAGTGTACGAGTTAGAAATACTAGAGTGATAACATGGCGTGTAGGAATTCTTTGGGCTGGGCCGCCCTCTCACACATTGCTGCCCCAGGAGATCAGATCACCTGTGCCTCCATAGACTTCAGGTCAGAGGGCAAGAAGAGAGGTTGCAAGACCAAGAAAAGTGGATTTTTTTGGGGGATGGGGGTGGGAAGGGAAACACCACAAAACAGAACAAAATCTCCCAACCACTTAGAAGAAGTTCCTGGCAGAAGTTTGCCTGCCAAATCAGATCTTATAATTAAAGGTATTAAAAATATTTCGCGAGGTGGTAGCCTGTTTGAAATGCAGTTACTTAAGGGCTGAAAGGCAGGCTGCCAAGCAGAAACAGAACATGTTGCGTAACCAGTCGCTGGCCAGGTTAAAGTGTTTATCGAAGAGCCTACTGCTTTGTCTTCAAGGTAAAACTATGTAGGAGCAAGCCCTAAATGGCGCTTTTAATTGGCTGTAAGAATGTGCCCAAGACAAAATGCAGCTAGCAGAACACTGGTCTAGCTACCCCATGCTACTTTGTGCATGTTGAGAAAATGTTCGGGACGCTCAGCTGTGGGGTGAGACAGCAGGCAGTGTCTGGATAATGTCCAGAGGCTAGACTGGAACCCTGTGATAAATGCGGAGCGAGCAGGACGGAGCTCCCTGATGACTGAATGTAGCCAGTGTGCGGTGCGTGGAGGGCGGTGGACCGAAGGTTAGCAACGTATGTGTCCTCGAGCTTGTTGGATGTCACCTTGAAAACTAGAACTGTTCTTAAAAGATCAATGGTATAGTTAAGTCATTAATTCAGATCATTCAACTCTCAAACTGCCCTCGCCCTCCCCTCTCCTCCCCTCCCCTCCCCTCCCCAATGTCCTAATGATGGGTTTAGAAAAGAATTATTCCGTTCCTCCTAAGCTGCCTGGGTAATTGTCTCAGTTCCATGTTTCTTACTCAGCTGGTGCTGACTGATGCTTCAAGCCTGCCCTGCTCACCTCCTCTTCCTCTCTTTCGTTTTTATTTTCATTAATTAAAAAATTCCTCTGTAGTCTATTTTCCTTCTAATGCATTTTTTTAAAGAAAAGAGATGATTTCTCACCCATCTTAGCCTTAGACATCTTTGTATTGGTAAATTCCTTAAGGAAACCAACACGCAAACAAAAACACCTGATTGAAGTAAACTCTTGGAACCCCGGGGACGGGGGGGTTGGGGGGGACCGTAGAGCTTTGCCCTCTGGCCTGCTAAGGCCAAGGTCAGCAGTTCGAGCCACCGGCTGCTGCACCTGTGGGGAAAGAGGAGGCTTGCTGCTCTGTTTGGTAGGATCGCAAGGAATCGGAATTCCCTGAGTGGCAGGGAGGTGGGTTTGGAGTTGGGTGCTGTAGGTCTTGGGGAATTTTCACTTTCTAAGGAGGTGTTTGGGGGCGTCCTGCGAGCAAACATTCGTTTCCAAGTCAAGGCCCTGTTGGTTTCGCCCTTTACACATTTGGACCTAGGTCGGCAGTTGGTTTCCCTTTCTGCGGGACACTCGCTAGGTACGATGAGACGGGACACGGCAGGAGTTCTTGTTCAGCCCGGCCCACTGGCAGCAACAACGCACTTGCCAGGCGAATAAACGGACGAGTGACATTTTAAGCAAGATAACATTTTTATTAAGTGAGAACTGAAAGTCTGGACCCAAGAGTTTTTCTGCATTTCTTTAAAAAAAAAAATCCACCACTGGGGGTTGAGAGACATTGTTTAACTCCGAGAGACACGGGCTGGATTTATGAAGATGCAGTGGGTTAAGCTGCCTTGGGGCTGACACCAGTGTGAGTGTGCTTGCTTTAGCAAACTTGGCCACTTAAGCTCCTGATAGATCACTCCCTAGGTGCACTAGCAGTATACTGTTTCTTGAAATTAGTGGCCTAGATCAGGCCTTCTATCTTCAGGCCTGTCCGATAAAGATAAGTTTACAGCCTCCTTTTTTGAGTAGATGCATGTCCTCTGCTGAACTGAACCATCTAAATCAGTCCTCTTTAGTCTCATCCCTTTCCAAGAAAGAGCCTTATTTCAGGCAAGATACTTTGGACCAATTTTATTGTTTTTCTGGCACATGATTTCAAAGTCAACTGCTAGTCGACTTGTTTGTGACTTGTTGAAAGGTCGCTGCCCCAAGTTGCTTGTGATGAGCCCTCCTAAAGGAGAGAGTGCACCTTGTTAAAAATCTTTGGACCGCTCTCTGCTATCCAGCTTTGGCAAACAAAGACCCCCTTCTTGGTCATGGAGCCTGAGTGAGAGACCCACATTGTGTTGATCTCTGGATGAATTGCTCAGAATCCAAGAGCCTTATTTTCATTTGTCTTAATTGCTCTCAGCTGTTGTACCCCCCCCCCCCCATTTATGTCCCACCAGGCATTGTTTAGCGAAGCCTTACTGATGCTCTTCTCATCCCTCCTATTATCTCTCCATGACCTTTCTCTTACATCAGTGGCTCTCAACCCTGGATGCCTTTCAGAATCACTAGGGACGCTTCTAAAAAAAAGAAGCCAGTGTCTAGGCCCCATCTAAACCAATTAGGTCAGACGCTCTGGGTGTATTTTACAACTTACAACCAGAGTGTAGATCCATCGTCTTAGAGACCCAAGTGAGATTTGGGCTGTGGCGGTGATTAGCTGCTTTAGTTTTGCTGTTCAGATCTGTTTCTACCCTCTTTTTTATGGGAGGAGGGAATTTGCTACGCTTCATGACAACTACATGTAACAAAGGGATAGTGTAGTGGGTTCCCTGTTGGACTGCTAACCACAAGGTGAGCAGTGTGAAACCACCAGCCACTCCGAGGGAGAAAGGTGAAGCATTCGACTCCCGCCGAGTCGCCCAGAGGAGTGGTTGTTCCCTGCCCCATAGCGTCACTGTGAGTCAGAATCGACTCGATGGCAGTGAAGTATTGTGGGGTTGGAACTTAAAAGCACAGTTGGCTTTTAAGACAAGGGCATCGTTACAACAAACTATATTTAACTAGGTCCTCGCCCTCCACTGTTTCTTTTGTATAAATGTATGTGGTTTCAAAAAAGATCCCAACTCCCGCTGCTTTTCCTTGTGACCAACTGGACTCCAGTGAGTGTACTCTAGGAATTCATAAGAAGAGAGCGTGCCATTTCAGGTCGTAGCATGAGACTTGGAACTCGAGACCCATAGGTTTACCGTCCCTCTTGTGTGGCCTAATCTGACATGGGGGGACGGACACTCCACATACTCATGGTGTAAGCGTGTGGCTCTAAAGCATGACCCCCCCAGTCAGCAGCATCAATGTCTTCCGGAGACTTGCTGGAAATGCAGCTTCTTGGGAGCCACCCTAGACCCATTGAATCAGAAACGGAACCCAGCAATCTGTTTTCCCAAGTTCGCCAGGTGATTCTGCCTCACGCTGTCATTCGAGACCCATGGCTTTGTCATTTGTTGCCTTTGTGGGGTTCCCCTGGTGATAGTTGCAGAGCCCGTGGTCAAAATTACCACGCCTTACTGATTTTACAATCCTGACAAGAGTGGGAAAAGCGAACAGATGCCTCTGGTGGTGTCTGTTGACATGTAACACCGATGTAGCGCCTGCATTTTACCTCCTCTCAGGTCCTCGTGAGCCTGCTGTACTGGCCAAGGCTCCCAAACACCTTCCCGGGGGACAGTGCCAAAGGAGCCACTCGGTATGCAGAGGAAACCGAGTCCCCACCTTGGTGCCTGTGTGATGCTCAACACACTGGTGTTTAGGTTGGTTTTTTTATTTTATTTTTTTTAGGTCATCTTTTCTCCCGAATTACTTGTTTGTTTTTGGTCTTCTGGAAATGCTCCCAGTTTTAAGATCAGCATCAGCGAGGGGAGTAGTCTGACTGACTCATCCCCCGACGGACACGGGACATGTGGGAGAAAGATAAGATTAAAATGTGCTGGGTGTAATCACTGAGAGAGGGTGAGTAAAAGGGAAAGTACAGCCTTCCTAACGAGGGAGGGGTAGGCTAGGAGGCTGTGGGGGGGACCTGGCAGCCGTCTGGGCTAGGATCCTAAAAGGTGCAGGACCTCCTCCGGGACCTCCCTTTCACCAGACGATGAAGCCAGGGCGTCTGTCAGTGCCATTGGACTGGGTAGCCCAGGTGTCCTCAACTACGGCCCGCTGAGGACATTTATCCGGCCCGCTGGGTGTTTTTGCCCATTTGTTTTTTTACTTCAAAGTAAGATATGTGCAGTGTGCATAGGAATTTGTTCATAGTTTTTTTTAAAAAAACTATAGTCTGGCCCTCCAACAGGTCTGAGGGACAGAGAACTGGCCTCTGTGTAACAAGTTTGAGGACCCCTGGGGTATCCCATTAAGCAAGGACTCTGGATCAGCCACACCAACATCGCTGATGGCTTTAGGAATATAAATAGTGCAAAGAACAGTGGGTTGTCCAGGACTGGAAGTTCATTTCAGGACCTCTTAGCAGCTGCTGTAGAATGTTGCCTGAGATTCATACATACTTTCATATCTGACACATATGGGTGGAGGGGACAAGAATAGTTTGGATTCTGTCAGTAGCATACCTGTTTCTATTGGAAGCTGTGTCTGAGACAGGCAAGGATGGGGGGGGGGGGGTTCTTCTTGGAGTGGTCAGAGGAGCCTTCTTTCTAGATTGACCATGCTTCTTGGGAAAGGAGCTATGTGAGCCGGCTCAACTGTTTCACTTGTCAGAAGGTCCATGCAGTGGTGGGGAAAGCTTGGGCCAGAGTTTGGAGTCTCCCTCAATGTTCTGCCTTCGAAGCCTGTCGGCAGCACTCGCCAATGGAACTCTAGGAGAACACTAGGGATTGTAGAGCGCAGAAGTCGGTCAGATTCCTGTGTGGAGACCTAAATCACTTGGGGCGAAGGGGCCTTGGCAGGGCTGCCATCTTGGTTGTCCGGGGACATGAGCCCCTGCTCGCAGGCTGCAGAGGAGGGGCGTCTTGAAAGAATCTGGCCTCAAGGATGCATTTATGAGATAAAGTGCCACAAGAAACCAACCGGCTTATGCCCACAAGCCTTTCTGTCGTCGGGATACAAAGTTTAGGGCCGTGACTCCCGTGGCTCGGGTGTGACAATGAGAAGGAGAGATGACAGCCTTTCCACTTCTGTGCAGATCTCGGAGGACGAGCCGGAGGCCTTTGGTTTTAGAAGGCCCTCACTCTACACGCTGCCGAACTGAGGAGAGTTGAAGCCCCCAAACTTCTTGTGAGCGAGGGAAAAAGGCAAAAAGATGTTTCATCTTTAATCAGCCTTGGTATAAATGCACGCAGTCACCACCTATGTTTGCCTATCCACAGGTGGCTGTCCCTACCAGCCACTGCTGCTCATGGGCATTTATTGTGTGCCCGGCACTGTGGAGAGCGTTTCGCATCTCAGCCATTTCTCTGTGTACATGAGGAACCTGGGTGAAGCGACTTGCCCAAGGCCATGGAGTTAACACCTGGAGGTAATCCACCTGCTGCAGTCTGTCTCCACCTTGACAAAATGAACTCCAAAATGAATAACTTACCTAAGCTTTCGGGAAATTGATATTAGGATCCTCCTGGAAACCTCACTGGAATGTTCTTTCCTCTCAGACTCCTCATTTTGGTTTCAAAATGCATCACTGGCGGTTAGAATTGAGGCAGACCCCGTTCTACCTGGCCAGTCACAGTCTGAGAATGCATCGAGAGAACAGACTTGAGTGTTCGCTTGCAGACAAGCATTTACATCGTGCCCCCAAAGCTTTTAAAACGTGCACTCCTGCAGTGTCATTCTTCTTAGAGATGGGGCTTTCCTCCAAGGCTCAGAGCAGATGTGCTCTTCCACGAAGGGCGATGCAGTTAGATGCATTCTGCACTGCATCTAAAACTTCCCTGCGGCCCTGGCCTCTCTCCTCGCTCTTCTGTAGACGGGGTATAGTTGTGTGCCACCAATGGTGAACAGCCGTGTCAGGCTGGACGTGGCTTTGGGAGCCAGTAGGTCACGTGGCCGAGTTTTCATTCTTGGCTTTTGATCTGCTTCCCACTCTCAAGCCCAGCACAGCGCGTTGGGGGGGTGGAAGAGGGAGACTGCAGCGAGAAGATGCTGAGTGATGGCAGGAGCGTGAGCTAGAGGGCCACCTTTGCAAGAGTGGAAGGCTTGCAGTGTCTGACTTTGTGGAAACATTAGAAACATTGACTCGATTTGGAGAGTTAATCATTATGGAACTTCTTCAAAGAGCATTCGCTAAACAGCACATACCCACACCTAGTTAAGTGAGCACACTGGATAATTAGAATACTTTTAAATTTTTTGTTTTCTACAATCATTGAGACCCTCAGGTGAGAGAGTGAACTCTATCCTCTCCTCACTGACCAACAGTCTCTCTTTCTGGGATTCTGCATTTACAACAATAGCAACAAAAACAACCCTACCACCCAGCTCTTTTGAGGATGCCTTTGGAGGACATCTGGCCAGCCTGTGAGTGAGGCAACAGTGAAGCTAGCTGTGGCGTGACGGTTGTGTGTCAGCCTGACTGGGCCACGAGCAGCAGTGGTTTGGTAGGAACGTGATGAAGTGTGTCGGCAGTTGTGCAGTGAGGTAGCCGTTCTCTGTTTTGCGATTGAACATGGCCATCCGTCATTTCCACATCATGACAATCTTCGCATGGTCTTTGGAACCTAACCAAGTGGTTTCTGCAAGTGCACTGCAGTTCTTCCTGTATCCAAAGGAAAAGGGGGGAAGCAAAGTCACTTTGGGCCCCTGGAACAGTAGAAAGCGCTGATGCTCTCAGTGTGCCTTCCAGGTGTTCTGAAGCATCTCTTCCTTTCAGCGTGGCAGAGGCCTCATGTCTCATGCAGATCTCCCAAAGTCCTCGTGTTTGAAGGGTGCAGAGGAATGAAATAGGAAACTCGATGTGCCGTCTTTCCCCCATTGTCACCCATCATGAAAATGACCAGGGGCTTGCTGCCAGGACGTTGCTCAAAGAGCTTGGTTGTCTGGTATTTCTTATCTGCCTGAAATAGAAGAAACGCCTCCATTTTTTCCTGAGAGGAATGATAGAGGTAAAGCTCTCAATAGTATAGGCGGTATGCACTCCAAGAAAAAGCCCTTAAAACCAAACAGGCGATTTGGGAGAAATCATATGAAGAGAGTTTTAACAGTCCCATAGGGACAGCCGATCTTTCTTGCACACCCAGCTCACCCCCCGCCCCCCAGAAGAAGGAAGCAGCCCCCTTTCTTTGTCAGTTGAGCATAGGCCACTCATTTAGTCACCAGTGAAGGAAGTGCCGCAGCCACCTTCAGATTAAATCTATGGGTCGTCCTAAACATCTTGTTTCCCTGATGCGGGAAGCAGGCCCAGAGCGGTTGAAACTTGTCCCTGGAACACACGATGAGTACAAGTTCAGGTGGAGCTGTGCTGAGTCCGAGATTCCCAGCCCCATGCTCTAAGTTCTTCATCTCTAGTGTGTCTTGGGAGAATCTTTGCATCCAGCTGTAGGAACTGAGAAACATCGCTTATCTCCGTCAGAGACCTGCTGCATTGTCAAAAGAGGTTGGTCTTCTGTAAATGAAAACTGTACTCTGAGGCAACGGGAGGAGCCCTGCAAGGCCAAAAACATAAGACATGGGCTGTGGGTAAGACGAGGCGTTGATTGCATTGGACCTAGAACTTTTCAGTCAGGTTTTTTTTTCGTGTGTGTAGTGAGTCACCCCTTCTTGAAGATGGTCTTAAGCAATGGGGTGGTTTCTTTTTGGAGGAAACAATTTGCAAGGTAAACTTGTGGTGTTTTCTTTCTCTTCATGTGTATAACTGCGCACAGACAGGAAAGCTAAGTTTAACCCAGAAAACTAGATTGCAGGAGGCTAACCCACCTCTGCCTACGTTGAGTATCGCTTGCTCCCACATAGGCTGGCCCTGTGCTTCTGGACTCTTTGTGTCTAGGCTACCCTTCTTGCTAGCCCCATTTTATGCCCCTCAACATTCCCCCTACTGGTCTACCCTAGGCCTGGTTTCCAGAGGGATTTTCAGGGTGGGGAGGACGTAATCAGAAAATACCAAACTGGACTCTCTGCCACCCACTTCATTCTGATGCTACAGGACAGAGTAGCGCCGTCCTTGTGGGTCTCCAAGACCAAGTCTTTATGGGAGTAGAAAGCCTCATCTTTCCCCCCCGCAGTGTGGCTGGTGGGTTTGAATTGCTGGTCTTGTGGCTAGCAGCCAAAATACATTACCCACTAGGCCACTGGGGCTGCTCACTGAAATTTACTGCCATCAAGTTGATGCTGACTCACAGCGATCCGAAAGGACAGGATAAAACGCCCTCTGTGGGTTTCCAAGACGAAAACTCTTCATGCCAATAGAAAGCCTGATCTTTCTCCCACGAAGGCTAAGCCAGGGCAAAATCGACACTGGAACTGAGTCCTGGAGCCGGCTGCATTGGATGTCTTGTTATATCCCTGGGTCTTCCAGACGAGAAGGCTGAAGACGGGGCGTGTGGACGGGCTTACTGAGGCCATGCAGTGAGGCCCCCTCTCAGGAACTCAGTTGGTCGTCGCCACAGTCGAAAGTACGGCTTCCAAGTCACTTTCGGTGCTGCCAGGAGCTTGCACTGCGGACACTGCCTTTTGAAAGATTGGTGGTAAATGGGATGTTTAAGGCTGTAGTGAGGTCACCTGTCTGCTTTATAGGTGAAGTGAAAACACAGCACGTTATCCAAACTTAACTCTTGTCAGCTGCGTTTTCTTGATGGCACAGATGATCGGAAGTTCTGGCCCCTCAGCAGTGGGTGGCAAGGATCCACGGCAAAACCCAGGGGAAGGTGCACATGCCCAGAGCTCACATGACTTGACTATATGGGGGAAGGGTGTGCTGCCTGGACCACAGGCATGACTGTCCATCCATTGGCTTCGTTCAGCAAGCTGGTGCTAATGCGTGGAGTGCCCAAGTCGGACATAAGAGTGGGCGTTGCTTTGGAGGAGTTGACTGTTCAGGGAGTGATGGGCAGGTGTTCTGAGGAATGCCTCCATGAGCCCAGGGTCTGCCTTGCACGGAAAGACAGGGAAGCCTTGCTGGGCTGAGCCTCAAGGTGTGCTTTCCTCCTGGCCAATCACTGTTTTCACCTCTGATACCGCAAAGTTCGAACAATGCTGGGCTCTGTTGGAGTTCGGCTTCTTTTGTTGATAAGATTATTTCAGTCATCAGAGAATTCCTTAGGGAATTTTTGCAACCTTCAGGGAGAAGTGATGGAGCACAGACTCCTCTTGAGAGACTCCAGGACCTGGGGAGGTGGGAGTCGCCCTTCCCTGGACTGTGACTTTGCTGTTTGTTTGTGTAACCAGGGAAGAATACCGACTCTGCGTTTTGTAAAGGAGATAACTTGGCTTGCCCCTGACGTGCAGAGTGTCGTGCAGAGTGTTGGTGGATTAATGGGTGGGAAGCGGGTGATAGGTGGCACCTCGGTAATATTTTGATAATTCACCTACAATCCTGCCATCTGGAAACTTGCATTAACGAGGAAGCAGCACCGGTTTTGGATGCTATTGTGCCCTGTGTGTATTTAAAATACTTTAGATTTTTTTTTCATTTGGCGAAAACCTAGGAGGTTGTCAACAAATAGAATGGTAATAAAGATAACTTTCCCTAAGGAGCCTGAAAAGCCTCCCAAGTTCCCTGCTGGGAGATAAAGGCAGGCATCTTCTTCCATTTCCCAACGGTCAGAATGAAACCTCGTAGCCTGCACAGGACTGTACGCTCTGATCCTTTTGGAACTGAGAAGTTGGTGATCTTTGGCTCTGTGCCTCTTGCTTTGCCACCAAACCCCGCTGCCTCCCCAGCTGCTGGAGGAGCTGAAATCCATGCCCCAAACAGAGCTCTCAAAGCCAGGTGCCACCCGAGATCCATTGGCAGGGGATCCAGCAGCTCACTGCTGAGTGGGGAGCCCAAGTGACCTTCTCTCTCCGGAAGGCCTGGCCCACTCTCCCCAGCACGCCAGCAGAGTGAGGCATGGATAACCAACCCTCCAGGAGAGCCTTGGCGAGGTGTACCCGGTGCCTTCCTTTGGTTTAGAGATGTCTGTGGCGTGAGCAGGGCTGTGCTGCTCCAGGTATCTCTGCTCTGCCCGCTCGCTGCCTGCTTCCCTCTGCATCCTTAAGGGTGCATGGGAGAGAGGTGTGGGCCACGTGCCTCAGGGAAGCCCCACTCCCATCCCACTTCCTCAGCCGGCTATTTTCTCAGTGCCACTCAGACCTGATGCAGATGTGCCATTCCCGCGGGACTCGTCCTAGCGTCCACAGACCACCTTTCCCTCAAGATGCTGGTCTGGAATTTGTTTATTTCATGCTCCTTGTTCCACAGTGGCAGCCTCCAGAAGTAGATGGAGCATAAGGGGATGAGCCCCACTGAGTAAAGATTGGCATTAATACGTCACAAGGGCTAAGGTGAGGCCAGAAATCTGGCTCTCAGTGCCCTAGCCACTGAAGCAACAAGGGCCGTGACCATCGGCCTCCAAATCTGTCGTTTGCTTTCAGTGAGAACAGGTCAGTCTCATAAGGTCAGCCTCTTTAGCCTTTTCTGTTCAGGAGGACCTTTTCTTCTCCTAGGACAACCTAAGGAGAACCCTGATCTGGTAGATTCTCATACTGGCGATTTAATTCTCTAAGTTAATGAGCTAGCCCATTTATTTGAGCCTCTTTTCCTTGGTCATGTGTTGACGTCTGTTTGTGTAGCCCTGGGAATCCTCTACTAGCATATGCAGAGTTTGGGGGAGGTGGGTGGAGCCAGACCTAGAGAGTGACTGGGACGCATAGAGACCCAATACAAGGGGGCTTGACAACGTTGTTGGGAAAATGGAAGGAAACGGTGATCTTCGTCAAGCCCCCTGGTTGTATGGATCCGATTCTTCTGAATGAGAACTGCTCAGATGAACAACCTGGGTGAAACAACCCCCTTACCCCCCAAATCTAAACCAAACTGACAGCCAGAAAGTTAATTATGACTCACTGCGAGTCTATAGGACAGAGTAGAACTGCCCCTGTGGGTTTCTGAGACTGTGCCTCTTTATGGGAGTATAGAAAGTCTGATCTTTGGCCCCTGAAGCAACTGGTGATTTGGAGCTGCTGACCTTGTGGTTTGCAGCCCAGCATGCGACCACGAAGCCACCAGGGCTCCTGGTGGACACCCAGACTGGTACAGAGAATCAGGGATCCTAATACTGTGCAGAAGACAAAAGCCGTGATGCAGGGAATTGCCTGGATCAGGAAGCAGTAGCAGACTCAGCAGAAGAGGTTGAAGTAACAGGCTGGCATGTCATTGGTGCTCAACACAAGGACACCCCACTTACTTTGCCTCAAAAAGACTTAAGAATGTGAACAGACACATTCTCCTGAAGTAGGTGTTTGGAAGAGGTTGAGGAATCAGTATAGAGATTGAAAGAACATTTGTTGAGAGCATCAAAACTTATTTTTTAATTGCTGAAAACAAATCAAAACCAAAAATCAGGCCCATGATTGGCTCTCAGTGTTGGGTAGACCAAGTGGACCAGGAGCAATCAACATGTAAGTGGCCGAGCATGAATACAGACTCCGCCTTGCACCCAACAAGGTCACCCAGAGCGAGCTCAGGACTGGAACAAAGCTCCAGGCAGTGTTCAGATAAAGGGATCCCCAGACTACTGCCATCTGGGACAGAGTAGAGGGGCATCAGATAATGGGGAGCGACAGGAGTCGGTTGCCAGGCCCCTAATGGAAGTTTTATATGCCTCCCACGTTATGTAGATTCGTGCAAAAAATGTGTGTGTGTGTGTGTGTGCATGTATCAAATAGTCCACAGATTGTTCCGGCCAAGAAAGCTGGCGCTTGGAGCTGACCTTGTTTTTTCACCCCTCGCTTTTGGACTCGTCCACGCCTTTGCAAACAGACAAGGCATTGTTTAAAGTACAATGTACTCTCCCAATTTTGCATTGTCATCAGAAAGCCTCTACGAAATGTTTAATTTCTCTCAGAGGGTTATCTGCAGTTACTCGCCTTGCCTGACGGAGTGCATTTGCTTCTGGAACTTGGAACTTTCCTTGGGCCTAAGTCAGCCGTTGGAGACACACAAATGTTTTTGTAGAAAGCTTGGGGATTCCTGTACCGTAGGATGACCCTGACCAGGGTTTCTGAACAAGTAAGGTGAACGGGGATGCACTGTGGAGAGGGCTCTCCCCAATCTCCCCCTCCCCCCTCCCCCCCCATCCTAACTGCTCCCTGGTCTAGCTGCACTGCTTTTTGCAGTAAGCAACAGTAAGAGTCCCTCGAAAAACGAAGGATATGATTTGTAAAATTACTCTCACAGGGTTAAAAGCCAACTGTTCTGTGGCAATCCACTCACTGATGGCATCGCTTAGGACTGCACTTAAGAATGTATTCTATCTTGACCGATACATTCTGCAAAGGTAGAGATGGGAGGGGTGAGCTGTCTTTGTTTTTTTGTTTTTTTTTAGTTTAAATTCTTTCTAACTGTTCTTTAATACATTAAAAAGCAAAAACACGTCGGACAGTGCAAGATATGACAAAATAATAATTTTAAAATTATCAACGGTTCATGAGGTGGGGGGAACGGGGAGGGAGGGGTAAAAATGAGGAGCTGATGCCAGGGGTTTAGCTGGAGAGCAAATGTTTTGAGAATGATGAGGGCAATGAATGTACAGATGTGCTTTACACAATTGATGTATGTATGGATTGTGATAAGAGTTGTATGAACTCCTAATAAAATGATTTTTTTTAAGCAAAAACAAACTTATTTGTGTTTTTCTGTATAAGTGCATACTCTTTTGCTAGTTTGCGGAGTCATTTGGACCATAAACTGGAAAAAACCAAAACAGACCCCACTGCCCCTTAGTAGATTCCGACTCAAGGCCACCCTGTGTAAGGTTTCCCAGGTTGTAAATCTTTACAGGAGCACACAGCCTCACCTTTTCACTGGAGGAGCAGCCGAACCGGGACCTTGAGATTAGCTGTCTAATGAACCTTTAGCCCACAGCACCACCAGGGATTCCTCGTGACTAGGTAGAGTTGTTTGTTTGTTTTTAAATCATTTTACTGGAGGCTCCTATATATCACAGTCTATACATCCATCCATTGTGTCAAGGACATTTGTACATTTGTTGCCATCATCATTCTCAAAACACTTTCTTTTTGCTTGAGCCCTTGGTATCAGCTCCTCATTCCCCCCCTCCCTCCACTCTCCTTCCCTCATGAATCCTTGATAATTTATAAGTTATTGTTATTTTCATGTCTTGTACTGACTGATGTTTCCCTTCACCTACTTTTCTGTGGTCTATCCTCCTGGGCGAGGGTTATAGGTAGATCATTGTGATCAGTTTTCTCTTTCTTCCTCCACCTTCCCCTTACCCTCCTGGTATGGCTGCTCTTATTATTGGTCCTGAGGTTGTTGATCTATCCTGGATTCCCTGTGTTTCCAGCTCTTGTCTATACCAGTGTTCATGCTCTGGTCTAGCTGGATTTGTAACACAGAATTGGGGTCATGATAGTGGTGGGGAGGGAACATGGAAGAACTAGAGGAAAGTTGTATGTTTCATCGGTGCTATACTGTACCCTGACTGGCTCAGATATAGTTTTTTTAAGGTGAACTATTTGAAAAACTTTATTTAGGGCTGCTATGAGTTGGAATTAACACAATGGAAGTGAGATTTTGTTGTGTGTTCAAAAACTTTAAGCAATAAGACGTAGACAGAAATAAACTGGAAGTGCTATCCAATAGTTCTTTTTAAATTGAGCTGATACAGCTTAGAAACCCTAGACGTCACAGCTGTGGTCAACTTCACCAGAATGCATTTGTCACACAAAATGAGACCAGTGCATATAGACACAGGCCTTGCTTTCTCTCTTCCTCACACTGGTCATTACTGCTACTATTTTCTTCTCTGCAAGGAGCCCTGGTGGTATAGTCGATTACACATTGGGCTGCTAACCACAAGGTCAGTAGTTCAAAACCACCAGCTACTCTGCATGAAAAAGATGAGGCTGTTTACTCCCATGACGATGTACACTGTAAATCAGTGTTTCTCAAACTAGGCCGTGCTAGAACTATCGGTGGGGGTGCGGGGGGTGGGGTGGGGGGGAGGGGTAGCAGAAGCATACTTAGAGTTTATCCTGGCCTTGGTGGTATAGTGGTTAAGGGTTGGGCTGCAATCCAAAAGGTTGGCAGCTCTAGACCACCAGCCACTGGGAAGGAGAAAGATGGGCTTTCTACTCCTGTCAACACTGTCTTGGAAGGAGACAGCTCTACTCTGCCCTGTAGGGTGGCTCTGTGCTGGCTGTGAGTTGACTCGGTGGCAGTGAGTTTTATGGGCTCTAGTGCAAAAGTTTCTAATTGCCCAGGTGTGCTGCCTGAATACTTTTTCTGAAAAGGGGTTGGTATGCCAAGTAAGTTTGAGAATCTATGATTCATAATGTGGGAAACCCACAGAGGCAGCTCTGTCCTGCTCTCTAGGGTGGCCGTGAGCTGGACTTCAGTCGAGGGCAGTGAGTTTGGTTTTGGGTTCTGGTTCTCTCCCTCCTACGCCACCTCCCCGCCCTAGAGGTCAGGGGAAACGTGGAATGTCATAGCAAGGACACTGCCTTTGTGGCGAGCCAAGGTGCAAAGAATGACCTGCTGGCTGGAACACTGGGGTTTGGGCCTCCCTGGGAAGAGTAGGTAGATTGAAGGCCCAGAGAAAGTCCAGCCTGACTGGGCCTGGCCCGCACACTCAAAGCCTCCGCAGGAGACTGAGGCTTTACTGTTTTGTTTTGTTTTTTTGCTGTCTTGGGATTATTTTCTGCAACTTGGTGAAAAAAAAAAGAAAGAAAAAAAGAACACATAGTTCTGGTGCCACTGTGAAATGGAAATACTGCTTACATTTTCTGATGAAAAGTCGTAGCCGCATCCTGGCTCCGTAACCTTTGTTAACAGGAAGCCTAGTGTTTGGGTTCTACTGTAGCGCATGTAAAGGGGATGTACCTGAGGTGATGGCCCCAAACAGATGAGCAGACCTGTTTCTGACCTGGTAGGGCGGCGCAGTGCTACCCAGGCTGTTTTCAGGGAAATCGGGATGGCCTCGTTGGTGCCTGTGTCCCATGCCAATGGACTGTTCGTTCCACAAGTAGCTATTTTCCATGCCCCAGCTTTACTTTACCTCCACTTCTCTGGAAAATTATTGTTTTTGAAAATAAAAATCTTAAGTGGTAGAGAGAAATATAGGCTATATTTAAGTTTGCCTTTGTAATTTCTCCTGGTCACACGCAGCCCACATTTTGGAACTCTGTGTGACGTCAGTGCCTGCCGACTGGGAGTCGGGAGTCTTGACCCGGCCAGGCCTTGGCCCCTCTGGGCCACGCAGACACATGCACAGCCTGATCTTTGTTTATTTCCTCTCCAAGTGCTGGGGACATTCAGTCCTAAGAAAGACAGTGTACTTACACAAACCCCTGCCAGCGTTCTCGCTCAGCCCTGCCATTCCCTGTCTGTCTTGGAAAGTGCTTGGTCCAGGAGGCGGGCTTTGTTCTTGGAGTGCCGGCAGGGCCGCATTATTTCCACCCTTTTGCAGGGTTCCAATACAAACTCGCCCGCCAGCCTGTTCCCCGGCCTAGCCCGGCTGGAACTTCAGATTCAGCTGTGATTAAGGACAGAAGGAGGAGGAGGAGGAGGAGGAGGAGGAGGAGGAGGAGGAGTCAGCGCCTGACTGGCAGGAGGTGGCCCTGCTGGGGCTTGGTGGCTGGGCCGTTTCTGCCTCCCTGTGACCAGTATTTGGGGAAACAATGCTTTCTTTATATGCTTGTAGGAAATGTAAGGGACTTTTGGATCAGACGGTGTTGCCTTACACTGATTCGAACTAATCCAGAGCCTTCCAATCGCAAGTGTGTGGAAATGTAAATAAACAAATGGAAAGCCGACTTCACGCTGCACGCTCCCGGGCTCCAGAGACCCTCCGCAGGTTCTGCAGGTTCCTGAGCCAGACTGACGAGGAGAAGTGGTGCTGCCAGGACGCACGCTCGTCAGAGCAGGTGGTGTCCCGCGCCCACCCCCAAGAAACCTTTTCGCCCGCCGTCAGACTTGGGCCATTTAAGAGCTTCATTCTCAACTAAAGGATATCATGTTCTGTGCGTCAGTCATACTGAAATACACTTAAGCATATCAGGGTTCAAAAAGCAATAGGGACAGAAATGGACCGACTGGAACCTGTTAACAGGACTGAGAGACTGTGGCCAAGAATTATGAATGGTGACTTGAGACTTAGGTTTCTCTCAGAATTTTAGATGTGCTACATAGAAAGTCTACTGTGGTTTTTAAAAAATGCAACTTTTCTGATTTTCGTCTCAAAGGGTTGGCACTTTGATGAGACTCATAAAGTGTAGCTCTTGAGACCGGCAGGAACCCTCCTTAGACAGGAGAAGTAACTGAGACCCCAGGATGTGGGCATGGACTCCGAGCACCACGCTAGTGGGTGAGACCATGGGGTCTGAAAATAACTTTTCTTTTCAGTCCTAACTTTTTCTTGTGGCTGTCGAGAAGGCCTTTTGAGTAGGGAGAAGGTGGTGGAGAGATGTCCTTTTGAACCTGAGAGTATTGGCATTCTTCAGCTAACAGTGGTATTGGCAGGGCAGTAGCCTCTTCATTTTCAGGCAATGAAATGACCAACCTGTTACCATAACAGGAAGACCATACCTGTTGCCAATGGGCAGGCCTCTATCCTGAAGCTAAGCGCTGTGTCTCTCTGTCCAGAGCAGAGCTTCCCTAAGTGTACTCCATGGAAGCAGTAGTCTTGCTTGGTCTGGGCTGTGAGGTTTAACACATATAAACAGCTGATGTATTTTCTTTTCAAAAGAGGCCTTCTCAGAGCCATCCTACTGGGAGGGCAAACCCACCTGCCCCTTCTAGTGGTGAGTCGCATAAGAGTCAGCATGAAATCCTAAGTTCTGAGCCATCAGGAACAAGCAGAGGGACCAGAACCCACATTAACTGGCACCCTGACGTTCATTTTCTGGCCAGGCCTTCAGGAAGCAGCTCATGAAAATGTGCTTCGGCACAGTTTCCTCATAGTTAGTTCTTCAGCAGCTTGAAGTGACAGCTTGAGCTGGCAGTAAACAAAAACCTCAGGTTACCGGCTTTCTTTCCATTTGATTGACCAAGTTATTGTATAGGGAGGTGAAGCAAAACCAGACAAAACTGGGGGTTTCCTGAAGCTTAAGGATTTGGGATCTTTAATACCCAGTGACTCAGATTTCCGTTTCCTTGTGTGAAAGAAAGACCTCCTTAACAAGTCCTGGGTACACTTTTTAAGTAAATCTTGCCTCTTTTATTAAAAAAATTTTTTTTCTTTTGACAATTGTGGTCTAGCCATACAAAGCAGGTACTGACTGTGCAGTAGTATAGAGAAACCACCGATACTCAGCATGGGTAAATGTCCAAAGCATGTTGAGAGAGAAAAGCCAGACACAGAAGCACACATGCGATTGGAGGCCATATTTGAAATTGTAGAAAAAGCATAATTCACTTACAGTGACACAAAGTAGATTGGTGATTTCCAGGGACCATGAGGTGGGAAGAGATTGACTGCAAAAGGCAGGGGTGGGGTGGGGGTGGGGCAGCGTCTCTAGCTTGATTGTGCTAGAGGTTACAGTGGTGGATACATTTGCCAAGATGTATCTAGTTGGATCCTTTAAATGGGCGTATGTACATAAGTCTTACCTCAATAGAGCTGGCTTTTTGAAAAAGTTTAGGAAATACCATGGTTGTAATTTTTCTTTGTAACTTGAAAGAGTGAATAGTACATTTAGGGCAGATAGTAACTTGGGAGAAGAAAATAGTACATTTACAGCCCTCAGAGCTAGATCCTTCTGCCTTCAGATGATTTCAGTTCCCTTTTTCTATAGTTACTCAGGAGTCTTCCTCTCTCTCCTACCTTCCTCCTCACTCCATGATTTGAGCAGTCTTTCCTGTAGACAGGGATCTTAGAGTCCCTGTTGGTAGTGAGCAGAAATGCATTTTAAAGTAATCTCCAATTATGTTTTAAGTGGTGTTTTTGGAATGGAATGGTGGTGGGAGATGGACTGTGTGTGGGAAGAGGCTGCATTTCCTCTGATAATTGTGCCACGGCTCCTCACACCTGCCTTAAGTTTCTGGGTGGATACGGAGCAAGAGTACCATGAGGTTTGGCTTCTGGCATCTGTCTGCCCCAGCTGGAGCCCCAGGGTGCACACTTGTGTCTTTCGAGTGTCTGAGAATCCATTTGTTAGGAGAGTGCTGAGGAATGGTTGCTGAGAGCCATCCGTCCATCCGTCCGTCAGTCAGTGGGTGAAGGGGAGGCTGAAGACTCCACACTATGAAACTCTTGAGAGGAGGTCTTTCTAGTGTGTCTACAGAGAAGTGGGCACACAGGCATGCATAGTTTAGGGGTCATTTGGACATCTAGGAGCCCTGGTGGCACAGTGGGCTGCTCACCACAAAGTCGGTGGCTCAAACCCTCCAGCCACTCTGTGAGAGGCAGATGAGGCTGGCTGCTCTGGTCAGAAGCCCTACAGCGCAGTTCTACTCTGCCCTGTGGGGTCACCATGAGCCAGAATGGACCCCACAGCGGTGGTGGGTAGGTTGTATCGGTACTAGGAACGTAGCTGATCTTTTTCTTTTTATTTTAAAGATCAAGGCCTCCAGGCATAGTAAAAGTTAGCCTCTGAGAAAGAAAAGAAAAACCAGTCTCTTATTAATGGATCCTTGTAGCTGGATTTGGTACAATTTTTTTTAGAAGGGAGGATTACACATTTATAGTAACAAGATGTTCTTTTATTTCATAGTTTATCAAAAGATGTTGATTGTGAAATAGGGTATGCAGATATTTTATATCTCACTGTTTTTTTAAGTAGATGAGCTTAAAGTGTGAGAAAGGTTGTGTCAGGAGTTTACCTACATGTAAGGAAAGCAGCTTCCTCCGTGGCTGGGGAGAAAATGAAGGTTTTGTTGGGTCTGCCATGTGTTGTTTGTTGGGGGGGGTGTCTTTTGGGGGTTGTGCTGTGCTTGTGTTTGTGTTAAGTTAACCCTAGTCAGGAGAGGGGAGATGGTAAGCAGTACTGTCTGGGTGCAGTCTTCCCTCCTCGTTTTCTCATCCCCACCATGATGGCAGCAGGTTAAATTTAAGCAGGGTGAGCCACTCAAGATTTTTTAGATCGGTCTAAGGAACTTGTACACTTGCACAAAGGTGGCCACAGGTAAAAATCTGAAGCTAATTCCTGGTTTCTCCCATTTCAGGAGAGTTCTAGAACATGAGAAACGTTTCATACCCCAAGGGTCTAGAAGTCAAATGAAACAAGTCTGCCACGTTCCTGGTGCTGGGGTTTCTCATGAATAGAATAGAGATGCAGAATGGGCCCTGGACCATGGTGCCACCGGCTGGCTTTCCCAGTGGCTTTCTGCCAGCCTCTTCCTCTCCCCCTCAGCCACATTTCCGTCCCTGCTTTGGCCTCCCTCTAATTTTCCTTTCTCTTGGGCTAGACCATGTTGTTTTGTTTTACTGTCTCCTAAAGGCTAAAAATATGGATTGGCAATCCGAGTGGTGCCCTGTGGTGGCTTTCGCAGCCTTCTGAGCCGCCCCGAGTCCCACAGACCTCTGGGTCTGGCGGGTCTCCCTGAGAGTCAGTGCAGCCCTCTCAGCCGGGCACCAACACGCCACCCTTCCCAAGTCTGGCTTTGTTGAACCTGGCAGAGCTCTTTCCAAACACAATTCTCGTGGGTCTCTATCAATGAGATAAGGCCAGGCAGAGGTTTTTTGTTTCTGTTTTGGGGGGTGGAGGGGTGGGGAGGGCTTTATGTGCTACAAAAGCCACCCCGGAGCATGCCTGTCTGTTGGTCTCTGCCTGCCAGGGACACTGTGTGACTTTGGTGGAGAGGCTCATGAGCCAAGGCATTTTCCCAGTGTTTCCCCAAACACCACCAGTAAGAACTAAGAGAGCAGTTTATCCTCATGTATTTTCATGTTGTACTCAAGGAGGGGGGGTGGGGTTGTTTGTTTGTTTTTAAGGTTTGACTTTCCTTCCTCCTCCTCTCTTCTCCCAAGCAGCTGCCTTTTGCAAACCTTTGTGGAGTCACATGCTGTGGAGACCCACAGCCCCCCGGCTTGCTTCTGGTGGAGGAGCTGATGAGCGCTCTCGCGTGTCCTGCCTTCAGGAGGTGGTGTGGAAGGCAGGCTGAGTTTTCTGGAATAGTGGGAGGGCTTCTGGAGCAGGAAGTGGAAGTACTTTCCATTGATACTGTCGCCTTCATCAGCATCATTTAACTTTTGTGAAATTTAGCTCACGGTGCAGAGAGGCTTTTAGTGTGTATGGCATGGAGTTCATTTTCCAGTATGCTGGGCATTTTTGCAGAAAATAGCATCTAAGCTTTTGTTTGCAAAAAAGAAATCAACGGAAGCTACTGGGTCAGGGGGGATCCTTTTTTGCCCTTTTGTCGATGCCTTTTAAAATAGCATTTTACAATTTCATCATTGGAGGCTCTCTCTCAGTTAGAGGCAGGGCAGTTTGTCAACACCAAAAAGAGAGCAGAAGCGCTAGGAGCCACCTTCTTCCAGGTGTCACCCCGAGCCTTTCTGTCCTAATTGCTGTGGACAGGCGCTTTCGCAGACCACTTGCAGTTACAGTGGCCCCTGGTAGTGCACCGTACGAGGGGCCTGCCGGTAGCACACGACACACCGCTGCCTTGAGCTTGGTTTGTGACAGGTGCCATCATCCCGCTGGGAATTTGTTTTTCGTTATTGGCGCAGACACAGGCAGTGGATCACGCAAACAGCGGCAGCCTGTTCTTTGTGTCAGACTCTGCCGGGACCCCTGCCTCCCTCCTCCTGACCTTTGTGTGTTCAAACTTACGTATCTTTATCTTCTCCTGCCCAAAGTGTGGCCTTACTTTGAGAAAGGCCCTAACAGCGCGCGCTCTGTAAGTCCCGGAGTATTTGATCCCCTCTCAAGGGAGCGATGAGGCTGTCTGCTCCAGGAAAGGTTTGTGCTCTTGGGAATGCTTAAGGAGCAATGGTTTCTTGTTGTGTGAGCACCTTTCGGAGCTTTAAGCTTCATTTCAGCATACTGGAAGTCCCCGAGAAGCCCTGCCTTAAACCTCTTTTACAGCATCTTCCACACTGTTTGAGGTGCAGAGACATTTTTTTTTTTTAACAGAACACCAGTTATCAGCAGAATACGCTTTAGGTCGCGAAATGCTCGACTAGACAAAAGGAAAGTGCTTTCTAACTTTCTCGAACCTGAGGTGTGGATGACAACCTGAAGCATAGTAGCCAGAGCAAAGAACCAGAGAGAAAAATTCACTCTGGACCTGGCAGCAGCTCAGTAAGAAGGTAACTAGGCCGCCACGCAATTGTGTCCCTGCTGGTCCCAGAGGGGAAATGGGAGGACGTGGTCGTGCCCATGGACTTGATTGAGAGGCGCATCAGCTCAGAGGTTGCGTAAGTTCCCTCCAGGGCTAGGAGAGAGAGAAACTCGGCCCTAGGACTCTGCAGTTGAACCATTAGAAACCCCCCCCCCCACAACCCCACCCCCCGAGATTTGCTCTTTCTATTTCTCTGTCCCATGAGCTCTAAAAGCTGAAGATCAAGTAATAGGTTTAGCACAAAGAAAGTGTGCTTGATCTTGAATGGAGGAAGGTATCTTTCCCCCCTCTTCAGCTGTGATGAGAAATGGCTTTCTTTATGAAGCAACATGATGGTGCTGTTGTTAATTGGATTAGGACATCTCCATGCCGCCTTGTGGTGTTCATACCCACTCTGGGTAAGGAGTGTATGACATTCTCTCCCTGGACTCATTACGAGGCCAAGCGCACCCCTTTACGCCACTTCGCAGTATGTGTTACCAGTCCCTGAGGAATCCATCATTGCCTTAGCTAGGTCCCCCATGGTTTAATATGATGCAAGGATGATCCTGCCCCCCCACCCCCCGATATTCTGCAGCATTGATAGGCTTTGGTGGCTCCTGCTGTAGGCCTGCATGTGGCTGGACCCAGCACAACATGTGAGAGGTCACCAGTGTCTCACTATTTCAGGAACAAACCTCATGTTTCCTCTAATTTTTAATAAGCACTTTGGTCTGCCTGACACTTGAGCTGTACCACTGAGTCTCTCACATACCACCACCTACTAAAGTCCTAAAGTGGCACTAAAATTAGAATTCGTGTTTTAGAATTTTTTAAAGTGAGTAATTCTTCCTTTGTTGAAATGGCTTAGAGTAATCCATATTTGTTAAATAACCTTATCTAACCCTATTTTTTAAACTAGACTGTATAATGTTTAAACTAGAGTAAATAAAACACACACACACATTTAGTAGAGCTTGGAAGCTCCCAGATCTTGAGGGAGTATGTGTTTTCCTGAAAGGATCCTATCCTTAATAGACTGTTGTTTTTTTGGTGTCCATGGGAATTGGTTTCAGGACGCATAGAGATGCCAAAATCCTTAGGTGTTCAAGTTCTTTATATAATAAAAGAGTATGGTATTTTCATGTAACCTATGGACATCATCCCTTATGCTTTAAATCACTTTTAGATTACCTCGATATAAATGCTGTGCAAATAGTACTTTATGATCCCTTTGAGCTTCAGAAGGAATGGTTTGCCCACTTAATTGCCTTCTGTACCCCCCCCCAAATAATATTTTTGATTAGCAGTTGGTCACATTTATGGATGTGTTACTGTTAGAAGGTACTGAGGGCTGAGTCTACAGGGTTGTGTGTGTTTTCTACTTGCCTCCTTCTTCTCTTCCATCTTCCTTAACTCAACGAGGGACAGATCTCTGTGCTTCTGTCTGTTTGAAGTTGTCTTTTTGCTGTAGAATTGCGTTCTTCAATCATTTCAACATCTTTACTTGTGTCATCTCATCCCTGGAGAAGGAATGGGTTGGCTGAATTCTGCTGACTTGTCCTATGCGGCTCTGCTGATACGGACATTTGTTGGGTGTGGATGACTGGGGATTACCAAGCAGCTGGTGAGTGATAAGCTGAACTGGGGCTCCTGCGAACAGGATGAGCAAAAATGAGCCACTGGGACATACTGACCCATTACTCTGAGACAACTGTCAGTGCTGGGCTTTCTGGGAAACAGGAAATTAAAGACACCTTAGCTTTCTCCTGAGCAAAGTACAAACTAAATCAGAAGCATAATCCCAAGGGGTTTGGAATTGTCTGAATTTGACCGGGCGGGTATGACACATTTATTTTTTGTGATTGACTTATTGGTGGTCCACCATCATTGAAATGGGAAGTTGGCAAAAAGGGTTCTGCGTACGTGCTGCACAGGTCCCCGTCTGTGGGATTGATTTGGCAAATCAGAGGATTTGGGGAATGCCAACTAGATCTGTATGCGCGAGGTGGACAGTTTAGCTTCCTGATTCCGCAGCCTGGTGGTTGTTGGCACTGCCATCTAGGCCAGGGACCCTTCCTCTCCACTCATGGACCGCTACCTCCTTCACCCTTTCCTTCTCCGAATGGCAGGAAGGAGTTTCTCTAACGCTTATCTGGGCATAATCTTCCTTCCTTTCTTTTTAGATGCAATAAATTTTAAAAGGACACTAACAGCTATTGCATAACAAACTTGTAATGTACACATAGCTCATTAGAAAAGGGTTTGAGAGCGGTTTGCTTTTTCTTCATTCAGGGTAGCTTTATGAGCACAAGGTGCTTCTTATTCGGTGTTTGCCATCTTCCTTTCCTCTTGTTGTTACCCCAGTTAATCAGGAAGTGACCCTCTGAATTAAACCAGGCCTGAGAATGTCATTTACAAGCACAACTTTTTTATGGGGTTTTTCTGAGACAGTACCCTTTTATTAAAAGAAAAAAAAATTCCTTCCTGCTAGGCATCAACGTTGTTGCTTATTCTAGGGCCAAAGAACATATTAATTATGAGGCACCTTTACATCCTGAATGTGCCTAGAATAGTTTGTATGTCTGTAGGTCTCGCAGCTACAGTTTATGGACTTGTATTTCAAATTCAGTACCTTCCATTTATTTGAACAGTGCTCAGTATGTTGACGTAGGAAGCAGTTTAAGATTATTGGCTTTTCATAATGCCCCGCCTCTTACAATGGGCTCCGACCCTCTGTACCTCGCCCTGGGACTGGATGGCGATGGGGACTCTCGTGTTCCGTGAAGATACTTGTGGTCGTCCCTCCACAGTCTACCCACAGAAGACTCGCTCCAGTCTTGAATTTTTGACTGCCAGTCAGTGGACCTAGTTTTATGGTAAAATCTTCCTGGACTTCATTCCCCTTCAACTCTGCCCTGTCTAACTTGTCCACTCAGAAATGCTTTAGACTAATGATCTGAGAAGCAAGCCCATCTCACACCCACCACATCTGCAAAAGTCTGTTTTTTCTTCAGACAAATTCTAATCTTTCTCAGTTACCTCCTGTTGACCGAGTATGTGGATCATCCATCTCTTATTTCCTTCCAGAATATAGCTGCATTTCAGAAAGACACCCCCCCTACACACACACACAGAGAGAGAGAGAGATTTCTGTATGTATCTATTGAGCACCAGGTCCTGTGTTTGGGAGAGAAGCCCTGGTGGTGCAGTGTTTAAAGTGCTCAGCTGGTCACCAAAAGGTCAGCGGCTTAAAGAACCGCCCAGCCTCTCTCTGGGAGGAAGGTGCGACTGCTCGTGGGATCCACAGCCTTGGACAGCTGTGGGGCTGTTGCATGCTGTCTTGGGTAAAGTCACTCCCTTTGAGTTGGAATCAACTCCACAGAGATGGGTTTGGTTTGGTTTGGGCAAGATCGAGGTGCTGCCTAGCAACTACTTGCCCCTCAGATTTATTCTCCCAGGGGAAGCTAACTAACTAACTAACTAACTAACTAACTAACTAACTAACTAACTAACTAACTAACTAACTAACTCTCTCTCTCTCTCTCTCTTCCTAAATGAACTGGATTAGTTTTCTGGTCCTACTTGCAAGACTTCTGAGGGGAAGCCACTCACTTGACAAGACTACTGACTGACAGAAGCCTAGTTGTATGAAATTGAGAAAACAAACTGGTTTAATGCAAATTAGTGTTGCACCGATAAAGGCCTTTAAAATTTTATTTCCTCTTATTATTAAGTTTCTGTTTCATTGTAGAAAAGCTGGAAGCTTCTAATGTGCAAAACGAAGAAAATATAAATCACCTGAAGCTATGCAGTTAACCTTTCACTGGGCTTTCCTGGCCGGTTGGCTGGGAGCATGTAGCTCACATGGGGCTTTACACGCCGCTCTTTCCTCGAACCCCGGGGACTTGGTGCTGGATCTCTCGTCTACTTCCCCCCGCCCCCCCAACAGTGTTATTGGCATATAATTCACATATCATACAATTCAGTCTTCCATCACATCAAGAAGTTGTACAGTCATCACCAAAATCAGTTTTAGAGCATTTTCTTCATTTTTGTACTCATTGTTAGTAGTTACTAGCTCACCATTTACCCCCAGCCTCCTGTGCCAGACCCTAAGGAACCAATAATCCAGTTATTGTCTATATAGATTTGCTGTGCGCATGTGTCTATGTATGTATATAAAACCATTAAAAATAGCTTATCCAAATAACAAAGTCAAACAGATAAAAACCTCACTCAAAAAGAAAGCAGAAGAATATTAGAAACTAGAACAAATGTTCATGGATCACAAGTGAGGTCAGATGGTCGGGTACTAAAAGTGTAGCCTAACTGCCCCTGCATCAGCCCACTCCCCACGCATTCCACCTGTTCGCAGGACCATCCATGGCTGGCTACCTTTTACAAGGAGTGGGTGGTTTTGGATACTTTTCCATGTCATTAAATAAATGCCAGCAACATCATTTTTTTAAAATTAAGCATTTTTTTTAAAAAGGTCAATGTAGATTCACGTAAAGTGATAAGAAATCATACAGAGAGATCCTGTGTACCCATTGCCCAGTTTCCTGTAGTGGGAAAACTACAGTGTACACAGTCTGGATAGTGCCCTGATATAGTCAAGATACAGAACGTCTCTGTCACCAGAAGAGCCTTTCTTTAGTCGCCACGCTACCTCCCTTCTCCCTGCTCTGGCCACTTTGGCCCCCAGCAACCGCTAGTCTGTTCTCTAGTTTTATAGTTCAGTCATTTCAGGAACATTTTATAGTGGAGTCATATATTGACTTTCTAGGATTTTTTTTTTTCACTCAGCCTAATTCCCTGGAGATTTATCAAAATTTTCAACAGTTCTTATTCATTGGTGAATAGTATTCCATTGCATGAATTTTACCTGTCCATTCATCAGTGATGGGTACTTGGATTGTTTCCAGCTAGGGAAACATTACATTGATGTGCAGGCTTGTGTGTGAATCTAAATGTTCACTTCTCTGGAATATGCCCATTGACTTCATTTTAATAGTATTAATATTTCACTGCATGGCATTGCATTTCATTATATGAGATACAATATTTATTTAGCTGGTAATGTCTAGATGGGTAGTAAACACCACCCTCCTCCAATATTTTTGCTGCTATAAATATCACCGATGACATTTTTATAGGTAAGCCTTAATGTATATAAAAAAAACAACAAAGAAACCTTACTGCTGACTCACAGCAACCCTGTAGAACAGAGTAGAGTTCCCCCCGCCCCCCAGTTTCCTAGGCTGCAGTTTTTGTGCATGCAGACTGCCCTGTCTGTCTCCCTTGTAGGGGCTGCCTTGTTTGAACTGCCAACCTTTGGGGTTAGCAGCTGAGCACCTAATCACCACTGAACCACTGGGACTGGAATTGATTGCCTGAGTACACACAGTTTTTTAAGCTGTTACCTCTTTTTTAAAATTTAAGTGTCCTCTTTTTGGTTTCCGAAAGAGCACTTTTAACTTCTACCAGCAATGTGTGAAAGTGCCCATTTCTCCCACCTTTGCCAACCCTGAGCATCAGTCCTGCTTTGCATAACGTCTCTGCCAGGGCATTGCTGCTTGATTGCTAGCGTTCTGGTTCTGCCTGGCCTGAGCAAGAAGAAAGCTTTCAGAATACCAGAATACAGTGCTTGTCCTTTCAGTTTGGGAGGTTGCTGCAATGGTTTTGTAGCGCCTCAGAGGGTTGGAGGTAGGGTGGATCTGATGAATCCAATGATCTGACGTCTCTCATTTGTACTCATATGCACACGGAAGGACCAGATACAGGTGTGCTGTAAAAAGCTTTGGAGATGTGAATACTTTTTATCATGACCAGTTAATAAAATAGATGTTATGTATTAATATAACACTACCGGAGCTCAAGAAAGTTCATGGAAATGCTTCATTATCAACATTTCCCACCGATTTTTTGAAGCCCCACATATATCGTGCTTGTGTGTGGTGGGGGGGATGGGTGAGTAGCAGGCCATTTGAAGGGCTGAGCCTTAAGTAGCCTTTTACTGGCACCGCCACGAGAGAGGGAAGGGTGCCACGCTGTCTTCCTCCTGTATCGTGCCTTGACGCGCCGTAGGGCTTCCCTCAGATGAGGCGGTGGTTTTTGAATGAATAGGGTGGCTTAGGCCATTTAGGCATACGACACGCTTCCTAGAAACACACCCTGCTTTTGGATAGCACAAGAAACACCTGTGTGTGTCCACCAGCACCTGAAACATATACTTGTGCTCTCTGAGACACACACTGATATTGTACAGAAGGTAAGACACTTTTTTCTTTTTGTGTTTAGAGATAATAATCGGTTACTCAATTACTCACCTGTGTTTACAATGAATCAGAACAATTTTAGTCTAAATATTTTTGTTATTAGAATGACAACTCATAAATAAGTTGGGTGATTTCAGAGATGATATTCACTAACTTCTTTGCTGCTAAATTAGTGTCCAGCGACAAAGGAAACATCCTGTGCTTGTGAATGAATGGATGAATGAAAATAAAATTACTAAAGGAGGCTGGCAGAATCTGGAATGTCTGTTTTTAGAGTTTATTAGAAAATTTTATCCATTCAGCCACGTAAGTACTTTCTACAAGTTTGTAGCTGAACTGTAGTACAATAAAATCGTAGATAAAGTGTCATCTACAAAAGCATTCACATTCTCAGAGAAGGAATTTTGAAATTACAATTTCTCTGTATGGTGCATAATAAAGAAAAAGCCAAACTCATTGCCATCAAGTCAGTTCTGACCCATAGTGACCCAATGTAGGGTTTCTGGGGCTCTTTATCCTTACTGGATCAGATCGTCTCATCTTTTTGTCTGCACTCTGGATGGTGGGCTTGAACCACCAGCCTTGCTGTTAGTAGTCCGATATTCAGCTGACAGTGCCACCAGGACTCCTACCACTGTTACCGATATATTATAATAGCCTACTAGAATAAGGACGTTTGTAATCACGAAAATAACTCCCAAGTCCAGGACCTTCTAGAGTAACTTTTTACTTAAGGTTCTCTAAAACAGCGTGACGTTGATGATGATTACATGCAAGCAGCAACAGCAAACCCTCAAACTACTTGGACTAAAATGGTGATGCTTAGTTTTCATCTGAATGGTAATTAGAAGAGTCAGCATCTTGCCAGGTTAATTTGTCAGGGAAGTTAAAAGTACTAAGAGGAGAGAAAAGCATGTTAAAATGTTTTTAACCATCATACAGATATTCTAGGAAAGATTTGCTCATGAAACTCTGGAGTTATGATGGGTGTAATGGAAGCTGGAAGACAGTATCAGCCTGTGGTATCTTTCTCGGAGAATACATGAGGCGAAGGCCATTGGGTCCCTCTGCCTTCCTCAGGGGCAAATTCTTTGTGGATTATTAGACCTTTGGATGGCTGACCTGTGGAAGAACGTCCTGACATCATATTTTGTGTCCTTTTTTGGATCTGGGTAACATTGGACAGCTACATACGTACGTGCCTTGCCTGAAGTAAATGAATAGTGTGTTCTACACTATTAAAATGTGGAAATTCCATGTCATTTTCGTACATCACTTTTTCCTTTTTCACATTCTCCTACCTGTGAATGAGGAATAATCGATTCACATTCCGTGTGGGAACAGCAAGTCCATTCTACAGTGTGAGGGTCTGTGCTGGGATTTGAGTGTGAACAACAGCCTGCGAGCTCAGCCTAAGAAAACAGACAGTCTGCATGTTTCAGGCCTCCTCAAGCTTCTGAGGGTTAGCGTCTTTGTTATTGACATTTTGTGTTTGTTTGGGCTCTTTGTTTTGTTTTTTAAGTATCTGGAGAACTGTCTCCGCTCTGGCTCATCCTCCTGAGCTGCATCTAGTACCATGGGTGGTGGTGGGTGTCCTCTGGAGACTGCCGCCCGTTTGGTCATGACTCCGAAGGAAATCCACCACATAGGGCTTCAGTTTTGCAGATGTTCTGTACCTCATCTCACCAGGGCCATGGCTCCTTGGCTTTTTTAGCTGGTGTATATTTTTAAGCCTATGATGCTTAGGCCAAAATAAACACCTTAGTTAAGAGAAGTCAAGTTCATCATGAAACTCACCGTTGGGGTGCTCCTCCTGTTTCTTGCTCCTTTTTTGAGCACCCACCGTGTGGCCGGCACTGGCTGCAGGTGCCGTCCTGTAATATTCCCAAACCACACCTGGAAAGCTGCTCATCACTCAAAGGACAAGAAGGCTGGACCAAGAGACACCTGGCCCTTGTCGTAGCAGACAGTGGGATTTAGATAGCATTTTCCTCCTTGGGCAGGTGCTTCAGGTGGTTGGAGCTGCCCCAGAAAGCCAAGGTGCTGCCTCTTTTGTTTCCATCCAGGGACTCTCAGGAGGCTTGCTGTCTTGATTTACCTGCTTAGATAAAGGGACCGAGGCTGAGGTGTCTGGACAGTTCCGAGGGGCTGAGCATGAGATTGCAATAGGACAGCAAATTGGAGGGCAATGATCGTATACAATGTGGTTCTTCCAAGTCCCCGAGGACTCAAAAAAAAAAAAAAAGAGAGAGAAAAAAAGTTTTATCTTGGAATGTGGGTATGCAATACTTCATAATGAATATCTCTGCAAATTGTTGTTGGGAAAATTAAGACACTTGCCCCCACAAAAACACCCTGGTCGGAAACAGTGAAAGCTGTGGGTTGGATCAGAGAGCAACTAACTGGGCCTTGCGGGCTGGAAGGCCGCGTCCTCTGAAGTATGCTCGGAGGTCAGCCACAGCCGTGGTTGTCCATAATGCTTGTGTCAGTTAGTGACTCATTGCTGCTCTTGCCCAGAAATAATCCAAAAGCTCTGGAGATGAGGACTTTTTTTTGAAAGACATGCTACAATACATCACCCCTTTTGTTCACCACCCCAAACTCTACTATGGCTCCTCTTCCCAAGGGCGTTCATTGGCAAGCCTGACTGGCCCCACAGTAGTTTCTGCATGGTCATCAGGCCCCTGCAATTGTGACAGCACCCCATCCCCCCTCAACTCTGGATTTTTGACACATAGTGATAATGCTACCAGTAGAAAAAAAAAGTTGGGGTGTGTGTGTGTCCCAAATTTGATGTGTGTGCATAGTCCTACCATGCTGTGATTCAAGTTTGTCCATAGGACGCCCACCAAGATTGGTCTTCATCTTCCCAGGCAGGTTCAGAAAGCAACTGTCATACTTTTGCTAAGGGCGGGTTTCAGTAGCAGGGACCATTTGAAGGGGATCACCAGACCTTTCTTCCAAGGTACCTCTGAATTGATCTGGACTGGCACACAGTAAGTAAGTGGGCGTTTAACTCTTTGCACCACCAGGGACTCGGCACCTTTCGCACATGCGGATTGGCATGGCTATTTGAAAAACCTCAGGTAGGCTGCCTGGCGGACCGCTGCTCTGTACCGTTTTTCTTTCTGGTGCCTACTGTGTCTTCAAGTTTCTCTCACCTAGGTTTGTGTCTGTTTTGTATGTAGAAGCATTTTGGAATGCTTGAGGAGTGGGGATGGGGGTTCTGTAGTTCATCCCCCCAGGAAACTGATGCTGGGAGATGCGGATACTCCACTTGGTTTGAAGATGACTAAAAAGCGACCGTCAGGTCTTACATGTATCCCGCCAAAGAGGCTAATTTCCAACTGAGCATTATTATTATTTCAGAGGGAAATGGGACATGGACAAGATGAGAGAGAACAGTCTGGAGAAAACAAAAGGGTACGCAAAGAACTTTCCAGAACTTGTTGGGCCAAACCAGGAACCCTACAAACACGCAAACAAATCAATGACAACAAAACATGGGGGGGGGAGGGTTGAATCCAGAAACACAAAATCACAAATATCCTACTGCTAACCAACTCTCTGTTTTCTAAAAAAGTGTATCATTTAGAATTCCTGCAGCTGCCTTTGGGTTTGTTTGAAAACTGCTCTAGTGTGTTTGTAAACAATACAAATTTATAGGCCCATCTTTTGGCCTTGGTACTTATATGGAGTTTAGTTTCTGTCAGAGTCCCCTCATCAGAACGTTTTAAGTGAAGCATGCTGTTCTCAGAAGATGACCACCACATGGTTTGTTTTTCTCTGTGCCCATGCCTCAGGATCAGAAAACCGGCCTTTAATTTCCTGGGCAGATTGGCTTCCCCTCCAGGTGACTGCTGGCTCTCAACAGCTGAGAGCATGTGTGAGCACAGAGGGGACTAGAGCACTTCTGCCAGCTGCGAAATTTGTTTTTCCTCAAACCTTAACTATTCAGAATACCTTTGGTTGGTTTTACCCTAAGCCAGCGTTCTCAATCGGTGTGTCGCAACCCCTTTGGGGATCAAACGACCCTTTACAGGGGTCACCCAATTCATAGCAGTTCCACAATTACAGTGATGAAGTAGCAACGAAAATCGTGTTATGGTTGGGGGGTCACCACAACCTGAGGAACTGTATGAGAGGGCCGCGGCATGAGGAACATTGAGACCCACTGATCTAAACCAAATGGGCATTCACCAGAGGACATGAGACAGAGCTTATTGCAGGTTAGAGCTTCCACGTCTTTATGATCAGCCTGCTGTCGTTCACTTTCAGTAAAGCAATGGTTTACACAGTCAGTGAGCTGACTAAGTGGATTGATTATGTCTAAGCTTTCCTATTTTTAACCTCTCCCCACCCCCCAAAATCCGTGGTGAATCATCCCATCACTCATTTCAGTGGCATCTAGAGACAAGCTTATCCCAGGGGTTGGCCCTCGGAGGAGGCAGCGGCTAGGGGTGGTTGTGGCGACTTGGGAGCAGAGTGCCCAGCTTTCAGAGAGAGGCAACAGGGTGCCCATGTCCAGATGTCAGGTGTCTTGGATTCTAGTCCAGGTTTGACTACATACAGTAGAGTGACCTTGGACATGGTTACAAGCCCTGAATCTGACCTCTTCAGCTTCAACATTTGCCAAAATGCTCTCTGTGCTTGCTGTGGACCTTTCAGGGGGTGGTGACCACAGGGGATTGTTAAAAGGGAGGCAGACAAGTGCAGTGCCAGGTAGGAAGAAGGCCCGCTCTCCCCGCACCTCTCTTTACCTGACACTATGGGCCCCTTTTAGGGCTCAGGTATTTGTTTCTGGGTCAACCATGGGGGGCAACAATGACACCTTTTAGATGGAAAAGCCGTTTGGTCTTATCAACTGTCTGTTTGTCCTTCTGCACAGCCCTTAGTGATGCACGCACATTTACAGGTCCATAGCTCCAGCCAAGGACTTGACCACTGGACAGGGACAAACTGATTGTTACTCACAGTGCTCTTGCCTCGGCGACACGTGGCCCTTTCATTAAACTCAAGATATACACTTTCTGGGTTAAGATACGCACATACATGCACATACTTTGAAAAAGAACAACGTTAGGGAAATCTGTCACAGCTCCTCTTTATTTAATTTATATGACTCTTTGGGGGTTTTTCCTTTGCCACACCTGATCGCCTGTCCAAGTATTATTTACTTGGCTGCAGTAAAAGATAACTTGTTGCTTTTTCCCTAGCTAAGTTGCAAGGTTCCCAATCTCCTCCACCCCCGCCCCCTTTATAGACTTTATTTATGTATTTAGACTTTTTAATTGCACTTCCCACAATGAAACATTACTTATCCTTGTGTTTCCTGTTTCCATTGTCCATGGGTCAATGCTGCCCTTTTGATCTCAGTTGAGTGATTATTCTCAGGTGTGACCACCTCCCTTGCATTACTGTTCCCCTTGTAGACCTGTCTGCAGCTGGCTGAGAATTGACACAGGGAGACTCACTAAATGCCATCATCTACCGGGTCTGTTTGCCTCCATCTGAACAATATGCCTAATCTTTGTTAGGATTCTGAGTTTGTGCCCCACTTTCTCCTCCCTCTCTATTCACGACCTTCTAATGGGGTCCCTTTCAGAGCAGTCGGCAATACTACTGGGAAACTGTAGTGAACTAGCTACAGAGAGATTTACCCCAAAAGAAACTCCTTGGAATTAAAAGATTCCATGTTTTAGCTGGGCATAGTAGCTGGACACAATCTAGTTCTGGTCTCAAGTCTTATGGGGATTGATATTTGAGTAATTAATTAATTAATTTTTTGAACTAATTGTGTGCATGCATTTAAAAATTTGTCTTCACTATTCCTCTCTGAGACCGTCAATAGTTCTATGGTACCATAGAGCACCTCAGATGCCTGCTCACAGGTTTTTAGGAGCCCAATCACTACTCTCCAAAGTAAGGTACAGAATATTGTCTTTGTGCACATTTATGCCAGTTGACTGGGGTGTCCCGCAGGCTATGGTCCCCAGCCCCTGGGTCCAGTGACTCATTCCTCCAAGGTGTTGGCTTACGCCTAGGAAATTTTTCATGACTGTCGTGTTTGATAAAGGCCTTATAAAAACTTTTAAATTACTGCTTTTATAGGACAAGAATTAGATAGCTTTATAATGTAAAAAATATATATTGTGGAACCTGTTTTAAATATGTATTTTAATATTCTTTAATGCAGTTTTTCTTTTGTAATTTTACATTAAAAGCAGCGAATCTGAGAGTTTTGCTTCTAGCTATGGACTCCTGACTAGAAACTCAGAGTAAACTAGCTACAGTAAAATTTATCTCCAAAGAAACTCCCTGGAATTGAAATATTCCATGTTCTTACATCTATGCAGATGAGAGTTATGAGACTGAGCCTCTCAGCCTAGTAGACTGGGCTCTTACCTTTGTGTTCTGAGAGGACGGATGGGAGGATTGGTATAGCTCTCTCATATTCTCTCTGTCTCTCTCTATATATATGTGTGTATGTGTGTGTACACATACACCTATACATATATAGGAGTAGGGTGGGGGAGGGAGTTGAGGGGAGATTTGACTTTTGAGAAAGAGAACATATTCAGTCTGTTGGCTTTACAAGCAGATATGAACCAGGTGAATTCTGAAGCGTGTGAGAACAGTTTCTAAGTACAGATTGCAATCCTCATATTTTTCCTGCACTCAATCTCTTTCTTCCTTTATCTCCATTTCCCACCACCCCCACCTCTCTTTTCTTAGAACACTGCAAGGATGAAGACCTTTTTGCCCTATGCTCCTACTGTTAGCGGCATTTGGATATCTGAAATAAAATCGTCCCTCTCCACCTTTTAAAACCTAGGGGGATGTATTTTGAATTTCCCCATGGAATAATCAAGTTTATTATTAGTTTGATAAAATTCATTCACTTTAGTTGTCCAGTTTGAGTTTTGAGGGTGCAGAGTTGTGTAAAATGACAGTCAAATACATACATGTTATAAAACATTTCAGACCTCATTGCTACAGAAAGATCCCTGTTCTCTCTTTCAGTCAGTCTCCCTCCCCCCATTCACCCCTCCCTCCCATATGCTTTACTTTGGATAGTTTCTGTGTGCCTTAGAGTTTTCTGATCTGCAATGTTGAGTCTGCTGTTAATCCCAGCCATTGTATTTTATTTCAGATACTGTGTTTTTCTGGAAGCACTGTTGGGTTTGCTTATTTCGCGACTTCCATTCTCGCCTTTCTGTTGCTCTCCCTTCTTAATACATGGAGCATATTGGTAAACGTTTGCTTTTAAAGCAAACGGCCTTGGTGAGGTATATGTCACATGCCACAGGACCTGCTGATTGTTGGTATAGTCTCAGATCTGTGCATACATCGCTACAATGGAATTTTAGAGCATCTTTATGGCGATGTCTTCAGTAGTGACACCCCTGCTTCTCCAGCCCTAGGCAACTTCTCGTCTACTGTCTATCACTGTGGGTTTGCCTACTGTGGACATTTCATACACAAGTAATTGCAGTAGGTAGTCTTTTATGACTCTTACTTAATGTACTATTTTTGAGGTTGTTGTAGCCTGTCTCTGTGCTTCATTCTTTTTTATTACTGAATTAATATTTCATTTACCAATGTCAGCATTTTGTTTATCCATCCACCAGTTGGTTGGTGGACATTTGGATGATTTCCACCATTTGATTTTGAGTCATTCTGCCATGAATATTCATGTATAGGTTTTAATATGGACACATGTTTTCATTTATCTTGGATTTGCTGGGTAGACCTTGTTGAGTCATAGGGTAACTATGTTAGTCTTTTGAGGAATTGCTAAACTGTTTCCAAAGCAGCTGCTCTGTTACAGCAGCTTGTTTAATGCCCTGGCTCATACTAATTCTTTCATCTCTTGTCCATTCTGAGTCAGTTTCTATTGATTGATATTTATCGTGGTTTGGGATTTTTCTTTTTTCTCCTTGTGCCTCTCTCTGTTTCTTTACATGCCTGAGGATTTTTGCTTGGATACCAGACATGGGTTTTACCGTTTGGGCTGGTAGATCTTGCTGAAGTGTGTGTGTGTTGGGGGGGAGGTGTCCTGGTGATGCAGTGATTGAGTGCTCAGCTGGTAACCAAAAGGTCAGTCGGTTGAACCCCACTGTTGTGCAACAGAGAGATGCGGCAGTCGGTTCTTGTAAGGATGGTAGCCTTGGGAACGCCATGGACCAATCCCACTGTGCGACAAGGCTGCTGCTGTGAGTTGGCATCTGCTTGATGCCACGTAACAGCAGATTGTCCTTTAAAAGATGCTAGGGTTTGGGAGGCATGCGATTAAGTTACTTGGGATCAGTGGTATCATTTCAAAGCTACCTTTGTTATGGGTCCAGAGCAGCCTTTGACCCAGGGATGGCTCAGTTTTCCAATCTAAAGCACTGCCTTTCTGAGGACTTTACCTGAGGGCAGTGTTCATTAGGAGCTCTTCCCACTTTTACTGGTGGGAACGTCAACTATCCCTGCCCTACGTGAGCTCTGGGCTTCTTAGCTTACTGCATTCTGTTAGTTCTAGTCCCACTGGTCGTTTCGTCCCTTTCGCCTGCAGCTCGGTGCCCAGCCTACGGATCAAGGGCGGGGCCCCTGTCCTGCTCCCTCCTCCCAGGTGCTCTGTCCAGCCAGTTCTAGCTTCACCATCTTGGCCTTCCTAAATACTGACCTCTGCCTCCTTAACCAGCACAACTGCCGTGTTCCACTGGGGCCGGCTGTCCTCTGTGCAGTGCCTTGTGTCCTGTGTGCGGGACACGGCCACCCGCAGGGAGCACAGGCAGCCACCGGATTTATTTCACTGGTTTCACTTTACTCAGGACTTAGAATCCTGTTGTCCACTGTCAGAAAACAATCATTTCACCTACTCTGCCTAGTTTTCTAGGTGTTACTCCATCACTGCTAGATTGCTTGATAAATGTGATGTCAAGGCCAAGATCAGCTACTGTATTAACTGTCTCCAGCAGAACCTGTTTGAGAGAGAAGTGTGCTGTGGTTAATGTAACCGGGGCGAAGGCAGCGAGTTCTCCTGCTGAGATACAGCACAGGCATGGTGTCATTTACCCTCCCATTTGGGGCATCTGTGATTTGAAGACAAGACACCCTATTCCAATAGGCTGGTTGCTGTTTGAATCATTTCCCCTTTCCATCCTTCTAGTCATCCAAGTGGGCGCTCTGATGGCCTAGTGATTACACTTTGGGTTGTGAACTAAAAGTCCTGCAGTTCAAAACCACCAGCTGCTTTGGGAGAGAAAAATGAGGCTGTTTACTCCTATAAAGAATTAGTCTCCGAAACCCACAGGAGCAGTTCTGTCCTGTACTATACGGTTGGCAGGAGCCAGCATTGACTCATTGGCAGTGAGTGTGGGCTCTTTTTAGTTTAGTTATCCAATCAGCATTTATTTAATGCCCACCAAGTGCTCTGCTAGACACCACATCTCTTTATCCTGACCTTTACCTGTTGGAATATGCCAACGAAATGAGGGGGAAATGATTTTCTTATTCTGAAGAGCGGTTGAGTAAGACCATCTCCCAAGCTTTTACACTGGGAAGCTGCGAGGAAGGAGGTACTGCACAGTGTCTGTTGCAGAGTGGATCTCATCTTCTCACTGACCATCTATGGATTCTTATTCAAGAAGAACAAATATCCCATCTCCCTATGTATTTATTTTAATTACTTAAAATAATGGATGGGCTGAACTGTGCTTGCCCCACTTTTGAAACAGTTTCTCCTATAGGCTGATGCAGTCGGCAGCTAATACCCCCTGATTAAAAGTAGAGCCCAAACCTACATAAGCATATGTTGTATTGCTGTATCTGAAGTCATGAGGGTATGATTAATAGTCCTTAAGAGTTTTACCTTGGCGTGTCTTACTCCTAAATCTCACTTAAGCTTGGTTGCAAAGCCTGACAAATGAGTCTTCTCTACACGCCAAGCCTCCTCCTTGGCGCTCATCCCCCAAGCCTAGCCTACCTGGGTCCCTCACAGGCTCAATCCAAGGGGCAGGGCTGTGCTTGCACAGGGTCTCCTCGGATCACGCAGAGAGCTGCACAAACAGCCCTGGACTGGGGTTCAGCTTTGTACCCCCAAACCAACCCTAGCAGTGTCCTCTCTGTTAGAGCTGTAAGTTCATCCAACCTGGGCTATATTTTTGAGGCCTGAAAAACAGACCATGCTTGCCTCTAGGAGCCCAGAAATACCCAGAATCACCAACAAGTTTCTGCCTCGGAGGTCTGCCTGCCCTTCCTCTTCTGTCTTCTCCTCCTCATGTGTGAAACGTTGTCCCTTAAAGCACTTATTAGTACACTTCTTTATTTTTCAGCCTGCCCTTTTTCTTAAATAGAGGGGAGAAAATTCCTTTGGTAGGAAAACATGTGGAGCAAGTGGCCTGTTTATTTCATGGGGGACATCCCAGAAAGCTCAGGGATCCCATGATACTGGCAGACAGGCCTATCGCCTGTGTGCACCCCAGCACTGTGCACCCAAAGGTGGGGTGCTTGGAGGGGCAATGGGGGGTAGGGACGGGCTGCATCAGGAAGCCGTGTTTCTGTGTGCAGGGATGAGAACACCTAGTTATTGTTGACCTTGGAAAGAATTAATAATCTGTTTATAGAAATAACAATTTTTGCCAGTAGCAGCTGCAGTTGGCAGCTCATTACTAAATGTTCTCACACTGTGGGCCTGGGCCCGGGAGCATGGGAGAACCGAACTCACGTTCCTGCCTCAGGGTTGCGCATCTTTAACACGGGAACCAAAGTGGGCATCTCAATTCTCGAGTCGGGGTGACACTTCATAAAACAAACACCCCCAACACAAGAGCTCCTTCCTTCTTGTGTGAGCGAAAGAAAGGAGCAGCCCCCAATAGCAAAAATCATACCCCCATCTCCACGCCCAAATAGAATTTTGAAGCTGCTGAGTGTTTCAGTTGTCCACGTTGGGTACTTTTGTTTGGATGGAGAATCTAGGTTCATGTGAAGCTGGAGTTTAGGGAATGAGGTGGCGATGGGGGAAAGAGAGCGTGTAATTGGGCACACCCTGTGGATGCAGTGATCGCGAGCCAGGCTGCCATCACAAGGTCAGCAGTTTGTGCTGCAGGCGGGGGACGGCCCAGGCTTTCTACTCCCGGACAGCGACGACAGGTGCAGCCTCCGACTCTCACAGGGGCAGGTCTGCTCTGCCTCAGAGGGTCGCTGTGAGTCAGACTTGCCTCGACGGCAGTGAGGGTGGCATTGGGTTGTGCTGCCTAGTGATTCACCACCATGAAGCACTGTAGAAGCCGGCCTGGCCGCCCCAACTCTGCCTGAAAGGCAAGGCGCTGCCTCTGAGGAGCTGTGGCTCATGGCTGTAGTCATCTCGGGAGGCCCCGCCTGGCCCGGTGGGCCTACCCGCCACATTGCTGGCTGCTTACGTGACTCCCACAGGCATCAGATGTCCTCCAGACGGAGGAGGGCCTTCCTTGGACCCTCACAATGCAGGAATCAAGCTGAGGAGGCTGAGTCCAGAAGAGTGAAATATATGTGTCGGGCTTGTTATGTCTCAGCTGTCCCAGGGGACATGGTTGGAAGGAGTCTTTCTCCAACCTCTGGGCAACCTGCTTTTGGAGCAGCAGCTAGATAGAACCGGTGGAGTGACAATGCTTGGGTCAAATCAAACCTCACGCCAAATTTTCTCCTGCTCCTTGTAAGCATAACCGCCTCTGAGGTGTCATGACTGTGATTTTCAGGGTGATGTGTCTGGGCATTTTTCTGGGGATTGAATGGGGTGCATGGCATTGACTGAACCCCCAGGCATATCGGTGACTGCCCGGAGGTGAAGGCCTGTGGGCCTGGAGACAGTGCCACAGGGTAGGATTGCAACAAGGAAGTTACTGACTCTGTAGGAGGGGCACGCCTCCCTGGAAGAAAAAGGAGTTATAGGCCTTTGTCTGTGCCTGCCTGCAGCACCCGCCCCATTCAGCCAGTCCCCAAATCCTTTTAAGAAAAGCCTTTGATTTCCCCTGAGGGCAGTAGCCTTTTCAATAGCTGGTTAAGCTGCTTTAAGACACAGAACTAATTTTTAAAGGTTTTTTTTTTTTTTTTTTTTTTTGCCTCAGAAGCCTTTTCCTTCTCCCTTGCCAGCCCCAACCCCTGGTTTTTCCTTTGAGCACCCTATCTGTCTGCCACCACCCACCCCACCCCTGCCTTTCTGCCCACCCACAGTGCTGCTGCCCATCAGCACAGTGTTTCCAAACTTGAGTTTGGGATTGGGGGAAGCAGCATATCCCTCAGGGAGCCCCTGTGCACAGTGGTTAAAGCTTCCAGCTGCTGACCAAAAGTTCAGCAGTTCGAATCCACCAGCTGCCCTGTCAGAGACAGATGAGGCAGTCTGCATCCATGGAGGTTTATAGCCTTGGAAACCCCATTGGACGATTCTCCTCTGGGCATCAGGTCTGGCTCAGTGTTTGATCTCAGCTTCACCACTTACCAGCTCTGTGACCTGTGCTTCAGCTACAGAATGGGGCTAGTAATCCTCCTTGTAATACAGGGTTGTTGTACAGATGAAAAGAGATAATGCAGGTGAAGTGTACAGCACAGAGCTGGGCCCATTATTTGCATCCAATAAACCTTAGCTACTGCTATTACATGGTGGTGCAGGTGCTGATGCACCTGTAATGACTTCCTGCCTCGAATGTCAGCAGCTTGAGGACAGGGGCCTTGTTTCCTTCAGCTCTTTGAATGGCCCACAGGCTTCCACAACCCCCTGGACAAAGTTTCACGAGGCTTTGTGCCACCTCGATTCCAATATTCCTACATGGGGCACCAAGAAAGTTGTCATATTTCTTAGGGACATTCCTGAGGCAGCAGTGAAATGACCCCTTTGTCACTGATGCGGAGAGGCTCAGCCTCTCTGAGGTCCTGTTAGCTTCTTATAGCATTGAGTCTGTGTTTCTCGGGAAGGCTAGGCATGGTTCAGTTCTATTCCCACACAAGTTGGGAGAGGGACACCATCCAGTCCTGCGTCAAGAGTGGTCTGCTCACCTTACGCTCAGTTTCTCATTGCAGTGGCCCCTGATTCTACCCACCCACACCTTAGCCTTGCCGTGGTGGCTGAGCCTGTGGTTGAGCCTTATCCCCGTCAGCTGTCTGCTCCTTGGTACTTGGAGCATGGATTGATCTCACGGCAGAGGAGCTTGTAGCACCTCACCGCCATCTGCTTCCTCTGGAGAATATGGACCGTTACAAAGAGGATGTGAATTGCTGACACCTTCAGCCAGTGACTCTCAACTTGGAGGCCCAGGAGGGCGATTCCTCCCCCACCCTAGGGGGCATCAAGAGACTACATGGTCACAACTGGAAGATTGTTCACAGCACCTACGAAACAGGCCAGGGGCTCTGTGCAACAGCCCACAGACCTATGCAGATTTACCGGCCCAGCAGCAAGGAACTGTCAGACTCAGAATGTCAGCAGTGCAAGGCCAAGGTGCCTTTTCGGGAGCTGGACAAGGGCAGGGGCATTTCGCAAGTATGTGGGGCGAGACCCGGAGTGAGAGGTGTTAGCTGGCTGTGGTGAGGCCGACCGTGACTTGGGACATCCCTGCACAGGACATCACAAATAGTCAGGTCCTCACAGTGGCTGGCGGGAGCAGGTACCGATGTGCCTGCCAGATAGGCAATGCCTGGGAGAGTGGCAGGAGGCACTTCAACAAGTTTTGGCTTCAGGTCTTAATCAGGTCGATGTGACCTTGGAGGTGGTCTTGGACCTGGTGCCACTGAGGAGTGAATGGCAAGTTCCGGTTGGAGAGCTGGGCAGAAAAAAACACACGTTTGAAATGCCTCAGACAGTTAGGGCAACTCTTAATTCCTTTGAAGAGCCAGCTGGTGTAGTAGACGTTTGTGCATCAAGGGTTGCTTTGTACTTGAGAGTTCTTTTGAATCAACCAGGAGAGGCTGGGGAGGCAAGAATGGTGGGTCTCATCTCAAGTAATTTCCCCTTGGAATCAAATCAGAGGGACTCCCTTCCTGTTGTGGCGCGGTGGATGGAGCACTTGTCAGACTGCTCACAAGCTCGGAATCCCCGTGGGCCAGCTCGGCCCCATCCTTGAAAGGGTCACTGTGAGTCAGAATTAAACAATGGCTATGGCTTGGCTGGTGTGGGGTGTTTTGCTTTTATTTTGTGGAGGAGTATTAGCATATTGTTGAGCTCCTTCCACCCCCCCCCTACACCATATATTACAGATATTTAGCATCTTTTTCTTCATTGGCGTAGATTGAGTTGTGTGCCCTAAAAATAATGTGTTGAATTCCCCAGCTTGTAAACAGGACCCTCTTGGAAATAGTTTTTCTTTTATTCTACAAATGAGCCCAGATCTGACCAGGGTGCCTCCTAAATGTAATCACCACTGAATCATAAACACCGCAGTGTGGAGGCAGAGACCCGCACTGGCCAGCGGTCTCAAGTCAGGAGCCACGAATAAGCAAAGTCCAGGCCAGCAGTATGCGAAACCAGGAGAGAGGGGACCACAGGAACCATGGGTTTGGGCTTTCAGCCTCGAGAACTGTGAGAAAACAAATTTCTGTTCTTTCAAGCACACTTGTGATATTTCTGTTTTCAACAGCTCTCAGTAGCTAAGAGTCTCTCACTTCCTGCTACCTTCCCTGTCCCTCCCTCCTCTCCTGCTGCCACACAGATAACTGGAGCCACCCCTCCTCCCCCATACCTGGGGGTGGGGTTGTGGTGTTGGCTAGCTGTGTGGGAGGAAGTCTGATTGGACTCTGCCTCCCCTTCCCAGTGGCTCTGATCATCTCCACTTCCTGTCCCACAGAGCCCACGTGGATCACCTTGCCTTACTCGTTTACTCCAAGGCTCAGAGTGATTCATTTTATGTGATGTCTGCTCTCTCTCCTTCAGGAATTCTTTCAGAAACATGCTCTTCTGGAATGCTAGAACTGTGCATATTGTGCATATTCGCGTGTGTGCAGGAGGAAACCAGGAAAGTTGGATGTGGCCCCTTTCTGTGCTGCGATAGAAAGGGCAGGAGGCCAACCCTATGCTAGAGGCCCCGCCCACCTCCATGGGTCTGCACAGGTCTCTTCCACCTTGACCCTGCCACAGGGCCAGCACAGACCCCAGGGGCCTGCCAGACGCTGCTGCCCTGCTCCAGCGTGTGGGCATAGCTCTGAGGAGGGGTCTAGTGTGAAGGCAGATCCCTCAGCCCCAGATGTCTCAGCGGCCTTGCCTGATAAGCTTATAAGCTGCCCTCCTTTCCTGGTTTCTGGGTCAGTGGTAAGTGTGGGCAGGAGGAATGGGATGGTTTCTGGGTGAGTAAAAGATGCTGGCGGCAGGCAACCCACCTGCACATGTTTCACCACCTCCTTTGGGTGGAGAAGCCGGCCACCTCCAGGCTCCTCCCTAAGGACAGCTTCCCCCAGGTGGCCACCCCAGCACTGTCTCAGAGCCAGGACTGCAGATACCAGGCAGCCCCATTGTGGCCTGCCCTGCCTGGTCTTCTGTGGTGGGAAAGCCTGACTTTTCTTAAGCTGCCTCTGCCTCTGGCTATTTTGCTTTTTGAGGGCCTCCATGTACCAGCCTCCTTCCAGGAAAACCAAAGGATCTGCTCTCTTGTGGGAAACACGCTTAACAACAACTTCAAAAAGTTGGTGGAAAAAAGCAGCTTAAGAGCTATGGCGACTTTTCTACAAACTTTTTGAAGTCCAGTATATACCAGTCTGTGCTGTTAGATTAAACAGTAAATGATCTCAGATACTAGAATGAAGTAGGGAAGATCTACTTTCTACTAAAAAAAGCAAAGGAGAAAAAAGAATGATAACCTTTACAAGAGTGCTGCTTAGTGCATTCAGAAGTCGCTGGGAAAGCTATATTCCTCAGTGAAAGGCGTTTGCAAGTTGATGGGCTGGAGCGAGGCCTTCGTGTCTCATCTGGAATGGATCCAGACCGTGGCAGAAACATCATAAACCAGTGCGGGGTCACAGGGCCAAGGCAATTCCATTCTTCCTATGAACTTGTTTGAGATCTTGAGAATGTTCTGAGAGAGTTCTTTGGCCTGCTTCGTAAGCAAGGCCCAAGTTCGTTTCCTGGGTGACGCTTTGCACCCTGAGCTTCCTTAGGACAGATCTTCTGAGCCAAAGCTTTGATGCACGGGGGTGATGGAATTGGGTTTTTTCCTCCTTTTCCTGTCCTGACAAGACCTGCATTTAGGCAAGCCCGTTTCTGTCCAGTCAACTTGGACGCATCGGTCGGACGGAGCTCCCTGGGGTTTCTGCCTGTGACTTTTCAGATGTAGACTGCCAGGCGTCTTCCAGGGTGCCCGTAGATGGGCACCAACCGCCAACCTTTGCGGTGAACAGCCAAACCCACTCATTTCTGTAGAAAGACAAGTCAGGTTCTGAATAAGCTTCTCCTCAGACCTCAGACGCAGTAGACCAAGCGGGTGTCCGTTCAGTGGGATGATTTCTGCGGGGTGCTTATTTATCTTCTGTTCTCTCATCCGGCTTGTTGAACTGCAATGGAATTGGAAAGTCAACAGATGCAACATTACAAACAACCATTCTAGACTTTCAGGAGAGATTAGAAGGAAAAGGTAAGGTAGCTGCTTTAGCAGGTCATCTTTTTGCTCGAGCAGTATTCTGTCATCTTTAAAACACACACACACACACACAGACATTTTTTGACTGACAGTCTGTGGCTTCTCTGGATTTTTAATGAATAAAGTAGCACTTGTCTTTAAGCACCTTTGATAGGAATTGAGATAATAAACCATTCAAAAGAAGCTGTTTTTATCCATAAATCCCCATGGCTTTGATGGTGAGCCCTGATAAAAGGATTCTACTTACAGAGTAGGAAATGGACTTACGTAGATACATTTTGCCTGTTTGTATCATTCGGCACTTCCTGCCCTGAAATAGGAAAGGCTACCTGATGCCTTGGGTGCTTGCTCACTCCTTCCAGGTAATTCTTGGCAGTCTTTAAAAGTGTTTTAACACGGCCTGTTATATTGCTCTAAACTCCATGCTAGCCCTTTCTAAGAACTTCCTGCAATGGTTCCCTGCGGTTTATCCACAGGCTACCAGTGACTTCGGGACACCTGAGTGGAGAGAGGAGAGAGGAGTAGGTAGAGCGAGTTGGAGGGTTAATGGGATACAGGTCATAGTGGGAACAGTTGTAGGACCCAGAGAGGGTCCGTGGAAGCCAGAAAACGAGGGAAGGGCAGCTTAGAAGAGCAGAGGAGAGAGCACACGAGGTCAGGGGCCCCTTAGACACAAGCACACAACTGCTTCTCTCCTCGGTCGGTTTCGAATGTTAACCATGACCCCCAAACCTCGGAGTCCATTCTGACAGAGCAGAACTGCGAGCTCCTTTGAACTTCTGGAGCAGAAAACCCTCGCCTTCCCCCAGATCTCTGGCATGGAGGTCAACTTGAACTACTTCACTGGAGAGTAAGAAGGTGATCGGAGAGGGCAAGTATTTGTTTGTTTTATTCATATGTGTACCCAGATTCCTGCTTTGAGGCCTCCGTTAAATATACCATTATGAAAAAATGAAGATCAAAGAATAAAGTATATAGAGCCAGCAAATATGCAAACTTTGTCACAGTGCCTTTATTTTTTTCCTCCTTTCCAGACAACTTAAAATCTTATTTCACTGCTATGTATTTAAGTGCACATCCCTGAAAAACCGACACACTGTTGCCATTATCATACCAAATTCTAATGTATTTTCTGGGTTATCACCTGCTTACAATAAAGTGTGTTCTCAGTTGTATTGTTTGGAGTCTTTTAAACATTAGTATTGGTCTCCAAACAAGACCCGTTGGTGGATTGAGGCTGTTATGTCTCTTTTCACCAAGGGCGGTGCCCAGCATCCTTCCTCCTCTTTCACCACATTGACTTATTGCAGAAAGAAACTGGGCCACTTGTCCTGCAGAATGTCCCACATTCGGGCTAGATCTGGTTCCTTGTGGTGTCGTTATCTTGTTCCTCTACCGCCTGGATTTCCCGATACTGGACAGTAACTCCAGAGGCTTGATTAGAGTCAGGTGCCACGTTTTTAGTTGGATAGTTGTGTGTTTCATATTGTATTTCAGCAGCATAAGGTGCCTCAATTTTACTTCTTTAAAAAAGAGTGAGCGCCAGGCTTCAAGCAGGAGCTGTGGCTCTGAGGCTGCAAGATGAACAAAGCCTCGTTCTGGCAGTGAGGGTAGCCGGAGACAAGGCGCTGCGCCCCTCTTTCGGAAATGTAGTACTCTCAGCCTTAGGATGCCCGTTCCTGTTCTAGGCCGTGTGGCCCAGTGTGCATCCCATAAGTTGAGAGAGCCCGACCTATCCAGAGATGCCTCTTACTGTGTTGGGGGTCCGGGGAGGACGTGTGGGAACTCTGATGACTTCCCAGACCTAGGCGGTGAGACTTACCCAAGGCAGGGCATGCTCTCAGGACAGGAGAAAGCTGGCACCATGTCCATCCGCCATTGTCAACCAGCTCTGTATCAGACCCCTCTGGGGAGTCCAGCGACCCTTTCACAAGGGTTGTCCGATTCACAACAGTAGCAAAATTAGTTATGAAGTAGCAACAAAATTAACTTTATGGTTGGGGGGGGGGCGGTCACCACAACATGAAGAACTGTGTGAAAGGGTCGCCGCGGCATGAGGAAGGCTGAGAGCCACTGGTTCAGCCCCTCCTGCCTGGCCTGTGCACATTTAGAGCCGGGCAGCAAGAGTGTTGCCCTGCCCTTTCTCCTGACCGCTGCAGTGATTTGTTGATGTCGTCTTCCTCCTTCTCTTCATCCTCCTCATCCTGGTTCTTTCTTCTTCTCTCCAAACTGTGTGTTGGACGGGATGACTTTTATTGTTTTTGCACTTTATCAAAACCCAAGCTAGAGTTTTAAAATTGTGTTTGTATGCTTTATAAAACTTTTCCTTTTAATGATGAGAGAATTAATGCAGTTTTTCGACCTGTCTCTTCTTTACCCAATTCCAACTGTCCCTCTTGTGTTGTGTCTTTCCCATAAGAAAAGAAGGCTGCAGCTACAAGACGTCCTCTCAGAGGAAGGTCCATAAGCCAGAACTGTAAACCAAGGATAAAATTCTCTTAGAGATTCAAATCTAAAAGCTCCGAGAAGTGGCCCACTCCTCTTGTATTTTAGCATTGAGGCGGTGCTAGGCACAAAGTACTCAATAAATACTGGTTGAATAAATTGAGACATTGGGCGTATCATGCTTATTAATTATGATCCTAGTGAGAACCCTTTGACGCCTCTTCCTCCACTCCCCACAGACCCCCCACTGAATAAAGAGCTTTGGCTCAAGCACTCTGTGTGTGTGTGTGTGTCTGTCATTGGCAAATACCATATATACGCGTGTATACGCTAAGATTATCAGCACATTTTTAATGCACTTTTGTGGTAAAATAGGTGCCTGGGCTGATATTCATGTCAGCTTATACTCAAGTATATACAGTAATAGAGAATTTATCTTATGTGTGTGTGTGTGTGTGTGTGTGTGTGTGTGCGTGCATGGTGGGGGGAGTGTCATTGGAAAATATTAGAGAATTTATTTTATTTGCCAACAGCTTTTTAAAAAGGTATGAAAAAAATAAAATAAAGAGGTATGAAAAGCACTAAAAACAAAGCAAAACACCCCAAACCCAAATCTGCTGGCATTGAGTCAATTCCAACTCATAAGGAACAAAGCATTTAATGTCCGAAGGACTTCAAAAACTGTGCAAAATTTGAGTTATGTTTTAATTCCATTTTTCCCCATGAACTTTGTGTGCAGCCCCCTTGTACATGCATCCTAAAAAATTATGTAGTCAAGTTGTGGTGTTCCTTCCTTAAGAGCCGGTTTCTCTCATAAATGACCAGAAATTGTTTGGGGGCGGGGAGTGAGCTTTGATGCATTTACTGCACGAAGGTCAAATACTTGGGTCAGTATCGTTCTGCACCCTTTGTGCGTGCAGCACAGTGAGCTCTTTGATAGAACACACCACAGTCTCAAGATGAAGAAAGGTCACGTGATCTCGGGCATGAAGGGCTTGATCTGCTCTCTCTTAGTTCCCGCTTATAAGTGGCTGCTTGAGAGTCGAGAGGGGTGGCTGAGGGAGAAGCTGGGCCAATGAATGGCTTTTGTGCACCTTTGTTCGGTTTTTCACTTTTCTTACACAGAAGTCACTTTGATGGCAGCCTCTTAGAAGGCAACGTTGCGTGTCATGACGCTGAGGACCCACCACCCTGAGCAGGCCACAGGCAGCCCCAGTGTGGCTCACTCGCTCAGATTTGCTTCACGTATTTGGGAGCAGTTTTATTGGAGAGGTCCCAGGGCCCAGGCATCTTGGACTGCAGGTCCCAGGGAACCACCTCGAGTTACATCGCAGCCTCTCTGCTTCAGCTGCCCCATAGTTGTCAACCTTTCCCTAATGTCCAACCTAGTATTGGAGGGTTTCCCTAATGTTCCAATAATAACATGATATAACTAACGTCTGAATATTTTCACGGTTGTATAAAAGATTAGATAAGCTAAGCCTCTCTGGGTTGTCTGTCTAGACATGTGAGACTCCTGATAAAAGTAGAATTAGTTCACTTTTCTAGAGTAGTGGTTACATAAGGCTTCATTTCCATCAAGCATTTTCTCGATACCTCTTCTCCCATAGATTTTTCTCCCTATATGACAGTTGCCGGGGGGTGTCTCCTGTTGTCCTGGTTTTTGCTTCTCCCACTGTGGGTCTCTGCAGTAGATTTTAAGCAGCCCTGGTGGTGTAGTGGTTAAGCATTGGGCTGCGATCTGCGAGGTCCGAAGTTTGAAACTAACAGTCACTCTGGGAGAAAAAATGGGCTTTCTATTCCCATAAAGAGTTACAGTCTCCAAAACTCCGGGGGAAGGGGGGAGGTTAGCTCTTCCCTGTCCTCACAGGGTCGCACTATGAGTTGGCACCCACTGGATTGCTATGTGAATGACCTTTTCCCTATAGTTAATCCTATCCCCCTCACCTTAGTCACGGATGGTTATAATGTCCCAGCTTTGTAACACTCAGAAGCTTGCCATTGATCAGGAAGATTATCCCCGAGTCCTCAGAAGTGTTATTAAAAATTCAGTTTGTTAGGAAAATATACATCCAATGTCAAGCCAGTAAAATGAGACAGAAAATGATGGTTTCAATTTTGTGAAATAAATACACTGAGGAGGAGAAATGTCCAGGAAATCCAGGCACAGTTCCGAGTAGCATCCTGGGAGCGGGTGTCAGGCCAACGTGCCTTCATCATGAGGCAGAGCGTTTACTTACTGTTTCCTCACCTTCGTGCTGTTGCGCAACATGGTGGTTCACTTCCAAATCCATGCGTCTCCTTTGCCTCTTGCTGCTGGTCTCGGCAGTGCTGAATTGGCTGTCTCTGGGGCAGGATGCTCTTCTTGGTAATATTTTCTACAGAAAATGAAGCAGAGGGGTAATGCTACAACACACCCAGGGTAATGTGCCATTGCATTGGCTGTGGCTGCAGCCCGCACGTCGAATCCCACACTGACAGGCAGCGTGTTATTTGTACGCAGGGAAGTTCAGGTTGAAACAATAGGAAGTACAGCACAGCACATACAGTAACATGAGCGTTTACTGTGGCTATTGTGGGGGATATAGGTGCTGTGCCATTATAGGCTGGCAGCATGATCCTTTTGTATATAAGAGACATGCAACGCACATGTCATGTGCAGGAAGCTCTGGTGTGTGCTGGGTCCTGTTGTGTGCTATGTCCTATCCTCCCATCAGCGTTCCCGAACTCTGTTACAGCCGTATGGGACCATGGATGTCATGTGGTGTATGACTAAATGTTGTAATGTCGACAAGGGTTGACATATAAGTAATATACTTAGAAGTAATATAAGTAACCATTGACTTCGTTTTCCGAGTTTCCGTAGTGTGTGTTCTACACATCCAGTCTCTCAGGGACAGGAGAGTGAAAAAAGGAGCAGGCATCTCCAAATACCCCTTTGGTAACAAAAATGCCAGCATTTCATGTGGCATAATTTCCATTTTTCCTGATTTTGTGCACATGCGCCATTTTCAGTTATGTGACTCTTTTGGCATTCAGGATATAATTCAGTAGCATCTTAAAGCTCCATTATCATGTTTTTCCCCCCTTTAAATCCCTCAAAAGTTCTCATGTATGCCTAATGGGTGTAAACTTGGACTTACTAATCACACAACTCATTACAGCAGCACCTTCTGGTGTCCTCACTTCTTTTGACTGCTTGGAACGACTTTCCCCTTTTGTGTTGGGTTTTCTACCGAGCAGGTCCTATTTATTTGTGAGTTCTTCCCACAAATGTGCACGTAGCCCTTCCCATCTGCCGGGCACTGTCCTGTGCGTGGCCAGTTCTGACTGACTAGAAGCAATACTTAGCAGTTTGGTGTGGTGGGATTGCTTCAGCTCATTCTGGTTCCTTAGGTGCTTTTGAATTTAAACGATTGGCTTAACGTCAGTATTTCCGTGATAACAGAAGCCAAACGCACTTAGAAAACATTCTGGCAAACCCAGGTCTGTAAGTGCGTTTGGAGGCAGTCAGTTTGCAGGTATCCGGCACACTGAGTCTCGGCGAGGTGGCCTGCTTCACGAACCACCCCGGCCCTCAAGACGCTGGGCCGAGGCGTCATGTGAAAACCATCGAGCTGGCTGAACTCTGACCTTTTCCTGCTCTAAAATTTGATCTCAGCTTCTCTGGGCCGTTTTCCTGTAGCAGTGAAATAGGACAGTGGCATTTAACTTTTCCACTAGGCAAAGTTATAATGTTTCAATGGACTAGTTGAGTCAAGTGTGATGTGCATTGAGGTAATGGCAGGTGTTCCCCCAACACCCCCCTCCCCAGAGTAATTCCATAATCAAAATTTCTCTGGTATACTTTGTGGGGGGTGCTTATGGCAGCTAGAAAAGACCTTGAACCTTGAAAACAAATGCTATTTGGTGTATGAAGTGCTAGCTACACCAGCGAGTTACCCGAAAGAACATTCTGCAAACGTAGGTCTTGAAAGAAGAATGCAGGAAGGTGGGACCCTTGAAATAGAAAGCCTGAGTCATTCAGACTCAGAGAGGAAGGTCCGGCTACATAATGAACAGGGCCGGCTTTTGAACAGGGCATGTTAAAACAAAACCAAAAGGGACAGCATTTATTTTACCCAATTCAAAGCAACTGGCAAATAACCTTGATTTTTAAGAATTAGACCAACTGGTGTGTGGTATAACTTGGCCTTCCAGATGATGTGCCTGTTCTCACAGGAACTCTGATCTTAACTCTTGGATTTGTGGATCAGTTCTGGAAGAGGAGGGAGTCCCGCTATTAGGACTGTCTGTCAGCTCCCTGCCCACATGAGTAGAAACAAAACCCGCCAAGTGGCCCCAGAAAGCGACTGGCCCTGCCTAATGCAACTGGCTCCACACCCAGAATAAACCCACTTACAAGCATCCAAAAGATAGGCAACTCAGATTTCTTAGCTAGACGGTTTCTAGGTGAGCCCCCACTTCCAAATCCAGAGAAACCCATCAGTAGTCAACAGGTCTCTAAGTCTCCTTTTCCCACCCTCTTGGTAACCCACGGGGACAACTTTACCACCCAGGGGCTTGGTCCCGCCCCTCTTTTAGTGTCAGAGGGTGGCTGAGGTGTGTAGCTCATTCTGATTCTCTACTGTATAAACATCACTTAAAGTAAGCTCTCTACCCCTGGCCAGCTCCACCTTTTCAGGCTCCGTGTAAATTAAACTGGCTGGTGACAGAAAGGACAAGGAAAGGTTAGGGAAAACCACTCCCAAGTGCCAGCTCCGACTAATACTACCTGTTTGAACATTGAGATGGACCAGCACCCACTTTTGCAAGTACCTAAAAACGATTTCTAGAATCTTATTGAGCTCAGGGAGATTGCTGGCTTTTGAAAACAAGATGACTAGAATTGAGAAGAAATAAATCTATAGCCACTCTTTTGTTGTGTGTGTGTGTGTGTGTGTGTGTGTGTGTGTGTGTGTGTGTGTTCGTTCCTGGTTATGGGAGGAGGAATGGCCCATCTGCGACCTAACAATTTCTTCTCTGTGCTCAGCTTTTCTTCCTGACTACACAGTGGCAGGAGAGGACAGAGAGCAGGAGCAATTGCCCATGGAACTTGCTTTATGCTCCTGCCCAGCCTCTGCTGTGGTGCCCACTAAAGCCCAAGTGCCCTTGTCCCAAACGGAACTGTGGAATGAGGGGGAGGTGTAGCAGAGGGAGCTGACTTCAGGAAGAGGCAGTCTGCTTTTCAGGACGTCCCTCGGCTGAAATCATTTTCAGTGGCCTGAGGAGCAGTGGGAAGCAAACGGGAAGTGGTCAGACTGTGCTTTCTGGGGCTCACCCACTCCTAGATAATAAGGGGTTTCCCGAGATGGCAAGACTGACACATGGCGGTTGCTCCCTAGGGTACCCGTAGAGCTATCTTAAATGCTCTGCCGGTGACCCAGGGACAGGGCAGTGCCAGCCTCTGCCCACAGCCTCGGCGCCTGTTCCTCCTCAGCCCTGAGGCCTTCGCTGCATCATGTCTGGGTTTGTGGCTTGGAGCCAGCCTGCTGAGTTCTAATCCTGGTTCCGTTCACAGTGCGGTCGTAGCCAGCTTTCATCATGACGCTTCTATTTTCTCATCTGTAACACGGGAGTGATCCTATCTCCACTGTTGTGAACACTTAACATTAAAAATACATACAAACTACTTAAAACAGTACTTGGTTCAGAATGCCAAACTCAAAAAAACAACTCAACTGCCAGGGAGTTGATTCCGACTCAGAGCAACCTATAGGACAGCAGTTCTCAACCTGTGTGTCTTGACCCCTTTGGGGGTCGAATGACCCTTTCACAGGCATTGCCTGATTCATAACAGTAGCAAACTGACAGTTATGAAGTAGCAACGAAAGTAATTTTATGGTTGGGGCATCACCACAACATGAGGAACTGTATGAAAGGGTCGCAGCATTAGGAAGATTGAGAACCACTGCTATAGGACAAGGTAGAACTGCCTCTGAGTTTCCAAGACTATAACTCTTCACGGCAGAGTAGAAAGGCCCTTCTTTTCCAGAGGAGTGGCTGGTGGTTTCGAACTGCTGACCTTGCTGTTGACAGCTAACTTGTAACCACTATGCCACCAGGGCTCCTTAGCTCAGTAAACCATTAGCAGGTTTAATGTTGTTCATTATCTCCTTGTTGACGTCTTCAGCCTTGACTTTTATTAGCTCTGTTCTCCAGCATTTATTCTCTAGGTTTTTTAGAAAAAAAATTAGAGTTTCCCCTTCCTCTTCATGCTGTATATCTCTGGTTCTCACCATTCTTCTTAATAAAGTGATGTGTCCATGTTCTGCTTCCTTACCTTTCATACCTTCGCCAGCCCACTCCACCTGACTCCCACTGCCAATGGTCCCCTGATTCTTCTGTTGCCAAGGTCACCAGCGAGAGCCACTTCGTTGCCAGAATGCATGGACGTGCTCCCGTCTTACTGCTCTGGTGGTTTGGGGGATGAGTGTTCTGTCTGCGGGAAGTCCCATGTTCTCAAGCTCATGATGACCACATGCCCTCCAGTTTGGAGGCCGTGCTAATTTGCATGACCTCGTGTGGCACGACACCGAGAAGAACGCCTCTGATTTGCCTGTCTCTCTCTCTCTCTCTCTCTCTCTCTCTCTCTGATGATGATGACTTCCGTGACACGGTGGTTTACCCTCCAGGTGTTAACATCTTCTTGACCTTTTTAGTCTTCAGTCTTGGTCTGTCTAACTCACCCATTCTCTCATCTCTTCCTTGGCATTCTGCCTTCCAGAGAACTTGTCACAATGAGCATTTTTATATGTATTTGTTTTAATTAATGTCTGTCCTTCACCTCTCCCCTTCCCCTGGGGAGTTCTAAAATCCATGAGTTCGGAGGCCATGTCTGTTTGGTCACTCATGCTTATTTGTGCCTGGGCCTTAGAAGGGACACGGGCCTCCGCAGACACCTGCTGGAACGGACGTTTGCTGAGGAAGCCCCTCCAGCACTCCCACCCCACTCTAGCCTTGGCGGTTTGGAGGAGGGGCTGCACTTTGCTTACTCGCCCTTCTAGCCCCCCTGCAGCCTTGACCCAACCTCTATGTCAGACAGGTTCTTGGGTGGAGTGTGCTGGTTACCTTTGTCTCCCGGGACAAATCGTCGAATCTTCACAATGAATGATCCGAAAACTAATGCTAGTTTCTAGGAAGCGAGTCGGTGCAACTTCCTGGGAGTTTTTGATTCTAAACAACAGGGAATTCGGACTTGACGTCCAACATCCTCATCTACGGATAAAACAATAGTATTCCAAAGCAGCTGTTAGTACATCAGATCTTTATTGTGATTTAGGGGGCCACCCTTTGCCCTTCTCTTGACATTCCTCTGGATTCCGTTTCAGGAAAAGGGACGCTGTGAGGTGTGCTGGCCTAGAGCTAGGAGCCCTATCAGGCGCAACAAGGAAGCTGCCAGTTCTGTTGTTGCCGCCCAGTCTGCTTCAACTCCTGACCCCCGAGTACAACAGAAGGAAGCCTTCCTCCGTCCTGCCGTACTCCCGCTCAAGGCCAGCAGTGCAGTTGGGGGATATTTTGAGTATCTTGCCCCGTAAGTGGCAGTTCATCTTCCAACACTACATCAGAGGATACTCTGCTGTGATCTCAGAAGTAGACCTCCAGGTCTTTCTGCTTAGCCTCCCTGTAGAAGCTGTACTGAAACTTACATCTGTTGACCATAGGTGGGCCCTGCTGGTATTGGAAATACTGGGGGCAGAGGTTCCGTATCTCACAGGCTACCAGCGTCTTGACAGATTGGCAGAATGGTGAGGGAATCTGGGGGCGGAGGGGTATGGGCCATAGGGCCCTCTCAAGAGAGCTGAGGCTCCCTGCAGGCTTCTTGATGGAGTGCCAGGAGTGGACTCCACCACACACGGAGAAAGGGTTACAGGTCATTGAAGATCCAAAGGGCCGAGGGCTAGGAAAGGAGGAGGGATGGAAACAGGAAGCCCTGGGAGGCTGTGGGAAGACTGATGGTTCACTGAAGGGAACCAAGATGGATGAGTTGAAACGAAATGTGTGTGAATTCCTGAACATAACACTGGTGATGTGCTCCGTGGATCCTCACCTTAAGCACAAAATCCAAACAAAACAGCCTCGCCACCGAGTGAATTCCGAGGTATAGCAACACTGTAGGACAGGGTAGAACTGCCCCATGGGTTTGTAACACTTTAGGGGAGTGGAAAGCCTCATCTGTCTTCCTCAGAGCAGCAGGTGGCTTTGATACAACTCACTGGGCCACAGGGCTCACAATAGAAAGTTTAAAAGGGGGGCGGGGTGTTAAAAGATACTGAGCGAGACCATTTGAACTTTGAAATAAATGTTTCTCATCCCACACAGATACTGAAGTCCAGGCTTATAGGAGTAACTAAGTTGCCTTTATCAGTTAAATGTAATAAAACCTCAGTTACTAAGTAACCTCCTCTCTTCTGAGTAAATTGCCCATCTTTTTTCCTGGAGGCAGAGCCCTGCCCTCCCTTCCGGCAGTAACACAGATCTAACCAGGAATATTAAAGCTGCTTTCCAAGCATGTTCTTTGTTACATACGAAGTTAGGAAGCGTGGTCATTCATAATACTAGCCTGCTTACTAGTGTTGATTCCGACTCATAGTGACATGTGTGGCAGTGTAGAAATGCCTGCCTGCCCCATAGGGATAGGCATAGATGGGATTCTTTGTGGAAGCAAATTGGCAGGTCTTTTTCCAAAGGAGCTGCGGGAATGGCTAGAACTGCCGATCTTCCTGTTAGCAGCCATACTCCCTTGCTGTTGACTGATACATCCTTGTAAGGAGAGTTTCCAACATCCAGTCTTTTGACCTCAAAAATGGAAGCAGTCAGATCATATCATAGTGGAATAAAGCCTTTGTTCTTTATGCTGCTGCTGTTAGGCCACGTCCAGTTGCTGCCAGTGCGTCCTGGCCCTCTGCAACAGGACCGCCCACAGGGATCCCTGGCCCTGCACCGTCCTCATAACATTCCACACATCAATAGTATCAGGCACATCTGTGCATATGTTGCCATCATCATTTTCTAAACATTTTCTTTCCACTTCAGCCCTTGGTATCAGCTCCTCTTTTTTCCCTCTCTCCCCTACCCTCCCACCCACCCTTGTGACCCTTGATAATTATAAATTATTACTTTCACATCTTATACCATCCGTTATCTCCCTTCGCCCATGTTTCTGTTGTTTGCCCCCCTTTGGGTCGTGGTGGTAATATGGCAATCTTTGCGATCGGTTCCCCCTTTCTACCTCTTCTTTCCCCACCTTTATCCTACCCTCCTGGCATCACTACTCCCATCATTGTTCCTGAGGGGTTTATCTATCACTCAACTTTATAAGAGATTTGTTTGTTCGCTCAGTTCCTGATTTTAAAAAAAATTATTTAGGGGAAGGTCACAGAGCACAGTTGGGCTCCCGGTAGATGTGTGCTATGGCATTGATTCAAACAGCAGAACCTCAGTAGGCTGTACTCTTACAGTCTTTAGGGAAATAGACATCACCTCTTTTTCCTGGAGGTTTGAGCCTTACGCCTCTTGGTTGGCAGCGGAGTCCTTAACTGTTGTGCTCCCAGCATTCCTTTGAGTCACTGAGAATATAGATACCCCTGCCCCCATGCAGTTCACTAGATCCCCTATCACGATATCCAGATGTGAAAACTGTTGGCTTTCTTACTGGTTAGCACATTTTAAATGTGGATGTGGCACTCTGCGCTTATCCAGAGGCTCGTGTGTGCTGCGCCCACCTTACTCTCCACTCGCTTCGCATTGCCCCAGAGTCACACAGGCAGAAATGGGTCCGCGTGATGATGCCATCTTTGGGCGGTTAGAGATGCTATGGGCTCGTTGGCTGTTGGCTGTTGCCTTTTTCTTAGAGTTGGGTGGAAATTGTGAAGCCAGAAACGGCCTTAGGTCTTTTGTTATCATTAAGTTAATTCCCAGTTCAGACCACAGGCCTCTCCAAGCCACTTGTAAAGCCTATTCAAGACAACTTCCCAGTGGGCCCACCGACAGGCCTCTCAGCCCTCAGGCCTCTCAGCCCTCAGGCCTCTCAGCCCTCAGTGCCTTGGGCCTCTTGCATCAGTGTAGCCTCTCTGCCTTACTTGACTTAAAGTTACCAAGCTCTTTAGCTCTGCCAGTCAGTGCCAGAGGCGACCTCACACCACCAGAAAGCCTCGGCCCGAAGGCTTATGAGTCCTCTTGCTCCATGAGCCCGCCCATTGTTCCTGCCTTGCTCGGCAGCCCAGGAACCCCACCCCCACGCCCTCCCCATCTCCTGACAGCTTCCTGGTTCTCACTGCCGTGAGCCTTCCCATACAGGTCTGTCTGCTGGGTCTGGGAGGTTGTCAGCATAGCTGCCCGATTCTCTCTGCTGCTGTCCCCTCCTCTCCGTGCTAGTGAACATCCCACTCCTCTCTGTGTGTGGTCTTGCTCATTTTAAACCTAGTGTGATGACAAAACTGATAAAGTCCCCTGGTGAGGATGTCATACCTCTTATCCAGGTGGTCTTAGCCCACAAGCGTGCTGCACCTTATGTGCATGATTAGAAAGCTGTCATTTTAAGCCCCTTGGTGGGCTCCTAGCTCCTTGCTTGACTGAATGTCCCAGCCAGTCGTCCGACAGGCGTCACGAGACCGTGGCTGGAAAGGCAACAGAAAAGCACCTCCACTCTGCAGCGTCTTTTCCATGTTTCTTTCACTGTCTGAACCCTCAAACGTGCTCTTTCCCTAGAGACCCAAACAAGAAACGGGTAAGAGGCTCAGCGTAATACAGCTTCTTGGGCCTCACATCAAAACTTCTCAAACGCTGGGGTCAGGAGGGTGACAGCTCTGCTGGCCCAGAGCACACACAAAGCCATTCCTTGCAACACGGTGGAAGCGCCAGACGAAGCAGCCGTCAGGGAACACGCAGGCCCTGCCTGTGGAATGTTTTCATCACATTATCCGAACATGAATTGAAACCTTTAATTGCCATTACCAATACTTGGAATCTATTAACTTTGCTATAAATCTAATGTTTGCAAAGGTGAGGTTTTGTGCGCGCGTACATGCACACGTGTGTCCGCAGATATACCATGCAACCGGTTTATCAGGTTAATTCCTAAAATAGATTTGCTCAGTGTATCAGGGCTGTGTATAAAAGAAAATCCAAATTTAATAGTTATTCTCATGCAAAACAAGTTGAGTGCTAAAAAAGGAACAAGAAGTCTTGTGCTGACTTGGCGCCCCTAAGAAGTCATTGAGGATCAGTGTCTTCTTACCCTCTGTGCCACCAGCTCAGAGTGTGGCTGTCATCTGAAGACACCCACCCACCCAGGACCAGCTCAGTGTGGTGAGCCGGGAGAGGGAAGGACAGCAGAGGGCCCCAGGGGGACTCATTTCTCACCGCCTCGGTGGTCTCTGAACAGCCGGACGGAGAGTTACTTATGTAATTCTTCTACGTCCAAGCCTAGGCCAGAGCTAAGTCCTGGCCACATCTAACTTCAGGAAGTTTGAAAGATGTAGTCTTTTTTCCCCCTTCCCTTTCTGGACAGCCATGTACACACCTGAATGGGCATGTAAGTGCATGTGAATGCTATAGTAAATAGACGTCTTTTTTTTGGGGGGGGGGGTCAAAAGTGGAAGTAGATTCTCTAAGAGGAAGAGTGAACGAAAACAAAATGCCAATTTCCCCTATTCCAGAACATGGCTGGCTCAGACTAGTTAATAGTTGAAAGTGCTATGTGTGAAATCTTGCGAGGCTTTTTTATTTTCTAGTAAAGGCTCCTGGTTCATAGTCAGTAAGTCAGAAAATCAGCTCTGTCCCCTTTGGGAAGCTTGGAGAGTATGTAGACGTGTGTGTGCATGCATTTGCTCCGGGTTCACAGGAACGCTGGCCCAGGCCCCTTTCCTTTGTGCAGGCGGCAAACTGCAGAACACTTTCCGAAGAAGGAAGAAAGCTGATGTCTGAGAGCAAACATGGAGAAAGGGATCCTAGGTGTGTGCCTTCAGGACACATCAGGATAAACGCTGAGAGCATTGCCAGCACGGTGCAATGGAAGGGAGCCTATGGACAAGCCAGGGCGACGGAGAAGCAATTTCTCTGCGTACAGGCCCAGGACTCCACCATGAGGAGCTTAGCAAACATGATTGCCGCAAGGACTTCCAGGGCCTGGGGCAGCCCCGGGACCAGGGAGTTGAGGAAGGAGGAGGGAGCTGCATGGTCTGGAGGGAGTTCCTAGGTCTGGTAGACGAGGAAGGTGGTAGAGACCAAGTGCTGCAGTACAGGCACAGTGGGGGATCTTTTCTTTATCTCCACCCTCCCCTCTGGTCCCTGGGGCATTGTCAGTTTTTTAACAGGTCCTCAGCAGAGCCGAACCAGAACAGTTCAAGTGCCAGAGCTGTGTATGTCTACCATTCTTGGTCGTGGCCCCATTTCTTTTCCGTCTCCCATCATCTTCTGTGCCTAGAGAGGTACGTTGGCCGGTGATCGTGTACCCAGTTTCATCTGTTGCAGTGAAGGAAATGTCTTGAGCAGTACACTCCTAAGAACTGCAAGGGTCTGAGATAGTGTCTCTATTAGCAAGCTGGTAAGTTAGCCAGCTCTGGTTTTCATGGGTGCTGGCAGAAGACAAAGAGGACTGGGTCAGAGACAAAGAATGTATTACTCATTCAGCAAGCACCATGAGCAGCAGCATATTTTACTGTGGTTCCTTCCTTGTCCCCTAGCCCCACAGGGCCACACAGATGGCCCAGGTTGATGCCGGTGCATGCAAATGGGTCCTGGGATGTGGCGGGGAACCCCAAGTTTAGGGATCCTAAATCTTTCATACAAAGAGCCCTGGTAGGACCTTGGGTTACACATTGGGCTGCCAGCTGCAAGGTCAGCAGTTAGAAACCACCAAGCCACTCCATGGGCAAAAGATGAGGCTTCCTTCTCCCACAGAGAGCTACAGTCTCAGAGATCTACCAGGGGCAGCGCTACTCTGTCCCCATAGGGTTGCTGTGGCTCAGAATTGACTCAGTGGTCGTGGGCCATCATTTCCAGTAGACCATAGGGAAGGAACCTTCAGCTCCAGAGGACCACACCACACCTTTCAAGCCTGGTCATGATGCTGACATCCTTGAAAGATAATCCAGAACCAGAGGCCATGCATCGATGCTTTGCTTGCAACAATGTAGAAATGGGAGAGACCCTGGAAAAATACCTTGCAGTAGTGGGTTGCTAACCTTTTAAGAAGCTGGTGTTGCAGTTCCCTTTCTAGCCACACATTACCACCAGCACTCAGCAGCTTCTCCTCCTTGGGAAGACTGCTGAGTTCCTGACTAGGGTTGAATGAGCCCCATAGGCTAGTTTCTGAAGAAACAGCTAATGCAGGGTACACAGTGTTGCTGAGAGCTAAAGTGTTCTCAGATGCTCCCTTTGAACCTGAAAATGGCTTAGCCACATCTGTCCGTGTATATGGATAGAGAAGCTGTTGTCTTGGTGTGAAGGGATTCATCTCAGTGGCCCCTGGATGTATGATGATTTATTGAACCTTAGAGCCCTAGTACTTAACAGGCATTGGAGTCCACACGTGTGTTTGTTTGTTTTACCAAAGGAACAGCATGTCTCAGGAAAGGGTTGAGGATTTGAGGAGGTCTGCAAAGTCAGCTCCACTCCTGGAGTAGCTGTAAGTCCAGGGCTGTTCAGGCCTCAGAAATGGTTTTAGAACCAATGACAGCTATTGTATGGGACGAGTGAGCCCTGGACACTGTGCCATGTGCTGGTGGGGGAAGGGACTTACACACACACACACACACACACACACACCCTCACTATATACGCCAGCCTCTTCACCTCAGGCCTTTCCGTCTTCTAAGGCTCCCGCCAGCCCAGCCACAGACAAGGTCTGAGAGCCATCTCCTCGCTTCTTTTCGCCTCTGTAATACGCAGTCACAGGAATTCTCCGTCTCTGCTACACCTGCAGCTGTTCTGGAAGTTTTTCATGTGACTATCTTTAATTGCTTGGACATGTAGTCAGTCCCTGGAGAGGGACTTTATACTTGGTAAAGTGCAAGAGAGGGCTTCAGAAGCAGTTTATGGGGGAAAGGGAATAGAAAGATGATAGAGTTCCCCCCCCCCACACACAACATTTTGAAGCCCCCACATAGAGGGTCAGTGAGAAGGGGAAGCCCCTCAGTGACGCGGCTTGACAGAGCGGCTGGACCAACAGGCTCGAATGTCACTGTGGCAAGGACAGCGCCGGACCAGGCAGGATTTTCTTGTTGTGTTTATTAGAGTCACTATGAATTGGAACCAACTCGCGGGCACCTAACAACAATAACCAACAATCCTGTTAGCTGATGCTATTTCTCCTGCTTTTTTGAACACTAGGTAATAGGCTATGAACACTGGTGTGTCCAGATAAAGTGGTTCACCTTTCAGGGTACAAGAGGTGGATTGGAACCTAGTACAGATTGCTGCTAAAATATTGCATTCACATTCAACCTGCTTAATGAGTCTTAATTAATAATTTTATTTTTTTTTATTTTAACAATTTATTGGGGCTGATACAATTCTTTTCACAGTTCATACATATACATACATCAATTGTATAAAGCACATCTGTACAGTCTTTGCCCTAATCATTTTTTTCTCTTTTCTTCTTTTACATTTTATTAGGGACTCAAACAACTCTTACCACAATCCATACATATACATACATCAATTGTATAAAGCACATCCATACATTCCCTGCCCCAATCATTCTCAAGGCATTTGCTCTCCACTTAAGCCCCTTGCATCAGATCCTCTTTTTTTCCCCCCTCCCTCCCCTTTCCCCCCTCCCTCATATGCCCTTGGTAATTTATACCTCGTTATTTTGTCATATCTTGCCCTATCCGGAGTCTCCCTTCCCCCCTTCTCTGCTGTCCCTCTCCCAGGGAAGAGGTCACATGTGGATCCTTGTAATCAGTTCCCCCTTTCCAACCCACTCACCCTCCACTCTCCCAGCATCGTCCCTCACACCCTTGGTCCTGAAGGTATCATCCACCCTGGATTCCCTGTACCTCCAACCCTCATATGTACCAGTGTACAGCCTCTGTCCTATCCAGCCCTGCAAGGTAGAATTCGGATCATGGTAGTTGGGGGGAGGAAGCATCCAGGATCTGGGGGAAAGCTGTGTTCTTCATCGATACTGCCTCACACCCTAATTAACCCATCTCCTCTCCTAAACCCCTCTATGAGGGGATCTCCATTGGCCGACACTTGGGCCTTGGGTCTCCACTCTGCACTTCCCCCTTTATTTAATATGATATATATACACATACATATATATATACACATACATACACACACTTATATCTTTTTTTTTTTGCATGATGCCTTATATCTGGTCCCTTGGGCACCTCGTGATCTCACTGGCCGGTGTGCTTCTTCCATGTGGGCTTATTTGCTTCTGAGCGAGATGGCCGCTTGTTCACCTTCAAGCCTTTAAGACCCCAGACACTATCTGTTTTGATAGCCGGGCACCATCAGCTTTCTTCACCACATTTGCTTGTGCATAATGAGTCATAATTTAAGAAGTAATGCTAACTTGAACATTAGGGGATATCTTAGATTTTAAGTTAATACCTTAAAACTTATTTAAGCCTTGGTGGATTTTATTTTTTCTATTTTATACAAGTGGAATGAATACCTGGCTCATTAATAGAAGTGTCCTCTCCTTTTCTTATCTGATTTATTGTTTTAAGTTTTACAGCAGTGAAATGCTTTGCTTTTCCCCTAAACATTTTAAATGTTTTTTATTTTGTTGGGAACATACACTGCAGCAAACATTACACCAGTTCACATGTCTGCATGTACAGTTTAGTCACGTTGAGGATCTTCAATTTCAAACAGTGACATGGATTAAATTCTTCACGTTTGTACAGTCACACTGGCTCTCCTTTTCTGGGTTGTTTCCTCCCCAGGAACATAAACTCACTGCCCCCTAAAGTCCCCATCTGGTCTACCCAGTTGCTGTTGTCATCCGACCCCACATACATGGAGCTTACAAGAGCCCAGTGCTCGGGGCAGACATTGTCTACTAGTAAAGCTAGACTACTGTTTGGTTTCAAGAAGTGTTTGGAGGATATTTGGGGTTTAAGGTTTAAGGATTTTCTTAGAGCAGTACTTTGGGGGCCCTATCCAGTTCCCATGGCTCTGGGAAAGCTGGATTCTGTGAGAGTTTGAGGTTTCTGCCTGCTTTGTATTTCCCAAGGGTCTTCTCCAGAGTCTTTGACCATGTGGGAGCTGGGCACCCTCTAGTTTTTCTGATCTCATGGCAAAGGAGACAGCTGTTTACAGAGGCAATGAGTCCCTCACTTCCTTTCCTCTTGTTCCTGAGTCTCTTTCTTCTGTTGCTTCAGGCTAAAAGGCTGGCTGTTGTGCCTTCCAAAGCCACTAGCAAGATGTTAAGACCCTTGACAGTGTGCACCTTACAGGTAGAGCAGAAGTCCTAAACAGATTATATTAGATCAAGTAAATGGAATGGCCCATGAAGCCACAACCCTAAGCCTCCAAACAACACTCACCTAAAGAGACAAAAACAGGCAAATGTACAGAGGCCAAACTTGATGAGTGGTTACCAGGCCAGGAGGGAGGGGCTGGAGACATGGGTGGCGGGGGTGGGGTATAGCTTACAGAGAACTGAATTTCTGGTACACAGTGATGGAAAAGTCGTGTTAAGAGTAAGGTTGCACAGCTGATTACTAAGGTAATTGCTGTCAATAGTCGCACACCTATAAAACATTGAGTGGGCAGAAGTGTTTGATCTATTTATAAGATTGACCCAAAAATAAAGATGCAAAGAATTGCTGCTGAGTCTGCTTATGCCCAACCACATACCTCAGGAGACCCAGTTCCTTATTTGATCGCTTTCTGTGGACTTATGAAGTGCCTCGAACTCATCTGTCTATGTAATCGGCACCCAGGAGTGTCCCACAAAACGTGGCTGATTCACTCCACGTTTAGCAAGTGTCATTATATTGGTCATAAGACACTTCTGCATCCTGTAGATGCAGGGAGAAAAATCTTGCAAAACCAGTGCAGTGCCAGACTGGATGAGCAGGTGAGCTCAGAGGATAGCGAGGGCCATTCGTCGCTGGGGAGGCTCCTGAGTAGCTGAGCTCCATGGGCCATGGAAGAGAGATACCTGTGAATCGACTCATGGTGCAGAATCCACTGTGTCGGGCTCTTCATTCTCATCAGGGGGAGCTCCTCTGTGATTTCGGTTTGCAGAGACCAATGTGAGCTATCCTGTCGTGGGGCATTTACTACTTCTCTGCTTCTTCTGCCAATTATATACACCTGGATTAATGGAGACCATTAGAAAAACCAAGAGATTGGCCCTTGGAAGACAGCCTGCTTCCAAATGCATGCACATTTGTCTGTCTTGTAAACATGACTTCAAACTTTTTTTTTCCTTTTTAATGGAAAAAAAGTCAAACTAAATGGTGCCTCTGCCCCGCCTTCCCAGTCTTTCCAGGGTGTGGGCCTGCGTGTGTGGCTGCTAGGTGGCTGCGCCCACACGCTGGCATGTACTGCAGAGAAACAGCTCTACCAAAAGGAAATGAGTTGCTCTTGAAATGCCGGCACCAAAAAGAACTTTTTCAGAAGCAAAACACCCAAGGGGGCCAGAAACAATTCTGTTTGTGTACAGTCCGATGCCCTTACGGTGGCGAGTTGTGTGGGAGCCCTTTCCTAGGATGTCCGATGCCAGTCCCTCTCTCGAGTTGCATGCTACACCTGCTTGGCCCCTCCCCATTCATCCCTGGTACAGGCTTACGTTGCCGTGCTGTTTCGGCAGGGCCGGTACCAGCAGACGGTCAAGGAATCGCATGTGGATGCAGCTGTCGAGCAGTCTTCTACCAGAGGTTTCGGGTGAGGTTAAACAGAAGTATGTCGACCATGTTGTTAGTTGGCAGGCAAAGGGCATCATATTTTAAAATTCCCATAATTTTAAAGTAAGCTAATCTCTTCTGGCTCAATAATAAACTAATTACACGTTTTAAGTAGTATAGAACGGAGTCCCTGTTTTGGATTAAGCCTTATAATAGCATGGTCCAGGGCAACAGCAGATGTTTGTCTGATGCTTCTGGCTTGGGGCTCAGGGGCATGGTGCCCACTGTTGGAGATCCTGGATAGGTCTGCCGATGACAGCCAGGTCCGACCGGCTCCACTCCGCCCCAGGTGAAAAGCCGCTGAGCACAGGAGCTGCGGAGGAAGGCCTGGCTGTAATCCTCTTTGGTCACTGCCTGAAGGCGGTGGGCTTGGTTCAGGCTAGGTCATGCCATGGTGTCCTTTCTAGGGCATGGCCTGGGGGAGAGCGGAGGTGACATTTCTTTAAAAACAAAACAAGGGTGTGGCAGGCCTGGTAGGGCATGATCAAGAGTAATGTAACAAAGAGGTATTGCTGAAACCCAGGTAGGAATGGAGCATGTTAGTAGGACAGGAGGAAAGTCAAGGGAAATAGAGGAAAGAGCTGGGAGGCAAAGGGCATTTATAGAGGTCTAGACAAAGACATGAACATAAGCAAATATATATATGAGGATGGGGAAATAGATCTAGGTGCCTATATTTATAGGTTTAGTATTAAGGTGGCGGAAGGATCTTGGGCCTTTACTCAAGCACTCCCTCAATGCATGAATAATTTCTTCTATTAAATTGGCATTCTATGATGCTCACCCTCCGACACAACTGCTGAAGCCAAAGCGGGTGAACAAGCAAATGTGGTGAAGAAAGGTGATGGTGCCCAGCTATCAAAAGAGATAGTGTCTGGGGTCTTAAAGGCTTGAAGATAAACAAGCAGCCA